>NC_133423.1:50125000-52625000 GCF_049350105.2 Macaca mulatta | reverse complement strand
ACAATGAGAAGCTGATTTTCAGGATAGTGTGAGGATCATTAAAGCAGAGGACTTTATGAGGTTGAAGAATTGGCGGAATGAGAGAGACTATTAGAAAGCTATAAGATGAGGTGATGTGGGAGTCAACAGTATAGTATGAGACTGTTGGAATTACTGATGTGACAATAATTCTGGGGTTGATGCTACAGGAGGCTAGAGCTAATAATAGTTCAAATTAGGCCTAATATTCAAACAGAACAGGGGAAGTAGTCAAATGATAGAAAATTTTCGACTCTGTTTTCTGCCCCATGTTCTGGCATAATGTTTTTAAGGAAGGATAACAATAGCTAGACTTTTGTATATTTTCTTCTTGTTTTCCCCTTTGTCCCACCTCCTTATCATTTTGAAACAACTTTGAGTCCCATAAAACCCCCAGTAAGCAAAGTTGTAGACTGTGAAGCTCTGCTTTATTTGGTGTAAATAATCAAAGTTACTTAAGGTTTTACACATATTACAAAATTCCTGGGATCAGAGTCAGGATGAAGTATTTCTGGCCCTGGTACATTTGCTGAAATTTTGAATCCGGTAAGAGTGAAGGAAACAAGACCCCAGACAAAATAAAGAGGTAAACATCCGTCACCTTTGTCCTCCTGCTCCTTGTGTGACAAAGGTTGCCATGGTGCTAGAAGAGTACAGAACTCATAGAAAACAAGCAAAATGTACTGTACATAATATGAGGATTTTTTTTTAAATCTTTGATTTTTTTTTCCCTCTGAGTCAGACTTGGTGAGAAAATTTTCTGACTCACACAGTATGTTAGATGCCATGTTAACAGTAACTTCTTCCAATATAGCATACTCCAACCAGAGTAGTTTCAGCTTTTCCTATTTAATCCTTGGGCCCTCGGGGATGCAGCTATTGGGCTGTTGTGTGTAGTTTCTGGTGATAAAGACTTCTGATGTAAAGGATTTCCAAGGGATGACAAAGTCCATGATGAGGGACTGGGTGTGGACAAAATAAGTGGTTTGGAGACAAAAGCCCTCAGCTTTTAAGGTGCGAAACAACCTCTGCCCTTTGTTTTCAAATAAGTCATATCTGGCTGATCAAAATAAATACTGTAGCACCATTTGGAAGCTTCCTCTGAAGAAAAATGCCTGCTCTGGGCCAAAAGCTGCAGCAGTGAACCTACTCCTGTCAAAGTGATTTTCCCCCCTTCTTTGTTCCTCTTGATAATCCTAACAGTCTTTTGTATGTACACAGCTGAAAGCTATAATAACCCCAGTTTTACAGATGAAATAACTGAGGCTCAGGGACAGAACGAACCTTCCCTCAAAGTACAGGGCAGGATGGTAGTGAAGCTGGAGCTAAAGTCTCAATCTTCACATCCTGCTGCCTTCCTACATGGCCGGCCTGGTCCCTGGCAGAGAAAACTAGTGTTTCCCCATGAGTTCATGTGCATCTGTGCGTGTGTCCTCTGTGCACTCAGGCCTCCAGGACTTTTGTCACCGCCCAGAATCACTAGTCTTGACCATGACACATTCTCCAAGAAGCTGAACTCCCCTGTTTTTGTTTGTTTATTTTTACACAGTAGCACATCTGTGTGCAAAAAGAGAGAACGTGGTGTCCAAGCTTCAGGATCTGACCCCAGAAGCCTCGCCAGCGGCGTCAGTCCGGCTTGCACTTCGGTCTGAGCTGCACTCGGGGGAAGCGTCGGGCTGTTTAGCCGCCGTATCCCCTGGCAATCTGTTCAGGAAAATAGACAAGAAAGGGCTGCCCAGGGCTGCGCCAGCTTCAGAATCCTGCTGCCATCTAGGGATGAGATGAAGCGTCTTCCAGCATGCAGCCGCCCTGATGGATCGCTGGGGCCTCGGGCGGGGTGCGCCGCTGTCCTTTCGCAGCCGTCCGGGCGGCTCTGCACGTGCAGCGCGCGGTCCCCACCCACCCCGCACCCCGCCCAGCAGCCCGCAACACCCCTGGTCTGCCGCGGGGGACCCTGCCGATGCCTTTCGGGGTCGAGACTGGCGCGGTGGAAACCGCAGAGCAAAAGGAAACACAGACAAAAACAGTGAGAAGGTAAAAAGAGAGCGAGAGAAAACAGCCAGGGAGCAAGGAGCAGAAACCCTGCAAGAACAGAGACAAAAAGGGGAAGGTCCATCAGCGGAAGCGGGCTGCCCTAATCACCTGCGATGCGTGTGTTTATGGAACCTTGTCGCTGTCACCGCGCTGGTGTCCACACGCAGCTTAATGAGGTCCAAAGCGTCAAGCTACTTTCTTTTCCATATATGATTTTCAAGGTTTCCTTTTGCAAAAAGGAGCGGGCGCGGGGGGGCGGGTAGTGCAGGGAATAGGGTGGTGGAGGAAGTGGGTGGGTGGGGGTGCGGAGAGGCGGGGTAGGCGGGGGGAGATACTACTGCCTTTCGTAAAGATTGCATAGAAAATCCGGAAAGAGGAGACTCACGGAGTTAACTTTATTGTTTTATGTTGTGGTGTAAGCATCTCTTTCTTCTACAAACAACAATGGGCCTTTCAAACAAGGGAAGGGGGAGAGGGGAGGGGTCAGGGATTGGGGAAAGGATCCTGCTGTTGACTGGGAGGCCCTGCTGGGAAACTTCAAACCACATTCTTTCTGAAAGGAAGTGTTATTAAAAGTAACTTTAATCCTTCCAGCCAGAAGGCTCATAAAAGCATACAATTAAGTCAAACAAACGACAAGAGCATTTTCTCTCCTACCTGTTTCCCCCGTCTGAGAGTAATTAGTACAGGCTAGTCTTGTCTCATTTTGTGCAAATAGAAGCAGAGCACTTTGGTAGGTGCCAGATTTTCTCTTACTTTCCTCAACCTGCCTCTTCCTTCCCTATCGCCCCACCCAAAACCCGGTTCAGCTCTTGGTACCAACCAGCCTGCCTGCAGATCCAGCCAAGAACAAAGGGGCGAATTTCAATATTTCCTCTTTGTGCAAGGTTAATTGAAAATCAAAAAGTCACTTTTCAAATGTCATATTAAACCCGCCACTGCATCAATTTCCCTTTGGTTCCCATCTCCATAGGCAAGAGAAAAGTGTTTTGCAGGGGAGGGAGGCGGGGGAAGTAAGGACACAATGAGGGAAAAGAGAGAGAAAGAAGTGAAGGGATTAAAAAAATGAGAGATACACACACACTTTGATTACAGATAGGCTAACATGCAGCGGAAAATTGTTTCCCAGAGTGTCCTCAGTCAAAGACAGTCTTTACATTCGGTACTGCGTTACTTGATATTCCAGAGACAGAATTGCATCCTAAACCTACAGAGATTAGGCCTCCATGTTTTTATGTTTTAGTAGATGGATCACAATATGATTGTCATAAATGCCACGGGATTTTAAAACCTTAAAGGGTAATGTAATAACCGGGCCATCTTCAGTCACCCCTCCCACTTTTTATACCCCTCTGAAACAGGTACAGAAACACACACATCCCCACAGAGAGAGATACAGCCCTATGGGGTTCTGACAGTCAGTTTTTGTCACAAGGTATTTTGGAAGTGTTGGGCTGGAGTTTAATGACCTAGCATCCTTAGCTTTGCTCCTGGCCCAGTAACCGTTCTCTGTCTGGATTTCCTGAGACTCAGTTTTCTCCTTTCAGGCATCATATCTGCCTCCTGAATTCACTACTCAGACTACATGAGGGGCCACATGAATAGAACAAACTCATACGAATGCTTTACCCTCTTCTTGCATTCCCTAGGTCTTGTCCCGGATTAGGTGATCTTAACAAGTTCAATTTTCTGGAGTGGAAACCTGGCTGCTTGTTGCCAGTATTCCTGAGGTCTGCAGAATGGCCTGGGGATAGAACTATCTGTTGCCAGGCTTCTTCATGCTCACTGTGTGTGTTTCCTATGCCCCCTGCTGCTCTGCTACACTCACTTGCCAGTTGTTCCTGAAGCCAGTTGCTTTCCTGCCCAGTTGCTTTGGTCTTTCTGTCTACTATCTGTCACCTTATTTTCCAGGTATGGGCCTAGGGGTGTATCCTCTCCTATGATGTACCAATGAATCTATTTCCTGTGGACCAGCCTAGCCATGATAGGCTTATCTACCAGGAAATATTTGATTTACTACAGGTTTAACTTTTAAATATACCTACAAATAACTTTTTGGTTAGATAAGCAGAGTGAAGAAGCAGAATTGTGAATTAAATTCATTCTAAGATAACCCACCTGCATAAACCAGGCCCCTAAACCTTTTTTCATTTTCAATAATATTGTAATATTGTGGTGATATCAGATGTGTCGATCAACCCTAAATGAAGGGTAGGTGGAGAAGAACATTACAACCCTCTAAACTCATTAGAATGCAAAGATAGAGAGTCTCCGCAACAACAGCCACCTAGCTGTGTCAAAGTTCTCCTAGTGGCATTATCTTCATTGGTGAGATTGAATAGACAAAATCTGTGTCTTACCCTTTTAGATTTCTATCAACCCATACCTGTATGCAATATGCTGTGCCCTACTGGACTCTTTCTTACAGATTTTCATTAAAATATTGCATCTGTTATACAAGTTTTCTTAGCATGCCCCGATAACAATGACTTCGTTGTGCAGCACTTCTTCCGATATAAACTTCTGTCTTGGTCCATTCAAGCTGCTGTAGCAAAATACATTAGACTGAGTAATTTATAAACAACAGAAATTTATTTGTCACAGCTATAGGGACTGGGAAATCCAAGATTAAGGCATCAGCAGATTTGATGTCTGATGAGGGCTCCCTCTCTGCTTCACAGATGGTGACTTCTTGCTATTTTTTCACTTGGTGAAGTCACTGAACAAGCTACTTTAGGCCTCTTTTATAAAGGCACTAATCCCATTCATATGGGCTCTGCTCTCAGGATGTAAAGCCCTCCCAGAAGCCCCACATCTTAAAACTATTGCATTGGGGATTAGGTTTAAATATATACATTTTGCAGGGGACAAAATCTTTTAGATCATACCAACTTCTATTAGATACTGGTAACAATTTGTTGCACATAATCGGACATACGTGTGTCTCCTCCCACTCTCCAAACTTACTGAAAATAAGGACCATATCTATCAACTTTATAGTTCAGGAACTTAAGGGTAGATGTTTAATAAATAATTGTTGGAGGTTGAAGAAATATAAAAAAGAAAATGGATTTGGGACTGTGTTAGCATAATATCTAGATATTTTCCAAGCAATTTAGTAATAAAAATCTAATTTGTCATTGTTTTGGGCCAGCAAAAAAGCAATCAGATGACTGGATTAATTAATACCTGCAAACAATTGTGTTAGAATTTTTACATAGTCTAAGTTGACAGAATATGCATGTGCATCCCAAAACATTCTTTTAGCTGGTGAAGCTGTTTACTTAAGACATGCTTACAGTCTCACAGGGAAAATTTGACAGCATGACTTGTTTCCTTAGTCCACTTGAGTTTCTTAACCTAATCTAGAACTTCCTGTCCTCAACACTACCACTAAAATGAAAGATAGAAAGAGAAAGAGGGAAGGAGGAAAGGAGAAAGGGAGGAAGGAAAGAAGGAAGGAAGGAAAAAAAGAAGGAAGGAAAAGAAAGAAACGTCATATTTAACAGATACATCTACTCTGGAGTTGAAGTGGAATTCCGGCAAACAATTCCAAAGGAAAACTTTTAAATTCCTACTTTTAAAACATTGGATGCTGAGAATAGTAGGTTATTGCTGCTTATCGCTATTATGTTATATTTCTACAAAGAGATTCTCCAGAATCTTTAAAGGGCTCTCATCGAATGTGGAGTTTAAATATATGAGTAGAATTTATTTACAGTGGTAGAACTGGGAATTAGAACTGATGTATGCATAGCGCGGGAGAAAGTCTGAGAACTTGGTTTTAGTAAAACTGGCATTTTGCCCTGGTACTTCCTTTAATCCGCTATATAACCTTGGGCAAGTAACTAAATCTCTGGGATACTATATATATATGTATTTTAAAAGGGAATGTTTTGGGGAAGGCAATGGGTGAGACAATGCTGATCTAACACATGGATTATGGTGAGTCAATATCTGTGAAACTGTGAAAAAAGTTACATGCATGTTAGAACTAGAAGACATTATTTATTACTTATATTTTAGTAACCTATCCAAATATATTGAATGCTTACTTTATGGTGACTTTTTGCTGTTCTGGTGCCAGAAGCTGGGCTCCAACTGGCCTGAATCTCTTAATAAAATCTGCTAGTTCAGAGTTTGTCATATTATCAATAATTTTTGCATTGTCTTTTGATGGTAAGTGCACACACAGTCGAATATCTCAAAAAGCCACTCCTGTTGAAAAGATGGATGTAAGTGTTCTAAAGTCCAAAAGAAAAGGGAGCTGTGTTAAAGGTTAAGATAGCTTTACCAGACCAGTGTCTCTTCTCATTTACATTGCATGCTTTTTATATCCTCCTTCCTCTCTCTTTTTAACAATCTCCTTCTCTCCCTTAATGCTAGTATTTTGTAAGATATCCAAAATGTGTATTTAATCCATCCAAGTTTGTAGTCTCCAGTGTCAAAGCTTCTGCTTAATGCTGAGTTAATGCTCAGTCGTGCCAAAGCTTGAAGCTTTCAACGCAGCCCTGAAACCAGCTGCGACACATCACTAACGCTGAGGCTTCGGCTCCAGAGACTGCTGCCTGCATGGAGTAAATGCATCATATTTTAAAGCCTTGTCAGTGCAATCTAAGAGCTGTGTAAAGTGTAATTGGGGATCTTTGAAAAAAAATTATATTTGAAACCATTTTACAAGAATCATCAGGGGAGGCTTGCTTGAAACTTTTTCTTCTTAACATCTCACTGCCCCAGAAACAGGTCTATCACTTTGGGTAGTTTTTGCTTTTGAGCAGATTGTTTCTTTTCTTCAACCATCTTTTCTTTTGCAGTGAGCTGAGGTAAATAAATTTGAGAAGGGTGACATTCTTTTCTAACTGTAGTCTTAGAATGACTGATCTTGCAAGGAAGAACCTGATACGCTCTGTCTTTCACATCTAGGCCATTGCTCCTCCAGGTGTGGTCCATGGATCAACAGCATCAGTGTCTCCTGGGACCTTATTAGAATGCAAATTATCTATGGGGAGCACCCAGGGATCTGAGTTTTAATAAGTCCTCAAGGTGATTCTGCTCAACACTAAAGTTTGAGAATCATAGCTCTAGGCTATTTGAATTCAGAAATTCCTGATATTGCATCCTTGGGAGATGCCTCACTCAGAATATTTTAAGGATGGGAGACTCACTATATTAAAAGCCACTTGAAAAAAAATCAACCTGTTCTGTGACTAAAAGTTTTCATGACGTCATTTTAAAATGTATTGAGAGATACCTGCTTCTATAGCCTTCTTTTTGTTTTTATTCTTCTTATCTTCGATGCTTGGCATTGAGTAGGTGGTCAATATATTTGTATTGAAATGAAGAAAATATTGGCCTTAGTTTTGTTTTCTAGATAAACCTATCTAATCCAATAAATCCATCTTATCTTTATTTCATGAGGCAGCCTGTCAGATATTGAAAGCTACTAAGATGTGTAAGTCCTCTCTTCTTTAAGTTAATGATGGCTGGAGTTCTTGCATCCACAACAGAGGACACTGCACACAAACTCAGGCATCCCCTACTGACTGTCCTTTGGATGTGGACTCTTTCTCTTCTAGGAACAATGAAAAACCTCAGAACCATTACATATCATCTGGAAATAGATCAGAGTTTCCTGTGTATATGAATGCAAATAATTTTTAATAGAACTTAGAACTTTAAAATTAAATCTATTAAAATCGACATTAGTTCTGGCCTGTTGAACTTTTCCTCTGTTATTCCTTCTTTATTGACATTATTTCCCCTGTATTTTAGAGGGATAAAAAAAATTGAGTAAATAATAATTTCATCTTAAAAAAGTATATAAATTAAGAAGGCAAGCAAGAGAGAAAGAAACACTCATAATTATACAACCCATAAGAAATAGAAATTAGTTATTGTCTTTCTCCTTCTCTCCTTCTCTCTGCATAAATATCTGTATCTGTACATACACGTGCCCTGAATATATGACCATATTATAATTTGTATTATTTACAACAAATGTTGATGCAAACACACACACATACACATCAGGTATCCCAACTTAGTTTTAAGTAGGGATTTGACATATCTGATAAAGCTTTAGGAGATGTCTGCAACCTCTTGGAACGATGACGGATCCAGGCACTTTAGTGCGAACTATTAGTTTGGTGCAAAAGTAATTGCGATTTTTGCCATTACTTTCAATGGCAAAAACTTCCTGTCTTTAGAGTTGTCTCCCAACCTAATCTCCATTTGACTCATGTTTAGAAGCTGTAGGAAACAGAAAATCTGTAATTAGAAACAGCAAGTGCTATTTCTTTTATTATTATTATTATTTTGTATTTTGAGACAGTTTCACCCTTGTTGCCCAGGCTGGAGTGCACTAGTGCAACCTTGGCTCACTGCAACCTCCACCTCCAGGGTTTAAGTGATTCTCCTTCTTCAGCCTCCCAAGTAGCTGGGATTACAGGGGCCCGCCACCATGCCTGGTTAATTTTTTTTGTATTTTTCATAGAGATGGGGTTTAATCATATTGGCCAGACTGGTCTTGAACTCCTGACCTCAGGTGAACCACCCACCTCGGCCTCCCAAAGTGCTAGATTTACAGGCATGAGCCACTGCGCCCAGCACAGCAAGTGCTATTTCACCTACAAACTTGCATCTTATTAGGACCCAAGCAACTTAACTGGCAACACAATGGGAACAGGACATCCTTTCCCACTTCACCATAGGATGGTGCTCAGCCTTGGCCCTCCAAGAGCTGCCTGATGCCGCAGGGTCTCGGGAGGGTATCAGGAAAACACTAGGGCCAAGCGGTTCCTGGGGGCTTGACATGATACAGAGAGAAGAAGCAGGGCAGGGTGCACTGCAAGGCCTAGAGTAGAACGGCAGCATCACCATTGTGCCAAGAAGAGTGGTGGCTTCTAAAAGGAAGTAGTTCTGCCTGAAAGAACAGCAGGAGAGACTACATGGCCAGTAGGGCAGGCCTAGACCCTGTTTGGCCAGGCATGGAGAACACGTTGAATGTTGACTTTTAACTGAGCACCTGTGGATCACTCTGAAGCAACCTGCAGAAAGTTTTGACCGTGAGGTTTTTTTAAGGAATTAGGTTTTCATGAGCAGATAAGGCAACAATTATTTTAATTTGATAATATTGATATTATACTCTCAACTTTTTAACAACTTTGTGTGTGTGTATGTATTTTCAAGATAGGGTCTCACTATGTCATCCAGTCTGACGTGCAGTGGTTATTCACAGGCATAATCACAGCACACTGTGGCCTGGCCTCAAACTCCTGGCCTCAAGTGATCCTCTCACTCCAGCCTCCTGAGTAGGTAAGACCACAGGCACACAATCACCACGCCTGACTTATAACACATTTTTAAAACTAACTCTTTACCATGAACATTGTCTTATACCCATAGCTATGCACAAAACATCATAATTGTTAGTGGCTACAGAGTATCAAGTACAATGTACCAAAATGAATTTAATGAGTCTCCCATTATATGACTGTTATGTGTTCAATATGTCCCCTACTGCAGTTTATATGTTGAAATCCTAACCTCAATATATCAGAATATGACTGTACTTGGAAATAGGTCTTTAAGGGGGAAATTACCTTAAAAAAGAGGACATTATGGTGGGCTTTAATTTAATATGACTGGTGTCCTCATAAGAAGAGATCAGGACACAGAAACAAATAGAGGAAAGATCATATAAA
Organism: Macaca mulatta; assembly: GCF_049350105.2. Classification (NCBI taxonomy): domain Eukaryota; kingdom Metazoa; phylum Chordata; class Mammalia; order Primates; family Cercopithecidae; genus Macaca; species Macaca mulatta. Next base: position 52,615,245 of record NC_133423.1, on the reverse strand, counting down.
GACACAAAGAGAAGACGGCTAAATATAAGGCAATGCGAGAGGGCTCAAAAGAAACCAATCTTGCTGACACCTTTATTTAGGACTTCTAGCCCTGTTAGAAAATAGATGCCTTCAGTTTAAGTCATCAGTCTGTGTTACTTTGGTATGGCAGTCCCAGCAAATTAATACAGCAACTACTACTCACAATGTTTATTTAATAAATAGCATTTGTACATCCTGGTACATACACATCACTGATTATTTTTCCTAGAATCAGTGCTGGAGGTGAAATTATTGGTTCCAAAATTTATTAATAATTTGTATTATTAATTCTATCATAGAGTATATTATTATTTTCAACTTTCTTTTTTTCACGAATGTAATGCATTTGATTATTTATCTCCATGTTGAACATAATAAGACCAAGTATAAGACCAAATTGTGTCCTAAAGTTCATAATTATAAGGTTCCCTTCCAATGAACAGTCATGCACCCACAGATTGCATGGTGCTTCATCACTGCGCAGAAGGCTTACTGTCTTTCAGACCACATTCCATCCATCTTAATAATGTATAGAAGCTGCTTCCTAGAATTAGAGGATCCCTCTTGGGGAAATAAGGATCAGATAATTGCCTCTAAAAACTACCCCTCTCAGCTGGAAACGGAAATATTATACTTACAAGGGTCCGTCAGGTTGTTAGCACCTTAGCATGTTTGTGCTGTTGTTTGATGGTTTGATTTTTCAAAACAATTAATCACATTGTCCATCGACAAGAAACAAGACATTTCTCTATTTTACGTCAGTATAGCAGCACCACTAAGTTTTAGGTAGCTTCACTGTAGACCCCTTTAGAAACATTTCTAGAGCTAGGAGAGGTGGCTGCAGCCCACAGAAGTCCCCTGGAGGTGCTGGTTTTCTAGAAGAGTGTTGTGTGGTGTCCACTGAGAACATTGGCATGCTACATACCTGACAGAGATAATCAACAATGAATATTTTGTGGATTAACTTGGGAAACCAATATAATTCATTCAGGAGCACATGGGAGAATATTCCTAATACCCTCAGGGGAGAAAAAAATGAGATATTCTCCTGTGAAACGGACTGAGTGGGGAGCAAGCATTATAGGATTGGAACCAGCTGAAACCCTAAGGGAGACTTGGGAAAACAGAGAATGCATATAAGAATTTTATCTTGAGAACCACTCTCTAAAACCCAAGAGAGAAATTAGAAGTATACTATTCTCCGCAGTTCCTGACATTTCCCATCCTCAGAACAGGAACTCTGAGAGAGATGCGGGATTAGAATGAGTTTTCCAAAACCAACCAGATCTCAGAATTTAATGTTGTGGCCCAGTCTCTATGGAGGGCAGCTATAGTAGAATGGTTAAGAATAAAGCCTCTGAGCTTCACAAATTTGCAGAGTAAGATATTTGAACTTCCATTAAGACCATTATCTATTTCTACTTTGAGTTTTTCTCCCTATCACACTTGCTCTTTCTCAAGATGGCATTAAAATGGCTGCAGGCAAATCTGCATTGAGCTAAGGGAAAGTTGAGTTGAGGATACATTTGGATTGATATAGCGGGACACGGTTAGTGATTTGCAATCCTTTTATGGATGATTAAGTTCTTACCAGCTCAGAGGATGCATGGCTATCCAGGACTATTCCAATTTCCCACTGTGCTGACTCGAGGGACTTGTGAAGATGAAAGCATAGGGTCAGGGGCTGACTGTCCTATGAATGTGCCGTTCAGTTCCTGCCACCCAAAGGATTGGGCAACTGAAGGAAAATCAACGAGTGAAATGTGTGCAGCGAGAGCTAATCAGCAGAAAATTCTTCCAAACTGTACTGCTCAAGTATGAAGGAAAGTTGATGGAGATTTCCCCAACTTTGATAGCAATCTGAAAATATTTTTCAAATTCACCAGAAACAACGTGATAAAACTGAAAGACTTTTTTTCTTTTTTACTTTTTTTTTTTTTTTTTTTTTTTTAAGACAGAGTTTTGCTCTTGTTGTCCAGGCTGGAGTGCAGTGGCGCGATCTCGGCTCACTGCAACCTCTGCCTCCCGAGTTCAAGCAATTCCCCTGCCTCAGCCTCCTGTGTAGCTGGGATTACAGACACACACCACCATACCCAGCAAGTTTTTGTATTTTTAGTGGAGATGGGGTTTCACCATGTTGGCCAGATTGGTCTAGGACTCCTGACCTTAGGTGATCCACCCGCCTCGACCTCCCAAAGTGCTGGGATTACAGGTGTGAGCCACCGCATCCGGCCCTGAAATACATTTTTCAAAACTACAGCAGTAAAAATCAAAGTTCAGTCTTGTTAGAAGGAAGTCTGATGTTCTGTTATCTTAGAGAGAATATTATAAAATCTTATGCATAGTGTACAAGCACAAGTGTGGAGAAAACATGAAGAGATAAACTATGGGTACATCCCTGCAATACTACTCAACAGTAAAAACAACTGAACAGTAAATAGGTACAACAGCTTGGATGAATCAGATTTCTTTCTTTCTTTTTTTTTTTTTTTTTTGTGAGATGCAGTCTTGCTCTGTCGCCAAGGCTGGAGTGTAGTGGCCCGATCTCAGGCCCACTGCAAGCTCCACCTCCCAGGTTCACGCCATTCTCCTGCCTCAGCCTCCAAAGTAGCTGGGACTACAGGAGTCGGCCACCACACCTGGCTAATTTTTTATATTTTTAGTAGAGACGAAGTTTCACCGTGTTAGCCAGGATGGTCTCGATTTCCTGACCTCGTGATCCGCCCGTCTCGGCCTCCCAAAGTGCTGGGTGGGATTACAGGCGTGAACCACCGTGCCCAGCCAGAAAGATTTATTTTTAAGTGGTAAAAGTCAATCTGACAAGTTTTTAATAGTATATGATTTTCTTTGAATTACATTATGCAAAGGTAAATTATATGGAAGGAGAACAAACCATTTTTTTTGTTTAGGGACTAGGGTTGAGAGATGGTTTTAACTATAAAGAAATAATATGAGAAAATTTTGGGGTATTATTAACTGTTCTGAATCTCAATTTTGTTAGTAGTTACATGTATCTACAAATGTTATATAAGCTGTACACCAAAACAAAATTAATCACATAATACATTCATTTGAAGATTGCAAAAATATTTTCAAAATTAAAATATTATGTACTTGTTTCAGGAAATCAGTATTATTTATACCATCATATAGTAATATCTGTGGAATTTTTCACTTTTAAAAATTATAGTTTATTTTTATTTATTTCATCATACTAAATAAACACTAATTAAAAAATATTGTTTGTGATTTTTTTGTTCATAGTATTGTATTGATTTCCTTAAAGAGATATTCAGTTGGCTAGTTCTCAGGATCCCACAAAACCCAGTCCTGTCCCTATTATGCTGGGGAAGACAGAAAATTGAGAACCTGTGCAGTAAAATAATCATAATGGGCCCAAATATATCTGTTTGCTAGAGACCACATACTAAAATCATAGCATCAGTTATTGGTTATATACAAGTTCACTGTCAGCTATTGTGAGTGAAGAAGGTGAACATAGGGGATATTCTTAGACATTATGACCCTATAGGCAAACCCTGCATGAAAAAGGAAAATCAGAGCCATAGGCAAGAAGGCAGGATTTAGTGATGACAGAACAGCAGAGATGCCCCGGGGCTACTATACAGCCTGTTTTTCTAGGAGGAGCCTACCCTGGCCATGTCACAGACGGTACCTCTTAAGGACTTCAACCATAAGGCATGATCTGGAGGCTATTTAGGGTTTGAGTGACAGATATGTACAGTGGAAACTTCTAGGATGGAGCAGGTTTCAATTTGTATGTAGGTTTACTAAATAGGTTTCCGTATTTGCTATACAGAGTGGTTTTTACTTTGAATATAAATTAAATACTTTAGCAAAGTTCTGCTGTGGAGAGCAAGATAATGTAGACATCAGTGAAGCATAGTAGTGTCTTAGAATTTTGTTTTAATTCTTGGCCTGGCCACCAGATTAAGGTTGGAATATAAAGAACAAAGATCCCAAGGGAGTAGTAATCTGGGGTTCAGATGACTTCTTTGGTCCTTGGGTTTTGACTAAGCTGGAACAGGAGGCTTTGGCAGCTGACGACTTCTCAAAAGCAGAAGCTAGTTGAACTGGATAGGGGATTTGTGCCATCTTTATGGGCATGTAAAGAACAGAGATGGCATGCAGACTCCTGAAGCGACAACTACTGTCACCATGCCCTAGAATGGCTCAGAGCTAGGAACAGGACAGTGACGCTTTGCAAGCAAATGTGAGGAACAGGTGAGCCCAGCTATGGGATTGTACCTAAGAATCTCTACAATAATTTGGAAGTACATGAATGCAGCAGCATCTGTGGCCCCACTCACAGAATAATGACATAATCACATCAGGAAGTTGGAGCACATAATAACTAAAGAGAGAAGAGGCATGTTACCCATGTTGAAGCAAAGATAGAGAGTACTGTGGTCGACAGCACGGTCTTTGCAGTAGCTCTGGATCTGAGTCTTCTTTACAATTAATTACCTATATGACTGCAAATATAATCCCTTTAAACCTCAATTTCCTCATGAGAAACAAGAACATAGTAATATGAACTGTCCCATTGGTATGTTGTGGAGACGAAATGCACTAATATATAGAGTGCTTTATACAACAGCAGCCATATAATAATCAAACAGTTGCTAAGACTATTATTCTTAAGCATTGGATTTGCAATCTCTAGTGTAATCTATCTTATCAATATTATATATTAATTACACTGTATTACACATTATCCTACATGTTAATATAAAATATGTAAATGACTGTTAATATGCATTTAAATGCAATATTCAGCTTATGGTAAGCATCTAATGAATGTTCGTCAAATTAAAATGTTCTGAAATTTAGGTAACTTAGATGGAAAGCCTAGTGATTCCACTGGGAGATCCTGCATGATGGCCCTGCCCTGAAACATGCACTATGCAAATCCTGGTATTAGTAGTGGGAGATGTTGGAAGTCAGGGTTTATGAAGTTCATCAGGAGGAGTGGCTCTACATATCAGCAACTAGTGGTGTGGTCAGTGAAAGTCGAGGGGGAGGATGTCAGAAAAGAAAATCACCATGGTTACTCAGCAGAATTTCTAGGGCTCAGATCTCTCCAGTCACTGGGTAAGATGTGATGCATACAGACCACGGTTTCTGCAGGACAAAACAGACAAAGAGAGAGGAAGAGAGAGGGGAGAGAAGAGAGAGAGAGAACAAAAAAAAAAAAAAAAGGAAGAGAGGATTGATTTCTTTCCAGATTTGGAATCCAACAGAGAAACTTGAGGCTCTAGCCTTTATTATGTCAGCACCCTCTGGATAAGTTCTAATGAAAGCCACTCTCACAAACCTTTTCATCAGTGTTACTTTCCTGGGCATAACACTTTAGATGCCAACAGTCTTTATGTCCAGTTAATAGAAGATGAATTCCTTACTGTTGCTTCCCAATATATTGGCAAATAAGAGTGCAGACAACTCTGTCAGTCATAATCTTTTCATCCTTTACATTGATGCTAAATTAAAAAAAAAAAGAAAGAGAAGAAATAACAAACCCCTGAGATTAAACAATGATTTTCTAATTTTTGTATCCCATAGTTCTTATTTTATAGTATCAATATGGGTACTAGATGAAATAACTCCCAAGCAGCTTTCTCTAGAGAAATACAATTTTCCTGACCATCTCAGGAATATAATTGCCATGAGCAGCACTGGTAATCAACAATTACACAGACTGTTGATTGTGTTCTTTCATCTCCCATCTTGTGCCAAACTATGTAACCAATGGTGTATAAGTCACACTTTTCCTGGCCTCTTGGTTTTCAGAAACCTCTGCAGTCAAGAATCTCACTGTCGTTCTGTCTACACAGATGCCTGTGGGTTTCTTTGTTGTTATTGTTCTTCTGTTTTATTTTGTTTTGTTTCATCTTAACCCATTGAATAGCAAAGCAGGAAACCATGTAGGGCCCTGGCTCACTGCAGAGGCAAGGCTGCCCCCAGAAGAATGTATGGCATCCAGATGTAGAGGCTCTCTTATGAAGCTCAATGCCTCCCCTAATTATTCCTTCCAACAGAACTTGGAGGAAGAACAATGCCCTTGTGTGAATGCAAATGGCAACTGAGGCCCGGTGAGATTTAAAATTAATCACAGGGAGCAGAGTTCAGAGGGAAGTTAGAAACCAGTCATTCTTCACACCTGTGTGTAGTCCTAGATACTTGGGAAGCTGAGGCAGGAAGACTGTAGAAGCCAAGGGGTTCAAGACCAGCCTGTACAACATGGCTAGACCCTGTCTCTAAAAAAAAAAACAACAACAACAAAATGAGTCTTTCTTCACAGTAGCCTGAGTAATGTAAAAAGTATCAGATCACTAGTATGTCCACTCAGTTACACTGTGGAACCCCAGAGAGCACCGTTGTTGGGGTCCTGTAGCTGTGGGCTACAGGAGATTTTACCATTTTCATCATCACCATCTTCTTTCACAGAACTTGCTGAACTGCAGCAATTTGTCCATTTATTTGATTTCCACGCTGGCCTGTGAACCCTTCAACAGGAAAGATGGGATTCCTCACATCTATTCAACCAATAAGCACAAATCAAGGAACACAGTCATTCCTCAATCACTGATTATTAAACAAATAACTGCCACATTTGTGCCAGAATATTTTATGCAAATGTTAAAAGTTTGGTAGAGGTTTATAAATGATATATGTAAAAAAATGAAGTCAAAAATTTCCCCTCGCCATCTGAGGCATTCAAACTCACTTGGTGACATTGGAATTTGGGATGACTGAGCAACTAAGAGTTCAATTCTAAATAGAAATAAGGAAGGATGCTTCTGGAAACCTCATACTACACACATGGGAAGGCAAAGTTGAGGGTGTTGGCATCATCTGGGCAGAGATACAATGGCAAGTAAAGCACAAAAAGGGTTATAATCATGGTGTGTAACTTTCTCAAAGACTATATCTGACATCTACCTGACCTTGGGAAAATTACCAGGGTAACTCAATGGGAAACTTAAGTCAGACTCCATAGCAACCTTTGAAGGAAAAATGTGCACAGAGTAATATCTGGTACTCAACAAGAGTGGTACGGCTTCATGTAAACCATGAGGAAAATAACTGGAGAAAGCAGAGTTAGAGGCCAGAGTCCTCTTGGTCTTGCAGAAGATTCTATGTGAGCACTTTGCTTTTTGTCTTTGGTGTTGATCAAGCTTGTCCAGCCTGCAGTCTGTGCCCCACATGTGGCTCAGGATGGCTTTGAATGTGGCCCAAAAGAGATTTGTAAACTTTCTTAAAACATTAAAACATTTTTTGCAATTTTTTTCTTTCATCAGCTATCGTTAGTATTAGTGTATTTTACGTGTGGCCCAAGACAGTTCTTCTTCTTCCAGTGTGGTCCAGGGAAGCCAAAAGATTGGACACCCTGGGTATAGATAATGCTTGTCCCAACTGGTATTGTTGGGAAATTTCAGAGTTTATCAGCTTCGTCCTCTGCTTTAAAGACATCTGATTTGTCTTCATCTTTTCTTCTGTCTACTATCCTGCACTTAATTCAGCATGCTTGGTTTCCCTAGGCAAACACATTCTTAAATATCTTTACCTAATTATCCTCCTTGTACTCCATGTGTGGTTTATGAATTACAGAAATATTTTCTTTACCATGAACCCCTGATTTGTAAGTATCAACCTAGCACACAACTACTTCCTATAAAAACTTTGCAAATGTCTTTAATGTAAACACACACACACACACACACACACACGCACACGTGCATGCGCACACACACACCACCAGGTTTTTCTTCTCCATCCAGCTTGTCTTCTGCCTGAGTTTTCTGGTAAGCATCTCAAATTGCCCTCCAATTTGGGAATCCTATCAGTCAGCCTGGGGTGGAACACATCCCCTCACTCTGGCCAGCAAGCGCTCCTCCTGGAAGGTCCATCTCATTTACCAGTCCACCAAAGTGAGCAGATACTCTAAATAGATTTAGCAGAAGCACCATGCTTGCCAGCGCCCTCCACTGTGCTTGACTTCAGTTAGTGCCTCTCAGTTAAATTCCAGATTCCGTGCCTGCATCCCACGATTTGACACCACTCTTCTCAGACAGTGTTAGCAACGATTCTCTGACTGCCTTTCCAGTCTGTTTTCCAGGCATTAAATCCTGAAATCATGTACCTTCCTCACTGGTTTAAAGTACTGAAATCTCAGGACCCCTCAGGACTGAAGTCTCTCAAGTTGCAACTGTTTATTCCTCCTTAAATTTTTGAGAATTAGATAATTTACATTTCATTACTAGTTTAATCCTTTAAAAATAAGCCCTACAATGTATTCTCTCTTGACAACAAAGATCTATGTCTTTTTTGTTTTGTAAAGTCTATCTTCCTTCTTTCCCTTAGTTCTTTTATTCTTTTAAAATCTATGATTTACATTGCAAAACTCAGCAATTTCCTTCTGTGCTAGACATTAGTGCTATGCTCTAAACGATGCCTGTTTTCTTTCCTCCAGGCACATCACAAGATAACATTTTCCCATCCCTTCTGAGGTTTGTCTTGACTTTTCTTTGGCCAAGGTGTGCACTTGCCTGGCTCGTCTCTCCCACTTCTGGAATCAGAAGCACAGCATAGAAGCCTTGTTCAGACAATCTCTTGATTGAGTATGTTAAAAACAGAGCCACCTAACTCATGGTTGACAAATAACATGAGTAAGGAATAAGCATTACTGGTTTTTTGTTTGTTTGTTTGTTTCTGAGATTTGGGAGTTGCTTTTTACCTTTACATAAGCAAGTCCAAGCTGGCTGATATATTCTCAAAAACCTTGGTATCATAGGCCACCTTGTCAATAGGATTATAGCACTTAAAACCGAGTACTTCCCTCTATTTGTTTTATATCTAATATGTATTTAAAAGACAGCTGGAGATATATAGGCCATAATTCATTTGTTCAATATGAATTGATTGAACACATCCCTGTTTTATCTTTTATTGTGAAAGTGATTCTTTTTTTGAAAGAAGGAAAATAATTGGATGATAGGAGTACTTATTGAATATAGTCAAGGTCATTTAGCATAGCTAAATTGGCCAAAATGCCATTCTGAGGAGAAAGTGAGGTGTTCCCGGGATGTTAAAACCATCTTTAAGTTTAATAAATGGCCAGTGGGAACTTCAGGGCATCAGTATGAGACAAAATCACCAAGATAACTTATCTGTCTATCAGGTTTCTGTTTGTGTATGTGCATGTACGTGTGTGTGTATGTGTCTTTGTATTTCTCCGACATCATATATTCTTTGTCTTAGAACCATCAAAAAAAGATAGAAAAAAAGAAGTACCATGATACGCTTTGGCTCTGTCCCCCCCCAATCTCACCTTGAATTGTAATAATCCCCATATGTCACAGGAGGGACCTGGTGGAAGGTAATTGAATTATGGGAGTGGGTTTTTCCTGTGCTGCTCTCGTGATAGTGAATAAGTCTCATGAGATCTGATGTTTTGATAAAGGGGAGTTCTCCTGCACATGCTCTCTCTTGCCTGCCGTCATGTAAGATGTGCCTTTACTCTTCCTTCACTTTCCACCATGATTGGGAGGCCTCCCCAGCCATGTGGAACTGTAAGTCCCCTAAATCTCTTTTCTTTATAAATTACCCAGTCTCGGGTAAGTCTTTATTACACGCATGAGAATGGACTAACATATACCATGACAGACTAATGGGAGAAAAAAATGAATAGTGAGTGCACAATTAAGTAACAGTGCAAAATATCCAATGCAAACAACTTGAGAAGAGCAAAATCATTCTGGAGAAAGAACCGTATGAAACTCATAGAATCATTGAGACTAAAGATGAATCTTAATAATTCTGAAGGCAGGAGACATGGGAAAGCCTATTGTTGCCTTGATGGAACCATGAACATGTTGGAGGGAGTATGCGGAGATCAAAACACACCTGGATATTGGCTTGTCACTCATTCATTCGACGTATTTGCTGAAAACCTACATATAACTATGTTGGGAATTATAGTGGCAAGCCAGATATCTGCCACCCCAGTTCTCATTAAGCTTTATTGTCTAGCACATAGAAAACAGCAAACAAATGATTATTTAACTCACAATTGTGTTGAGTGCTGTGGAGAAATACAGTGTTATTTAAGGGTATAGATCAAAATGGTTTCACCTGACCTGGGATGACAGGGTGAGGAAGGTTCTTCAAGAAGTAGTTTGGGAGGCATTTGAAACAGTAGAGCTAAAACACAGATCAAAAAGCTAAGAGAGCGATAAACAAGGTTAGGGAGGAAACAAGAACTCTATAAGAGGCTTCATTCTTCATAGTACACAAAGGAGGTTCTTGAGGAACCTATTTGCGTTATTTTGCTTCCTTTGTCAACATTTCCCAGCATAAATGTCTCTATATCAGTGATCTTTGTTCATTTAAGGAAAAACTCATGGAACTATTTAAAGAGCTACCTTAAGAAACATGACATTAAGAGGTAAAATAACCACTTATTTCTAATTTCTCTAACCTTTCCATTAATGTGGTCTCATAATCTCTAAACTATAGTAGTATCTGAGTGAAGTCTTTTATTAGGCTGTATTTCCATCAAGTAGGAGTACCTTCCTTGAGGATTAATGTGTGAAAGTATATTTTTCTTTCTAAGATGTTTACATTTCATGAGGGGTGTGTGTGTGTGTGTGTGTGTGCGTGCACATATATCACATACATGTACTTGTAAATTTTCTATGTGCAGGAAATGCCAACTTTACTTTTTCTAAAACTTTTACATGAAACAAAAGAGAATTATTGGCATTCACTCACTTGGAAATAAATCTATAGGGAATATATTTTGGTTGTTTCTCTTCATACTTGTTTTTAAAATGTCATTGGAGCTACTTTAAAAAAAAATCAGGCCCCAGGATGGCATTTGCCAGCTTTCCTTTTGGGGGATCAGCCAATCCTACCTTTTATTTGGAGGCTGTCACTCAAAGTAAGTGGAGTGATGTGTGGCTGGGAGCTGGGGAATGGTTGCCAAAAGCCTTGCATCATTGCTTCACCTCAATGGAACTTCTGTAAGGGAAGAATTGGATGTTATTGAAATCTTTCTGAAATAAAAAGATAGCCTCCCTAAGAAGCACTGAAGTGGTCCCCAAAAATGTTTCAAAAGCATCTTGAGCAATATTGGCATGAAGGAAACTGTGTTTCTGCATACCAGTACTATGGGGCCAGACTTGGAATGCCCTCAAATGAGAGCAGAGGCAGCTCCCGCAGCAGCTTTTCAGAGAGGTAACAGAAAGTGGGAAGACTGCACAATGGAAAGGAAGGAGAAATGCTCTAAGGAGGCACTGAAGTAAAGATTCAAACAGTATGACTCATCCACATGGCTGGGCAAACCCACTGGCAGATGGACCAGCAGTATACACAAGAATCAGGAATCACGTAAGGGCCTTGGGAGCAACGATTTAAAGCCAACTTTCCCTTGGTGAAGCCTGAGAAAAATGAAGAAGTTCTGGCTTTTGTTGACCTGTGGTGGATAGAATAAATATAAGTAGAGCAGTTCTAGTGCGTGTAGTCTGTGCTCAGTTTCCCTGTGAATATAGGGTCATGTTATATGGCTTGAGTAGATCATCAGCTCCAAGATAAACTGGGTAATGCATTCTTTTTAAAATTTTTTCCACTTAGACTAAAAATATTGGCCTACCTCACAATATATCAAATATTAGGCTAGGCACTGAGGTACTAGTTGTAAACAAGATAGCCTATAGCTTCTGACTTACAGAATTTTTGTTTTGTTGGTGAAGACAAATACGATAATAGGTAGTCATAATACAATGTCATAACTGACACAAATAGGAAACTATAGGATACATTGGAAGCACAGAGGAAAGATATTTGGCGAGTGGGAAGGGATCAAGGAAATGTCTTCAGAAAATGTGGTCACTAAGCTGAATACTGGCATCTGAGAGGAAGTTACCTAAATGAAGAGTGCAGGCAGCAGCTGGGAAAAAAGAGGGCAAGCTTAAGGAAGTGAGTTCTAATCAGAAAGAAAAGAAATAGCATTTGAAAAAGTCTGACAGCAAGGGTTTGTTGCAATTCAGAGACAGGTAGGTTGATCATGGTTCTTGGTGTACAGTGCTCAGTTAATGGTTTGTAGATATGAATTGTAATCTAGTCCTTAAAATGGTTTCTCTTGTTTGCTGAATTGCAAGCCACTTTGAGCTGGAACAGTAACAGGATTTGTGAATCTAAGAGAACCCTCTATGTAGAATGTTGTCATGCTTTCATTATTTTCTTCTTCCTGTTGCCTCAGATTTTGGCATCTGTTACCAAATTTTGGAAGAATGAAACCAACCTTTCCTATCCTCCCACACACACACACACACACACACACACACACACACTCATCTATTTTTGTTCTTCACAATTCATTCTTTGTCATTCTCCAATTTTACCATATGAAAAAATGAATCCAGCAAAATGAGATTTCCTTTTGGTCACAATTCAAATCATGTTGGGATTATCTAATTATTCATTTTATAGAGTGCTGTGATCCAATTAACAATATTTTAAAATGTTATTTCAAAGAAAAATGGAAAAACATAAAATGGACTGAAAAGCATAATTGTGGGTTTAAAAAAAAGCATCCTAATCTACTCATGAGTTTCTACAGTTAGTCTTATGTATGAGTGCACAACTAAATAACGTGACAAGTTTCAAATAGCCACAAATTACCAAGGATTAATGAATGCTCACATATGAATACATTTTTAATAGAACCCTATTGTCCCAGGGTTTTGGTTTATTTTGACAATGTTTTGCCTCTCTTTGTTCATGGTGAAAATTTTTTTCCCCTTTCCCTTTGGCAGGAGAGAGGGCGTGTGGTGCTTTGCCAGAGAGGATCTTGGATGGAAATCACCTAAGAACTCCAAACTCAATGCCAGGGCAGACTGGTGTCTATTCTGGTGGATTTCCAAGTTCTGAACATTGGAATTTAAATGCAGATGGAGGCCACTCTGGACGTGTGTCCATGGTACTTGGGGTAATGTTGGTTGTGAGCTGGCCTACACACAGATCACACACAGATCTCTTTGTGGTGTTGGAGAAGTTGGAGTCAGCTCATAGGGGAGTCCCAACATGGAAGACCCAGGAGTGCAGCAGGCTTTACTTTTTAAGAAATAGCTCATTAAAAATGAAATTGGGAAGAGGTCTTTGATCCTGCTTGGAACACTAGACAACCAAAACCAAAAATGGAACTGGAATTCCGTAGTCCGAAGGTTTGTGACCAAAATCTTAATTCAAAGCTGCACTTTATCTTCCCTTTCATTCAATTCAGCTCTTTTAAGATCAGAAATCAGTTTCCTTCATATCATGACAGGGTTTACATTAAGCTACTTGAGTCTCCAAAATTACAACATTAAATCAGTTGCATAAAAACAAAAACTAATTCATTGACATTAGCTCTCTTTGTAATTGATGAAAAGAGGAAAGAAGTGAAGTTTGAAAAAAACCCTCAAATGTACACCTAAGTTAAAGACTGTTAAAGTGTCTTTTTCTTTTACTGATTTTCCATTTCAATTGAGAAATTAAATTGGACTGTGTAATATTTCCACATACGTAAACTCCAGAAACTGCTCATAAAATAAAAAGAGTTTTTCATCATTCAGGAAGATATTTCCTTGATGGGTTTGTGTTCATCGATAAACTCTGCCTTGCTTCAAAACGTGCAGGTATGTAGGGCTGCTTCTAGCATCTCAGCAGGCTCTTAGAGTGGATTCCAAATATGCTGACAGGAGACTAGGGGTGAAAATACATACAGCAATACATCTGCAAGCTACATGGCCTTGAGGGGATTGCCTAAACTCACCTGTCTTTCTCTACATTGACTTCATTGCAAAATAGGGGTAAAAACAGTGCATGCTTTAGTGTGTTTTTTAATGACTAAATGAAACAATATTTGCCAAGCATTTTTAATACAGTCTAGTGTTTCATAAATGATCAACAAACATGTATTGCTACAATTATTCATATTTATTATCGTTGATTTTACACAGCAATGTCTCCCAGTAGTTAAGTTTCTACTTTTAAAATAACTGGAAGAATGTAAGCTCTCAACTAGTCCTGAAACAATAGATACCAACTAGTAGAGATAATAGCTATCTGGAAGAGGGAGATACATGCCAAGTCAAAAAAAAAAAAAAAGTAAGTTGGATACATGCATGAAAAAATGTCCAGCAAGATATAGAAAGGGAGCAAAAGGACATTTGCTTTAATTTATAAAGATCAACACGAATAGAGATAGCATATCCTCCCTGAGATAGAATGTTGTATCCTTATGTAGAGAGAAAGTTGTATCCTTATGTAGAGAGAAAATCATATTATCTAGCCTAAAATTCAGACTAATGACCTCATTCAAAAAAATAAAACAAACAATAAAATCACACAAAATTAAGCCACATAACCATAGTGATAAAATGGTACTTGTAATTCAACCCAAAATTAGATATTAAATAACACATTTTTTTTTCTGCAGGAACAACATCGTTTTTTTTTTTCTTCATCTATCATCCCAGGGATGGCTCAAGTCCTCAAAAGGCAGCACTAAAATAAGGCTATGTCTCTTCCCGAGAATATTCTGGATTTCATTCTCTGATTAAAGATCACAACTGTTTCTTGGTTGAGGAAATCATGTTTTTCAAAGCCACCAATGAGCAAAGTTTGCATTTGTGTTCATTTAAGAAAAGAAAAAAAATCCTGAGCAAACCTTTCTCTGTGCATTAAGCCTTCTGACCTTTATTGAAATAACAAAACAGTTATTCAAAGGACACAAGGATGAATTAAAGGTAGCTTTCTATTTGCTAACATTCAAGGGGGGAATAGCTTGCCTCACTTTCTCAGAGAGCTGCTCTGAAAAAATATACTCAGTCCTCTCAGGAAAGTGTTCAATTATGTGTGTGTTTTTTTTTTTAATTAAATGTCTGGATATCAAAAAGTTTGATAGGTTAACAATGAAAAACTACCTTAGCAAACTTAAGGCCGTCTTGGAGAAGCAGTACGAAAAAGTATGTGGGAAAAACAATTTAGAATCTTGAGTTCTAGGCCTGTGTGCCTCTAAGTAGTAGTGTAGACTTACATAAGCAACTTAAGGGAATCAATGGATTTTGTTGTTGATGGTGATGAGGATGCCTCATTTTGTTTTCCCTTCAGAATGTTATGCAAAATGTCTAAGATTCTGGGAAGAAGGAACTTGGCAAATCCTATGAAGTCCTTTAACTAGAAGTCCTATGTATTCTTCTATTTTCTGTTCCCATTGCTATTACCTAGATAACTGTAGTAGTCTGTGAACTGACCTTCCCACTGTAGTCAACCTCCTCATCAATCTATCTAATAATGTATTCATTCCAGATTTATCTTTATCATTTCTCTGTTTATAAGCCACAGATTACTTACTATTGCTACCAAATTAAGTACAAAATTTTGTCCAGTACTCAAAGGGCAAAAAACATGGTGCCATTTCCATTTCCTATGTGACTTTTTCTTTTTCCTCTACATAAAACTTATTTTCTAAAAATAGTTGGTTCTTTCCCACTATTTAAATACTTCTTACATTATTTTGCTTTTACACCTTTGATAGTTTGGGTCCCTCTTTGCCGGGAGCTCTTATATGCTGCCCTACACAAAATATGAGCAATGTCCCCACACAAAACACACGTACACACACATACATGTTTCAGATGAATCAACTTTGACAAGGTGTACAGGTTGAAAATGCACAGATTTTATTGTTTGGCAGGCATTTTTTTTCTACTCGGGAGGCTGAGGCAGGAGAATGGCGTAAACCCGGGAGGTGGAGCTTGCAGTGAGCTGAGATCCGGCCACTGCACTCCAGCCTGGGCGACAGAGCGAGACTCCGTCTCAAAAAAAATAAATAAATAAAAAATAAAGGTAATTGCATTCCTACTGCTTTAATACTCTCTTAGGAATCTATTAAATCTGTGATTTTTGACATAAGACATTTAACCTTAAATCATTTTATTTTCCACCCTTAGAACGGCAATCCATGAATTACATAGTTAACATATACTATGTGTATGAGACTGATTCACTGTCACAAACCTGAGGAAGAAAACCCCTTTGAGGTTTAAAGCCGAGAGGGAGATAAAAGCTTGGCTGTACTGCTCTGGGAAATGCTGAACTTATCCACATGATTATCCAGTCACTGATTATTTTAGCAAAGTAACAAACAGAGGAGGAGCTCTAGACTCCAGCTTCTCATTTCTAAAAGAACAGATGTAGTTTATCCCCTTGAAGCTCTTCCTAACTGGACCATTCTTTCATTCTAGAAACCCAAAATCAAGTATTAGTTATCAACTATAAGAAATAGGATTTGTTTCTAAGACTACATATTAGTAGATTACAAACTTCATACTTACTCTTATTTTATTATTATTTAAAAATTTTCTAAGACTTTAAAGAAGAATTGAATATGGCTTGGTGGAAATGATGAATTTTATCAATAAATCTAAATTCTAGTGATACATCTGCCACTTTGTTTATAAGCTTGGAGCCCTCTTTTATTCTATGTGTGTACATATTTCCATTTATCAAATGGGGTTATTGTAAAGCTAAATTGAGATTTTTATTAAATGTAGATGAATAGATTGATAAATAATGTGCCCTCATTGGATAAGTCATTCTTAGACTTTCTCCCCTTTACTAAAAATTATACACTGTAATAATTTAAAAACATTTTATTAGTAATTTTAAGACATGTTATCTTATAGACCTATAGAAAACCAAAATAAACAAATATGTCTTCCCGTGTGATAAAAAAAAAAAAAATCAATCACTGGCATTTTATCGTTCTTTTTTGTGACTTTCTTGAATACGGTATAACTTTCTACTTTTCAGTAATGAAACAAATATAGGAAGTTATCACTCAAACATCAGTACCAAGATGATGCCAGGCTATGCACCTTCATTCTCAACATTCTTAGAGAATTTTTGGTGTTGTCAGAATTGCTAAAATATATCATGTGTCTGTTGTACAGAGGAGACTCCAAAATGGCCTGGGATATGTCACTTAACTATAATAATGCATGTCAGCCAAACAGTTTTCATAGATCATGATACTCCTAATAAGAATAAAGCACTAGAACTGAAAAACAAAATCCAATTCATTTCTGTATTAAGGCTTTTGTGGCAAATTAAAGACTCTTGACTCAATCTAAATTCAAAAGAAAGGGACATTTCATAAAGATATGGGAAGTCACATAGAACTCAAGGATAAGAATTTGACTTAGCATTAAGAATAGCTAACCAAAGGGACTCAGATTCCAAATAGATTCTCAATCCTTCCTCAGTCTTTTTTGCAGCATGATCACTTACATTTCTTTAATCTAAGGAAGAGAAATAAATCCACCAACAATTCCCAAAGTATAAAGTGGAGCCTTTACCTCTTTTTACAAACTTCCAGAAACTTTCTTGAGCTAAAGTTCAAATATTTTTGTCAGGTAATGGGATGTATTGGTCCAGCGCTGATAACAGGTCATCCAACAGTCAAGTATACTGTTTCCAGAAAGCTGAGTTACATAAGCACATGGCAACTTCTGGTGAAGCTACATAGATGGATACAGCAAAGGGATTTTAGGAGGAAAGGATATACATGTTACCACAAAGTCCCTGTGAGACACATTTCTGATTTCTTTGTCTAAAAATAGTTCTCTCTTTTGATATCTCATTGTTTTTATTTCTCTAACCCAGACATATTGGTACTTAATTGTGCATTGCCTTATATTGCTCTTTATTACACAGATGCATTCCCTGTTTCTAAACCAAGTACAAATATTTGACCAGAACCGCATCCTGTTTCGGTTGCATGATTCAGAATGCCATGATGGTGCTAGTGTGATCCTACCTATGTAGTAGCCATTTGAATAATAATTCTTTAAATTCAGTTGACTGTTTTGCATAAATTACAATAAGTATGTGTTTTATTTCAAATAAAAAATGGCTTAAGTGAGTTTATTTTCTGCATCTAGTTTTTGAACTTACAGATAGGTCAGTTTATTCAGATCGATAGAACCAATCATTCACGTTGAAGCAAGTTTTAACTCTTTCAATTATATATTTATCTTTTCACTGAACCATCTATATGTATACAAAAAGAGGGAGAGAGTGCAGGGGTTTTACATGGCTGCAGGGAAGAGACTGACAGCAGGAAGAAACTGAGTGATGTGGTTAGCCAAAGGATATGATACTCCAGAACCTCAAGGGAAATTACTAGTAAAGATAAGGTAGACTAACACTCCTCATAAAATACCACCATCAGATTTTTTAAATACTTATTTGCAATCCAGATAGATTTTTCAGAAATTTTGACCAATATATTTATTTAATGTAGAATTATTCGGACCAAAATTTTGTAAACAAAATATTATGTTATAATATTTTATAAAATACTACCTCAATATATACATATGTGATTAATATAGTTGTTAAAATGTATGCACACTTTTTGTTAAAATGTTGTAGAAATGGATGCAAAACAATATTTCATTAAGACTTTTCTTCATCAGTCAGAATACTTTGTTTTCCTCAGAATCACTTATAGACATTTCTACTTATTACTTTTAGCGAATACATTTCTCTGGCAGAGAGAAATATAGAAGTTATTAATTTTGCTATTAGTATTAGAGTCAGTGTTATTGCTGATTACAATCATTTCAGTATCATTTTCCCAGGAAATCTTTGAATACTAAGCTGATACCAGCTACTTTATAAAATATTGTCTTCTATAAAGTATTCCATGTCTGTTTTTGTGAGTTATCTACGGCTATGTATTTAGTATTTAAAGAAAGATGCACTTCTGATTTATTTACCTGCTTCTAGCATGCTAATTTAAAAATTTAATTTTTACTCTCTTCCCCAGGAATACTTTTTAATACGACTTCTGCAGAGATGGTGATAAACATATGCTTTCTAAAGGGTCAGACACTGTTTTGGAAATTATTAAAATATTTATTATAACAATAGAACCATTGGAGAAGGTCTTATATATTTCAGCAAGTTTTATTTATTTTTATTTATTATTATTATTTTTCTTTTCTCCTACTGCCTGTTTAATTGCAAAATTTCACCAAGTTTTATAAATGTTTTCCTGCAAACTGTAGTCTTTACTTTTAAAAATAAATCATGGCTAATTTCTTTTATGTGATGCTTTTTGTTGGGAAACAGATGAGTGGGAGTTGGGAACTCAGGTCTAACCTACTTAAATCAGAGAGAGCATTAGCGCAAATATTCTTAAGTAAGCATTCATTGTCTAATCAAACGAAACTGGCTTACTCAATGTTCGGTAGCATGTCTTTTCAAATCCTGGCTCAGGCTCTTGACTAATATGGGCTGCTCACTCTGATCCCATTGGGGCCGCAGAAATCTCCTATTTCCTTTCATTTTCGGGTATGCAACTGCCTTTCTAAGCCATGACTACATTGCTAAATGAATCATTGATTCGGAAAATCTGAAGTGACCTTCAGCTAGTTCTCCAGCTCTTCCTCAACAGAAAAGAGAGGCGAAATCAGCAAAATATTGGAAAGAGGTAGTTTTTCTACAGATATTTGTGGCAGGTAGAAGATTGGAGGCCACTCAGCTATGTGTGTAAGTGTGTGTAGGGGAAAAATTATGTTCTGTATTCAGAAGTGACATTCTTTGTATTTTTAGTGTGGCTCCAAAAACAGCCTTTTTCTTATAGTTCAGAGGCAAACACTGGCCTTGGCTCCTCAGCTGTTCTAGTAAACTATTTTTTACTTAGACAGTCTCAAATTCTTCATAGACTTCATTTGGACCAGTTTTTGTGCACTTATCTTATTGGCACAGTGGTAGTCTTTTGAATAACCAATAGTGTGAAAAATTATACAATAAAAAATTCTACTTCCATTACTTTTCTTAACTTCTCCCTTCATATTTTGTTACGGTTATGAGGTGTGTTTTATTAACTATTCTAGACATAGGTCTAACCCTGCATTTACTCAACACTGGGTTGCTCCTTTTCATGATGGGTGATCCAGTTAGACATATCAATATTCAGTGAAATGTATAGATTACCCTGATAAAATGGCTCAATGAAGTTCATGTAAGGACAATGGAAGATTGAGGCATCATACGCACTGAGCCACTAATTGGACTCGTACTAGTATGATATAGCTATCCTCACCCCCGCCTATATCCTGAGTCCCCTTCCCGTTAGGTGCTGAGTATTTCCAAAGGCTTCTCTAGCTGAAGCAGGTGTAAGAAAAAGAATTGACATAAAGCATCAACCCTTAGGTATAAATGATTGGCAAGTCTCAACCTTGCTAAAACTGAAAGACTTTTCAGTTGGCTATGCTTGAAGGTTTCTACTGAACTACTGAAGCCATAATGATGTATGTAATTCAAGTTTCCTTTGAGCTGACCTACAATGTAAGAAGTTTCCTCTATGACCTCTTAGGTTTTTCTCTCTCCAGCAATCATGGATTCTTTACGAATCTCATAAGGAGTGCAGCTCATTTATTATTAACACCATTTTAGAATAAAGGAAGCAGAGGCTCAGAAAGGTTTAGCAGCAGAGCAGAGTGCAGTCTTCTGATTTGTGGGTTCCACATTCTGGATGCAGAAAACTTTCAGTCATTCTTATCTATTGTGAGGCTTGTACCAGTTTCTCCATAAACTTCCAAAACCAAACCATGTTGACAAGCTTTGCTCTTGCCTCTGACTTCTTTCAGATAGTGCCTAACCATCTTCTCATGACGAGTCATTTTTGCTCTCTCTCATTCCCTTCTTGATGTTCAGGTAGGTGAACATGATGACTATAAAAGGCAAGCAATTAATATCTGGAGTTAGGCAGAGCTCTGTAAGCCAATCTCTAAGCCTGAGTAAGCTCCTTTGTCCTTAACTGTAACCTTGGCACATGAAAAGCGACTTCCATTCCATTTTACCAACATTTCGGTCAAAGATCAATTGCCACTGTAATTATATCATATATCACAGGATGGGGATTCAGTGAGAGGGCAGGCCCTTTAAACTAATACATATCATTAGCATTTAAAGAATATGAAAAACAAATTGAACATCAGTCCTCATGTAAGTCTTTTTTCTAGAGCAAATAATTTTCCAAATTAAAATGAATAAATTATTGAAATTGTCACATGTCTGAGAATAAACTAGGTTGGTAATGCTGTCAAGCTCTTAGCAAAGTTTAGATCATTGTACTTCTCTGTCTGATCATTATAACATCTAATCAAGGGGAGCTTAAATACTTCAATGAGCTCTCAAAATAAATTTGATCTGAGCAGCTCAGGTCTCATGGATTCCTAGGGTTACTGACTAGGTGAAACATGTTTTTGTTTTAATCCCTGTCTCAGCTCAAAGAGGATTAATGCCCGTAATTCTCCTATCCCCATTTAATTGAGAAATGAAGTTTGAAGAGGCACCTCCTGGAACACTCCACTTTGAAATATGACCCATCCACTGTCTATATGATAAATCTTCCTCTGCTCTCACAAACTTATACACATCCTTCCTATCCCAAAGAAGGAGGAAAGAAAGTTTGTGTGTGTGTGTGTGTGTATGTGTGTGTGTATGTGTGCGTTTCTGTGCATCTATTCCAAAATGCACAACGTTGTTGTTTTATTTTTCCATTTTGGAATTATCCTAATAAAGGCATTCTCTGGGAAGCTCAAACTGCATCTCAAACCTTTCTCTGACACAAATATCCCCACTGGAACAAATAGCCCTTTCACTAAAAGCAATACAGTTATTGCATTCATGTTATATGATTGTAATTTTCACTTTTGCTTTCAATACAACATTAAAAGAAAAATTGTCTGTAGAAAAGAAAGAGACAATATACTATATCCTGGAACTAATTCTTTGGCAACTACAAAAAAGGGGGCCGTAATTCTGAATAGAGGCTCCTGTCCTAAAACAGACCCAATGCTAAGATCTAATAGAAAGGGCACAGAGAAACACAAGGAAACTTAATGTCACTTTCATGTTTTTTGTACAAGTTGATGTGAGGATCTAATGAGGCAATTTCTGTAATACACCTCGTAGGGGACCAGGCACATAGTAAGCCCTCAGCAAATGCTGACTGTTATTATGTTTTATAAAGAATTTTTACATCTTCCTCCTAAGCCCTGAGGCTTCATAATGAAGCCTTATATATGACATTCAATGGCTCAATGCCTTTCCTAACCTAATGTAGAAAGTGACATACCATTGCTTCCATCATAACCTGTTGGCACATGGACCAACCTAAGTCCAATGTGGGATGACCCTGTACATAGGGTAAGAAGCAGGCATCACTTGGGGCCATCTCAGAGGCTGGCTGCCACAACTGCCTAATGGCAGCCAAATCCTTTATGAAACTACCCTCTCTAACACCTTAACTTTCAAGGACCAGGATTTTGTGACTGTTGTGAGCAGAATTTCAGTGAATGAAGATATACCCCAAAATAAGATTTCACTTAAAAGTTGAATATCTGTTATCAATTTACAAATGCTTTTATGTGATATCTCACTTGAGCTTCAAAATAACCTTTTAAGACAGGCAACAAGAGTAGAAACTACTCCAGTGATTTCATAGATAAGGAAACTGAAGATCAGAGAGACTTAATGATTAACCTAAGATTTAAACTAGATATCCTCCTAGCATTCTCACGGCACTTATTCTGCTAGCGTAGGCTGCCTTGTATATTTTTAAAATGACTATCTGTTTATGTGCTGGTCATGGGGTTTGCAGCAAATCACAAATGTATAATTTTTTTTGTTAAAGGCATTTACTCTACTTTCTAAAAATCACTAGAATTCAGAAACTGATACTACTTCTTTTGTTTCATTATTTGCCTCCCTGCCCCCAAAACTCATACATATTTAGAGACATGCATGGACACTCATAAACACACATATTCTTCTTCCTAGTCTCTCATCAATGGCAAACTAAAGTTCTTTAGAATATGCTAGCTGTCATTGTCCAGAGAGAAATCTCTCTTTCATGCAAGTTAATATATGTATATATATGTATATAATCATACATGTTTTTATATAAACTTTGTAGCTTTCCTCCCTCTTTTCTAAAATAAATTATGAAAGTTTGTGTGTTCAGGCTTCAGGCAGAATTTTTCATCTGAAGGGAACTTTTTCAACTCTTTCTATTTGAGATGGTAGCCATTTGTATGAAGAGAAAACGAATACTAATGGAAAATCCTAGAGTGGATTTGGAAAATCATTATAACAGTTCAGCTATAGGTTTGCGCCTTTGACAAAACACCCATTCAAGGATGAAAAACCCACTATTTCTCTTCTGCATTTCTTTTTCTGAATACAGCTAGATTGAATAACAGGCCAGATAAAGGATTCAGAGCAATAGCTTTACTAAGTAATAGTGAACCCATGTTCTAATCAATGGGACAGAAACTGGCCCTCTGTATCTCTGACACAGTTGCCTTTCATTGACAGATTTACAATGGAGGGGTTGGGAGAGCAGATGAGTTAAAAAAAAAAAAAAAAAAAAAAAAACCAAAGCAAAATCAAGATCCTCCATAAATTTCACGCTCCCCACATCTTCTGCCCCAGCACCTACTAGAACACCTTACTCTTAAATTCTGCACATGCGGATATTTATTTGTATCCCAGAGGTTTGCTCAGATGTTTCTTCTGTGCTTTCAATGCAGGCCCACCCTTTTTTCCCTTCATATTCAAACCCTACAGATTCCCCTTGAAACCTCCTCAACTGGTAATAATCATTTACATCCTTACTAGTGCTTATGATTTTCAAATTACTTTTAGATAAGCTAACTCAGTGATCTCCACACAACCTTAGACATTTAGCCCGGCAAGTATTGTGCTGTTGCTTTCATGGATGAGAAAAAGGAGACTTGGAGTGTCTCGATTAGCAAACAAGGTTACAGAGCTAAAAAAGGAGTGACAGTGGAGTAGATCCCAGTTTAAATGCTTTACCTGCCCCTACAGCCTGCAGATTTCCATTTTCTGAATGCTTGGAGCTCATGGAGTCTCTCACATCTCATGTGATCATTAAGAGGTACTAACTTCCTGATTGCTTCTGGTGTGCAGCTAACTCACTGGTGACCCACCACTTTGGGAGGCTGAGGAGGATGGATCATGAGGTCAGGCGTTCGAGACCAGCCTGGCCAACACGGTGAAACACCATCTCTACTAAAAATACAAAAATTAGCCAGGCATGGTGGCATGCACCTGTAGTCCCAGCTACTTGGGAGGCTGAAGCAGGAGAGTTGTTTGAACCCAGGAGGCAGAGGTTGCAGTGAGCCAAGATCGTGCCTCTGCACTCCAGCCTGGGCAACAGAGTGAGACTCCATCTCTAAAATAAGTAAATAAATAAATAAAAGTAAAATAGACTGAGCCTTCACATTTTGCATGCAGCTTTGTTGGTGCTTGTCCTTCTCCTGTGCTTACTCAAAGATGGGCCAATGTGCACAATGAGAAGAGAATTGGGACCAATAGGAAAGAATGAGTTAGGTATTGTGGGCACTCTTCTTCTTTTTTTTTTTTTTTTTCCTTCCAGAAATCTTTGAGGTAGGTAACATAGTCAATTGAGGTCTAGAGTTATGTACTCCATTTATTCATTATTTTCTTAACATAGTCCCTACCTACTATGTGATATTCTCTGTCCTAGACCCTGAAAATACAAGTTAAATATGGCATATTCTTTACCTCTATTAGCTTAAAATTGATTGTGGAAACTTTCATTTTTTCTTTGAAATGAAAACAAACAAGTGCCAATATGCATGAGAAAAATAAATTGTTTCATTTATTTACCTACATCGCATCAGGAGTAAACGCATACTCTCTCTGACTAAGCCAAATATAGTATAAATCCCTCCTAAAAATACCCTCAAATTGAGAATCCGATATTAATGGCTAAATTATATTTACCTTAGACTGAGCATTTTCTACTAGGATTTACATATGCATCTTGGGGATTCTGAATGTTGTACTTCTTTTTTCTTTTAGATTTTAACCTGAATGGAAAAGACAATATGAGGGTGATGAAAGACCCTAGACGGTCCGCCTTGGGTAAGAAGAGAAAAAAACATTCTTTCCACTTTTATCCAAGGTGTTTCACAGATGATATGAAATAATTTTGAATAGCTCAGCTCTTTAACTAATTCCTTTGATAAATCCAGGAGTCAGAACTTAGAAATATACAATAGACTTTTTCCTAATCAGCGATGGCACAGGTGGAAATGTGTCCTTTGTAAGTGTATTCAATAGCCACTCAATGGCCTTTGACAAACATACTACCTTTTAAAATGCAAGATCCTGCAGTCAAAATTTCTGCTCACATTCTCAGAGCTATATCTCTTCATCACTTATTGGACTTAAACTCTATTGTCTTCAGCTGATTTTTCATTAGGGTGAAGGGTCATTGAGCAATCATTATGCATAAATAACTGGGAAATTTAGTGGTGAGCCTTCAATAGGGGAAGTAGCAAAAAATAACAGTAATCATACCAGACTCTATTGAGAGAGTCCTCAATGGAAGTAATATGAATGGGGATAGGGAACTAGGGGTGAGAGGGCAATTCCTCTGGGAGTTTCATTCCAGAGGAGACTTCACTTGAACTGAACTCCAAAGGATGAACAGAGTTTTGCACTACAAAAATTGCATAGATATAACAAGCTGGCAGAACAACCTGAGCAGGTAAGAGCCTGGGCCATGGCTTTCTATCATTATGCATTGTTTGGAAGAATATTAATATTGATTCTCTGTACCATTCTTTAGTATATTCATCAGATCCATTGTTTGGTGTTAATTGCATTTTGTCAAACAAGAGCCTTCCACACAATTTAGGAGACATTAAATACTAGTTGATATCTCTTACAAAACTATATTCTATACTCAAAATCCAGAGTTAAAATTGAGGCCCATTTCTTTTCCATGATGTAATACTACGTTACTTTAGTGGCAAATTCTCATATTCCTTGAAAAGCTCATCATTTTGAGGTGACATTTCAAAACTGCCTTCATAAAATTAGGAAGATTCCAGAAAGCTTGAAACAGAGAACAGTTATTCCCATGATATATGATCTTCCTGGGCCTCTACCTCATAAACTCCTAACTTCCTTTCAAATCCTATAGAAAGGCCGATTTTTCCTCCTTTGTACACAACATTCATTTTTCCCCCTCTCTCTGGGCTATTATTTATTATTTAACTTGGTTACTGTATTATTTAAAGAAAAAAGCAGTTTGCAATATTGCCTGTATGGGAGATGCTATAGAGGGTAAAGTAATATTGATTGCGTTGTAGCTATTAACTACTGTTCTGGAAACAAGGAAGGAGTATAAGACAGTGAATCACGGCAAGAAGTACATTCACCCTCCTACAAGATAAAAAAGAAAAAAAAAAGGTCAGCAAACCACATTCCAAATTATTCACAAACTTTAGAATTTCTTATTCAAGGTCCAAAGGGCCAGCTTGAAATGTTAAGATAATTGGTGAACTCACAGGAATGGAAATGGCCCTTAAGGAACAAAAAATTTCCCATACTTTTAGAGGCTGTGAAAAGAATGACCAAGCTTTCGTAATTTTGTTCCGGTCCACATTTTCAACATTAACTACTAAATCCTTTATACAAATACACTGTCTACTTAGACTGCTTTTCCTAGAATCCCCCCATAAATCTTTTTCTGGTTCTTTCTGATGATCATATCACCCCTTGACAAATCCAGATTAAAAAAAAAATAAGTATGAATTTACATATACTTCTATTCCTCGGTCTTTCTCCGTTATTATACCTGGATTTCTCTGCTTTTGTTGTAAGTGCAGACATTGGTGGAATCCTATTTCCAGTAGGGGTTAACTAACCAAATGGGAATTCTATAGATTGCACCTCACAATGGAATATTTAGAAATAAATCTGTAAGAAGGCCTGGGAAGCATAAAGAACCCAAGGGGAGAAAATGTAGTCAATAAAGCCAGAAATGGAAGAACCCTTTTTAAAAATCAAACAGAAAAAAAAGAAGCAGATGTCAAAAGCTCGGTATGAAGTCAAGTCTCAGGGACAATGAAATCCAGAGTAGGGAACAGGGGCCAAGAGATTAGGGGACAGGTTATTTTGGGGCAAAAAATCAAGAAGAGTGTAATTTATCACTGACATTTAATTGGCCTCCATGGTGAGATGCATGGAAGTACCTCCAGTATTAAAAAGGCTTTAGACAAGGAAGACAGAAGCAATCAATCAGATTTCCAACTGAACTTATCCTTCCGTTAAGTGTTGTAGCAACAGAAAATACATGCTTCCTTAAGGGAAGTTAGAAGACCAAGGTAGCACATGAATCAATTAGAAAATACTGTTTCACAGTACAGAATACTGGTTTCTATAACCCCTCTAAAACACCCTTGCTCAAAGTGACTGATAATAAATAAAATAAATTAAATAAGAGTTGTTTGTGTTTTCCAGATTCTATGTACTATAAAATTAGAGGGGAGAAGAAATTTAACAAGAGTAAAGGGCAAGAAAGAGCTAAAAGGAGATGGAGCCTGAACTATGCATTTGATAGTAAAAGATAGGGGCAATAAGAAGGAAGAGAAGAACAAATGGGAGAAAAATGAAAAGGGATGAGTAAAATAATGCCTCCATAAATTAAATAATTGGTCAGGGGTTAAGCCAAAACTCCAGAGCCCAAAACCCAGTTGTCTAATCCCATTCATTAGTATTTTATCCAAAAACATACACATTTCTCTCTCTTCACATAATTCCTCACTTACATGTTTCTGGTGTTCATTGATGAGTATCACATAAACATCTTTTCCTACTTGCCCATGTACATATGAATGAATCACAAAGCCTTACCCTCTTGAAGCCAGGCAGGTCAGAGCTCAAGAATGACCTTGAACAAGCTATTATTTGAACTTCAGTCACTGCATCCTGTAAAAGAAGGTTGTAGTCCTCTGTGGTTTTTAAATCTAAAGCAAACCTTAACCCCATAGTGTTGTTTTTATTTAAATGATTTCAATATGAAGATATGCACATATAATGGTCAAAATGAATATGTCGATTTCTGTACAAATTAATTTTTTTGCTAGTTTGCACTGATAAAATTGAAACAACACAATGATGACAAAGTAGCTATTTAACTTAATGATCACTTAATTTTTCTTTTGATAATGCATGTTTTTATTTGGACTAATACAATGTAAATTATAACTAACAAGTTTTAAATATTCTCTCATTTGAAGCATCTGCTCAATGAAGGCGAACCGCAGAAATGTGAACTCCTCTTGCTTCTGCTATTCGTAGGAAGAGGCAGACTTGAAACCCTGCAGTTGTCTGTGGCCTAAACAATGCACAGATGATCAACTTGCGAAATACGGGTTTTTTTTTTTTTTTGTATTTGCCTAAGCAGAGAAACACTAATGGTGCGTTCCTTCAATTAAAGAGAAAAAAATAGATCTACCAATACTACTGCATTTGTTCATTGATAAATTCATTCATTCATTCCTCATGCATCCATATGCTAGATCTTTGTAATAAAAAATTGAAAAAAAAATGCTCTTCATTATTGGTCTCATCCTAGGAAGACAGACAAGTACACATATGATAAAACAAGAAAATTAAACTTTCCCAAATGTTAAAGAGCAAGCACCATCATATGTGTTTTTTTACATCACATTGCGTTTAATCTAAATGCACTAAAGAAACACAGGTCCAACCAGGGAGCTTGATGTGAGTTTTGAGATAAATCTTAATAGTGAAGAATGGGGGTGTAGATTGTTAGAAAAAGAGCAAATGCTTGAGGATTTGAGTGTTATTCCTACTGTTTTGAGTGGACATAAGAAAGTCCTATGTAACTAGAGAATAAAACACCTTTAGCACCGTGATGGGAGAAGAGATGAGATAGATAAGCCGGATCAAATAACTTAAAGGACTTGAAATCCATCTTAAAATAAAGGCTTCTACCATAAAAAAGGTAATTAAAACCAAAGTGCCAAAAGGAAGAAGAAGAAAAGGTAAGCGAAATCAAAGTTTTCTATTATAGAAGGAAAATGTGTTGTTATTTATAATGAAAAATTGGACAAGACAGAAACTGGTTAGGGAGTGACTGACATACCCCATAACGTGAGGATCTGAGGGCCAAGGTAGTCAGAATGGAATTATGGAGGATGGGGCGAGATAAGAGACATTTCAGAGAAAAAAAGCGATGCTCCACAACCAGCTGTACCAGAACTTGCTATTGTTCTCTGACGCCAAACCCTCCATTGGGGTAAGTTTAATTTAATCACCTTCATCTCTTAAGTGTTCAAGTGGGCTTTGCAGGACAATTGGTATCTACTACATCAGGAGGGAGACTTTAACCCAGAAAAAAGCAGAAAAAGGTTTCAGCTGCCAAGTCTTATTTGTGTTTCATATATTTTATCGAATTATCTTGAAGACTCAGTTCTGAGTTCCTTGTCATAAATATGAACACTACATTTCCTCCATTTCGGAATTTTCCAAAGGAGGCTAGCAAAATGTAGTGTTTCTACAAACTCGCTTACATGGGTTGAAAGAGGAGTTTATTTCCTAAGATGTACTATCTTGAGTATTTATTTTTAGACAATTATTTATTCTTACAGTGTCCACAAAAGACCTCCAAACCCTGATACTTATGAACATCCTCATAGGAATATACCAAGGAGAGTTGATTAGCCCATTATTTCATGTTGTAGACATTCACTGACTAACCTCGAGGTTTATCAAAAAGCTTCAGTAATCAAGACAACATTATATTGGTGAAAGAATAGACACATAGATCAATAGAACAGAATAGAGAGCTTGGAAATGGATCCATAGAGGTATAGTCAACTGATCTTTGACAAAGGAGCAAAGGCAATTCAATGGGGAAAGGATATCTTTTCAATAAATGGTGCTGAATTAATTGGATATCCATGTGCAAAAAATAAATAAGATAATTTAAACACAGACTTTACATCTTTCACAAACATTAACTCAAAATGGATCAGAGACCAAAATGTAAAACACATGACAAAAAAATTTCTAGAATACAGGAGAAAATATAAGTGACTTTGGGTTTGGTTATGACTTTTTATATATAACATCACAAGCATGATCCATGAAAGAAAATATTGATAAGCTGGACTTTATTGAAATCAAAATCTTCCTTTCTGTGAGAGTCATTGTTAAAAGAATGACAAGACAAGCCATAGACTCAGACAAAATATTTACCAGACACATATCTGATAAAGGAATTGTGTCCAACACATGCAAATAATTCTTTTTTTAAAAAAGTATTATTTATTTAATTGACAAAAATTGTGCACATATGTAGTGTACAACACGATGCTTTGAAATATGTATACATTGGTGAATGGCTAAATCAAGTTAATTAACATGTATTACTTTCTATACTTATATGTGGTATAAACGCTTAAAGTCTACTCAGCAATTTTCAAGCGACATTGTTATTAACTATTGTCACTATGTTTTTCAAAGAACTCTGAAAACTGAATAAAAATACAAACAATCATTTAAGAGTGGGCAAAAGGTAGGATCAGACAGTTTAATAATAAACATATAAGATTGCAAAGAAGCCTATAAAATGATGCTTACTATCATATGTCATTAGGGAATTGAAAATTTTAAAAAAAGATATGAATACATACTTTTTACAATGTCATATCTAAAATACTAACAATACCAAATGCTAGAGAAAATTAGGAGGAACAGGAACTTTCATTTATGGTTGTTGACAACACTAATAGTACAGCTACAATGGTAAAGAGTTTGGCAATTTCTTTTTGCTTGTTTTGTTTGTTTTGTTATGTTTGAGGAGGAGTGTCACTCTGTTGCCCAGACTGGAGTGCAGTGGCTCCTTCTCAACTTAACTGCAGCCTCAACCTCCCAGGCTCAATCTGTCTTCCCACCTCAGCCTCCGGAGTAGGTGGGACTAGAGGTGCATGACGACCACACCTGGCTAATGTTTTTTTTTTTTTTTTTTTTTTTTTTTTTTTTCTAGAGACAAGGTTTTGCCATTTTGCTCTGGTTGGTCTCAAACTCCTGGGCTCAAGCAATCCACCTGCCTCGGCCTCCCAAAGTGCTGGGATTACAGACGTAAGCCACCACACCCTGTCCAGTTTGGCAATTTCTTACAAAGCTAAACCTAGTCTTAGCATACATTCCTGCAATTGTTCTCTTAGGTATTTTCTCAACTTACTTGAAAACTTACATCCATATAAAAACAGGCACCCTCTATGCAATCACCTCAAAGTGACTTTAATCCTTATTAATGTATGATTCTTCACACACCTCTGGAGTCCATTACTGAATATTTTATAGTTCAGGATCTTTTAGCTCCTAAGCATTTTTTCCACTGGGCATCTGCTCTTGTAACGTGGATTCACACTGCATATTCGGTCCCACCCAAACTGACCAGCGTTATGATGTGTTCTCTGCAATGTACCCTCAAACAAAACGCATTGAATCCTTTTGCGTTTTTACATTTCTTTAGTTAGTTATTAGCAGGTATTGGAGTTGGTGCTACCCTGTGAATAGAATATGTAAGAGGATATCTCCAGATACTCTGACCCCCTCTTTGAAATGTGACCATTTTGTTGTGGAGGAAATTGTGCTGCTCTTGCTAAGTTAGCCAAAGGAATTGTTCTGATTGTGGAAAGTCCACACTGACTATGAGGCAGACCTGCAAAGCCTGATGGGTATACTGTCTTGCATAGGGTTAGGCAAAGCTGAGTCTTCCTTTATATTAAAATATTATGAACTCACAGCTAAAGATCCAACACTCAGAACTGACTAAACCCAATCAAGATGTTCCCTTGTTGTTACTAAATTATACTAATTTGAATTTACTAATACTATTCCCAAAAAAGGGAGCTATATTTACATTCTCCTATTACTGAAGTAACATCAGTAGGTAAGAGGAAAATGGAAACATTCTTATATAAGATAGCTGAGTGAATACATGTTCTCACGTCTATCTCTAGTGTACCTTATCACTTTTGGGTAGATATGGAATAAATACTTAGAAATATTTATGGAAATTACTTAAATTGTGGTTGCACAAATAAAAAATAAGTTATACAAGGAATGGTTAAAGAGATTTGAAAGCTTTATAATTCCTGGTGATCTGGTGAAAAGATGGTCATCTTTAAAAAATCTGAGTCCTATCAAATGAAATAGGAAATAGACATCTCTTGGAGGACATAGCCAGTTAGACAAAAGAGTGGAAGTCACAAATAACTCAGTAGTAGGAAAAAAATGCAATAGTTAAGAGCTGCCAAAAAATACATGTAGTATATTTTTGCATCCTCAAACTCCTGGACTCAAGCAGTTCTCCAGCCTCAGCCTCTCAAGTAGCAGGGACCGCAGGTGCAGGCCTCCTGTCTAATTTTTAAAATGTTTTGTAGAGATGAAGTTTCCCTTTGTTGACCAGGCTGCTCTCGAACTGCTGGCCTTAAGTGATCCTCCTGTCTCAGCCTCCCAAAGTACTGAAACTACAGATGTGATTCACTGTGCCTGGCCAAAAATATGGTAGTTTTTTAAACAAAAAGTATTGGGATCATCCATTAACCGTTATAGTCTAAAAACCATTCATAGGGATCAGACATAGAGAATAAAACAATCAATTTATTTAGTAAAGCTGACTGGAACACTTGACCTAAAATTGTTTCTGCATTGGTTTCCTAATTTGCTATTCTAGCACTTTAGTACTCTACTGACACTGCCTATCCCGGACAAAGCAGATTTACCATAGAACTCTTCAACAGGAATCTGTCTCAAGAAGTTGATATCACGATGAAACACAGAGCAAAAGGTACCCTCTCTACACATAGGGGAGCCAAAGAACAATCTAGAGGTATTGGACCAAACACGCTCAGGTTCTTCTCCTACATTCTCAAAGCAGACAACCCTTTCACCTCTCATAGAGAAGAGTAAGCAATGGTCATGGAGCATAACCACAAGTGTGTCAATCACATAGGTATCTTGTTAAAGTGAAGAGACTGATACAATAGGTCTTGGCTGGGATCTTAGATTTTGCATTTCTAACAAGCTACCTGGAAGTTTCTAAGCCTCTGGTCCATGAAGTAGTTAGGAGATAGAGAGTCCAGGATGGTTACTGTGGCACGTCTTCCCATATTCAAGCAACGCCTTTGACTCTAACTACAACATCTTGATTGAATTAGGTGTTCTGCTTCTCTGATTTGCTGCAGAGTGCAGGACCAGAAGCAGTTACTTTTTGCACATTATAACTGGCTAATGTCACAAAAATCAGTAATTGCTGAAATCTTGATAAATGTGCCCCAACATAACCATAAGAGGATAATTGAATTAAATACTCATAAAACATCGAGATTTGGTACTGTTGATTCCAACTCTTTCACACTTTTCATATATTCTCCCTTCTGGCTCTAGAGGGTTTAAATATTTTTAAATTAGCTCATTCTTCCCCCAGAGGTCTTCATTTCTTCATTTGTTTTATTTGATCACATTAGCTTCTAAGCTGCCTCATATATTTTTGGAGTGTGTTTGGGGACATAAATACAATAATGAAATTAGCATTTCCTCCTCCAAAAGTTGAGCTTCAGAATGGGTTATGCTTATCTGTCATCCTTACTTTCTTCATCACAGTGCTTTGCATATAATAAACCTTAGTAAATATTTCTTGATTGATACATACACTTGAACATTTTTATTACTTGTGTGTGTCTGAAATATCAGGGTTCTCAGATCGAATTCTTCTTTCTCCCTTTCAAACTTTATCAAATCTTTGTTATTTAAAGTGCTATTAAGTATCTGAAGTTTATCCTTTCAGTTTGGAGGTGATCGTCTCCCATTCTTGGGGAGATGGGTCCTATGCCCCAACATTTGTGCACTTAATTAAAGCATAAGGGATGCTTAATTAGTGTAATAAATGCAAATAGAAATGTCTGTAATGAAGAAACTGCTGCTTAATTTTTAGAGCCATAGACAGGGGCAGCCAGATGGGTTAATTGATGAGTGTTAACTCTCCTTTGGTAAGCACTTTAAGCTCTGATTCAATGAGACTATACAAATGTCATACATTGTTGTTACTATGTTTAGGTAGAATAGCTCTGGGGCCCCACTTCCTTAGGCCTCCCCATTTAACAGTTTTATTCTCAAGCTGACTTTTGCTTCTTCCAGGTGTAACTGGCTCCCAATAATAACTTAGGGTATACTCAACTGAAAAAAGTAAATGTGAATTTCCAAAATGTTAAGAGATGTGTTTTCATGATTTGTTTTCGTTTTGATTAATACACTATTTCTTCTGTGAAAGAAACCCTTTTGGCTTTCATTGTTGCTAAAGTCTGTGAATGCCAAGACCACTTTGTGAATGAAAAAGACTGCCATTCTTCACGAGGTGCCACTGTATCTCATATTTCCACCAGTGATTTTTGAGCAACTATATATTCTTGAAAGAAGCTTTAATTACCTCTAATGTCTTTAATTAATAAAAAATAATGTAACAATAGATGAGCCTCTTTTTTATATCTAGTGTAATGTATTTCTAGTTGGATAAAATTTCCGGTTGGATAAAATTTCCGGTTGGATCAAATTTCTGGTTGGAAACAGAATTGACTCGTACGATTAGAAGAGTTAACTCTGGCTCTAAAGGCACAATCCATGACCTCCTCTCTTGTATTTGCACACTGAAAATATCCTAGTGGCACTGAGTGCCGGGAGAAAACAAAGGTCTGTGGCCACTGTTGCTCTTTGTCAGGCTTTACATAAAAGTACTGACTGTGCTATGATAGAGAATCAGCTTGCTAAAACATAACAAGAGTCTGCAACTTCTAACTGAGTGAAACTCTACTTAAGTGATTATATGCTTGGATGGCTGCAAGAACAACAGATAGCTATGTAATTAATGCAGACCATGTCAGCCTCCTTCACTTCCTTCTTGTCTCCATGCAGACCAGTAATGAGGTGTCTCCTGACACACAATCACAATGCACTGACAAACCATCTTGGTGTGTGAAAAAGATACGGAAAAATCCAAGCAATGTGACACTACCAGCAAGCGTAGTTCCTCTTCACCAGAGACTTCAGGTCACAGTTGGGCCTAAGGCAGAGTCTCTTGGCTGGAGAAGTCATTATTTGTAAGATTACAGACCAACTTCCATGTCTGAGAGGCTCTTATGTTATTATATAGAAAGAAAATATTGTTATCTATGAGAATTAATTGCTTCTTTCTCCTTATGTTAGTAATCCTAAGAAAATATTGAAAATGAATCATTCTTTAAAACAATTAAACAACTTACTGATTATTTTCACCACTATATAATGCACCTGTGCCTACCAAGAAATTAGATATTTTCTTGTGTGTAGCTTCATTTAATAGACTATAATAGATAAATGTTATTATTCATTAAATTGTGAAATTCCATGTCATATACTATGATGTATAATCTTCTATATTCATTGTGTCTATTCACTAGCATCACCATTGACTGACTTCAAGAGTATACTTTCCTCTTACATAACTGTACTAGTTGCTACAGATAATATTTAAAAGCATAAAACATAGTCTGTGACTCTGTGCTTTAACTTAATCCAGTTAGAGAAACAGAATATGTGTAAAAAGATGAAGAATTATGGAATGTAATAAAATCTAATTCCAAATGGAAAATACAGACAAGAAATATGATGAGATATCAATACCTGAGAACAAGATTACCATTGGAGAGGGTAGACCAGGTGCAGTTTTTCTATGACTAGTAGACTCAAAAAGAAGAGAATTCTAAACAAGAAGCTATGTGGAAGAAGTAGTATATTTTAAACCCTCAACTCTTGTTAGAAAAAACAAACATCCTCTGAGGATTTCCTCATAGGTAGCAATATGAAAAGCAATAGTGCTCTGCATCAGGAATGAAATTAGGTATTAAAGGAAGGAAGACCTAACAAGTAGAAGTTATAATTACAGACCTTGAAACTCATGTTCCAGATCAGTGGTCTCCACCCTTTTTGGCACTAGGGACCGGTTTTGTGGAAGACAGTTTTTCCATGGACCGAGGTAGGAGATTCAAGCACATTCCATTTATTGTGCACTTTCTTTCTATTATTATTACGTCGTAATATATAATGAAATAATTATACAACTTACTATAAAATAGAATCACTGGGAGCCCTGAGCTTGTTTTCCTGCAACTAGATGGTCCCATATGGGGATGATGGGAAACTGACAGATGAGCATCAAGCATTAGATGCTCATAAGAAGCAAGGAATTTAGATCCTTGCAATCTAGATCCATCGCATGTGTGGTTCACAGTAGGTTTTGCGCTCCTGTGGGAATCTAATGCCACTACTGGTCTGACAGGAGGCGGAGCTTAGGTGGTAATGTGGCTGGAAATACAGATGACACTGCTCACTAACCCGCTGCTCACCTCCTGCTGTGTAGCTTGGTCACTGACAGGCCATGAACTGGTACTGGTCTGTGGCCCAGGGGTTGGGGGCTCCTGTTCTACATTTTTAGAGAAGACTACCATGTAAAACTATAGTGAATAATTATTTTAACATGATATCTGTTATCAAATGTCTAATTGCTATCATATGTCTAATTGCTAAAGCATATATCATAAAATCTAAACTTTATGATAATTTACCTTTTAAACAGTCAATAAAAACTGGAACAATCTAGTAGGGTATCACAAATGGTGATAGGTCTTAACTTGCATAATATTTGAATTTATAGAGAGAATAAATACCACATGGAAGTAAAGCACAAAATAAGCCATGAAGTCAGTACCCAGTATCGCATGTTTGTGAGACAGTGAAGAATTTAATTCAGTTACAGACATCATGCCATAGGGAATAATGATTTACTAAACTTTATTGAGTTAAGTGATAAAAAGTGTTATGTTAGGTAGATTAATCAAGGGTAGTGGTTCCATTCTTTGGTTTTCAGATGCTAGGAAGGCTGTGGAAATAAAGTTGCATGTAGCTCTATATACACACTGAAACATGTATCTACTAAACAATGAATATACTTTCAATATGTTTCCTTTAAATATGTATAAATAGGCCAGGCATGGTGGCTCACACCTGTAATCCCAACACTTTGGGAGGCTGAAGCTGGTGAATCACTTGAACTGAGGAGTTTGAGAGCAGTCTGAGCAACATGGTGAAACCCTGTTTCTACAAAAAAATACCCCCCAAATGCTTATAAATATGACTACTACAATAAAAATAAATTTAATAAATATTGTAATAGGCCATTCTATATTTTTTCAATCAACAGATGTGATTATTATCTTATACTGGGAGATGCCTACCTGTCTCCTCCCCTCCCCTCCCCTCCTCTCCCTTCCCCTCCCCTCCCCTCCCCTCTCCTCTCCTTTCCCTTTTCCCTTCTTTTCTCCCCTCCTCTCCCCTCCCCTTTCCTTTCCCTTCCCTTCCCCTTCCCTTTCCCCTTCCTTTCCCCTTCCCTTCTCCTTCCCTTCCCCTTCCTTTCCCCTTCCCCTTCCCCTTCCCCTTCCCTTCTCTTTCCCTTTCCCTTCCCTTCCCCTTCCCTACCCCTTCTCTTCTTTGCCTAAGCTGGAGTGCAGTGGTGTGATAGCTCACTGCAACCTCCACCTCCCAGGTCCAAGCAATTCTCCCACCTCAGCCTCCCTAGTAGCTGGGATTACAGGCACACCACCACATCTGGCTAATTTTTGTATTTTTTAGTAGAGATAGGGTTTCACCATGTTGGCCAGGCTGGTCCCAAACTCCTGACTTCAGGTGGTCTACACGCCTCAGCCTCCCAAAGTGTTAGGATTACAGGCATGAGCCACCATGCCCAACCTTATTTTTGTATTTTTAGTAGAGACGAGTTTCACCACATTGGCAAGGCTGATCTCTAACCCCTGACCTTGTGATCTGCCCACCTAGGCCTCCCAAAGTGTTGGAATCACAGGCACGAGCCACCGTACCTGGCCTCCCCTCCTCTTCTTTCCTTTTCCCTTTTCCCTTTCCTTCTTCTCTCCCCTCTCCTCCCTCACTTTTCCCTTCCCCTTCCCCTCCCCCTTTCCCTTCCCCTTCCCCTTTCCATCCCTTCCCTTCTTTCCTTAGGCCTTGGGAAGTATCTGTACATTATTTTCATTAAAGTGCTGTCAGGGCTGGTGCAATGGGTCATGCCTATAATCCCAGCACTTTGTTAGGCAGAATCAGGCAGATTACCTGAGGTCAAAAGTTCAAGACCGGCCGGGCGCGGTGGCTCAAGCCTGTAATCCCAGCACTCTGGGAGGCCGAGACGGGCGGATCACGAGGTCAGGAGATCAAGACCATCCTGGCTAATACGGTGAAACCCAGTCTCTACTAAAAAAATACAAAAAACTAGCCGGGCGAGGTGGCGGGCACCTGTAGTCCCAGCTACTCGGGAGGCTGAGGCAGGAGAATGGTGTAAACCCGGGAGGCGGAGCTTGCAGTGAGCTGAGATCCGGCCACTGCACTCCAGCCTGGGCGACAGAGCGAGACTCCATCTCAAAAAAAAAAAAAAAAAAAAAAAAAAAGTTCAAGACCAGCCTGGCCAACATGGCAAAATCCCATCTCTACTAAAGATTACAAAAATTAGTGGAGTGTGGTGGTGTGCACCTGTAATCTCAGCTACTCAGGAGGCTGAAATAGGAGAATTGCTTGAACCCAGGAGGTGAAGGTTGCAGTGAGCCGAGAGCTCGCCACTGTACTCCAGCCCAGGAGACAGAGCAAGACTCCATCTCAAAAAAAAAAAAAAAAAAAAAAAAAAGCTCCTATCCAGGCATAGTGAAATGCACATGTAGTTACAGCTATTTGGAGGTTGAGGTCAGAGGAATGTTTAAGGCCAGAAGTTTGAGACCAATCTGGGCAACAAAGGAAGATCCCATCTCTAAAATACAAAAAACAAACAAAACTATGCTGCCAACTTACATTGACATTTGTTTTTTAATTATCAAATATAAAATGTACAGACTAAATGCTCAAGATATTTTCATTTGTATTGTTTGTTATTGGATTACTTAGTTATGCTAACCTAAATATGACCATTAAAATTGCTGAATTTAATTTTTTTCTTAAAGTCTTATTAATTCAGAATCTACTTCTTATTTGAAAAGTTATAAGATATGTACATATTAAATATGTAAAGCCCCTAATGGCACTAGGATCCTCTTATTTTATTTCTTCCTACAGAATTAGACTATCTTTCCTTTGTCAAATAGCATTTCTAGTATATTTTTGAAGACCAGGAAATAAAGACAAAGCTTAGGATTTAGCTGAGAGTGGCACATTTTGAAGCCAAAAGAGCTTGTTTCATGTACCCCACACTTTGGATTTTCATCAGTTACAAGATGTCAACTTGCTAGACACAAATGTTCCATCCTCTAAAAAGAACAAAATATTAAAAACAAGATTTGATGAAAAAGAGTAAATAAGATAGAAGTGATATAATGAAACAACTGAAATTCATGAAGGTTTATTACATTCAAATAAGAGAAACACAACTGGGTTCTCAAGTTTCCTACCCACTCCATTCACAGATCCACCTAGTCCTATAACTTATTTCTGCAACATTAATACATACTTTTATTTTTCCAGAAATGGAGAATACCAGTGGATATGCTCTTGATGGTGGAATATGTAGTAATTGACGTGTCAAACTAAATGTTTCAAGCTGAAATTGCACTTTGATCACTTTTTTTACAAGCTTTCCTTGCCAAGTTATTTGGGCAGGAAAGCATTCACTCAGCAAGCCTGGGTTACTCAAATCTTGGACTTTCCAAAGGGAGGGCAATCCTCAGTGACCAGCTCCTGGGAGATAATCTGTGAGCCTGGAAAATATTCTACCTGATGAGATTGATTTGGTATGCCTGAGGTCTTCAGTCAAGCAGACCAATCTGACCATGTAAGTTCATTCTGATAATGTAGTTTTTGGTAAATGCTTGTGTTTTTTTCTGGAGGGAAAAGTAGTCCAGAGTCTAAGCAGACTAAATGTCAGACATGTAGGAGCTACATGGCCATGAGACTGAACCCCGATAAAATCCCTTGACACTAAGGCATGGGTAGCTTCCCTGGTTGGCAAAGCTGCACAAATATGGTCACACATTGTCTCTGGGTGACTAAGCACACCTCCAGAGGACATGTGGAAACATGTACTTGGTGTTCCCTGGACTTTGCCCATGGGCCTTCCCCTTAATTGATTTTCATCTGTAGTCTTTCACTGCAATAAACCACAGTAGACAAATATAAGAGTGTTTTTGAGTTCTAGGAGTCCTTTCAGAAAATTGTCAAGCCTGTGGGTGGTCTTGGGAACCCCCAACACACTATTTTTGTCTACTTCTCAGTGAAGATGTCCATAATTCTGTCCTCATTACTTTTCTTCTAAACTCCAACACTTATCATCAATATAAAAGAATTTAAAGACTTCACATAATCATTATTTAGATTATTATTGTTTGATATATTATTTATTTCAAAGTTAAGTAAAATTCTTATTTTAGCACAAATACTGTGATTACTTTTTTCCTAGAAGCTTGCAATGCCTTAATAATTAGCACTGACTAGGCACTCAATTTATGCTTTTACATTACTGATTGACCAACAAACTGATGAGATTAATAGTGAACTAGGAACATCTATTACTGACTGGTCTGATCATGTTTGACAGCCCATAGCACTGGTTTAGAAATACTCTAGGTTGCTATTACTGAACTGCGTAAGCACTGATAAAGCCCATTATAGCCAACTTGTATCTATGCCTTGCAAACAATAAGCACCAATATTTATGGAATGAATTTGCAAAAAAAGAAATCTCATGAACCTTTGTTGAATATTTCTGTGAAGACCCTAGGAAGGATAGATTTACAGAAATTCTGAGTTTGAATTAAATATTTTAGGCTGGAGGATTATTTCATGTATCTGAAATAATCTTAATGTTTAGCTCAATCAGTTACTTTTCATGTATTGATGTAACACATGATTTAGTGGTTATTTAACATGATACAGCAAAATTTCTCTGCTACATTGGGAGTAACTCTAGAGTATTTATGAGTATTAAGCAGAGGTTATCTAACATCATATTTAAAAAGAAAGCATATGTATTAGGGTGCAAGCTTGCACAGATCATAAAATTCAACTCTAAACAGCCATAGACAAAAGATGGAGCATCAGGTATAATCAGTCTAATACAGCTAATAAAATGACAGAAACAGGGTTGAGAACAGATAACTTTTTAAAGTTCAGAATAGTATGCAGATTTTTGGCTCATTCTCTGAGTTAAGATTACTCAGAAACCTGAGAGAAGCATTTGTGTGTGATCTATTAGGGAATGTGTTCCTGGGAGAAATAGATGAGCTTGAGGGATGCTAAGTGGAAAAGGGAAGGACTCCAAGCAACAGTACAGTTTTAGGCAAAGAACTGCAGAAGGTGACTTCAGCCTGATTTATAGGGGGATTAGAGTGTATGAAGTAAACCTCAGATTGGCCACTTCTACAGGCAAGGGAGCTGAACTTTCATACCATTGCATTATTTGCCAAGGGCTGCCCCAGGAATCCAAACTCCTAGGTACTTCCCATTCTCTCCGAGGACAGGAAATCACCCCCTTTTTTCAAGTATATTCCTCTGAAAAGAGGCCATTACAAGCAAAATAAAGCAAACGTTAAAAAGGATTCAAGGAGATCCAAATAGAGCACTGACAATATCCACTACCAGGTAATAAAAATACATAGTTGTGCTATATAAACATGATCAGTGGATTATCTGTGCTTTAAAGAATGAAATTCAAAAACATGCTGATGGAGTACTTGAGAATTTATTGAAATAAATATATCAGCCTTTAAACAAGTTGTCTCGTTAATTATTAGGAGGTAGAGGTAGATGTGGGGTTTGGAAGGAACCCAACGGACAAGAGAAAATGATTTAGTGAAAGGAGAACATCCAGGCAGAACCAAGAAGAAAAGTGTTTAAATCAACTTGGAAAATCTTTGTTGGGAATATGTTTTCTTATAGAACAAATATACTACAGGTCCAGAGTTTGACTCCGGGACATGTGAATTCTTTGGTTGAGGAAGGGAACTTAAACCTACAACACTTTGGAGTATGTTTATTCAAATAAATAGAAATTAATTTAAAAACAGGTCTTATAAGTGCTAAATTTGAATAGTTCAGAGGATATATGAAGAAATACTTTGACTTTATTGTTTTTATTTTGAACCCTTATTTGTTTCTGTTTCTCCTGTAGAATTTTTCTCTCCTATTGGGTTCTGTGAGAACTTAAGAGGAATTTGTCTTGAAGATTATGGGAAGGACAAGGTGGCAGAAAATTAGAATTTCTGTTTGTAGTAAACTTTAAGTATGACTTTTAACATTTCTCCTATTCCTGTACACATGGCCTCTGCAATGTGGTTTTGATATGAGGTGTGTTTTCTCACTCCATCTGGAATGGCTTTGTGACTTGCTTAGACAAATAAAATTAGGTGAATGTAATTGGTTACAATTTCTAAGTTTAGGCCTCAAAAACCTTCAGGCCTCTATTTCTTCCTCTTAAAACCTGGTGCTATGATGTGAAGAGGCTTGAATTAGTCTTCTAGAGAATAAAGCTTTGTAAGAGTATATTTTTTAAGTCTGTCATCTCCAAGTTAACTCACAGTGGAGTGCAGTCACATAAATGATCTCAGAATAGAACAACAGAAGAAACACCCTGCTGAACCCAGACCAAATTGCTGGCCCACAGAACTGTGATAAAATAAAATGACTGTTGTTCGAAGTTGCTAAGTTTTAGGGTGATTTTTAAGGGAGCAAATGATCATTGGTACATTGTAGCACAGCAACATGAGAGACCACACAAGTATGAGGCTTGCTGTCTGAGTTTGCGTCATGTCTCCCATAGACATCATGCAGAACACCTTCTTTTGAGCTTTTATATTAGGCCTCTCTTTGGATATTGCTTAAAAGCCCCTCTTTGAAAAGTATGCAATCAAAATCAGGGTATATTTTAACCTACTTGTTCACTGCCTTAATTATACAGACAATCACATAATTACATATACCTTAAGCAATCAAACCCAGGAGATGCTCTTTAATATCCCACTGGGTAAATGCTTGGAAAAAGCTGTTGTGATATGGAATTGAGAATAGATCAAGCCTATCATTATATGTGTTAATTACTTGTCTTTTTGTTAAAA
This sequence comes from Macaca mulatta, assembly GCF_049350105.2. Taxonomy (NCBI): domain Eukaryota; kingdom Metazoa; phylum Chordata; class Mammalia; order Primates; family Cercopithecidae; genus Macaca; species Macaca mulatta. Next base: position 52,572,070 of record NC_133423.1, on the reverse strand, counting down.
TATCTATCTATCTATCTATCTATCTATCTATCTATCTATCTATCTATCAACCTATCATCTATCTATCTATCATCATCTATCTTCAGTTAAAAAAAAAAAAAAAACTAGTTGAGTAATTGGCTGACGCCTTTATCACAGAGGAAACATCAACTCATTAAGTATGATGAATGTATTTAATGTGTCTTGATCAGACATAAGCAGCTAGCTGTTATCTATGGAGCTAATTTAAAAGAAAATAGGCACAGTTAACCCTGCACATTTTCAACATACCTATTAATGTCTTGCTTAGTGGAATTCTGAAATTGGTAGAAAAGCTGGTTGCCACCGGGCTTAAAGCTTTCCTCATCAGTCATGTTACAATGTTCTTTGTAGCAAATGCTCAAATTAAGATTATGAACACACTTCACTAACTTCCCTGTTGTCTTCTCATAAAAAAAAATTGCTGACCTCTTGGCTAATATTTTTTGTAGTTGTTCCTCTGTTATGGTTTCCACACAGCAAAGAGGGACTTTTAAATAAAAGGGAAGACTTAGGGAGAAAGAGAGCAAATGTAGATGATTAATGTCAGTCTGTTCTGAACTATTTGGTTGTTTTTATGTTCTAGTCTTTGAAAGACGCTGGAATATATGTCTGCTTGGCCAATAAGTCCCCAGTAACTCTTCAGCCCCATAGTACTGTGTGTAGAGAAAACCTCAAGGAAAAGAAAATGGATAGTTAAACTGGATAAAATGTATCCCTTAAATGAGAACTACACTATGTGAAAAAAAATAGAACAATATGTCCTCAGCAAGTCAATGATCATAAGAAAAACAGCTTTATTGGCTAGTTATTTTGTGTGTTTGATGTACAATATGGAGAAATATTAATAGCCAAATGAATGTGACACATTGACACAGATGCATTGTAAATATTATGCTATTGAGACCGTAGATTCAGTTACATTCCTCTGATGAATGTGGATGCTTTCATTTCTTGTTTTAGAAGGCAATTAACCTGATTAATATCAAACTGCAAGCTCTGCCTTGTTTGCAGTAGGTAACTGCTCAAATGTTGTTATTTTAGCTTCAGCTCTGAGACAATTTGTTTCTGTTCTCCTTTCCCCCCAACAAATATGGTTGAAGGTTCAGACAGAGACTTGGCCAGAGTTCATATACACACTTTTAACTGCCTTCTTCCCAGGATTTCCTCTTCATTTTTGGAGTGGGTGGATAGTGGGGTGCTGTGCTTGCACTGGCTCCTGTCCTGTGGTTCTTACCAACACAAAATACGAAGGTTTTTAAAGGAGTTTCAGTTATTCTAATTACTCTGTACCTTAAGTTGTCTTTCTAACACCTTGTGATGGTTCCTTCTAAATGTCAAATCTCTTCCCAAAACTGCTTCATCTCAGGAATTGTGTGTGTATGATTGTACATGTTCAGACTTTATAGTTGTTACCTGCATGACTGTCAGTCTAGCAAGAATTCATTCTACCCTACAAGAAGAAAAAGTTCAATTTTGCAGAAAAATAATCCAAACTGTATAGGATATTTCTCAAAAAGAAAACTTTGGAAAAGTTGTTTACATTTATAATCCTTTAGTTTTAAGCAAATATTTCTTGAACATGCTTACTTGTCAGTTAGTTGAACAGAAGAAAAAAATGTAATGTCATCCCTGATCGCAGAAACCCAACACTTAAGAAATCACATTCAAAACATAGGTGCTTTAACTTGATAAGTACTTTAAATGCAATGCTATATCCATTATTTTCAATGAACATAGCAACATTTACATGCACAATATAGTAATGTGATAATTGCCAGAAATAGTCCCTTTTTGAAAATCTTTAATGTAATTCTACAGGAAAATTTTAAGGCGGTAAAATAAAGCGTATTTCAAGATCTGCAATGATGTGTACCTTACTTTAGCCTTTTACTTCAACTAACTTCAGCAAATAAAACTTGGTGAATAATCTGTATTCTTCTTCTTCTTTTTTTTTTTTTTTTCTTGTAAGCCTCTCTGCCTTCCTGTCTCCATTCTTTCCCACAAGGAATATTGGGTATTTATTATGTGTATGGCACATTCTAAAGCAGTGAAGATGAGACAGTAAATATTTCAGGGACGGTATCAATTAACTGAGCTTATGTTGTATTAGAGAGAAACAGAATACATAAAATAAAATCAGATATTAATGAGTGAAATGCAGAAAATAAACAGTGTAATATGATAGAGTGTAATGAGATAACTTGATTGTATTGGTGATCATGAGAGCGCTTTTTGAGCAAGAGACTGAAAAACATTTAATAATAAGATAGAACTTGCAGTGGCCCAAACTGAGAAGTAATCTAAAGCAGATGGCACAGCCAGTGCAGTGACTCTGGGAAAGAACATGTATCGGGTCATCTAAGAACTGACTGCAGGCCTGTATGGTTCCAACTGGAGAGAAGCCAGCAAGAAGTGAGGCATAGCTAAGATAGGTATCACCTGATTATCTGGATCCGTGTGTTCCAAGGTATGAGTTTATATTTTATTCTAATTGCAAAAAATACTATTGAAATATTTTAAGTCAGGAAAGTCTATGATCTGATTTAAAATTCCAAAATAATCTTGAATCATCTTGTGCATGGAGTAATTTATAGGAGGGAGCAAAAGCTGAGGAACATGGTCTGACAGTAAGGTTATTAAAATATTCTAAGAGATGAGGATGGCTTGAACTAAGATGGTCACAGAGAAGACATAAAACTTGGAAGATACTGCATTGTGATTTGGAGGAGAATGTCAACTGGACTTGGTATGGGAAAAAAGGAAAAACTAGAATAAAGGATGACACATGGATTTTTTGCTTAAGCAACTTGTTTAATGGTGATGCCATTGCTTTTAAAAAAAGAAAAAAAGAAAAAAAGAAACAGTTGGCAGGAATTAGTTGACCAGTTGCGGTGGCTCACACCTGTAATCCCAGCAATCTGGGAGGCCAAAGATGGTGGATCATCTGAGGTCAGGAGTTCGAGACCAGCCTGGCTAACATAATAAAACTCCGTCTCTACTGAAAATACAAAAATCAGCCCGGTGTGGTGGTGGGTGCCTGTAATCCCAGCTACTCGGGAGGCTGAGGCGGGAGACTTTCTTGAATCTGGGAGGCGGAAGTTGTAGTGAGCTGAGATTGTGCCATTGCTCTCCAGTCTGGGTGACAAGGGCAAAACTCCGTCTCAAAAAAAAAAAAAAAAAAAGGAACATTTGTATGAGGATAGCAATAGTTCTATTTTAGTCATGTTAACTTTGTGGTATTCAGTAGACATCTAAATGGAGATACCATGCGGATGAAAGAACAAAGAGTTCTATAACTTACAGGAGAGGTCAGACCTAGATATAGAGCTTTGGGTGTTTAGAATATGTAGAAGGTGTTTAAAGCCAGATGATTGGATGATATTTTCTAAAGAATGAATGTAAATATCAGGTAGAAAAGTGTCAAGAGTAACCCCCAAAATAAATAAAGAGAAACAATTATTAATACAGACAATAGGTTAGTTGTTAGGGAGTTTCATAAGAACAGTTTTACTGTCATGGAGTGGCATCAGTTCTTTAGAATAGGCTGAAGGAAGAAGGTAGTAAGAGAGAGGCGGAGGAAGAGGAGACAGATTTTAGATAACTGTTTCAAGAATGTTGCTATATAAGGAAGCAGAGAAAGACAAAAATGCTGGAAGAAGTATATGTATATTCAGAAGATTTTTAAATTTTAATTTTTTCTCTCTTTTCCCCCACAACTTTTGCTTTGCTTTGTTCTTCTTTCTTCCCTAATTGATAGAAGATACCAGAGTATGTTTGCATGCTCACTGAACTCACACAGTCATTAGGGATAAAATAGTGACAGTGGTGATGCTGGGCTGGGAAGAATAATTACAGGCACAACGTTCTTTTGACAACAGGGTGTAGAATCTAGAACATAAAGTGAAGGGATAGAGTCTTATAGGAACTTGGAAATTTATTAATTAGTTTGATTCTGTAATACTTGGTATACTTTTATGCCATATAATATGATTCGATTATTTTATTGCTATCATATATGCTGTGTTGTGTTACCTAGATCTTCTCCTTAACAAGAGAAGCACTCACTCCCAGAGATGGGATTGACACAGGCAATGACTGGCAGTTTTCAGCTGAGACACTTTAGAGGTTGTCTTGGTCCAAAGAGACCACCCAAACTCAAGGTCTTGCCCCTTTTTGTTGGCAGCCTACATCCAATGATTGGTCAAAAGACTACTTGATTTGCCTCAAATCTGGATAACCATACACAGCAAACCCACCTCCAGAATTCTACAAAGGTCAATTGAATGCCTTTTAATAATTTCATTGCAGGCCAAATTTTGCCAAATCCTGCTTCTTTCACTTACTCATAAGTATTGGTCTCAAGGGTGTTCTCCATCTCGGAGTCTGTTTGCTTAAAAGCCAACCTATGACAGTTGATACCAGGAATGACTTTAACAAAAGGTCATTGTAAAATTGAGATTCTGAAGCACTGGGTCATCTGACAATAAGGCCACCACCTGTAGTAGTAGAAAAACTGGTGACTTCTGGTATGGTCATTAGGGCAACTATTAAAACTTTCATAGGTGTTGAACTGAGATGAACTGAAACTGACAGAAAGGAGTGAGCAAACAGTGCCCTAACAATATGGGGGAAATGATCATTATAAGGGCTATGAAACTTGATGGTTGGTGCTTAGGGCAATTTATATCTTGAGAAAAACAACAAAAGGCTGAAAGTGACTCAACACCAATCAAAGGCTAAGTTTAATTTCCAGACAGCACTCTTGTCACAACAGCAGGAAAGGCTGAGGATCAGGTGTCTTACTGAATTATAAGCATAGCAAAGTTACATTCTCAATTTTAGTAGAGATAAATGGAAGTAGTGTGCCAATAAGAAGAGGATGGAGACATCTGAGTTGAGGCACTCAAATGTGAATCCTCTCATTCTTCTGAATCTTTTTGCCTGCAGATCTAGTCCACTCTGTGCTAAAGGTTAACACTTTCCATGCCTGAAGATAATGCAGGAGCTTCTGCCTTGAAAGACAACATGATCTTACTTAATTTCTTTTTCTGACCAATAGGCAGAAATAATTAAGTCACAACATTAAGGGAACTGTTGGGACTATCAGGAGAGGAAAGGGACTTTACCTTGACAGAGCTAAAAACCCTAGCCTTCATAGAGGCAGGAGCCAGGAGAGTATGTACAAGACAGATGGTGATAGTGCTGATTACAGGGGATAGAACATAAAGTTGGATAAATGAGACTTTATTGAAATAGTAGCACTATTTGATAATACAAGATTTAACACTCCAGCCTGGGCATGGTGGCTCACACACCTGTAATCCCAGCACTTTGGGAGGTGAAGGGGGACAGATTGCCTGAGGTCAGGAGTTCTAGACCAGCCTGGCCAACATGGAGAAACCCTGTCTCTACTGAAAGTACAAAAATTAGCCGGGTATGGTGGCAGGTGCCTGGAGTCCCAGATATTTGGAATGCTGAGGCAGGAGAATTGCTTGAACCCAGGAGGTGGAGGTTGCAGTGAGCTGAAATCACACCACTGCACTCCAGCCCTCCAACCTGATGACAGAGTGAGACTCTACCTCAAAAACAAACAAACAAACAAACAAACAACAAAAAAGAGGCTGGTCGTGGTGGCTCATGCCTGTAATCCCAGCACTTTTGGGAGGCTGAGGCAGGTGGATCACAAGGTCAGGAGATAGAGACCATCCTGGCTAACAAGGTGAAACCCCGTCTCTACTAAAAAATACAAAAAATTAGCCAGGCGTGGTGGCATGCGCCTGTAGTCCCATCTACTCGGGAGGCTGAGGCAGGAGAATGGCGTGAACCCTGGAGGCAGAGCTTGCAGTGAGCCAAGATCGCGCCACTACACTCCAGCCTGGGAGACAGAACGAGACTCTGTCTCCAAGAAAAAAAAAAAAAGAATTTAACGCTCTAGAAAGGACCCTGGGTTATAGTGCTAACATATTGGTAGGATAAATTTCAGAAAGATGGAAACAGAAATGCCCATTTCAAATGACCTAGGAATGGCAAAGCTACTGTGGGAGATGGGTAAAAAGGGGATCAAGAGGCTCAGAAACTGAATATGCTACCTAAAGCTAGAAAGACCTGAAAGTGTCCATGCTTTGTTGGAGGACACAGAGAGGAACACTCGGCTTATCAAAACAATGAATTCACTTATGACAGTGACACTAGCATCACTAAGAAGCTAAGTGCGGGTGGTCCTCTGAGAAACAGGGCTAACTGTAGGAGATACTGTTATATAACTGAACTCACTAAAAACAATGGAATTGATAGTAGCCCCATTCGGTAAATGTCAGGTGTCAGCATTCAACATTCAGAAAATGCGTGGGTACAGTTGTCATTATATGCAGCAAAGTCACAGTGACAGCCAGTTGTTCATAATTGTTGAGAGCTATAGAGATGGTTCATACTGCAAGCCATCCTAAGGGCTAGATAGATAGGCTCCTGAGAATATTGCTTGAAGTATACAGAAATAAAAATACAAGTACGGGAATCAGGAAGGCAACACCTACTGTCTCAGTAAAAGTCATAATTCCCTTACCAAGACTCCAGACAACATCCATTTTTTTTCTACAGCATTCCATTAACTGAAGGAGATACTGGATCTCTGTGGGGAATAACCCTACAACAGCCTGGGCAATATATATGGTAATGATGCCTTCAGTCTTTCCCCAAAGACATAGGACCAAATGAAGTAGAAGTGGCAAGTATGTTGAACGCCTTTTGGGAGACAATTCTCTATGGGTCTCCAGTGTTTCCACAGCCTTGGAAGCACAGGCACTGGCTGCATTTATTCTGGACTATCTTTTCTAAAATGTATAGCAAAGAGTATTTAAACATATAGTTAGTGTCTCTCTCCAGAGCAGATGGTAGGTTTTTTTTGTTTCTGTCCATGTTGATAATGCTCAGGTCTTCCCTTGGGATATATATCAGGCAGATTTACTACCCATTTTTGAAGATTCAAGTTTCTTTTTTTTTTTTTTAAGTTAAAAATTCCTTTTTAATTCTTTTCTTTCTGGCCTCTTTGTGTAGAGTCTTATGATAACTTTCTTTTTTATACTTTTAAGTTCTAGGGTACGTGTGCAGAACATGCAGGTTTGTTACATAGGTATCCATGTGCCATGTTGGTGTGCTGCACCCACCAACTCTTCTCCCAATGCTATCCTGCACCCTCCCCTGATCCCACGATAGGCCCTGGTGTGTGATGTTCCCCTTCCTGTGTCCAACTGTTCTCATTGTTCAATTCTCACCCATGAGTGAGAATATGAGATGTTTGGTTTTCTGTCCCTGCAATAGTTTGCTGAGAATGATGGTTTCCAGCTTCATCCATGTCTCTACAAAGACATGAACTCATTTGTTTTTATGGCTGCATAGTATTCCATGGTGTGCATGTGCCACATTTTCGTAATCCAATCTATCAGTGATGGACATTTGGGTTGGTTCCAAGTCTTTGCTATTGTGAATAGTGCTACAATAAACATACGTGTGCATGTGTCTTTATAGCAGCATGATTTATAATCCTTTGAGTATATACTCAGTAATGGGATGGCTGGATCAAATGGTATTTCTGGTTCTAGGTCCTTGAGGAATTGCCACACTGTCTTCCACAATGGTTGAACTAGTTTACAGTCCCACCAACAGTGTAAAAGTGTTCCTATTTCTGCACATCCTCTCCAGCACCTGTTATTTCCTGACTTTTTAATGATCGACATTCTAAGTGGTGTGAGATGGTATCTTATTGTGGTTTTGATTTGCATTTTTCTGATGGCCAGTGATAATGAGCATTTTTTCATGTGTCTGTTGGCTGCATAAATGTCTTCTTTTGAGAAGTGTCTGTTCATATCCTTCGCCCATTTTTTGTTGTGGTTGTTTGATTTTTTCTTGTAAATTTGTTTAAGTTCTTTGTAAATTCTGGATATTAGCCCTTTGTCAGACGGGTAGATTGCAAAAAAATTTCTCCCATTCTGTAGGTTGCCTTGTTCACTCTGATGGTAGTTTCTTTTGCTGTGCAGAAGCTCTTTAGTTTAATTAGATTCTGTTTGTCAGTTTTGGCTTTTGCTGCCATTGCTTTTGGTGTTTTGGACATGAAGTCCTTGCCCATGCCTATGTCCTGAATGGTATTGCCTAGGTTTTCCTCTAGTGTTTTTATGGTTTTAAGTCTAACATTTAAGTCTTTAATTCATCTTAAATTAATTTTTGTATAAGGTGTAAGGAATGAATCCAGTTTCAGCTTTCTGCATATGGCTAGCCAGTTTTTCCAACACCATTTATTAAATAGGAAACCCTTTCCCGATTTCTTGTTTTTGCCAGGTTTGTCAAAGATCAGATGGTTGTAGAAGTGTGGTATTATTTCTGAGGGCTCTGTTCTGATCCATTGATCTATGTCTCTGTTTAGGTACCAGTACCATGCTGTTTTGGTTACTGTAGCCTTGTAGTATAGTTTGAAGTCAGGTAGCGTGATGCCTCCAGCTTTGTTCTTTTGGCTTAGGATTATCTTGGCAATGTGGGCTCTTTTTTGGTTCCATGTGAACTTTAAAGTAGTTTTTTTCCAATTCTGTGAAGAAAGTCATTGGTAGCTTGATGGGGATGGAATTGAATCTATGAATTTCCTTGGGCAGTATGGCCATTTTCACAATATTGATTTGTCCTATCCATGAGCGTGGAATGTTCTTTCATTTGTTTGTGTCCTCTTTTATTTCATTAAGGAGTGGTTTGTAGTTCTCCTTGAAGAGTCCCTTCACAACCCTTGTAAGTTGGATTCCTAGGTATTTTATTCTCTTTGAAGCAATTGTGAATGGGAGTTCACTCATGATTTGGCTCTCTGTTTGTCTGTTATTGGTGTATAGGAATGCTCGTGATTTTCGCACATTGATTTTGTGTCCTGAGACTTTGCTGAAGTTGCTTATCAGCTTAAGGGGATTTTGGATTGAGACGATGGGGTTCTCTAAATATACAATCATGTCATCTGCAAACAGGGACAATTTGACTTCCTCTTTTCCTAATTGAATACCCTTTATTTCTTTCTCTTGCCTGATTGACCTGGACAGAACGTCCAACACTATGTTGAATAGGAGTGATGAGAGAGGGCATCCTTGTCTTGTGCCAGTTTTCAAAGGGAATGCTTCCAGTTTTTGTCCATTCAGTATGATATTGACTGTGGGTTTGTCATAAATAGCTCTTATTATTTTGAGATATGTTCCATCAATACCGAATTTTTTGAGAGTTTTTAGCATGAAGGGCTGTTGAATTTTGTCAAAGGACTTTTCTGCATCTATTGAGATAATCATGTGGTTTTTGTCTGTGGTTCTGTTTATATGCTGGATTATGTTTATTGATTTGCATATGTTGAACCAGCCTTGCATCCCAGGAATGAAGCCCACTTGATCATGGTGGATAAGCTTTTTGATGTGCTGCTAGATTCGGTTCACCAGTGTTTTATTGAGGACTTTTGCATCGATATTCATCAGGGATATTGGTCAAAAATTCTCTTTTTTTGTTGTGTCTCTGCCAGGCTTTGGTATCAGGATGATGCTGGCCTCATAAAATGAGTTAGGGAGGATTCCCTCTTTTTCTATTCATTGGAATAGTTTCAGAAGGAATGATACAAGCTCCTCATTGTACCTCTGGTAGAATTCAGCTGTGAATCTGTCCAGTCCTGGACTTTTTTTGGTTGGTAGGCTATTAATTATTGCCTCAATTTCAGAGCCTGCTATTGGTCTATTCAGGGATTCAACTTCTTCCTGGTTTTGTCTTGGAAGGGTGTGTGTGTCCAGGAATTTATCCATTTCTTCTAGATTTTCTAGTTTATTTGTGTAGAGATGTGTATAGTATTCTCTGATGGTACTTTATATTTCTGTGGGCTTGGTGGTGATATCCCCCTTATCATTTTTTCTTGCGTCTATTTGATTCTTCTCTCTTTTCTTCTTTACTAGTCTTGCTAGTGGTCTATCAATTTTGTCGATCTTTTCAAAAAACCAGCTCTTGGATTCATTGATTGTTTGAGGGTTTTTTGTGTCTCTCTCTCTTTCAGTTCAGCTCTGATCTTAGTCATTTCTTGCCATCTGCTAGTTTTTGAATGTGTTTGCTCTTGATTATCTAGTTCTTTTAATTGTGATGTTAGGGGTTTAGTTTTAGATCTTTCCTGCTTTATCTTATGGGCATTTAGTGCTATAAATTTCCCTCTACACACTGCTTTAAATGTGTCCCAGAGATTCTGGTATGTTGTGTCTTTGTTCTCATTGGTTTCAAAGAACATCTTTATTTTTGCCTTCATTTTGTTACGTGCCCGGTAGTCATCCAGCAGCAGGTTGTTCAGTTGCCTAGTAGTTGAGTGGTTTTGAGTGAGTTTCTTAATCCTGAATTCTAGTTTGATTGCACTGTGGTCTGAGAGAGAGTTTGTTTTAATTTTTGTTCTTTTATATTTGCTGAGGAGTGCTTTACTTCCAAATATATGGTCAATTTTGGAATAAGTGTGATGCAGTACTGAGAAGAATGTATATTCTGTTGATTTGGGGTGGAGAGTTCTATAGATGTCTATTAGGTCTGCTTGGTGCAGAGCTGAGTTCAATTTCTGGATATCCTTGTTAACTTTCTGTCTCGATCTGTCTAATGTTGACAGTGGGGTGTTAAAGTCTCCCATTATTATTTTGTGGGAGTCTAAGTCTCTTTGTAAGTCTCTAAGGACTTGCTTTATGAATCTGGGTGCTCCTTTATTGGTTGCATATATATTTAGGATAGTTAACTCTTCTTGTTGGATTGATCCCTTTACCATTATGTAATGGCCTTCTTTGTCTCTTTTGATCTTTGTTGGTTTAAAGTCTGTTTTATCAGAGACTAGTTTTGCAATCCCTGCTTTTTTTGTTTGTTTGTTTGTTTGTTTTCCATTTGCTTGGTAGATCTTCCTCCAACCCTTTGTTTTGAACCTATGTGTCTCTGCATGTGAGATGGGTCTCCTGAATACAACACATTGTTGGGTGCTGACTCTTTATCCAATTTGCTAGTCTATGTCTTTTAATTGGAGCATTAACCCATTTACATTTAAGGTTAATATTATTATGTGTGAATTTGATCCTGTCATTGTAATGTTAGCTGGTTATTTTGCTCGTTAGTTAATGCAGTTTCTTCCTAGTATCAAAGGTCTTTACAATTTGTCATGTTTTTGCAGTGGCTGGTAGGCTGGTACCAGTTGTTCCTTTCCATGTTTAGTGCGTCCTTCAGGAGCTCTTGTAATACAGGCCTGGTGGTGACAAAAATCTCTCAGCATTTGCTGGTCTGTAAAGGATTTTATTTCTCCTTCACTTATAAAGCTTAGTTTGGCTGGATATGAAATTCTGGGTTGAAAATTCTTTTATTTAAGAATGTTGAATATTGGCCCTCACTCTTTTCTGGCTTGTAGAGTTTCTGCCAAGAGATCTGCTGTTAGTCTTATGGGCTTCCCTTAACCTGACCTTTCTCTCTGGCTACCCTTAACATTTTTTCCTTCATTTCAACTTTGGTGAATTTGACAATTATGTGCCTTGGAGTTGCTCTCCTTGAGGAGCATCTTTGTGGCATTCTCTGTATTTCCTGAATTTGAATGTTGGCCTGCCTTGCTATGTTGGGGAAGTTCTCCTGGATAATATCCTTAAGAGTGTTTTCCAACTTGGTTCCATTCTCCTCATCACTTTCAGATACACCAAGTGACGTAAATTTGATCTTTTCACATAGTCCCACATTTCTTAGAGACTTTGTTCATTTCCTTTCACTCTTTTTTCCCTAAGCTTCTCATTTCATTTGTTCATTTGTTTTTCCATCACTGATATCCTTTCTTTCAGTAGATCGAATAGGCTACTGAAGCTTGTGCATGCATCATGTAGTTCTTGTACCATGGTTATCAGCTCTATCAGTTCATTTAAGGATTTCTCCACACTGGTTATTCTAGTTAGTCATTTGTCTAATCTTTTTTCAAGGTTTTTAGATTCTTTGCAATGGGTTCAAACATCCTCCTTTAGCTTGGAGAAGTTTGATCGTCTGAAGCCTTCTTCTCTCAACTCATCAAAGCCATTCTCCATCCAGCTTTGTTCCCTTTCTGGCGAGGAGCTGCATTCTTTGGAGGAGAAGAGGTGCTCTGATTTTTATAATTTTCAGCTTTTCTGCTCTGGTTTCTCCCCATCTTTGTGGTTTTATCTACCTTTGGTCTCCGATGATGGTGACGTACAGATGGGGTTTTGGTGTGGGTGTCCTTTCTGTTTGTTAGTTTTCTTCTAACAGTCAGGACCCTCAGCTGCAGGTCTGTTGGAGTTTGCTGGAGGTCCACTCCAGACCCTGTTTGCCTCGGTATCACCAACAGAGGCTGCAGAACAGAGAATATTGCAGAACAGCCAATGTTGCTGCCTGATCGTTCCTCTGGAAGCTTTGTCTCAGAGGGCACTCGGCTGTGACAGGTGTCAGTCGGCCCCTACTGGGAGGTGCCTCCAAGTTAGGCTACTCGGGGGCCAGGGACCCACTTGAGGAGGCAGTCTGTCTGTTCTCAGATCTCAGACTCTGTACTGGGAGAACCACTACTCTCTTCAAAGCTGTCACACAGGGACATTTAAGTCTACAGAAGTTTCTGCTACCTTTTGTTCAGCTATGCCCTGCCCCCAGAGGTGGAGTCTACAGAGGCAGGCAGGCCTTCTTGAGCTGCAGTGGGTGCCACCCATTTCAAGCTTCCCAGCTGCTTTGTTTACCTACTCAAGTCTCGGCAATGGCAAGCGCCCCTCCCCCAGTCTCGCTGCCATCTTGCAGTTGGATCTCAGACTGCTGTGCTAGTAATGAGCAAGCCTCCGTGGGCGTGGGATCCTCTGATCCAGGTGCAGGATATAATCTCCTGGTGTGCCATTTGCTAAGACTGTTGGAAAAGCACAGTATTAGGGTGGGAGTGACCTGATTTTCCAGGTGCTGTCTCTCACAGCTTCCCTTGGCTAGGAAAGGGAATTCCCTGACCCCTTGCACTTCCCCGGTGAGGCGATGCCTCGCCCTGCTTCGGGTCACACAGTCTTGCACCCACTGTCTGACAAGCCCTAGTGAGATGAATGAGTGATTTCTGCATTTCCATCTGAGGTATTAATTTCAAAAATATTTTTTTGAAATCGCTCGTCTTCTGCGTGGTTCACGCTGGGAGCTGTAGACTGGAGCTGTTCCTATTTGACCATCTTGGAACCTCCTCAAGATTTGGGTTTCTTAAGCTCAGGGTTGACTGGCTGTAATGCAAACCCATTATGTGTACAGCATGTACCTGAGTCCTTCTCCATCACTCTAATCAGGCTTGCTGGTCAAGGAGAACTGATGCATCATGATGCTCATGCTGCAGGTTGTGTTGTGAGTAAAACAATTCTTCATCTCTGATAGAGCAGTTTTTTGTCTTTATTCATTCAGCATTCACAAAACTGTTATAGGCTAATAATTTTAGCTTGCAAATAGGATAAAATATCATATACCTTACAGCTTGTAAGAAGGCCTTCATAAGATTCAGAGAACTGCCACATCCGTAGTGTCCTTAGGGTTTAAAGGTCACTGGCTTTTGTGGAGTCTGGAAGTAAAAGGGGTTCTGCAGCACATCTCAACTGTAGAATTAAAGGTATTCTTTTGGTGATATACAGAGTACACAGAAAGCACTAGTAGGATAATCACATTGTAGGCCACTAAGTTTCTCGACCAAGTGCATGCCTTTGCAACAGGGAATTATATGATTTTCAGGAAATATTAGGCAAGAAATAAATTATTTGACCATGTATCATAATCTGATTATAGGACAAGAAATGCCCATTGATTAGAGCTCTCCAGATCTACCAAGTAGTAAGATTGGGCATTATGAACAATCGTTTTTAAAATACAAGTAGTACCTCCAGAGTGAGGCATAAGCAAGTCTGGGAATAACAAGTAAGCTGCATTAGCAGATGTCCCAAACTTCCATGGCATCCACCACAGTTGCACCTTGCACCAATGCCTCTTCCACAGACCACACCTGTGATGGGACTGGCAGACTTGATATGACCAATTCACAGGGGAGAAAAAAAGGTGGAGTTTGTTTTATAGGTTAATGGGCTCAGTAGGTGGATACAAATAAAAAATGAACTGCAACAGCAATGCATCCTTTCTCAGTGATTGCCATTATAGACAGTGGTGAGTGGAATTCCTTCCAATAGGCAGAGGCTTATGTGGTGCACCTGACTATTCACCATATATGGAGAGACAGGTGACCTGAAGTAAGAATAGACTTTGGGATGTGGGCAGGTGACAAATGGCTAGTTGAAAGTCTCAATGTAAGAAGGTCTCAATGTACAAATATCTTTTTAAAACATTTTAATGCCAATCAAGGAATTTTATTCTAGAAAAGGCACTACATAACCAAACACACAGAGTAGTTACTTGATGTCAGCCATGTTTGGTTACTGGACATCCTAATGCGTCTGGAAGTTAAGGGAGAATCAGAACTGGACATAATAAATTAGGATTTATCAGTCCTTTCAATCTATCTGTTATATATCATATCTTAATTTCATCCATTTCCTTAGATCTTCCTTTGGATACAACAAAATTGTCTGTGTACTTTGATTCCATCTCCTCAATAATTCCTTTCCACTCTAGTCCTTACAACAACCATTAAAAAAAAAAAAAAAAAAAAAAAAAAAAAAAGCAAGATCTATCCAAGATGGGAAGGCTGGAGAAGTTACAAATGATAAGGAATTTGATAAAGTTCTTATAATTATGTTTCCCAACTCTTCTACTGGAATCACTGTATATGTTCTTGCAACCATTGCCATACTTTTGTTTGGGAGAATACAGTCCACTGAACACTCATTTTGTTCTCCAGAATATAGGACTGAATAACTATGGCACAGGCAATATATACAGAAATTAAGAACACAGGATTTAGGGTCAAAAAATATTTTTGAAATTAGTTACATCCTATGTTAGCTGTGAACATGGACAAATTAGTTAGCCTTCTTGAATCTAAGTTTACTCATTTGTAAAATGGTTTAAATAAGGTAATTTAAAGGAAATGTTAATACAGAGTCCTGCACATTTACATTCAATAAATATTACCTAATAATATTTACATTTTCTATGCTAAAATTAAAAATAGTAGCAGTTAAAATAGAATGTGGTCAGGATTAAATGAGATAAATATACTGTTTCACATTTAATGCATTAAAATATTGTAGTTTTTAAAAACTATTCTCTGGTTAGACTATTAAAAGATGAGTCTCACATTATGGTTACACTTTGTGTTTTCTCAGTATTTACGTACACATATTTCCTATGTCTCTGCACAAAAAAAAAAACATTTTTAACTATACAAAAAATAAAGTATTGTGAAACACATTAATTCAATCTCAGACTGGGATTTTGTGATAACAACAGAAAATGCTATGTTGAAATATACTTCGTTATCATAGAACAAAAGTGTTTACTGGGAAAATACTACTGAAAAAAAGAAAGTTTAAGGTGCTTAAGAGAACAAATCTTTACCATTCTTTAACTATTCCTATCAATAGAAATAATATTGAGGAATTACAATGTATAGGCACTGTACTTTTTTGGTTTTTATTTTATCAAAGCTATGTATGCTTCTAGTTTTTGTTTTTTAATTACGATAAACATGAACAGTTGAATCAAATTCATTGTAAAAATCAGTTTCCTGACCTCACCTCTATCCCCACCTTTCTTGTTACCCAGAGAAAACTTCCTTTGGATTTTTAATGGATTCATTTGCTACTTTTCTATACATCTCTAAATGGTATACTGAAATCCTTACTTTATAATTCTTTAGAAAGAGGAGGATTTAGCAGTCTTTGTTAGCCTACCACATCCTTAAATATATACAGTCTTTGTATCTTCCCGTTGTTCAAAAACGGTTATATCATAATTTAGATCTACACACATCAAACCTTTTTATTTTTTCTCTGGTTAGTAACTATCAAGTTTCTTTTCTGTTAGTTTTCTATTAGTTCTAACTAATTTATTTTATACTTTTTTGTTGAAATTTATTTCAATGCATTAAAATACTTTAAGTATTTTCTCTGTGTCATCGTGAAGCAGTATGTCCAGGTGTCTTCTAGCTTGTTTTAATCTGGGTTGAGTGAACTCTAGAACTGCTGTCTGTGTGTCTTTTGGAATTTTTCTTTATTGTCATCCAGGCAACTCCCTTTGTTTCTCTTTGGGTCAGAATCTGTTTCTATGATGCCATATTTTATTTTTTTCCTTTTTTTATTTATTTGTTTCTTTCTTTTTTTTTTTGGAGACGGAGTCGCGCTCTGTCGCCCAGGCTGGAGTTCAGTGGCGCCATCTCGGCTCACTGCAAGCTCCGCCTCCCGGGTTCACGGCATTCTCCTGCCTCAGCCTCCCCAGTAGCTGGGACTACAGGCACCCGCCACAATGCCCGGCTAATTTTTTTGTATTTTTAGTAGAGACGAGGTTTCACCGTCTTAGCCAGGGGCCATATTTTCTTTCTTTGGTTTAAGTGATTGTTTTGTCAAGGCATATGTACTAGGCCATTCATGCATTGCTATAAAGGATTACATGAGGCTGGGTGATTTATTAAAAAAAAAAAAGGCTTAATTGGCTTATGGTTCTGCAGGTTGTACAGAAAGCATAGCTCAGGCTTTTGCATATGGGGAGGCCTCAAAAAGCTTACAATCCTGGCAGAAGGCAAATGGGGAGCAGGCATCTCACATGGTGGGAGTAGGAGCAAAAGTGAGAGAGAGGGGATGGGGGCAGTGCCACACTTTACAACAACCAGTTCTCCCAAGAACACGCTCAATATTTTAAGGACAGCATCAAGCCGTGAGGGATCTGCCCTAATGACCCAAATATCTCCCACCAGGCCCCATCTCCAACACTGGGAATTACAATTCAAACTGAGATGTGGGTGGAACATATTTTCAATCCATATCAGCATATTAGGCTGGCAACTTGTCATACAGAAAATATAGATATGAAAGTTTTGCTATCTTACACATCTAAAATATCTTTGTTTTGTCCTAACTTTTGACTGATAGTGACTTGATATAGTGTCCCCAGTTGGAAATAATTTTATTTCAGAATTTTGAAAGTCTTTTCTTATTGCTTTTAAGTTTTCCTTTCCTTTCCTCTCCCCTCCCCTCCCCTCCCCTCCCCTCCCCTCCCCTCGCCTCCCCTCTCCTCTCCTCTCCCAGTTGAGATGGAGTCTCGCTCTGTCGCCCAGGCTGGAGTGCAGTGACAAGATCTCGGCTCACTGCAAGCTCCACCTTCCAGGTTCACGCCATTCTCCTGCCTCAGCCTCTGGAATAGCTGGGACTACAGGCGCCCGCCACCAAGCTGGGCTTTTTTGTTTTTTTTTGTTTGTTTGTTTTTTGTTTTTTTTTTTTTAGTAGAAATGGGGTTTCACCGTGTTAGTCAAGATGGTCTTGATCTCCTGACCTAGTGATCCGCCGGCCTCCGCTTCCCAAAGTGCTGAGATTACAGGCGTGAGCCACCGCGCCCAGTGTTTTAAAATTTTCAGGGTTTTTTGTTTGTTTGTTTGTTTGTTTTCTTTTGTTTTTATATTTTAAAAAAAGATGCCATTTTGATTTTTCAAACCTTAGTATGCAACCATTTTTTCTCTCTGAAAGCATGTAGTTCATCTTTTTGTCCACATTGTTTTGAAGTTCAAGATGTTGTGTTTTTGTATATATGTATTTTCATACATTTTCTTGGCCCCTTTATGAGTTCTTTCATCCTGATAACTCAACTTCTTCAGTTCTGGAATTGTCCTTGAGTGAGTTTTTACTCAATTCCTTTATGTTTTCTCAGTTTATTCTGTTTCGAACTCTATTATGCAAATGTTGGATTTCCTGTCTTTGTCCTCTAATTTGTTGTTGTTTCTGTATTATTTCTCATCCATTTCTTATCTCAGTCTTGCTGTTCCCCTTTCTGGGAGTTTTTATTTTTTCAAATTTATCTTTCAATCTTTATACTAAAATTTTCATTTCTTCTATTATAATTTTTTATTTTCTAAGTCTCATACTTGTTATATTAGTGTTGCTTTTTATTATCCTACTTTTATTTTATAGATTCTTATTTCTCCAAGGTTACCTGGTTACTGATTGTCTTTTTCCTCTCTTAGGATATTCTCTCTCTTTCTCTCTCAAATATATATGTATTTGAAATTTTATTTTCCTCCCTAGTCTCTTTCTTCCATATATTTGTTCTTTGTTCTTTTTATTCATTTGTGCTGGTTTCTCTCCTGGCTATCACTTGTTGACTGCTTACATTTATGAGTGTGCACTAAGACACTTACTGGAGGCCCTGAATGCACCAATGGGAATCATCAACTGTAATGTTCACTGAGGGTGATCTAGTGTGGCCGTTTCACTGATGAATCATGTATGTCAGCACATTTAGAAATTTTCCAAAGAACTGGTCGTATTTTCCAGAGAAGTTTCTTGATCTCTTGCCTGCAGGGCAGCATCTTGGCCAGAAATCAGGTGGTTAGGTTGGAAAAGAAGGCTAATAGTCTTAACAGTCACTAACATCACTGCCTGCAGTATGGAATACCTTCTCACAACTGTGTCTGACATTCTCCTCTTCAGAGACCACTGTTTAGAACATAAAATTATAATCTTCTGATGTGGTGAGAGGTGGTCATCACTACCCAAAGTAGGAAAATAAATCTGAGAAGAGTATAATAAATGTTTCTCCATGAGAGAAAACTGTGGGCATTTGGGGTTGAACAATTATTTTTTTGTGTGAGAAATACACCTCCCTCATTCCAGCCAGCAAAATGCCAGAAGTACCCTGCAGTCATGTGATGCCTGACAGTGTACCCCTATATTTCCAGCAGGCCCTGGAAAAGTAACTGCCTCGTTTGAGACATTCTTTCTTTTATTATTATTATTATTATTATTATTATTATTATTATTATACTTTAAGTTCCGTGATACATGTACAGAGTGTGCAGGCTTGTTACATAGGTATACATGTGCCATGGTGGTTTGCTGCACCCATCAACCTGTTATCTGCATTGGATATTTCTCCTGATGCTATCCCTCCCATAGCTCCCCATCCCCCAACAGGCCCTAGGGTGTGATGTTCCCCTCCCTTTGTCCATGTGTTCTCATTGTTCAACTCCCACTTATGACTGAGAACATGTGATGTTTGGTTTTCTGTTCCTGTGTTAGTTTGAAGGTGTTCCAGTTTCATCCATGTCCCTGCAAAGGACATGAACTCATCCTCCTTTATGGCTGCACAGTATTCCCTGGTGTATACATGCCACTTTTTTTTATTCAGTTTATCATTGATGGGCATTTGGGTTGTTTCCAAGTCTGCTATTGTGAACAGTGCTGCCAAAAACATACGTGTGCATATGTCTTTACAGTAGAATGATGTATAATTCTTTGGGAATATACCCAGTAATGGGATTGCTAGGTCAAATGGTATTTCTGGTTTTAGATCCTTGAGGAATCGCCACAATGTCTTCCACAATGGTTCAAGTAATTTATACTCCCACCAACAGTGTAAAAGCATTCCTATTTCTCCACATCTTCTCCAGTATCTGTTGTTTCCTGACTTTTTAATGATTGCCATTCTAACTGGCGTGAGATGATATCTCACTGTGGTTTTGATTTGCATTTCTCTGATGGCCAGTGATGATGAGCAGTTTTTCATGTGTCTATTGGTTGCATAAATGTCTTCTTTTGAGAAGTGTCTGTTCATATTCTTCACTCACTTTTTGATGAAGTTGTTTGTTTTTTTCTTTCACATTTGTTTAAGATCTTTGCAGATTCTGGATATTAGCCCTTTGTCAGAGGGATAGATTGCAAAAGTTTTCTCCCATTCTGTAGGTTGCCTGTTCACCCTGATGATAGTTTCTTTTGCTGTGCAGAAACTCTTTAGTTTAATTAAATCCCATTTGTCAATTTTGGCTTTTGTTGCCATTGCTTTTGGTGTTTTGGTCATGAAGTCTTTGCCCATGCCTATGTCCTGAATGGTATTGCCTAGGTTTTCTTCTAGGGTTTTTATGGTTTTAGGTCTTATGTTTAAGTCTTTAATCCATCTTGAGCAAATTTTGGTATAAAGTGAAAGGAAGGGGTCCAGTTTCAGTTTTTTGTATATGGCTAGCCAGTTTTCCCAACACCATTTATTAAATAGGAAATCCTTTACCCATTGCTTGTTTTTGTCAGGTTTGTTAAAAATCAGGTGGTTGTAGATGTGTGGCATTATTTCTGAGGCCTCTGTTCTGTTCCATTGATCTATGTCTCTGTTTAGGTAGCAGTACCGTGCTGTTTTGGTTACTGTAGCCTTGTAGTATAGTTTGAAGTCAGGTAGCATGATGCCTCCAGCTTTGCTCTTTTTGCTTAGGATTGTCTTGGCTATAGGGGCTCTTTTTTGGTTCCATATGAAATTTAAAGTGTTTTCTTCTAATTCTGTGAAAAAAGTCAATGATAGCTTGATGGAGATAACATTGAATCTATAAATTAGTTTAGGCAGTATGGCCATTTTTACAACACTGATTCTTTCTATCCAAGAGCATGGAATGTTTTTCTATTTTTTGATGTCTTCTTTTATTTCCTTGAGCAGTGATTTGTAGTTCTCCTTGAAGAAGTCCCTCATATCTGTTGTAAGTTGTATTCCTAGGTATTTTATTCTCTTTGTAGCAACAAAACAGATAGACCACTAGCCAGACTAATAAAGAAGAAAAGAGAGAAGAATCAAATAGACACAATAAAAAATGATAAAGGGGGAGATCACCACTGACCCCACAGAAATACAAACTACCATCAGAGAATACTATAAACACCTCTATGCAAATAAACTAGAAAGTCTAGAAGAAATGTGTAAATTCCTGGACACATACACCCTCCCAAGACTAAGCCAGGAAGAAGTCAAATTCATGAATAGACCAATAACAAGTTCTAAAATTGAGGCAAAAAAAAAAAGCCTTGGACCAGATGGATTCACAGCCAAATTCTACCAGAGGCACAAAGAGAAGCTGGTAGCATTCCTTCTGAAACTATTCCAAACAATAGAAAAAGAGGGACTCCTCCCTAACTTATTTTATGAGGCCAGCATCGTCCTGACACCAAAACCTTGCAGAGACACAACAATAAAAGAGAATTTCAGGTTAATATCCCTGATGAACATCAATGAAAAAATCCTCAATAAAATACTGGCAAACGCAGCAGCACAACAAAAAGCTTATCCACCATGATCAAGTCAGCTTCATTCCTGGGATGCAAGGTTGGTTCAACATATGCAAATCAATAAATGTAATCCAGCATATAAACAGAACCAAAGACAAACACCACATGATTATCTCAATAGATGCAGAAAAGGCATTCCATAAAAATCCACACCTCTTCATGCTAAAAACTCTCAATAAACTAGATATTGATTAAATGTATCTCAAAATAATAAGAACTGTTTATGAAAAATCCACAGCCAATATCACACCGAATGGGCAAAAGCTGGAAGCATTCCCTTTGAAAACCGGCACAAGGATGCCCTCTCTCACCACTCTTATTCAACATAGTATTGGAAGTTCTGGCCAGGGCAATCAGGCAAGAGAAAAAAATAAAGGATATTTAAATAGGAAGAGGGGAAGTCAAATTGCCTCTGCAGATGACATGACTGTATATTTAGAAAACCCCATCGTCTCAGCTCAAAATCTCCTTTAGCAGATAAGCAACTTCAGCAAAGTCTCAGGATACAAAATTAATGTGCAAAAGTCACAAGCATTCCTATATATCAGTAATAGACAGAGAGCCAAATCATGAGTGAACTCCCATTCACAACTGCTACAGAGAAATGATTTCTAAGCACACTTTCATCCACGTTTCTTACCTTAAACCCTATAGAAACCTTTTCCCAGAAATATCACCAATTATTGAGATTTGTGAGTTTTTGGCCAGAGTATTACCAATTCCTGAGATATTTAGAGTTTCTGCAGTGTAAATTGATTTGCTTCTTTGATTTATTCATCGCCAGTTATGAATGCAGGTTTGGAGGTCTGATGAATGATTTAATATCCATACCTTTCCAGTTTCCAAATGTTATTACTATTGTTTCCATTTCTCTTTTCTCTTTGTGAGTTTGCATCTTTTCTTAAAAAATCCCCTTACTGTCATTTTAGTGGACAATAAAGGAATGGAGAATGGAGGTTCTTGATCTCATTCAACCTCTATCTTTATCAGCTATGATAAGTTCTTTGTGTGCACTTTTTAATTTATGCCCACAACAACCATCTGGGGAAGGAACTCAAATTATCTCCATTTTTTAGCCAACGAAACGGGCTTTAATCTTGGTCCAGGTGGCCCAGATATTAATATATATAACATTACATATAACATAATACATATAACATTATATTTTCAACCAATGTTCTGACTTTCTGCTGCCTTCTCTAAAATATTGAGGCATTCTTTCTGCTTGCCTTTGGGTGCAAGTGAGGATAGTGGTTTAAAAAAAGAGTAGTGGCCAGGTGCCATGGCTCATGCCTGTAATCCCAGCACTTTGGGAGGCCAAGGCAGGTGGATGACGAGGTCAGGAGTTAGAGACCAGCCTTACCAACATGGTGAAATCCTGTCTCTACTAAAAATACAAAAATTAGCCAGGTGTGGTGGTGTGCACCTGTAATCTCAGCTACTCAGGAGGCTGAGGCAGCAGAATTGCTTGAACCCAGGGGGCAGTGGTTGCAGTGAGCTGAGATCTCACCACTACCCTCCAGCCTGGGTGACAGAGCAAGATCCTGTCTCAAAAAAGAAAATTAATAAAAATAAAAAAGGGTAGCATGGGCAAGAAGAAGTTTCAAAAATTAGAGTATGGATTCTCTCCCAAGGCCTCACAAGGCCACAAATAGCTAGAGGCTCCATTCTATTTTGCCCCTTAAACCCTGCTAGCAGGTATAAGCAGGGATTCAGATCACCTCAAAAGTCAAGCCTGTTTTAGAAAATCTCTTCACTTTGTTCCATATGTGAGTTACCCTATGATGTTGTTATACCCTGCTCAGATTTCTTAATCTCTATTCCTCATCATTGGATGTAAGATTTTAAATATTGTTTTTAAGAGGGCCAAAAACTAGAAAATCTGATGAAAGTAATAAACTATCTCCTAAAAAAATCCCCTCTTATAAGAATTCCTGATTATATATTTTAGAGAATTCACAGACCCTTTGAGTCAATCTAAGAGTCCCAGAAGATTATAAACTCTTCTACTTTAATAACAGTAGAAAAATATTCTGTAAAATTCCCCCTCCAAATTTTTACTTTTTTTGTGTATAAGAACTAGAAAGACTAACATTTTTTTCCAGGACTTTTAAAATATGCTTTTGAAAAAGATCCTTTGAAGCTACTGTAGGCAAAAGTTATTTTAAGTCACTGTTACCATGTTTTTTTCTTTCTGTTCTAACGAACAAGTGAACTTCTAAAAATTTCAGCTTATAATAGAGACTATGAGAAGAAACATAGATGTATAGCTGTGTGAAGGCTTACCCTTTTTCTCTGGACTTTCCAGGGTGTTCTCCATTGATTAAGTAGGATGAGTTCAACATCCACCGATTTTCCTCCTGATGCCTTCATAAATATATTGTGATGGTTAATTTTATGCATCAGCTTCACTGGGTGTCCAAGTATTTGATCCGACATTATTCTGGATGGTTCCGTGAAGGTACTTTTGGATAAGATTAATATTTAAATTAATAGACTGAGTAAAGTAGGTTTTCCTCCTTAATGGCAATATGCCTCATCCAATCCACTGAAGACTTAAACGGAAAAAAAAAGTTCTACACCCTTCCCTAAGTATAAGAAAATTCTTCCTGTCTGATTCCCTTGACCTGGGACATTGGCTTTTTTTGCGTGTCTTCAGATACAAACAGAAACATTGGTTTTCCCTGGTTTTGGGCCTGTTGGTCTTCACACTAGCTGCTTTCCTTTGTTCTCAGGCCTTCAGACTCAGACTGAAACTAAACTGTGAGCTCTCCTGGGTCTCCAATTTGCCATCTCACCCTATAGATCTTGGGACTTCTTAGACTCCATAATTGTATGAGCCAATTACGTATAATGCATTTCTTTCTATCTATCTATCTATCTATCTATCTATCTATCTATCTATCTATCTATCTATCTCCCATTGATACTGTTTCTTTGGAGAACCCTAACAAATACATATGTGTTAGAGAAGAAGACTTTTAAAGAAAGAGATGAAAAATGGTTTAAAATATAAAAATGATGTACATTTTCCTTTTTAGAATGAAGATGTCTAGTGCCATGACACAAGCTCGAGGTAAGCCCAGAATGCTCCATAAAGCAGAGTTCTATAGATCCTTATGATACATTTGTTGTCTCCAGAATCAATCACTTCACTGGACTCTAACTAGCAAAATATTTAATGTATCTACATGTCAAATCAGTGTCCTGGCTTTTCTTGCCATATGAAGGCTTTTTTATTTTTTAACTTGAATAAGAAGAAAGAATTTTTTTCTCCATAATATCAAAGTGATTTTGTAAGCTTATGGAAACAAAAGAGATGCTCTTTAAATATATAATTGTTTAAATTTTTTGTTTTCATTTTTGCAATATGATCAATCAGTAAACAAGGAATAGTAAATCAGAAGAGGCTAGGTCCAAATTCCAGTTCTTTCTCCTGTTAGTTGCATGAGAATAGCTAAATCACATATCCTAACTGGATTTCTATTTTGTTTGTTTTTTGTTGTTAAATATAGAGAAAAATACCTTACACATTTTCCCTTACGAGGTCCTTATGAAGATTAAATGAAATAATATATGAAAATATATGTACTACATTCTAAGAACTAGTTTGAATAAATATTAATACTAAGAAAGTAAAGAAAAAGAAGAAATGAAATATAATATTCACCAAGGGAGAAAAAACAGTTTTGCCAGCACAAATGAAAATGAGTATCACTCATCTCAAAGCGCTAATGCAATGTTTTATTTTGTGTATGCATCTATGCATACCTGTAGCTAGACTTAATACTTGTGACTATAAGCATGTAGGTAACTCTGTTATAGGTGTATACAAGCTGATTCAAACTGCCCACTTCCTTTCTTTGAGTTTTGCTCAAATGCTTTCAGAATGAAGAGGATACTGATTAATTTCCCAAACCTCCTATACGACTAAACAGCAATGGGATTAGCTCAAAAACCCTGAAAAAGAGACAGTAAGATCATAAACTGTTAGAGTTAGAAGAGATTATCCAGTAACAATCCTTCCATACTCCCATTTTGCAAACTCCCCATATGCACAGATACATTTTGAATAATCTGCCCAAATGTATGTGGGTAATCCATGGGAGAGCAAGCATTCCAAGTTAGCCTCTAAACCTCCTGCCTCATTTTCTATTCTTTACCCTCAGCATCACACTATACTACGCTGATGTTGGTTTTCATGTTTTTTAGGGGGGCTTCAAGACTTCCTGTCTTGCGTATGCTTGAATTCCTTTCAGCACAGCCGGCTTTGCACATGAAGGATTGATTTGATCTGGAGTTTACTTAACAACTGTGTAGAGAGAGGGCACCACCGAAAACTGTTTTGGCCCTTTAGACAGATGTGATGGTCAAACTGTTTTGGCACCTTGAGAGAAGTGATGGTTGCAAGTTGGGGGATGATGTGTAGAGCTATAAATTACTTCTATTTTTGGAGAAAAGTCATATTCTTGGGAAAGTCACTTTCCAGGTCCATGTTAGGGTATTAAGGAAATGTTCTTTTATAAATAGGTATCTGGTTCCTCTCTCTTCACAAGGGGAGAATAAGTCAGTCTTTCTCTTAGGGTCAAAGCATCTAATTGTAGACAAAGTTTTTATGGGTGGTGTGGAAAGTGAGTGTCCCCACGTGTCACTGAATCACACACTAACAACCTTAAGAAAAACAATGCAAGTACTTCCCTGACTCTCATTTAACTTTAGACCCCCCTCTGAAGGCTTAGAAAATGACAGTCATAAAATGAACACACATGAGCCTTCTTCATCAAACATTTTCAAGAGGAAGACCATTGAAACTAGTTCTGGGTAAAAGTGGGGAGTTTATTTCCAGTGTCCTATCATTTCCTCTTTCTATACTATTTTCCCTAATTTAACTGTTTCTCTGAAACCTTGGGGTTCCTATGCTTCCTTAGGCATTCTTTAAAGTACAGGAAAAGGCTATTTCACTTCTCAAAGTGTTTAGGAATTCCCACTATTGCTCTTTTAGGACTGTTTTCATTTTAAGCAGGTTCCAGAGAGATAACACTGTTTTCTTTAAAGGGATAACTCTTTACTGATGGTGTTTCCAATGGTTCTGTCCGCACCTGTGGGAGTTGTATTGTTGTAAGGGTTTAAATTCTGATAAAGGGGCGAGAAAATATTTTATTAACCTGGAGTCCTGTATCACTCTTTTGCCATACTGTCACATTGAAAGGCGCATAGTGCAGAGGAAAGTAGTACATTCCCTTGATAGCTTACAGTTTTCTAAAACTTTGACTATCAGTTAAGTGTTACTAGACTTTTGTGAATAATGCTACATTCAAACTTAAGATACCCATGATTATCACCATTAATAACACACGTACAAAGAATTTGGAACATTTGTGAAAGAAAGCCTAAGAAATAGCCCATTCTTCTTTACCTTTTCAGTTATTGGGCTAATGCCCTAAACTGTGAGTTCAGGTACCCAAACTTCTTCTGGATTTGCCCTAGTTGTTATTACTCTTCTTTTGGTTGGTTTCTGTGTCGGTGCTATTTTTTGGATTCATTCTTTCTTCAATGAGAAATATGTAAGATCTGAGTTTTTATTCCTCATTCTGCGATTCAGCAGCCTCTTCTATTTATTTTGAACTACTCAAAATCCCAGTTAGCATCAGCTGGCAAGCAGTTCAGGATTGTCCTAGAAGCTCATTTACCCAGTCAAGTATTCTGGTGTCCTGAGATTAATTTGGCTTGCTTAGTGGAAGATATTAAATCCTACTTATATACCATACTTGAAGATTTTGCTTCCACAGTCTCCACAACTTCTTTTACCCACCTTTTACATGCCTGTCATCAAAATAGCAATGTTCCTCCCTTGTTCATTGTACTCTCTGGTAGCATTTCCTATACTAGAAGCCTCTCAATAGATATTAGACAGGAATTATGGATTCATTGCTGACTTTGTAGTCATCTTCAAACAATTAGTCCTAAATTGTCGTGCATTACGGGACTAAGATAAAAGCTGTGGTGTAAGCTTAGAAGAAAAATTGCAAATAAGAACAACCTTGCAGTATGTAAGCCTTCCCCATAAAAAGAGACACTGAGCTATATTTTACTAGCGCCAAACGTATTTCCTGCTTATACCTTGGAAGGATATTAGATAACTAGAGCAATATATTTAATTGTTTTGTATTCTGAAAGTTCTGCTATTTCTTCTTCCTTGATATTATCATATCTGTTTCATTCCACTTCCTTTGAAGCTATCTTAGGTTACTGCCTCATGACCTCAGACTTCATAAAGCCTCTCAATACTTATTTTTCTGTGTTGAATCCCTCTAGTTTAAGCTACAGGCTTTCATTCCATCATTCTTACTATCCTAAAGCACAGATTGTTTATATAAGTTCCCAGGATCCTGAAATGGCTTCCAATTGTCTAGGAAAGGATGTGTGCATTTTTGAGTTCAGTGCCACTCAC
This sequence comes from Macaca mulatta, assembly GCF_049350105.2. Classification (NCBI taxonomy): domain Eukaryota; kingdom Metazoa; phylum Chordata; class Mammalia; order Primates; family Cercopithecidae; genus Macaca; species Macaca mulatta. Next base: position 52,544,395 of record NC_133423.1, on the reverse strand, counting down.
AAGTGCTTTTGTCTCTTCCTTTTCTCAAGCCGCTTGTCCATGTGAATCCCCTGTACCAGGCAGGGTAAGCAGTTCACTTTTCCCTAAAAAAAATAATCCTGGTGGATTTTTAACTTCTGTGTGTAACTCATATCCACATCAATTCTGTCTGCCTAGAACATTCTACTTTTTTTTCTACTTAGAGCTAATGCATCATCCATATCTTAACTTACATTTTCAATGTTTAGTTTTTCTGTGAGTCCTTCCTTAGCAGTCTCAAAGAATGTCCCTCCTCTTATCTTCAGCCACATTTATTACTTGCATTAATCATTTTGGCACAACTTAATCATTAGTGATTCTAGTTATTTTTTCATATGCATCTTTTGTTTACTCAGCGGTGTGGTAAGTCCCACAAAGCAGTCAGAGTAAACTCCCTATAAGACATATCCGATTGTATTTTTATCTTGTCTAAAACTCTCCAACAGCTCCTCATTGTGGCTAGGAAAAAGCCCAAGTGCAGGCTTCTCACAACCTGATGACCTCTCTAGCTTAATCTATTCTCATGTTTACTTTTTCTCCTCCTTCGAATTTTAAACCAGGATAACTACTTTACTGATTTTACATGCTTTTCTTCATTTCCACAAACCACCAGTCATCAAATCATGACATTTCTACCTGCCATTTCCATATTAAGAATCTACCTATTTGTCCCCTTTCTTATTGCCAGTAATCTAGTATATAGCAAAAGTCACTATCTTCTGAACTAGTGACTTATCCTCCTTTCATGCTGATTAATTTTCTAAATGGGAGTGCTGAGCTTGAAGTGGTTCTGAGTTATCCAAATAGATATTCAGGGTATTAATTTTGATGTGCATACTCTGGATTAAAGAATATGAAACTGGAGTTACTGTCAAATTGTTACTCATAGGAATAGATGAGAGGAGCAAGGAAGAGAGCATAGAGGGAGTCAAGAAGAGGGTATAAGTCAGCACACCAAAGACACCTGATATTTAATAAATGGATTCTAAAAAGAAGCAGCTAGAGAAAGAAAAAAACAACCCAGTGTGGTAGCATGAAAATCAAGAGAAGCAAGGAATATAAAAGTAGGCTTTACAATGCCAAACCATGAAAACAGATTCAATGTAAATAAGGACTGAGATGCAATATATTTCAACATTGTTTGAGAGGAACAGGTCAATCTTACTGTGCATTTACTATATGCAAAACACTTGACTTATAATAATTTATTTAAATACCCTAACCTAGTGAGATGATAGGTTTTTGCCTATGAAAAGTTATGGAGTAAAGTGAGAAGCTCTAGATTCAAGCAAGTTTTAATGCTGACTGGCAGGTGCTAAGGTTCGAACATTTGTCTCCTCCTAAAAGTTATATGTTGAAAGTTAATTACCAATAAGATAATATTAAAAGGTGAGGCCATTGGTAGGTGACTAGATCATCATGCAAAGCCCACATGGAATGGGAACAATGCCTTATAAAAGAGGACCCAGAGAGTTGCCTTGCTTTTTCTATCATGTGAGGACACAGTAAGAAGATACCATCCTACAAATCAAAAACTTGGCCCTTAAAAGACCCCAAATCTGCCAGCACCTTGATCTTGGACTTCCTAGCTATGAGACCTGTGACAAATGCATTTCTGTTGCTTATAGGCTTCCCAGTTTGTGATATTTTGTTATGGCAGCTCAAACAGATTAAGAAAAAAATGATATCAAAGATTGGAGTGCTGCTATACAAATACCTAAAATGTAGAAGTGGTTTTGGAACTGAGTAATAGATGTTGGAAGAGTTGCTAGAAAAATTCTACATTTTCATGAATTGGCCATAAAGGATGAATATGTGAGGGCTCAGAAGAAGGAAAGAACTGTAGAGAATGCCTCTATTTTCTTAGAGAATATTTATTGATCATAAACAATGTTTGCAGAGATACGGATAAAGTCATTCTAATGAGGTCTCAGATGGAATGAGAAACATGTTAATGAAAAGTAGAGGAAAGCTGATCAATGTTATAAAGTGGCAAGTAACTTGGCTTAATTCTGTTTATGTCCTAATATTCTGTGGAAGATAGAAATTATGAGCAATAAAATAGATATTTGTCTAAAGACATTTCTGAGCAAAGTGGTAAAGGTGCAGCATGCCTTCTTTTGAATGTTTGTAGTAAGATGCAAGAAGCTGGAAACAATTTTAAAATGGAATTTTTTTTTTATCAGATGGGAAGTAGACCTTACAGATGTAGAAATATCTCTGCCTGTTCCTATTGTAAAAAGTGAGAATGCATGTTTGGGAGAGTGCACCAAGGGGGTGGCCAAGTGACGATTGAATAAGGAAATTCATAGAGATTAGCCACATGTTATTCATTAAGACCAGTAGAAGAATAACCTAGAAGGCATTTCTGAAGTCATCGGTGATGCTCTTCCTATCACAGGCCCAGACTGAAAAGGCCTTGGGGCAAAACAATTTTAAATGGAGGCACCTGCATGACATCAGTGCTCTTCACCCAGTGACACCTCAAGGCTCTGTTCCCTGCATTCCAGTGCAATGCTCCTTAGCTGCTCTAGGTTTTATTCCAGCAGGCCCAAGTGAAGCATAAGTTGTGATGGTGACCTTTCTACAGGACACAGATAAGAAACCATGGCAGCATCCATGTGGTGCCATTTCTGCTGGCTTGCAGTATGCACAAGTCTTGGGGGCATGGCTGTCTCTACCAAGATAGAATTTGAAGGATGGAGCCACCCAGATCCTGTGTATGAGATCCAGACAGAGAACTGTTACAAAGGCATGCCCATTGGAGGAAGCCCCCAACTAGAGCAATGCCTAATGGAGCCATGGGGGTGGGGTCATTTCCTCTTACTTTCGAATCTTAGATTGCTAGAGCCACCAGCTTGCAATTTCAGCTTGTGCAAACTGCAAGCACCCGACTACGACTAATGTGGTGTGGGCTGTGTCCACCAAAACTGTAGAGCCAGGGTCATCTGGAGTCTAGGGTGGCCATCCCCTATCTAGAAAAGCTGTAGAAGAGGCACGGCCTCTGCCTCAGTGGGCTTGGGGGGCACAGCCTCAAGTCAAGGATTATTCTCAAGCCGTAAGGTTTTGGACTTACTCAAGACCTGTTACCCTTTTAATGTTTCCTCTCACTCCCTTTTGGAATGGGAATGTATATTCTATGCCTGTCCCATTCTTATACTTTTGAAACTCATAACATGTTTAATTTTACTGGCTCACGTTTGGAGAGTAATTTGCCTACATATAAATTAATTCTTTAAATATCATCCATATCTGATTTTGATTATAGTTAGAAAAGACTCTGGACTTAAACTTTAAAGTTGTTGCTGAACTGAGTTAAAACTTTGGGGCTCTGAGGAGAGAAAGCATGCACTTTGCTTATGAGAATGACTACATTTTGGGAGGACAGTGGACTGTTATGGTCTGAAGGTGATGTTCCCTCAAAATATGACATATGTTGAAACCTATTCACCAGTGTGATCCTATTAAGAGGTGGTAACCTTTGAGAGGTAATAAGATCATGAGGGCTGAGTTCTCATGAATGGGATTAGTGCCCTTTTAAAAGAGGTTCGAGAGAGCTGTCTTGTTCCTCCCACCATGGGAGGACACAGTGAGAAGTCACCATCTGTGAACTAGAAAATGGGCCTATACCAGACACCAATGTTGCTGATGCCTTGATTTTGGACCTCCCAAGCTCCAGAACTATGAGATATAACAGCCACCCTGTGGATAATATTTTGTTATAGCCATCCAAATAAACTAAGACAGTAGGTCTTGTAGAGAATCAGGGGTTGCAGGCTAGACAGATGGCACATAGATTGATTTTAGCTAAGAAGGCAAAAGACAATGGATGCACAGCCCAAGGGGACCAATGAGGCTTGAGTAATAGAAAGAGGACCAAAATACCTTCCGTTTTCACCTGAGCAGTGACTAGATGAATGCATGGGGCTGAGTGGAAATTGAAAAATAGAGGGAAAATGTCATTTCTTTCTAATGGCTTCATTGAAATGTAGGGGGTAAACTCATTTGCTGAACGCCAATAGAAGCTGGCAAACTCAGATGTGAGAGACTGTGAAGAGATCACTGAATTTGGAATCTGAATTCAGATTTTTTATCTCTGAAGACTTTCTGATAGTATCTGAGCTGTCCTCTTTTATTTACTAATCCAGGTTCATGTCTCCCAATTTTGGTGTTGTCATGGCAATGCCTAATGTAGAGCCTGCCACATAGTAGGCATTCGAAAAAATTATAGTTAAATCTGAATCTGCATTGCCCTGTATCTCACCCTTTTAGCTTATTGAATTAGAAGTCAGTAATGGGCTGTTTCAAAGCTTTCTGCCAACAGTCATTGTAAGGATAAAAAGAAAAAAAAAAAAAAAGAAAAACCTTCAGTAAGTAGACAGTGCTATTCTCTGTAGAGAGGAAGGGCGCTCTGACTTAGCACCCACCATGCCTGGGGCCATTAATGAATCCTGGCTTCTTTTTCTCATCATTGCAGCAATTCAAAAGGAGAAACTTCTTGGCAAGGAAGTGCTATTTTCAGAGACAAGATTAGGCTCATTTTGGGCAGGAGCTGTACTTCTTCAGTCCCGGCACCTCTGAAGATTAGGTTAAAAGGTAAGAAGGAATGACTCAGAATAATTGCATTGCTTTACTGTGAACTTTAAGATCTTTTAGTGGAGAAGTTTTACAAGCAGTGATAGATAGTCATGGAGAGAGGAAAAGCACAAACCCAGGGGAAAAGAACTGTGATGCCTGACTGAATTTCTACAAAAAGAAGCTTGGCCAGCTTTGTTATTTTTTTCTACCTCCCCCAATTCCACAGGAATATTTTGAATATACTCTCATCTTGCAGCTTTTGAAAACTGATTTTTCCCATCCACTTTCACTTTGTGATTGCATGCTTTCTATAAAGCAGGTTTTAGAAATTTTGAGACCAACTGCATGAAGGTAAAGCTATCTATACACATGTTATATTCAATTGTTATTTTATAATTGGGGAAAATACACTCCATAGCGATATCTCTGAACCAAACGCAAATGTCTTACCTCTCAGCACGAATCATTCAAACTATTGAAAAACATGTGTGAATCCATTGAGTTTTTAGCTCGATGCTTAGCTGTTAAAAGAATGCAGAAGAAATAAAATTAGACAGTTCTTGGACTTATGAGTTTACAATCCACTTGAAGAGAAAAGATAGGGTTTAATTGTGCACTTGATGATAAGGAGTAATATAAAATTGTAGATATTTAAGCATTGTATTTATTATTCCATTACTTTTATTCCCCTCCTGTATCCATTCTCCTAGATCCCACAGTCAGAGAACTGGCTTTTTCTGACCTCCCATGTCTGATCAACTGCCAGGTCATATGACTTGTACACCTATCTATCTTTAGAATATGTCCATTTATCTCTGGTCCCTATTGCCATCATCCTATTGAGCCACTATCCACTCTTACCTGGACTACAGGAACAGTTTCCTAACTGGCCAGCCACACCCTTTGTTAATCCATTCTCCGTAAGCTATCCAGAGCTATCTTTCTAAATACCAAGAATAACAGTATCTTTAACTTTATACATACATCCACACTTTTATATCACTTCTGTTGTGCCTGTTTAAACCATCTTGTTTAAAATAATTCAATGGTTCATTCTTACTCTTAAGATAAGAGCCTGAGCTGGTTTTAAGTCTCTTGCTGCTCTCTCCCTGGCTTGAATACTAGCATTTTTCTCCAGCCACTCTCTAAAAGAAAAATGTACAACCTGAGCCACTGACTTCCTTTCTGCTTCTCCCTTACCTCCCCGACACACCCTGTCTTCATTATGGTTCATTTGTTATCCCCATCTTTGGAAAGTTTTGCATCAATTACTTTGTATTTCTATTGTGTTTTGTTCTCAGCCATAAAAAATGACCACTTTATGATCATTGCTTATTCTTTCTACTATTTGTACCTCGATAGGGGCAGGACTCAGTTTGACATTCTTTATTTTGTTATCTGAGCATAGATCGGTACTCAACATTAATTAAATGGGTAACTAACAGTTAAGTGAATAAATGTGAAACTGGGCAAAACAAAAATAAAGTTTTGTAAGAGAAGGGTAACTCTGATCTATAAAATAGCACGAAAGAATGGAGATTGACTGGAATTTGAGAGATCCACAGAGAGCATATCATTCTGGGCAATGATATGAGGAAAAAGAATGATCAGTATAATAACGGAGAGATTATCTGCTTGACAATAGTGGTAGGTGGATGGTGGATACCCTAGGTAACTGGGACACTTACCTACATGTGGGGAGTCACAGTTATAAGAAAGTAGAAGGCCTTGATCACAGGGAAGAAATTTATATTTGACATGGAAATAAACATAGGATGTATAAAATATTTGACCCAGTATCTGAAACCTGTCAGAGGAAGGTTTGTGTGAAAGAAGCTAAAATATTACTTATTCAGAAACTAAAGCAGCAAGAGCCCCTCTTTGCACAATCCTTGAATTGGAAGATGACGTTTTAAAACTGTGATCGGCAGGTAAGATACCGGAAAACGTAAGTTGACAGGCTCTTTAGTCTGATGGCTAAGTCTAAAGCAATGTGCTTCTATGCCCCAACTGTATGATACTAATAAAGTTATTTAACCTACTTAAACCTCAGTTTTCTCCTCTGAAAATGGGGATAAAATAACTTACCTCATAAGGCTGTCATGAGGGAGAAATAATGTCATTTAGGTAAAGTTCTTACCTCCTAGTAAACACTCAATGAAAGTTTCTATTATTTTCATGACATATTGTGCTTATTTTATTACTTTGTGTTCACAGTTTCTATTCTAAGGTAGAAAGGTTCAGCATGAGTTATGTATCCTTGTTAAATTAGTTTTCTGATTGTGGTTTTTGATTAAATGTCATGTAAGAGTCAAAGTAGAAATAAATAATCATGCAAGATGTTATACCACAAAAGAACCAGGGAACATAAAAGGTGGGGAGGATTTCACCCCTTGTGACACCGTTTAATTCACTTGAAAAACCATGAAACATTTAGAAGAACTTGATATTTTGTAAATTAGTGAGTTGACTCATTTGATCAAATATTCAAAAATTATAAATCAACAAATGTTATGTATTCATTTCTGACAACTGTGATTTGCACAGTGAACAATAGCGTTGATAACAGCATTCTCACATGCAGACTCTGTTTAGACCTCAGAGTAGAGCCACATGTGGGGCAGCATACAGATGAATTAATGCAACTATGCTCTGGGACAAGGCATTGTAAAACTGGAGGTTTGCTGGTGAAGAAGAGAAGGCTGGGACCTGACAGCATGAGGGAAATGGAGTTGACAGAAGATACTAGTTCTAACAAAGATGATTTTTTTTCCAAGTCAAAGCTGCCAAAAGATGTACCTAACTTTGCCACAGGTCAGCACACATCAGGATAGAAAGCCTAATGGTTGTACAGAGCAGAACCCTTGAATCCAATATTTATTGTAATTAGGCACAATGCCATCTTTTTGTGGAAGAGCAATTCATTCACAGCAGATTCCCAGCCAATGGCAAAAGCTAGAGAAGAGGACTTCGGCACTTTGGAAATTAATCTAGCTGGGTCTAGATAGGGAAATAGTATGCCATCCAGGCTGATTGACCTCCAGGGCCACAGGATAAAATGCAGCTTAGTTTTTACTAGACAAGATACAATAGAAGAGAAAGGTGTAAGGATTAAATATGACTTGATGGAGGGCTATAATATAGTTCAGTAGAATGCCCTCACAGACTCTAAAACACATTCTATGTCATTAGACATTCCTAATATTTGGCAGTACAATAACAAAGGTCATCATATATTATGTAGGAATTGCTAACCTCATAATTCCTAATTGATAAACTTCCTCCCATCTCTACCAAAGTTGACTCCAAAGGTAGGGCCATGGACCTATGGTTCTACCCACAAAAAAGGTCAACTTCGGGGAGCTGAGAAATGGCACAACTAAGAGAAACCAAACAGCCATAAGAAACCTCCATTGTCTAAGTCAGTATTGTCAGACCTATGCTCCGTAAGGCAACAACATGTTATTCACTAAGGAGAATGATGGAAGCTACCATATCTACCCTCTAATGTCCTGAGTACTGGGGATATTTTTTGGTAAACTGGCTATTTGCTGCAGCGATATATGATTGCACTTTAGGTTGAAAACACAATGAGAGCTTCAACTGCTTCTGGCTGAACTACTGTAACTTAGGCCAAGGTAGTTCATGGAAATATTATTTTAGTTATTTTGTAATTATATATGAAATTTTAGAAAACAAATAATGACCTGGAAAAACAAAAGTCCCCTGTTTTTTGTTTGTTTCATTTGCAAATCGATGAATATATTCTTGGGATGGTAAATGTGTATTCAAAATACAAGCATTACTTTTCCCTCATTTGTTTACAAACTCCTTTAAAGTAGCAATACCGCTTTTGATTTCTTTTCCATTATTATTATGTTTCTTGCAGCATTTTTGTATATGTGAGTTATCCATATATGTTCCTTAATAGTAGATGACTGCTCTATATTTTCTATCATTTATGGGAAGATGGGTACCTAGAATATTATTTCCTGAATTTAATGGTTTAACATCGAACGGGAAATTAAAATAAAATTCTATTGAACACTTGAGAGAAGCTAATAGGTGAAGCACGATGCTTCTATAACAATAAAAATAAATTGTAATATGATCATTAGAAACTATCTTTAAAGGTCATCTATTTTCCTTAAAGGTCAAGATAATGCACTAAAAGCCAAATTTAATATGCTTTGTTTTTATTATTTTAACTTACATTAACTTTTAAGATCGCTTGCAAGCTAAGATTGCACTTTAGTTTATGCTAAATGCCTTAGCCATTTAAATATATAGCTTTGCAAAATATAAAAACCAAAACACCTCTGAGATATTTTTCTATATGCCATGTTCTTTAGGCCAAATGTGTCCTTGTTAACCTATGGGAAGATCTTTCCTCTACTAACAAGAGACTGTTCCAGAAAACAAAATGGGCAGCTGAAAATCTTTTCCGTTGTTTTAAAGAAAACACATGGTTTGAAACTCTATTTTTTTTAACCTGTTTTCAATAATCTCTACATTCAAAGTATAGGAGCTGAGACTGGCTTAAAGGAGGGAAAAAGGGATTATAAAAGCTCCACACAATTTGCCTTCTTTGGCACACCTACAGTTGAATGCTTTAGCTTCCTGCCAGGATGGTTAAGTTAACACTTAATTAGTATGTGTACCAAACAAAATGCGCTTCTGGGCAGCACTTTTCTTAAAAAAAATTTTCCCCCACCGCCCCACAAATAAATAGACTGGTTTTCTGCCCAAAATATTCAAGAAAAAGACTCTGCTTGCCTGGGGCAGAGGCCAGATGCCTTGACTTCCAGCTTTCTTCCATCAAAGCCGTGCAGTTTGGAAATTAAAATCTACAGCAATAATGAAACATATTAAAATGCATGCAAAGTCTTGAGGGCTTATAATATGCTAAAAACTGGCAATGCATGTTTACATCCATATATCAACTTGGATGTGCTGAAAAGATTTAAAGTGTAAAATATGCAAATATGTGTCATATTGTCACACTTGGTCTCTCTAATGGAACTCCCTTTCATCTCAAGTCGTCTTAATTTCATGAATATTACATGGCCCTCACACCTTTTACTCCTGCTGTTGCCAGGCTGAGAAGATTATGAAAATATGTTAATAGTAACTTTCATCAAATAAAAGTTGCAATATTCCAAATAAAGCATTTTTCCCTCCTCTTAAAATACAAATAGTGAAGGGTTTCACGCTATTTTGTTTCCCTGTGGGAGACTAGATAACTATAGGCCAATTAAATTAATGAACAAAATCCATGTGAATGGCAATATTTGTGCATAATCCTGGCTGGCTGCACATATATATAGGTAAATAGTTGTGTTTAAAACACCCTTGAAGGATGAATATATTCCTATTTCTGGGATGTTGAGGATGTAAAGAAATAATTTCTAAATTAGACTGACCTACACAGAAGCCCATTAATTTATATTTAATCGTGAAAACCTATAGGAAGTAAAAGGAAGAGGGGAAGTTTGAGAAAGCCATCTTCGTTTATGAAGGTGAAAAAACAATGATAATATTAGAATCTCAGATAACCACAAAAAAGAAAGGGATATATTCTGTCCATCTTGGACACATAGTCCTGGCCCTTTCAGAATGACAGCTTTGTTTCTGTATCCTGATGATGAATCAAGGGCTCATTCTGTCTTGCCTTATTGACTACTTTAATGAACAGTAGATGGCAAAAGCAATGAGAAGCATTCTATTCTGTATCTAATGTGCACCAATGGGGAAAAACTGTTGTCTGTTTAGAAAAAATAAGAATCATTATATTATTATTAATATACTTTAAGTTCTAGGGTACATGTGCACAACGTGCAGGTTTCTTACATAGGTATACATGTGCCATGTTGGTTTGCTGCACACATTAACTCATCATTTACATTAGGTATTGCTCCTAATGCTATCCCTCCCCCTTCCCCAAACCCTATGGCAGACCCCAGTGTGTGATGTTCTCCACCCTGTGTCCAAGTGTTGTCATTGTTCAATTCCCACCTATGAGTGAGAACATACGGTGTTTGGTTATACAGAGTGCCACCGTAGATTCAATAATAGGAAAAAAAAGAAGTTGGGGTTCAGTTAGAACTTTATTTTAGGGAGCCTCTAAACCTAATAAGCTTGGAGTAAAGATTATTGTGAACCCATGGACAGGTATTCTATAAATAGGTAAAGTATGGTAAACTAAAAAAGTGACATTCTAAAATGATCTCTGCCAGCAATTAAAATAAAGAAATTAAATAACATTTGATAAGAGCCAGCTTTGTGGCCCAGGTAACTTTCTCTAGGCTCTGATTCCTAAAAGTATTTGCAAAGATGATGAGAGGAAGGACACTCAACCAAGATTAATAACAAGGAAGGACACTCAATCAAGATTAATAACACATGCGAAGGTCATGGTGGGCAGGCGGCAGCACAAAGTGTGCTCGGCTCCCAAGATGGGCAGGATAGAAGGAGCATTTGAAACTAAGTTTAAAAAGAAGACTGAGGGGGAGAATAAGTTATGGCTAAAGGTAAATTACAGAATGTTAGTAGAGGACAAAGAGAAGATAGAACTTCATAACTGTATTTTTAAAATTCTTGCTGTTATTGCTGCTTTTCTTTCTTTTTTGTATTATTGCCATTCCCCTAAAAGCATAATCTCAAGATTAGAATTATTAGACACAAAAGTAAAAAAAGAAAATGCTGCCCTTGCTATGTAAAGCCAGTGTAAATAAGCATAGAATTACTTTCATTGGTTTTACTTTGCTTACCAGGTATTCCTTCTTTTTCTTAAGTAATATACAGTTTAAATAGAAATTTTGAAAATTTCCCAATTTAAAGAGCAAACAACATTCTCTCTCTTTGTTTCTGTTACCCAAAGACAACTTCTATGTATTGTTATGCATTCCTTAGATGATACTATTTAAATAATTTTATCTGAATTTAAATAATTTTATCTGCTTCATTATTATACTAAATTTTGTATCATGATTAACTCTGTATATCATTAAGAATGCTTTATAAATCTCAAACTACTACATGTTTCATATTATGCTTTTTCATCAATATTAGATATTTGTTTTAAATTTGGGTCAAAAAATATAGGTGAAATACAAAATAGTGTTGATATGTTTTTGCCCATACTTAAGATAACTTTAGATAAATTTCTTTTAAATAAATAGTGACATTGTTCAGTGTAGTTTTTATCATAACCATTTTTACTAAGCTTAAGGAAACACAATAATAGGAAATAAGAGAAATCATACTATAAAATACAATATTTCCTTTTGTATAAATTATTTTTTCTTATTGGCTGAAATGTATCAACTAAATTTTAAAAGAAGAGAACATGCATAGGAGTATCCTTACTGGTAATTAATTTATTTCAAATAAACCATTGAAAAATAACAAAACAGACTGAAAACCAATATTGTAAATGACATCAAAACTCTTTGAAAAGGGTGTCCAACATTTAGTTAAAAATAAATATCACCCAAAAAAGAAAAGCAACCTGAACAAGGAGTGAAAAATACAAATAACATATATCATATAGAATACACTTCCTGACTACTAGGTAAATAAGATAGATAGATAATAGCTGGATAGATCATAGATCGATAGATCGATAGCTAGATGACAGATATTCACATATATTTGGAAGTTAAAAAATATTTCTCAACAAGTCCTGGGTTAGAGAAATGAAAATAAAAGTTAGAAAACTCTTTAAGCTAAACGATAATAGAAATAGAAAAAATTGTGAGTCACAGCCAATGTAGCACTCAGGTGGACATTAATATAGCCTTGAAAAGGTATATATTCCTATTTATCTGTCTGTCTGAGAAGGAAATATATGTATGTATATTTGAGAAAAAGAAAAGCTAAAAACTGATGAGCTTTATCGTTTCTAAGAATCTTAAAAAAAGTAGCAAAATAAGCCCAGAGATTATGTGAAAGAGGTGAATATAAAATAATGGTAGTCAATTTCAAAATTAAAAAATGTATATTTTATTTAATAAACATATATACAATACATGCACTTCATAATACTGCAAGTAATTTTTTTAAAAAATCTGATACAGTTGATACATTTCTACCAGGATTATTCCAGGACAAAACAAAAAGGGAGAGGAGAGATCTGTGGCACAGATAAGCAATAATGGGAAAGTAAAAGGACATCACAATAGATTTTCTAGACATTAATAAGGGAATACATTAAATAATTATATTCCTATTTATTTGAAAATAGATGAAATAGATAGCTGGAAAAATATAACTTACCAAAGCAAACTAAAAAATATGTTCAAGACTTTTATAGGCATGTAATCAAAGAAATAAATTGAGTCTATAATAAAAATATTCCTACAAAAATTACTAGACCAAGATGGGTTTATAAACAGATTTACAAACTCAAAGTAGAAATATATCAATTTTTCAATTATTCTTCTAGAATTAGGAAAGAGTTCATCAAATTATTTGTTGTAGCTAGCAAAACTTTTATACCAAAATATGACCAGAACAATGTGGAAAGAGGAGTAGACAAATATAATTCCAGAATAGAGAAATAAAAATGATCAACAAAATTATGTTGAAAAAAAATTCAGCAATATATAAAAATGACAATTTGTCATGATAATTTTGGATTGGTTACAAGGATGCAAGATTGATTTACACCAAAAACAAAATGATTCAATGTAATTCACCACATTAAGAAATGAAAGCAGGAGTATTCCATACTGCAATCAAACAAACAAGAAAATATTTTTGGAAAACATTCTACAACTACACAGAATTAAAAATCAAAATTTGTAAAAGTAGATTTATTTGTAGATATGGATAATCATATCATCTAAAACAAATCACATACTTAATGATGAAGCTTTAATGTTTTCCCTTTGACATTACAACTAATACAAAGATATCTACTATTACTACAGCTCTTAAAATTGTACTTGAGTTCTCAGGCAGTGTAATAAAGTGACACATAAAATAAAGTTATGACTCTTGGGAATATTTTTGATCAGTCTCAAATAGTATGATTATGAATTTGAATATAGAACACCTGAAAAAGTATTCAAAAAGTATTTTAGAATCATAAACAAATTGAGCTGGATTGCAGAACAAAATACTGGTATATAAACATCAACTACTTTTATATTATAATAATAGAAAATTAAAATATAAAATGTGCCATTCACAATATTATCAATAATGCTAGGTATGTATGAGTAAACCTAACCAAAAATGTGCAATTCCTCTATAGAAATTTTTCTGTAGGAGAAATTATATAACTTTATTGAGAGTATATGACACCAAATAAATAGAGACTTATCATAGGAGTGAACTGGAAAAGCCAATGCAAAATGTCAGTACTTCAATTTTTTTTTTTTTTTTTTTTTTTTTTAGGCAGAGTCTCACACTGTCACCCGGGCTAGAGTGCAGTGGCGCAATCTTGGCTCACTGCAAACTCCACCTCCCAGGTTCAAGCAATTCTCCTGCCTCAGTCTCCCAAGTAGCTAGGATTACAGGCGCCCACCACCACGTCCAGCTAATTTTTTTTGTATTTTTAGTAGAGACGGGGTTTCATCATGTTAGCCAGGCTGGTCTTGAACTTCTGACCTTGTGATTCATCCACCTCGGCCTCCCAAAGTGCTGGGATTACAGGTGTGAGCCACCACATTCGGCCCAGCACTTCAATGTTATCCCATTCTACCTTTCATCTTTTTTTTAACTGATAAGTCGATTATAAAATTTCTATGGAAAAGCAAAGAGCCAATTATAACCAAGTCACTCTTAACAAAAGGGACAAAATGAAAGAACATTCTCTATCAAATATGGAGATTTCATATATATATATATATATCTCTTTACTAATAGGCCACTGTGAATTGGAAAATAATATACAAAGAAGCCAATAAAACAAAGTAGTTTAGAAGCATCCCCAGGAATATGAATATTTGATAAATTTGACTATTCAAAAATCTAGAATACTTTCTTCAGCAAAAGAAATAACAGTAGTAAAAAACACAGCAGAGTCTAATTACAAAGATTTGTAATCTATAATGTGTAGACTACTGTTAATCAATAAGAAAAAAGAGAGACACCTAATAGGAAAAAAAATTCATATAAATATCTCTCGAAAGATAAATCCAAATAGCCAATACCATATACAAATGTGTTTAATCTGGAATAAGATAAGGATGCTCACCTTTAGTACTTTTATTCAACATAGTACCAAAAGTCTTAACCAGAGCAATTAGGCAAGAGAATGAAATAAAGGGCATCCAAATTGGAAAGGAGAAAATCAAGTTATTCTGTTTGCAGGCAAAATGATTTTATATATAAAATACCCTAAAAATGCCACCAAAAAAAGTTAGAACTAAAAAATTTAGTAAAGTTGCAGGATTCAAAATAAACACACAAAAACTAGTACCGTTATATACCAATAGTAAACTCTGAAAAAGAAATCAAGAAAGCAATCCTATTTACAATAGCTACAAAAAAGATTGCTAGAAATAAATTTAAGGAGGTAAAAGGTCTCTACAATGAAAACTATAGGGCTGGGCATGGTGGCTCATGCCTGTAATCCCAGCACTTTGGGAGGCCGAGGTGGGCAGATCATCTGAGGTCAGGGGTTCAGGACCAGCCTGGCCAACATGGTGAAACCCCATCTCTACCTAAAATACAAAAATTAGTCGGGCATGGTGACACATGCCTGTAGTCCCAGCTACTTGAGAGGCTGAGGCAGGAGAATCGCTTGAACTCAGGAGGTAGATTATTATAGTGAGCTGAGATCATGCCACTGCACTCCAGCCTGGGTGGCAGAGTGACAGAGCGAGACTCCGTCTCAAAAACAAACAAACAAAAAAACAACAAAACTGTAAAATATTGATTTGTGAAAAACTGAAGAGGACACAGTTAAATGAGGAGATGTCTCATGGTTATGCATTGGAAGAATTAATATTGTTAAAATTTCCATACTACCCAAAGTGATCTATAGACTCAATGTAATCTCTATCAAAATGCCAATAACATTGTTCACAGCAATAGAAGAAAAAAAAAATCCTACAATGTGTGTGGAATCAGAAAGGACTCTGAATAGCCAAAGCAATCTTGATCAAAAAGAACGCTGAGGGCATCACACTACTTGATGGCAAAATATATTACAAAGCTCTAGGTAACCAAAACAGCAAGGTATTGATATAAAAATAGAGACATAGACCAATGGGACAGAATAGAGATCAAAGAAATAAGTCCGCACACTTACAGGCAACTAATTTTTAACGAAGGTGCCAAGAACACTTATTGGGAAAAGAACAGCCTCTTCAATAAGTCGTTTTGGCTAAATTAGATATACACACGCAGAAGAGAAATACCAGACCCATATCTCTCACCACATAAAAAATTAAGTCAAAAGGATTAAAAACTTACATGTAAGATCTGAAACTTTAAAATACTAGAAGCAAGCAAGAGAAATGTTTTATGACAATGGTCTGAGCAAGGTTTTCTGGATAAAAACTCAAAACACAGGCAATAAAGGCAAAAATAGACAAATGAGATCACATCAAACTAGCAAAGCAAAAAAGAGAGTGAAAAGACAACCTACAGAATGGGACAAAATGTTTGCAAACTATGCATCTGGCAAGGGATTAATATCCATAATATATAAGGAAGTCAACGCAATAGCAAAAGAAAAAAACACCTAATATTCCAGTTAAAAAATGGGCAAAAGACCTGACTAGACCTTCCTCAAAATATATATATATATATACACAAAATATATATATATACACACAAAATATATATACACACACTATATATATATGCAAAATATATATATACACACACACATTCAGATGGTCAATAGGTATATGGGAAAATGTTCAACATCACTAATCATCAGGGAAATGCAAGTAAAAAATACAGTGAGATAACACCTCACCCTGATTAGAAGAGCTATTATCAAATGCTGTTGTGGCTGTGGAGAAAGAGTAACTCTAACACACAGTTGGAGGGAATGTAAATTAGTATAGCCATTATGGAAAACAGAATGAAGATCTTTCAAAAAATTAAAAATAGAGCTACCATATGGTACAACAATTCTGCTACTGGGGTATATTTCCAAAGAAAATGAAATCGGTGAGTTGAAGAGATATCTACAATCTCATGTTTATTGCAGCACTATTCACAATAACCAAGATATGGAATCAACCTGAGTGTTCATCAATGGATGATGGATAAAGAAAATATTGTGCATATATACAATGGAATATTACTTAGCTATAAAAAATAGAATGCTGTAATTTGTGGCAACATGGATGAACCTGGAGGGCATTATGTTATGTAAAGTAAGCCAGGCAGAGAAAGACAATACATGATCTCACTCATATTTGGAATCTTAAAAAGTTGATTTTAATTTCATAGAAATAGAAAGTAGAATAGTGGTTACCAGAGGCTAGAGAGATAAGAGCAGAAGTGATGAAGAGAGATTGTTCAACAGGTACACAGTTCTATGAGAATAAGCTCTGGTATTCTATTGTACAGTAGAGTGACTGTGTTTAATGACGTTGTATTGTGTATATCAAAATAGCTAGAAGAAAGAATTTTAGATGTTCCTACCACAAAGAAATGAGGAATTAATGAGGTGATAAATACGCTAACTACCTGTACTTGATCATTACATAATGCATATGTGATTAAAACATCACATTGTACCCCCAAATATAAAAATTATTGTGTGCCAATTAAAATCAACATTAAAATTAAAAACAAATTTGTTGTTTCATTTAGCATTTACCAAGTGGTCTGAAAAGCTGCTAATTTTGAGTGGGGCTCAAAATGGGTGAAGGCTCTGCAGCAGGTTCAGGCTTCTATGTAAGTTGCTCTGCCACATAGGCCATATGATTCAGCAGATCCAATGGTGCTTATAGTATCAGCGGCAGATAAGGATGCTGTTGTCAAAGCAATTCCTATAGGTAAATTGCTCTTACAGTTTTAGAGCAAAGTCCTACCACCCTTCAAAGACAACTGCTCTTCTTTGGAGAAATAGTTCTTAGACTGCTATAGAGTTTTAGTAGTTACCAAATATTTCCCCATGAACCACCAAGTTACCATGTACCTTGAGCTATCCATTGAAAACTAATGCTTTCTGTAATTGATTTATGTTCTTACGACTTTATGCTCTGCTGACATAAAAATCTTAGTTCCGGAGATAAAAAGTTTCTACCAAGAGACACAACAATTGTTCCATTGAACTGGAAGTTCAATGTTAAGTAGGGTGACTAGACTTCTCATGCATCTGGATCAACAGGCAAAGAAGGGAGTTACTGTGTTGACTGGGGTGATTGATTCTGACTACCAAGAGAAAATCAAACCACTACGGTACAATAGAAGTAAAAAAACAGTATGTTTGGAATAAAGGAGATCCTTTAGGGTGTCTCTAAGTATTTCTGTACCCTGTGATTAAGGTCAATGGAAAACCACGAAAACGCAATCCAGGCAGGACTACTTATGGCCCAGACCTTTCATGAATAAAGATTTGGATCACTTTGCAAGGTAAAGAACCACAACCAACTGAGGTGCTTTCTGAAACCAAAAGTAACCTAGAGAGGGTGGGAGAAGAACGTAATTATAAATACCAACTATGACCAAGTGAGTAGTTACAAAAGCAATTACTGTAATTGTCTTGAGTATTTTCTCCTTAATTTGTTATAAATATGTTTGTGTGTGTATACAAATTTTGGTTTTCTTTCCTCTTTTATTTCCTCATCATATAACGTCATGTGTATTGACTTAATTTTATAGTATTTAATTATTATTAATTTTGCATCATAGTCTTTGTATTAGTCCGTTATTGCATTGCTATGAAAAACTACCTGAGACTGGGCAATTTTTAAAGAAAAGAACTTTAACTGGCTCACAGTTTCACAGGCTGTACAGGAAGCATGGCTGGGGGTGCCACAGGAAATGTACAATCATTCTGAAAGTCCAAGAGGAAGAAGGCACATCTTACAAGGCTGGAGAAGGAGGAAGAGAGTGAAAAGGGAGGTGCTACATACTTTTAAACGACCAGATCTCGTGAGAACTCATTCACTATCATGAGAGCGACAAGGGACATATATGTTCCCATGATCCAGTCACCTCCCACCAGACTCTTCCCAGAACACTGGAGATTACAATACAACATGGTATTTGGGCGGGGACACAAATCCAAACCTTATAAGTATTTAAGTTATGAAATATCAAAGAGAAGAGTAAACCTCACTCACAGACAGTGCATTTTACGTGGTGTGCAGAATAGCTGTATCATGTTAGGCAGAATTATGACGTTGTTGCTATCTTCATTTGGAGATTAAATATGGTTTAAGGAGATGATTATGAGTATCAAATTGACAAAAGGTAGATTTGTGATGACAAATTTTACATGTCAACTTAACTGGGCCAGGGGATACTTACATAGCTGTAAGTTAAATGTTATTTCTGGATGTTGCTGAGAGGATATTTCTGGGAGAGATTAGTATCTGAATTTGTGGACTGAGTAAAGCAAATGGCCCACCTCAATGCTGATGGGCACCGTCTAATCTACTGAGGGCTGAAATAGTACAAAAAGTTGGGGAAAGGTTGACTAAACTCTGCCTGTCTGCTTGAGCTGAACTTAGATCTTCTCCTGCCCCTGGGACTCCTGTTTCTTAGGCTTTCAGACCTAGACTGGAATCTACACCCTTAATTCTCTGGTTTGTAGGCCTTTGAACTACCACTAGCTTTCTTGTGTCTCTAGCTTGCAAACAGCAGACTGTGGGACTTCTCAGCCTCCATAATTTTGTGAGAAAATAGTTTATAATGAATCTCTTAGTTAATATATCTACAAATATATGTATATTTTATTAGTATATATTATACTATATATAATATAGTATATAATGTATTTTATATATTATACTAATATATATATTAGTAAATATATCTACATATCTACATATGTAGATATATTATGTTCCTCTGGAGAACCTTGACTAATACGTGTGTGTGTGTATGTGTGTGTGTATACATGTTTAAGTCCTTAAATCCTAATAAAGATGATTTAAAATAAATATGAATAAAATTTCTGTAACTTTTAATGTGAGAAGATTTTGTTTATCTTGTTTTCATATGTTTGAGGAATTTTGATCTTGTTTTCTACTCCAAGGAATAAAACACGCCTGCTCGGCAACAGTTGTTCCTCATGGCAGACACCCATCTTCTTTGAGCTAGGGAACATGGGATTTTTTTCCTTCATAATGTCCCTGCATCCAGGTAGATATGGATTAGGGCCCAAGGTTGTTCTGATTTCTTGCTTATCCTCTTAGAAAGTCACTGACAGAATAAAAGTATTATTACATCAAAAAGTCTCAGTCAAATTCCCAGCTTTAATATTTACTAAATATTTCTTCAGCCACTTATCATCTTGATAAATTTTTTCTTTCATTTTAAAAATAGTCTATTATCTGTTTATCCCATCTTAAGGAGTCTATATGGCAATCCGATAAGAAAATGTATGCAAATTAATATAATATTATACGATAAATACAAACTTCAGTGTGTTGACGTTGATGATATGGTGATGCTAATAAACTTTACCTCAAGCACCATGGTTCCATTTTGCCCCATATAAGAGCATTTCCTTATAAATTCTCAGAACATACTTGTTGATGTTAGCAGAAAGACTCTAATCTCAACGCACCGAACTGGGTCAACCTTCAGGACATGATTTTAGCAGCCTCCACCCTCCATATGTAACTGTGTCTGTGTAACACTGATGTTCCCATAGGCAAAAGCACTTTAACACTCAAACAAACGATTAAAACTCAAATCCCATATTCCGCCAAGTTTCTTCAACTACATGTGGTTGAGTTATTATTCTCTTGTCAGCTCTTACTTCAGATTTCTTCTGCCTTCCTTTTTATTTTGCTCTCTGCATTATGTCTACCACTGCTTAATGGCTGTCATAGTTTCATCCTAATTTATCCGAAGGATCAATACTGAGTCTGACATGTGAGATAGATATTTACAGAACTTTTGTGGGTAGTGGGTATAATTATATCTTTAGTAAACAAATAAGTTCACATTCAGTGTCTGGCATCACTGCCCCAGAAATGTGTCATTCATTATTCACCATGAGAACATTATCATTGGTTCAGGTCCTCAAGTCCTCCTTAGTTCTTGGTCAGCAACTTGTGCTGGCCTCCTATTATTTTCTTATCAATGTCTTCTGTATTCTCTTCTTTGAATTTGGAATTCCTTATCCTCTGACTTCCTCTATCTTAGCCTTCACCTGAAAAGTCAAAACTTTCGTTTCTTTTTACTGGTGTTACTTTTATCTTTTACCTCAAACTAGCCAGCCCTATTTTTGGAGCTACTAAATACCCTTAATACCCGTTCCACCCAAATTTTCTATCAACCTCTAAATCTGCCCTTGAATATGCAATAAACAGGCAGAGTGCACCCTTTCTCAGGATAAGCTGCATATTGGCACATAACAAAAACCCCAACCCCGAGTTCTTACACAACAAAGATTTATTTCTTTTTCATGCTAGATACCTAGCTCAGATAAAACTTGATTACAGAATCCAGGTTAAAGGAGCAGCCTGTAGCTGGAACATTGCTGGCCTTCTGGTGAAGAGAAACAGAAGATGGCAGAAGAACATGGAGCTCTTTAAACATTTTTCTCGAAGTAGCATAATCACTTCTCTCACATTCAACTTGATGAAACAAGTTACATGCCATTCTTAACATTGATGTGACAGGGAAATATAATAGAGATATGGGAAGATGCAGCACACGTTTATTAAATACAGTGGAATCATCTATAATAAAATTACATTTTTCCTTAATTGGTACAAACTAACTTCACTCCTCTCTAATACAGACAAGGTCACTCCTTTCTCTCCTGCCAAACTTTGTTTAAAGAGAAGGAGGCAACTAGACCATGTATTGTCTCTGTTTCCCAAAAAAGAACTTAGGGAAACTGTTTCTTTTCCTCTCACATATAAATGTTGATATAATTTCTTAAAATGCAAAGCTTGGGATAACCTGATAATTTCCCTATTCGTAATGATGAATGACATCTATATTTATGATCTAAATCTAGGTGTGTTGCTTTATACTTGTAAATGGACTCAGTTCCAATTTTAATAGTGACCTTTGGCCAGGAGCCAAAGGCTGCTAAGTTGAGCCTCTCTGCATCCCCAGCATTTAGAGCCAGCATTAAAAAAAGTGAAAATATAGACAATTCTACTCCATGTTACATGGCCAAAGCACCTGCTCAACCAATAAGCCCACAGGCCTAATTATTAAGCAGGGTTGTCCAGTCGTGGTGGGGCAGTCTTTTCATTATAATCATGTACTTTTTCAAAGTGTTCCATTTATTATCTGTCCTAAAGCTCATCTATTTTTAACTGCCTAGATTTATCATAAATGGAGTAGCAAAGCTTATAAGGTCATGCAACCTTTGATTACAACTGTAGTAAATCAACCTAGATTCATTTTAATGAGACTCATAATTTCTTGTTGGATTTATTTTTTTTTTCTTTTAGTGTCTCTATATCTCTCTCTCTCTGTCTCATTTTGGTGGGTGTTAACATCAGGCCAAGCTATACAAAACCCAGGATTTTGTCTTTGGTTGGAAGATTCTCTCACTTTTTTTTCCTTGGTCTTCTGACTCAGCTCCTTATAATTTCTGCATGCAATCAAGTGAGAACATTCTAAGAAACTTGAATAGTCAGATTCACAGTAAACACCTAGAATTGAAAATACACAAAGTGTCAGTAGAAAAAGCAGGTCATAGGTTCTCACCTTTATTTTCCTCCTGAATGGCCCATCTACACAGTGTGCAAGCCAGAGTGTGGCTCCCAGTCATGAGATTTGCCACTGAAAATAGAGGGGAGAAATAACTTCTGACTAGCTAGGGGAGATGACGCCACTGCCAGCAAAAAAGTGGAAATTTTATCAATTATTTGTTTGTGTTTTACCAAACAATCTACGGGGAAGTGTTCTTTTCTATTATGTTGATTAAGCTGAACAATTCATTTGACTGTTTTGCAGCACAGGTAATGTGAAAGACAAGGGAAAAATTATTTACTCATTTATTGCTTGTAATTTTCACATCCTCCAAATGCCAGGTAGATGTCTGGGTGAATGAACATATAATCCTCAAAGCAAATTTTATGAATTGATGTCTGAAACTCTTTTCACCAAACCTGTATCTGCATATGATTCCACAGAAAATTTGAACAAATAAATACGTGTTAATATATACAAATTAGCCCTTTGATGAAGGATTAGATAGTCCATATCTTTCTGACCGCCATATCTCATGAAAAATATGTCAAGACAAATCGGCTCTTACCTTTTCCTGGGGGCTTCCCAAGCATAGCCTTGCTGACGAGCCCTCATTTTAACATTATGCTATTTGTCACAAAGCCCATGTCTAAAGAACTACTTGTCTTACAGGAAACTGAAGCAATTTAAAATAAAAAATAAACACCTAGACTTTCTTTTAAATACTGTTTAATATATATTGTTAAAGCAAAGTTCAAATTTGTTTTTTACAATCTAAATAAATATCATCTTTTATAATATGTTTATTATAAACAAGAAAACCTATATTCAATTTTACATTGATTACCACATTTTCTAAAATCATTTAACATATTATCCATATATTTGTAATTAGAAAACTATAGAATTTGAAATAATTGTAGAAATTAACAAGTGGAAACATTTTAACCTATAAAGAATCTAAGTCCCCAAGCAGTGACACTGATGGCAAGTCAAAAACTGAGACCCAAAATTGGAGTCTGACTGGGGAACACACCTACTAAAGCATAATTTATTTAAAATACACTAAAATTGTGTACATGAAGGCCAAAACTAACAGGTCAGACTGAAAGTGGAAAATGTATAAGTAGCACAGAAAGGAAATTTTATTTTTCTACTTCATTATAAAATGATGTGCATGAAAGCACTTTTAAAATATGAAATTACTTAATTGGAGGCAAGCATCACTTTACCTAGAGACTACTACACCTACCACTTTAATGAGTAGTAAAGGACATTCGTATATAAGAATCCATCAATCAGCCATAGAGGTTTGATAATACAATGCACTTAGCACTATCATTACTTGTGTAATTAATACATGCTCACAGACTTACGATAGAATGGTGAGGCTAAACTGAAAATAAAATAAGATCAAATAAAACTGAGCAAAATTAAACAAAAATTTTAAATGTGAAAAAGTTCTAAATAATTGTCAATTCCCATGACATAATTTTTTTCAGAGCTACTGTAATTCTGAAAAGCTTATTCATACAGCTAACATCAGCCTCACCAAAAGATGGAACCAGAGGAGTTTTGACTGAGAATTGAGTAAAAAGATGGATGAAAGGATATCCCAAGGTGGGAAAGAAAATGGGCAACATTGAGGATGTAGAAATGCCTTGAGTAGAGGGAAATCTCAATGAAGGGACAGCCAAGTTTACAGCACAAAATACATGCTGAAAACAGTCAGAGTGAGCAATAGAAAGACAGCTGGGCAGGCTATGGAATCTAACTGGAGGTATTTGTATTTAATTCATAAGATACCTAATATATTATTAATAGGGAGGGGTAGAATTTTTATAGAACCTTAGTAAATTAGTGAGCTCAAACTGTTCCTTAGTGACTGTCAGAATCCTGAGCTACATGGAGTTTGACATTAAGTTTAATCTCAAAGAATATGTGAGCTCCTTTTATACCATACTACCAATTTACAGAATCTAATTATCTACCAAAGCTTTTCAATTATTAGACTATTTAAATATCTTAGAGGTACTCAGTTTAAGTTGGTTAATATTATTGGCCTATATGCCAATAATTAAATGTATATATTTAATATATGCCAGAAGAAACCATGTTAATATCAGTGCAGACATTAAAATAGAGTGAGATAGTCATATTGACTGTCCAAAACTCAGAAAATTCAGATATACTTTCCCATAGACTTTTATAGGATACATGAGATTTGTCAGTTAAATTAATATCTATAATTTATGTATATCCCAGTAGTTTTATTTAGATATTTATTTAATAGAAATTAAAACATAAGGCTGTAATGATCTTTGTATAACAGTATTCATAGCAGCTTCATTCACAAAAAGCAAAAATAGAAAACTAATGTCTGTTGATAGAAGAATGGATGAAAAATTCTTGGCATTTTGATATAAGGGAATACTACTCAGTAGTGAAAAAAGGAACGACTACTGATAAATTCAACAACAGGCACACAAATATGTTATGTTGGGAAACTGGACACAAAAGAGTCAATATTGTACAATTCCATTTGAGCGAGATTGTAGAATAAGAAAACTAATCTAGGTGATAGAAATCAGGTCAGCGGCTGTTTCTAGGGTGAGGAGGTTGACTTAGAAGGATTCTGGGGTTCAAAAAATGTGCTATGCCTTTATATGTATTTGTTAGACATTATGCTTGAAATCCAACTGTTCACTGTGTGTAAATTACATCCCAATAAAAAGTAATATACATAGTTGTTTTTCTACCTGCAATTGGCTTACATTGGAACCTATATTGGAAGAATTATTAGTTTCTGCCATCTACATTTTTCCTTCATTCTTTGGTTAATTGATGGTTTGAGAGATTTCTCCCTTTTTTCTATGTATGTGTAATGCTTTTTTTTTTTTTCCCCAAGGTTTTAGGGGGTGATACCGCTGTGGGCTTTTCTATTGAAGAGAATATGAACTTTCATCAGGTATATTTCACAAAAGTTTTCAATTAAAAAATTAGTTGGGTTTACTCCAAAACACAAGAGTAATATTAATATTTTAATCGTGAAGTGGAACAGAAACCATGAAACTGTCACCTAGCAAGAGGCTTGCTGCCCAATGTACTGGAAGCCAATACTATGACACTAGATTTTTGAGGCGCAAATAAAACAAAACAAAACGAAACAGCTCTTTATTGCAAGTTGACTCACAAAGAGATAGGAATCAAGCTCAAATCTGTCTGCGCTTCAAGGCAATATTTTTTATTGGAAAAGTTTCTGAGGTGAATTCTGAGATTAGCAGGTGATTTGTGGAAGGAAAGAAGAGGTCTGGGAAGTCCTTGGGCATGCGCAGTTATCTCTTTATGCTATCTCATGGGTTGCATGTGCAAATTCGGGGGGAGTTAGCATAAAGCACGCTGTGGCAATTCAGACTGTAATGTTAGTAAGCTCACTTTGCACAGGCTCCACTCAGCCATATTGGTTTCAATCTATTTCAGCCAGTTTTATCTTGATCTCACAAGTGGAGGGAGTTTCAGTGTTTCCTCAAGTTGTCTCTTTTATTGATTATCCTGCAAGCTCAAAAATATGTTAGTCATTAGTTTCTTACTTTTTGAGGCATAGTTTTAGTTTCAATTTTACAGCAAGTTGTTTCATTTCTTATTTGCTATCTTTGGAGCCCAAGAATTTGGTATTTGATTGCTTAAACTATTTAGGACACAGATTCAAAACCACCTAACCATCCTAAAACTATTCAGACGTATCCAGATGTATCCAAGGTTCTCATAAGTATTAAATGTAGCTTGTACGATTTTTTTTTTTTTTTTTGAGACTGAATCTTGCTCTGTCACCAGGCTGGAGTGCAGTGGCACGATCTCAGCTCTCTGCAACCTCTGCCTCCTGAGTTCAAGCAATTCACCTGCCTCAGCCTCCCAAGTAGCTGGGATTACAGGACCCCGCAACCACGCCCAGCTAATTTTTGTGTTTTTAGTAGAGATGGTTTTTCGCCATGTTGGCTAGGATCGTCTTGATCTGACCTCGCGATTCGCCCACCTCGGCCTCCCAAAATGCTGGGAATACAGGCATGAGCCACCGCGCCAGACCGCGTGGTTTTTATTTATATCTCCTCCCATCTTCACCATAAGAGTCTCTCTTCTAATATTATCTGTAATTACATTTTCTCTTCTTAATATTTTGATCAACTGCTTTAGTGTTTTAGTTTATTCTTCCCTCAATTTTCTGTGAGTTTAGTTCAGAAGGCATAACACTACCACCTTTTACTCAAGTAGCTATATTTGGGATATAAGTCCTGATATATTTTTTACTCTTCAGACATTCTAGATGTTCATGATATACTCTATAGGAGATTTCTTCTTCATTCAAAAAGTTCTGGTTATTAGGGAGAATGGAATGAAATGGTCTTTAGTGTACTCTCTAGAAGCTCAGTGAGAAAAATGTTCTAGAAGTTAAGACATCATACTTTTCCTATTTATGTCACAAATTCGCTAGTAATGCCACAAATTCTAGTTACATTACAAATTCTTTTCCTAGTTACATCACAAATTCCCTGCCCAGAAGTTCATTCAATCCATAGATTATGGTTTGCTCATATATCGAGAGATGACTGTTTTAAAAATGAATCTAGGGTCTGTTCCGAGCTGTAATTATAAGTGTGCTTACTATGGTTGGAGTTTAAATGTGAGATAAAGCAATCCAAACTTAAACTGCCAAAAGTGTGCATTGTATATAAACACTCTATTATTAATAGTATATTAACTAATAATTTTTAATAAATTAACTTTTTCTTACTGATTCTATCACTGTCTGATATAAAGCTTGTTGATCATTAAATATGAAACCCAAAAAGGAGACACTAAAATTACCTTTTTTCAAGAATCTTACAACTTGAAATGCCATAGATGGGGTACATTAAGAACACAAAACCAGTAGATTTTTTTTAACATCAACAAATCTGTAGGTATTAAATTAACACTGAGCAATAGTAAGAATAAAAATGAATTGTTATTCACGGTAATATATAAATAAACAATTCCCTGGTTTGTGTTCTCAAGGATCTGATCCTATAAGAAGGACTTAAGTGAAAGTAGTTAATTTTTTGAGGTGATTTCAGGAAGGAGCAGGGAGCGAAGAAAGAGTAGAAGCCAATATACATGCACAATCAAGCCAGTTATAACTGTGCCAAGTGGAGCTCCATCCTACCGGGGGAATCGGGGAGCCAGCGTAGAATGTGACTCTGAAACATCCCAATCCAGGTGCAAGGCAACGGTGTATTTATCCTTTTACTTGTCTTAGTCATTGTTTGAGAGCAGATTTCCAAGGCACTTACTCTTCATCAAGTCCAGCTTGCCCTGTGCTTGGTGTGAGCATGCTCTTGTGGCCAGAAAGCAGCCTCACAGACAGAGATTGTCAGGGCTACCTAGAGCTCTGCCTTCTGTGGGTAGAGGTGACAGTGTAGGTTGAGTCCATGGCAAAAATCTTGGATCAGCAGGGATTTCAAGTACATAAATTGATTTTTTAAAAAGTGGTATGAGTTGATTTTTTAGCAAAGAATTTAAATCTAGTCATGGGTTAAGTTTGAAGTATCTTAATACCCTTGTTACTGCAAAATGCCAACTCCAGTATATTAGACTGGATTCAATTTAAATTTCTCCCCTCTCAGTTGAAAAAATACTGATCAGAAAATCCAGTTCATTTTCTTGAAGTCACATGGCAAGATATTATCTGAGCTAAACCTAGAATCCATTTTTTTTTTAACTCCTGGGTTAGAATTTTATATTTTATATCACAAACACAAGTAGTGTTCAAAGTGTGATATTCAAAGGAGTAGCATCAGCATCACCAGGAAACTTGTTAGAAATGAAAATTCTGGTCCCACTCCAGAACTACCAAATCAGAAACTCCTATAATTGGTCCCACTGATTCATTTTAGCAAGTTTTCAAGGTAATTCTGATGCATGGTGAAGATTTAGAACCACAGATACCTGATATTAAGATTTCTTCTATACCTAAATAGGAAATGGCATTTACCCCACTTTTTATTACAATGTCAAAAAATATGCTAGGTAAGTTGAAAAATATTATATAATGTGTTTTTCCTTTCTGGCTGAATTTTAGTTGATTTATCTGTTTTTAAAGTATTAAATAAGTTACTTAAACAATTGGCTTGACTACTTTTTGAAGGAATGGACATGTGCATAATATATGTTTTAACAATATATATTTTATCCAAGTGTTTTCATTTGTAGGTCAAAATGTTAAAGTAGTTCTCATGTAAAATAATCCAATTTGGAAGCAACTCAACAAACTGTATTAAAATATAAAAAAACTATATTCAAAATTTGTGTGACTTTCTAATACCAATTTTTCTCTCCAGGCCTGGGTTTCCTCACCTAAAAGCAAAAAGAATTGAACTAGATTTTTTGTAATTCCGATCAGTTCCATATTTCTGTGCTGTAACAACAAGTTGTAGCTGAATGATGAACTAGTTCTATGTAGATATGGCCCTCCATATCATATTTGTGGCTCTATTTTCAGATTTTTTTTAAAAGAGAAAAACCCAGCAATTTACATAATCTAGGGTATGAATGATAGAAAAATTTATCCTTTATACAGAAACTGGTGTCCAAAAGTCTTTAATTGAAGCTGATCTATTTTTTTTTTTTTTTAATTTTGCTGTCCTCTGGTTCTGAGAAGGTAAAATACATGACACTGTCACTCCCCAAGATTTTTTAGGGCTGAGTCATCCTCTCCGAACCAGGGCTTCCGGGCAGGGCAGGTGTAAGCATCAGAAAGCTGAAAGGTTAGAGGATTCTCTCAACCTATTCTTGGCTCTCTTCATTGCTGGCCTTGGCAACTGCTTTTCTGGCCTATCAGAGCTTATCTTTGCATAGATGTTTCTAATATTTTCCATGATGCATCTTCAGTACATTACACAATGTTCTCTTCCTAGTAGTGTGAGTCACCCATATTGGCTTTAGGAGGTCCATCGCTTGTAAATAAGCCATAATCAGCATAGTTTCCAACTGATGCACTACAGCTCATTTCTCCCCCACAGTGAAGGAAGTAGCTTTGAAAAGGACAGAATCACTCTTCTTCCCTTAATGTGCCATCACTGCACAACTGCAGGGTAAGCCAGTAGTCAGTTCTAAGGCTTTGTGTCAGCAATCAAACTCATTTGGTGACACATTAAGTATTATCAGGACACTCAGAGATAAGAATGCACAGGCAAACCAAAAGAGAGTATGCATAATGTCAAGCTATAAATGTGTCTAATTCCATATTTCAAGTAATCACTAAGTGTTTTGTAGACAAAAAGTGCCTACCAAATTGTAAGAATGTAATTTCAATGAGTGATCACCATGGTCAAAGCCTGAATCTTTAATTTTGCTGAATGTCTGAGATACTTCCAAGAGTACCATCAGGATTTCATTGACAGAAGAGCCTGCAAGGCCCGAGATGCTCTATCTCAGGTGGCAAGGCCATTTCAAGCCCACTCAGATCTTCTCTGACGTATTTTAAGAGGCAACATAGAGTTGACAGGTAAAATATTTATTTTATTTTTCTTTGCTGAATGTGGTAACACTGATACAAGTCATTGTCTCCTTACTTGAACCGAGAGAAGAGAGCTGAAGAAAGAAAGCAACCACATCTTAACCCAAAAAAGTCATTGTGTGGAAATAGAAATTTTATTTTAAAAAGTTTTCAAATTATGTAGTTTCTCACCATATGAGGTAAACATTACCTCCATTTGACAGATAAAGAGAAAGAAGCACTGACTGATTTCACATAGGCTCATGTGCAGTCACAGCAGAAATGGTGCTCCTGGCTCCTCATGCCAAGAAAATGAGCGTTGCACTCAGCAGTGCTCTACAAAATCAATTTAGAAGGGGGCTCTTATCTGTCCGGAATCCAATGTTTCTCCACCAAGAAAAGAGGACCCTGTATTTGCTATGGAAAGCCATCTTTATCTTATCATTGTGCTCTAAGTTTAGACGGCACTTTTACTTAACTACCAACTCCAGAGTTGGTTGTTACTGGATTAATATATCAACATATCCCAACACAATGGTCACAGTAAGTTATGCAGAGGATGCTTATGATAAAATTGCTCTATACAGAGTAAACTTCACAACTTTTCCTGAACTAGAAACAAGGAAGCACCTATCCCTGGGAGATATTGATGGCCATCTTGAAACTACAAAGAGAAAGCCCACAGAAGATGGAAGAAGAGGAATTGGAAATGAGTAATGTGAAGAGGGAAACTACCATTCTCATTGTTGGAGGGCTCAGTTGGTCTTGGATATGTTTGCCTTCATTTTCGCTGATCTACCTTCTCACTTTCATCACGGTTTCCATTTATTGCATTCTTTTACTGTAAGCCTTTTAAAAACATAATTTGCAATTCAGTCTCAGTTTACTTCCTTGTTTTCCATTTTTGTGATGATAACCCTAGAATATCTGAATACAAAAACCCGTAAGAAGCACAAAAAACAGTCTTGTTTAGAGAACACAGAAATGAAGGTTTTGTTTTTACAGAAAGACAGCCACTGAGAGGCCAGCTCCTTGACAATTCAAGTTTACCTCAGCACAATCTCCATTTCAAAGTCTTTCTCCAGATTACTGTTTGTTCCTCTTCAAGGATTGTTTCCTGGTTGATGCCAGTTTCAGTGACCTCTTAGTCAAACAGCCCCTATTACTGCATGACCTGATATAGGAGGTGTTGACTTAAGGTCAAACTGAAGATGTTTAACTGAAGGTGTTTCAGTCTGACACAGGAGGCTACTGCTGTTTTCTGAAATGGCTGAATATGCAGCCATGACTGCCCCCACATTTCTGGCTAGTTGCAGTCAAATGTCCTTTTCTTTGACTGGATAAATGCCCGGGCCAAAAACAAAAATCAGGCTAATGTTGAGAGCAGAGTAAGATGGTATGCATACGAAAAAATTGTGTTGGTTTTTATTTCTGCTATGAAAGTAAATTTATTAAATAAATGGAAGATTTTTATCCTGAATTCTTATGCTTAGACAAAAGGTGCATTTGGATTTTAAGTGATCACATCTCTCTCTGAGCTCTTAAACATTGTCACTAGATTCACATATTTTCTCTTGCAAGTTTGTATGATTTGCAGTATTTAAACTTGCCAAGTTCATCAGTCCAGAGTTTTACTTATTTTATATCCTCCACAGGGTCTAGTACAGGTTTAAGCCTAGTAAAGAAGGACAAAGAGCATCAATCATTTTCGTTGAAAACCTGAATGTAAATTGTCACCCTGAGCTCTTACCTTATTTACTCTGTTATCTATAAAATGGGGATAACAGTGACATTCTTATACCACATTGAGTAGCTAAGAGAGTTTTACACAATGATACATATGAGCTGTGCTTCAGTGCCCATAGCACACATTCATAAACTCTCTAGTTGTAGCCCTGTTAATTATCTTTGAGCTATTTTGTACCTCTTGTAAATTATAGGTAACTGATAAATTGTCAAACTATCTTTTCCAACAGAATTTTCATTGACTTCTCTCCTACCCTAGAAAAACCAGTTTTGCATCCATGTGTAATTTAATATAAATCTATACTTTCTTTGACTTTTTCTTTGAACAAGCTATAGCATCTGCCTGATTCTCTCATATGAGAAACATCAAATATTTAATACGTGTTCATTTTGCTACCTGTAAGACAGTCATGATCTCATCTTTTTGAAATTTATCTTTTAACAGTTTTGAAGATCTTCCACCAATATGCCCAGTGGATTCTCCTACCAGGGCCAGGTAACCTTCTTCACCAGAGGAGATCATCTTGGGAAAAAGTATATCCTTTCTTTGCTCCCAGAGGTGACTTCAAAAAGGTAGAACTTCAATGACTCTCTGTTTATCCAATTTTAATTTTACTTTCTACTAATTTTGTGTTTTGTCTTTGGTTTTGGCTTATTTTCAGCCAATAAAAATTATTCCCGATTGTTGGCAGCAATATTTGGGTATTTGGTTTTATTGATTGATTATTTGATAATATCTGTATGAGGATTAACTGTTTACAGAGATCTATTCCCTGTTGGATAACAGACAACCGATACGCTGGTTTATTAATTTTATTGATTAAGAGTTGTGTTCCATGGTCTGACCACTTGGTAACTTTTACTCTCTGTTAAATAACAGATGACAGAGAATCTAGTTTGTTAGTCTTTTTCAATTATCTATTTTTAGCTCTAGACAATGAAGAATTTTCCAGTGAGAAGGAGATCAGGTTTCTGACAGGCCAGTAAGATTCTGTGGTTCTTTATTTGCTCTTAATCCTTGGCTCAACTTTAGAAGTGAAGCTCTCTATTTTTATTATTATTATTATTTTTGAGATGGAGCCTTGCTCTGTCCCCAGGCTGGAGTGCAGTGGTGCCATCTCTGCTCACTGCAACCTCCATCTCCTGGGTTCAAGTGATTCTCCTGCCTCAGCCTCCTGCCTGGGCTACAGGCATCCACTACCACACCCAGCTAATTTTTGTATTTTTAGGAGAGACGGGGTTTCATCATGTTGGTCAGTATGGTCTCGATCTCTTGACATCATTATCCACCTGCCTCGGCCTCCCAAAGTGCTGTAATTACAGGCGTGAGTCACCATGCCCAGCTGAAGCTCTCTATTTTTAACTGTATGTATTTCCTGTGTCTATCACTCAGAGAAGGCTTTACCACATTTACCACAGACCGTATGAATGTGTAGTGTTTTCCAATCTCCAGATGATATTGATAGATTAGCCTAAAAAGTCTCCTAAAGGAACTCGTTCTAGTTGGCAGATAAACACATATCAACTGAATATTCCTAAAATTTCCAGAAAATTGAACTTTAGTACTTTAAATGTATCATAAAAAATGGTATCTTTATATAAGCCAGCTTAAAAATACTTTAAGAAATCAAGGAAACCGAATATAGATAAGTCTTTGGCAAATGAGACCAGTTTAATATTTTTGGTTTAATGAAAACAGCGATCATGTTAAATATAATACATGCATGCATTTATTATCCACCTCCTATTTTTCTCTGTGAAATAGAAGTTACTTTAGTAAAAAGTTACAGCTACTTAAGTGAATGAACATGCACTAGGAACAATAGTGGCAGAGAACTATCACCTGGTAGGTGAAGTGATGTAATCTGCTTTTGTTCAGTAAGGGGAAAGATGATCATTTTGGTCTAAAGTGAGTGTTTGTTTCAGAAAAAGAAAGAGGGTGGTGCAGGAAAAACCTCAATAGATATAAAAACCTGTAGAAAGGCCTTGGAAAGAAAATTGTATTTGCTTTCAATTACAGGCATACCTCGGAGATATTGCAGGTTCAGTTCCAAAACCACTGCCATGAAGTGAATTTTGCAATCAAGCAAGTCACGCAATTAGTTTTTGGTTTCCTAGTGCATACAAAATTTATGTTTACACTGTAGTCCATTAAGTGTGCAATAGAATTAGGCCTAAAAAACAATGTACATACCTTGATTAAAATACTTTATTGCTAAAAATTGCTACCAATCATCTGAGCCTTCAGTGAGTCATAAGCATTTTGCTACTGGAGTGTCTTGATTTGATGTTGGTGGCTGCTGACTAATCGGGGTGGTAGTTGCTGAAGATTAAGGTGGCAGTTTCTTAAAATAAGATAACAATGAGGTTTTTCACGTCAATTGACTCTTCCTCTCACAAAAGATTTCTCTGTCGCATGTGAGGCTGTTTATAGCACTTTACCCACTTCTTTCAAAATTGAAGTCATCCCTCTCAAACCTTGCCAACTGCTTTATCCACTCTGTGTAAGTAATATTCTAAATCCTTTGTTGTCTTTTCAATAATATTCGTAGCCGTCTTCACAGAAGTAGATTCCATCTCAAGAAAACACTTCCTTTGCTCATCCATAAGAAGCAACTCCTCATCTGTTCAAGTTTTATCATGAGATTACAGCAATTCAGTGACATCTTTAGGCATCCCTTCTAATTCTAGTTTTCTACTTCCAACGCATCAGCTGTTATTTCATCCTCTTACGTCTTGAACTCCTCAAAGTCACCTACGAGGGTTGGAATCAGCTTCTTCCAAATCCGTGTAAATGTTGATATTTTCACCTCGTCCTGTGATTTATGAATGTTGTTAATGGCATCTGGAATTGTGAATCCTTTCCAGAAGGTGTTCAATTTACTTTACCCAGATCCATCAGAGGAATAACTAGCCATGGCACCTATTGCATTATGAAATGTATTTCTTAAATAATAGACTTGAAAGTTGAAATGACTTCTTGATCCATGGTGGGCAGAATGAGTGTTGTGTTAGCAGGTGTGAAAACAGCATTAATCTCCTTGTACATCCCCGTCAGAGCTCTTAGGTGTCTAGGTACATAATCAACGAGCAGCAATATTTTGAAAAGATTCTTTTTTTTTTTTTTTCTGAGCAGTAGATGCAAACAGTGGGCTTAAAATACCTAGTAAATCACTATTTAAACAGGTGTGCTGTTATCCAGGCTTTGTTATTCCATTTATAGAAGACAAGCAGAGTAGATTAAGCTTCATTCTTAAGAGCCCTAGGACTTGGGGAATGAAAAACTGAACTTTGGCTTCAACTTAAAGTCATTAGCTGCATTAGTTCCTAACAAGAGAATCAGCCTGTCTTTGACGTTTTGAAACCAGGCATTGACTTCTCCACCCAAGCTGTAAGAGTCCTAGATGGCATTTTCTTCCAAACGAAGCCTGTTTGTCAACATTGAAAACCTATTGTTTAGTGTGGCCACCTTCTTCAATTTTCTTAGCTAGATCTTCTAGATAATCTGCTGCAGCTTCTATAATCAGCACCCGCTGCTTCACTTTGCACTTCTGTGTTACAGAGATGGCTTCTTTCTTTAAAACTCATGAATCAATCTCTGTTATGTTCAAATGTTTTTTTTTTTTTTCTGCAATTTCCTCTTCTCTCTCAGTGTTCATAGAACTGAATAGAGTTAGGACCTGTCTTGCTCTGAATTAGACTTTGGCTTAATTAGAACAGCTGTCGTGGCCAGTTTGATCTTCTATCCAGTCCACTGAAACTTTCTCCACATCAGCAATAAGGCTGTTTTGCCTTCGAATCATTTGTAAGTTCATTGGAGTAGCACTTTAAATTTCCTGCAAGAACTTGTCCTTTGCATTCGCAACTTGGCTGTTTGGTGCAAGAATCTGAACTTCTGGCCTATCTCAGTTTTCAGCAGGCCTTCCTCACTAAGTTTAACTATTTCTAGCATTTTATTTATTTATATTTAATTTTTTGAGGGACAAAATCTCACTCTGTTCCCCAGTCTGGATTGCAGTGGTGCAACCATTGCTCACTGTAGCCTTGAACTCTTGTGCTCAAGCTATACACTCATCTCAGCCTTGTAAGTAGCTGGGAATACAGGTGGGCCAAATATGCTCAGCTGATTTTTTTAGTTTTATAAAGATGAGGGCCTCCCTCTATTGCCTGGGCTGGACTTGAACGCCTGGCCTCAAGGCATCTTCTCACCTTGGCCTCCCAAGGTGTACCTTTTGATTTAAAATGACACATGCACGACTTTTTCACTTGAACACCTAGAAGCTATTGTAGGGTTATTAATTGGTCTAATTTCAATTCTGTTGTGTCTCAGAAAATAGGGAGTTCTGAAGAGAGGGAGAGAGGCAAGGAAACAACAGGTCGATGAAGTAGTCAGAGCACACACAGCATTTGTCGAGTCAATTAAGTTAGCTGTCTTATATAGGCATGGTTCATGATGTCCCCAAACAATTAAAACAGTAACATCAAAGATCACTGATTACAGATAACCATAACAGACATAATTATAGTGAAAATGTTTGAAATACTGCAAGAATTACAATGTGACACAGAGACACAAAGTGAGCCCATGCTATTGGAAAAATGGTGCCAGTAGACTTGCTTGACACGGTTGCCACAACCTTCAATTTTGGAAAAAACTATTATCTGTGAAGGCATAATAAAGTAAAACACAGTAAAACAAGATATGCCTATAGAGTGTGTGTAAATGTTTAGTGAAAAAAACTATGAAATATGTTAAAATCTTAACAAAGTCTGTTCTGTTTTAATGGGTGTGCTTTTTTTTCTTTGTTTATTGCCTTAAGCCATGATATATAATTCTGTGTAATCTGCACAGATTTTGTGTTTTAGCAAGATAATTTTCTGGGCTTTGTGCTTTTTTTATTATGTTCTTGATTATTTAAGAAAACAAAAACTATTCACTTACAAAAGAACCAAGGTTCTTTATAATCATGTTACTTTCTATGTTAATTATTAAATGTTTTATTGTCACTTTTAAATAGGTAGACCAGTATTATTTCTGTCTTGAGAGGTCAAATCTCCTGACAACTGCTTTTTTTTCTTCTTTCTAGAAATAAATTTTGAATGTAAAATAAAATAAAATTAGCATAAACTCACATGATATTTTTTGCACCTAATGTATCTTTGAGATTTTTTTCAAAAGTCTCCTTTAAAAATCACAAAGATTTGTTCTACCTTATAAAAAACAGGGACCAGAAATAAGTAAGTTTACTTGACAAGTTAATATTGATGCATTTTATAGAAAGAGTTTTTCAAATCCGAAGAGATGCTGTTTCCCTACATTAAATTTCCAGGGATATACCATTATTTAAATAAGAAAAATTCTATGTTCCATAGACTGCTTCTGGAGATGGGTCAATGCCTGAGTTCTCCCAGATATGTTTCTATTTATCAGAGTTCTGGTGTTGCTTTGCTTTATAATATTAGGCAACAATGGCATCTTATTCTTTGTTTCCATGCCTGATTCTTATAGACTTCAAACTCTATTATTGAGTATTCTTGTTTTCATGGCAGTTTAGTTATTTGCCTAGGTTCGTTAAGAATTTGCCATCTTTTTCCAAGACATAATTGAAAACCTTGGCTGATAGCCAAGTTTATCTGGAATGTCATGTTTGAGAATGATGATCGTTTAATCACATATTACCAGTCACTTTTGAGTAACCACATTTGACTTTATGGAATCAATGCTTAGGAAGCACTCTTGTAAAACTGGCCTTGTAACTGGCTTTTAGGATTCTCAGCCTTAAAAGTGGGTAAGAGAAATCATTTTCAGACATGCCCAAGAACTTCAGAATATTTCAGAGACCTTAAAAAGAAAGGAATTCACTCAATTTGTAGGTATTATAGGTCAAATCTGGTAGAGAGAGTTTCTTGGCTTGGCTTCCTAGTGTAAAGAGGCTATGAAAAATCCAATCTGATCACTAATGAAGATTTTCAGCAAAGTAAACATGAAAAGACCTATGTAGTAAATTAACGCTGTTGCTGTTTCTATGTCAATGATAGGGCTAAGACTAATGAGACCAGACTTATGTTGTGATTAAGGAAAATATTTGAGATTATTTTTGATCAAAGGAGAAGAAACCGTGGGGAAAAAAAAAGCACTTCGGTGGAAAACTAAGCATTGTCTATAGAACAACTTTATGAACTATCTGATTCGAATGCTATTCATTATAGTCAATTATATGCATTCCTTGAAGACATTGTGGGTTTGTTTCTAGACCATTGCAACAAAATCAATATACAAAAAAGCGAGTCACATAATTTTTTTTGTTTCCCAGCGCTTATAAACATTATATTTACACTATACTGTGGTCTATTAAGTGTGCAGTATGTCTAAAACAATAATGTATATAGCTTAATTAAAATTAATTTACTGTTAAAAAGTGCTGACACAGAGACACAAAGTGAACAGTAAGCAGGTGGTGTTGAAAAATTATGCTGGTAGACTTGTTGGATGTAGGGGTGCCAAAAACCTTCAATTTGTAAAAAAAACCACAATATCTGTGAAGTGCTATAAAGTAAAGCACAATAAAATGAGGTATGCCTGCATTTTGCACCTATTTATTAACTGTAAAGAACACATATATAGGCAAACTCTATCTTTTTCAACGAGTGGCCATTGATTTTCTCTGCTTCTATATTAAAAATAAAAAGTTTTGTACTCATTTGTAATTCTTTTCCTTTATATGTATGTGTGTGTGTGTGTGTATGTATGTATGTATATATAATTATTTTTCCTGAACTGGTGATAACGTCTTCCTTGTTCCCTCATATGAGAAAAGCCATAAAGTTTAATGTGTTTAGGTTTTACATTTGTGTGACGGTTCTGACTTTATCTTCTTCTGAATATTATGTTTAACGGTACTATACAAACACTTCAAAATTGCTCATGAAAAAGTAAGCATCCCTAAAATATAGAGGGGGATACTGTCATTATTTCAACTCTCTCTCTCTCTCTGTGCGTGTGTATATATATACACACACACACATGTGTATATATGTATATGTGTATGTGTGTGTTTATAGTGTTACTATTTAATACACATTAGGTTTTGGAAACAAGATTAAATATGTATGTATGTATGTATCTATCTATCTAACTATCTATCGATAGCTATATAGCTCATCTGT
The DNA here is from genome assembly GCF_049350105.2 of Macaca mulatta. Lineage (NCBI taxonomy): Eukaryota > Metazoa > Chordata > Mammalia > Primates > Cercopithecidae > Macaca > Macaca mulatta. Next base: position 52,505,544 of record NC_133423.1, on the reverse strand, counting down.
CAGTTGTTGTCCAATACCATATTAAAGACGGATGCAAATAGTTTACAGTTTTGGTGATGAGATAGATTATAATAGTCAAGGCAAGGAATACACAAACTCAGAGAGTTAAGTAGATATAGATGATGATATGGTTTGGCTCTGTGTCCCCACCCAAATCTCATCTTGAATTGTAACTCCCACATGTTGTGAGAGGGACCTGGTGGGAGATAATTTGAATCATGGGGGTGGTTCCCCCATACACTTCTCATGATAGTGAATAAGTCTCATGAGATCTGATAGTTTTTTCAGGGATTTCCACTTTTGCATCCTCATTTTTCCCTTGCCGCTACCATGTAAGAAGTGCCTTTTACCTCCTGCTGTGATTCTGAGGCCTCCCCAGCTGTATGGAACTGTAAGCCCAATTAAACCTCTTTTTCCTCCCAGTCTTGGGAATGTCTTTATCCGCAGCATGAAAATGGACTAACAGAGTAAACTGGTAGTCATAGAGTAGAGCATTGCTGAAAAGATACCCAAAATGTGGAAGCGACTTTGGAACTGGGTAACAGGCAGAGGTTGGAACAGTTTGGAGGGCTCAATAGAAAATGGGAAAATGTGGGAAAGTTTGGAACCTCCTAGAGACTTGTTGAATGGCTTTGGCCAACATGCTCAGAGCAATATAGACAATAAGGTCCAGGCTGAGGTGGTCTCAGACAGAGATGAGGAACTTGTTGGGAACTGAAGCAAAGGTGATTCTTGTTGTGTTTTAGCAAAGAGACTGACTGCATTTTTCTCCCACCTAGAGATTTGTGGAACTTTGAACTTGAGAAAGAGGATTTAGGGTATCTGGCGGAAGAAATTTTTAAACAGCAAAGCATTCAAGAACTGACTTGGGTGTTGTTAAAGGCATTCAGTTTTATAAAGGAAGCAGAGCATAAAAGTTTGAAAAATTTGAAGCCTGACAAGGTTATAGAAAAGAAAAATCTATTTTCTGAGAGAAATTCAAGCCTGCTGTAGAAATTTGCATAAGTAACGAAGAGTGAAGGTTAACCTCCAAGACAATGGGGAAAATGTCTCCAGGGCATGTCAGAGGGCTTCACGGCAGCCTCTCCCATCACAGGCCTGGAGGCCTAAGAAAAAATGGTTTCGCAGGCTGACCCAGGGTCCCCGTGCTGTGTGAAGCCTAGGGACTTGGTGCCCTGCATCCCAGCCACTCCAGCCGTGACTAAAAGGGAGCAAAATACAGCTTGGACTGTTGTTCCAGAGGGTGGAAGCCCCAAGCCTTGGCAGCTATGTTGTTGAGCCGGTGCATGCACAGAAGTCAAGAATTGAAGTTTGGGAACCTCCCAGATTTCAGAAGATGTATGGAAATGCCTGGATACCCAGGCAAAAGTTTGCCTCAGGGGCGTCGCCCTTGTGGAAAACCTCTCCTAGGGCAGTGCAGAAGGGAAATGTGGGGTCAGGGCCCCCACACAGAGTTCCTACTGGGGCACTGCCTAGTGGAGCTGTGAGAAGAGAGCCACGGTCCTCCAGACTCCAGAAGGGTGGATCCACTGACAGCTTGCACCGTGTGCCTGGAAAAGCTGCAGAAACTCAGTGCCAGCCCATGAAAGTAGCCAGGAGCGGGGCTATACCTTGCAAAGGCTCAGGGGTGGAGCTGCACAAGACCATGGGAACCCACCTCTTGCATCTGCATGACCTGGATGTGAGACCTAAAGTCAAAGGATAACATTTTGGAGCTTTAAAATTTGACTGCTCTGCTGGATTTTGGACTTGCATGGGCCCTGTAGCCCCTTGGTTTTGGCCAATTTCTCCCCTTCTGAATGGCTGTATTTATCCGATTACTGTACCCCTATTATATCTAGGAAATAGCTAGCTTGCTTTTGATTTTTCAGGCTCATAGACAGAAAGGGCTTGCCTTGTCTCAGATGAAACTTTGGAATGTGGACTTTTGGGTTAATGCCGAAATGAGATAAGACTCTGGGAGACTGTTGGGAAGGCATGATTGGTTTTGAAATGTGAGGACAAGAGATTTGGAGGAGCCAGGGGTGGAATGATATGTTTGACCCTGTGTCCCCACCCAAATCTCATCTTGACTTGTACTCCCATAATTCCCATGTATTGCAGGAGGGACCCAGTGGGAGATAATTTGAGTCGTGGGAGTGGTTTCCGCCACACTGTTCTCGTCGTAGTAAATAAGTCTCATGAGATCTGATGGTTTTATCAGGGATTTCTGCTTTTGCATCCTTCTCATTTTTCTCTTGCTGCCACCATGCAAGAAGTGCCTTTTGCCTCCTTCTATGATTCTGAGTCCTCCGCAGCTATGTGGAACTGTAAGTCCAATTAAACCTTTTTTTCTTCCCAGTCTCAGGTATGTCTTTATCAACAGTGTGCAAATTGACTAATACAGATGATACAGATAGATACAGAGATACAGATATGGATGTAAATATATATGGATGTGTGTATGTGCATATGTATAGTATAGGGCTTTGGTGAGGTAGTCTAGGAAAGTTTGAAGGTCCCTGGGGCATTTGAATAGGTTTTTGTTAGAAAAATCGAAACATTGACTAAATTTAGCCATTTATTTTTTAAACTATCATGTGGGTGGATCTGTAAATCACATACAATGGAAGTAAAAGGATGATTCAGTGTGAAGGTGCCAAGTGGGATGCAGATCTATGTGCTGTGTGGAACAGGAGCTGCCTGATCTGCACCAAGCCCAGCCATGTGCCAGAATCATGGCCTGAGCAGGCTCTCTGAGCTCCATTGTCAACTTTATATGATAAGATGACAGCAGCTTCCTAGAAGATTGCTTTAAGAATTGCTGATTAATCATGTAAGTATCTCATACCTAATTAGAACTTACAAAGTAGTTGCAATTATTATGGTTGGAAACAAGTCTCTCTAGATTTCAGCCATTTTTGAAGGTGTGTGCTTATGTCTGTATCTGTGTGTGTAGAAAGAGTCCTTTTCTACAAAATAGAGCATTTTATTCTTACTATCTTGTATAGTGAAGTTTATGTTATCCTCATTTCTATTGCTTCATTCCTCTTATCTATGCTTTTCAGCTTGTGACCATCATTAGGCCTCTCTGGCCACTTTAACAGAAGCCACTTCTAAAGTTTGGGGCCATCAGAGGAATTTCATGAACTTTCATTTGGACTGTGGACTTTCAAAAAAGTTGCTCTCATATTTTCTGTTCTTCTCAGAAAAAAAAAATGTTTTAAGAGCATAAGAAATGCTGATACATTGTGTTTCTGTGGGTTCACTAGCAAAAATGTGAGAAAAAGAGATTATGCTCATGCTGATATATTTATTAGGAAGAGAATATGTAGAAAACCAAGAGGTACTTGTTTTAACATATACATTTGTGACAAGAGTTAAATTTGAGTTATTTTTGTCTTCTCTCCCAAATGGGGCACAAGTAGAATGAGCTGGGGAAGACAGTTGCTAATGTACAGAATATAACTTTCAAGGGAGAAACTCAGATGGAGGTGTACGCAGTTCTGGCCTAATGTAGTCTGCATATCTGGCAGTTAGCTTGTCCCTGAGCTACATTTCCAAAACCTATTCCACTATGTAATCACCTGTAATTTATTCCCTGTCTTAAAGAAACCAGAAACTACTGCTAAGTATCAGTTGACTAATACTGACTTAGTGTCTGATCTGTTCACTGTACTCTGCTGGGGCACTGGGAGAGAGACCCAAAAGTCTGAATATTTAAACTGATTTCAAAGGGTTTATAGCCAAGTTATGTAAAAGGACATATACCTTGGAATATTATTAGGTATAAAATAAGGTTAGCTAACATCATTGGATATTTAATGTTTACTCTGTGCCAAGTTCTACTTTAGGGGAGATTCTCACTGCAACTCTTTGGTAGATCGTATGATCATCCTCATTTTACAGATGGAGAATCTGAGAAACCAGCAGTTACTGAAAAATGTCCTAGGTCACACAGCTAGTGAATAGGCTTTCTAGGGTGTAAGGGCAAGAGATTTGATTGAAGAGCATATGCTGTAGCCACTTTACACCAGAAAGAGACAATGCCTGCTTTGGGAGCCCAGAGTATTATGTCCCTGTGAACTGGGTCCTCCATAAATGGCTTTGAGAAGGAAAAATGTATACTGGACTTTTAAGGATGAATAAGGTATGTTGAGATTTGAACTGGCACAGTAGGAGGGAGACAAGACCACCAATCAATTTGAGGGATAAAATGAGAAGAATATCTGGATTCATTGTTTTGAAGTCTGACCATCCATCCTGTTATCTCAATTTCATATCTCCATCTCACTTTGATTCTGACTCTAAGTCTAGTCATAGAAGCAGAATGAAAGTCTGACTCATGAGAAAGATCTGTACTGCTATATGCTAAGAATATGAGATGAGTAGGAGAGTGCGTGCCCTATCTCTCATCATTCTGAGTGAAGAAACTGATTCCAGAGGAATTGGAATATGAAAAACTGGAGACACTACAACTTTTACTTCTACCCCACACAACTTCAACAATGTATGACTTATTTAATAAAACTTTTAACTGCATATCTTCCAATTACAAAATGAGAAAATGTTCTTATATAAAAAGAGTATTTTCAGGTACTTTATCAACTGTATAATGTGCGAGAGGAGTAGTGACTATATTTAGAGTGGGTTTTTTATACTAAAAGTCATTCTCACCTACTTCAACATCTTCATTAAGAGTGTGGTCGTGTTGCCAAGTAAAAATTACAGAGGCTTCCCCATGCCCAAGATATCCGGTATAAAAAAACTATATAAAATAATAATAAAAGTTTTTAAACCAGGAAGAAACCACAGAGATAATGTTTCTTCTTGTATTAACCAGGAAAAAGGCTTCCCCAAATCAGAGCTTTCATTGGTGGCAGGGATGTAATTGGAAAAACTGTTTCTAAAGATACATTTTTTACTATATAGAGAGCTCATATGACATCTAATCCTGCATTCCTGGCACAATGACCCTGATGTCCATTTTTAGCTGGTATTGTTATTGACAAGGTATAGTTTTCCGCTATCCTCTAAATTCCTATACTTTGTCCTTGTATTTTCATGTCACACAGCATTTGGCAGAGTCTCTGGAGCCCAGTGCATTTGTAAAACTGATTCGTGGTGGTGGGGAATAGCAGATATAGCCAAATTACATGTCTTTGAAGAAGATGTGAAAATCGGCAGGTTCTTAATCTTGAGGCATGCAATGACTACTTTAAACCTGGAGGTTAGTGTATGGAAGAGAGTGAATTTGACCATTTACTTTAAAATTTGTGAGAACAAAGGAGAGTGAGTTTGAAACTTTAACCCTGACATCAAAATTAAATCTATGGAAAATAGAACTTCCTATTAAATGAAACATAAAACGAAAGTAAGTAAATAAATAAATACAAAGTTGGCATGAATACCCTTGCTGACAGAAGCTGTTGAATTTCTCACACCTCTTACAGAGATTAATCCCTTCCTACAGGCCAAAACCTAATTATAAACCATTCTAATTAGTCAGGAAATAGGACTGCTACTCCTTGTCGAGAAAAAAAAAAAAAAAAGAGTCTAGGAAGAAACACTACTACTGCATGAGAACTCCAGAATTAGGCAGGGGAAATTTAGGTGTTAACGCAAATCAGAGGTCTCATGCCATGAAGCTTATTTCCTTGCATCAGTTGACTAGTGCCTATATATTTTTATGAGGCCTCTTCAGTTTATTTTGCTGCTTTAAGTCCACTATAGTAACAGTTTCATTGTAGCAAGCCTTTAAACTTAAAATAAGTGTTATGTAAAATATTATTTTGCCTTTACATAAAATGGATCTTCAGAACTTTCAAGTGCTCTAGGGCAAAAAGAAGAAAATCTTCTAAGAAAAAAAACTTAATATTCCAGATATAATGAGTTTGTTTTACATTATCTTTCTTATTTTTCCCCCCTCTGGACTATTTTCACTTGGGTTCCTTTCATATCCCAGTTAGCAAAGGAATTGACCAGAACTAAGAACAGCCCTAGAGCAATAGCTAAAATTCTGCTGTGCTTGTCAGATACTGTCTGACCACTGATTACTGCCCGAGGGGAGTTTGTTTTCTTTATAAACTTTTTGGTGGGTTTTTATCGCCAGAAAAACAGCTTTTATTCCTCTCAGGAGAAACTTCAGGGTTGTGTTGAGGAAAGTATGAGTTTTTGATATTTTATTATTATTTTAAATCATGAGTTTGTGTGCTATGTTAAAGGGTGAAAGACAGGTCTTTTCATTAAACTGAAATAAGGAGAACATCATAATAATAGATAATACAAATGTGATCGACCTGCAAACTCACCTCAGGCAAAGGTCTACATGAGTCATGATAGATAAATGCAACAGGAATCTGTTGTTTCTCCTACATTTCACCAATGGAAGACATACCATTTCATCAATTCTTGGGATTAAGTAGGGTGTTATCAGTCAGTCTCAGAAGAAAACAGAATTCGCCCCAGGTTCAGATGAAACTAATGAAGAAATTTTTATAGAGGTGTGGATAGGTTTAGGGGGAAAAAAGGAGTGAGGCATTCAGGTACTAGAAGCCTCTACTATCCTCAGAGCCAAAGGATTTCAGGGAGGCAACAGTCCCAGTAGAGCCCACTGGGAACTGGAAATATGGAAGAAAGGGCTTACTATAGGAACACAGGGCAGGACAGACAAGTACAGAGAAGTGTGCAGTGTGTGAGAGGGCCAACGGAGAGTAATCAACACTCGAGAAATTGATCTATGGATTTGCAGTAGTTCTGGAGAGAGATTTCTTTTGGTCTAGTTTGTGTGTGTGTGTGTGTTTTTTTTTTTTAAACTTAAAAAAAAATATGCCCTCTGGTTTATTATTATTTTTTTTTTCTTTTTTGAGACAGAGTCTCACTGTGTTGCCCAGGCTGAAGTGCAGTGGCATGATCTTGGCTCACTGCAACCCCCGCCTCCCAAGTTCAAATGATTCTCCTGCCTCAACCTCCTGGGTAGCTGGGATTACAGGCGCACACCACCATGTATGGCTAATTTTTGTATTTTTATTAGAGATGGACTTTCACCATGTTGGTCAGGCTGGTCTCGAACTCCTTACCTTAGGTGATCTCCCCGCCTTGGCCTCCCAAAGTGCTGGGATTACAGGCATGAGCCATTGCGCCTGGCTTTAGATTACCGCTTTTGTTTTAGAGGTTCAACTCAAATTTGGTGTCTATATCTGTGGTTTCTCGCCCAAGGAGAATTATTTTCTCATCTAGAATATAAATTCCTTTAAGACTAGGAGGACTCAGTTGTTGAGAACCCATTAAGGTGTGTATGAAGTAAAGTAACAAATACTCTGATTTGTAGCCTGGAATGCTGGTCATTATTTATACTAATAACCAATATTCATACTCCTCCTTCTAAAGACATGGTAGGATTGCACTTCTCTGCTCTTTAGAAGTTAGGCAGGGATATATTATCGCTCTGGCCAGTGAATTGTGATAGCAAACAATATCCTTCATGTGGAAGTAGAAGTCTTTAAGGATCAGTGCCCCATTTCCACGTTCCCTTTCAGATTCTGAGCCATCCCAGATGCCAGAACTCAATTAGTGTGCCTTCTCTAATGAGTAGGGTATAGGACAACGCCTCTCATTGATCTAAGATGTACAACTTGGGTAGGTAAGGGAAAAATTGTTTTGTTTGAAGCCTCTGCAATTGTGGATTATTTATTATTGCAACCTATACAATTATGATTAATCCAGAAGTTTAAAGCAATGTCACTAGTTTAATAAAACACTTTAAATCCCAGTGGTTAAAAATAAAAATAAGACCATATCAAACAAGTCTGCCAAACATATGAACAAAAGCAGCCTACGAGACATACTGTAGGGGTGTCTTTCTAAGGAAAATAGTAAAAACAAATATATCAGTATAAACACAGATATGGTTGCACCTTAGTGTATATGTATAGAAAGAGAGGTAGGAGCCATGAGCAAATTTACTTGCCTGCAGTAGAAGTTTTGAGATAGAAAACTGTTCTGGAAGTATACACGCATAAGTAAAGCTGGCCTAGATTATCAAGTGAGCAGAGTTCATAAAATCCCAGTATTAAAGGATTGAGGAAGATCTGGAAAGGTCACTTGGTTCATTCACCTCCTTTCAAGGAGGATCACACCAAAACTATCGCAAAAAAAAAAAAAAAAAAAAAAAAAAAGAACCTATTCTATTTTTAAGGCCATCTGTAGAAAAATATTTTCCCTGGTCAGAACTGTTTTTCAGCTAGTATCAAACTTTCTATTTTTGAGTGAAATGCCTCACTTACATTCAGAACACTAAATGCGTCCCTCAACATCTGTATTCATTTCCTTGGGTTGCTGTAACAAATAATTACAAACTGTACAGAAATTTATTCTCTCACAGTTCTAGAGGCTAGAAGTCTACAATCAAGATTTCAGTAGGGCCATGTTCCTTTTGAAGACTCTAAGACGTGTCATCCTACCTCACCTCTTTCTACTTTCTGATGGCTCCTGGAAATTCTTGGCTTCCTTGGCTTGTAGCCATAGCTCTCCAAGCTCTGACTCCATTGTCACATGGTTCTTCCCTGTGTGTCTTTCAGTGTGTCCTCTTCGTATAAGGTCATCAGCCATTGGATTTAGGGCCAAATCTAATCCAGTTTGAACTCATCCTAACTTAACTTGTTACAGCTGCAAAGATGCAGTTTCCAAATAAGGTCACATTCTGAGGTTTCTGGTAGATATAAAAATTTTGGACAATACTGTTAAACCTACTACAGCATCCTTTGTGACTTGTCCTGAAGGAGAAAACATCAATTTTTTAAAAAAGAACTGTACCCTAAGTGTTTTTTCTTGCAGTCAATTCCAAATTTGTAGTGCATTTAATGGGGATGGCTTTCATTTTACTATTGTTTTGATGGTACAAATTAATGCAAAATTATTTTAAAATGTCATCATGAACGTGATCATTGTGCTGGTTTTTGGTGGGAAGAGAGAAACCAGCCTAAGATCCAGCACTAAACTTGCAAAAATAATAATTTTTTGACTCTAGCTGATTAAATGAATGAGATGAACATACTTGATGCACACAACGTGTCAAACTGTATTATGACACAGTGGACAGTGTGGGGCTTCTTTAGCCATAAATGCTGCGAAAGATGTGGAGAGAGGCAATGCAGTATGCACTGAAGTTATCAGAAAGGTTTTAAGGAGGAGAAAGAAGACATGAAGGGTAGATAGGATTTTATGAAAGAACATATGTTGTATCTAGTTGAGATAACTACAAAATAAATCAGTAAAACTGGGTAAGAAGCAGCTGTCCATAGAATTGACTGGCCACAGAGACCTGGCCATAGAAGAGCATTTTAAAATAGAACAGGGGGGCTTTGATTTATAAAAGTGAGCCAGGACCTGCATGCAAGACCTTCAATGTCAAATTAAATTCAAGCACCATTCTAATGGTGCTGGGGAGGCCCTAGAAGTCTCTGAGCCCCAGAGAGACATGATATAGAGGATATTGGGAGAAAGTGGCCTTGGTGACAGAGTGAAGGTTGTGTTTTAGGGATGGGAGTTTAAAGATTGTTGCAATGCGCCAGGCAAGTTTTGAGGGCTTGTTTCTTAATGAATAATGGGAAATAATAACATGGCGGCCATCAAACGAAAATTCTTGCTTAGGACAAGGGTGTCCCATAGAGGATATTCCACTATGGGATTTATGTTGCTTTTCCAGCAATGGTCTATAGAGAAGCACATTTCCCTTCCCCGTGAGCCCCTTCATTCCTCAGGCCATGAGAAAACCACCGTCATCCTCAATGTGTGAAATGCACTGTTTTGGCTGCTCTCCACTTAACCTGAGTTTCATTTAAAAGGAAAAAGAAAAAAAAAAGAACATTCGCAGACTTCACCGTTGGAAAAAAATCTCCTTATTCAGCAAAAGATAATGTAAGTTTGCCCTGTTAACTCAGCCTTGCAGAAAGCATTCCTGTCAGTTGGCATGAGCTTTGTTCCTTTCACCTCAGGCAGGTGGTAAAGGCATTTTGCAAAAGAGGATTCCAAATTAGGTTAAGCACCAAAATAGGGAAATGGCCTGGCTCACCCTGGTGGGGAGAGATTGAACTGCTGAAGTATATCCAAGTTCACTTCTTTCAAGCCATGTTTCAGTGAGCTTTTTGGGAGAATAAAAATGGAAAAAATGGTCGACTGTGATGGCTTTCCAACATTCTTTTAATAAGCCCTGTCCTAATGTTCTGAGGCTGGAATATCCCCACTAAATGATAATTTTACTTGCTGGTTTTATTCCAACAAGACCATCCTCTCTTTGACCCTGTCTTAATGCCACTTTCTTTTCTTTTTTTTTTTTTTTTTTTGAGATGGAGTCTCGCTCTGTCACCCAGGTTGGAGTGCAGTCGCGCCATCTCGGCTCACTACAAGCTCTGCCTCCTGGGTTCACGTCATTCTCCTGCCTCAGCCTCCCGAGTAGCTGGGACTACGGGCACCTGCCACCACGCCCGGCTAATTTTTTGTATTTTTGTTAGGGATGGGATTTCACCGTGTTAGCCAAGATGGTCTGGATCTCCTGACCTCATGATCCGCCCACATCGGCCTCCCAAAGTGCCAGGATTACAGGCGTGAGCCACCGCGCCCGGCTTGCCACTTTCTTCTGAAGGTGTTTGATGTCCTTTATCCCAGGGGCATGTGTACATAAACAATGCCTCCTGGATGTTGAAGCTTCTATAAGATACACAAAGATAATACAAGATCTCAGGGCAGGTCATAAGAGAGTTATGATAGGAAGAAAGTTTCTATTATCAAACTTCACATCAGCCAATTATATAGAATCCTACTCAAACTAATTTTTAATGTAAGGAGGCTCTGCCCTTAAGCTCATAGGCCTGTCCCCTAATAGATTGTTGCCACGTTTAAGGAAGTAAACCATTTATCTTATGGTTCTCTTGTGGCTGAGGTGCATTCACAGGACTCAGGGCCTGAGCGATAACCCTTTGTCGAGGGAATATTTACAAGAATGGTGTGTCTTCCTTTGATTAAAATGTCTCTCATGTTTCCCAGATCTACACAGATCCTATTGACTCAGTGTGATATTCTGTCTCCTGGATTGTTTCTCCTTCTCTGTAAATGTTCCCTGGCCACTCCAGCTTTTATCAAGGCCTACTTGCCTCTAAATGTCTACAGCTACATTTAGCATCTAACCTTGTGTCTATTTATTGAAGTGGTCTTTGTAAGGTATTTAATGTTTACTAAATTAGTCAATGGAGTCTATGGAGATAAGTAATTCCTAGATAGGCTATTCAGAAAAAGATGAATCTCTAAGTATGAGGCTTGAGTTTCTCTACTCATTTACAATATTGAAAGACATCAAAAGTTTTGTTCCAGTGTTTCTGATCTTCTTTGAGATGATGACATCACCTTTATCCAGACATCTGTAAAGAATGGGGGGAGAAGGATGTCTACTTCACAAAGATCGAAATAATTAATAAAAGTCTATGCTACGCTTATTTCAGTATTGGCTTCTTCAGTGACACCACTGGGGAATATAGAAACATTTCATTTTCTATTGGGATCAGGAAAACCTTTCTACTTCTCTTTCATATTAGATCAAATAAAGGCACAAACTTGTGAAGGTGAAGGACAATTCTTCTCTATTTCTTGATAAGTCAAAGAACGAATAAATATTTTAAAAAGAATGTCCTTCCCCATTTTAGCCTCTTTATAGCATGACTAGCCAATGTTCAGAGAGCTGAAATCTCATTTGTGTAGGCCAGAAAAGACATATTATATCTTATTCTAATATAGCCATTTACTATGCTCTTATTTGCCAAGGTAATATACAGGGAGGAGAGAGATTTCCATTAACTTAGCATCATCTTACTATTAAAACATTAAATCTCTCTCATTTCAAATTTTGTAAAAAATATTTCAGAGGATATTTGCAAAGTATGTGGCTTAGAATGTTGGAAAATAGACAACTTAAGTTCAGAAAACTTTTAATCAACTCTTATTCTAGGACTAGACCCTTGACTTTGATGGAATCACTTCAGTCCTTTTGAGTCTCAGTTCCCTTATCTATCAGATAAACACTGGGTTGTAGGAGTGTTTTAAAGCTCAAAGGAAAGAACATATGTGAAAATTCTAAGAAAAATATAGCACATGGTGTAACAGCTTTTTCCATTTCCATGGCATTGTTATTTTTAGCAATATTTCTGTGTAAGAAACTGAACTATTGAAATACTCTGTTTACAGCACTAATTTATAAAAATATCTACGTATTTATTCAATAATATCATGAATATCTGTGAAGCCTTGGCCAACCCAGCAACTAGAACATTGAAAATAACTTCTATCTTCCAGTGTTCCTCTTGACCACACCTGCCTACTTCGACAATCCAAAAAAACTAGGAACTGGGCATTTATACCTATTTGTATACTATGCATATGTGAAATGAATTTGAAATGTAAATTTATAAATATATGTATAAATATGTATGTGTGTTTATATATATCACACACACACACACACACACAAACAGCTAAAGCTAAACATTCCTCAGTTATATCAAGTTAGTATTAGCTGTTGTTTTAACTTCTAGTTCCCAGAAATTACTTTTCTACTGAATATTCTTATGTAGGTTCATCAAAATTGTAGCATTTGACTTAAGTTTATTTTCACACATGTATGCTATTCTATTGTGTGAATATACCACACACTATATGACTATTCTCATTTTGATGAATATTTTTGTTGTTTTAATCTTTCGTAGATTGTTACTATTACAAATGGTGTTGCTATGAGTTTTGTTGTATACCTTTGGTGAACACTTGTAAGGATTTTCTTCTAGGTATTTACCAAGGAGACAAATCACTGTGATAATAGATTATATGAATATTCACTCTTACATGATCATATCAAACTGCTTTCCAAAGTGGTTGTACCAGTTTACACCCAACACCAGAGTTTAAAAGAGCCTATTTGTATTTCAACATTTGGTATCATAGAGTTGTTAATTTTTGCCAATTACATTGCATTAAATATAACCTTACTTTGGGTTTTATTCACTTAATCCAATATTACTAAAGACTTCGAGCATCTCTTCATATATTTAACGATTATACGTGTTTCTTCATATATATTTATTTTTAGTGGGAGAGCCATGTTGTTTTTAGGCCTAGTGCTATATCTTAGTACATTCACTCTGAGTTACAAAAGACTGGGAACTCTTTTCCATTTCTTTGGATTCTCTCAAATAGTATCCACAAAAGTGTTCTGCCAGCAGAAGTTTCCTCCATAAGATAAATGGCTTCTATGACTTCCTGTGTCTTCTCAATTGGAAAGCCTATAGGAAGATTTGAAGTTTATATGGTGCTTTGCTGGGCACAAAACAATGATAAGTACACATTACCTAATTCCTTCTTTCAGGAACTTGAAATCTTGAAGAGACAGTCACATTGATTTAAACCCTCACCATTTTGTTTGCCACTTCTTCATTTATTTTTCTGCTTTCAAGTTTTGTTTCATTCTGGCCAAAATGAAGGCATGATGTAATTTACAGTAACAACTCTCAAACATTTAAAACAATATTAACAAAAATGTTCAATATATTAATAATAGCTAAAATTTCAATAGTAAAGAATATGTAAAAAAATATTGATTTGGCCTATCAGATGTGATTATGTCAGCAGGCAAACTTTTCAACTTCCTGTTGGACTATGTGCTTTTCAGATGCAGTCTCTGTCTGCCTACTTTCAAATCAGTGACTGAAGATGTATACCACATCCAGGATTCCTAAATTATACTTCAATTTGAGGCTTTACAGAATCTAACTTCAAAGCTCCTCTGAAGAGCTTTGTGGGTTACCCAACTTCAAAGTGTACTTGAGATTATTTAACATCATTAAACAGAACAATCTAAGAGACAAAGACACAGGCTAAAGTCAAAGCAATTTTAAAGACATCATAAATCATTGTCTTTGCTATTACTTTTCTTCTCATCTTACTTAAAACTGTCACCCTTACCCAATCAGATGCATGTCCAAAGTATGTGTGTTTTGGGGGAAACTTTGTGCTCAAAACTTCGCCTTATCATTTCCTGAGATTTTCTCATTTTGTCTTAAATGTTCCTTGATATTTCTGGCTCCAGGGTATTGGCTAAGCATGTGAATTCCTCTTTAAACAAACACAATAGCCTATTTCCAAAAGTCATACTATGAGGCACAGCTGTCACAACATCTGACAAATATTCACAGCCAAGGACATGACCTAGCAAGTCTGAATGCACTTTCTCATTTTTCTCATATTTTCACATTTATCTCTCCTTCATTCAGAAGCATTTGTCAACCTGCCTCTATCCATGGCAACCCTTCTTATTTTAATGTTCTCACTCTTACACACAAACTAAATTTACATTTCTTGCTGTTACAAATTTTATATTTTTGTGTGTGGAGAAACATTCCATCAAGAAGACTGAAGCCCAGTAAACTCCCAAAGACAAGACTTCAGAAGGTAAAGCACTCCCTTCCTTCATAGACTAGCAAAGATGAGAACAGATAAAAATAAAAGTAAATAAGAAAAGGTTTTACATCAGTCTGTGAAGTTACTCTGTCTATTCTCATCTCTCTATCAAAGAGCCCTGGTAGAGGATTGAGGATATCAATAAGCTCTATGGCTTGAGTCTAACTCTGCAAATGTATTTTTGGTAATGTGAATTTATTGTGTATAGAATATAAAAAAATAAGCACAATATGACACTCAAATTATATATGTTATATACAATTATACATATGTTATATATAATTATACAATTATATATACACACACCTATATGTATATATATTTAACTAGATTCCATTTTAGATGTGTTTTTCAATTAGTTAAAATTCCAGAAATATACAACAGAAAAACATCTTAAAAGTCATTTGCCCCGTCCTCGATTGATAAGTAGAATAACCATATAATTTATTATCTAAACATACGTACTCTTGGAAATGAAAAAGGATACTACTAATAATTAGGCAGATACAACAGGTATGAGCAGGAACTGTGACAGACAATGAAGGGTTAATGGTCATCCTAGTCTTAAGACAAAGATTGCATAAGTGGTTTGGGCTCATGCATTGGAAGTGCTACACAACATCAGAAACCAGGTTTCCTAGTGTCTCATTAAGAATACATTGTAACAGAGGAGTTAGCTAGCTCCCGGTCTTTCAGTCTGAAATATGCATTGATCATTTTGCCCAAGGTCTGAAGACAAGTCGCATCAAACCACTGACCTAAGAAAAATGGAATTAATGTTGCAACTGCATTCTCCTAACTTCTCACTGGACTTGAGATGGTAAAGGATGCTGACAGCATGCTTTCCCCTCGGGCAAACCAAACCAGGGTGACATGATCCACTTTGACTTGGCCAACTTGTCAATGAGAGGCATGATGACCTTCTGCACATATGTACTCATCTCATGAACTCCCTGGGTGCACAGAGGTTGTGTCCTGCCTCTGATTCAGGGAGGAATGACCATTTGAGGTTGTTTTTCATCAATAATTATCCTGGTTGCTCTATTTAGCACTCTGGTGTCTGCAAAACATGTTTGCTATTCTTGCTTATTTTGTCTTTAGTTTAGCGTATACTGAATACCTTTTGGGTACAGAAATATGCTAGGGGATATTACATATATTACTGTGATTTATTGTGTATTAAGATTTGAATAATTTCTCCTCCAAGTGAGTCAGACAATTTTGTTTTGTATCTTAGAGGCTGCTTGCTTCACTATGGGTCCTAAGGTTACATAGGAAGCCTTCCGCCAGACACTTTCTGCCAGGTTTCCAACGGTGGGAGAAAGATTTATTAAGATTGCTGTTTAAGAAATACTCCTCTAATATTTGCATCTTCACTCACAAAAAAAAAAAAAGCAAAAAATGAAATTCCTGCCGTATTTCAGTCCTCCCATTTCAGAACAGTGAAGACATTCCAATTTGTTCAAATATACTTTACTGAAGGAAATTTGTAGAGGAAGATTCCAGAGTGAGTCCGGTTCTTATTGACAAATATCTGTTGAAGAATTATATGGGTGGAGCCCTTCTCTAGGCCTTATAGGTCTCCTTGCTCAAGGGAAGATTAAAATCTGTGAGAAGGAATAATTCAAGGACACAAATGACTTTGTCGTAAGGATGAGGCAAGTTGTAGCATAATAAAATTCAAAAGATTATATTAGAAGTTTAAAGTAGTAAGAAGGAGACAGAAACTTTTCATGGGGAAAATGATATTTAAGGTGGGATTTGAAAAGATGACAAAGTTGTGACTTAGACAAATAGACAGCAAATATTTTCCTGGTAGAAAAAAAAATAATATGAGTTTCAGCGTGGAAACAGGAAAATATCCAAAAGATTATGATGAGGGAATATACAAAGTTCACCTTAGCTGGAATTTGGGGACAAAAACGAAACAATACAAGATTAACAACAGCTTAGATGATTCTAAATTCCTTCTCAGGAGAAATCAAAAGGCTATATATTAGTATATTCAAAAGCAATGCTAATTTTTAATAAAAGACAACTTCTAAAATATGAGGCTTTGTTCTTTTTAAAGCTCTGTTATGCACATTATTTCACATAATTTTTATAATGTGTCTGTGCTATAGATAAGGCAGTTACTCTTTCCATTTTATGGGTTGGATAACTGAGATAAACAGAGGTTTATTGCTAACCTGGTGGGCAGGTAGATACCCTCTCTTCCCTTCTCTCTCCCACCAGAAGCAAAGTGCTTGGTCAAAGAGCAATACCTTTCTACACGCAGGAGGTTTTCTTTCCTGTTGAGATTTTATTTGAGTTTTGAAAGTGGGACAATGTTTTTGTCAGGAAACTTCAGTGGATGAAACCACTGCTTCAACCCTGCTAATAAGGCTGCTGCACTCACACTGTGAGCAAAACCTTGCCAACTCCAAACCGCTGCTGCTCTGCAATCTCATCAGTCCACCTGCCGTGCACCTTGTGCTTTAGTCCCAACTCCTAGGCCCAATCAACTGAATATCTGCTTTGGCTTCGGGTCTTGGCCTCTGATACACTGTCACTGCTGCCTACTGTCCTCATTGCCATCTCCAGGCCCAGCATCCAGAGCCCTAATGCAACTGACCAGCTTCTGGGCTGGCAGACACCATTGTGCAGATGGGGTCAGTATGAATGTCCAAGTGGCAAATCAAAGTAAATGCAGATGGGAACACAAGATGTAGATCAGAGCCATGAATCCAAATAAGATGGGGGTTTAAATAAAACTGCTAATTAGTGACCTTGGAAACATTCTCATTGGCTAAATAATAAATAAAAATTCATCTGAGTTGGTTTTACTAGTGAATTCAATTCAAGGACTATGCTGAGATGCAGTGGATTCAGCTGGTTTTTATCCCTGACGGTCATATGGAGGTATATGAAACAGTAGGTCCATGCATTATTGGCATGCGATTAGCATGCAATTTACCATCTTCTACCTAGACTCTGCGGTCTATTCTCAGTCTCTTTTCAAGTAAAAATTTCTATATATTTTTTCTTTCACGATGATCCTATTTATTTCTTCCCCAATTTTTTTCTTTTATTCCACTGAAATCTTAACAGAAATACTCAGAGAGAAAAATACATTACAGAATCAGCATCCTACACAGCTAAACCTCCTAGATTTAAATCAGTGAGAACTATGAACGTTCTGAGCTTTCCGAATTGCCTCTTCCCTGAATCTATTCAGAGAACATCCATAAAAGGACCTGCTAGTCTCCTGGAGCAGAAAATATACTACTTTTGAATAGGAATATCTAGGTTTGAGTTCTGATTCCCCATTTCAAGCAAGTGAGTGAACTTCTCTGAGTTTCAATTGTCCTTGATAATTAAATGAGAAGAACAATGATTGTCTTGTGGTCCTCACATGGTGATTGTTAGGATCAAATGAGACAGGCCATGCACATGGTGAGTACTGATACTGTATTTAATTTCTTTTTTTTTTTTTTTTTGGTATTTTGCTTATTTTAAATTTTGCCTTGATTTTATTTTTAGAAATATTGCACTAAAATATTCATACTGTTTACTGAGTTTTTCCTGCCCCTTAAATTTTGCTCTTGAGGTGAATGCTTCACTGGTATCACTTTAGTTCTCAGATTGGGCCAGTACCATAGTAAAGGATTTAGCCAGCCAGGTACTGCTAGAGAAGAATCGTTGACGAGAACTACCCAATGCATGGGGTACCTAAGTCAGTTTAGAGGAATCAGTGGCATGCTTGGACATTCCGAAAGAAACCTTGACTCTATACCATTGTTAACTCTGAATATCTCTGTGAGAAATTCCTATTTCCCTTGGTCTCCCATTGCCCATGAGAATTCAGTGCCAGCTCCTTAGCCTAACTTCCAAAATCCATTATCCCTCTGCTGTTCACTTAGTATTAATTCTTAAATCTACAATCGATCTATCATTTCAGTTAATCATGACTACTATTTAGACAGCCTACTCTTATTTCAGTCTCCATTTTTCCAGCTGCCTTGTTCTTCCTTCCTAGAATTCTGTTTTCCTATTCAGCAGAGAAGCATTTATCAGCCATAAACTTCAAATGAATCCTTACTTTTCTGCTAGGTCTTCCCAGTCAGTTCCAGCCAAAGATGACCTCCCTTCACAAGATCCACAGTGAACACTGCCTCACTGTGTAAAAACTAAATATATCAAGTTTCTATCTCTGCTTAATCAATTTCTGTCTATATTTTGCTTTATTTATTTATTTTTCTCCAACGTACTGCTAAAATTTCAAAGGGTGAAAGACATACGTTTAAATCCCCCCCAGTAAGTTGTTACCAGTATTATACACAATTAAATTAATAAATATGGAAATACACTTCCTCCCTCTATATACGCATTTAATCACTCCCACAAACACTTTTTCTCTGTTTGTAAAGGTTCATAGTACTCCTATATTTCAAGCCATATAATACATATCATATAATTTCTATCATTTAATTTAAGATATGGTAATTTCTTGTCCTAAAATACTTCTAGTAGTTTCTTGTGAATAAGTTGATTTCACTAAGTGGATGATTACCTTTTCTGTGCAGGAAATTTGATGTCCTCTTCTTTTCTGTCAGCTCTTAGGAGTATCTACTGAAAACTATTGGAATTTCTGACAACATGCAGCTCAAACTCCTGATAATTATGGCTGACATAGAAAACATACTTATACGTATTTTACGTATATTTATTTGTTTTCATAACATATTCATTTCACATATGCATAAAATACAAATAGATAAAAATTCCCATTTCCTCTTTGTTTTGGGTTGTGGAAGCAGGCAGGTATGGTCAAGAGCGACACTGGAAGATAGAAGTTACTTCCAGTGTTCTAGTTGCTGGAGTAGCCAGGGCTTCACAGGTATTAATTATGAAGCAGGATATTTCCCTAACCCCTCCTTGGGACTCGCAACAGGGCTACCTTGTTTACTCAGCCTGCTGCTCTCAACTCTTTGTGGAAGTGACTGCACGAGCGAATAAGGTGGGAACTGGAGTACATGAGCATTGGAACTGGCTGGCCGTTTCAGTGTGCCTGCGAGATCCAACTCCACTCATTCAGACTCGCTGTGTTCCACCCCTCGGGAGGGAGAACACCGGTGAGCGGGTCCAGGAACTGTAGCAAGCACTTTTGGGCGCCAGCAGAAGTGAATTTGCGAGCCCCGTGGCAGTGTCTAGGTGGGGGTGCCTGTGACCTCCGAAGCCCCAGAGGGAATGCTACAGTGCTCTTTTAGCTCTGCCATCTGCAGAGGTCTTTAGTGTTAGCAGCTCAGTTGGCCTTCTGCCTTTTCACTTTAGGTGGCTGCTTTTTGCCAGCAAGAGCGAAGGGCCAGTGTGACAGCCTTTTGTATCCACACCTGTGGCTCCCAAGCTCTTGTCCAGCACCCAGGAAAAATGAGGTCACACAAACAAATTGAAGGATGGTAAATGCAGGGGATTTTATTGCTGATGAAGGTGGCTCTCAGTGGGAAGGGGAGCTGAAAAAGGGATGGGGTGGGTAGATAATCTTCCTCTGAATTCTGGCCATATCCAGCAGATTCCTCTCCAAAGTTATGCCATCAAGATGTCCCTCTGAAGTCAACCCACTTCTCTCCAACGTTCAGATGTAGTCGTTCCATCTACTGGCTGAGTCTGGGGTTTTCATAGGCACAGGATGGGATGGGGTAGGGTCATGGGTGGTTTACGAGAAAGCAACATTTGAGCAGGAAAACAGGGATATAAGTTCTTACTTTGGGCTGTGGTTTCATGCTTTTCAGCTTGAGGGTTGGGTTTCATCAAAAACCCACCCTTTTCTGCCTAGAATTTCTCTGCCCCCATCCCTATAAATTATATTACTGAATAAATACATAAATACTTTTATTATAGTTCTATAATTAGAGCATTTCAACGGTTCAACTCATAACATGAAAATATTACTAAATATTGCAATGTCATGGAAATGACAAGAGCTGTTACCCAATGTCATATTTTTTCCAGAATTGTCACAGGTGGTTTCCTTTGACCCTTGAAACACTCCCAGGACCCAGGGTTTATCTTATAGGTGAGGAAACTGAGACTCAAGAAGAACTGAAGTGACTCAATTAAAGTTAAAGGACTAGTCCCAGAATAAGAGCTGATTAAAAGTTTTCTGAAGTTCATTTTCCAACACCTTTAAGCCATCTCTGAAGAAAACAACCTAGGTTGTTTTTTATGAAACCTTGAATTAAGAAGGGTTTAATGTTTTGATAACTATGGCTCATGCAGAAAACAAAACCAAAAAGTGTCGTTAACTTTTTCACAGCTATTATATGCAAAGTTCATCTATGTTTAAGGAACTTATCCATTAAACTTGATTAAACATTTAGAAGTTAATCAATTTAAAATTTAAAATTCACTGAGAATTTTCTTGAACCATGTATATAGTTGCTCAATGAATTTATTGGTTAAAATAATTTTCTGACATAGACAAGGCATGAACTGGAAAACTTAGAAAGGTATATCTTTCCTTCATATTTGCTTCTTTTTAATGTTCTATTTAAAGGCTATAAACTCACAGGAAATATTTTGAAATTTTATAACACTCATAGTAAAAGCTATCTCATAAACTATGCTCACTTTTGTTCAAATTTTACCCAGAAGATGAAGCATGGGCGTGGTGGGCATTGGTAAAGTTCATCTGTAAGGTAAAGTTCATCTGTAATTAAACTTCAAAAAATATATTACTTTCAAGCCAGAAAATGATCTCAACAACAGAATAATTCAGGGACTGTGGTGATGGGGGCCAATTTGTCAAGCCTATCATTGTTTCCAGGCATTATTTGTGTCAGGTTTATCTCTGACTTCCTTACAAATCATTTTTTTCTGACTCCATGAATTCCTGTGAAATTACTCTTCCAGAAAGAAAATATGATTTTCTACAATTATGTGATAACCTCAGTTTAACACCAAATATGAAGAGAAAAGGACTAAAAGAGAAATTATCTTGAAAAAAAATTTCCTTCCACTGCACTATCTTAAAGTATGCAACTTTCAATTGAAGTTTTCCTCCCCTAATGCATTCACCTGTCATATGAGTGTTCTCCTCTTTCTTTATCTTTTCAGGCAAACTGTTAACTGAACCAGTGGTGTGCTGGGTATACTGGCTTAAGAGCCCCATTTTTTAAATTGTCAGGAATTTTGAAAGTCAGTTATTAAACAAAGCTATTATTAAAAATAAAATCCCATGTGCTTATTAAATGCATTATATTAAAAACCAAAAAAATGGATAATACACGTCTTCCTGTATATTTTACTATATTGACTATTATCTTTGCTTTTGAGGATAGTTTTGTTTAGTCTGTTTGCCGAGTGGAAGTATGGCATCATGATGGCTACTGCACATCTATTCCCAACCCCATATTCAGTTGTTTCATGTGATCTCTTGAAATCCATGGAAACTAGAAAACACTACAAATAAAGGCTTGATTTATTGTTTTGTTGTCTTGACTTAAGAAACTGATTGACAAAGTGTTATTAATGCAGATTAAACTTAGATATGTTTACCTCAGTGGCCGTTATACTGTGAATACCACAAAAACTGAGCAAATATTTTTCTAGTGTCTGAGAAGTATTATCCAATTCAGCAAATAATGTTACTTTTAAGTGAATGAAGTATGGGCATGCCTTCATTGCTTTCGTTTCTTATTACTTGTAAACACACACAAGTATAGCAACCTAAAATTTATGCTCAAACTATACTCAGTAGTCAATTACAATACAGATTAGTCTTGGCTGTAAGAAATCAGCAAAAATCACCAAAGCATTTCAGGCTTATCAGTTGGCTATATGAAATTTTCAATGTGCATTGTGTGTTTTGTTATTATTTTAAAATTGTGCTATATTTTTTAACTTTAAAAATTACAACACAAATATGTAAGTATGTATGTATATACACATGCATACACACACACACACACACACACACAAGAGTTTTGGGGGTAGGAGGAGACAATCAGAGGTTAAACAGTTGCCAGCACATCACTGCTGATAACTAAGCTGCTACTGTATAACAAATACTTAGTAATACGTGTCTCACACACTGCCCATGTATTTTGATTTGGAATAGTGAGTTCTTTATGCCACAAAAGCCTTCATATTATAGAGGTTTCTGGGTGAAAACATATTTTAAAAAGTGCCTATCATTGATGGTAGGATTGAAGACCTTTTTAGATACCCTTAAATCAGACCTGATAAAATTTGACTACCCACATGTTTTTTATCTAGTAACAGAGGATCAATAACAAGTTTATAATTTGCTAGAATTTCTTGGACAGCAAACAAAAGATAGTTTGAGTCCCAGGTTAATTTATATTTATATTTTAACCGTTGACAACTCATTTTACTTCTCTGAAAATGCAAAATAAAGAAATACACTATTCTACCAGTTCTCAAACGTAACTGCATATCAAAATCACCTCCCAAACAATTCAGATCAAGGGGTTCTTTCCTTCTAATCAGATCTACGAAAACAGAATTTCTGTAAGTGGAACTAAGAAATTGAATGATAACATCTTTATGTGAGATGTAGAACCCCTGTACCTCCAAAAGTCTTACAGGTCATGAAGTTATAATGGTAAACTGGCAGTAAGGATGTAGATGCAACACATTTATAGGAATGGATTATCAATAATTTACTCATTTCCTGGCTCATATTTGTTTCTTTGCATATATACTTCTGGTACATATGCTGTGAACTCTTACTGTATTTCATACTCTAATATTTCCCCCATTATATAATCAATGCTGCTATAAATAACTATTAGCTACTTTTAAATTTAAAAATTATATATGTCAATATTTCTAAAATCTTATGCATAAAATATTTTGAGAAATTGTGACAGATCTTTACTAAAACCAAGATTTTCTAAGGCTGAGACTGTCACCTGATCAACAGCTTGGTAATTATATGAATAAAAGAACACTAGTTTAGATAAATTTATCAGTATACTCTGGTTATTTCTTATTTTGTTTATTTATTTTTGGAATGTTCAGTATGCTGATCATTCTAATTATTTAAAAAATATTATTAAAATTCTGAAAATATTTATTAATGTTCCCTTAGGTCCTATGATATAATTTTTATAATTAATTATCATAATAAAGACTTGTAAATTACTGTAAAATTCTCATATATATCTCACATAAATTTTCACACATATTGAGTTTAATTTTTTACCAATATGTAGACAATGTTATTTCATATTTTATGAAAAGTAACTCAATCTTAGAAGGCATTATAGACAATCAGTTATGGAGATAAACTCAAAGATAGGTAGGTACACATGTTCAATATCACATGCATTTTTCATAGTTACAAGTTATAATTTTAGAATAAAACTATATAGGTGAAATGACAATTATTCTACCTAGTTGTTAACTGTTTCCTTAGAGATTTGAATCCTATCTGCTTAAATGTTCTCTTTGGAAAACTTTGGCTTTTTCCATCAGAATGCAATAATTTCTTTTCTGCTTTTTAAATATGGGAAATCTTGGGTTTACATTTTTATTTTCATATGGTTATCAAGAAACATAAGGAAAAAGACAGGTGCTATTGCATTTTGTTATCTTATTGGCTAAAATGCCTGACACATCTTACAAATTGCCTGAAATTCTTGCCATCTGCTGCTGTAAACTTCATCTAAATATAAATTACAATAAATATATTTCTTGAAAAAAAACTTTGAACAACATGGACTTTGGCTTATTTTATTGTTGTTTAATGACTTTTCTGCCAGTTAAGTTTTCTGGCGTCCACAGAGATGTCTAATGACATCAAGAATGAGTTCCTTGCAAGTGAATATGAAATCCAAGTTTCCACTCTTCTGAAAATAAGATTTAGTGGAGATATTCAAGTGTCTGCCATTCTAAGGGTACTGAATTTGGATATGGAATATTAAGATAAGTTATAATAGTTCATTGGTTCATCAAAGAGAAAAATGAACTTGCTCTGTTCCATTTATGGTTTATGGTTAGCCTTGGTTTGATCTTTCCAATTTTTCATTTGCTCCTTCAATGAATATATGAGGAACAGTGACATTTGGTGAAATTAAAAATTGGTTTATATGGTAGTTCTATACAGTAGTTTTAAGCAGAAGAATTCTGCTTTTTCCATGCAAATCTTTGACTCCGTGTCCCTGCTAGTGTGTACTTTTTGATGAACATTACAGGAGGCTTAGGCTGTCCTGCCTTGTAACAGATCTGAAGTTTTCAGAGGGGATGTTAGCAAACATGATAACAAATAATGTGTGAACTGGATTAGTCCTGCCTCCTAAAACCTGGAATCTGCTTTGATCTGGAACACTGGGTCATTCTTGGCTTCTGTAGCTTTTGCCACACTGGCTCCTGCCCCTATTTTCTACATACCTCAAAGATTTCCATTGGAGTTGCTGCCTTGTATTGAAACACTGTGAACTTGACTCACTTCCTGACATCTGAGTTGTCTTCCTACAGGTCTTCCTCTTGTCTTAATTTAAACATAGACTTATTATCCAGAACTCTAATTTTACCTACTTATTTAAATATTGTCCCTTGTGTTATTTTATTCTGTGAGTATGAATTACTTCCTTCATGAACTAAGGAACTCTAGATTACCACGTTGATCCTCTTTCCCCCTAGCTCTTTTAATAAGAACTGCAAGCTTGACCACTATCTTTAATAGGAAAAAGGGTGGGAACTACATTTCTTTTCTTTTCTTTTCTTTCTTTTTTTTTTTTTGTTGTTGTTGTTTTGAGATGGAGTTTTGCTCTTGTTGCCCAGGCTGGAGTGCAGTGGCACAATCTCGGCTCACTGAAACCTCCACCTCCCAGGTTCAAGTGATTTTCCTGCCTCAGCCTCCTGAGTAGCTGGGATTACAGGCGCCTACCACCATGCCTGGCTAATTTTTCGTATTTTTAGTAGAGACGGAGTTTCATTATGTTGGCCAGGCTGGTCTTGAACTCCTGATCTCAGGTGATCCACCCACCTTGGCTTCCCAAAGTTCTGGGGTTACAGGCATCAGCCACCGCACCCGGCCAGGAACTACATTTCTTAAAATGTATGAGTACAAAGGGCAAGGCAGAAAGGTGTAAAATCTCAGTCTTTGGCAAAGGAATTAAAATTCTAAAAATGGAAGAAGGAAGAGAAGGAGGGGGAGAGAAGAAGGCTGTGGGGGGGTGGGGAGGTACAGGGAAATAATTTTTGAAAATAAGTTATTATTTTAAAACCAAACTAAGGGTTTCATTTTCAGGAACAGATAAATAAGCACCTATCAGAACAGCCTTTCCAGAGTTGATAGCTATAAATTCTGGAGGCAAAGAAATACTTATTTGAAGACACTAGATGGAGATGAAAAACAAGCAGATGCTAGAAGGAAGTCAAGGTTTAAAAAAATACACTTGAAAGTATACTGGGTGAGGTTCTCATTTTTCCTGAATTCTATCCTGCGAACGGCCCCAGTTTGCACTGTGTAGGAAAGCTAAAACTCTGCACACTCACAATTGTAGTGGCCTGAAGAACCAGAAGATAGAGTTTGTGGCAGCTACAGCCACTGGAAAGGGAAAGTAGGGAATATGAGAAAGGAGACAGCCAGAGCAGGAGAAATCTAAATTCTATATGAACCATTCCTGAATGTCTGTGTTACCTCTGAACCACACATATGTTAACCTGACTCCATCTCTCTCCTTGTTAAACATAAAAGTATGGAATTGAGGTTTGAATACCACCCAAAAGATAGTTTTCAATTTAAATTCAACTGTAATAATAGAAGTGTCAATTCATAGAAAAGAAATTATAATCATAAATACCTATGAACCTAATAATAAAGCTTAAAAATTTACGAAGCAAAAATGGATGGAATTCTGTAGAGAAATAATCAACTTTATAGCAACTCACTCTTAGGAACTGATGAAACAACAAAACCAAAAAAATAGTAAACAACTAGATGACCTGAACAATCAAACTCCTGACATAATTTGTAATTATAAGTTTAGGGCAGATGATATATACACAAACAAAGCCCACATGCTAGGCAAAAAAAATGCAAAGATTTCACTAAATTATATTACAGGATATATTCTCTGACCTGAATGAAGTTAAATTAAAAAGTAGTTTAATATATCTAGAAAAATCGTGTATATTAATAATTAAAAAATAAACCACTAAATAATCCATGAGTTTAAAAAAGAGAAAATGGTGACAATATTTCCAACTGAATTATAAAATAACACAAAATATCAACATGTGTAGGTTGCAGGTTATCTAGGGCTTAGCTTTAAATGCTTATATTAGAAAAAAAAAGTCTACATTCAATATCCTAAGGTTTCAACTTAAGAAGCTAGAAAACAAAGAGCTAAGCAATCAATTGAGCAAATAGAAGAAAATAATAAATATACAAGAAGTCAATAAAATATAAAAGCCACTATATACGGACACTTAATAAAGCAACAGTTGATTCTTTAAAAATATTAATAAAATTAACGAAATTAAAAAAGAGAAAGAACACAAATTGTCAATATCAGTAATGAGGGCAAAAGCATATGTACGTATTCTACAGGTCATGAAGGATAATAAGGAAACATCAAGAACAACTTTCCACCAAGGAAACCAACAACTTTGATAAACAGAAATATTTCTCAAAAAATGATGAAAGTCGATTCAAGATTAAACAAATTTTAAATATGTAAATCAATTTAAAGCTGCACTTAATTATCAAAATTTGATAAAATTTAACACTATGTCATGATAAAAACTCTAAATGAACTAGGAGTCAAATGTAACTTCCTCTACCTGATGAAAATCATCTAAGAAAAATCTGTAGCTAACATGCTAATGGTGAAATAGTAAATGCTTTTCTCCTAAGATCTGGAATAAGGCAAGGATGAGGAGAGGGTTCTCACTACCTCTAGTCTTTATTGCACTGAAAGTATTAAGTATTGTATTACAAGAAAAATATTAAAAAGACACAAACTTTTGAAAGGAAGAATTAAAACTATGTATTAATGACATGGTTATTGATGTGGGCAATTCAAAGAAATGTACAAAAGGATCATTACAACTAACCTATAAATATACCATGGATATAAGCTCAATACACAAAAATAAAAATGACGATATTTATCTTGGCAACAAAAACATAAAAAATAAACTTTCAAAATGATCTCATTTATAAGAACATCAAAATCCATCACACATGTTTAAATAAATTTACCAAAAGATGTACAAGGTCTCTGTACTGAAAATATAGTATATTGCTAAAATAAATTAAAGAAGACCAGAATAAATGGAGAGAGACACTGTGTTCAAGGATCAGAAGATTCAGTATTTCTCAAATGTCAATTCTGTCCAAACTTAAATGGAATTGTCACAATCTTAATCACAATTCCAATTAAATAGCTCTTAGAAATTGGCAAGTTATTCTAAAATTGACATGGAAATGCAAGAAACCTAGAATTTCCAAAGCAATCTTGAAAAACAAAAAAGTAGGAGAATTTACATTGCCTGCTCCCTAGACTTTATGTAAAGCCACAGCATCAAATCAAGACAGTGCGATATTGTAGAAGAATTGACAATTAGATAAAAGAACCGTAGTAGAAAACTCAGTAATAGGTTCAAATTAATTAAAATTTAAATGTTCTGCTCATCTAAAGACACTGTTAAGAACATAAATCAGAAAGCTACAATCAGTAGTAAAATATACACGAGTCAGACATCTGACATGCTAATGATATCAGGAATAGGTAAACAATTTCTACAACTAAAAATAAAAAACAAACAAACTAATTTGTTAAATGGAAAATTACTTAAACAGAACCTTCACTAAAGAAGATATATGAATTAGAAATAAGCACAATATAATTAGTCATCAGAGAAAATTAAAACCATAATAAGACACCAATACCTATGCGCCAACATTAAAGAAATAGCAACAAATGTTGGCAAAGATGTGGAATAGTCATAGCTCATGGGGGTGATGACTGGGATGGGAATAAAGGCAGGGACTGACAGGAACAAGCATGGGGAAACTTTCTGGGGTTCAAGCGACTTTCTATGTTTTGATAGAGGCTTGGGTTACAGAGATATATACATTCATCAAAATTCAATTACTGTACACTTAAGATTTCTTTAAATGTAAATTTAACTCAAAAGGAAAAATCCATAAAAATATTGAGCTATAACTTCATCATTAGCATGGTGAAATATTTAGGGAATTGTATTGATGTATGAAATTTGCTTTGAAATACATCAAGAATCTAGATAGTTGATATAAGGGATTCACTGTAAAATTATTTCAACTTTATGTTTAAAATTTTACTTTTTTTAAAAAGCTGACTATATGACTATAGCTAGCATTTATTCAGAGATTATTATGTACATTTTATTCTAAATGCTTTACACATGTAAGGATTTTTAGTCTTCAGAAGGATTCTTTGGGGTGGATTCTATTTTTATCCCCACCTTACAGACAAAGAAACTGAAACACAAATGGATTAATTAGCAACTAAAAAACAATCCTGTCTTTACATGGGTAATAAGGAATTCACATGAAATGGGATAGGTTTATAGAAGAGCATGTGCATTGGAGAGGTGAAGATACTGAAGTGATGGAAACATATAATCCATTCTCTGTTTCTTCTACATTGCAACGAAATAGCTTAAGTATGAATACGCGCCCATCTGAGGGCATAGTAATATGGGAATTCAGATAGTTCAGTGTATGTTAATGACACCACTTCTGAAGTATACATATTTTTTGCTATATTTGGATGGCCCTCTTTTTAGGGGAACCAGCAGCCAATTAATCTCTTTAACAATGTTCTTCCCCATTTCACTCTCTTGCTAGGTCACTAGGAATCCAACCTAGCTTCTAGAAAGTTTACCAGGAACAAGAGGAGGGTAAAAGCCCATCCTGGATAGAGTAGCCTGAAAAGAAGTCTTTTCTACAGGACTCATTCCCCTGCACATCTACCCATGTGTCTGTAATACTCAAATCATCAGAAGAACCACAGCAAGTCATAGCATGCATCTCAAAAGGCAGTTCCTACACTAGCACCAGCAGCATATGGGGATTTTTTTTCTATAAATTCAATTATCGGGCCCCATCCTGTACCTACTGGATCAGAAATTCTGGGGATTGGAAAGGTTGGATAGTACCGCAGTCTGTGCATAAACTGGGGATTCTGATGCACACTAATGTTTGACAAACACTGGTGCAAAGAAATCCATTACTAGCTTTCTGTACTCTTATTTTTTTATGTTACGTCGAGTTCTTCAGCTTTACCTTGGCAGGATTGTCTAAATCTGCAAGGAAATGACTACAAAGTAAACTAGCAAAACCTGGTCCAGTATAATTTTCCAGGTCCTTTTTACTTATCCCTTAAACTATATACCTCTCAGGTTACTAACCACATCATATTTTCAGATGTCAGCTTTTCCTTTTTCTCTTTGATGACAAGGACATTAATAAACTCTTTGACAATAAAGACATTGATAAGCCTTTGGACAACAAGGACTGTGTCTGAATCATAATTGTCTACTTCAGATTATAACACTTACAGTAGATCATCAATAAATATCTGTCAAATGAATAATTTAGTGAATTAATAAATGAGAAAGTGAGTAAGCTTGCATGTGAGTGACAAATTATCTTGGAACTTATCAAGATCTCAATAAATAAATAAACTTATTGGCATCTCAGGAAATAGAGGAGATATCTTCCATTGACTAAACCTGGCAGTCTATATTTGAGGGTAGGTAAGGGGTGAATAACTGTATGAAATCTGGTCCTATTACATAAAAGCCTTCCGCTATTGAGGATAAATCAGAGACCAGATGCCTCTACTCCTGCTCCCACTTTTACCCCTCATTCCACTCTGTCAACTGTGTGAGAGGAAGTCTGATCTGAAACCTCTCAAAGGTGGATTTGAGGTCTCATCAAATACAGGCTGTGTGTGGTGGCTCACGCCTGTAACCTCAGCACTTTGGGAGGCTGAGCTAGGCGGATCACCTGAAGTCAGGAGTTCGAGACCAGCCTGGCCAACGTGGTGAAATCCTGTCTCTATTAAAAATACAAAAGTTAGCTGGACATGGTTGCGGGCACTTGTAATCCCAGCACTCAGGAGGCTGAGGTGGGAGAATAACTTGAATCTGGGAGGTGGAGCTTGCAGTGAGCCGAGATTGTGCCATTGCACTCCAGCCTGGGCCACAGAGCAAGACGCAGTCTCAAAACAAACAAACAAAAACCAACAAAAAAACCCCCAAAGATCTAATCAAATTCAGTCCGAGGCGCGAATCCTGTCACAATTTTGCGGGGCTCCATAGTCAAGAAAGAAGTTTTGTAAAACTTCTTTTAGTAATATATTATAAAAGTTAAATGTATTATTTAATGTAATTTATTATAGAGTCAAAACTACATTTTCAAAATCAAATTCATGCTTCCAGTAAAACATATCTATTGGGATTTGAAAAGCAATACCTTCAATTTTTATTATAATGACTATATTTTCTCAGAAAAAAACAGAACAAAAATAAATATTATTAAGAGAAAATTTACCTCCCAATCATATTAGTATCTTGA
Organism: Macaca mulatta; assembly: GCF_049350105.2. Taxonomy (NCBI): domain Eukaryota; kingdom Metazoa; phylum Chordata; class Mammalia; order Primates; family Cercopithecidae; genus Macaca; species Macaca mulatta. Next base: position 52,474,484 of record NC_133423.1, on the reverse strand, counting down.
TCTGTCCACAACCTGGCTCTTTTTTCACTGGCAGAAATAAACTAATTGAGTTGTCAGGTTGGGTAAGGAAAGGGAAAAGAGTCACCTTATATTCCCCAACCAAATCATAGTTTGGGCCTTCAGTCAACACTTTTTTTTCTTTCTCAAACACAAAAGGAATGCGGGGACTTGCGAACCACATGATAGAGTTGACATATAATAAACTGATGATAGTGAATGCTAAGTTTGCTGTTACCCCGTTGAATTTCTTTCCCAGTATTTTTCAGACATGTTGATTGTGAAATACCTTGCATCACATTTGGTCCAGGAAAAGTAAAAGCGAGAGAATGGCATATTATTTTTTAAAAAGAAAAGCCCAACAAAACTAAAATTTTATTTAATATACAGGGTAATTTACTTTGTATACAATTGATTTTTGAATTGAATAATATTGTTATTGCATTTGTACTATTATATTTTTGCCTGATATCTATTGAAACTTATAGTTCTTTTGTTGTATGTACCACATTTTCTTTATCATTTGTCAATTGACATTGAGGTTGATTCTAACTCTTGGCTATTGTGAATGGTACTGCAAAAATAAATGGAAGTGCAGATATCTCTTTGACATATTGTTTGCACTTCCTTTGGTCATATACCCAGTAGTGGGATTGCTGAATAATATGGTAGTTCTATTTTGTAGTATTTTGAAGAAGCTCCATACTACTTTCTATAATGGCTGTCCTAATTTGTGTTCCCACCATCAGTATTTAAGAGCTCCCTTTTCTCTACTTGCTTGTCAACACTTACTCTCTTTTGTCTTTTTGATAATAGTCATTCTAACAGGTGTAAGGTGTGATCTCATTGTGGTTTTCATGTGATTCCCCTGATGGATAGTGATGCAGAGCGTTTTTTTCATATACTTGTTGGTCCTTTGTATGTCTTTTGAGAAATGCCTATTCCGTTCTTTTGCCTAGTTTTTTGTAATAGGGTGTTTTGTTTGCTTGAGTTTTCTGTGTTCTATATATATTTGAGAAATTAATGTCTTTTTAGATATAAAATTTGAAAATATTTCCTCCAATTCTCTTGTCATTTGTAACAACATCAATCGACCAGAAAGACATTTTCAGTAAAATGAGCCAGGTACAGAAGGAATGATTTCACTTGTATGTGAATTCTAAAGAAGTTAATCTCATAGAAGTAGAGTGTAGAATGGTGCTTACCAGAGACTTGGGTGGTTAGGGGAGAGGAGGACAGGGAGAGGTTGGTCAATGAATAGATTTTATTATAGTTAGATAGGGGGAATTATTTGAAAATGGCAAGAATAGAGACAGAATGTATATAAATGATTGCTTGGGTCTAGGGAGTGGGGAGGGGAGAGAAATGGGGAATGAGTATTGCTGGTTCTAGAGCTTCTTTTTGGGGTGATGAAAATATTCCAAAATAAATTGTGATGATGATTGCACAACTCTGAGAAAACTAAAAAGTATTGGATTGTACACTTTAAGTGGGTGAATTGTATTTTAATATTTGTATCTCAATAAAATTAAAATATATATATATAGCTTTATTGTTCTTCCAACTCATTTAATTTTGAGAAAGTCTGGAAAGGCTTTCTGAAAGAGTTTTTCATAAAAATTGTACTGCATACAGGTGATTCCAGGGTGTCTTCACTGGCTTACCAGTATTTTGACCAAGTGCTTGTTCCTGTTTTCATTTTGTCATAATCAATGAGTGAGTGATGTCTTCTCTTGGTCATTAAGCTTAGCAGCTAGACAGATTCTACAGCAACTCTATGGTAGCCATGTCAAAAAGTCTAAAGAAAGTAGCATGAGGCAAGGGTTCTCTTCTTATGTTTTGTAAGGGAGATAAACTTCCTCAGAAGTTTTCAACAGGCTTGCCTCTATGTCTTATTGACCGTAACTGGGTCAAATGGCCACCACTATGGAAAGAAATGCTGGGAATGTCATTCTCTGGCATTTTCAGCCTCCCTCTGGGGAGGCAGACATTGAAGAAGAAAAGAAGAGACAAAGGGAATAGTATTTACAACATTGGCTCATAGTAGAATCATGTCACATTTCTTAAACAAAAGGTATTAACTTATAAAAATGAAGTAATTATTGGTAGGATTTAAAGTTATATGACTAAGAATAATTTTTTCAAATACAGAGGACTTTCTAGTAACCCTAAAAGTGTGTATTAGATTAGTCCTTCTATGAACCCTTTCATTTCTATTACTTATTTTCATGAATTGTTCTCAGCGCTTTCCTTAATCCCCACTATAAAAATTCAAAAGTCAAAGAGATGCAGTGTGATTACTAAACTGCAGCAGGAAGTCATAGGTAAATACAGACTTGAGATGATGGCAAAAGTTCACCCTTGCCTTCCCTAATCAAACAGTCTCTGGATTAAGGCAAATTCCAGGTCAGGAAGTATAACTGTTAAGTTTAACAAAAGAAACAGAATATATGAATTTTCTTCCTTTGAATTGAAATGTGACCCTCGGTTTTTGAAAATATTTAAACATTCTATTTTCCCGAGAAAAATAAGAAAAAGTTCAGCTATATGTTCACATATATATGCACATATCCACAGAGACATAGCCGTGTGTGTGTGTGTGTACCAACAAAACGCCACTCCCTTGATGACAAATCAGTGACTATTTCTTTCCTCTAGCAAAATTCTGATGAACCAATATTTCAGGTTCATGCAAACAGATTCCTCGTAGAATGAATTTATTATTTGTATCATTATTAATATTACACTCAGCTCTGAGAAGGATGCCTTCAAAAGATTCCACTGCCCTTTGTTGTGTGCAAGTGTGTGTGATTTTGATTAGCAAACCTGCACACCTCCTCTAAGTTTCCTTCTGAGCTTGTGCAGTTAAAATAATTATAATAAAATCTATTAACTGCTTGTTACTGCAGGGGGAAAAGGCACTGCATCCAAGCTTCCATCTGCAACCATTGATTCTGAAGTGGTGAGTGACAGTTCCCCACCGCCTAAGTAGGTTATAACAAGCTAGCTTCAGGCTGCAACAGCCAGTAGAGTGCAGAGGAGAAACGACTGGCCTCCAAACTAGTCTTAAGCCTCAAGAAAGAAAGAAAGGGGGGGAATATCTCTGCCAATAACTGCAGTGCCTATTCTCACATTCAGCAGCAGGAGCTTTGTAATTGCCAACTCGCTTTAATTCCCACTCACACCTTGGGGGGACAAAGCAGAGAACTCTCTCTAACGGATAGTAATAAAACTATTATTCATCTAATCACCCACAAACACATGTGTTTCTTTTGTAATGACTCTGTTGCCCTCATCCCCATAAAACGCACACACACATGCATAAGCCAACTCATGCAAATGAAAACACAATAGTGAAGACAATGTAAACCAAAAGAACAGGCTGCTTTGCAGACATACAGAAATCCAGCTCACATTCATCCTTTATACATATAATCCCAATGAATTCCTATCAATCCCACGCACCACGGTTAAGACCCTGTTTGTAGTAATAAGGAGAATCCACACAATTATTTATATTTTTCAAATGAGATCACTCCGTTTGCTTCCAGAGACTGACCAAAATATATCAGGTGAAAGTGCATTTCAGATTGGAAGCTGGCCTCATTTCTGTCTTGGATGTTGCATATGCCTATATAGATGAGCTATCAGCAGCATATGATCACCACTCAATTACAATATTTTTGTGTGTGTATGTGTATACATATTGGCACAAACCCAAATCATCTGATTTATCTCTGTCCATTTCTGTCAATACACACACACACACACACACACACACACACACTTTTTATTGTATCAGGCTTCACAGGAATTATATTTGTCTGTGTGTATGAACCAGTACTCTAATATTAATTTCATATTATAGCATAATGGGCCAGTACTCTCAACCGTGACTGACAATAAAATAATAAGACAGTGAAATATGAGGTGGTGATGGTAAAAACATCAGATATATCAATATGAATTAGTGCTGTCCTCTAGAATACAATTTATAATGATTTTCATTTATAACAAAATGAAAGTTTTAAATCTTCATTTTTAATATTTTAAAAATCTTTAATTTTTAATTTTTAATTTTAATTACAAATTACTTTAAATTTCAGACCAGATGCAATGGCTCACATCAGTAATTCCAGCACTTTGGGAGGCTGAGGCAGGAGGATCACTTGAGGTCAGGAGTTGGAGGCTAGTCTGAACAAAAGAGTAAGACACCATCTCTATAAATACATAAATGCATAAATAAATATGCACATCATATGATATTTTCTTTCATTTAAAAAAATCTTTAAATCATATTGACAAGAAAACTGACCAACTACATTAACATTTGATTCAGAATGATATCCTACTTCAGCCTTAAAAAAACTTGTTTTTTCATAAGTGTTCATGATTTTTAAAGGAAATCTATATTCAAAATAATAATTTCCCACCATTGAATTTCATCAAGAGAATGTGCCATCTTCAGACACATAAATTTAATTGTATGAATATGAATATTCTCTGACTGGATATTTTAAGTAGGCACATCTCCATAAGAAGACTGTTCTGGAAAATGTGATCTATTATTTCGATAATCCAAACAAATTATAACAACCGTTGCAACAATAGTAATCAATATTTCAGGCAGAAGTATGTTTTCAGTGAAGGTTTGAATGATCCGGTTAATTTTTGTAAATAAATTATGAAATTTTCACAAGTGTACACATACACACTGGCTCAAAGTTCTTAGTTTCTAAAAAATTAAAAAATGCGGTATTGTTTCCATTGCTACTCTATTGCATTAGGTTGAGCATGATTTTACAATAGACTGGCAGACAAAATAAACTTATCAGAAGTGAGACTATTCCTTTATTCTCCTGAATTCCAGAAAGTGTCATCAATTTGAACATATTCTGACCCATGAATCTGGGACAGTAAACTCCCCACTGCACAAAGTTGCTTATGGACCTGTCAATACTTTTTGTTCATTTTTGACAATACCGGAATGACAGTTCCACTCTTCTCCAGAAGCATACGGAACTTTGCATCTTAAAGTTTAGGGTACGTTAAAGTACTTGTTGCTTCCTAGGCAGCCTTGATGAAGTAGACTACCCACTGATACCATAAGCAGTGCAGTTGTGTGCACATAAAAAAATTCTTATCTCAAATAAGTCCATTGGACAGTGAGTATGTATAATATGTAAACCCCAGAAAACCTGTCATTGTAAACAGGGTAGTGGTGGTTTATGTTAGCATGTATATATTTTAAATGTACTTCTGCATGCCCTTAGTAAATTTGCTGTACCCCATTTCTAATCATGAGAGAGATACAATAATAATTACCATCAAGCTGACATTGCTAAGCTCTTACCATTTATTTGCCATTCATTGTGTTAAGTGATTTGGAAGTGCTATTTTACTAAATTCTCATAAAAAATCCATGAGACAGGTATTATTGTTACTCCTATTTTAAAGTAAGGAAATGGAGGCAAAAAAAAAGTATAACTAACATCTTTAGAGCTCACTTTCAATAAATGGTAAATCCAGGATGTCATACTTTGGCTTCCCACAGAAGGACACCCTAGTCGAAGATTTGAGTAAAAGTAGTTGACTGTGCAAGAAGCAGCAGTAGAAAGAAGGGAACTGAGAAGCTGAGAGAGTGGCCAGTTTTAGGTGCATCATTAAGTAGGCTGTGACTGTGGATTATTGGAGCTTTATCTTAAGTAGAAAATCTTGGAAACAGCGGACTACATACCTCAAACATATCCCAATCTAAGTGGTGGGAGCTGCAAAATATACATTAATTCTGCTCAGTCATTAATTGAGGAATACTTAGAGGGGTGGCATTTCTACATAACCCATAGCCAGAGTCACTTTCCTAAGCTTCAGAAAAAGCCCTCAGGCAAATGCTATAGATTCTAGAAGTAGGCAATCAGCCTACAGGCACTGAAGTGGCAAGACTCCAAGGATATGGATGGGGCATTGGTGCTAATTAAGATGGAGGTTTCACAGTGACTTCATGATTTTATATAGGACAGAGATAATTCGATTAGACTGCTGTAATTGTGCGTGTGTCTTAAAGCTGCATTTGAATCACAATTGTACTAATTTTACTTCGCATGTATGTTTATTTGGGAACTGAAAAGAACTGATAATGATTTGGGAATTTTAAAAAGTCCCGAGCCACCCCTTGAACCATTGCTGCCTTTTTATGTACTCAGATCTGTCTACAAAGCTCATACACTTAACTACTGTGCAGATATCTCTGACAAAAGCACATCTCTGTAGTGGAGAAAGTTGACTCCAACATCTCCTTTCAGAGGTTCTCAGGCTTCTGAGGGCACCCATGTTCTGCTGTCTTCCCTGCATGCATTAAAGATTCTAACACACTTTACGCAGTGATTACAGTAGAAATGTTCCCTTGTGATTTGATCTGTTGGGGAAGGGGTCAATGACCTCAGAGGAAGAAACTTGTAAGCAAAACTATCTCCCCCACTCATCTGACATACTATTTGAAAATTTACCAGATGGGACTAAGCTCTTAGGGAAATATTTGTTATTTGCAGACTTCGTTTCTGCCTGATTGGTAATGTTTTGATTATAACTTCTTTTATGGAAATTTGCATTTTATTCCTTTATTATACATTAGGTTTTTAAAGTTAGCAAGTTCTTAGAACTTCCCTCATATCAAGAAATAAAATATGACAATATTATGACAACTACTCAAGATGGAAAAAAGGAAGCTGCTCAGAGACAGTAAATCCTGCTTTGGTGCTAATGGATGGATCCTTGGGCAGGATTAAATAGCAGGCAGGCATTGCTTCTATGACAATGATCTCAGAACAAAAGCCAGCGAGGTGTCTTTAAAAATAAATTTTACCTAATTCTCAGGTGTTCTTAAGGGCAAATCCTTCTTTAAGACCTATCCTAGAACAGAGGTAACTTAGACTCCTGGTGCATTAGAGAAGACATGACAGTAGAGATTATGAAATTCAATTACAATTACAGAAGAACCTGAGACTGATAGAGTAAGTTAACTGTATATGAGAGTGGTATAGATAATGATTCCAGAGAACAGGGGCCCTATTACTTATGGTTCTTCTCGTCGTTGTCCATTAATATAATTACAAGTCTTTTTTCTCCAATTATTTTTCTTTCATATTTTCAACATAATGAGAGGGAAGTAATACAGCAAAAAAGATAATAATTAGGAGCACCAAGAAGATGAGAGGTAGGAAAAAGAAAGAAAAAAAGATTGGAAAGTAATGCATGATGGCTGTCGTGTTTAGTAATTGGTTTCTAATGCATTTGAAAGAGCATAAGATGAAAGGGACTCTGAGTAAGCCCTCTGTGATCATGATATTAGAAATCAACTACTGATAGCTTTCAAGAGCTTGAGCCTCGCTTTGGCTTTCAGCTGCACTCAAGGTTAAAAGACGAGAGGCCACATATTGAAGAGATGGAGAACATCAGAAAGGCATTAATAATTGGCATCCTATAAAAGGTCCTATCAAGTTAGTATCAGAGAAATGAAGGGACAAACTAGTGTCTTCTAAATATCATATAATGTTCAGACATTGGAGCTAAATGATATTTTCTATTCAGTGTAAATCTTTCCTTATTTTGTTACTCATTGGCAATGAACTTCTCGAGGGACTTTGATCTTGGGGTGAAAAAAATCCATTCAAAAATCACCCAAGATTTCAACGAGTAAGAAAATACTATTACATATGTAAGAATTAGGAGCATCTTTTTGGTGCTCCTAATTATTATTTTTCATTCATTTTTATTCAATTCATTTCCTAAGCTGGGTATGTTCCAACATGTAATTCTACCTACGTTAGGTCTGTATGGGCCACACAGCAAAGTATTCAACTAATACCTATTTTTGAGGGGTTCTAATTTCATTAGAGATCAGGCACAAACATATCAAGCAGTGGCCCAACAGTGTGAAGTCCATACCGTGGGCGAAGAGGGGCCAAAGGTAGGAAAGTAAGAGAGATAACATGGAGTGGACCTCAATCTGACTTTGAAGATAAATTTGATTTGAAAGATGAAGAGAGATCAGTCAGGATTGTGAGCAGAGCATGACCAAAGGTGTATGAATCAGAAGCAGGAATAAGAGTGAGATAGGAGGGAGTCAAAGTAAGTTTAAACACTGTAGTTCAGGATTCCATGGGCCACTGAAAGCCACATGGAACACTTTTTTTTTTTTTTTTTTTTTTCCTGAGACGGGCTATTGCTCTGTCGCCCAGGCTGGAGTACAGTGGCGCGATCTCGGCTCACTGAAAGCTCCGCCTCCCGGGTTTATGTTTTTCTCCTGCCTCAACCTCGTGAGTAGCTGGGACTACAGGCGGCCGTCAACACACTCGGCTATTTTTTTTTTTTTTTTTTTTTTTTTTAGTAGGCGCGGGGTTTCACCGTGTTAACCAGAATGGTCTCCATCTCCTGACTTCGTAATCCGCCGTTCTCGGACTCCCAAAGTGCTAGGATTATAGGCGTGAGCCCCTGCGCCTGGCCAGAACACTTTTAAAAAGAGTCACAGGAAGAATGTAAAGACCTGAAAAGAAATTTATGAGTTAAGAATACAGTGATTCAATGTGAAGTCTTCTTTAGAATTGTACAATTAAACACGGAGTGTGAGAGTTGGATAATTATACCTTTTCAAATTGGCTCTGACGACAGGTGGAATCTTCTCAGAGGCTGGGAAAGTAGTTCTTGTTTTTACTTTCAGACGCTTCACCATAAGCCGTTGAGAACTGTGGCATTTTGATTTAGATTTTTAGAAACCTTAGTAATAATTTCCAAATCCCACAGCCTCTGCTAACAATGGATAAACATTAGTAAGATATAGATATCAGAATAAAAATGCCTTTCAGCGCAGTATCTACCTGTGTCAGAGGAAAAATATACTTCTCATTGTTCTGTTGTATCTGTATTTCAGAATTGCTCAGCATTTCTGGGAGCCTGTTATCTAAGGCTGTATCTATGCAGGAAAGTTGAAGCAATTGCCTACTATTTGAAACAAAACAAAAGGAAGGACAGCAAAGCAAAAATCGAGTTTGAAACAAGCATTTTTGGGCTGTCTTATCACCTTGGATGGTTTACATAACTCCTCAATGGGAATGTAAGTTCTGTTTCTCCAGATAGGCACGAGCTAAAATTTGCCATTACTAGCCAGTGGGAGCACAGAGCGATTAAAATCTACTGAAATAAGTCTGAGAGAAAGACTGCCTCTAAACATAAATTATGGAAAGTTTAAATGCAGATTTTATTGCTATAGACTTTTCTAATTTTATTTTTCCTAAATAGGATGTTTATTAGCCAGGAACACTTAACCCCTAAATCAGAAGAAGCCCAAGAGTTCAGTAACACTGGGATCTTGTTAATGTTGTTTATTTACTTTTCATTTCTTGCCACAAATTGTTTTGTTCTAATAGCATTAATGAAAATGAAATTGGACAATGTGATTGAAAAATAGTCTCCCGCCTTGAAAATAAATGTGTCCGCTTTGCCTCGAAACTTATTTTCGCTAGCCATAGGAGATCATTATCAGAATGGAGCATTCAGTCCTGTCCATGCTACACAAGCTCTTTTGGGCTTCATCTTTAAGGGAAATTATTTGTCAGAAATTCTGTGCTGACCAGGTCTCAGCAGACCACTGACAGAGGATCAAACCCAGTGTGCTTAAGAACCAAGAGTTAAGCTCTACCCAGAGCCCATACTTTACAATTGTTTTCAGAATTCAATTAAATAGAGATTATGGAGGTCTCTCACCAGTAACAGACCTTTATATAATGGGATTAAACCTGCTGATTTTATACCATCTGTGGGCTTTTTTTTTTTTTTGCATTAAATGTTATGTTTCTAACATTTATTGTTATATTTGTGAGTTATTTCGGTTTGTACATTTTTTTCTGCTCTATAACATTTATTGATCAAATATACAATATGTATTCTCTTGCTTGGATCATTTTCATATTTTTCTGTAGTTATGTTGCAGTTACCACATTACAGAATGAATAGTCTTGTGTGCCTCTCTTGTGTGTATAGGTTAGAGAATCATATTTGTAAGAGAAGAACTAATCAGTAATATTTATGCCCATATATGGATTTCCAGAAGACTGTCAAATGGTTTCCCACTGATACTCTATAACTACTGAATCCAGCAGTGGTGAAGGATTCTTGTTGCTCCACACTCATACATTCGTGATAGTTTCAGATAAAACTTTCGTTAATATTTTGGTCAAAAACATGGTGTCTTTCCGTATGTGTATTGCCCACTTTTAATTTCTCTCTTCTCTAAAAGTATATCTGTGCATTTCTTTGGCTGGAATAATTTAAAATTATTTTATATTATAGACACACATTCCCTGTAAGTTACGTGAGCTGGAGCCATTTCCTGCCAGTTTTGACTTTCCTCTGCTTTTTTATGGTTGTTCTTTCGATAAATACAATTTGTTAATTTTTAATATGGTTCGTTATACCGCTTCTGTTATGTTTTGTGGATTTTGTATCTAGAGGAAGAACTTTATCATAATCTGAGTCATAAGGCTATATTTCTTTATCTTCTACCAAGAGTCTCTGATTTTTGATGTTTACATTTAAGTCTTTAATACACCTAAAAATAAGTATGGTGTAAGGCAAAAAAAAAATTTTTTTTAAAGATGGAGTTTCCCTCTTGTTGCCCAGGCTGAAGTGCAATGGTGCAATCTCGGCTCACTGCAACCTCCGCCTCCTGGGTTCAAGCGATTCTCCTGCCTCAGCCTCCTGAGTAGCTAGGATTACAGCTGCATGCCACCATGCCCAGTTAATTTTTGTATTTTTAGTAGAGACTGGCTTTCACCATCTTGGCCAGGCTGGTCTTGAACTCCTGACCTCGTGATCCACCCACCTCAGCCTCCCAAAATGCTGGGATTACAGGCATGAACCACAGCACCCTGCCAGGTAAATATTTTTTTAATTCCAAAAACAACAACAAAATGTTACAATGTTATCTTACATCTCTGTCTGGGTTTGTTTCTAGTCCTTTTATTCCATTCCATTGGTGAGTTTGTGCATTTATCACTTTGACTATCGCAGCACAAATAAGTTGCTGTAATCACTATGTCTTACTATACCTTTCCTTCAGAAACATCTTGGCTATTGGTGTGACTTTGTCCTTACACATATATTAGAAATAGCTTGCCAAGTATATTATAGCTTTTATTTTCTTTTTCTTTTTCTATTTTGGAATAGTTAACACAATTTGAGAAATATAGACATATTTCAATATTGCTTTTCTTATAACTGCGGTCTATTCGTATGTATTATGTTTCCTCTAATGAATTTTTATCAAATTTTAAAATTCCTCTATAAAGGTCATCTGCATCTTGTGGTAAATGTGTTCCTAGATATCTGACTCTTTTTAAATTTATGTTGTAAAGGATATTAATATTTTAGTTTACATTGTTACAAGTATATTAACATGCAATGCATTCTGTAGTTGAACTTACATCTAACCACTTTGCTAAATTATTTTATTAATGATTTTATTTTATAGATTATTTGTTGTATTTTATGTAGATATATTATTTTTTATTTATGACAGTTTTTTTTTTTTTTTTGAGTTGCAGTCTTGCTCTATCGCCCAGGCTAGAGTGCAGTGGTGCCATCTGGGCTCACTGCAAGCTCTGCCTCCTGGGTTCACGCCATTCTCCTGCCTCAGCCTCCCGAGTAGCTGGGACTACAGGCACCTGCCACCACACCTGGCTAATTTTTTTGTATTTTTAGTAGGGGCAGAGTTTCACTGTGTTAGCCAGGATGGTCTTGATCTCCTGACCTCGTGATCCGCCTGCCTCAGCCTCCCAAAGTGCTGGAATTACAGGCGTGAGCCACCGTGCCCAGCCTATGATAGATATTTTTCCTTTTAAGTTCTTATAGTAATTATTTTACTTGCCTATGTTCTTGTCTAGGAATTGTAACTGTAGCACAATGTTGAATATATATATGTTGATTTTTTTATTTCAGATTTTATATCTCTGAACGTTTTATGTTTAAGACATATCTGTGAACGTTTTATAATTATGAATAATAATTCATAATTTATTATAATAACATCAATTTATGAAGCCCTTAGAGTCTGTATTTATTATTATTTTACCTCTTAAGGCTGGTGACTTGTTTACTTGTCTGATGATTTGGGATTGAAAGATATGTTTTTCTGAAATTATTCTGTGTAACGCTGTACCTTACTCCAGAGAAGTTTTGCTCTTGGTTCTGTAGGGTGTGACATTGATCTGACACTATTTTTATTTTATTTAAGTACACCAGCTTAATTTTCTGTCTCAAATACAGTTCTTTAACACAGCAGAATCTATACAATTTTTTTCTGTGGATCCCAGCACTGGTGCCATTTTACCCTAAGGTTATCATTTCTTTTGTCTACAGTTTCTTCTTGTTTCAAGTCACTATCATTTATTTATGTAGTTCTTTTTTTTTTAAAGTATTTATTTTTCCTTAGAGATTCCCTTTGCTTTCTTGTGAGCTCAGCAATTCTCTCAGTGTTATGTTTGCAGGATTTTTTTCCAGCATGTTCCTCCAAAGTTCTTAGTTCTCTATATTGGTGCCATAATTTTATACAGGTTTATTTTTCTTTCTAAAAAGTAGAAGCCTCTGCACCTCACTCTTCCCTGAATAATCATCTTAGTCACCTGATCCTTGAAAGATGTTGAGTGATTTGTGTGCTAAATTAGTAATGACTGGAAAATGTTGGCTCGTATATTTTGAATTGTATTGAGGGCAACAGCAGACATTGTGTCTTCAGCCAAAGACTTAAATTTTTATTTACATAAAAAATAAAGTAGAAAGTGTCTTTAAAACTCTGATTTTTTAGTACCTGTTAAAGAGGATTATTCAGTAGTTTCAACAACTTGGAAACGTACATTTTCCATCATCTTAGGTGATTTCTGATCCAAAGTGTGTCTAAAGATCACATCTTGAGAACTACCTCAATCTATCTATCTCACACCTGTTCTTTCTCTCTTCCTGTCCCTGCGCTTTGAATGCCCTAAATTCCATTTCTGTTTTCCCTTTTATTCTTTCTTACTCACTACCATTCTACGTTTTGTGGTTACTTATACTTATCTCATACTTGAGCTCAAATGCCACCGCCTCCAGGAAGCTTTCTTTCAAGGCCTTAGTAAAAGTAGTATTAATTTCTATAGAAACTTATTGTTGCACCTCTTCATTGTATATTTTATTTATGTTTATTAATTTTGTTTAACACAAGGTCATGTACTCATCGAAATAGTGGTTTCCTCTAGAAGATAACGTAGGCAATACCATCCTGGACCTAGGAACGGCAAAGATTTCATGACAACGGCACCTAAAGCAATTGTAACAAAATGAAAAATTGACAAATGGATCTAATTAAACTTAAGAGCTTCTCCACAGCAGAAGAAACTATCAACAAAGTAAACAGACAACCTACAAAATGGGAGAAAATATTTACAAACTATGCATCTGACAAAGGTCCATATCCAGCATCTGTAAGGAACTTAAACAAATTTATGAGAGAAAAACAACTCCATTAAAAAGTGGGCAAAGTGCTGAACAGATACTTCTCAAAAGAACACATACATGCAACCAATATTTTCCAGTCGTTACTAATTTAGCACACAAATCACTCAACATCTTTCAAGGATCAGGTGATTAAAAAGCCTCAATATAACTCATCATTAGATAAATTCAAGTCAAAACTACAATAAGATATGGTCTCACACCAGTCAGAATGGCTACTATTACAAAGTAAAAAAATAACAGATGCTGGCGAAGTTGTAGAGAAAAAGGAACCCTTATACAATGTTGGAGGGAGTGTAAATTAGTTCAACCATAGTGGAAAGCAGTATGGCAATTCCTCAAAGAGCTAACAGCAAACTATCATTTTGCCTAGCAATCCCATTACTGGGTATATACCCAAAGAAACATAAAGCATTCTACCATAAAGACACAGACACATGAATCATAATTGCAGCACTGTTCACAATAGCAAAGACAAGGAATCAACTTAAATGCCCATCAATGATACACTGGATTAAAAAAAAAAAGGGGGTACATATACACCACAGGATATTATGCAGTCATTAAAAAAAAAAAAAATGGATGGAGCTAGAGGCTATCATCTTTAGCAAACCAACACAGGAAAAGAAAACCAAATACTGTATGTTCTCACTTATAAGTGGGACCCGAAGTAACTATTGGCTTCCAAGCTTTATACCCGGGTGATGTAATAATATGTACAACAGGCGGGGTGCAGTGGCTCATGCCTGTAATCCCAGCACTTTGGGAGGCCAACATGGGTAGATCACAAGGTCAGGAGTTCGAGACCAGCTTGGCCAGCATGGTGAAACCCCATCTCTACTAAAATACAAAAAAAAAAAAAAAAAAAAAAAATTAGCCAGCATGTTGATGCATGCCTTTAATCCCAGCTACTTGGGAAGCTGGGGCAGGAGAATCACTTCAACCCAGGAAGCAGAGGTTGCAGTGAGCCGAGATCGCACCACTGCACTCCAACTTGGGTGATAGAGGGAGACTCTGTCTCTGGAAACAAAAACAGGACAGGCACGGTGGCTCAAGCCTGTAATCCCAGCACTTTGGGAGGCCGAGACGGGCGGATCACGAGGTCAGGAGATCGAGACCATCCTGGCTAACACGGTGAAACCCCGTCTCTACTAAAAAATACAAAAAACTAGCCGGGCGAAGTGGCGGGCGCCTGTAGTTCCAGCTACTCGAGAAGCTGAGGCAGGAGAATGGCCTAAACCTGGGAGGCGGAGCTTGCAGTGAGCTGAAATTTGGCCACTGCACTCCAGCCTGGGCGACAGAGCGAGACTCCGTCTCAAAAAAAAAACCAAAACCAAAACCAAAACCAAAAACAAAAAAATATGTACAACAAATCTTCATGACGCATTTTTCTATGTAACAAGCCTTCACATGATGTACTCCCAAACCTAAATTTAAAATGTGTGTATGTGTGTGTGTGTCTGTGTGTGTATATATATATATATTTACATATGTGTGTGAAATAAAAGAGTGGGTTTCCTTGTATTTAATTTCTTGCACCAAGGGCTTAGTATATTATACAATACGTAGCAGGCACCTAGTAAGTATATTCTAATTGAAAATACCTCTTCTGGTAGAAAAATAAAATACACAAAACACATTTATTTCTGTCAAAACCTAATCTAGGCCGGGCGCGGTGGCTCAAGCCTGTAATCCCAGCACTTTGGGAGGCCCAGATGGGCGGATCGCGAGGTCAGGAGATCGAGACCATCCTGGCTAACATGGTGAAACCCCGTCTCTACTAAAAAAAAAAAATACGAAAAACTAGCCGGGCGAGGTGGCGGGCGCCTGTAGTCCCAGCTACTCGGGAGGCTGAGACAGGAGAATGGCGTGAACCTGGGAGGCGGAGCTTGCAGTGAGCTGAGATCCGGCCACTGCACTCCAGCCTGGGCGACAGAGCGAGACTCCGTCTCAAAAAAAAAAAAAAAAAAAACAAAAAAACAAAACAAAAAAAAAAAAACCTAATCTATTTCTTAACAATTTGAAGCATTTTTAATATCACAGATAGAACTAAAGGATGAGTTTCCTAATCCTATGTACCATATCTTTCTTTAGTCATATTATCTATACAAGGAGATAATCTGCTTTATTAAAAAGAACCAAAGCCAGATAGTAGGGAAAGTAGTAAAAACAGATATAATTTAGAAACTGTTAAATTGGGGGAAAAGAGATCACAGTATAGAATAATTGAGCCTAATTACGAATACAGCAAGAACTGGTTGGATTCACAGCCAACCAGCAGAATGATAAGAGTCAGTAGATGGACAATTACAAAAGGGAGACGTCAGCATAGGATAATTATTTTTAAACTAACTAATTGGATTCTTGCTGAAGGCAGGTCAGGGTGATCAGATATCAATGTGGGGAAAGGAAATTGATCAGATATCAAAGGTAATCAGATATCAAAATGGAAAGATTATACCTTAACCGACTTAACAGGATTTTTGCTTAAACTGGACTCGGCAGGCTGAAAACAGGGGCCATGAGTGAGGCCTGGTCAAAAAAGGCTCAAAGGACCCTCTCTAAAGTTTGCTCGAGGAGAGAGTCTTTGTCATCTTTACTTCTGTTTAATTGTTTTTATCACAGCTGCTATCATATTGTAATGAACATTTTTGAGAAAAGTTTACAGTTGAAATGACTACTTGGCCAGAAAATATCTGTAAAGGTTGCACCCATCTGCTCCAAATATACTTCTAGAAGAACTATAACCAGAGGCCAATTTTCTATGTCAAAGGTGAATATTAGCTCTTTAAATTAAAACACCGACAGTATATTCAGCATAGCTGAGGCACACTCTTTCATCTCTTGGCTGCTGCTGCATGTAGCAGCTTCTTTTGTGTAGAAGGATGAGTGTGTGACTTCAAAGGATGAGGATTCAGTAGGACTTCAAAGGTGATGTGACAGATGGTACATGAGGAAGCATGGCCCAATGCCTATTCTCACATTAAAAGGTGTTTTTTTTAAACATGAACTCTGTTGACATTTACACATGATAATGAGTATGGCATTTCATCTGCCCATGCTTCTCTGTTGTAGTCCCACGTTAGTTATCCACTGAACACGAAAGAATGCTGGGAGCCATCTTGAATAAATGGAAAGTTAGACAAAATGGCATTCAGCAACCTTTCAACAAATATCAGGCTTCATTCATACTAGTGTCTGCTTGTCAATAAAGCAGACAATTCCAGGGTCATAAATGGCAATTATCTTTAACTAATCCAATTCAATATCTCTTTACTGAATGTTTGTTATGCATGTAACATTAACTGCCATGAGAGATTTAAAAGAAAGATATTACATAGTTCCTGCTTAAGAAAATCAATGTGAGATTTTAAAGACATATAGATGTGAAGCAATCTGAGGACTGTACAAAGTGCTGAAATTCATGATATATTCACTGAGACTTCACCAAGAAGGGGTACACACAGAATATGTTTGTCGGAGCATTCAGAGAGGATGACTCTGCCAGAAATGTAGTTGCAAGCAGCTGCTGAGTTACTCTGTATCCTAAGAAGGTAGGATTCATCAGGGAAAAAGAACTACAGAAGAAAAGAGTAGAAGGGGAGAAAGGCAAATTATGACACCTTAGTTTGGTGCAAATCACAAAAAGACAACAATTTTAGAACCCTTGACCTTGTTTTTACTTTATATCTTCCTGAAATACAAGCTGAAGTTCCTCAAAAGGAATGAAAACAAAGGAAAAGAAAACTTTAATTGTGATTTTAAACATTAGAAATTTAAATAGATCTTGCAAATGTGTATTATTAACTTTTTATTGGTGATGGTAGGTCTAATGAGACTCCTATGGAAAAGGGGAGCTGTGAATCCTCAGTTTACAGTCATTTCTTCCTCCTTCTGTACACAAAAACACAGCAATAGTAACTAACAAATTCTTCACTTTTTTAAGCCATGAAATAAAAAGATCATTCATGTCACAGAGCTTATGCATAAGGACTATTTAAATTGTTTTCAGTTGATATAAAAATATCATTCTTAATTTGTTTGGCATTTCATTATTTTGACTCATCTAAATAAATGAATTCTGAAAGGTTACTGTGGAGATACCTATCAAGTATCTTATCTGGCAATGAACAGAAGAAAAAAATGGAGACTGTGTACATTGCAAACTCTAATCTAAATGTGTCATTAGACTGAGAACAAGTTGTTAATGTTGCCCTTGACGTCGACCTTGTCAGAAAGAAATGTAGATGGTGCTCCACAATCTTCAGTCAGAGCTATCTTCCAGACTTTCTCATCATCCTTCTCCCAATGTGGAAATATATCACTGTTCTTAGCCAATGATAAGAATATTTCAAGCACACGCAAGTTTTCATACCAATATAATCACCATGGTTACAATGGCCTGGAGGTGACATTGTCTTTGAAGACATGTTTTGTTCAATGAGCAACATAAACTGTCTTCAGCTTTGAAAAACTCTTTAAACTATATTATTGTATTAACAAGGCAAATAAACTTCAAATTTTCACATAAACCTAGCCTGATTTGGTTTATGACAAAAAAACAAATAAGATGGTAATCACATTTGAGCTGAACAAGAGCTAGCTAGAGCTGGAAAAGAAACAGTATGTAAGAACTTTTCATGTTTGTTATTCAAGTATCTGGACAAAGAGCATACTTACACATGTTAGAGGAAGCTGAATCTGAGGTATGATCCAACTAAGTTTAAGACTAGGTCATCTGTAAATAGAACTGGGGAATATTTTTAACGTTATTTTTATATTACTACATTTCTAAAGATCAATGCATATCTGAGCATATTTATAATTTCAGCCACTGAAACTTCTGGAGGATTACCGATAAAAAATTATCTAGAACACTGAATGAGTATAGTCTTCAGAGCTTTCATATTGCTTCTACACTTCAGAACTTTGTAAAATGGGAAAGTAAAATATATTGTGGTGCTGGTATTGTTATCTCCAGGGATGTGTGGTCATATTAAATCTCCTTAATTCTTTTGATATAGGAGTTAAAAAGAAATTATTTAGGCAGATAATGAGGGTACCGAAGTCCTCAGTAAGGTTTTCTTTTTATTAAAAAGCAGCCTCAAACTCATTTTCTTTTCTAACAAAGAGCAGCCTGTAAAATCGAGCTGCAGACATAGACAATGCCAGCAGTTGTGCCAACAGGAAAATGCTACTAGAGATGTTCAAAATCGTGGTTCTATCTTCCCTTTTCCTTTCCAACCACATGTGCAGTCAGGAACAGACAACATGACCCTGGCCAAGTCGAAAACCCATTTGCATAATAAGAAAATTAGGGTGGGGTTGCCAGCTTCCTTGTGCATCTCACACCTGGTCCAACCAATCTGTGGGCCCTATGTAAATTAGACACCGCCTCCTCAAGCCTGTTCATAAAATTTGGTGCACTCCACAGCTGGCGGAAGTCCAACTCAAACACCCCTCTTTCTCTTGGGGGAGGGAGCTAGTCTTCTTTCTCTTTCTTTTGTCTATTAAACCTCTACTCCTAAACCCACTCCTTGTGTGTATCTGTGTCCTTGATTTTCTTGGCATGAGGCAACGAACCTTGGGCATTACCCCAGACGCTGCTTCACTTTCACTCATTTATTTAACAAATATTTTATTAAATGCTAAACACTTAGTATAATTACTAAACAAGTATACATAAAATTTGTCTTCATGGAGCTTATTTTCTAGTGATGGAGATATACATGTATACTATTGCAGAGACTGAAAAACTGTTGGCCAGGTAGTTATCTATTCTTCCTGGGCCAACAGCTAGACTGTGTTTTCCATATTCCCTTGCAGTTAGGTGGCTAGCAAAACACAACAGAAAGCAATGTATGAAACTTTCAGGCCTTATCCAGTACAGTCTTCCATTCATGATTATGACTTTTTAAATTATAAATGAACACATTAAAATTGTATAAATTTATGGGATACAAGTGATGTTATAATTTATTAATACAATGTGGATTACTTAAAACAAGTTAGTTGACTTACCTATACCCTCAAATATTTAACCTTTTTTGTGGTCATAATACTTGAAGTTTATTCTCTCAATTTTTACATTTTGAAATATTCAATACTCAATTATTAACTATATTCACCATGGTGTAGAAAATAACTCAAATTATCTATCTATGTATCTATGTATCTATGTATCTATCTATCTATCTATCTATCTATCTATCTATCTATCTGTCTACCTATCTATCTATCTATCTATCCATCCATTCCTCCTAGGTGAGATTTTGTACCCTTTGATAATCATTTTCCCTATTAACCCATTTCCCCTATCCCCAGCCTCTGTAATCACCATGGTGATTTTTGACAAGCTTCCAATATTTAACATCTTAGTACAGGTGAGAATAGTGAGTGTGAATAGCATGTGTTAATAATAGTAGGGTTTCAAAACAGAACAAGCCTTGGCCCTTGAATCATTGCCTGGAGAAAAACCATCTGTGGATAGGAACATCTACTTTATACTTCACGTTCTTGAGAAATGAAGTGCTACTCTACGTTTTATAGTTAGCTTAATTCAAAGTTATTATTACCTAGCAAATATAGATGTTTATTTCTTCAAGTGAGGGGCTATAAAGTAAAAATAAGGATAATATAATGAGTGACATTGGCTCAGCTGTTGAGCAGTCAAGTAGTGGGCTGTGAAAGGATACGTATCATAGGCTAGAAAGATGCAGACCCATGCCGTGCAGTGGCAGACAAAATGTGTCTTCCTTCCAAGTTTTTGCAAAGACAATTCCATTAAAGAATTAATTTAAAAAATTACATAATTAAAGAAAGTAATCTGTTCCTTCCTGTGCCTCTGCACAGTGTTTGATAGAGCTATTGAATCTGTAACTCTAGGACAAGTGGTTAAAAAGAGTGCTCAGAGAGCTAGTGTGGCGTGGCTATTGTTGCCTGCCTTTAGCAAGATGTTATAAGAAAGATGAGTTCAGGCAAAAATGTATTGATTTTTCAAACAGAATTGGAAAAAAATACCGAAAATACAGAGATTACAGTCCTTAAAGGGAAAAGCCACTACTTCTGAACCCTAAAGAGAAAGAAGAAAGACTGAAAGAAAACATAGACTATTAAAACTTTTCAGTTGAAACAAATTATTCACTATGCATCAAAGATCAAGTTAAAAGTCTTATTTTCATAATAAGTGTTTTATTTCAGATGATACAAGTTACCGTTAAACTGAGAGACAGAGTTATGGGGATGAGAAAACAAAGAAATTAATCAGACGTGAGAAATATATTACAGGCAAGTATTAAGCATATGTACTGTCAACATTGTGAAGAGTCTGAGGGTTTACCTTACTTGGAAGCTAACATGTTAGCCTCTCACAGTTCCATGAATGCTAGCAGAAAAAACAAGAATCCTTGGTCAAAGACAACGAAACTTTTACTCACAGCATTTACTTTGGCTTATATATTAAAGTAATAATATCAGTTATTGCTTTATAAACAAATCTTTAAAATATACTAGCTCAAAAGATCAAGCTGTTTCATAATCAGACTTTGTTAAAAATTATTTCCCCTCTTCTTCAGGGCTCTGAGGCCTCATGCTGAAAGATAAATCTTTGTCCATTACTTTTTATAACCATATCAGAAGGCGTTTGTAAAAATGTCTTCTTTGAGGATGCACAGCTTTCATACTTACCAAGTTTGATGATCTAAGGTTTGTTGTTGTTGTTGTTATTTGTTTGTTTTGTTTAATTTTTTTTCTAATTGCTTAAAAATGTTATTATTTTTTAAATCTTCAGTCCAGGTTTGTGGCTCCATTGCTAATACAGTTCCCTAAAAAAAATTTGGTTGGATTTCAATTTATTTGCTTTTAGAGAGCTTTATGAGCCATTGCATGTTAGGAAACAATTCTCCATGAAGCTCTCACAATTCTGTGCATCTTGCCACCGTAAGAATGGGCTGCACTTGCTTCTGAACTACCTGTTTGAGAATGTTGCTATAGCAAAGTGCCTTGGAAGTTAGGCATATTGTCTCATTCCGGAGCAAAGAACACTTTTATTTAAAGCCTTAAGAAATAGGCTGTATCTGCTTCTGGGCAGAGGTCTAGCAAGCTTACTGACCATTATAAAATACCTGGATTCCAAAAATTCAGTGTTCCTCTGCTGTGCAACCCGCTTCATGTGCAGATGTGTTCACTTTGCCCTTTGGGCATTGGAACACAGGGAGCTGGTGCAGAAAATTTCAACGCCTCAGTTGTTGCTGAGAATAATATAGATAAGGATACTCAAGGTTCAGTAACAAGGGAATTGTTGTTTAAAAAAATAACAAAGTAAAATAAAAACAAGAATACTCAAGGCAATTAAGTATATTGTCATAGAAACAATCAAAAATAAAACACAGAGAGAAAAATAAAAAACTGAAAAAGTGTATGTGTGGGTGTGTGTATGTGCTGTGTGCATGCATGTGTATGTGTGTGTGTGTGTGTGTATGTGTATGTGTGTGTGTCTGTGTGTGTTTAATTAGCGTTCCCTAAGGGGAAATAAAATAAATATTTGAAAAAATAATGACCAGACTTTTTTTTTCAGTTTGTTGGAAATTATAAAACCACATATTTAAGAAGCTCAATGGATCTCAAAGAAAAGTAATATTAGGTAAACTACAAAATACGTGATAAATCAAAATTATTTATAAGGAGCAAATCTGTAGTAGTTAAAAAGTTACTTGGTACACAGAGGAAAAATGAGAGTGACAGAGATTTCTCTTCTGAACAATTCGAGTGAGAAAATAAGGTAAGCATCTTTAAAGTAATGGAAGAAAACTATCAATCTAGAATTCTATAATTAGTAAAGCATCTTTTAAAATGGGAAAATTTATAGCAATAAATAACTATATTAGAGCAAAATATTGTCTCAAATCAATGAGCTCAGCTTTACCCTTAAGAAACAAAGAACAAATTAAAAGTAAAAAGAAGAAAGAAAATAATACAAATCGGAACAGAGATATATAAATTAAAAAAATAAAGAAAAATCAACAAAACCAAAAGCTGATTATTTGAAGAGAATCAATAAATGTGATGTGCCTCTAGACAAACTAATCAGGAAAAATTTAAAAAGATGCAGATTTACTGATATCAAGGATAAGACCATGACCATCAGTAATGATTCTGCAGTTGCTAAAACAGTAAAAAGAACATGTTGATTAACATTAGGCCAATAAGCAACAATGCAAACTAAATGAACAAATTGCTTGAAAAACATGATAGCAAAGCTCTGTTAAAAAGAAAAGAGGGGGGGAGGTAAGCTGATAGCTACATTTCTATTAAAGAAATTGAATTTGTATTTTAAAATTATATCACAAAGAACAGTTCAGGCCCAGATTTGATTAGCACAATCCACAAAACATTTACGGGAGATATGGCATCAATGCTATGCAAACTCATTCAGAAGAAACAAAAACAAAGGAATAATTTTTAATTTATTCTACAAGGCTAACATTACCCATTTAGCACAACCAGGCAAAGACATTACCAGTGAAGTAAAATATAAAGTGATATCCCTCATAAACACAAGTGAGAAAATTCTAATCAAGATTTTAGCAAATCAAAACCAAAAATATGTCAAAACAAGAGTACAGCATGACTGAGTGGGGTTTATTCCAGGAATTTAGTTTGTTAAACATATAAAAAATCAGTCAATATAATTCAGCAAATTAACAAAATAAAAACCTTAAAATATGATTGTTTCAATAGATGCAGACAAGCATTTGATATAATTTAGCATCTATAAATAATAACAACTCTCAACATTCCAGAAAGAGAAAAGTTTCCTCTACATGATAATGACTTTCTATAAAACATACAGCTAACAAAATACAATGTTTAAAGGCTAAAGCTTTCCTCCTGTGATCAGACACACAAAACTAAAATGTCCACCACATCTATTCAACATGTAGCATAGGTTTTATTCCATGCAATAAGGCAAGAAAAATAAATAAAGGCAACCATATTGGAAAAAAAACCCAGCTAAAACTCTCTTTTTTTTCCAGAAAACTGGCTATCTATGTAGAAAATGTGATATTACTACATAAAAGTTACTAGAACTAATAAATGAAATTAATAAGTTTATGGGAATTAACATTAATATAAAATTCAGTTGCACTGCTACATATTAGCCATGAATAAGCAAATTGAAATGTAAAATACCATATAAAAGCATCAAAATATGAAATACTAGGGACAAATCTGATAAAAGATGTGCAACACCATTTTGGAACAGTTTGATAGTTTCTGAAAAAGGTAAACATATACCTATCATTTGATTTACCATTTCCATCCGTAGGCATTTATTCACGAGAATAAAAAAAAATTCATAGTAAGATTTGTGTATGGATTTTTAAGTAGCTTTATTTTTAATAGGCAAAACTGAAGAAAAAAGAATAACAAATATCTGTCAGCAGATGAATGGGTAAATAAATTGTAGCATATTTGTACAATGGGATACCGACTATTCAGTAATAAAAAGAATTAACTGTTGATAAACACTATGACCGAATTCAATCTGAAAATAATTGTGAGTGAAAGAAACCAGACAAGGAATAATATATATGTTGCTTAATGCCAACTCCATAAAATTCCAGAGAATGCAAACTAATCTAAACTGAAAAAATATAAATCAGTGACTCTCTTAGTGTGGAGAGGAGCAGAATGAAATAATTACAAAGTATTACAAGAAAATGTTTGAGGGTGATGAATGAGTTAATTGTTTTGGTTATGGTGATGGTTTGAAATAGGTATAATATGTTCAAAACTTCCCAAATTGTATTTGCTAACCATGTATAGTTTAGTGTATGTCAATTATACCTCAATAAAGCTATGAAAAAAAAAAAAAAGAAATACACATAGTAGCAGTTGTTATAGTGAGAGAACAAGCATACTTGAATTCCACAGTAGAATTTCTCCAAAGTGTTGATCAAGAGTTTAGGTTAGTGTTTATGAATTTTATATTGATGACAAATTGTATAGTTGTCTACTTTCTCAAGTATAGGCCAACAAATTGGAATATCACAAGGATAAAGACAATGATTTCATACATTCACAGCTAAGGTTTTTAAAGGGTGATGTATATAAATCAGTAGCTTGCAATAACAGGTACTAGATACTCTAACATCCAATCTAATGGAGTTGCTTTCCATTGAAGGTATTTCCAGTCTTGCAGCAGAGGTAAAAAGACTCTGTGTTGAAATGTGTTCTTAAAACACTTCACTTCTATTCTCATGTCATTTGCCAAAACATATAACATTGTTGAATCTGATATCAAGCAGAAAGATAAGGGTAAATATAATGTCACAGGGTGGAACACCATAAATCAAATGGAACAACTTCACACCAACATGCAGAGAAGTATATATACATACACCCACAGTGCATAGCAGAACATGTGTTTAAAACCAATCGCCTCTTTCAATAAAAGCTCTTTACTTACCCAACTTGAAGGGGGAAAAAAACCACAACAGTTTTATCCAATCATAGCAACAGGTTCAAATCCATGATCTTATGATGATTTCTACATCAAACTCAGATGTGGATCTTTTGACTCCAGAGATTTTATGTCTCCAAAGTGAGATTATCCAGTCTCTTCAGATAGCAAATGCATTGTTGAGAAGAGGACATGATAACTGCAATAAACATTCTCATTTGGAAACGGAGTGGAAGATACATAGTTATCACTGGTCTACAGTAGTGCTGGGTAGAATTATGAGGAAACTCTACTCTGGGCTTTGGGAGTATCCTTAAACCGCTGATATTACTCTCCCATAAACAGCTGCCCAATCCGCAGTTCTTTGGGGATATGTCTTATTGCTGGCTGAGAATCTCTCTTACCTTGCAGCTTGCATTTAAACAGTCAGGGAGCCCAATGGTCATTTTCAACCTCAGATATTTACTATGGCTTTAAGTGATGGTTCTTTTAAAAAACTCATTCTGTTTACCTATTGTTGGTTGAGAATCTCTCTTAGCTTGAGGCTTACATTTAAAAAGTCAGAGAGCCCCTATGGTCATTTTCAGCCTCAAATATCCAGGATGTCTCTCAGTGGTGACTCTTTTCAAAAACTTGTTCTGTTTCTTAACTTTTTGATTCTAGACAATTCTATTTACCAACAGTCACTCCTACCGTTATTTTTAAGATATCCCCTTCTCTTTGTGCACTTCATCGTGTGTACTTTGGTTTGCCAAAGATCTGCTTAACTTGTTCTTGTTTTGGTGATACCTTGAAGTAGCTTTCAATATTACAATATCCTGAATTCTGGATGTTTTCCAGTCCTTTTTTCTCTCCTTTGTACAATTTGCACACAACCATGTTTTTTTTAGATGGAATCTGATTCTGTTTCTCAGGCTGGAGTGCAGTGGCATGATTCTAGCACACTGCAGCCTCAAAGTCCTAGGCTCAAGCAATCCTTCTGCCTCAGCCTCCCAAGTAACTGAGATTACAAGGATATGCCACCGAACTCAGTTATTTATTTATTTATTCATTCATTTTTGTAAAGATGAGGGTCTTACTTTGTTGCCTGGGATAGTCTTGAACTCCTGGGTTCAAGCAGTCCTCCCACCTTGCCCTCTCTAATAACTGGAATTACAGGCATGAGCCACCATGCCCAGCCCACAACCACTTTTGCTTATGTGTTTGTTTGTTTGTTTGTTAAATCACCTCTATATTTTAGTCATTTGTCAATATAGCCCATTGCAACCAAAGCATGCTTACAAAATTCCAGTGTCCAGAATTAACTTAGTTCAAATCCAAGTCCATTTGGTACATATCTTGTCTTTCAAGTTATTGCACCGGAGAATTCTGTCAAAACTTTTACTGTTTCCTAACAACGTCTTCAGAAATTGTTTCCATGCCTGTATTACTCTGTCTTGAAAGCAGTGCCACATTTATTAGGGTGTGTCACAACACAGGACCATTCCTTTCCTGGTGTCAATTTATGCAGCAGTAAGCACGAGTTAAGTTATGCCTCTATAGTCAACAGCTCCTAAATGCTCGGGAGTCTACAATAACAAAAGTTTAGTTATTGCTCTGTTTGCATGCTCACTGTCTGTCAGAGGTGGCTGAGTTTCAAAAGGTCTTCACTCATTCGGCAGAGCTCTCTCTGTGTATGACATTGCTAGGTTCACGACTGAGGGAAAAAACGAGTACAATGCAAAGCAGATGTTGTAGTATTTTTCTTATTTTTATTTTTCTTATTTATTTATTTAGGTATTTATATACTGAGACGGAGTCTCGCTCTGTCGCCCAGGCTGGAGTGCAGTGGCGCGATCTCGCTTCACTGGAGGCTCTGCCTCCCGGGTTCCCGCCATTCTCCTGCCTCAGCCTCCCAAGTAGCTGGTACTACAGGTGCCCGCCACCTCGCCCGGCTAATTTTTTGTATTTTTAGTAGAGACAGAGTTTCACCGTGTCAGCCAGGATGGTCTCAATCTCCTGACCTTGTGATCCACCCACTTCAGCCTCCCAAAGTGCCGGGATTACAGGGGTGAGCCACCGTGCCTGACCTCTTATTTTTATTTTTTAATCTTACTATGCTTCCAATAAGAAGTGCTACAGGCCTCTTCAATTTCCATTGCATTGACTGAAAGAGATCACAAAATTTAGCTGGACATCAATGAAAATGTATTCATCCTCCTATGAGAGTGGCAAATCTTTTCAACTACTACCCAATCTAAGGTATTATGGAAAGAGAGAGTGTCAAGTGATTGCAATGATAGTATATAAATATAAGCTAGGTTAAAACAATGTAATGTAAACAGTGGAAAAGGTCTTAAGTCAAAATACGTGAGAACTACATTGCTCCCTAAAATCAGCAGGTGTTATATTAGGGCTATTGAGCTAGAAAATATATGAGACTTTGATTAAAGGAAAAGACGATTTGCATTTTTGGAGAAAATGTTATCTGATTAAATCAATATTATAATATCACTTTTCTTGGATTTGGCATTCTAATATTTGACTTCTCACTATCATAGAAATTCTGGCACTTAGAAAATGTCAATATGAGTGCAATTAACACACATTGGCATGCTGTTGTTTTTCCCTAGTGGTTTTCAGGAAGTCTTGGAGATCAGTATAGATCACTGAATATCTATTTGAATAGATTGATATATATTAATTATAAGACAACTGAAATTAGTGTATTGATTGGGTAGAAGTGTTTTTTTTTTTTTTTATCTTTTAGGTAGATTTGGCATCCTGACTGGTGTGATTCTATTCACATATCTAGAATAAGGTCAGTTTGAAAATTCTCTATTTCTTTCTCACTCCGTTGCCAAATTCTTTTTCTAGTAAAAGTAAAACATAAAATTAATATATCATAAATATCCCAATTACCAAATAAAAAACTGTAGACATTTTCTTAGGATAAGAAGTTTAAATCTAATTTAGCAAGCATAATACATGTTTGGTCTAAATTTGTACATCATTAAAGGTACAGGAAACAGCACTAGTTTAAAAAAAAATTAATCCCTATATGTCAGAATAAAGTAAAAAAATAACTTCTTTCCCTTAAAAAAGAGAACTGTGAGGATGAATAAAGTAACTGAGAGGAATCTGCTGTATTTCACGACCAAGAAGGCTTCAATTGTGCTATTTATTAGTTTACACTGTGGCAGCTCTGCCCCCATTTAAAAGGACATAGAACTCATTGTGTAGCACCCCAGAAACATGAGAACACCAGGAGAAAGAGGCAGCCATCATCAAGAAAACAAACACTGAAATGAATTGCTATTTGTCACCTTTCTCACTGTTCTGTTGACCCAGAGTCCCCATCTACTCTGAGTGGTTTCACGCACAATTCTTAATAGGGTACAAAAGAAAAAAGCAATGCCTGCATTTTTAGAGTGAGAGAGTCATCCTCCAAAGGTTGCCCCTTAAAAGTAAAGAATTGTAACTCTGTCATCTTTGTGGTCAAATTCCTTTTCCTCTCGGAAATAAAAGAATGTTCTTTGAGTATGATTTTCTTTCTTTCTCATCAGCCATGAGTGATGAAAGACAGATACCAACAAATGAAATTAGACTCTCTCTGACTATCCTCAGATCAAAAACTCTAGAGGTAAGTCACTTTGTCAGTCATTTTCCCCCATTAGGACAGAGAGCATAAGGTTTGCATAATTGCTAGTAAGCTCCCACCCCAATACAATTGGGAGTATGAAACACCAGCTGATCAGCTATAGTGTGGACATGTTCTGTGGATCAGTGGAAAATGTTAGTAACACTGTCCACATGCTATGATCAATGCATTTATGTCCTCCCTTTCAAGAAGGTAAAGACATGGGAAACTGCTGTCATGTTATACTCTTCCAACACAATAAAGGATGTTCAAAGGTCTCTCATAAGCCAAAACCTTTAACATCTGTGTAATTCATCCATCATATTCAGGTAACATTTTGAATTCAAATTATTGGCAGATCATGAGAAGATGCATGAATGAATGAAATTATTATAGATAACTTCTTTGATTCTACCAGTTATGCTACAGTGCACAACCTATAAGGTAAGGACCCTGTGGATTTAGAATGTGCAGGTCTGAAGTCCTATTCTACACCTGTAGTATGTTGGTTAAATATCCATAAGTTCTAAAGAGCATGGGAGGTGTTATCTTGAACAAGCAATCTCATCATATAGTGCAAGTAGTGAGGTGGTGGTTTTTTTGTTTTTTAGTTTTTTTTTTTTTTCATTTTTTTACTTTGTTTTGCTTTGTTTTTTAATAGACTGTGGGTTAACGGAGCCACAACTTCTTTTTTGCTGACCAATAGCCATTTCTGATATTTCAGTTGGTTTAGAGGCCAATTTTATGAGCACCAGTTGTATTTAAGCTTAGAAATATAGTTTGGTGAAAACTAAATATATTGCCTACAAAATTAATTACAATAACCCATACTGACATCAAACCTAAGATTCAGAACTCATTTATGATATAGTATAACCAAAACAACTCATGAGCCACAGGAATACACAAAGAAGATCTGTCAATTGACACAATCATCATTAAGGTTAGTTTACCATTTTGCCTGAGGGGATTTTTTTTTTCTTTCTCTTTTCTTTTCATTTGTTCTTATGATTGAGGTAAATATCCCTACCGTCAAGTTAAGTTGTATTTACTTAATGTATCAATTTGGTTGAGTTTCTTTTCTTTGATTAGTAACTTGCCAATTGTTTTACTACATTAACTAAATCAAACTTAGTTGCATAATTAGGTTTTATTAATATCTGACCCATATAGAATGTGGCATTATTAAAAGTTTGAAAAGTCCAAGAATCCTGAGATAGTATAGTAAAACATTTCTATGAGGAGGCAACTAGAGAAATAATTGAGACTCTCATTTTTCATATGAAAATACAGACTCAACACTACTGAATTCTCAGTAACAGAATATATGTTTTAGTTTGTTTCCTTGTATTGATTCTGTTTTTAAAGTATGAGAAAGGGTTTGTGTTAAGTAATTCATTCTCTCTGACTAAGGAATCTGTCTGGATTTAGGAATTATTCTGCGTGTAGGGAAATGGAAGAACAATAAATGTGATTACCCAGGAACCAAACAGGAACTTAGACTCATAGCAGAGAATTGCTGATTAAAAATAGTAAAAAGGAAAAAAAATGTGTTAAGTAGCAAACCTATATCACTCTGAGTATATTTCAGAGCAGTAATTCTAATGTAAACTCCTATGGAAGAAATACCTGCTCAAGAAGGCAATTCAACTGAGCCTTCTGCTAATTCTCAGAACATTTAATAAATATACATGATTTTCTTAATTTTCAGATTTTCTTTCATATTTCCCCTTTACAGCATTAGAGTTGGCTAGAACTAGTCCACTAACAACAGTTATTTGAATTAAAAAAAAAGTTACAAAGGAATATTGCAAGAAAAATGTAGAAAGCACTTGAACAACCTCTTCAACATCCTGTATTCCCTCTCTTGGGAGAAATAGAAGTACCTGCTTGAGATTATATAGTGTATTACTTCACATATAGGTATATGGATATTTTCCACAAGTAAATATACTTTAACATTTAATTATTGATTTTCAAAAATTATAATCAATACGAAGCAATATGATTTCAGGGTATACATATCTAAGTTTTTGAAAGCTTATTAGATTTCATACTACTTCATAATATTCATGTTAGAAATCATATTAGATTTATTCCAGCTTTTCAGGTGTTTAGATACCTAATATTTGTTTTCTAATCCCTATTTCTTGAAATAAGTGGTCCAGGGTAAAACAAACTGGGCATGTTTTTGTGAAAATGGCATTTTAATTAAAAGTACCACATATACAGATAGGCATAGTCACACAAGTTCTTCCAAAATAATAAAATTTTCAGGATCAAACTAGTAGAATTAATATAGTCAAATTATGATACATTTTGAACAATTATACCTACGTTTTTTCTCATTAGAATAACATACTCTGAGCAGTTGATTGGCCACCAAGAGACTGGTTTCAAAGAGAAAAGACAGAGAGTGAGAAAGAAAGAGAACTATTTACATGCATGTTAATTTCTGTTGTCAATAACATTTATCGCAATGATTCACACTCATAGTCTATACTATTTTACTTTTGAGAAGAATTAGTAGCGTATATTAGCACAACTTTCATATATTATAGTACAAAAATGTGAAAATATGTTATAATTACTCAAATACTACTTAAAGTAAGTAGACACTGGTCAGCATTTAAAATTTTTCTTGTTTTTCCTTATAATTCCAAATATCTTATTGTTATGACATTCATTGTTTAAATATATACATATATATATTGACACACAAATGTGTGTGTATTCAAGAATATTAATTACCCTTTTCTTCAAATGTTCAAAGATGAAAATTAGACCCTTTCACTTTGCTTGGACAAATTGGCAGAAACTGATCTACATGTAAGAAGCATATATATTAAAATAAAAAAAATTAGCTGACTTGTCCAAAATATGTACTGGTAGAACAACAATTTAACTCAAAACTAGCTAGGAGCCCAAGGTCAATAAAGAAAGAACATTTTATGTTTTAATTTCTTGTTAAAAGTTTGGTTTGGCAATTTTCAATACACAATAGAAATAACAGAAAATGCTGACATGTCACTCTTCACTTACACTATTTAATACATAGCAAATTAGTTTGTGATAACCATATTTTGTGATTACATTAGTAATACGTTTTTGAAACTTATTTCCATAGCACAAAAACAGGGAAACAATTAAAAGGATATGTAGTATGTAAGACACACATTTGCATATATATCACATACATGCTTATTCCCACATAACCCTGAAGAACAAGGTTTTATACATTGATACACATCATCTATGCATTTTTATCTTGACATGGAAAAAGACTGGGCCAAAGCTTTCAGAAATCAAATGTGAACTCATTTTGAAATAGCAGCAGTGTTTGAATTTTAAATTAACCTATTTACAATGAAACTATGCCTGCTGATTGCCATCATCTTCAGGAAAATTAACAGTAACGATCATTGGTGTCATAATGCAATTTCCCCGCAAAAATCACATAGGCTTCATTACTGTTTACATAAATTGTCATAAATACCAATTATGGTGGAACATAAAATGTAATGCTCTTTTTTTAATCATAATCAGACAATTGTTCTTCTAATTCATATGCTAGGGGAATAAGGTTATGATTCAACCTTTGTTCTGAAGGAAGTGTTTTGATGGTAGTTAGTTTTCCTCTAAGTGCTGGTTGGCTTCTTGTCAAATCATTCAACTCTCCGTTTGGATTATGTAGTCCTTGTTTCTGTTCAGTGTGCCCTCTAATATACTAGGAAGAACATGGAGGCGTGCTAATGGCAGATGAGGGAGATATACACTGAAAGTGTCCTCTAGACGTCAGCCGAGAGGTGGCTTCCGGTGGGATTTATAACAACATTTGGTGTAATTACGTCAAAGCCCCCATAAAGGAATAATGCAATAACAGACCTGTTAGAGAAGCACATTTGCAGTACCAATTCCAGCTTCCACCATAGGTCAGCAGAACAAATAGCTGGTAAAGGCAATGCTCTGTTAAATGGCTAATTTTCAAAACAAATAAGAGTTAAGTTGCTGGCAGGGGAATGGAGGAAAAGGCCAGAAAGAAGAGATTCAGTATTTTTATCATTTTGGTCTCTAGGAAGGAGTAAATCAGCTAGAAAGGTTACTCAGACAGAGAGTCAGAGCAAGGGACAATACCCACTGAGGACAAAAGCCCTTCCTTTGCTTTCTGAAACATGCCATACAAAGCCAAGAATCACACCATTTGGGTCCTGTTTTATCGCATCATAGCACTCTTTATACTTGCTCTTCTTTTGGCCTTTGTTCTTGACTTATTTACTCCTAAAAGTTAAAAACAAAGTCTGAATAAATTTCCCACTCTTCTGATTCAGAACAGTCTTTAAACATTAAAATCAGAAGAAAATCACTCCCCTGATTCTTTGAACCATGGTATCCATGCGTATTGGTGGCCACATTGCAATTATATGTGTCTAGGAGCTGTGGTGGGTTTGATCTGCATCCCCTCTCCACACTTCCAGATTGGGCATTCTGTGCTATCTTAATGAACCCTGGCAATTTGTCCTCGTTTTACCCAATTCTATCCTATTTGATTAAAGCAAGCTGTAGTGATAAGTCCAGTTACATTTTATGAAACAAAATTGGGACTCTTGATCTAAGAAGAAAATAATAGAACTGGCAGGGATTTCATCTGTGGGAGAAATCAAAGTAGAATAAACAGAAATGTAGTAAAATTAGCCTCTGTTGTTTCATTGTGTAAGCTAGGGGAATGCTAAAGGTAAACAAATGGCATCAGCAGGGAGGAGAAAATGAGACTTTTACTTTTTCCATCTTTCATAATCTCATGCATTATCGGTAACAGGGTGAGACGTTTTAATAGGGTGTGATCATCATTAAAAGGCAGATATTTATCTTATCACAGTGCATTAAACTCCCAGAAGGGAGTGGGAAAAAAGGGAGAGTGAATGACTCTCATGAACTATTTAATGAAACACTAAGGTTGTAGCTTTTCTTGTCTTTAAAAAGCGAAATAATCTGATATTGGACAAAACTGGTTCCAAACACACCCAGGCTGTACCCGGTGCCTGTGCATTTTGAGAAGTCCCTTCTGTGTTCTGACTTTGTTTAATAATTTCTAATTATGTTCTACAACACAAAATTAAATATTTCTATCTCCATTGTGTGTACTTATTCATGAGCTGGGCATTAATCGTAAAACAATGTATCTTGTTATTTATTTATACCAGATGTGAGTATTTATGTTGCTCTGTTCAGGGTTTCTAGCTAGGTCTTTATTTGTATACTGAGCTGCCTGTTTTTGCATGAAAATGGTTTCTGAGCTCTGGAGTTCATCTCCACTCTTGTGTTTAAAACAACAACAACAACAACAACTTTTTTTAAGGGAGAGAATTTATGAATAACTAAGAGATTTCTGCTGTGGCTCCCTGGGTCTCTCATCAGCAGGGCAGCCAGAATATGTTTTGGGGACCAAGAAAATTCAATTTGGGATTTGTTTCACAGTTTACAATGCTGGTTTCTTGCAAACAAAAGCTGCCTGGGCCATGGAGAGCTTTGCTTCTGAAATATATTTGCATAGTGTTAATTTTCTACTTATTTATTAACTTTTTAAAATGTATGAGTTTGTTTGGGTGGTGGGGGATGGAAGTGATGCCAGTGTATCTTTCTGTGTCTGCCTCCATGAAATCTAACTTAGTCAATGGCTGTAAGAACCCACTGACAGATATTTTCTTAAAGGATATTTTATGTTTGCCATTTTATTGGCATAATTGGGCATATAGCAAACTTAACCTAGGGGTAAAAGTTTTCTTTCTATGCTGTTTTCCTCCTAATTCCCCTCCTAGGGCAACTAGTTTTATCAATTACCATGTGTTCTTTAATAGACATTTTAGATCCGTAAATACCCACACAGACACAGACACATATATATCCCCTTTTAAGGCAAATTTCAGTATACTGTCCTGCATTTTATTTTTAATTTGATATTTTATCTTGGAATTGTTCCATATCAAGATATAGAGCATGTTCTCATTATTTTTTACAGCTGTATAGCATATCACTGTATGGATATACATAAAGCATTCAATAAAAGACTGTATTTTATTCCTCATCTTAAATCAGCTGAACACAGCACAGTTATTGCCTCAGAAGACTTTTCAGTAAGTATTTGCTGATCCACACAGAAGGAGCGACTGGCTAGTGCACAATGATCTAACGGCATGGTTCTTTGTCAGTGTGAGTTGGTGAACAGATAAACATGACCTATTCTTAAGTACTGTGCTTAAGAGTAAAGGATGACTGATTTAACTATTTTCAACATGGAGTAATATATTAGTCTCTAAAGAGTATTTACTCCCATAGCATAGGTAACTGCAAAACTGGGTAAAGCACCTACATTTTTTGCCATAACTCAGAGGCTCCACAACAGGGAACCCACCAAATGACTATAGCCTGCAGACATGTTTTGTTTTGATCAATTAAAATGTCTTTGAAGTAGCTGACACCATTAGCTAATTTAGAAATTTAACATAAAAAAAAAAACGTATCTATAGCTGTAGCTTTTGTTGAAAAGTCTGACAATCTAGCAGGAGTTGGCCTGCCTTTCTTCATAGCAATAGCTTCTGGGGCTGAGTAGCACCGCCATCTTTAGACAAGAGCATGAGTGCCAGGGTTCTCCCAGATCTGCCTTGGCCAGTTTAGCTCATTGCTTGCCTTGACCCAGTAGATATTTAAGTTTGCCGTAGCTGGGCTGACGTATAAAAATCCATACATAACCTTATGAGATGGAGCAGGGAGTCCCTTTTTGGGGATCTGCATGCCCCCCACTTTCCCAGGCATAGAAATAAAATAAAATCTTGAGTTTCTTCAAGGGAAGCTAGCCATGAAAAGTACATAAATAACTTGTTATGCAAGAAGGTAATACCTAAAACAATAGCCAAGGAGTAGGGTCCAGAGATATTTGGTTTTCCTATTGAAACTAAAGATAATATCTTAACATATGTCTCTGAGTTATCTTTCAGAAACTGGATTTCCCCACCGAGGACCCCCACCAAATATATCCAGATCTGCTGGCACACAGACCTCAGATAAGGAGGAGCTGAAAACTGAACTCTGACCATTGTTCTTTGTTCTAAATTTCTTCCGGTGGGGCTTGGAGGGAATCACACCCCAGAGCCAGTCAACATTTTTTTTTCTTCTGCTGAATCCACATTTTTAAGCAAAGCTTCTCTTCCTTAACCAGTTGCAAATCAGAAAACCTTTGAATCCACCGACAACCTGTAAGTCCCTGCTTCAAGGTATCCAGTCCTTAGGCCGAAACCAATGTGTAACAGCTGTGTGTTGATTTACAATTTTCTCTCCTGAATGTGACCTCAGCCTTTAAAAACCTTTGCCTGCAGGCCATCAGAGAGGTCAGGATTTAAACAACAGCTGCCAGCTCCTGCTTGGTTGGCACCCTGTAACTTAATGCCTTTCTTTCTGTCACTGCCAAAGCCTCAGTGTGGATATCTGGTATCACTGTGCTGGACAAGTAGACCCCAGTTCGGTTCTATAACAGAGTTAACCATCAAGATCTAATCCCGTATAGGAATAGTGCTCCAATAACGGTAATGATTATTATATTAGGCAAAGTAATGTAGGAATACTGGAGGATTTGTAGTACCAAACCAACATGATATTTGAAAGAAAATATTGTACTTCTAGTTTCTGGTCCAGTATGTAAAGAGCTTGGAAGCTTTCACTCTTTCCTAAAAACAAGTAAAACGCTGAACAAAGTTAAAACCAACAACCTTCTTAGATCTATCAGAGAATTGAGGTCACAGAGCAAACTGTTGCTCCCAAAATGGAGAGACAGAGAGATACAGTGATTCACAACTTATGAAAGCAGTAACCCCAAATCAGAACCCTTCACAGGAACCAGTACCAGGGTAGAAAAATCTAAATTGTAATTGACAAATTGCTGCAGCCTCAGTGTAGACAAGTGTGAGAGTTTGAAAGTCCCAGATACAGAAATGGGAGGAAAGGGGGCAATCTTAGTGAGGAAGACCCACTTTTGTGAGTTTTATCTCTAGAAGCTCTGCTAGTTCTCACACAGAAGATTGGAGAAAAAGCCCCTTGTTCTTTCTGCAGAAGGGCAAATGTAATCATTCTGAAATAAGTCACAGCATTTCATTCTTAATAAGACCTGTTTGCAAGAGAAATTATTTACCAGAGCTTAACCTATTGGGGTTTTATCACAGTCTAACTCACCTGGGAGAAGGGAAATATATAAATCCAACCCCCTTTAGATATTCAGCCCCACCTAAGGGTGAGAAAAGAACCCAAACCAACACACACAAACAAAAAAACTGAGAAGCATTCACAAAGTTCACAGCCCAGGGGTACGGGCTCACTAAAAGACTAACACCTAGTCAGAGGACTCTAGGCTGCTTCCCCATACCTCATACCTTAGTAACTTCCTCACTAAAGACCTATTTCCTGCAGTTCCTTTTACCAGTACATGATGTCCAGCTTCCAACAAATAATTATGAAACATATTCAAAGTTTGAAGAGACAGAACAAGTGCTAGAACCAGATTCAGGTATGAAAGAAATGTTGGTGTTACCATTCTATGAATTTAAAATAAGTGTAACTAATAATGCTAAGGGCATTTATGAAGAAAGATGTTGCTCAGTAATCTGGAAATTTATAAACTGAATAGGCAACCCACATCCCATTATCTTATGCACTGTGCATTTTTTATTGATTTTGGATATCAAAATATCTCACTCACCATGGAGGAAAAGGAAGGTGTGAGAATAGGGAAGGCAAAGGGCTATTTAAGGCTGAACAAAGACAAACATTATCCCTGAATGTGAGGGTCCTGAGGCAGGGCAGGCCTCATGAGGGCTCCTGACAAAATTATTCTATTATGTGCAAGGCAGATCTAGATGTGACATCTGCTATCTGAGGTCCATGATGGGAGGAAACTCAGGCTTTCAGCCACAGGAATTGTAACGTACACCTTATCCCATTCCTCTGGTAGCTCACTTCCCTTTCCTTCACTTAAGCCTCATAGGTCTATATGAAGATTTACCACCTGGACTCCATGCTCTTTGAAATATCACAGAATACAGGGATTCTACATGCCAAGGGTAGGCTCTATATATTTATTTCCACATAGCTTAAATGCTGAGATTTGAGATTTCCAGATGACAATCCCCCAAATTCAATACCTTGTGATCCTTGTCCCCTGCCAGTCAGCTCTCCAAAGAAAGGGCACCATACGTTGCACATCTGCCATATCTGTGTTCTTATAGCTTCACTCTTCCAGGGAAGAGGGTGAGAAAAGAGCCCATCCTGGTACTCACCGCTAATTTTACTCCAGAAATGGAACACGGGTGAGTAAAAAGTCGCCACATTTTAAAAGACAGATCTCCAAGTTCTGGCATCTTTTACTAGTAAAGAGCTCAATATTAATCAGGCTGTGAAGACCAGGACTATCAAAAGGAATACCATCCAACTCTACACAATAAATCAGCTTAGTTCTGGAAGGGAGACAGTTCATAGAGGGGCTTTTTTTTTTTTTTTTTTTTGAGACGGAGTCTTGCTCCATTGCCCAGGCTGGAGTGCAATGGCACGATCTCTGCTCACTGCAACCTCTGCCTCCCGGGTTCAAGTGTTTCTTCCGCCTCAGCCTCCTGAGTAGCTGGGATTATAGGCACCTGCCATCATGCCTGGCTGATTTTTATATTTTTGTAGAGACGGGGTTTCACCAGGTTGGCTGGACTGGTCTTGAACTCCTGACCTTGGGTGATCTGCCCACCTCAGCCTCCCGAAGTGCTGGGATTACAGGTGTGAGTCACCGCACCAGCCAAACCACCATGCCTGGCCAAGGGGCTTTTACCTCCAAGTCTCTGGTTTGATTCCAGATATAACTAGACGGACCAAATGTCACTCTAATTAGACGGCAATAAAGTTCCATAGCAAAATTAATTCCACAGTTTGAACTCACTTCAAGGGGACATTTGTCTTCATTTTGGGACATGTGTATTTGGGGCTTGGCAGGCATTTCTGCTTTAAAGAAGCCCATGCTATAATGAGTGAAGATGGAAACCTTTGCCCAGTGCTGAATCCTGGAGTTTGCTGTGAAAAAGGAGCCTCGGCCTCCAGGTGCCACTAGGCCAGACCTGGCCACCCTTTCAGACTTCTTTCCTGTAATTGTTTGAAGAGAAGATAGCAAAGAAAAACAGCCCTGACAGATTGTAGAGGTGATAAAGTTCCTGAAAATTAGGCCAGCTAATTTGGTAAAAGTCTATTATTGCTGAAAATCTCCCAAAGTTTCACACTTTCCCGCTTTCTATCTCTTATCTTCTGTTTTTAATTGAAATACACAATTCTGTAGAGGTTATAGCCAATTGAGTCAAGAGCAGATCAAAAGCTTAGGCATGACGCTTATTTTGGTCATGCATAATACATTTTTTTTTTTTTCCATTCCTGAAGGCTCCCTCAGGGTTCATCCCCTCCTTAGGGTGATGGCTTTCATGGGATGTGGTGTCTTGGTCTTCTAGAGAATTTTAGGGTAACTAAATCATTCACGTCCAACAGCTGCAGGAAGATGGACTCTGGAGCTTCCTTCCCTCTCTCCTGTCTTCTTCTATTCTTCCACTTTCAGGGTTAGAATTTAGACGAATGTATTTCCTATCCTTTTTCAGATATGCAGCATGTTGGGACGACCAAGTAGAAGCCAGACATGGAGAGAGAAGAGAGAATGAAAAGTATCTGAGATGGTGACATGTCCCAGCAGGCTGTGATTCAGCTAACTTGCAGTGAATGAAAGACAATAAGAAGCAGAGAGCCAAGTTGGTACCATATGACCCTCCAATAGGGCATTTTTCTCTGTCTCTGAAATAGAAATAATATCTGGTGTGTTGGTATCTGAGAATTCTAGTAAGAAAGAAATGCATTATAATTTGTGTATGTGCTGGGGAAATGCTTTAAAAAGCCAACAGACCAATCACGCCCTACAGTTAAAACAATGTAAGCATAGAAAACTGAAATGTACAAATATATTCAGGAGGTGAAGGGAAGAATATAAAAACTGAGGTTGTTTTCACCTGGATAGAGATATAGATAGAGAGATAGCTATAGATGATATAGATTAGATTTAGTTGTAGATAGATTGATATAGACATATTCCACCTCACCAAAGTGTTGGAGATGCCAGGTGGCATGGCCAAACCTGACAAGTGTACAGGCTCTAAAGCCAGACTTCAGAATTCAAACCCTTCCTCTGCTGTGAGGCATTGAACAAGTTATTGTTTCTTAGATCATTGTCTGTGAAACTGTGATTGTACTGGTCGGATTCAATAAATAATTTCAGGTAAAGTGTTTGGAACAGTGCCTGGGCCTACTAAGCACTCAATTGATATTAGATATTCTCTTTTCCTCAAGTAAGTCTCATGTATTCCTGCCCCAATATTTTTTTTATTATACTCCCTTCCGTTTGAAAACTTCCTCTGCCCTGTGTATTTGAAACAGATGCTTTATTCATTTCCATTAGGTTTAGCAGGTTTCCCCCGACCTATCAAACTTATAGTGGTATCTCTCCTCTATGAACGCTTAAGGATATTCATTGATGATTCCCTAGAGGGACCGTAATTATATAATACTTTGGGGAATGATTTTATTGTTGTTTATTATTTTCTAGGAAGTAGCATCAACAACAGAACTAACTTAAACCTAAGAATCAACTGACAAGACATTAAGCTGATCATTCATCACCCTCAGGAACCTCGTTTAAGCTTTCTGAGCTTCATTGCATTAACTTGTAAGTAAAGATAATAATGATAACATGTCCTACTTTACAATTTTGAGGCTTTATGAAAGGAAAATCTGTGAAAGTTTCCTGATAACCAGGAAAATTGATTTACTACTCTTATATGTGTTCTGGTCTATCCAAATTAAATATAATGTCTTTAAGCAAAGAAGTGTTCTAGAGCATATGGCAGAATATTTTGTACCTTGGAGATTCTCAATTAATATCTACTGATTATTTGTTAAGTTGAATTAATATGCTAGAGAGGAGAGATGCAAATTGAATATGGCTTCATGGCATGCATGAGAACAATTAGAAGAGACAGAGTAGTCAAGGCATATGAAAGGTGTCCCAAAATCTCAAGGAAAAGCCCTGACTGAGCCTTGATTAAAAGTAAAAATGTGTCCAGGCTCAGTGGCTCATGCCTATAATCCCAGCACTTTGGGAGGTCGTGGTGGGTGGATCACCTGAGGTCATGTGTTCAAGACCAGCCTGACCAACATGGTGAAATCCCGTCTCTACTAAAAATATAAAATTAGCCAGGTGTGGTGGCACACGCCTGTAATCCTAGCTATTTGGGAGGCTGAGGCAGGAGAATCGCTTGAACCCAGTAGGCAGAGGTTGCAGTGAGCCGAGATTGTCCCATTGCACTCCATCATGGGCACAGTACAAGACTCTGTCTCAAAAAAGAAAAAAAAAAGAAAAGTAAAAATGTGTGCATATCTATGGTGTGTCTGTGTGTGAAGAAAGAGAGGGAAAGAGAAAAACAGAGACAAAGCCTTAAAAAGTAGGAGAGAAACAATTTTCAAAGGTATAAAAAAAATCTCTTAATATTAGCCATGAGAAATGGATATTAAGAGTAGGTGTTCTTGCCAGCCACGTCATGCACAATTCAAAGAGGAGAGGGTATGTACATACATGGCCTGCCACAGGCTTTTCATTGCTGATGGCACCAAATACTTTTGTGAAATTTACATTTAAACATGGATGGAGGTTTTCCTTTCTTTTTTTTTCATTTTTTTCCTCCTCTGTGTCTTCCTTTTCACTTAATTAACTAAACACTAAACTGAACCTTCCGAGAATTATGGAGGAAGTAGTTTAGTTGGAGCTTCAATTCTGGTTCTGAACCATTTTTTCTTACTTTAAAATTGTTATTTTCTATTCACCAAGAATAAATTTGATCCATCTGAAGCTCACACTTTAAAATAGTTGGGGATCAGGCATAACATGACACCAAATGCATATAATGATTCATACATAACGATGGTAGGTAAAAAATGTACCTCGGCCTGACTACATCGTATGTTTTCCCATATGACTAAATCATATAATTTTCCAAGAAGTACATAAACAAATTGGAAAAATCATTTTGGCAGGGTATTAGTATAAGCAGGTATTCCATGGATTTGTTTCCTAAGGATAAGGATCATAAATTTAATCATCACAGATCTAGAAGTTTAGAAGTTAGATGTTTGGAAGACTAGAGAAAGCCTTATACCTGGAACAGGAAATTCTTTAGAGCATTTGTTCTCAATGCTAACAGCTACAAATGCCTCCAGTACAACACTAGTATTGCTAGGGTAGTATCCTGAAATGAAATTAATGAATAACATAACTTATAAACATATGGATTTTTTTTTTTTGAGACGGGGTCTTGATCTGTGAGTCAGGCTGGAGTGGCATGATCTCGGCTCACTGCAACCTCCGCCTCCCAGATTCAAGCAATTCCCCTGCCTCAGCCACCCGAGTAGCTGGGATTATAGGCACGTGCCACCATGTCTGGCTAATTTTTTGTATTTTGAGTAGAGACGGGATTTCACCACATTGGTCAGCATTCTCTTGAACTCCTGACCTTGTGATCTGCCCGCCTCAGCCTCCCAAAGTGCTAGGATTACAGGCATGAGCCACCAAGCCCGGCCAAACATACAGATTTTTAAAAGAAATGTAACAACTTTAATATTTAGAAAAAATAAAAAATTATATATCATAAGACAACATGTATTTCAATATCTAAATGCAAAGGCAGTGCTATACCAGGAAACATGATGAAGTAGTTGGAGGCGCTCACCTAAACATGAAATATTTGTGAACGAATGAAGTACAAATCAGAATAATATATCAGGTAAGATTGATAGTCAAAATACCAGGAGTGGTACTGTCACCAGTGACATTATTTACTGAAATAACAAAACATTTTGATAAAGTTCTGGAAAAAAAAAAGGTCTTCCTTTGATATGCATGACAGTTGCATTTACAGAAAAGCCAACATATATTACAACGAACTCTACGTACAAAACAGATGTAGAGTCTAGGCCTACATACGTGAAAGACTGGTAAGCCATTGAGCAGTTGGGTGGGGCTTGGGATAATTTTTTCGTGTGAGATTTTCATTCATGGCAATAGATTGGTTTCTTTGTTTCCACCCCATTACATTTCAGTAGCATCCTCCAAACACAAATGCAACCCCTAACTCCAATAAGCTAAATTTCCACAATGCTCTCAGAGATGCCCTATACTGCTGCTATCGAAAATTATTGCTCTGGGGGAAAGGACCAATCTAATAGGAATATAATTTACCATAACTTATATGCGGGTAGGGCCCTTGCTGTGACCTCTGTGGTCAGTAAGAAACAGCAGGGCTTCAGGGCCTTGGAGAAACTAGAAGCAGGATAGGCAGATTCAACATGGCATGAAGGACATTTGCAAGACCCCTAGCCCTATCTCTCACCATGCTCATTTCTCACACTCTTCCACAAAAGGGTTTATAAAAGCCTACATTCTCCCAAGGGCGATCTCAAACTAACCCTTGGTAAATTCGAGCTGATCAACTGATCTAAATAAGTCAGGCCAAAAAGGAAGCAATTGGGTCTGATATTTTTTCTTAAGAACAGAATTATATTTTTGGTTATTGCCCCAGCTCTGTGCTTCATGTTGCCTGCACTTAACACTAATCATAAAATTTCCTACTAAGATCAATCCAAGGTAAACGGAAAAATAAAGTGTTTCCTCAGGACTCCTTTTCAATCCTTTTTTCCAACTTAAATGGTCATCCAGCCTATTCTTTTAGAATAGGATATGTTTTTTTCCAATTTTCCCAGCACATCGTAGTTTTAATACCTTCAAGAACAGAAAACTTACCACTTAATTCAAACTAGTATAGCATATATATGAAAAAATAAGTTACCCCTCTACTTGTTCCATTTATTGGAATTAGCTTTAGTCTCCTGTCTCAGGGTTTTAGGCAGCAAAATTTTGCCACAAAATTTTGATTCTATCCAAAAGGTCATAATATTGTATACTGTTTCTTTTACTCTAGTCATATCCTTCAAGTTTCCATTTTTGCACTATTTATGTAGGAATGAAGATCAAGGAGTCATACTCTCCTCTTTATTTACTAATATTGCATGTCAGCAGAACAAGCAAAAAATATCTGTACAGTCAAAAAAACAACAACAGCTTCTTCTCATTTTCTTTGTTTTTAATTCTCTGGCAAACATAGACATTAGGTAGCTTAGGTGTTGGTTTAATAATGGTGAAGATATTCATGGAGCCAACTTTATGTATTTGGTGCCTATCTCAGTTGTAATCATATCTTTTTGTCCCCCAAAAATCTTTTTCAATGACATGGAGAACCCAGTACAGTAGGGAACCTTCATAAAGGTCACTTTGTTATTTGCCTTTAGCAGAAGTTTCCAGAAAATCCGTTGCAAGGATGCCTTTTGCATGACCCATATTTTTCTGAGCCTCCACAGAGTAGTAGGTGTTTGTTTATCTCTCCTGATTTATAGCATGTTTAGCATAATTCAGTTTCTAGCAAAATAAATTTGTATTTTGTTAATCATATATTTTACTACATTGAGTACTATATGCATGCAATACATCTAGTACATTATCTATCACCTATCTATTTATCTATCTATATCTATATCTGTAATTTCTTCAACCTATAGTCTCTGCTTATCCTAAA
This sequence comes from Macaca mulatta, assembly GCF_049350105.2. Lineage (NCBI taxonomy): Eukaryota > Metazoa > Chordata > Mammalia > Primates > Cercopithecidae > Macaca > Macaca mulatta. The sequence goes on along the minus strand of NC_133423.1, from coordinate 52,430,128 downwards.
TATGAATTCCTAGACCTTTTGCAATGATTTCCTAGCTTTCTTGGGTTTCCCTATCCTTGGTTTCTCTTAAGATACCCATGTTTCAGGAAGGCCATTATGTTGTGATTTTTACAAAAACAAAGAAGGTTGAGGAGTAGCCACCAGACAAATACTTTGTAGTGTCTTTCCTCCTACACACAGAAGCTTGGTTTTTAATCCATCATTCTCTAGCCTCAAGAAAGATTACAACCACCACAACCACAAATGTTTACTGCTATTTTGGCACTGTGATAAATTATTTAAATAGACCTTTTAAATCCTCATAACAACCCTATTAAGTAACTTTCATTATTATTACCAATAAATAAATTGAGGTGTAGAAAATATAAATAACTTCCCCAAGATCACACAGCTAGTCACTGTAGGAGCCAAGACTTAAATTTGAATTAATGTCGGATTCTTTCTTGTACTTAACCTCTTTCTTCTGCTTATGAGATTCCCTAGGAAAAACAAAGATTCTAATTAATGTTAAAAATTCCACTGTGGCATCTCTGCAGAGTTTGTCACTGCTCTTTCTTGATCCAGCCAAAAATAAGATGCTGGAAAAGATAGAATTTGGGTGACCTTCTTAGTCAGCAGAAGAAAATAGATGTGTAAAAGCTGTCAGGAACAATACAGTTTTATTAACTAATTGCTGCTGCTTCCACAGTTGCCTACCATTCTGGCAGGTCCTGAGGGAGAACTTCCACCAGACTCTGACCAAAAGGGAACGAAAGTCTGTCTACTAAAGCTATGTTGAAAGCCTCATGACGTTGCTGGTATAATAGGACCAGCCTTATGGAACTCTGCCACATGACAGATGAAATCTCTAAGTTAGAAGTCTGTGCTTATAAGCAATTCTACCTGGGAGAGAAGAGAACTGAAATCCTGGACAGGACCTAATTTTACACCCATAATTTTGCAACCAAGAAAGTTATTTTCTAATAGTAACAATTGTGATGATAAAAAGGATAGCTTGTTGATTCCATGGTGTGACTCTTAAAGTTTCTGTGTTTGTTGCTCCCATGTCAATTGTAATCCTTTGCTAATGTCTAAACTTTCACACTTTAAAATGAGACTAGAAATACTGTTTCTATTCCCCATGACAAAGAATAAATGATTAGTATCAGGTCAGGTGTTCAGGTGAGCAGACTACATGGTATGGAAGGAAGACAGAGAATTACTCTGTGGAGAGGTGAGACTGCATAGCTGAATTATTCCCATCATCTGCTTTTCACAAATTATCCTACCACATCCATTGCTCTCTGTAACCTCATGTTTACTCATTATATGATCTGAATTCATGAACAAGCCTTTAGTTATATACTTTCTGATTTCTAGATTTATATATTTTTTTCTGATGAATTAAAGTGAGGCAAGGACAATGGCAAGGACAAGGCCCTTTATCTTTCTATATTCTCTACACATTAAAGAACACAACTTTTTTTTTTTTTTGAGATGGAGTTTCACTCTTGTTGCCAAGACTGGAGTGCAATGATATGATCTCAGCTCACCACAACCTACACTTCCCTGGTTCAAGCAACTCACCTGCCCCAGCCTCCTGAGTAGCTGGGATTACAGGCATGTGCCACCACACCCAGCTAATTTTGTATTTTTAGTAGAGATGGGGTTTCTCCATGTTGGCCAGGTTGGTCTTGAACTCCTGACCTCAGGTGATCCGCCCCCTTCGGCCTCCCAAAGTTCTGGGATTACAGACATGAGCCAACTCACAGGTGGACACAACTTTTTTAAAGAAAGTAAATAAATGCTTGCTGAATAATTTTCTGATGGAATCAATGCACTAAAACAAAAATATGTGAAAACCAGAAGTGGATTTAGACTCTAACCACAAACCTCAACCAAAACACACACACTCACACATGCACATTTCAAAATTCAGAAAATATAAACGACTTGCCCAAGGTTACATGAGTAGTCAGTAGCCATCGGGACAAGAACTCAGGTGTTCTAACTCCCCAATCCAGTGTCCTCTATTACATCATAAGCTGTCTCACAGAGCCTAACAAATGAGGCCGTGTAAATATTACATATTTTCTACTGTCTTCATTTCTCTTTTACATTTGGCACATAATTTTTGTTGATTGGACCGTCTAAACTTATACTTTTCATTGTTCAAGAGAATTGTCTCTAGAACTATCAACAAAAATGACAGGGATATCTATCCATATGCTCATTCATCCATCCCATACCCCAGCGCAGTTATTTACATAGCACAGTGACACTGAGCAAACACAGGAGGAGAAACAGAAAAAGAGGAGAGGACAAAAAAGACATTGAGGATTTTTATGAGCCATTTTCCTAACAGTATGCAGTATTTAATAAGCATTATGTATACAGTAGGTGTATCTATCACGGTTTCTATGATGATTCAGTGATAGTGTGTTAGCCATTATCAGTAGAGCCATTCCAAAAGACACTAACTACTCCAGCTTCTGCTGAGAGCCACACATTGGTACATTACCATCTAGTTGCATATGATGTGGAAATCTGCAACAGCTTACTAGGCATTATTATACTTACAGAAAACAGTAGAAGCTTCTTGATAAGCAGACAAATACATTCCCAGAACTAGTGCCTCTAATGCAAGCTCTTTAACTGATGTCTTGTCCCAAATTGTTAATAACAACAAACCTTCGTGTGGTTCTGCTTTTGGCAGATTAACACCATTCCACATGGTGTTAAACACACTAGCATGTAAGATATAAGCGCACACAAACATACACAGACATAGAAACACATTCAAGATTTAGAAAGAGAATTTGACTACTAGCTAGTATTGAACTCAAACACAGCCCTCTGAAGGCCAGATCTTTTCTCTCTCATATCCTCTCAGAACACCAAATAAGTGACTGAGCACATAGTCAGCGCTCAGAAAATTGACTGAAGTATTGATTGATCTTTTTAAACTGTTACCAACTCTGCAGATTCTATTTTATATATAGCCAGGGAGAAATTCCATGGTCATCGAATGATGATAATTTCTTTAAGGAAGCGAGTTGGATCCTTAAAGAAAGGAAGGCAATTTGGCATTTACAGGATTTTAGATTGCTATTCTTTTTTTTCCCCCAACATTCTAATGTTTCCCAACATTTTTTTCCTACCATTCTAAGTGGTAGAATTGAAGGGAATGGCGCTTCCATTTCTTTAGTGATAATTGTATTTCTGTTCCATAACTGAGAGGAAGTAAGCCAGCTTTCCCTGATACTCCTTCTCCTAATATCTGCTACAATGCATTCCTCCCCAGAAATATATGCATGCTGAAGTCCAAGCTGGACTTTGACCAGAGTGAACTAGAGCAAAGACTTTCTGAATCTTCCAACCCTGGACTCATGGGTGAGGAGTAAAAAACTGTTACCTGCTTCTCCCTTCAATGTAGCTAACAAATCTTTTTTCACTTTCTCAAAAACAGATTCTCTTTCCCGATTTTCTCCTTGCTGAAAGGAGGGAGGAGAGAGAGAAAACAAATGCCATATGTAGCTAATCTGAAGCGGAAATTTCTACGGTTTAGAGCATGTGGGTTATTTTAAACAGCTATACAACAGAAATAGAGAGAGGAGGAAGCAATTTATACAATTTTTCAGTGAGTCATAAATTAGATTTCCTTTAATATCCTTCAACATGTAACTAAATAATAAAATACTCTTTTAATTTATTCTGTTAGCTAAACTGCTTCTTGAGTACTATATTGAAAAAGACTTTATCACGTGATTCCTAAATTCACAGTATTTATACACAAAGACTTAGAGGTGGATCTTCATAAGCCATCCACTCTTACCTCTCACACAGGACTGGAATCTCAAATTTGTGATTACTTGAAGATATTTATTGGGCCTCCAGTTGAATGCTACCAATGCTAATATTTTATATTTAACTGACAAATTGTATTGCTACAACTTCCATTTATTAGTTGTAATGGTGTTCTCAGAACATGCACAGAACAATCCCACTCCTTCTTTACAGTCTCTCACTAACTAACATCATCCCTCGGTATGTTCTCCTTCACTCTGAATATCACTGCTTCTTTCAGTAGCTCTTTTGACATATTTCTAAGACTTTAAAAAATGACTCTTTATTTCATTTGAACATATTTTATGTTGTCAATATCACACCTAAACTGTGACCCATTGCTAAGTACGAAACTACAAGTGTAGTCTGGTAAGTATGAGTGCAAGGACTCAACAGAATTAATATTTTAGACTTTTTTTCTTGACATTGTATTACATTTCTTCCCTCAGAGGCTGTTAGCTTGTTCAAATAACCCTTTGTGTCCTAAAATAAAGCATGTATACGTACTCTAATGTGCATCCTTTCAGAAACGGTATGCACAGTCAGTATGATAATGAACACTGCAACCAGATCTAAATGCGTTTAGATTCTGTCTTGACCATTCACAGCTCAGAGACTTTGAAAGAGTTGATTAATCTGTTGGCATCAATTTTTTTTTATTTGTGTTTTTTTAACTAACTGAATGCTCCCTTATATATTCTTGTTAATTAGATGCTATCTTTCCAGTTTGGGCACTTTATTGCCAATAATCATAGTGTTCTCAAATTTTAGTTAATCCATTCAAAGTTTAATAATTGAAATGGTTCGAGTATTTATTTTCTAACAGCTTTTTATCATTTGCCTGTTAGATAAATATATAATCTACATCCCAGATGCTTAAAATGTGGCTCATGGATCAGCAATGTCAGTATCACCAGGAAACTTGTAAGAAATGTACACTCTTAGGTCCTCGGCCCAGAACTTCTGAGTAGATACTCAGAAATGAGTATCTACAAATGAGTAGATGCTCCGAAGTATGTATGAGTGCATACTCTATTTAACAAATATGAATGTGTACGCTATTTAACAAAGTCTCATATGCATGTTAAAGTTTGAGACACTCTTTTTTATCCACAGAGTTGAGAAAAATATTAACCAATATAGCACATCAGAGAATTGCTTCAAAGTTAGTAATGACCAGTTAATAATGTCTTTGTATATGACAGCTCAAGAAGTAGGAGAACTTCTAATGCTACTGTAATTTAAGCCATGTTGTATCACTTCCCCAGAGTAGAATGTAAGGTTTTTTTTAAACGATGTCCCACTTTATGCCTTCCCAGTTATATTCCAGCTCTTAATATGTGTGAATGTGAACCAAGGCCAAGGAGGCTGAATGCAGTTTGTGTTCAAAAGGTAGATGCCTGGATTTCAATCTTGTCTTGACCACTTACTTACTCTCAGTGTGACTTGAGCCATTTACTTATCCTCCTGTCTCAGTTTCTTCAGTTGTAAAATGAGAATGATGATGTTATCTGTCTCCTAGCTGTGTTAAAAGATTAAACAAGATAATCCATGCAAATAACTTAGCACAATGCTTCATATGTAGCAATGTTCCCTTCCTTGTCTGAATTCTTACTATGTCTATTAGAATTTGCTTTGGTTCATAATAGACTCTGTCATATGTTGTTTCCATATTTGTATTTTAAGAAACTTAATGAAAAGTTGCTGTCTTATACTGATGTTTTTAAAGCCACAAATGGATTATTTGTCTAAAGTCTATTAGTTGAGACAGTATGGCATTTGGAATGCATTTTTTTTCAGTGGGGTCTTAACCTAATCCTCAAATGTATGTCCAAGTAATGATCAAGCTTCCACTAGTTATACCATGGTTAGTACTACTCCTAGCAGTACTACTACAGTAGCCATACTATAGTAACTAACAACCTTTAAGATAATATGTCTATTGGAAAACACATTTACTGTTATCTTTTGGACTCCTTCTGCTTCAATAGATTTAGTGTTTTTCTCTAGGGAGTTGGGAAGTCAGAAGCTAGCTGGAGGTAAGGATAGGGCTCAGTGCCCCAGAAGTCAGGTCCAACCTGCTAGTACTGTTCCATGTGTGTATTGGTTACACCTGACATTTCCCAATCTCTCTGAGGAATAGGGTGGTAAATACCTGTGTAGATAGAGAGATGCCCCAGCCTTAGAACTAAAAGTATTAGATTTGTGTCCCAGCTTTCATGTTTACTAAACTTTGAGCCTTATTTAATTTAAATCATCTGGGCTTTGACTTCCTTATTTATAAAATAGAAAGAAATACCAGTATTTTAACCAGCTGACTCGAAAAACAAATATATTATTGGAGATATCTTTATAAATCCTTAATATTTAGAAAAAGCATTAAGAATAAATTAAAGTGATGTAGATGGTAAAAGTATTCCCCCCACCCTTGACTTTGGTGCCTTCTCTCCTCTTATAAAGATATTAAGCAAAATCTATGCTTTGGGTGTGCTTTATGATTCTTCATGGAAATCCCTGAGAGAGGTATTAAAAACAACTAGTGAAATTGATTTCTGTCAGCACCACAATTACTATTTATTTCCACCATTGACTCAACATAGAGACTGCCACATGATACCGGAGAATGTTAAAAGCTGCCCTTAAGTAGCTCCCCCACTGGCTTCCTATGGGGTTAAGTCTCTGTAATGGCATTATTCCTTCAGGGTTTCTAGTGGAGCTAGAGTTCTTTTTTTTTTTTCTTTTTTCCTTTCTGATCTGGGTCAAGCCTAATGTGTTATCCTAGGAGGGTTCATATATTAGCTAGTTAACATATTAGCAGGGGTTATTGTCTCTGATTAAATCATTACTACCCACTGTCTTGTAGGAAAGAAAAGGACCCTGGGGGATCAGGGCACATGATGGACACATGTTGATGAAAGGGAAGCAAAATCAGAAGAATGGCAGTTTGGATCCAGTTAAAATTTTGGCCCAATGGTTTTTAGGCACTAAATCACTGAGGTTAGGTCAGTAGAGGAGGATTCAAGAAAAAATAAATTCCTAATGTATTACCTTTTCGAGAGCCAGGCTTTGTTTGCATCTTGGATATCATATGTAGTTCAATGTAGGCTCCATATAAAAGTATTAATATTAAGGCTTTTTAGATTCCGTTGACAAAACTAGTGGTTAAACAGCTTCATCAAAGAGGTTTCTCCCATTATCGTCAACATACAAAACACACTTTGGAAAATTTGCTTCAGTTTTCACTTAATTTCATATATGTACATTAGCTTACAAATAAAAATATTTTAGAATAATTTGTAATTTAAAATAAAACATCAATTCTTTATGTTTTCTAATATTTTTGGGCCCTGGAAAATTTTCATCTCATAGACCTAAAGCTGTAAGATGATAATATTTAAATGCAAGTCACAAGCTTCAATTAGGTACAATCAGAAATCATGCGGTGACTTCATTAAGTATCATTAAGAATGATCAAAATATTGCTCTTAGGAAAAATACATCAAAAGCATTGCATTTACACATTGATTAAACAGGATCTGCAATTTCTAAAATCTGGTATGAGAAAAAAGAATGGAGTAAATTAAGTGCTCATATCCCACTTAGCAACAAGGGAGTGCTTAGCAACTGGCAAAGGAAGAAATAAAGGGAGATGGTAGAAAACAAAATATGATCAGCCTCTGAAAAGGGTGAGAAATCAAGAATTGACAATGTAACTAATTGGGGATGGAGGAGAGGTTGCTGTCCCAGAAGCAGAGGGCCACAAAGTCACCCCGCTTTTTGAAAGTTTTAAAAATTATTTTTATTTCCTTTGTAACCATAGGAAATTAGGCTCATAATTAGGAATCAAGGGCACAGGGAAGACTCTCTCCAAAACCATGACTGTGATCGGAGTCATGTTTGGTGAGAGGCATGCAGCCCTTTAAAAGCTCTTTTCTCTTTTCCTCATGCACTCAGTGTGCTAACTCTCAGTTCTATAAGGTCTTAAGTCCGAAGGAGGCTTAGGAGGATTTGATATTATATCCATTTGATAACTCTTAAAGAGTATTATTGTTCTAATCATGCCCCGTGTACCCCTTGTTTTCTGTTTGATTTGCCTTCCCTGGATATCCCACTTATCCCAGGCCTTTGGCTCCTGGCTTATAATGATCGTTTCCAACACTTCTTATCCAGTCAGAGATATCTTTTTCCTGTGCTTAAATCTGTGCCCATGAATTTCCCAGAGGCCATTCAAACCTACCCTCAGACCTCAGCCTCCCCATGCTCTTACTACTTCCTTCATCATCACCTTACGAAGGCCCTTGTTCATGCAGGCAACATATCCAGGAACCTCCCCATTTCGGTCTCCTCGCTCCAATATTTAGTTGGTTCGCTGATTCTTTCTCTGAAATATATCCCAAACTCACTCTTCTTTACAATCAATCTGAGGTCAAAAATTCATGATCTCTTATCCGGAGAAAAATCTAAATTCTTAGCATCACATGAAGGGACTTAATAATCTGGCCAAATTAGTGTTTCTTTTTAACCTTGATTCTGCTACTTCTTCCTTGCACACAGACATGTTCTGGGCATATTAAACAGATACTTTTTTCTAGGACATGTGTTTTCTGATACCTGTTGTCCAAAACTCATGGTGTGATCTCCTTTTAGAATAATCTTTCCTTTTTATTATTATTTTTTTGAGCCAGAAAAACTCTCACAGAGTCTTAATGTTGACCTCTTTATTTCATTCTTTGTATCGGGCTTATGGTAACTTCTCCTATCAATTTTGTTCATCAAAGAAATCCCAAAGGAACAGACATTTACAATGTATTTTCATATATTACAGAACACATCACTGAAAGCAGTAGACATTCAATTAATATCTGTTTAATTGAATTAAATATATGGACAAGAACCCAATTTTCCCAAAATCAGAGCTTACAGATCAAGAGTTGAAAACTTTTCTGTAAAGAGCTAGATAGTAAATATTTCAGGCTGTACAGGCCATATGGTCTCTGTTGCAACAATTAAACTCTTTTATATAGCATGAAAGCAGTTGCAGACCAAAAAAAATAAGCTTGGCTGTGTTCCAATTAAATTTTTTTATGGACACTGAAATTTGAATTTCATATAAATTATAAGTGTCATAAAATAGTATTCTTCTTTTGATTATTTTATAACCATTTTAAAATGCTGAAACAATTAGCTCAAGAACCATTCAATAAAACTCAGGCAGCTGGACTTTGCCCACATTGGCTCTAGTTGTTGATCTACGCTACAGTATAGTAATAGTTTTAGTTCCTTATTTGGTCAGTTCTTTATATGGACCACAACTGATTTCTTCCCTTCTACTAATTGCCTAGCATATTTGTTATTTGACATAATTCATATTAATAGCATTGTCTTATTCTAGCAGTCATTTTAGACATACCCTTACCAGACAGTCTTCCAGGTCACTGATTTATACCTATATCATTTGCTATTAGTTTGTTAAACTATTGACCTCTAAAACTTGTTAAGATTGTGTATCTTATAGGCAAAGATCCTGGCCCATGTTTTTCTAAAAAAATTTAAATTTTAAATTTTAAATTTTTGTGTGATCCACTGTTTGACAAATATTTACTTGTTGAGTATATTCCTCATCATCACAGTTAATTTTTCAGTAACTATCAACTTGCTTCCTGAGAATCTAAACTTTTTTGTGTGTGAATTGTGATCTTCTCATCTGTCAAAGCAATTTCTTCTCTTATCTAAAGCTTTTTAATTTTTTTAATGGAGCATCACTTCCAATCTCGCTAATCTTCGTTTGATCTTCCTAACCTTTCTTTCTCCTTTCCCTCTTTATAAAACCATGAACTCCTATGACCTTCTATGGTAACTCCCTTTCTGACATCCCCAGCATTCCACCCTTACTAAGATACATATTAACAACTATAATTATATTCAAAATAAGAATGATGACAAGAGAAAGGAAGAGCAGGAAAGAAAATAAAAGAATGTAAAAGGAGGAGGAGAAAAACAAGAAGAGGGAATTGAGATCTCAAAGAAAAAAATGAACAAATAAATAGGAGGGTTATTTTATACAGTGTATATTTAAAAAGTCGATTCTCTAAAAACCCTTTCACAAACATTATCTCTTATACACTGGGAAATTGGAGATGTTATTTTTTGGATGACCTGGATAATCTAATCAGTCAAAAAAGAGAAAGAAGACTCAAATTGGATTTTTTAACCCTTTTGTCTGAATCAGACCCTGTTTAAAAGTCTGATAGGAGATATTTCAGGCTGACAGCTTTTCTTTCTCAAGTTCTATCTGTGTTCAGGCTCTGGGCATCTTGGGTCTTTTTATCTGAACAGAAAGCAAATCCTAGTGCAGCATCAGAATGTTCTAGCCCCTTGCAATGGCATTTAGATTCCTCTGCTGCTATTTCCAAAGATACCCAAATCTATAAATATTAAGCTACATTTTGGACCCTAACCTTGAGGCAGGGGGCAGCTACCATTTAATATTGCCAGGGAAAGAGGAAAGGTGCAGGGGTAGGCAAAGGAAAGAAACAAAACAACATAAATGTCAAATCTGATTGATTAAAAACTAGGTAGGCAAATCAGCAAGGACTGGTCCAGCGTCACTGGAGAGTGAGGTCAGAAGGGGCTGTTTCAAAATTATTTGGTATTTTCAGAAATTGATTACTGAGGGAGAGCATTAAGAAGTAGCTGTGAACATTCATTTAATGGGCCAGTGCCTCTTGTACAGGGCTGGAGTCGCCACATTCAGTCTCATCTACTCCTTGTTAAGTTGTGCTTCTTCTGGAGCATGTTTATTTATTACAGATACTCTAAGCATAAACTACAAACTAGAATAATAAACAATTCTCTAAATGGGATTTTGCTAGCACCAGCTCTCTGCCTAGCTTTTCACTTCCAACCCCCAGTATGACAAGCTTCATTGTTTATAGACCTGGTAATGTCTGCAGGCCTACAGAGCAAGCCCCTTCCTGTCTTAGGGTACATTTCAGTGAGTAGGCAGCAACTTATCTGGAGGAAACTGAGGGACACTCAGATGCCCTCCTGCTCTCAAACTCCTCAGTTATCTGTTCCTTAGAGAGGCATCCCCCTGGCTCCTAGGGTTAAGCATACCCTTTGCAAATATATGCAGTTTGGAAGAAGGAGCATGTGTTACAGCAGGTCACACACTTACAACTTGGTGTCAGACCATTCTGTTGGTCACTCCTGTACCCTGTCAGCTGGAAACAGGCCACAAAGTGAAAGCTTGCCATGATGAAGAAAGAAAGGGACATTTTGAAGTATAAATCACGGGTCAATGGGTTGTATCTGGGTGTGGCACCTCATGGAAATCTGTAGCATGAGACAAGGAGAAAGCAAGGGGTTTTCTGAATGTACACACACAAGCGTGCATGGTGTGCACGCATACAAACACTCCTCTCATCAAAAACCAACCTTCATCTTTAATTTCTAATCTGATAACTGACTAAAGTCAAGTCTCCATTTATCCAGGGATCATTTCAAAACTCGACTATCACATGGTGAAAGTCTCCACTAGAATTTCTGCTGGTTTATTCTTGCATGCTATATGTCTTTTCTCTTTGAATTCATCAAACTAAAAACACATCATCTGTATCCTTCCTTTTCTAACTCCATACAAACTGTAAGGTTTATCTTAAGCTGCCATTCCATGGACCCTGTTACCTATTTCTTTGACTAAAACTCTCTTATTCTTATTTCTCATTGACCTTGTTTTAATGCTTAGTTCTATTTTTTGCGATGATGTTCACAGATGATTTTATTTTTCTCACATAGATTGCAAACCCTTTTATGGCCAGAAGTACCCTAGTTTTTTGTATTTCCCACATTTGGCTGCATGCAACACCCAGTATCAAGTGTAACATCAAGAAATCACTTACTCTCTGATTGCTAATAGCACTCCATTGTTGAAGATGGGTGAGATACATGCAGAGGAATCGTTGACATATTCCACACATGAGATGGGGCTGACCTCTTCTCCCAAGACTATAGCTTTGTGGATTCATATATTTATCCAAAGTGAATATTTCAGGTGTCTTTCTAACAGGGCAAGATAATTCCTTCAGGATATTTATTTCATAAAAATAAATATATGAAATGTGTTAATGCATGTATCCTGCAATGGTGAAAATGCAGTACTTTCCAGACTTGTATTTTTCAGTCATCGCACAGTGCATTTACTGACATCTAATTAGGCATTCTAAAAACCCAAAGTCCCCTTGTGTTTACCCTGCAACAATTGTAATCCAGTGTGCCTGACACTACAGTATTTATCCCCAGAAATAATTACTCCATGGAGAAGGCAGCAATGTGAGTACATTCCAGGACCAGAGAGTAATGACAGAGGACCTCAAGGCAATACTTCACATTCAGATACAAATGGGGTTCACAATTAATACATGAGACATCACCAATTTTAATAAAGCTGATGAAAGGTAGGCAGATTTGATATGAAAGTCAAATATACTTGGGATTCTCCCCTTCTCTAAGAGTCCCTCTTAAATTAAGACTTTGCCAGGTGGTTAACAAGAACGCCAGCGCTTCAAAGGGAAGCAAAGCCTTGTTCTTTGCTGCTCCACGGGCAACCAGCTCTCTTTCCCTTTGGTCCAGATGGAGGCTTTGTTCTCCCGAAGTTGGTCAGGTGCTGTGCCTGTCCAAAAAAGGGAAGCAAGCGCAGTGTTAGGAGCCCACACCTGTTTAAAAAGCAATGTCGTTCCCTGAGCTCCAAAGCCTGAACATCAAATGCCTCCCTTTGCCAGGCAGCTTGGCTATTCCCCAGGCGTTTTCAATCTAGTTGGGTAAAACAAAAATTGCATAATTTGTCATTATTTTCAAGGAATGAGATGTGCTTGCTACAATCCCTTTCGAGTTAAATACAATGACGCTGAGCTTCCTCTGAATGCCAATGCCTTCTTTCTCAGAAAGAATAGAAATAAAGAATGGGAAAAGAAACACCCAACTGATGGCCTGTAATTTGCTCGGGTATTTGTTACTGATGTATTCTTTGTATGCACTTTAGGGATAGGTAGCAGAAAAAGTCTTTTCCCAGGTCTTCAGTAAAGAGAAGTCAAACACTCTGGGAAAAGCTGGAACAGGGGGGCTAGGAGGTCTGAGCCAGCTTCAAGATTTAAAATAAATAAATCACATCAACTTAGGTAAACCGCAAGTCATATAATCATTCTTCATTTTAAAAATGTAGATTAAAATTGCCTTCCCTAAATATATTACATTTAATTGTGGAGCTAAAATGTACAAAAAAAAAAAAGAAAAAGAAAAAAGTATGGAAAAGTGCTTTACAATTTTAAATATTTGCTATAAATGTAAAGTAGTTTGAATGAATGAGAAATAAGGGGTGGGATGGGATTCTTATACAGGAGTCCTATCAGTCTTTCCAAGGTGAAAGCCTTCAAATCCAGGCAGACAGTGATGTGGAAAGCAAAGAAAACTCAGGAACAACCATCGGAAAGCAAGGGCATCCTAAATCTCATCTATTAAGAGTAGAGAAAAGGATCTAAAAGCCCCCACCATATTTTCTTGTATACAGGGCCTTCTGCTGCCACTTGGTTACAACAATAGTGGAGAAAAGTAGGCCCATAAAGCAAGACTGATTGCTGGGAAGATGATCAATTGCTGCTGTGAAAGGGGAAAAACTGATAAATGTTTTTTTTTTTCTCCTTCTCTTCACAACCTTTTGCTAAAGCTGTGCAAAATGTGTCATGCATAAAAAGTATGCAATTTTCATGTAATTAGAGGAACACAGGATGAAAATGAGTTCCATCAGAGCAATCAAGGATGGTAATGTGGTATGTATTTGTCAGTGCCTATTTGTCATGAAAGCAAAACCCAACAAGTTATATATTTTATTTCATTTTAACTCTGAAAAACATAAATGCCATTTTGCCATGGCCAAATATATAAATTTCAATAATCCTTTCATTTTTTTTGAGAAGTGAAGTTTTGGAACTGCAGATTAGATCATTTTACTCTTTTAAAGAATAGAATACTATTTTATGAAAAACACTGAGATTACAGGACAGATTTATTCCATGGAGGGTCAGATTTACAGCAGGAGGTGATAGGTTTACAGTTTGCTATACAAGAAACACACTATAATTTATTTGCTCTGAAAATACACTTGCATCTTACAGTAGCATGTGCCTCTGATCCCATCCTCATGTCCCCCAAACCAACAGTATTTTTATATTCTTCTTGGGCAAGAGGGCACAAATTTTTTCTTTATCCCTTTCTTTGTCTTTTTCTCTCATCCTTCTTTTCATCCATTTATTTATTCATTTACTGTGTTATTGGAGACAGTTCATTGAGCTTCACAATTGTGCCAGGCATGTTAAACTCTAATGATAGAAAAATGAAGAAACTATGACCTCTGTTCTGAAGCTGATTCCACTTATTTGGGGACAGAGAAAAGTAACCAATTAATACAGTGGGGTAGTAAGTGGAGTGTGCTTCCATCGGTAAGACTTAAGGGAAGATACCTATCTAGCTCAGTCTTGCTATTTGAAGATTGGGACAGGAGTGGGAAAAGACAGTCCAGGAAGAGGAACAGGTAAAGGCAAAAGCTGGGAGGATGTTGAGAGTTTAGTCATTGATGAAAGAGCAATTAGTTAACTACTTTTATGATGGGAAGCATAAGAGTTCAAGAGTTGAGACCAATGATATGAAATGGAGAAGGAAAGATGAGAGACACCCTTATAGGCCAGACTAAGAGGTCTAAGCCCTGTCCTCCCTGCAGTATGAAGGCTTTTAACAGTTTTAAGTGCAATCAAGTCTGTGTGTAGAAGAAACGCTCCAACAGCATTGTAGAGAATTGATGTGAATAGACAAAACCAGTTATGAACCTAATAATTCATTTGGGAGATAGTGATGGTTTGAGCCAAGGTGGGCATTGGGGATGGAGAAAAGTGAATGGAGTTGGATGCCTCGTAAAGAAAATTACCTGATTTGGAAATGGTTTCCAGCTAGGGAATGAGGCGTGTCTTTACTTTAACACTTACTCATTCCTTTAACAGAAAGTTCCAATTTATTTTTTGAGTTAAGTTGCATTGTCTTTTACTTCTATAAACTGGGACAATTGATATCAAAAATTCTATTATGATGGACTGTCTTGAAACTAAGACTTTAGTGTCCCCTTCTTTCTTCTTCTTCAGGATAAATGTCACGCTATTTGTCATATGAGTTAAGATTTGTTTAGCTACTTATAAAATAATATACATGGCATTTTATTTTGTTTTGTTAGTTGTTTATCCCTATTTTGCATAGTCACTTAAAGGATGTTTACATGACACTTTCTATATGTTCATATTTACGTGAGGGTTAACAAACTTTTTTTTGTCAAGGGCTAAATAGCAAATAATTTAGGCATTGCAGGCCACATCACAACTCCTCAACTCTGCAAACATAGCACAAAAAGAGCCATAGACAATACATAACACTAATATTTCATTAACAAAAGCAGGCGATGGGCTAGATTGGGCCTATAGGTTATGATTTGCTAGCTCCTCTAAATCTCATCCATTTGTTTCTGTGTTCTGGGTTACCAGAGCAGGCCTTTGAGATCCCTAGGCAATTTCAGCATGAGAAGCTCTGCAGTTCTAACAGTTTGGAGGGATGATTTTGAAGCTCTGAGTAACGCCTATTGAGACGCCTACATTGTCTACAACCTTCCTAATGTCAAACAACTTTCCTTGAATACAGGCTAGATAAGGTAAAGTTTTAAATATTTAAGATTTTTTAATCAAAATTTTAAAGTGTAGGATGCAATTGCAAACAATATATGTGCTAATACCTTTTAATTTCATTTCACAGTTGAATGTGAGATTTTTTCTTCCCCCTCCCCACCCCCACTAGGTATATAGAAGTCATGCCATCAGGTTATAACTAGGCTCCTGGCTTTCCTCTGTAAAATAGAAAAAACATCACCAACGGAGGCCGCTGAGCAGATTCCATACAAAATAAAGCGATGAGAACAGAAGAACATGCTGCACGTGACTGCATCCTTCTGCCTGAATTGTAGATTTAGAGCAGTAGGAAAAGGGACTAGACCATTCTTATAGCTAATACAGTTTGCATAAACCCAGAAGCTATCAGAGATTTGAGACCTGTGACAACAGGCCCTTGTTACAAACTTCACAGAAAGTTAATGAGATCCCAGCTCTGACCTCTCTACCTCACTTTCACTGTTGTCAGATAGGACCTTGATTACTGGCCTCTCACACTGAAACACAAGACCTCTTGCCCCTTAGAAGTCCATCTGTTCATACCGTTTATGGCCACTGACTCTTCCTGTTTCTCCTAACTTTTCCTGAGTTACCTTGATTTCTTCCTCATTCCTCTTCAAAAGCTATAGCAAAGGCAAATTTCCTAAACCTTAGTTTATAGGCCTAGCACTCCCAATTAATTGAAGCTCAACTTTTATATGGAATTATCTTGCTGATGTTACTCCAGACCCAATGTGTGGAGATAGGACTGCATTTGAACTGCTCATGTTCCACCTCTAATCTGGAAAGAGAGAGTAAGTGTCAATGCTACAGAGGAAGCTTTAATACCCTGGAGGGCATTCAACAAAATGTGACCAGAAATAAAGAATAGATTTTGTATGTGTGGGAAGTGCGTGTTTCAGTATGTGTACGTAGGAATGTTTGAACTTGATTTTTCAGGGTTAGAAGCTTAGTAAATGTAACAATTGTAGTCATTATGGTGAATAATTTCTCTTAATGAGTCTTAGATAATGGCATCTTCCCAAAAGAGAAAAGTGAGGGAGTTGGCAGAAATTGAAAGCAGACAAAAGGTGGTGAGTGAGATTTGGGCTTCTCTCAACAAATATTGACTAGGATAAGCTCATCTCACTCAATGCAAAGGACTGTTCATCCCTCTCTTTTAATGGTTAGGTCAACCTGGGTGAAGTTCAGTTTAATTTGGAGAGGAGATCGCATGAAATAAGGGAAAGTGTAAGATGGGATTTTAGAGGCTGTAGATACCCTTAGATATAGGCAAAATTATTAGGGGGCTGCATTAACTGGGATCGGTACCCCACACTCTGGTCTCTCATCAATGCAAAGGTTTCAGGCAACTGTAAACACGTTTTTAAGGGAAGTACTCTAATCTTGATTTAGCAGGGGTTTTTGCCCAAGACACAGATGGAAGTTGTCAAGAAAATAAACTTATCCCCCACCTCTACTCTTACCTCCTGTTGATAAACAAACCTATACCACTGGGTTTGTTTATTCTAAAGTGGATAAGCATGTGCTCACCACCAAGGAAACATTGCCAGCTTCACACTCCAATGACTCTCGGGCCATCTGTCCAGGTATTAAGCATTTGTATTCTTTCCTCTGCCCACATAAAATGGTGATCGAGGATGATCTCTTGGAATCTCCAATCACACAGTCTCCTGACTGAGGTGATGAAGAAAGGCTCAAGACTCTATGCAGGAGAACTGAAGAACCAGGAATGATGTTCAAACTTTAATACTGGTTAAAGCAGGGTGATTGAACACATGTAAATGGCATCCTTAATTTTTCAGTGTATTATGCTAGGTGTCGTAAGAAATAAAGATGAGTAAAATTAGCTCCTCATTTTGGGGAGGTTCCAATAGAATTGGGAGATGTGAGACAAATACACAGAATGAGATGCAAACCAAGTTAACACAAAAAGAGTGACTATGCAGAAGGGGTGAAAGAAAGAGGAAGGAAAAAATCACACCTTATTCAGAAGAGGCTGGAATGCCAGTTACACTTACCTAAGTAGATCCTGGATTCTCAAGCTTTTGTCAGGACTCATATAAATTTCTTTTCTTTTTTCTTTTCCCTTTCTTTCTTTCTTTCTTTCTTTCTTTCTTTCTTTCTTTCTTTCTTTCTTTCTTTCTTTCTTTCTTTTCTTTCTTTCTTTCTTTCTCTTTCTTTTTCTTTCTTTCTTTCTTTCTTCCTTCCTTCCTTCCTTCATTTCCTTCCTTCCTTCCTTCCTTCCTTCCTTCCTTCCTTCCTTCCTTCCTTCCTTCCTTCCTTCTTTTTCTTTTATTTCTGTCTTTTTTGAGACAGGGTCTCATTCTGTCACCTAGGCTGGAGTGCAGTGACGCGATCTTGGCTCACGGTAACCTCCAATTCCTGGGTTCAAGCAATTCTCCTGCCTCAGCCTCCCAAGTAACTGGAACTACAGGCATGCACCACCACACCCAGCTAATTTTTTTGTATTTTTAGTAGAGACGGGGTTTCGCCGTGTTGGCCAGGCGGGTTTCAAACTCCTAACCTCAAGTGATCCTCCCGCCTCAGACACTGAAAGTGCTGGGAATACAGGTATGAGCCATTGCACCTGGCAGAGGACTCATGTAAATTTCAGGTGGGTTCTGCAAGCCATGATATAAGTACAGAGACTTTGAATTTTATATGGCAAGCAATAGTAACTCTATTCCTTTCTTTTCTACTGATATGAAGAAGTCATATGAGAATTTCCAATTATCAAAAATTACATTGTAATCTTGAATCTGCTCAAACATATTTACAACAAAGGTAAATAATTTAAAAATTTGATGATGTAACTCTTATTATTATCTATTACTTGTGGCATACCTCAAAGTTAAATATCTCACTAATGAAAACAGTTGAGACAGAAATTAAAATCTAGGTTTACTTTTAGTTTAAAAATAAAAAATCAGAATTGAAAAGAGTAAAGCACTGAATGGTTATGAAATAATAGTACTAGCAGTTTTATTTAAAAAATGGGTAGAAGGTATAATCAGTCATAATATTCAGAAATTATCAAAAATGTATATTTTATTCCTGGATATCATATGAAGTGTAGTTCTAACTATCCATAAACAAATGGACTTGTTAGGTAATGGAATAAGCAGGTTGCAATCTAACTGAAATAATTACATATCAATATTTATCCTCTCTCCTGTCTCCTTTATCTGTTTAATGCCGTTGTCACAGCTAAGCTTTAGAGAAATAGAAAACAAACAAAATCTAGGTCATTGCTAGCAACTGGAGACACGATCGTTGATATTCCAACTTGAAATTATAAAGCCATATTTGTGCATTTGGACATATCTGAATCCAATTCACCAACCCCAATTTGGCCTCAGTGCATAGGAGGCAGCTTGGGGTAATGAAAAGAGAATGAATTTATGAGGAAGACGGTTCTGGGTTAAATTGCTTTTCATCTCTGAGTTAATTATCCTCTCTGAGTCTCACTTAAGTGAGTAAGAGGGGCTACCTTTTGCTGAGTATTACATATTTGTTTTATATTTGTCTTCTGGAACTTTATACCTGCTAAGTCATTGCATCTTGACAATATTATTTGGAAGTTAAATGAGATAATTTCTACACATTCACATAATAGGGATTCCATATATGTTACTTACCTTAATTTTACACTCATCTGAAATTAACTTATCAGTATCTGTCCCAATTAGAGAGCTATGTAGGTTAATGTAGAAGAAAAAACTCATTTGCAGGACTGGGCATAGTAACTTCACCTAACGATCAACGTATTTATGGGGCAATAGCCAATGTTTACATCCACTTCTCCTTTACTTTCCTTAATGCACTTAATCCTCTCTTCACCCATACTTTCTATGATAAACAGGCCTACAGCACCCGTTTGCAGATAAATAAATAAATAAATAAATAAATAGATTCCCAGAGCCAGCTTGGAAGAACGGTTGATAATCTGAACCATTACGGAGGTGAAATTTCATTACACAGATGGTGACATCCCGATGTCTATCATCAAAACACAGCAGGTAGAAACCATCAGCCAGGGCCATTCCCTTCTATAAAATTACACTTATATTAATGTCACTCCGGATTTCATTATGCGGAAAATGATATTGCACAGGGCTCCAGCACTAGGGGGGCAGCGGAGGGTGGGGATGCTGGGGTGGTGAGGGAAGCCTAAGGGGCTGGGGTGGGAGAGCGGGAAAAACAACTGTCTGTGGAGAGACCATGGAAGCTAATTCAGAGGAGGGCTGCCTGGGAATGGCAGATAGAAAAAGAAAAAGAGTATATGCATGTATATATAAATATATGTTTTAAAATTCCTCATAGATTCTGCTGCCAGTTCATGCTGCTTCTTGATTGACTCGCCGCCAGACGTCCTCCACAGGCCCCTGATGGAATGTTTAAAAGGCCCTCCTGTGGGAAGCAGGGAGATTTACAGTTAATTTTTATTAATGAAGGATGACAGGCATCTCCATTTAGCCAACAAGATATTACACCGGTCCAAGAAAACGCCCCTGTATTTGGAACAAGCAACCTTACCCCATACCCCAACCCACCTCTCTCTCACTCTTTCTCTCTCTCTGTCTCTCATTGACACATAGTCACAGGCACACACACACACACACCCCCCACACACACACCATACACACACACACACACACACACACACACACACCACTCTCTTAAGCATACACATGGGCACCAGGGAATGAAGAATACAACAAATTAAGAAACAAAGGGGAATATGTACTTTTTTTATATTCTGGCACTTTCCTATCAAAAGAGAAAGGAAGGAATGAGGATCTTATGAGTCTGGGAGTGGGTGAGTGGTGAGGGTCCGATAGCAAATGCTGCTGATTCCTGCTGCTGATTCTTGTTACTCATCTCCATTCCTACATCTCAGTCCCCACCCCATATTCATTCCCACTCTAGAGAATTCGCTGCCATTTCTGAAATGAATTACGATGCCGCATTAGCTTTGTAACTGGCCCAGCTACCCACCCTTGTGCTTCTTTGATTTACTTCTCACCTTGCAGCAAGAATTTTTTTTTTCCATAATCTGTTGCATTTGTTCTCTGATTAAAACCCTTCAGGAATTCTTCAGGCTCTCCATCAATGAAAATTCCTCAATATGACCATCAGGATACCTTATGGTAGGGGTCCTTCCGATGTCTTCAAGGATTGGTTTATTTAATGTATTTATCTTCAAAAATTGGTTTATTTAAATACTTAAATATCTCTTTTATAATCCACTAGTTTTTTTTGGTAGGATACCCCCCTCCCACTCACATTAGTTACTCATTCTTCTAGACTCAGTCCCACTCTTGTTAATTTCAGGATTATCCCCCCAGTATGATTTTCTTCCTTCTTTAAATGACCACTGACTATTCACCAATGTTAGGAATGTATATGACTTGTGTCCCCAATAAATTAAAATGTTTGGCAGTTAAGCTTCATGTCCTATTTTCACCCCAATATTGCTGACTCTTTGAGATATGCCACCTTCACCCCTTTAAGCTCACTGAGGAAGTACCCTATCCTGCAGTCTATGACGTGCTTATATCATCCCTTCCCAAGTGACAGCCATGACAAACAACCCAGTTTGAATTCTATTCAACCTTAAATCAACTTAAAGCACAGGTCATCTCTTATCTTCCTGTCATCCCTATGAAACTTTCTTATCCAGTGTTTTGACCTCCACTCATGTAGTATTTATATAGTGTTTCATAGAATTTTAGATATAACTTATATTGTTTTTAAGAGATGTATATTTGTCTGTTCTCATTCAGTGGAAAATAACCTCCATTGGTTATAGCATTTTTTAATCCCTCAGAATACTAATTTCAGAGTAGGCAGTAAATATGTGAGGAATTACTGAAGCAAGGAATGAATTAACCAATTATAGTGTTCAGTAAGTAACAGGTGGATACTTCAAAAAAATTTAATGAACATATAGACACATATGTATATGTTATATGCATGTTATAAACCTAAATTTCCATTCATATTGTTTTGCAGTTTGAGGAACCATAATTATTCTTGTTACCGCTTTTCTGAGGCCATTTCATGCCTCAAGATTAAACAATTATAATAGCATTCTCTAACCATACGGGCTCCTCAGGTGTTCTTCACGGGGTTCCTTCAGCTCTTTTTCACACTTCTTTTATAGAAAATGGGATGAATTAAATGACCAAAACTAGGACCTTACTTTTATAGGCTATAGAACTTTATAAAAATCCAATCGGTATTTAAATAGATGCAATCTTAACTGAAGTTTTCAAACTTCAGGGTACCACAGATTAATTAACCTGGGTGTTTGTTGTCCCTCCAATAGAAAACTCACAAATATTTTAGTTCAGTGTGCTTGGAGGCATCTCTTGAATCCCAATTTCAACATGCACGTGATTCTCTGCAGGTGCTATGCAAAGCACACTTTGAGAAAAATTAGTTAGAGATCAATTAAATAGAAAGGTGTGCGTATGTAAGAGAAATTATTAATCAGCAAAGCTAAACAACCACAAGTTTATGATCCAGTTTCCTCTGCTACTGGCTATGGGTCTTTTTTTCCTTCACTGACAAGAAATTCTCACTTTTAAAGTTTGTGTCATTTTATTCATATCTGCACTCCCCATCAAAAACCAAGGTTATAGAATTAACCACTTTCCTGATGAGAATTTTCATTTGCTATGTCATATAACATCCAAGCTTTAATTCCATTAGTTATATTTGATAATACAGTCTGAATGGTTGCAGATGGGTACAACTGGTTATCTTCAAATTGTGCTCCTTAATTCAAATTAATCTTCAATTGGTGGAGCATATGTGCATTTTTTTGTCACCGTATTTCTTTAGCACTAGGCCTGTTATAGTTTGTAAATCTCATATCCTCCTTCCATTACCCAACTCAAAAAACACTTAGTAGAGAAATGTATACACACAAAAAACACATATGCAGACACACACATGCACACACACACACCTCTAACTTCCAAAGAAAAATTTATTTTACAATGCCCTAGCCTTAAACCTTACCAAATCCTTGTTGTTTATTATGTTTATAAATGGCTTCAAACTTCCCTTAATGTCACTATCATAAAGTCATACCTTAGTAAAGTATTGAATTGGCACAATATATGTTTTACATTAAAAATTTGATTTGTAGTAATAGACAGCTAATTCAATTAATTTGAATTACATTCCTCAACCACATGAAATCCATGTTAAATTAATTAAAGTAAAATGTAGATACAACAAAATGCACCCATTTTAAATGTACATTTTGGCGAATTTTGACAACTGTACACATATATTTAACTACCATCACAATTAAATTTTAGAGCATTTCCACTAACCCCAAAATTGTCTTGCACACCTTCAAATTCATTCAGTCTTTCGTCCTTGACACCTGGCATCAGGCAAATACTGATTTGATTGCAGTCTGTTTGCTTTTTCTATAATTTTATATACTATAATCAAATAGTACATACATTTTTATATCTGCTTTAAGTCAGTATGATTTTTCTTTCTTTCTTTCTTTCTTTTTTTTTTTTTTTTTTTGAGATGGAGTCTCACTCTGTCGCCCAGGCTGGAGTGCAATGGTGCAGTCTTGGCTCACTGCAACCTCCATGTCCCCGGTTCAAGCGATGCTCCTGCCTCAGCCTCCTGAAGAACTGGGATTATAGGCGCACCCCACCTGGCCCAGCTAATTTTTTGTATTTTTAGTAGAGATGAGGTGTTACTGTGTTGGTCAGGCTGGTCTCAAACTCCTGACCTCATGATCCACCCTCCTCGGCCTTCCAAAGTGCTGGGATTATAAGCATGAGCCACTGCACCCAGTATGATGTTTTAAAAATACAGTCATATCATTTCATGTATCAATGGTTTGTTGTGTAGTATTCCATTATATGGATGACAACATTTTGTTTATCTGTTTACCTGTTGGTGAACATTTGGGTTGGCAGTTAATTATAAATAAAAATTATTATAAACATTTGAGAACAAATCTTTGTTTGGAGATTTTTTTAAATATCTTTTAGATAGATACCTAAGAGTGAAATTTCTGGGTCACATACTGTGTGTATATTTAACTTTCTGGAAAATTGCTAAATTTTCTAATTGGTTGTGCTGTTTTACATTCCCACCAACAAATATAGAAGATCTATTTGGTCCACACTCTTGCCATCCTATAGCCAGTCATTTTAATTTTAGCAATTCTAGTGGCTGTCTAGTGGCATCCCATGGTTGTTTTAATTTGCACCCTTCTCTAATGACTAATGGTGATGAGATCTTAGTGCTTGTTTGCCATCCACACATCTTCTCTTGTAAAGTATGTGTTCGCACATCTTTTGCCCAAATTTGTATAGGTTTGTCTTCTCATTTTGAGGTTGAAGGGTGTTATTGATACAATTCTACAGCTTGTTCTTTCATTTTTAAATAATTGAATTATTCAAAAACCAGAAGTGTTTAATTTGAATGAAGTCCAATTCATTCACTTTTTTTAATGGCTCCTGGCTTTGTTTTCTAAGATATCTTTGCCTATCCAAATGCTTATATAATTTATCTTATGTTTAATTTGATAAATTTTATACCTTTAACTTTTGCATTTGAACTTTTATCCATTTTAAGAGAAATTGTATACCATATGAGGTAGGAGTTAAGGTTTACTCTCTTTCTTATGGATATCCGATGTTCTAGCACCATCTGTTGAAAAATATATCATTTTCCTACTGAACTACTCTGTCAGTTCTGTCACAAATACATCTTACCACATATGTGTCAGTCTACTTCTGGACTCCAAGTTTGGTTCTTGTTGATGTATATGTCTACCCCCTTTTTTTTTTTTTTTTTTTTGAGACGGAGTCTCGCTCTGTTGCCCAGGCTGGAGTGCAGTGGCACGATCTCGGCTCACCGCAAGCTCTGCCTCCTGGGTTCACGCCATTCTCCTGCCTTAGCCTCCCAAGTAGCTGGGACTACAGGCACCCACCACCACGCCTGGCTAAGTTTTTGTATTTTTAGTAGAGTCGGGGTTTCACCTTGTTAGCCAGGATGATCTTGATCTCCTGACCTCATGATCTGCCTGCCTCAGCCTCCCAAATGCTGGGATTACAGGCGTGAGCCATCACACCCTGTCTATATGTCTACCTTTTTAAGCCCTATATGAATACTATTCTGTCAATCACACTGTCTTGATGGTTTGCTTATCAAGATTCAACCTAGATCAGTAATTACATTGAGTTGTTACATCTTTTAAAATCTATTTTATAAAGCCTTTCTCTTGTTGAATTTGTTCCTCTATCCCAAATATTTCCAGTAAACTAACAGTTATACATGGAATACTTATTGAATTCAGGTACAGCATTTTAGACAATAATACTAGGTGTTCTTATAAATGTGGATAATTGATTTTCCAAAGGGAAAGCTGGAAATTTTTTTTAATGTCTGGTTTCTGTATTTGTATAATCCTGTATTTGCTAATTTGGGTTAAAGACTTTATATTTATTTTGATTTTAGAAGTCATGGAAATAAATTTTACTGAAAATCTCAAAGCAGATATAAATAATTATCAGTTCAATGGCTGATATAAGAAACTCATTCTGAAGGCAAGGGACTAGTCAGAAGGCTTGCCCCTGGGCCTGAGGACTTGAACCACAGATGAATGGGGATGCTCTCCTCAGAAAAGCTAAATCTGCCTCTTGGTTATATTGGAGATCTTGGTTTGAATGTTTCAGCATTTTTCCTCCTCCACCACTCATAAACCAACATTTCAAAGCAGAGCTGACACCAACTGTTTTAGGTTAGAATAGGAAGATGTGCAAGAATAATAAAAAGAATAACAACTATGCATCCATGAAAATTCAGTGTTACCTAATTATCTTTTTTAACACAAACAAGACCAAACAAAATTTTTGTATGGCCCAGAGCAAAATTAAAATGCAAGATTCCTGTCTTAAAAGTTACTGTGAACCTGAAGACACCAAGAGTAGACCATTAAATTAGGTGTCAGCCCTTGTAAGTTTGGGGTTCTATGTGACTGCACAGCTTGCACACCCATAAAGTTAGTCCTAAATTCATGTGACAACCTAAATGATCTCCATTTTTTAAATGAAGAAACTGAGAACAGACGTGTAAATTGGCTTGCCTGTGGTTATGAAACTAAGGTTGTGAAGCTGCAGAGGAAAGATTTTCTGACTCTAAAGAGCGCTTGATAATAAAGCTGAGTTCTAAACTATATCATGTAATATAATGTAAATTGAAGCAAGTGAAGAGGGCATAAGGAAGAAAGAGAGAGTGAGAAAATGATTCTGAATACCCTTTGGAGTACTTTGAAATTTTGAGAACTAACCATGCATTAGACAGCCAATGGTGAGGAAGCTTGGATAACTCACTAAGGAATTTGAGCATGATACTCTAGACCAGCATCTTGATGTATGATGTACTAATCCCTTATATCAGTATCACCTAAGAGTACATGTCAAAAATCAGATTCCTGAGCTCCAAAACAGTCATGCGGAATCAGAATCCCAGGGTTTTGTCCTGAGAACATGTACACTTAACAAAATTCTTGAACGATAATCATGCAGTTTACTCCTTGTTATCAAGTCTGGACTCAAAGTATATCTCGACTACTATAGACAGCTAGATTTCTAGAGCATAGGTACAACCTCTTTCCAGGTCATGTGAGAAGCCTCATAGTGCAGAAAATGGTAATCACCTTGACATTTCTACAAAAGGCTAATATTTAAAATATATAGGAAACAAACATTGAAGGAATAGTGATGATAGAAAAATAAAAAGAGAAATAAATCAGTAAAAGACAACTCAAAATTTTCTGAGGGTGTATCTAGTCGAAGGTACTGGTAAGATAGCCAAGCATGGGAAAGCCAGGCTTTATCATAATTATTTAGAAAGAAATTAAAGGAAAAAGACTCTACTAAAAGTGGTATTAGCAGGAGCAAATTGTACTCCACTGAATTTTGCAGAATTTCCTCTACCACATTGCTCCAAGCTCCAAATTAATTTTTTATCATTCTCTTCAAAATATATCCATTTTATATTAATATTTTTATTAAAAAACAGAAAAAACAAAATAGGGAAATAAAATCACAACAGAGCTTTTTGGTTCGTTGCTGCAGTATCTTTTACTCCATCACTGTGTCTGCCTTTGGAGTTTCCTCCACTCACTGGGGAGAACACAGGGGAGTGTGTTTGTCTGCCCAATGTGGAATCAAACACTCAGCCTCTCCTTAGAGAGGCTTTGTTGGCAGTCACACATGGATCCGCTCCAGGACCGGCAGATTTCAGGCCCCTGGAGAGATGCAAGATTTGCAAAGGGCAGGGAAGATTGGCAAAAATATTGACTTTGATATTTCATCACTTCACATTTCCAAAGAGTAGAAATGCACTGACAACTGCACCTTTCTAATCAGATGCTACCAGAGGTTCCCAGCGTAGCACACACTCTAGAGACTGTAATACCAACAAAGCCCCAAACAGAATGATTTATATTAGAGCAAAGTAATCAGCAGCCTTTCTGCTTCTCTCTGCTTGATTTCTCTTGTTCATCTGTTTGGGTAGCACTTTACAGCTTCCTATTATGGAACTTCTTAACTTCTGGCTATTTTCAGATGTTATTTTGAACTCATTTGTCTTTTCAGAGTATATATAGCTTCTCTGACTATTAAGATCTGAATGGTGACAAGAAGCACCCTATTTTTTCCCTATCACCTGAGGAGAAATATTAAGTATTATTCAGTGCATGGGAGGAGGTATTTGTTTTGGAATTGTATCACTTGCTTGGGGTTGTGTAATATGAGAGAAATGGGTTGTGAAGAACGAGAAGGACATTCAAGGGGGTAGTTGGAGGAAAGCAATCAAGCTTTCTTTGCATCTGAGTCTTAATATTTTTTTCTTTTTAAGTTTGGGGTAGTTTGGCTCCTAAAATACTTTATCTGATAGACTCAAAAATAATATCTTATTCTGCTAAAAAGTTAGTTTGCCAATTAGATATGTACAACAGTTTAATTTGTATCTAATCATTTCCTAAGGTAAGTTACTCTTTTCTGTTTTAGTCAGATATTATAAAAGCTTGTTGCTTTGTGTGGCTTACTCTGCCAATAATTTCTGCAACATTTCTTCTAAGATATGTGGTTATTATCCTATGCCCCTTAAAATGTAGACACATCCTTGTTTCTTCTGTAAAGTTATTCCCCATCCCCATGTGCTGAGATACTTAGTCCTTCCCTTGATATTGGCATGCCACTATCGAACAACTATCACACCAAATTTGAATTTATATTTTAATATCTGCCTCTCTCATAAGAAGCATGAATTGTGTTTATTTCATATTTTGAATGATATCGTTTTGTTGTGTCCCCACCCAAATCACCTTAAATAGTAATAATTTCCACCTGTCAAGGGCAGGACCAGGTGGGGATAATTTAATCATGGGAGTGGTTTCCCCCATACTGTTCTCATAGGAGTGAATACGTATCATGAGATCTGATGAGTTTATAAAGGGGAGTTCCCCTACACAAGCTCTCTCTTGCCTGCCACCATGTAAGGCATGATTTTGCTCCTCATTTGCCTTCTGCCATGATTGTGAGGCCTCCCCAGCCATGTGGAACTGTGAGTCCATTAAACCTCCTTTTCTTTATAAATTATCCAGTCTTGGGTATGTCTTTATTAGCAGCATGAGAACAAACAAATACACTGACCTTCTGTAGAGGCTCTAATACATATTAGGTGCTCAATGTTTTTGTTCTGATTTTCATTGAATATATAACTCATGATTGGAACTGAAACAACAAACCATGTCTTTGGTAGTATTGTCAGAGGCATGTGAACCAGAGCAACTCCATCTTGAATAGGAGCTGGGTAAAATGAGGTGAAACTCACTTGGCTGCATTCCCAGAGGTTAAGGCATTCTTTAAGTCACAGGATGAAATAGAAGGTAAGCACAAAATACGGGTCCTAAAGACCTTGCTGATAAAACAGGTACAGTAAAGAAGCCAGCCACAACCCTTCAAAACCAAGATGGCGAGAAGAGTGACATCTGGCCCTCCTCACTACTACCCTTCCGTTAGCACCATGACACTTTACAAATGCCATGGCAACGCCTAGGGTCTAAAAAGGAAAGGCATAAATAATCTATCCTTGTTTAGCATATAATCAAGAAATAACCCCCAAAATGGGCACCCAGTAGCTCTCAGGGCTGTTCTATCTATGGAGCAGCCATTCTTTTATTCCTCTACTTTCTTAATAAACTTTATTTCACTTGACTCTATGGACTTGCCCTGAATTCTTTCTTGCGTGAGATCCAAGAACCCTCTCAGGGTCTGGATCGAGACCCTTTCCTGTAACAGTTTGCTTTGCTGGCACCTTTCCAAACAGCTTCCCAGCCACTTATCATTCATTCAGACATTACCACTAACTCCATTTCCTCCAAACATTTCAAGATCTCTGTCACGGAATCTGTTTTCCTGCCTGATTCTTACTTATACACAAGGATAAAAATTTTACCTAACTCTTGGGGAATTGTTGTGGAACTAAAATGAGGTCATGTTTTATGTAATACAAGCCTGGCATATGGTAAGCCCTCAATATGTGCCATCTCACATTATGTATACAGTAAACGTTCAATCATAATTTTTATTATAATAATCATTTTAATTATATCTGATTTTAGAATAACTTTGAATTTGATAAGAAGCACTTTTAGGTGCTTTTGCATCTTCTAGGTAACATTTCGTATCCAACCACTAAAAGGAAAATTCCACCCCAAAATTCTCCTCTGATTTTTCAACGGTCCTGAAACCATCCATTACCTCAGAGTTCTATCCAACCTCCAGCTTGTTGGGGGAGGACTTTCAGGGACTTGGCTTTTGGTGACCTAATTGAATTCTGTTTCTGTGTACTATTCTCTTACAAATGGTGGGGGTGGCCCCCGTCTTGTGTTAAACCACAGCAGTTACAGCAACCTCAACCCATTAGTTTGTGGTGTTTCCTGTTGCACGGTGCAACGTGATTAGAAGTCCAACACAAATGCATTCTCCTACTCACACACACAACGTTAGCAGCCTATTCATATATTCATGTAAAAAATATTTTATTTTATAGGATCCCCTTCAAAGTCATTATTATCTGAGTTTAAAAAAAGAGAATAAAAAATAAAAAGCTAAATAAAAGGAAGAAACAAAAACACAGGTAAAACCCAACCAAAAATGCCTCAAGAAAAAGATTTGCCAGGAAATATTCTCTCTATCCTAGGGAAGAGAAACTCATGGCAGAGAGTTGTTTTCATAAGGCCGTGAAACCTGCCAGTGCCAGAGATGGAATTTGGTACAGTAGTCCTGTCCCACCTGTTTCACTTTGCTATGAATTTGAGAAAAACACTAGCCCTGGACCAAGCCCACAGAAGACATGAGCAAAATGCACTTGGGTTCTGAAGGTCAGAAATGACGATCTGATGCAACTGAACTTGATGAACCTTTGGGAGCCATCATCTCTGCAAGTCCACTACATTGTGCATAGTCACTTTGTGGGTTCCCTTTATCATTCCTTCTTCTCTGTGGTTTTCCCTGAGTCTTTCTCAGACCTACACAGCCATCATCTGTTTTCATAGCTTTTCTATCTTCCACTTATTAAAATATATTCTGTAAAACTACCATCTGGAAATAATTTAGATATGCCAATCCCACAGAAGTGATACCCTCAGGTGAATTTACATTTGAACAAGGAACAATGATGGTAAGATTTCAGCTGCAGCAACTTGCTATAGAGGAACATCTTAGAACAAGAAAGTTGTCTACAACCCACCAAATCATACTTCATCATCTGCTACTTCCTACCACATGTGATTCCTGGAGCAATAGTACAAACGGATACCTATATAACATATGCTAAATATTTACTTTTTAAAAAACCAAGATAATAAACTATCAAATTATATTTGATCCTCCTATTTTAAAGAATATTCCTTTATAAAAACCTGGAAGAATAGATTTGAATTTAGAGAATTACTTAACTCTTCAGTGTTCTGTGCTAGGAGCATGGCAGTCTGAAAATCCGACTGAGTCTGAACATCAAACATCTATTGTAAATAGTTACCCTATGGTCATCCCCTCCCCAAGGGTGAGTACAATGGCCATTTCCTCAGAAGCAAGACTTAGTGAAGAGATATGTACAGTTCGGAAAAGAGGCTGGGATTGTTTGGCTGAAAATCTCAAGGTTCCAGATACCTGGAGCATTGTCCAAATGAGGCCTACAGGCTCCAACTGAGCACATCTGTACAGCTTCATGGACACCTACCACTTGCCACGCCACAGGAGGGTTGCAAAGGTGCTCTCTAAAGTCAGGGTCCAGGACCAGGGCTCCTTTTTCCTGAGCCTGATGTGCTATGGTTAATCAAAGCCTACTAGTATAGTCTATGTAGACAGCAAAGTTCATGCAAGGCTTAGGAGAGTGAAGATATAATGGACATTTTGAGCGTGTAAAAGACTAAGTTATTCCAAACTTGAAAGAAATATTTATGTGATGAAAACGTATTTTCCATCTACCTAGTCTAAGTCTTACCTGTGTTTCAGAGAGTGAGACCAAAAAGATTGGGGGAAGAGTTTGAGATTCTCTCAAAGACTCTGATGGGCAATTTAGAAGCAACACTTACTGCCAGAGAGGGGAAAAAATGTGTTAGCAGTCTTCAGGGAAGGTGGCACTTCTGCAACAGATGGGCTGACTGAATTTTTTTTTTTAAATGATGATTTTATGCCTTTGGCAGAAGTTTTCAATGTAATTTAGGAAAGAGGAAAAACAACATAAAGACAATTGATGCTATTCTTTAAGAATAGAGAAAGAACATCAAAAATTAGAGTTGTTAGTTATCCTAGGTTGAAAACATTAAATATTTGTGAGCATTTTATAAAAAGACTTGCCATAGAAATTGGCAGAAATGAAACCAGGTTTTTAAATCCACATGGTATTGTATCAGCTGCAGGGCATAAAATTTTCTAAAAGGCAAGAGTTAATTAAGTGAAACCAATTTCTTCTGTTAGTTCCCTCACTTTTCTCCTATTTTACTATTTTAACTGTCTGCTCATGGTTTTCCCTGCTTCCTAAGTCTACATTGTCCTATTCATTCTTTCAAGAAATTTTCTAACAGCGAATCTGAATATGTATCATCTTGAAGCACTTTCAACTGCTCCTCATCAGTTGCATTTGAATTTCACACCCTTTAAAGCAATTCCTAATATGATCCCCAGTATCTGGTCTTGATCAACTTTTCTAGCTTTATTTTCTGACTCATTCTCCCCTAAATACTCCACTGAGAAATTTTCTCTACTCTGACATGCTCTTTTAAGCCTCTTCACCTCTGCATATTCTATTCCTTCTGCTTGATTCACTTTTTCCTGCCATACTTGTCCTTGATGAACGAATATTTAATTTGCATTTGAAAAATTAACCTTCTCTGAGACATTTTACAACTCTCCAAGGGAAAGTTAGTTTTATCTTCCTCTGAGTTTTCCCATACTTTGGGCTCATTCCCCAGGAGGACAGACACTTTCCATGCAGGGTTGGGGGCTTGCCCTCCAGGTTTTCCTCTAAGTGAAACCCCTACCTTCCTTTCACTTTCAAAGGACTGCTGAAGTTACATACATCTGATGGCAACAAAGCAACATGTAGCACAAGTAGAAGTCACTTTCTTGTCGCTTTTTTCCAGGGTCAGTAGAATCTCATGTATATATTCGTGGTTTGTGTTTTTTCTTGTTCTTCAGAAGCTCTTCAAAACAGCTACCTTTTAGGTTATATGCTCATCCTTAAACCAATTACTGGTAAGTGTATGTGTAATGGAATTACTACACTTGTTTTTTTTTTTTTTTTTTTTTTTTTGAGACGGAGTCTTGCTCTGTCGCCCAGGCTGGAGTGCAGTAGTGCGATCTCCCTGCGAGCTCCGCCTCCCGAGTTCATGCCATTCTCCTGCCTCAGCCTCCCGAGTAGCTGGGATTACAAGCACCCACTACCACGCCCGGCTAAAATTTTGTATTTTTAGCAGAGACAAGGTTTCACCATGTTGGCCAGGCTGGTCTCGACCTCAGATGGTCCGCTAGCCTCGACTTCCCAAAGTGCTGGGATTGCAGGCATGAGTCACCGCGCCCAGCCTATGCTTAAGACAGAACTTGAGAAAGGCTGGGCGCGGTGGCTCACACTTATAAACTCAGCACTTTGGGAGGCCGAGGTCAGAGGATTGCTTGAGCCCAGGAGTTTGAAACCAGCCTGGGCAACACAGTGAGACCTCATCTCTACAAATCATCATCATCATCATCATCATCATCATCATCATCAAGCCACATGTGGTGGCACACACCTGTGGTCCCAGCTTATTTAGGACGCTGAGGTAGGAGCATTGCTTGAGCCCAGACGATCAAGGTTGCAGGTAGCTGTGATCACACCACTGTACTCCAGCCGGGGTAATACAGTGAGACCTAAGAATAAAGGAACTTAGAATAGTGTTAGCTTCCCTGAGGGGTGGGTAGTTGAATACAAGTTAAATTCTTTTGATAAACTGGGATAGAAAAATGAATATTGGGATTGGCAACCAACAGTGACTGTTCTAGAAGTGAATCTTTATTAAAATGGGATTCATGAGGTTTTCCTGATGAACTTGTCTTATAAGATGTGGTCTGCAATCTGAAACATCATCTCTTTTTTTCCCTGCAGTAACATTTGAATCTTGAGACCGTGCTTTGGAGCTGTTGGATTTAATCTCTCATGATTATTCTTAATGGATAAATTTCAAAATCTTTACTTTTTCTCCTCTACAGTGATAAAAGGCAAAAGAAGTGTCATTCAGCCTAGAGAAAAGACCTACATTTCATTAAGATGGAAACTAAAACTGCACATTAACAATCTCAAAACTCCATGATTTTAGAGAAACAAGTGATCATAGGTGCTATCATGCTATGCAGAAATCTTAGGTGTGAATTTTCATAGCAGGTGAATTTGGGACTTGGGGGATCTCTGCTATGGTTCTTGTATGACCATGACCAGTGGTAAAAGTTAGCAGTAGTCTGCCACTGCATTGCACAGGCAAGACCACAAAGGCCTTGGATTCTGAAAAACCAGGGGTTTGTCTCACACCATTATACTAAGAGTTATGGCCATCTAGGGTTCTGGGTGAAAGCCAAAGACTATAAGAATATGCCTTAGAGAAAATAAGAAAAAAACAAAAACAAAAACAAAAACAAAACCTGCTAACGTGTTGTGAAGTAGAAAAAGGACTGCAGCTTTCATCTGTGCCTAGTTATTATTGCCATTGTTCATATGTGTTTGCATGTGTTCTAATTATTCTCTCTTCACTAACTGTATTGGTAACTCAATTTACTATGTAGTCCATAGTTTATAGATGATCTGGTAACATCTGGGTGGAATTATGATGGAATTAGAGGAAAAATATACAACATACGGAGACTGTGGATTCCAAGACAAACAGCATTTAAAGGAGCCTGTGATATTCTCTGTGGATATAGTAACCAGAGATGCCTTTGAATTGTGTCCCTATTGGAAGGCAATAATTGTGTTTAGGTTTGATCATTTTAGATAGGCACATCCTTGAAACTATGCATATAAAAAGACAGCAGCCAATGACACAAAGGGCACTGTCTCTACATTAATACTTGAGAAAGAATTGGTGAACTAGACAGCTGGGAGAGCTAAACAGCAGATGCAAACTGGGCAGTTTTAGGCAAATTAGCACCTATGGTTAGCCAAGTTATACCCAATATCTATTTCTTTATGAACCTGCACTATCCACAAACCAATACTTATGAAATAAGTAGTGAAATGTCCTATAGGCAGAGTTGGCCACTGATTAGATCAGGATCAGATGCTTTTGTTATTGAAAGGTAACCAAGCCATACTTTCCATGATGAACAATAGCATGTTCAGCCCTAAATGACTCTACACAGTAATGTTAATAGTAATTAAATAAGCCAACAAAACTAGCTTCCTCTGTAATTTGGACTGAAACTACAAATAATTTCAAATAGACAGGAAGTAAACATAAATACAAATGAAGGCACAATGGAAAAATATATTTGCCCACCTCACTCGAGGGATGAGAATTGTGTTGGAGATAGGATTGAGAATGGGCTGATAATTATGACTTCACTTAGGTGGCCTCCCTGATAAATAAAAGCAAAGAAATGCAATGAGTTCATATTTTAATGAGACCAAACTAAAAAAAAAAATACTACAAACAACCCCCTGGATAAAAATGGTGGCATTAAAATAGCTGCATTAATTTGGATGTATCAAAATGCCCTGAGTGATAGTTTATTCTATAGTTTAGCAAGAGACTCCTTGGGATAAGTAACTCAATCTAAGACAAGATACAGAATATTGATGAGATATTGACAGCACATTTAGAAAATACATGTATTTATGTATCTCTGTTTGTACGTTTCTGTGCATATATACACTGATTTTTTTTAGCTAGTAGATATGGAGAGAAAATTACTTGCTTTCATAGCATACTTCCAGGAGTTTCAGAGAATACTCCTCTGAAGAAAGAGAAATTATGTCCTCTGACTTCTTTTCTTACGGCTGTTTGGAAAGAGATCAAACACATCATAAAGAAGAGTTCAAGGCAAACCTAGGCCAGTGAGTGGATTTGAAGCCATCATATTATACAATCAGAAAATCTTAGGTTTTGAATGAAATTTGAAGATATATTTCAAATGAATAATTGGAAGAGTGAATGAAAGAACTAATGAATCTAATAGAAACCCTACTGATTGCCTACATATAATGATTGCCATGAATTGTTACTTACTTTTTTATGTATATTATTTAACACATCTGCACCATTCTCTCAGTGAGTGCATATCTTGTGTATAGGAGGTAGTTAAGAGGTTCTCAGTATAATTTTATCAAATTTACACCCTCGGAAAATGTCTGCCAAATGGGGAGAAATGTGTATTTATTTTGCTTTCACCAACAAACTAGTGAAGACTTGTTGAATGTTCCATGAATGACAAAAGTGCAAGATAATATAGGATAAAGTGTATACCAGGCATCAACACTAAAAGTGAAAAAAAAAAATCTGTAAATTTAGAAAAGCGTCATCTGTACAATAAGCATCTTTTAGAGACTCATGATGTCTCATGGAGAGCTACCTTTGTTGCTGATAGGGTCCTTCTAGTATCGACAAAAATTGTATTTTCACAAAATAAAACGTGTATTTCTAATTTCATTTACTTTGTTATGTTCCTTTCAATATTTACCTTCCTAAAACACTCTACCAATGCGAATACAGTTGAAAAATTGCTTATTTGTCACACCCCCTTTCATCCCTTTCATGGATTCCATGTCGCTTTGTTGCTGTTGTTGTTATTGTAAGTCCCTCTGACTCTGCCTCCTTCAGCTCCGTCTGAAAGGTAGCCACCGTGTAATATTTTCTTTCCCATCATAGTAGACCTGAACTCTCTGAGGTCAAGACCATTTTTGCTGTTGTTGTTCACACCATGTTCTCGGGGCCCACCGCATGGTGGCCCTCACACAGGGCAGGATGACCACATTATAGAGGACCTGTGCTCCGGTGTGGATCTCCCTCTTAAGCTCCAGACTTACCGATGCACAGATCAGTGCCCAGTGTGGATATCTTCAGGCTCCTCAATCAGGATTTCCAAAGTACGGATGAACAAACAAACAAACAAACATAAATCATTTTCCACTCAAAATAAACCCAAACATCTTCCATCACTGCAAGTATGTTGACATTGCCTGAATAGCCTACCGTGTCAGAGTAAAATCATGCAAATAGAACTCCCAGTGGCCTATCTGAACACCACAGAGTTTCCTAAAAGGAGACCTAACGCAATTGGTATTCCTTAGAGAGTCCACAGAGTCAGATAATATCTTGGCTGATGTTAGTTCTTGCTTCCATTTTGGAATAGCCTTCTGGAATTTGTTGTCTTTGCATATTCTAGAATCTCTGTCTCTGTCTCTGAGTCTCTGTCTCTCTCTCTCTGTCTCCTCACAGTCTGTTACTACTTAATACAGTGCTTTTTGGCCTGAGATTGGACATTATTTAAAAGCAATTTAAAGAGTTTTCTCCGTTTCATGCACTATTTTTCTGATCGGCAAGGGACATCGAAAAATAGTTTTGAACAAAATTTTGAAATTTTTGGCCTGAAGAAAACAAATACCCCTTGCAACAAATAAGATGTGTCACAATAAGTCATGATTTACAATCCCTTTCAGGACTGCCTGTTGCCCTTAGCAATCCCTAAAGCAAAAACAAACAAAACAAATCCTTTCGGCATATCTTCATGAAACTGTCTGGGATGTGACAAAATTTTGAGAAACAGTTTTGTGATAATGGTTTTGCACTTTATTGGTACTTCTCCAGAGGAGGTGGTGAATGGCTGCTTTCAAATACGTGGAGCTATCAAAGGCTAAAGTCAATAAAAAACTTCCATAGAATAATTGGGGAGGGAAGAAAAGGGGAAAAAAAGAACATAAAAGGAATGAAAAGGAAAGTAGGACCTATAAATATAAAAGCCTAAGGAGTATATTTTGGGGGAACAGATGATGCAAAACAAAATTGGGAATAGTTATTGGAGGACCAAGGAAGGCAAATAAAACAATAAGATATATGATGCCTGTCCTCCTGCCTCAAGTCTAGCTCATCAGACAGTTTTTCATTCCATTTTGTATATATGAGTTTCATCTGACTACTGCCAACAGAAAGTATTTAGATTTGCTGACTTTTTTCACTGTCAAAAGAAATAATAAGCTGATGAGATTCAAAGGCAGGTAATGTAACATCCTTTCCTTGAATGAGAAAAATACAAATTGAGCTGTGGGTTAATGAATAAAGTATTTCTATTTTTCATGTTATTCAAAATAATAATAATAACACTAATAAAAATAAATAACAAAAGATAGTAGTATGTACCAGAATAACTTGTCTAGAAACCAGGAGGCCAGAATTTGTTGATAAATTTTACTGCTTAAAATCCCATGTATAGTGAGAATGCAATTAAAAGAACTAATTTTCCATCTCTGGGAGTACCTGAATTCACCAAAAATACGCCAGATAATGCGGAAGGGCTGAGGACATGAGCTGACTTGGGCAGTTGTTGACTGTGGAGCAGAAAAGTCATCTGCGCTGTATAAATGCCCAAACAGCCGGGTGGCACGGTCTGTCTGGAAGATTTACTCAAATAAAGTGCGAAGTCAAGTGATCAAATAAGCAAAGTCAAGATACTCGTTTATGATTTTCAAGGCAGTTTGGTTTAGTATAGAGAGACCAGAAGAAGAAGATACCAGCATGTATCAGTATAACATTATCAAATACCAGTTCTCAGTATAACTTTATCAAATTTACACCCTCAGAAAATGTCTGCCACACAGGGAACTGGCTAGGATACCAGTTTAAAGTCAAACCCTAAAAGCCTGGAATCACGGAGGGGTAGAAAGGTTTTACACAAATGCCAATGACAGTGATTCTGACCTCTTCAAAGAGTCGGAGGAGACTAATCATGAGCCACAGAAAGCAAGCACTGGGGATGGAAGGAGAGAAACAATTGAGTAATCTGGAGAGATCGGGTGAGCTGGACAGCTGGGAGTAGAATTTTAAAAGAAATAAAATGGGTGATTGAATTCTTGTGTTTTTTTCTATGCTCTGGCATCAACCAATTCTGTGACTTTGAACAAGTTCTGTAACCTTCTAGTATCCCATATACTCATCACTAACATAAGAGGACTGGACTAAATGTTTTCAAAGTACTGCCCTACTCAAAGACTCTATTATTTTCTATTCATGATAGTGTTTGCAATTATATGGTGCTCTCCACCTCCAAAATGTATTTATGTGATAGTGTTTGTTCTTTTGAAAATTCCTGTGTGGTAGCTCATACAGAAAACACTATAGCTCATTTTAAAGATAAGAAAATGAAGGCCTAGAAAGGTAAGATGTCTTTCTCAAGGTTGCTTAGCTAATTAGTATCACAGCAAAAACTAGAAACATAGGCCTGCTGCACTTCTACCCACCTCAACTTATTCCTTTCAGCAACAATTTTTTAAGATTTATATAAAGAAAACATTTTCTTGTGTGCATTTTCTTCAATTGCCTTATGTCAATGGAGTTTAAAATTTCCTGGAAAATGTGCAAGACCCTCTGGAAAGTGCTGTGGGCAATCCAGAAATTTTTAAAAGGGAAGATGTTTGCCCAAATAGGGCTCCTATAATCTATAGGAATATCAGACATGTCCAAAGAAAATCCTGTTGTAAAACATAAAATATAATGACTGTTTCAAGAGATATGCAGGCTGAGTGCAGTGGCTCATGTCTGTAATCCAACACTTTGGGAGGCCAAGGTGAGCAGATCACTTGAGGTCAGGAGTTTGAGACTAGCCTGGGCAACATGATGAAACCGTATTTCTACTAAAAATACAAAAATTAGCTGGGCATGGTGCCATTGCCTGTAATCCTCACTATTCAGAATGCTGAGGCAGGAGAATCACTTGAGCTTGGGAGGCAGAGGTTGCAGTGAGCTGAGATCTTGCCCCTGCACTCCAGCCTGGGCAATAGAGCGAGACCCTTTCTCAAAAAATAATAATAATAAATAAGTAAGATGTATGTCAATATGCCACTTATAAATTTCAGAAAAAGATCAACTCAATTCCCTTCTAATAGGTCAGAGAAAACTTGAGAATTTGGTAGTAGGGTTTGGAAATAAAGTGGATCATGTTGAGATTTTATTAAAAATTAGAAATTTGACAAATTAAGCAATATATGTTGGCAAATGTAGAAAAGTAGAAATAAATAACAACAGTTAGAAACCTTTGCAGCTCATTGTGGAGTGGCAGCCACATGACGGCATATCACATCACAATGTTCGCCTCTTTGCTTACCTCCTTTCCTCTTTTTCCTCACCTTTATTCCTTAAGTTCTGCTTTGAGTAGGTCCAAGATAAGACAGTAATAACCTGTGTTTAATGATCCAGAACATCATGTAGGAAAAAATTGTGCGAATAAGTATTTTAGTGAAATAAGGTGCACTCCACTATAAAATAATCCCAAATAATTCTTATATGAATGTAAAATATTATGGGTTCATAGAACTAGGTAAATCCATCAACGTAAGTATAATTTTTCTTCAGCTGATAGTATTTAGGGAAATCTTAACAAAACTACAGCTGGTTTAGACATGCATAAATATGTTAACAAACATTTGTAAACCTAGTTACAAACTGAAATATTGTATGTGAATAAATACATGAAGAGGGTAGCAGATGATACATCAGTTTATAGTTATTCATATGTCAATGTGTGAATACTTACATTTTAAGGAAAAAAATCAATTAAATGGAAATGCTTGCAGTGTCAGAATGCACTAGAATCAATACCTTCTTTTGTCATCTAACATGTATTGAAAAGAACAATGAATTAGAGTCAACACTCTCACTTTCAGATCCCTCCCTGGGAAAACCTGGACACATAAGTTGGAATGGGTCCTTTCATTTTCTGGGTCTCAGTCAAATGAGCAAGTTAGATGAGTCATAATTTGCAAAGTTGCCAACTACAGAGCAAGAGCCCAGAAAGATTATCTTGAAAAAAAATTTGAGATGAAATATATTTAAGGAAGATTCATACATCATCTTTTACTACAGATTATCAAGACATAATAGCATATTAAAAGCCCAGAAAAGTCCTTTAGTAAAGAAATCTGTCTAATTTCATCATAGCATTTTCCAAAGGTAAGATATTTGAAATTTATTTTTCCATTAAATATGAACATCTCAAAGACATAGTTTCTGTGGATCTACTGTTTGGAAATGCAAGGTTATCATTAGATCCTTAAGATTATAGGATTCTTATGCATAATATAGTCTTACTGATACGGTTTTGTGGTGTCCCCACCCAAATATCATCTTGAACTGTAGTTCCCCAAATCCCCACATGTCATGGGAGGGGCCCATGCTGCTGTTCTTGTGATAGTGAGTGAGTTCTCATGAGATCTGATTGTTTTATAATGGGCTTTGGATGTGGTTGCTTCCCCTTCTGCCATAATTGTAAGTTTCCTGAGGCTTCCTCAACCCTGCAGGACTGTGAGTCAATTAAACCTCCTTCCTTTATAAATTACCCAGTCTTGCATATGTCTTTAACTGTAGTGTGAGAATGGACTAATACACTAACTAATGGGACTGGACTAAAATTTGAGACCCCATTTTTGACTTTTACCCATGAATGATACCATCCTCTACCCAGAGACAGAGAGAGTAGACAGAAACTACCAGGGAACACTCTGAGACTGGGGACTCAGGAAGAAAAATAAAAAACGAGAAAGTGTGACCTTCTGCTGTGGAAGAAAGGAAATCAAGTTTTGTTGAAAGATATGGTTTGGATTTGCATCTCCACCCAAATCTCATATTCAACTGTAATCCACAGTTTTGGAGGTTGGGCCCTGTGGGAGGTGATTAAATCAAGGGGGTGGTTTTTCATCAATGGTTTAGTACAATCCTGTGGGTGCTGTTCTAGTGATAGTGAATTAGTTCTCACAAGGTCTGATTACTAATCCCAGCTACTGAGGAGGCTGAGGCAGGAGAATTGCTTGAACCTGGGAGGCAGAGGTAGCAGTGAACTGAGACCACGGCACTGCCCTCCAGCCTGGGTAACAGAGTGAGACGCTGCCTCAAAAAAAAAAAAAAGACTGTGTAGCACCTCAACCAACTCTTT
This sequence comes from Macaca mulatta, assembly GCF_049350105.2. Taxonomy (NCBI): domain Eukaryota; kingdom Metazoa; phylum Chordata; class Mammalia; order Primates; family Cercopithecidae; genus Macaca; species Macaca mulatta. The sequence goes on along the minus strand of NC_133423.1, from coordinate 52,388,814 downwards.
TCTTGCTCCTGCTCACGTGTGAGATACCTCCCTCCCCCTTTGCCTTCCACTATGCTTGTATGTTTCCTGAGACCTCCCCAGAAGCCCAGTAGAAGCCAGCATCATGCTTCCTGTACAGCCTGAGAAACAGTGAGCCAATTAACCCTCTTTACTTTACAAACTACCCAGTCTCAGGTAATTGTTTTAGCAATGTGAGAACAAACTAAAACACTGACCCAAGAGATTTGAAGTACGGCAACGAGTCCCAGATTCAAACCTGATATTGAAGAGTTGGTCATAAGTGTATACATAATTTGGAACAGGGCTTCTCAACCTAAGCACCACTGACATTTGAAGCTGAATAATTCTTGTGACAGGGAGGTTGACCTGAGCATTGTGAGATATTTAGTAGCATTGTTAGCTTCTAACGCCAGTTGTTAAGTGACATCCCCTTCCCTCCATTATGACAATCAAAATTTCTCCAGATATTTCCAAATGTACCCTGGGAAACAACTTCTTCCATTTGAGATTAGAGAATACCCTACTGGGACAGTAATATATATGTATATACATATCTTTGGTGCATTGCAGTGGTTACTGCAGTTATAAACCAGCCAGAACTCCAACTTTGTTCCAACTTTGTTATAATTTATTTCTGAATTTGGTGTTAAGTTGTTAGGAAATGACTTAATATGTTATTTCATGATATTATTATGATGGAAGTTATTGAGATAAGGTATTAAGGGCTGACAGCAGTGTTGCTGACTCCATTTTCTTCTGGTAATCTAATACTGAAAGGGGCCTGGCCATTTAGATAGGCCCCAGTGCTGCAGGCATCTGTGTGAAGAGACATGAGAGGAGACTTCTACAAGAAAGATACAAATTTCAGTTTTTGATTGACCAAACATTTATCAAAATCCACCATGGTGATGATAAAACAAGGAACTTTTCCATCAGATCTTATCCTAGTAGATGGATTTTTCTACATCTTCCAAAGAAGGAAAACAAAAGAGAAAGTTCTTAGAAGGGGTGTAAGGAAATGTGCTTCCCTTGATTATTTTACTTCTCTCAGATCTTGATTCTTCAAGTATTGCTTACATGAATGATATTATAATAGCAAGAGCTACTATATATTATAGAAGTACAATATTCCAGGTGTTATTGCATTTAATCATGATAGGAATCTTTGAGTTGTATTTTATTACCATTTTATAGATGAAAAACTGAAGACTCAGAGATAAGTAACTTGAACACATCTGACAGATGGCTCCGCCAGGAGAGTAACCTGTCTGTCTAATTCCAAAACTTTTGCTCAGATCAACCATGCAGCCATCCCTTTAAAAATAATGATTTTGAATCTTTGCATTATTTGTTATTAATATGTTTTAAGTATTCTTATATTGCCAAAATGTAATAGTGGATTGTAGAAAAGATTTCTTTTTTTTTTTTAAAGGAGAATTTGGAGAGCAAGGACCTGAGAATCTGGTAGATAAATGAGTCATGTGACCTGAAGCAGAAAAAGTTGAGTCAGCACTTGGCACAGCATATGCAAGTTATTTTTTGTCGTTGAATAAAAACATTGAGGCCATTTTAGACCAGAAAAAGACCTATCTTGGTGAGTCTACTGGGAGTCTTGGAAAGGACACAGGTGTCTTAGTCCATTTTGTGCTGCTATAGCAAAATATCATAAACTAGGCAATTTACTTTAAAAAGGAATTTATTTCTCACAGTTCTAGAGAGTGAAAAGTCCAAGACCCAGGCCTTTGCAAGATTGGCTATTAAGTGAAGTCTGCATCCTCCAGAAGAAAGGAATACCATGTCCTCACATGGCAGGAGACAAAAGGGCAAGAGACCAAATGCTGTGTGAAGCCTTTGTATAAGGGTCTAAATCCTATTCTTAAAGAAGGAGCCTTCATACTCTAATTACCCCTTAAAGCCTTCAACCCTTAGTACTATCACATTGGTAGCACCTGAATTTTGAAGGGCACATATTTAAGCCACAGCAATAGGTTTCCAGTTGCTAGTGCCCTCTTCAAGGAGCTAATGAGATTTTCATTCAAAATTAACTTAGAAAAATAGGAAAGAAGCCAGCCCCTTTAAAGTGCACTGAGAAAATCTACTGGGCTTGGAATAATTAATTAATGACTATTGAGTAAATTTACTGTCAACTTTGGTCTTGAAAAAGAGACATTTTGTAGCGAAAAGGGAATTTTGCAGGGTGTGAGGTAGGTTGGAACTAAAGTCACTTCTTATAAATAGAAGGCAGCAGTGGAATGAATTACAGTCAGGGGAAGGAACTTTCAAGTATCACTTTAGTTCACGTTATCAATCAGTTACTGAGGGCCACTCACGTGCCAGGGGAAGGGCTAGGCACATGGCAATGTGAAGATGAATAAATCTTGATGTTCATTATAAACATACTCAAGTTTTGTGGTGGTAAAATGAAGGAAAATACCATTTCAATATTATATGGCAAATACTACGACACATTGTGGGTTTAAAAAATGGCTTTCTCATGCCAGGTGCAGTGGCTCATGCCTGTAATCCCAGCACTTTGGGAGGCCGAGGCAGCCAGATAATTTGAGGTCAGGAGTTCCAGACAGGCCTGGCCAACATGATGAGACCCCGTCTCTACTAAAAATGCAAAAATCAGCTAGGTGTACTGGCGAGTGCCTGTAATTCCAGCTACTCAGGAGGCTTGAGCTCGGGAGACGGAGGCTGCAGTGAGCTGAGATTGCGTCACTGCACTCCTGTCTGAGCAACAGAGGGAGATTCTGTTAAAAAAAAAACAAAAAAACAAAAAAAAACAAGTAAGAAAGAAAGAAGGAAGGAAAGAAGAAAGAAGAAAGAAACAGAGAGAAAGAAAGAAAAAAGAAAGAAAGAAAGAAAGAAAAAGAAAGAAAGAGAAAGAAAGAAAGAAAGAAAGAAAGAGAGAGAGAGAAAGAAAACTTTCTCTTTAACCAGTTTGAATCATGGATTCCAAAAGGAATCCACAATTGTTAATGAAGTTCTAGAGCGGAAATATAGAACATTGTAAGAATGGAGAAAGTTTCTAGTCACCAATTTTACAAAAAGAAATGAATGAGTTATGAAAGAGACTGTGATTCCATAACTCAAATTTGGCCTTAACTCTGGTGATCTTCATATAGTGTTTTGTCAATTTGGTGCAGGAAGAGCTGATTCTATTGAGGAAAGGCAAAACATCTGAGTCTAACGTAATTGACTACTGAGAAAATCTAGCAGACAGTAAGAAGAAAACCATGCAATTTATTATCACTACTTTTGTACTGTCTTTCAACACTAATTTCTTTGTTGCCGTCTTTTAAAACTTCTTTTTGCTTTTTCCTAGTTGTAGGTATTAACATGGTTTTTAAAAAATAGGAGGTTATGTTCAACTTTGCAGTTAGCCAAGTGTGAAAAGAACCAAGATGGAAAGAAAATAATGTAATACTACAAATTATTTGGCTGAGAGTTAGTGTCCAATTTTGTAAGGCAGTGATAGCTAGAAAGAAAATCACACAAAACAAACAAACAGAAAAACGGGGTTGAAGAGGAGAGATTAAAGAAATACTTCGGCCAAGGAATAGTAATGGGAAGACAACACTGAGGAAAAGTCCATACCTCTTACATGGGCATAAAGAAAATGAACAATAAATAATCTGGATAAAATGAGAAGGTACAAAGCAGGAAAAAATAATGGGAGGGAAAAAGAAATTAAAGGAGTGAGGAAAGGGAGAGAGGAGGAAAATGTAGAAATGGTAAAGAGAAAAGGAAAGAAAGAAAATAGACTTGAAGTGTGAGCCCTTTGCATCACTCTTTCCAGAATATATTAGAAGCAGTGTGAGCTTTGGAAACAAAAAAGACCTGGATTTGTTCATACTTCTGTATCTTCTTACACTATTTTAACTAGTTACACTAACCTCCCTGAGCTTCTGGTTCTAAAGAAAATGTATGCAATGAGCTAAGCACTTAACAAATGTGAGCTGCTTTCCTTATTGGTATTTTTCACTGAAAGTTAATCATGTACTATATATTTTTGTCAATTAACTTCGTATGTCTATTATTCCTGATCTTACCTTTTATTAGACAGCCCATTCTACGTTATGTTGCTACAATAAACAACTTTAAAATCTCAGAGGTTTAAATTAGATTCTACTTCGTGTGTATTTTATATCAGTGATATCCCTGTGAGGACCATGGTAGCAGAAAAGTTGTACACTACCTCTTAAACACTTCCCCAAGAAGTGACACACATCACTGATGCTCACGTATCTTTGACTAAAGCAAGACAAATGGCCACACCCAACTTCAAAGTGACAATGAAATGCCATCTGTCATATGCCCAGAGAGAGAAAATAATGAAAACAATTACAAAGGCACAAATGACTCTTCTACGTCACCAACCAAGTTTCCTCATTGATAAAATAAGGAAATAGGAGCACTTATTTTATAATGTTTCTATGAACATTGGGGTAGTAAACACATATAGAACATTGAGAACAGTGTCTAGCATATGGTGATCACGTAATCATTGCTGGATATTGGAATCTATTTCTATCGAAAACCTTTTTAAGACCAGAGTCATGGTTTGTGCTGAGTTGCCTCTCCGTGAGCACTTTGCCTGGTGCTTTGCACAATCTAGTTACTCAATAAATATTTGCTGAATTGAATTGAATAGTGTTCCAGCAGCATGGCTGGGACCACCCACCAGCTGGCAGACCAAGCACATGTAGGATTATCAGTTCCATTTCCCCTGCCAAACACCAATGCACTCCACTAAGCATCCCTCAGCTGCGATTCTCTATTTTGGCAACCTAATTGACCTTAATGTAAATGTTTCCAGCCACATAAAACATGTTGTGAAGTGCACAACAGCAGTTGCAGTTGACTGCCAGCTGCCATCACACTATGTGTATGCAATTTATTCCTCCACAAACCCTCTTGAACATAATAAATAACAATGCCTTTCTTAGAAACCTCCCAACAGTCAGCACACAGGGTACCAGTGGCACATTTTAATGACTGCAACAAAATTAATAAAAAGAAAACAATACAGGCCAGACTGTGAAAACAAGAGCCTACCTTCTAATATAAAGACACTCTTTGATGTGAGCCTAAGAGAAGGTCTCCCACCTACCTGGAGTCTATTTGGATTGTATTCCTTTGCATTTCCTGCACAATTTAATATGAGGCCATAAGGTGGGGGGGAAGCTGCATTATGAAAAAGGAACAGAGTTTTTGTTTTCTCTCTGTCATCCTTTTGCTGAGGGACCTCGACCACCCCACTTATTTTCTGGATGTTAGTTTCTGCATCTATTAAATGGAGCATATAATGCTGGCATGATATCTTTCCAAAAGCTGTGAGAGAAATGCACAGAATTAGTAATATAAAAATTCTATGAATAGGTCTAAATAATTGTGCAAATATCAGAGAACATCAGTAAAAATATTTTCTTTTGGATCTTGGTATCCTCTTTATTTCTTTATTTTTTATGTTTGATCTGAGTCAACGATTTGCTGTAAGGTTGCCCATATTTTCCTAAAGGTCATGTTTAATGAGTAGCAAAGCAAGGCAAAAAAAGAATACCCTGATCTCAGACATGTCCTACAGAGAGGCTCTTCACCCAGGTTTGTGCATAATCTCAACATCTTGACAATCCTAGTCAGGTAAGAACATCTTAATCCATTCAAATTCTCTTAACCTAAAATTTATGAAGATAATTGAAAAATTGAGAACCACTGAACTCAAGAGCTAACAACTAAACGGAATGTCTGAGGTGTTAAGAAGTGTGCACATCTACATGCAAAGACACTGCAGAGTTCTGGGGCAGGTGCTAGTTATGCTTTACTAGGAACTTTGGAAGAAACCTTAAACTTGTCGGGGGGTGAAAAACAATATTTTTGTTAAGCCAGGTCACAAATTGACCTTTGGACCATTTGTGTCTATCCATCCCATTTTTATCTCATGCTGTTCTATACCGTGAAGCAATTCTCTCATCAGGGTCTTTGCTACTCTCCATATAAATACCTTAGTTAGTCTTTCAATTGTGATCCACTTGTTTGAAGCTTCCACATTTATGTGTGGGTGCATGCTCTATTCAATGTATTTATAAGAAAGCATTTTCTCCTATACTTTTGTGAAATACTGGCTACCTCTTTCATTTCTTCTGTGGGATACCTTTCCTCCTTCAACAGGTGCCCAATGTAAATTGTAAATTAGAGTAATTCAGGTTCTCAACATTAGTACAAACAAATATTCTCATGTTGATAAGGGTCATTTGCCTCCAAACAGATCAAGAGTTTCTGGTGGTTTTAGTTACGTGACCAATTTCTATGATCCCTTTCCTGTGGATTCCAGCGGAAAGTGAAAACTTTTCCAACTCCTGCCAAGCACAAAATACAACCTTTCAAACAAAGTCACTAAGTCGTGTTGACTATACCCAGAGAAAACGCATTGAGAAAATGGAACAGTCAAACAAACAAGCAAATAAATAAAAAAGGGTGTAATTGAAAAGAAAATAAATATAAAATACAGAATAAAGAGGAAGAAAAGTAGTAACACATTGGGGTGAGGAACATATAAAGAAACAACAAGATAAAATCAGCCCCTGGTTGATGTGTCTTCTTCCCAAGTAGCTGTGAAGCAGGAAGTTTTGGGAAAGGAGGAGAATGGGAGAGTTGGGAAGTTTTCCTTGTCCTATTTGAGTCACATCTTCATAGGGGGCTTAATTCCTTCATTTGAACAAATCAGTTTCTAAACATCGACAATTAAGCTTTGCCAACATTTTTTAAGAATATCAAAACTAAAAATGTAAACTATATGCAGTTATTCCCCATTTTGTTTTTCTTCTCTGTTTTGTTTTGTTTTAGTTTTTCCTGACATTTCACTGTCTAAACCTATTCTTCCAGGTCCGATGACAATCATTTTTCTCTCATGAAGTCTTTGGACAATTTTTAAAATCAGATTTAATACTCTCTATGTTAAAAGAACAACAAGAGAAGTAAGTACAATTTATATATATATATATATATATATATATATATATATATAAAGTTTTTTTTTTTTCTTTTGAGACAGAGTCTTGCTTGTCACTCAGACTGAAGTGCAATGGCAGAATCTTGGCTCACTGCAACTTCCACCTCCCAGGTTCAAGCAATTCTCAGCCTCCCGAGTAGCTGGGATTTCATGTGCCTGCCACCACATGCAGCTAATTTTTGTATTTTTAGTAGAGACGGAGTTTCATCTGTTGGCCAGACTGATCTTGAACTCCTGACCTCAAGTGATCAACCTGCCTTGGCCTCCCAAAGTGCCGGGATTACAAGCATGAGCACCACGCCCGGCCTGTACACTTTACATTGACTGCGTTGTGTATTATTTCCTAAATGTTGCCTGTGGGTTAGGCTAGACTGTGAGAACCTTCATGTAAAATTTTTATTTGGAACAAAGTACCTGATGAAATAACAGGTATAGCAGTATCCCTTATTGGATACTGGGCAATATATTGAGGATAATCTATATTTGCTACTTTTCTTCGTTCTTCTTCCTTATCTAATAGAGGAAGAAAAGAAGAAAGGAAAGAAGACCGGGCGCGGTGGCTCATGCCTGTAATCCCAGCACTTTGGAAGGCCGAGACGGGCGGATCACGAGGTCAAGAGATCGAGAACATCCCGATTAACACGGTAAAACCTCTTCTCTACTAAAAATACAAAAAATTAGCCGGGTGTGGTGGCAGGCACCTGTAGTTCCAGTTACTCAGGAGGCTGAGACAGGAGAATGGCGTGAACTTGGGAGGCGGAGCTTGCAGTGAACTCGGAAACCACTGTCTGTGTGGTAGCTGCTATGCGAAATAAGTTTGAGCTCTGTGATCATTGCCACCTGTCTGGTGAGACAGGAAGAATCAAATTTGAAAATGGCACTGGCAACCCTGTCTTTAGAGTTGGATTCAAATTAAATAAGAGGACACAGAAAAGCAGTCAGGCCAAAACCTTGCCTAGTCGGTCTTTGAATATCTGAACTCTGAGATCATGCCACCGCACTCCAGGCTGGGAGGACAGAGCGAGACTCTGTCAAAAAAAAAAAAAAAAAAAAAAAAATGAGAAAAGAAAAAGGTTATAAAGGGAAAATAGGGAAGATATAAAAACATTGATTAACAACCTACTTTTTTTTTCAGACAAGAGGTCAAATAATTTGAATATATTGTGCTTTTAATTATCCATCAATACTAGAAGGACTATTATTATTGGCATTATGAACTAAATGGCCTTATACAGGTTAACTTGTATAGAGTCACGTGGCTAGAAATCAGTAGGTGTCTATTTGATTTCAGACTGTCATTTGTTTGTTTATTGATATAGTAACAACATGAATAATTTGAATTATGCTGTTCATTGTGGTCGCCACTAGCCTCATGTGGCTATTTAAACTAGTTAAAATTAAATAAAAGTAAGAATATAACCTGACACTTGCATTAGCCACATTTTAAGTGTTCAATTACCACATTTGTCAAGTAGCCACGGTAATGAAAAGTAGAGCTATAGAATATTCCTAGCATTGCAAAAAATTCCAATAGAAAGAGTGGTTGTTCAATGTAGGCTTTTCATAGGTGAGAAACAATCTATTTCCATTGATTTCTGTGAGGCTTACCACTGCACATATGTTGTTCTTTCCTATTCTTCTTTGAGGAAAATATTTTACCAGACAAAAAAATATGCTGATCAATTTTTGATTATTTTAACACTGAGTAAAATAGTTATAAAATATTCAGGTCCAAATTCTTGGTAGACCTCTGCAAAGTGATCAGTGAAATTTATGGACACAGCTGGTTTGCAGTTATAAAACCTTATATTTTTAATGCAAAATGGCATCTGTGCCTGCTAATTGAATACTTAGCCATACACACATAAATTGCCTGGGAATTAGAAAGGTGTATTTCTTAAGTGTGCCCACATCTTACCATTTTGAGAATCATTGCTTGGATTCATTCTTTTCTCTGTGTTATTCTTGTAGAGTGGGTGGGAAAAAGCCTTCTCCTTGTTATAAATATTGCCCGCTGGGAAAACATTCTTTCTCCTCCTAATCCAGTTTTAATCCTTTCAAGCTCTGAACTCAGAAACCACTGTCTGTGTGGTAGCTGCTGTTCGAAATAAGTTTGAGCTCTGTGATCACTGCCACCTGTCTGGTGAGACAGGAAGAATCAGATTTGTAAATGCCACTGGCAACCCTGTCTTTAGAGCTGGATTCAAATTTAAGTAAGAGGACACAGAAAAGCAGTCAGGCCAAAACCTCGCCTAGCCGGTCTTTGGACATTTTCATTCTCTACTGCTATTGTCTAGTTTGCAATGCAATGGCATTAGGATTAAGGGGTATTCTGTGACAAGTTTCATGCAAAAGTTTATTAAATATGTCCTCATAATTTCTGTGAGCCCTAGAAAAGAAGACTTGGACTCCAGAGACTATACTTCTCCCATCTGAGAAGATTGCTTTATCATTCTTCCTTGCACTGGTAATTTCCATTAGAAAGCTTGCAACCCTGGTATTGACAATTATAAACCATAATCAAAAGGTGAAAAGGGCTCATCCACACTGATCTACAGTAAAGCCGATACCAGCTATCTGGGAAGAAAAGAAACACAAGAAAGTAAACACCAAAGTGTGGGTATATCTGCCCTTTTTATGTGAGCATTACAGAGTGTGAAACATGAATGAAAAGAAAGAGAATAATTTTCAGAGATTTAATCCCTTCAGAATAGAAAGCTTTGGTTGCAGTTTAAGGAGCCTTTTCACCTCAAGGTCACAGCTCGAATCTCATCTGGATTTAGGTATAGTGTTCACATTCAATTATTTTTTAGCTCTTTCTGCAGTATTGCTTCCTTGCATTGCATAAACTGTTTATGCCCATTGGGCCTTTTGCACATTTGTCCTGTACATTTTGTCTGCTCCTGTGGCTAATACAGACTGATGTTTTAAATCAGCTGATTGGGTTATAGTGGATAGGATTATCCTCTTTCTTCCTTTTTTCATCCACATATAATCATGTTGGAATCAGACTTCCTGATCCTTGATGCCCAACAGGGGAGAGAAAAAAATACTGCTCTTGGGACAAGACAAGTCTATAGTGGACCTTGGCACTTGGAAAGGTAGGATCTGTCTTTTAGCTATTTTCAGGCAGTGTAGGTATATCAAAGTGAGAAAAATCAACTGGTTTTAATCCTTTTATTGAATATTTAAAATATATGTATATAGAGAAAAATTACTTAGGCACATGCACACAAACACACACATATTTTAAGCAGATGGTCTCCATATACTCAGTTTAAGAATAGCAGTAATTTTTATTAACAAATAGTAATTATGAACTTATTATGTAAAAGACACTGCCAGGAGCTGTAGGTGATAAAGATTCTAGACCTTCTCTTAATTAACTTATTTAATTGGAAGAATATTTGTGAAAGACAAAATTGAGGTGCAGAGGAACACGAGGACGAACAGGTAATATATAACACCTTTTTCAGAAACTTACAGTGACAGAAGGATATTACAGGCTGGGTTGATTAGGGAAGACTTCATGCAGGAGGTAGGACAAAGAAATACAGCACAGGAATAAGCTAGGCAGAGAAAGCAAATGGGAGGACATTCTAGAATGTTAGAAGTTGAAAATATTCATGGGGTGGGCTGTGAAGAAGATGAAATGATTGGCCTGAAGCATAATCCCTTATATGAGAGATTTGAGAAATTTAAAGCAAAATTGAGACAGCACTTCCTTTCCTTCATATACACATAGTTAATTAGTCCCCACTTTGCCCTCACCCCATCTTCCCTACTAATAAAAGGCTGTAGACGTAGGGTTGCAGCCCTATTCTGCAGAATCTACAACCCTTGTCCCGAAAATGCTGAGATGACCTTTGAAGTCTGTAAGGTGCAGGATCCTGCTGAGGATCCCAGCAAGGGAAGAGAACCAAGCCTAACAGTGCTCAAACTGTGGTTTGGGGCTTTAACATTTTTCTTTCCTTTTCTGTTAGAGCCATCAATTGCCTTCTACAGACATTGAATTCACTTACAAAGTTTAAACAGAGAAATAAAATGGAATGCAATGATCAGGAAATTCCATTTGGCTTTTTTCTCCCTTTCATCATTTTGTTGAATGTGTGCAGAAATATATGAGGTTATTCATTTGTACCCAAACAGGAATATAGGATTTGCCATATTGGATCAGTCCATTGGTCCATCAATGTTGTATTCTCACTGCCTCTGGCACCAGATGATACATGAAGCACCGGAGGAGAGCGAACTCCCCCCATCCCCACAAGGCAGCAAGTCAATTGTGCAGTGCAATATATGGGGTGAAAGTCTCCACTGCTCGGAGTGGGAACACATAAATGGAATCTCGATTTGAAGATGTTTAAATGGGAAAGAGGCTGCATCCATTGAACACAGACTTAGGCACTTCTTAACTTTAGAAATTATGTCCAGTGTCTCTGTGCTCACTTGTGTCAGAGTTTCTCTGCTCATTTTCAATTAGAATAACTACTATTTATTTTACAACAATGAATGGAAACAGTAGAATCAAACAGCCCCATTCCTGAGAGATGAAGACAACCCTCTATGATAACTGGCATGTTGCTGCTTTCTTTCTGGTGAAAGCATAAATGCAGTCAAAACCAGAACTCAGTGTAATATCTCAGGATGGGATGCCCCTCTTCCCGTGGTAATTATTACAGAGATCTATAGTCTGTTCAACTTATTGGCCTATTCACTCATTCAGTCACTAGGAAAAGACAAGACGATACTGTGTGAAAGTCTGACCAACATAAAGGGTGCTACAAGGATGCCTTCAAGGCTCAGGGTGTTGGAGAGTTGAGGCACCGTGAGTAACCACAATGCAGGTAAGAATAAGCTCTCTGCCACAAGAGCAGAGCAGTCCAACTGGAATAATGCATCCATTCAGAGAAGTGAGGGGCCAATTCCACCTGGGATGATATGAAACACTATGCTGCCACTTTCTTCACGAGGGGAATGTGAACAAAATATAAAATAATTAGTCTGACATTCCTCAGAATCCATTATTTGTACAATTTAAAAAATATTCTTAGATCTGGCAATAAATTACAGGTTGAGAATTGTGTTGACATATAGATAACATACAGTTTCCTGATCCGAATAGTAATATTGCAAGATTATTTCTAGTTTTCTAGGGATTTTTAACTATGAATCTTCAGCACAAACCTGTTGATAATGATTATAATCACGATGGGACCTCTGGTTGTATAATCTCTGAGGCTTCATGCAAAATCGAACCTCAGGGTCCCCGTTTATAAAAGCAGGAAACATGTGACCATAAGGTATTGAAATATAAAGTTTTTCCATTATTCCAGGTCTCCTGATTGAGTTACCATGTGTTTTTTTTTTTTTAAATTTGCTATTTAATGCCATTCTTGAAACATTAAATTTAAATGATTAGCATGAGTGTTACTATTCATCTTTATATTGTACAATGCCAGTTTTAAATTGAAATGTAAGGGCATTTAAATTGTATATGGAATCTCCAGAACTGCACAATTTGTATTTCAAGGACATATATTCACATATATTTGGTTCTTACCAAAACAATGGAAACACTGTACAAAACTAACTCAACTGTTTGTTGATACTTTGTACTTTCTGATACCTCTTACGTTCCACCAATACTCTCTATGTGTTGCCCTAACTTTCCAACTAAGGCATGATTTTCAGTGTTAAGTTGTTAGCTGAAATACAGGGAAGTGACTTGTGTAAGAAAAGATATGACAGTCATTCTCAATTGTTCATCACTCTTAGACTGCCCATATCTTTATTCTGCATTCAAAGCAAATTCTGGTTCAAATGGAAAGTGTGGCCTCTTGGGAAAATGTGGCCCCAGTCAGTCATAGATGTTACATACTTACCTTGTACTTTTCAGTCTCATTGTACTCCAAGTCACTTTGGGTCCTTTGGAATTCTGTGTTTCTGATACCTTGCGAATTTTAAATGCAAATGGCTAGCAAGGAAGGTAATCCTGCACGTTGAGAGAATTTCCTCTCTGCACACCCACTCGTTCCACTGTCCCATTGAACGTCACTTATAAAACACAAGTTCAAATATAAAATGTGTTATGAATCCAAAAACATTAGTGACAAATGTTAAATAAACCAAATATGGACCGCTTTTAAGACAGAGCTAGGTTTGACTGCACAGGTTGCAAACCTAGGGAGCTGGCCCTGAGTCATGACACAAATAAAATGCCTCATACTTATGGAATACCCAGTTTATGCCTGGCTGTTTGATATAAGCTATCTTCTACACATTGTATCTTTAATTTTCACAACAGCTTGGATTTGAATTCGGGCCATCTGGGTCTAGAGTCAAGGCTTACTAATCTAGGTTTCATCTAAGCCATAGTCACAAATTATTTTTATTATAAGGCAAATACATTTAAAAGAGCATGATGGGACTAGGGAGAGGTTTGGTCCACAATTTCTAAAAGATTGACTGATAACCTACCGCTTCGGGAAAAACTCAAACTGTTTTTCCTCTGCCCTCATACCACATAACAATCATCACAGAAGAAAAACAACACAGAAGTCTTCTGTGACCAAATGTGAGGGTGTCCCATACACGCCAAGCAGCAGACACCAGCTGGGTGTCTTCCGATTTAGTTTTGACACTACCTGGCTATAGAGTCAGATCCCACAGGTTGAGGGCTCAGACCCCACGACTGTTCTCCCACCTTCAGACAACAGTTACAAGTTTGGACCTTTGGAACTTCTGCACAACCAGGTTTAGGTTGGGGTTCCCATGATCCCTTACATGGGTTTGATTTATTTGCTGGAGCAGATTACAAAACTCAGGGAAACACATTTACCAGTTTATTATAAAGGATATTACAAAGCATTCAGATAAAGATATGTGTAGGGTGTGGCATGGGGAAAAGTTCTAGGAGCTTCCAAGCCCTGCCTAGGTGCACCACCCTCCATGAACCTCAAGATGTTTAGTTACCCAGAATCTTCCTGAACCTACTGCTCTTAGGTTTTAATGGAGGCTTCATTACATACGCATGATTAAAAACTATATAGAAATGGGATTACACAAAAAGTACATGATCTAAGCCCAGCAAGGCCTGTCTGTTCAGACCTTCCTTCACGTCTCAGTGTAGCATTCCTCCCTAGAGGGCAAGTTTGTCAAACTCATGGCCTGCAGGCTGCATGCAACACAGGATGGCTTTGAATAAGGCCCAACACAAATTTGTAGGTTTTCTCAACATTATGAGGTTTTGTTTTTTCACAATGTTTTTTATAGCTTATCAGCTATTATTAGCGTTAGTATATTTTATGTGTGGCCCAAGACAATTCTTTTTCTTCCATTTTGGCCCAGGAAAGACAAAGATTGGACACCCCTGTTACGGGGTATGCAATGAGGGTCTTTCGACCCACAATAGATTAGACTCCTGCCTTGGACTGATGAAAGAAAGAGAGGAGAAAGTCAGAGGGAGACAGAGAGACACTATTTCATGAGACCTGCTCCTGGAGCCTGAAGTACTTCAAGATTACATTAAATTACTGTAAGAAAGGCTCTCTCTTTCTCTGTCTCTATCTATCACACCTGCTATGACAGGGATCAGACATACTTGACGACTAGAGAATGGGTGAGTTTGTTTCCTAAATAGGTATGAGATTATGCAATTTGAATATCAAACATTTTCTTTTGACCGAATGAAAGCAGTCGAGACTGTGGGAAGGCCCCTGCCACTCTGTCTGTATATATGTGTATGTGTGTGTGTTGTATTATCTATGTCTTTATACTTTACCACCAGATAGAACATTTTTAAACCTAATGGCTTATTTTTAAACTCCTAGTTCTTTACTTGGAGTTTTACAAATAGATTTAGGTAACAGCTATTTAGTTATAAAGTTTACTTTAGGAGTGTTCTGTCTAGTTGGGTGAGTTACAAGTCCATAGGTTAAAATCGAAACAGAGTACATTTTATTTCCAGACTCTCGGGCACTGGCCATATGACTTTGAGCGGTTGTGCTGGTTTTCAAATGAAGGTCTGGATAGTGATTAAATAGCCATTAACTATGTGACCTGATGGATCCTGAAAGTACAGGTAAGCCTCCCTATTGTGCAGAAAAGCAAAATATATATGACACAGATAGAGGAACAAAATATTCAAAAATAACATCTTGTTTAAGCTTGTCTTTCAAGTAAGTAGCAGGACCCATGTTTACCATCTGTTGTGGGTTGAATAGTGTCCTGGAAAATTCCTGTCCACCTAAAATCTCATATTATGACATTATTTGGAAATAGGATATTTGCAGATGTAATTAGTTAAGATGAGGTCATACTGGATTAGAGTGGGCCCTAATCCAATGTGCTTAGTGTCCTTATAAGAAGACTTACCAGTGTCTCTTTAGACGGAGACACACAGAAAAGAGGACACCATGTGACTATGGAGACAGAAATTAGAGTGATGCCTCTACAAGCCAAGGAGTGCCAGGGAGTGCCAGCGACCACCAGAAGCTGGGGGAGAGGCATGGGATGGATTCTCCCTTTGAACCCCAAGAAGGTATACATTCTGATGATACTGATACCTTGGAGTCAAACTTCTAGCCTCCAGAAATGTGAAAGAATAAATGTATATTGTTTTAATCAAGCACCAGTCAGAGGTAATTTGTTATAGCAGTCCTAGGAAGTGAACGCAGTATCTCTTAGCTGGTCACCATTGAGCACTGGCAATAGTTTAGGGTCATATATAATTAAATTTGCCTTTGACTCCTTGTCTAAACAGGATATGTTTCATGAAGACAGTGGCTGATTTTACACTTTTTGGTCTATTTCATATAGAAAAATATATAGTGCCTAGTTAGAATTTAAAATACAAGTAAACAAAAGAAAACAAAATTCTAAATGATGGACTGATTCATTAATTAAACTGTGGAGCTGAACAGTAAGGAGATATATATATATGATTTATATATATGAATCATATATATATATTTCATATATATATGAAAATCAAAACCATTTTACTAGGACTGTGATCTACTTTATAAAAATGTTATGCAAGAGTATCATTTAGCTGCATGGATGGATGGATTTCAGAGCATTTTATAAAATGCAGGCTAGAGAGCTTGATCATACATAAAATCCTAAAAGGTTTGTAACTCCTTCTAGTTTATTATTGTTATTACATGTCTCTTTTCCTGCCATGATTAGCATGGAAAGTCTCAAAATGTGAGGCATCTATATGCTTGTTTGAAGTAGAGTAGGGCAAGGGAGCAGGAGAGAAGCAGATAGGCAGAGAGACTGCTGTCTACCTCTGAGTTATTCGAGGAGAAGGAGCTCAAGAGGGTGAATATTTGCAATCACCAAGACAGGACAGCCAAAGTCTCTGCAACTCATGGTACAGAAAGAAGTGGTGTGTGTATGTGTATTTGTGTGTATGTGTTGCAGGCCTCACAAAAGACCCAATGTCTTAATATTAACTTCCATTAGCTTTCTCTCATATCCAAGGGACCAGATGGCATATTGCTAACCTAGCAGAAATGAGCTATTTCTCTACTTCTCTCTTCACCTTCTTTCCCATATACAATCCTATTTCCAAAATGTACACTTTTTTTTCTATTTATCTGTTCTGTCTAGTATTGTCTTGACTCCTGGTATGTTCATGAATGTTATCCTTGACCAAATAACTACATACAGATAGACCAGACTTCCCAGGACACAGACTACGTCAATTGCAAAATTAAGAAGGAAAAATCAAGGCTTCATTGATTTATACACAGAGAGCTTTCCCTGATGTGTGTGTGTGTGTGCACGTGCGTGTTGACAGAGAGCGCCAAAGAGGAAGAGAAACAGAGAGGACCCAGAGGCTGGGGAAAGTTAGTAAATATATAGAATGTATAGAATGAGCCATTCATGCTCAGAGCCAAATAATGGATCTAAACACTTCTCAAGCATCATTATTTACTAGGTATCTTTATAAATTTATAAATGCATAAATGCATAAACAGAGATTTCCTTCCTTTAAAGTGGTCTACTGATTTTTAAAATTTTCTCATTCCTACAAAAAAAAAAAAAAAAAAAAAGACAAAACTTAATCATAGACTGTCTTAAGTTTTTTTGGCAAAAATAATTTTAAAGGCACAACAAAAATATCTAACTATTCCAGAAAAATCATGAAACCTCACCACACAACAGAAAATTTGCCTGTGAAAACAATGTTCTTCTCTCCTCTTGTTACGCAGAGTCCTGCAGTCAGCTTCCCGGCTGTAATTCTCCCCGACACCGGGGATATTAAGAATGTGAAGCAAATGCTTGAGTAGATTATAAATAATAGTCTGAGACACAGTGAATTATATTTTCTAATAACTGGCATTACATTATAAGACTGAGGGGGGAAAAGAATGAAAGCAAAGAGAATGTGAATGCAGGCAATCACAGATTTTTTTCTCTGTTCTTGGGAGTGTGTGTAGGAGCAAGTGAGGAAATGAAAGAAAGAAAATGAAAGTAGAAGCAGAGACAGAGAAAGAGAAGGGGGAAAGGGAGTATGGAGAGAAAAGTTGGAGGAGAGGGAAAGATGATAGGGAGAGAGGAAAAAGAGAAAGAAAGAAGTAAGGAAGAAAAAAATGCTCCGTTTTTGACCGGCACTGATGCCACATCACACAGCTGAGTAAAATGGAGGAAAGGACAGAAACACACAGCTGGACCTGTAGAGATAAGGGTGTGTCTGTCACCCAGAGGAAGCAATTCCGGTTTCTATAGGGTTAGCAATTGCGTTGTTATTTCCCCTTGAAAATAAAGAGGAAGAAAAACATACATATTTGTTTATTGTATATTCACCATCTTTATGTCTGCTCATGTCATACAAAATTACTCTGATGCAAACTCATAGGAGCAGGCTTATGAAGACTGAGACAGATCTAATTCTGCCCTTAATTAGTTTGTAATATTATTGCCCTAACTTCTCTGAAGCAGTTTCACCTTTCTGCCCACTTCACATAATTGTGGGGAGTATCTAACAAGATAAAACCTGGGAAAGCATTTTTTTTTTTAAATGTAAAACACTATTCCTCTTGGGATTTCAACACATCTTGAGAGATAGCTGCTTGGGAAGATACTCCTCTCTTAACAAAAGAGAAAAAGACATTACTCTTTTTATGGAGGCATTGTGAAGTGAAGTCTTAAAGCAGGAACATAAAAAATTTAAGGCCTGAAAACACAGTACAAAGGAGGAAAAGGGTGTTTTTCGTGAGCAGAAATTGGGAATTATTTATCTAGATTGTTTGTCTACATAGTTAAACTTGACTAAACAAGGACTCTGTTCATTGCAGTTTACCTTGACACTGTCAAGATTTGAGGTTCAGGGTGGACCCCTAATAGCGTCCAATATGTAAAAACATTTACTCCAGTTGACCACTGGGATTAAATAAATCAGAGAGAAAGAAGAAAAGGAAAAAGAAGGACTCAAAAAGGAGGGGATGGAGGAGAAAAAGAAAATACAAAATGGGAGGAAATAAAATAGGAGAGCAGGAATAAATGTAAGGAGAGGCAGAGGCTAAGAGTGAGTGGGAAGATGGGCTGGTGCCAGAATAACAGATAATATAAATTGAGAGTCATCTCGTACAAACATGTTCTCAGAATATCTGATCACCAAAGCTGACTAATGTTCAAATTCTCCTCTAACAGAAAATACTATTCAATATGAGCTTCCTCTTTAAGTTTCCAATAGTCCATGCTATCGTTGAAAAGTCATGATAGGTCCTTAGCCTGAAGGAACACAGGTGTGAGTAGAGATCTCTCTCTGTACTTTGTCAAAATCACTCCTTTATAGTCACAACAGTGTGTAATGCAACAGGACTATGATTTAGAGTAATGCAGAATGCTTATTCAGCCCTGAATTCCAACCTGATCCTTTGTTCTAATTTGTTCTATTTCTGGGCCAGTAGACCTATGGCTATTTAAATGGTAGATTTCCCAACATGTATAAGAAGCAGTCAAGTGTTATACACGATTATGAATTCCGTTCAGTAACTTAGTCATGAATTTATAACTTTTATTGAATTGTCTCCACACTTCTCACTTCCCCTGCCATATCTACAAACATACACGCACCATGCTTACTTTCTTTTTAATCCTAAGGTCAATTAACTGAAAAATAACAAATGTCAAATAAAAAATACCTTGATGGAGCAAAGGCTGTGTATGCAGCAGAGCAAAACCATAATCAACAATGATGCTCACGTCTGGGACCCTGATTAATTGAATTTGTAGTTTAAAGAACATTTTGGGCTTTGTGTGTTGGCTCACACCTGTAATCCCAGCACTTTGGGAGACTGAGGTCAGCAGTTCAAGGCCAGCCTGGTCAACACGGTGAAACCCCGTCTCTACTAAAAATACAAACATTAGCTGGGTGTGGTGGCCCACGCCTGTAGTCTCAGCTACTCGGGAGGCTGCAGCAGGAGAATGAGTTGAACAACCCATGTGGCAGAGGTTACGGTGAGGCAAGATTGTGCTACGGCACTCCAGCCTGAGCAACAGAGTAAAAACAAACAAACAAACAACAACAACAAAAACCTCCACAATTTGGAACCCCTCTGCTCTGGCTTCTTCCTTGCTGATAGAACTATGATTTACTTTGGGCATCAAGTATGATAGGTATTAGGGGACCTGGGCCCTTTCTCAGTTCCAGGGGATGGATCTTGAACAGTGGTTACCCTGGACAACATGAGGAGACATGAGGAGAAATATCCTGTTGAGCTTCTTTGAAAGTGTTAAATATGAGATATAGAAATACTTATGTCCTATTCTCCACTGCTAGCATTTGAATGTAACTGTCTGAAGCTGTGATCTCTGGAGATACAGCAGTCATTTTGTAACCAAGAAGACAAACCTAAGGATGAAAGCTAACATCTGGAAAATGGAAGAGGAGATATGAAACCTTGGTAATTGGCTCTGAAAAATCAAGCTTCCGGAATTATTAGGATACAAGATTTAAAAACATTCTTATGTTCCTATTCCAGTCCTAATTTGTTTCCTGTTATTTTAGCTGGGAATAGCCTAATTGACATAAATATCTATCATAGAATATGCATATATGTAATATATTTATATTTATTCTATGGTCGTATTTTACACACACACGCGCACACATATATTGTTTTCATTGATGCTTTGAGTAAACAACTGGTAGTTAGAATAAAACATGGAGTCAAAGGCACGATGAAGATAAGATACTCTTGAACTGAAATATAAATGGGAAAGATGTAGGGCAATGGGAGAGAGGTAAATTTTGGATTGAGTAATTCCATAGAGAAAATCTGTCATGATGAGACTGAGCACAGAGATGGAGCAATTGGTATTGAAGACGTTGAATAATACTTTATTTTCTGTAATAGAAAGAAAGAAAGAAAGTTAAACATTACCACTGAGCTATTTCACAGTTGTGGAGGTAAGAAATTGATGTGTTTTTTTTTTTTCAATAATCAACTGAATTTTTCTGTTAAAATGTAAAGTAAAATTTTTGTTGGAAGGGATTGAGGTCAACTTTGGAGGTTCATGAATGGCTACTGGTGGATTTTTCAGAAACATTACAGTACTAGTGATTTTTCTTTTTTTTTTATGAAAATTTCAGAAGGAAATGAGAGAGACTGATCACAAGAATTGGAAGAATGGAGCCACAGATGTTGTTAGGGACCATTGCTTGTTGGGGGCCCTAAATGTTATAGTTCTGGGATTTCTTAAAAGTCATTCAGTAGCCTGAGTGGAGGAGCTGAGAAGGTGAACTCTATGTCTGAATTAATTTGGAAGTTTCCCTTTACCTTGATAGGAAGGTACAGTCAGAGAGCAAGGCTTATCAGTCCAGCTTGTTTAAATCTTATGGATCTTAGGCTAAGATTGATAAGCTGAGACTAGGTCTTTAGAAGTCACTAAATTGATTTATCTATAATTAAGAACTCTCTCATACATGAAATTTTGTAGTTTTTTCTCTAAATAAATATCTCTCGGATTGCAAACAGATCAGCATTTTTAAGGAAGGGAAATATTATACAAAAGGTTTATACACAAAAGAAATGAAACTGAAGCTACTTTAAATAAAGAAGAAGAGTCACAATACCCTCACTCCACCTGATGGCCATTTATATTTCTTCTCTTTCCCTCTGTATGGGCCCTCAGCCACTTCCATTGTACACTAGTGCTCTAATAAACACAGTTTTATATGAGACTAAGCTAAAGGATAAACTTAAATTTATTTACTTAGGTTGCCAGCACAATTTAAGATAATTTGTAATAAGATCAGCCTTATCACTAGAATTGGTGAGTGCTTATGTGTTATCAATCAGGAACCACTATTCCGTCATTCAACATTATTTCTAACCTAGGAATGCCAGTCTCCATGGATTACAATTTCACTGGTTGCGAAGGTTTAGCACATGAGCCGATCTATATTTCAGTTTGTCTGAATATTATCCAGAGTGACCTCAGTATGAACAATCTATGTGCATCATTCTAGCTTCATCTGCCGTCAACCTCCTAAGGAGCTTGACTTAGCCTTCAAATAAATTCATTCCATCTATGTACACCTATAGTATTATTCTCATCTGGCGTATTCTACATCAGAAAATACACACACAAATGCTCCCTTCTGTAATCTAATCTTCAATAAAAGACTGAAATTCTGAAGCTGTTTCAGGAAAAACCTGAAGAAGGAGAGAAGGGGTTCTTGTCTGATATCCTGGAAATAGAGCATATATCATGAAACGTTATTCTTTTTCCCTAAGGACAAAAGGAAGGAATATCTTTTGCAAGTTCTGCCAATCAACAATGAACTCAATAAAGGAAGCAGTGATGGTGCAATACTAGAGGTGGGCAGCTAACAAAAGTCAAGCCTTCTCTGCTGATTGCAGAGACTTCAGTGGTATGGACTTACATGCTACCAGTCTCAGGGGTAGCCATATCCAGAGGGTGACTGTGGTTGTGGAGAACACATCTTCATGAAGTGTAGTGAGCAGGCTCAACTTCACAATAGTTTTTTTCTAGTCAATAAAATCCACCAGTATTCCCAGATGGAAGGAATTTTGAGTGGGGCCATTCCTTCATGGCTCTGACAGCAGATGACAGCTAACTTTCTCTAGTGTCAGTGGTTTTCCTTTCTGTCCCAAATTCCATAAATAGGGATTGAAACTATTTGTGTTACGGTCATGTGTTGTCTAATGACAGTAACATGTTCTGAGAAATGCCGCAGGTGATTTTTGTCATTGTGCCAACCTTAGAGAGTGTACCTAAGCAAACCTCAATGGCATACCTACTGCACACCTAGGCTGTATGGTATAGCCTAGGCTACAAAACCTGCCCAGCATATTACTGTCCTGAATAATGTAGGGAATTGTAACACAGTGGTAAGTATTTATGTGTTTAAAACGGGGAAAAGTTACAGTAACAATATGGTATTATAATCATATGGGACCACCATCTTATATGTTGTATGCGGTAGCACATGACTACATTGTTCTCTGGCTTTTAGTTCTTTTGTAGCTTTGTACTGGGGTCAATTTCCCCATCTCCTTCATCTCAGGCTCTGGAATTGATCCAGTTTTTGGGCTGAGGGAGTACAAAAAACCTAAAGTCAGTAGCTTAAGATCTTGGACGTTCACAACCAAGTACACCACAGTAATAATCCGTTCTGCCTGTAAAAATGAAATTCTCATAACATTATACCCTAGTTTCACTAGGAAAATCTCTTGTTTACTTTTTTAGACAAGAATCCTGTTTGTGAACCACCAACTTCCTAACTGGGGCAGGTTATTTGAAACTGACTTTTCCTATGGGTAAATGCTAGTCTGCTTAAGCATCCTCCTATTGTCTATTGCCTGTATTCATTCATTTTTAATTCAAGAAGATCTATGAGGCTTACACTATTTGCCAGAGACTCTGTTAGGGCTGGGACAAGATAAGAGCAAAACAGAAATGGGACAGTTTCTGCTCCACCTTCTCATAGAGCCTCTTCTTTCTCTCCTGACCCTTTCTGGCTCTCCACACCACTGTGACTTGTAGGCCAGGCTGTTTTCGGAAGGTCAGCTGGGATGCCTCTGAAGACAAACTTCCCTGGAGTCTCTGACCCAATTTCACACAACACTGCCCTCAACCTATTGGATCATCAAAAGAACATAGTCTCACCTATGCTCTTGCTGGTCTCGCTGCATCCTCACTGATTTTTTCAGCCCACAGAGTCATTTCCTCTACTGCTTCTTGCCTATACACAGTTAGTTTGTTTTTGTTTTCAATCCTGACAAAGCTACTGTCAAATCACTGCCTTATTCAAAACAAATCATTTGTGAGGAAGCTGATGCTAAAGCGGTGTTCTGTCATTTTCCTTACAGATTCTGGCATTTAACAGAGAGGGTAAAAATAAAAACTTTGTTACCAGGCAGTAAAACTCTCCACAACTGAATATTCACGTTGTTCATGGATCAGCAAACACCCCAGTTTGTCTGTAATTGAAAAAAACATTTGGCACATTTCTATTAAAAAACCTTCTCCTTCATGAATGTTTAAACAAATTAACTTGAACAAGAAGCAGTGATATGCATATCAAAAACAATTCTTAAACCTGAAGTCAACTAAAGCATGGGGAAATCAGTGTGCTGGCAGGTACTCTTTCTGCATTTCACACTAGCAATTTCCATTGCACCATTTTCTTCCTTTCAAGCAAGTGTTTTTGCTTGTATCTTGGATGCTTCTTAGAGCTCTGGTCATTGCAAAAACATTCTTGGTTTCCTAAAACCAGGGGTGACTTTGCATAACCATAGTAAGTTTGAACTGGGCCATTCTGTTGGACTAACGAGCCTAGGGTTCTCTCACTGGTAATAAATGATGCTCCATAAATGCCTGTTAAGGGATTAATCTGAAGTGTGCATCCAGTGAGATGAGTTCTACTTTCAGAACTACAGTGTTACTCATTCTGGTCTGTGGACAGAAAGATTCTAATGTCAGTTCTGCCTCCAGCTAGGTCTGTGGCTTTGTGCAATTGCCTCACTTCTCACAGCCTTATTTTCCTCATCTGTAAATGGGCAGAATGGTATCTAAATCCAATGATCCTAAGAAGTAGCTGAGTCTTTTGTTTTCATCTCCGCTAGCTAAACTGGCATATGTGGACACAGTCTAAAAGACTTTGCGGTCATATAGATCAATGTAAGATATGGGTGCAAGGTATAGAATTTCCTCAGATGCTGAACAAACAGAGAAAATCTATGTATTCTCAGGTCCAGGGCAAGCACATCCTTTGAGACCACAGTTAGCATCTTTCCATTCATATTTTCTTTAACAAACAGGAAAGATTGCGACAAACTTTTATTCTTACAATCCCCTGAGAATTGGATGCTGGAGCAAACACTTTCCACACTGTAGACTGGGTCTCATTGATGTGGGACCTCCATACTCAGAGGGTTCTTCTTTCCAGGAAAGGTATCCTGAGGTCACCAGGCTTTAATGGGGCTCCTTAAACCCAGCTGAAATAAAGAAAAAAAAAGAGTTAAGGAGGAGAGGAAGAAAGGAAAGAAACAAGGTAAGAAGAACTAACAGAGAGAGAGAGAGAGAGAGAGAGAGAGAGAAACAGAGAAAAGGGAATAAAAGAGAACAAAAACAGAAAGACTTTTGACTTTTGCGCCTTTGGAAAGGTAACAGTTTATGAGCTAACAGTTTATAAAACCACACAATAAAAAAAAAGACCCCACCCCAACAAATAAACAATTTTTGATACTCTCTAACTTTATTTCTGTATTTCATCCTCTTGTCCTGATTTACTATTACTTATGACTTTAATTTTGTTATAAACAAAAATTACCCTTCCCTAATACTTTTTGAGTACTTCTTACTTAAAGGGGAGTGATTTGTGACTTATTTTGATCTGCAAAATAGTCCTTAGGAATGACTGAGTTTGACTTACCATGGGCAGAGGAGAAAAGCAACACAGTAGGTATCTGGGAGAGACAGAACTCATATCTCCTCTCTTCCCTACATACACCACTACCCCAGCCCCCAACAATGGCCCATGGTCTCATTTTGTCATGCTTGCTGTTTTTCCATAAATTGTAGAGAAAAATCAAGTCATGGGGTATGTTCAGAGGGGAAGAAAGTGTTCAAAGTGAACACAGGAACTAATCAGTGCTACATTGGCTTTGAGCCAGAGGAGAAGAGTGAGAGTCATATTGAAAAGTTATAGCAGAGGCAAAAGAATGGAGAAGGTATGGGACATGGACATTTGAAATCTATAGGAAATGAACTACAGGGTGTTTTTTTTTCTGTTTTTTTTTGTTTGTTTGTTTGTTTTTTTAAGTATCACAAACTCAATGCCTTTAAGGTCAGCTGACCATAAGCATCTTTTGTGTTAATGCAGAAATTTTTGGATGAAGTTTTATTGTCTCTGTAAAATTTCACTTCTACTTTGAACTTTCCTTCTCTCTCTCTTTTGTCCCTTCCTTCCTCCCTCCCTCACTTCTTCCCTCCCCCAACCATTCCCTATACTACACAACTTCAGAAAGAACAATTAACCTAACTAATCTGATATCCTTAAAATATGATGAAGTAGAGCAAATTCTCCCTATTAACTTAAAAATTTATAGAAATTGATTGTTTTTTTCTCTTTCTTTTTGTTTGATTACTTGCCTCTCAGATATATGTATAAATTATATCTTCAGAATCCACCACCAAGTGGAAATATGCACTTCAGGTAAATAGAAGAAAAAATGGACTTAAAAAAAAAATCTCTGCCCATCAAACCTTTTATTTCCAAGCAGAAATAATTACAGTGATGGTCAGTGGGGAGATCTGAGCAATTTACAGAGGTATAACAGTGGTTCCTATCAACACAGTTTTATATTCAGGGCAAGGCATAGAACTCAAGGTCCTGAAGCTTTGCCTATAATCTTTATTTCATTTTTAGATGTTATGCTGTAATAAAATGTAAAAAGGGAATACATAAAAAGTTATAGAGGTGGGAAAAACATGGTTTGAAGTTGTATGGCATTTCTTGACAGGGCATGTTCCTAAGGATATGCAGAGAATAACAAATGCCATTTGAAATAAGTACACTAGAGACCTAAAACTAGATTGAAAGCCCAAGTCAATTTTCCTGAGTGTCATTTGATTAGCTTTCTTATATAGAATGGTGGTTTAAACAATGCTGGGATTCTGAGTGCAGAAATGCTTGGGAACACAGTAAGAAATAGGTTCCTCCCACCGATTTCATTCCCATGGCTTTACAACCTTATCTTTTCACATTCTTCCTGTGTTTTTGCAATAATCCATAAATGAAGCAACGGCAAAGAAAATGTGATTGATTGTAGTGAAACACACATGCACACTCACGTGCAGTAGGCTATTTTTCTATTCCCTTTCCAATTTGTCCCACAGTTGCTCCAGGCAAACACCTGTATCCCATTGCCAGTTTTTGGTAGGAAAATAGAAACAAACTTCTGAGGCTTCAGGGGGAAACTGCACAGGTAACAAACAACTCAATTGTGTCTAGTGGCTATTTTCATATAGAGAGAAATTTCTCCCACTTTTGCCATGATGTTTATTCTGGTTTCTTGAGACAGATTAGAAAGCAGTCCTCAATGAATCTAAAAATTATATTTAGAAGTGATTGGGAATCATTTCCCATCCTTTTCCATTCCCTTTGTTTTATCCATATAGAGCAGAACAGAAAATTGTTGTATTATAATGATCATGCCAACTTGTAATTTAGGTGTAAATTGTTGACTTCATCACTAATTGATTAGGTTATGCCATCTAAAGTATACGTTCTTTCACCTTTTATACATTTTATCAGCATTTGATTTATTTGTTTCAGACCCTAAAAATCCAATTCTGAAGTCTAACACAATCCTGTTAGACTGCCCTTGGTTTCCTAACCTCACAGAAGGCACAGGTTGATGGTATGTCCAACTCAATACTTAAGTTCTGACAGTCTAGGGATATGAAACATAGACCAACTTCAACTGTTTAATGAACAAAACCCTATCTACTTGTTAGACTTCTATAAGATATTTCAGCCGCTAAACTGACAGTAGTGGTCAAGGTATTTAGTTGGACAAGATACTCTCTGAAGTGTCTAGTTTTAGACCAGTGAATACTTGGATTTGTTTTCTAGGCTACAAGACCTTCAGTTTTGCTCTACTGCTACTTCCTCTTAGAAGCATCTTATAAAGGCTGACAATGTCATGCATGTATTTAGAACCTCGGTGTGTATCTTAGACTATGCCAGATTGTAGACACTCTCTTGCCCTCCCTTCTCTTTGTTGCATTAGGTATGGTAGATGATCTTGAACTCTTGACTGTGAATAATAACTCTTGACCAGAATACACCACCTCACTAACACAGAATAGCCAATTCAAAGGGATGCAGAATGACTGCTTTAAACCAATATATGGAGGAAAAGCCAATGATATTAGTATGAATGAGTTTATTTGAAAATGACTTAGTTATGAACTTTGAAGGACTTTGGAGGAAAGGTGGAATTCTGAGGCTAAAGTGGCAAATTGAAGTAAGTGAATAATAGAGTATTTTGATTATCCTGGAGGTTTTTCTCCAGAAAAAGTAATTTATTTGATGAATTTGGTTACTTCTACTAAACAAATTCCAAAACAATGTTTCAATTTTCTACTTTATTTTAATTACATATAAAACCAAAATAAAACGAGAAGGCATTTATCCAGCTATCCAATAATGTTGCCATAAATATTCTTATGACTATCTGAGCCTGTTTTATTCTTGTGGACCATGCCGTGATTCCCAATCAAACCCTAAAGATAACAAAATCTAGTGTCCATATTCCTTGCTTAGGGATGCTTAAATGTATTGATATTTCTTTCAAATATAGCATTTGCATTCCTTGTTTTCTTTCTTGTGATACCTGAAATGCATTTTATTGATACAATTCCTAGATTAATCTCTTTATTATCATCATCAGATTATTCTTCGGGGCTCCCTGGAGGGAAAATAAATATGCATACACACACATACGCCCAGTACTCCAAGATCCATGGAGAGAATTTCAGACAGGGAGAATTTTTCAAAGATAATCACCCCGTGTTGCTGTTCCTAAGCTACTCTTCAGTCAACACCTCTCAGTCCGTTGTCCAGTATAGATTGCAAGACCCTGGGGAAGTGAATGTTGCTGAGTTCATGAGATTTCTGGAGTTTAATTAAACTGTAGACAAACTCCTCATAGATTACCTCAAGCCCATAGACAATCCCTTTTGCTTCTTTTGTTTTTGTTTATAACAAAGTAATGCCACGTCACTCCCACCCTAGAAAGTAAGGCCAAGGATTATTAATGATTTCTTTGCTAATCTTTCTGTCTTTTGGCAGAATGAAGAATAGTTCTTCTGGTGTGAGGATCCACTGGGTTGCAACTGACCCATTGCCTGAGGGTATGCGATGAAACCAGAATCAGCGACTGTAGATGGCAGCTCAGAAGGGGAAACGACACGTCTAATAACCAACAGGAATGGCTATTAATTAGCTGAAATGACAATAATTAACAGAAATGACAAGTCTAATAAATTTTCACTTAAGTGTTGTCATATGGCACTTTGAGTTTTAGCTTTCCATTTTAAATATTAATCTCGGTGGGGTTTACTTTAGATGAAGAGTCGTATCAAATATGACTATGGAAATAATTCTGTACACACACTCCACCAAATTATGTTTTATCCATTTCACTTTATGCTATGATCAGTAGAGAGTGTATTAAAAGCATACATTGTCCCCCTAAAAATATATTCTTTTTGTGTGTATCTAATTTATGCAGCTCAGAAACATTCAGCCACAGGGATCAGAGGGAAAGTGGTTGTTTTTAATTTTCTTTGATATCTTCAAAGATAGGAAGGTCTCATCCCTCTGCTCTTTCCCCCTCTTCAGCAACAGACAAAGAAGGTTAAATCTTATTAGCATGTCCTATATAGCTAGTTGTAACCTAAGTGACCTGTCATGGCACTAAATGCCTACTAGAACTTTCTCTGTACTTGCAAGATGGAAATTTTATGCATCAATGCTTTTATGTATGCATCTGATTTGGGAAGTTCACTGCTTTATGGATATGAACATTGTGATCATGTAAATTGATCTACATAATGGGATTTTGTGTGTGTGCGTGCATATGTCTATATGGATATGGATGTATGCAAGCGTATTCTAAAAGGAAATATAATACATGAAATGTTAACTTTAATGATATGAAATGCATTAAATTCAAACTACCTTGCATGTGTATGCAGATGTATTATGTCTCTATCATTGTACTCTGCAGGGATTTAAGGTAGAAAAAAAATTCATCATATACTCTGATATGCCATGCTAAATAAGAGTGCAACATGGTACTATTGTAAGCAATAAATAATATTCTCCGAGACCAAGACTTATGAAGCTTTTAAGAACATCCCTTAGCAAAACAGTGATAAAAATGAAATTTTATTCAGGGACATAGAGTTCTTTCTTTCAGGTTCCCTGACTAAGCTCCTTTGTCTCTAAACTATCATCTACTGATAACCAAGATTTCTAAATTACTGAATTCTAACAACCAAAAAGTACATTATATTCTCAGCCCTCTTTCCTCCAAAATTCATTAACCATTGGGTCTCATTACTTCAGGACCTAATAGTAGATTCAGTCTGATAAGCTATTGAAGCTAAAGCACTTTTGTTTCTTTTGAGACAGAATCTTGCTGTGTCATCCAGGTTGGAGTGCAGAGACACTATCTTGGCTCACTGCAACCTCCACCTCCCTGGTTCGAACAAATCTCCTGCCTCGGCCTCCCAAGTAACTGGAACTACAGATCCTTGCCACCACGCCAAGCTAATTTTTGTATTTTGTATTTTTAGTAGAGATGGGGTTTTGCCATGTTGTTCAGGCTGGTCTTGAACCCCTGACCTCAGGTGATCTGCTTGCCTCGGCCTCCCAAAGTGCTAGGATTACAGGAATGAGCCACCGCGCCTTGCCAGCATTAAATTTTTAAAACTTACCTTCTTCAGACAATACAATATGTTAATACAGATCCTAATTAGTTATCTGTAATTAAAATTAAGCTTGTTTGGTAACCCTAAACCTTGACATTAATTTCAGGACAATGAAACTCTAAGTAGGCTATACATTGCTGGTGTACTGGCTTGGATAGCACACCCCCTCTTAAAAAATTCATGTCCACCTGGAACCTTAGAATGTGGTTCACCCTAAATTTGATGCCTTTCATCCTTGTAATAAGACGACATAAAGACATGAAGAAAAGAATGCTATGTATAGATGCAGGTGTAGATCGGACTGATGCATCTACAAGCCAGGAAGCACTAAGAATTATGGAGACAACAGAAGCTAGGAAGAAACAAAGAAGGATTCTTCTCTAGAACCTAAAGAGGGATTATGACCTTGCTGACACTTCAATTTTGGACTGCTAGCCTCAAGAACTGTGAAAGAATGAATTTCTGTTGTCTGAAGCCCCCCAGTTTGTGTAATTTGTTATGGTGGCCCTAGGAAACTAATACAGTGGATATATTTCATTATTTCTGATAAATTACAAATGTATACGCTTGCTTATCAGATGTCTGGCCCAGAACGGAAAGCACAGGGTTTTAGTTTAAGTCTAATTTATAATTAGCATAATAAACATGTATTTCGAGGTGTGTATGTGTATGTATATATATGTATATGTAATACATCTATTGTAAGTACAAGTAATTGCTTTCTGCTTAGAGATGTCTAGATGTTGATCATGCCTATTAGTCAACAGAGGCTAGGTTATTCTACAGTAACAAACATCTCCATAGTCTGGAATAACACAACTTATTTTTTGCTCTTGATCTACTTCCATTCAGTGAGAATAAAATACTCTTTCTCTGCTTTGTCCACATTCTGGTACCCTGTCTGACAGATCAGCTAATGTCTACAATATTGCCACTGCCATTGTAGAAGGAAAGGAGAGAAGACTGCAGAGCCTAAAATGAGCAATCAAACATCTCACTTCCACTGACAGGCTTTCGAACAGAACTAGACACATTACTGCACCTGACAAAATATCAAGAAGAACAATCCCACCATGAGCCCAGGAGGAGAGAGAACAGTAAGAACATGAAGAAAAGCACACTAGGTCCCAGCATCATGCTGTGTCGTCACAGATTCCAAGAAAAATCTCTTATACTTCTTCATATTTCTATCCTGTAGAAGAATGTGGTACTCCATAAATGGTATTTGTTGATGAATGGATGGATCATATTTGCCAAGCTAACTAATCAAGAAGCATATTTAAAATATCTGGATAAGATAGTTTTCTCTTGCACAGTTGTCTTGTGATTCCAGCTGCCCTCAAAATGAGTTCTATTTGGAAATTAGTGCCATTATAGGAAATATCAATATGAATTCAGACTATCATAAAACTAAAAATTGAATTTTTTTTTTGAGATAGGGTCTTGCTCTGTCACTCAGGGTATGCAGTCAGTGGTGTGATCATGGCTCACTGTAGCCTTGACCTCCTGGGTTCAAGTGATGGATCCTCTCTCCTCAGCCTCCTGTGTAGCCAGGATCACAGGCATGTGCTGCCCTGCCAAGCTAATTTTATTCTTTATTTTTTGTAAAAATGGGGTCTCCTTATATTGCCCAGGGTCGTCTTGAACTCCTGGGCTCAAGGGATCCCCCTGCTTCAGCCTCCCAAAGTGCTGGGATTCCAGGCATGAATCACCATGCCTGGCCCAAACTGAATTCTTAAAGCCAAGAAAAAGCAAACAGGTATCTTGGTAGGCATCTTTAATCTATTGACTGTCTGTGAACCGTGCTTTATTGAAGATGCTATTTGGTGGTTTTATTGTTTTGTTTTATTTTGTTTTGACTCTAGGACACAACATGGAGAAATGTCTTTAAGTGAATGCTTCCAAGTAGATGCAAGGACAGCCTTTCACCATTTAGAAGACGTTCCTGATAAGAAAACTGCAGCACCACCAGAATGGAGCACTTCAGAAGTGGGTAACTTAGCTGATAGAAATTTCACCAGTCTCCACAGGAACTCCACACCTCCACTTGCTGTCTTGTGTGCCAAAACCTTTACTTGTTAGTGTTTTTCCAGTGAGACATATCAGTTCTTTTTCTATCTCTACAGCCCATTCTATCACATGAACTAATGATTGTGAGGTGAGTTGAAATCAGACAGGCACCTTTCCCCAAGAACTAACTCATGTCAAATTCTGAGTTTTAATTGGCCAATAATTTCCTAGTTAGGGTGATAACTACTAAATAAAGTGACACTTAAATTTAAGGCATTGTCTATTTTAGGAAAAAAAACACCTATTCTTAAATGGAAAGTTTGAGACTTGAAAGGAATAGAAGCATAATATGGAAAATGATAAACAGAGAGGTAGGCAGATTTATGTGCACTTTCCTCTTGCATCATATCACATGACTGTCATCTTTCCCGTATCTGGGTAACATCTGGCCTTTCATTTTTCTTACATAATATGTTTTGAGCACCTCACAGACTGATCACATAGTAAGATAAAGTTTAAAATGTTTTTTATCTTGATATTTTCTGTTTGGCAATAAATAGTCAGAGCAGTTGAGAGCTGAAAATATTTTTGATTACACAAGTTAGATATTGACAGTTTCTTATTCTGTGGTCCTAACCAAAGAAAGAAAATAAATATCACCCTCTCTCCTTTTCTTCTTTCTTTTCTTCCTTATTTTCCTTCTTCTTTTTTTCATTTCCTTCCTTCTTTCCTTCCTTCCTTCCTTCCTTCCTTCCTTCCTTCCTTCCTTCCTCCTTCCCTCCCTCCCCCTCCTTTCCTCCTTCCCCCCCTTTCTTTCTTTCCTCTTTCTTGCTTTATTTCTTCCTCCTTGCCTTCCTTCTTTTTCTTTCTTTCATCCTTTTCCATTCTTCTCTCTCTCCCTGTCCTCTTTTCTTTCTTCTTCCTCTCCTTACTTTATATGGGATTAAGACATGGAATCTTTACAGTCTTATTAAGATCAAAGAAGCAAAACACTAGATTTAGTAGGGCAAACCAAATGCACAACTTTTTAGGCCTGTATGTGTGTATCTATTCGGAAAAGTTCACTTCATTAATACCAGTGTTTATTAAAAATTAACAATCAATTTGAGAAAAGAACAATAATTTTTGAAAGATAAAGTAAGAAGTGTTGCTGTTGTTTTGTCTTCATCAAAATCACATAAGCATTTCTGGCAGTATCAGGGGAAAGTAGAATGTTAGAGAATGGTGAAGCAGGGTTGAGAGGTCAGGTGTCTGGGAACCACTCTTTTCTATGTCATTTACTGCTAAAATGACCTTTGTCAAGTCATTACATGTCCCTGGGGCTCAGTTTCTGCCTTTTTCAATGGCTAATTGTAATGAGAATGCTATTAAAATAACTTAACTGAATATCACTTATAGGATATTTTATTCTCTTCATTCATTCCCGTATAGGAAGCAGAGATAACAGAGGGAATATATTGCACTAAAAAAAGTGCAGTTTTTTATTCTAAGTTTACCAGTTTAGATGCTTAGATATATGCAGACTCTATACTGGTAATTCCTGACCCTTTTTGTGATATTACTCTTGTTTCCATTCGATCTTATGACCAATTGGTAAAGGCACGTATTTCTAGAAGTATAAATTTAAATTTCCATCAGCTTCACATCATTTAAGCATAGTAGTCAATTCAAAAAGAAGAAGAGGAAGTAAAATAAGGAGAAGGGGAAGGGGTAAAAGAATGGAAAAGGAAAATAGCAACAGCAAAAGCAGCAGCAATGTGATGTCTCATCAGCATCCAAAAGCCTCAAGTCAAAGCTCAATGATAATTACATTTTTTTAATCTATAGGAGAAAATCCCACAAACTCGTAAGAGTCCCATTTAACTTTGCACAAATTCTAGGAAATTTTAGTTATCTGCTTTTTTAGTTCAGAGGAAATTAAAATCAGGCAATAATAAGAAAGTTTCCAGGAATTTTGAATGAGACATGACTAACCACAATTCAAGGAAAAAATGAGGGACAAGGAGGCTGAAATTTTTCAAAATGCAGCCAGGGAGGTCTGTCAATTGTAATAAAGTGCAATTTTGTTGTGCAAATGTATGTGTTAATATAAATGAATTCTCCACTATATCCAAAGCATGTGCAGGTCATTATTAGAATATACAAATGATAATAAGACACGATTCATTCACGCAAAGACATTTATTTTGAAGCTATTCCTGGACACAACAAAAGTGCAGTTCTGCATTTGGGGATATGCTAAGTGTGGACTACAGTTGGGACTGCTGATGCAATCAGACTGGAAGTTCCTGTTGCAAACACAACTGTTATTCTTGGGCCATTTTTATAATCAGGGCCAGTGAGTGGGTCTTCCCTGGAACGAATAAGGAAGGAAGTTAACAATACACAGGAGATAGGATATGAAGGTGTTAGGGTTCTGTTGGTCTTAGTGGCAAGGGGTACTCAAACTTGACATATAGGTTCAATACTAGCAAGGCAGGGGCAGAAAGCAATTGTGTTCTCAGTAGGAGTATTGCGCAAGACTCTTCAGAAATTAGTGCTCACTATTTTGGAATATAAATGATGGAGGGTTAAGGAATCCTACTTTGACGTAGTTCCTTAAGTGAAAGGGCTTCCGGGGGCTTATCTCTGTACATCAGTGAGCAGAGTTGCTCTTTGTACAGTTCCTGCCTCTGTACAGGAAGAATCCATGTATGACTGGCATGTGAAACAGAGGAATAGGAATTATAGGTTAACTGTGCAAATATTGAGTGGCCCAGTTAACCAAATAAGGTTTTTGGGAGAAAAATCTTTCTTTCAGTATCATTTATTCCATCATATTGAATACAGTTGGAATGATAGCTTGAATCTTAAATTCATGAGCATGAGAGGAGAATCAAAATAGCATTGAGAAAAGGACTTTGTCAAAAACTGGGGCAGCCATGAAGAGGCTTTCATTGATTGAGGTACCTACTTACTTGGCCCTGTGAGGGGTAGAAAAGCTTTATGGCATAAAAGAATGTCTAGTATAAAAAAAAAGTAAGGAAAAATGAACAGTTTATTCTTACTTCTATAGCCTTCCCATGATGCAAAGATTAAGAGAAGTTCCAAGTAAAAGTCTTTGCATGAATGATTGATAATAGGAAAGAACATGCCATTGGCTAAATGGGAGCCCATTAGAAAGTGTGGATTGAATATTTAGTAAGGAGCCTCCAGTGGGTAGAAGATAAGATATGAATTCATTAAAAACAAACAAGAAAAAAGAAACTAAAGACTCTCTCATTAAAACAGTTATGAGTCTTCTGCCTCTAGATATTATATTGTTACTAAATCTAATAAGTATCAGTATCTACTAAAGTAATATCTTAATAATATCTACTAAAGTAGACAGTATAGCTCAGACCCTTTAGAGCCCATGGGCAGTGAGTGTCTCAAGGTGCGAAGGGCTAACAATAATAAATAAAGGAGAGTTCTGGGAGACAAACATCTAATTTGGGATGAGGAGAAAATCAGTGGCTGTCATGGTTGTGAGTCACTACAATTCTAGCAGGAACGGTTTCAATACAAAGGAGCTTTTAAAATGTGTTTTCTTGCTTTTTGCTTGCATGCATAGATACACACATTAGCATGCACATTCATGGTGTAAAATTCCAAATGCTTCTCTCCTTGTTTAGAATATTCACTATTGAGCTAGTCTGCAACCAGTCTTGGAGTTATGAGGTATCCTGGACCTAATGAGGCCAATACAATCTATCATTTAGCTAGTCAGGCAAGCCCATATCATTTTTGCAGTAACTTAGAATCCTAAAGGGATCACCAAATAAATAAGGGGTAAACAGGTAATAGAGAATTGCTTAATTAAAACAATTTAACCGATCCCCCTACTGTTGGTTTTCTTAGATTTCTTCACAACCTCTTCCTTTATGTCTGAGACATGAGCAGTGGTTTATTTCTGTTCAGTCAGTTTTCACAAAGAAGATGAAGCAAAGTGTTGTTTGGGTTTGCTTTTGTTTGTTTGCTTTTTTTGAATTTGTCGTTTTCTTCGTAAGAGTCCATGTGTATACAAACTTAAATAGAGCAAAACCAGACTGTCCAGAGGTGTAGAAGCTGACTGGCAGGTTGACCTCCTTCACCAACTGAATCACTCACTCCAAGCACAAGTGATTCAATTTTGTGCCTCAGCAAAACTGCAGATTACTACATGCTCTAGATCAGTGGGTTGCAACTCTGGCTGCAAATTAGAATTCCATTGGGAGCTAATTTTTAATACCAATGTCTGGGCCCCTACATGTGGCATGAAACCAGATTCTTTTAAGTAGTGTCCTCAGAGTGTGTGTTTGTGTTTGTGTGTGTGTGTGTGCACGTGTGTGTGTGCGCACGCACATACATATGTGAGATGGGTGCTTGGCATCCCGAGTGATTCTACTGTGCATGAAAGAATCAGGGTTGAGAATCCTAGAGCCATAGACCCATATGCCTTCAGAAGTACTTACCAAATGTAAATCTGAGGCTGTCAAATGTACGGATAATAGGTATACTATAACTTAACTAGTAAGAAGTGAAGAATGTGAGCAGAGTCCTCTCTAGGAAAATAAAGTTGCACAGTAAGTATTCTTTCATAAATAAATGGTCCCTTTATTTCTGTAGCGCAACCAGGTAGAAATTGAAAGCAAGACTAACATTTTTTCTTAAAATGCTCATCTGTGTCTATCCCAATACATGAAAGAATGAATAATCACCAGAGATTATGGCACAAATAATTTTATCCTGGAAATTTTTCAAAATTGGAATTACAAATTAGTCACATTAGCCTGAAAAGCCTTTTAGTAATATATCCAACACCATATACATTTTAAACAGTTTTCTATAGAACACATATTTTATAACATATTTATCTTATATTTATACTTACTCACACAACATATGAGATTCAAGAGGCTTCTAACATAATTTTGTTTGCATACTCAATAAACTGCAGAGAGTGAATCTTGATTCACACAGAAATAGAAGAGAACCTGCCCTGTGTAAATCCTAATATCTAGCCTTCCAGGGTCTTCTTATTCTCCCTGTGTCCTACAGTTTCTGTTCCAAGAAGGTTTCTCTTGGGCAGCTAGCACCTTGCTTCAAGATCATTACACTGCTCCCCTGAGTTGTTCTCAGTCTTAGCTTCCAGGACTGTGTGATGTACCTCAAGATGACTCCTTAATTTGTTTTCTTAGGTACAGCTACTCTCTCTAACCACAGTCCTTGTTTGAGTGTGCTTTGTTATGTCTGATATTCTCTGCTGTACTATAACCACGGAAAGAATTATATTTGTTGGAGAGAATAATCCCCTGATTCTGCCCCAGCTAAGCATTGATTCCCCTCACAGCACACACCGTATCACTTACTTTGCAAATACAATTTTATATTTCTCCGAAACATTTTATATTTCTCTGTAGAGACAGAAAACGTTTCAGTTTCATGTGGAATTCACATCAACCCATTTCAAGATCATCAAGTGACAAACCAATTATTCTGATATTTAGAAGAATCATTTCCACATCACTGAGGAATTGAAGGAATAACAGGTCAATAAAGAGTAAATAGTTTGCAAATTACTCCTCTAGTTACTTTGCCTTAAATACAAATAATCTTGTATATCTGGACATTATTTAGTAGGAAAGTCACCTCTACTTCTCTCATCTCTACCACCCATCCCTCCAAAAGAGCAAATTTGAAACAGGGTGAAGGCTGCCAGATGGCCGCGTCCATTACTGTCGCTTCAGGCCAGAGATACAATATTTCTGTGTAACCAGTTCACGTGTTTGTATAAACACTTCAAAACACCCAATCAATCACTTATTTCTAGCCAACACTTTTCTTAGGGAACTATACGTCTCTGACCCGGTAGAGACTAAATGTAACGTTCTTTCTTTCATGAGCTCAGGGTTTAATGGGCCAGACACAACAATGGCACAGGCGAGCAATTTCAAGGCATTCTCATTATAACCAGGATCTGTGTTACAGAGAGTCGGAGGACACATGTACTGCCTTTAAAGATATGTTGTCTTATACAAAGCACTACAAACAATCAGGCACAGCAGGCTGACAGCTCTCTCTAAAGGTCAATAAAGGTTATGTGAGCCTCTTAACTGTAAAACTCTGTGTGAGCAGAAATTTATAAGTTTCTCTCTTCTAGGAGTAAACTTCGGACATAGCATGTTCCATTAAAATCTGTGCAATAAGCTAGACCATCCTCTGTGTTCCGGGAGAAGAAGATCAAAGACTCTCTGGGCGTTAATATCCTTTTAACTAAATTGTGATCTAAGTGTTATTTCATAAG
This sequence comes from Macaca mulatta, assembly GCF_049350105.2. Taxonomy (NCBI): domain Eukaryota; kingdom Metazoa; phylum Chordata; class Mammalia; order Primates; family Cercopithecidae; genus Macaca; species Macaca mulatta. The sequence continues at coordinate 52,350,493 of NC_133423.1, read as the reverse complement.
AGGTATTGCTTTTTGAATGCTTTCATTTCCCATTTGCTCTCTGTGTATATGCCACTGTCTACTCCTCTCCTTATTTCTTACGCAATCTTTTATAATCAGTTTCCTTGTTTTATACTGAACTCCACAAATGAGAGCTAGGATTATTGAAGTGTGCTTTAAGACCAAGAGGTTCTATCAGGAAATGCAATCCGTCCTCCATAGACACAGTATCTGTGGAGATGAAACAAAACCTTGTTTACTGAAACAACACTAACCGATGCATAGCCTGCATGGGGGAAGCACATACACATTCTGACAAAGGCTAGGAAGCATAAAACCACCAATCCCGCAGTTGCAGGGTCATAAAATCCTGTTTCCTATTTGGAAAGCATTTAATAGTGGGCATTTTGTATGCTTTGACTTAGCAAAAGCTTGGGTACAGGGGACTGAGTAATTATATCCTGCAAAATATGGGGAATCATCATGTTAGAGAGAGCAGATGGTCTCCCCATCACTCCAATACCCCAACTTCAAACAAGCTCAGTGTGTTTTGACAATTTGACAGTTGATAGAGAAAAGGGCATTTCACTTTCAATTCTAAACAGAAACAGAAACCTTAAGATGAACACAGGGCTCTGAAACTAAATGTAAATTCCCATCAGCTGACTTCCACTGGGGTTGAGGGAATAGGACCATACTGCTCATCTAGCGTGTGCCATATCTGTTGGTAACAAATAGAGCTTCGTGAAATATTCTAAATGAATCACAGAGTTTGGGCTAATTAGAGGTAGTGTATCACTTTCCTAAAGAGAGTAGATGGGGGTAAATATTTAGAATGCCTATGAATTTTTTGGTGCACGGGAAAAAGTGTCCTAACAAAGAATCAGAATTATGACCTGGAAAATGCATCAAAGTCAAAAGATGAGTCTGTATTTAAGGTTGTTAAATACATAGTGAGAGCCTATATGATATCATCATCATTGTATATGGGGTTTTAGATTAAAAAATAAAAGCATCTCTCCCTTTAACAATCTACTTTTTAGAGGTATTGATAACTATTCAAACTATTATTCACATAATTTAGGTTAAATGTTTTTCTTGATGCAGGGAAAAAGTAGAAATTGACTGGACTGTAATGAACAGGACATTGGACTAAGAAACATGATTCTGGATTTCTCCTTCTGGATCTGTCACTTAGATTTAAACATTATCTGCCTCCATTTCCTAATACATAAAAGGAAGAATAATATCTGTCATACCCAGCCAGGCGCAGCGACTCATGCCTGTAATCCCATCACTTTGGGAGGCTGAGGCAGGAGAATCACTTGAGTCCAGGAGTTTGAGACTAGCCCGGGTAACACAGTGAGACTTTGTCTCTGTGTACAATCAGCCAGGTGTGTTGGTGCCTGCCTGTAGTCCTAGCTACTTGGGAAGATGCATTAGGAGAATAATTAGTGCTCAAGAGTTTGAGGTTGCAGTGAGTTATGATTGTACGGTCGCACATCAGCCGAGCGACTGGAAGAGAAACGATTGTCTCTGGGTGACATAGAGAGAAACTCTGTATTTACAAAAGCAAATTACATAATTATTTTTAAAAATAAAGTCTTTAAAATATCTGTCTTACCTATATATATATTAGAATAATAAAAATAAACTGAGAAAATAGGTTTTAACAAAAGCACAATAGTACTGTTCAGTATGAAATTTAGTTAAACATAATTCCTAGGCTCCTTTTTAAATTCTACATTTGTTTCCCGGGCAAAATCATTCACAACCATGACTTCAGCCACCACAAATACACTTAGAACTCCATAGATTCCTTCCAAGAGATACCTCTCTCTAGACATCAATACTCCACTCCCTAATCTAGAGCTGTGTCTCAATTTCAGGGTGCTCAGCACTGTACCTGCCCAGCTCTTTAAACCTGCCAATGTTCTGCAACTCCCACTCATGGTAAGCGCAAGATGAGGCTGAGGAGAAATGTTACCATTGCATACACTAAGTCGAGTTTTACTTCATTTTATTTTGGTTCACTTTATTTTATTATTCTCTAGAGTCAAAGGTTTGACATCACATTTCAAGATAATGTCATTCCTGGGGTTGGAGTGGAATAAGGACACTTTTGGTTACATTGAGGAAAAGCAAGCATCCTATTCACAAATGAAGAATAGAGCAAAATTTGTTCTGTGTTTATTGTAAAATAATACCTCTTCATTCTAGGCTGACTTGCATTGCTGAATATTTGTGTGTGTGTGTGTGTGTGTGTGTGTGGGTGTGTGTGTGTGTTTGTCTTAAAATAATTGCTTATTCTCTGGGCCCAGGTGTACTCAAAACCCTATGTGCCTTGAGGAAAGTAGTTGAATTCAAAACTACAGCAACAGGCTGACAGAAAATGGTATGGAATTTGGGCTGGAGACCACACATACAATTCGTTCCAACGTGTTCACAAACGAATTTCACTCTACTGGGGTATAAGATGAGATGATATTATTTATTCTTATCACTGCCCTAACCTGTACTATGTTGAAGCCCCTCCTCTTTTTTCCTGTCTTTAGTAACATTCTGGGAAGATTGTGCAACATTTTGGCTATTTTAGGTATTATAATTGGTGAGTCCACATGAAAAGCTCCATCTCCCATCTGATTCTAAATTATCTTCTCTGTTATTGCTGATGTAAGAATTGGCTGCCCTTTTCACTCGCTTGCAGTTGTCTTTCTCTTAAGCTCTGTCTCCTCAAGAACTAGGACAGGGCAAACAGATAAAAATTATCCCAAGTTAGATAAAGAGGCAAATGCCCCTTTACCTTAATGGGCATACTTTTAATCCCTTTACTTACTTCTTGCAACTTGGAAGCATTTACTTAGTGGGCAGCTCTACTGTGCAAGTTTCAGGCAGGATGTCTTAAGCCTAGCTTCCACATTGTCCATTTGCCCTAGAGGTAGCTTATTCTGCCCAGCCAACTGGTGTGAGTAATGTTTTCCCCTTCCTTTATCCACCTGACTCTTTGATCCGGTTTGCTTTTCTACCACTGGCTTAATCAGATTATCAGTTTGACCACCTATGCAGATATACAACCTGGAAATGAGATCCAGTCTCTTCTTCTCATCAGCACCTCACATAATCACTGGAGATTTTCTTGGACCTCCATGTACACAATTGAATAAGGTATTTTTTACAAAATCAGTGGCTCTTCCCCCATCACAGTGCTTACTTCCATAGCCTAGGCAAAATAAATATAGTGAGGTAGATATGCATTGTACTATGGCCACTTGTGCCATGTACAATGTGGCCATAGTACAATGCATAGTGTTTCAATGAACTCTGGAGAAACTCTGTCTTCAATTTTCCATGGCTTTCTTTAGATTGTGGAGTTCTTAGTACATTTTTGTTTTTAGATGTCACATTAGCTGTTCTCTCAGTGCTATAAAGAACTACTTGAGACTGGATAATTTATGAAGAAAAGAGGTTTACTTGGTGCACAGTTCAGCAGGCTTAACAGGAAGCATGACTGGGAGGCCTCAGGAAACTTACAATCATGGCAAAAGGCAAATAGGAAGTAAGACATGTCTCATATGGAGGCAGGAGAGAGACAGAGTGAGGGGCAAAGTGCCACACACTTTCAAACCATCAGATCTTATGAGAACTCACTCACTATCATGAGAACAGCATGGGGGAAGTCACTACCATGATCCAATCACCTCCCACAAGGCCCATTCCTTGACACGTGGCAATTACAGTGAGATTTAGGTGGGGACATGGAGCCAAACCATATTAGGTATATAAAGTACATGCCTGTCACATTAATTCTTTGGATTCTACATTCTAAGACCTCTTGCTTCCTTGCAAATCAATCCAATTTCCACAAAGCTAGGAAAAGCCCATACATCAGAGGTGGGTGGAGCCCCCAATTTTGTAGGACTTGGGGGCTCCACCCACCTCTCTGGGAAATGTTAGTTTAGTCATTCTTATTTTCCTTTTTTATGCTCTAATTAGAGAGAGAGAGAGAGAGAGAGAGGTTTAAAAATGTATTTATCCTATGCTGTATGCATTCTTGCTCAAGTTCTTCCTCCTCACTTGTACTGTTCCCACGCATCTTCACCCACCATTATCACTGTTTTACCTTAGCCATAGCCTCCAGCTGCAGCCAAGGTGAGGCATTCATAGGCAGGTAGCGATTATTGACCGATGCCTGTCTTACCCCTACCCATCTGTAAGTTTTCAGGTTAAAGGACACTTGTTACAGGACATTTCTTAAGGTGCTTCTCTGTCTTTGTGATGAAGTTAGTTTGCCCCCTTTGCCCTTTCATAACTCTCATTATACTCAAAATGACTTGCTCACTGACTATATTCTCTGTTAAATTATGTAGTTCTTGAGGATAGGGGTCAATCTCATGGATGTATCTTGTTCACTCATATATCCTTAGTAGCTAATGCATTTTCCTAACAGCTACTTATTTATTAAGTGAATTGATAAATGTACAGAGAATGGAAATACTGTCATTAATTTTTATTAGATTTAGCAAACGATTGTTCAACTCTTCATTTGAATCTGCCCTTGGGGCTATCAAGAACCTTATTGACTCTATCCTTCTCTACCTCTATTGATTTGTCTGCATATTCTTGGTTTCTATATATGTCAGAGTTGTTTCAGATTGCCACTGTATCTTCAATTCTATCTTTACTGCAGAGGCTGGTGAAAAACGTATATCTTAAATATCAACAAAAAGAGATTTTTACATGGTTTTATACTGCAATCTTTGAAGTCAAAAATTTAAAAATAAAATCTTTGAGCTCCTAATAATTATGCGTCTTAATTTTAACATTTCCTATAGTGCGCTCTTAAGTGATCTACTCAAGACAATTTAAATGGCTAAGCCTAATGTCAGTCATGGCTTGTAAGAAAACTCCTGGGTCTTAGAATTTCTTCATATGTATGCTTGTTCAGCTTTTACTTTTTACTTACAATGAAGCAGTTTATTTTTCTAATTGCTTCCAACTTAAAACAGTGAGGTTGTGTAGTAGACAATGCAAGGCCTAACATATTTGTGCAGGAGGAAACATGGAAGCTAATTAGACTGTTAATAGTAAAGATCAAACCCTGTTACTCAGGAGTATCTCAAAGGCCAAATACCTCAGCCTCCTTATTTTATAGAGCAAAGATTCAGGATCTCCAGGGCAGTGTGATGCACCCATATTTATAACTGGTTGGGGAAGAGGCGAGGCTAGAATGTGGGGTTCCTCCCATCTAGTCCAGGACTCTCTTTTTCTAGTATTAAATAAATGCACATTGAGTCCAGCATTCCGGAAGCAATCTGTTGTATTTGGTATTTTGCAGATTGCGCATTACAATGAAAGGATTTGGATCACTTTAGAATGAATACTCAAATCCCAGTACGTGGTCAATTTTACCAATGCATTTATGTAAGTAAACTGAGCACCAAAAATAGGAGAATGCTCAATTTTGAAAATCTTTGTAGACAATGCATTTATCTACATTTGCAGACAATGTAGATAATTTCAGGTAAACTTAGAAAAAAATAAATAAAGTCAATTTTTCACCCTTCGCAAGTTATGGGGTTTTCCTGGCTTTTGGTTTGTTGCATTTTGGTTTGATTTGGCTTTAAACCATTAATTCCTTGCCCCTGCTTGTTCTTCAGAGAAACCTTCAGAATGCAGGCTGCCGCAGTCTCACAAAAGGGGGAAATCATTCCCAAACCATCAGAGAAATCCCTCTTCTTAGAAATGGGAGCTGGGTGTATTTCTCTGAAGTCTTGTGGAAGTGGTCAACTGCTGTCACTAAGGATTATCTGGTCTCTGAATAACCAGGGGCGTAAATCAAAGTGGGAGCAGGAAAGACTGATCCTCCCCAACAAGCCTGCTCAGGAAAGGGAACTATGTCCTGTAGCCTTCTTTCATCTTCTCAGCCACACCCACACGTGGAAAGTCAGCTGCATTAGCGCAGTCATCTTCAAAGGCAGAGGACAGCAAAGCAAGAAGGGAGAAAAAAGGAAAAAATCTTAATGACTAATTGGCAAACCATCTGTCTATATGTGTTATCTCTCTATGTTACCTTCACTATTTTGCTTTTTAAGTTCTCATTGATGCAAACCTGAAGACATTAAAGTGTGTAATATATTCTAGTCTGCTCCTCAGCAAAGCCCTCCTAGTGGCTCAGAGCTGGACGGGTCTGTACCCCATACCCTTTGCTTATCAACAGTGATAACCACCAAGGCCCACAACGTTAGGCAACTTGGCCAAGATCCTGTGACTCCTTAGAAACAGAGCCAGTGCTAGAAACTCGATATTCTGACTACTTCCTCATTCAGCATTCTTGCTCAGGTAATACCTTATTTAAAAAATTATCTTCCTTTTACACTATGGCATTTTATGCCTTTTATAGTCGCCTTTGTCGCTTTCCTAAGTTTAGATCAGGAGCCTTGGTTTTTATCCTTTTCTATCAAAACTTGCAATTGGAAAATGTTTTATATCTGTCTTTTACCACTTAAGATGAATGAGAATCCCTGCACCACCTTCCCTGAGGGTGTATTCATGTTCGGCCATATATTCTGAATTGAGGAATGGAAGATGTGTGTCCTGTTAAAAGATCTGGCATCAGGGCAAATTGGGGATAGAATTGGAATAGTTTTTGACACTCTGGTCTCTGAGCAACTATCTATTATTAGTGATACAAAATGCACACATCACCTCACCTTCCAGAAAACTATGTGAGAAAATGGTGAATAATTGTAAGATGAGGAAGTTTTGTAAGGTGGTAACCACCTAGAAAATTCCACCTATGCAGACAAGCATTTACCAGTACCAATGTAGAGTATTTCTACTTTTCCAGATGAGACAGTAAGAGATTTCTTTCTTTTCCTTTTCTTTTTTTTCTAGAAAAAAAAAAAAACCCTGAACAAATGTATCTTGAGCGTCATTGCTGTTGTATCATTTTGGGGTCTTTCTACTTTGCCTCAGACCTCCTGGGGATTCAGAAGAGGGAACATCTGTTTGTCTGTTTTGCTCCCTTTCTCAGAACTTGCTAAATAGGGAAGAAGCTAAATTTTTAATGTTCCCGAAGCTCTGTGTGTGAAACGATGATATTGGGTTGCAATTGAAGAAGAGTTTTAAGACAGGCAATTTTATACCAACTTACATAATGCATGCCAAAGTGCGAGGCTGTTATGGAATCGCATCTGCAATTGTGAGCTGCATAATACAGCAATAGTATTTGAATATTATCAGATTGTAAATCGTAGAAATGCAGTATTAAGTGTTTGTGAGGAGTGAATTATGCCCTCGTCTATCACAGAGACCCTAGGAGCAGCGAAAGCAGCCGGTGAATGGCGGATTTCTCTGATTTATTGACAGGACTAGTTGACTGGGATGATGCTTATTTTTATGTGTGGCACCATTATCAGCTCTGAGGCTTTACTCTAAAGAGGACACACACAGTGTGAAGGGATAATGTCTGCATGCCTCCCTCCTGGATGCCACGGCACCTGGAACATCCGGTATTATTTGGTTTTCTTTGGAAGGAAACAAGAAATCTAGAGAAATATATAAAGAATAAAAACAAGTATCTAGAGATAAACAGGAGAGTTTGGGAAAGCTGGAGATGTAGAAGAGGAAGACTAAATAAGGACATGATTAAGGATTGTAAATGCCTTGAAGGTAGCATTTTAAATGAAGGGTGGAAATTATTCACAGTCTCAGATGATGGCAGAAGTAGGTGAAGTAGGTAAAGGTAAAGTGGCCTGTAGGTAAGGAAGAAAAAGCTTGGCTCACTTAATTTTTTAAAAAAGTTTATAGCAATAGATATGGCAAGACAGATAATTAGGTTGCTAAGAGTCATTGAAGATATTTTGGGTGCAGCACAGCAATATGGCACAAGTATACATATGTAACAAACCTGCATGTTATGCACATGTACCCTAGAACTTAAAGTATAATAATAATAATAATAATAAAAATTAAAAAAAAAAAGAATAGGTTTGACAAAACATACGCAGAACTGATGTCGAGGAGAACAGAACAGGTGCAACAAATGGCATTTGGTGCTCCTGTTTCTGGAGATTTTGGTGGTCTATGCAAACATTTTCCCCGCTGAATGTAGTTTTGCCAATATTCATGACAAAAATCTTTACTCTCATGTGATAATGTCATATTTAAGAAGCAAAATCTCCAGTTAGACTGGGAGCTAGAAGGTAGCAATTGACAAGCAGGATGGACTTTCCTTCTCGCTGTGAAACATCCTTATTCCTGACTTGGAAACCCTGATGATGGAGTGCATGAGTTAAATTAGGCTGAAGGGTTAGAGAAAGTTTTTTGAATGGGATGAGCTCTAAAAGACAACGGCTATATGGCATCTTTAACTTTATTTATTTATTTATTTTTATTGAGACAGCATCTCATTTTGTCACCTAGGTTGGAATACAGTGGCACGAACATGACTCACCGCAGCCTCCGCATCCCAGGCTCAAGTAATCCTCCTGCCTCAGCCCTCCAAGTAGCTGCACCTACAGGCACACACCACCACGCCCTGCTAATTTTTGTAGTTTTTGTAGAGATGAGATTTTGCCATGTTACCCAAGCTAGTCTCGAACTCCTGAGCCCAAGACATCGGCCTGCCTTTGCCTCCCAAAGTGCTGGGATTATAGGCGTGAGCCACTGCATCTGGCCTACTCATTCTTTGTTGCATAATTATTCTAAAAGGAAAGTGGTTAGGTAATTTAGGATTTAAATATGGAGAAGAAAGGAAGATGGCTCCTTCAGTGGGTATGCCTCATAACTTTTTCAAATGTTTTCCAACTAGATTCGGCAATTAGAGTGACAATATCTATAACCCAGAAGCTCTCAGGTTAGAGTGTTGAGGTATCAAGCTTGCAAGGGTTGATGTTTGTTCCCAACTCACAATTAGATGGAACTGTATATCAAGTGATATAAACGTGAAAGTATCAGAGATGTGCCCTCATCGATACGCAGAGTGTTACATCTAATTACTACTCTACGCATTCAAAAGAGCAGACAGCACACACAAAACAGCCTCCTTTGCATCCTCACTCTATAGTATCAATAGAAAATATGTTACTAAGAAAATGAATGCATGGTGACATCAGAGGAACATCTCCATTGGATGGGGAACCATGACTAATACCTAAAGTATGAAGGGCTACCTGAGTGAGTCCACAGACTGCTACAAAAAGTCAAAGCAATTCTATAAATGTTGTGTTTTATAACTTTTACAAATGTTATAAAAGAAACAAGATGGGGCTGTGAAAATTGCAGGAGAATTAGTTTGAGTGGCACAGTTGGGAATACTTCACCTTGCCTCACGGTCAAATCTTTGGCCAAGCGGCAAACAATAGTGACTACTGGAACAGACAATAGTAATGAATGTTAACTCTTAGGGTGAAGAAAAAGGTAATGACTTGAATGGCTGCTAAAGCTCAGGGAAAATAGTGTAACCCCATACCTAGAAGATATACCAGCAGAATACTCCAGAAAGCTAAAATTCCACTTTTTCTTCCTAAAACTCTACCCAGAAATCAATATAAACCACAATGGTGTACCCTGGCTCACAGCCCACAAAATCTGTGCAAACAGACACAGCATTACCAAAGAGCTAACAGTAGACCTCAAATACAAAGACAAACCCACAACCAAGCATGACAAAATATCTGGGGAGAGCCATACTACAAAGGAAAGACAGAAAACTTTGCAAATAGAAGAACATATACTCATAGAAACAGTAACGAGAACAAACTATGCACTAAGGTAAATAATATACATATCCTATAAGAGACACAGAGACTATTATGATTCTTTCAGAAAAAAAGATTTGAGTTTCAGGATGGTGAAGTGGTCCAGAAAAAATTCAACTTGCAAACTGAAAAGTTAGTCTCGAAATAAAGTGAATTAAAAAGTTGAATAGTAGACTATTGAAATGCTAAAGAGTAAAAGTATGTTTAGCCACAAAGTGGAATTGAGGAAATGATTCCATTCTATAAGGTATATTCACAAAAAAAGAAATGACAAGAAAACACATGTGCACAAATTTGGAAATTGTAAGCCAAATAATGCCAAACCATGTTCTAGAGAGACATTATAGAGAAGTGGAGAGGAAAATGGGCAAAGACATAAAATTTCAAAATTCTCAGGATTGAAGAAAGATATAAGTTTCTAGAAGGAAATAGCTAGGCTGGATGTGGTGGCTCACCCCTGTAATCTCAGCTACTCGGGAGGCTGAGGCAGGAGAACCATATAAGCCCCTGAGTTCAAAACCAGCTTAGGCAACATAGAGATGCCCCATCTCAAAACAAAAGAAAACATGTATAAATAGAATGAAAAAGCTCACAAAATGTTAAGTGTGATTTATAAAAAGGATGCCACACATAAAAATAGCATGGTGAAATTCACAAACTTCAATGATAAAGAGAACAGAGAGTCTTAAGAGGAAAAAAGGGAATAAGAGAGATTTCAAAGTACTCCAGTTTGACCTCAGATTCTCATCAGTAATACTGAATGCAAGAAGCCCAGAAGCTCATTTCACTGAAGTTTCTTAGAGAAAATTATATTGAATTCTATTATTAATTTTTGAGGGCAAAATAAAGATATTTAAATTTTTTTGGACATAGATACTTTATCATCCATAATTCAAATCTGAAAGAATTACTAGAGCATACATTCCAGGAAGTAAAATAAATGAATCCTAGAGAAGATAATGGAGTTTAAGAAACAGGACTGAGCAAAAAAATCAATAAAATGTATTGCTAAGTCTAAATGAGCATTGATTACAAAATATCAACCTGAAACTAAAATCACATATGATATTGATGTTAGATAGCATCACTAAACATGCAACAGAGAATGGCTTACTAACAAATATTTGTTTACTGCTGTATTATTATTATTTTTCCTGTATGCATGGTCTTAAACATTGTCTCATTTTCTCTTGCTCTGGGCATGTAGTGATAGGAACATCTTACTTCTTTGAAATCTTGCCTGTATCATCCCATTACAATTTTTAGATCTTTCATTTACTGTTCTTTATTTGTGTTATAACACCAAATAGACTATACGCTCCTTCAGATAAAGTAGTTTATTAATTTAATTTAATGAGGCAATAACGAATATTTCTAAGATGTTAGCTGTATATTTAAAGAAAATAGTGTAGTTTTCTGTGCTGGCTGGTGCAGTAGACATCACGGAATTAGGTAAGAAGCACAGATGATAGGGTGAGCCTCCAAACACACAAATAAGTCACTTTTTAATAAAATAATTTGTCTGTATGATGCTGAAGGAAAAAGAACCTTTAAAATTCAAAAACAAAACAAAACAAAACAAAAGCATAAAACTCTACTATTCCCATTGGCCTATCTCTACTGGCTAGAATTCTATTGCAGAGACCCATATGCAAAACTAAAAATTTTTTGAAAATCCCAACTCTAGCAGAAAAAAGGCTCTGGACATTCAACTGCCACAAAAGTCCCCAGAAAATATCTGGCACAAGATAAATTCACCTTTTTCACTTAAAGTAATAAATATAAACACAGATGTCACAGGACATTATAAGGCAAAAGAGAAAGAAATACTACCTGAGAAAATGTTGCCAAGATGTAGATAACTATCCAGACCAAATATATCTTTATCATTGAAAAAATATAACATACTCAACTTTCCTGTAAAGCAATAATATAAACGAAAATAAATTAAAGAAAGCGAAAGTGGGGCAGGAATAGGAAGTGGAATATGAGCCGAAATAGCTCAGGAAATAAATAGCATAAACCATAAAGTAATCACGGAAATGTAGATGAAATAAAAATGAACAAAATAAAATATAATTTGGTCCATAGGGCATGAAAATGAAAAAGCAAAAGGAAATACGAGTAAAGGAAGAAATTTAAAGGAAAAAAAGGAGAAAATGAACATTCAACCTACATATAATCAGAGTCCTTAAAGGAAAAAAAAAAATCATAAAAAGAAAATATTTAAAGATGTAAACTCAAGAAAATTTGTGGCCAGGTGTGGTGCCTATAATCACAGCACTTTGGGAGGCCGAAGCAGGTGGATCACCTGAGGTCAGGAATTCCAGATCAGCCTCACCAACATGGTGAAACCCCATCTCTACTAAAATTACAAAAAAACTAGCTGGACGTGGTGGAGGGCGCCTGTAATCCCAACTACTTGGGAGGCAGGGGCTGGAGAATCGCTGGAACCTGGGAGGCGCAGGTTGCAGTGAGCCAAGATTGCGCCATTGCACTCCAGCCTGAGAGACAAGAGCAACACACTATATGAAAAGAAAAAAAGAAGAGGAAAAATGAAAAGAAAATTTCTATAGCGTTTAAAAAAAAAATCATTTCTATATATTATAAGATACATGTGCCAGGGAACACTCATGACGATCAAGTCTAAAATGCATGATAATAAAGGCGCTAAGCTCAAATGAATTTTTAAAAAAGAGTTTTCAGGACATCAATAAGAAATAATCCATTCTCTTGTAAGATGAGAATAAAAGAAACAAGCAAGGCTGCTTGCGACTTCTCCATAGCAACCATCAACACCAGAAGACATTAGGGCAACACCTACACATTTCTTGAAGATAGAAAGTGACTTAAGGATTTTGTATCTAGATCTAATGCCAATCAATTACAACATCAAGTGACAAATGACTTTTAACATCCAAGAACTCAGGAAATATTTTCTTATGTGAAATTGTTAAGAATTCTAGTTCAAGACTACAGTCAATCATGGTATGACAAGGGAAAGTACAGCAAAAGCACTGGCAGCATCCAATGTCGGCATATATCTGTAGACCTACAATGAAGACTAATGTGGGGACAAGGTGTTGGAATAGAATACAAAAGCTGTGTGTCTAAGAAATAATACGAATACTAAAATTGGGAAAAGGAGTTAAGGAGTTGGGAGATAAAATCAATCAAATTAATTCAAATATAAATTTATTAAAATATAAAGGTAGATATTAGTCAATAAAATTAAATGAAAATAAGTTAGAGAGATTTGTAGATAAGAGGAGAAATGAGTGTAGTGGCCACCTAATAGAAATTGTCTAAAACTTTGAGACTACTACTGTAAAGGTAAGAAAAAAGATGCAGCATTTCTTCAATATCAGAAACATGAACATGTAAAACAAACCAAAACAAAGGGTGCAGAAAACTATTTCAAAATGCCATGAAAATGTAAACCTTAAGTCCATATATGTATGCCATATCAATAAATTTAAACTGACTGAACTCATCTTTCAAAAGAAAATGACTTTCAGATGCGATTTGAAGTGAAAGCAAAATTCTGACTACAGTAAATCCATAATATATAAGCCACCACACACATGTACACACATATATAAAAGTAACTCATATATATAAAATCCTGGCAAAAGTATTCTAGAAAAACTCAAAGAAAATGAAAGCAAGATTCGTAATCTTAATATCAGACATGATTAAATTATGGCCAATAGACAAAAAGTCACTTTCAATTGGTAAAGTATAAAATTGACAACGGAAATATTACTAATATAAATATCTATACTCCAAATAGCATAACACTAACACTCTTAATCAAGACATCAGAATATACTGGAATAAATAAGTACACAAATAATGTATTTTGTTACCTCATTCAGGACATTTAAATCAGGTAATAGAGGGAAAGTTTAATAAAGGGGCTATTTATTTACACAGGTAGTTAGGGTATAGAAAACCCATTAGAAATTGACAGACTTTCAGGGCTAGTAACAACAAGTTTTGTCTAACCCCAGGCCCGAGGGAGCAAGTACAAATTATTATCAAAAAGCCTATATGGTAGGAATTTCCATGTAGTTAGAACATTATCAGTAGCTCAGAAAGGTAATGTAAATCAACACAGAAATGATACCATTATCATAACAGATTGTCCAATCTTCAAAATAATTCTGAGTAAAAAGGAAAATAATCAAATACCAGCTTATATCTTATGGTCCTGCCCTGTACAAAGGCAGACCCAGAACAACTGTGGGAAATGCTGATTGTGGAAGCTGTTGAGAAGCCTGAATTTTACGCTAAACTTTTGCCCCAAAAGACTGTCAGTGTAAGTCAGTCTGAAAATAGAAAAAAAAAAAAAAATGGGTCTGAGTGAATCAGAGCACTACCTACAGGGAGGAAATTCAAGGTACACACAACTCAAAGGGAGCAGGTATGATTTAAAGGGGCAGGGGAAGAAAATAGAGAAAGAATGGAGGAGAATCACCCTTTGACAATTGGGCAGTAGAAGGGAAAGGAAGAAAAGGGTGGAAAATCTAAAGATAGAAGGTATTTAAGACAAAACAAACCATAAAATCAGAGAATTCACCATAACTTCTACTCCCAAACATGCAAAAAGCAAGCAACCAACCCCACCAAAGCACCTAGAATTTGCTTCACTGAAAGAAGATGCCACTGAAACGTCCAAATTCTACAAAAATGGACAAGCAGAAAGTTAAGTTCATTTAGAGCTACTGCAGAAATTCAAAAATAGCATTTTACATGTATCTTCATGCATATCAACTGAAGATGATTTGCCCCCCAAAAGTAACTCTGGAGCAGACGAAAACTGTAATTTTATCAATCCCAGCTGAACCAAATAGTCTCACACTAACACTTGAGAATATGAAAAATCAGCTTGAATCCAAAAATCAATAAAATAAACCAAAATGGAAAAATATGGAAATGAAAAGAGAGTTCGTTGAACTTAGTAAATAAGTGAAAGAAAAAAAATTATTCCTAAATAAGAAAAAGAATTGCAAACATTCAGGAAAATAGATTTAAATAAAAATGTCATAAAATGCATTGAAGAAAAGGCAGAAAAACAATAAGACAGTGAAAATGATATAAAAACAGTAAAAATGGCCAGAGAGTAGAATGTAAACTAGAATTTATATTATTAAATTCCCTAAAGAAGAAAAATAAAACATGGAGCAGAGCTAATATTTAAAATTGTAATTCGGTCAGGCCAGTGGCTCATGCCTGTAATCCCACACTTTGGGAGCCCGAGGACGGCAGATCATCTGAGGTCAGGAGTTCGAAACCAGCCTGGCCAACATGGTGAAACTCATCTCTACTAAAAATAGAAAAATTCGCTGGGCATCATGGCGAGTGCCTGTAATCCTAGCTACTGGGGAGGCTGAGGCAGGAGGATCACTTGAACCAGGGAGGTGGAGATTGCAGTGAGCTGAGATGGCACCATTGCACTCCAGCCTGGGTGACAGAGTGAGACTCCATCTCAAAAATAAATACATACATTAATAAATTAATTAAATAAATAAAATTGTAATTCAAAAAAACTTGCCAGAAATAGAAAAAGACTTGAATCTATACTAATATACTAAGTACCTGGGTTGGGGTGGAGGGGTAGACTCCAGAATGATAAACTCTGAGACTGATTCTAGTAGAATTATTTAATTTCAAAGATAAAGATGAGATCCTCAAAGACTGCAGGAGAAAATGATCAGAGAATTTGCATTGGCAAAGGAATTAAACTGGTATCAAACTTTTGATAAAACAACATACAAATCAGGGCAACAATAGGTCAGAATTATAAAATATTCAATGGAAAAGAGCGCGAGGTAAGAATTGTATTACCAGTGAAGCTATTGATTATGTCAAAGCCATAGACAAAGAGTTTTAAACTCACAAGAACATTAGGACTTCTGCAGCCATTACCCCTGCTTACAGAATCTACTAAAGGATAAAGGTTCATCCAGCAAAGTAATGACTGGAAAGCATTCATCAGATAGACTATTGGTGAACATTTACAACTATATAAATATGTATCTAAGACTTAAAAAAATGGGGGATGAGGGTTGCAAACTAATATATGTATATTACACATTAAGAAAAAAAGTTTGTATTAATGTAAAAATTTTGTTTGGCATAAGAAAATAGAAATAGCCGGGCGCGGTGGCTCAAGCCTGTAATCCCAGCACTTTGGGAGGCCGAGACGGGCGGATCACTAGGTCAGGAGATCGAGACCATCCTGGCGAACACGGTGAAACCCCGTCTCTACTAAAAAATACAAAAAACTAGCCGGGCGAGGCGGCGGGCGCCTGTAGTCCCAGCTACTCGGGAGGCTGAGGCAGGAGAATGGCGTAAACCCGGGGGGCGGAGCTTGCAGTGAGCTGAGATCCGGCCACTGCACTCTAGCCCGGGCGACAGAGCCAGACTCCGTCTCAAAAAAAAAAAAAAAAAAAGAAAATAGAAATAATACAGTTAAATAATGGAAAAACATAGGAAATTAAAACAAAAAATAGAATAAGTGCACTGTTGTGTAAGCAACAGGTAGGCATTAAAGGACACTAAGGAAAAAAATCAATGCATCAGATAGTAAAATGTTAAATAAGAAAACAATTAGTGAAGATCATTTAATTAAAAATTAAAATGCAAAGGTTATCACTAGAACAAAAATATAAACCTTCCTAAATACAACTTAAAATATTTTTAAATACAAAATATACATATCATGTAAAGAAGAAAATACAGCAAATACAAAATAATGTGTAATAATAAAATATTATGACAGAATTTAGTTCAAGCCTACCAGTGAGTGGATTCCAGAATGTGAGTGGATTTCAGTCATGTAATAAAATAGAAAAACTTCCTATTGGTTCACAAAACAGGACCTAGCTATATACTTTATAACAGAAAGATGCCTAAACTAAACACACTCAAAAATACTGCAAATAAAGGACTGGACAGAGGTGTACCATGAAAATGGAAACAGAGAGAGAGTAGTAGTAGCAATTCTGATATCAGACAAACTAGAATTTAAAACCAAAACCATTAAATGTCAAGACAAGGAATACTTTTTAATGCTAAATACCATAATTCACAATGAATGTATATTTATGTATATTTATGTACCAAGTAACACGGTGACCACCCATAGGAAACAAAATGTAAAAAGTAAACACATTAATAATAGAATCCTTTTATTGATCACTCCAAAATACAATCAAGTGGACAAAAAATCAATAAGGATATGGAAGATCAAAACAATATAATCAATAAGATCCTAAGATATGTAGTGACCTTCATACCCTGATGATAGGTAACACAGTTCCTTCTCGTGCTCCCATGGTACAGTTCCAATACTCATCATAAACCGGGCTATAAAAAAAGCATTAGTAATTTCCATAATGTAGAAATATAAACAACAGTCTGATCAAAATGCAGTAAACTAGAAATTATCATCAACAATGATACAAGCAAGCAAACTAAAAGACCTTTCCATGTGGAAAGAATTCTATAAACTCTTTAACATAAACAGGGATACAAACTGAATTTTAAACTTTCATGAAAAAATAATGACAATAGAAACACTACACATCATAACATAGGAGATGCATTTAGAGCAGTGGTCAGAGGAAAATTCATAGCATTTTCAAACCTTAATATCAGTAAAAATGAAAGAATGCGAAAAATGGCAAAGTTTCAGCTCAAAAACTAGAAAAAGAAAATCAGAACAAGTACAAAGAAAGCACAAATAATGAAAGAATAAAAAAGAATAAATTAAAGAGGAGAATAGAGAAACAGATCTAATGAATAAATTACATTCTATATTTTTTTGAAAAATTTAATGAAATAGATGATATGGTTTGGCTGTGCCCCCACCCAAATCTCACCTTGAATTGTAATAATTCCCATGTGTTAAGGGTAGGGCCAGGTGGAGATAATTGAATCATGGAGGTGGTTTCCCCTATACTGTTCTCATGGTGAATAAGTCTCATGAGATCTGATGATTTTACAAATGGGAGTTCCCTTGCACAAGCTCTCTTGCCTGCCACCACGTAAGTCATGATTTTGCTCCTCTTTCGCCTTCCTCCGTGATTGTGAGGCTTCCGCAGCAATGTGGAACTGAGAGTCAATTAAACCTCTTTTCTTCATTAATTACCCAGTTTCAGGTGTGTCTTTATTAGCAGCGTGAGAACAGACTAATACAATAGACAAATTACTAGCTAACTTAAGAAATAAAGACAGAAAGCAAAAATATACAAGATATGAGAAGAGGGAAATGGCCATTAAAACAAATACATTTTTAAGAATCACAAATGGCTATATTATGTAGTTTTATGCAATAAATTTGAATACCTAGATATTATGGTGTTCGGGAAAAACACATGTTGTTTCAAACATAAGGGAGCGTTGTCGTGAAGAAGATGCTATTAAATATAACAAATATACATCAGGAAATGAGGCAGACTGCTCTCCTTCATAATTTATTCTGAAAATTTATTTTTTATCAATATATAATATTTATAATGTAATTTCATAAGAGTATATTATATACATCAATATATAATATTTATAATATAAATTTATCAATATATAATATTGATAATATAAATTTATCAATATATATTTATAATATAAATTTATCAATATATAATATTGATAATATAAATTTATCAATATATATTTATAATATAAATTTATCAATATATAATATTTATAATATAAATTTATCAATATATAATATTTATAATATAATTTCAAAGAGTATATTATACTTTATAATGTAATTTTTTTCTAAAATATACATTTGTATATTTATAAATGTATATTAATCAGGGAAGCAGTCACCACACACACGTAATGCCCCCCACACCCCCTGACATGCAAACACTACAGTGGACATTGGCCTATAATCCAATCTGGGTTCTGAATATCTATTTGACCCTTTGCAAGCTGCAAAGTAGCCTTACATTTCCCTTTCACCTTTGGTACTGTGAGATGAGTGAATGAGCGCACAGGCAATTGTGGTGAAGACCTATTGAAGAATGAGATAGATTCACCTTGCAAATATGCAGAGCATTAATGACCACTTATCTGGAATTCCCCAAAGGCTGTTCATTAAGCCCAAATTAGGCTTCCTGCTGTGATTCCTTTGAAAGAGATGACAGGCCACTATGTCCTAGAAATGGGACTCCCACTGGGAGCGAAGGACATTCAAACTCTGTGTCCTCAGGGTAGGTGCCCCATGAAAAGCCCCATGAGGGAGCATGACTTTCACATCTGAGTGCTGTGAATATATCTGCCTGTTATTTCCATGTTAGTCAGCCTACAGCAGTCCAGTTTCCACTTTCTAAAGCCACCATATTATACAGAAAGCCATTAATATTTGATGAAACCTATTGGCCAAAATAAAGTGCATTCTTAAATGAAACTAATAATTATTTAACCATTACTAATATTTACTGAGTACTTATTGTACACCAGGTACTTTAAATGCTTTGACTGTATTATCTCATTCAATCGTCACAAATTTGTTTGTTTTTTTTTTTTGAGAAAACTGAAATACAATTTGCATTCGTCCATTTCATGTTTTTAAGTTGTTTACACATTTTTACTTTTAACAGTATTCAGAACTACTCTAGGTTTCATTTGTGATTCAATCTCCCATCTTGATGATGATTTTTTTTCCCCAACATCTCACCTTATCATAAATTAAAGGTGTTCTATGGAATTTGGAAAAAGGTTGCAGGGACTTGTGTTTAAACAGCACAAATTACCTGTCATAGAGCCGCTGGTACATGTTTCCAAAAGAGTGAATATTTGGCAATGTGCAATCCGTGTTCAACAGAATGATGATGACTGTTTTTTCTTGTCCTGGTATTAAAATTACCATGCCTTACAAAAGACAAATAATCACTGAACAAAAAGAATGGACAAGAAGGTCTTCCCAGCTCTATGAGCAAGAGAATTAAGGCTTTTAAGCCACTGACTTGTTAATTTTCATGATTCAGGGTAAAAGGTGAAATAGTGAGGGGGTCCATCATATCTGGTATGTATAAGAAAGGTACAAGAGATATGTTGAAACTTTTAGTCCTTCTAGTATTTTAAAAAACTTGGTTTATTATTGCTCTTGCAAGTTTTTATCTCCCACACAGGTTAGCATCACGTATGAATGTACTTTGTGTTAGTGAAAAATTACAACACATTAAGCCTTATATTCAGTGAGCATTTTGTTTGCACTTTCACCCAATATTCAACAGATCTCTATTTTGAAGCTTGTACATACATATAAATATTTTGTAACAAAGGGTCTCTGCTTATTGTCTATAGAGAGGAGAAAAATGGTGCACACCAATCTTAAGTGTGCACAAATAGGACAGACAAAGCTTCCCACTGTTGTTTTGGTATTATGAGGGTGTTCCGCTTAGCTCTAAAATGATAA
Source organism: Macaca mulatta (assembly GCF_049350105.2). Taxonomy (NCBI): domain Eukaryota; kingdom Metazoa; phylum Chordata; class Mammalia; order Primates; family Cercopithecidae; genus Macaca; species Macaca mulatta. Next base: position 52,330,312 of record NC_133423.1, on the reverse strand, counting down.
TGGTACCTAGAGAATTCATAAGGCTGACTAAGACTTTGTGCAAATTAATTAAAATAGACTATTGAGGTCTTACTTCTTGATATTTAAATGAAATCTCTGGTCAGAGACCCAACACCTTTGACAATATAATGAGGTGGAAATAGTGTGGGGCTAAAGTGTGGCATTTCTTATAATGTCATGTGACTTGGGCAAGTTATTGAATCTTTTTGATGGCCACTTACTACCTCTCTGTAATAGAGAAAATGATGCCTACCTTACCATGCATTGGGTTGTAGGAATTAAATGAGCTAATGTCTGTAATTTATTCAGCACCGTGTTCAATGCAAGTTTGAGTTTAAGTAGGTCTAGATTTACAAATCAATAGCAAGATGTTACTAGATTCTTTCTAAAGCACTAGTGATGGTTGGGGAAAACTCAGATGGTTGGGGAAAACTCCCTATCACAAGGAAAGTTTGCTATTATTGTTACAATTTACCTCAGAGTTATGGTGACATTTTTGGCTCTGCTAAGTTAAGGAGTTCACATATGTTCCACTGCATGGATTTGTTCACCCCAGCAACAAAGACATGAGTAGTAGTTTCGAGTCTCGACAACACTGTACAAATTCCTTTTCTCACTGACAACTGTCTGTCCACGTGTTTTTACAGCTGTCTCCCTTAGTTTTGTTGTTTTCTGACCACTCATGTCTACAGTTTCAGTTATAGAAAATAGGCCAGGTGTGGTGGCTCATGCCTGTAATCCCAGCACTTTGGGAGGCTGAGGCGGGCAGATCACAAGGTCAGGAGTTTGAGACCAACCTGGCCAATATGGTGAAATCCCGGCTCTACTAAAAATACAAAAATTAGCTGAGTGTGGTAGCATGCACCTGTAGTCCCAGTTACTAAGGAGGCTGAGGCAGAAGAATTGCCTGAACCCGGAAGGCAGAGCTTGCAGTGAGCCGAGATCACACCACTGCACTCCAGCCTGGGCGACAGAGCAAGACTCTGTCCCCCCCAAAAAAAAGAAAATAGAAGAGTGCATCTCATTTTTAAATCCTTTTTATGGTTACAGCTAATAAAGATGGTTTTTTACTTCTTTTTTCATACATGGTATGCAAAGCAGGATGAATTGTGGGAACTGTCCAATTTACCACAGTATGTGTGTGTGCACGTGCGTGCGTGTGTGTGTGTGTGTCTTTGAGTGTGTGTTTGTTGGGGCTAGAGAGGGCATTAAGATACAAAGAGAACAACACAAAACTCAGTGGAGTCTGTGTAATACTAAGTCTCAAACAGACTCTTTGATGTGACCAAACCGAGGCTACTTGGCTAACAGAATTCAGACGCTTCTCATCAGAGGTATATTTCAGCACACTGATACCCTAGTACTCAGGTGGCCTCATGGAATCTTATTTCAGTGAAGAAACTTTCTGAAAGAACAAATCTTGGTTTGGAGAAATCATACCAACTTTGATTTTCTGCTGTGCATGCTATATGTTTTTAGTTTTAGTTTACTCAATAAACTTTTTCTTCAGCAAAAATACGACTGTGGATCTAAGTTTATTTTCAGGGACCATGGAAAGTATTAGTTTATGTGGTCTTGGTCAAAGACTCAGTTCTCATCTCTCTTCTTCTTTAGCCAGTTAAAGCTAGGGGGAGCATGTATCTCTCCAAGGTCTTTACAGCCCAGGACATCATTCCAGAACTTTACTGTACATAAGAATTAATGATGAAACTCACTAAGATGCAAAGACTTATTTGGGAGAGATAGAATAGTGACCAAGATTCTGCATTTCTAACAATCGTCCATGTGGTACCAACGCTATTGGTCCTAGGGCCGCACATGAAGTTATGAGACTCAACCACGGATTGACGAGCTTTTGTGAAGAGCAGGATAGTAGCTATTTTAGGCTTTGCTTTGACTACTCAATTATGCTGTTGTAGCACAAGGCATCCATCATAATACATTAAATGAATACGTGTAACTGTGTTTTAATAAGACTTTGACACTGAAACTTAAATTTCAGATAATTTGCCAGGCACGGTGGCTCACGCCTGTAATTCCAGCACTTTGGGAAGCCGAGACGGGCAGATCACGAGTTCAGGAGGTCTAGACCAGCCTGGCCAACACAGTGAAACCCCGTCTTTACTAAAAATACAAAATACAAAAATTAGCTGGGCATGGTGGCAGGCGCCTGTAATCCCAACTACTTGGAGGCTGAGGCAAGAGAATCACTTGAACCCAGGGGGTGGAGGTTGCAGTGGACTGATATGGCACCACTGCACTCCAGCCTGGGTGACAGAGCTAGACTCTGTCTCAGGAAAAAAGAAAAAAAAAAAATCAGATAATTTTTACATGTCAATAAGTCATTTTAAATTTTTCCTCCAATCATTTAAAAATGTAAAAACCATTCAGCTGGTGAAATATACGAAAGTGGGCAGTGGGTCAGATGTGGCCTGTGGGCTATTTGTCAATACGTAATCTTGACAGAAGTCTTGCTCTGTAACTAGGATTTGACAGCTCATCTGTTACTTCTGGTTTAGAAAGTAAGAAATTTGTAGGAAACGTATGCTCTTTTTGAAAGAGTACCCTTTAATTTTCAACTCCTAATCTGAGTCTGCCACCCTAAACCTGGGATTGTTTTCCTCACTATTTCAGAGGCAGAGTGAACAGGGACGACTCTTTTTTCAGGCACTTTGGGTTTGTTAGTGGTTTAGTAGCTCACACCAAAGTTAGGACTTACTTTGCCGTTCATTTGGAATAAATTAGAATGTCATACCTTTTGCTAAGTCTCTTGTAATGTTTCAGCCTGAAATTATTAGAAATCTCACTAAGTAGACTGTCCATCTCAATGGTATCACTTAATCCCCCTCCTCCAAATGCCAATGGACTCAGAGAGATTCCACCAAACAAACCTATTTTAAGAAAGAACTTCTTCAATGTTTTTGTTCTATGATTTATCCCTATCAGCACAGAGAAAATGATATGTGTGCCTAGGGCTCTGGGATCTAGACTGAAATGGCCCATAGCAAGTGTGAAATTTCTTTGAAGTCTCCCGTTTTATCTTATAAATTCATGCATAACTTGCATTTTATTCCATAATATATTGGTGTTTGTTATAAAATAAGAATGTTTAAAATTACTTCTCAGTTCACTTTCTTAAATTTTTATGCTAAAAATGGAAAGCCCTAGGAAGTTGGCCAATGTTTATTCTATGAATATCTGGGACATAAACTAGACCCTATATGCTAAACACTTCCAGGTTGTGGCTCTCTACCTTCACCAGTCCCTGTTTTTTATGCTATAAGGGCACATGCATCACAAAGTTCATTGAAGGACTTCCTAGTTGATATTGTACAAGGTTGCCTTGGCATTATCGCTCCTTAAATTTCATATTTTCTGTTCATATTAGGCATGGGCTTATTCTACATCTTCAAATCAAATTAGCAATGAGGTATCTTTAATATGGTTAATAAGCCTGCATGCATAATATAATGGATCAAAATAATCTGATTGTGTCAATAATTCTAACCTTAGTCTATATTCTGATGCCATATATTTTCAATTTCTTTTGTGCTATATTTCCTTGGAAATGTATGCTCAAAGTTAGATAGATTGCTTTTAATACCTAAAGTCTATGTTAGTTAATGCATTTTATTAAGTAGCTAAAGTTGGAATCAGTGGTCTGATGATGTGTTCATCTGTTTGCCTCTCCTCAGTTTTTTTTAAGAAAATTCTCCATTCAAACACTGAAGTCCTATAAATGTGAAAAATCAAGAGCAAGTCCATTCTTGTGACTAGCTTTCAAGTTTCATGTTCTTAGTGATGAGGCATTGGAGAAAGCATGGAAAAAGCTGGCTTCCAACGGGTAGATTTTTAAAGCAATTTCTATGATTTTTTTAGCATTCCTAATTGGTTGTATATTATTACTCTACTGGCCTAGCAGTGTTTAAAGAATGTCCTTTTGAATGACTATCAGAAACAATAGAAAGAGAACAAAGAGAAGCAGATGACGACTCATTGTTAATGGTGATGGTCTTTCAAAATTATGTGATTAAGGAAGTATCAATTGGGTGGATTAGGCAGAAGTAATAATTCCCTTCCCACTCTTCTATGATAAGCATCATTCTAATTGATGGATTATTAATCACAAGTTAAATTTGAAAGAAAGGCAAGACAACATTTAGTAAAAAATAGATTGGTCTGTTCAGTGGTGCCAGAGAGAGAGAGATTTGCAAATTTTCACACCATAGTGTTGTATCTAGAAATGAGTGCCTCCTTAACTTGTGTGCTGTAAGTGGCTTACTTGCCTCACTCTAGTTCTGGTCTTGATCCCATGAAACTTGACAACTTGGGAGAAATGTCTATATAAGAAAGAGACAGACTAAATATTTCAAACTGCTTAGTCTGACTTCACATAGCCCTTTATGAATGGATATGAGTAGCCTGAACTTTTACAACTGCAATGTATGTATGTATCTTATTATGATTCTACCACATGAATGGGCCATTTGCTATCCCTTTTCTATAAATTTTTCTTTCTTGTCCCTTGACTTTTGTTTGTGAGCTTTATCATCTTAACCTTTGAAACTGTATACATTCACAAGGCAAAGATCCTCTTCATTACTGCCTCTTCCATAATAACACCCCTGTTGTAGACACTGTGTTGTGCCATCCAGCTTCCATCCTTCACTCTGACATTTAGGACTTGTTATCCCAGCTCCTAGGAAAGTTGATGACTGATTGCTAGTGACTAAAACCCCTCCCAGAAACTACCTGTTGCCAAAAAGACCCAACTTACTCAGTCTCATTCTCTTCCAAGGGACATCCTGTACCCGATGACTGGTCAGTGTAGAAGTTTAAGAGTCTGGCCCTCTCGCTCTAATTCAGGACAAATTTTAACATGCAAATTTCTGCCGGGCGCAGGGACTCATGCCTGTAATCCCGGGACTTTGGGAGGCTGAGGTGGGTGGATCACGAGGTCAGGAGATTGAGACCATCCTGGCTAGCACAGTGAAACCCTGTCTCTACTAAAAATGCAAAAAATTAGCTAGGCCTCGTGGCAGGTGCCTGTAGTCCCAGCTACTCGGCAGGCTGAGGCAGGAGAATGGTATGAACCTGGGAGATAGAGCTTGCAGTAAGCCGAGATCGTGCCACTGCACTCCAGCCTGGGCAACAGAGCCAGACTCCATTAAAAAAAAAAAAATGCAAATTTCTATCTCAGAGCTGCCTTCCTAAGGAATTCCTAGCTGCAGTGGTTAGTGTAAAGGTAGTCCATGAGAATGAAGTATAAAATGGAATTTTATAGTAGAATTCTCCACTAACCAACTGGCAATGAATATATGACCACTGATGGAAGGTAGAGCATTGATAGTCACTGTCGTGTAGTAACAGTACAATTGTCAAATCTTTCATGGGCACTAAAATGGAATGGCAAAGTGGTGGACACAAATGCATAGCCTAGGGTAATGTAAAGTGCCTTTGATAATTTGAGGGAAAGTAACCATTCTAAGCATAATAGAGTTTAAGTGCCCTTGTTGGGCAATGGATGATTTGGTGAAAATCAGTGTGTGGTGGAAGATGATTAATTATCCATTAAAGACTAAGGGTGAAAATCAGAGGGTATGATATAAAATTTGTATGATATAAAAGAACACTTATCTCTTGCAAATGGAGGGCAAAGAAGGGGAGAAGCAGGCCCAGGTCTCAAGCAGAATTGTAGCAGATCTCCAGAGAAGAATAAATTTGCTGCCCATGAAAGTCTGATGTGCCCTGACTGGGAAGAGACATGGGAAGAGGATGTCTGTGCATCTGTGTTAATGTAATCATAAATTTATAAATCTCCAGATTATCTAGAATCCTTTGGGCCTACAAAAGTGGTCTAGTCTTCCCTATTAATTGTTGGTATTTTCCCCTCCTCCTTGCTCGCATACACACACACATCACTTTTCCTTCAAAAACAATACATGAAGCACACAAACTCTCAGGATTTATCTCCCTTCCCATCCTGGTCACCGGATGAGGAATTGAAAAACTGCAACTGACGGGCTATATCCAGTCTGACACCTGTTTTTATAAATAGAATTTTTATTGGAATTTGTAGAAAGATGTAAATTGTTCTCTGCGCCATATCAATGCCAAATATTTCTGATCCTCCCTTATGACAGGAATGGAAAAGAATGCTTACACCAGTTCAATGAAACCAAACCATGTACCTGAGCAAAAATACTACATAAGCACATCAGCTGCATTTGGGAATACTACTTCATTGAGTTTGAAGTCAAATATCTACCTTTAGTATCTCTCTGTCTTTTGAAGTAGCCAGATTTTACACACATGTACTTTAGTTCTTTAAGTGTGCCATCTCTCCCCCAATTAAGCAATATTATTTTTGATTTACCATGTGGTCCTAGAGAAAAACAGTATTAGAGACTTTCACATGAACTTCTCTATTATGATAGCTTTTATCCCACAAGCCAGAGAAATAATATAGGTGTTCTTCCAAAAGCTATGTATATTTCAACCACATGTTTAAGGACAAAATAAATGACCACTGGGTGGATCCACGGATCCAATGGAATCACTGTGAGCCAAACCTATTCCAACATTCTACTTATTATGTGGCCCCCGGTTGACCCAACCATAATCATCTGTTAAGGGCATGATAATGTTTTGAGTGTCTGTGTATTGATGACAGATTATATGTTATAATCGATCATCTTAAAAACGTTTGGGTTTTCCCCTCCATAAGTGTATGTATGGTTACTTGCATAAATGTTCATAGACCTTTTATGGTAATAACTAAGAGTATCATTGTCAAATATACTTCTTCTTGTAATAGTACAGTGTCCTTTCTCATAAGAATCCTGCTTTTCCCTGCTTTTCTCTCAATCAATAGGTTTTGGGCCTGAAAATTGAGTTAAGTTCTGAAATAGACATACAATTAGGATTTTTTATTTGTTTGTTTTTGGAGTCAGAGTCTGGCTCAGTCACCCAGGCTGGAGTGCAGTGGCATGATCTTGACTCACTGCAACATTTACCTCCCGTTCAAGCAATTCTCCTGCCTCAGCCTCCCAAGTAGCTGGGATTACAGGCATGTACCACCACATCTGGCTAATTTTTGTACTTTTAGTAGAGACAGGGTTTCACTATGTTGGACAGGCTGGTTTTGAACTCCTGACCTCTGGTGATCTGCCCACCTTAGCCTCCCAAAGTGCTAGGATTACAAGCGTAAGCCACCTCCAACGTCCATACAATCAGGATTTTTTTTTCTTGGGTGGTTGCCTTCACTTCCCTGACTATCCATTCTTGATTTCTTTATTTATGTAAATTGAGAAATATCCTTTTTAGTAGCCTGTCTATTGTGCTCCTAGGGAAGCCATTTTCAATTAATCAACTATCAGCTTCTTGCTTATCTGCAACCCTTCCTCCAGTTGCTACACTTACCTTGTTATTTATTACAATGATTGTGTCCACATGAATCTGGTTTCTTTTTTCTTCAGAAATAGCACAACTACTGGAGAATGCCTCAAATTCATTTATGAGGCGACTCTGAGCAATGTACCATCAACTTTATCAAACTATGCATCCATTTACATGTTCTGCAAAAGCTAGCTTTTATGATAATATTGGTATTATTCCTTTGATTTATTTTAGACCAACATTGCTCTTTTTTACCTACTACTGATATGTAAATTATATGTTAATTTTATTCTTGCCTTTAGATCTGACATTGAGAGTTTGAATGTTTTATGGTCTGTTTTTTGTTCTTCAAAATGCCCATCTGTAGCTATACAGATTTTTCATAACAGGTGAGGCAATAGCCTCAGAATTAGGCATTTATAACAAATAATTTATCATACAGAACTTGATCATCTTGGCCACTGTCCTAATTACAATCCTTTTTCTGACAGTTTATAGCAGTTTGTAAAAATCATAATTTCTTTCAGTAGTTACTGGTTACTTTCAGAAATGCATATAAATGTTTCTACTTCATTGACAAAGAGTTCCCATGTCTATGACTCTCAGAGTTTTAGCTTCACAAGCAATTAAAATGTATGGACAATAAGAAATTTTTTTGAATTTTATAAATCACCAGTTGATTAACAATACATGTATTATATAGATATATATTTAAAGTTAAAATACTCATTAATTATATCTGGCACAAACATAATTGCAATTAGTTAACATGAAACTATGTAATATATCAATTCTCTTTTTTCTTCCCTATGGTTGGAGGCATGGTGGTTGGAAGCTCAGCCAACCCTTCAAAATTCTGGTAACTGGAAGGTATAATATTCTCCATCTTCCAATAAGAGAGTTTCTTTCAAATTAAACTTCAGAACTAAGTACCAATGATATGCTGGAGTCAGCTCATACCAGCTTACGAGGATCAATTAAGTTTTCAGAAATTTTCCAAGCAGACTTTTTAACCCAGCCCTTGTTAAAAATTAAATCATAGAAGTATACACTTGAATAAACAATACTAAAAACAAAAGTGATCAATACTCAAAATATATCACTTTATAATTACTACATTTTATATTATCTCTGCTGTTATGTATACTGCCTCTTGTATCTGTATGTGAGATTACAATGGTGCCTTAATGCTTTCTCTTTCATCTCCACTTTCAGAAATGTCACATTGATCAGGAGTCTTTTTTTTTTTTGGTGGAATACTAGTCGTTGATCATTTACCAGCATACTCCCCACAAATCAAGAACTAGGAAGCAATTTCATAATTTAGTGAAGGGGAGAAAAAACAGATTGCCCAAGGATAAATAGATAAACATACTATTTATACTCATTGACAGACTAATGAGGGAAGAAGTGAAGAAGAACCTAGAAAGGCTACGTATTATTAAATCATGAAAGATGAAACTGCAAAGAACCTTAGGGAACTTCTTGTTCAACATTTCTATTTAACATATGAGAAACCAGAAGACTTCCTAGTTACTCAATGTTTGAGTCAAACAAGATTCCAGGTTTAAATAGCAGAAGTGATCTTTCCTCTTCTTTCTTTTTCAGTTTTAATTGCATTTATTTTAAGCTGAATTTATTCCCATGCCATAAGTTTTGTTTCTTCAATTTCTTCTGGGGTGTATTTTCCTTTGTGTAATCTCCTCTTCTGGTTTAAGAACAATTTGTTCCTCGTCAGTAAAGATCATCCAGAAGTGGTAGGGTGAGCTCATGTATGGGTTAATCCAACCCTGAGATCTGTAAGTCTGCCAGAACATCTTAGGTGCTTTATTCACCTCGATATGCTCAATGATCAGAGAATCTATAATACATTTAAACTCAAGTTTAGCATTATTCTCTGCATTATTTAAGCATATGCATCTAAAATTCAGCAATCTTTTTGGGCCACCGACCATGTGTCTAGTCCCACTGCTCGGCCTGGGCACACCTACCAAATCCATGATTGTAAGGTTGGTAATTGTGGTAATGGCATTACTTTTCACGGCAGAAACTGCAACTACTTTTGCATCAACCTTATAACATCTTTCAGATACTTGGTGGCTTTTCATATAAGCATAACCTTGATGTCCTGGGCAGTTTCATGACTGTTCTTAAAGTGAACATGAAGATTTGAACTTCTTGATTTGCATAATTCTGTGGGGTTTTCTGGATCAAGTATATAGATTAGTATATAAATATACTGAAAAGTAAGTTGACTCTTTATTTCAATAATAAGATCTAAATGTATTGAACACTTGTTATGTATTAAGTTTAACAAATTGTTGAGTATTCATCATTATACTCAGTTTATAGAGTGAACTAAAGCTCAGTGAATCAATATAATTTATCCAAGGTGATACAATTAGTAAGTAGCAGGTGTGAGTTTCAAAACCAGTACTTCCTCACTCCAAAGCCTGTTTATTTATTTCCTTCCATCTTCCTCCTATGCCATTTTATCTCTTAAAACTTCATCTATAGAAGAAAAAAAAAAAAACAGTAAAAATGTTGCCAGAGTTGTATGAAATTTCTAGATCATATTTGTGCCTTTTGGCATTTTAGATCATCCAAGCAAAATTAAAATGTCAGTCATTTTCAAGGTCACCCATCATTGTAGATATTTGTCATTGTCATGAACTATTTAACCTGGAGGAGGTCCAGAGTAAACTTTAAAGTTATCTTCCAAATGATGGATATCCTGGACTAAAATGAAAGAACTTGGGACAGTGTGAGAGAACATTCAAGATAATGAAATGTGGCATCATTAGCACTGTAGCAAAGTAACAAGCGAACTGACAGCACAGAAGAACAAAAAATTCACATATGTTCCATTCTATTGTATTTTGGTATAGCAAGAAAGAAAAAGGAACTAGAGGCAATGCAGAAAGGCTGGCAAATTTGAAACAAATTAAAGGCAATAACCTTAAATATAGTGATAATAGGTCTGTGGGATTCACTACTGTAGGACATCTTTAAATCAAATAACAATGCTGGACTATGGAGTGGATAATTTAATGACCAATAACCTTGCTGGTGTTTTGGCTGAGGAAGATACACAACATCTCATGAGCCTGATCTGATCAGCCCAAGGGCAAAGAAAATTTAATTTTCCCATGAACCAGATAAAGTATTCATCAGAGTAACTAGAGCTTGCTTCTTCATATTACTAGGACCTACTTTTGGACTGAATTCCTAGCTCAGGTATTAAACATTACTGTGCAATGGGCCCCAAAGGAAAGTGATAGAATGGTGTCAGGGTAAAAGATAACTTTAATTTCCTTCTCTACTAATGGGGGTAAATTGCATTGAACCATTCTAATACCCTCCTCTAGTTGAGAAAATTTACTAAATAACTTGCTCAAGGGTAGAATTCCAGTTCGTGACCTTCGGAAGATAAAGAACATTAACCAACATGATTGTTTTATGTCTAATACTGAAAACAGATAAATGTACAAGCATACATACACAAAAGCTGTCCATCATTTTTCCTAACTATTGTGTCTGTGGCTCATTCCATCTTAGTGCATAAAGATCCAGATTATTTTTAGTCTGCTTACTATTTTATAATATAAATAAAAAGTTTGTATTATGAAATGCAGATATTGTAAAGAACTCCTCTGTGAAAATATAAAGTATTTATGCCCCTTTTAAAATCATTGATAACAAACATTATTGTATGTACATTTTTGTTAGTATATGCAAATATATTTATATAATAAGTCCTTTTGAATGGAATTACTAGCTCAATGGGTACATGTATTTTCAGTACTGATAGATGTTGCTGCTAAATTGTCCAGAACAGTTACACCAAATTGTATGCCCACCAACGTGAGAATGTATGTTTGCCTCTCCAGACCAACTTTTTGATATTTTTTTTCCTGTTTAGTGAAAATAGTAATCATTTTTCCTTTTTTGTGATATTTAATAATATGTGAAGCTGAGCATCATTCTGTGTTACTTCACCATTCAAATCTTTTATTTTATTTTTTTCTATTTTTGTAAAGGCATTTCCCTTATGGATTTGTAATTACTTTTAAAATATTTAGTATATTCGTACTCACTTAGACTTTCTAGGCATTAATTTTTGTCTACCTATTTTCAACACCGTGTAATATGATTTTATCCAATAAATTAACCTACCCATGAAGTACTAAGATATTAAAGAGTTAAAAATAAACATTATTTGGCTAACCTGAGTCTTTTTTGCTATCAATAATAATAGAGATGAGATGCAAGGGTGTCAATGCCAAATATCTGGAAAAGGAAAGATGAAAATGATCACACTGGGACAAAATAAATGGTAAGTTATTTATTTATTTATTTTAGAGACAGGGTCTCACTCTGTCACTCAGGTTGGCGTTCAGTGGTCTGATCATGGCTCACTGTAACCTCAAATTCCTGAGCTCAAATGATCCTCTTGCCTCACTCACCCAAGGAGCTAGCACTACAAGTGTGTGCCACCACCATGCCTGGCTAATTTTTTTTATTTTTTTGGAAGGACAGGGTCTCACTATGCCCAGGCTGATGTCAAACTCCTGGCCGCAGCTGATCCTCCCATTTTGGCATCTCAAAGCACTGGGGTTACAGATATTAGCCATTACTCCCAGCTGCTGGCAAATTTGTTGATTTATTCACCTATCTGCAGGTTTATTCAACAAACATTTTCTGAATACTTGCTGAGTGTCTGTTGTTTACTAGGTCTAGGGACAAAATCATTTTTACTAACCATACTTAATGAATTTCTAAGTAGTTCCTAATCACAGAAAATGTAATCAAGAAAAGTTTTACATCTTCAAGATGTCTGTGATTAATTAATGTTTCTTTCTCTTTGTGTCCGTTAGGAATGAATTGAGATTCTGATAAGAACTCAAAATAAAAGCAGAGGTTTATTTTCTTTGAGGGAGACTCTCACATAAAGTCTAGAGATAGACAGCACAGGTCGATATGGTGTGTTTGGAGTTAGGTTGTTTTCCTCTGTCATCTTTGTTCATGATTTTCATTTTTAATTCCCTTATGGCCAAAATATGGCTGTTGGACCTTCAGCCATCATAACTGTGTTCCAGACAGCAAGCAGGAGAAAGCAGCTATAGGGGGAAAAAATATTACTTTCTTTTAAACAAGTCAACACCTCTAGAAGACTTTTCTGAACTTCCCACCCAGTGCTTGTCATTTTGATCTCACTGACCTCTTTATTACCAAAGGAACTTAGGAAAATAAGTTGTTATTATCAATGCTCTTGTTTTTACTCTTTTTGCTTAGCAAAAGAAAGATGGGCGCACACTGATAGTGAAGAATAAGATAATGGAAGTGATGTAGCCAAGTCTGTCCCCACTATAGATTAAATTATTCTCTAGGACAGCAGCCTCCAATCTTTTTGGCACCAGGGATCAGTTTCATAGAAGACAAATTTTCCATGAACTGGGATAGGGGGGATGGTTTGGGGGTGATTCCCATCTGGGAGTGATGGGAGACAGTGACAGATCATCAGACATTAGACTCTCACAAGTAGAGCAAACCCTAGATCTCTCACACATGCAGTACATGATAGAGTTCACGCTCCTGTGAGAATCTAATGCCTCCGCTGATTTGACAGGAGGCAGAGCTCAGGTGGTAATGTGAGCAATAGGGAGTGGCTGTAAATGCTGATGAAGCTCCCCTAGCTCACCTCACCTGCTACCCACCTCTTGCTGTGTGGCCTGGTTCCTAATAGGCCATGGAGGGGTACCAGAACCTGTCCATGGCCTGGGGGGTTTAAGACCCCTGCTCTAGAGGGCAATCTTCCATTTTTCCTCTCCTTCAATACACAAGAATGGTGATGTATACCCTACCCCTAGTTTTGATGCCTATGTTGAGGTTGCCAGGCAGGAAAGACCCACAGCCTGAAGTTCAAGACAGAAGAGCCTCAGCTTAAAGCCAGGAACTTTAGGGCCCCATGTCCTTCAGTGTTTTCTTATCTCACCTACTAGTTCTCTTCATCCTTCCTCCCGTTCCTCACCCAAAATAAGATACTGAGTCCAAGCTGTTTTTCCCTCCTTTCTCTTTTTCTGATAACCACAAAAGTTTAGACCTTATTAATTGAAGTGGTTTCCTGCTTCCTCTATTCTAGTCTTAAAATAATTATTCCTGGTTCCTAAAGCCAGACCTGTCTTTCAAAATATTATTATTATTATTATTAATTATTATTATTACTTTGAGACAGAGTCTTGCTCTGTTGCCAAGGCTGGAGTGCAGTGGCTTGATCTCGACTCACTGCAATCTCCTCCTCCGGGATTCAAGCAATTCTCCTCCCTCAGCCTCCTGAGTAGCTAGGACTGCAGGCACCCGCCACCACGCCTGGTTAATTTTTGTATTTTTAGTAGAGACTGGGTTTCATCATTTTGGCCAGGAGGGTCTCTATCTCCTAACCTCAAGATCTACCCACCTTGGCCTCCCAAAGTGCTGGGATTACAGGGGTGAGCCACCACACCCACCTTAAAACATTATTTTAAACTTCTTTCTATTCTGTTTTAAAAGCCCTCATTAACTGTTTAAATACTACTTTGAAATAAAGGTGATAAGACTTATTCTGGCATCTGAGACTATCCATCATCTACTCCATCTGGACTTGCTACTATGGTCCTCTAGAAGCGCCTTGCATATCCCATCCTCACTCTGTAACTCTCTTCATGCAGGTCCCCTTTCTCTCCTTGCCAAATCCTCCAGAGCCTAGTTCAAATTTCCCCTGCTGCACAAAGGAAAAAGGATGTCAGGGAGCCCCTGCATGGCATCATTTCCACAGTAACATAAGCCCTCTGTCCCTGGGCACTTATCTGCAGCGCACATGGACACATTCTGGTTTCCAGCCATCTCTTTCATGTTTGCATTATTACACATCTTTTGCACTATTTATGGCTGCTCTCTGAAGAAGCTTTCGTCAGCCTTTTGGACACATAGTAGGCTCTCAAAAATATCTGTTGGTTGAATTTGTCTTGTCTCTTTTTTTCCTTTCATATATTTATTATGTGATCAAAATTCCCCTTGTCGTTGTGCCTGCCTCTCAATTTCTAGCCAAAATTGTGTCTGGGCCCGAACTCCCAATCTGATGTTCCACAGAGCCAGAATGCATCTCCCATGGAGGTCACAGAATTCCACAACGGGCTGACTATTAGCATAAGGCCTGGGATGGAACTGAATTATCAGCTCCTTTTTAACTGGATGATTTCCACCGGGTTTTATTTTCTGTTTGCTTGCTAATAGAAATGCCCATCGGCAGTGGCCCCAGATCAAAAGTATGGTCTTAATAGAATCTAAAAGTTCATGTTTAATTTTAAAATCACACTCCCTTTGGATTCCCAGTATTGCCAAAATTCATCTGAAAAGCAGAAAATGTCATTTTCTTTCCACCTTCAAAAGCAGCTGAACAAAATTTAAATACATCTGGTTATAACAAACAAGCTAGAAAGTGCACCACAATTGGGACAAGCTTGCGCCCAGATCCAATTTCTATGACTGAGTTAGAAAGCGCTTGAAAAACGGGACTCACTGTGCAATCCCTGCGGGGGCGTTAGCTGGAGCCTCTGTGGCAAGAAAGACTGCAATAATAAGCATGAGTGGCATTTTCCCAAAGCAGGTTAAATGCCCCAATAGAAACCTAGAAGAAATTACACTTAAAGGTTCTCCCAGGCAGGATGAGTTTATTTGACACCTCCTCTTTGCACGTGAATTCCCTGTGTGACAAACTGCATGATACAATTTGTGGACTAAATTAGATGCTTTTATGAGTGTTAATGCCACAGTTTTGGAGCTAAGTCAATGTGACAATAATATAATAGAATTTTGTTTATTTCCTTGTTTGTTTAAACTTTCTCTTTAAACTATAAGCTGAGATTATTCAAACGGCAGTTCCTCGTTGGCCATTCTCTTCCTTCTGACTACAACTTGGTCATAGCTAATCAAACAAAGATAATCTGTGCCATTTTTTCAGTTGAGTGCTTGATCGAGATTCATGTTTACTTTTAGGGCAGAATGCTCTCTCTAGGGTAATGAGATGAATTGAGTTTACCTTTTTAACCTTTCGGAAGTTTCACTATTGCTTGTTCTGTATCTCAGAGCACAGGGCACAGACTAACATGATGAGTAAGGTTATTCACAGAAAGAATATCTGCTAATTGGTCAAAAGTAGTTTTTACTGTATTCATATAGGTCTGGAAAACTTGTTACAGGTAGATGGTGAACTTAGCACTCTACCTATAAAATATGCAGATTAAGTATAATACAGTAGTTAGGAGATACATTTTGAAGCCACTTTGTCTATAGACAATTTTGAGTTTCACTAGCTACATTACCTCCAGCGAGTTGAACAAGCAAGCAAGTTTACACTCTTTTTGTCTTAGTTTTTTCATCTATAATATGAACTTAGAATAATGTCTAGTTTATATTATCATCTTTCCCTATTTTCTAAACATATTCTTCTGTAGATCAGTGGGTCATCTAGCTGACTTCCGAAGAGTCCACATGTGGAATATACTTACTTTGTAGTATAAACTTGTGTTGTGTTTACGGTGTACATCCTGCCTAAAGTATTTTCCTTTTGACTTCCCTCTCCCTATACCACCATTTTATTTACAATGCTCATGCTTTAGGATCAGGCCTCATAATATTTTGTTTTTCCTCCAACACTCTCTGCCTACATCTTTATATCTCTTTTTTAGAATGTCTCCTTACTACCTGTGTTCTCTTTTTCTTCCAGCTACCTATCATATAATACATTCTTGGGTTGTGGTGAATATTTACCTAATCATTCCTTAGAGCAATGTATCTTCTTCTTCTTTTTTTTTTTTTTACTTTATTCTATACCTGATTTAGCAGCTAGCAATAGTAGTCTGTGCTTCAATCAAATCTGTGAAGAAGTTCTCAATGATCATTCCAACATATTTAAGATGTAGAGATTTTGCCGGCAACCATGAAGAGACCATTTGGCGAAAAGATCAGAAGCCCTATTTTTATATGGTCAGGAACATTAGATATGGTCTTCGAGCCAAGTATCTTAGGGATTACTATTTCAAATTTTGTTATCTCTCACAGAGAAACCTAGAGTGTACTCTTCTTTGTGGTCTCTTC
The DNA here is from genome assembly GCF_049350105.2 of Macaca mulatta. Classification (NCBI taxonomy): domain Eukaryota; kingdom Metazoa; phylum Chordata; class Mammalia; order Primates; family Cercopithecidae; genus Macaca; species Macaca mulatta. The sequence continues at coordinate 52,313,779 of NC_133423.1, read as the reverse complement.
GATACTTCCTCTTTTTCTATTTTACCCCCATCAATTTGACATCCATAATTGACAAAGAGGTCCCAATATTTTTATTTCAGTGACAAGCTGGAAACAGTTGACCTGAATTAGTCTTGTCAGTCCATTTGTCAGATCAATCTATATTTAAGTTCTTCTCCACCTTGTGTTGGACAAAATTTTCTTAGATGACCTTGTACAGCTCTTTTTGCCTCCATGACAATCCAATACTTGGAAATTTTGCTCTGTTTTGGTTTATTTGATTGGATACTTCTTTGTATTTCTATGCTTATTTATTATATAGTTGATCAATGTTCATTAACTTCTCGCTGAGGATGATTCTTTTGCAACTAATAATTTCTCCCTTTTCCAGAAACGCTTTCACCCATTTGATTCCATTTATTTTGTTGCTGTTTTTGTGTGGTCATCTCTACACGGAGCTCGGTTCCTTTCCTAGAATTAACATCGTTTAGCACAGTTCCATGAATATCTTGAACACTCATTATGTCCTTGGTGAGAAAATAAATGGAGCAAATTCTCAGTTGCTGGACATTCTATTAACTATAACTGTTTATTAAGTGGCACTTTGCAATCCTCCAGAAAATTACATTTAAAGTTCTTAGTGATATTTTGTCACTGAAATAGCAATATATGTATTTGGAATCAGTAAAGAGAAGCAATTATTTTCAGAACAATTTTAATTATACTTACTGTATACTAATTCTCGGTGAATTACTATTCTATGTATGTATTGCACAGCAACCTTTCTCAATCTGAATATTGTAAAATTAAAATCCTATATGAGCAAGCTCTGTTCAAGGCCATGGGGTGTATACTTGTAGCTTGCCTTGGATATTTTGTGTCTCAAATCTTTACATTACATTAAAACAGATATTTATGAAATGAGGTAGGTATAGATTAAGATAAAGAAAAATTAAATCATGGAGTTCATTGCCATTGTAAAAAGATGCCACCTTTAAATCATACATCATATTTTTATTTAGTATAAACCTATATAAATATGTCCTTAATGTTTCCACATAGGGTTCAGTTTAGGGGGAGAGATCTTAAGTGGGAAGAGCAGGCATGATTTAGTTTAAAAGTGCCGTGGTAGTGATAGCTGAAGTGTCATTAGACTGTTTAGGGAACCTTGATGGAGTCATGGGCCCTTTTTCTCTTTCAGTGTGGTATCTTATCTTCATTCTTCACTCTCTGTCTCTCATTCCCTCTTTATTTCTGTTTTCTCCTCTTTTGTCCTTTGATATCTTTTTGTTTTTCCAGTAAAATGGAGACGTAAAATATGAAAGAGAATGACCTATAAATGATGATAAGATGCATTCATAGGACTTACGTAAAAATAAGGGCTTTGGTGTGCAACACAATAGTTGCTTCATATGAACAAAAATGTGAACAACTATAAGGACTTCTGAGTAGTAGAGTAGTAAGAAAGCATAAAGAAAGTTGGGCACAGAGTATGATTTGGAGAATAATAGCAATGGGAAAATTTTAGCCTGATTACAGAATGAGTTCATTCCATATTGAAAATTTAAGATAGAAGAAGCAGGGGGAAAAATGTCTGCCTGTATTCAGATCAAGAAACAAAGGAAGGTAAAATTTTGGAGTAAAGTTCCCTATTTAAAAGTTCAATTGGCAATGAGTCATCCTGCACAGTCACAATGAGCCTTTGTACTTACCAAGTAGCTTTTATACAAAGATTTCACAAGGCAAAGAGCTGCAAAAAAATATCTGCTCTCGTTTCAAATGGACAAGTAAATCAGAAAGAAGGTAGATTTTTGAATACTTCATTATTGGACCTCAGTAACTTTTTCTTTTACATTCTTTTTTTCCTACATTAAATGCAAAGATTTTCAATGCACAATTCAATAAATTTTGAAAATGATTAAATCCATATCACTTTCATCTCTATCAAGATACAGAACATTTTTATCACTCCAAAAGTTTCTCTTGAAAGGAGTCAATCTATACTCTTCTTTCCAAGAGGCGACCACTGCTCTGATTCCTCCTTTCATAATATATTAGTCTGTTTTAAAACAGATTACACGTTAAATTGCACAGTATGTACATCTGTGTGTCTAGCTTTTTATTCATCATAATATTTTTTAAAAAAATCTTTACTTTTTAAAAATATTAAACTTAAAGAAAAAATATTGAGATAACACAGAGAGTCCTCATATACCTCACACTCAGTTTCCCTTACTATTAAAGTCTCACAGTAGTATGGTGCATTTGTTGCAACGAATGAACAAATACTGATACACTATTACTAAATAAAGCCCATTCTTTATTCAGATTTCTTTACTGTTTACCTAATGTCCTTTTGTTGTTCTAGGATTGCATCAAGGATAAGACACTACGTTTAGTCATTACATGCTCTGAGTTATTCTTGGAATTTCCTTGGTTTTTGATAAACTTGATAAGTTTGAAAATGATTGATATGATATTTTGTAGAATTTCCTCAGTTGGGATTTGTCTGATGTTTTTCTCATAATTAGAATAGAGTTGTGGGTTTGGGGTAGAAAGATGAGAGAGGAGAAGTGTCATTTTCATTATATCATACCAAGGGTGCAAATTATCAAATTATTTATTATTATTAATGTTGACCTTGATCACCCTCTAAGATACCTTTTGTTGGGCTTTTCTACTCTAAAGTTACTCTTTTCCTCTCTTCGGTGTAATAACTTAAAGTTTATTCATTTTATTACACATACTACAAGTTTATCTCTTTGTGTTGCTGAGGAGCATTCAATTATATGATTATATTACAATTTTTCTATTAGTCATTCTTAAACATATTTTTGTGTACATATGTCTTTACTTCTCTTTGGTAAATGTCTAGAAATAGAAAGATTAGATTATAAGTTTAATGTATAACTAACTTTATGAGAAAATGCTTAATATGTAAAATGGTTATCTATTTTACACTCTCACTACCCAGCTATGAGAATTCCAGTTGTTTTGCATACTAATTCTTAATATTGTGAGTCATTTTCAGTTTAGTCATTCCAGTGGATGTATAGTGGTATCTAATGCTGGTTCATTTTTATTTTCTTTATGACCAAGAGCATTGAGGATTGTCCATGTACTTACTGGAGATTTATATTTCTTCCTTTGTAATTGCTCAAATACCATGGTATTGACTTTTCTCTTTTCTTTGCACTGCATTGACATCCTTGTCAAAAATTATTTGATTATCTAATACTAAATCAATTTCTGTACCCTTTATTTTATTCCATTGATTTGAGTATCAAGCCAATACCACACTGTCCTAACGTTGCCTTATAATAAATCTTTCTTTTTTTTCTTTTTTTTTCTGAGATCAGGTCTCCCTCTGTTGCTCAAGCGGGAGTGCAGTGGCATGATCACTGCTCACCACAGTCTCAAACTCCAAAGCTCAAGCAATCCTCCCATCTCAGCCTCCTGAGTAGCTGGGACTACGGGTGCATGCCACCATGCCTGGTTAATTTTTTTTTTTTCCAGAGTTGGGGTTTCACCATATTGCCCAGACTGGTCTGGACTCCTTGGCTCAAGTGATTCACCTGTCTCAGTCTCCCAAAGTGTTGAGATTACAAGGTATGAGCCACCCTATCTAGACTATAATAAATCTTTCAATCGTGTAATGTAAATCTTTCATATTAGTTCTGATGTTCAAGATTGATTTCCACCAAACATGTGTGTGATAGGAGACATTGTTGTCTTTTTCCAAAGATTAGGACAAATATAGATATAGTTTTTTACCATTAATGTGATGCTAGTTATAAATTACTTGTAAGTGCCCTTGGTCAGATTGTTGAATTTCCTCCTTTTCCTGGCTTGCTGAGAATTTTCATGACAAATATGGGTTGAATTTTATCAAATCCATTTTCTGACTATATTGGGATGATTATGTACATGTACTCATTGATTTTGTTAATGTATTGAATTATATTGATTCACTTTCAAGTATTAAACCAATGCTGCATTCCTATGACAAATTTTACCTGTTCATCCTGAGTTATTCTATTTATATGTTATTTCATTCTATTTTTGAACACTGTATTTATAAAACTGTTTTATGTATTATTTTTTGTTTGTATTTTTTGTAGTATTTTTGTCTTGTTATGGTTTCAAGGTTCTATTGTCCTCAAAAAATTAATAGGAAAGTATTTCCTCCTCCTCCTTTCTCTGAAAGGACTTGTGTAAAAATTAGTATTATTTCTTCCTTAGAGGCTGAACATGGTGGCTCACGTCTGTAATCCCAGCACTTTGGGAAGCTGAGACAGGAGGATAACTTGAGGCCAGGAGTTCGAGACCAGCCATGGTGGTGCAGACCTGTAATCCCAGCTAGCTGGGAAGTTGAGGTAGAAGGAATGCTTGAGCCCAGAAAGTTGAGGCTGCAGTGAGCCAAAATAATGCCATTGCATTCTAGCCTGAGTTACAGTGTGAGAATTTATCTCTAAAAAATAAATAAATAAATAAAAATTTTCTTCCTTAGCTATATGTTAGAATTCAACAATCTACCGAGGATCAAGATTTGCAGTATAATTCTATTTATTTTTCTGTTTGTTTGTTTTCCATGTTCTTGAAATCCATTCTTTTTTAAAGTTCATTTCTATCTTCTACTTGGCCTTCTTTTCTAGCTTCTTAACATAGAAGATCACATCATTGATTTCAGTTCTTTATTATCTTAAATAAACATTTGAGATACAAGATACAAAGACATATACAAATATATGTATTAAGATACAAATATTACAAAGATACAAGATACAAATATACAAAATACAAATATGCAAGATACAAGATATACAAGTGTTTACTGTTTCAGCTGTATCACAAAGATTTTGGTATGTTAGCATCATTATTTTAAAATATTTTCTAATTCATTTCATGTTTCTTCGGTTTAGAATACTTTTTTTTTTCAAACATTCAAGATTTTCTAAATACAGTTAATTTTATTTATAATTAATTACGTTTGGTCAGAAAAACACTTTATTTTTCACTTTTTGAATCTTCTTCTTTTGAACTGAGAATATAGTTTATCTTGCAGAACACTCTATGTATATCTGAAAAATCTACTTTTTGATACATATGTTTGTCTATATTCCTGTAAGTATTCATTTAATCCAAGTTGGTCAATAGTATTTTTCAATTTGTTCATATTTTGACTGATTTTCTCTCTATTTTCTTGCTAATTACTGAGAGAAGGGTGTTCAGATTTTCAGCTGTGATTGTGCACTTTTGTATTTCTCCTTTCAGTCATTTTTTCATTCATTGATTTTGAAGTTCTGTTACTAGATTCACAGACATTTATGATTCTTGTGTTACCATGATTAATTGATGCTTTTCTTATATATACATCTTTTAATTCATTTTCTCTGTCCTGAAGATTATGTATTAATAGAACCACTACAGACTTCCTATTATTATGATTTACATACCATATTTAATTTCATAATTTTAGTTTCAAGCTAGCTATGACTTCAAATGTAAGTATTTATCTCCTGAAAATAGCATGTATTTCAGCCTTAATTTTTATCCAGACTGAAAATCTTTGTCATTCTGATTTTTAGTCTAATTGCATATAATTGTTAATATGAATGTATTTAAATCTGCCAACTTGCTGTTAGTTTTCTATTTGTTTCATTATAGCTGTACTTTTGGTTAATTTTATGCACTATGAAAATTCAGAGTACTAAACCCATAACGGATGTGACATATGGGATGTCAAAAATTCTCTTCCAAAAAATTTCTTTAATGTACAGAAGAATAAACTGAGAAAATAGTTTTAATAACTTATCTATTATGGCTCAGTTATTTTGACTATTTCTTAACTTTATTCTAACCACTATTAGAATATTACTTGTATTATTTATAGAATATTCTAATATTTTAGCAAGTACACAAAAAATTCAGTGAATGAAATATTACATATGTTTATCACCTCACACTCCTCTTCCTTCTGTCTCTGGTTTTAGCTTTACTTATTAATTAATGCTTCAAAAAAAGTACTTGCTAAAATGAATAATGTTTTTTTGACTGTCTAGCAGTCATTCTATTGATATTTCCTCCCACAAAGGTATAGTTTATCCTATGTCTATACAAAATATATTTCAAAATAATGTTGATACTCTCACATCAGAAACATTTACATGCTAATAAATACAATTTTTAATGAAATGATTTTGAAAATGTTAAGATTTTGTTTAATGTTTAGAAGGTGATTGAATTAAATGTTTTAACATTCTTCCACCAGTGATATTTGATTGATTCTTTTTTTATCCTAGAATTTGAGGTATGAAATAAACTTTTACTGCTATTCTACAAATAGGTATTTATAATTTTTGTCACTGTACAGCTGGCTAAAATGATATTTATATAAGCCCGAATTTTAGAATTCTATTTTATGACAACTATGAAGTCAGTATACAAATTGATAAAACTTAGAAGATGAAGATATCAAATGTTATGCTGTGTCTCAAGTATAATGTATCCAGTAAGTCAAATTTGTATAATATCTAATTGTGTGATGGCTAAGCTAAAAGCCTAGACTTCACTGTTATGCAGTATATCCACATATCAAAACTATGCTCCTATCCCCTAAATTTATATTGAGAGCCATATAAACATGTCAACCATCTCATATTATCGTCATGTGTTTTGTTGTTTGTATTTTAAGATGAGCATCTTAACTTGTGTTTCCTATAAAGTAGTGCCTCAATCAAGATCTTTGTTCAAGTGGTTCATTTAGTAGATAATCCAGGGAGTAAGACTAAAGAATCAGGGATCATTAGTCAAGGAAAGTAGGAAAGCCAGTGCAAGTGGATTAGTGCTTTTAAGTTGATCACTGTGAACCACAGGGGCTGGGACCACCTGTAAAACATACAGTATAGTTCCAAAATTTTTGCCCCTTGAACGATAGGAGGTAGGAGTTTTTTCTTTGTTTGTTTTTTGTTTTACTTTTTTAAAAAAATTATACTTTAAGTTCTACAGTACATGTGCACAATGACAACGTGAAAACATGTGCCATGTTGCTGTGCTACACCCATTAACTCATCATTTATATTGGGTATTTCTCTTAATGCTATTCCTCTCTCATCCCCCAATCCCACGACAGGTCCCAGTGTGTGATGTTCCCCACCCTGTGTCCAAGTGTTCTGATTGTTCAATTCCCACCTATGAGTGAGAAAATGTGGTGTTCGGTTTTCTGTCCTTGCTATAGTTTGCTCAGAATGGTGGTTTCCAGCTTTATCCATGTCCCTCCCTACAAAGGACATGAACTCATCCTTTTTAATGGCTGCATAATATTCCGTGGTGTGTATGTGCCACATTTTCTTAATCCAGTCTATTACTGATGGACATTTGGGTTGGTTCCACGTCTTTGCTATTGTGAATAGTGCCACAATAAACATATGTGTGCATGTGTCTAAACATAGTAGCATAATTTATAATCCTTTGAGTATATACCCAGTAATGGGATTGCTGGGTCAAATGGTATTTCTAGTTCTAGATCCTTGAGGAATTGCCACACTGTCTTCCACAATGGTTGAACTAGTTTACACTGGAGGTGGGAGTTTTTATATACCCATTAGTGATGGTTACCCTGGAAGAGCTATCCTTGCCCTTACAAGCTGAATGGGCTCCCAGAGCGTGGGAAAAAAATGGAGGAAAAGGGCACCCTTGGGTCTAAACCTTCGTAGCAGAATGTGCATCTAAGCTAGCACAGTTACAATGGAAATCAACAGTAGGTTGATTAAGAGTAATAGTATTACTGATTTTAAGTTGTCATGCAATTTTGACTCAAAAACTTGGAAAAAGAAATTATTTGTTAAAAAGTAGACAAATGATTAGACAAGCCAATATTAGATTATCCTAAACTAATGCAATTAGAAAGATTTTACACAAAACAGAGATTAGAATAGGAAAGAAAACCTCCCAGAGAGGACTTGCTCTTAAGGGGGATAGAGTGCACCTCTGACTATGAGCAAATTTACCCCGGCCAGGACCAGCTGAACTTAGTAAATTTAATTTGCGAAAAGCAAGAGGAGGATTAGGTGGTAAGAGTCTGGAAAGAAATTAATGTGAATAGTCAAAGAAAAAAGAGATAAAAGATAAACAAGAAAGTGAAAAAAGAAAAACATACACATCACAAGGAAACTTGGAAGCATTTAGGCACCAGCAGTAGAGACTTTGATCACATAGGTTTTGCCATCTCAAAGAAAAAAGAAAATAGTTCGGAAATGTAATGGAAAGTCATTGGGAGAGAGAAAGGAAGATTAAAACAGGAGGAAACAAAGGGAGTTCCTTCAGGGTAATGCTAAATAACAGTGTCTTGTTACAGATATCCTTATTAAATATTTGGGTGTGGTATACAGGTTTTAATCAGTCACAAATAACACTGATTTGATCATACAGTATGGTGAAAGCACTGAAATGTTTCATGACATATTTTCATTGCATATTGAGTACAAAATATTCTATAGGTCTATTACAGAATTAATAAGACCTTTATGAAAATTAGGATACCTAGAATGTGTAATAAATTGACTATATGCCATTACTATCAACCAACAGTATACATACTACATATATAACACACACCCATGAATTTTGCTCACATTAAATTTAAATGTGATTCATTTAGAGATCAAGAAGATAATATATCTTAAATTTGGGGGAAATTAGGCACTTTCTAAAATATATACAAATAATTTAATTAACAAGTTTTAAAAGATAATGTTCATCATTACACTTAGTTACAAAGTAATGTTTATATGATTATAAAACATGCAAATTGTAAATGAATGTGATTTTTATTCCTGCGACTGCCTTTTTCAAGGTGCAATTTATGAATTAAATTTTCCAGACCAAATGTTGTTCATTTTCTTATGAAATTATCATTAATCATGGACTATATAAACCAGCCTTTTCAACTACAATTGGATATTAACTGAATATTGAGTATGAATCCTAAAGCTGACACCATGAACACACATATTTCATTTCCTGTGGTTTGAGTCATAGCCACTTGTCAATACACATTGCAACCTTTTGCATTCTGAATAAATTTTCAGGTAAATATTTTAACTAGAAAACACTCACATAATAAAGTACACCTCTCTGACTCCAAATGCAAATACAATTTCAATAGAAAAAAAACGTACCCTCAGGTAATTTAGCTGCTCTTTTGTCCTGTTCTCCAGTGAGTGCCAAAATATGGAAAAACGAGCAGTTCTCAATTCAACCCTTAGCAGTTCTCAATTCAACCCTTATGGAGGGTAAAACCAATGTAACATTTCACTGCCCTCTACAGGATGCAAATGTAAGCTGTTTGGATAGAACTTTTCTTCTCACATGTATATGATTTTAAAATGAAACTCTCAAGAAAGGATCCAGAATTAAAAACAGCAGCGATAGAGCAAAGGCGGGGGGGGGGGACATGCAAATTGAGTTTTCTGTAAAATGAATGAATTTGTGAAGACATACAGTACCCAGCAAGATTTCCCCAAACAGAAAATAAAGAGCAATAAAAATGCCACACGATGATAAGGTGGCAATAACACATGAGAGATTGTATGAAATGTTCAAATGAGAAAAACAGAGGAAAAAAAAAGTAAAGAGGAGAGAGGGAGGGAAATTGTTATTGGAGAGGAATGGGTGTTATTGTTTGATCTCATTTTTTTATTCCTTTTTTTTGTATAATTGCACTTGATTGCTAAAATGAAAAGTGTCTGTAAAGTGATGGATTAATTAAAAGAATATGCAACCACTTTTCCTTTCTTACAGAGACAAAAAAAAAGAGTTTTATCCTTGTAAGATCCCATCCATAGCCTTCACTCTGAACTATAGAGGGTTTTGAAAGTAATTTACCTAATAGCTAACAAAAATGTACTCAGCAAAACAGCGCGCTTTCTAAACACAGGAGATAATTATGTTGGAAGAATGATATTCCATTGCCGTCTCCATTTTCAAGATACATTTATTTTTCCTGTACACAACAAAGAACAACCAAACACATATTAACATGTATTGTGTAGGTATGTGCCCTTAGAGTGACAAGATACAGGGAGTTGGATTTGATGGGGCTAAGGCAGAGCGAAAACCAGGAAGGAAAGAAATATTGCATTCTATTCCTGGCATATATGTACCACCTGAATGGTATTTTTCATTATCTCCAGCACTGGGAACATTCCACTATTCCACTGGGAAGTCATAGCAGAAGAGATATAATTATCAGCAGAGTAATGGGGATGCTCTTGCTAATGGCCAGCTATTCAAATATCTCAATATAATCGTCTTGCCCAATCTCTCCCCATTGCATACTCTTCTGGAGAAACTCATCATTTTTTCCACTTACTCTAGCATAATGAATTCATTTTGCATGTTCTTTGTGAGAAATTAAGAGGAATTGCAATATAATGTGTTGACATTTGAAATTCTGCACAGAAAATTTTAGGCTGGCAATTTAGTTTAATCACAAGCTAGCAGGGAGAGGTTGTTTATTAAATTAGTTCCTGGTGTACAGAATGAGTATTTTCTTTGCAAACCTTTACCTTTGTACCTTGGTTTGCACTATTTTATTATAAGTCTCAGTTTTCTCAAGAGAAAAAGTAAAGTACCCTCAAGTGAAGCTCTGTGTTCTCTGAGTCTATTTTATGGTCAAAATTCCTGACACTAAATATAAGCATTGAGTGGGAGACCCTTGAGAAAAGGTTAAAAAATAAATAAAATAAATGAGAAGTCGCCTTTAAGAAAGGCCACCAAAGTGTGTTTTATTTTTCTGTGACATTATGCCACTGGGTTGGTCACTGCTACAGGAAAAATTATTTCTTATTATTACACTAGAGCTATTCTGTTTATTTGTTCAAATCTGAGTTTGGGTAACCATTTCCGTATTTTCTGCCCCTTATGTTTTTGGTTTTTGATAGAATTTTCATTAAATTGTTCTAATAAGACTTGTAAACAGCTCATAAAACGGCCTTTCCACTTTCTCTAGGGAATGTTACATTTCTGGGCAGGTGAGAACATGAACAAGTTATAAAAAAAAAAACTGCTATTGGAATCATTGACTTGGAAGATGTTTTAACTTTCCTTTTACATTAGAAACTTTGCTAAGGTCCAACATTCGTAAAAAGAAGTGGAGGAGTGCAAGTCTGAATGTGAAGCCTGTGTCATCAATTGATGGGAAACAAGAAGATGAAAAAAGGGTGGCACATTCTGATGACCTTTCTAGCATGTCTCACATTCTTGCTTTACTTGATTCTTCTGAATTATTTCCATACGCAAACAAATGTTGTGCTAACATAGCACCTAAACTTTGTTAAAGAAGACATTTGGGAAAATGTATTCAGAGGGCATATTCACTCCTCTAATTTTCTCCAGTCGATTCTGACCAGAACCCAGATTAGAACTGTTGCATCCCTCTCTAAGTTTACCTGAGGCTTCTGGGAAGAGAGGCGAGGAAAAGACAACTTGACCTACACTTTAAAAAGTGCAGTAAAAATCATCTTTAGAAACTAACATGCATCCAGCAGAATTACTCCAGATTCTGTAAGAGCCAAAGCCCTGTCACCTACTTAGTCTAGTCTACCTCTACTTAATATCTAGTCTACCCCTACTTAATATCTTGTGGTTAGTACTGAATACTGAATTCCCTTCACTTCTTGCACTATGCCACTATACTTGATTGCTAAGGGTATGCCTGGCCACTCCAAGTTCTTGGTAAAAATTAGTCTAGAATTTTACACTTTCATATGAATCACAATTTTATTTCAATCTTTTTACATTGGCATTCCTTTGAATGTCATAATTCTTCTTTTCTGTTCACTCTGTATATTATCATCAATAATAAAAAAAAAACTCCAATTGTTTCTCTTCTTCTTCTTCTTTTTTTTTTTTTTTTTTTTGAGATGGAGTTTCACTCTTGTCACCCAGGCTGGAGTTCAATGGCTCAATCTTGGCTCACTGCAACCTCCGCTTCCAGGGTTCAAGCGATCCTCCTGTCTCAGCCTCCCAAGTAGCTGGGACTACAGGTGCCTGCCACCATGCCCAGCTAATTTTTGTATTTTTAGTAGAGATAGGGTTTCACCATGTTGGCCAGGCTGGTCTCGAACTCCTGACTTCTTGACCCACCCGCCTAGGCCTCCCGAAGTGTTGGAATTACAGGGGTGAGCCACTACACTTGGCCAATTATTTCAACTATTAAATAATTGTACTGCCATAACCATTACAATATGGAATTTGTTACTTTGTTTTGATGATGCTCTCTTGGTCTAAAACACAGTGTTTTCTTTAAGAAAGATGGTTATATCTTTCAAAGTAAAGATCTTACATAAAGGGATACTGTCTCAGTTTGTTATTAAAGATCTTCCATCAGCTAAAGGAAAGTGGAAAGAGAGTTAGGAGAAACCCACTACAACTCTCCAAGTTGTGACTGTAAAATTGTTCTGTAGGTGTTATATTAATAACATTGTGATGCATTGGTGTTTTCAAACTCCAATCAATAGCCTACTTTTTATTACTCACAGAGAAGTGAAAGGAAGCAGGGAATAAGTGAGTGATTGCAAAGTGTATATGTTTAAGAGCATGCTCATCAAAAAAGCAGCTCTGGCTGGTCTGAAAGGCATTATGTTATTAAACCAAGAACACTTGGTCAGAAATCTAGTTCTAGTCTTAAATCTAGTCCTAACTAACTTGCTGTGTGGTTGGAAATTTGAATCGAAAAGGCCTTTAATTCAGCCAAAAAATGAGGGCATTAGACTTGATTTTGAGCTACACCACTTTCAGTTGGAAGCAATTATAATTACATTATTTAGACTTAAAGTAGCTTTCTGAAAACCAGGCTATCAATGAATGGCAGATACAGTAATTTTATTTGAAATAATTTGTTTTTAATAAGTTTTTGATACCAAGTAAAGGGGAAATGTTATAATGTCTTAGGACTAGGTTCAGGGAAGAAATATGGCAAATAGCATCAAGCAGCCCTCTGTGAAGAATCTGTGAAATGTCTACTGCCTTAAATATTATGAAAGATAGAAAACATTCCAAAATACCTGAAATAGTCTCTTATTTATGCAATCTCATCTTTAGGGGAAGGCTCGGGTATAACCTTTTATAAAAGCATGATGCAATGAAGTGGCACAGAGTACAATTCTATGAAGAAGTATGATAGAATTTCAGATAATGACATGAATGAAGCAGTCTTACAAGAACAGTTGGGCTCTGACAAAAGTTTTGGGATGATTGATGGTTTGAACACAAAAGAGTGAATTACTCAATTAAGGCAGAGAAGTTAGACAGGGCATTCTGTGCTAGACATCTTTGAGAGGTTATAGGCAGCTTCTCTAATGTTGTGTTGAGTGACAATGGGTTTGTGAAGAACAAGTCCAACACACAACTGGGAATCCTAAAGGGTTTCAACATATTTTGAAAGAATTTAATGACAATGAATACCAAAAGACACTAAATTTATGGCTTACCAAAAATAGAGTATCTATCAAGACAATCAAACCTGTAGACTTTCTTTTCCTAAAGACATCTATAGAGCTCCTCTTTGTCGTACAACAGAATACACTTTCTTACGTTAATTTCCAGGTACAACTCTCTGACCAGGGCCATTATAGAGAAAATAGAGATTTATCTTAACGTGCAGTTCCTAATGATTTCCCAGGGTATAGTTGCACTATAATAATTTCATTAGTTAACTTAAGCCACTTTTTTTTTTTATGAAAACATGTGTTGATGTTATTTAAACACATGTATAAATGTTAAGTTCTATGGAGGAAAGGCGAAAGGATGTTTTCTAAGAGTTTTGTGTGTTCTTTTAGAATTCTAGTAAACAATTATGGCAGGTGTCCACAAACGTCTTTGTTCATGTACACAAAAAGACTTCTGAAAAACTATTTACCCTCTAACATATTTTTAACTTGACATCTAAAAGTTTTTATCATAAACTTATGCTTATGACACAAGGATACAAAATAAATACATTATAAATGTTGACATTTAAATAGAAAATTGTTAAATCATTCTATTAAGTGTATACAATGGAAGCTAAATACTATGATTTGAAAGTGACCATCATTATTAAAACAGTAGATGACATGAAATTCCTGAATAATTTATCATTTTTATACTATATCATCTTTTTGTTGAAAGAATTTAACTTTATGAATTTAAATAAATATGCTCATACATATCTCAATCTCACAATATCTCATTCTGAATTTTGAGGTAGATTTGTTAACAGACAGTTGACATATGATAGAGATAGATAGACAGATAGCTATTTAGTTGGATAGAAAATAAAGTTGGCTGGGCATGGTGGCCCGTGCTTTGGGAGGCCAGCACAAGAGTATCGCCTAAGGTCAGGAGTTCGAGACCAGCTTGGACAACATTGTGAAATCCTGTCTCTACTAAAAATACAAAAGCGTGGTGGTGCACGCTTGTAATCCCAGCTACATGGGGGTCTGAGGCAGGAGAATCGCTTGAATCCGGGAGGGGGATGTTGCAGTGAGCTGAGATCATGCCACTTCACTCCAGTCTGGGTGACAGAGTGAGACTCCGTCTCAAAACAACAAAAAAAAGTAAGTTCAATGCACCATGGGGAAGATCATTCTAAGATCATTCTCTCTGGTAAGAGAAGGACACTTGGCAAATAAGAGTTGGAGAAGGAAAATTGGACTCAGAGTTTTTGGAGGGTGATAGGAATTTTGCAATAACATATATTTCAGGGAATACACGGTCAGATCTTCAATAATATAGTTGTATAGTATACCATAGTATAATATAGTATGTGTTCTCTGAAATTTTTCATGCCCAGTTGTCTCTAGGAAATACATTGTGTATTCCCATAAAGACATGCTCCAGTATGAGATCTGCTTCAGAAAAGCAGACCTCCACATCCCTCCTCCCAAGAGTAGGTTCTGCTTCCATGATCAAAATTTTTGTTTCCCCATTTCAGCATGGGCACATTTCCTGTTACAGATCTCAGCTACGTGCCACATGCTCTAAATTTATTGTGTAATTTAATCCTTTCAGAAGATCCATGAATTGTGTCCTTTTTTCCTTTTTTACAATTATAGTCATGCAAAACTGAGACTCAAGGAAATTAAGTAAATTGTTCACAGTTTCATTAAAAAGAAAAGGCAAGTCTGGAATGCAACCAAATCTGCCTAATTTCAACAATATATATCCGAAGCCCTCTGTCAACTTAAACAATGAAGAGATTTTGTGTTACAGCTTTTGAGGAATCTACAGCTCTAATATTTTAAGGCTCTAAGACAGTGGCCGAAACAGAGTTTTGAGTGATACTAGAATTTTGGCCTGAATATAAAACCAATATCTGACCCTATTTGAAAATGTTAGCTTATTTTTCTGAAGCTTCTTTCTCAACACAACCATCAAATTTTGAATAACACAGACTTTCTTTAACTTTAGAAAGTTAGAAAATAATCACATTGTTTCCATATTTCTTCCACCTGGCCCTCTTCAGTTATGTGTCAGTACAACATTGTTTTCTTTTCAAATGGAATGCCAAGATTTACCATCATATAATTCCCATGGGTATTGATTTCCTAGAATAATAAATAATTTGTTCTTCCAATTGTGTGTGGGTGTGTGTGAGTATAGGTGTGGTGATGGAATTTGGGAAGTGAGATGGAGAAGAAAACATTTGTTTAACTTTTGTCCTCTCATCTAGACAATGTATTTTTGCCTTGAGAGATTCTTATAATATAGCAGTCAGTTCTGTCCTCTGCTCTTTTCAGAAAGAATGACACACTAATTTTCACTTCAAAGCCTGACAGTTTGTAAACTTGTCTTACACCATTAATTTTGGAAGCCGTCTTCCAATGTCTTTCAGGGAGAAATTAGCAGTCAACTGTGTTTGGTTTATGAAAATAGAAAAGCACTTCTGAAAAAAATAGAAAATAAAAAGAAAGAAAATGGAGCTTTAAGTGGTTAAAAATCAAAACCCTCAATTCTAGTGCATAACATGTCAATAAAAAGTAAAAGAACAATGCTCAACTTGGCGAAAAACAGAAAAATAATACCATTTAGTTCAAAACTTTTTTTAGACAAATGCTATAACATATAGGTGGCAGATAAAAACATGGAATTGTTCCAGACATACCCGCAACACACACACACACATACAAACACACAAAATAGTGGATATCTACTGCTTTGTTCCAGAATTGAAAGCAACCTAACTTTTAGTAGCTATTTTTAACAGATTCTATTTTAAATTTTGGCACAGTTATAACGTTAATAACTATGTCATTTTCTAAACATAAGTTTAAACACATTGAAAGAAAGGAAGAATAAAACTGAAATTTTAGTATATAAAAATTTCCTGCTGTTGTCTGAAATTCTTCACAATTTCATCCTCATGCTATCCCATACATGTTGCTCCTCAGCCTAAACCAATATTGGACTTCCAATATTGGCCACGTATTCCAAAGCACAGACCAGGCAGAAAGTTACTTAGATATTCAGATCACCTCCACTCCCAGTTTACTTCATATTCTCCCACAGCCTTCTCCGAAACTTTGCATTTGAAGGGCTACCTCCCTCTCTCTCCTTACCTGTGATTGGCCCCTTCTATGTGTCCATGATTATTTTATATGGAATATGTTGTATAAAACCCAAATAAATCCTCTAAGATACAGGTTAGTAATAAATAGGCTAGCTATGTTATGCAAATTATACTGCCATATTTGTGTAACAGCATTTTGGTTCATGATAAATGGCATATGGTGCTAAAACATCACAGCACAATGCATTACTCACTTGTTTGTGATGATGCTGGTATAAACAAACCTACCGTGCTGCCAGTTGTATAAAAGTCTAGCACATACAATTATATACTGGCAATAAACAACTATGTTACTGGTTTATGTATTTGCTATACTCTTCTTTGTATCATTATTTTAGAGTGTACTCTCTCTCTCTCTCTCTCCATATATATATAGTTAAATGCAAAACAGCCTAAGGTAGGTCCTTCAGGAGATACTCCAGAAGAAAGCATTGTTATCATAGGAGACGACAATCCCAGTTCTGTTATTGCCCTTGAAGACCTGCCAGTGGGACAAGATGTGGTGGTGGAAGAAAGTTATATTGATGATTCTGACCCTGTGTGAACCTAGGCTAATGTGTGTATTATTGTCTTAGATAACAAAAACAAAAATTTAAGTAAAAAAGAAAAAAATTAAAAAAGGAAAAGTTTATAGATTCAGGATATAAATTTTTTGTGTAGTTGCTCAATGTGTTTGTATTTTAAGCTAAGTATTATTAACAAAGAGTAAAAAAGTTAAAAAATAAAAATTGATTAAAAAGTAGCAGTAAGCTTAGGTTAATATAGTATTGAAGAAATCAAAATATTCTTAACTAAATTTAGTGTAGCCTAAATGTACAGGGCCTATAAAGCCTATTGTAGTGTCCAATTATGTCCTAGACCATCACATTTACTCACCACTTACTCAGTGATTCAGCCAGGCCAGCTTCCAAACCTGCAAGCTCCATTCATGGTAAGTTCCCTGTACAGGTGTGCCACAAAAAAAAATCCAACAGCAGCAACAACAACAATAACAACAACAACAACTTGATACTGTAGTTTTGCCATATGTTGTCTATGTTGGGGTATGTTTACATGTACAAATACTTATAATTGTGTTATAATTGCCTGTAATATTCAGTACAGTAACATGCTGTATAGGCTTGTAGCCTAGGGGCAATAGCTATATCATACAGCCTAGATATGTAGTGGGCTATACCATCTAGGTTTGTGTAAGTACACTTTATGATGTTTGCACAACAGCAAAATGTCTTAATGCATTTCTCAGAATTTATCCTTGTTAACTGATGCATGACTATATGTGGTTACATCATTTTTACATAGAATGTAAATGCATAAATTTCAGACTTCAAATGTGATTCATCCATTGTGTGACACTGCTTCTCAAATTGGTGATTAACTGCCTATGTGATCACCTGTAAACCAAAGGTTTGAAGGTGTCAATTCTAGTTTTAGTTCTGCTGTTACCTTTGGTCTTGTTTTCTAATACTGTGACCCTCGAGATCCTTCATTAAAAACACGCCCAGTGATATTCTCTTCCATTACTTCTGTGGTGCTATTTACCATAACTAATGTGGTGATAACTGTTTACTTTTGCTATGGACTGAATGTGTATGTTCTTTCTAAATTCATATGTTGAGATCCTAACCCCCAATATGATGATATTAGGAGATGAGGATTTGGGGGAGGTGATTAGATTCTACCCTTATTAATGGAATTGATTGCTTTAAAAAGAGACTCCTGAGAGCTCTCTCATTCTTTTTGCCATGTGCAAACATAACAAGAGAACCGCTTATGAGCCAGGAACTAGGCCCTCACCAGACACCGAATCAGTCAGTGTCTTGATTCTGGCCTCCCCAGCCTTCAGAACTGTGAGAAATAAATGTTTGTTGTTTAAACCACCTATTCTATATTTTTATTTTAGCAGCCCAACTGGACTAAGATGAATTGCATTGGTTAAAAGTGAGGCAGTATGCAACTAGTTTTGCCAACAGTATCTGAGTTACTTTTTATAACATTACTTTGAGGAGTTACTCATTTTATAGATAGGAATCTGATATATGATTCAAACTGATTTTGTCTGAATAATGTAACTGGATTCTTACTTGTAGCTTCCCTCCGCCCTGTTACATCATTCCTAGAAAAATGAGAGTTCAGAAGAGAAAAAAGTTTTGGAATATTCTGGAAGGCCTATAGAGAAGTAGAAATTGAATAGTGCCTCAATGATATGTTGTTTCATTAACTACGGAGAAAAATAAGGTCAATTTGAGTAATGGCTTGTTTGTAGGAACAAGTCCTAACTTGTAAAACAGCAGATTTGAAAAGTGTCCAGAATAGAGAGAAAAAGCATAAGGGAACATAATTTTAAAATATTTAATGTCGACTTTGGACCATACTTTTTTATTTTCCTCTTCTCCTCCCCTATTCAAAACACTTGCAACAAAGAATCCTGCAGTATCTTCCCTACCTAAGATTTCATGCACATTAGAAATTACAGCAGAAGTTTGTGCAATATTTACGGAACCAGGAGGTAATACTGAAATTCAGAGGAAAAAAAATAAAGAGAACGCTGAATAGAAATCAAATCTTGGGAATGATGAAGTTTAATCTTGCTCAGAGAATGTTAACTTTATGATCTGCAAGGTTTCATCGGAAGAGAAAACTAAAAATATAAAGTGTGGGATAAGTGAGTGGGATATATAGCTTCAAAAAAAAAAAAAAAGAAAGAAAACTACTCACAGCTTAAAGGTTTAGAAAACCCTCTCTGTCACAGGTCTGAAAGAATAAATTACATCAAGAGCTGTTTTACTGTTTTCTTTATTTTGGGGGAGTGCAATGTGGATTGATTTGGAGTGACCTGTATTTAAAAGCCTTGACATTCCTGGAAACTGAACAGTTCTATTGCAGCGTGCACAGTGACATCGCTCTTCTCCTCCTCCTCCTCCTTGCTGCAGCACAAAGCAGTAACTTTTATACAATCTGACTTCTCAACTCCTGTCTTCTTATTTTCTCAACACAACAGGGCAGCCATCTATCCTGTTCTTGCTCCATATGACCTTCCCGGGATCTCTGGGTTTCATTTTTCTGGCTTCTTTTTTTCTCTACTTTGAGAGTTTAAATACATGGAGGTGGCGCTGGGAAAGCAGAAACCGAGGCTGAAAAGGGAAACGTAAATCCTGCGGTACCATCAATTGTTCATTACTGATATTCATGCCTATGACATGATCCAGTAGGAACACAGCTAGCACGGTCCTGAAGTACGCATAGCAGTATTTGTTGAAATACGCACACATGCACACAGAGTCCCTCACACTGAAAAACTTGGCTCAGTTCAGATGTAAGCAACATTCCCTTGGACTGTGAAAAACCAGTTGTTGAAGTCTAAGAACACAGAATAGCCAGAATGTTTACCAGAAGAAGAAGAAAAAAGGAGAGAGAGAGGATTAAATGCCCACTGAGATGCCCACTCCGCATCTGAGGTAAGGAGAATCCAAAGGAACTCTGGCAGAGTTAAGTCAAATCATGACTGGGTAATATATATTAGGCACTGCTTCATGAAGTCCTAGAACGCTCTCTTCAGATAGAAAGGCATGTTCTCATTCCACTCAGTTAATGGCCTTGCCTCATATTTCAGGAAGAAAATATGATTTTTTTCTAAATTACAGTCATATGGTCTCATGGACAAATCTATTCTACTCTCATCTGCATCCTTCTCTCTCTCTCTCTCTCTCTCTCTCTCTCTGCTGTTACATTCAAGGAAGTGCCACTCGTCCAAATACCACTCTCACTTTATGTCTTAGATCTAAATCTCATAAATATTTTTACTCTTCTGAAAAATAAAAGATTTTCAGATGAAATCTTTTATTTACCCTGTATTTCTCTCTCTACCAGATTACTCATACAAAATTTTCCAGCCCCATGGTGTCCAACACAGTAGTCCCAAAACACATGGGGCTATTTAGAACTTGAAATGTGGCTAGTTCAAATTGACATAAACTGAACTGTAAAATGCACGACATGAACGACATGAATCAAAGATTTACTGACAAATAAAGTAAAATATCTGATTAATAATTATTTTATTTTGTCACATTTTTAAATGATAATATTTTGAATATATTTTGTCAAATGTATATATAATATATATATTTTTTATTATTATTATTATTTTGAGATGGAGTCTTGCTATGTTGCCAGGCTGCAGTGCAATGGCACAATCTCAGTTCACTGCAACCTCTGCCTCCCGGGTTCAAACGATTCTCCTGCCTCAGTATCCCGAGCAGCTGGGACTATAGGCACTTGCCACCATGCCCAGCTAATTTTTGTATTTTAATAGAAATAGGGTTTTACCTTGTTGGCCAGGATGGTCTCAATCTCTTGATCATGTGATCTGCCCGCCTCAGCCTCCCAAAGTGTTGGGATTACAGACATAAGCCACCACACCTAGCCAATAAAATATATTTTAAAAATCAATTTTAGTGGTTTCTATTGCTTTTGAAATGTGCCTATTAAGGCATTTAAGTGTACATGTACCTATTTTTTTTTTTTTGGTTTACATTTTTGATTGCTTTTTATTGGCCTTTAATTTAATTAACCTTTAAAAGCTTCCTGAGAACACTTGAAAATTTTTCTGATTCCTTGTATGTCTAGCCATGTCCTCATGTGTTGACTGTTTGTCCTAGTCTCTATTTCTCTGGCTGTCTAAAAAACTTCTCCAAGAGATAGACCCTGTTCCTCCTGCATGGTAAGAATGGTCTGTATCCTATAGACTTCCAAAGTTAACTATTTAGGCAATAACTTCTCATGTAATTTGAGACAACTCTACTGTATCCAGCTTCTTAATGGACATGTTTACTTGAAGGATATTTCATAGATATTTGAAAACTAGAATTATTGATACACACGTGAGCCCACATATGTAAACACACAAAGGTTTGTTTGTCCCTGTTTCATCTCATACTAAATGATACTATGAAACATGAAGTTGTTCAGATCAGGAAACTAAGATTTTTCCTCGATTCCTTTCTATAGACAATATATCTGAAAGCTCTAGTTTTTCTGCCTTCAAACTGTATGTATTTCCAATTTGACCGTTTATCTCCATTTCTAGAGCAATCAGTTTTCTCCAGGTAATGGTGCCCTGGACTGCTTTCTAACTGGACTTCCTGTTTTTGCTGTTGTTCCTCTTCAATCTATTCCCTACAGCTGGGAGAGAAAGTAGATGATCGACCTCACAGTCTAATATTAAAAACCTTTAGCTTCACTTAGATTAAGTACCAACTCCTAAATGTGACTTACATGACTTTTCATGATATGGCAACATCCAGCATCTCCAATCTTTGTTCTTATCACTTCCCACCTTGGACGGTCTGCTTTAATCCCTCCCGGAAGTCAGTCACTCTAGCCCCTGCTCGAAGCCACCAAGCTCTTTTCTGCCTCTGCATTTCTATCTCTGCTGTGCTCTAGGCTCTGCCCTAAACCTTTGCATGACTAAGTTTTACACTTTCAGGGCTTCCCTTGGATGTCCCCTACTCAAAGAGGTCTTCCTCAGCTAACTGCGCGGCCTAACGTAGCTCAAGCTACTGCAACATTATTTCTTTACTTCCCACCACAGAGCTCTGGGTTTTTTTTCTTTATAGCAGTTCTCACAAACAACTTCTTTGTTTTCTTTATTTATATTTACTTATTTATTGTATGACATCTTTCCCATAATGTTAGAGCTGAAATGGCAAAGATCATATTGTCTTGTAGACCACAGTCTCCTGATCTATACAGAAAGCTTGATACATGAAAAGTGCTCAGTAAACATGGACTGAATAAATAAATTAATGTCTATGGGCTTCTGGGAACCTATTTATCATATGAATTCAAATTTTATAATTATTGGTGAAATACGTTAGATGATATCATATTTTAAAGCTTCTTTTGACTAGTAGGAAGACTAGAGGAGATACTGATTGTTTGCATTTATCCTGAGTATGTTCATAGAAGTAGAGAAGGCCTGGACAAAGGGGTAAGTAGGTAAGTTTAGAGCATCGAGCATTTCTATAAATGTAGAAACAGGTTTTTCAATAATAAAATCATAAATTCCCTGTCATTAGCAATTATTATTAAGACTTCAGGGCATCATGTGAGATACATGGAGGAAACTAGGTATCTCATTTAATCTATCCCTATATCACTATAGAAGCCACTCATAATATGATTGTCATTTATCTTATCCAGCCAACAACACACATACACACACTCACAGAAACAATGAAAAGAGCATGAGAGTGGATTTTGAATAGAAAATGTAATGCTTGTTTTTCAAGCACTCTTTAGAGATTCAATATAAAGAAATAACCAACTTGAAGAATTTGGCTAGATAAGAGAAAAAGAGAAGGAAAATGGGTCTTTGGTGGTATATGGAAGCTATATGTCATAGCTTCAACTCATATCAAAGACAAGAAAGTAATTAATAAAGATGTGTGGTAGAAATAAGATTGAATGTGTGCTCAACTTAAATAAATGTCAATTTTGCTTGATGGCACTGTCCATTGAGAAATAGAAACTGGAAAATGGAAATGCTGTATTATAAATCTTGCGGAATATCTCTATTTTTATATAAAATTTCAACCAGCAAGTTTTATTCAGAAGTGAACTTTCCTGTAGCTAATCTAAAGGAATCACTGATTTCAATGAATTGCTAAAGTATTACTGTAGCTATTGTTAAAATGTGTAAAATGTCTTCGAACTATAGAATTTGCTGTTTGAGTCTACTTCTAAGCTCTTTTAAAAATGTTCTTTCTTTCCTCTAAGTTGAAACTTGAATGGAGGTGGGTGGAGAAAGACATGTCAGGTATTAGGATTCTGATTTTGCAAATTTCTTTAAGAATTGTGATTCAGTTGTTCAGAAAAATCAGCACAAATGAGGGAATTTCTTTAAAATAAAAGTTATATGGGTGCAATTTGCATTTCATTAACCTGGTCTTTAAGTTACCTTCCCCCCTCTTTCCAAACTGTCATATCACACCATCATGGTATAAAAATGTTATTTCTTATTAAGTATTGCAGAACTTCATAGTTAGAAGAGAAAATAGAGCTACTTTCATCAAAACTCTCATTTTGCAAATGTCAGTGTAAAGGGTAGAGAGCTTAAATGGGTTGCAAAGACTCAGCTCACTCAGTGTTAGTGCCAGGCCTAATCTGTGGTTATATCTGGGAGTGACCTCACAAACCATAAAGGAGTCCAGTGGAATAGGTGTAGGACAATAGGGAGCGTGAGAATCAATGGAAAGGGCAGGCCCATATTTGTGAACTGACCATGTAAACAAATGTATTATGTCTGCAGGAAGTTTGGTGCACAACTTTGAGACCTGTGAACAGGATACACTACATTGACTGTCTACATTAGCTCCCTTGGCATCTATGCCAAAAACTGATCAGAAGATGTCTTTCATTAAATTACTGCCAAATTGTTGATTTATATTTCTTTGGTGTCAACTCATTTTAGCTCAGAGAAAATATACCTTTACATCATGAACTAAAGTGAGAAGCTTAAGGATATCAGTGAACAGACACCTTCCTTTGGAAACTTCTAGGAACTTACTTTGTTTGTAGTGAAGATTTTTTTTATTTTATGCTTTATTATCATTTAAAGAAAAATGATAATTAAAGTTGAGTTAATCTTCTACATTACTTGACAGCCAGAATAATTTTTGTAAATACTGTTTTTCAAAATATTCTCAAGTTTAACATGTTTTCTTTCTCTTCCCTAAGACTTGCCTGCCTGTCTTTTTGGGCTGTCAGAAATTTCTCTCTACCTAAGAAAGTAATTTGTATTGCTCCTCATTAACTGGTCCCCACTTCAGTCTGATCAATCTCTTTCCTACATGCTCCCCTCAATAGGTTTATTATCAATCTTGAGCCATACTTTCCATGTTTCCTCCCGCTTAGAGAACTACCTGGGGTATCCCATTGAAGACAGCTTCTTCAAGAGGGCTTATTCCAAGACCTATCCTGTTTTAGTCTGTTAAGGCTTCTATAACAAAATGCTATACATTGGATAGCTTATAAAAGACAAATTTATTTTTCATAGTTCTTATGGCTGGGAAGTCCAAGATTAAGACAGATTCAATGTCTGCTGAAGGCCTGCTTTCTGACGTATAAACAATGGCTTCTTGCTGTGTTCTCATATAGTGGAAGAGGTTAGTGATGTCTCTTTTGAGTCTCCTTTGTAAGGCTACTATCCAGTTCCTGAGAGCTCCACCCTCATGACCTAATAACCTCCCAATTTTGAGGGTTAGGACCTCAACATATGACATTTGAGGGGACACGAACATTCAGAACAGGACACATTCTTTGTGAAATCTGCAGGCACTCTCTGGGGTATGCATCCTCATCCTACCTTCTGCGGAATGGCCTCTTCACCAATTTATATCACAGTTTTTAGAACTCCTATTGTTTTTATTTTTTGAAAAAATTATTGAAGACAGAAAACATGTCTTCTGTTCTCTGTGTATTTTCCATATTGTCTCATCTATTTTTTCACACTTGCTCAAGTTTCAATAAAGAATACTAATCAATCTTACAAAAAAAATTAAAACAAAACAAAAAGAACAAAACTTAGAGCACAGAGACATTCAAAAGGGAAAACAAATAACCTCATTCTTCTTCCAGCTTGGAAAGCAGCGAAGGCCATATAGATGAGGTAACTGGCTCAAGCTGACACTACTGGATGTACAATTGGAATTAGAAACAAATCTCCTGAATAGCAGACCAACACTCATTTCACTATCTACTACTGCACTCACAATACTCAGAGATCATTAAGAAGAGAAGAAAGAGTAACATGCCTTTAAGAGTTGATGTACATTTCTGTCTGGATACAAGACATCCAGGCTAGACATCCAGAATGTCAGCTCTTAGCTAGTTCAAAACAATACCACCTGAAACAAAGCAACAGGAGGCGAAGAAAGCTGTCAAGTCCCAATTTGCAGTTTCTAGCAAAGATCACAGGAAAAAATAGACTCCAGATTCAACTTGTCTTTATTTCAACTCCTCAAGGGCTCAGCACCAGCTAACTGCTGGAATTCTACACAAGCCTGTTGACCAGCTTTATGCTTGCTTCTCCTCCTGCCTGGTTACCCAATTAGTTCCTTGTTAACCACACACCTGCAGTGTCTTTCCCCTCAGGCTCTGCTCCTCTCTGTGTAGCTTTTAACCCCTTCTGTACACATTGTTTAAAACACTATTAAGGTGGCCCCATGGATGTCTGACAGAATTGTTGGTGCCCTCTTGGTTGCCAAAGTAATTAGCTTACAGGGACATCTCATCTAATATAACTGCAAAATCCGAAAAAGATCAAACTCCCTGCCTGTGCAAGCTGCTGGGGCACCGGGAATGCAAACGCTATTCTTCCAGGTAATCAGGTAACATGGCAATACAGAGAATGTCAGAAGGAAGATGTCCAGGAATTTTCGTCTGAGGGAAGACAAAAAAAACAATTGTCTTATAAAACCTTTCTGAGCCCCAGAAAGAAAATCCCCTGGGAAGCCAAAAGGAGAATGATGAGTCAGGGAAAAATATCTTGGTGGTAGGCTGAAGACTTTTTCACAGCTTATGCCTCGGTGAATTCCCAAAGCTTGGAAAGGACATATGGTTTCGGGAAGAATGTGTGAGATTGTGCACCGAGAAAGCTAAAGGAACTAAGAGTAAGGAGGATAGGCTCTTTTAGAAGTACCAATTGGTCATAAAACCATGTGTCTGCTCACAGGCAAACTCTTAATTTAAAAAACAAAACTAATTAGCATTGGTCCTCTTTATTCGGATCTTCTAAAAAGTAAAATGACTCTAGATAACCTCCATTAGTGACACATTCTGTGATCTGAAAATCTTCACCCACAAGAAATACATATCTTTCCATCTTCATTATTAAAGCAGAAAAACAGATTCAAACTGTAAAAGGCAAAACAATCAGATTTTAAAAAAAGTTACAGTCTAATAAAGGCAGAGAAATTAAAAGAGGAAGCGTGGTTATTTTAAATAAAATATTGCGTATATAATTTCAGAGTCATGCAGCCATTATAAAATAATTGGGAGAATGGAACAGTGAAGTGCTAGAAAACAAATGCAAAAGTCTCATATCAGTTGTCCAAAAGGAGAGAAAGGTAGGTTCTGCAAATTATAGCTCAAGGACCTGACATTGATAACTACTAAATTTATATTGGTGATTACTAAATAATCTATTTGTCCATATTCAAAAAAGGAAAAACTGATAATGTAAAACAAATGTGTTTTCACCAAAAAACAAATAATGGCACATTAAACTCATCCTCTGTTTCTGTTTCTGATACTGTTTTTAGACTGGAAATGCAAAAAGTTTCAGTAACAATACTTCTAGAGGTCAGCAAAGTTTTTCTAATACAATATGTCTGAAGAAAATGAAAGAAAATACGTTGACATTTTAATAAAGTCAAGGTTAGTTGGACTATGTTTCTTAAAGGATGAAAGTCAAACCAAAGAGATGTCTCAGGGCTGTGTTGCTTCTTTACACACGTAAGTGTCATGTGCCTGCCATGTTGCTAGAATTTGGAAAAACAGCAGTAAGCAACATCTAGATTGGCATAAACATCTAGATAGGCATATATAATCCTGCTTCCATCAGGATTATACAAATTTGACTTTTTTTTAAAGTAGATGTAGAAATAGAAGTTTATATCATGTCCTTAGATTTTTTTTTTAACGAAGTCAGATGAATAGCTAAATCATTAGTCAGAGACTGTTAGTAGAAAAAGGTTAGGCTAGAACGATGCATCACAGGTGAGAACAAAGATAGTTAATAAGGATAAATGTAAATTTGGATATCTATTTTAAAGCTTAAATCAAGAGATATTTCCTATAGTCTTGAAATCATGGGTGACTCCAAGATCTGAGGAGGCTAGAAAGTAATTTAACTTTCAAAATAGCCAATTAAATCCTAATTAGTAAAAATAAAGGCAAACTCTAGTGTTCAAAACAAGGTAGGATTAGCTAAATTGTTTAGAAGAATTTAGAAATGTTTATTATATTTGGGGCCCTAGAATTTTTAAAGAAAATAACAGGTCAAAATAAATTCAGGAAAGGTAAAGCAGAGTAGTAAAATATTTGGAAATTCTGTAATATGAGAACTAGTCAAATGATTTGGAACATTTAGGTTAGAAAATGAAATTGTAGTGAACTCTTGTTCACTACTATATACTCTCTCTCTCTCTCTATATATATATATATATGTATATATCTCCACCAAACACATAAGAAGGCATGATGTTTAATATGGAGGATACTAAAATGACCAAGTATACTTTGAATAGCAAGCAGTCAGGAATATTTTTTTTTAAAGACTTAATTAAGTAGAATTTTTGCCTAAGTGATATCTAAGATCCCTCCTAATTTTCTAAATCTGAATTTATGAGATTGTAATGGAGATATTTTCTTCTGCACATTTGACTTCAGATGAATGCTTTCTCCTGAATTATTATTCTATAACCACCAGATATGAACAGTTATTAAGTAGGAATGGTTTCTCCAATTTCTCTTGCCTTGATCTATGGATGTTATCATCATAGAGCTCAAATTCAATAACAAGTAAGCCTAGCATCTCAATCAAGCCACATTTTACCTCTTTTACTGTAATTTGCTAAACTAAATATATTAATATTTTCCTCATATTATGCATCTTGGTACAGATTTTTTCAAAAATAAGAAAAATCATTTCTTTCTAGTCACATTTCAGTTTTTTGGTCAATTAAGTTTGCAATTTCTTTTATTCTTCATTTTATGTTATACTCAGAATAATTCTAAAGATGTCATGTTTTATTAGATACTAGGGTAGCCAAGGATGTCATGACACTAACTAATTCTCAGCTTTGCTGGTGTCCAAATTCCAGAGCATCTCTGAATTAGTTTCTCCAGAGACTGCCTTTGTGTTTCCTTTGGCAAGATAGGAGCCTCTGTCTTTAACTATGCTGGGTGGTGGAAGAGATCCTTCTGGCCTGCTCCACTCCCTGTAGAAGTTACCTAGTTGCTTTTACTGCATGAGTTTCTCCAGGCTTATGAAGTACAAATATGCTTGCTTTAATTTTTTTTTTTCAATAGGATCTCAAGTTTCTTTTTTCCCCTGCTCTACTCAGTCAAATACCACTCATCACTCTGTTTTTTATTTTCCACCTTTTGCTGACATCACTTATCTGGAATAATTTCCCATATTGTTCTTATTTTCCTCATAAGTTTATACCTTTATTTTTGTGGTATAGTTTTACAAAGAAACAGATAAAACCATTTGATCTGACAGGTTAAAACAAAAGTCTCATTTTGTTTTCATTTTTGATTTGTTGTTGTTATTATTCATTCAACCACATAGTGCCACATGCTTAAACACCTATTTTAGTTTAAATTTTTTTAACACTAAAACCAAGGAAATGACAGGAAAATAGGTCAAAATTTAGTGTCTCTCTGTACAGGAGAAATTATATATGATAATATTTCTTCTTTTTGTCTTTTAATATTTTCTGCATGTCACAAATGTACTATTTTCCTAAGAAAATCTAATTAAAATAATCAAAATAATTTTATTCCATTTTCTTTCTTCTTGCGCATTATAAAAATAATTTAAATAAAATATTCTAAAGATTCTGGGAAGAATACAGAGCATGAGGAAACTGTCTCCCACCTAGACAACAATTGTACTCATTGACAGAGTCTATCTAATGTACCTATTTTGGAAGTCTGGAGTGTATTGAAGGTTTGTAAGATGCAGAGGAATTCTTGGGCTGCAAATTGTAGTTAATTTAAGTCAATTTCAGATCTTAGCACAGTAGCAGCTACTCATTCCCCATTCCCCAGCAGCTGTGCTTATGGTCTCGGAGCAGCTTGCAAGCCACTTGCGGGAGCCACAATAAGCATAAAGGACCCTGTCCTCTACATACCGGGGATCTGTGCTCTGGTTGCTGATTGCTGCTCTTATTAAAGAGATACAGACACAAAGATGGACGGCCACTGTTGTAGCACCTCTTTCCATTGTTGGAACAATTTCCTTCCTGGCTGAACTAACTTCTAGAGAACTTAAAGGGCTAGTGGCTTTTAATCCCCATGTTTGCGTTTCCTAGAGCCTCACATTAAAGATGAAAATATTCAAAAGCATTTGCATATATAGAGAAATTTAGAAAGTGATGTGCGTGGAAAAGGCGTGGGTTCAGAAAGAAACTGAGAATACCTTAAGTTTACCCCTCAGGCTAATCCCTGGTACACAGATAGCCTACAACAATAGCAAAATAGTTTTTAAAAATACAAAATAGTAGTGAGCCCCAGTTAAGAAGGAGAATCTGATTTCCAAATTTACCATATCATTTGATTCAAATTTCTAGCTTTAACAACAACAAAAATATAAGGCATATAAGGAAAAAGGACAGTATGGCCCATTCAAAGAAATAAATAGATAAATAGAAACTGATCATAAAAGAGATCTGAAGACAGCTCTATTAGACAAATACTTTAAAACATGCTCAAAGAACTAAAGGAAGATGTGGAGAGAGTCAACGTACAATGTATCAACAAACTGGAAATATCA
The DNA here is from genome assembly GCF_049350105.2 of Macaca mulatta. Lineage (NCBI taxonomy): Eukaryota > Metazoa > Chordata > Mammalia > Primates > Cercopithecidae > Macaca > Macaca mulatta. The sequence continues at coordinate 52,283,621 of NC_133423.1, read as the reverse complement.
GTAAAGAGATAAAAAACTTACAAGGAAATCAAAACAAAAATTCTGTAACTGAAAAGTACAAAAACTGAAATTTAAAAATTATTAGATGAGGCCAGGCGCGGTGGCTCACACCTGTAACCCTAGCACTTCGGGAGGCCGAGGTGGGCAGATCATGAGGTCAGGAGATCGAGACCATCCTGGCTAACACAGTGAAACTCCGCCTCTACTAAAAATACAAAAAATTAGCCAGGCATGGTGGCAGGTGCCTGTAGTCCCAGCTACTTGGGAGGCTGAGGCAGGAGAATGGTGTGAACCCAGGAGGCAGAGCTTGCAGTGAGCCGAGATAGCGCCACTGCACTCCAGGAGCCGGGGTGACAGAGAGTGTCTCAAAAAAAAAAAAAAAAAAAAAAAGAAAAGAAAAGAAAAGAAAAATTCAACGGAAGTTTTGAGCAGGCAGTCTAAAAGAATCAGCAAACTTGAAGGCAAGACAATGAAAACTATTGAGTAGGAGAAAAAGAAAAAAAAAGGCTGAATAAAAGTGAGAAACCTGTGGGACACCATCAAGCAGATCAACGTAACGCTGCAAGAGTTCAAGAAGAAGGAAAAGAGAAAGGGGCAGAGAGAATATTTGGAGAAATAATGGCTGAACATTTATAAATTTGACAAAAGTCATAAATACAAATATCCAAAAAGCTCAGAAATTCCAAGATGAATTCAAAGAGACCCACCTTGAGGCACATTATAATGAAGCTTTCAAAAGGCAAAGACAGGCTAGTCACAGGGGCCTGTACTCCCAACACCTTGAGAAACAGAAGGGGTCAGATAACTTGAGGTCAGGTGTTTGAGACTAGGCTGGCCAACGTGGTGAAACCTCGCCTCTACTAAAAATACAAAAATTAGTCAGGGATCGTGGTGCATGCCTATAATCCCAGCTACTTGAGAGGCTGAGGCAGTAGGGTCGTTTGAACCCAGGAGATGGAGATTACAGTGAACCAAGATCACGCTGCTGCACTCCAGCCTGGATGACAGAGCAAGACTGTCTCAAAAAAAAAAAAAAAAAAAAAAAAAAAGATAAAGACAAAGAAAGAATCTTGAAAGCAGCAAGAGACAAGTGACTCTTACATACAAGGATTCCTCAAAAGATTATCAGTAGATTTCTCATCAGAAATTTTAGAGTATTGAAGGCAGTTATTCACAGTGCTATAACAAAACAACAACAAAAAAAGTAACTGTTAACCAAGGATTCCATACCAGAAAAACTGTCCTCCAGTAGTGGGGAGAGAAGTTAAGATATTCCCAGATAAATAAAAGGTGAAGACATTTGGTATCACTAGACCTGCTCTGCACAAGATTTTCAAAAGGGTCCTAAAGGGTAAAATGAAAGAACACTAGACAGAAACTTGAAGCCGTATGAAGAAAGAAATACGCAAATAAAGGTAAATAAAGGAAAAATTCTGAAAGCCAGTATTATCATAACAGTAGTTTGTAACTCTACTTTTTGGTTTTGGATAACTTAGGAGACTAACACATTTTTTACAAAACACAGTTATTAGTTTGAAAACTAATATTATTGTAACTTTCCTTTGAAAAAATATATATTTTTTTACATAATGTAAGAGCCTATTAAAATATTTAAAAATAGAAAAGGGAAAAAATAGAAAAAGGAGATTAACACATATGAAAGAATTATCAGTACTTTTGAGGGGTATACAGTTTATAAGGCGTAATTTTGTCACATCAACAACTGAAAAGAATGAGGATCAAACTGTGAAGAAGCAGAGTTTTCACACGTTATTGAATTTAAGGTCTTATAAATTCAAATATAGTATTATAACTTTAGGATGCTAAATATAATCTCCATGGTAACTACAAAAAAATAGCTATAGAAATACACAAAAGAAAAATGAGAAAATAATTTAAACATTGTTTTAAGTACACACACACACACACAAGAGGAGAGTGTGGCAGGAAACGAGGGATAAGAAAGCTATAAGGCATATAAAAAACAAATAGCAAATGATGAAATAAATTAACTATTATTAATAATTAAATGTAAATGGATTAATTTTTCAATGAAAAGTCAAAATGGGCAGAATGAATTAAAAATACATGATGCAACTATGTGCTGCTTATAAGAGGCTCACTTTAGGTTAGAGACAAACGGATTGAAGCTGAAAGGATGGAAAAAAATACATTCTATGCAAATAGTCATCAAAAGAGAGCAAGAATGGTTATCTTAAAATTAGATAAAATAGACTTTAAGTCAAAAAAGATGTAAAAAGCCAAAAAAGGAAATTATATATTAATAAAAATTTTAACATAGCAAGCAGATATAGCAATTATAAACATTTAGATACCTATAATAGACCATCGAAATATATAAAGCAAAAACTGACAGAATTGAAGAGATAGATAGTTTTACAATAACAGTTGGTAAATTCCATAGCCTACTCTCAGTAATGGATAGAAACAAAGAGATAGAAAATAAAAGAATAGAGGACGTAAAAATTATAAGAAGACAACTAGATCTAGCAGACACATACAGAACATTTTGCTCAAAAATAACAGATAGTCACTGTGGAAAACAACATGTTAGGTATCTCCCAAATTTGGAAATAGAATTTCTATCAGATCCGGTAATTCTACTTGTGGGTGTATTCCCCCCAAAATTGAAAGCAAGGTGTCAGGGATATATTTGTGCACCCATATTTATAGCAGCATTATTCAAAATAGCTAAAATGTGGAAGCAGCCCAAGTGTTCATAGATGGGTAAATAGATAAATAAATGGATATATGCATAAAATAGAGTATAATTCAGTCTTCTTAGAAAATAAAATAAAATAAAATTCTGGCATATGCTACAGCATGGATGAACCTTGGGAACACCACGCTAAGTAAAATAAGCCGAGTCACATAAAGTCAAATACTGTATGAGTCTACTTATATGAGCTAGTTAGTGTAGTCAAATCATAAAGAGAAAGTTAATGGTATTTTCTAGGGATTGGAGGCCAGGGTATTGAGGAATTATTGTTTAATAAGTATAGTTTAAGTTTTACAAAATGAAAAGAGTTACAGAGGTGGGTGGTAACACATTATGAATGTGTTTAATATCATTGAACTGTACACTTAAACTGATCACGATAGTAAATTGTGTGTTACATGTGTTTTACCACAGAAATGAAAGAAAATATTTTTAAAAACCTAATAAAATTAATTGTCATAGTTTTTATGTAAAAGAGTCAGAGTACACTTTTACGATAAAAGTATTAAGAAAAATTTCTTATCAAAAAACACTGTGAGTCTTATGGAGTGAAAATATATTGGGAACAAGGAGTCTAAACAATATAAATTAAAATGATTAAAATCTAGGATTGGGTGCCGTGAGGTTTATTTCTTTTAAGGGAATTTGCTATAAGCTTTAGTGCTAGGATATTGCCTTCAAGGTCATAGAGGTATGAAGTTAAGGCCTGGCAACGTCTGCTACAATGACGTGGACTTGAAAGAGTTAAGATTCACACCCTAACTTCCAGATTGTGGTGTGAGGGTCCCCCTTGAGGGTTGTGAACACCATGTTCCACATGTGTTTAAATGTTCATTGTAATAATCCCTGGATTTGTCCTCGGTGGGGGCTGGAGGCAGTGGGATCCCAGGGGAGGATTATTGTTAGCATTGTCATTTAAAAACAGAATAAACAAATAACATCAAATTCGCTATAGGGAATGCACTGTCTTGAGCTTTGAGATAGGAGGATTCAAATGGGATTTTCAAAATTATATTACCGGTTTTGCTAACAAAACAGATGTGGGTTAAAAAAAAAAAATGTACAGGTTGCTGAATTACATTCCCTAAAGCCGCGCCCCCTGCCCACCACACTCACCAAAAATGAGTAGCTCGATACACAGAACACATTTTTATGAGTTTTTTTTTGTTTTTTTGTTTGTTTTTTACCATTTTTGCCAGTTCAAGTGCATTTCATCTTATTTGATCACAATTATTGTGTTTGACTTTATCTTATTACAGACCCCTTAGATTTTCCTTGAGCTTAGGTCATTAACCCTTTGGATATACATTTTTAGTATGCACTAGCAATATTTAATATATTTAAACAGGTGATTTGAATTTCTGTGACCAAATTTATCTCCCACTTTACATATATGCAGTTACGTCCTATATAGACTTAAACTTTCTCTTTTCCCAACTTCCATTAAGAGATCGATACTTCATTAAGCAGTTTTCCAAGGCCGTTTGTTGATTTATAAAATCCTGTTTATAAAACAAATTCATACCTACAGTAGAGAATTTAGAAAATGCAGTTAATTACATACAAATAAAAACTACATAATCTTTCCACTTTCAAAAATTCACTGTTACTATATTCAGTAATTAATTGACCTTATTTTCCCCATATGTAGATAACCTATTACTGCTGTTGTTCTAAAAATTTGGACTCCCATCCTATGAAATTTTGTATCTTGATTTTTAAATATATATATACTGTCCTTTATTTAAAAAAATGTGTTTTCCAATATATTAAGGGCTTTTAACCTCATGTTTAAACAGCAATAATTATAATGTAAATATTTAATTATTCTTTATGTAGATGATTCATAATGTACTTAATTATCTTCCAGTTTCTGAGCACTTAGATTATTTCTTTTTTTCACCTTGTTCATGTTTAGGTAGATATGTTTGCATCTATGTTTTTATAGAGAGATGGAGACAGCCAGGCAGACAGAGACGGAGACACGGAAAGAACTCAAACAAAATATCATGGAAATAAATGAAGAGCAACCAAATGTTATTTATTCAGAGCTTGCTATAGCAGGACAGTCAGCCATTATTACTTGTGTTTTGGCAGGAATTGAAAGGCAGACAGAGGATTGGTAAGCTTTATAACAAACAAAAGGGAAGCTTCAGGTCTGCTCTAACAGAGATACTTAGTATGGGGAAGCTGTAGGTTGGCTAAGTAGAAGCAGCACATGCTATGTTACGGGTTAGAGGGTACATATCTGGCTTTCCCTGACGGGTCCTAAGTTGGAAGTGGAGATAAAAAATTAGGGAAGCAGTTAGATGTTAATCAAGTCCTGGCCATTTCGGAGTGATGGTTAAAGAAGTTTTTGCTTGGCTTACTGGATTGGTACTTAAAATAGCAGTATGATTTCCTACAAACGTGGCTTCCTGGTTAGTTATTGTAGATAAGAGGTTACTGCAGGTGGTGGGTCAGAGTTCTACTTTTACATACGATTAGGCTATTCTCTGTTTGGATATTCAGTCTCTCGATATACACAATCTTTTAAAATACTTTTAATAGACACAGTAAAGATCACAATGCAGTAAATTAGAAATCAACATAAAACCTACATAAAAAAAGCAGAGAAGAAAAGAAGAAGAATGAGGAGTAGGGAAAAGTTTATTTAAAAAAGAAAAGAACAACAAAGCAAGCTAGATCCATAACAACCACAAATTCTGCACACCTTTAGAAAGTGATTAACATTCTTCTTAATAGAACAAAATTAAAATTAAATTTTAATTACTTAGATAGAATGGAAGTGCTAAATATCAAAACCCATAGAATCTAGATAAAGCAGTACTTGGAGAGAATTTTGCAGTCCTTTAAATATACATTAAATAGGGTTTCCATGAACACCCATGCACCTGAACACCTGTGATATTTTTCAGACTTATTTGGATATCTTCAAATGTCCAGATACATTTCAAGAATAGTTTCAAGAATAATATAAAGAATTCTTGAATAACCCTTATTCAGATTCACAATTTTTAAAATTTTGCCATATTTATTTTATTATTTCTATTATTATATATAGACATAGATATAAGATATAGTGCTGTTTGTTTGTTTTATTTTCTTTCAGGAGGAGTCTCACTCTGTTACCCAGACTGGAGTGCAGTGGCATGATCTCAGCCCACAGCAACCTCCACCTCCAGGGTTCAAGCAATTCTCCCACCTCAGTCTCCCAAGTAGGTAAGATTACAGTCATGTGCCACCGTGTCCTGCTTATTTTTGTGTTTTTGGTAGAGATGGGGTTTCACTGTGTCGGCCAGGCTGGTCTCGAACTCTTGACATCAAGTGCTCTTCCTGCTTTCACCTCCCAAAATGTTGGGATTACAGGCATGAGCCACAATGACCAGCCAAGATATACATTTATTTATTGATTTTTCTACACCCTTTCAGTGACAATCGCATACATTATGTTTTTCAACCACAAATTCTTCAGAGTATATTTTCTACAAACAATTAAATCAACATAGTGCAGTTAATAAATTCAGGAATTTTAATATTGATGAAAGAATATTAATCTAGACCCCGTATTCCAATTTCACAAACTGTTTCAATAGTATTCTTCATGCCAACTTTTTCCCCAAGATTCAATTCAGGTTGCATATTGCATTTAGAAACCATAATGATTCACTGGAACTTTCAACTGGAACAATTTTTCAATCTTTCTTTGTCTTTCATGAAATAGACACTTTTGAAAAGCATAAACAGCCTACTTAGTTTGTAGACATTCCCTCACTTCTGTTCCCTGACAATTAGATTCAGGCTACTCATTCTTGGCACAAATACTACATAAGGTTATGCTGTCTCAGTTTATCAGTCAGGGATGTTGGTGTGTCCCATTATTAGTCACATTAACTTTGATGATTTGTTTAAGGTGTGCCAAGTTTGTTCATTTTTAAGTTACTAGTTTCCTCTTTGAATGAATGCCTATTGAGAACCTCTCTAAATATCACGTTAATCATGAAATGTTTGCATTCATTAATAACTTTCATCTGAACCATTATGTCTGTGATGATTATAAAGTGGTGATGTTCCAAATCCATTTTGTCTTCCCCACTTATTAATAAGCATTCTACTACAAAGAAGTTGTTCTTTTCATCCCATTTATTTACTTACTTATGTTTGCATTTCTTATCTGTAAGGATGCACAAGTTTTTATTTAATATACATATATAAAATATTGACTATGTATTTTTAGCCTTCTTTGGGTAACTTTCTTGGAAGTAGAGATTCTTGAAGTAAGTTTGTGACATTCAGCCACGTTTCATTCTAGAAAAGCAAAATTTGGAATTCCTATCACTATTGTATTAAAATGCTTATCTAATCACTAGGTGTATTTTCAGGGGATTGAACTTTTTCAATATGATGGGTGAAATGTGGACACGGACTCATATGTGATTTCACAATTTGTGTTTACTAATGAGCTTGTGAATTTATTTCCTATTTGTATTGGTTGGCTCTCCTGTTTTGTTTTTTGGTGTTGCTTTTGTTTGTAATGTTGATGTTTTTCTTACTGAATTTTTTAAGGATACATACTTTGACATACAATTGTCCTTAAAATATCTTCCCTGCCAATTATAACTGTGCTGAAAATATTTACAAAAGTCCCTGCGGCTCTGCAGGGACTCTACACCAGTGCAGGAAGTTTCTCTCATCTTACTTTTTGAAAATTATCAGGGGGATGGTTAGCCTCTCCCTCACCTATCTGAAACCTAAACCCCTGGCTTCTTATTTATTTTTTGTAGCCTGGTGTCCTGTGGAGACCAGTGCCTCTGTAGGACTGAGATCTAGCTGTTTATTTCTGTTTTATCCATGAAGAGTATATGTCAAATTGGCTTTAACTGTATGTTCTGATCTTAGTGTAAGTCCTGTTTTAAGTCTCATTTTCCATATAGATACAATAGCCTTGGCTTCTGCTTGTCTTGGAGGAAAATTTTGACAAGCAGAAGATATATTTGAAAGAATATAGACTGCGAAGGCCTTTAAATTCCAAACTTGTATGTGTTCCATCTAGCTTAGCAGTCCTCAGGGTGTGGCCCAGGATCTTCCGGGGATTCCAAAGGTCCTTTCAGAAAGTCAGCAAGGTCAAAACTATTTTCATAATAAAACTAAGACATTATGTGTCTTTTTAACTCACATTTTTCTGATGAGCCTATGGTGGAGTTTTCCAATTGTGATAATTGTGATAATTGCATCAGATTGAAACACACATGAGAACCTAGCTATCCTCTATTCAATCAGTCATCAAATAAATTTCCAAAAATTCAAAGCAATAATACCATTTGATATAGTTTGGATATTTGTTCCTGCCCAAATATCATTTTGAATTGTAATCCCAAAGGTTGGAGGTGGGGCCTGATAGGAAATGTTTGGATTATGTGAGCAGATCCTGCATGACTTGGTCCTGTCTTTGTAATGGTGAGTTCTTCTGAGATATGGTCACTTAAAAGTGTGTGACATCTCCCCCCACCAACTCTCTCTTGCTTGCTCCTGCCTTTGCCATGTGACTTGCGTGATCCCTTTAACCTTCTGCCATGATTGTAAGCTTCCTGAGGCCTCCCTGGAACCTGAGCAGATGCCTCCTAAAGCCTGAAGAACCATGAGCTAATTAAAACTCTTTACTTTATAAATTACCCAGTCTCAGGTATTTCTTTATAGCAAAGGAAAAATGGCCTAAGAAACTATTTCTTCTATTTCTTCTAACATTATTTTAAAAATAATTATTGTCAGAATAATATGCTACTGACATTATCATTTAATTGGTTATTTTACATTTTTAAAAAATAAATTAATGACTGCGTGCAGTGGCTCACACCTGTAATACAGAACTTAGAGAAGCTGGGGAGGGAGCAGAGCTTCAGCCCAGGAGTTCAAGACCTGCCTAGGCAACATAGCAAGACCCCATTCTCCACAAAAAGAGAAAAATAGAGACAAAAATAAAATAAATTAACAAATATTTAATTTATTCTCAATATTACTTTTTGGTATGATAAATATTGATAGATAAAACCCACATGAACAAAGGCAGCACCAAGTCACAATTTTAAAACTAACAAAAAAAATTGTGTTACCTCTCTGGTGAAAAGCCATTAATGACTATACTGTACATAGAAATTTATTTTAATTGCCAGAACCCTATATTGCATGTGTTTGACTCATAACTGCATGACAAACCTCTACCCAACCTACTTTCTTTCACTCCAAAGGTGTTATTGACATGACCTTCTTTCAGTTGCTCTAAGGTATCAATTTTGCTCCAACAATAGGCCTTCACAGATATTGTTCTCTTAAATTCACATTAATGCCTTGTCGGGCTGTGTTGTATTATCTCATCTCTTAGGTCTCCTTGAAAAACACTTCCTTGGAGACACCATTCCTGTATTACTCCTTGTTCAATCTTTAATAACTCTCTCATTCTCTTTTTTAGCACCTTGTCTTTTTTCCATATAGAACTTGTTAGTATAATAAGCATAGCAGAGTACAAAAGGGCTTGAGTTAAATTAGCTCCCGGCCATGGCAGGCAGATACTCCCCAGCAAGAGGCAACTGTAGAGCTCACTTCATTTTCTGGTTTCCCATTCTCTGCCCAAACACTTAGGAACACTAATTTTCTTGTCATTTCCATGACAGATTCCAAATTTCACATTTTAAATAAAATTTTAAAAATTTTATCTATTTTTAATGGAAGAGTTCTGAAATTCTGCCAGAGTTGATGCCTTATGTAGAGTCTTTCCAAGTATATTTATAGAGATTTGTATATTAGATTGTAAGCATCAAAAGATGGGGGGAAGCATTATATCACACACACACACACACACACACACACACACAATTATCTAGCCCACAAAAACAGTGAGTTATTTGATCAAATATATGATATGATGACTTGTGATTATTTTTATATAAAAATTCAAATATTGATATTTTCTGGACTGTATTTAGTCCATTTTACATTGCTATAAAGGAATACCTGAGGCTAGGTAATTTATAAAGAGAAGAGATGTATTTGCCTCGTTGTTCTGAAGGCTACACAAAAAGCATGCACTAGTATCTGCTTCTGGTGAGGGCCTTTGGGAGCTTCCAAACATAGCGGAAGGGGCAAGGGATTTGGCATGTCACATGTTGAGGGGAAGCGAGGGCTATGCCAGGTTCTTTTAAACGGCCAGCTCTCAAGAGAACAAATAGAATCAGAACTCACTCATTACTGCAGGGAGGGCACCAAGTCATTAATGAGGGATCCACCTTCGTGACCCAAACACCTTCAGCGAGGCTCTGCCTCCAACATTGGGGATCACAGCTTGACATGAGGTTTGGAAGGGTCAGAATTCCAACTTACATCACCTGTCTTCATCACCATCATCACAGCATTTGCTAATTGCCAAGTGAGCTCAATTAAAATTTGGTAGAGAATGGGCTTATGTTGTTTTAAAGAAAGGGCTATCAGATGTGATACCATTGTTTTCTGGATCTTGTAGACTTCTGGGACAGAGGTTGATTTGAATAAAATGTTAACAGATGGTTGGCTTAAAAGATTGAAGGGAAATAGAATATCCATTCAACAAAAGAAATTTGAAGGCACATCTAACAATGCAGTGATATCCTTAACTTATTTGTAGATTGCTGAATTACTCAGGATGCTTAAAATTTATTAGGATTTCTGCACCTCCAAAGAACATGGAGTTATCAGAAAAAGTATCTATGACCAGAGTAGGGCACAGACCCAATTTGAGAAGAGAATGACTGCATTCTACCCTCACTCCTTTTGTGTGTTCCTTAGTTTTCCATTCAAGAAAGCATGTAATAATGGAAGGCCGATGATTTCATGCCACCTAAAATCATGCTAGTTCTAGAGAAAAGTAAAATATTTTATTAAAAATGATAGGCTTGATGTTGGAAATGCAGGAGAAGGGATGCATTTAGAAGAAACGGCCTGCCCTGGTTCTCTGAGATGACACAATCTACGTGCTGCTTCTTCTTCATCTTTGGCTTTCTACAGTACAAAATTCTAGCTCTTTCTTATGCAAGCATACTGGAACAGTTAAAGAAAGAGGAAAGAAACCCTAAAAACAGCTCAACAGTCAAAGACAGATTTTGGAGAATAAACGTGAGAGGGGCTTCAGGCCGACTTAGGTCAGAGGCACTCTCTCTTACAGACTCAGAGTTTTTTAGGATTCAAGGTGGCAGAGTTTATCAGAGGCTTGGACTGTTTCTGTGTCTCTGTCTTGCTTATCTGGGAGGGAGAGTCTTGTGCCTGTTCTCATGCATCTTCCTGCAGCTGCAGGCATACCCCCCAGTCTGCTTTTAGCTTCCCTAAGTGCACCTAAAAGGAAAGGAATGTACCCGTTAAGGCCCACTGTTTTACTGGGGCCCCTTTGTATGAGTGTGAAGTTTGGTGTTTACTCAAGAGACTTTCCCCCGGTCCCTCTGTGCCCGAGCTATCTTGTCTGTGGTTTACTGTCTGCTCTTTCTGGCTGCTTGTTGTTAGAAGAGAAGTGATTTCCTTGAAATGCATGAGGTTAGAAACGGAGCTGGAACTTAAAGTGTCCAAGATGACGGTGCTCCCGCTCTGTCACATACTACTTGTGAACTGAGCACAATTCACATCATTCTTTCAGTGTTTTTGCTGAAAATGGTTCCTCCATATTGCAGGTCTATATGGATAGCATGACGATGGGAAAAAGTCTAGTTTTTTGTTTTGTTTTGTTTTTTAATCACCACAGAAGTAAGAATGAACCTGCCCATATTCTCTTCCTGTCCGTCTCTGAGCAATCAAACTCTCACTGATATTGTTTTCTTATCTGGGAATGAGAATAATAGGCATGGTTGTGAAAGTGAGAGATGATATGAGTATGCACAGTGGGCTCTCCAAAGTTAGTCTCTTTGAAAGATATTACAATTATTACAATACACATTACACTTACTAAATATGACCAATTGAGAGACATGGATTTTATATATATATATCATCTAATTCTTCCTCTGTATATAATATATTGTATATGTTATATACCAATACATGAACTGTCTCTGCTTTCTTTTCTGTATGTACAAATCTAAGTTGTCTACCCAATTCCATTCACTGGGGACAAAGAGTGGCCATAAACAACTAGGGTGGCCATATTTGTGCCTAAAAGCTGCTATCTACCTTATATTTATCTAAATTCAATATCCATATTAAATATCTCTTTCTCCTTGATGTCTTTATTGATACCATCTACTGTTCACAAAGCCTCTTTCACTGAATTCCCATAGCACATTTTAACGTCTATTTTATTTTACAGAGTTGAATACCTTTTCTTTAGCCTATTTCTCATGTTATAATTTCCATGCCCCATCCCCTAAGTAGATCATAATGATTTTCAGAAAGGCAGCGTGTCACACTGCTTTCATAACTTACAGGCAATATCTGTATATGAAAAACACTTCAAAATATTTGTAAATTTTATGAAATTAGTCTGTTCAGAATGGGGAGTGACACGTTCATTGTTCCCCATCCACTGTTGATCTCTTTCATTCTCAGCTTTGCCAGTTCTGTACCCAGCCAGAGACCCATCACTGCAAATGCATCTGCCTTGATTTGGAGATTGTGCCATTGTGCCAGAATAGAACAAACCCTTTTATTTACACACATTCAGTACAATACCCTCTCCTATTCTGAAGTGGAATAAGTTTCCAAGTGTGATTGATTTTGAAGAAGAAAGTTCCTGTAAGAAGAAGCTGGAAAGATTTTTGTTCTCACTCTGACTGCATTTTTTAATCATTACTGTTTGCCCCTCCAGTGCGTCCAGCCCTTTCCAAAGCCAGGCTCATGATTTTGATGGACCATCAAGGCTAAATACAGTATATCATTTCAGCAGGCTCTTCACATTGTGTTATTGTTAATGATGCTTTTTATTTACCAGAACCATAGGCAATATGATATTACTTTCATTCAGTGAGCTCAGCAGGAGACTTTTTAAAAGTGTAATGCATTTGCTCTAATGTCTCTGATCAGGTGGATCCGGCCTGGAAAAACTCCAAGTTGGATAATTACATTTTTGCTACCTATAATTTCCACCACTCCTTTGAGAGCTCGTAGCATTCTTCTCCTTTCAAACTCAACACATGTGTGGTGTTTGCTGAATACTATTTTAAAGGGAAAAGAAAATCAGTCAGACTTAACCTCAGGAGTTAAGGGAAACAACCAAAGAACCAGAGTGGTCAGAGAAAGCCCTAGTAAAATTGCAACGTCATTGAAGTTTACCTTTATTTTTCTTCATCCCTTCAAGATACGTGTCCTCTTTGCTCCTTTTTCATGACCCATCTTTTCTCACTTTCAGATCAATAGTATTCTCATGCTATTCTGATTTCACCAATGAGAGGAAGCAATCTAATGAAATCGTTCTTACTAAAGCACACAGATAGCATTTGATAACTTGTCCAGAGATACTTAAATTTTAAAAATGATAGTTACTGAAAGAGGTAAGGCAAACACAAAGGGCCAGATTTTCAAAAGGGGGAAGTTTAGAGTCCATGTGCTGTAAGGAAAGAGGTAATCTCAAGTGATGAGTGGGTAACACATACCTTTTATCCCCTCTCCTGCTAGCACCCAAAAACCACGCTGCTTTTAAAGGTAAAAAGAAATATTAGAGTCTGCATTTTATTGTCTCTAATAGGTTTCATTTGCATTCAAGGCTCTTAGCACATAAGATGTGACTGGGTCAAGGATAATGTTTTTAACGTTTTAAATATTTTACTGTTTTTAATATAAGATGCCCCAGGCTAGCATCAACTTTTTGTTTTTTAAGAGCAAAAACACTTGAAGCCAAGTGATTAAGATGAATGAATGAGTTGAATATCCTGGCAATCAGGCAATCATCATCATATATATGTATATGTATGATGTATATATGTGTGTGTATATATGATGTACATATGCATATATAGAATGATATTCTATTGTCAGGATATCATTACATATACACACATATATATAAATCATATATATACACATCATATATATACACGTATATACATTATATATATGTGAGATCCATATATATATTTTATGGATCTCAAGCTCATATATATATGTAAAAATGTATGTGTGTGTATATATATATACACATATGGTCGAGATATTTATGGATATTGAGATATTTATGGATCTCAGGGTATCATGCATATATATATACACACACACACATATATGTATATACAGATATATATATATGTATATATATAACCTTGAGATCCATAAAATAACAAGACTAACTTTCAGCTCTGTCTGGTGAAATCAGAAAGGTCACCAGAGCTGCATATTGATCTTTATATTACAATTATAAGAAGAGATGACTTTAAAGGGGAAACTCTTCCTTGAGCACATAATACTTTCCTTGAAAGTTTCACATTATTTTTTAATAGACATCTGTGAGGTACTCTTCTTTTTGAGCACCTAGGTACTCACAGCATCCTCATAGTATGCATCAGCCCATTCAAAGCTCTACCTCAGAGTCATATGTGGTTTACTATCTAGACAATTGCTCAGATGACAAGAGCTGACATCACTATAATGTAGGAGCTGGGAATGTATTTACAGAATTTTAGTTCAGTCTATAATACTATGGTTCAAAGCTGAGAAGTGTATGTTATATTACATATATTTATCACTCTCTTTTTGTAATGTACCTTAATTTTGTTGATTCCATGGAAACGTCTGGGGGAAATTTGCTTTGTTACTCATTACATCACCTTTCTTGGCTTTTCTGATGTTACAGACAGGCACGTGTCACTTTTGCCTACAAGTTATTTGAGGCAGAGTTGAACAGAATGATAGATTTCTTCACTGCACTGAACTGAGGCCAAGACCAAGGTGATTCTTAAGGGAGTTGGCCACACACCAATTCACCAATTCATCTGGTGGGTGGTGGATAAAATCCACCATCCTCTGATGGTCTAGAAAAGGAGCTAATTTTTTGAGCATTATGATCATTTAAATTTTAGAAGTGTTGCATTTTAGATACAGGCAGAACATAAAGTGAAAATATATTCCAAATGGCAAACACAGTTGCATACCATTTAAAAGAAAAATATGGTATTAGGAGACCATCCTTTCTTTGGAGTTCCTTTTAAACACAACCAATGGCCCTTGTTTAACTTTTGGGCTTATATTCCAAGTCACCAATATTTCTGCTCATCTTGTTTGACATTTCTTGCTTGTGAGTTTCTCTGCTTTCCTGTTCCATTTTGGCAGTAAATTTTGCTCAGGTTTTCAGTCTCATGTATTGAACTTGTAATATAGGCTTAGATTAGTGTGACCTTTGAATATCATCATCCCACAGCTTCTGGTATTTTCCCATTGGTTTCAGTACCACAAACACAGTCCATCAGTGATTGTCTGAGTTCTTCATCCTGCATTTTTTTTCATGTTCAATGACTTTTTTTGAGTATAAGAGTCCTCCCGTATTTCTTTCTACTGCCTTTTCTAGCTTCACCATTTAATTAAATGCCAGTGTTTTTCAAAGCACAATTCACAAGCCTCTCCAAATTTGATCATTGCTTTATCTTTCAGGAATTTTATACATACTTACAGGGTTAGCTCTACTTATTAGAACAAAGACTGACTTTTTTTTTTTTTTTAAATAAAAGACCATATAGTATATATTGTAGGCTTTGCAGGCTACTTATGATCTTTTGTCAGTCTTTTATATATTCGTTTTTGGTTTTTGTGTGTTTGTTTTTATAACCCTTTGAAATGTTAAATAAATATTTGCTTTTGGATCATACGAAACACTTAACTGATTCCTGTACTAGAGACCAATGGGTAAATAGAATGTATGGGCACTCCGTGAAGGGGTCAAGAAAACTAAAGACAGATAATAAATCATTGCTGCTAGCAATTAAGGGGATAAAAGTGTTGATCTTGGAATTGGTTATTTTTATTAGAACACTGCATTTTGAAGAAAATGTAAATAATTTTCTAACTTTTCTGTTTTACAAGTATGACTTTTATTTTTTTATTTAAATAGAGTCAATATATATCACTAGTCTTCTACAAAGAATTTCACTGGTCTTTCCAAGTATCTGTTTTTTTTGTTTGTTTGTTTGTTTTTTGTAAATCAAGTAGAGTGCTTTCATAATTCCTCTCTAGATTCTCTAAAGGGGAATTATATAAACCCATATTGAGTTGACTAGGAATTGGGCTGAACTTCCTGAGTAGGCAGTATTTGAGTGAGGCTGTGCACATAACAAGCCGTGGGGTCAGATGAACTTTCAAAATGTCTTTCATACTCTTGCCTTATCAAGTTAATATTTTGGATCTTAGAGAACTTAGTCTTTTCTTTGCAAATCCTTATTAAATTTAGATACTAGTATCATGATCCATGATGTCTGTCACCTGGCTTAGTTATATTGGTAGGTAGATCTTTTAGACAACTCTTTCAGTACAAGAGACAATCTAATAAAATGAAAGAGAAGAGGGAGGATGGAAATACCAAAAGAGATAGTAGAGGAAAAAGTCAACAAAAATATCTTCTTGCAACCATTGACTTGATTGGACTTACTTAAGTAACCCTTCCTTAGTAACAGAATTATTGCCTATGAAGTATCATAAACCTATACTGATATCCAGAGAGAGCAAGGCTAGGAGGGGCTGTGATATTCCAGAGAAGTTTCTTGCCTTCATAGGTATTGCAATATCCAAGCCAAAGGTAATCCACGGTCAATCCACTACCTAGGAAACCTCTTCCGTCCTTCATGAAATTTAGAACAAAAAAGACATGGTCTGCTAAAATCAATTTTTCTTTTTAGTTTACTGAATAAACAAGCCAGAAAATACATACAATACACACCCAAGCAGAAGGGCCATTGTCCTTGGCCTGAAGAAACTTTTGTAAACAGAAAAACTATGAATGAATACTACTTAATCTTAAAGGGCATGCTGAAATAATGGGGTTCCTTTGCGACCAAGAGGGATTCTGATTCTTGCAATGTGGAGTAGATCATTTAAAAAGTGTTCATGGGAGTTATCTGATACTGCACTTTCAGTGTCTCTTTCAAGATTTTGAGATAGTTGTTATCACCTAAGTAATTCCACGAGGGCTTCAGGCTGTCTTTCAGTTCTCAGATATTCCTTTGGTGCCTAGCACGGGGCTTGCTCATTTCAGGATTCCGTGTAAGTATGTTGACTGATTGACTAAATTTTATCCCACAGCTACCCTTGAACCTCATAAATCTCTTCCCTTTCAAATTTGTCACTCTGAATGGATGAGAGAGCAATGTACAATGTTCTTCTCTGCGTCCTACCTTAGTCACTCATTGTCCTTGCATCAAGTTACAAAGATTTATTTTTTTTAATCAGCCCTGATCAAGCAGTCCCTCCAACCGGTTCACCTTTTGGGTTGTTTATCCCTTGTTTCTGAAAATTTATCTTCAATTGTCTCCTACGAGGATGTTCAGAAAGAGTCAAC
The DNA here is from genome assembly GCF_049350105.2 of Macaca mulatta. Classification (NCBI taxonomy): domain Eukaryota; kingdom Metazoa; phylum Chordata; class Mammalia; order Primates; family Cercopithecidae; genus Macaca; species Macaca mulatta. The sequence continues at coordinate 52,266,396 of NC_133423.1, read as the reverse complement.
GCAATACAGCAGCACACTGTTGTAAACAGTCCGAAAAGGTAACAGCTTAATTACTAGAATTTCTAGTAAATAGAAGGAATACTGTCTGTCCTCCTCCTCCTGCATTTTACACACACACTTGCACACATTCATGCTCACACGGTCTTCTTCATGGTCCTCAATTATGAAATTTTAAACAATGGATATATAATTATGCATTTGGAATGCTCACATCACAGACAGTCATGACCTAGTACCTGAAAAAGGCCTTGCCAAAAAGGTAGGAGCTGAGGGAAGAGTTAGTGGTGGAATTTTCCACAAGATAGGAAATAGGACAGGGACTAAAGATTAGGAAATGTAGTAGAGCACATTTTTTGTTTTTGCTGCTCACTGATGAAATATATCTTGTGATAATACATTTTTAAAAGGTTAAGCAATTTTAATTTTTTACTGTTTTAATTTAGCATGAATGTTGCTAAATTTTATGTGTTACATGATCAGCATTTTTTTTTTTAAGCAATGTGAGGGCACCAAAAGCAAACTTTCTGATTTTACAACTATTTTGAAGAAAGAATACACTTTGTTTTCTTGAGACAGGGTCTTGCTCTATGGCCCAGGCTGGAGTGCAATGGTACGGTCTTGGTTCACTGCAACCTCTGCCTCTTGGACTCAAGCAATACTCCCACCTCAGCCTCCTGAGTAACTGGGACTACAGGTGTGCACCGCCATGCCTGGCTAATTTTTGTATCTTTAATTTTTATTTTTTTTTTGATAGAGATGGGGTTTTGCCATCTTGCTCAGGCTGGTCTTGAACTGCTGGGCTCAAATGATCCTCCCATCTAGGCCTCCCAGAGTGCTGGCATTACAGTCATAAGCCATGCCACCCAGGCTACAACATGTGTTTTCAAAGCTCCATTGAAATGGTACATCTCTGGATGTGTATAATATTAGGTCTTTTTGCTTCATAATTTAAGGCCGACTTAATGTTCAGTCACAGCTCTAATTTTACCTAATATTTCAAACATCCAAACTCCTATTTACGCTGACAATCTCCTCACTCTGAGACATCCCTGCCTAGTTTCTGTTTGCTTTAAGATCATATGCTTGGTTGGGGATTGGAACCCCTTAGGGAATATGAGAGTGACAGGAAAACTGAACCACGGGAGCTTTCTTTATTACAAACAGCAAAACTCCAAAACGATGTTCATCAAATAATTGTGAGGCTCGAAAACATTCAGAAGTCATTGTCTTCTGCGATGTGTAGAATAATTAAATGCAACATCAGCATGACATCAGTGGTAGATAATTTTCAGCCGTAAAATGCCATTCTCTCCCATTAACTGAGGATTGTTGGAGGTTTTTGTCTCCATTTCACCAGACAGAGTACAAAACATTGTGACATGCTTAATATTTCTTCTGCCAAGATGTCCACTCCGATTCTTCACCCTTTACAGAGTTGTTGATTTCATCCTACATTTAGCTGCCAAAAAAGCGATTGCATGTGCAGCACCAGTAACAAAGTGAAAATGAATTATGCATCAGAAGGAACTGCATTTGAGTCAAAAAACTTAGACTTCAGCATCTCCAAATTACAATATGATTTAAGAAGGAATACATTTAAGGAGATAGCAATGGACTGAGGTGAAGGGGTCAGCATTGGCTCAGTTTAATATAATTTAGCTTTCAATTATTTATTTTTTAAAGAGCTACTAAGCACACTGAATCTCTTTAATGGCAATGTCAAAAGTATGGAGACTGGAGAAAAGCCATGAATAATAGTGACAGATTGTTATGCATGGCAATGTTATAGGGCCTGCTGCAAACCGAAGCGTTCACCAGAGCCGGAAGAGCAAACAAGGAGCAGCCTGCTAGGAAAGTGAGGGACAGGGCTCCCTTCCTTGGGCTGTGATGATGACTGAGCTCACCTTTCTTTGAGATTTAACTGGTCTTGTCAAAGGCCTTTAAGTCACTATGTCTTTGACAATCCCACATTTCTTTTCTGACACGTAGACTATATAATTGTTTGCTTAAATGGTCTCCCTCTAACTTCACCAACAGCAAAATTAATTCAGTAAAATACCCTCTCACATTCTTTAAGTAAGCAACCATACAATGACTAGAACTGTGAAAGTACCCTGGAGGACATGAGGCAACGACTTGCTCATCCACCACAAAATTCATCATCAAATGAATGCACTTGAACAAATTGAGGAACTCTGTGGTTGAAAATAGATAAACAAGTGTTGAAACATCAAATGAAAATGAAAAGTGTGAATTAATACAGGTGAAGGAGGAAAAGGGCATGGCAAAGTAGAGGAGGCTCGAGTGCCATTAGGGATCCCCATGGTTACTCATTGACTCACCAAGGCAAAGTGAATGAGAAAAGTATGCGACTTTTTATTTATTTATTTATTTATTTATTTATTTGAGGCAGATTTTCGCTCTTGTCGCCCAGCCTGGAGTGCAGTGGTGCAATCTCAGCTTCCTGCAACCTCTGCCTCCCAGGTTTAAGTGATTCTCCTGTCTCAGCCTCCCGAGTAGCTGGGATTATAGGCATCTGCCACCACACCTGGTTAATTTTGTATTTTTAGTAGACACGGGTTTCGCCATGTTGGTTAGGCTCGTCTCGAACTCCTGACCTCAAGTGATCCATCCGTCTCGGCCTCCGAAAGTACTGGGATTACAGATGTGAGCCGCTCTGCCCAGCCAACTTTTGGGATCAAGTTTAAGTTCAGTCTCATAAAACCTTTCAACTCCAGGCTGAGTGTAGTGGCTCACGCCTGCAATCCCAGCACTTTGGGGGGCCGAGGCAGGAGGATCACGAGGTCAGGAGATCGAGACCATCTGGCTAACACAGTGTAACCCCGTCTCTACTAAAAATACAAAAAAAAATTAGCCGGGCATGGTGGCGGGCGCCTGTAATTCCAGGTACTCGGGAGGCTGAGGCAGGAGAATGGTCTGAACCCAGGAGGCGGAGCTTGCAGTGAGCCAAGATCGCGCCACTGCACTCCAGCCTGGGTGACAGAGCGACACTCCGTCAAAAAACAAAAAACAAAAACAAACACAAACAAACAAAAAACAACAAAAAAACCCAAACCTTTCAACTCTAACCCCACTCATCCAGAGGACAGCTTTTCTGCCAGTTGGGCAACTCTTAGATAAGTATTTCTCCAATCCTTTCCTGATCATGCACTTCATTTGAGTGCCCATAAAGGCCACCAGTGATCTAATTGGGAAGTGGCTGAGGGTGTCTCTGGTGTGACTCAACCTCCCTTGTGACACTTCCTTCTTCTTTGCTAATGTTTCCTTTCCCAGGTGCCGGAACTTCTTTCTTCCCATCACAATTTTTCAAGCATGGGCATTTTGGTGGTGCAGTGGGTGTGATCCTGTGTATTCTATAATATGTGGCATGACTAGAGAGCTAGAAAGAGATGCATTTCATTATCACATTATCCTTGAGTCACAGCTTTTATCCTACCATGAGAGCAGTTGCTGAGTCCACAGATATGAAAGAAGATATGAGGGACACAAAGGAAATAACATTTCATCTACTTCTTTTCTCTCAAGACTCTGATAGTTCCTCCTCATTATGCCTTATAAAGCTTTCCAAAGTATGTCGTTCATCACTTCACTCCCCTGCTAAGTAAAAATCCACAATAGTTCCTATTGCCTGTGGATCAAAGTCAAAATTCTTTAGCTTACCTTTAAGACACCTCGTAATGATCAAGGACCTTATTCCTCCTTTGTTTCTTATTAACATTCAGCATATATTCCATTACATTCAAATTTCTGGCTCCAAATAGTCATATAGTTGTTATTGAAACTGCTCAATTCTACCACTGAAGCATGAAAACAGCAATAGACAATATGAAAAAACAAGTGAACATAGCTTTGTTTCAATAAAGCTTTATTTACAAAAATATGTAGTGGGCCAGGCTGGTCTTGAAATTCTGGGCTCAAGCAATCTGCCTGGCTTGGCCTCCCAAAGTTCTGGGGTTACAGGTGTGAGCCACTGCACCTGGCACCCCCACTTCTTCGAATTATTTGTCTGACCAGCTTAGCGACGAGTGACAAAGGCAGTATTATACTGAAAAACAGAAAATAGAATTAGATATAAAACAGGCAGATTTCTAGTTTGAGCTGTTACTTTTTTATTTAGACTACTTTGGGACTTTGCTTCTTCAACTTTCAAATGGATGCATTGGTTAAATTAGTGATTTGCAAATATAACAATAGTTTTACATATATAGTTTATCCTTTTAGTAATGGATTTTTCTTTCCAAAACAAAATATTCTAACACAGACTCCCAAATATTGAGCAGACTGAGCGGAATCATGCTGGTTGGGGCAAAGTGGCAGAGCTCAAGGTGTTCAGTTTTCTTTTCACTCTGAGCTATGTTCACTGAGGGTTCTGCAGAGTCAAGTTCTAAAATCTACAGGAGAGCACAATCTCTAAAATTCTTTCAGGTTCTAAATTTCTTGTAGTTCCTGTCATTTCATAAAACAGTTTATTCTGAACTGTTACTATCTTAAAACTCATTCTACTACCATCTGTACTTTTTTCAACACAACATGAAGAGTACTAAAACCAAAGAAATATTTAAGGATACAATTTCTGAGAAAAGGAGGTTAATTGTTCCTAATTGCAAGTGGTTCCAAGTGATTGCCTAAGCTGTTCGGTGCAAGAACAGTTTGAAGCTGTACAGAAACTTCATGCTGAAGAGGAAAGAGAATTTGGTAAAGACGTGCCCATTGTCTACTTTGCTAACAGACAGATCAAAGGGGAATCCGTTTCCTCTGCCAGGAACAGGTACTAGGGTGCTGATAGTTTTAATTTCATTCTTCACACTTGTGCTTAAGAAAAGGCATGCTTTTATGACTATGCACTTCTGTTTTTGGGGGAACATTTCAAGGCACACAATGCTGAGAAATTATTGTTGCTTAATTATGAAAATACTTACATAACAGCAGAATGCCAACGGAGTGGTATGTTCAAGTGAGGAACAGTTTCCTCAAACCCAAGGTAATTTGGAAAATTACCTGCAATTTGGAAAATACATTTTTTAAAAATGAACTAAAAGAAATAAGTAAAATCTTGGTTACAGATAATGCTTACTTGACACCTACATAAAAACGAAATCCTTTTTTCTGATTAAATATCCAAGGTGCTTGTCTGCCTACATGAGCAGGCCCCAGCCCTCAATTAGCCACATATAAAGGAGGGCTCTAATTTTCTTCTAAGGAGAAGATAGAATTTTCAAAACATAATTATATTTTATCTATTGAATTTAAGAAAAGTAAAATATGAGATTAAGAAAATTGAGAAAAGAATAATGATTTGTTTCAGAGAAATGTGAGAACAAATGGGGCTGAAAGCAAAACTAAGTGCCGTATTTCCAAAAAGCATTACGGGAGACCCTGCTGATTTCAAGCTTTGCAATTTAGATTTCTTCTGAAAGTTGTACAGGGTTTGCCTTTTAATATTTTGTTTTGTTCACCATGTATTCTGATCTCTGTAGTTATTAAGAGCTAAGCCTTTCAACTCTTTTTATGGGGCAATTAAAGGGGGAAGAAAGGGAATAGGAGCAGAACTATCTTGCCACTAGTCAATGTCATCAGTCTGATGTCCTGGGATCCACTTTACTGCAAATCTCAGACTCTGTAAAAGAATAGAAGCTTTATTTTCAGCCAACCACCAAGGAGTTAGCTAACTGCTTAAGAGTTAGCTAGTTACAGTGTAATGTCTTGCCTCTCCCTCTATTGAAAGTAAATAAAAAGGAAAGGTTAATCATGGCTGAGTAAAAGAAAAGTCATTATTCAGAGTAAAAGGAAATGTGTGTTTGTGCATGTTAGTGGGACTGTTTCTGAAAGAGTGAGAGAAAATGCTTTCTTTTTTATGAATAAATTAATTCTTAGGAATCCATGTAACCTGCCAAAAGTAGCTTCTATCAGAGTTACGGAGCATTTTGGGATCCTCATTAAGTTGATGTGGTCTAGATAATATTTCTTTTCCATGATCATCTTGAATGCCATACTTCTTTTCCCATTACGCAGAGCCACCTACTCTACATTACTATATCAGTCATCTGATACAGGTTGATATGGGAGAAAGACACAACCACTTAACTCAAGTGATCATCACAAGATACGCTAGTCAGAAAAAGAATGTATGGCAGGATATCACAACACCAATCTGATTTCTCTCGTCTCTCTTAGTTGTGCACTCCTCACTCAGCCTGTTATTTGGGATTCACAATATTGAGGGGACATGATGCTAGGAAAAGCTTATGAAAGAAAAAGATTCCATTTTATTTTACTTTCTTTCTGTAGGGGAGAAAAACTAATGTCTTTCCCTCACTCATCAAAAGGGTCATGACTGACATCCCTATAAAAAAGAGACAGATTAACAAGAGAAAAGCATAATAAATTTATCAATCAAAATTTTATGTGACACAGAGCCTTTAGAATCGAAGACCCAAAGGCCTATGGCAAGTAGGGTATTTTTGTGCTTAGGTTTCTTTAAAAACGGACCGTCATGTAGACATATAATTGGATAAAAAGAGATATGACCTAATTAATGGTAATAAATGAAAGGGAACTCAGCAAGACCTGTTTGTTCAGATTATTCTTAGCCTCTCCGTGTGGCATTCCTTTCCTCTGAATATAGATCAGGAGCCCTCCAGAATGAGCGTCTCATGACCTACTTCACGTGAGGTAAGTCAGATAATTCCTTTATGACCACGCTTCACAGAGAAAGGTGAGGGAAAGTGAGACTGACCTCACTTTTGCAGTTTTTCTCAATTGTCAAAGTGCCATATTTTGGGGTATCATGTTCTGAGACCCAACATTTCATGTTTATATAAATTGTGTTCGGAAAGGCCTTTTTTTTTTTTTTTTTTTTTTTTTTTGTAGCATGGGTAGAAATGCTCCTTTCTCAAGTCCCACTGATATTCAGCTTGACAGTTAGAGAGCACTTAATTAGTCCCAAGAATCTACTTATTAAAACTTTATTTGTGCTCCAGAGAGTCACAAGGACAGAAAGACAAGTTTCTTGGTACTGCTACACAGACCTTAAATGTAACCACATAACTTATGCAGGGTTGCGTCAACCCAATCTAAACAAGTAGCTTATTCGGAAGCACAAATTTGGATTCGAAATTTGACAAAACATTACAAAAGTGATCAAAGCACACAACATTGGTTTTGGAGATATTGCTGTGCTTTTCCTGTTGTAATCTTGTATTAGTCCATTCTCACATTGCTATAAAGATCTATCTGATACTGGGTAATTTATAAAGAAAAAAATTTTAATTGGCTCACAGTTCCACAGACTATACAGGAAGCATGGCTGGTAAGGCCCCAGAAAAGTTACAATCATGGCAGAAGGCATAGAGGAAAGTGGGGCGTCTTACATGGCCAGAGCAGGGGGAGAAGAGAATAAAGGGGGAGGTGCCACATACTTTAAAACAAGTAGTTCTCGAGAATACCCACTTCTGTCACGAGAACAGCAAGGCGGAAATCTTCCCCCGTGACCCACTTATCTCCACCAATTCCCTCATCCAACATTGGGGATTACAACTGGAACTGAGATTTAGGCGGGGGCGCAAATCCAAACCATATCAAATATATACACAAAAGTAATTGAAGGACGTTAATATCATCTACTAGAATCCTTTCAATTACAGATTTTAAAAATATGTCCTAAAGAATGGTAAAATTTTCTAAATGAAGGTGCTTGTCATTTCCTCTGTTTAAGAAAATAAGAGAAGAGGAAATAATACGATGTAAGAGAAGGAGCCTTTCATAAAGTCATGAGCACTTACTAAAGAATGCAGCCCTTCCCAGGAAGAGGGTTTTGTTGTTGCTGTTATTTTCCCCCTTTCTTATAAGAATTACTTATTAAGGGATTTATTTACATTGACACAAACTGCCAGATTTGCATCTCCCCTCATTTGCATAATCTTGCCTCTTCAAATTAGGGGTTAGTTTTTACTCTCCAACAGCTAATTTTCCTTAAACACAAGGAGAGGACCTAGCTATCTGCATAAGGCATTTTATATGCAAATCTAGCCAGTCAACAGCAGAGTGGACGCTGATTAAATACAGGAGATGCTAATCATAATGACTTTTAAAGTTACAGAGGCAGACAATATCCTTGTTAAGGTTCTAAGGATTCCAGAGATAGAGTCTAACTTACTCTGTAGAGAATCTTTTAGTTGGCCATTGCGATACTATTGATATGCTGGTATTGGCCAGAGCGGCTAAAGTCATGGAACCGCTGAAATAGGATTAACATGAGATGACAATGTTGGAAAGTCTTGCTCTTTTTTGGTCCTTGGGAAATTGAGGGAGGCAGAAGGGGGCTGACAATTGTTTCTTTTCTCTTTTGCTTCATCTTTCTAGGGCTTGTTTCATCAGCATATTTTTTAATAGTGCCTTGAATGTAGATCGCTCCTTCCTGCTGAGCTAGTCAAAGTGCTTTACATACATTATCTCTCATTTGTCCTCCCCTAATCCTCAGAGTTTGATAGATGTCAAAGGAATGTCCTTTTTTTTTTTTTTTTTAACTTCTGGGGTAAACCAGAGCCACTAGAATGAAAGTACAGGGGAAGAGTAATTTTCCAAGATGGCATCAAGTTTTAGAAACCCTTATGACTGAGGAAAAAAGAAAAATATCTTATCTGGTATGCATTACTACCATTCATCAATAGCCCACTTTCCTTTCTTTCCTGAACCTGAAGAGGCTACACTGCTCATTTTTCTTGCCATGAGGTGAGCCATGTAATTTTTTTGACTTACGAAAAGTGAGCAAAAATAAACTTACTTTCTGACCAAAAAAAGTAATTCACAATTCCCTTTTTTCTTCTCTTGTTCATCAATGGGTAATACGGAATAGAGCCATGACAACACACACACAAAGACCCACGTATATGCACACATTGTATTTATTTGAGGAAGAAATATAAACTTTCTGAGGTTTGGAGTTTACTTGTATCAGTATAAGCTTTGCTTATTCTCACTGGTACATCCTGCTTGGGTAATACTTAAACACAATAAAACAACAATACTCAGCTACTTAAAGTATGTCTGGAACCATGGACTGTGTAAATTGACAAAAACATATTCCCATCAAGCAAATAAGTTATTTATTATAATGCAAATTTAACAAATCAATGAACTAAGTATATGTTACTATAGCTCACTATTCCAAGTTCTTTTCCATATTAAACATAATAAATTGTACTGATTTTTCTTAATGTGAAAAAAGCATATAAATTGAAAATAACTATGAAATACAAAAAGAGGCACACACGCACAAAAAAGAAAAGAGAAATAATGTTCTTCCATATCCAGAGCTAACCACTGTCATTGAGTAGCATTGGATGCATTGTTTAATAATTTTCCACAAAATGAACAAAGAGAGTTATAATATTGTTTCACCTCTTTGTTCCCTGCAACAAGGGTTACAAAGCCGAAAAGACACCAGAAGACAATCTGTTCACTTGAACTCTGCGCTAGTTTGGATACTAACTAGCTGGGAGACTTTGCAAACGGTGTAACTGTCTCTGACTCTGTTTTTATAATTGGTATCCATATCTCCCAACTTTTTGTTCCTTTCCATGAGATTTTAATCTCATAGCTGTGGTTTAGGTGATTATTATTTAGCTGTGAGTCAATTCACTAGAAACAGCTGAAAGTTGATTCATCAAATGATTAATTTCCCGAATAACTATTTCATGAAACTTTTAATATTTTAAAAATGAACCTATAATAATTTTGTTAGGAATATTCAATAGTAAATATTTTATAAAAGTATATTTTATCACAGTAATAAAAATGTTGGCATATATTTTTATGCTTTTTTATTTTACATTTTAAGATTATGCTGGTATGTTTCTATTCTAATCTTTTATTTCACTTTTTGTTTTGGCAATCTTTGCTTTTTTTTTTTTTTTTTTTGAGATGGAGTCTCATTCTGCTACCCAGGCTATAGTGCCCTGGCACAATCTTGGCTCACTGCAACCTCTGCTTCCCGAGTTCAAACAATCCTCCCACCTCAGCCATCCAAGTAGCTGGGATTACAAGTATGCACCACCACACCAAGGTAATTTGTGTGTGTGTGTGTATGTGTGTGTTTTTATTACAGATGAGGTTTCACCATATTGGCCAGGCTTGTCTTACACTCCTGACCTCAAGCAATCCCCCGACCTGGACAATCTTTATTTTTTAGCCTAAGAATTATTGGCATTTCAAACCATTTAATTCTTTCTTTAAAATTTTGCATTTATATTTAATAAATTTCAAATTTATGATTGCAATCATATAGGGGGATATAATAATTCCTGAGAATATGAATTTCCTTTTCTCAGCATTGAGTAAAACTTTTGATGTTGGGTATTTGTGTAAACTGCTACCAAGTGGAATTATTCAAACTGACTTTCATAGCTTCCAAAGGTTAGCAACGTCTAAGGTGATAGGATTTTTCTGGTAATTTCTTTCAAATACTTCTCAATTTAAAATAATTAATATTTAATTTAAAGTAAAAATAACTTTAAATCAATATGATTAGGGTAATTTTTAAATTTAAATTTTATATTTATATAATTTAAATTTTAATTATTAAAATATTTTTAAATTTAGGATTATAAAATTAATTGTACACCAGTATTAATTTTATTCATTTTCAATTTACTATTTAAATACAATTTATATGTATTTTCATCATTAAAATGTAACATTTAGACTTGAATAATTTGTGAATAAAATCTAAAAATGTTTAACCTTTTAAAAATTTCAAAAGCTATTTAAAAGTTCTGAAAGCAATATGAAGTAGATAAGATAAACCAAGTGAAATGTCAACATCTTAAATAAGAAAATATTTAACGTATTTTTTAGTGTATAACATTTTATAATGTTTTATTTTCTGAAGTTTATTCTTTACTTTTTGTAAATTCTTCAACCTAAACTTAATTAATATTGAGAAAAATTTGATTCAACCATCATTAAACTGAAATTCTGATTACTTCTGGAAACAGCAAACAAAAAAAAAATCATTATCACATTGAACATTGGTTCAATGTATTCTTTTCTGAATTATTTCATTAACTTTTCCCCAAGTCCTCAATTCCTGTCAAACCAAAATTTACCACCAAATGACCAACCCCCAAATGAAATGAAAAAGAATAATAGCAACAACAGTGATAGTACTTTGGATTTTTTTAAAGTTATTTCCTAATAAAACATAACATTAAATTTCTTTACAATATACAGCAAAAATTTTGAACCATTTTGACAATATACTGTCTAATTTCACTGACCCTCTTCTCCACCTAAAGTGACTTGCCTCATGTGCGAGCTATGCTTGCCTGGCTCATAAAATTTATTCAATAAACATTGTCCTAAGATTCCTCTGTGTCAGGTACCATCCTTAGAGGGGTAAGGAGAGAAAGCTTCCCTCTTCACCCACTGAGGGATCACAGAAAATGAACTACAAAAGATGCTTAATAGAAGTGAAAAAGCGTTCACATTTATTTTAATGTTTATAGCACGGCAGAATCACAGAGAAGTGATGACCCAGTGAAGCTGGCCTTGTTTTCTGGGGCGTGACCTGAAGTTCTTTGTCTCATGGCTAAGGAAATCTTGGGTTGCTGTTTCACAGTTGAATACAGAGGCTTTTATAAGAAACCAGTGAGGGCTGGGTGTCTCATTGCATAAGTTGCGAATTTGTGGTAGCTCTACACCTTCCTCCTAGTGCACATGCCAGCCCTTAGCTTGCTTTACTCCATGTTGCTTTATTCCCCTTACTGTGCATATGTCAGGGGATGGAATTTTCCATTGTGGGCGTGTTTGGGCAAGTCTCTTACATAGTCTTTCTTATCTCTGGGGCTGTGGACAGGTCTCAGGCAAGCCTCTCTGTGCAAGTTCTTTTAGTTTCCAATTTCTGTGCCTGCAGGCTGTTTTTTCTGTTTGAAAGAACTCAACTGAGGACCCACCCTAACTGGTGATTTCTTCGTTCCTCCTCTCTCACCAGTAACCTAGTGGGGTACTGATGCTTATATACCCTTTTTTATAGAGGAAGGGAGATTGGGACATAGGAATAAATGATTTCAGAGGAGAATGAATGAACCCAAGAGACAGACATTATCTTGTGAAGGAGGCTCTGAAAATTGAATGGAAGAAAGAAAAGAATAATTGTTTGGGATAAAGTTCAAAGTTTGTCTAGACTCTAGGTGTGATGCTTAATTTTCAATATCTTCCTCTGTAACAGGAGTTTTAATCTTCTGTTAACAAAATTTCAAGGAAAGTATTGCAAGGAATTGTTTTCTTCTTCGGGGGTCTGGTTTTTAGGCAGATAAAGGAGCTTCGGAAAACAGCTTCATTCTATGCTTTGGGAGAGACAATGTATTGTGAGACAGGGGAGAAGATGAAGGTCAGAGAGGACATTAGGCTACTTCTTTAGTTTAGCATGCAATAGCAATATATTTTGGGCTGTCAGTCTCTGGTCCCCAACTTTTCTTTGTTTAAAATGTCCCCATAAGTTTCACATATTTAAAACTGAGTTAGTGGCTATGGAGGAAAAAATTGAGCTCATACCTGAATGTCAGAGGATCCCATTTAACCAGTGTTCCCTTCCTGGGAATAGGACTTCTAATTAAACAGTTGTGTTTTATCCTATAAGATGGTGTTGCAGATAGGCTGTCAAAGTCAGGCATTTATATATCATGTAACCAAACAGATCGCTAATAAAAGGGATTTCTATGAAAACAGAAGAAAAACAAAGTTAATATCTGTAGTAGTCTATGAACTAGTTTCTTTAGAATTTGTAGGAAGGTCATTTGAGATCAGTCCTTATCTCACAGATTTTTCTGGTTTGTAGTTTGTATATACAAATATAGAAAGTGTATCCAAATATAAGCTGTTATAATAATTTTTCTTCAAAACCATGTTGGCTAACTTGCTCCAATTGTTTTTAAAGGACAGTTTTAATTTTTAGTGCTTCTAAACCAGAAGGGTAGAAAAAAAAAAAGGAAAATGTTAATCTGGATAAGTCACAGGCAGATATTACAGTAAATTAAAAATTCAGGATCTCGTCCAGATTGTAGGTAAATAATAAGATCTCAAAAACAAGGGGCAGGGTTAGGATCTAGAACTGAATAACAGGTGCAATATAGTTTTCTTCTAAAATATATTTTTTCTCGCTTACTCCCATTTCTACCAAAGATAATCACAGTAAGACTAATTTATTTGCAAAATAAGTTTAGTCTTTAATCTCATTATTTATATAACTTCAGCAAGAATTGTGCTAAATTGACTATATATTTTGACTATGGCTCTTTTTAACTTTACTTGAATTTATTTATAGGAAACTTCAGATTGGACTTTTAAAAGGCCTTATGAGAGTTAAGAGGCAAGTCAATGACTTAGGAGCCAAGCCAACCCATCAGACAGGGTCTGAAATACCTGTACAAATTGGGTATATTTCTCTTGCCTTGAGGTTTCCAAAATATCCTGAGATTCCTGGGCCTGTCAAAAAGTGACATTCTTTACCTACCACAAGATCTTGAACACTGTAAGAAAACTAGGTATACAAAGTGCCAGACCAATTTTATTGAAGGGACTTTTTTTTTTTTTTTTTTTTTGCTTCATAAAAGACAACCGTATTATTTCAAAGTAGTATGGTCATATCTGAAAATATGACATTTCAGTCAAAGTCTTTTTGAAATGACCAATATTTACCATTGTGTCCTAATATAGAAAACAAAAACAAAAACATAAAAAGACTCTATTTGACCTCATACAAATAACTAAATTTTCATAAAATGAGAATATTCACAAATAATTTCTGAATTCTAGAGGACTCAGGTAGAGAAAAAGGTAAATGTTTCAGTTTTTCTTACTAAGTATATTTGACTAACTTGCAGTAAATCTATAGATAGGTTAAAATGAAAAAAATTTCTTAACTCTAGAAAACAAAATATTTTATGTATCAAATAAAACGTCATTAGAAACCATTTTAGTCCTTTATCAGTTCAGCCCCACGTAGTTATTCTTGCTCTGCCTGATGTCAAGTAAGCAATTTTATGAGTCCAGTTTTTATTTTTTCATTAGAGTTTTAGAATTTTTACTCAGTCAAATGGTATGTTCTCAAAGTTGTCAGAAACCTGAGTTTAAGGGTACTTGTTTTAGTTTTTTCCATCAACCTCCTTGAAGAAACAACACTAGGATTTGCAAAATGCTTTCAGAAAAAAAGAAGTCAGAAGAAAGCAATTTACTGTAGACAGCCAAGTTTTCAAATAGCCATAATTAAAGACACAATTGACAAGGAAATTTTGTCATTTTCAGTGTTCTACAACAGTTAAATGTACTAATCATAATTATGACTGATAACATACACAATACATATCAGAATTTTAGCAATATTATATAATTTTGGAACATATATTGAGAGCATGCATATGAATATAACCTAAAGAAAGTTAAACATTATTTCTTATTTGAAACTGTTTCCCATGTAATTTAGCAATTAAATTAGCCAATTATCGTCTCTTCCAGAGGCTTAAGAGGTCCTCTGGACCATCCTAAACTTAGTTTGTGGTCAAAAAGACTTAATACTGATTTTAAGAATTTTTTTTTCAAAAATAAATATTTAAAATACTTACTCAAAATAAGATCACGTTATTGTAACATAAAAGTCTTTAATTTAGCCAAAGGGATTATTAAAATATTTCAAAAAACAAATCAGTCTTTCATAAAGAAGACACATAGTTTTCTAAATAATCAGAAGACCTAATGAAGACAGTAAGCCATACAGAATTTCTTTGTCTTTCTCTTTTCAATATTTTTTAGTTTATTCAAATAGTGAACAAAAAAATATTGACTTTTATCACTATTACAGAAAAAGGTTGTTTTTTTATTTTTTTAAATTTTTTTATTTTTTTTTGGTTGGTTTGTTTTTAGACAGAATTTTGTTCTTGTTGCTCAAGCTGGAATGCAATGGTACAACCTCAGCTCACTGCAACTTCCACCTCCCGGATTCAAGTGATTCTCCTGCTTCAGCCTCCTGAGTAGCTGGGACTACAGGCATGCGCCATCATGCCTGGCTAATTTCGTATTTTTAGTAGAGACATGGTTTCACCATGTTGGTCAGTCTGGTCTCGAACTCCTGACCTCAATTAATTCACCCGCCTCGGCCTCCCAAAGTAATGGGATTACAGGTGTGAGCCACCGCACCTGGCCAGAAAAAGGTTGTTTAAAGGAGAACATCACATCTTAGTTTTGTGTTAGAGTACTTTTTATATTAAGGCTCACCTAAAATTAAAAAATCTTTATAATACATTTATTTAATTTCAGTAAGTTTGATTACACATCAAATTTATTTTAGGAGATTTATTTTTTATAACTTGCATTTTTTATTTGTTCAGTTTTACTTATATCATTTTACTCCTTTATTTATAAACAACATTTAAATAATGTGTAGATAAATTACCTGTAATAAAAACTATCCCGGCCCGCGGGATAGTCAGAGCAGGCCCTGGAGGAAGGGGTGGGAATTTGGGGAACAAGAGACACGAGAAATGGAGACAAGACAGTGCTCTCATCAAGTCTCATTTAATGGCGGTAATGCACTGCCTTATATACACTTGGAAGGGAAGGGGTTGGGCTAAGGCGGAAATGATCTCATTGCCAAGGGCGTGGCCAGGTTAGTTTCGGTTTCTCCGGTCGGACGTCATGTTGCGCTTGCGCTATTAAGTAACAATTTTCCCGGGCGCGGGAAAAGTGAGTGAAGAAGAAGCAGGAAGAGCGCCATCTTTAATGAGGTATTAGTACAGGGGAAAAAAGGCAAAGATAGGGAGAAGGTGTGGGGTGGAAATGAATATAGCTCAGGCGTTTAATCCTCAATTATTATTCGCTATGGCCGGGGCATGCAGCTCCGGACAAAAAACCCCATTCTTATGTCTTTTTCAAATCTTTTTCACCAAAAATATGTCTTATCCTCTCTGTATACTTTTCTTTATTTTTAGTAGTTTCGATTACATATGTTAATTACAATTTTAACTTTAATAACTCTAATTTACTATGATAAATCTAAGAAGTAAGCAATTTAAATTTGTATCATATTAGTATTTATAAAATAAAGTTGTTTTATAATTTTTAGCAATATAAGCTTTTTATAGAACAACTTTATGTAGAACAGAACATACTTAATCACATACCCAAATATTTTATTTTTAAAAGAAATTTAGAAAGCAAATAAATTTATACCTATATATAGCAATTTATGTTCTAGTATTTTATTTATTTCTTTAATATAAATGACTCAGATATTTTGTGGTTATCTATTACTTGATTTAGCATTACATGACTTTAAGATTTTAAATTACTGAAAGAATTTTGAAACTGTGCCACGATCATTTGAAAACATTTATCCCATTTATATTTACCTAATTTATTCATTTTTAACAAATACATTTGAGTTGTTTTTGAAAAATAGTGAGCTATTTGGTTTTTTTTTTTTTTAAAACAGCAAAACTTGGCTCATCCTGCCTCATTAACTGTTATTTTGAGCCTGGATTCACACAATAGGTGTGGAGCCCCGCACTGAGGACAGCACTGTAAAGATGACACTTGGATTATCCAGCTCCTCTTAGCATGACCAAGAGGCAGAGCTGGGCAATGGAGGATGGCGCCATATCAGATTTGGCTCTACCCTATAGCTGATAGCCTAGGTGCTGCAGACACACATATGTCCGCAGGCTTCACCCTGGCCACATAGCTAACCCCAGAATCAAAAGGCTCAAAACCAAAGACATAAGCTCATAGCAAGATTTACCCAAGGCTATGTGGGACTCCAGAAGGCAGCCCTCATAGCTTTAACTCACAGACAAATCAAGCAAGGGTCAAAAATATTATAGAAGCAACTATTTTATGGCCTTATAACATCTATTAGAGACAGTATAAACCTATCTAGTCCATAGGCCCAGGCAAAAATGTCTACCCTGAAATCAGATTTTTAAAAAAAATTTTAAACTAATTTTATTTACTGAAAATTATTAAAATGACGTGAATTTAAAAGACTTTGAGCTAGTTATTCACTTAATTTATGAGTGTTTACGCTAAGTCTGTTTGTTGCCCTCTAGACAATACACAAACACACGTACAGATATATACATACCTGTAATAGACATACAACACACATATCTACACATGTATTCAAAAGCCAAAGAGATCAGGGACCTCAGTGTGAAAGAGGGCAGGGCTTTAGATCAGGGAGGAACCTGTTTATGACACTTGGTTTTCTGTGAGAAAGACAGAGGACTCCAAAAGAGGGAGTCAGTGATGCTGTTTTTGTTGTTGTATTTCAGAGGGTTTTAGAATCACTAGAAGTCTCTTTTACATTCCTTCAACTGGCATCAAATGTGGCAAAAGAAAGGAGGGGCAGAAGTAAATGAAAGAACGAGTCTTATAGGAGCCAGTTTCGGGAGATCTTAAGTTTTCAATTAACAGAGGTTTCAGTGGGGAAAAAAGTGGTGGGGGGGTGGATCTAGTCAACTAAGACGTTTCCATGTTACAGATAGAATTCAAAAGAGGACAAACATGTTAAAAATATATGTATATGTTGAAATATTGGCTATTAATTAAGCCAACTTCTGCCCATAGAGCTTTAAGAAAGGAAAGCTTTTACGTATTTGATTATTAGGTTTTTATAGGACAAGCAGCACACTTTTTGCTGTCTGAGCAGCCAGCCTTTTACCTGAGCCAAGGGAATGGAGGTGAAGGGAGCCACAGCAGCTGCTCTGCAGGAGCAGCCCCTGCCTCTCGCCACCTGGGAGTGGCCTGCCAGGCTTGCTTGTGGCTTCAGATTCAAGTGGTGGCTAAGGCATGTCTTTTTTGAGTCACATAATTATTTACATTTCTAGGGGACCAGTTTTCTGACCAGGAGTTAAACCCAGGCCACAGCAATAAAATAATGAAATCTTAACTACTGGACCACAGGCTGGAAGGGCACAGTTTTGTAAATCATGCAGAGAATCAAAGTAGGGAGTCTGAGTGTATAAATGATTTTAACTTTGGTTCTAGGTCATATTTCTGTTTTTTGTTTTGTTTAATTTTCTCAAAACTATTTCTTGGGCTAGGTATGACATTATTATGTATCTTTTAAAATTTGATCATCCCATAAATACAAACAAGGCAATTGCTTTGGGTGAGAATCTGCAAAAGCTTTTTCAAATGTATACATCTTTTTTAAATAGAAAGTCCTATTGTCTGACCATTGACAATGAGGATTTCTAATTGTGCATTTACGTCAATAGCTACTCAGTCCAATAAACCTCTTCATGGAAAGACAAGGAATTAATTTTCCAGGCTTAGAATAAGTTTTAACCATATAAGCAAGACATATTTCTGGAGGGGGCATAGGAGAGGCAGCCCCCAGCTTCCATCAAAATTTACTTCCAGAGATATGCTAATATAGCAAAGGATCTTTGTTACCATGGGCAGTTAAGGATGATGTTTGCGGGGATAATAACTCTAATCTCCTCCTGAGCACATGGACATGTAAACGTGTTGGGATGCCTCTAGTCACAGACCCACTAAATCTGTGACATTGGTCAGGCATGTCGGAATTAGACTTCCCCTGCACTCAACAAACAACAAAATAGAGACAACAAAATTCCCTTTTGCATGAGACTCTCAATTAAGATAAACTCCTCTGAGATCTTGGCATGTTTAGAATAAAGAGTGTGCTGCTTCATATTTTATGTGTTGGGGTTCCCAGACTTTTCAGCCTGTCCACTGAACATGACCTGAAAATCACATACTCCTGAGTGATGGAAACCAAGAGAGAGTGCTCTCACTTGTTCATAAGTCAAGCTCTCAAGGACATAAAACAAGACTAGAGGGCAACCTTATCTGGTTTTTATTTTGAGGATCCAGAGCACAAGTTATCTAAACAGATGCTGGTCTGATGAAAACTGTGAAACTTACCAGTTTGTGAAAGGCTCACACAATGGGCTTATGGGGGCTCCCATTTCTACCCCATGGTACCTGTCTTTATTACAAAATGACACAGGAAGTCAAAGACAAAGGAAAAAACAAAGACAATTTCTGGGAGAAAAAAGGATCATACCATGTGAATATTTATAAAAAACACACACAAGAGTTGCCAAACCTAAGATGAGTCATACAAATCCTTTTCTTGCGTTAATCTTAAATTTGGAAAGAAAAAAGAGACAAGCAGAACTTTTATTGTCTGCTGGACAAAATTCCATAGACAGAGATCCAGTGGAAATCTGATTGGTAAGACCCTTTTGCCAGCTTGTCAGGTCCTGGGTTCCCTTGACTGAAGCTCCTAGAAGAGTAGAGTAGATTTGGTTTACCCTGTTCCCTGTGCCAAACCTGTACGGGCCAAGAGGAAGATTTTCTCTTCACTCGCTGAAGGTTCACACAAAATGAACTGACAAAGGGCAGATCAATAGGAAAAAAAAAAAAAAAAAAAAAAAAAAAGCCATACAGATTCATTTTAACGTGCATAACACTGGGAAATTGCAGGAGAATGCCCAATAACTCAATGGAGTGTAGATGCTTATATACTTTTCAACAGGGGAAGGGGAGATTGAGTATAAAAGGAAATAACTTTTAGGGGAGAAATAATGGACTCAGGAGGCAGACATTATCTTGTGAATGATTCTCTTTCAAAATTGAATAGAATCAGCGAACAAAATACGGTTTGGGACAAAGTTTGAAATCCTTCTGGGCCCTAGGTGTGGTGTTTAATTTTCAATCTCTTTCTCTGTAATATGAATTTTAATCTTCTCTGGTTAATGAAATTTCAGGGAAGAGATGGAAGGCAATTGCATTCCTGTTTTGGAGATCTGGTTTCTACGTAGATAAGGGAGCCTCAGACAACAGCCTCATTCTGTGCTTTGAGAGAGACAGAAGACTAATAGACAAAAGGGATGGTGTTGGGGCAGGAGTCAGAGAGGCCTTGAGGCTGCTTCTTTAGCCCAACATGTCAAAGCAACATATTTTAGGGCATCATATTTCAAGCCCCAACATTTCCATAGAATGAGAAATGGCATTGTTACCATGGGCTTGTGGTCAATTGAGACAACAAAAACAACAAAATAGTATAGAATGTGTTTTCTGCCTGAACTGGCATTGTTTATGAACCACTGCAGTGAAAGAGTCCTTGTCACATGCAAGTGTGTTGGACATCTTGCTCTCCAAACTCTCTCTTTTCTTGGCATCTTTCTACTTCTCTTTGCCTTGTTCTTGTTCTTCTTCAAATGCCAGAAGAATGCTCTTTCTGGCATTCTTCCAATATGAACTTAAACATCACCACTTTAAACAAAGTTCCTGAAATAGACCTCTCTAAATTAGCCAAAATCTCCACTCTAGTTAATCTCTGTTATATCACTGTACTTATTCACTTAATAACAAAGATAGTGCTTATTACTACCTATAAAAACTTGTTTTACTTCTTTGTTTGCTTATTTATCAACTGTTATCTCCTGCTGGAATATAAACTTCATTAGGAGTTTGTTTTTCTGTTTTTATCTATTTTATACAAAGCCATTAACCCATAATTGGTGCTCAAATTTTTTTGATAATTTATCCATGTATGTATTCATCTATATATTCATTCATACATCAAATAAACATTTACTTAGCACTTACTATAGGCCGGGCATTTTTTTAAGTCATAAAGGGGACATAGGAGAAGAAAAATACAAAATCTCTGCCCTTATGACTATTGCAGTCTAGAGATGGAGACAAACAATAAACAAATCGACAGGTAACAGATAGCATATGAGAAGTGGAAATGTGCTGTGGAGAAAAATAAAACACGCAAGAGAATAGGTGCCATTTGGAAGGGAGGTTTTATGCTACACATGGTAACAAAAGAAGGCCTCAAGGTGAGTGTGACATTTGAACAGAACACTGAAAGAAGTGGAATATTTACTGTAATTAAAAAAGGGAATATTTTGAATGGTCTAAAGAGAGAAGTGATCTGGCTCTTATTTTAGAAACATCATTTTGGCTCTTGGATTGAATAAGTATTGTAGGGGGCAGGATCTTGTGGAAGTAGGGAGACAATAGTACACAGTATGTAATTGTCCAGTTGAGAGTTAGCATTGCTTTGGACCAGGATATTAGTAGTAAAGTTCAGAAGACCTGTTTTACATATTTTGAAGTTACAACATATGGAATTTACTGATGAAATAGATATAGATATGTGAGAAAAAGAGAAGGTTAAGGGCAACGCCTAGATTTTTGGCCTGACTCCTTAGAAGGATGGAGTTTCCAGTTACAGAGAAGACCTGTGGGAAGAACAGGTTTGGGGTTAAGGAGTATAACTGGGGCATGTTAAGATGATAGACGGTTAGGGAGACCTTCCTGCTTCTGCAGTTTGCTCAATTTCTTTCCATTTAAAATACTCAATATGTCAAGGTGACATATTTTGGGGGAGCATTTCCTGTACCCCATTATTAGAATAAGGACCTTCTTGATGCTGCAGGAGCAGGAAGATGTAGAGGTGACAGGAAGAGACCCCTCTGATGTTGGGTTAAGAAACAGTGAATAAAGAATTGATATTTAGCTGAGACCTGAATGATGTGTAAGAGTTAGCTAAGTCAAGAATAGAATTTAGAGTGTTCATTTGCTTATTCTTGAAATTCAGCTCATGTAATTCTGTTTCTGGGATTTGGAGAGATAATAGTTATTTCAAAATGGGCAGCAAATTTATTAATCTATGTAAGTATACATTTTTATTAAAAAGCTTGTCACATAAGCTTTTTATAAAAATAATAAATACATCTTTATTTATTTGTTATTTATTTCTTCATTACATGCCACTGCCATTCTTTCTTATAATCTGTCTCCCACCTCCATCAGACA
This sequence comes from Macaca mulatta, assembly GCF_049350105.2. Taxonomy (NCBI): domain Eukaryota; kingdom Metazoa; phylum Chordata; class Mammalia; order Primates; family Cercopithecidae; genus Macaca; species Macaca mulatta. Next base: position 52,244,520 of record NC_133423.1, on the reverse strand, counting down.
CTCCCATAAACTCATTCCAGTGAAATGTTTTTCTTTGAAATAATACAAAACAAAGGGAAGATGGATTTGAGTATGGGGAATTTTATTTACAAAGGAAAATTTTGTTTACAAAGGAAAGATAAGATGTATTATACATTTCATGGAATAACTTGAATAAATTAATAGAAAGTTATCCTTGTAGTGCATTTTGACCTTGCAATTATTCTAAACGTATAATATTATTAGAGTATTGTGAATGAATACTGTGGTGTGCCCACATCCTCCTTCAGGACCACAGCCCTAATTTTCTCAACTCCCTGGAGCATCCTCTCCTCTGGAAGTTCCTTCTGATGAAGGAAATCCATCTTCCAAGGATAGCCTTCCTTTTTAGGATCAGCACAGAACTAATGAATATTTAATGCCAGGGTACAAGGGATTGTCTTGCACTTCGAGTCAGGACACCTCTGAAAAGCCATCTCAGCTCTATAAATCTCTATGAGGTTGGCTGAGGGCTCTCTTGAAACAGCATGAGTTCAATAGCTTCTTCAACCCAGTTCTATTTCCCTCACTCCCCTAAAGATAATATTTTTAAAGACACTACTCAGTAAACCTTCTGTAAGCACATTTCTGCTTCAGAATCTGTTTCCTGAGGAACCGTAATAGACAGAATCATTTAAATCATTTGCAGTAGATTGCTGTAGCAAATGGCATTTAAACTCCCCAGTTAGAATTAAGAATGTTCCCTTTGCTAAAAATGCTATTATAATTTTGGATTAAATCAATAAAAAATATCCTTCATTCCCATGTTGTGAGTTCTTGTTAACATGGGCTGAGTTTGGATTTTGATTCTCTAGCTCTCATCACTAGACGAATGAATAGATGAAGGTATAATACCTGATCCAAGAGAATAGCCTAAAGCCTCAGATAAAGGCCCTACCAAATGCTCCCATTATTTTTTGAGGTGTTCGTCTGTCTTCTGAAATTTTAGGACGTTAATCTGGATATTCTCTTTAGGAAGGCCAAGTAGAAAACATCCAGAATAGGACACAGATGATCCAAATTATGGAGGGCCAAGCCATCAATCTCACACACATGAATGATTTAGTAAATAAATAGATTTAGCCCTAAGAAGTTGAAGTCACATTGGACATATAAAAATACGATGAATCGAAATTATAAAGATGCAGTTGCTGCTCATTAGCAAGATAACTGGTTCACATTTGAAAAAATATACCCTGACATATTCTGTGAGGTCCTAAATGCACAGAACAAACTAAAATGAAGGTGACCAGGAGCCAGGGATGATGCAGAAGAGATACAGGGATTGTCCTGCTTTGATTTTGCAACATTGAGACTTACACCAGGAAGGGTCTTAGTTTGAAATTCATATCTATACAATAAGGTAGTCTACACAGAAAGAGAAATACATGCACCAAAAATATACTTATGTTAAATGAATAAATACATAAATCTGTATACTAGTTTTCATAGTTGTAGATATGGAGACAAATGTTCTAAGATTATATTGTACCCTAGCTTTGGTTCATTTATTTTCACTGCTTTAGAGCATTACATTGGATGCATATAGGACAATGTGTTTATCATTCTTTTTATGGAAGTACAAATGTGGTAATTTATTTGTTTTTGTGATTACTGTTAGTACCCACAGTGCTGCTATGCATATCTTTATGCATGTTTCCAAGTGCACATGTGTAAGAATTTCTCTAGAATACGTAAGAGAGGCATGACTGATCTCAAGGTGTGAGAATCATTTCTTTTAATAGAAAATGCCAAATTATTTGCTAAAGTGATCAATATTCACTTCCAAGAGCAGTATGTAAAAATCAGTTGCTTCCAGACAGCACCAATACTTGTCTGACTTCTATATGTTATAGCAGTGCATTGTGCATGAAATACTCTACTATAGAGACTTTAAATTTCACTGTGTTGATTATTGAGAAATTGAGGGTCTTTTCATATAATTCACTTGATATCTTTCTTTCCTATTCTGTGAAAATGCCAGATCATTGCTTATAGTGTCTCTGTCAAGGGGAGGTATGCAGGTATTTTAAAAAATCTTTTTCTAGGAGTTCTTTACATATTTTGTAGGTAGTCTTTGTTAGTTATATATGTATGAAATATCTTCTTTCAGTTTGTATATTCTTTTTATTTGCTTAATAACATCTTGGATTAATGGAAAAGTTAATTTTAATATGTTCACATTTATTTGTCCTTTATGGTTTACATTTATTAAGTCTTGTTTAAGAGATTATTTTCTATGCAAGTGTTTTTGTACATTTTCTGTTGTTATAACAGAATAGTACTGATTGGGTGATTTATAAAGAGAGAAAGTTTATTTAGCTCATGGTTTGAAAGCTAGGAAGTCCAAAAGCACGGTGTTGGCATCTTGTGAGGAACTTCTTTCTGCATCATGACATGGCAGAGGGCATTGCATAGTAAGCTGGTGCGAATGTGCATGTGTGTCAGTGTAAATCTCTTTTTCTCATCCTATGAAGCCACAAGTCTCATCAGGGAGGCTCCTCACCCCTGTGACCTTTTCTTACCCTAATTACCTCCCAAAGGTTCCGCCTCCAATCGACATATGAATTTTGGAATCGAACCTCCAATACATGAAATCTGGGGGACACATTGAAGCCATAGCAGCAAGGTCTTTAAGAGATGCCAGGAATTTTTTGTAATTTTGTATTTATAATTTGGATACTTACATTTAAATTTTTAAATTACCTCAATGATTCCTGTGAAGAGTGTGGAGTAAAGATCCAAAATCCATTTTTAAAAATTTTATGGATAAGTGATTGTTCTGGCAAAATTTATTGATGACTTTGTTTTCTCTCTTACTACCTGGCAGTGTACTTGGTCACTAAGCAATTTGGGATGTAGGTCTGATTCCAACTCTAAAGGGTTTCTTATCTATACTGTCTTACTCCCATTTTATTTTTCTTTATATGTTACTGTAACTACCGAATAAATCTGGATATTTGGTAGTGTTTGGCCATTTTTAATATCTTAAATGTATTGTTTATTATTCTACTTTTTTCCTCCATACACATTTTAGCATCAGGTAATAAAATTGTTTAAAACTTATTGGCTTTAAAAATCCTGTTGGGATTTTTAATGGAATTATATTGAGACTATAGTTTATCTGGGGGAAAATTGTGCTATTTCAATATTGCATTCTCTTATTTATAAGCCTTGCCTATGAGTTCATTTACCTAAATATTTTCCAGTGTCTTCCAATAGACATCTATAACCTTATCCATGAAAGGCTTGCAAATTCTGCATGTTTAAAATGATCCATACTGAATTATATTCTAATGATTGTATGGCATATTCTTTTACTTTTTTATATTTTTCAATTATATCTATTTTAAATAATACAGTTTATTGCATATTAATAATGTTTCACAACAAAATGTCCTTAGAAATATTAATCTCATCATATAAAAAGAAAGTTAAAAAACCTATGACAAATGAAGGCAAGAAGAAAACAGCTTGAAGACATGTAAGCATTCCAGCCAACATCATTCCAGTGATGGGAAAAATTATAATACAATCCTTAGGAATGCATTTTTATAAATCCAGCTTTTGTGTTTTTCACTGGGATGTGTGTAGTGCTAGAAATTGTGCTCTGACTTATTCAGATACCAAGTTCTATTCTTGTTGGATTGATGTTTGAGGGTTTATGATAGATAGAAAAGTAAAATCTCACACCTTTACTCCCACCATCCTTACTTCTAAAGAAACTCTTCTGTTTGATACTCTTCCTGAAGTTTCTATTGACAGGACATCAATCATTTTATTTGTATACACCTTTTCACAACATTAAAAGTGCCTCACAAAACTAGTAACACTCAGTTCTCAACGTAGACGACAAGTTATTTGTTCAAAAGGCAAGCTTATCAAGCCTGCACCACTTACTTTCTGGGTCCAGAGCTATATTGGCTGAATATGAAATAAAGGTAGAATCTGGTGTCCATGCCATTAGACAAGCAGAGGCGCTATGAAAAAGTCTCTGCATCAGCTTCTTGGAATTGCAGGCTGTAAGCTCCTGGGTGTCTGAAGGGACCATATATATCCACAAGGTAAAAGGATGTGCCAGATTCTCCAGGAGCCTTCCATATGTAACTGCCGTAAGACTCAAATCTCTAGGCTAAAAATTATCATGGAGTACACACAGTTTTAGGGGCTACACTCAGTAACCAAGTCTCACTGCATACAGTAATTTTAACTAAAACTGAATACAAACACCATTTCTTTATTGGCAAAACGTGCAATCACTTTTCGTTTTAGCCATCCTTCAACATGAGCCATTCATTCAGGTGGAGTCTCCCTTCTCACTTTCTTTTCAGGCACCTCATCTTCTGCCCTGCTCTACCCTGCCCTATGACCTTTCTTCCAGGTTATCATAAGCACACTTCCTTTGTCGTCAGTCACCATATTACGCTGACATGATTCATCCTCTCTCTCTTCTGAATATTTTAATCTACATTTACAATCTTCATAAAATTTATTTCAATAGTATCTTAGAGATAAATTATATTTGCATATATGTATCTATGCCGTCTGTGAGTATCAGTTTGATGCCAGAGTTATGTGATCATGTAAATTTCTCTTTGATTTCCACAGGCCAGCTGTGTAATTATACTCATGGTATAATACATATAGCACATATACACACTCATATACACACACACATAGCAAGTATATATTAAATTTTCATATTATTATTTATATGTTGTTGTAGAAAATTTCTTGGTTCATATACTTATGTTCTTCCTATTAGAGTATTACTAAAAACTTGAAACAGAAGATGTGTATCTTTGTTCCCTAATTTCTTCCAGAAACAAAATAAAAAACTATGCCTGTAAAAGGCTGTACATAACAATTTTTGAGTGACTGGCATAACTAAGAAGTATGATAATTTTGTTTTATATACTGCTCATAGTAAAAAAGTGTGTGGCAGTGGAAAACTTGTATAAGTTTTAATACACATAGTTATTTTTAAATGATCATAAATATGAATTGTATGTACATATGAATTTACACATATAATCTATATAATTATTTTATGGTAATCAAGAAATTAGGTACTTCCACTGTAAAACATTATATATAGATATGTATATGTTAAAGAGAGGTTATTGTCTTTTATAACAATATAAGGCTAATTACAATATTAAGTATTTATTTCAATCGTTATTAAAATACGTAATTTATCATTGATATCAGTAGGTTTATTTCTTAGAAAAAACAAAATTTTATAGTTTTTAAAGAAACATGTTATGGCCTGGAAAAAAATATTTATAGTGTCTAACTTGTGCAAATATTTTCTTCTCAACAAATTCTCTATTAACACATACATTTATAGTTGTAAAACAACCTTTAAGCCACATTTTACTAAGCCCTAAAGCAGATGAAAATCAAATGCAGATGTGGAATGGGAGCCAAACAGATGCTGAAAAACTCTGTCAATATCCTAAAGGAATCCATTCCCTATCAGAAAGAAACTTAATTTCTACTATAAAGAATTTGATTATGTATTGTTATACAAAATGTGATTAATGTTTTGTGGTGATTAATCAACTGCAAAATATATAATTATGCCATCTGTATTTTTCCGGCTTCTTGTCACTTATAAATTCTGCAGGAGAGTTGGGAGGTGGGGTGTTGAGAACTTGTGGCATTTGGAGAGCTTTAAAGCCACAGGAGACTAGTCTGGGGGAACAGAGCAACTTAAAGACCTGGTGCTTATTCTAATGGAAAAGTACTAAAGAACATTAACAAAGAGACCCCCAAAGCCCACTGGCTCCCTGCAGAATGAAACACTGATAACGGAGGCCCATAACCTCCCAGACACAGCAAGAATTAGCACTTCTAGGTAAATTGCCACTTGCTTTTCACTCCAGAAATGGGTTACAAACTTCATCTTGGCTCATGGAAGTAACAGTTACAGTACTAAGCAAGGTTTATCATTTATTTCAAAACAAATAAAGTGAATACTTTTGCATTTCCATTCCACTATAGTTCAAGATGTAAGACTGTGATTAAGGCTTATGTTATGATTGATATTCATATCTTCCAAAAAACCATGAAAACTGTTAAGAGTTGTATTTATATGAGTGTCCCAGTTGGACAAAATTTCAATATAGTTGAGAGTTGCTTATTAAGTTCAATTCTGCAGAATACCTAGGATTTTAATATATTATTTTGAGCTAGGTAAGGCTAGATAATATGTTTCATTGTTTTTTTTTTTTTTTTCACTTTACTATTGCTTTGTGGGGGGAGCAATATATAGAAACAATTTAAATTGAGTTTTGTTTCAAATTCTTGATGGTTTTTTCATGAGAATAGCATTTTACTTGTGTGCTAAATGGTAGCACAAAGAGCTGTTGTAGTTGATTTTCTCTTAGTACGCCACCTTGACTCTGGATATACATCAGAATAACATGGAATTCACCTTTAAATGTAACTTCTGTGCCATACCTTCAGATAATGCTTGAGTCATTCAGGGGTAAGGTCCAAACATTGGTGATTTTAGAATTTCCCACATACTTTTCATGTAATGTTTATCCAAAATGAATATGCAGTAGGCCAATGGTTCTTCAAGTGAGGTCTCCAGGTCACCAGCATGAGCAACAGCTGGAACCTTTTTTAAAATGCAAATTATTAGACTCCACTTCAGACCTACTGAATCCAAAACTCTGGGAATGGGATCCAGGGATCTGTGAGGCAGTAAGCCCTACAGATAACTCTGGAGCATACTAATTGTGCCTCAAACTTCAGCTGGCATCAGAATCAGAATGTCTGATATTGTAGGTTTGGGGTGTGCCTCCGTAATTTGAATTTCTAATTAGCTTCCATGTAGGGCTGATGCTGCTTGTTCAGGAACTTTGGCCATTACTAGGCTAAAGTGTTGCCAAAATGTAATCTGAAAATAACATGACAATGTGTCTAGAGGTGTTTTAATCTGTCAAGTAGTATCACTTTTGATCTAAAAATTATTCTTTTAAAAAATTTATTTTGAGAGATAGGCTCTCTTGCTCTATCACTCCGGCTGAGCTCACTGTAACCTTAAGCTCCTGGTCTCAGGTAATCCTCCCGCCTCAGCCTCTCAAGTAGCTAGGACTACAGGTGGTTGCCACAGTGCTCAGCTGATTTTTTATTTTTATATTCTAGAGACAGCGTCTTGCTATGTTGACTAAGCAGGTTTCAAACTACTAGCCTCAAAGAATCCTCTCGCCTCAGTCTTCCAATGTAATGGAATTACAGGCGTGAGTTACCGCACCCAGCCTAGAATTACTCTCCTTTAAAAAACAGGCTTTGTAGCAAACTATCACAAGAACAGGAAATCAAACACCGCATGTTCTCACTCATAGGTGGGAATTGAGCAATGAGAACACCGGGACACAGGAAAGGGAACATCACACACCGGGGCCTGTTGTGAGGTGGGGGGAGGGGAGGGATAGCATTAGGATAAATACCTAATGTAAATGACGAGTTAATGGGTGCAACACATCAACATGGCACATTTATACATGTGTATCAAACCTGCACGTTGTGCACATGTACCCTAGAACATAAAGTATAATTTAAAAAATAGGGTTTGTAAAACTTTTAGTTTTAAATCACACCAAGTCTCTGTTCCACTTTTAGAACAAAAGCTATTTGTGGACAGGAGCTCCTGTCTTGTTGGTTACTGACAGCACAATTTAGCTCTCAGTAAACATTTGTAGAATGAAGGAGTACATGAAAGCCTTTGTTTGTTTCTTTTGTTTTTTACTGACTTATAAACAACACACAATTATTCATCACTGTTCCAGAGGCTAGAAATTCCAAGATCAAGGTACTATAAGATTCAGTGTCTGATGTGGCCTCACTTCCTGGTTCATAGATGGCCACGATTTTGCTGTGTCCTCACATAGTCGAAGGGGAAAGATAGCTCTCTGGGACTTCTTTTATAAGGGCACTAATCTCCTTCATGGGGTCTGCCTATTCGTGTCCTAATCATCTTCCAAAAGTCTTTTCTCAAAATACCATCATGTTGGGGATGAAGTTTCAGTGTATGAATTTGCATGGAGTTGGGGGAACATTTTTTAGGGCATCATATGTCCCAGGGTAAGTGTATCCATGGAGGGTTAGCATTTAAAATTTTATAGTAATTTGTCAAACTGCATTATGTTTGTTTTCATGTAATAATAAAAGACACATTCAGGCTTGTATTTTTTTAATACCTGCTTTAATTTCATTTTATTTTCATAAATTTAGTATCTACTTTAAGCTCATTGTGTTTTCATATATTAGTTTTAATAAAAGTATTCATACACAATAGATTGGTGGGGAAATATATTTAAAACATATATTTGTGTATTTATAATATATAATTCATATATAGTATATATATTTTAAAAATATAGTTTAAAAAGTGTAACCAATACGGCTAGTCTGAGTACAACTTATTGGACCAGAAATCACAGCCTCAGACAATGACTGCTTGATAGAAATGTGTTCAATGATCTAGAACTAAAATTTGGAGGAATATGGGTTAACATTTGGAGAAACAAGTGTTCTGCTATCCATGGTACTGAATCATCATTTCTCACTAGGGCCTGGTTATTTCTTCCAACCTTGGAACACTGGTTACTCTAGACCAACCTCAGTGAACATGTATTTTGATGGAACTCATCAGTAAACTTGGCCTAGACAGAGATTTGACTTTTTTCCCATAGTTGTTTTTATTCATTGACAAGCTGTTTTGAAATAATATTAACTGGAGATATATCTGGTGGAAAGATTAAATCCATTAATTAAATTCACTACAAGCAAATATCTACTGTCTGCTTTTCTTTTTTATTCTGAACCAGTTATTATGAAGCTGATCAAACAGTTGATGCTACCACTGCAGTTATTTTTCATTTATATGGCTTTAATATCTTTAAACCTTTAATATTGTCAGTTATAAAATTATGAATCTGCCATTAGCAACTTATAAAGGACAGAGTCACTCACTCGTAAAGGAGAAACCACATTTTCTCTTGTTTCTTTGTCTACATTTTCTGATAATTGTAATAATAAAATTGGAAATATAGAAAGAATTTTGTGGCAGTTTAATTGGGTTTGGGGAATTTTTACAAGTTTTAAGACTATGGGTTTGATATAAATAAATGATAGAACAGGATGATAAGTAATGATTTTTTAGGGAAACACAGTTTTTGTAGGATAATTTCCTTCTTTTTCTCCTTTATCTAGAGAGAAGGAAGAAAATAATTTGAGAAATTAAAGGCTGAGGAAAGGAGGAGGACAGCTTTTCTGTGGGAAAATTTGACATCCATGTAGCCTCAAAAATGTTATTCTTACTACAGTGGGAAATCTTTGCATCTTTATATTACTCTTAAAGGGATTTGGATAAGAGCTTCAGTTAGACTGTTTCAGGGAAGTGACAGCAGAGAGTTGATTGCTTAACATCTCATGTCCACCTATGTATAAAAACAGAGTGTATTTAACATATTTTACCAAGATCTCAAAAGATGACAGATTCTGTCAAATGTGGCATATTTTCTTAAGACCTCAAAGAGACTTAGGATTTATCAATTTAGTGAGGAATGTATGATCTGCACCACATGTGCAAATCACCAGGTGGCTACCACGAAAAAAAAAAAAGGAAAAAGAAGCGAACATTAAACAAAGTTGCTAAATGTTGATAAGCAGCATTTTCACTCATCAGGATGACTTTAAAAGAAACAAATTTCTTATTTAGAATTTGGAACTGTTTCACAAAAAGAAGTCAGAAATTTTTTTTAGGAGGAATGCAGAAAAATCAAAATTTCATAATGAAAAAATATATTTTAAGAGGAGAAATCTAGTAAAACAGAACCACCTACACAACCTAAATGCATAATCAGTTATTTTAATGATTTTATAATGAATATTATACAAATATATCATAATCATATACATAAAGTAATGAATATGAAATTTGAACTGGCATTTTACACAAAGTAAAGGCAGTCATATGTAGTGAATTAAAAAGAAAATAAATGAAGATTTTTAAAAAATGCTTTATTAATCACTAATTGGTTTAGCCTTGAATTTGGGCATAAATTTAGTCATTGACCTTTAGAAGCATGACTGAGTGAAGTGTTACAGAGAATATGAGAATTGGGACTTATCACACACTCTTGGTGAAGTACTTTCAGTTGCCATAATTTTGCAAAATTAAAACTCTTTGTAATATCAAAAACTTGGAAGCATCCATTAGGAGAAGGATTTATAATTTTCACATGTTGACAAATGAATAAAATCATTCTATCTGTGTAGATATATATTTATACTGAAGATTTTTAATGTAGAGTGAAAAAAGAGTGTTGCAGGATGGTTAAATACAGAATGAGACTAAAGCAAATAGCACATCATGCGTGGCTTATAAATACATTTGGATGGTAGCTCCTCCAGACGAGGGATTGAGAGTGTGTTGAGAAAAAATGTAATTTCAACTATGCCTGTTACTTAACAACAAAAGATGTTTTATGCAGAAATTATTATTTTGTTAATGACCTCTAGTAATTTCTAGAGGTCAGCTAGATTATTTTACCTTTAGAATATCTTATAATACAAGAAGATGAAGGAACAAAAAAAATGATGCCATATAATTCTGCTTCAGAGTGAAACCAAACATTGTTTTGCTAATTTCTTCATTTTTATTGAAAGTGCTTATTGACCTATGTGAATAGAGTACTAGGTTGAACTGACATTGTGGTTAAGCTGATACATTCCTACGTATAATGTGTTTGCAATTTCCAAGCTCCACCTGGCCAAAGAAAATTGAGGAGGCTGAAATTTTAGGTATATTTCCTTATTTCTTGTGGTATTTTGTGTAAATAGTTCTAGTTTTCACAAACCACATTCTCTCTGCATAAACTTTCATAACATTGCAAAAAGAAATTCAACTCAAAGCAAAGTGTATTCAGTTTCATTTAATAGCTACATATTGAAAAAATATTTCTATGTGTTCACTTAATTACAAGCTTCTTTGAAAGAATTAACTGCTAATGCTTTGTTATGGAATTTCAACTTTTCGAAGATACCATATCAGATTATCCAATTAAAGGAGACCATTAAGGAAATATATTGCAATTAAGTTTACATTCAACAGATAGGACTTGTTGGTAGATAAGAGAAATCATTTAAATGTGGGCTATTTATTTATTTTTACATTTTATCATGTTGATTATCACAGCGTGAGGTATTCTTTTAGATTAAAAACATTGCAAAACGGTAAATTTAAAAAATGAAAAAGCCAATATGCACAATTAAACAATTATCACTTTCAACCTAGACTCACAAATGAAAATTAATAGGTAAAACAAGAACACATACACACTTAGGGGGTCTCAGTTATACTCCCTGCCTCTGTGGCAGCTCCATTAACTTGAAACCTTGGGTTGTTATTAAGAAATTACAGTCTTGCCTTAGGAAAGCAGTAGAGTTATGCTTGTTCATAAGCCCAGGATATATCTTCCTTCTCATCATAGGCTTCCACCTTCATAGGTGGAAGAGATATATATTTTAACATGTGACACTTAATAAATCCACAGTCCACCTCTTTTTTTCTCAAAATACATTTTCAAATTCCATTAAAGATTATGTAGTAAGTTTGCCACTAGAGGCAAAGCCCATGCTTCAAATACATAGCAATGATAAAAGAACATATAAAAGAGTAAATATTGCAATGGCAATAACAAAAGCCCTTCATGCAGGCTCAAAAAACCAGATTATGTACTTTCATGGACCAGAAATATAATAGATGCACAAAACTATGAGCGCAGTGATGGTGTCAGTCCTGCTGGTCTCCAAGATTATGAACAGACAACAGCAATGATATTCAGTAATGAATCACTTGTTTAAAGCCAGAGGACAGTGGTCAGAATACTTTGCAACTGGCTTAAAAAAGTCAGAAACTTAAGAATCCAGGGAAGCTCATAGACAAGGTCAAAGATATGTGAACAGAAAATTCAGCAAATCACAGCTGACTGGATAAAAGGGAATACAAAATCCCTGATAGTTTAACAAGGAAGATATCTGAGCCACAACTGTAAGGATCAAGGTCCAGTGAGGAGGGTGGGCAAACCTGATATTCATGAATCAATGACAGGTAAGAAAAGGAGGATGAAGTGAAGAAAAGAACAAGAAATAAGAAGCACACACACAAAACTTTCCGCTCAAAATTAACATTTAATTCAAAATTGCAAAAACACATAAAAAATGTATATATGCACACTATTCTATAGTATATATTTTTATCAAATATATTTCAACATAAATTCCTGAAAAAGAGAATTTAGCTAGATGAGACTCATTTTGTACAAATGTTTGAAAATAACTTAAACACACTAAATTAGAACAAAATAAAGTTTAAACTTCTCTACACAAAAGGCAAAATAAACAAAGTTAAAGGACAACAAATGACAAAAAAAAATTATGATGCATCTAAATGACAAATGGTTATTCTCTGGCATATATTAAGAATTTACCAAATCTGTAAGGAAAAGACAATCAACTTAAAGGTTATGAACACACAACACACACAAGGAAAACAGTTAACCAAAGATATGAAAAGATGTTCAACCTAAATGTCACCAGGGAAATGAAAATATAAACAAAATATTTCATCAGCATCTGATTGGCAAAATTTGAAATGTCTGCTAATACTATGTGTTGGACATGTTGTTCGCTTTGGAAGCCTAATATAAAATTCATATCTAATATTACCTCCATATACACATACATTAAAAAATCCAACAATATAACATGATAGTATCATAATATATAGCATCATAATTAAAATATGCAAGGAGAAATAAAGAAAAGTAGTTTATAATGTGATTATATAGTTTAATACATCAGTGCTTGGACATGACAACATAATGTCAGGCATTTGTCTCTATATCACGATGAAAGGGGCAGCAATGAGTACAAATCCTGGCATTTTTAGTAGAGGATTTAATGGCTATGGGCATTTCTGTCATTAGTGATGTACTTTTTCCAAGTAGTGGCCAATTTTTTTTTTTTTTTACAGATCTGTATCTCGCGCCACACACACACACACACACACACACACACACACACACACACAATGTGTATCTCTACAAGTGTCAAAGTGTTTCCAATCACTGGAAATTCAGCATAAGTTAAAACTAAGCAAAACTAATTTGGATATGTATGAAAGGTAATTGACATCATAGCCTTGAGAATTACTCACAGGATCTCTTTTTAAAAAGCAATCTTCATAGGTGTCCAGTTATACTTTCAAAAGACCTCTGAGGAACAGAACAATTCTTATGGGGGGGACTGTCACATGTATTGTTGGTCATCTCACACTCCTGACATCCACGAGCTTCGTGTTTGTAGTGCTTTCCAAGCTTTCCAATCATTATGGCAACTTAAAACTTCCCTAGAAATGTTCCTGTGTCCCTCAGAACGGCGTATCACCCTCTGTGAGAAACACTGACATAGAGCAATGGGAAATTTTTCAGGATATTGATTGTGATATAAATTGTTGCAACTTACAGGGCAGCACGTTAGTCTATAGTGCATTTAAAGATATCATTCTCTAAGACTAAGCAATTCCACTTACGAGCATACACTCCAGAAAAACCCTACTTCATGACTCCAGGAAAAGCACATATGAATTATTATTAAAGCATGGAGAAAAACTGAAACCTAAACATCTATAGACAGAAGGGATAAGTAAACAGTGATACATTCTTGCCATGGAATACCTGATAGAGATACATATAAATGAACTAGCGTTACACATACCACAATAGATAAACTACAAAAACATAACATTGAGAAAAAGTTGAATTTATGCAGAATGATGTCAACTGCATACAGTTTGTATAATAAGAAGTTAATTTTTACATTATTGAGGACCCATACACATGTAGTAAACAACAATGGTACACACCAATGGTACACACAGCTTCTTTATCTAGAAAGGGAGGGAGAGAATCTAGTATGTTACTTGCCTAAGTAGAAGGTTCAATGTGGATATGTCAAAATGTTTTTGTTGTGAATCTACTATCTATATTCTTTTATATAACTATGTGAGGTAATTTTTTTCAAAATCTGTATATTGTTTTAGGTAATGAAAGTCAGTATCTCTTTCATGGCATGAGGATATATTGGTAACGGAAGAGAAAAAGTTCCTTTTTTCATATGCCTTTTGTGCTGTATTTGAAATATATCCTTACAAATAAATTCTCCCACAGGTCTATTTAGATAGCTTGCATTTTTCCTATATTATATGAAACCTAGACAGTTTGACTGAATAAAACTATGTATCATTCGTCTTTGTTTCTTAGTTTCTAGCATGATGGCTAATTTATGCATCATGTGTGAGAGATACTTAAATAGATGGAATGTGGGGGTGGATTATGTGTGAAAATAAACACAGATGAATTGAATACTCTGTGCTAGGGACTTTTTTTCACGGAATGATTATCATTTGGAGTGTGGGTGGGGTATAATCTTATGCCAAAATATAGGTGTTTCCCATCATCACTGAATCTTTAAAAAGTAAAAATCATTTCATAGGCTATTTCCGCATATTTCAGACATTTGGCAACATACATTGAAGGAGGGATGACCTACTTGTGTTTTTTGTCTCTTTTATCTGTCTTTCTGTCTTTCATTTTACTTTTTTTTAAATTTTTTTACTTGACAAGGTCTATACAACAATAAATCACATATAGGATACTACTTAAAGCTAGACCACTGCTATTGGAAACTCTTATTTTATGTTTGAGCTTTGTATTTTTGTGTGTTTGGGTTTTATTTTCAGCTTTATTGAAATGTAATTGACAAATAAAAGTAGTATTATATTTAATATGTACAATGTAATGTTTTGGTGAAATGATTACCACAATCAAGTAAATTAGCATGTTTGTTATCTCAGATAATTCGTTGTGTGTGTGTGTGTGATGAGAACATTTAAGATCTACTCTCTTACCTAATTTCAAGCTTACACTACAATATTGTTAAATAAGTCACTAAACTGTACACTATATCTCTGGCACTTATTCATCTTGCACAGCTGAAACTTTGTATTCTTTGACCAACATCTCCCTTTTTCCCCAGCCCACTCCCAACCCTCTGGTAACCACCATTCTATTGTCCGCTTTTATAAGTTCAACGTTTTCAAATTCCATATATAAGTGAGATCATGCAATATTCATCTTTGTGTGCCTGGCTTATTTCACTCAACATAATGTCTTCCAGTTTCATTCATGTTGTCTCAAATGACAGTTTCCTTCTCTTTGTTGGATGAATAACATTGTATTGTTGTGTGTAGGTGTGTATCACACATACATTGTATGTTGCGTGTATGTGTGTATTACACTCTTAAATCCATTCCTTTGTCAAACTTTGGTTGATTCCATATCTTGACTATTGTGAATAATGCTTCAATGAACATGGAATGTAGATACTTATTTGAGACTGAAACACTGATTTCATTCCATTTGGCCATATAACCAAAAGTAAGATTGCTGGATCATGTTTTTAATTTTTTAAGGAACATTCATCGTGTGTTTCATAATGTCTATGCCAAATCGCATTTTCACCAAGAGTGTTCAAGGATTTTCCTTTCTTCATATCCTCATCAACACGTATCTTTTGTCTTTTTAGTAATAGTAATTTAACAAATGTGAAGTGATTTCTTACAGTGGCATTTCCCAGATGAATAGTGATGTTGACCTTTTTTATATAAGTGTTGGCCATAGGAATGTCTTCTTTTGAGAAATATTTGTGGAGCTTTGTACAATTGCAGACTAGCAGAAACTTCATCGCAAACAGCACAAAAGTCATCAGTCAGTGACTAGGTATGCTATTTATTAAAAGTATTCAATGAATTCTGTAGAATAAATAGATTCATTGGATTTGTCACACTAGGGCATCATGCTCCATTTACCCTGAGAGTCAGCTTCCATCAGCAGCATCAGATGTTGTTTTTGAGTTGCAGGAATATCTATCACAATGACAATTTAGAGATTAGCTTTATTTGTGGAAAATACCAATTTCTATTAAAGCCCATTATACATTGTCATCATTCATTTGCCTAAAACTTTATTAAAAACATTCAGGTAGACCTTATTCTGGTGTGTAATATAAACTTTTTATTAACCTCAAATTTATCACTTAAAAAATGTTAGGTGAGGTTTCTCTGGGTAGAGCAATTTGTGATTGTCAATTGTATTTTATTTTCATCCCATGCAACAATTTTCAGCCTCAATTCCCACCCCTAGTATTCAGTCTTCAGTCAATCACTAATTCATTTAGTTGATTGTCAGTCATTCAATAAACGCTTATTAGATACCATTATGTGCCATGCATCATTATAGGTGCTAGGGACAGAGTAGTGACAAAACATGCAAAAATCTCTGCCTTTTTGAGGCTAGTCTGATGGGGAAACAGACAATAAATTGAATTAAATGTGTATGTATATATACACACAAACATACACACACATTCATTTATGTATTTATCTATCTATCTACCATCTATCTATTCTATATATCAAATCACACCAGACCTTATAAAGTGCTAAAGAGAAAATAAAGCATAGATGAGTAAAAAGAATTTTGTGTTTGTGGCAGAAGAAGGATAGTGGTGGTGGGCAGGTTGTAGTTTTCGATATGATGATGAGGAAAGGTGGATATTTGAGTGAAGGCATAAAGAAAGTGAGAAAGCAATATGTGTGAATACCTAGAAAGGGAGCTTTACAGGTAGATGAATCAATAAGTGCAAAGATCCCAGGACTGGGGTATGCCTGGTACATCCACAGACCAGAGGCAATACCAGCATGAAGACCATAGAGGTCTGATTAAACCTGTGGAGTCAAGGATCTCTTTCTTTGTCTATCACCTGCAGTTTCCTTCACCATGACTTTCTTGAGTTACAAAGGCCAGGACTGTCAGGCTGCATTCTGGTTTTGAAGAAGAAATATTAACACCTGGAATTTAGTTTCTTTCCGTTTGGAAGCCCAGTAATTTTTAGTTATCAACCTCTCCCCAATCCTCCCTTATCCAACAACTTTATTATGTAAGTTCTCCTTAAAGTTTGCATAGTTCAAAATGTTTCTGATCTCTTCAAATGGCATGTACTATTTGTCAGTGTTAACGAGTTATGTATCTACTTCCAAAAAGGCAACTGAGCCTTCATAAAGGAAAGATGTGGTATTGAGAGGTGAAGCTGTCTTGGCTTCTGGGTTGGATGGGGACTTGGACAACTTTTCTTTCTAGCTAACGGTTTGTAAACGCACCAATAAACACTCTGTAAAAGCGCACCAATCAGCGCTCTGTGTCTAGCTAAAGGTTTGTAAACGCACCTATCAGCACGCTGTAAAAATGGACCAATCAGCACTCTGTAAAATGGACCAATCAGCAGGATGTGGGCGGGGCCAAATAAGGGAATGAAAGCTGGCCACCCAAACCAGCAGGGGCAACCTGCTGGGGTCCCCTTCCATGCTGTGGAAGCTTTGGTTTTTTTGCTCTTCACAATAAATCTTGCTGCTGCTCACTCTTTGGGTCCGCACTAGCTTTATGAGCTGTAACACTCACTGCAAAGGTCTGCAGGTTCACTCCTGAAGTGAGTGAGACCACGAACCCATCGGGAGGAACAAACAACTCCAGACACACCACCTTTAAGAGCTGTAACACTCACTGCGAAGTTCTGCAGCTTCACTCCTCGAGTCAAGCGAGACAACAAACCCACTGGAAGGAAGAATCTCCGGACACATCTGAAGGAACGAACTCCGGACACACCATCTTTAAGAACTGTAACACTCACTGTGAGGGTGCGCTTCATTCTTGAAGTCAGCCAGAACAAGAACCCACCAGAAGGAACCAATTCTGGACACAGTGTCTGACTTATACTTGTTTCATGAAATATGTATTATTATACTATATTTTCAGACTAAGAAAACTATTTAAATAGAGAGGACAAAAATTAAAAATTACATCAACTTAGTTTTAGCACATTGTACAGATAAAATTTAAAAAATATCACTTGACTATCACTTGAAGTGTTTCTGCAAATAATCCCTGATTTATATGGATTTTTTTTTTCAGGGAGCATAGATCTACCCTGAATATATGCTTTGGTTACAGAAGCTTTTTGAGGTACTGGACACATTTCTGAATTTGCTTTACCCTGAACAAACTAAGGCAATTCAAAACCTAATTCTGAACTCTGGTCTATACCATGTTATTTTTAAGATTTATGTGCCCATTTAATTAATTATAAAAACACTAATGAAAGGCCTATCTCTCTATTCTGTCCCTTTATACATTGTTCCAAACTCTTATAATTACTATGACTGTGAAATATATTATGTGTGGTACTATCAGCTGCTTCTTATCTCCATTATTTTTTGCTTTACAATTGCTTTCCTGACTACAGTAAATTTATGTTCATACCAGCTTTGAAAGTCCTCTGTTTAGTTTCTACAAAGAGTTTATTTTTCAATTTACTTTATTAGGTTATAATTTATACAGAGTCTACTAATTTTTATCATATTGTTCAACAGATTTTACCTATTTAATTACCCCCACATTTAAGATAGCAAACATTTTTCATCACACAAAATGTTCTTTAATGTCTCTTCCCAGTTAGTCACTATCCGCTGCTGGTCCCGCTACTGCTGCTCTGCTGTCTAGCCTTGCAGATTAAATTTGTCTTTTTTAGTGTTTCACATTAATGGAATGACATGCGTATGCTCGTTTCTGTCTAGATTCTTTCTTCGGTTTTTAGATTGATCATGTGGTTATGTCTGTCCAGTTTGTTATTCTTACTTTTTAATTTCTGAGTAGTATTTCATTGCATGCTATATCACAATTTGTTTATTCATTCATTTGTTGGTAGGCATTGTTAGGATTGTTTTTTGATATTATGAATAAATCATGTGCAAGTCTTTGTCTTATATTTTCATTTCTCCTCCACTTAGTGTAACTACTCTGTTGTACAAAAATGCATGTTTAATGTATTATATAGACAGATTTTTATGTAATAAATACATGTATTATATAAATACATCTTTATATAATAAATATATGCATTATATAAATATATATAGTACATATAATATATAATAATGTATTTTATAAATGCATGTTTATATATATTTTGTTATGTATAACAAAAATTTTTCTTGTAATTTATATTTGATTCATATTTCTATGTTGTAATTTATATAGAGTATATTTTTTCAAAAAATTTATATACATTTATATTTATTCATTTATATATAAATAAATAAATGTACATTTAAATATATACATTTGTACATTTATATAAGTATATATAAATGATGTTTGTCCATGTGTGTATCGTGTATATATTGTCTTCCAGTCTCTGCTTTGCCTTTTCATCTTCTTAATAGTGGTTTTTATGGAGTAGAATTTTCAGTTTTACTAAAGGTCAATTTATTATGTAATTTTTTCTTTCTTTCTTTTTTTTTTCTTTGACACAGAGTCTTGCTCTATTGCCCAGGCTGGAATGCAGTGGCGGGATCTTGGTTCATTGTAAGCTCCACCTCCTGGTTTCACGCCATTCTCCTGCCTCAGTCTCCCAAGTAGCTGGGGCCACCCCCAGCTAATTTTTTATATTTTTAGTAGAGACGGGATTTCACCGTGTTAGCCAGGATTGCCTTGATCTCCTGACCTTGTGATCTGCCTGCCTCAGCCTCCCAAAATGCTGGGATTAAAGGCGTGAGCCACCGCACCTGGCGTATTTTCTCTTTTATCGTTATTTTTTCTGGGCTGTATGTAAGAAATGTTTACTTTCCTAAGGATGCAAAAATTTTCTTCTACCTTTTCTTCTAAAAACTTGACATTAGTTTTTACATTTATATCTATGATCGCTTTTGAATTAACTTTTATTTATTCTAAGTATTGAGATTCCTTAATTTTTATATGGATATCCAGCCATTCCAGTACCATTTGTCATAAAGATGGTTTACCCAATTAAATTACTTGGGCACCTTTATTGAAAATCAAATAACCATATAGGGATGGATCTATTTTGGGATCCTACTCTGTTGCATTGATCTATATATTCATTCTTACTCCAGTAATACATTCATTATCTGATTTACTCTTGTTTGTAGCAATTCTATGACTAAGGCAAAATCTCCAAAATTTTTTTTAGCATAGTTTTAGTTATTCTAGACCATTTTCATTTTCATAAAAATTCTAAAGATTGCACTGAATCTATGAATAAGTTGAGAACAATTTATAAATGCTAATGATCCATGAAAATGGTATATCTCTATTAATTTAAGTTTTTTATTTCTTTTGTCAATGTCTTATAGTTGTCATTGTACAGGTCAGTTCTGTAGTTATCATTATGCAGTATATTTTTGTTAAATTTAATTTTAAGTATACTTTTGGTTATTTAACTTTTAATAATTAATTGATATTAAAATGAAATTGATTTCTATATATCAGTCTTGTATTCTGAAAGAGAGGGTGGAAAATTTCTTGTGCTAGTAAAGAATCAATAATATAAAACAATTTATGTTTTTCTTTCTTCCCATCTGAGTTTTGGGACATATGCTGATAAAGAAGTGTGGCAGTGGCTCACCACCTACGAAGAAAAATCCAAATTACTCTGTTTAAACAGGCAACCTTGGAATATGATATGCACTGGATTTGAGTTCAGTTAACTCTGTGTGAGTCACTTCTGGAGGTACATGAGGTAATGGAAAGAGAAAGAATACCTACTCAATATTCCCAGTTCTTTTATAAATTGAAAATAAAATGATTAAAAATAATTTTAATTACTAATAGTTGCTAGATTGAAAATAAGCAAGTTGTGAAAAGTTATTTATGTTTTAATAAATACTAAACCTCTGAGCTCAGCATCAGGGCTACCAATCATGTTTTCTCTGACTGTTGCTTTATTATTCCCCTTGGAGACAGATGGCCTGGTGTCACTCATTATTTTAGTATGTTGAGGTATGCTCCTGATATGACTAATCTAGCTCCCTGAACCATGGCTAGTTACCATATCTTAACTTGGCTAATGACAACGAAATTGTAACACCTTGAGAACTAGTATTGAAATAATGGTAAAATATAATATTTATTTCAAAAAAAAAAAAGAATGATGGTAATGGCTTGGGAAACAAAACAAAACAAAACAAAAAACTGAGAATGTTTGGAGGCCTAAAAAAGAGTTGCTGGTGCAGGCAGAAAACATACATACATACACACATAAAATGAGAAGATGGCATTTGTTAGTGTAAAGCAATAGCCAAAGCATGAACTCATGTCTACCTGCTTTTTTTAGATTTCCTGGAGATAATTTAAAAATATAGGTCTCTCTACAGCAACATTCTTCTGTTGGCCCATGACCAACAGATAACTACATTCCCAAAGATACTGGTCTAATTCTTTCTCCCTGGCAAAAGAGCTCAGGGGAAAAGCACGGCTTAATCTCTCTTTTTCAGTTACATCTACCAACTCCCAACAGGCTTCACCCAAACAAGAAGTCCAAGGATTCTGAACAAGGTGTTTTTCTTTTCAGCATGTCCAACTTGGCTCAGCCTCCCTGTAGAGCAGTTCTAGTATGATTCAGTATGATTCTGGAATAAAATCAAATGATGCTTGTTTCCTTTCTTCATCTGCTCTAAGGAAGTTTCCAATCTCACAAGGCAAATTTCTGCTGTATCTGGAATTCACATTCAAAAATTATGTCTACACCTAAAAAGTATAAAAGATGAGAGAGAGATTCCTGGACACATTGAATGTATCCACTAAATTGATATAACAAAAAATTGAGACAGTATTATGATTGGTTCTCTAATTTGTATGTATAATGAAGTAATATTGTACTGAGTAATTCCAGGCTAAGTAGCTAAATATTTATAGTGATAATCTGTGTATATACACAGTTACTTTAAAATAAGAGCAAAATGATGGCATACACATAACTATATTTAAACAATTCATAATATAAATTTAAAATTGTCAGTCTTTTAATGCCTTTAGTAGCTCAGATAATTTCTCAAAGACCATGGCCAAAAGAAGGTCTAATTTAGGTGACACAGCCTCACTATGTGGTACCAAATTCCAAACTGCACCAGGCCATTCATCCATACCTCACTTTTCAGTAGTCAGATGCGGAATGATATATTATCATAACCAACAAGCCAACAGACTTAGCAAATTGCTGACTTACTAGTAAATTCAAATAATTTGAGGTCAGCAAAGAGTACTTTTGACTTGAGCAGAATATATCAGTAATCCCCCATGTTCCCCTCCACTAGAATATTATAAAACTAAATGCACCAGAATACAATAACACAAGTAGAATATTTTTATTGAATTTTTGGCAAGATGTCTAAACTCCGTTTTCTTTTGCAATACATTTGTTACCACTGTTATTAATTCTGATTTTACTTAGGTGATCTTTGATTTTTACTGCAACCAATATTCTCCTTTTTCACATTTACTCATAATCTGTATAATGGGAAAGATATTGAAATAAAATTTCTGTGGAATGAGGAGTATATCACATAGTGTTCAATATGCAGAAACAGCTTTACAATGGGTATGCATGCCACCTTCTCTGAGCCACATTAATGCCATCTGCAAGAGATATTAACTATCTTTGCCATATCAAAACCCAGCCTTTTAAAGTAAACACTGTTTTATATAGATAGCTAAGCTCTACACCATGCTCCTTAATGGAAAGAATATATGTAGGGGCAAGAGGACATATGACTTTTAATTGTGGTACTCCAAAGCAGGTAGAACCACAAACAGTACTTTGCAATCTCTGTCCTTCCTTTTACTCACATAATTTCTATGATTGAGGTGACTTTATCCTCTGATTCTGTTCAGGGCCTCGTGGTAAGCTTGCTATCAGAGCAAAAAATACATATGATGAATGGGTCTTCTTTAACTTACTCCAGCATCACTAAAATGTTCATTGCTGATAAAATGTAGGTTATAACCTTCTAGGAATGTAAAATCTAATTAGTATTTCTAATGATAAATCAGTCATTCAAAATAATTACTCTCTAAAGACAGAATTTTAGCCATTGTGACTAAAGATTTTAGAAATGTCTCTTTAGATTTCTCAGTATTTCTCAGATTATGTATTATTGGGGGGATTCCTTATTTGTGAATAATGTTGGCCCTACCTTCAGCACTTATGCTATGATCAAGAAAAAATACCCTGTTTTGAATTTGAGATTGGAAAGGTATCTCAAAACTCGGCTTATTGTGCTTCTTTAGTGCCTTCCTCTCTGTATTGATAGAGAAGCTGTTAGGTAATCTTAGAGACATGAGTAACCCCTGATTGCTTTAGAAACAATGTACAAATGATTTTACTTCATATGGTAACAAAAATGCACTCATACCAGGACAGCTGTTGTCCTCTTTCAAATCTGCCAGAACATATCCGATTTTAGCTGTTTTACGTAACTATCTTAAATTGTCAAAGCACTGTTGCAAAGTCTCTGACTCTTCTTGGCAATCCATCCAAACTCTTCAGTATAGACCATTAAATGACATATCTGTTACTTTTAAGTTAGTCAGCAGATTTCCTTCACTGGCCTCTGTTCTCAAGAAAATGATCTGAAGCCATCGGATGCTGTTATACTACGGGGAAAAGAAGGAAATTCAAACGCATACATTCTTATTATCATTGCCATCAAATTGTGCGGACATATTTTAAAGAGGTTAAAATCAACTTCCTATACTTGGATCAAGTACATGATGTCATATTAAATGCTCTTTTTTTTTTTCTTAATAAACTGGGGAGATTTGATATAGCCTATTCTTTAAAGTCAGCAACTAAGCCACTCCATGACAGAGTTCTCAACCATGTTTATGGGGAGGGCAGTGTTAAGCAGGTGATAAGTGTTTATATATCTGTATTATTCAATTAATAATTTTAAGTATGAAGGGTAAAAAAGTGAAGTAATGGAGCTGAAAAAAGATCATTTTAGTCTTCTTTGTACACATACCCCTAATTTTTTGTTTTTATTTTTAATAGGTGAGAAATTATCAAGAAAGTGCTATGTCAAAGATAGTTTTAGAAATTAGCTCATCTGCAACCTGAATTCATGTTTACTTTGTTCATCACATGTAGCTTTCCTGGCAATCATACTCAAGTTAACATGGCATAATATGTTTTATTTCTTTGTTCTCTACTTCCCATGATTGAACACTAAATAATCCAACTAAAATTATATTTCCAACTTAAACTGCTTTTGCTTCCCTCATTTTGTCCAGCACAGAGCTTAGTAAACAATAAATGCTGTTTTGTATTTGTCACATACAGTTTTTCTTGAGAAAACTGATTCGCAATTGGAGAACTAAATGGAACCTATTGGAATTCATGTCCCATGGTTATTCTACTTGCATTACAGACACAATGACTAAAATTTGACCCACTACTGACCTCCCAGGAGCAAGTCACTGCTTCCTGATCATATATTTTCACTTTGCCCCCTAATGATAAATCATGATTTTATGGATTCTATGCAACTGGCATCCTGCAAGAATATCTGAGGAAATGTAATACACCTATGTTGTAATGCCCCACCAACTATATCTTGATATTTGGATTTTTTTCCCTCTAGAACACCAGGGTTACTTTCATTATGAATCTTATGAGTTTTATGGGTTTTATTATAATGCAAATCCAGAGAAATTTGAGGATTAGGAAGTAAAATCATTAGTTATATCTTCAGGGGATAACTATGGTTACCTTGAAAAACCTTGTAATGTTGTCATAAAATGATACATAGGACATTTTAAATGACTTATGAGAAAGGAATGCTGCCAGGCAGCAACCCCTTCGGTAGCTAAGGGTATAAAACACTCTGTGTTTAGGGAAGAAGCACTTAAATGACCACGCAAACATAAAGTGTAGTGCTCCCTGATAAACTGAAGTGACGCCATTAAAAGCTGCAATAAAAAGGGCAGATCACTGGCCAACTAAGCATGATCGCACGGGAGACTTAATCAGCTTCTTCAAATGGGTTCATTTCCCTTCCTGTGCTTTTTATAGTGTGGCCTTGAAACAAACGAACAAAAAAATATCAATTCTGTCTTTTTCATGTCTATAACAAAATCTGTAATTCAGGTCCTGATAATTCTTCTATGATATCAATTGAATTATTATCTTCCCAAGTCCCCAAGTGTTCCCTCAACAAAATTTTCTTTCTTCCAACAACCATATATACAAAGCTATCTCAAATCAGGTGAACCTCATGACCTCACTGCTGATTTCAGAGCTCTGTCACTGTCCAGTAGGAATAAAAAATTATCTTTAGTCATACGTTCTCCCTCAGAGCTGGTCTCAGCTTCAAAAGCTTCAACTCTGCAGTCCACCAAGATGGAAAAATCCAGCCCTCTCCTCTGTTCACCGTTATCTACCTCCTCCATCCCCTTTATTTTGAGGACATTCCTTTTTCCTTTTCATTCTGTGCCTGCCATATATATTTCCTTCTTCTCATGATTATCTGAGTTATGTTTTTTCCTGCTTGAAATACTACTGGACATGGTGTATGGTATCGAGTCGACTGCCAAAATCTATACAGTATAAACATTTGAGTGTGTCAAATCAGTGCTAAAGTTTGATGAAGTTAATAGCAGGCAAGATAAGATGCTTTGGAAAATTGACAACTTCTCTAAAATTTAATTTTATTCCCTTTCAAGAGAGAAAATTCCAGAGAGCTACTGTTAATATCAGTGAAAGAAAATGAAAGGGAAAATGTGGCCTATGTATTAATGTGCACAGAAAACATAAACAAAAACAGGTTGTAATAGGCAGAAGGAAATTAAGAGTAGTAAAAAGAACACGTGATGTAATTCAATGATTTTCGTTAGATGGGATGTCTTTCTCAACCTGGGAGAAAAAAGCAAAGACAAAATTCTCATCCTCCAAAATGCAAGGAATTTTTATAATTTGTTATAAAATTAAGTAATATAACCCATAGAGTACAGGTAGGGAGGGGTGAGAAGGGACAAATAGAAAGACAGATTAAAAAACAGAAGTTATTGACCTATCTTTCAATCTATTGATCGATCTATCTAGACAGATTATTATGGAGAGAACCAAAACATGCCAGAGAAGAGTACCAGAGCTATTCAGCAATGCAGAGGAAGTTCCTGATATATTTTTTTGTTTTTAAGAGCAGACACAGAGAAGAGACCTCTTCCTACAAAACAAGTAATTTTTAAAATTTTTCCATTGAAATATTAAGGAAGGACAAACTTCAAACTCAAACCTTTCACAGCTGAGTGTGGTTGGTAAAACTAGAAAAATAGAATTTGGCAATGCAGTAAGTAAAGAATGAACCTGGGAATTGTAAACAGAACTTACTGACAATTCTCTACAATTGTTTTACTAAGTGATCATTCCAGTCCAGATCAACATAGAAACTCCAGGGACCATCAGCCATTGACAGCCAACCAGAATAATAGAAGAAGAAAATCTATTGGACCGTGTTCAGTTTTGCTTAATATTTTTATAAATTTTTTGGCAAGGAATGATTCGTAGTTAACAATTGAAATTCTGTGTCTCATACAGCTCGTTATATTTTTACTTAATCTATGTGTGGAGAAATTTGCATAGACATTTCATTGTATAGTTAAAACTCTGACATGAATATCATTGTTGTCATGGTAAGATACTGAAAGAAAGCCTACAGATTTGGTTTCATAAATATATATAAATTTATTGAATGTTAATTGGCAGTAGTAATACAAACCCACTAAGTCATGCCCAAATGAGACTCTTCCAGAGCAACTTAAGTATGGGTAATAACTATCTTGGTATGCTGTACATTACCACCATGTGATGTTGACAGTTGATACATTTATATTACACATTTTAGTTATATCTATCATTTTAAGTATTAATATAACAACCACATTACCCATCTTTATAAATACCAAGGGAGATTAAAATAGGTAGGACATTTCTCTAGGTATCATAGACAAAGGGGCTAGTTATGATAAGTTTTACCTTTGTGCAAGATCTAGGGCACCAAGTTATAAATTGGGAAGTTAGGCTGCCCTCATAAGACAAAAATAAGATAAAGTTAGGGCCAACACTGATTAAAACCACTAATCTCTATAAACCCCAGAGCTTTTCAAACTCTACCTTAATCTCTAACATGCCTTCCTAGTGTTTTATACTGACCGGAAACTACTGACACCGTGAAATTGAAATTAAGAGGATCATGGAGTGTGGCATAGAGTAAGATATTAGAGAACTATTCTAAGGATTTACAACTGTGTTTTTCAGGGATTGTCCTTCCCCATAATCTTCTCCAGACTATTTTATCCCATGTGTCCCAGGAGCAGCCAAACTAAGAAGAAGTGGCAGGCCAAGTTTATCCTTAGTTTTCCAAAGCATGTAAGAATACTTTTGCTTTTGTATGTTTTCTACAATAAATTACCAAGTAGATAATTTAAGCAAAATATTCTTTGATAATTCTTTGGAAAACCACTGATAAAGGCTAATATTCCAATCTTTTGACTAACTGTGACCATTTCTTACTGAGGGATCAAAGTTTTATTTGGCATTACAAATGAGACTTATTATTTTAGTTGAATTTCATATGTCATTAGCTGACATGGAGTGATACAGTTATCCTGTCTCCTATGATCTTTCCATTTTTTCATGCAATCAAAATAAGGGTTATACAAACTTATGTATAATACATATACACTTGTAAATATTTGTATGTAGCTTGTTTTTGTATGTTATTTTGGTTTATCCTTTATATATTCTATATATTTAAGCTTTTCTCTAGGTAAAGTCACAGTTAGATAGACTTAAATGATTCATCAAAAGTTTTCCACTGAAGTGAAAATATTTATTCCAAAGGCCAAGGAAACCCTGATGGATAAGACAAAGACAGTGGGTTTTGATAAGACAAGTTTACAGCACAGTGGATGTGGGACAGGAGAAAAGCGTTGATCATTTGTTTTATTTTCTGTATTTCAGTGCTTTGATATCTGGGTCCTTGCTGACCCTAGGGCAACTGTTCTTCTTAGGGATAGCTAGTTCTTTGTGATAGCAAAGAACTACCAATGAGTATGTTTTCAAATGTGAATTGACCAATCCAGAACCCATACTCCACTACCTGCTCTGTAGAGCTCTCACACCTGGTCCATGAAGTACTTTCCTTAATCACTCCAGGGTCGCCTACCAGACAACAAGGTATATCCCTTATGTCCTTGAGCCTGCAGAAATTATTCAAACTAGCCAATTTAAAGCCAGTTTACCCTGTCTTTCCTGTTCTTTCCTGCAGAAATCACAATAAGGCCTCTTGCCATATTTTCCCTTTGTTCATCTGACCCCTGACTGACTCTGGTCCTTACCTCTGTGGCCCTCATTCATGATGTGCCGTGCCTCTTGTTTCTAGGGAATAGAAGTATATGTGATCATTTATGACAATCATTTCTGTATCTGTACATCTTACTTACCATACCGAAATAAAACAAATTCTGGGTACCCTTAAAACTGGATATAACATTACATCATTTTGAATTCTAGTTCCTTGGATTCCTAAACATGTGACATTGAACACATTAGTTAAAAAAAGAATTTGTGTTTCCTCAGCTTTATGTAGTAAAAATAATAATATTTAACCCAAAGAATTGAGTGCTTTTATATATATATAAATAAACTATATATATATAGTTTTATTGTTTTTATATAGAGTATTTTATATATAGTTTAGAACAGTGTCTGTCAAAAATTAAATGTTCAATAAATGTGAGTTATTGTTATAAAATATAACAAGCATGGTGTGATTATTATAATTGCAAATCTCCAAATTTCTAAAATAATTTAATGTATAACAAATTGAACTCACAGACTACAATTTTAATTTCATTGTTATTCATTGCACATGTGTATCTTCTATACATCTTCTTGAATTTTTATTATTTCTCAAATAGCAGATATTTTCATTTACCTTAAAAAGATAACATCTTACCCCATTAGCTGTGATCTAAGCATCATAGCCTTTTGACTTATTGGTGAATAACTAGAGAAGTAGAAAGATTAACTAACTAGGCCAAATCACTACACGGGTTTTCCTCCTTATTCCTTGGAGATTGATATTCAGGGATAAAAGACTCTATTCTCTGATCATGATTCCGGAATTCCTTACACAAATCCAACCCAGCTGTCACCCAAGAGCTCCCCAGACTTATGTCCTCTTAACTAATTTTCTGAAAATGAAGTCCTAAGGTAGCCTAAGCTAGTCTAAGTTCTCTCTCATAAGTATTCATTACTGTTTTCATAGGTTGAAAGAGGGAAAATTTGTGGAAACATGAGAAGCAAAGAAGATCAAAGACGAGCAGGAAGAGGCAGAGAGCAAAAAAGGTTTTTTAAAGGTATACTGTGGACTTCCTTCTATTAAAAGATTCTTGTCACAGCCCTCCAAAAAGTTGCTGCAGGGAAATATGAGAGGCTTATAGATGAGTTTGCTCTGAGCCCTGTGTCTGGAACATTCTTTACTGAGAGGTTTGGATAAACTATTTGCCAAAACGGTTTTTAGCTATTTGCCAAAGCTTAATAAATTTAGCAGCAATGTTTCCTGGAACAGGGCATGACCCATGCAAAATAAATCTGGTGAAAATCTTGTAACTGTGATTTGAGTGGCTCCATAAGTCTCTAGAAGCATCTCCTCAAGGATCCGCTTTCATCATATTTGTTTGGAGAAAATTATTTCTTTGTAGTTCACTCTCTAAAACAATAATAATTTTCATAATAATCATGATCATTATAGTGACAGTATTAATAATATAATAAATATAAAGAAATAAAAAGGAAAAACAGCTTAAAATAGTGTATACTTAAATCTTTGTACAAATAGTTTACTTAACATTGGAATGAGAAAGCACTATCTAGAAAAGTAAAAATCTAGGCAAAGAGACAAAATAGTAGAGAAAAAGAAAACTAATAGCACCAAATAAAACAAAAACAGAAAATATCTTTTATTTATTTTTTCAACAAATTTCCTAAGATTGATTTTCTTATCATTAGCATCTGAAGGAAACTCGGTAAGATAAGATTTAACAAATAAGAAAAGCTGGGCGCATGGCTCACGCCTGTAATCCCAGCATTTTGGGAGTCCGAGGCGGGCGGATCACAAGGTCAGGAGATCGAGACCAACCTGTCTAACACGGTGAAACCCCGTCTCTACCAAAAATACAAAAAATTAGCCAGGCGTGGTGGTGGGTACCTGTAGTCCCAGCTACTCGGGAGGCTGAGGCAGGAGAATGGCGTGAACCCGGGAGGTGGAGCTTGCTGTGCCACCGCACTCCAGCCTGGGCGACAGAGAGAGACTCTGTCTCAAAAAACAAACAAAACAAATAAGAAAAATTCTTCCTAATAGCTCAGAATTGTGTGTATAAATATAAAAATCGTTATTTAACCTTGCATCATATGTCAGGACAGTCATAAGCTTTCCAAGTCTGAAACTAGTTACTAACGAGTGATGACCTGGCTCTGATTTTTCACTAGAAAGCTCCCTGTAAAATCTTCAGATAACTGTGATCTCTAGGAATATACTAGTGTACGGAGGACAATAATTATGAGGTGAGAACTCTACTGTGTGTACAAGTTGGAGTTTTCTGAATGTTCGGTGGAGGTTCACAAGACGTTAGAAGATAGGAGACCATTTTTGGAAGAAGTGCAAACTTCTGGCAAGGGAGACAAGTTGCAGACTGGGATCAGGCAGACAAATAGATTTCAATGTGAAGCTTTAACTTAATAAAGACTTCCATATTTTAAGTAGAGAATGTGTATTCACACATGTGTTTGTATGTCATGATTGGATGATGATTAAAGAGACAATTTTGATATACAGGGCCTGTGGCTTCTGCATAATAGAATTTCTGCTGTGTCTGTGGAGAGGGAGCTGGAGATTGTATTCAGGAATTCCTGATACATACCAATTGCCAAATGAACGACGTTCCAATGCCAGGAATCAGCTTCTAAGCATATGACTTGTGAAAGCTATAAAAACAAACCGTTGAAAACATCACATGGTAAATGAACGTTTGGAATATGTTCTTATGCATGTGTAACGTGACACTATATAGTAACTCAGGATACTACACAGGATACTGTATAATATGTCAAATCCAAAGGAATAAATAAAGAGCACAAGTAAAGATAGTTATCTAAGTACATATTGTAACTAGTTTTGCATATCTATGACTTTTCCTGTTTGATTTAGGAACAATTTAAACAATGTAAAATATATCATATAAACAGTAACTAAAAAACAACTAGAGGGGTTATATTAATAGCAGATAAAATATGCATTAAGACAGATCTTGTTACTAATGACAAAATAGGACATTTTGAAATTATAAAATGACCTGTACATCTAGAAAGACATAATAGTTATAAATATATATGCAGGTAACAATGAGCAGCGAAATACATTAATCAAAAAAAGCTAAAGAATTCAAGGGAGAAACAGACAATTCAGCAACAATAGTTGGAAATGCTAATAAATACTTTTAATGTGGATAGAACAGCTAGATATGATTTAAACAACACTATTAACCAGCTAGAAGTAACAGACATCTTTTTATGGAACACCTTACCCAAGAATACCAAAATATGCGTTCTTATCAAGTGCACATGAAGCATTCTTTAGCATAAGCCATATATTAATTATTAAAATAAGTTCAACTGAATTTAAAAGGATTGAAATATTAGAAAGAATGTTCTCTGATATCACTAGTCAATAGAATAAAATTAGGAGTCAATAGCAGAAAAAACTTGGGAAATTCACAAATATGTATAAATTAAACAACATTCACATAAATAGAAAAGAAGCCACAAGAAAAAATAAGAAAAAAATTTGAGATGAATAAAAATGAAAACATAAGAAACTTCTATGGGATGCAGCTAAAGCAGTTTGTAGAGGAAAATTATCATTGTAAATAGTACTGAAAAATAGAAAAGAAGAAATCTCAAATCAATAACCTTGTCATTCATCTTAAGAAATTAGAAAAGAGAGGAAACTAAATTCAAAACAAGCCTCAAAAAGGATACAATTAAAATTAGAGCAGAAATAAATAAAATAGAAAATAAAGAAAAGCTGACAAGACCAAAAGTTGGTTCTATGAAAAAGAACAACCAAATTAGCAAACCTTTAGCTAGACTAACCAGAAAAAAAGACAAAAGACTGAAACTATAAAAATCAGGAATGAATAAGGAAAAATCACTTGCAACCTTACAGAAATAAAGATCATAAGAGAATACTATGAAGAATTGTCTGCTAAAACATTACCTATTCTAGATGAAATGGACTTAAAAATGCAAACTAATGAAACTTACTTAAGAAAAAATAAACAACCTTGATATACTTGAGAAACTGAATTAGTAATTAAAAAATAACTACCCACAAAGGAATCTCAGGCCCAGATGGCTTCACCAATGAATCTTATCAAATATTTCAGGATGATTTAACATCAATCTAGCAAATTCTTATAAAAAATAGAAAAAGGGGAAACACTTTCCAATTCATCCTATGAGTTCAGTATTGGCGTGTTATAAAGGAAACAAACAGACAAACACGTAAGAAAATAAAACTACAGAATGATATTCTTTATACACATTGATATGGTTTCCCCTCCAAATTTCATGTTGAGGTGTGACCCCCAGTGTTAGAGGTGGGGCCTGGTGGGAAGTGTTTGGGTCATAGGGGCAAATCCCTCAAGAATGCTATGGTGCCCTCCTTGTGGTAATCAGTGAGTTCTTTCTCTGAGTTCATGTGAGATCTGGTTGTTTTAAAAAGTATAGTACCTACCCCTCTCTCTCTTGCTCCTGCTCTCACCACAGGATACACCGGCTTTCCCTTCACCTTCTCACATCATTTTGACCTTCTTAAGGCCCTCACCAGAAGCAGTTGCTGGTGCCATGTTTTGTGTACAGCTTGCAGAACTATGAGCCAATTAAATCTCTTATATTTCTAAATTACCTAGTGTCAGATATTTCTTTATAGTAATGCAAATAGACTAATACAAAAAATGGTACCAGCCAGGCACGGGTGGCTCATGCTTGTAATCCCAGCACTTTGGGAGGCTGAGGAGGGAGTATCACAAGGTCAGGAGATTAAGAACATCCTTGCCAACATGGTGAAACCCTGTGTCTACTAAAATACAAAAAAAATTAGCTAGGCATAGTGTCACATGCCTGTAGTCCTAGCTATTCAGGAGACTGAGGCAGGGGAATCCAGAAGGCAGATGTTGCAGTGAACTGTGATTGTGCCACTGCACTCCAGCCTGGTGACAGAGAAAGACTCCATCCCCATCCCAAAAAAAAGGAAAAAAAAAAAAAAAAAAAAAAAGATACCAAGGAGTGAAGCATTAGCATTGCTACAAAGATACACAAAAATGTGAAAGCATCTTTGGAATTGGGTAATGGGCAGAGATTAGAAGAGTTTGGAGTGCTCAGAAGAAGACAGGGAGATGAGAGAAAGTTTGGAACTTCTTAGAAACTGATTAAATGATTGTGATAAAAATATTGATAGAAATATAAACAGTGAAGGTCAGGCTGATGAGGTCTCAAATGAAAGTGAAAAAGTTTTTGAACTGGAGTAAAGGTCACCTACGTTACGCCCTAGCAGATAACTTTGCTGTGTTATGTTTATGTCATAGGCCTCTATGAAAGTTTGAACTTCAGAGTGATAAATTAGGTTATCTGGTGGAAGAAAGTTCTAACTAGCAAAGTGTTGAAGTTGTGGCCTGGCTGCTACTAACAACTTATGATCAGATATAAGAGCAAAGGAATGACTTAAAATGGGAATTTATGTTTAAACGGGAAGTAGAACATAAAAGTTTTTGAAATTTGCAGCCTGGCCATATGACAGAGAAAGTATTCAAGCAGATTATGGAGCAATCATTTGCTAAAGACATTAACACAGCTAAAAGGGAGCCATGTGCTGATACCCAAGACAATGAGGAAAAAACAAGCCCGAAAGACATTTTCAGAGATGTTGGAAACAGCTCCTCCCCTCCCATGACAGTCCCAGAGGCCTAAAAGGAAATACTGTTTCGGGAGCCAAGTCTGGGACATCACTTCTCGGCTCAGCTTCAAGACACTGCTCCCTGTATACAGGATGTTCCAGTTCCAGCTGCAGTTCAAAGGGCCCCAGGTACAGCTTGGGCTGCCATTACAGAGGGTTCAAGACTTAAAGGCCTACATGTGGTGTTAAGCCTGCAGGTGCACATAATGCAAGAGTGAAGGAGGCTTGGTGACATCTACCTAGACTTCAGAGGATGCATGAGAAAGTCCAGGTGTGCAGGCAGAAGCCTGCCACAGGAGCAGAGCCCTCACGGAGAACTTCTACTAGGGAAATAACAATGGAAAATGTGGGGTTGGAACCCCCACACAGAATCCCCATTGGGGAATTGGATATGTAGGAAGAGACCACTACTCTTCAGACCCTAGAATGGTAGATCCACTGGCAGCTTGCACCCTGCACCTGGAAAAGCTGCAGGCTCTTGACTCCAACACATGAAAGTAGCCACTGGGGATGGCTTCTCCCTGCAAAACCAGAGAGGTGAAGCTGCCCGAGGCCTTGGGTACCCTCTCAGCAGTGTGCCCTAGATGTGGAACATGGAGTCAAAGGAGATTATTTTGGAACTTTAAGATTTAATGACTGCTCTGCTGGATTTCATACTGCATGGGGCTTATTGCCCCTTTCTTATGGTCAGTTTTTCCTTTTGAAGTGGTAATGTTTACTCGATGCCTATACTACCATTATGTTTTAGGAATAAATAACTTGTTTCTAATTTTACAGAGTCATAGGTGGAAGAAAGTTAACTTGAATCTCAGATGAGACTCTGAATTTGGGGACTATTGAGAATAGATGATTATATTTTGTAATGTGAAAAAGATGTAAGATTTGGGAGGCCAGGGGAAGGATGATATGGTTTGAATGTGTTTCCTCTCCAAATCTCATGGTGATGGAGGTAGCCTGGTGGGAATTGTTTGGGACATGGAGACAGACTACTCATTAATGGTTTGGTACCCTCCTCACAGTAATGAGTGAGTTCTCACTCTGAGTTCATGTGAGATCTGGTGGTTTAAAAGAGTATGGCACCTCCCTTCCCCTTGCTCTCTTTGTTGCCATGTGATACATCGGCTTCCACTTCATCTCTTGCTATGATTGTAACCTTCCTGAGGCCTTCGCCAGAAGCGGTTGCTGGTGTCATGTATTTTGTACAACCTGCGGAACCATGAGTCAATTAAACCTCTTTTATTTATGAACTACTCAGCCTCAGATATTTCTTTATAGCAATGCAAAAATAACCTAATACAAATATAGATACAAAAATACTCAAGAAACTATTAGCAAACTAAATCCAACAACATATAAAAAATTATACACTACAACCAAGTGGAATTTATCACCATAGTAAAAGGTTTGTTTAATGTCTGAAACATCAATTTATATAATATACTCTAATAAAGGATTAAAACCACATGATCTTCTCAATCCACACTGACATTGCATTTAACAAAATTTAATACATTTTCATTATTGAAACACTGGACTACAATGAGATAGAAGGGAATTTTCTCAACCTGATATAAAACATACTTGAAAATCTCATGGTAAAATAATAATAATTTAGAAAAATAACTGAATTTTTTCCATTAATTAGGAATAAGATAAGGATGCATATTTTTGCCATTTCTATTCAATATTATACTAGAGGTTCAGGCCAGGGCAATTAGACAATTAAAAAAAAAGCATCCAGATTGTAAAGAAATAAAACTATCTCTATTCAAAGATAACATGATCTTATACACAAACTTAAGAAATACAGAAAAATAATTTGAATCAATAAATGTGTTCAGCATGTATACAGAATACAAGATCAATAGATGAAAATTATATTTCTATGCACTAGCAATGAAGAACATGAAAAATAAACTAAGAACCCAATTTTATTTATAATAAAATATTTACAAACACATTTCTTAAGATAAATGCAAAACTTGTACACTAAGAACTATACATTATTGAAAGAAATTAATGGTGACAATAAAAATGTAAAGGCATTTCACATTCATGGATTGGAAGACTTAATATTGTTAAGATGGCAACATCCCCCAAATTGATCTACAGATTCAATGCAATCCCTATCAAAGTCTCACCTGCTTTTTTTTTTAGCAGAACTTGACAAAGTGATTCTAAACTTCACATGGAAATGCAGGGGACCCAGAGCAGCCAATCAACATTGATTAAAAACAATATATGGAGGATTTGCCCTTCCTGATTTCAAAACAGCACAATGCTAAAATAATGGAGAAAGTTTGCTACTGGCATGAGGATAGATATGTAGATCAATGGAACAGATTGTGAATTCAGTAATGAACTCTTACATTTATGATCAATCGATTTTTGACCAGTGTACCTGAGCATTTTGGTGGAGGAAAATAGTCTTTCAACAAATGGTGCTGGCATGACTGATATTCATGCAATGGAACAATCCTCTAACTCATATCAAACAAAAAACAATTAACTCAAAGTGGATCATAGACATGAAACTCTGAAGCACTAAACATAAAACTCTTGGAAGAAAACATACAAGTAAATATTCATAACCTTAGATTAAATGCTTATTTCTTAGATATGACACCAAAAGCATAAATGGCCAGAGTGGGAAAAAAAAAAAAAAAAAAACCGACAAGTTGGACTTTAACAAAATTAAAATTTAAAGTTGTTTATGTTTCAATACCATTAAAGAAGTGAAAAGTTGGGACCGGGCACGGTGGCTCACGCCTGTAATCCCAGCACTTTGGGAGACTGAGGCAGGCGGATCACGAGGTCAGGAGATCGAGACCATCCTAGCTAACATGGTGAAATCCTGTCTGTACTAAAAATACAAAAAATTAGTCGGGCGCGGTGGTGGGCGCCTGTAGTCCCAGCTACTCGGGAGGCTGAGGCAGGAGAACGGCCTGAACCTGGGAGGTGGCGCTTGCAGTGAGCCGAGATCAGGCCACCGCTCTCCAGCTTGGGTGACAGAGCGAGACTCTGTCTCAAAAAAAAAAAAAAAAAAGAAATGAAAAGTTAATCCTTAGAATCAAAAAACACAACATTTGAAAATCACATATCTCATAAGGGAATTATATTTAGAATATATAAATAACCCTTAGAAATCAATAGTAAAACCAGAAACCTAGCTAAAACCCAAATAACAAAATTGCCAAATGATTTGAATATACTTCTCCAAATAAATAAATATTTAATAAGCCCATGAAAATATAATCAACATCCTTAATTATTACAATGTCCAATAAGCACATAAAACTATAATCAACATTCTTAATTATTATTTTGAAATGCAAGTCAAAACCAAAATAAGACATTCACTGGTGTGTCTATTGTTAGGAGATCAGCTGAGCCTGGAGAACAGAAGCTGAGCTGCCAGGTGTCTAAGTAACTAATTAAAACAAGCCAAAAATGGAAGAGTTAAACTGTTAATCAGTTATGGATATAGTGAAAATGGAGCAAATGCCAACTCCCTGGCCCTTTATCCCATTAAGGAATGGTACACAAAATAAGGGTCAGGTAGACCAGCACAGA
The DNA here is from genome assembly GCF_049350105.2 of Macaca mulatta. Taxonomy (NCBI): domain Eukaryota; kingdom Metazoa; phylum Chordata; class Mammalia; order Primates; family Cercopithecidae; genus Macaca; species Macaca mulatta. Next base: position 52,206,863 of record NC_133423.1, on the reverse strand, counting down.
TTTGGGAGTCATCTCTCTGTTAAGGGAGCCAGGAATGTTATAGAATCTGAAGTTGGGGGAGGGAAACGGGAAGTTTCCGTGAGTGCAAATCCCTTCAGAGATACAATGAACTTAAGCCCCATGTCTGGTGTGGGGAGGCAAGCTTGGTCTCGTGAGACCTGAGAGGGAAGACTTTGTAATTTCTGTGGTCAGGCCTGAAAGAAGCACCCATCGCTTGTTGTTGTTGCTGTTGTTGTTGTTGTTTTGGGACAGAATCTCACTCTGTTGCCCAGGCTTAAGTGCAGTGACATGATCTCTTTAGAACATAGTTTGGCATTCCCTCAAAATATTAAACATGGAGTTACCATATGACCCAAAGGAGAAGTTAAAACATGTTATCAACATAAACGTTTACACAAATGTTCATAGAGGCATCATTAACAACAGCCAAAAAGTAGAAACAACCCAAATGTATATCAATTGGTGAATGTGTATCCATGAAATGAGATATTATTTGGCCATGTAAAGGAATAAAGTCCTAATGCATGGCACATCATGGATGAATCCTACATTATGCTTAGTGAAAGAGGCTAGAGGAAAAATCTCACATATTGTATGATGCCAGTTGTATAAAAAGTTCAGAATATGCAAATATATAGAGATACAAAGTAGATTATTGGTTTTAAGGGGCTAAAGGGAGGAGCAATAAAGGATAGCTTCTAAAGGGTACAGGACCTATTTTTGGTGTGTTGAAATTGCGCTAAAATTAGATAGTGTTAGTGATTGTAGACATCTGTAAATATACTAAAACCCACTAAAATGACCACTTTAAAAGGATGAATTTCATGAAATACTAATAATGACTCAATAAAGTTGCTATAAGTAAATATACAATTGATAAGCAAAATAAGGGTAAGTTACAATTGGATACATGTAAATAACATTTTAGTTCAATTTAATTTAATACATGCTTTTAAATGCCATCTATATGTCAGGAAATTGCTGGCAACCAGTGAGTACAAGAATGAATTTGAAATTCTTGCCTTTGGTGAGCTTACAATCAGGCGGAAAATAAAAACAAATGCAACTATTACTATTTGTTAATTATTGTTATAGAATATAGACCTAGGTGAGAGGTACTTAGAACCATTTGGAATGAGGGACAAATCAGAGACAAGCACAGAGGGAAGATGACTTTTTAAATTGGTATCTAAAAGTTAGTTGGAGTTTTTCAGGATTACAAACACAAGAGTGACATAGGAGAACATTCTTAGTGAAGGATATAGGGAACACATACAGAACAGTGCGAAACAGGCTATGATTACAGTCTACATGCTAAGATGCTATTGAGTCCAAGTGCTGTACAAGATCAGAGAAAGTGTTATCAGGAAGGCCTGAGTAGCCCCTTGGAGAAGGCAGCATTTTATGGAAACTTAAATGTTGAATCATCGCATGTGTGCTTTCTGTTTGCTCAGAATAAGAAAGTCTTCCATTTTTATTATAGAGTTTAGGGAATTCTCTGACTCTAAAGATGCATAAAAGTCATTCATATAGACAAGAAGAAGATTTTTTTCCAAATTGTTTGTAAAACATTATGCTGGATAGCATCTGGACATTGATGTGGAGAGAGTGCCTTCTGCCTTAGTGATCTGCCCTCAATCTAGGGGGTAGCTCTGTACAAGCACACACCTTAGACCTGTGACGACCACTCACCCTGTGGACAGCTTGTTCCTGAACACGCCTCAAATAAAAAAGAAATACAGATATTATTAAGGGTCCAAGTCAAATTCATACTGAATAGAAGCTTTATTCCTGATACAGTCAGAAGAATTAGAAAACCCTTAAAAAGACAGTTAGTGAAAAAAAAAATAGATCAATGAGCACAACAAAAAACTAAAATAAAATAAAATAAATGCTGTCAGTACAAATAGAAGAGAAACATGATTTACTTTGAAGGAATAAGAGAAAGATATTTGGTGTTAAAGAGAAAGTTGGTCTTGGAATAAGCAATAAGTGATAAGGACTGGCAGGTACAAATCTCAGAGACTCCAGGGGATAGGCTGGAACATAGAGCTTGGGGTCAACGTGGGGGAGTGTCAGTTAAGCCTTATAAATATCAATTATTAGTTTTAACTTTGCTTTCTAAGAAAAGTACCTGAAAGATTTGATTGTTGAATTTGCCTTTTAGGATTGGCACTGTGGCTACAGAATGAGAAATGGACCCGAAAAATGCAAAACTGTAAGCAGGGAGAGTAAGTATGAGGTGTTTGAAAGAATCCGACAGAGTAGTTCAAGAGGTATGAAAGAAAACAGAAAAGACATGGTGATTGTTTGCAGTTATGAGGGAGTGGCAGTGACAAGGAGGATGGAGTTTCATACTTAGGCAGCTGGCAGAAAGACACCATTCACTGAAATAAGAAAAGTGGAGGACATGCAGCCTGGAAGAGAAAATGAACCTGAACCTTGGCCATCTATTAGACATCTAAGAGAAGTTTCCCAGTAGAAGTTTAGCCATGCTGGTGTTAATCTGTGAGCTAGAGAATCAGAGGAGGAAATAAAAGTCATGAAAATGAATGATAAAAACACAGGAGAGGAGAAGTTGGACTTAGGAGAGTATATTAGCAGAAAGCATAAAAAGAGGGATAAGAGAAAAAAATCAATAGCTGTGTAACAGAAACTGAAAGAAGGGGAATAAAAAACTAGAGACAACAAGAGCATCTCATGTTATTAAAGTGTCAGTGGGATGTTTCTTCAGATTAGATTTGTATTACAGTTTTATTTGACATTAATATTGTAATCGATCAGATTCTTGACAATGTCTCTTCTTCTGATTACTTGCGAAATCATCTTTTATTACCTGATAAAGGTAGTGCAATCTACTCTGAAGCTACTCTTTGTTAAATATGTTGTGGTGAGATATCTTGAGAATGTGTAAACATACTACTTTCAGTATACTAGTATTTGGGTAATGCTAGCATGTACCTATGTCTCTTTTCTGAAATAATGGGATGAAATAATTTTGCAACTATGATAGTTGAAAAATGATGATCTTCCAATCTATCAGTTCTTCTATCTACATTTCTTAGCTGTTATTTCCTTGTAAGGAAGAGACTACCTCCTTTCCTTCCTCTTTCCTTCTTCCTTCTTTCACTTCTCTCTTTATCAGTGGGGTCTTGTGATTTCCATTTTATCCAGTGAGATAGGATATAATTTTTAAAAATTCTCAGAATAATTGCTTCAAATTTCATAGAAGCTCCTTCAGGGTAGCTGCATCTTTATTTCTTTTCATAATATTCCCCTATTCTTCGTGCTTTTTAATTTTTATTTTATTTTACTTTCTGGTTCCGAAAATGAATAATGAATGCATTTTCCTCTTCCACTTTTGCTTTCTTTTAGTGAAAATGTATATAAAAACCAAAAAAATTTGCACTGAAAGTCACTGTTCCCAGTCTTCTCAGGGAGGAGAATTAGAAAGTATGTGTAAACACAATCACACACACATACACACACACACACACACAGATGCATGTACATATATATTTCTACATCTATCCACATTTATTTACATAGATATGCATATATGTTAAAATATATGTCTTTATACCAATACCTTCAACATTCTAGGTTCATTCTAAGTGCCCCTTTTGCCACATGTGTAGCCCTCCATTTCAACACTGAGAAACTTGGTTCCAATTATCCACAACCTCCCAACCCTCATTGGCATGAGCCTCTATTACACCAAGCTACCACTCCATCTTGCTGAGTCCTACCTTCACCACGTGAGCTCCATTGCTGCCAGTGTGCCAGGCAGGTAGGCAGGAAGAAAGGAAGGAGGAAGGAAGGGACGGAGGCAGGAATGGAAGGATAAAGGGAGAGAGGTATGTGTCTCTATATCTTTATGACATTTTTCTGTGTGTACCCCTCCTTCTCATCTCTATTGAAAGCTTTTTGAGGGCAGCAAAATCTTACACTTCAGCACCTGTCCCCACAATGTCTACCACAATGCCTTACCCAAAATTTGGGAATGGCAACCGAAGGACTGAATCTCATCAGCACAAATGTTTTAATTAGCCTATCGTATATTTTAAAAACAAGTTTGTTTTCAAATTTTATTTTAATGAAAGTTTTAGATATGGGCTTCAATTTCTGATTTCTTTCAAAAACCAGAAGTTATGGCATCACTGGAACTGTATTCTTGCATCAGGAAAAACAAATAACAAAAACAGAAAACCATTTGAATGACTGCTGCTAACTGTAGATGGGATACTTACTAATACTTTAGCACAGATCTCCTGGCATACTTTGGTTCATTTACTTTACCTGCCTGGTACTTGAAATTTGAATTTAGACCCTCACATGTAGGAAGCTCTGCTGGTTGAGTGATTACTCGAGGTCAAATTTGGAAACTCAAGTCAACTGTATCAGCCTTCTCTAATGAAGCTCTGACAGTTTTTCTTTGCTTTTTTATTCCTTTTCATCTCCCACCTTAGACTAAATTCAGAAACTTGGTCACTGCCATCTATGAATCATAGTAATTTTACCAGTGAATAGTACAGGCAGTCCTCTAGAGAGGAAGAGAGTGTGCCAGAACCATTAGTTTCAGGGGAATAAAAATTGCTCATTCATAATTTTGTGTGTGTGGTCTATGAGCTGTAAAGACCACTTAAGGTCATTGCTTCATACAGTATTAGGTAAACATTTAAGAGGTAAATACTTTTATCCATCTTTGCTTCCAGCAAAGAAGCAGACCATGAAAACTCCAGAGGGCTGGTTTGATATATATTTTCGCTTTTATTATTTTGCCTGAGCTGAGTACTCAGTAATGCTCTGTGTAGATGCAGGTAACTGGACGATGTTCAGTGTGAATGAAGAAAAGACGATGCATCTGTGAATCCATTTTACATATGAGAGATAGAAAGATAGGAGGCAGAGAGAATGAGCAAATCTCATTCTCTGTTCATAAGAAAGTCTTGTATTTCCAGGATGATAAATATGTCTGCTAATTTATGAATTTATAGGCAAGTTAGAGTAAGAAGTGAAAACATAAAAGCAGAGTTACTGTATTAACATAAGGTAGTTGACATTGTTTAATGGTTGCATACCATATCCAATGCTATAATTATTTCCCTTCTAATCCAGTGCTCGTAGTTATTTTCCTTCTAATTGTAGACAAATGTCTTATTTTTACCCTTATATTTGTCTGTATGTTAGTTTTTGGCATATCGGCTGATGGTATGTCAACTTGACATATGTCAGTTGATGCTAACTCTAACTTGAAAAATAAAAATGACACTTTATTGATGGTGAGTCTGAACATATTTTTATGATTATGTTTATTTCTCCTGTGAATTATTTGTTCAGGTTGCTAAGGTGTTAATGAGTTGTCTAGAGCCAATGTATATTCAACTGATCAAACCTTTGTCTTATTTTATGTGATTATTTTCTTGTTTCTTTCTAGTTTTGATTTTATTACAATTCTGATCTATACAATTTTTTTTAAGTAGCCAAAATTGTTAATTTTCTCCTTTGGATTTCTTTCTTTACTTTTACGGTTTGAGCCCTTCTCTTCCTCCTAGGTGGTGAACACTAAAAATATTTTTGCACCAAGTACCTTGTATGCACTGGACATCATTATAGTTCTGGGTTATACAAGGGTGACCAGGACATGAGTTTTTTTTGTTTTTGTTTTTGTTTTTGAGACGGAATCTGTCTCTGTGCCCCAGGCTGGAGTGCAGCGGCGTGATCTCGGCTCACTGCAAGCTACGCCTCTCGGGTTCACGCCATTCTTCTGCCTCAGCCTCCCAAATAGCTGGGACTACAGGCGCCCGCCACCTCGCCAGGCTAATTTTTTGCATTTTTAGTAGATATGGGGTTTCACTGTGTGAGCCAGGATGGTCTCGATCTCCTGACCTCGTGATCCGCCCGCCTCGGCCTCCCAAAGTGCTGGGATTACAGGCCTGAGCCACCGCGCCCGGCCTGAGCTTTCTTTCAAGAGGCTCCCAGTTAATTTAACAAAGATAGTCATATGACTAACTGACTTTATTTCCCCCATCTCTTTCTCTGGCTTCATTGCCATCTAGGCACGAGAGAACGTAAATATCAGCAGGATTTGTGAAATTAGTTTCAGATAATAATGGGAAAAAAAACCCACACGGAGTCCTTCCCATAGTTCAAATTCAGATGCTGATTCCAAATTGTGTTTAATGGAGAAACTTTTCTTACTAATTTAGTGAGGATTCTTAACATACATCTCAAAGGAGCAAAATCTTCAACCCTGTTTTTTGCACCGACTGACACACAGATACACAGACGTGCATTCTCACACCATGTCTTTAAACTGCCAAAGAAGTGTTGAAGGTGAAAAAGAAAAAAGCCGGGACACATCTCTGCCCGTTAACGAAATTAAAGGCTTTACTTTTCCTGGGAGAGTGTGATTTAAGGGCTAATCAGCACCATGGTCCTTGCACATTATCTAGGAAAGTAGAAATTACTGGCTACTGAATCTGTGCTTGGAAGCTCCAGGGGGAATCTCTGCAGGCCCTCTGATAACTTTTTATGTGGTGCTTGAATATTCCTCCCCATGTAGTTGGGTTTGTTTGCTATATATAAAAACCTGCCGCTGGCTAATCGTCTGATTCTTTCTGTACGTGTTTGAGTAGGACAGTTTACTTGTGTAGATTAAGCTTCTTGTGTTCAGTTTCCCTCTACTCCACTGGCAAGGACTTGAACTGCTTTATTTGCTTTGCACAGTCCCATTAAATTATTCAATGGCATTCACATTCATATATCTCTAGAACATTGGCTCCAAATGAGTCATATTCAAAAGAAAGGCTTTATTTTTAAGCCATTGAAATCAGAAACAGTATCATAGGGAAAATGATTCTAAAAGTAGATTTTAGTTCATTCATGTGGGGCACGCAAACTCTTCTCCAAGTTCTGTATGTTGATTGCTCCTCAGTTGCAAGGCAATCCTTTGTGTGGAATGAAAAAGCCTCTTCTCACTTTCATTGAGGCCAAAGTTGCAGGCAGAAAAAAAAATCCACGAGAGGCAAAGATATCTGAACGCCCTAAAGTGTTTCTTTTTTGGGGGGAATATTTATATGAAATTGCCAGTGTAGTCTGTCTCTCCTGATGCTGGTACAGAGTTCAGAATGAGAACCTTATAATAAACATTCCATTTGCTCATAAATGCTATACCTAAAGTGTCCATTGGATTTATTCATGTGGGGAAGATAAATATCATAAAAATCTTGTAGACATTATGAACAAAGAACTTAAATAGAAAAGGCAATCCAGTACAACACACACACACAGACACATACACACACACACACACACACACACCCCATTTCAAACTGACTTTACTTCAGAAACCTGGAAATTTTTGGTGTTTGCTGGGGTGTCATGGAGCCATGTTCCTGATTTTTCATATGTTGTCATCTTGTTTGAGAGGAATAAGCTTGTAAGAAGGTCTTTCACTCAGATGTCTCAGGATTCCAGTCACCTTTTTGTGCCAAAGTAATTAGGCCACTCTGTCATCTGTGGAAATCCTTGCCTGTGACTGTTTTGAGCCAAAGACATTCTCTGTTCTCAAAAATAAAATATTTTCTTTTCATAAAGTAGTCCATCCCTATTTGAGGATGAATAAAATTGCCTAAATAAAACCACCTTTTATGGTACTTTGTAATTGTGATATTGTGACATATATATTTGGTCTTAGGCTCAGTTTTCTGACAGATAGCTCCTAAAATCCTTGGAATTTCCAAAGTGATAAGATTGTCTTTTGCATGCTGGTGAGCATGAGGAGAGGGAGGCTGAAGGTTGAGTTGACAAACCAAAGACCAACAATTTAATCAATCATGACTATCTAACGATCCTGCCATAAAAACACAAAAGAACTGAGTTCTGACAACTTCCATATAGCTGAACACATAGAAGTTACTAGAAGGTGACATGCCTGAAAGGAGCATAGAGGCTCTATGCCCTTCTCCCATACCCTGCTGAATGCATCTTTTCTATTTGGCTGTTCATGTATCCTTGGTAATACCCTTTATAATAAATGGGCAAATGTAAGGAAAGTGCTTCCTGAGTTATATTAGCTACCCTAGCAAATTAATTGAATCCAAGAATTGGGTAGGCATAGGAAGCTTGATGTATATCTGATTGGTCAGAAGCACAGGTCATAACCTGTGCCAGAGACTGGCATATGAAGGGTGGTCTTGCAGGACTGGATCTTTCAACCTTTGTGACTTGATGCTGTCTTCAGGTAGATAGTGTCAGAAATGAATTGAATTAGAAGACATTCAGCTGACGTCTGCTGGAGAATCATCTGAAGAATTGCTTTGTGTTTGGGAGAAAACTCTAGCATAGCTGAAGTCATAGAAGTGTTCTGTGTTGTAGGATAAATTGAGTTAGTTTTTTCTCATATTCTTATAGTAATGCATTTTCATTCTAATACCAAGGTCATTAAAGTAGGCAAACAATATGTTAACTCCCTGACATTTTTTGTTTGTTTGCACAAAAGATTTCCCAGGAAATGGTATTGAGAAGGATATGTTTCTTATATTGTTATGGCAAGAATCATTCAGTAGGAAAATATAGGTGGTATAGCTAATGAACAAACTATAGAGTAGATTCCTTTTATCCTTTCTTTTTCTTCCTTTTTCTTCAAAGTGGTTTTCACTTTGCTCTCTTATCATCATCATTGATATCAAAGAATTTGGAATATCATTAAAACTCTGCTAGAATTTGAAGCTATAATGCTTTTGGACATAATTTTAAAGCTTATGAGTGATGAGGATTGTAATTTATAATATCATTTGACACTTTCTCCTCCACCCGTCATGCATTTAAAGACCTCTGGGCTCCAATCTGCTCTCAGTTATTGTTTGAAGGCTGTCATTAAAGACAGCAGCTCACATATCCTTCAGCAGGGTTTGGTCTTCAATGGGTAGCAAGTAGAAACAGGCCAATAGGTCCTAAGTGAGAAGAAATATAGTTTAGATTTTCGAGAACTCATTCAGGTGAAATCAAAGAGGTTCATCCTCTACAAAAAGAACTGTTTATTTTGAACATATGATGTTTCAAAGACTGAAATAGTTACTGTACTATTTTGAGTGCTGGGAAATTGTTTACAAAAGGGACATGGACTCTTCTCAAATGGAGAGAATAAAAGTAATCACATGTATTAAAAAATTAATCCCAATAATTCACTTTCCTCTTTGGTTGTACTTGCTATGAAGAGACACAGAATGTCAGGCTTTGACCTAATTAACGATGATGAAAGTCATCAGAGAGGGCTTCCCTTGGGAAGTAATGTCCAACCTGAGATATAACATACAAGGAGGACCGGTTGGAAAAAAAAACAATTGGGGTGAGAGAGGCTAATGAAGCAATGTCAAAATGAGTATGGAACTGACAAAGACCTTCATGGCTGGAGCTCAAAGACCAGGTGGACTGATATGAAGCTGATAGGCAAGAGCAGTGGTACAGAAGTTGATATTTATCATAAGGGCAAGAGGAAGTTTTTAACAATTTGGTGTGATAGCTGTATGTTCTGAGAAGTCAGTCAGGCTTAAATCTTCCGATCCATATTCCGGGCAAGTAAGAACAAAAGCAAGGAGAACAGTTAGGTGAAATGGCAATGGTCATGTCAAGAGTCCATGCTTTCACAGTAGGGTTCATGGTACTGGCAGAGAGAGGCGAACATATTCTAGAGATATGAGACAGGTAGAACATGATGACTACATGAGAATGAGAAAGAAGAGAAGATGTTAAGAATATCATCTAGCTATCTTCCCAGATGATTAAATGGATTGTGGGGCCATCTACGGAAATAAGAAATGTTAACGAATGATCAATTTTAGAGGAAAAGATAATTTAGTTTTTGACATTTTGAATTGAATTAGCCTGCATTTTATTTTTAAAGTTAGTTGGGAACATGGGAACTTATCAGGCTGTTTTGTAGACAGGAGAGATGTTATGTCACTTTTGAGTCAGAATATTTAATTACCTTTGTGAGACAGTCCAGGATTCTATTCTTTCTGCCACTGTAACTCTCAGTGTTTGAGACAGTGAAGCCTCCACTATGTGGGTCCTGAAGTGAAGACAACATAGAAATGAGATGAGTGGTGAACATATGGTATGAGCAAGAAATAAAACCTTTGTGATTTAATTGACTGAAATCTTAGAGGTGTTTGTTACACCTGTAACACTTGGCCAATGTTAACCAATGTATCTTCCTTTATTAAGAATACTTAGTCATTCTCTAGAATTTTTATTGCATTCAATTTTTCATATAGCTCACATTACATTAATCATGCTGCTTTCTAATTATTTGGGTGCATAGATGACCCTCTTCTGACATACTCATATTTGGGACGCTCTCAAGAAAAATTGATATCTGTATTTCTCAGTGTCTCACTAAACTAATATGAGTACCTGATCTGAAGTTGAAGTCTGCACATATGCATGAAATGACAGAAAATGAGCACTGATGGTAGGAATACTTCTGTAATGGGTTGACTTGGGATCCCAAGATACATGTTGATTCTTAATTTTTGGTACCTCAAAATATGACTTTATTTGGAAAGAGGGCTGTGGGAGATGAAATTAGTTAAGATGAGGTAATACTGGAGAACAACTGTGCCTTAATCTAATGTGACTGGTATTTTTATGAGAAGAGGGGAAATTTAGACCCAGACATGAAAGAAGCAAAGTGATATGAAGGCACATAGGGAAAAGATTGCCATGTGAAGACTAAGGCAGAAATTGGAGTTGTGCTTCCACAAACCAAGAAATGCCTGGGCCTACCAGAAGCTGGAAGAAGCAAGGAAGGATCCTCTCCCAGAGGCTTTAGAGGGAGCATGGCTGAAAATACCTTGATTTCAGGATTCTAACCTCTAGAAAAGTTAGATAAGACATTTCTGTTGTTTTAAGCTACACACCTTGTGGTACATTGTTATGGGATATCCTAGGAAATTAAGTATACTTTATAGTACTATAATAACATTACGAGATTCATAACACAAGAATTATAATGTATGATTCCTGTGTTGGAGCCTAAGAATACGTAAGTGGTAAAACAAACTCATGAGTTTAAACAATGAAGAATAAACATCCTGTTGCAGGATGTTGATATTTTATAAAAATACAGTTTTCCAAAGTATAGCTATTTAATTGTGGTAAGTACAAACAAAGACAATTATTGAGCTCTTAGAAATCATGCAGTAGAAGACATAACCTAGTCTATTTAAAAAAGGATGATGGGAGCCTCACTGGAAGCCTTATCTTTCTTTCATTATTGAGTCTTGTCTGAGTAGAATTATAGGATGGAGGGTGAAATCCTGATATCAGTGCTTTCTCAATAAGTGTTTGGGGAGAAAATTTGGAAGAAAGGAAATTTGGAAGGAAGGAGGAAAAGAAGGAAGGAAGACAAGACAGAAAAAAAGAGGAAAGGGAAGAAAGGAAGGAAAGGAGGGAAGAAAGGGAGAAAAGGAGGGAAGAAAATAGACTGATTGAAAGAAATAAAAGAAAAGGAGAAAGATGAAATTAACTCTGAAAAAATATGTGTGTGTCCTATATTAAAAACAAAACAGATATTGTGTCACTGGTCTAGGAAAGATGCCATATAAATATATCCCCCCTAAATGTATATAAGGATTATTTTATATATATAGATAAGAAGGATATATTAGATATATAGATAGATTATATACACACACATATATAAACATATATATATTCAGTGATAGGAGGGATAAATGCTCTTATTTCAACAAAAGTTGAAAATATAATTTTTAAATTTAAGAACTTCTTGACTTTTTTGTTTGTTTGTTTGTTTTGAGATGGAGTCTTGTTCTGTCGCCCAGGCTGGAGTGCAGTGGCGTGATCTCGCCTCACTGCAAGCTCCGCCTCCTGGGTTCAGGCCATTCTCCTGCCTCAGCCCCCCAGTAGCTGGGACTACAGGTGCCCGCCACAACACCCAGCTAATTTTTTGTATTTTTAGTAGAGACAGGGTTTCACCGTGTTAGCCAGGATGATCTCCATCTTCTGACCTCGTGATCCACCCACCTCAGCCTCCCAAAGTACTGAGATTACAGGAGTGAGCCACCGCACCCGCTCAGCATAGGATAGTTTCTAATACTTAGCAATTATTAGAGCAAACTAATAAAATTAATTTTTTGCAAATAACACAATAAAAAGGGCTGAAGACATTCAAATGTTTATTCCATTTGTATTTATCTGGTAATCCAGCAAGTAATTATGAAATAACTATTATATATAAGTTTATTTTACCAGCTATATTTCAAGATGTTGATGATGTAAACATGGTAGAAGAGATAAAAAAATAATTCACAATAAAACACACATACTACATAGTTACTATAATATGAATATTTATAATGTACTTTAGAATTACAAGAGGGCATCTAGACTATGTGGAAAACAAAGAAAAAGCATCATGTAACGGTATTATTTGAACTGGTCTGAAGGGTTATTAGGTGTTGATCAGTAAAATAAATTGAGAAACTCATTGTAGCACAAAGAAAACTACTATAGGTTTAGGGTAATTTTTAGGTCACCAATATAATAGATTTTAAATTACTAATAAAGTAGAGATAATAATCCATTGTAATAAATTTTTCAATGCATGAACATTTTTCTATTGTGATACAATGTTTCTAAAGCTGAAGATACATGTAGCAGTTATCATTACTTCAAAAAAAGTCTTATGTTCCTTCGAAAGTAGTTATTAAACATCAACTAAGCTTTCAGTTCTGAGCTAGGTGCTGTGAATGACCTTGGAATATCTGAGTTACAGTTCTTCGAGAACTTTCTTTTTTTAAGAAATAACACTGAATAAAATCAGACATGTAATAGCAGGTACGGATAGCATTATTTTGAGCATTCAGCCATTTGACAGTGTGTTTATCATAACATTTTCTTTCTCAATCTCAGAATAGCATACTGATCACTTAAAACAGTGGTTAGCAATAGCAACAACCAAAGGCAGGTTATTGGGCAAATGTCAGAAAGTCAAGATGGCTAAAGATCTTAAGAGAGCAACTTTTAGAAGGTCATTAGGTCATAAATAAGTACCAATATACTTTTTTATTGGTATGATATAAATTATACAAAACACAGAAGTGTATGTGATTCCTACATTTTAAAAGCTTGTGTAGCCTCATCTGACATCTGCCCCTGAATAACTTGATAAAATTAACACCAGCAACTGATAATTTAAGAAACTATTATATTATTATTCTGGTACTATTTAGTTCTGTATTTCTGATTAAACATTTATACCTCAAATTTCTAGTTTTATTATATGGGTTTTAAAATAGAAAATATAAAATTTATATTTTGCTACAGTTCTTAAGTCTGTCCATTTACATTACAACTGAAAAGATGAGAAACCATTTCTTATACTTTTAAATATATGCTGCAATGTTTAGTTGACAAAAGTAGTTTTATTACTGAGTTTTCAAAAATATAGCTTCCAAAACAATTATGATAATTTTGCTATCACAGTCTTCAGGAGTAATTACGTATTCAATAATTATCTACCACATTAAAAGCACAGTGGTACAGATAAAACACTATCTTCTATTTAAAAATATATTATCTTACAATCACTTTCAATAAAAATATCATTGCACATAAAATAATAAGAATTTTTAATGGGATAAACTAAGAGCTATAAACTAGATGACAGAATTACAAGTATTGACCTAAGTATTCTTTCTACAAGTATTTAACTACAGGTTTTCTAGATTTAGGGATCACATCTTATGTATTAGTGAATCTAAAATACTTAATATGAACTTGACACATAAGAAGTGTTCGATAAATTTGGATAAAGCAAATAAACACATGGATTAATTGGCAAGTAAAAATTATTATAAAGAAACTCCATTGAAGTTAGAAGAGAGAATAGTCTGATAATGCTTATAAGGTATCTGGTAAACAACTTGGAGAGTCTGAGGGAGCTTTGACTCATATTAAGGAAAATTTGAAGATAATCATTAAGTACCAGACAGCAACTATCTGTGGGAGTAAAAGGAGGCAGAGTAGAGATGAGCAAATTACTACTACCACCATGAACTAAAACCCGGTGTTGCAGGGCACATTAAAGCTTGAAATAGGCCTTGAGAACATAGAATCACTCCAGGTACTTTTTTTTTTTTTTTTTTTAGATGGTGTCTCGCTCTGTTGCCCAGGCAGGAGTGAAGTAGTGTGATCTCGGGTCCCTGAAATCTCCGCCTCCCAGGTTTAAGCTATTCTCCTGCCTCAGCCTCCTGAGTAGCTGAGACTACAGGCATGTGCCACCATGCCTGGTTAATTTTTTGTACTTTTAGTAGAGAAGGGGTTTCACCATGTTGGTCAGGATGGTCTCTGTCTCCTGACCTCGTGATCTGCCCGCCTCAGCCTCCCAAAGTGCTGGGATTACAGGCGCAAGCCACGGTGCCCAGCCAGCACTTTCTCATTTACACGGAGAGCAATCCTGTGGTTGAGAAGAGGCAGAAGAGTTTAAGGAGACCACCCTCAGGTAAGGACTCGCAGGGTCAGCTGAAAGGTGAAGGTAGATTAAAAGTAAAGAGATAAAACCAGCAGACACTCAGATCCCTAAAGGGAAGGTTGTGATTCTACCCTTAGAATATTTGAGATCCTTCTACAAGCCTGAAGAGAGTGGGGGGCTAATATTCAACATTCTTAAAGAAAAGGATTTTCAACCCAGAATTTCATATCCAGCCAAACTAAGTTTTATAAGTGAAGGAGAAATAAAATCCTTTACAGACAAGCAAATGCTGAGAGATTTTGTCACCACCAGGCCCTCCCAACAAGAGCTCCTGAAGGAAGCCCTAAACATGGAAAGGAGCAACCAGTACCACCCACTGCAAAAACATGCCAAAATGTAAAGACCATCGATGCTAGGAAGAAACTGCATCAACTAACGAGCAAAATAACCAACTGACATCATAATGACAGGATCAAGTTCACACATAACAATATTAACCTTAAATGTAAACGGGCTCAATGCTCCAATTAAAAAACACAGGCTGGCAAATTGGATAAAGAGTCAAGACCCATCACTTTGCTGTATCCAAGAGACCCATCTCACATGAAGAGACACACATAGGCTCAAAATAAAGGGATGGAAGAAGATCTACCAAGCAAACGGAAAACAAAAAAAGGCAGGGTTTGCAATCCTAGTCTCTGGTAAAACAGACTTTAAACCAACAAAGATCAAAAGAGACAAAGAAGGTCATTACAAAATGGTAAAGGGATCAATTCAACAAGAAGAGCTAACTCTTCTAAATATATATGCACCTAACAAAGGAGCACCTAGATTCATAAAGCAAGTCCTTATAGGCTTACAAAGAGACTTAGACTCTCACACAATAATAATGGGAGACTTTAACACCCCACTGTCAACATTAGACAGATCAACGAGGCAGAAAGTTAACAAGGATATCCAGGAATTGAACTCAATTCTGCACCAAGCAGACCTAATAGATATCTACAGAACTCTCCACCCCAAATCAACAGAATATACATTCTTCTCAGCACCACATCACACTTATTCCAAAATTGACCACATAGTTGGAAGTAAAGCACTCCTCAGCAAATGTAAAAGAACAGAAATTATAACAAACTGTCCCTCACATCACAGTGCAATCAAACTAAAACTCAGGTTTAAGAAACTCAATCAAAACTGCTCAACTACATGGAAACTGAACAACTTGCTCCTGAACGACTACTGGGTACATAATAAAATGAAGGCAGAAATAAAGATGTTCTTTGAAACCAATGAGAACAAAGATACAACATACCAGGATTTCTGGGACACATTTAAAGCAGTGTGTAGAAGGAAATTTATAGCACTAAATGCCCACAAGAGAAAGCAGGAAAGTTCTAAAATCAACACCCTAACATCACAATTAAAAGAACTAGAGAAGCAAGAGCAAACACATTCAAAAGCTAGCAGAAGGCAACAAATAACTAAGATCAGAGCAGAACTGAAGGAGATAGAGACATAAAATCCCTTCAAAAAATCAATGAATCCAGGAGCCGGTTTTTTGAAAAGATCAACAAAATTGACAGACTGCTAGCAAGACTAATAAAGAAGAAAAGAGAGAGTTTCTGCACAGCAAAAGAAAGTGTCATCAGGGTGAACAGGCAACCTACAGAATGGGAGAAAAGTTTTGCAATCTACTCATCTGACAAAGGGCTAATATCCAGAACCTACAAAGAACTCAAACACATTTACAAGAAAAAACAAACAACCCCATCAAAAAGCGGGCAAAGGATATGAACAGACACTTCTCAAAAGAAGACACTTCTCAAAAGAAGACAATTATGCAGCCAACAGACACATGAAAAAATGGTCATCATCACTAGCCATCAGAGAAATGCAAATCAAAACCACAATGAGATACCATCTCACACCAGTTAGAATGGCGATCATTAAAAAGTCAGGAAACAACAGGTGCTGGAGAGGATGTGGAGAAATAGGAACACTTTTACCCTGTTGGTGGGACTGTAAACTAGTTCAACCATTGTGGAAAACAGTGTGGCGATTCCTCGAGGATCCAGAACTAGAAATACCATTTTTCCCAGCCATCCCATTACTGGATATATACCCAAAGGATTATAAATCATGCTGCTATAAAGACATATGCACACGTATGTTTATTGTGGCACTATTCACAATAGCAAAGACTTGGAACCAACCCAAATGTCCATCAAGGACAGACTGGATTAAGAATATGTGGCACCTATACACCATGGAATACTATGCAGCCACAAAAAAGGATGAGTTAATGTCTTTTGTAGGGATATGGATGGAGCTGGAAACCATCACTCTCAGCAAAC
Source organism: Macaca mulatta (assembly GCF_049350105.2). Lineage (NCBI taxonomy): Eukaryota > Metazoa > Chordata > Mammalia > Primates > Cercopithecidae > Macaca > Macaca mulatta. The sequence continues at coordinate 52,190,006 of NC_133423.1, read as the reverse complement.
TATCGCGAGGACAGAAAACCAAACACCACATGTTCTCACTAATAGGTGGGAATTGAACAATGAGAACGCTTGGACACAGGAAGGGGAACATCACACACCCGGGCCTGTTGTGGGGTGGGGAGAGCAGGGAGGGATAGCATTAGGAGATATACCTAACGTAAATGGCTAGTTAATGGGTGCAGCAAACCAGCATGGCACACGTATACCTATGTAACAAACTTGCACGTTGTGCACATGTACCCTAGAACTTAAAGTATAATTAAAAAAAAAAAAAGAAAAAGAAAAAAAAAGAATATTTGAGAACTTTTGTTGAATTGAATCTAATCAAAGCAATAATAGAAACTAGGCCAATTCAACTATAGAGTAGATTAAACAAAAACCTGAACAGACACAAATATACATTAATTTAGTAATCCCTGTCCCATGGTAAGAGTCTGAACAACAACAACAACAACAACAACCCTAATACATTGATGGTTAAAGGTTAAATGGAAATGTTAAATGGGCTAGGCACTTTGGAAAACTGTTTGGCAATCTTAAAAACAAAATAGACATAAACATACATGACCCAGAAAATCCACACCTGGGAGTCTACTTTGTATTTTACTCAAGGAAATTAAATATATGACAACACAAAACTATTAATAGGAGCATTATTCATAGTAGCTTAAAATTAGAACCAACCCAATGTCCATCAAATGATGAATTATAAACATGTTTTCTATTTATATAACTGATATAATTCAGTAATAAAGAACAAATTATTGGCGCATAATATAGCATGGCTAAACCTCAAAATACATATACTTAGTGAAAGAAGCAAGTGGCAGAAGACCACACATTATATAATTTAATTTGTATGAAATATTTAGAAAAACTAATTTATATAGAAAGAAAGATAATAGATGTCATGTACAGCTGGAGAAAGATATGAAGATTAACTGCAGATGAACAATAAGAAACTTTTGGTGTCATGTCTGCCATCTTTACTTGAGTGGGGAGTGGGAGAAAATGTGTTAACTTTTGTCATTTTTTTTCTATAGGCTGTATGAAGCAATAAAAGTAAATGGTTTTTACTTTCATAAATGGTACTCTGTTTCTGAAACATGATTTCCACATTTTCAACCAAGAATTGTTAGAATTGTATTTGTGTGATTCCTTTCCTCTCTAGCTTAGAGATCTGTCTTTCCATGATGAAATTCTTTTAAAAGCTATCCAAAGGTATAGTCAATGTAATGCATATGAGGTCATTTGCATTTTTTTCAAAAACATCTTATCTTATTTGTGAAGCAGATTTCTTTCAACATATCAAAGCATATACTCTCACTGAATCCATCTGAATGTTTTTTAAATCATCCTTCTAAGCAAAATACTTTCATTTTTTAAAAAAGAACATTTCCTATACCCAATTTAACTTTTTGTGTTGAGCTCAAGTAATATAAAATATCAGCTCAAATGAGAAATGTGGGGAGGAATTGTAAAGGAAAGCCAGGAAGATTAAATGGAAAAGTGACTCTCTAAGGTCTGATGGTGTGGCATTAATGATGTACCTCACTATAGCTGACAGGGGCAGCTGGTTCTTTGCCCTTAGTATCAGGGAAACTAATAATGACTTTCGTTTGTGAAGTGGTGAAAATTTAAACGAACTGAATTTGATTATAAAAAATTGCCTTTTAATTACTTAAAAAGAAACATACAATGTTACTGCCAAGAAAAATATATAATTCATTCTCATTCTGAACTGAACATGTACAAACTCTTTTTTCTTGTCATTATTCCCTAAACAATACAGTATAACAACTATTTAAATAGCATTTACATTGTATTTGATATAATAAGTAATCTAGAAATGGTTAAAAGTGTATGGGGGACGGCATAGGTTATATGCAAATACTATGCCATTTTATATAAGACACTTGAGCATTCACAGATTTTGGTTTCTGAGGGATATCCTGGAACTAAGCCTGTGTGGACATCAAGGGATGATTGTTTAGTGTTTTGATATGATTAACTATAATCAAATGCTAAGTAGAATCTATGAATTTTATGGATTGTAATTCCTGTAAGGAGCTTTGAGGAAGTAGAACTTGAAATAGAAGGGTGATGAGTTTCAGGACATGCTACTCCAAAATATGGCGCTTTGAGATACTGAAGATTTTAAGCTAAAGAAATTTGAAAAAACAGCAGAAGCAGGAAAGTCTTTCTGATCTTTGCCTGCTCTTCTCCCAAAAAGCAGTTCATGAAAACCGAGGAGGCATTTTCTATTCTTCCCCTGAAGCAGGTCGTAAGACCCTTATGTGAGAGGTGTCCTTTCTATACCCAGAAGAAAAGATCATTGTTATCTCTGAAGACTCAGAGACACAGACAGACAAATCTAAACAACCAGACCTTGCTAAATTTCCCTCAGTTTATTACCATTCAAGTCTACTTTTTGTCCTATCATATTTCTCCATGATTAGTTACTCTTCATCAAACCGAGTATAAAAATATTCTGCATTACTCATTTCTTCAGGTCTTTATTTTTTTAAATTAAGGTTACAATGTCATATAAGATTTATAGTACATAAACCGATATACTTTTCTTTTGTTAACCTGTCTGTTGTTATAGAGCCCTCAGCCATGACCTACGATGAGTAAAAGGAATAATATTTTTCCTTCCTTACAAAGGACAAACTTGGTAGAATATCTAAGCAAGAAAAGAAGTGGCAAATGGAGTGCAACTCAGGTATGGGTGCATAATGTAGACAAACAGAGGCCATACAGTGATTAAATAGCACACTTTAGTGATAGTTCCTACTCCACCACTTCTACCTATCATACTCTTTGAAGGTAATAAAGACAAAGGGGTGGCAGAAAGATAATTAGAATTGCTAGGAAACATATGCAAGAATAGTCATTTTGGGGATGCTTTCACACAGTTAATTGAGTTACAAAGCACAATTAATTATAGTCAATGAGTATTTAATTACTGGTAATTCAAGATAAACTCCAAAATGACTTGTTTTTATTTTGAAGGTATTTTGCAAATAAGAAGAAACCTTTGGTTACTATTTCCATGATAATCTAAAGCAAGCAGGAGTGGCTATACTCATATCAGACAAAGCATACTTTATGTTAAAAACTGTCTCTAGAGACAAAGAACACCATTATATAATCATAAAACAGTCAATTCAACAGGAAGATAATAACTGTACATATATAATATAGTTTTTATATGTAACTATATATTAATATATGATATATATTATATATACTTAATATATAATATTTTATATATTATATAATTATTAATAATAAAAATGTAATTTAATAATATATATTAAATATATATGTAGTTATACATATAAACTATATATATAACATATATTTATATATAATATAATATATATTATATATAAACTATATATATAAGCAAACGTAAGATATAAAGCAAATATTGACAGAATTGAAAGGAGAAACTGACAGTAATACAACAACAGTAGAAAATTTTAATATTCCACTTTCAATAATAGATAGAAAATCCAGACAGATAGGAAAGAGACAGTTGACTTGTACAACACTATAGAGCAAATAGACTCGATAGACATATATGGAACTTTACATCCATTGGCAGCAAAATACACATTCTTCTCTTTTGTGCAAAGAACATTCTCAAGGATAGATCACCTTCGGTAACAAAACACATCTTAAAATTCAATACGCAGAAACCAAATAACATACTCTTTAACAATCAGTGAGTCAACAGTAAATCAAAATGAAATTTTAAAAATGTCATGATGAGTGAAGAAAAAACAAACAAACTAAAATATACCAAAATTTATGGGATACAGCAAAAGCACTATTAAGATGGAAGTTTATAGGGATGAAAACCTACATTTAAAAAGAGGAAATATTTTAAATAACCTGCCGAAAATTACACATCAAGGAACTAGACAAAGAAAATAAAGTTAAATTCAAAGTTACCAGAAGGAAGGAAATAATAAAGATTAGAGCAGGAGTAAATGAAATAGAAAATAAAATAACTATGGGAAAAGTCAACATAACTAAGAGTTGACTTTTTGAAAAAATACAATCAACAAACTCTTAGCTACTCTAGTAAAATAAGAGAAAATATTCAAATAAAATCAGAAAGAAAAGAGAAGACATTACAATGGATACTTCAGAAATAGAAAATCTCATAAGGGACTATTATTATAATTATGCAAACAAATTGGATAACTTATAGAAAATGAATAAATATCTAGAAAGATACAACCTACCAAGACTGAATCAAGAATTAGAAAGCCTGAACAGACAAATTGTCAAAAAAGAAATGAAAGTAGCACTCAAAACCTTCCAACAAGAAAACCAGGTAGCTTTATTGCCAAATTCTACCACACATTCAACGTATTAATTCCAATCCTTCTCCAAGCTTTAAAAATAAAATAAAATTAGAGAGACTACTTTCAAACTAATTTTATGATACCAACATAACTCTGATATCAAAACCAGACCAAGATATCACAAAGAAACCATAGACCAATATCTCTAATGAACATAGATGCAAAAATCCTCACTAAAGCACCAGCTAAACAGATTCAACAACACATTTGAAAGATTTTACACCTTGACCAGGTGAGATTTGTTCCTAGAATGCAAGATTGTTTCAACACAGGCAAATCAAACAATGTGAAATACCACATTAACAGAATGAAAGATAAAAATATGATCGTCTGAATACTGGGCAGAAAAAACACTTGATAAAGTTCAACATCATTTTATGATGAAATCTTTCAATAAAACAGATTTAAAGAAAATGTTTTAAAAAAATAAAAACTTTTTCATGAAAAGCACAGAGCTACCATAATAATCAATGGGGACAAACTGAAGCCTTTATCCCTAAGATGTGGTATAAAGCAAGAAAGCCAACTTGCCACTTCTATTTAACATATACTGGAAAAAATAGCAAGAATAATTAGACAAGAAAAAGAAATAAAAGACATACAAATCAGAATGGAAGAAATAATCTTATATCTGTTTGCAGATAATATCATTCCGTATGAAGAAAATCTTAAAGATGCTGCAAAAAGATTGTCTGAACTCATTAGTCAATTCACAAAAAGAACAGGGTCCAAAATCAACATACAAATATTAGTTGTATTCCTTTACACCAATACTGGTGTATCTGGAAAATAATCTAAAAAGCAATCCCATTTATGATAGCATAAAAAAGAGTAAAATATTTAGAAATAAATGTAACCAAGGAAGTCACAGATTTGTGCTTTGAAATCTATAAAACATTGATGAAAGAAATGGAAGACACAATTAACGGAAAGCTATCTCGTGCTTGTAGATTGGAATAATTAATATTGTTAAAATACTCTTACTGCCCAAAATATTAAACAGATTCAATACTATATCTATACACATTTCAATGGTTTTCACAGAAATCGAAAAAAAATTCTAAAATGGACATGAAACCACAACATACCTTGAATAGCCAAAATAATTTTGAGAAAGAAAAACAAAGTTGGAGGCATCATACTTCCTTGTTTCAAATTATATTATAAAGCTATAGTGATTAAACAGGATGGCATTAGTATAAAAACATATACAGACTGGCCGGACGCAGTGGTTCATGCCTCCAATCCCAGCACTTTGGGAGGCTGAGGTGGGCAGATCACAAAGTTAGGAGACTGAGACCATCTTGGCTAACATGGTGAATCTCCATCTCTACTAAAAATACAAAAAATTAGCTGGGCATGGTGGCATGTGCCTGTAGTCCCAGCTACTTGAGAGGCTGAGGCAGGAGAATTACCTGGACCCAGGAGGTGGAGGTTGCAGTGAGCGGAAATCCCACCACTGCACTGCAGCCTGGGTGACAGAGCGAAAAACAAAAACAAAAACAACACACGCACACACGCACACACACACACACACACACACACACACACACACGCCCCAATGGAACAGAATAGAGACCTAAAAAATAAACTCGAACATATATGGTCGATTGTTTTTTGACAAGACAGTCAAGAAGATACAAAAGACAAAGGATAGCCTCTTCAATAAATGATGTAAAAAAAAAACACACAACTGGATATCAACATGCAAAAAAAAAAAAAAAAAGAAAGAATCTGAACCCACATATTACAGTACACACAAAAATTAACCTCAAATGGATTAGACTTAAATGTAAGATATGAAACCATAAAATTCTTAGAATAAAACATGGAGAAAACTCCTTATAACTGGCCTTGGAAAAGAGTGTTTGAATATTACACTAAGTTTGGGCAATAAAAACAAAATTTAATAAGTGGTACTACATCAAACCAAAAAGCTTCTGGATAACAAAGAAAACAATCATCAAGATACAAAGGGAGCCAATAGACTGAAAGAAAACAATTGTAAGCCACATACCTGAAAAGGGCTAATGTTCAAAATATATAAAGAACTTACATGACTGAATAGCAAAACTAACAAACAAATAAGATTTAAAAATGGGCAAATAACCTGAATATAAATTTCTCCATAGAAGAAGATATATAAGTAGCAAACAGGTATATGAAAAGGTGCTCAACATTACTAATCATACAGGAAATGCAAACCAAAACCACAAACAGGTACCACCTCACACCTAAGACGGATATTATCAAAATACCAGAAGATTGGCTGGGGTGTGGAGAAAAGGAGATCTTTGTATATTGTTGACGGGAATATAAATTGCTACAACTATTATATAAAATAGCAGGGAGGGTCCTGAAAAAATTACAAACATAAATGTGATGAGATCCAGCAGTCCTTCTGGGTATATATCCAAAGCAAATGAAATCAGCACCTCATGGAGATATCATCACTCCTATCTTCACTGCAACATTCTTCACAATAGCCAAGATACGGAAACAATATAAATGTCTATTAATGGATTAACGATAAAGAAACTGTGGTATATGTATACAAGGAAATGTCATTCTGCCTTAAAAATGGAGTTGCTGTCATTGGCAACAATATGGATGAGCCTGGAAAACAGTAGCTAATTAAAATAAGCAAGATACAGAAAGAAAAATACTTTATGATCTCACTTATATTTGTAATCTAAGAAAGTTGAATACAAAGAAACAAGAGAGTAGAACAGTAGATACAAGAGGCAAAGATTGGGAGGAAATGGGAAGATGTAGGTCAAAATGTGTAAACTTGCAGTTATATAGGATGACTAAATCTAGAGATCTCATGTACTGCAGAGGGACCGTAGACTGTAGTTAATAACATTGTATTGCATATTGGTAACTTGCTAAAAGAACAAATTTTAGATGCGCTTACCACACACACACAAAAGAGATAACTATGAAAGTTGATGGATATAATAAGTGCTTACCTGTGGTAATTATCCTACTATGTCTATTTATATCAAAACATCATCTTATGCACCTTAAATACACATAATAAACATAAATAGAAAAAAATAAGCAACCTGAATCTTTGAGGCCTTCAACATTATTTAAATTCAGGTATTGTAACTTATAGTTATCATGGAAAATATGTTAAATGGAGATCTTATGTTAACAAATTCTTTTAATTTAAGCCCCCAAATTTTATCTCTCCATTTCTTCATCTGTCAAATGAGAATCATTATCTAACTTACATATTGAACATTGTGTATATTAGGACTCTATCAGATGGCACAATGACTATTTAAGGATGTAATTTGTTTTCCATTATCGTATCCTTGTTGGGGAGTAGATTTCTGTGGCTTGAAAATATATCTTTCGATCTGTATGTGCATATAACATGCATGGTGTTCCTTAAAGAACCCAGACTGCCTACCACCTTTGTATGCCTCGTTCCTTTCTTCCTCCCTCCCCATCCCCCCCCCAGCTTTTTTGGTTTTTTTGGTCCCTCTCTTTCTTCCTCTCTCTTTTCCTTCATTTATTTTTCCCTTTTTTTTTCTTTCTCTCCTCCTTTTCTTCTTATTAAAAATAAAGTTCAGTAGTTTAGACTGCAGCTAAGTTAGGCGTGGGCTGAACCACACTTTCTCTTGAACATGGGCATTTTGAAAAAATGTTTGTAAGGCAGAATATTTGCTTAACAGAACAAACACTTTTTGAAAACTCTAGAAATAGTCATTTCCGTACCAAAAATACACAGTGGGAAAGTACAAATGATACTTTGTTGTGCTCATTAAGAATCATTTTTTACTGCTTTTTAATGCAAAAACTAGGCTAAGATTATGTAGTATGGTCTACGTTATGAAACCAAGAACCATAGAACTTGCTCCATAATTTACTGATTGCAAGGTCTAAGGCCAGTCACAACCAGTAATTTTCATTTCTCAAATAAGCCAGCTAGACTTGAATATATATCCTTTTATATCCCTTTATATCCCATGATGCAGAAACATCTATAACATAAATGGGGCTTAATCACCTTCATGAGCATATCAAATTTAAGAATTCTGTGGTTAGGATTTACTTCTGTTTTTCAACAAATACTAAATTATACATTTTCTTTAACTAAGTATTTTTATTTGCCTACATCTGCCTATATTACTCTTCTTTTTAAAAGAGTATTTTCTTTTTATGCCAATATATGTATGTGCAATTCTTTAGAATGAATATGCTCATTTGATTGTTATACTGGTTAAAAAGAGTTTATATTTCTAGCAACCGTGTACCTTAGAGACAACCTGTATCTGCAAAAGAGTTTACCTTTTCAGTGACCATCATTTCAAATGCAGACACATTTACTCTTTCAGTCATGCCAAGTTGGGAGCCTCCCTGAATTCAGGGAAAATAGCCTAGGGCTCCATGACATAAAGATGACAATGAGGGAGCACAGCCATACAGGACATAGGCAAGAATTCTGCCATTTTTATTTGGACCTTCCTTTAGGATGACTTAACTTCATCTGTCCTCTCCATATTCTTTGTTACTCTGGTTTAGTGATATATTGGCCTACCACAAAATAGCCATGCATTTCTCTGTTCCTTTGTGAATTTAAAAATTTTGTCCTTTTCTAATACTAATCACGGTGCTAGCCTATTTGTGAAGCTATATAAAAATCCCATCTAATATCAAGTCAATAATACATCTTGGGGCTTTCATATATTGAATATAGCAGCAGCTCCCCCTACAGATGTGGAACCAGAAATAACATACTTTGTTCTGGTTACCTACAGGTGCGACATTAGTAATAGTACTGGATTTTTGGCAAATTCACAGTGTATGATCGAGGTAAGAGAGGATATTATTGTTTGTTTTAACTTTTCGTTTTGAAATCTTAGACTCACAGATGAGTTACAGAAATAGTGCAGAGGTTCACCGTATACCTTTACCCAGCCTCTTCTAATGTTAACATAACCATGGTACAACGACAAACCTAAGAAATTAACATTGGCACTATATTGCTATTTTTACTATAGGCTTTATTTGGATTTCACTAGATTTTTCAATCCTTAGATATTCAATCCTGTAGATTCCAGGATTGAAACCACAATACTAAATTGTGTTTAGTTGCTGTGACTGCAGACTCCTCCAATCTGTGACAGTTCCTCCATCTTTCCTATTTTTATGACCTTCATACCCTTGAAGAGCATTAGTGAAGTATTTTGTAGAATGTTTCCCATTTTTTGTCTGTTGCTTTATCATGATTCATGGAGGATATGGTTTTGAAGAATATCACATAATTGAAGTGCCCTTCTCATCACATCATATCATTGGGAACAAGGTATCATCATGATTTATGGATGATGATACTAACTTTGAAACTTGGTTGAAGTGATATCTATAAGTTCTATCCACTGTAAAGTTATTAATTTTTCTCTTTGTATACACAATTTGTAGTAAATAGATCACTACTTTCAGCCCACACTCAAGAGGAGGGGGATTAAGCTGAATTACACTCCACATTTTGGAAAAAAAGGAGTATTCAAAAATTTGGAGACATATGTTAAAAATACTATAGTAATTAATACATATTTGGGAGAGATAATTTGAGGCTATGGTGAATATCATTTTACTCCTTAAAGTATCCAGTGCCACCAAAGTCAATCTGGGAGGTGAACAACATCCCTGAACCAGAAAGACATAAACTGATAGGTCATTTCCCTTTCACTTTCAATGTTTTGGAAGTTGACTCTCCTTTTCTTTTTTCCTGCTTTAAATGCTGTACATTGCCTTTAATACTTTTATAATATATTTCATTCTAATTTTTATAATTGTTATCTGTGGGAGTGTTCACGTGTCTGCTTTGCTGCCATTTCTAGAAGTATTAAGTCTTAATTTTATTGATTTGTTTGATTCAATGCATAATGATGACATTCAATTCTAAAAAAGTTAGTGTAAATATATTCAACATAATACGTTTACTAAGGTAAGGAATGAACTTATTTATAAACAATTAAACATGTTTCAATGATGATAAATTGAGTTATTCCTAACACATTATTTCTGGGCCATTTCAGGTAAATATTATTTAGTAGTGCTATTGTTTTTCCTAGTTTTTATCAATATTATACTAAACCTGCCAGTTCAGTGAAAACTTACTTAGAGTTGTGAATATAAACAACATACTGGTATTCTTAGTTTTTGTTTTGAACTCGTAGCCAGCTCTTTTAGTAGCAAATGCATTCAGTCTAGTCTCATCATCATGAATGCTCAGTGCTCGTTTGCTTTCCAGTATGATGTAATTATGGCCATTTTCAGCTTTCGCTGTTGGAGTGAATTACAAAAGTGACCACTGTAGACAGATGACCTAGCGATGGATTTCCAGAGGTTGATATGATTCTGTGGCTGAAACAGTTGAAATTATCGGATTGCAAAGCTATGTGCTTATGTAATTTTGGCTTCCTTTACAAACAACTAAATCATATCATAGGCACAGTGATCCAGCTGATTGGCGTGTAACAATGATGAATTCCTGCTCACTGGTGTGTTTGTGAGTCTGTGTGTGCTAGTTCTCGGGAACATGCATGGGGTTGGGGCAGGAGTGGGTAAGGCTTGAAGACAGACAATTCAAGGACTAGAAGAGAAAAAGGGTTAAGGAATAGTGGAGAAAGAGTAGAATCACGTTAGTTAAAAAAAAAAAAAAAAAACCCAGAATTGATTAATAACATAAGCCAGCAAGTGTGGGGAATATAAAAACAGAAGCCAGAATCTTCTTTGTTTCAAAGAGCAATTCTCAGGTAACCAATCTGTGTAGCCCTTGCATGACTCAGAGCAGCCATTTTTAAATTTGGTAATATTACTCCAACAGTTCTTAGAGGAGACTGGGAGCCAAGCAGGGTTCTTGGGACCATCTCCTTGTTCAAGCAAAAGAACTGTATATTCATGTTTTGCATGGATGACATCTGAGTAAGAAGGCTTTGAATAAAGAATTTCTTTAAAAAATGTTTTTAAACTCACTATTCTGGGCTCCTAGAAGACAAGGTTAGCAGGTAACAAAACTTTAAAAAGATGAGTTGTAGACAAAAATAGCTAACTTAAACCCATAGTTGTAATACTATAAGAGAAACCTTGTACATTAGCTATAAATATGAGACGATAATAAAGCAGTTTATCTTCAAATCCATGTTTTACATTTTATTGCTTTATCAAATCAAATTGTTATTAAACATTATTTTATGAAAACTTAAGGAAGTAGCTGCTGTTTTGTGAAATGACTAGTTGTTTTATTCTTTTTAAAAATTTTCAGCTGAAAAGAAATATTTAAGAGACAATAATTTACTGCATACACTCACTGTACTATGGAGAATATTAGGGGGATTCTTTGCAATAGTCACTGGCCTTAGCAAGCCTAGAGTGCAGCTAAGGAAATAAAATTTGTTATACAAAAAAATTAAACCAAATGACATTATATTTCATTTCTAAGATATGTGAGTAGTAAGGGCAGGGACCAGTTATGTAGATTCAAATATTTCAGTGGTTTTGAAAGACTATGAAGCCTAATGGAGAAGGTGAGATATTGATTAATTCTGGATTGCAGGCTGAAAAGATAATGAGAGAGTAAGTGTTGATATATTCAAACACTAATTTACATTGCCTTGTAATTATAAAACTTCTTTTCATATATATAGTATGAAGTTTCTTAAATGAAGGCCATACTTTCAAGAGGATTTTTGTTGACATATCTATATTAGATTTCACTAATATCATCTGACTTGTGAGAGTTTCTAAAAAATGACAACCATATTTTCCCCTTAAGTCACAGATCATCTGTGTGTTCCTAGCCGACAAGATAGAATTGTATAATAATAATTTAATAGTAACTTTTGTAAGAATAATTTTTGTTCGAGGTACCAAATTCAGGAAAGGAAGCCTTGGTATCAAATAGCCCAATTGCATGAGTTTATATGCCAAGGCTTCATTTATTCCTAATGGGGCCATCAACACGTTTTGTGATCTCAGTAATTAAGAAGCCAGTTTGATTCCTCTGATTATGGACTTCCTAAAATCTGGCTGCTAAGTCATAAAGGAAATAGAATGATGCTTTGGAGAACTAATGACTGCCCGTGTGTGCTGAGTCAGTCTTGAATTTTATGAGAGGCTATGCTGACCTATGCAGGTCTGTTTTGTGTTTCTGAGATGATCTATTTTAACATGTTGTTTGCTGCTTCTTGGGTATTATTTTCCCTATGGAGACATGTACCATTTATGCAATTTTGCGAAATTAATTCTATATGGGAGATCAGAGAAAACATAGATGGACAACAGTGAAAATTCTAAAGTGAAACAACATCTGTGGAGACTTATATTAAACAAAAAGTACAGAAGTAAAAAGATTTCTGTGTTATTTCGGTAAAGGATGGAGACTGGTAACCCCATTACTGACGTCATTGGTGTAATCATGTTCATTGGATGAAAGTAGAATGGCTTGAGGCATCTTCTTAGAAACAGGATTTTTTCTTATTCGTTACTCCTCTTCCTGCCGCCACCTCCAATTTTGTCTATGGCTTCCTCAATAAATGCCATAGAGCAGTGAAAACAAGAGAAGTGAATAAGATAAGCCAAAACAGTAAAGTAACATGAATCACCGTGATGGATTTCATTAATTAGAAATTGAAATTAAAGACAACAACCAGTGAAAAATTTTACCTCTTGAGGTTGTTCTAGGACATCGTCTGTTCTAATTTCGGAATTTAATTTGACAGAAATGTTTAAAGTATAGAATGGTATGTAAGAGAAGTATGATGACCCAGAATAAAAATCACAGTGGGAGAAAAAGAAGCTTTATATCATTTTCCTTTCTTGTGTATGCTTTGATTAGACAAGAACCAGAAAGCCATATTTGGAATGCTGCTGAAGTTCTTTGTGTATAAAAAGCTAAAAAAGATTGTCTGTTCATCGTTCTACCTAAGAGGCATGTGTGGACATTCAGTCAATTTTTAATTATGAGGGTTTTTCTTCTGTATCAGCTCTTCTGAATTACAAGATTCTCTGATGAACGGATAATAAAAAATAAGTTGGGGATGGAGGGATGGCTAAATGAACAGCAGGCAGGAGAATGATCTTAATTGCTCTCTAAGTGCATATAAAACAATATGTGGTCAGTTCAAAAAAATGCAAACCCATTTAACTAGAGTTCAATTATCTAGAAATTTAAATAAGCTAAAATCCATTGTTTGAATTTTGTTTTTAGTTGAATTCAAATAATTATACATTTTTATGGGGTATCTTGTTTCAATACATGTATACAATATGTAAAAGTCAAATTAGGGTATTAAGCACATCTATCACCTCATACATTTCTCATTTTTTGTTATAAAAACATTTCAAATCTTCACTTCTAGCTATTTTAAAATATACAATAAATATTGTTAACCATAGTCACCCTACTGTGCAGTAGAACAGAACACAAAAACATATTCCTCCTGTCTAGCCATAGCTTTGTGTCCATTAACCAACTTCCTTCTATCCTCTACTCCTTGCTCCTCAGCCTCTGGTTACCAGCATTCTACTCCACTTCTATGAGACTGACTTTTTTAGGGATCAAGAATGAGATTACCCAGTATTTGTCTTTCTGTGCCTGGCTTCTGTTACTTAATATATTGTCCTCCAGGTCCATCCATATTGTTGCAAATAACAGGATTTCATTCTTTTTCATGACGATACGGTATTCTATTCTGTCTATATACCACATTTCTTTACCCGTCATCCATTGATGGACACATAGATTGATTCTCTATTTTGGATATTGTGAACCGTGTGGCAGTAAATGTGAAAATGTGGACATCTTTTTGACATAATTATTTTATTTCCTTTGGATAAACATCCAGCGGTGGCATTGCTGGATCATATGGTAGTTCTATTTTGTTTGAGAAGTCTCCATATTCTTTTCCATCATAGTTGTACTAATTTAAATTTTTCCAATAGTGTACAAGGGTTCACATTTCCCCTCATCCACACCAGCATTTGTTATTTTTTTGTCTTTTTGATAGTAGCCATTCTAATTTGGATGAGATAATATATCATTGTAGTTTTGATTTGCATTTCCTTATTAATAGTGATGTTGAGCATTTTTTTCACATACTTGTCTATTTGTATGTCTTTTTTTGAGAAAGGTCTAGTCAGGTCTTTTGCACATTTTTTTCCATTAATTCATTCACTCCAGTTTTTGGGTAATGAGAAGAAAAATGGAAAGAATAATCTTTTCAAGGATGTTTGTATAGCAGGCAGCCTTAGAAGATGGAGATAGTGCCCATCTAAAACAAAACTGTAACTTCTGCTTATCTTCTACTGCTAACTTCCTTTCCACCTCCTTTTTTATATCCTGTTCATTGTTGACTGATCATCTCCTTGACTCCCTTGTTGTCTTGGCATGGATTGGGTTCCACCAATGAACAGCACTAACAGAAGATTACAGGGCAGGAGAAGAGTGATGTTAGAATATTTTGCTTCTAGTTTCTTCCCTGCATCACTATGATTGTGGAACTTGTTGCCTCTTATATGGCTCAGCTCCTGTCAGTCAGCTTCTCTTCTATGGATCCAGCTCTACCAACACTATTAGCCTTATCACTGTACTTTTTAAATACTCTCTTCAGAAATACAAATACCTGAGGGATATGAGTGGTGATATGAGACATAGCCATGAACAAAAAGCTAGAGGTAATTTTAAAGTGTCTTGTACATTTTGCTTTGGATATTGTAACGTAGCCAGAGAGCACAGAGGGATGGCATGTTAGGTCAAAACTCTAAGTAGTGTGAACAATGGATTGAATGGAAAGAAACTGGAGGCCTGGAGATACAGGTGACAAATAGAGACTATCTCACATTAAAACAGTAGAAGAGTAAATGGGCATTGGTACTTGAATTCCAGATATATTTCTGAAGTAATATCAGTAAAATTTAGTAACCACTGAATGAGGGAGATAGGCAAAAAAGAGAAGGCAAAGGCAGGTCTCAGGTTTCTATCCTGAGAAATGTGGTAAATGATAGTGCACTTCACTAACAGAAAGAAATATGAAGGGGGAAAAAACAAAGAGTTCACCACTATAGATGAAGGGTATGTGAGAAAGGTAAAATAGCTATCATTGTTTACAAGACATGTAATGCAAGCTAGGTATTTTTGTTTTGCAAAGACCTTTAGATGTATGTTTTTCAATTACTGAAAATAATAGTCTAACTATATCAAATATGTAATGATAGCCATAGTAACACTAAGGTTCAATGGCATTAGGTTACTGAAATAAGTCATATAGAGTGAATGACAAGGTTTTATGAGTTCAAAGTTCACACATATTTCTTATTTAGAAAACTGGATATGAATTTTTGAATCGATGGGTAGGTAGATGAATAGATAGATAGATAGATAGAGAGATGATAGATAGATAGATGATAGATGTACAGATATAGATATTGATACTTGTTGATGTCTTGGGCATAGATGACAGTGGGTAGAATGAGAAATGAGGAGCTCAAAGACAAAGTCATCTAAAACATCAACAGTTTAACAATTTTAATCATGTGAATTTATGTGTAAATGCAGGAGGTACTCATGCAGAGAAAGAACTCAGCTGAAAAGAAAGCCTAGAGTGGGAGGAAGGAAACGGAAAAAGACAAATGCGAATAAGGGTGTTGATACTCAAATAATATGCCACAGAGTGCTAAAAAGGGTTGAGGAATGAAAAGTGACCATTAGATTGACAACTAGGAGGTATAAATAGTTGGAGCAGCACCTCCAACTTCACCCCTTAATTAGTTATCATTTACATAAGAAGGCTCTTTAGTTTTAGTGTATTACAGTAATAAAGTACCAATAGTGGGAAAGCAGAAAAAGAATAAGGAGTTGTGATCTTTCAGGCGAATTATTCTTCACAGTTCTGATTACTGTTTCTGCCGTGGTCCTCTTTTTTTTTTTTTTTTTTTTTTTTTTTAGACAGAGCATCTCTCTGTTGCCCAGGCTGGGGTGCAGTGGCGGTGCAATCTCAGCTCACTGCAACCTCCACCTCCCATTTAAATGATTGTCCTGCCTCAGCTTGTATTTTTAGTAGAGATGGGTTTTCACCATGTTGGCCAGACTGGTCTCAAACTTCTGACCTCAAGTGATCTACCCACCTCGGCTTTCCAAAGTGCTGAGATTACAGGCGTGAGCCACCGTGCCTGGTCTGAGATATCTTTTTTCAAGCCATTTTTTTTTTCATAAAACCAGGTGACTCTGTCCTTCAGTGATAGAGGCCATATGTGCCCACAGCAGCTATTTGAATGTGAACTGTCTTGGGTTGAGTCATATTAAGAACTGTGAAGCATCTGAGACTTTACCCTACTTATAAGTTAACAATTTTGCCTGTCACTATTATTTGGATGTTGGCAAGAGACATGATACTCCTGGATCAAAGGTAAATAACCTGATTTTTCAAGGTAATAGCAGTAGTCAGAATATCAGCATTTTCTCATGCTGGTTCTATGAGATGTTGATGTCCAGTTCACAGGACATCAAAAAGACATAAGGTGACACCTATACTTGCATTGGGTGGCATTACAGTAGAGAAACAGCTTAGGGAACCCATACCTTTTTTAGCAGGCAGTAAGTATGCCTGTCTTTTGTCCCATGGAGAGACATTATATTTAATGCATTGGGCAATTTGGATCTGAACAAGACACTGTATTTTCCAAGGCATGAAGAAAACCTGTCCATTGCTTTACAGGGAGACACTATCTCCATTTTCTACAGCTGTCTGCTCTACAAATATCTTTGAAGAGATCATCTGGAAAAAACACACACTTCTGCTCATAAAATGTGTAAAAACATGAGAGACTCATAGAGGACTGCCTCTTAACACACCAATGAAGAACCTTATTATGTGTTCTTTGTTGTTCTGGAAGAAAAATGACAACTACCACAATTTTATATGTAAAATTGACAGAGGCCAGAGAAAAACACCAATGGTAAGAGAGATTTCATTTTTCTCCAAGTTACAGAAATAGAAAGGAACTGAACTTCAAACTCCAATGCCTTTGCTCCATCCAGGTTGCTTTTTTCTAAACATGTGTGTCTTTGTGAGTATAACTCTGCTATATCTAAGTTAAATGGAGTGCCTGTCTCTTTCTCATTGGCTCCTCTAATGAGCTGTATGAACTTGAAACTGGTAGTTTCTTTCTCTCTGCCTTGTTTTTGTTTGTTTGTTTGTTTTTGTTTTTGTTTTTTTAAGCTAGAGAATGGTAGCAATTGCATGTATCTTACACCATAACAGCGTTGTGATGTGAATTAGATCAGGTAATAGGTATGATACTGGTGTTCACACCAGTATCAAATAACTCAGTACAAAAGCATAACCCTCCATTCCATTTCACTTCATTGCCTCCAAGACACAGCTCCAAATCTCATCTGGCATTGCTAACATTCCTTGATCTGACCACTCTCTCTCATCAGAGGATTATACCTCAACGTTTTTTCTTTTGTAGCATGCACTCCGATAAATTGTTAAATCTATCTTCTTTGATTTCAGACTTTCCTCCTTCGAAATTTTACGTCTTCAAATAAGAACTCCAGTGGCAGCCCCTCTATTGGGTATCCCTCTCTTCTCCCATAAGAAAGTATTTCTAGTCCTGTGGGTCTTTGTACGGGCTTTATCTCATAATACCAATCACATCGTGTTGTCATTACACACTGTTACGCCTTGTCTTTGAATAGACACTGCGTCCAAGAAAATAACCCGAGAGATAAAATAGAAATTAATTAAATTAATTAAAATAAGAATAGGTACTGCAAACTGTGTTCTCTCACTTAGGGTGTGCCTTTAATTCACACCCAATGCCATATGGTGCCCAGGTGTGAAGCACTTTTTTTTGTAGTGGTTAAGAGAGCAGGACTTTTTGTTAGGTGCTCTTGGAATTTAATTCCAGATGTGCCATTTATTAATTGTGAACACTTGGGCAACTTCTTTCAATGTTCTAGGCCTCGGTTTTCTCATGGGCAAAGTAGGGTTGATTATTATCTTTACCATGGGTTTTGGGAAGGAGTATTTGTAATACTGTTTAGCAAAACATAACTGTTAGATAAAAGGTTAGTCTCTTTATACACCACCTATTTATTGGGTTGTGAATGATTATAATTATTATTATCACTATTTGAGACAGAGTCTCACTCTGTCACCCAGGCTGGAGGATAGTGGTACAATCTCGGCTCACTGCAACCTCCGCCTCCTGGGTTAAAGCAATTCTCCTGTCTCAACCTCCTGAGTAGCTGGGACTACAGGCGCATGCCACCACACCAGGCTAATTTTTGTATATTTTAGTAGAGATGGGGTTTCACCATATTGGTCAGGCTGGTCTTGAACTCCTGCCCTCAGGTGATCCACCCACCTCAGCCTCCCAAAGTGCTGGGATTACAGGCATGAGCCACCATGCCCTGCCAGTTTCCTCGTATTTTGTTTGAGAATTTCTATGTCTATGTTCATCAGGGATATTGACCAGTAGTTTTCTGTTTTGTTGTACACCTGCCAAATTTTAGTATCAGGATGATACCATTTTGATATAATGAGTTGGAGGAATCCCTCCTCCTCAATTTTTTTGGAATAGCTTCAGTAAGATTGGTACCAGCTCTTCTTTGTATGCCTGTCTGGTACAATTTGGCTGTGAACGCATCTTGTCATGTACTTTTTTTGGTTGGTAGAATTTTTTCTTACTGATTCTATTTCATAACTCATTATTTTTATTTGGCTGTCCAGGATTACAATTTCTTTCCAGTCCAATGTAGGGAAGCTTCATGTTTCCAGATATTTATCCGTTTCCTCTAGGTTTTCTCATTTGTGTGCACAGAGATGTTCACAGTAGTCTATGAGAATCTTCTGTATGTCTGTGGTATCAACAGTAATGCCACTTTTATCATTTCTGATTGTGCTTATTTAAATCTTCTCTTGTTTTTCTTGGTTAGTCCAGTTAGTGGTCTACCAATATTGCTTATCCCTTCAAAACACTAACTTTCTTTGTATTATTTTTTAGGAGTCTCAATTTCATTTAATTTGGCTCAGATCTTTGTTATTTATTTTTGTCTGCTAGCTTGAGGTTTGGTTTATTCTTATTTTTCTAGTTCCCTTAGATGTAACATTAGGTTTTTCATTTGAGATCTTTCTATCCTTTTGATGTATGCATTTAGCATTATAAACCTTCCTCTTAATACTACTTTTGCTGTATCTCAGAGGTTTTGACATGTTGTCTATCTTTGTTTGTTGCAAAAAGTGTTTTGATTTCTGCTTTAATTTTGTGGTTTAACCCAAAGTCATTCAGGAACTAGTTGTTTAGTTTCTATCCTCTTGTATGGTTTTAAGAGTTCCTCTTGGCATCGATTTGCAATTTTATTCCACTGTGGTCCGAGAAGATGCTTTGTATTATTTTGATTTTCTTGAACTTATTAAGACACACTTTACGAGCAAGCATGTAATTAATTTTAGAAAATGGTTCATACACAAACAAGAAAAATGTATATTTTGCAGTCATTAGGTAGAATGTTCTGTAGATGTCTAGTAGGTTCATTTGGTCAAGAGTTAAATGTAAGTCCAGAGTTTGTTCATTTTCTGCATTGATGTGCTGTTTAGTGCTTTCAGTAGCATGTTGAAGTCCCCCCTATTATTCTCTCTCTGTCTGTCTCTTCTATTTTTTCTCACAGTTGTTTTTTTGCAAATCTTAGTGCTTTTGTGTTGGGTGCATAAATATTTAGGATAGTGAAATCTTGTTAAATGGGACCCCTTACCATTACATAAGGGCTTTCTTTCTCTTTCTCTCTCTCTCTCTCCCTTTTTTTCCCACTATTTTTTGTTTACAGTCTGTTACATCTGATACTATAACAGCAACACCTGTAATTTTTGCTTTTCTGTTTGTGTGATAGATTTTTCTCCACCCCTTTCCTTTAAGCTTATGGGTGTCATTACATGCAGGATGAGTATCTTCAAGTTAGCAGATGATTAGGTCTTGTTTTTTCATCCAATTTGCCAATCTATCTTTTAAGTAAAGCATTTAGGCTCTTCATGTTTATGGATAATATTAATATATGAGGTTTTGTTCCAGTCATAGTGTTGTTACCCAATTGTTTTGTAGTCTTTATTGCATTATCAGTTTACAGAATCTGTGAATTTTGTAGTTAAGTGTGCTTTTATGGTATCAAGTATCATCCTTGCATTCCATATTTAGAACTGTTTTGAGCATTTCCTGTATGCTTGGTCTAGTGGTGATCAATTCCCTTAGTATTTGCTTTTATGGGAAATAATTTATTTCTCCTTCATTTATGAAGCTTAGTTTGGCAGGGTATAAAAGTTTTGGCCAGTGTTTTCTTTTTCTTTAAGAAGGCTGAAAATAAGCCCCCAAACTCTTCTAGTATGCAAGGCATCTGTAGAGAAATCCAATGTTAGGAAATCATTAGTCAAATGATTTCCTTTATTGGCAATTTGGCTCTTCTCTCTAGCTGATTTGAAGATTTATTTTCTTTCATGTTGACCTTAGATAGTCTGATGATTATAGGTCTTGGTGAGAGTCACCTTGTATAGTATCTCACAGATGTTATCAGGATTTCCTTTACCTGCATGTTGACAACAATAGCAAGATTAGGGAGTTGTTCTTGAATTGTTCCCTCAAATATATTTCCCAAGTGGTTTCTTTTTTATTCTTTGCTCTCAGGAATGTCGTAGGGTTTGTTGCTTTACATAACCTTAGGGTCTGTTGCTTTATATAATCCCATGTTTCTCAATGACTTCATTAACTTTTTAAACAATTTTGTTTTGTTTTGTTTTATTTTATTTTATGAGACAGAATCTCTCTCTGTTGCCCAGGCTGGAGTGCAGTGGCATGATCTTGGCTCACTGCAACCTCCACCTCCCGGGTTCAAGCGATTCTCTTGCCTCAGCCTCCTGAGTAGCTGGGATTACAGGCACCCGCCACCCTGCACAGTTAATTTTTTTGCATTTTTAGTAGAGATGGGGTTTCACCATGTTTGCCAGCTGGTTTCAAACTCCTGACTTCTAGTGATACACCTACTTTGACCTCCCAAAGTACTAGGATTACAGGTGTGAGCCACCATGCCTGGCCTTTTTTCCTTTACTTTTGCTGGACTGGGTTAATTTGAAAGATTGGGCTTCAAGTCCTGAGAACTTTTCTTCTGGTTGGTCTAGTCTATTATTAAAGTTTTCAACTGTAATTTGGTATTCTGTTCATTAATTTTTCAATTCCAGAAGTTTTATTTTTTTCTTTTTAAATATAGCTATCTCATCTTTCCTGCTTTGAATCATTTTCCTGGTTTCTCAGTGTTGGTTTTCAACTCTCTTGGACCTCATTGAATTTCCTTGCACTCCTTATTTTGAATTCTCAACCCATCACTTCAGACATCATTTTGATTACGATTCATTTTTAGTGGTAGTACAATCCTTTGGAGGTGTCAAGACACTCTGTTCTTCTGTAATGCTGGAATTCTTGCACTGATTCCTTTTTACTTGAGAGACCTGTTCCTTATTGATTTTAATGTACTATAATTTGGATGAAACATTTTAAATTTTGTATTATTTATTTCCCTTGAGGGCATAACTGTGGTGTATGCTGTATATAATCATTTGGCTTCACTTCAGGGTACTCCCTGGGGGCCAAGGCTCTCTGTGGGTTCCTTGGTTGTTGCTAACGTCTGTGTACTGACTTTCTCAGGTGCTGCCTATTGTAGTGGTATATTAGATGTATGAACCAACACACTATTTCCTGCAGGGCTGAGGGCGTGGAGGTCTCAGGAAGCTTATCTTGTACACTAGCACTATGTGCTTTTGGCATCAGGTTTATGTTTAGTGGTGCAGTCCTGGGTCAAGTCTAGTAAGTGGCACTTAAAGGTAAGAGCTAGCTTGCTTTAAGGTAGGTTGATGATGAGTGGCAGCACCGGCCCTGATGAGGGTATAGTGGTGGAATGATCATGTGTGTGTGCACTGAGGTTTCAAAGAAAGCAGCAGAGGTTAGGGTTATACCAGCTCCTCATCCTTAGTAGCAGGAATATCATCTTCTTTCTTCTCATACCTCTGTCACAGTGCTCATTGATTTTTAGTTCATTGACTTTGTCCTTTTGCTCCAGGCTTCAGTGTGGCTCTGCACCATGGATATCCCTACTTATCTGGTGGCTACTATCTAAATGGGCTCAGGGCAGACCCTCCTCCCTGAGTCCAGAGCAGACAATGTTATTCCAGATGTCTAGTCTGCTCTCTTCTGCTGGAACACTGCCACTCTGTGTAGGGAGGAGGAGTTGGGCCCTGCCCTTTATGTAAGCCCAAGAAGCACAGGCTCACTTTTAATTGGGGTAGAACTGTCATGAAAAGCACAAGAAACACGTCATCAAAGTGCATGCGTATTGGCACCCAGCAAGAAGAACCTCTACCTCTGCTGTGCCCACAAAAGTGGACAGCAGGGAGAAGATGACCCCTTCTCCATATCAGTTTCGGGCCACCAGTGCTGCTTCCATCAGCAATTATTCAAAAGGAGGATCTGGTGGGTTGCACTCTTCCTTCCCATAGGGGCAATCCACATTGAGGTTTAGCTCTCCAGGGGTCCTGCAGCTCCCCAGGAATCCACTGGTCCCTTACACTTGTCAAAGTCAGAGTGGGTTGTGGGATATGGTGAGTGGTGTCTGTTGGTGTAATGACTTAAGGCCTGAGATTCCCCAGGCAGGGTAGTGGCTTATAATGGGATGGGTGTACAACTAGTATGGTACCTTCCATCTCAGTTCTGGCCTGACAGGAGCATAGGCACACCTACATGAACTGGCGACCATTTTTCTGTTGCCGGGAAGTTTTCGAATCATCACAAAGAGCATTGTCCAGGGTCACAAGGGTAGAGGGGCTCCCCAACAGTTTGACAGTCAGCAAGTTATTGCAGGGGTGAGGGTAGCAAAGAAGCCCTCCCACCTACCCTTTCCATGGGGCTCCGAGTTCCTCAAGGGTCTATCTCTGCAAGATTCTTGCAGCTTTCCTTGTCTGCATCCCAGCTTCTTCCTGTGGATTCTCCAACAGGTCCTGGCTCTCTTCTATCAGTTTTTTATTTGGAATACGTCCATTCACCAGTAACTTTGATCTTCTTTGTGAGAAGACTGGAAACCCATGTTCCTAGTCAGCCATCTTGTAAAAAAAATAAGTGATTTAAATTGAGGTTTGTAGACTTCTTGTCTTTCTTTTAGGATGCAAAGGCCTGGAAGTAGTATTTATTATCTGAGACTCCTAATTGCCAGAATTTTACAAATGGTTTTGCTTTTGAATGTTGATTATCAGATGAACTTTCATGGTTTGATGAAGTAAATTTACCTTATGAATTAGTAAATGAACATGCTGAGGTTTTATTACTGTTGTGTGGTGAGTAATTAGGTTGTTTATTTATTTGTTTTGTTTTATTTTTCTGAACAGCAACTTCTGACTGCAGTTTCTAATTACTTTAATTCATGAGACTGCATTCATGTTATTCCTGAGTGTTGCTGCTAGCACGTATCTGTCAGAAACATATAATGATTTTCTCTAGAAGACAAGGACGTGTTTCTAGATCCCAAGTTATTTTTCTAAATAATTTTGTAAATAAAATTTCTGATACATAATCAAGAATAACCAGATACACTAGGAGAAAGTATTAACATTTGCAAATTGTTAACAGATAGTATACCCTCTAAAATAAGAAGCAAAAATTATAGACCCAGAATTAGTAATAATTCTCTGCAGTTACTAATACACAAATTATTAAAATACAGAAGTTTTGAAGAACACAATTAGTATACTGAAAATTTATAACACTATATTCAACAGCTATAGAACAAATTCCCTTTTCAGGAACATTAACCAAGTCTTCAAACATTCAAAAAATTTAAATCTAAATAAATATTCCAGTGCTTTTTTTTGTGTCTGTGTTAATATGTGAAATTTTTGTTATATACAGTGCTAAAATGTATATGAAAATACAGAGGAGAAAGAATTATGGAGATACTCTTAAAGAATAACAAAGTAAGAAAACATGCTCTACCAAATATCAAGAATTATTATAAGGTTACATTAATTAAGAGTATGCAGTATTGGCATAATATGAGATAAAGAGAGAGCAATAGGGTAGACCGCTTGACAGACTTAGTAACACCTAAGTCAGGAAAAAGATGATACTTTAAAACCATGGGAAAGTATAATATTTCCATTAATTGGTGCTAGAATAATTAGATATCCACATGAAAAAATTGTTATGACATTTACTTTTCCCCATACTTAAAAATCAATTCTAGATTGATTTTAATATTTTAATGAGAAATGAAAAAGTAAATCTCTTGGAAGATAATATTGGAGAAAAATCTCCAAGCTTTTGGTATAGGGAAAGACTTTTTTAAAATAGGACAAAAAAAAAGATTGATATATTGGACTAAATCAACAGAGAATTTTTGTGTGTGTATCAGAAGACATCATTAAGAGAACAAAAAGGCAAATCACAAAATGGAAAAAAGATTATTTGAAATGCTCTAGCCACAAAGGGCTCATATCTGAATATATAATATACTCCTACACATCAATAAGGAGAAATCAACCCCCAAAAAAGCAGGCAAGATAATTAAACATGCATTTCACAAAAACTATAACAAAATGGCCAAAGATGCTCAATTACATTAGTAATCAGAGTTATTCAAACTACAACCACGATAAAGAAATTCACTGATGAATATTTTATTTAGTGTACTTTTCTGTAAATGTTCTATTCCTGAATATAAAAAGTTTTCATTTAAAATATGTGAAAGGGAATGTAGGGAATTACATACAATTGCCAAGAGCTAGAACTCTTTCAACATGAGGGTGGGGATGACAGAGAAAGTCAGCATGAAATATGAGGATACACAGTAATGACTACTTCAAAAAATGGCTGTTCTAGAATTACGGTCTCTTGGTTCTACTATGGCTGCAAAATCTTATTAATTTATATTACTGTTAAGTAATAGTACCAGCTGTATAGCAATGACCACATTATGTGACTCTGTTTCTTCGTTTTAAATTTGAGCCCAACATAGATACCTTTGCTGTGGTTGTGAAGGTTTTAAAAATAATGTTAAGCAACATTATTTGTAGTAAATGTTACATAAATGTGTGAATGGAAACTTAGGAAGGGAGAACACTGCTTCAAACATCTATTTCCAATTTTATTTTGCATTTGTTTTAGAAATTTTATATTGTTTGAGAAACAGAGTAAAGAAGAGAAAGGATATAAAAGAATAGATTCAATTCTTTCCTGGCTTAAGTACTACTAGTCTAAATTTTTGGCTTTATAATCAGGTTATTTTTAATCATCTCGATAAGTGGTAAAATAATTTTGCTAAATTGTCCCTGTAAGCATGCTCAAAGAGAGTATATTAATAGGAAATTACCAATTATTAAGCTGATTTCTGTCCACTTTATATTTTAACTTTTAAACTTTTACACGAAAAGAAGTCAAACTCTTAAAGAATGAGAAAATTATTTTGTGTAAAAGAACTGAACCCAAATCCAATGGACATATATAGCATTAGTCAGTTCTTTTAACTCCCTCACATCCTCTCTCTCACATCTTTATTCTCTCTCGTTATATTTTTTCACTTCATAAAAATACTGAAAATTATTCCTTAGCTGTTTATATCCAACCAGGATATAGTTCTCCTCTTTAGGATTTATTACATTGAGTTTAGAAACTAATGATGACGAAAATAGCATTTATAATGATGGCATATTATTGTTAATAATATAAGAATATCAATTGCAATAATATGTATGTATATATACATATAATTGCTTTTTTTTTTTTTTTTTTTTTTTTTGAGATGGAGTCTCACTCTGTCACCCAGGCTGGAGCACAGTGGTGCCATCTTGGCTCACTGCAACCTCTGCCTCCCAAGTACAAGTGATTCTCCTGCCTCAGCCTCCCAATAGCTTAGATTACAGGCATGTGCCACCACACCTGGCTAATTTTTGTATTTTTAATAGTGATGGGGTTTCACCACGTTGGCCAGGCTAGTCTCAAACTCCTGACCTCAGGTGATCCTCTCACCTCGGTCTCCCAAAGTGCTGGGATTGCAGATGTGAACCACCACACCTGGCCAATAAAATATATATTAAGGAAAAGAATTTCAGATGATGATGACAGACTAGCCATTCTGGAATGCCCAAAACAGAATTATTTAAAACCTCGTTTGGTACTGCTGAGATGGAACAAAGCTTTGGAGAAGGAGAGTTTCAAGGGGTCTTCCTTTGTGTTTGAAATAGGTGTGGCCTTAGTGTGGCCTTCCTGTGGCTGTATCGTCTCAGGAAGTTGACTTAACTCACCCTCTATGCACCCTATGAGCACCTGATCCCCCAATTAATACCTATACCTGTGGTGGCCAAACTTCCATCTCACTCAATTTCTGCTTTTCAACCCCTCCACATGCCAGAGGAACTCTCAGACTGGAGATTCAACATGGCGGCTTCCCCCCAGGAATCCAAATTACTAAGACAAAAGTTGAATTTTACAAAATGCATTCATTTTCCTCTTCTTGGGGTTAAAAGGCATCCTGTATGACCTTGAATAAAAATATTTACCAGTGTGACACTGGGTAGAAGAATTCCATTTTTCTTCTCAGACAATGAGGGAATGAACAGGGACAGAATAAGAAATGCAGGCTGTGAATTTTGAGGAAGCGAACCTGAGTAGGACATGGATGAGGGAAGGACGGTGAATTATTTCCTTCACCCTGCAGGACCAGGACTCAGTCCTAGAGAATTCCGATTTGAGAACTGTTCAATGTGGATAGTGTCTGTTTTAATGTCTAGAATTAAATGCTGTTAAAGCCAGATTATCTTTACCACTTCAGACCACAGACTATCCAGCTTTCTTTTCACACTCAGATGAGCTCAATGGTTCCTTTTGTCAAGATGACATAGTACTAAGTGAAATTATCATGATCATGTGTAGAGACACATGAACAGTGGGACTATTTTTTAATCTTCTTAGCGTGAATTAATAATAGTGGGTAGCTGTGGTCCATGGACATTGGAGATCTGCCTAAGTCATCATCTCTAATCAAGGCACATAGCCTGAGAAATTACTTTTAAATTGTCAGAGTTTTCAAAATTTGATCTGCCACACCAAATTTGTGCTTATTTGCACCAAAATCACGACTTAATATAAAAACTTCAATTCCTTAGAATTTTTGCATTTCTTGGCATTTTATTTTTCTAGTTGAGACAAAAGAATTTGCAAGAACCAATAAAAATACTTGAATCACGGCCGGGCATGGTGGCTCACGCCTGTAATACCAGCACTTTTGGAGGCCAAGGCTGGCGGATCACCTGACGGCAGAAATTCAAGATCAGCCTGGCCAACAGGTGAAACCTTGTCTCTACTAAAAATACAAAAAATTAACTGGGCCTGATGGTGGGAGCCTGTAATCCCAGCTACTGGGGTGGCTGAGGCAGGAGAATTGCTTGAACCTGGGAGGCGGAGGTTGCAGTGAGCCGAGATCATGCCATTGCACTCCAGCCTGTGCAACAAGAGTGAAACTCCATCTCAAACACAAACAAAAAACTTGAATCATGTTATCGTAAACAGTTATTTGTTTTTGGAAGAAAATACCTGTATCTATAGCAGGCTCTCTGGGTTCTCTTAATTACTATGTGTGACTTTGGGAAAATTTCCTTAAATCCTGTTCTTCAGTTCGTTCAGCTGTATTATGGGTTTGTAAATTGTATCTGTCATGGAGAATTTGTGAAGATTAATGTAAATCACCCAGAGGAGGGACTGACACATATAGATGTCAGTAGTTGCTATAATAACAATTATTATTATTACTACCATTGTACAGTTGTTACTTCTGTTATATGCTTTATTTATCCAGATCTCCATCCTTCATGCCGTACCTTTCACAATCTATTCTCTTTTCCAATATTCTAAAAGTGAATCCACAGAATTAGATTATTGAAGCATAATTATTTTGAAATGCTCAGTTGGGTCAGATATGAGATATAATTTAAGTCAACATAGTATCAACATAGGATGGTTAATTAATAGATTAAGTAATCTTAGGCAAAATATTATTTTTATTATAGACTACTTTGCAACTATTATAAAATACATTTCCAAAGAATATTTTGAAAATAGAAAAATGACTGGAAATGCAGCAATACATTGCCAGCCATTGTCTTGGTTGGCAGAATTTTTGTTCTTTTTAATTTATTCCACTATATTTTCTTGCACTTTATATTTTCTATTAGTTGCCTTTTATTTTTTAGGAAAACAGGAAAAACAGTTCTATAAAAGAAAATAAATGTATTAAACAGCATGGAATTTATAACATAATCCAATTTAATTTTTGGAATAAATAATACATTTCCAAGTAGACAACTTCCAGAAAGAAATTCAGAAACATTCTTAACTGGGGAAGATTACTGAAACAAACCAGGCAGAACTGACACCCAGTTGTAAAATGAGGTAAATTAAAATGTTCTTTTTATTTTATTAATGTAAATATTCATTGAGCCTAAGTTTGAGAAAAAAAACTAAAAAGGTGTTTTTACTCCTCAATAGCATTTTCAGTTTGACATTGGATATAAGGTCACCATGTTCCATGGCCAGTTTCTTGAAAATGTATCCAAAAATTTGTACTCAATATTTGACTTTGTGATAATCATTGGTAAAATAATGGTTTCTTGTAAATAATCCTTATATCAGACCTGTCTCTATCAGCTGCTCAGTCTCCCAACCCATATTTTATTTTCTTGCTCCCCGTTGTGTTTTTCCTGCTTCATAAAGAATTTAAGGAAGCAACATTGATATATTGATCCATTAGTGTATTGATTACTGAAATATGTACTTTGTGGCATCTCATATCCTAACTATCATACTCAGATGTTGAAGAACACAGTGTTGCAAAAACTTCATTTCCTTTACTCAAAATTTTAATATCAAAGATTGATAAATACAAATATACCGGTTATTGTAATGCAGCATAAGGTGGTACTATGGGATAAAAACACATGATCTAGAGAATGTTATGCCAATATTTACAGTAGCATTTAGAAGCAATAGTAAGCACTGGAGATTGAAACTGACTCTAGACCAATTATTTTGATGTAGATTAATTTAACTTCATTTTTCACTTTAATTTACCCAAAAAGCTTAGAGACATAATTTATGAATCATTCAATAATTTCTCAAATAATTTGTTTTGTATAAGTATTTTATGGAAGTGATTTTTCTTTTCTGAAAGGAAAGCTAATGGAGAATATATTTGCACAAGATAAAGTCATGTGCCACATAACATTTTGGTCAGATACAGACCACATGTGCAAGAGCAGTCCTGTTATACTCCAGTGGAGCTGAAAAATTCAACGATCTAATGCTGTTGTAGCGAGGTAAGGTCTGAGCTCAACTCATTACTAAAGTGTTTGTGGTAATGCTGGTATAAACGAATCTACAGCATTACCAGTTGTATAAAAGTCTAGCACACATAATTATGTGCAGTACATAATACTTGATACTGATTATTATCATTATAACTTTCAATGGCAAAAACCGCAATTACTTTTGCACCCACCTAATAAAAAGCAACTATATTACTAGTTTATGTATTTATCATGCTACAGTTTTTTCATTATTTTGGCGTGTACCCCTTCCACTTCTTAAAAAAAATTAACTGTATAACAGCCTGATGTGTATCCTTCAGGAGTTATTCCAGAAGAAGGAATTATTATTGTAGTAGAGGGTAGCTTCATGCCTGCTTACTGCCCCTGAAGACTTTCTAGTGGAACAAGATGTGGAGGTGGAGGACAGTAATATTGTTTATTTTGACCTTGTAAAAACTAGGCTAATATGTGTTTTTGTGTCTTAGTTCATAATAAAAACATTACAAAGTAAAACAAAATAAAATATTTAAAAATAAAAAAAGTACATGTAAAATTTGTATATAAAGAAAGAAAATATTTTTGTACAACTGTACAGTGTGTTTGCGCTTTAAAGCTAAATGTTATTAAGAGAGTCAAGAGTCAAAAAATAAGTTTATAAAGATATAAGAGTAAGCTAATGTTAATTTGTTATTTAATAATTTTTTAACTAGATTAAGTGTGTCTAAGTGTACGGTGCTGACAAAGTCTACGGTAGTGCCCAGTAATGTTCTCGACCTTCACATTCACTCACCACTCACTCAGTGACTCACATAGAGCAAACTCCAGTCCCGCAAGCTCCATGTGCGGTACGTGCCCTAAGCAGGTGTACCATTGTTTATCTTTGATGCTGTATTTTTACCGTACGTTTTCTATGTTTAGACATGTTTCCACAAATATTTACCATTGTGTTAAAATAGCTTATTTAGTATAGTAACATGCCGTACAGGTTTGTTACCTACGAGCAATAGCCTTGACGTGTAGTAGGCTATACCATCTTGGTTTATGTAAGTACACCCTATGATGTTTGCACCACGATAAAAATGCCTAATGACACTTTTCTTTCAGGACATATCCCTGTTGTTAGGTAACATGTGGCTGTATTTGAACATTTCACATGTATTTCTTGGTTTCCACAAGGCAGTTGCTCTTAATTTACATATTTCAATGTATCCCCTACCACCTACATGCCCAAATCCTTGCTCAGTGCTGTGAGGAAAAAAAAAGTAGAAAAGTATTTACAATTTAAACTGGGTCAGAGCATTACATGGAAGTAATTCTGAAATTGAAGATATACTGTGCTGCTTAACAGGATATCTTTGAGTGTCACAATATCAGAGGTAGTGAAACAGAGTTACAGAGTACTGGGGAAAGTTGAGATGAGCTTTGGTAAATTAATAGTGTTTCTGTGTGTGGAAAAAGTAAATGTGTCATGTCTCGATCTCTATATGCATTTCTTTGCCAAATGTCATTTTGTTTGTCTACATAGTTTTGATTTCTAAAACGTTTTGCTGACACCCAGGAAAAGTTAGTTATTTGCTCTGTAATTATACACCATCATCATTCCTTTAAATATTTTACAGAAATATGTGTACAACAGGGCTGAATTAGGAGGTAGACTAGACTCAGAAGACAGTCTGAATTTCCATGTTCATGTTTCTCTTTGTATATAGTTGCAGACAAACCCTCATTACCAGGAAGGAGAGATGTATATTGTCATGGCATGATGCTGTCTTGATAAAATTTTCTAACCTGTAGTCTTCATATTTTGCTTCTCTCTTTCCTCTCTCTTTACCTATTTGGGAGCATTTCATCTAAATCATTGCTTGTTGGACAGTCCTTTGTGAATCATAATCTACTCTGATACCACTATCAGTGAAAATGGTGCTGTCAACATTTATGTCAACGCTGAGGTTGTAATTTTTGACAGTAATGTTCCTGGGCTTGATCTAAAACTCTCTGTTCACATTGACAGAGCTGCCTGTCAGAGTCCCTTCTCACTGACACTTTTAAGTGACTAAGGACTTGGTAGGACTCACTCTAGCAAAAAAAAAAAAAAAAAAAATTTCATTCCAAGTTCACCCATTAGGTCCATGGCTCATCTGAAAGAACTGCCCATGTTACCAAGAGATAAATGAATATAGAAGAGCAGAGACTTGGGTCAGCAGTAGGTTGCTGTATAATGTTCATAAATATCTGTGAAAATAAAATACACCAGTGGAGAATTTTTCCTGAAGGCTGGATGTTGTCAAGATCCAATACATAAATCTCAAACTCCATTAAAGAACATTGGTCTATCATAGCTGACTTCTTGTTTCAAATCACAAAATTATGCTCTAAAATTTTATGATTTGTATGATTAAAGTGCTTCATTTTGAACGTTTTTCTGCCATATCATACTCATCACTATGCCCTAAATGTGTTATGTTCCTTCCCTCATCCATTTTTTTAGCCAAATATTTCATCTTCTCAGAAATTACTTCCATTTTTCTGTAACTATTAGATTAGCAAAATTTAAAGAAGTTTAAGATTACACAAAGCTAGAGAATATTGGCAAAACTGATGTAGTCATATATTGCTTATGACACTGTAAATAGGTATCAGCCTTTTTAAAAGCAATTTGGGGTTATATAACAAAAGCTGGAATAAAAAGTGGTATGTGTGTGTATGTGTACCCTTTCTAGTAATTTGAGACTTGGGAATACATTGTAAGAAGATAATTCAAAATAGATAAAAGCTATATGCAGGAAAGCGTTTATTGCAACATTATTTATAGCAGTTAAAATTGGTTATAAATAATGTCTAATAAAAATGGCTAAGCACATAATACTACCTCAAATTGATTAAATTATATGAAACATTAAAAGATATAAAATTTTCTCTATTGTTTTCTACCTCTGTGACCACACCTCCTCAATCTCCTTTCTGAACTGCTTCTTCCTGTACAGCCCAAATATAAACATCCATCTATGCATTTATGCACTATTCTGGGTTACGCAGTACCATCAAGAATTCATCCATCATAGCACACTTCCCACTATATTATGCATATGAATTCACTGTTTTTTTCACTAGACCATAAACCCTTTGTGGATAAGAATCGTATCATTTATTACTGTATCCTTGGAGCTTACAATGTAGACTATCAATAAGTACAAACGGGATGGCCTGAAGGTTTTTTAAAAAGTGCCTATAATTTCTTGGTAAGTAACAAAAGCAAACTGTAAAGAATATTTACAATACAGTAAAATATTTAAATATATCAATTCGTAGAACAGGGGTTAAGGTGTACAAAGAGGAAGGGAAAGGATGTCAACATTACATTGATGTGATTACAGGTCATTTAAATTTTATCATTTTCTTCACTGTTTTGTAAATAAGAATTATAAATTGTATGCTCAATACTTAATTGTATATAATAAGTCTCTAAGTCAGATTTTCTCACAGGAGAATATTATAGCTTAACTTAAGTAACTTCTATTTTCTGTAAGTCTGTGATGTCTAAGGGTTGGGTTCTTGAGATAAGTTAATAAATTCATCTGTCACGCCTGTAATCTCAGCACTTTGGGAGGCCGAGGCAGGTGGATCACGAGGTCAGGAGATCGAGACCATCCTGGCTAACATGGTGAAATCCCGTCTCTACTAAAAATGCAAAAAATTAGCTGGGCGAGGTGGCGAGCGTCTGTAGTCCCAGCTACTTGGGAGGCTGAGGCAGGAGAATGGCGTGAACCCGGGAGGCGGAGCTTGCAGTGAGCCAAGATCGCGCCACTGCACTCCAGCCTGGGCGACAGAGGGAGACTCCGTCTTAAACAAACAAACAAATAAACAAACAAACAAACAAACAAATAAAT
Source organism: Macaca mulatta (assembly GCF_049350105.2). NCBI lineage: Eukaryota > Metazoa > Chordata > Mammalia > Primates > Cercopithecidae > Macaca > Macaca mulatta. The sequence continues at coordinate 52,156,328 of NC_133423.1, read as the reverse complement.
AAATAAATAAATTCATCTGAAACCCAGGTTCCTCATCTGCAAAATGGGGATAATAACACCAATCCCCAAATATTATTAATGCAGCAAAACAAGTCACCTAGTAAAAATGTATCTAAATAGACTGAGACAGTCCTTCTGCATTTATTAGTTTAGAACTGTTTCTGGAGGAAGGAAACACTGCAGAAAAATGTAGTTCAAAGACCCTAAGAGGATACCTAAAGTAAGAAATTTTGTGTATTACATGCCTGACACAAGAAAAACATTAGATCTGGTCTGCTTCTAATCCCCAAGTAGTTACCATTTTGACCTACAAAACAGAGAGCGTACCACTGCACACCAATCCTTCCTTCTTAAAAACTGATGTAATCACATGTTTAAACTAGCTTTCAGAGGCTGTACTTGAGCTTGCACTTACCTGCCTCTAGTTCTAAAGACAGCAATCAAGTCACTTAGGCTCCACTGATGCACTTCCACAATTTTAATAGAGCTCAAAGTGGTCACCTTGTATTTAAAAAAAAAAAAAATTACACCTTGTAAAATCCAACCTTTTTAGTATATATTTCTGAGTTTTCACAAATACATCGAGTCATGAAAACACCATTAAAACTAGGATATTGAACAGTTCCATCAACCCAAAGATTTCCTCATGCTGTGTGTTTGTAGTCTCTCTCTAATCTGCTCCCTGGTAACCTCTGGTCTGTTTACGTTCCTATAATTTTGATTTTTTCAGAATGTCATAAAATTGGTGTCATATGCAGTATTTAACCTATGAAGTCTGGCTTCTTAACCTTAGGATACTTTTAAGCTTCACCCATCATTCTGAATGTAGCATTAGTTTGTCCCTTTGTGGTGATGAATAGTATTCTATTGTAGGGAATTAATTATAGTTAATTAATTTACTTATTTATCAGTTGAAGGACCTTTGTGTTGTCTTCAATCTTGGTAATTATGAATAAAGCATCCATAAACATTTATAATTGTTTTTTTGTGTGAACATATGTTGTTCTTTCCCTTTTGTAAATACTTAGGGGTAAAATTGTCTGATCACATAAATACAACTTAACTTTTTAAGAAATAATCTGACAGACTGTATGATTTTACATTCATGTCAGCAGTGTTCCTGTTCCTCCATATTCTGTACAATATTTGGTATTTTTTTTACTTTTATTAATTTAATATGTGTGTAATGATATCTTACTGTGGTTTTAGTTTGCATTTCCCTAGTGACTGATTATGTAGATCCTCATTTCTTGTATATTTGCTGTCAATGTGTCTTTTCTTAAAGGCTTCTGATTAGTCTTCACATTTTGCTTTGTGGTGCTCATGTTATGCATGATGAAATATCCACCATTTTCTCAACACCCACTTCACCATGGGATTCTATGAAATGCCTCAACATTTGGACTCGTTAAGACCTTTTATTGAGGATTCACTTAAGAAATGCCCCATCAGTAAATAAAAAGGGATGGCAAAAGACTAGGTGAACCTAACCAAACTAGATTCCCGACTACCTAATTTCTGTGTGATCTCAAATTCGATGAAGTGCCAATTTTTGCGACAGAATTCTGTATCAGTTTGTCAAATAAGGTTGTACAATGTTTTAATGCAATTAACTCTAAAACCAAAATATAAAAACTAGAATTCACAAACCAGGAAATGTTTTAGATGTTATTTATCTCCTCCTCTCCTGCTAGGGCTCCATTCACTGTTCCAATAAGTTGCTAATATTCTATGCTTAAATATTTATTGAAGGTTTACTATGTATAAGACACTGTGTTAGTTGCTCAATAAATATTTGTTGAACTGAACTGAAGATAAATACAGAGCACTATATATTCTAAATAAAATCTATAACTTACATTAAATCATTCAAATGTTTCATGTCTAAAAGTCACACTGGGACTTTTTACTGAGCACTAATGGCATGCTAGATATAGTAGATGATAGAAAAGATGGAAAACATAACCACAGCTCTCAAGAGTTTGTAATTTTGATTGAAAAATACACAAACATGAAGCAGAGTAGAATCTACGTAATAAAGAATCCTAAATTAAGTATTTATACTTGGACAAATTCAGTGACTTAGATGGCTATAACCACAGAACATGATTTTCCAGAAGAGATACACCATAATAGGGGCATGATAGATGGAATTATAATTTCTTTCTTGTGTCCAAAGCACAATGAACTTGAGAACCAAGACAGGAAAGGCAGTGAAGAAAAAGAGTATTCATTACGTTTTGGAATAAAACCTGCCATTCAAGCAGACGAAAGAAATGGAGGTTGAATTAATCACCTGAGCCATGCTTCAGATTAGATACAAATGCGGGTGGCAGAGTAGGTTTTCCACATGCACAGAGCACACAGTCAGGGGATTAATGCTAGGAATATTTAGAACAGCAGACTGAAGAGAGGTCACGTTGAGAATACCATCTCATGGCCAGAAAGGTTGACAGTAAGATTCATAGCTGGACATCAATTCTTGGGGGAAAAAACCCTATTAATATAAACGATAGGTATATATAACGATTAGTGGAAAAGTCTAATCTTTGCTTTTTGTCAAGATAAAGACAAAGGTATGGTGTCATCTAGGAATAAATATTTAGAGTAAGGCTATGGTAACCCCTGGGACATAAGACCACTGCTCTGGCAACAAATTAGTTTTGCTTTGCCTGGTCAGGGGATCACGATGAGACTTTGTATAGAGCTACAAATGGATTTAGCTTAGGAAATCTGGAAAGGAGTGAACTGGGAGAAATGAGTAAAAATTTACACGAGTGAGCATGACTGAAGGGTAAATAAGGGTTACAGGTGATTTTGATATCTAACATCCCAGGATTTTAACAAAAAGAGGTTGATGTTATCTGCTTTTAATATTACATTTTGCCTCCACTTAAAATCCAAGATGTTATTTTGCTTCACTGGTACAGAGCTAGTCATTTCCAAATGGTAATTACATAACTTTCTCGTTTTCCCCAAGGAGAAAGTTCATTTTACAAATGCAATATACAAATAAATATAGGCAACAGTGGAGCTGGGCCTGCAAGCTTTTAGAGAGCCGATAAAATTTGATTAAATTCTTCTTTTGTTGTTATTATGTTTTCATCACCTTTGTCATTGTGTCTACACTTCTGAACTCCACCTGGGAGTGGCAGTAACAAGGTATCACAAAACTGGCTTTTCTCACTCTAATTCCAACCTGCCAGAAGCAGCAAACATAGGAAATCTCAGGAGAAAACCCCTTGTCATACAATTTACTGCCCAATTTTGCAAACCCGAGAGGTTTAGCTACTAGTATTCGCCAGAGTTTCAAATAAGCTTACCAGGTTGGGGTTATTTATCTATAATAAACTTGTAAATATTTCAGATAAAAACCATGAGTTTTCAGCTTAGAGTATACTGATGAATACCTTTTGAGGATTTCAGACAAAGAAAGAAGTTTAATATAGAGTGGATGCTATATAATTCTGCTTTTTCTGTTATTATCTAATATTTATGGCTAAAATTATACCATTGCAGAACTAAAAGAGACCTTGGAGATAATCTGATTTAATGAGTTCATTTTATAGAAAAGTCTGAAAATGAGTTATCCAAGATCACACAGTTATTTAGTAGAAGAATTGAAACAAGAATCAGATTTTATAACTCTGCACAGGCATATACTCCATTCAGAAATTGAATTGAATTCACTTCAACTGAAGCCCAGAGCTGTTCTACAAAAGAAGTAAAAGGTATAATATTTTTTCTCTCAATAGTCTTCCACTGTCTACAAAACACGCAAGCAAAGCAGATGATTCTTTTTGACCACAGACAACTCTAACCTAAACTGCAACCATTGAAATAATGAAATGTGTGATGTTCTGGTCCAGAAACCTTAATGAAGATAGCCATTAAGTTGAGCCTTGACGGATAGGAGGAGATAGGTACTTTACAATAATATATATACAGAAGTGTGTAGAGTCAGGAATTTTTTTTAACGGAAATGAGAATCTTATATGAATCTAATAAAGAAAGGAGAAACTGTATACTGTTACCTTCTTAAATTAATAGCACTGAAACATTTTAGTCATGAGGAACGTACTTTTTTTTTTACTTTTAGAATCTTTTACTGGGCTTATCAAACTATTCTTGAATACAAGTAAAAGTGAAAAGTGTGTCTTAGTCTTTTTGAGCTTCTGTATTAAAAGACCATAACACTGCTAAGTTATAAACAACAGAAATGTATGTCCTACAGTTCTGGAGGCCAGTAAGTCCAAAATCAAAGTGCTAACAGATTACTTGTCTGGTGAGGACCCATTCCTCATAGATGATGCCTTTTAACTGTGCCCTCCTGTTGTGGAAGGTGCAAGGCAACAATATGGGGCCTCTTTTATGAGGTCACTAATCCCGTGCATCAGGGATCCACCCTCATGACCTATGTATCTCCTGAAAGGCTCCATCTCCTAATATCATCACCTTGAGGGTTAGGATTTAAACACATGAATTTTGGGGGACAAAATCATTCACACCAGAGTGGTATCTATAAGTATCAAGAAGCAGCTGCAGATTTTTTTATTTTGCTTTGAAATATGTAAATTTTAATAAAATCATGTATACAAATATAGTATATATTTTTTCATACTTTTAAAAGTTTTGTTGTTGTTGTTGTTTTTTGTTGTTGTGTTTTTGAGACATAGTCTCACTCTGTTGCCCAGCTGGAGTGCAGTGGCGCAATCTCGGCTCACTGTAACCTCGACCTCCCAAGTTCAAGCAATTCTCCTGCCTCAGCCTACCGAGTAGTTGGGACTACAGGCACGCACCAACACACCTGGCTACTTTTTTGTAACTTTTAGTAGAGACAAGATTTTGCCATGTTGTCCCGGTTTCTTTGAAACTCCTGTGCTCAGGCAATCGGTCCACCTCGGCCTCCCAAAGTGCTAGAATTACAGGCGTGAGCTACCGTGGCCAGCCGAAAGTTTTTATCTTAAAATAATTTTGATGTGAAGTGTTCGATACAAGACATTTCAAAAGTAATGCAGAGGATTTCTGTGTAATTTCTCTTCACTCCAGTAATAAAATTTTATGTAAGCACACTGTTGTCAAAATTAGGATTTTACATTGATATAATACGTTATAAAAATTCCATTAAGTATCCAGTCTGAAATATGTTTTGTTGATAACCTTAAATCTGACAAAAAAATGAATTCAGAGAAAAAAATTACTTAATATTTGTTGTCCAGGTACAGCGGCTCACGCTTGTAATCCAAGTGGTGGTTTGGGAGGCTGAGGTAGAAGGATCACTTGAGGCAACAGTTCAAGTCAAGCTCAGGCAATACAGTGAGATCCCATCTTTAAATAAATAAATAAAAATGTTGCTGGGTGTGGTGGCACGTGTCTGTAGTTCTAGCTACTCAGGAGGCTGAGGCAGGAGGATCCCCTGAGCCTAGGAGGTCAAGACTGCATGAGCCAAGATTGAGCCACTGCACTCCAGCCTGGGTGGCAGAGTGAGACTACGTCTTTAAAAAAAAAAGAAAAGAAAGAAAGAAAGAAAACATTTTCTAATCAGTTTCCTTCAAAAAACAGATGGGATACAAAGAAGGGTAACTGAAGAGTGTTTAGTTTGAAATATAATTTTTAATACATGTGAGCAGAATTAAGAAAAAATGACAAAAGATAGCATAGCTCCCAGCAGCTACCAACAGCAGCCATTAATAGCCCTAAGCTTAAGGTGCTAGTGAAGGAAGCAATTGTGCTTATGAAGAGGGAGCTATTGTATTTTTACAATAGTAGTACACCAGAAACAGGGCTTTGTGCCCTTTGGGAAAAAAAAAAATCTGTTACTAGGCACCTGTGGGAATATAATAAGGAAGCTGAGAAATGAATATCTCACTCTGTCCTCTCCCATTCTGATGTTTTTACTGGTTCCTCTCATTGCCCAAAATCAGCCAGAAACTAAAGAATATGAAGAGTTGATCTGTTCAATACAGATTAACTTCCCTGAACACTGAGCAGAGTGAAAAGAGTAAAATATAAGTTCAGAGGATACAATGGAGAATATCCAACAAAGTACCTCAAATATGTAATAAATAATGCTAAGTAGTTTGTATTTCTTTCTTTTAAGTATATCATTAATTTGTTGGCAAACATGATAAAGCAGTTATATGATTTATTTTCCTGCATCAGTGAGAGTTCATGTTCTAAATCCTGAATGTAATGTCAGTATGTAAAACATAGAAGAAAAATAAACTTCAGAAATCATATAGTAAGCAATGTCATACTATAAATAATAATTGTATTAAAATATTCTTATCACAGATCCTCTCTTCTAGCTCATCTTTATGAATTCAAAAAATTCATAAACAACTTAGCCTAGTTTTTCCCTCTGAAATTTGAATCTGCTGCTTTTTTTTTTTCTGCTTAACTGTTTTCTGGGTTGCTTCAATATCAGTGCTACTTGTTTTAGATTTCTGCTTCTGCCCAAGATGGATCAACAGGGACAGATTTGTCCTCCCTTCTGAAGCTACAAATATAAAGATGATAAAGGCAATTTTACAAGTTTTCAAGACACCGAATGTTAGGTAGCAAAAAAGAGCTATCTCTGAGAGACAGAAAACAAATGAATGAGTTGTATGACTTCTCTAGCTTACTGCCATGAGAATTTTTGGGCTACAAGTCATCCAGGCAGAGTCTGGTGGACTCACACACTTGAGGAGATGGAGTTAAAATTCCAAGGAGATCAAGGCAGCTAGAATTCACAGGACAGGGCACCAGGAAGGAGAGACTATACAAAGAGCACATGCTGGAGAGCTATACAGCATTCTTCTGAGGTACTTAACAGAGTACTAATAAGCGCAACCCCATGGGGAAAATATCTGAAACTATGGTACAAGTCAACTGAAAGAATCAGAAGAAACACCACTAAGCAGTCAATCACATCTTCGAATACCATCATCATTCCCGTAGGACCCATTAGAAAAAAAATCATAGTTCATGGGACACTAGAGATTTTGCCTTAGTAGTGGGAAGTAATTACTGTAGACTGAGCAGTACTGTAGACCTGCCTAACAAATGATGAAGGTATCAAGCCTATAAGTATCCGAGTGTTTCTAAATAAATTAAGTGCACAGCAGAACAAATCTCAAAAATATTTTTAAGAATACAGAAGTATCTAGCATTTAACCAGGTAAAATTTAGAATGTTGGAAATATAATTAAAGTGTACTATGTATGAATAGAAGTAGGAAAACATTTTCCATATTGAGGAAAATAATCAATCAACTGAAAGTGACCATGATGTGACAGAGATCTTAATGTTGTAAAAAATTGTTAAAACAGTTTTTGTAACTCTATTCCATATGTACAAAAAGTTAATCAGAAGCATGAAAGATATAAAAGTGACCCAAATGAAAGTTCAACCAGTGACAACTACAATGACTAAAATAAGAAATAACCTGAATAGAATTAAGGTCATATTAGACAGAAAAAACGATTAGTTAACTTAAAGATATAGCTCAACTGGCTTCACTGGTGAATTATTCCAAACATTTAAGGAATAAATAGTATACATTCTACACAAACTCTTCCAGAAAACTGAAAGGAGGAAATCTTTCCCACCTAACTCTGATACAAGCATTATCTGCTACTAAAACCAGGCAATTACATTAAAGGAACAGAAATAAAAAATTCAATTATCTCATAAATCTTCATTCTAAACAAAATTTGATGAATTCAATTATATGGTTTGTGTCTCCATCCGAATCTCATGTGGACTTATAATTCCCAATGTTGTAGGAGACACCTGGTAGGAGGTGATTGGATCATGGGGGCAAATTTCCCCTTTGCTGTTCTTGTAATAGTGAGAGATCTCGTTGTTTAAAACTGTGTAACATCTCCATCTTCACTCTCTTCTTTCTTCTCTGGCCATATAAGATATTCTTTCTTCCTTCCTCTTCCCCTTCCACCATGATCGTAAGTTTCCTGAGGCTTCCCCAGTCATATTTCCTGTACAGCCTGAGGAACTATGAGCCAATTAAACCTCTTTTCTTCATAAATTATCCAGTCTCCGGGAGTTCTTTTTAGCAATAGGAGAACAGACTAATACACCCAAAATACAGATGACATATAATATGACATGACCAAGTAGTGTTTATTCCAGGAATTCAGGATTGGTCTGACATGCAATTCATATTAATAGACCAAAAAATAGGATCATTCAAAAAGACACAGGAAAAGTATGTTACAAAATCCAGTATCCATTCTTGTTATAAACTCTTGACAAGTTAGGAATAGAGGGAACTTCCTCAACCTTAAAGATAGCATCTACAAAAAACACATAGTTAATATGACACTTAACGGGTGAAAGGCTGAATTACTTTCCCCTAAGATCAGAACAAGTCGAAGATGTCTGCCCTCACCATTTCCGTCCAACTTTTTCCTAAAGTTTCTAATCAGTGCAATGAAGAAAATAAAAAGACATTCAGGTTGTAAACGAGAAAGTAAAACTGTCTTTATTGAGAGAAAACTTCATTGTCTATACCGTGTTGGATGAGATCTACAAAAGAAGCTACAAAGCTAGTAAGCCGCTTAAGCAAGATTACAGAATAAAAGATCAATTTATCAAAATCAGTTATACCTCTATGTGTTAGTGTAAACATTTGAAACTTAAAATTTGAAAACTAAGATTTATAGTAGTATAAAAATAAATACTTAGTTATAAATTTGACAAGATATGTGAAAAACCTGTCTACTAAAATTGCAAAATATTGAGGCAATAAATTTAAGAACTACATAAATAGAAAGACACACTTTGTCCCACAGGTCAGAAGGCTGCAGAAGACCATGTATTGTTTCTTTATTTTTATTTATTTATTTTTTTATTTGAGATGGAGTCTCACTCTGTCATCCAGGCTGGAGTGCAGTGGCACAATCTCGACTCACTGCAACCTCAGCTTCCCAGGTTCAAGCGATTCTCCTGCCTCAGCCTCCCAAGTAGGTGGGATTAAAGGCACATACCACCATGCTCAGCTGATTTTTTAATATTTTTAGTAGAGTCCAGGTTTCACCATTTTGGCCAGGCTGGTCTCAAACTCCTCACCTCAAGTGATCTGCCTGTCTTGGCCTCCCAAAGTACTGGGATTACAGGCGTGAGCCTCCGTGCGTGGCCACAACTTTAGTTTAGACAACGATTTCTCAGATAAAAATTCAACAACATGATCTACTTATAAAGTTATATAGTGGACTTCATCAAATCTTCTTCCCATCAAAAGATACTGTTAAGATAATAAGGCCGGGCGCGGTGACTCAAGTCTGTAATCCCAGCACGTTGGGAGGCCGAGATGGGTGGATCACGAGGTCAGGAGATCGAGACCATCCTGGCTAACATGGTGAAACCCCGTCTCTACTAAAAATACAAAAAAAAATTAGCCGGGCGTGGTGGCAGGAACCTGTAGTGCCAGCTACTCGGGAGACTGAGGCAGGAGAATGGCATAAACCTGGGAGGCGGCGCTTGCAGTGAGCTGAGATCCGGCCACTGCACTCCAGCCCGGGCAACAGAGCGAGACTCCGTCTCAAAAAAAAAAAAGATAATAAAAGGACAAGCCACCAACTGGGAAAACAATATTTGCAAAACATACATCTAATAATGATCTTGTTTCCTAAATCTATAAATAACTCTTAAATCTCACAAATAAGAAACAACACCTTTTTAAAAAATGGGCACAATATATGAACAGACAATTTACAAAAGAATATATACAGTTGACAAATAAATGTATGGAAATATGCTAAATAACATTAGCCATTAAAGAAATCTGAGTTAAAACTACAACAGGATACTGCTGCACATATTACAATATCTAAAATTAAAAAGACCAAAACATCAAGTGTTTGTGGAAATACAGAGGAAGTGGAACTCTCACACAATTGGTGGGGAGTTAAGTTAATACACTACTTTGGATAACATTGTGTTACTTTCTTATTAAGTAAAACCTACGCCTACCATATTATTTAGAGTTCACTCACTCCCAAATATTTACATATCTACACAAAAGAATTGGGGAAAAGGATTAAGCATGTGTGCTTACAGAGACTTATAAAGTCTGGTACAGGAATGTTCATAGTAGCTATATCTGAATAGACAACATTTGGAAATAATATAAGTAAGAAAATGGATAAGTAAATTGTATTTTATAGATATAGTGGAATACTATTTAGAAATAAAATGTAAGACACAGTTGATACACAAAACACGGATAAATATCAAAGCAGTTATACTGTTTTAAATATATAGAATTCCATATTTTACAAAGAGATCTTTGCCAGGCACCGTGGCTCACTCCTGTGATCCCAGCACTTTGGGACCAGCACCAAGGAACATGGCTCACTTGAGTCAAGGAGTTTGAGATCATCCTGGGCAACATGGCAAAACCTCATCTCTACAAAATATGAAACAAGAAAAATTAGCATGGTGTGGTGGCGTGTGTCACAGCTACTCTGGAGGTTCGGGTGGTAGATCACTTAAGCCCAGAAGGATGAGACTGCAGTAAACCGTGATCTTGCCACTGCACTCCAGCCTAGGCAGCAAAGGGAGATCCTGTGTCAAAAAGAAGGAGGAGAAGAAGAAGAAGAAGAAGAAGAAGAAGAAGAAGAAGAAGAAGAAGAAGAAGAAGAAGAAGAAGAAGAAGAAGAAGAAGTCGAAGATGAAGACGAAGACGAAGAAGAAGAAGGAAGAAGGAGAAGGAGAAGGAGAAGAAGAAGAAGAAGAAGAGAGATCTAGTAAATGCAAAAAAACAGATCAATGATTTTCTGGAGATGGTTAGAAGGGAGGCGTTATAAAGGATGAAAAGAAATTTTTGAGGTGATGAATATGTTTCTGGTTTTTACTGCAGTGATGGTTTCACAGGTGTATACATTTATAAAAATGAAATAAATTGTATACTTTGAATATGTGCATTTTGTGATGTGTCAGTCATACCTGATATATACAAAAAACCTTCCATATCAATTTTTTTCACTTCTTTTACCTTCTTTTCTCATTTTATGACAAATCCATTCCCTTTTGTATTCTAAGTTTTCAGTCTTTCTCTTGATCTGAGATTTGCATCTCATAAGAATGGTAGACACAAAATTTTAATTAAGTGGTCATACATAGAGAAGGGCTAAATACAATAAGAAAAGCTCTCAATTATCATATTTAACAATATTGTATTACAATCATTAGTCTTTCTTTCCCTCTTGTCCAGTAAACTGTGTGATCTCTGAGTGCCTTATTAATCTTTTTTTGGTGTAATTCTGACACATAGTCATCCTTTAATATGCTATTTTAAATGGATGAATGAATGATGTCTTGCCTTAAGAATATAACAATTTAATGTGGAAGACAAGACATAAATCTGAGGGCTATAAAAACCCCTTCACATCACATAGAAACAATCAGGCAAAGAATTGCACCCTGGGTTGGAAAGGGTGCAAAGCAGCATTGGTCACAATTAGTGCAACAACAAAAATCCAAGAGAAATAAAGGAATAAGGTACACTTGAGGTGGATGGTAATCATTTGACAATTTTCACCACATAGCCATCCATCTCCTGCCCTTTCTACTCACCTGCCACTCCTCTCTCTTTTGTACAGTCAATTGAGTGTTTTTATTCTTTAGTTAAAGGGTTTCCTGTTGCTCCTTTGTGCTCCTCCTGGCTTCTGCCATTTCTATTTCTCCTTTGCCTGGCTACCTCGGGAAGGTGGCTTTCATACCTAAACGATGGGGTAAACACCAGTGTGAGAGACCACCGATTCCTATTCAGAAAAATGCTATTGAGATTGTAGCTGGTTTCTTGAAGATTTCACTGAACTGTAGCTCCTTCTTCCTTTATTTTGCACAGAGAGGATTTTTCCCCCTTAAGATGCTAGCCCATCTGTTAAAACCGTTTTCTCTTAAGCTGTACCTCTGCATGGCTTCCATTATAAGCTTGGCTAAAGAATTCTTAATGAATCCCCCTTTATCAGCAAGACTCAGCTCTTGTGAGGAAGATTTGCTACTTTTAATTCTATATGGAACACAAATGGGTCACCAAATTGTTCTGTGCTATTACTGACAAGATTTGTTGCCATCATTTAATTACATGAAATTTTCAATTTTCAAGAGACTTCTTTAAGTTATGTGATTGTACACATTAGGCATAAGGGATACGGAAAAAAATGTTTCCAAGGTCCTGAATTGGACTTGGGAAGGCAATTATTTAAAGAAGAGCTGAGTCATGGGATAGCAAGGGCCATGTAACACATGACTTCAGAGTAAGAAAACTTATGGAAGCCAACTACTTCTCAGAATTGGTGAACATAAACATATATCAAAGCAGTCATATAATTATAATTATCAAGACATTTGGGGATGTTGCAGTTTGAAGACAGACTATTTAGATTTCTAGTTGAGGGAAGGCTCAGAGGAGATACAGTTTGCTACAGCGATCTTCCCTTCCTCTGAATGTTACTCCAATTGTTGCCTGAATAAATAACATACTAATTCATCATATAGCGTGTTCTCTAGTAGTCTTGAAGTATACCTGAAATAAGTGTTTATACTTATCCCACATTTCCCCAAATTATGTGATTCTCAGGGGCAAAGCCCATGTGTGCTTGGTTTACAATGGGAGGTGGCACAGTCTCTTGCTTATAGTTTGTGTTCAATAAATATGTTAATTTTTGATTTCACTACTATTTTTTAAACTGAATGTAGCTTGTATGGTAAATTATATAAGAGAATCAAAGCAAATATTATAAAATCTTGACAAACATAAGACTCATACAAAGAAGTACTACTTAAAGGTCCATTGTAGAAGCAGCATGAATCGTACTACTAGGTAGATGTTGAATGGTTTGGGAGGTAGAAAGGAAAAATTAAACATTAATGGTTGAAAATGTAAACTTGCATATTTAGGAGACATGTCTAACTTTTGAAATTACAAGAATGAAACAGCAACCATAGCAAGAAAAATCCACTAGCTGTACTTATTTTCTCAGCTAGCATGAGAATTTGCTCCTTTTGCTTTTGATTCTTAGGTATTCTTGTGATCTTGATGGACTGTGATCTTGAGGCACTTAACTGATATCATTAGTATTCATCTTCTTTGGCTGCTATAAAAAAAAAAAAATCACAAAGTCGGTAGCTTATGACAACGGAAATTTATTTCCTCACTGTTCTAGAAGACAGATCCCTGAAATCAGTATCACTGGTCCAAAATAAGGGCATCAACAGTGCCACGCTTCCTCTGTAGGTTCTAGAAGAAAATCCTTTCTTTTCTTCCTCTGACTTTTGGTGGACGCTGGCATTCCATGACTTTTGCCTACATAATCCCAAAGATCATGTGGCCTGATCTTTTTCTGTTTGTCAAGTCTCCCTGTACCTTTCTCTTACATATACACTAGTGATTACATTTAGTGCATACCATGTAACTCAGTATGATCTCTTGATTTCAAGGTCTTCTACTTAACACTCATGCATAGATTCTTTATGCAAATAACACAGCATTTTTAGGTTCCAGAGATTAGGACCTGGTAACATTGGAGTCAATTATCAGCCTACGTAATAGCTATTATTACTATTGCTATTATTACATATAGCATAATGGGCCAGAATTTTGATTTTGTAATTGGACAGAACTGGTTGATATCCCTGTATGAGCTAAAACATATTGAAAAAATAAACACATTGAAAAAATAAAACATATTGAAAAAATAAACCTCTCTGTGGTTCAGTTTTCCCAACTGTTAAATGAGTATATGTATGAGTAGTTTCTCACACTATGAGTAGTTTCTCACACTATTGTTATAGTGATGAAATAGGTTAGTGTATATTTAACATTTTAAATGTACACTAAATGTTAAATGTATATTTAACTAAATGTTAAATGTATATTTAACATTTTAGCACAGTTTGTACTTTTGTAAAACATAAATTCACCATAAATTATAGGTATCATTATTTTTACTAAATTAATAAAATCACTAATTTATTCAAAGCAAAATGTCAGTTAATCTAAAGGCTATAAAATTTCATAAAGTTTTAGCTGCTGTTTTCAGAAGTTTATAATTGCTGAGATAAAATTCACATGCATTAAAAAAACCAGAGAATTAGAAAATGCATACTGGAAATCATAAATGCTAGAGCTGGGCAAAATAACCATTAATCAAGCTCATGGACAAAGTTTTTATTTTTTCCAATTTTTAAAATTGTGATAAAAGACATTTTATATGAAATTTATCATTTTGATTATGATAAATTTGATTATTTTTAAGTACAGTCCAGCGTTATTCATAATATTGAAAAATCATCACCATCATCATTTTTCATCTTATAAAACTGAAGCTCTATACCCATTTAACTCCTCATTCCCCCACTCCCTAGCCACAGACAACAGCCATTCTATTTTTGTATTTACGATTTCAACTACCTTAAGTATCTCGTGTAAGTGGAATCATATAAAATTTGTCTCTTTCTGATTGGCTTATTTCTCTTAGCATAATATTCTACAGGCACATCCGTGGTGACCATATTTCAAAATATCCTTCCTTTTTAAGGATGAGTAATACTCTATAGTATGTATATAAACCACATTTGGATTATCCATTCATTCATTGATGAATGTGTGGGTTGCTTCAAAATTTTAGCTATTATTAATAATGCTGCTATAAACCATGGGCATACAAGCATCTTTTTGAAACCCTGCCTTCAGTTATTTTGGATATGTACTCAGACGTGGAATTTCTGAATCATATACTAATTCTAAGTTTCTGAGGATTCACCATGCTGCTTTCCACAGTGGCTGCACGATTTTACATTCTCAGTAACAGTGTACAAAGGTTCCAGTTTCTTCACATCCTTGCTAACATTTGTTATTTTCAGTTTTTTGATAGTAACCATCCTAATAGGTGTGAGGTAAAATCTCATTATGGTTTTGATTCTCTAATAATTAGTGATGATGAGCATCATGTCATGTGTTTATTAGTCATTTATAGATCTTTTTTGGAGAGATGTCTATTCAAGTCCTTTGCTTATGTTGAATCATTATTGTTTTTTGCTGTTGAGTTTTAGAAGTTTTCTATATAATCTGGATGTTAATTCCCCACCAGATATATTATTTGCAAATATTTTTTCCCACTTACAAATATTTCCTCCCATGCCTTGCCGTTTTACTCTGTTCATATTCTTTTCATATACATTTTTATTAATAAATTTATTAAATCTAATTTATTTTTTCCTTTTGTTGCCTATGCCTTCAGTATCAATTCCAAGAAATTATTGCCAAATCTACCATCATTAAGATTTTGTCGTTTGTTTTCTTCTAGGAGTTTTATAGTTTTAGGTTTTACATGTAGGTATTTCATCTATTTGACTGTTTTTGTATATGGTATTAAATAAGGGTTCAGCTTCATTCTTTTAAATGTAGATATTCAGTTTTCTCAGCAATATTTATTGAGCAGACTGTCTTTTCCCCATTAAATCACTTTGGCACCCATGTTAAAAAACAACTGACTGTATATTCAAGGAGGTGTTTCTGAGCTCTCTATTCCATTTCATTTGTCTACATGTCTATCTTTATGCCACTACCACACTGTTTTGATTACTGTAGTTTTGTAGTAAATTTTGAAAAGATGAAATGTGATTTTCTTATCTGTGTTCTTACTTTCAAAATTATTTTTTGCTATTCAGAATCCCTTGGGATTCCATATGAATTTTAGAATAGATTTTCCTACATCAGTAAAAAATGTCATTGGAATTTTGAGAGGAATTTCACTGAATTTTCAATTACTCTAAGTAGCATTGTTATCTTAACAATATTATTTTATTTATTATTTTATTAATTATTAATTTATTATTTTAGATGCTGATATAAATAAAATTATTTTCAAAATTCCCTCTACAGATTGTTCACTCTTAATGTGTAGAAATGCAACTGATTTTTTGCACGTTGACCATGTATCCTGCTACTTTACTTAATTTATTAGTTTTACAGTTTGTGTGTATGTGTGTAACCTTTACATACAAGAGTTTTCTTTTTTTTAATTATTATACTTTAAGTTCTAGGGTACATGTGCATAACGTGCAGGTTTGTTACATAGGTATACATGTGCCACGTTAGTTTGCTGCACCCAGTAACTCATCAATTACTTTGGGTATTTCTCCTAATGCTATCCCTCCCCCAGGCCCCCATCCTATGACAGACCCTGGTGTGTGATGTTTCCCTCCCTGTGTCCAAGTGTCCTCATTGTTCAGTTCCCACTATGAGTGAGAGCATGCAGTGTGTGGTTTTCTGTCCTTGTGATAGTTTGCTCAGAACGATGGTTTCCATGTTCATTCATGTCCCTGCAAAGGACACGATCTCATCCTTCTTTATGGCTGCATAGTATTCCATGGTGTATATGTGCCACATTTTCTTAATCCAGTCTATCATTGATAGACATTTGGGTTAGTTTCAAGTCTTTACATACAAGAGTTTTCTACATACAAAATCATATCACCTGTGAACAGAGATAATTTTACACTTTTCTTTCCAATTTAGAGATCCTTAATTTCTTTTTTACTTACCTAATTTCTAGCCTGATTGATCTAGTACTTCCATTACTATATTAAATAGAATCGGCAAAAATTAGCATTCTTTTTTTTTTTGTTTCATATCTTAGGGGAAAATTTCAGTCTTTCACCATTGGGTGTGATGCTAACTGTGAGTTTTTAGTATATGACCTTTATTATGTAGAGCTAATTTCCTTTTATTCCTAGTTTTTGAGCATTTTTAATCGTGAAAGAATGTTGAATTTTGTCAAATGCTTTTGCTGCAGCAATGGAAATAAACATTAATATAGTTTGGATATTTGTCCCCAGCCAAATATTATGTAGAAATGCAATGCCTAGTGTTAGAGGTAGGGCCTGGTGGGAGGTGTTTGGACCAATGGGGCAGATTCCTCTTGAAAGGCTTGTGTCATTCCCTTGGTGATAAGCAAGGTCTCACTCTGAGTTCACATAAGATCTGGTCATTTAAATGTGTGTGGCACCTTCCCTGCCAACTCTCTTTCTCACTTACTCTTGCTTTCAATATGTGATGTGCCTGTTTCCCTTTCATCTTTCACCTTTCACCTTGATTGAAAGCTCTCTGTAAGGCCTCCCTAGAAGCAAAGCAGATGCCAGAACTATGCTTCCTGTAAATCCTGTGGAACTGTGAGCCAATTAAACCTGTATTTTTTGTTTTTAATAAATTACCCAATCTCAGGTAGTTCTTTATAGCAATGCAAGAATGGCCTAACACAAAAATGTTTTGTTTTCTTTTTCCTTTCATTCTGTTGGTGTAATATATTACATTAATTTTCCTATGTTGAACCATCCTTGCCTTGTAGGAATAAATCTCAGTTGGTCTGGTGTATAATCTTGTTAATATCCTGATAAATTTGGTTTTGTATTTTGTTGAGGATGTTTTTCATCAGTGTTCATAAGGGGTTTGTAGTTTTCTTTTGGTGATTTTGTTTGGCTTTAGTATCAGGACAGTGCTGATTCATAGGATACAATAGGAAGTACGCTTTCCTCTTGAGTTTTCTGAAAATGTTTGGGAAGGATTGGTGTTAGAATCAATCAGAGAAGCCATCAAGTCCAGAATTTTTCTTTGTCAGAAGATTTTGGATTACTGATTCAAACTTCTTACTAGTTATAGGTCTATTCTATATTGTAGTTTATGATGATTTTTTCATGATTTTCTCTTGGTAGATTTTGTGTTTTTAGGAATGCATTTATTTTATGTTTTCTTTTTTTGGTGTATAATAGTTGATAGTATTCTCCTAGAATACTTTCTATTTCTACAGATTGGTAGTGTCTATACTTTCATTTCTGACTTTAGTAATTTTTTTTTTGTCTTAATTCATCTAGCTGAAGGTTTGCCAATTTTGAGGATCTTATCCAAGAACTATCTTTTGATTTCGTTGATTTTATTTACTGTTTTGACATTATATATTTTGTTTATCTCTGCTCTAATCTTTGTTATATTCTTCTTTCTGCTAGCTTTGGCTTATTCTTCTTTTTCTAGTTCCTTAAGTTGTAATGTCAGATTGTTGATTTGAATTTGCTTCAACAAAAATGTTTACATCCATAAATTCTTTCCTTAGCCTTGTTTTCACTGCGTCCCATAACTTTGAAATTTTTCTATTTTTGTTTCATTTATCTTCAAGTATTTTTATGTTTTCATTGTGATTTCTTCCTTGTTCCATTGGTTTCTGATGACCATGTTACTTAATTTATGCAAATTTGTGAATTTTTGCTTTTTATTTCTGTTATTGATTTCTAATTTCATCCTGTTTTTGTCAGAGAAGATACTCTGTATGTTGTCTGTCTTTCTAAATCTGTCTATCTAAACTGATACTCAATTTGCTGCCTCACATATGGTCTATCCTGGAAATGTCCCATGTGTACTTTAAGAGGTACACGCTGCTTTTGGTGACTAGATTTTTCTGTATATCTCTGTTATATCTGGTTGGTTTATTGAGTTGTTTAAGTACTTTCTTGTTTTACTTATCTTCTGTCTTTTTTTTTTCCCATCCATTATTGAGAGTGGGGTATTGAAATTTCCAACTAATATTGTAGAACTATCAATTTTTTCCTTGAGTTCTGTAATTTTTGCTTGATGTATGTTGAGGGTCTTTAGTAAGATGCATGAATTTCTTTTTTTTCTTGAGTCTCACTCTGTCACCCAGGCTGGAGTTCAGTGGCACGATCTCAGCTCACTGCGATCTCCACCTCCTTGGTTCAAGTGATTCTTCTGTCTCAGCCTCCCGAGTAGCTGGGATGACAGGCACGTGCTACCACGCCCAGCTAATTTTTGTATTTTTAGTAGAGACAGGGTTTCACCATATTGGCCAGGCTGGTCTCAAACTCCTGACCTCATGATCTGCCCGCCTCAGCCTCCCAAAGTGCTGGGATTACAGGCATGAGCCACTGTGTCTGGCCATGATTTTTTTTTTTAAACATATTTCTACTATATGGAAGCTTTTATTAACTAGAATGTCCTCTTTTATGTCTTGTAAACATTTTTTATTTAAATTCTACTGTATCTGATATAGCCACCCTTGCTCTCTTTTGGTTACTATCTAGGTGGAATATATATTTTTTCCTATTATTTCACTTTCTATCTATTTGTGTTTTTAGATCTAAAGTGAGTCTCTTGTACACAGAATACAATGGAATAATATTTTAAATCCAATCTTTCAATTGCTATTGTTTTACTGAAGAATGTAAACATTAACATTTGAAGTAACTAATGAGAGAGTTACTCTCATTAAAATAACTTCTCACTTTGCTCTTTGTTTTCTATTTGCTCTTTGTTTCCTATATGTTTTACAGCTTCTTTGTCCTTCATTTTCTGTATTATTGTCTTTCATGTTTGGTTGACTTTTTAATAGTGAAATGTTTAAATTTATTTCTCGCCTTCTTGTGTGTATTCTATAGCTAATTTTTTTTTTGTGTGGTTACTATGAGATTATAGTTACCATCCTAAAATTATATTAATTTGGATTTATGCTAAGTTAACTTCGATAACAGAGAAAATCTGTCCTCCTTTACACCTCCATCTACACCTTTTCCTGTTGTTAATATTATAAAATCACATCTTTATAAGTGTGTGCCCCCAAAAATGAAGTAATAATTATTTCACATACTTTAGTCATTAAATTATGTAGAAAACAGAATGTAGTTAGAAACAAAACATACACTAATACTATGTTTTATAATTGTCTACCTGTTTACCTTTTTATGGTTTTTATTTCTTCATGCAGCTTCAAGTTACTGCCTGGTGTCCTTTCATTTCTCCTTCCAGAAGTTCTCGAGTAGGACAAGTCTAGTAGTAACAAAATTTTTTAGCTTTTCTTTGTCTGGGAATGTCTTGGTTGGAAGATTCTTGGTTGGCAGGATTTTAGCCATCTTTTAACAGTTTGAATATATAGGTTATTTTCCATATTCATGGGTTATACATCTGTAGATTCAATCAACCCTCTATGAAGAATATTTTTTAATTTCAGCTGTACTGAACAAGTGCAGACATTTTTTCTTGTCATTAGTTCCAAAACAATGCAGAATAACAATTATTTCCAAAGGATTTACATAATATTTGGTATTTTGAAAAATCTAACGATTTAAAATGCAAGGGAGGATGTGCATTTGTTATATGCAAATACAATGCCATTTTATATCAGAGACTTAAGCATCCACAGGTTGTGGTATCCATGGGAGGTCCTGGAACCAATCTCCCGTGGATAGCAAGTGACAACTGTATTGGTCCATTGCATTCTGACCTCCAAAATTTTTAATAAGAAATCTGATAATTTTATAGAGAATCCCATGTTTGTAATGAGCCACTACTCTCTTGCTTCTTATAAGATTTTATATTTGTCTTTCTCTTTCAAAAATGATTACAATATGGATATCTTTGGGTTTATCTTACTTGAAATTTGTTGTGCTTCTTGGATATATATGTTCATGCCTTGCATTAAAATTGGGAAGCTTTCAGCCATGTTTTTCTTCAAATATTCTCCCTCTCACTTTTCTCTTGGTCTTCTTCTTTTAGCACTTCCATAATGTGTAAATTGGTCTACTTGATAGTATTCCACAAGTCCCTTAGACATTGTTCACTTTCATTTAATATTTTTTCTGCTCCTCAAACTCTTTAATTTTCATTTCCCTATCTTTAAGGTGCAAATTCTTTCATCTGCCTGCTCAAATCTGCCTTTGAATTTGCCTAGGAAATTCTTCATTATAATTACTGAACTTTTCAGGTCTAGAATTTTTTTTATTTTGTTTTGTTTTCTATCTCTTTATGAACATTTCTGTTTTTTGCTTACATAATTTTCTTGATTTTCTCTATATATTCCTTTAATTGTTAAGCATCTTTATGACAGTTAATTAAAAGTCTTTGTCTAATAGATCTACCATGAGGTCTTGCTGTTTTGTTGTTATTGTTATTTTTTTTTAAGTGTTGTAGGCTGTCTCTGTGCCAAGCATAAGCCTAAGATAAAAATTTGCAATCTTTTTAGATCTTTTCTGAGCCTACACATTTCCCGGGGTATACTCACTCATTTTCTAATTTTTCCTGTACAAGAAGTTGCTTTTGAATATAGTAGTCATTAATGTCTGACTCGCAAAAGGAGAAAATGAGAAAAATGAAGAGCTTGGGGAAAGGATGACAGTCCTTTAAATCCCCCGGAAGTCACATCAGAGAGAGGGGGAAGGACTTGCAACAGTGAGAGGAGGTGCAATAATAATGCCGACCTGCTTCTTCTTTTGAAACTTGGTGATCATAATCAGCAGTCATCGATCAGAATACAGATTCCTGATACTTGAAGAACAGAGTCCTTCTTTCCCACCTTGGACCCTGCAATTTTAGTGTAAGTTGCTGCAGGAACAAGTGCACAGCTGCATGCCACAGCTGCCCACTATAGAGCTGAGCTGAAGGATAGGCAGTTGCCCCTGTTAATAGCTGAAATTGACTGAAATTTTCTGCAATTTATTGTCCAAATCTTCCCCTGGAATTCTTGAACTTTCAGTAGCCTCCACAGTTCCAAAATAGTTACATCAGACATAATATGCCAGTGTAATTGTTTTCTATGTAGGTAGACAGATTTCTATTCCAACAGGCAGATGGTAGAAAAATCCACCATCTTTCAAGAATCCTCTTGACATGACAGGTTTTTATACAAAAGTTTTAGATTACTGGCATTGACAGGTAGGAGATGAAAAGTCACATAGGAACAAAACACGTGTGGTAGTAGGGAAGGATAGGAAAATGTAGCAGACAATTGATAAATCAGAACACAGAGGGCACAAGAAGACTGAAATATAATACTAGAATGGTAGACTGAAAACATACTGTGTTCAATGCACCAGACTAGAAACATATCTCTCTATCTCTCTGTCTCTGTCTCGTGTGTGTGTGTGTGTGTGTGTGTGTGTGTGTGTGTGTGGTGCCTGTCCACTATGAGTTTTCACACAATAGTTGCTTCATGATCGAATGAGAAAGTTAATGATGAATGAAGTAAACAGAAATAAAACAACATCTCCCTGAAGCGGAGACTACATTGGCTAACAAGTTAAACCAGCATTTCTCAATCTTGGCACTATTGGTATTTTTGGCTGGATAAGTTTTCATCAGAGTTTGGGGGGATGGTGTTCTGTATATTGTGTATTGTAGGATTTTAACACTATCCCTGGTTTTTGATGTTAAGTGTCAATTTCACCTCTCCCCAAGTATGGCGATTAATAATGTCTCCAGACATTGCCAAATGTCTTCATGGGTATGGTGGCAAAATATTTCAGGTTAAGAACTATTGGCTTAAACCAAATGAAGCATGGAGAAATAATTTAATTTGAGAAACATTTCAGAAAACAAGGAGTTGAGTTAGGCTCAACCAAACATAGTAATATATTTCCAGATGACATATCTTATATTGACTTTACCTAGTAAAACTTAGAACTCCATTCTTCTAGCAATAGAATAATATAATAATTTTATAATCCAAAAGTTTAAATTCAAAGATAGGTTCTGTCATAAGTAATACATTTCAGTGAGAGAAGATCTCCATAAAACAAGAGACACCATCCTTACAGTGTTTTTAGAGTGGAGTGTTGTGTAGTTCTGCATTTCATGTTTGCTCTACAGATGCTTTAAGGAAAACAAAGAAATCACACATACTGATTTCTGCTGCATTAAATACATTTATACATCAAAGCAAAAGAACACAGGAATGTTTCAATTTGTGTTACATAATTAAACTTTCACTATGAAAAAATACATTCCATGTTTCCTAGCAATTTTGGTTTATATATGTGTATATATAAATACATATATTTAATATATATATAACATGTAAGTAAATATATATATTTTTTCATTTTCATAGTCAAATGCTTGCTTTTTGTATGTCATGTTTTCTGGAATACAAGAAAACAGGCCTTAAACACAAGAAAAGGAAATATGCTATTGCCTATTTAGCATAACAATGCAAAGAACTGATTTTGGAATGGTTCCATACTCTAAATTTGATATTAGGAAATACAGGTATAAAGCTGGGCAAATTAAGTTCCCAGATAATACAAGACATTCTGTTTTAAACATTATTTGAAATAAGCTATAGTTCTAGGTAAAATTATTAAGCTGCCAAAATTTCGAAGGGACATAGCTCCATTCCTTCTTCAATAGCATCTTTTCCTTGTTGAATGTACCAATCCCTGGGTATTTAATAGTCTAATATAGTCATGTTGTTATGTGGGTAATTTATTTATTTACTTGTTCAAAAATATTTATTTGATATTCAGCATACACTATACAGAGTGTTCAATAATGGTTCTATCAATGTGAACAACTTACAGGTTACCTATGCTTTTGGACCTTGTTTTTCTTCTTATTAAGATTTAGATTTCTTCTAATATATAGTTTTCTGTTTACCCACAAGAGTTTTGTTCTATTTTAAAGATAATATTAATGAATTATTACTATTGTATTTGTCAACGATACATGACTCCTCTCTGATGACAGATATCATATTAACAGAATATTTTTAAATTACAGATAAAAGAAAATATAAGACTTTATAACATTATCACTCGATCATTTCAGTGGGGCCAGAAATATCTGCGAGTAAGGCTGTATTGCAGAATTGTTCTGACCACTTGAGCTATGGAGATTATATTTCTAATTACTCGGAGTATATACTTTTCCAGTTTACCTAGTTTAGGAGCCAATAAACTTGTTTTGTCTCTTTTTGTTTTTTAGATTTTGCTTAAAACAACAGAAGATTATTGGTTGGGTGTGGTGGCTCATGCTTGTAATCCCAGCACTTCGGGAGGCCAAGGCAGGCGGATCGTGAGGTCAGGAGGTCGAGACCAGCCTGGCCAACACGGTGAAACCCGGTCTCTACTAAAAATATAAAAATTGGCTGGACGTGGTGGTAGGCACCTGTAATCCCAGCTACTCCGGAAGCTGAGGCAGGAGAATCATTTGAACCCAGGAGGCGGAGGTTGCCGTGAGCCGAGATCACGCTACTGGATGGCAGTGCGAGTGCCAGAGCCTGGGTGACGGAGCGAGACTCCATCTCACAAAAATAAAAAACAAAAGGCAGAAGATTATTACCTCACATTTCTGGAGGCTAGAAGTCCAAACTCAAGGGGTCTTTAAGGCCATCCTTTCTCCTAAGGTTCTAGAGATTAATCCTCTCTTGCCTATTTCTAGCTTATGATGTGTATTAGCCCGTCTTCACACTGCTAAAAGAGACATACCCAAGACTGGGTAACTTACAAAGGAAAGAGATTTAATTGACTCACAGTTCCACATGGCTAGGGAAGCCTCAGGACACTTACAATCATGGCAGAACTGGGAGTCAACATGTCTTTCTTTACATGGTGGCAGCAAGGAGAAGTGCCGAGCAAAAGGGGTAAAGCCCCTCATTAAAACCATCAGATCTCATGAGAATTCACTTACTATCACGAGACCATCATGAGGGTAACTGCCCTCATGATTAAATTACCTCCCATCAGGTTCCTCCCATGACAGGTGGGGATTATAGAAACTATAATTCAAAATGAGATTTGAGTGGGGACACAGCCAAACCACATCACTGGTGGTTGCCAGCAATCTTTAATGTGTCTCAGCTGTGGCAGAATCATTACAATCTCTTCCCTTGTTGGACTTCTCTGTATGTCTCTTCCATGTCTTTAAATTTCTCTCTCCTTATAAGGACACCAGTTATTGGATTTAGGGCCCACACTAATCCAGTATGATCTCACTTGAAGTTGAATACAGCTGCAAATACCTTATTTCCAAACAATGCCACATTTGGAGTTACCAGGTGTTAGGACTTCAACATATTTTTTGGGGAACTCAATTCAACCCACAATAGCAAGTACTCATTTACTGAGCACTAACTAGAAAGAAATGATTCTTGTGGTGAAATGGTTTAGTAGTCTATTATAGGACTCCTCATAAATGCAGTGAAACTAGAGTGAGAAATAGATAAATTCACTATTATAGTGAATTTAAACACACTTCTAGTTATTAATTAATCAAGCAGCAAAAACAAGTGTATTATCTACATTTAAATATCATGCTGAGCAAGGTCAGTATACTGAACATTTATAGAACACATACTTTTCAAGCACATGTGGGATATTCGCAAAATTAGAGATTAACAAATGTCAAGCAAATAGTTTCACATAGAAGACATTTCTGACCAGAATATTATTAGGTTAAAAAGTAATCTCAAAAGATAACTTAAAAAAAAACCTGAATATCTGAAAAATTTAAAACAGATTTCTAAGTAATTTATGTTTCATAAAAGATACCATAAGGAAAATTAGAAAAAAATTAGAATTGACCATTAATAAAACACAACATTTCAAAAACTTGCTAAATGGAACTAATGTTTTGCCTAGAGAAACACTTGTAGTTTTAAGATAATAATTAAAATAAATAAAATATAAAATTTAGTAAAGTAAACAGGAAAAAAGATGATATAGTAAATGCAAAAAAAAAAACAGAGAGAAGGAAAGAACAAACACAAAAATAATGGAGCAGCAAAATTAGAAGTCAGTTTTTGAAAAGACTGAAAAGATGAACAAAATGTTGGCAAAATTGTTGAAGAAAAAAGGCACAAATAATTTTAAGAACAGAAAAGCGAGATAACGACAGATATAGCAGATAGTAAAAGCATAACAAAAATACATATGTATTAGTGACACTACATTTGAAAACTTAGACAAAATGAACAAAATCCTAGACAATTATACCTTACCAACACTGATTCAAGAAGAAATAAGAAACTTTAATAATTCTACATTTGTAGAATAAACTAATAATTTTAAATTTTCCCATTGGGCCCAGGTGGTTTTATGGGAAAATGTTATCAAATATTCAAATCACAGATAATTCCAGTCTTGTGCAACCTTTTCCAGATAAAACAAAATAGAGAAACATGCCCCAGTTCCTTCTATGAGGCTAGAATAACCTAACACTAAAGACAATGTCATCTGCAACCAGGAACAATTTGACTTTCTTCTTTCCAATGTCGATATCTTTTATTTCTTTCTTAGTCTGACTAGAACTTCCAACAGTAGGTTGATAAAAGTGGTAAAATTTGTCATCCTTCAGTTTTTCTAATTCTTGTAAGGAAAGCTACTAGCTTTTCCCTGGTCAGTATGATGTTGGCTGTAGGTTTGTAATATATGGCCTTTATTGTTTTGAGGTACATTCCTTCTAGACCTCATTTGTTGGGTGTTTTTATGATGAAGGGACATTGAATTTTATAAAATTAGCTTTTTTTCTATTAAGATGATGATAAATTTTGTTTCCTATTTTCTGTAGAGGTGATGTATCATATTTATTAATTTTCCTATATTGAACCATCCTGGTATCCCTGAATTAATTCCCACCCCATCATGGTATATAATATTTTTGATGTGCTGTTGGATTCAGTTTGCTAATATTTGGTTGAGAATTTTTGCATCACTTTTCATCGGAGATCATAGCCTGTATTTGTTGTCGCTTTTATAGTTGTTGTGAATTTATTTGGTTTTGGTATCTGGGTAATGCTGGTCATGCAGAATGAGTTTGGAAGAATTCCTTCCCCTCCAACAAAAAATAGTTGGAGAACTTCTTTAAAAGTTTAGCAGAATTCAGCAGTGAAGCTGTCAGTTCCTGAGTTTTTTAGTGTTGAGAGACTTTTTATTAACAATTTAATCTTGTTACTCATAATTGGTCTTAGTTTCCTATTTTTTCCTGGCTCAATCTTTGTATGTTTTGTATGTCCGGGAATTTATCCGTTTTCTCTAGGCTTTGCAATTTGTTGATGGATAGTTCTTCATAATACACTCTAATGATCCTTTGCAGCTCTGTGGTATTAGATGTAATGTCTCCTTTTTTGTTTTGGGTTTTATTTATTTGGGATTTCTTTATTTTTTAGTTTAGTTAGTGATTTGTCAATTTTGTTTACATTTCAAATGACAAGAACACCTACAATTTTTGCTGCTGGACACTCTTATGATATCTACATCTTTATTGAATTTCTCATTTAGATCATGAATTTTTTTCCTGATTTCATTAAATTGTCTACCTCTTTCCTCTGGTATCTCCCTGAGTTTACTAAAGGTTATTATTTTCAATTCCTTTTCAGCATCTCCTTAAATTTTTATTTCTTTTTGGCCATTACAGGGAAAGTATTGTGTTTTTTTGGTGACATCATGTTTCCTTGCCTTTTAATGGCTTTTGTATCCCTACATTGATATCTGTGCATCCGGTAGAACAGTTTACTCTTCCAATTTTAGAGTCTTTTTGCGGGGAGTGGTAAAGATTTTCACCTGCAGATGTGTCCTAGAGTGTCAAGTAGAACGTGTTGGCTTTGTTCTAGGTAGTGCAGATGTATAGTCTTCATGTAGTTTCTTCAGCTACAGCCTGTGTCAGCAATGTCTGTAAGTACCTCAGTGGCTTGGAGTGCAGAGGTTTGCATAGCGGGTTCACCTACTCAAGAGTTGCTCCTTTGTGGGTGCAATACTGGGATGGTCTGTGCTCAGGAGACACATGAGGTTGCTATTTAGCTTGACTGAGGAGATACTCCTTTAGGGACAGGGCACTGGGGCAACAGATATTCTGCTAAACTCAGGCTTCAAGTGGCCAGGGTCCTGTTTCTGTAGCCCCTAGAATGAGGAAGATGAACTTCCTACTAGAAAGCTTCTTCCAAGGGACCAGCGAGCTGTAGCAGCTTGGACTGGGAATGGTGAACCACCATTTGTAAACATGGTGTAATGGTAGCAAAGCCTCCAATTTAAGGAGCTACAGAGTTTACTCGCCCTGGAGCTGAATACATTCTAGCAGTGGTTCTGGCTTCAAGATGGTACCTTAAAAAGATAGATTGAGTAATGGCGGGCAGACGGGGGCCACAATGTGGGCCCCTTCTTTGAATCAAACCAGTCATGTGAACTGGCAGATTTCACACTCGGTTCAGGTCATGTGAGAACTGCAGGATTCTCCAGCAGCAAAAACTGCAGGTATGTGTGGCATTCGTGGGGGCTACTGGGGGCCTGCTGCTCTCTTTGGGCAGGAAAGTTGCTCTTGCTTGGAAGCTGATTCCTTCTGGGAGACAGGGTGACGGCAACAATGTGCCTCGCCTCTTTCTCTATTTGGCCATCATGAGTCTCTGTGTTCCACATGGCCTCTGCCAGTCTCTTGCTCTACTCCAGTAGTATCCCTTAGACACTGTAGTCAAATAATAGCTGTTTATTCATTGTTTTTGTCATTTTCTGTTGGGGGAAGATGCGCACCAGAAGCTTTCAGTCAGTCATCTTGCTGATACCACTTTTTCCCTTTTCTTTTGAGAGAAAAAATATTAAAGATATAGTTTTTTTGGCCAACAGAACTTAACAAGTAATGGGGAAAAATGGATAAATGAACTGGTTAATTAGCTCTGATTTTAATATACGCGCTGTTTTATAAATCAAAATTCCAGCTTCCCAGTGGCTTAATGTCATTGAGTTCTTCATAACTCTAAGAAAAGAAACACTTGTAAGAAAAAGTATCAGAGAACCAAAATGTAAAGAAATGATTGAACAGTAATTCTATTGTTAGAACTGTCTTAAGCCTTGTGGAAGTGTGGAAACTATACTGTAACTCGTTTCTCCATGGGACAGGATGTCACAGTGGATAGAGATCAGTGTGAGTTACCATGCTCAGGGATGACTCCATGGTGAATCTTTAACATATTTTTTATCTGTCTACACTCCACAAAAAGGATACATGAAAAGAAGCCTTATGATGATTAAATTACTCCAATTTGCCTTTATTTTCAGTTGTATAGTTCCTGAGGATAGTGTTTGAACTGAATGCGTTTTGACAGCACAACAATACAATTCCCATGTTCAGTGTGAGATTACATATTGCTCTACAGATCTGTTACCTGCTTTGTTTGCCTTTTCCTATATCTGTTTATCTGCCTTTCATCATTCAGTAGATAATTATTATCTTACTATATTTCTATCTTAAGATGGAACAAGCTAAAACAAAGCCAAGGGAATATGAAGAGAACTCAATTTCATTTCATTAAACCACAATGGAATGCAATTTGTATTTCTTAAGATTATGAAATATGGTGTACATTTATGAGCACCTGGATCTCGGTGTTAGTAGAAGGCAAATAAAAGGATAGGGAAAATATTCCTTTATGGTATTAAAAAATTGTTCATATTAAAAATATATTTTTTCCAAACTACTCTGAAAATCCTTGGAAATTTTCATAATAAAAAATGCCCTAAGCACTCAGATTGTCCGTAGCAGAGCTGTAATAATATAAATCAAAGGCAGGTACTTCTTCTAAACTTGATTTTGAGAAATCTGAAATCCTTTTGTTTTGAGGTGGTGGGAAAGGTATGTACACTTTCACCGCAACTAATGACTAATAGCAGCAGGTGCTGTATGTGCCTGCTGTACTTGTGGCCAGAAAACAGAAGAATAAAAAGCCTGTATTTATTGAGCATGTGTTACGTAGAGCCAGAAGTCTCTAGGAGATCCTAACTTGATTACTTTATTTTTCCCTTCTGGCTTTATGCAACACATGCTTAATCAGGTCAGATCATAATTTAAGAGCAGTTAAATGGTTCTCTTTTCAAATGTATTTCTCCTACCAGTCTGCCAAAATTGCAAAATGTTCATCATTAAACATCCCCTTTAGTTAAGACATTAGTGTTCCTCATAAAAATGTAAATGTATTATTAAGCATTAATATCGTATTACTAATTAGTTGATCAATTTTACCCTGACAAAGAAAAGAATCATGAGACAATGGGAAATACGAGTCAGGCAAGAATATTTATGAGGTGAAAGGTCAGCAAAGGCCCAAACCATGGGGTGCTACTAGGAGGAAGTTTCAGGTAAGGCAGCTCAGAGGAGAGATTCTAGTAAGGCAGATAGTATCCTGGGGGAATGGAGACTTTTAGATCTGTCTTAAATCTCCATACCTGGGTGATCACATTTGCTAACTGAGCCAGTGACCTCACCTGCAATTTGTGTAGGGAGTGAGGAAGATTCACATCGGTATGGCTTCCATAGATTTGGATGCTGGTAATTTAGATTAACTTTGGAGAAAAGATGTACGACAGAATTAATGACTTCTTTTGGACACGTAAAATGTCTGAATTCTAACAACAACATTAACACGATTTGGGGTAAATTACTGTGTTTTTGAGAGAAACTGAGGAAACAAAGTAAAACAATAATAGTAATGATAATGATGATGATGTTTATACAGCAGACAGTAAATAGAATGAAAACATCTAAAAATAAAGAAATGGACCGTGAAATGTGAAAGACCAGAGAGAAGGGACAGGTGGGTTGGTCACGAAGTATGTTCCTGGACTCTCTCCTTTTGGTTTTCCATGTAAAGTCCTCAACAGAACAAGTCTTTCAAAGCAGTCAATCCTAGTTCTTGTGATTTTTTTCTTTTTTTTTTTGCAAGTGGAATATAAGTTTGCGTGTCATAAATCTTGGCCAATATTAATAGTAGTTAAGTAATTTGAATCCTCATGAGGTGTCAGGCACTTTTCTAAGCATTTTATATGCCAAGTTTATTTCAGATTTGTTTTAAAAAGCTGGGATAGAGAATAAATAAAAACTCTTTGAGTAACACTATGTTAAAAGAAATAGAAGGGTAGCTTTAAATGCAGAGTTCAGTGTTTCAGCCTGACTTTCTATATGTCATTAGAGAAGGACACTGTCTCTCATCTTCTAAATAATAATAACTAATACTTAAATATCTGATCATGTTACAAATTCACTTCCCTTTAATACTTAAATATCATATCATGTTACAAATTCTACAAATTCACTTCCCTTATCAATTCTTTGAAGCTTACAACATTTACATGAGTATAACCTTTAACTTACTTACTTCTCAAACAACCTAGGAATTAATGATAAGAAAACTGAGACACAAATGAGTTATGAGTTATTTAGTTTGACCAAAGTCAAACAGGAGTAAGTACCGGGACCAGACGTTAAACCTAGGCAAGAGGAAGAGCTCTTTATTATGAGATATAGTGACTCTTTGGGCTTCAACTTAGTATGACCTCAGTAAGTCTCTTAGCTGTAATTGGTACAATCTGTAAAATGACTCACTTCAGTAAGTCTCTTTACTCTAACAGGCACAATCTGCAAAACAAAAAGGGTGGTGTTAGAATTCTAAAGTTCTTCCTAGCTTTCAAATTCTATGACTCAATCCTGGTAAGGCTATGGGGCAATAGTCAATGTCATACTTCTTTGGAGGGTCTAAAAAGTTTCACTTACAGCGGAGACTTGTCAATGTATTGTTTTACTTCTAGAAATTCAGTTCACAATATACAATATAAAGGCAAGTCATGATAGATGAGAATGCTTATCTGAGATTTATCTATGATAGCATACAATTTGGAAACCACTTCAATGTCTAACCAAGGGATTGATTATTTACATTTTGATACATGATTGTGCTCTTACTAATACCATGTGTTCAAAGACTAGTTAATGATATTGAAAAGCTCACAATACAATAACAGACAAAAAATAAAATAACATATAACATTATAAATACAGTACTATCTAATCTTGATTTATATATGTATGTATATGTGCACATGTGTACACTTTTAAAGGTAAATGGATGAGTATTAACTTAGTTCTTTGATTGCTAACATGATTATACATGAGTTATATTTCCAAACTTTTGTAAACAAGCATTACTTTCAAAACCAGAAAAAAATAAAATATTTGGAAACAAACTGTACTCAACAATATATATCAAATTCCATGAATCATTTCGTTCTTCCCTATTTTCTACTTTTGATCATCTTTGCATATTGATGAGGACCTAAGACTGACTTTCCCTGGATTCCCTAGAAGGCAGTGACGTTCTTGCTCTAACCAGTTGGGTAAATATTTAGAATGACCATGCATTTGGAATGACCATATGGGTTTTCTGCCTGGTGACTGTGTTGATGGCACCAAGTTAACCATGGCCTAAAACTCTGTTTAAGAATAAGCCCTCTACAATATTGTTCAATGCACGGTCGTCTGATGCTTCTTATAATAGCATATAGCATATTGTTTTCACTCAATAAATTTTAAGTCATAATAATCAATAATAATAATAATGAGGCAATAAAAAGTAACTGGATTCAGTAGCACTGATGCAGTAGCTCTTTATGAGTTCCTAGTAGGGAGAGCAAGTTGCAAGCAGAAGCAAAAAGGCCATGGTGTTCGGCATGACAGGCCTTCCAGAACAGCTTGTGAAGCAGAACCAATATCGAGTGTGTACACATATGGGGCTGAAGTAGTGTCAGTTTGCAGCTCTAGGAATTGGGGCTGGTAAAATAGCATAAAAAGAACTGGAAAAATCTGCCCAGCTCCAGCGACCTCTGAATGGTATCTGTGCTGCTATGATAACAAGGTGTGAAAGATCTGACAACGTCATGAACTTGTAGGTAGGCAAAACTAATGTGAACTTGTTCCATTGTAAAACATATCTTCCCCAAAGAACCTGCCCTAACTGTCCTAATCCTAGCATTTAATCCCCTTTCTTACTGTTCTTACACTTATTAATATATTCGTGCATTCAGATATTTAAATATTTTATTTTGTATGTTGAATGCATGTATTCATGTTTATTTCTATAACCTCTTCATGAGTTTTCTAAATTAGAGGATTTACTTGCTTGATTTTCTTTTATCTTGCTATGAAATGAGTTTAGAAAGTTAGGACTCCTAGGAGCAAAGACTTGGCCCAATTCTAGGAAGCAAAAGGGCAGTAGACAAAAGGGCCCAAGGACTCATTATACAATTATTTATTCCTTCTATAAATTTCTTTCTGTCTTTCTAGGATGTAAGCTGTATGGGGGCACAGTTTTGTTTTAGTCATAATGTAACCATGGTAACAGAAAAAGTGTCTGGAACATAGGGAACACTCAATAAATATTTTTGAGTGAAGCAAAATAATATTCAAAAAAGGTACCCACCCCCAGAAAACACATCACTATGAGAAGATACCTCACTGGCTCTCAAAGATTTTTAAATCAATGAGGGTTAGTCAGGATGACCGGGGTAAAGCAGGCTTGAGAGCATTCAGCCTAAAGGCATCATTTTTCTTATACCTATCAGAGAACTGTGTTAAAGTCATTCATTTTTCCAGACTTTGACATTGACTCGATTACTTCCTGACATTAATTGTGACAGATCAAGCATTTTTCCTTGTCTATCTTTCATTATGCTTTGTAAGCCAAGGCATCAATTTTAAACTTGTTTAACCCAAAACAATCACAGTGGACCAGGCCAGAAAAAAAAAAATTATAAAATTGACCACAAAGGGAATATTCACTATTCACCTATTTTGTTAAACGATGTACTCTACTTGCACAGCAGGCATAATAGGAAAGAAATTCCTGTGTGTATAAAACACGAAGTAAAAGGCTTATAATGATAATTGTTATTATTCAATAACCTCTCTTTGTTTTTAGTTAATACACATAGGAAGTAGATTATGCATTTGCAGTGAGCTTTCAATTATATAGTTGTAGATAGTAAATATGAGATATGCATATGTTGAAGAACTAAGACTATTCAGACTTCCCCAACACCTATTTTTAGGTTTTGCTCTAAGTTTCCATGTGACCAGGGAATTTAATAATAAAATACGTGATCAAACAAAATGTACAGAGTTGTCTATTGTTGAAATCACACTCCACAAAGAGCTGCTCAACCACCCTGAGACAAACATTTGCACATGTATTTCAATACTGTGTGTGTGAGTGTGTGTGTTTCTGATTTTTCACTGAGGTTGGTCAGTCTCTTTCAGAATGTAAGCTCTTTGGTTGAAATGCCTTACAGCATCCACCCAGAGATAAGCCTAGGAACAGCACAAGAAACATCTCTGGATTTTTAGTCTTTTGTCTGAAGACCTGTATTTGGAATTCTACTTTGAGCGGGAAGATCTATTCTTCATCTGCTCCAAAAGATTTACCCTAATCATCCTCAAAATTTATCGTAGATTTTCTCACCCGAAAATGCCCTTAGAGATCTTTTGGTTAATCCCTGGTTTTGAAACATGAAACTCATTTACCTCTTGCTCAAATGGCCATCGAACACATTCTGGAATGAGAAAATTTTAAAAGTTGAAGTTAAAATCCCCCGTGTTAAATGTGAACTAGTGGGGAGGGATAGCGTTAGGAGATATGCCTAATGTAAATGATGAGTTAATGGGTGCAGCACACAAACATAGAACATGTATACATATGTCACAAACCTGCACGTTATGCACATGTACCCTAGAACTTAAAGTATAACAACAACAATAATAATAATAATAATAATAATAATAATAAAATGTGAACTAGGGGCAAAAGCAAAGAGATGCCAGCAGCCAGGACAATTGACTATTAGAAAATTTGAAAAAGAGAAATGATACCAAAGTCCAACATCAAGTTGATCAGGTAGATAAAGCATCACTTTTTATGTAATAGTAAATCAACAAGACCCCCTTCTCACCACCTGTGGCTATTTCATAGTAACATTAAAATCACGTTTTCCTTTAAAATCACAGAGAAAGAAAAAAGGGTCGGAGCACGTAAGAGGTATCAGTAGTCTGGTTTTGCAGACAGATGCATTTGGCATGCCCTGGGGTGCAATGCTGTTAGTTTCACTTTATTAATTGAGAAGATTCTACCTTCATGATATCCACTTTTTCTCATTCCCTTCCTGAAGAGAAGATTCAAGAGGGAGGTAGGCATTCCATGTTTAAGTAAAAAAAATAAAAACTCTCTCTTTTGGTTGTATTGCATGCTAATGAAGCATGATGGGAGTGAGAGATCCTCCAGCAATGCAGCAGGCTCGGAACACTGACAAGGTCAATTATCTCCTGATAAGTCCTGCACCGGCAAAGATTAATAATATGACTAATATTAATTGAACGTGAGTTCATTGAGTTTTATTTCTTATTTTAAAGTTCTCTTGGTGGGTGCATGGCATGGTGCACAGAGAATGATGGATGGAAATGATGAAATTGTTAATAAGCCCTTACACCCCTATGGCCCACTGGGCCCACAGAGGATGCAGGTTTGATTTTTTTTTTTCTTTGGTTCCAGCCACTGCCACCCTGGTAGGGACTGGCAGGAAACCAAAAAGGGTTGGTTTTGTAATCCAATTCGTTCCACTAATGAAGAAAGTGCCAGGGTCTTCAAACCTATGAATTCAGAATTTCCCAATCAAAACTGGAATGAAAGTAACTGCATAGTGTAACTTAACAAGAATTGAGTCTAGTTGATTTATAAAGAAAGACAAAAGATCATACTTCTTTATTGGGTTCTATCATCACAAATAAGTTGCCTATTTTGAATTTTAAAAATTCAATATAATGTTTGCTTGTATTTTGTCCAGTTTTCATATAAAATAAGGAAAGTATGTCCATGGACAGAACTTATTTTGAATGAGTTGAAAGATAGAGGCTAATTTGCATTGAGGGTTGGTACTCCTATAAGTGATTTTAGGGACTTGGGAATTGAGATGCTGCTATTTACATTCAATTTCTTTCCCATGTATCAGACATCAGTTTTAATGTGATAACTGACCTCCGTTAACTGATCTCATGAATTCACACTTCTTCTTTGCAAAGTTGGGTAGAGATGTAAGCGTTAGGTTACATTATTTTAAACCATAGAGAAAATCAGTAGAGTAATTCTTTGTTTTTGAAGTACTCAGTGTATAAAATGATATAATGACTTATTTTACCAATCCTTTATTTGTCGAATACTGTTTTCCTAAATGTATGGTTAAAATAAATGCCATCCATAAAAATGAAAAGGATGAAATGAATGAAAGTAACTGTAAATGCAGTAAGTCGCAAAGAACCTAAAAGTAATTTGAAGACAGCCTGTTTGAAGCCCTGTAGGCGATAATTATATAGGAGATTTTAAACATAATGTTAACCTCCAACTTAATTTAATTTTAAAATTTTCCTACCTACCCTGACTAAACACGACACCTCCCTCCTATGGAACTCATAGTTCAAAATCTGGTAACTCTAACTTGACAACTAGTAACTAACTTTATTATTTGTATCACTGTTGTGTTGTCGGTCAACTCAAGTAACAATGTCTTTTTCCAGTGTGCTGGTCTTCACTCCTCAATGGATACATTACATGAATATGGAGGCCATTTTATTTAACATTTTCATACTATGCAGAGTACCAGGCAAGGCAGAGTATCCACTAGGTGCTAAATTTAAACTAATGCGGCCGGGCGCGGTGGCTCACGCCTGTAATCGCAGCACTTTGGGAGGCCGAGGGGGCAGATCACGAGGTCAGGAGATCGAGGCCATCCTGGCTAACACGGTGAAACTCCGTCTCTACTAAAAAATACAAAACAAAATTAGCCGGGCGTGGCGGCGAGCGCCTGTAGTCCCAGCTACTCGGGAGACTGAGGTAGGAGAACGCCGTGACCCCGGGAGGCGGAGCTTGCAGTGAACCGAGGTCGCGCCACAGCACTCCAGCCTGGGCGACAGAGGGAGACTCCGTCTCAAAAAAACAAAACAAAACAAAACAAAAAAACAACTAATGCTCCAGCTTGTTCAGCATTGGACTGTAATGGTAAATCAGTGATAGGCATATGGAAGATGTATGTGGAGGTGTCATTTTTCTGGTGAGCCTGATACCTCTAGAGGATCATCTGGATTTAGAAAATGATGATCATGCTAAGTAGAGGGGTAGGAATCATAGGATGGAATACCTACTATTCAAAACGAACATACCATGGGCTGGTGGGACGCGAGGGGTGAGGAAAGAAACAACTTTTACTGCAGAGAAGAAAGGAGAGGAGATGCATTAGTGGCAAAACAAAGCCATAAGCCAGACTCCTCCAAAGGCACCAGAAGTTCAGTGCAATGAAAGAGGCACTGGAGAGGTTACTACCATCTGTAAGTTTATCTGTTGATAGCTTAGGGGGGAAACAATTACAATTATTCAGAAACACTGATGAGAAAGTTCATAATTAAGGAAAGCAAGATTTAAATAAAATATAAATTGTTCGAGGTATTGTTCCATATTTTGCTTTTTTAACTCATTTTTCTTGTGATCTTCTGCTTCTATCATCCAGAAAGCATTAGAGGGGTCCAGGGCCTGATGATACAGGTTCTGATACACAACCTACCCAGTGATTTCATCTGCTTATTTTCACTCCCCTGTGAACGGGGTTGGCAACTGCACCCGCCAAGAAGTGACAGCAGTTGACAGCTAGAATATTAAAGTCAGATGCGTGTGACTGGGGTTCAATGAAAATACATCAGAAAGGATGAAGCCCGTCCAATTCAGTCGCACATTTTGCGCTGCAATTTTTAAAACCAAAGTACCTGGAATCTCAATTGAAACACATTGCAATGTCCCATCACCTGTGTCTTTCAGAATGTGGCCTGACATTGCCTTCCCCATTTCCAATTTTCTTAGTTAAATGCATAACCTATTTGTAAATGATATTTATTTTATTATAAATAGGATTCGGATTATTTTTTACATTATGGCTGTTTGTTTTGCCTCTGCCCTCTCTTAATGTATTTCTGTGAAGTATATAAAAGCAGAAGCCGTGAGAACCCAAGCAGGAATCTTTCTAGTTACCGCGATGGAGGGAGTAACATGTTGGGTTCGGAATCCATACATTGAACTTATACTTGGAAATAAGCATTGCTTATATGAGGTTTAACATTTTAAAAAATAGTATCTTTTTGTCCTTATGGAATTGCCCTATACCCTTACTCTTTCTAATCCTGTCAAACAGTGGGATCTAGTTGGTAGTAGGTAAGTAGTTGATGCGGGAAACAAGACATTTTGCTTCATGCTTGAAATTGTGACAGGTGTCTTCTGCCAATGGTTAAATATTGGATTTCATAGTTTCTTATGGTACCTAAAAACTTACTAGAAAGGAGTTGAGATAGTTCCCCTCACTTTTATCCATAACCTTAGTACATTCCCCTCGTATTTCTCCCCTCTGTAGTCCTAAAGATTTTGAACATGAGGTAGCATGCTAGAAAAGACTGCATGTGGTGACAGGTGGAGTATAATAAACTTTAAATGGTATGCAAAGCCTAGACTTTGCATTATAAGTCTTTAATTTATGATATGTGTGTTTGGAGTAAGCTATATACATTTTCTGAGCCTCATTCATCATCCTTAAGAATAGAATATTAGCATATATTCCAGATAGTAAGAATTAAAGGAAATAATCTATGCAAAACACCTGGCTTTGAGAAAAGTAAGAAACAGATGGGGCTTACTTAACTCACCTGGGATACAAATTTCTTTATCATAAAACGAATGCATCTAACTAAATAATACTAGGCATGATAACAGGTCAGGCACTAA
The DNA here is from genome assembly GCF_049350105.2 of Macaca mulatta. Classification (NCBI taxonomy): domain Eukaryota; kingdom Metazoa; phylum Chordata; class Mammalia; order Primates; family Cercopithecidae; genus Macaca; species Macaca mulatta. The sequence goes on along the minus strand of NC_133423.1, from coordinate 52,117,923 downwards.
CCTGCACTTCATCAGTAGTAGCTCATGGAGCCTTAATTTCAACTCTACATGGTTGTATTTCTATTGTCCCCACATGAAAGATTTAAAAACTGAGGCTTAAAGAAATCAATTATGCACCTAAGTACATGACTGACTTTCACTGAACCTTGTTTTATAGTTATTGCTATCCCATTTAATAGAACATAAGATATGTATTTTGGTGAAAAACTGCAAGGAGCAGCAAGATAAAACTCATGCCCATATAAACACTGAAATGTTTTAAAAATATTATTGGGGAATTTCATGTCAAAGATAACCCCTAGATATAGGAAATTATCTCATGCAACCATGAAAGTTTATGTTTATGTCAGTTACAGCAGTGACCAACTTGCTGGCAAATAATTTCCAGAAACTACAGCTCTTCTGTTGCCATTCCAGAGGAAGAAGCTGCAAAAGAGGAATAAAGAAACTAAAAGCAACAAAACAAAACCTAAAAAAAAGAAACAAAGTTTCTTAACTGCAAAGGAAATTATCATACTATTAACCTGCTGAATGAAAGAGCAATATAGCCTCCTCAGGTTCTTACAATTGTGTATAAAATAAGGTAGCAGATCAGAAATAGAGAAGATATGCTAAAGACAAGATGTGACTAGTGACAGCAGACAGCAAAGGACGGAAGTATAATTGCTAACACGACGTGAAAGTGCTATAGAATGCAGGCCATTACCAGAGTAACAGGTCTATAGAGTTGAACCACCTAGAACCATAATGTTTTTTCCAACGACTCTGAGACAATAAGAAAGTGTGAAATTCTTCTCATCGTTACCTATTTAAGCAGAGATTTTACTTACTTAAAATTTCTTCAAAATATTCAACATAAATATTAAACTGTTTTTGTTTCTACTTGCTTTTACTTTGTGTAAAAGTATAACCTCAATTGTCTAAAAATAGATATATAATGAAATTGATGAAACCTCTGTTATTACATCTGGGCAAGCAGATGACTTTGAGTCTGCATGGCAGATGAATGACTTATTGCCTGAGATAAATGTTGCATCACAAAGTAACTTTCAATAGAATGATTGACTGTGTCTACAAATAGCAATCCATGTTGACTGCCAATAAGAAAAACAGTTGATGTGAGAGGATTCTTTCAACAAGGGAAATAGTGATTTAAAACTGCCACCATACAACATGGGTCCTTATTAGAACTTCATTGCCCGTATGTTTGGTCATAAGATCGATTGGCTCCATTAGAGGAGAAAGCAAATTTTTGGTAACATTTAAACGAAGCAACTGGTGTGTCATATGTTGGTGTACCCTTCAAAAGTGGTGGTGAATCTAAAAAGATTCAGAACTTCTAGTCTAGACAAGAAATAGAGGAATCATAGGCATGGCCGTGTTTGAGTCACAGCCTGTTTTGGTCTGGTGATCTCTTTCTCCTGCTTTGATTACCTTTATTTTAGTAAAGAATTGTGGATACATAGTAGCTGTATATATTTACTGAGTACTTGAGATGTTTTGAGATGTTTTGATACAGGTATGTAATGTGAAATAACCACATCATGGAAATGGGGTGTCATCTCCTCAAGCATTTATCTATTGAGTTACAAACAATCCAATTACACTCTTTATTTTAAAATGTGCACTTAAGTTATTATTGACTGTAGTCACCCCCTTGTGCTATCAAATCATAGGTCTTATTCTTTCTTACCAATTTTTTGGTGCCCATTAACCTTCCCTACCACCTCTAACCCTCCCCTTCCCAGCCTCCGGTAACCATCCTTCTACTCTCTATGTTCATGAGTTCAATTGCTTTGATTTTTAAATCCCATAAATAATGTCGGGTGATCATATCCAGTCTCATTATTTCATATATCACTTATGTACTGACAACTTGTTTCCCAGCTCATACTTTTCTCCTAAATTTTAGCTTACTCCCTCAACAATCTATTCAACATTTTCTCTTCAGGCATGCATTAGACATATATTTAAAACTGGAATGGTGGGAGGCCAAGGCAGATGAATCAAGAGGTCAGGAGTTCTAGAGCAGCTTGGCCAAGATGGTGAAACCCCGTTTCTACTAAAAATACAAAAAAATTAGCCAGGCATGGTGGCGGGTACCTGTAATCCCTGTTACTCAGGAGACTGAAGCAGATAATTGCCTGAACCCAGGAGGCAGAGGTTGCAGTGAGCTGAGATCGTGCCACTGCACTTTAGCCTGGGTGACAGAACGAGACTCTATCTCAAAAACAAACAAACAACAACAAAACTGGAATGAATGGGGTCTGAGTTGATCTTTAAAGATGGTTAGGATTTGGCAAACAACAGAGGAAGAGAAGCAAACATATGAGAACAGAGCAGCACAAGAACATGCATAGATAGGCCAGGAGTTAGAGAAAAGTCTCAGTACAGCTATCATAAATGGGACTCTTATTTTGCCGAGAGAAAATGGTACATTTTATCTCAATATGATAGAGAAAAAAGAATGGGAAATTCTTCACTGTCTCTATGAAGAAATCAAATTAAACATGAGACCCGAGGAGCTAAACATTTCAGCATAATGGCTTTTTATCATTTTAAGATTGCAAGTGTCCCCATCCTCCAAATTCTACTTAATAAATCACCTATTGCAGTCTCCTCAGAATTCTAAGTAATTCCCCCATCTTCAATAAAAAGAGAAGAGAGGAGAAGAGAGATCTAAATGTATTTTATCATTTCTTTGGCTTGTGTTCAAGTTCTATGCTGAGTCAAAGCCCAGCTCAAAAATTAGTCAGGCTGTGCCCCGGCCCCCATCATATTTAAGTGGTGATAGCTTTTATTGCTGCAGCCCATGTTACTGTCATCCAACTCTTTCCCAGCAGCAGTGAACTTAGAGACAGTAGGATAGCAGGAATCTTCTTTTACGTCCTCTCTTTACCCCTAAACTTCATTGTCTGTGCATTGCAAGAACAAGCCTGAAAAAATAAGACAATTTCCAAACGCAGTCTAAAATCCCAAAAGGTAAGATATAACCATCTGGAGTACAACCAGCACATCATATTTTTTTTCTTTAGCAAGACACTTCTGAGTCTTATGGAAGGAATCCTAGTAGACAAAGTCCTACTAGCTGTTTGTAACTCCTTAAAAAATTAAAAAAAAAAAAAAGGCAATGTTTCTTTAATGTCACAGTCTGAATTATAAGAAGAGAGCTGGCACATCTCTCATTTTATTCATTCTAATTACAATTGCCTTGTCACTGAGATGCCAACCTGATGGAGAGCAAATCAGGTAGCAAATCCCGAGGGGCCGCTTAGTAACAGGAAGGCTGTCTCCAGTGGAATCAACGTGACAATTTCTTCTCTTCCTCTTCAAAGTTGAGAGTCCCCCTGGACAAATTCACATTTGATTATTTTCACTAGGCTCTCTGTCTTCAACTGCTTGATTAGCATCTCATTCACCTAAGAAATTAGACTAAAGTTTGTGACCATTAAAAGGAAACCATGGTATATGCATGGGTGCCTGCTCATGCATGCAGCACATCTATGGAAAACCATTTTCTTAATGTAGCATCAAGAGTTGGCACCAAGTATTTTGTAATGGCTACTGCAAGCATGTATTTGTGTATGTGTACATGTGCGTATGTTGCTGTTTATGTTATTAGGAGGTGATCTTTTACAAACACTTTGGCTCAGAAATATGAAGTCAGTTTGAAAAACACAGGCAAAGGTGTGATGGTTGGCTCATTGGTGTCTGATTGTTCTTTCTCCAACTTTACTGCAGGTATGCTTAGAGATGGCCCGTTATGCCTGTTGTTACTAAAATGTTTAGCAAAAAACTGCATTCTTTCTGGTAAAAACACATTCCTATAGAATGATGTAAATAACTTTAGATGATAACAATTAGAACTCATAATTAGTATGCCAAGAACAGAATTTTTATATTAAATAAATAATAATCTAAGAAAATTACCAGGATATGCTTCCCTTATCCTTTCACAAACCCTTGCTTTGGACTGACAAATGACCAAGGAAATAGGTTAGAAAAGGGACAGAAGGAGCCAGAATTCTGCCTTCAGAACCTTTCATCGTGCCTCTCCCCTGATGTCTTCCTTCACTACTCTAGTGGATAGAAAAAAATGTTTTCAAACTTAGGTGTATATAAAAAGCAGATAACCTGGGCTTCTGGTATAGACATTCTGCCTTACCATAGGAGGTGTAGCCCAGAATTCTATATTTTACCAATCATTAAGGTGATTATATTAGAAACAGGACTATAGTCATTCTTTCAATTCCAAAATCTTAGGATGATAATGTATGTATCATAAAATTGGCCCTTTATTCATCTAGGGTGCACATCTAATTATGGTGTCTGACAGCTCCTCCCAAGTAATTTCCAAGTAAGAACTGAGTATTAACATTTTCTCTTTGCTACATAACACTTTATACATAATAAATGTTCAATAAATATTTGCTGATATGAATTGATTTAATGAAGAAACCAAAGCCATTTTATTTGTGCCTTTCTATCTGGAAGCAAAAGCTTCCTTTGCCAATGCATAGACCATATCCCTTTAGAATTGTAACTTATTTTAGAAGAACATTAGTGTATTCAAGGAGATTGGCTATGGATGACTAGCTCTCCCATGGGACAGCAGATTTTTCAGCTACGGCTCCAGCTCAGAGGAGGTGAAATGATTCAGTGTTGTTTCTGTCCAGTGCACTGTTGATGGTTCAGCTCCTCCACTCATGGCCACCTGAGCTGCTGAAGCTTAAAAAATACACTTTACCTAGAACTAGAAGGTCAACCAACAAGAACAGAGTTATATCAGCCAGGATAGAGATGAACTACCATAGCTGTAGAGTTTCATGCCAAAAAATAGGTTCATATTCTCCTTCATGCTTGGAGGAGATCAACAAATTCAATTGCCAATTGTCCATGTGACAGTTCTGTGTCCAGTGCTTTGGTGTTTCAGAGAATATAGGGCAGCAAGATTTTGTCTTTGCTCTCAAGTAGCTTCCGGTTTAGTAGAGGAGATGGACAATAAGTATGCATAAAGTAGTATAAGAAAGACATTTTAAAGGCACTTAATGACAACTGATATCACAGGGGCACTACCTCCTTGTTTGCTAAATTAGTAAAAGTTCTAGAGCTGTTTAGGGAAGACAGAAACAATCTTCAGATAGGATAATCGGGAAAACAATCAGCAAGGGGAAGGGGAATATGGCTGAGACAGAGAAATGAGTAGGTTTAAATACAAAGATTTGTCAATCTGAGCAGAGGTAGCCCCTACCAGAAGTTTAAGGAATGTGAGATGCATACACAGTTCTATTGCATTAGACCTGCCCTTTCTGATTGGAATCCTTTCATTATCCCCAGTCACCAAAATCTTTCAGAGTCATGTGTTTACATATTTCCTAATTCTTACAAAATACAATATCTTTACAACCTATTTTGTTTTTAACTGCTATATTGCATATTTATTTTTTAATGTTTACACACATCCTTCTACTCATTGAAACATCTCTCCGGTATTTTATTTTCATGGTGTCAACTGAAAAATCAAATCAATTAATCCATACAAAAATAATAACTAAAAAAATTCAAGGAACATCTGGAATAACAGGATATAACCCTCATTTAGGATATATAGGCCAGCAGGGATACATTTTTCAGAGAGACTTGGGAAAAGCTTCAGGCCCCAATAAAAGGGCTATGACTGGATGGAGAGTGAGACCTTAGCAGCACGAGTTGTTCTCTTAAGTAGACACAGGTTAGGAGTCTTATTTTTTATTTCATCATATTTCTAGGCTTGTCCTGATCCTACTAACACTTGGTCACAGAAACAGTGCTTTTTAGTTTGATTCCTTCCAGAATGACTGTAGCATCCCATTACTTATAAGGGAGGGACTCCTTTGAGCCTGTATAATGGGATTTCTTCCTAGGTCTTCAACCTTGGTTTCCATCACTCACTTGCCTGCACTGATAATTTATTCATTAGTCTCCTCATGCACCTTGTATATTCCTGTCTTAGCATTTTGCTCAAATGTTCCATCCTGCATTCCCAGGCTTTTGTCCTCCCCTTTTACCTATCCAAGTCCATCCATCCAGAGCCAGACAAAACCCAGAGGTTTTTGAGACATCATTGATTCTTCTCTCTTTTACAGCCTTGGATATAGAAGCTGAGACATTTTAGCACATGTGGCTGCATCAATTGCATGTGTGCACATGTATGCATGTGGCTGCAGAGAATTAGAAGACATCATTTATCTAAATGTGTGTTACTTTAAAAGGATAAACTTTTAGTTATAGAGGCTGGAATTAATTTGTTTTGGAACTCTGTCTCAGAGGTTGGAGAGGGCATCTAATAGGTTTTTACAGGTCCAGGTAGGACTTGGTGGAGACGACAAAGGAAATGCCATTTCCTAACCACATCAAGTTTTCCTAATTGACTTGGTTGCCCCAGAATAGGAACAGAAGTTGAATACATCTCAGATGCTGCTCTCCACCTCTTGCCAAGTCCTGCAGGATAAAGTGAGTTGCATATATTTGGGCAGCTTAGGATGAACGTAAAACTCAAGGAGACAATCTTTTACAAAAACATTGCCCTTTTTAGGGTTATGATGGATACCGCACATTCCTGTCAGTAGGGGGTAATTATATGTATGTGACACAAAACAAAAGTTTTCTATTCTTCAAATAATTGCTTTCAGTTTATTTTTAACAGGAGATTAAACAGTTCAGTATGCGTGGATGTGGACCTGTAAAACTTACCTGTAGTGTTCAGTGGATGGCTCTGGTAATCATAGATGGTTGCAAAACCACCTTTCCCTCCAGGTAACAAGTGAACCATCAGAAGCGTCTTTCAACTACAAGCAACAGGTTTAAAAGATAAACTCAAGTGTGACTCAAAGCTAATATAAATCAATCACCTTTAAAACTTTTTGAAATACATCTCTCTTTTTCCTTGGCTCTTTTATGTCAATACCAATGAGCATATTATAATTTCTCAAAACCTTAAGAGGATGAAGATATCAGTAGCCATTTAGATAAGCACAGGCACAGAAATGCTACTAAAATGGCTGGAAACAAATCCTAACCAAATGGTAAGTATTTTAAAACATCTTTAAACATTTCCCAGAGGTAAATCATATAATTACTCACTTAATAAATGCATTTATAGCTTTGGGAGGAAGAGAGCAGATTAAGTGATAAGGAGTGTTGGGAGAAATGAAATGTTTTCTATGCTGAGAACAGTAGCTTTGAGATTCAATAGGGCTGAAAAAAAACAGGAAGGCAATTCTAGTAACAGGCACCTGCTGAACAATGGATTCAATCGCAAACTGGAGACTTCACAGAAAGTGTGGGGAGTTTTCTAATATGGAGGGAATTCATATAAAATAAAGTTTAATTTAGACTTAGAAAATGTACCTAGTGTGGGAATAATTCCCTGATAATGCAGAAAACTACAGAAAATGTGTTAAAATAATTTATAGGGTCCAGTTGTACTTGATCAGATGATTAATGGTATTCCATCTGCTTTCTAAATATTCCCACCTTCCACTAATTCCTCTGAAATTTTGCCATTTCAGTCAGGCTGAAATTTATTAGCACCCACTTACTGTGATTTACATTCAGAATGATTTGCATGCCTCTTGCCTGGGCTCCTGCATGCCTTTATTAGGAATGCATCTTATTTGGGGTCTCATGTGATTTATAAGCATTTGGCAAGTCTGCCCTTCTATTCTTTTTTTTCCCCTTTTGATTTATGCAAGGGAAGAGTTATATTCCTGGGGCTCATTCAGTCCCTAGGAAATTAATTTTTTTAAACTGAAATCTCCCCATTTGGTTAAAACCAAATGTGACAAATTAGATTCAATATCCTTTTCTTGGCTAGAACAAAAACAGTAGTTAGAATTAGGACTTCTCTTTGGTAAAATTTTGAATTAGGTGAAGCTTGTATACAGTGGCTGTGGGCTCACCATTCAATGACTACGTTCTCTCCCTATTAACCAACCCTGTTTTTATACTTTATCTCAAAATTACATTTTCTTGTTTTCCTATATGAAGTGCCCTCCCCTCACATTGTCTGTCAACTACCTTTTACACCCTTACAGGACCATTGTTCACTGGCCTGCCCTCAACTGTCAAGAAAAAAAAAAAAAAGATCTAATAAAATTATACCACCAGAATGAGAATCCTGCCCGCCACCATAAGACAGCTGGGATTTGAAATGGGACACTTAGAGAAACAATGCCTTAATTATAACTTCATAATTTATAATGAGCCATTCACATACATTATCTAATTTGATCTTTAAAACACTCTTCAAGATAATTCTTACACATACATCAGTATTACGTGTAGAGAAACTATGGCTCGGGAAAAAGAGGAAATTTAGGGTAAGACAGTGGGCAGTGGGGTGTCCCAAGCCTAGTCACATACCAATGAATTCTATATGTTCCCCACTCCTCCACTGGCTCCTTTGTACTAACAGCCAATCTGTTTAACAGAGTTTTGGTTTCTGGAACAGGCTGTGAGATGCGTTTTCCTCTGGGCTGGAAAGATTTCTTCTATCTTTTAAGTCAAATTACCTAGGTAGTTTCCCATTCTGCCTAAAAGTAAAAAAGAGTAGGAAAAAACACCTTAAGAAAAGTTTGGGTGAAACTACTGAGGAATTTTTAATTTAGGAGACTATCTCATGAGACCGAATGCAACATAAAACAGACTACAGAGATCATTCTTGTCAGGTTCTTCAATCAACCTATTTCCATTTTTAGTCTATCGTTGTTCAGTGGCCTTATCCTATAGCATAGTCAGACAATATTACAGGAGAAACGTGAACAGTGCTAGCCTAATTAGACCATTATATATTTATTTCCCCCCTAGAGAGTCTAAGGCTTTCCTAAGAGCCAAATAAGGAGTGGCTGGCTGGAAAATCATTTTGAAAGATTGTCCGACTTCAAGACACAAAACTTATCCATATATGGCATAGGCAATTATCAGCTGAGCTTCACTAGTAGATGTTGTGAGAAAAATAAAATTATAGAAGACATATAAAATTTATAAAATTATAACCAGATTTGGAAATTTATATCATCAATAAAACAATCATTTTGCTGAGCAAACGTCAAATGTCAAGCATCTTTAAGAAAATCAAGGAAAAAGCCCGAATTTTATTTTTCCTTCAGTGTCAATTCAGTTGATGAAAGTTAATACAAATTTGGGCCCCAGAATGCATTTCTGAGATTATAACCAAGCACAAAAATTGCTTTTTTCTTGTACCCTGTACGCACTTGACTTTTGTTCATGTTATGCTTCTGTTCTTCAGCAGTTCCTCCCACCTAGGCTACACCTTCCTGTCTGCTATTAGGTTGGTGCAATAGTAATTGCAGTTAAAAGTAATGGCAAAAACTGTAACTACTGTTGCACCCACCTAATAGACCCACTGCAATCTTTCAAGGTCAATTTATGTCCCATATTTTTCCATAATGCATAGTTAGTGGCCCCTACTGGCCTTTTCTTTTCTTTCCTTTTCTCTGCTTTGCTTTTTTCCTTTTCTTTCCTTTTTTTTTTTTTTTTTTGGTTGTTATCATACTTGAAGTTCTAGGGTACACGTGCACAACGTGCAAGTTTGTTACATAGGTATACATGTGCCATGCTGGTTTGCTACACCCATTAACTTGTCATTTATATTAGGTGTTTCTCCTAATGCAATCCCTCCCCTTTACCCCCACCCCACGACAGGCCCTGATATGTGATGTTCCCCACCCTGTGTCCAAATGTTCTCATTGTTCAATTCCCACTTATGAGTGAGAATATATGGTGTTTGGTTTTCTGTCCTTGTGATAGTTTGCTCAGAATGATGGTTTCCAGCTTCATCCATGTCCTGACAAAGGACATGAACTCATCCTTTTTTATGGCTGCATAGTATTCCATAGTGTATATGTGACACATTTTCTTAATCCAGTCTATCATTAATGGATATTTGGGTTGGTTCCAAGTCTTTGCTGTTGTGAATAGTGCTGCAATAAATATACGTGTGCATGTGTCTTTATAGTAGCATGATTTATAATCCTTTGGGTATATCCCCAGTAATGGGATTGCTGGGTCATATGGTATTTCTAGTTCTAGATCCTTGAGGAATCACCACACTGTCTTCCACAATGGTTGAACTGGTTTACACTCCCACTAACAATGTAAAAGCGTTCCTATTTCTCCACATCCTCTCCAACATCTGTTGTTTCCTGACATTTTAATGATCGCCATCCTAACTGGTGTGAGATGGCATTGTGGTTTTGATTTGCATTTCTCTGATGACCAATGATGATGAGCATTTTTTCATGTGTCTGTTGGCTGCATAAATGTCTTCTTTTGAGAAGCGTCTGTTCATATCCTTTGCCCACTTTTTGATGGGGTTGTTTTTTTCTTGCAAATTTGTTTGAGTTCTTTGTAGATTCTGGGTATTAGTCCTTTGTCAGATGGGTAGATTGCAAAAATTTTCTCCCATTCTGTAGGTTGCCTGTTGACTCTGATGGTAGTTTCTTTTGCTGTGCAGAAGCTCTTTAGTTTAATTAGATCCCATTTGTCTATTTTGGTTTTTGTTGCCATTGCTTTTGGTGTTTTAGTCATGAAGTCCTTGCCCATGCCTATGTCCTGAATGGTATTGCCTAGGTCTTTTTCTAGGGTCTTTATGGTTTTAGGTCTAACATTTAAGTGTTTAATCCATCTTGAATTAATTTTTGTATAAGGTGTAAGGAGGGGATCCAGTTTCAGCTTTCTACATAAGACTAGCCAGTTTTCTCAGCACCATTTATTAAATAGGGAATCCTTTCCCCATTTCTTGTTTTTGTCAGGTTTGTCAAAGATCAGGTGGTTGTAGATGTGTGGTGTTATTTCTGAGGGCTCTGTTGTGTTCCACTGGCCATTTCTTTTTATGTCTTCTCTATCATGTCTGTAAGTCTTCAAATCTACTTCCATTGTCTCATGTTCTCATGATCTGAGGGTGGACACGTGTCTTTGCATCTTCTCAGAAGCAACTTTTTGTAGAAAGAAGCACTTGCGGCCAGGTGCGGTGGCTCACGCCTGTAATCCCAGCACTTTGGGAGGCTGAGGAGGGCGGATCACGAGATCAGGAGATCGAGACCATCCTGCCTAACACGGTGAAACCCCGTCTCTACTAAAAATACAAAAAATAGCCGGGCGCCTATAGTCCCAGCTACTCGGGAGGCTGAGGCTGGAGAATGGCATGAACCCGGGGGGTGGGGCTTGCAGTGAGCCAAGATGGCCCTACTGCACTCCAGCCTGGGAGACAGAGGGAGACTCTGTCTCAAAAAAAAAAAAAAAAAAAAAAAAAAAGAAGCACTTGCATTTTAAATCATTTATTCCCCGTTGTAAGGGTGGATTCTACAGAATAGCCATACTACCAATTGTATTGCATGAAACAATAGGCATCTATGAGATGGCTGGGCGAAATATAAGACAAAATTTGGAGACTTACATACTTGTTGTCATGTTTTTTATAGTATATTTAAACTTTTTATATCAGTTAACCCACATGAAGGGTAAAACCATAATTTTCATCTCATTGTACAGTGTTCTAATCATCTCCTCTAATCCCTATCCTTGAGAGTGAGCTTTGGTATATAAAAAGCCTGAATATTATTTCTACCTTGAAAATAAATATAGAAGCCAAGAAATTTAAGGTGACTCACCCTATAAGGCATAGTTGTAACTCTTGTTATGGACTACCTACAACATTATACAATCAGTCAGACGGAGTTTTTCATGATGTTTTGCCTTTTTGAGGACAATACAACCCTAATTACCAGAATTAAATGATCAAAGATAAAATTGCTTCCTAGAAACAATTTGAAACATGCAAAAAGAAATGAACAAAAGCCTGAAAACATTTTTGCAGTAAAAAATGTAACCAGAACAGGTGCTTCCTCATGGGCACTTTGCAAAAACACAGCCTATTTGAAAATGCTCATTACATTCTCTTAATTTCTCTACCCTCATTCCTTAATAATTAAGGAATCAAATGCATGGTGATGATAACAGGACCCCATGCCTTAAGTGACCATCCCCATCTGCTCCTCATTCCCCACCTGAAGCTATCATCTTCCTTTTAGGCCATCGCCTGGGACAGCTGGAAAGCTGAGAGCAAGCTCATAAATATGAGGTTTCGAAATGCAGCCAGACGGTTGCAAAAACCATAATGGACTTGGGGTTTCTAACTCCTGGGGTATTGGCTTTCTTTCCTTTAGTAAAGATGCCTTTTTATGTTTGGTGCTCCCACCACTTCTTCAAAAGAGTGCGGTATAGTTTCCCCATTGAGGATGAAGAGATGTCAGATTTCCTTCTACTTACAATATTCTTCCTAAGCCTGAATAATGAAGGAAGGTTTGGATCTCTTTCATTTTATTCTGTTGGTAAAAAAAAATGCACACACACACACACACACACACACACAGGTATTCCTAAAAACGCAGCATAGGAATATCTGTTTTCATGTTTAATGACTAAGATCAAGTGTCTAATTTAAAAATCCCACATGTTTGCTACTAAAAGAAAAGGGGGAAAAGGAAAAATTCAAAGTATATTTTTGAGCCTGGTATCAAGGAGGTGAGGGAGAGATGGACTCAGGAAATACGCAAAGTTGACGTCCTGACATAAAATATAAAAGGAAAAGAAGCAAGACATATAAAAGGGAAAACATTATGACAAGAGAAGAAAAGCAAGCCAATGGAAGTTATTGATATAACTGTAGAAGAAAGGCACCTTGATTGAGTAGACAATGCCCCTGTTTGTAAGTCTCTAGCCAACAAGCTATGTAGACTTCGGCAAGTATATGAAACAGTTCAGAGGTTTGCTATACTCATCTGTCCTGCAGGATTAGCAATAATATCCCATGTTTGAGCACCAAGCAGGAAGATTCCTAGCTGGACACTGTTGGTTACATCCTAAGAGTCATTCCACCTAGCTTCCTCCTTGCTAAAGATTTCTAACCTTGTTTAATATTGGATGATTGTATCCTCCTTGGCTCTTTCTTCTGCTCTGTGACGAAAGCTAATTAGTCTAAGCATTCATGACCATTTATTCAGCTTTGTCTGCTCTGAGTTCACTCAAGGACATATGTCACAGCCAGACCTCACCAATGATGTGGAAGGAGACTTCTGCTGGAGAGATTCAGGAAAAGCAACTTGCCCAAGGTTAACAAAGTTGTAGGCAGCTGAGCCAAGATTCAAACACAGGAAGTCTGACTTTGTCTTATTTTGAGAAATACATATGAGAGACCAAGAGTTCATGCCTGATTCAACAGTGAACATTCTCAGATTGTAACATGAAATATAATATTTTGCAGAGCTTGTTAAGTACATATTCCAAATTCTGCCTTAATTTTATTATCAAACTCCCTTGTCAGGTTACTGTGTTTCAGATGAACTTGAGAACACAGCATGAGATGAGGGTTTACTGATTTTTGTTTTGTAAATGGTATTGAGAAATAGACAGTTCCTTATCTTTGTTGTGTACAGTGGCTTATTTAGTGGGGAAATTACATTGATTATTCTGTAGACTCAGAGACATAAGTGTATGATTTTTAAATGTCTTATGTTTGGTGATAAATGCTAGATTTCAGTCCCTTGATTAGACAGAACAGATACCAATTGCTTATTATTTATAACACTGTGTGTTTGATATGATTACTGGAGGAGTCATTGAGGATGGTACATTTATTGGCTTATTTTTCTTTTCTTTTTTTTTTTTTTTTTTGAGACGGAGTCTTGCTCTGTCGCCTGGGCTGGAGTGCAGTGGCCGGATCTCAGCTCACTGCAAGCTCCGCCTCCCGGGTTCACGCCATTCTCCTGCCTCAGCCTCCCGTGTAGCTGGGACTACAGGCGCCCACCACCTCACCCAGCTAGTTTTTTGTATTTTTTAGTAGAGACGGAGTTTCACCTTGTTAGCCAGGATGGTCTCGATCTCCTGACCTCGTGACCCGCCCATCTCGGCCTCCCAAAGGGCTGGGATTACAGGCTTGAGCCACTGCGCCCGGCTATTGGCTTATTTTTCTAGAAAAGTGCTGTCCAACAGAACTTTGGAAAATGGTGGAAGTGTTCTGTTTCTGTGAGTGGCCTTCCCTCACACATGGCTATCACAAACTTAAAATGACTGGTGCAACTGAGGAAATAAATGAATAATTTAATTTAATTTTTATTTATTTATATTTTAATAGTCATTGTGATTAGTGTCTAAACTATGTGGCTTTCAAATAATAGGTACCTGTGTATACACAGACATTTTAAAAAGCTGAACAGTTATTTTCTTATTGGTAAGTCTGATTTGTAGAATGGTCTATGCCAAGAAGTTCACTTCTGTTGAGAAATTAACACGTGGCTTTAATTCTTTATGTTTGTTGGGGCAAAGTATGTGTCTTCACAGCCTTGCCATTCCCAGGCCTCCCCACCCATCCCACCTTTGTTGGGCAATGTCATCTCAATGTCAGACACATTCATGGGGGCTGGCCTCACAGAAACCTAACAAACAATAGGCTGGCGTCCTGACGAGCTGCCACAGTGCTCCCAGGACAGGAACCACCTTTGCAGAGAGACTGACTCATTCATTATTCTGAAAGATTAAGTACCAAATACCTCATTAGAGAAACTGCAAGCTGAAAAACAGATAACAGCTGGAGAAAAGGAAAAAAGCCATTTGCAGATGAGAAAGTGGTGAGGGTAGAACTAATTGGTTCTTCACTGAATAGGTCTGGCTTTCTTTCCCAATCACCCAGGGCCACATTTTGCCCAGAACCGATGCCCATGAGCTTTTGGATTCCTGCTGCAGTTGCCAGGTAATTCTTACCATTAGAGTCCTAATGGAATTAGTAGAAATGACAGACTGTTCAATAAATCACACACTAGTCTCTTCCATTTGAATGAGAATTGACTGGCACAAATGATTGATTAACGTTGACAAAGCCATATGGGTTCAAATCATATTCCTTTTGTTCATATTTTCAAACAATTTAAATTGTATTCTTCTTGAAGTTCCATCATTAAGATTTTGTTTGTTAGTTTTGTTTCTTTTCCAGAGAGCATAGGGGAAAGGAAAGTTGGATTAATTCTCAGGCCTAACTTGCACTGGCTGTGTGATCTGGGGAAAAAGAGTTAACCTTTAAGCCTCTGGTTCCTCATCTGTAAAATAGTTTATTCCTTAAAGGTGTAACACTCAGCAGAGTCTAGCTTTCAAGAATGGAGTCTTCATCAAGACAGTTTCTTCAAATCCTTCAGACATTTCCAGCCTCACACAGATACAGTATATTTTGGCCTTCATGATGGTTAATTTTACGTATGAACTTGACTGAATTAAGGAATGCCCAGACAGCTGGTAAAATATTATTTCTGGATGTGTCTGCGAAAGTGTTCAGAAGAGACTGGCTCTTGAACAGGTAGATTAAATAAACAAGTCTTCCCTTACTGAAGTGGGTGGGCGTCATCCAATCAGTTGAGAGCCCAGATTCTGGGGGCAGCGGGGAAGCAAAGCAATGGAAGAGCAAATTTGCTTTCTCTTTGTTTGAGCTGGGACATCCATCTTCTCCCACTCTGGGACGTAGATGTTCCTGATTCTTGGGATTGGACTCGAACCAGGACTTACTCCATGACATTCTCCCAACTCATCCACCCTCATCCCCAGTTCTCAGGCCTTCAGACTTAGATTCAATTACACCATCAGCTTTCCTGGTTCTTCTAGCATGCCAGTAGCAGACTGTGGGACTTCTCAGCATCCATTTTCACATAAACCAATTTGCATAATAAACCTCTTATATTTCTCTCTCTATGCAACCTATTGATTCTGTTTCTCTAGAAAATCCCAATACAGGCTTTTTGACACATAGTTATTAGGTGTCCTATCAATTCAGTTTTACTTTTACCTTTTAAGTAGACTGAAGGCTCCTAAAAGGCAGGTACAAACTGATAGCCTCACCAGCTATCAGTCCAACAGAACACAGCCCACTGTTTGTCTAAACACACAATCTTTTCACCTCAGTCACAGTTATTGATTGAAAGCGTGCAGTGTGCTGGGACTTTTAAGGGAATTGGCTCACTAAGAACACTTGTCCAGATTCAGGTAAGAGTCAGTGAAGGGACTTGAGGTGGAGTGTGGAGTTCAAATAAGGTACATGCTATTTGGTACTGGGAGTTTGTGAAAAGAGCAGTAATCAGTAGAACTTTTCTACTTGGCAGCAGACTCTATACCCTGGGCTCTGGGGCAGGACCTCTTCTCTATTCACAGGAGGAAAAACGCTTAAGAAGAGTAGGGTTGGTCCCCTAAATCAAAGTTTGATTTTGGTGCATAATTCTTATGATAAGACAACAATAAGAAATCAAAGTAACTATTTGGAACTCCAGGGTAACAGAAGTCCAATTTTATCAAATGAGGCAAGAGGGAGTGTACAGTCTGATGACAAGGAAGCACAGGTGGATTCCCAGCCAATGTTAGTTTTAGAAACCCTAAGGGTCAAAAAGGGGATCCATGTCTGGCTGGACTCTCAGTTCTAGGTCTAGGTTTATAATCTTTTTTTTTTTTTTTTTTTTGAGACGGAGTCTTGCTCTGTTGCCAGGCTGGAGTGCAGTGGCATGATCTCGACTCACTGCAACCTCTGCTTCCTGGGTTCAAGGCATTCTCCTGCCTCAGCCTCCCGAGTAGCTGGGACTACAGGCATGCCACGCCCAGCTAATTTTTGTATTTTTCGTAGAGACAGGTTTCACCATGTTTGCCAGGATGGTCTTGATTTCTTGACCTCATGATCCGCCCGCCTTGGCCTCCCAAAATACTGAGATTACAGGCGTGAGCCACCGTGCCTGGCCAATGGATAACTTTTTACAGTGTTCCACTAAGTTAGAGGTTGGCAAAGAAACCACAGATCTGGCAGGGTGCTGTGGCTCACGCCTGCAATCCCAGCACTTTGGGAGGCTGAGGCAGGCGGATCACGAGGTCAGGAGATTGAGACCATCCTGGCTAACACGGTGAAACTCCGTCTCCACTAAAAATACAAAAAAATTAGCCGGGCGTGGTGGCGGGCACCTGTAGTCCCAGTTACTTGGGAGGCTGAGGCAGGAGAATGGCGTAAACCCGGGAGGGGGAGCTTGCAGTGAGCCAAGATCGGGCCACTGCACTCCAGCCTGGGAAACAGAGCAAGACTCCGTCTCAAAAAAAAAAAAAAAAAAAAAAAAAAAGGAAAAGAAAACAAAACAGAGATCTGACGCTGGATGAATGTTACCTTTCATCAGGATACAGGCCTGATGAAGGATAGAGCCCAGAGGTGGAAAACTTCCTTTGGTCTTTCTTGATCTCAGCTGTGAGTTGCAGGCAAAGCAGATTTCAGAAGAATTCAGTTTGTGAAAAGTGCATGATATTGTTAAGAAATGAATATGCATCTCCTGGGCACCCATCACCTGTCCTTTTGCTGACCTTTTCCTGTTATAAAGAAAGATTAGCTAAGGTCTAGTTAGCTGTCCATATCTGAAACACTGATAAACGACCAGTGGGTGGAACTGGGTTGTAACACAGCTACTCAAGTTGTAACCATAGGAATAAAAGAAAAAATTTGGGACCAGGAAACCAGTCATCATTAGAACGCTGGTGAGGCTAATAGCTGGATAGCAGTCACTGCAGGCTTCGTGCCAAATGGCCTGGTGTCCCATGTACCACGGGCATCCTTCAGACTGATTCACAGCACTTTAGTCTGCCCTCAGTCCTATCTCCAAACAGCCTGGTCTTCAGTTTAGTTTCTATCTTGGGTAAACCCTCATTCTCAGTGTGTTTGGATTCTGTTTGCTTTTCTCCTCCGCCCCTACATGTACCTCTAGGACAAGAGGAGTTTTGAAAAGAAGCCTGCCTTTTTTTTTAAATCCACTTCTGTTCCCAAGTGCTGAAATTTGCTAAATTGCCTATTCCTTTCTGGCTGGCAGTGTCAGAGCATGCGCTGACCCTCTCACTCACTCACAGACACACATACACATAGAGGGCCATCTTTCTCAGACACAGCTGAACTACATGGATGCTTCCCTTTTTAATATTGTATTTTAGGTAGCACTTTGTATGTTTTGAAGTGATTAGGAACACAGATTCTGGAGTTTGACAACCCTTGAACAAAAAGATAGCTCCACCTCTTATGATTTGGAGCTTAAATTAAGCAAATTATTAAATCGATTGAAGCATTTACTTCTTTCAATCTATAATGAAGAAAAAAACAACCTATGTCATTATGAAGCTTAGCTTTCCCTAATACTTAATAGCCACTCAGTTAATGTTGTCTCCGTTATTAGTATTATTAGCATTATAAAATGTCACTTGTATCCATTTTAGGGTGCCAGATATAATCCCTGGTTTAAACTTGTCCTCAGTGCTAATTAATTTTCATCTTTAACAAATTGCTTCACCTCTATAAAGCTAAGGTTAAATAAATAAATAAATCAACCGACCAACCAGCAACAACAAATACAAGCTCAGTCTTTCTTCCCCCAGTGATTCTTGGAAATTATCACTATCTAATGAAATAATTCTTATCATTTAGGGTAAGCAATGTATTAGCCACACATTTTATAAACATGTTTTCCTAGATTGTTCATCTCTTTCACTCATGTAGTCAGAATGTATAAATCAGTCATTTACATGTTAGGAAATGGAAACATGGTAGTACAGTTTTTGCCTATGAGAAAACAATATGAGAATGTAGGCATGATGAAAAGGTCAAGTCTTAACCCACTAATCACTAGATTTCAAGAGCTCGTTATTGTTATGGTTCACGATATATAACCTGTATAAACCATTTCTTTGAGTAGGGGGATAGAAAAAAACATTTGCTCAATAGTGAATAAGAAACTGAAGAAGCTTAGATAATACAGTGGGTCTCAGTTAAAAGTGATGCTATCCCAATGAAGCAGTGGTTCATTCTTTCTTCTATATTTCACACACCAGCCTCGAGCCAGGTTGCCACACATTCTCTCAGCTATATCCCCTCCCCTCTTTGCCCTGTCTAATAACCTCAGCCAGACTAATTTCCTCAAGCTTTTCTTCAAGACCCTGGAGTCTTCCTTGTTTTTATTGCAATGTTCACTAGTGTTTGATTGGGGAGCTTCCAGGCAACATATCTTCCCACTGATATGTTTGGGTAGGCTGTACAGTTTCCATACCAGTCATTTCCGTTTCTCTCTAACATTCTACATTCTCTTTTCTGTTTTCTACTGCAGCTCCTCACCCAATCCGTCCTCCCATTCTCCATTTCCTGGGCCAGCTCTCCTTATCTCTTCTTGCTGAAGTCTTCTTTCCTTACTATTATACATCTCTGAGCTCATAAAGTCTTTGTCATTTGACCTGAAAGACAGAGCTCCTTTATTTATTTATTTATTTATTTTTGAGACAGAGTTTTGCATTGTTGCCCAGGCTAGAGTGTAGTGGTGTAATCATGGCTCAAGACTCACTGCAGCCTTGAATTCCTGGGCTCAAGCAATCCCCCTGCCTCAACTTCCCAAGCAGCTAGGACTGCATCAGCACACCTGGCCAATTTTTCTATTGGCTCTAGAGATGAAGTATCACTATGTAACTCCTGGCCTGAAGCAGTCCTCCTGCCTCAGCTTGTGAAAATGTTGAGATTGAACACATTGGCCACCGCACCTGACCATAAACTCTTTTTATCAGAAGGTCTAGAATATTCTACTATTTCCTTTGTTTTTATTTTCATTGTAATTGTTATTTGAATCAATTGCATCTGAGAGCCACCTGAGAGCACAGATCATATTGCACAAATCTTCTATTTGTATTACTCATTGATGCTAGTTGAGAAAAACTTGAAAGATAGTTTGAGTGGTTTCTCAATATTTTAAAATGGCAGCCCTTTGGTTCAAACATAGAAGCCTAGGGTTAGAACAGACTAGAGCTCTGTAAACCACTTATCCCAACCTATTCACTTTATCTTGATTGACATTTGTGTAGAGAATCCCCAGAACTCTGAGGAACAGAGTTAGGAAGTCACTGAAGTACAGTTTCACGTCATTAATGACGAGGTAGGGGTTGTGGATGAATTCAGATTACCAGCCCAAGGTCACAGAGCTGACATCTTGCACAGGGCTGGGAAATCAGTCAACTCAGGGTCAGTACTAGTTGAATTGAATGTGTTAGTTGGCTGCCAGTTGTTGAGTAGCAATTTACCTAAGCTTCACTTAATGATCATTTCTATGAGGAGAAAACGTGTCGCATAATGGTTAAGAGACATTATGTGATATATGTTTGTGTCTGCTAAGATTTTAAGATGCTTGGAATATAAGGCAATTCATGATTAGTGATTGCCCACAAAGCACCTGGGGAAAGTTCAGAAGCTCAATGAGCTGAGGTCATCTTAGAGTCTTCTTTGCTTGTTGCTGACTTAAATGCTCTCTATTTGAATCACTCTTTCAATGAGTCAGTTAACCAAATAAGATGAACACTGGCCTGGCAAATGGAAATCACATAATTCCTCTGAGGTCAACAGCATTTTGAAGGGGTCTTTTGACTCTCAATCAAGCAGAACTCTTGTGGAAATATTCTGTCCTTGTGCAATGCCCCTGAAGGGACTGAAGATATATAGCTGCACGGCGTTCATTATTATTAACTCAGTCCTTAGGTAAACTAAGTAATTTGCAACAAGAGCCTTAATATTTCATAAAATAAGACACTAGTTTTTTCTTCTCTCATTCATTCATTTAACAAACTTCTTTTGATTGAGAGGATTGTTTGCCTTAGTTAGGTACCTCCTTTGCAAACTGCAAGCCTGGTGGGTTTAAGAGGCTTCAAATGTGGATCTTAGGCATGTTGATTTTCAGCCTCTGTGAAGTAGTAATTAATACATGAAATTTAGGAATCTCTTAATTAATATCATGAAACAATTTCTCAGGTGGGTGTAGAACTAAGGAAATTATATTTTCAAGGTGACTCAGGACTCCACACCGCAAGTCATAATCTGGAGTTTACTACCTATTTAATAGCTTATTACCTCCCTTTTCCTGACTTGAAAAGGAAAGAAGCCAGTATGTGTGAAACAATGTACCTGGAGGGCAAACTTGTATCTTTTGAAAGATGTTCCATGTTCATGCAGTACAATAGTCTATACGTACTCTGCAATATTGACTACTCTAATGTGGAATAATGTTCTGCTTTCATATACCATATGTGTCTCTCTAATAATGTTCCCTCTGTTTTTCTTTTCTGTGATATTCCCTTGTGTTGATCTAGTTCCTCCGTGACCTTTAGTGTTTCCTCAATATAAACACATCCCTCACTAAACTCTATTCATTGACTTAATCTCATTGAAAAACTGTAAAAATACATACAATTTACCCCTTTGAGTATGTGTGCCAACCACTATTCAGTTGTTAAATTGACAGAGAAGCAAAACTGTAGGTTTACTTGCAAGGCAAGTTTAATCTGATAGTTACACTTTTTCATAGTTAATACAGAATAACAGTGCTGGACTATCTCAAATTTCAGAGTGGTACATGTGAACCTGAGACCTTGCTGGAACTAAGTACTCTTCTATCCAGCAAAGCATCCATGCCTGATGATTTGTGTGTCCCTGATCATCCAGCTGTTTATCCTCTGAGGAAGATTTCAGTAGGTGTTTACATTCTCAGTCAGTCAGGGTTCAACCCAAGTTTATTTTTCAAGGCCCACTGATTTGGGACATGATACTTTCCATCTTTTAGTTTGTCCAACAGTTGTGGATGCTCCTTAAATACCCACTTGAGATATTTATTTCCCTGGTACCCCATGATGATCTTCTAGTCCTGGTGGCTCCAACAAACTTCATAACACCTTAAGACAAAATTGAGAATTACCTTTAAGTGTTTGGAGAGAAAAATAATTTTTGAAACTATCAAATGCTTAGACGCTGAGTGAGGTAATTTAATGTAAGCTTTTTATTTTAATTTTAGAATTCCAATCTTATTTTTCTTGTTATTAGTTGGTTTATTTTGCTGTTTATTCAATGTTGTATTTGACGCATCACTACAATGCATTTCAAAGTTTCTGTATGCTAAATATTTCTGAGAATTACTTATAATTCTATCTCATTTACTCAGGCTGAAGTTAAGGAAAAGAAAAAGAAATGAAGCACACTTCAAACAAATGCAGTAAAATTATAATAGCAAAATAGCAATAGTCCCGACCACCCATATAATGAGACTTCAGCTCCCTGAGAACATGGCACAACACATGTGTCAGTGTCCAACCTAAGGCTGAGATCTAATTAGGGCACATTCAGCCGGTCTCATTATGTGTTTCTTGTTTGGTGACAAATCCGTTCATTTTGCAACAACATTTCCGCAAACGTCCAACAATTTGTTTCAGAGCCTCAAGCAGATTTTTAAAGTATATAATTTTATGAAGTGGTGAATAAGAGTGTTCCTCAGCAAATAACCATTCACATATCTGTTTATCTGACCCTTTAGATGAAATTGCCAAGCCTGGTGAATGAATTGTCGAATTCTATCAATTAATATTTTTGAATACTAATTTTTTTTTAAACTGAAGACAATTAACTGGTGGAAGATTTAGCAGATTTAATTTAGCTGAGTATGTCAGTTGTGTATGTAGATTGTGTGTGGTTTTCAAAGACTAAACATGTCAGGGAAACATCTTTAAATAGTAGAAATACACTGGATGCTTGATCTGGGTTTTGTTGCAAATTTGTGGTGTGATTCTGGCAAAGTCGCCATTCCTAAGGTTTGTAAATCAGACTCTTGTAAAGGAAGCTAGACAGGAAGTCAAGTGTTCTAGAATTCTAGTCTTAGCCCTGTCTACTCAGGGCCTACTTCTCTTCACATAAAATATGACAAATTAATATCAGTGTCTTCTGAAGTTAGCAAACCCAAATTTTAGGCTTGTGTCCCATAAGCCATCAATTATTTCAGGCTGTGGTTCTTGGGCAGTGACATCACAGGCTCTCTTGACCCTCAGAAGAATGTTTCAGAATGGAGTCCTTTACATTTTGGTGATTGTAAATAAAGGCATCGCTGTGTGTAAACATACACACTGACTTCTATATGGAGTAAAACTGGTGCTGAGCTATATTAGGGAGAAAAAGTACTCCTCACTAAACACAACGTGCTGATATAGAATAGTTCACGGTTTTTTGTTTTGTTTTCTTTTGCTTTGTTCTTTGGAGTGGTGTGTAGCTGTGTGCCGGGGAGGACGGAAGCATCACATACAACATTAAGCATACCTTGGCAGGAATTGCTTTGTAAATGACCCCTAAAATAAATGTCTTTATATATACACCACACACACACACACACACACACACACACACACACACACACACACACAATGAACAAAAGAAAATTTAAAATAAAACTTATTGCTTGTAATGTGAACCCACGAGAATGCAAGCATTCAGTTTGTACATATGTATTTTTATTTTGGGTTTTCTGAAGCTGTATGTATATTCTGAGTGATTCTTACACTCTCTTTCTCTCTCTCTCTCTATATATATATAATTGCCCAAGTATGAAGGCTTCTTTTTCTTTGTAATATTTATAGAGCTTTGACATTGAGACTTAACCATTAGAATAATATTGACAGTAATGATGCTAGACAAAAGAAATTACTCTTGTACAGGTAACAAAAATCACTGATTACTAAAAATGCAGTAATAGTGCCTTGGTTTATAACATTAAGATACTCAGAGGAAACAAAACAGTCAGTAAAGTTGGATGTTTGGTGCCACTTGTGAAATTCAACATGGGAAAATCCAAATTTGCAACCTTTTCAAGTAGTTTTTTTTCTTTGTCATAGGCAACGGCTTACATGTTATTTTTCCTCAATCAATGTATCTATATATTTGTAAGCTAAATTTAAGTTGGTTATTTTTTTGCTGACAGCTCTAACCTCTTTTATTGGATTTTTTTTTTTCCTCTCTCACTAGTACTTGCAACACCTTCCAATTGAGTGTTGCTTAATGTTTTCATTAGTGTGTGGTTCCCTCCCTCTTTCCGCTCATTAATAAAGGTATTAAATAAAGCTGGCTCCTCTAACTGCTGATGTTCTCTCCACAGTGCCTCCCTCAAACTGGATACATTTCCATTCATTACTGCTCTCAGCTTACCATGATCCAAGCAGGCAATGTAACTATACTCTTTTCCAGGTATATTTGGACTATATTCTATACATGCACTTTTATTACTCGTGGGACCTGATGTTTTTCTCCACTCTATATGGATCATTACTAAAATCAAACCTAGGCAAAACTAGGAGAATGTCAGGGAAAGGAACCTACCAGTTTAAAAAGTTTTGGTATAATGGTTTTGTTGTTGTTGTTATGGTTGAGGAAGTCTGAAACCAACAAGACTGATGCAGTTTGCATGTCAGACACAGCAGATAATCTGTGGGGCTGGAACAATCACTTCCTATTCCTATAGGCCAGAAAAATGCATCAATGAATAGACAGACATGTTTGTTATTCCCAATAAATGCTCTGGGTCTGACAATTTTTCTTAGTTTAATGTATGAATTTCATTTCGTAACAGCAATAAGATACTCCAGGCTGTGCATTTGTTAGGGATTATTGCACTTCTTGGGTGGTTTCAGTCATACTGCCTTTAGTCTTATGCCATATAACATGACCCAAGGCACCTTATAAATAGCAGAGCAATGCACTGCCTGTCATGTGTTATAGCTTGAATAGCCTTGTAAAGGGACATGGATTATAGAGGTATGATAATAACTATAAAACAGGAGTGGAAATTTAAGTGCCTGCGTTGGATAATCTGTATGATTAGTGTTTTTTTTTAAACATTTTGATCTTTTGTGTTTCATTGTGCTTAGAATTTTCATTCTGTTGAACACAGAAATCAGTGTTCAACAATACAACATGCTAATGGCATTGAAGGTAATTCAAGACCTAATTTAATATTTCAAACCTTCTCATAGTTTTGTTTACCAATTAGCTGTCAGAGGTTAGGCTGGAATTAGCTGACTTACACAGAGCCTCATTGGGTCAGAAATCACAGATAATGATCGTAAGTTACAGCAAATACTCTAAGGATTGAATTCTTAAACTCCAAGCAAAAGTAATATCACAGAGATAATGCCTTGCAATTTCAATATCACAACTGAAAGGGCAACTGAGCACTACTTATGTTATAAAACTAAAGTTGGAAATTTATGACATATAACATTTAGCCAAATGGGGATTTGACATTTTGTAAGCCAGCATCTTATGATATCAAATGCATTTTTTTTTAAATTTTGTTATTTTTATTTTTATTTTTGGTGTTGTTACATCCAGATGTTTGACATAATGGTGACCAAATGTATCCACGTTTTGTTTCCAAGTCATTTATTATAAAAGGAATAATAAGGACAATTTTAATTATCAAGAGGCTGGCCAGTGTTAATGAGGAAAAAGAGATGAATAAATATGTCAATTCAGGTCTACAGGTTTCTAATTCTTCTACATTAGCTGACTTGCACAAAACAATCACCTGCAAGTCAGCATGTAACATTTTCCCTATCACTTGAGTGGGAAAACTATCATGTTAGTGTGTACTTAGAAGGTGGACAATGATGCATATAATTTTCTTGTTGCGCTATAACCATGATACACAAAGTGTTGTGGAAATGACCCATCACCACACACCTCTCATACTGACTGTCCCCTATGCCACTCAACTGTCATTCCACTTGAGGCCAAATATTCATTTTAACATCTTCTCATCTTGCATAAAATTACATGGCTGTATCATAGAATTACTCAATCTTAGAATAGATTAAGAGCTTTCAAAAACAAGCTTTTACCCATGAAGAAATTCTTAGTACAGCATCCTAAGTGAGTGGTCATTCTCTCCTGTAATGGATTTACACGGATGGAAGCTAGTATTAGAATTTTTTCAAGTTATATCAAAATAGACCTCTTCATAATCTCTAAACCTTGGTCAAGGTCTGGCTTTTTATGTCAACATAAAAATTAATACCATTTAGCTTCTGATTCTAAATTTCTATGAAGAGAAAACACTCACTTGCAATCCTAGATAGGAAGTTCTAGAAGGCACATCACTAATTGTAGCCTGTACGCTTAATGATGAAATTCTGTCGTGACTGTAGAATGTTCTGCAAAGAAGTTTATAGATTAAATTTTGCCATGCTTCATTCAGTGAAAGGAGAAGAAAGACAGATAACACTGACAATAGCCTCCATTTAAATTCATGTAATATATCTAATATGGTACTTTGTAGCATTTTGCAGAGCTGTTCTTTTTATTTTATCAGGATAGGAGCAGTTACTTTTTAACAAAAGAATAGGGTTGAAAGAATATAATAAAAAAGAAAAAGTACCTCAATATTAATTGTTATATTTCACCCTAGTAATGTATAGATTATCATGCGTATTATTGGTTCAAAATTTTCTTCTCCCTTTATCACTCTTTGGAATTGTAAGTGTGCTGAGGGCCAAAATCAAGCCTGACCACTTCTCTTTGCAACTACAATAAGTCTGCCAAGAAAAAAGATATTCTATCAAGGATAGATAAAATTAGTTACTGAAAAAGAAAGTTGACAAGGCACAATGCCTCATGCCTGTAATGCCAGCATTTTAGAGGGCTGAGACAGAAGAATCATTTAAGCCCAGGAGTTCAAGAGTAACCTGGGCAAGATAGCGAGACCCTATCTCTACAATCTCTACAATTTTTTTTTTTTTTTCAAAAATTAGCCAGACGTGATGGCAGGCACCTGTAGTCCCAGCTACTAGGGAGCCTGACGCAGGAGGATTGCTTGAGCCTAGGAACTCAAGGCAATAATGGGCTATGATCAAGACACGGCACTCCAGTCTGGGCAACAAAGTGAGACCCCATCCTTAGAAAATAAACAAAAAAATTAAAATTAAAAATTAAAAACTAAAAATTAAAAAAAAGAAAGTTTTCTTCTATAGGATCCTTAACCCCCAACTGATATATTATCCCCACTTTACCTCTTAGCCACACTTTCTTTCCATCAAAGCTTTTCAGTTCACTATAGCCTACAGTCATTGCTCCTTCTTCATCTGGGTAATAATCAATAGACTATTTTTACCACTTCATTATATGTTGAATTGTGAAATTAATTGCATTGTCAAATTGAGCTTTTTTATGTTTTATGTGATTATTTCATGTTTTACATATTTGTCTTTGTTGACCAATGGGACTTGATGCTATCAAATAGTAGGACTACTTTTCCACATCACCGCATTTTGCATTTCCTCAGCACATTGCATTGAGCTAGGCACATAGTAAAAACTCAAAACATGTTTGCACATGTTTTATCAGATACTTAGCTGGCTTCTTTAATTATTTCCAGCATCCAGGTCATCTGACCTTACTGGGGGAATGTAAATGGTAGAAAAATTGCAGTTCCTATTCAGTGCCTCATGTGGTTAGAACCGAGCATCAATGAGGTGAGGTAGAATGTGCTTCATCATTAATGTCTCCCTTCAGAAACTGCACAATGACAGCCTAAAGTTTTTTTTTCTTTCTTTCCCCCACATATATATTTGAATGCTCAGAAAAGATAAGAAAGCCTGAAGAAGAACAGACGTGTTAGAAGTGTGAAATGGATTAACATCAAAGCCCCCTGGGAAAAATCTGAAACATGAAATGCAGGCTCCTGACTGACAAGAGCTATTCAGAGAGCGTTCAAAGCCCGGCAGTGCATTTCGGGCTGTGTCTCTTCCTGAGCTGTGAGAGGCCTGTGTGGCAGGTAGAGATGCTGGGGGAAAAAAAAATCCCTTTCTGAACTTTGGGGAAATGTAGCCTCTGCGTGTAGGAGAAGGGAAAGGCAAGGCACTTTTTTTTTAACCATGAAAAGACACAGACTGTTTCATATATAGGCAGAGAAACAAGCCACTGATGTATTTGATACGAACGGTAGTGGGAAGCACCCCATGCATAAAATCCTGCTTACCCATCACAGTGACTCTCATGTTCAGTATTCATGAATAATTCTCCCGGTCTTTACAGGCTAGAAGCAGTAACTACCCAATATCCATTGTCATTCTACCATGATCTCATAGATTTTAAAGAATCAGTAAAAACTGGTTATTTATTTTTACTCCTTAGTAGTACAAGGCCAGAGACTAGAAACTACATTATCTTTCACAATAATTTCACAATAGTTATTTTTAACTTACAGTATTTTTAGAAAGTCTATTTTGTTTTGACACATAAACTTAGCTGTTTTTCAAAGTTGAGGGGTAAATTCAGTGACAGCTTTGATCTGGAAACCCTGAATGTGACTTGATAAAGACAAATATAATAAGACAAAAAGTGGGAGAGATCCCTTTGGAATTACAGTGAGGATTCTAATTAGAGAATGTGCCCCACCCATTATTACAGATCTTAAGACTGAGCCCTCCCCTCACTTTATGACCATGCTTTCAATGGTTAGACCTTTATATTGTGACTGCAAAGCAATCAGACCTTTGATTCTTCTTTTCAAAGCCTCGATGAAACATCTATAGACAAAACGGTCCTCAGGCACTTAACCTTGCAGCCCCAGTGGGGATATATTCAAAGTGATAATACCTTCCTTATGAAGGTGAGATTGATGGTGGAGGAAAGTCAAAAGACATTGAAATTGTACCTGCCAAATAAGGTGATTCTACTTTTCATAAACTAACTCCAGAAGCCATTTTTTGTCTCTTAAGAAAGTTAGAAGATAGCGGAAAATGTCTATTTACTTGCAACCAAGAATCATGAATATCCCAACCCATCTCCTATCAGAACTTACACCCACTAAGGAAAACCCACCTCTGTTCCAAACTTTTATACACAATTTAAAGTATCAATTAATTAACTGAGTGAGTCAACCAATATTTATTAGGAGTGTCTGATGTTCTAGGCAATGTTGTGGGAATACGAATGAGAACAAAAACTTTTGATTATGATTGATGCAATTTACACTGTGTAATTATTTATGTAAATCAACCATGTGGCATTTGTCATGTCTGCTTTTTTATTGTTAACTGTATTATTTCTTTTCATGTTACCCATCTCCCCACCAATTTTTAACTTCATTGAATGTTATTGTAATATTATTGAAGTAAATATCCTGTTGTAGTTCATGATTCATCTGCAGAGTCAAGTTCTTGTGGGTTTAATTCCTACACTCTTCATTTAGTGACTTTGGCAACATTTAGCAATATCTTTGTTCCTCCATTGCTAATGTCTCCAATAGTCTTTTTTAACAATTGCAAAATGTGAAAACAAAAAAGAAAAGATTGCTTCAATGATGTTGTGATTCAACAAGTGTAATAGACATAAAGAACTTAGCATGATGCATTGACAAAGATGCTCAATAGTGTCATTGATGAGGGTAGACAACATAGCTTCTCTCTCCACTCAGTCCCCTGGAAAGCCTTGTGCATTACCTAGTGAGGTTGATGCCTAATGCAGGTACGTTGATTAATTTTGATGACTCTGTTACTAAAATGTTTAATGTTTTGTCAAAGAAAAACTGTCTTACCACTTACAAATATGTAAAGCTGGCTCTATATGTGTGGCTGTCAGTGTGATACAATTTGAGATTCATGAAGAAGTACAAGGCCCTAGTTCCATTGATATGTGTTTGTTTCCTATAATCTTCTGATAATTAAAAACATTTTCGAGATAAATATTATCTTTTGTTGCAGACCATTTTTGAAATGTAGATATCACAAAGATGGGTAGAATAAAAAATTTATTAATTTTTTTATAACTTAATCATCAAAATAAATATCTAAATTTTAAAAACGTCACTCGTAGATCCCTCAGTTACAGAAAATATCTCCTTCATCTTTGTATTCACAGTACATAGAAAAGTAGATACTAGGCACTTTATTTTATTCAAATGAATCAATGTATAAATCCATGCATGGATAAGAAGGACTGTTCTTTCATAAGCATGCTAGTGTGTATTTAGTTTCAGATTTGTCTTTGCTGGGGGGTGATTGGTAGGTACAGGCTACTGAGCTGTTAATGGTATAGAAATTTAAGTGACTAAAGCAGAGAACACTGAAAAATATTTTTTCTACCTTATAATTTTCCGTCTTTTCTCTGGTGACATCAAACAGCCATTTGGCTACACTGTGACTTAAAGTCTGTCACAATCTACAGGGGACAATCTTGGGCTTATTCATGGTGAGAATTGGGGCAGAATTCCTGCCCTGGGCCAGAGAGGTTCTTTCCCACCAGAGGCATTATTGTGAAGCTGCTAAGGGGGCTTTGATTGCTCGTTTCCTCTAAGGTGTTTTTGTTTTTGTTTGTTTGTTTAAAAAAGGAAAAAACAGAAAAACAAGAAACCAATAGAGGTGAGTTATTACCTAACTACAGATAATATCTGAGGGTAAAATCTGGAGCTGTAGAGAATACTTGATCTTAAATTTTTATCTCAAACTTTTGAAGAATAAAACAGAAATCTGAACAGTATAGGCACTTATTTCTGTCAAAATTGTTTTTTTTTTGTGAGAAGATTACAATCAAAACATTTTGCCGTTTACTAAACTTGGATGTCTGCTTGAGGCTATTGTGTGGTGTTTAGCTAGTATCTTCTAAATTGTTTATGAATTTTCCATCAACTCGTTCTTTATATGGGAAGTTATCATTTGAAAAAGAAAAACTTGAGTTACAAATGTATCCTTTGCTGTCCCGGCTGGAGTAGACTGGGTAGTGGGGTGAAGTGTCTGCCTCTAATTATGGAGAGAGAAATACTAACACAGGGAGGGAGGGCACCATAGAGAGCTTCCTCTCTAAAAGTTGAAATCACTACCATGACTTACATTACAGGGTTCACATAGTAGGAAATTATCACCAGCATTTGAATATATGAAATCAGAAAAATGTATTGATATATTTTTATTCTTGCTATTAAGGAATTATTATTGAGTTGATAAAAGCAAGGAAAGAAGCAAGAAGCAGTACTAGAGATGAGTTGGTAACAACTTGGGCCGGAAAATGATGACTAGATACATCCACCAGAATAGAAGCCCAGAAAATATGAAAGGTGTCAATAGAAGGAAACTCAAGTGATTAGGTGTCAACATCAGAGAGATATCATACAAGCAGAAGGAAAATAGTTCAATATCTAGATGAAGAAAATAATTTGAAAAGTTTGGTGAGAGGTGGTAAGTAGATATTTAAATAGATACATGGTTAGAACCAGGGAGACCTGATGGTGGAAAAGAGAGACCAGAACCCAGCCATGCCCCGTTCTTCAGGAAATTATCAATGTCACTTAGGACACAGAGTCCAAACCCAAAGTTAGTGTCAAACGGGGAAACTACTGAAAATTTGACCCACAGTAGGAGTTGTTATGAGATGTAAGACAAAAAAAATCAGTTTCCAAAATCTAAGCATGACTAACAACCTGCTGATTAAATGATGAGTCTCCAGGCTGCAGATACATCATTTTTTTATTTCATCTTTTTTTGTATTTTTAATTTTATCTTTTATTTTCATTGAGACAGAATCTCGCTCAGTCACCCAGGCTGGAGTGGAGTGGCTCGATCTTAGCTCACTGCAAACTCCACCTCCTGGATTCAAGAGATTCTCCTGCCTGGGCCTCCTGAGTATCTAGGATTACAGGCACAAGCCACCACACCCAACTAATTTTTGTATTTTTAGTAGAGACAGGGTTTCATCACTTTGGTCAGGCTGGTCTCAAACTTCTGACTCCTGATCCACCTGCCTCAGCCATATTTCATCTTTTTGTGAACCAACAGGCCCCACTGTCTGCAATGGATTTAGCTTGTAGTTAAGGATTCAAGGTTTTCTTGGGTCAAGATCCATGTGAATCATCAAAATACTTATGACAATGACAAGTGTCTCACAACAACCTAGAGAACAGCCCTTAACATGGGACTATTGAACAGGCTCTACATTCACAATGTAACTGTAAAGAAATTCATGAAACCATGACTTTATTTAAAAAGTAGATTTTACAAAATTATATATATATATATTTGTCATCAATTGTTCCATTCAAGATAAGGTTAATCTATGTACAAAGAGGGTATGTCTGTGAGAGGAGTAGGTGGACAGAAGTAAAGGGGATGTTATTAACGAATGTGATCTAAAAGCAGCAACTGACAGCTATCAAGAGCACTAGACAGGAGATTGTACTGTCACACAAAACAATAATAAATGATGTTGATTTTGTCCTATTTTCTTTGCTTTAAAAAGCAGGGAAACTTACAAAACTGCCTAGAAAGTTTCCCAGACAAAATGGTTACATATTGTGAACTGGGGTTGGGAAAGCTATCTGTAAGCATCAATTACCTGAAAAAATCACTTGAGTGTAATGCTTTCTTTTTAGGTGATTTTGGATGCATGAGAGGAATACCACAATTAATGAGAGAAACTAAAAAAATAAAATAAAATTTAACCTTATTCAGAAAACACGGAAGTGACATCACTAGCACTATTGCTCAATATGCCCTTTCTGAACTAAAAATGAATAATAAGAGTATATAACAATTTCTGGTCATGTAATCTTCAATTTCCAGCCTAATGACTGAAAGTCTAGAAATCTTCTCTGTAGAAGTAGCTGCTCAGCAGAGATTCCCTTAAGTCTTGGATATTAGAGGCTTTATCTGTTTATTTGATGATTGGAATTTTCGGCCCATTATTGATCCCTGCCACTCTTATGAACAACTTAAGTGTCTGACACAAGTGAGTTGATAAAATAGACTGTATTTTTTATCCATTAACTGGCACTTCATATATTGTCCAAAGTCTGTCATGAGCTTTGCAACATTTCCACAGCAATAGCACCTGCCTATTCAGGGATCATATATCAAGGCGCATCCAGTTCATCTGCCACAACAGAAACTGGCTGCTGCTGTTTATATTTTTACCCCCAACTCTTGTCATGAAGTTATCCCTTACCTTTACTTTTGAAAAAAAATGGGACATACTTCTAGGATTATTTTCTTCAATATTTCTCTATCTAACAAAGACATGTGTTTTATGATTTTTGATATGTTAGGTTACATACATTTACCTGCTTGAGGAAATATATGAAAAGATATATTCAAACTTGAAAGATGTCACTAATGCTACCTAAAAATGTTCAAGGCACTTAAAATCGACCCCTATCTCTAAAATATGGGAGAGAGACAATCCAGTTTTTTTGTGTTTTTTGTTTGTTTGTTTGTTTTTTGTGTTTTTTGTTGTTTTTGTTTTTGTTTTTACAGAGTCTCAATCTGTCGCTCAGACTGGAGTGCAGTGGCACAATATCTGCTCACTGCAACCTCTGCCTCCTGGGTTCAAGCGATTCTCCTGCCTCAGCCCCTCGAGGAGCCAGGACTACTGGCGTGTGCCATCACGCTGGGCTAATTTTTTGTATTTTTAGTAGAAACAGGGTTTCAACATGTTGGCCAGGCTGGTCTCAAACTCCTGACCTCAGGAGATCTGCCCACCTCAGCCTCCCAAAGTGCTGTGATTACAGGCATGAGCCACCTCGGCCTGCCCAGATCCAGTTTTTAAATGCCAATGCAATACCAGATTTTTTTTACATGCATTATTTCTTTCAACACTCACAGAAATCCTGTGTGGAGCCATTGATTTTGATTTTTACTGTTGAGGAAATGTCAAGGTGCACTGGTGAGGTGCACTGGTGTTATATTCAGTGGTTTGCAGGACCAGGATAAGAAGTCAATTCATGGATCTTTAACACCCAGTCTATTTCAATTACACCAAGGACATTGCAAAATCCCAGCATATATGTGCTCAGAAGTACATAATAATGCTGACAGCAATAGTATAATAACCAAACTAATATTTGGTTAATAGCTAAATTAACCAAAGCTAATATTTATTGATATTTACCATGTCATACGTTCTTTTTAGGTATAACTTCATTGAAACAACAAAACAGTTCTTTGGAAAAAGAAAAGTGTAGTTATTCTTATTTTAAAAATAAAAAATGTGCCTTAAGACCAGGAGTTCTCTACCAGACTGGGGAACATGACAAGACTCTGTCTGTACAAATAATAATAATAATAAAAGACTGAGCCTCGCAGCACATACCTGTAGTTCCAGTGACTTAGAAGGCTAAGGCAGGAGGAAAACCTGAGCCCAGAAGTTCAAGACTGTAGTGAACTATGATAACACGACTGCACTACAGCTTAGATGACAGAGCAAGACACTGTCTCAAAAAATAATATAAATTAAACATCAAGACAATGAAAAGGAATGTAATTTGCTCAAGTTTGCATAAAAGGTAGTTATGGATAGGTATTTAACCCCATGCCTGACTCCAAAGTTCATAGTCATAATAACTCTAAGTGCTTAAATATGGTAAGTGCTTCCACATTCATTATTTTATTTGAGCCTATAAAACTTTATGAGAGGGGTACAGCAAGCATCCACTCACTTTACAGGCAATGAAATGGAGGGTCAGACTTGCACAGAGCTGGTAAGTAGCAAGGCAATGTCTTAAGCTTAGGTATTCTGACTCCAGTGTACACATTTGCTCTTATACCCTACAGGATGTCCACGATGCTTATATAATGGAGAGAAAACAGAGTGCAACTTCTTGTGAAAGAAGAAATAAATTTCCGTGTTCCTCCTTAACTTGTACATACAAGGGACACCGGACTTCCTTAAAAGTGTATAGAAAGTTTGAAACAAGTCTTTTCATCTCCTTGAACTTATTTTCTCAGCTATCTAATGATAGCCTCACAAATTTGTTATTAAGGACAAACATTGTGTGTGAATGTTCACTTCCTTCTTTTAGAATAAACAAAATACAACTTTTGCACTCAAGCAGGTTGCAGTCAGTTTATGAGGATAAGGATATGCAACATAAAACAATGACCCAAAAAAAGTGTGTGATGTATGCTGTAGATATTTAACAAAACAGAAAATTAGTGAGGGATGATATTATTAGGCCAACCTTGTATAGAGTTGCTGAGCTGAATCTTCAAGGATCAACTTTCCAAGAGAGGGGTCGGATTCCAGGGGAAGGCAGTAATGTGACTCTCAATGATAATCTGTGTCGTTTTCTTTAATCAGCCACTTTGGAAAACGTCTTTGGGCCGCATTCTTTTATGGTTCCTCAAAAGTGTTTTAGGCATAGAGTAGCTGGTTCCCTGCTTAGTGTCTTTAGTTCACCATTCATCATTAATTTTTGAGTTCATTATTCAGACCTCTAGGAATCTACTGAAAAAAGCACACAAACTCCCAGAAAGGGCAATAATGCAAATTTTCCCCTAACATTGCATCTGCACATATATGCACTTCTCAGACTATTATTCTGCCAAAGAGCTAGCTGAACGCAAAAGACTAAGGGATGAAAATGTTGAAAAGAAATAATGAGGGGACACAACAGAGGAATTCTAACCCTGGTTGGAAGTTCTAATATGGTCTTTCTGATAGCTCTGGGTAGTAGGAGAGCATTGAGTACCCTGGGGAAAGGAAACCTAAAAGTCTTTTGGTGGCCATGTAACAATCTCTTTTTTCCCAGCTTACGTTTGAGCCCATCAACCAACCTGTTTAGGGAGACGCAATATTTGCTTAGAAAACATACGGAGGCTGAGAGACAAAAAATAACAGATGCAGTTCTCCTAAGCCCTGTTTTCCTGCCAGCCACAAACATTTCCACTATTTTCATATCCCAATCAGTCCCAATTTATATTAGTACCTCTTTGAATTGATCTAAGTAAGGAGAAATTATGTATGCATGAATTTGCCAGCACCTCAAAAGCAGAAAGCTTTCTTTCTACTACCAAAGCACAGTGACAGAGGTTGTTGGTACCAAAGGCTCATATTCCCTCGACACTCCAACACTTTTGCAAGCAAGCGGAACAGATTTGGACTAAAAGCAGCAGCACCTCTTGGCCTTAGGGTTTTCTCTGCCCACAGGTGCCCGGTCAGCCATGTGAGCAAGGTGGGTCAGAGGTGCAGGAGAGTTAATATCTCCTGTGAGATGCCCTTAACTAAGCGCCAACAGGAATTTGTGGATAAATATCCTCGTTGTCACTTTGGGTGGATACCTCTGGTACGAATCTTTTAAGCTGCCTCCCAGTGATTGCTTGTGGAATACAGCTCTTGTTGCCCAAAGTAGTAACACGGTTAATAACACACCATTGATTAGTTTCCTCCTCTTTTTTTTTTTTTTTTTTTTTCTGAGATGGAGTCTTGCTCTGTCACCCAGGCTGGAGTGCAGTGGCACGATGTCAGCTCACTGCAAGCTCCGCCTCCCGGGTTCATGCCATTCTCCTGCCTCAGCCTCCCAAGTAGCTGGGACTACAGGCGCCCGCCACTATGCCTGGCTAATTTTTTGTATATTTAGTAGAGACAGGGTTTCACCGTGTTAACCAGGATGGTCTCGATCTCCTGACCTCGTGATCCACCCGCCTTGGACTCCTAAAGTGCTAGTTCTTTCTGGCTTATTTCTTCACTCTCTTAGTGGCGTTTCCCTGCATCACCTACCAGATGAGATATTTGCACTGGAATCATTGCATCAGGAAAGTATCCTACTCATGATGATAGATTTTTCACTTAAGTAAAATGCATACCATTGGCTCCCCTTTAAGTCCTGGCACTCTCATTGCAAAACGTAACACAACTTTATCACATTTTACAGCTAAAAAAAAAAAAAAATCTTTAAAGCCACTTTAAATAGCATCTCCATTTCTACCCAAAGAAGCCAAGTAAGAAACCCATTAATAGTAATGCTTTGCTCTTGTTCATAATTTTGCACTTTTTAAAGCACTTTCCCATATTTAATCATATTTGATCCTCATGACAACCATGTAGAAAATGTAGGGCAATGCTAGCTTGAGGGACAATGTGGAGTGGTGGAAAGAGCTCTCTGAACTGGGAGTCTAGAGACCTGATTCTGTCAGTAATTAGCAGTGCAACCACAGACAAGGCCTTAACCCTCTCTGGGCCTCAGTGTCCTCATCACTGCATGAGGGGCCAGTCTACGAAATTTTTAAGACTGTTTCAGCTGGTAACTTTCTATGAGACTCAAAGACAGAGAACATGTGGGTGTGGGATGGCTTCCCTAAGGTTAGACAACGATGAGTACCAGAACTAGAACTAACATCAAAATCTACCAATTTTAAAGCAAAGATGCCTTAAGTAGAAAATTACATCAAGCATTGATGGAAAAGCTCTCATGCAAGCCATAGAGAACACATTGTATACCACACATTATCATCAATCCTGAAAATATCCTGTAAGGTATCTTTTATTGTCAATCTACAGATGAAGAACCTTAGATTCCAACTACTTGTGTTACTAGGCTTAGGTCACAAGCTATCAATGGAACTTCAGATATCTTCAGATACTCAGATACCAGATAAACCCGTACATATGATCCCCAAACCATCCTCTTTTATTAAACAAGTGGGTTTTGTTCTGGCACATCTCACTTCTAATACGACATATTAGAAGTTGGATATGTTTGGGTTCCAATCTTGGCTCCTACACTGATTATATTTTCTTATCTATAAAATGGACATAAGCTTCCCTTAAGGTTATTGACAGGATTAGAAGTGATGAAGAATTCATTTTTTGCAAATTGGTTTTTGCTGACTATATCTTACTCTTCTTTTCTACTTTGTCAATTTTTCCACCAAACCAGCAAAACTAGCCCACACTGGCAGTTTCATAAAGCTAAATCCTGCCTTTCTTCTGCAGACACACACACGGGTAAGGCTGGAAGGCTGCAGAGTATGTGGAAAACTACAAATACATATATACACACATACACACAAATATATATATGTCTGTCTATCTATCTATCTATCTATCTATCTATCTATCTATCTATCTATCTATCTATCTATATATATAGAGAGAGATGGGGTATCACTTTGTTGCCTATGGTGGAGTGCAGTGGTATGATCATAACTCATTGCAACCCCAAACTCCTGGGCTCAAGTGATCCTCAGGCCTCAGCTTCCTGAGTAGCAGGGACTGCAGGCATGCACTACCATGCCTGACAAATTATTTTTATTTTTTGTGTAGACGGGGTCTTCCTTTGTTGCTCAGGCTGGTTTCAAAGTTCTGGGCTCAAGCTATTCTTCCCCCTTCACCTTCCAAAGTGTGGAATTACTGGCATGATCCACAACATCAGGCCAGAAAACTATGAATATCTTATAAATTGATTTTTCCTTTGTTCTGTCTCTGTCCTGATTCCAGTCTATTAGATTTGTGAAAAAGTCTACCTCCACCTATGATCCCAGTATTCTTATTGTATGTACTTATTCTGCATTGCTTATTCTTCTCAACATTTTACTGGTGAGCCTGTGTGTGTCCATCCACATACATGTATGTGTTGGAAGTGAGTATAGAGGAGAATCTTCCACTCCTTTTCACATTCTGCTAGCAAGCAATAAATAACTAATGGACTATGACTATACCATAAGGCTAGAAGGACATATTACATATACCAGGGAAATTGCACAATAATTATATTTTAGCTTAAATAAAAGCAGAGAAAGTTTAATTAAGACTTGTAATTAATAGTTGAAAGATTAATCAATCAATAATTACAGTAATGATTATAGGGTATAATTGAGTTTAATTGGTGGGGGCTGATTAATGATCAGAATAAACCTTTCAGAGTCCCTGTCTTACAAATATTCAAAAATGACAGATTTTGGCTCACGCAATTAAAAAGAAATGTGAGAATCACAGATGAAAGGGAAAACACATGACTGAAGTAAAGACATTGTTCTATTGTTCAGCCTGTATATCACTATACTGTTAGTCTGTACAAATTTGAGAGTAATGGAGGAAAATATGCATCTAAGGAAGTCTACAGAAAAAAAGAAGAAATTACTTGAGACAGATTCTTTGGAAGCTCATTTCTCAGGGGTACTCTTTCGATCTCCAAGGGCAAAATGGTTGTGTGAATTCAAATGACATTCTTATCAGTTCATCATAGGAATAGATTCAGTAGAGGATCAGATATCTCAAGGACACAGTTCCAGTTGATAAGATGAAGACCCTCTCCATTCTGCCTGATCTGTTCTAATCAAATCCAAATGGCTACTGGGACCAATGTCAATTCTACCTGAAGAATTGATTCAGTTCTCTTTGGAGAATTGGTAGGTGATCTCATTTCAGTGTCCTCTCACTGATGAAAATGAATCCCACAATGCACTGCTCAGATGGAGATATACATGCTCAGGGGTTGAGTGAGTGTTCTTTTGGTTTTCCCAAGTAAATAGCACCATATTCTTGATCCTGCACACCATTCTCAGAAAATAATGCAAATGTAGTCTCAACATTAATGAATATATAAACAAGATTAGTCATATAAGAAGATAACCTCACAAAGTACTTTTAAAAGTCTTTCTGCTCATCAGAAAATCAATTTTAGCTACAAATTGGAAATTGACTGCTCCCACATTTACTAATGACTTACACCCATTTCCTCTTGTCTCCCTCTAACTTACATGTGTTCTCTCAAGCTAAATGCAATAACTGTCATGGCAAGGATTCTCTATGCAAAAGCATTTAACTAAGCAGTTCATGAACTCAATCAATGTTTTTATTGATTATCTACTCTATTTGTCCAAACATATACTGGTCACTGTGGTAGATGTAAGTATAGGAAAGATTGTGTATCCCTGCCCTTAAAGTCTGTGTGCTATCACATATTACTGATTGAGAGCATAATGTAGTGATAAACAATGGAATTAAAGCAGAGCATTAATTTTTGACCCATTTATATTTGCTGTATGGTTTTGGACAAATTACCTAAACTCTCTTGTCTTCAGTTACTTCATCTGCTAAAATAAATCTGATTTTGGCCGGGTAAGGTGGCTCACACCTATGATCTCAGCACTTTGGGTGGCCGAGGAGGGCAGATCACGAGGTCAGGAGTTTGAGACCAGCCTGGCCAACATGGTGAAACCCCATCTCTACTAAAAATACAAAAAAAAAAAAAAAAAAAAATAGCTGGGCATGGTGGCACATGCTTGTAATCCCAGCTACTCGGGAAGCTGAGGCAGGAGAATCGCTTGAACCTGGGAGGTGGAGGTTTCAGTGAGCCGAGATCGCACCGTCGCACTCCAGCCTGGGTGACAGGGTGAGACTCCGTCTCAAAAAAAAGAAGAAAATCTGATTTTTTCATAGTTCGTCATTTATCACTCCCACTGCCATACTCCAATGCAAGTCTGACACTAAGTATCAGAGTTATCCCAGACTTCATAAATGAAAGTGTAGTCGTCACTAAGTTTACCCTTAGTTCAGAAGCTAATCACCAGTTCCGGTGGTCCCAGACTACCCAGCTTTTGACAAACTGGCTGCAAATTTTGCCATTCCCACTACCACCTTAGTTTTGATAATTTATTACAATGATTCACAGAACTCAGGAAAGTAATATACTTTTGATGACAGCTTTATTTTAATCATTGGCCAAGTGATTAACTTAGTCATCAGCCTCCCTCTTCCCTCCCTGGGGGTTGGGCTGATATCATAAGATTTAAAGCCTCAACTCTCTAATTTCCTGAATGGATTTTCTAGTATGGCAGTCCCCATCCAAAAACCGTCAAGATGATCACATGAGACACCTTGTTAGCATCAACTCAGGTGTGATCTCAGGGTTCCACCACAAATAACTAAGATGCTGCATCATTTGGGACGTTCTAAGGAGTTTCCCACCTAGTAACCTGGGAAAATTACCAAGTTCTTTCTTACATAACACCCAACGATTCTTTGTTGTTGGTGGTGGTGAAAACGATAACATAGTTTCGAGTGTTTTATTGTTTAAAATTATTAAGCAAAAGTAACATGTCATAATTTTATTAAAGAATAAGAGAACCATACAATTTCTATTTTGTTAACTGTAATAAGATACTACTCATGATTTCAGTACAAAGAAATGTCAATGTCGACTTCAGCAGTCAAAATAATATTTAGGCTGGGGGTGGTGGCTCACACCTGTAATCCCAGCACTTTAGGAGGACGAGGCAGGCGGATCACAAGGTCAGGAGATCGAGACCATCCGGCTAACATGGTGAAACCCTGTTTCTATTAAAAATACAAAAATTAGCCAGGCATGGTGGCATGCGCCTGTAGTTCCAGCTACTCAGGCGGCTGAGGCAGGAGAATCGCTTGAACCTGGAAGGCAGAGGTTGCAATGAGCCGAGGTAGTGCCACTACACTCCAGCCTGGGTGACAGAATGAGACTCCATCTCAAAAAATAAAATAAAATAATAATAATAATAATAATTTTTATGGCTTACATAGAACTAAAGCTAGGTTCTGCAGGATAAGTGTAATTTGTTAGGCAAAAAATCTTGTATATTTCATATAAGCTATCAATGTATTCACAATAATTTAACAAATAATAAATACAGGTTTGCCGATAGTTTTTTTTCATGTTTTATATACTAATGGTTTTGAGAAAAAAAAAAATAGCTCAGAGCAGTCTAAGCTATGTGAGGTTTGCAAACTGTATAATGTCCAGAGAGACGGGAGTTTGGGACTTCACCTCTTCCCAACCCATGCACCCATGCCTGGGGCAACTGTGTTTTTTTTTTTTTTTTTTTGCTAGTTTTTTTTTTTTTTTTTTGAGATGGAGTCTGGCTCTGTCGCCCAAGCTGGAGTGCAGTGGCCGGATCTCAGCTCACTGCAAGCTCCACCTCCCGGGTTTACGCCATTCTCCTGCCTCAGTCTCTCGAGTAGCTGGGACTACAGGCACCCGCCACCTGGGGCAACTGTTTAAAAACAATTTGTTTCTGATGAGCTCCCTTGCCCATATATTCAAGTTCCTGGATTTTGTGATACAAAGAAAAGTGTATAGATAATCAATAATTTCTGTTATTTTGATGTAAATTATTGGCAATTAACTTAGAAACTGCCTCTTTTTCTTTCTTTAAAAATCCACATGTAACTACTGCTAATCTGAGTGTATATTCGGGGGAATTTGAATTTATACTCCTGGATGAACATCCTCAAGCTTAGGGCTCAAATAAACTCTATACTGAATATTTTTTCTGAATCGTATTATTTAAGGTTGATTGTAAAGACCCAGCTCAAAGGAACCTCAGTGTTTTCATCACATGGCCATGAAAATCAGCTTAAAAAGGAAGTAAAGGAGGAACAGACCTTATGTTGAGTTCCTATTTCCCTTTTCTGTATATAACCAGGCCCAGGAAAAACCAATCAGTCTGGCACTTCGATCATGAAGCAAGAACCTGGTTCCATTCTAATCTCTGTCAATTTCTAGCTTGGTCAGTTT
This sequence comes from Macaca mulatta, assembly GCF_049350105.2. Taxonomy (NCBI): domain Eukaryota; kingdom Metazoa; phylum Chordata; class Mammalia; order Primates; family Cercopithecidae; genus Macaca; species Macaca mulatta. The sequence continues at coordinate 52,075,720 of NC_133423.1, read as the reverse complement.
ACACAAAATACTTGACCTCTTAAAAATTTATTTTCTCTACCTGCTGAGAATGGTATCTGGTATGTCTGCCTTGCAAGCTTATTTTAAGACCCAAAGGTGCTTTATAAATTTAGCAAGCTATCTTGTTTTATAATTAAACTCAAAGGTAGAAATTAAGTAAAAGTTCAAAACAATCAATATATTCTTCAATAGTATTATTGCCCCTTCCTGCCACCCCTCTCAACTGTTTAGCACTGTTTTCCTATACCCTCAGGTACAGTTCTATTATTTTGACTAATTGCCCAGCCAATGCTTAGGAAGTTCTAAGAAATATGTTGTGATATCTTTCCCAGTTAGTTTCATAGCAAATGAGAGAGGCAGAGTAAATAATAGATATACAATTTCATGAACAGAAAATAAAACATCTTCTGCCAGACATTGAGAATGAGTGATCCTGTATGCATAGAACTACGTTTTGATCCTGGAAGTCATCATAAAGAACGGAGGCAGGGATGTACACAAATTACCGGAGTGCAATTCCTACCAGAGTACGTACTTCAAGAATGTATGCTAAAAGTGCCATGGATTTTTAAATACTAGAAAAATTAATTGTAATTGAGAAGAAGGTCCGGTTATGCTTCAGAAAAGGGGTGTTTCTTCCACTTCTTGAGAGTTGAAGAAGGAGTTGTGTGAGCATTTCAAATGTGAACTCTAGCATGAGCTAAATGCAGAGTGGGTGGAAGAGCAGGGCATGTTCCAGGAATGGTGGATGCAGTGTTAAAATCAGAATGTGGAAAGCTTTGGAGAAAACATTTAGAAGATCCACCACAGCTGAGAAGTGCATAGCAGAGTGGTGGTCGGGGAAGGAGTTTGATTACATCTTTGCTTTAGAAATACCACTCTTGCTCTGGTGAGAAGAGTTAATTGGTTCCACAGGACAAACTGCAGTCTAGGAGACGTCTCAGATATTGACCCTAACAGATGACTTTTTGAGGGCTTAATATGTGCCACACAACATTCAAAACCATTAAATATGTCAATACATTTAACTCTTAAAATAATTTTATAAAGTAAATCCTCTTGTTTTCTCCTTTTCATACACAAGGAAACAGGGAGCCCAGGGATTTAATGAATCTAACAAGTAATATCAGACCTTTGGTTCCAGATCAATGTTTCTTCATCACCACAAGTTGAACAGGGTCCAGACTAAAGCATCAAATACAAAACAGAGAAAGAAAAAAGATTTGTGCTTGACTGAGAGAAATTTCAGAGATAAAATCCTTTGGTTTTTGAGACTGGGTAACTGGCGAGGCCAAAGGGGTGGGAGTAGCAGGGAAGATGGAGTATGGCTTTTAACTCTATGAGTTTGGGGCCTCTGTAGGATTTTTATAGATGTGTAAGAGTCATTAACTTCTCAATGAAAGTTGAAACCATGGAAATTCCAAGATGGAGAATGTATCACAAAAGGAAAAGAGAGATTAATTACATGAAGCATTTTAGGTCAATGGAGGATGTGTGGAGCAAAAGGTCTGGACACCTCCTCTGATTTTGAAAGTGACCTCCTTCCTGGCAGGGTTGTGTTGGTTTGGTGGTTGTCATCTGCTCTCACTTCAGTTCTGAGCCATCACAACTGCTTCTCACAGAGTTTGCCACCAAAAATGAGAGTGAGGGTCCATGACCAAAAGCCTAAGACTGTTGGGAGACATTTAATTACTTTAAAATCTCTGCAGCTGGGAAAACATAATGGTTAATGGGGTAATCAGTTGAAAGGTGTGGAATTTTAAATAGTAGCGACTGTGTCACTAGAGTAGATTGTCACTGCCTTGGAGATGATAAAACTCTAGTGCATAAATGGCGACAGGAGCATACCTTCAGCACTCATAAATCAATAATTGGTAAAATGTACTCGTGTATAACTAAGTAGATTTTTATATGGTGGGTCAAATAAACTGATCAGAGTATACTGCAAGACTCAGGGAAATTATGGGCCAGATTTTATTCATAGGTATCCCTAGATTTTTAAAACTGTGAGCTACATAGCTTAGGTGTGAATTAAAAAGACACTAAGGCTAGGTCACAGGGAGAACTATCGATTAGGCTGAGAAAATTTTTTCAGGGCCCCCAGAATTAAGCAAATTTTCAAAGGTAAAGGGCTTTCTGCTTTTTGGAGGACACAGCTGTATTTCCTGGCAAAAGAAAAAAAAAGAAAGAGAAGAACTTATAAGGCTAGCCTACAGAAGCAGATTGACCAAGAGTAGGGCTTGTGATTTTGGAAATCTTGAAATAAAGGACACTATGAGAATTGTTAGTCTGTAATGGGCTTTTTGATTATACTTCCTGTTGTCTATTTACTTTGTGGTGCCCTAGATAAAATATCGTGTCATTATTGGTATGTTAGCAAGTGTCATAATAGAGATGTTTTATAGGGCAAGCACTGGCAAGCCCTTTGAGTTCAAGGGGAAGAGGATGGTGTGATGTCATATTGCTGGTCATTGCACCTTAGTCTTCTGGAATATGTGAAGACTTCTTCTAGACTACACAAAAATCACTTTTGAAAAATGAGGTACTTACAAGACACCCCTCCTGAACTATTCTGTTATTATCTATGCTTATGTCCTATATGAAGTTTTTCCCAACTACATCAATGGATAAACATATCTTATGTGCTGAATCCTGGTATCTACCACCATCTTCATCACAAGATCCTCAAATGTTTGGGTACAAAGGAGAGCTTAGAGAACATATAATTAAACACCATTTCCTAGATTCAGAAGCTGAAAATGAGATACTTGAAAGCACTTTATCAAACTTAACCCATCTGTTAGTCTGAAGATACAGCTCCTTAACAAACATGAACAATTGGGAAGAATGCATGACTGGGCAGGAGTACACAGGAGAGTGGTGAGGATGTGCCAGAGCCAGCAGAATGTGAGAAGACTGGCGTGACTTACTAAGGAACAAGCACCATACAGGTGGTAGAGAACATGAACAACCCCTAAGTAACTAGATAAAACTTGGTTGGTTACACATTTAGGAAGGTAATTCTAGTGACAGTGGGATAAATGGGATCAGAGGGTTTAGATAATGAAGACAACAAAATATTGTTGGTGAGTAATATGGTATGGTTTGGGTGTGTCCCTACTCAAAATCTCATCTTGAATTGTAATAATCTGCACACGTCAAGGGTGGGACCAGGTGTACATAATCGAATAATGGGGCAGTATTCCTCATACCGTTCTCGTGATAGTGAGTGAGTTCTCACAAGATCTGACGGTTTTATAAGGGGCTTACCCCTTTGCTTGGTTCTCATTCTCCTTCCTGCCACCATGTGAAAAAGGACATGTTTGCTTCCCCTTCTGCCATGATTGTAAGTTACTTGAGGCCTCCCCAGCACTGAAGAACTATGAGTCAATTAAATGTCTTTCCTTTATAAATTACCCAGTCTCCAGTATTTTTTAATGGCATCATGAAAATGGACTAATACATAATGAAAGTTTTGAACTGTAAAAGAAATTATTCTATGCTTCTTATTACTAAGTGACTTATATTATCTCTATCTCGTAATTGAGTTTTATTTCTTGAGTTAGAGCCTAAATTCATTCAGGGAAAGAGCATGGTCTTCTTTTTAGCCCACAATTTAGCATAGAATAGGAGTTAATGGAAGATCAGTAAATATGTTTTGAACCAAATGTGTGCGTACACACTAGCTTTGGGGAATCATATGGTGGAAATAACTCAAAACTTATTTTAACATACCATATGCGAAATATTATGTAAGTCACTTAAATTAGAAAGCCTTCAATTTCCTCAATTATAAAATATAAGAACTACATTTGATAAACTGTAAATTCCTTTCCAACTTCAATATTTTGTCATTTTTGTACTCAAGTTGTATTGACGCACCTCAAATCCCTTCAAGACATATCGTATTGGTTGACCACCATGTTAGCATCAACCATGGCTTTTGCATCCTTGATGATTTTACAGCTCTGATAAAGGAAATTCATATTACTCAAAGGCATTAAGGTTCAAAGGGAGTCATATTTTCTGGATTGCCCTAAATACTGTAGAGTCACAAGTGACTTCTTTGTATTCTAAGATAATGTGTCTATATAATGAACACATTTATAGGTCTTGAGTTGTATGTAGCATGCTAAGAAAATAGTGGAAATGTCATTTAATTTTTGTGTTCTTGAACTCTCATTCAATATATTTGGAGTACGTCAGAATATCTGCAAAGTGAAGAAAGTGAGTTATAGTGACGTATCTACTTCTGCATGTAATTTGTATATTTTGTAATTACTGTCACTTGTCAGAGTCAAGATGCTTCTTTCTGAATACTGGAGGCAAAAGAAAGCAAATTTCTGGAGGAAAGGAAGGAATATTTCCCCTTTTCTGTTATTTGGCAGGCTCAGGATGCTTTGCACAACCATTTTTGTTCATATTTTCTTCTTCTTATATACTCTAGAAAAGAAACAGATACAACTGGAGATCCCTATTTTATTGTGACATGTTTACTTTCCAAGGGAAAGCTGTTTAGGTGAAAAACCAATAGGACTCAGATGTCCAAATTTATAGGAAGTTATATATTTCTTCTGAGACTTGATTGATAGACAACACCTGTCAATCATGTATCTTAGGATCAATACTTGAAGGATACCCCAGAATGTGCCAGGCACAGTGGCTTATACCTGTAATCTCAACACCTTGGGAGGCCAAGGAGAGCAGATCACTAGAGTCTAGGAGTTTGAGACCAGGCCGGGCCACATGGCAAAACTCCATCTCCACTAAAAGTTTTACAAAATGTTAGCCGGGTGTGGTGGCACGTGCCTGTAGTCCCAGCTACTCAGGAGGCTAACACTCCAGCCTGCGTGACAAGAGTTAGGCCCTGTTTAAAAAAAAAAACAAAACAAAAAAACAGAGAGAGAGAAAAGAAAAGAAAGAAAAAAGAAAATAACAAAGAATACTCCAGAATTTTTCTTGCTTTCTGTTTTTTTTCTCTCAACATTTAACAAATTATTTATTAGTGGAAATATCAGGAATTACTTAAGATAACATCTATGTGTGAGTAAATGATAGAAATCAAAAATATATAATTGCAGTTAGATCTTGGTGTATTAAAAATGAGATTCTACTGTTGTTGATGAGGCTGGAAAATGAGAGGTGACCTGCCTGGTTGGTAGTTCCCAGGGAGAAAATTTAGTGGGAGTAGGAAATGCTTAGCTCAACAGGGTTGGGCAAATCATTTTTATTCTCTCAGCTTTCATTCCATAATAAATGATAGAATTTGAATGACATTCCTTTGGCTGTAATATGGAAATATATTTTTATGTACATGTAATGTTTGCAGTAGGCAGAAAAGGGTCCCCAAAGTGTCCATGTCTTATCTTTTGGAACCTGAATTACATTAGGTTACATGACAAAGGGTATTAAATTTTCAGATGGTATTAAGATTGTTAATCAGCTGACCTTGAGATGTTGAAATTATTCTAGATTACAAGAATGAGCCCAGTGTAATCCCAAGGGTCTTTATGAATGGAAGTGGAAGGGAGAAAAGAGAGGACCAGAGAAACACCAGCTTGAGAAGAACCTGACCTGCTGTTTCTGGGTTTGAAGATGAACGACGAAGACCACAAGGCAAGGAATGCAGGCATTCTCTAAAAGCTAAAAAAGATAAAGAAACATATTCTTTTCAGAGCCTCCAGAATGTTACACAGCCCTGCCTACCTATTTTGGTTTCAGACCAGTCAGACCAATTTCAGACTTTTTACTCTCCTAAATTGTAAAATAACAAAATTATGTTGTATTTAAGCCACCACATTTGTGATTAATTGTTACAACATCACCAGGAAACTAATACAATATTAAAGCATCAATCATTTCACACATGTTGAAATAAGCTATTTTAAAAATCAAATAAAAAGTATTTTAATAGTTAACAATTTCTTTACAAGAATAGATTTTATAAAAAACATGATTAGATAGTCAATTATTTATATAACTAAGGATAATTTGATCTGAAATTTTCTATTTTTTCACCAACACAAAAGAATAGCAATTTTTAAAATGTCATTACTGTAATGCTAAGAAAGAATAAGCACAAAAACCACCTTCTAAAGCCAGCTTGTCTACTTCTAAAAATGATGAAATTAATTCATTTGCAGGTAAGTTAGGTTTGTTGCTTTAATATATTTTTAAGCTCTAAATTTTGTATAGGTATCTCATCAACAAAGTAATGATTCAAATAAACTTTTAATACTAACTAAATTAATGAATCCATTTTTTTCCCACATTGATTTTTGTCTTTGAGACATCGTTATGTCAATAATGACAAATTCAGTTTCCTTGACCAAGACACAACTGCTTCTCAGACAGGGTTTTACAAGATCAAAGGCTTATGCCCTTGTTCTCATCCTGATATTCACTCAGCATCAACTGAGGCTACTGTGTGAATAAAGAAAATTGTGCCAGGAAGAATGAGTCTATGTAGATAGCAGGCTCAAGGCTTTCCAAGGAGCTCACAAAAGAACCTTCCAATTTGAGCTGCATATCAGTTCTGTGAGGCCAGTGGGAAAGGAATCCCTCTTTCCATTTCATGACAGCTTTAGATCTAGCAGAATGTTATATACCTAGCCAAGGACACAGTTGTCTTAGGCCTACTGTCTAAAATTAGAATCACAGTCTTAAGCATTAGCCCTAAGATTTTACTTGTATTTGCTTACCTATCTTGTCACGAGGATAAAATGACTCTTCTTCCAATTCACAGAATTATTGTTGCCAAGATCAATTGAAATAAGTCATTAAGCAACCTTCCAATTTACAATAGCATAAAATAAATAAAATACAGTATTAGGAATATATTTAACCAAGGAGGAAATATCTTGTACACTGAAAACTAAAAAACATTGCTGAAAGATATTAAAGACATAAGTGAATAGAAAATCATGTTTTCATGGATTGGACGACTTAATGTTGTTAAGATAACAGTACTACCCAAAGTGATCTACAGGTTTCATAAAATCCTTATCAAAATCCCAATGGAATTTTTTTTTTTTGTATAGAAAAACCCTAAAATTTGTGTGGAATCTCAAGCGACCTCAAATAGTAAAAATAATCTTTAAAAAAGAAGAACAAAGTTGGAAACTCACACTCCCTGAATTTAAAAGGTAATCTAAAGCTACAGTAATCAAAACAGTGAGATACTTGCACAATGACAGACATAGAGATAAATAGAACTGAAAGTCAGTAAAAAAAAAAGCCTTAAATATATGGCTGATTGTTTTTGTATAAGGATACCAAGACCATTAAGTGAGAAAAGGGCAATCTTTTAAAAAATGGTGCTGGGAAAATGGGATAGCTATTAGCAAAAACACAAAATTGTACCCCTGCCTAACACCATATAGAAAAAATAACTCAAAATGAATCAAAGACCTAAATGAAAGGCATAAAGTTACAAAACTATTAGAAGAAAACATGGGGGAAACATTTCATGATATTGGATTTGGTGATGATTCCTTGGATAGGGCACCAAAAGCATAGGCAACAACAAAAATGTAGATAAATTAGACTTCAACAAAATTTTAAAAATCTGTGCATCAAAAGACACTAGCAAAAGCCTAAAAAGACACCCATAGAATTGGAGAAAATATTTACAAGTAATGTATTGATAAGGGATTAATATCAGAATACATAAAGAACAACTACAACTCAACAACAGAAAAACAAATAACACATTTCAAAAATGAGCAAAGGTTTGGAAAGACATTCCTCCAAAGAAAATACACAAAGCATCTGGGAAGATATTCAACCTCTTTAGTTATTAGGATGTTTATTAATTTAAAAAATAACAGGGATTAGCAAGAATGTGGAAAAGTTAGAACCCTTGTGCACTATTGATGGGAATGTAAAATGGTGTGGTTACTGTTCCAAACAGTTTGCTGGCTGCTCCAAAAGTTAAATATGAAATTCCCATGTGAGCCAGCAATTCCACTTCTAGGTATCTACCCAAAAAATTTGAAACAAGGACTCACATTCATATTGGTATACCAGTGTTTATAGCGGTATTTTTCACAAAGGCCAACAGGTAGAAATATCTAAGTGTCTATGAATGTATGAATAGATAAACAAAACTTCAATAATAATAATGAAATATTCACTCATATGAAGAGCAATATTCTGATGCATGCTATGACTTGTGTGAATCTTGAAAACATTATGCTAATGGAAGTAAGCACAAAAGGAAAAATATTGTATGATTTTATTTATAAGAGATACCTAATAGCCATAGAGCCAAAAGGTAGCATAAAGATTGCCAGCTGTTAGCAGGGCAGAGAAAAGAGGAGTTACTGTTTAACAACTACAGGGTTTCTGTTTGGGATGATGAAGAATTTCCAGTAATGGATAGTGGTGATGGTTGTACAACACTGCAAATGAATGTAAATGGTTAAAATGATAAATTTTATGTATATTTTAGCACAATAAAAATAAAATTGCAAAAACAGTTTGAAACCTATAAATAATAATAATAATAATAAAGTGCAAAAACAGTTTGAAACCTATAAATAATAATAATAAAGTGCAAAAACAGTTTGAAACATAAATAATAATAATAATAGATTAGCTAAATTTTCATGCTTTTAATTTATGCTATGCATATTCTAACTGCTTTACTTATAACAATTATTTTAATCTTCAAAATATCAGTATGTAGAAAAATTTATTATTATTCCCATTTAGAAAATGTAAAAACAACGGTTTAATAACTTGTCTAAGGTTACATAGTGAGCAGGGGTGGATCTTAGATCTGAATAAAAAATAATCTGGCTCCAGAGCCATGTTCTCCTGTTGTCTCCAAAATCTTTATATCGCTTCCTCAATTATTGCACAATTGTAAAAAAAAAAATTCAAATGCATTAAGTTTCATGATTCAGTGTATACTTAATATGGTATTTTGAGAAACCAGGGTTTTAGCTGTATGTATTGGAGACTCATTCTAGGGTTCAGGATCTCAATTCAGTAACTAACTGGGAAAATCAGCTATGAATCTCCAGCATCATTTTCTACCCTACCGTCTGGCAAGGTCTTTGCTGAGGGTATGGGAGTCACAGTAAATATAGGACCAATGCACCTGGGGAGGGTGAGAAACTGGATGATTTTCCCTTTTACCTTCCATCTGCATCCCAACGACCTGGGACTCCTAAGCCCTTTCAAACCTGTCTCACATCAGGGATGACTCTGTGGATTTTTCAGACATATTTGAGTTCAGATTTGTATGTCTTTAAAACTTGTCTCATCAGCACTTCTGGAAAAGTGGTTTCTAAAAGCAATTGCCTGTAAGATTCTGCATTCTCTAAAATAATTAGCAAATTTTTGCATGGTGACTTTCTTCCTGGGGGAGTCACTTCTTTATCTTATAGTGAGAAATCTGACTTCTTTAGAAATCTTATTTTTCTAATCCAAAGCTTTTGATTCTGTGACCCACACATGACTTCAGAGAGTGATGACCCTTCTTAAGAACAGACATGTGCCATCTCTGTCTTACAGATGGCTCCTGCATCCTGTGCCATTTGATATTTTTCTCTGTTCTGCAGTTAGGTGGCTCAGATTCTTAATTAAAAGATTCATTTTTATGGCAGCTTTTATAAAGCAAATATCCGCACATGAAGGAAGAGGAAAAAGAACAGAAGGAGGAGGGAACACGGCCTGCTTTCCACCAGATACTGAAACGTTCCACTAATCTTTTTCGCACCTTGTGGAGTTTCAATTTTCCTTTTAAAATGTGGATTAAACAAAGTTGCCAAAAAACATATGCTTTCATGTCAAACATTTCACTTATTTGGGAGGCTGAAAGCAGCTTGAGAGCGCTCACTGACTCTGCCTGAGGAAACGGAGCAGGGTGGTTTGGGCTTTTAACTGAAAACGTTCTCCTTGAAAACTGAAGGGTGAACATGGAAGCTGTGATGAGGATCTGGTCACTGGTGGACTGTAAGACCATCCCAGCTATTCCCTCTTAGAGGAAGAAGAATTAGACCAAGTTGCCAACCTAGATGCTGGCCTTATCTTTTTGGCTTGTGACTTGATTACATTTCACAGCTAATTAGGGTTGAGACAAGTCAATACTAACACACGAGATCTGTAGGGCGAACCCATTTACTGTAAGCTTCCTGAAGTCCTCACCAGAAGCAGATGCTGACCCTATGTTTTGTGTGAAGCCTGCAGAACCATAAGCCAAATAAACCTGTTTACTTTATAAATTACCCAGTCTCAGGCATTTCTTTACAGCAACACAAATGGGCAAACACAGCAGGTAGTTATAGGGTATTACTATTTCCTAAGCTATGAGCTAGGGTTTTTGGATCAACTGTCTCACATAATCTTTCCTCCTTAATGTGAATAAGATAATATTGTTCGCATTTTACAGAGGAAGAAACCAAGGTTCCTGACACCTAAATATTTTTTTCCAGGTTGAACCACTAGTACTTAGTAAAAAAGACTCAAAACTCAGTTATTTCTCTTATTACATTGGTTTATATTTCTGTTCTTATGCCAGAATCACACTATTTTGATTACTGTAGCTTTGCAGTAACTTTTAAATTCAGGGAGTGTGAGTCTCCAACTTATTTACAAGTCATTTGAATATAGTGTGAATCAAAATTTCCCCTCTTGACCCCCCTTTTTGCCAAATGTTTCATAAATTCATGAATTAAAAGTAATATTAAATAATCTGAAACTCACGAAGCATTGTGTCAGCTTCTTTGTCTTGCATTTGCTATATATTACTTACTTTAATAAATGTTTGTTTATTAATAAATCCATTCATTCTAGAAACAATTAGAGGATAGTATCTTGAGTTAGATTTACTTAGACTGACTCCCAGCTCCAAAATTGCAAACTTTATCCCAGTCATTCAACCTTTTTGTGACTAAGTATACTCATCAGTAAATTGAAAAAGTATAGTACTTTAGAGTTACTGTTAGGGTTAAATGACTACTATAAGTCTTAGAACAGTGTCTACTATTTAGTGAAAGCTATAGAGGTTATGCTTCATAGGCATTAATGGGTTGAGATCTGCCTTTGTGGTATGATTGTGATGGGCATATTTGTTAAATTTCCATCCTAGACTTCCTATAAATAGCAGCTATTATTGACTACACTAGCCTGAAAAAAAAACTATTTGTTTTTCATGATATTATGCATTAGAGATTTATTCTCTTTTCTGGAAGACTTCTTAACCTTCCAGATAGATAGGTTGATAAGGAGCTGAGTTACATAAAAAATTTCTAATAACATTAGTTCCGAAAAAGATGTATAGAGATGGTAAGTTGATTGGAGGTAAAGTAATTAAAGAGGCTATGGTCAGGCAGAAACACATAGCTGTAAGTTGTGACCATGTGAAACAAACCCTGCTTTCTCTAAACATTTGCTTCTGATTAGTTTTAGAGACACAGCCAGTGTCATGGTGATTCATTGTATCATCATCTATATTTAAAGGCACAGATGTCCATCTCTCCAGTCCTTTCCTTTTTTCCTGCACTCTGGATTCTGGTTTCCAACCTCTTCTTGGATGTCTCTCATGGTCACATCAAACTGCACAAGTCCAAGCATGAACTAATGACAACCATCCTGAAACTCACTTCTCCTCCTGCATTTCTCTCCCAGAGAATGGCACAACCCTTCCTTGTAACACCAGCCAGAATCTTGGGTGTCACTTGAACTTCTCCCTCAGACTCTTCTGTTTGATAAATTTATATTTGATAAATATTTGCCTTTTTATCCCTTTGTCTCCATTCCCATTCCTTCAGAAGTTCATATCTCATTTGGATTATTGCAGCAGATTCCAAACTCTTCTTCTTCTCTTCTGTTGAGCCACTGCCAATTTCAGCATTGTCATCAAAACGGACCTTCTGAATATTGAATCTAATTATGTCATTGCCCTGTTTGGACCCTGAATGATTTTTCAGAGTAGCTTTAGGTTGACAGTAAAATTGAGCAAACGGTGCAAAGATTTCCCAAATACTCCCTGTCTGTACACATGCATAGCCTCCCCTGTTATGAATATTCCCCACCAGAGTGGTACATTGGTTACCATTTATGAACTTACATTGACATATCATTATCATCTGAAGTTCACAGTTTACAGTAAGTTTCACTCTTGGTGTTGTACATTCTCTACAGTTTTGCCTTTTCCAGAATGTCATATAGTTGGAATCATAGAATATGTAGCTTTTTAAGATCGGCTTCTTTCACATGGTCATATGCATTTAAATTTCCTCCGTGTCTTTTCATGGCAATAGCTCATTTCTTTTTAGGGCTGAGTAATATTCCATTGTCAGGATGCACCTTTGTAACCGAAGGACACCTTGGTTGCTTCCAAGTTTTGGCACTTCTGAATAAGGCTGTTATAAACATCCTTTGCAAGTTACTTACACTGAATAATTGTAAGGTTGAAATGCCATAATATTGGCCACAAAGCTTCCCAAGGCCTATTTTCTGCCTGTCTACACCACTTTCTCTCGGTGCAGCACAAAAACTAAACAAAATTTAGTTCCAAATCCTCAAGGTGGTTTTTTTGTCTGAGGAATGCTTTGCCTCCAGGCTCTGCATGTCCCTCTCCTTTTGTCTGAGGAATGCTTTGCCTCCAGGCTTTGCATGTCCCTCTCCTTCCAGTTTGTACTGTTTGGCTGAGGAGACATCTCTTCTGCCCAGATGACTAGCCCATGTTGTTGGCAGAAGTCTGAGTACCTCATTCTCCTTTCGGTTTGATCCTTTCCCATACTGGACCAAAAAGTTTCTTGAGGACAGAGATGAGGTATATCTTTACTTTGTATTCCATACACTTAACACAACGTCTATTTTCAAATACATGTTGATTAATGAATAAACAGGTATCATATGAGAGTGAGCTGTGAGCTGGCTTTGGCTACATCATCTACCAGAGAGAGGTTTCAGGCAAAACTATTCTTTGCTTCCTAACAAGGTGACTTTAAAACAGGGAGAAAACATCTATCCTTGGGAATAAATACACTGTATTGAATATATTGAATGTCATTTCAAATTCCTGTATAGGGCAACAAATGTACGTAAGGATCTGCTATGGTGACAAGCAGTAGGGCAATGGGAAAGGATTCATGAAGAAGATCCAAGTAGTCCCTTTTTCTTCTCTTCCTAGCTCAAATAACATGTGACGTTGGGGAACCCCACTGCTCATGAGGACCTTTCATTTGTCTTTTAAAGATGCATGGGTTTAGAGTAGTTTAGAGTAGTCCACATTCCTTGCAGCTCTACAGTTCTCTAAATTGTTGGCAAAAATTATATAATCTTATCATGGTTTGAATTTTATCTTGATTTACTATATCTCTATAACTTGAGTATTTGAGTTTACAACAGATATTAAGATCTAATTTCAGAGATGCTGTGATGCTGGGGAACATGGCATTTGATGATTAAAATATAAGTTAAATCACTGAGCATTTATTGGGTACTTAGTAGGAGCACTATAGTATTTTAGATATAGTGAACATTGCAAAAAAAGAAAAAAAAACAGGATGAAACAGCAGTCATAAATGGCTCTAAAATGTAACTGTGGAAGCAAAATTTAAAACAAGAAGGAGAAGAGAGAAGATGTTCTAGGATACTGACCTTGCTCAGTAGCTACAAAGTAGTCTGAAACATGTGAAATGTCAGGGTTGCTGAGGAAGGCCTGAGAGTAAAATTATGGATGTAGCTGGGCCTTTAAAGCCTTCCAAAAGTGATGGTAAGGGGGAATATAGGATGTAAGCAAACACAAAGCCAAGGACATTGCCAAGCATGTCCTGGGGATTGGAAGGCAAGGGGGAGGGATGTGGATCATTGTGTGGGAGAACTGCCCAGAAGAAGAATGGGATAGAAGCAGGGACTAGATTTGCTGACCGCTGAGAATGGAGCTGGGTTGCAAACACCACCAAACAGAGACACTCCAGAGTCTGAGCAGGGTCACAAATGAAAAAGCGAGATCTGCCTCAAGGGGAATGGAAAACATGAAGGGACCCCTCTGCAGGTATCACAATATTCTAGAGTTTAGTCCAGGGTGGCAGTGTTCCTCCCACCTTGAGTGACCTCGCTTATAGGAGAGCACAAACTGGAACAAATCCACATTTAAACAATACGAACCAGACTTGCATTTTCATATCATGTCTGGTGCTTCATCTGTGTTGTGAACTCCCCAACTGTCTGTCTGCATGGCTCTCTGCCTGTAAATCAATAAACAAAGAGTTCTACCTTTTTGTACTGTTGTGTGTTTATTCTAGAACCAATGCGCTTTTCAGTGTAAATGTTGGTACCTTAATCTTTGCTTTCCTGGCTGGTATCATATTCCCAAATCAAGGACTCTCCTTTCTTTATTTCTTTGTTCTAGAAGCTATGTCACTAAGCAGGCAGCCCCCACTTCTGAGGAGACAGAGTTTCTTGCTCAGCAAGCAATGCTTTCTTCCCAGCAGGGGATTAGATGGGTGCATATATTTTGCTTTTTTGCAGCCAGAATATCAAGGTTCTAGAGGCAAAATTCAAAGCAAATGAAACACTCATCTTATCTGTCTATGGTTATAATGATTTACTCACCCACTAAAATTTAGATTTATCTAAATTAGATTCCCTTAAATTATCTTGTCTGTCATCCCTGTTAGAAAACATGAAGGTTTTCTTTCTTGTTGATGAAGGAGCTGAGACTCAATTTGCAGCCTGTTTATTCTTTTTCTCTGTCTCTCTGTCCCCACCCTCTCCACACACATACCCCTGCTCATTCTGACACACTCACATATATTCTCATAGGGAAAGGGCCCAACCCCAGCTGAGAGAGAGCTTAGAGGGGGGTATATGCAGCTTCAGCTCCAGATTAATGAGCTATTTGACTGGGACATGACGTTGGTTTAACAGCAGTTTTTCTCAAATGTGGTGTGATCAGGAATTTGCAGAAGTTTATTCTTAGCTCTTTCTTTTGGCTTCTGCAACATGTTAACAGCTTGTGCATTTTGTAATGCCTTTTTTCATTACCATGGTAACCATTAAAACTTAAGGTATATGTGACTGAAGATCTGGCCAAGCTATTGGTTGCTGGCGTGCTGGAAGGCAGTGCAAATGAAAACCACGTCTAGTAGGCAGCTTTTTACAGGTGTGTCTTTCCTTAATTAACCTGGCATGTGAGATTTCTGAATAACAAAATATTAGGAGATAGTTATTCACTTCAGAGAGAATTGACAAATTCACTTTCATATAGTTAATTCCTTACTTCATTTAAAAATAGGATTATTCTGACCACATGTTGATTTCTCTTCAGAGTGAATATGTAAACCTTGGGTTATTAAATATTAGAGAAGAGTCATGAATTTGATTTTAGAGCCAGGTTTAATTGGTAGACAAACACTGTGTCTAGATCTCCCCACATTTTTTGTTTCATTTTGTTTTGTTTTAAACGTTGTAGGATCTGCTCTGTCAGGAATAGTACGGCAATTAATTAACTATGATCATGTTTAGTTCACGTTGTCAGTGTTAAGCAAATCCAGGCAAGTATGTCAAGCACAACAAAAACAAAAACAAACAAGCTAACAAACCTAATAGGAATAACAGAAAACAAACAAAACCAAACAAAAACCCAATGACAACAAAAATTACTATCCCAACTATGAAAAGGTCAATGGTTGTTTAATATAACTGGTTGCTATTTTAATAGCAACCCAGTTCGACAAAGCTTTATTCTCTTCACCACTATGCTGGGCATCGTAGGAAGTACTAAAAACTTGTGAGCAAAGTTCCTATTTTCAATGATTTTGGCAAACTATTCGGAAGTAAGACTTGCATAAAGGAAATAGAGATAAAACACAGTTATGTGTTAAAATAAATACCCCCAGAAATAGGCTCTGAGAAAGTGGAAGACACTGTCGACTTGATAGTCAGAAAAGCCTTTATTTAGAAGGAGTAACTTGGGCTCCACGTTGAAAGATTACATGAGATTGGCTAGCCAGACAGCAAGACTAGGAGCATGGTATTTCTGAAGAAATATTTGTTCATAATAGGATGCATCAGTGTTATAAACATCGTTGCTTGCAAGCATAGGACAGTGAATACTGGATGAGAAGATGATTCATCTTCAGGTGAAAATAACATTTTGCTTAAAATATTGAAATTCTTATGAAGTATGAGAATATTTTCTCATAGTTCAAATGAAGGTGACAGCCTTTCCCTAACTAAGAGGAAGATGACAAATTCATGCTGAACACAACGTTTGATGAACTCTTATCCAAGGCTGTAACACATTTTAGGCAGAGAAAAAATATTTAAAAAATAATAATTTGATGAAATTCATAGATATTATAATAGTACTACGCAAGACAGAAATTTTTTATTTTTTATTTTTTGAGATTAAGTTACATTCTTGTTGCCAAGGCTGAAGTGCAGTGGCGCAATCTCGGCTCACTGCAACCTCTGCCTCCCGGGTTCAAGTGATTCTCCTGCATCAGCTTTCCAGGTAGCTGGGATTCCAGGCAACCGCCACCACACCCAGCTGATTTTTGTATTTTTGGTAGAGACAGGGTTTCAACATATTGGCCAGGCTGGTCTCGAACTCCTGACCTCAGGTGATCTGCCTTCCCTGGCCTCCCAAGGTGCTGGGATTACAAGTGTGAGCCACCGTGCCCGGCCAAAAGTTATCTCCCTTAATAAAGATTTTGGAATACTGTGTTTCTTCTCCTTCTCACCCAATTTATCTACAATGATTAAAATTTGAGTTGTGGTCATAGACGAAATAACAGATACAACCACCCAACATCTACCTGCTTAATAAAAGTAGATCTGGAAAAAAAAACCCTCTACAGTTGTTGCTTTTCACAAAGATAGCATCTAATGTTGCCTGCTTCCACACTCAATTATTGGCACAGGTTTGTTTCATCAGAAATCTCATTCCTGACAGGCACCCAAAGACAGAGCATTGTGCAAAACGTCTTGATGCCAAAACTGGCAGAAGTGTCCTGGATTCTATTATCTCTACTAAAACTAGGATACATTTTAGCATTTTATTTGTGATTCCAAGATTCTCTAACTGACCAGAGCACTTCCTGCTTTGAGCATCTCTACCTGCCCTGTTGTTTGTAGCAATAGAACTGTATGAAAACCTCCCCGTCAAATTAGTAGTTACCCATTAACCAATAAGTTAGTTGACAGAAGAGTTGACTACATTAGAAGTTAAAAAAGTAGGAACCCCCACTGCATGATTAAATGATCAAGAAAAAGTTTTTGAAATTTCCTTTGTTTGTCATACTGTTACTTGATAAGTGACCCCAAACTGTGGTCTGCTCTGCTGTTACAAGCATCAGGACCAAAGAACAAGTCATTACACACACACACACACACACACACACACACTTGCCCACCTTTCTCCTTCTGCTCTAACAAGGAAGTCTACAGTAAGAGTGTCATCTCCCTTTCAGTTTAGTGTATTCATTTCTGTGAAAATAGTAATACCATTATAAGGTTAGGAAATTGTCCTTAAAATGTAATCAGTCACTGGCAGCTCAGTGTGAGTGGTTTATTACCATTCAAAAGAAGCAGTTACCTTGGATGAAAATGCAGAAATACCTGGAGATACTTGGAAATCTGCAGAGTGAGAGCAAACACCAAAAAGTGGGCGAAGGGCCTGATGGTAAGTTAAAAGCTAAGATGTAGTTTGTTTAAGAGTGTGGAGAACTAAATTTTTATTCTGGCTTTAAATGGCAAAGCCCAGTGAATTAGACTCACTAATTTTGTTGAGTGTCAGTTTATTTATGTGCCATATAAAATGATTGAACTAAATACCTCTAATTTATATTCTAAAGTTATATTTATATGGTTATAATAACAAATTCACCAGTGATCTGTCCTTCTCTAGTGGACGATTGCTAATAGATAAAACACAATAGATTAATGACTAGTCTCATCAAATTGTTTTGTTTTGTTTTGAGATGGAGTCTCGCTCTGTCACCAGGCTGGAGTGCAGTGGTGCAATCTCAGCCTGCTGCAACCTCCACCTCCTGGGTTCCATAGATTCTCCTGCCTCAGCCTCCCGAGTAGCTGGGACTACAGGCATGCACCACCACACCCAGCTAATTTTTGTATTTTTTAGTAGAGACAGGGTATCTCCACATTGGTCAGGCTTGTTGAACTCCTGACCTCGTGATCCTCCCACCTCAGTCTCCCAAAATGCTGGGATTACAGGCATGAGCCACCACGCCTGGCCATCAAATAGTTTTTAAAAATCCTATAGAATTAATGAAATAAAATAACCCTGCATTATTAATGTTGATCTTTCCTATTTTCACTAGAGCCCTGTTTTAGGCAGAATTCTAAGAAGATTCCCAAATTCCTGTTTCTTTTTGTGTACATCTTGTAGAATTCCTTCTTCTTGAGTATAGGAAGAGCATGTGAATATGATGAGATCTCTGTTCCCTTGATTAGATTATGTTATAGAAGACTGTATTGGCCTGTTTGACAGGAAGAGGTCAGTGAGACACAGTCCTACTGGGCTGGAAGAAAGCAAGCATCCATGTTGTAAGATGCCTATGGGGTTCATGTGACAAGGAACCGTGGATGACCTCTAGCAGATGAGAACAGTCCCTGGCTATTTGATAGCTAACAGAGAAACAGGGACCTCAGTCATACAACTGTAAGGAAGTGAATTCTGCCAACAACAGGTGAGTTGGGAAGAGATCCCAGAGCCTCAGATGAAATTCACAGCCCTAGCTGACACCTTTATTACCACTTGGTAAAACCCCAGGAGAAGATCCAGCTAACCCAGACTAAGACTTCTGACCCACACAAACTGTGAAATAATGTATCTGGGTTATTTTAGGTTACTAAGTTTGTGGTAATTTGTCATACAGCGAAGAAAACTTATACCACCCCCTTCTACCGCCACTCATTTTGGAAGACTGAGTTCATGTAAGGAAATGCAAATATCTGAATTGACTGGACATTTGAAAAATATTCACCCACAAATTTGACAAAGAATTAAAGGGACTCTGTAGGCAAAACTGACCATGTGAAGGTAGGTTTTCCTTGGGTCATTGTGGTCTCATTTAAGACTTGGGCATTCAGACCAATATTCACTTCTGTCTGTCTAGTCCATTGTGTGTGCCTGCTTTGGTAATAGTACAAGTACATGTTGTATGTTTATATTTATTTGGTAATGAATCACATCAGATATTTTAGGGATAGATGTTAAATCTCTTATATTGGGCATAACTGTGCAAGCCTGCCATTGGGGAAATTTTCTCCTGACCTCAGCTGGTGATCAGCTTATGCCCCGAAGCATGAGAATTGATAGGCCTTATAATTTTACCCAACCTAATGTAACAGCAGCTGCTGTCCTTGGTGCTTGCTATCTGATTAAATTCCCAAATTAGGAATCGCCTTTTGTAACCTGAATTCTGTCATGATGGTAAAATCTGACAATAACTGCTCTCATTTTTACCTCTCTCACTATAGAGTGTTTCTTCAATAACACATCAACCATCTCAGACCATCACATATTACTCTGGCATTTTATTAGAATTTGGGAATTTTGTAATCCTACTCAAAATGAGATGGCATGCTTTCTAATGTAAGAAAGGAGAGAGGGAGGCCAATTCAGCTCTAAAACTGCAATTGTTTGCCTTCCTCCAGGGACACATCTCACAGATTGCCATGAAAATAAATTGGAAAGTTTACAATTCCAAATCATTGCCTACCATGTATTACTTCACAGACAAAAACAAACACTACCACCACCATCATCACCACCAAGAATACAAGAAAATATATCCGTGAACTTTCATCTCTTCAAGAGGAAAAATGCATTACAATTAGATTAGACTATAACCATTCAGCAAGTGTGTTGGTTTTCTGCTTCTCTTAAAATGATTTATTATTTATTACTATGTTTTTCAAGATTATCTTCTTTATCCCTTTAGGAAAGGAGCAGTTTGGCTCTCTGTGTGATTACCAAAGCAGAGCGAAAGCCTTCAACCACGGACCACTGCAATTTCCACCATAACAGGCAACCCAGCAATTAGAACCGTTTGTTACAGTGACAGCAGAGAGAACCATTTTCAAGTAACAAGGCACAGGAGCAGGAGCTGGAGGAAGAGAGAGCCTGTTCATTTGAAGGGGACTAACGCCACACAGCAGCTAATCCTGGAATGGCAGGCAGTTTTGGGAACTGCCTATCCTGCAAAGGCTGAGATATTCACATACATTCTTGAACTTTTGGAAACGGTCTAATCTTGCTTTTTCTGATCAGGAATACAATTGGATCATAAAATTTGGCGTATGGGAAGAGACAAAGGTTTATCTTTAGTCCACTGCATAATTTAATTTCTTACTTCAATATTAAAAATGAAAACAAAAAGGTAGGCACTTTTTTTTTTCAAATTCTGGATTTTAGACAGTATTTCAGTGCTCAGAAAACATCTCACAATTGAAACTTTGCAAACAGAGTCATATTTGTTTACAACAAAAGTATTTGAAATAAAACGACCGCATCTTATTCCGTTGCCACTTTGTCATTTATCTTCATTTTCATATATTTTTAATTATGTTACAAATGTATTGATAGCTTGGGAGAAAATGCCAATTTTGATATCTTTTTTCTTTCTTTTTCTTGCTATTCTTTCTCCTTTCTGCTCCTGTTCCTCTCTTTCTTTTTAATACACTATTATTTTGTTACCATTGCATTTAGTCCTTGGTATCAGCAATGATAAACTACCTATCTCCAGTACTTGTCAGGTTATCTTTGGATTTTATTTCTCCCTGTCTCACATGAAGCAATACTACTACTCACTTCCCACAAAGAAACCATCTGAGAATTAATACAATAATGCGGAATGTTTGATCTTCTCAGAGCGAGATACTTTTTCCTCCTTTGTTCAAGAGCTATTATTCAGAGATTGAATGAATAAATAGCCACATGCAGATCATTCTTAGACAGTGAACAAGCATCTTCCTATATATTTCTGTGGCAGATATTTGAATATATCACCTTCTCTATTATTTAATGAAAAGTCAGGCTATGAAGCAAAAGTCTATGGATATGCATCTTTTCTAAGAGAAAGCCTACACCAGACTGGATGGTTTACAAGGAAGTCTGAGGGAATGTTTTAGTGACTGTCTTCCAGTCTGGTGTTTTAGAAGCAGGTATTGCTAATGCAGAAAAAAATGTTGGTAATCTTTCTCTTTTGTTTTGTTTTTAAAAGGATGAGGCTTTGTTGTCTTCCTGTTATTCATTTTGCAACTGCACAACTACTGCTCCGGCCCCGCAGCTGCTTCTGCCAGAGTCAGAGGTGAGGTCATGCTTGACTGAAGAAATCTAAGATCAATTTGTTGTCTCATATTTCAACATTAAATGCAGCTTGAAATATAATTGTTAGTCCATGCACTCTCTGCTTTAAGGAAGTGTTCCAGCACCTCAGAACAGGGAGTGTGGTTATCAGTGATAAACCACAACGTGTACCCTAAACCACGGCTAACCAGAATTTTCAGGCTGAGAGAGAGTGTGTGAGAGAGAGGGGCAGAAAGGAGACTGGAGAGGGAAACGACAAAAAAAGACAGAGCTTTTGGGAGTCAAAACACTGAATGGCTTGAAAAGCAATTGGAACAATTTGGAAATTTGCAAATAAAATTTCAAATAAAATATTTCATTTATAAATGATTTTGTTTTCTCCTTGTCCCTACTTAAAAGGCCCCTCCTTTCCTGGTACAGCTTCATGGATCTTGCTGTGGAGGGGAGATCTATGATACCACTCAGGGTAAGGGATTTCTGGTTTCCCCTTTTAGGAATATTTGCATGCTGACAGACAGCTGCTGGGGACGACAGACTGTGTTTTTTTGGGGGGTGCTAGGGAGGGGACAGGTAGATTGATGGTCCTGAGCTGGGTGGCTAAAGATTTTTCAGATATCGTTTGAAGCAAAGCTTGTTAAATATCCCTGCATTGAATTTAGTAAAAGAGAAAAAGATGTAATCACCAAATCCTGGTCTGTGGCTCCACAATGAGAGTTAACATTGAGTCACGAGCTTATGGTTCTGATTTCAGGTCAGATACATGGTGTGTGAGTCTTCTATAAAGGGGTGGTTCCCTAGATGAAAGAAAAATGAATCCACTTAATTGAACATAGAACTGTTTAGGACTTACTTGATGATTCAATCTTCCAGGAGTCCTGAAGGAGCCATCCTGGAGGTGTCCTTTCCATCATTCTGGGTAGAGAGACAAGGACATGTGTGTTCTGTCTGTCTAAGAGAGTAGACACAATGTTTTGACTTACTTGTTAATGAAAGTATTTCCTTAGCCGAGAGGCAGCTTGGAGTCCTGGAGAGGGCAGGATTCCACCACCAGACAGGTGAAAATGTGTGTTCCCATCCCATCACTTACTACCTCTGTGACCACAGACAATTTACTCAGGCTCCAGGACCAGTTTTCTCATTAGTACAAGGGACACAGTTGTATTTGCACTGAAGGACTTGAAAGATGATGATCATAACAAATAGTTACCCTTTCATAGGTACCTATTTGTGTCAAACTTAGCAAACAGCATCTATCTATCTATCGATCGATCGATCTATCTATCGATCTATCTATCTATCTATCTATCTCATTGTGTTTAATCTTCACAACCTGGAATAATGAGCATTATTCCCATTTTGAGGGTGAGAACCAAAAAGTGCTACAGTAATGTTCTCAAGGGCACACAGCTATTAAGTGAGAGAAAGATATTCAAACTCAGGTTTGTTTGCCTCTAAAGCCTTTGTTCTCCTGTCTATTGAAAGAAATCTCAGTCTTTCTGTAACATTTACTTTGCTGACTCTGCACGTCTTTGGTGACATCCTGTTCTGTCTTTGGGCCAGCAGAGTCAAGCAAGACAAACTGCTCAAACGAGTATCTGCACCAGTCCTGTGTCCTGGATTTCAGAACAACGTTGACATTTTTTTTTTCCATTTTTAAATCCCTTAAATCATTTGAAGATGATACTCATGGTCCCTCAAGACTTCTCTTTTCCAAGCTAAATGCTTACAATCCCTCAAGTATTTTTCTGAGGATCTGGCTTCCAGAATGCTCCAAATCTTAGTTATTTTTGAGTTAATTATTTTCTTCCCTTATCCACATGAAATATAACAATTTCACTATGAAGAAGAAAAAGTACAATCCAGCCTCTTGGAAGAATACTTAATCAATTCTGTTTTCATAAAAATCCATTTTGGGTTTATTTTATTCTTTCATTCTTTTTTATTCTTTCATTTTTCTCTTCAAGATTTCTCCAGCAATGATAGGAAATTACAGATGCTTTTCTAGTCAAATTACCTTTGTTATCTCCTATGTGGGATTTATCATGACAGCTTGAATTGTGGCGTGTGGGCTGCACCTTGGCCAAGGAGTCTCTAGTTCTGGGTAATATCAGGTTGGTGCAAATGTAATTGCGGTTTTTGCTATTAAAAGTAATTGCAAAAACCACAGTTCCATTTGCACCAACCTAATATTAACCCAGTGGCCTGGTCCAGCCACTTAGATCTTCACTGAGGCACATAGAGTTGGGTGTTGGTCTCTATATCAACCCCAAAGGGAACTTCAATATTAGTGTGGGCTTCAGAAACCTAAATTTAAGAGAAGATATTAGATACACAAGAACAGCATTGAAAACAACATGGACTTTTTTTTTTTAAATTTCAAATCCATATATGTCACTTATGTCCTGTGATTGTCACCAGAGCACATCCTATGAGAAAAGTAAGGAAAGTATTATGCTTATGTTATTTATGAGGATATTGAGGTTCAGAACATTTAAAGCATTGCCCAAAAATTCAGGCTTGTTTTGATGATGGTGGGTGCTCAGTGGAAGTTTATGAGAACCTACACCAGTCAATGGGCTGAGTGATATTGACTATGAGAAACAGAGATGGTCTTGCCAAGCAACCAGGAACCAAATAAGGATTTCCGGAAAGACCTTTATTTAAACGCACAGTCACTGTCTATTTCTAACACAGGATAGTCTCAGCAGGGGCCTGAATTTTTTAACATGAAGTAGGGAAGGGGAGTATTACAACATGATGGAAGAAAAATGGGAGCCACAGAGGTGGAAATGTGTTTTTTGTAGTAATCCACAAGGCTGTAATTGAGGATGAAGTGAGAAAGAGGCACAGTTATCTTTCTGTGTGAACTTGTGAGTCAGGCATTGGCTAGGACATAGAAGATTTGGATTCAGAATCTGACTCTGTCATGCCAAAGTTAACAGACAGCTCACTTAAGTGCTCCAGATCAGTTTCATCACCTGTCAAGGAAAGGATCAAATTAACTATAAGGACTCATTGAGCTCCAAAATTGTGTAATTCCATGTCTTATTCCCTTGGAAGACATCAAGATTACAGTAGATTTGGCATACTTAGATTAGCAGCCAGAAAGTATGCAAATGACTCTAATTCTTAGATAATTATTTTGACTTTGTGTCACATTTATAGAATTACCCCTCAGGGGTATTTGCAAACATAAATGTAATTTCCCTGCAGTTCATGTTGACTACCATTGCATTGATATTTATGATCAGGTGTGGGTCACAGTATGGATTCTAGAACTGTAAACATGGCCCAGGCAGCTCTTTCGTCAAGTGCATTACAAGGTAGTAGAAAGGACAGTTATAGACGGATCATTTTAATAAAGGAAGGTCACCAGGTCTAAGACAGATGGCATATGCATTTAGCCAGACAAACAAGCATGGCCAGGACAAGCTAAAGTTTGTAGGTAAGAAGAGTTATACTCACCAGGTTCAGAGACAAAAACAGACTGTGTTTCAGATCAGGTTTCTGGTAAACAAAAGCATTATTCTTGCTCTTTTAAAAGATCTGGGATGTTATTTTTATATACAGTAAGTAAAGTCTAATGTAATATTTGAGTCCCCAGATTTCAAGTATCTGAGGTCTTCTTTTTCATTAATATTGAACAAGCATAATCTAAGGTATTATTTTATATGTATACAGGCAGTGGGTTTCATTTCCTGGATATCCCAAGAACACAGGCACAGCTGAACTTCTCCTGTATGTCACCCTCTGAACCACAGCTCCTGGTGACTCCCGGATGTCTGAGCACTCTTGAAAGCAAAGTTCTCTTCAAGCTCCACCTGCCATCAAGTTGTTCAACACCTTTCTCAGCATCTCTTTGCTATATGCTTTAAAACCCATTGGAAAAATTCTCAAATCAGAAAGCATCAAAGAATTACCCGAAGAAGACAAGCCTTGACCTTTATCATTCACTATCTCATGCTCGTAGCACAGTGCAGAATAGCCAAATTGTTAGGAGCAGATTCACTGCAGAGTTGCTACCCAGGTTTCAGTCCTGGCTGTCATATTTACTGGAATGTGACTTAGCTTCTGTGTCACCATGAAGATTACATTCATTATACTTATACTGTTGCCACACAAGTTGACCATGGAAAGCACTTGGATCTCTACCTGGCACATACTAAGCATAATATTTCTTTAACTATTATCAGTCATATTATGATGACCCAGCCCCAGTAAAGTATTTCTTTTTCAGAAAAAAAGCACAATCTTTTCCCAAAGATACATACTACACCCACTTGGAGAATGTGGTAATGGCTACAGTTTTTTTCAAAAACTATGTATCTTTTGTTCTTGCTATTCTAGCCTGAATTAAAAATACATATATATGTTGTTCTTTCCAGAAAATTTTTGTGAAATAGGCAATGCATTAGTCAGAATTCTCCCAAGAAACAGAACCAATAGGACACCCCCCGCCCCCCGCAAGACACACACAATAGAAATTGGCTCTCATGATTATAGGGGCTGAGAATTTCTATGGTCTCTTGTCTGCAAGCTGGAGACCCAGAAAAGCTGGTAGTTTAATTTGGTCTAAGATGGAAGGCCTGAGAACAAGGGAAGCCAATAGCGTAAGTCCTGTTCCAGTTCATAGGCCCCTGGTCCATGAGTGCTGATGTGTAAGGGAAGGTAAAGATGGATGTCCCAGCTCAAGAAAAGAGAACAAAGTCACTTTTTCTGTGCCTTTTTGTTCTATTCAGGTCCTGATGAATTGGATGATGCCCATCCACATTCTTTTTTTTTTAGATGGAGTCTTGCTCTGTCACCCAGGCTGGAGTGCAGTGGTATGATCTCGGCTCACTGCAACCTCTGCCTCCTAGGTTCAAGCGATTCTCCTGCCTCAGCCTCCCGAGTAGCTGGGATTACAGGTGCCCACCATCACCCCCGGCTAATTTTTTGTATTTTTAGTAGAGATGGGATTTCACTGTGTTAGCCAGGATGGTCTCCATCTCCTGGCCAGGATGGTCTCAATCTTCTGACCTCGTGATCCGCCTGCCTCAGCCTCCCAAAGTGCTGGGGTTACAGGCATGAGCCACCGCACCTGGCCCCCACATTCTTAAGAGAAAGATCTCAGCCTACTTAATTCAAATGCTAATTTCTTCTGGAAACATCCTATAGACATACCCAGAAATAGTATTTTATTAGCTACCTAGGCATCCCTTAGCCCAGTCAAAGCTGTCACATAAAATTAACCATCAGAGGCAATATCTGTGTTGGGAGGAGAACAGCATCTTAGAGAGTTTTAATTTTGGGAAAATCACAAAAATCTCCATTACAAAAGAGCTTCAACCATCACCTTGCCATTGTTTAACCACATACCTTTATCAAGCAGATCGGAATACAAGGCCCAGGGAGTCTTTTCCAAGGTCACCAAGGTCATGCAGGAGATTTACAGCTAATGTTCATGCTTCCTGACTTCCAGTTTAATCTCACCTCTTAGGTGATGGTCTCTTCAGACCACTTCTACAAGTAAGAGCTATGGCTGAGACCCCCAAACTTTCCGACCCTGCAGGCTGTCTACCACCTCGTGCAATCACCACTCTACCACTACAAATACTTTTTCCCACAATGACATACGTGAACATGCATGCCATACACATGTACTTTTATACACACTCACATACATGTACATTCGCAGATCCACATACATTCACAAACAGCCATGCACTTGCATGAGCATACATACACAGATCTCACTCAAATATAGTCATGCACACACACATTCATACATGGACACATGCACACTCATATACAGGCACACACACTGTTCCTATTGGTTGGCATAAAATATATTTCTTTTTTCATTCTTAGACCTGGAAAATTCATATTCAGTCTTAAAAATTTGATTCTGGGAGTCCCACTTCTCTGACCGCTCCCCTGAGATGGACCATTCATCTTCTGTGCCACTCAAGACACTTAATAAGTTTCTCTTATTTCATGCGTTATATTCCATCATTTTGTGCAATTCCTTTTTTGTAGCACCATGTACAGTATAACTGCCTTCTGGAAAAGCAACATATTTTGTTTTCTTTTGTTTTTTTGTAACCTACCGGAGTACTTGTCATGATAAGTGTTTCTTAAACTGAAATAAACTGCTGATTCTGTGTTATAAGTAATAGAGAAGAAACTATTCTAGGAGATGAGGCAATACACGTGGCCCTGCTTCTTGAGCTATGTCCCTTCACCTTGCATTCATGCCTAACTTTGCAGCAGAATTGCTGCAACTCACTCACTCATTTAAAGAATGCCTCAATCGCTGTGTGATAGACAATGTGCCAAGTGCACTGAGGGTAACAAATCTCAGTGTCAAATATCTTGTCTTCAAAAAGGGTGCCATCTGGGTTGAGGGTGGGGTGGAGACAGAGGAATACAGCAATTCATGAATACTGCCATAAAACAGAGAGCTAAGTGAATAAGAAAGGAGCCCTAAGGATATCGAGAGAAAAGGAAAGGATAATCTGGGAACTCTATGCCAGCCTCCTGCCTCTGTTCCTGGTATTTGCCAGCCTCCAGTTTCCACTCCCAGCATTGGATCTTTAATCTGGTCTTAGAAGAAAAGAGGCTCCCTATATCCCAAGTCCTAGAGAAGACCTCACTCACAGGAGGCTAATACAACCTGCCCATTACCACTGAATCTCACCATATGCAATTCCACTTCAATTCTGGCACAATTTTACATTGCAGAATACAAGTCAGGTTAAAATAACTTCATATGCTGGATCTCTTGTTCAATATTCTAGGAAAAGGCATACCAAAGAAAGACCTAAATATCAGACATACTGGAAAACCCAATTAGCTCAAGCTATTAAAAAAAAAAAAAAAAAAAAGATAGATTCATGACTGAAAGCCTAATACAAAGAGAGGAGAAAGCAGTGAAGAAATAAAAATAATGGTGTTTGACAGAAAGGAGTTAGAAGATAAATTGAGCCATAGGCATAGAGGAAAACAAGAGCAAGGAAACGCTTGAGAAAATTCTCCTGCCACCTTCCTCCACGAGTCTTCAGGGCCTGCAGGGGTAGCAGAGACTGGTGTTTATGGTTTTCTATGCCAACAGAACCTGAATGTTCTCTTAGCTCTTATTTCTCTCTGCAGGGCTCTCTGTCTGCTTGAAAGAAAGGATGGCTGCAGTTTAGGAAAAGCAAAACAGGCCTAGATGGGTGTCAGAAACACTGGGAAGGCATAGATATGCCCACTGTCTCTCCAAATCTCACTACCATCCTTACCGCTTTATAGCCAACACCCTAGCTGACCTCTGTGCCTGGACTGTGGTGCCATGAAGAAAAGTTCACTATTCAAGCTTAAGGAAAGCTACCAGCACATGAAACACGGGAGAAGGAATGCAGCATCTTAACAGCTCTCTGGAAGACAGAAGCCCATCATCATACTCTCCAGGAAGCAGAATACAGTCACGGGAAGTGATAAGGCTCAAGAGGGGCCAGGTCATTGTGAGGAAATTTATTATGAGGGGGAAAAAAGGAATATCAAAATAAGACAGAAAGGGGCCACAGAGATCAATTTAATCTGTACCTTCAAAGTCCATCCCCTTTTCCTCCACCAAACCCTTCTCTGCATAATGTCCCCATGTCTACTCGTTTGTTCCAATGATCAGAAGTCTTTCTTCAGAAATACTCATGCTACTGAATCCAAAATGCTGACTTTGTTCTTGTTGATACATTATTACGGCTGTATGTTCTCTCCTTGGTGCCTGTGCATACAGACACAAACACACCCCTCTCCCACACATATTTGCCTTGCAGATTGATGACATGGATTAAAGAAATGTTTACCAATTGTTTTTGTGACTTCTAAGCATTTTCGTGAACATGCCCAGGAAAGTCTCACACAATAGGCATGGGCATTATTATTGTCACTGTATCACACATGAGGAAACTGAGTCATGGAAAAGAGCTAAGTCGATCAATAACAACACAACAGTGAGTAAGTGAAAGAGTTTGTATTTACTCTTTTAATCTCATATTCCATTTGTTCTAACATATAAGTTTGACTTTGATGTTATCTTACCAGGTTATCATGGCCTTAGGTCAATTTTTTTTCATGACGTCTTTCTGAATAAATCAATCTATGTAATAATCTTCTTTAAAGCATGCTATGATGATAATAATAATTTTAGGTATTATATAGTCTGATTATCTTTTGCAGTATATAACATGGCAATATATAATCACTTACAAAAATTATACAATGTTACTTAAGAGATGCTGAGTGTTAACCGTATAAGTCAAATTATTTCCTGGCAACATGCTTATCACCTCCAAACAGAATTTCTTGTCTACCAAGCTTTGAGGCACAAAGCTTACTTCCAGGGAGTGTTTATCATTTTCTAGTTAATCCAAATAAATATTTTATTTCACCAATGTATCATAAGCTTTGGAAGACAAAAAATATCCTTTATATTTCCTGTATTCTTGCATAATCTACTCCATTCTTATCTCTGTAGAAGCTAGGCACATAGTATGTGTACAATTAAATCCAGCTACATGAGTCATAACAAGTTAAATATAAGTCATTAGCCTTATTAGTGCCTTCTGCTGTTGTTTTTGTGGTTACTGCATCTCAATTTCAGTGTTTTTCTATTTCTCAAATGCTTAGAAAATGCCAAGCCTTCCAACTCCCAGGATTTTGGCAGATCTGCATTTGTGCCAGTTTTTAAGAGAGGCTGAGAAAGCTTATTGTGAAGAATAATTTCTAGTTTTATTTTTTTTCAATTGGTAATGTTGCATCTTCAGCCAAAACATGAACAACATCCCACCAGCCATATTGTATTACATTATGAAATTGAGAATTGCATTAACAAGATAATCTCATAGGTGTTTCTGAGACAGGAGAAATGTGCACAATCATTTTCTAAAGGGCAAGGAGAAAATGGCATCCAATTGAACAGCAGTTGACACCGGAAAAGAAGAGTCCAGCCCAAGCGAGAGTCTGGGCTCCTTTCTGTGACAGACGTCACCCTCCCAGCCAGCCTGCCAGTGCCCCAGCAACATATGCCGTAATCTGGAAGATCTGGTTTCTAGTTACCAACCCGGTATCTCTCTGTAGCATGAAAATGAAGTTATTAATTTCAGGTGAATATAAAATTTTCCTGGAAAGGTTTGCCTTTAACAGAAGTTGACAGCTTTTTGTTATGTTACATGAACCAAGTTTAAGAAAGTTTGTATTTCTTGGTATGAGTTATAGCTATTAAACTATCTCCAACTTTCTGAGAAGAAAAGAAAAATGATTTGAATTCCTCCATCGACTTTGGCATTTTTTTAAGTCAGAAATACCTGGGTGTTTTGAGAAGGCAGTAGTAGGAGTAAACCTCCATACTCTTTTCCGAGGCCTTACCTAAATCACCAAAAAGATAGTAGAGTGGAGAGTGGGGACAGGTGTTTATCAACACCAGATCTAAATCTTTACATGTGTCATGTGATGAGACCAAATCAAAGGAAGATAGTAGGGCATACACAGGGCCATTCCTCTGTGAGTGAATCTTAGTAATGAAAATTAGGGACAAGGGCTGATGGCATGAGTAGATTATGCGAGATATGAGTCTGCCCCTTAGAAAACCTCTTCCCTATAGATTCCTCCACCTTTCCCATGCCCATATTGATTAGAAGTACCTGAAACCTAGTGGAAGATAAGCTATGGGAAAGCATGGGACTGTACTAACAGGAGACATTTTTTATGATGATATTTTAACCATAGCTCAGCCAAGATGAGACTCCACAATCAGCAATTTAAGGGTATTGAAATATTTTAAAAATTGGCAACTCAGAGACTAAGCATGGTGGCTCATGCCTGTAATCCCAGCATATTGGGAGGCTGAGGTGGGAGAATCACTTGAGCCCAGGAGTTCAAGACAACTTAAGCAATATAGAGTGACCCCCATCTCTACAAAGAAAACAAAAAAGAAAACACTTGACCACTCACCATAGTGCATTCCAGAGCCAGACTACAACTCTCCACCGCCTCCACACAGAGTAGAAAAAAAATTTTTGGACGTAATATTATGAAATAATCATACTATGAAACAGTTAAAATGATTGGGGATAATAAAAACAAGAAAAGAAGAGATATTTGTAGACAGCAGTTGCTTTGTTCTTAAAAAATGTACTGAATAATGGGATGATAAAAGAATAGGCTCATGATGAGGGGGGTGGCTAATTTGAAAGATGAATCCAAGCACATCACCCAAGCAGATAATCATAGCACAAACAGAAAAAGTGCATTGAGAAGTCATGATCAGAATTGAAATAGCAGAAACCAAATAAATTACGTGTAGACAGGCTTGAGGACACTCTAATCACAGAAGAGAAGAACAGCTAGGTAGGTGAAAGAAAAAAATAAAGATGACAGAGAAGAAGGATACCAGTGGAGGTTATCTTGGGAAAACTGGTGCTCCAAAAGAGAATAAGCCAAATGAAACAGAAAAAGTAATCACAAATATGATAGAAGAACTAATGATTTAACTGACAGAGGACTTGCTCCTATAGATGGAAAGATTTAAATGTATACCATGCAAAATTAAGTCACAGGATCTAAACATACCCTAGTGAAATAATGGAATCTAAAGGGCGAAGATAGAATCTTACATGTATATTCAAAGAAAAAAATGCCATGTATTCCCAATTATATGAAAATCTGTGATGGCTCTGAATAGAAAACAGTCCTGTATTCACTTAATGAAACAATTAAAAATATAGCACCAATTTGGAAATATAATTCAAATTCTACTACTAATAATTAATTTTTGCTGGTTTAGAATCATTTAACCTATCAGGTTAAACCATAGGAAATTATCAACTTTCAACTTTTTACTTACAGAAAACAAGCAAACAAGATAAAGAAACAGGCAAACAAAAAAAATTGCCTATGATTCAATCTGAAACTCTTACCAAGTTCAATATCTTCTCTGTAAACTTGGTAAGTAATGACTCTTTTGAATATGTGTTAATAGACAGTCAATAGAAATTTTATATGCACCTGAAAGTTTTCATTTTAATAATATCAGGGCAGTTTAAAAAAATCCTAAAGATTTTTTTTAGCAATGTAACTACACACCCTAATGCTTTAAAAAATAATTTTCAAGTGGCTCATTTATAATGAAACACAACACTTACAGGCATAAGGCAGCGCCCCCAGGAATAATGAAGAGAACTCAGTTAAAATCCTTTGTCTGCTGAATTTCATTGGATGAGTTTTGTGAGCCTCCAAAATTAGCACTGATTGAGGTGGTTTCAATCTAATGTGTCTCTGCAACAGAGTTCTGTATTCCTTATAGGAAAGTTGCCTTAAGAACTTGGTAAAAGTGAGCTGTCTCTGTGCTGAGGCTGGCTTCAGATTTCTCTCTTGTATCATGAGAAATTAGAACTGAAAAAAAAGAAAGATTCAAGGTTTTCAAATGACATATCCAGCCAAGAAGTGGTAACGCTTGTGAAGACTGAAAGACTGCCTGACTTGAGAAGAATAACATTCATGGACACTGTCTGAAACAAACTTAATAGATGACATATAGCTATTCTATGAAATCAGGCTCTAAATATTATAATTTTTAGAAAAAGTTATATTTCCTGTGGCAATAAGTAATTTACCTAAAATAGACTTCAATCAAAAATAGGAGTTTGGATCTGGGAGTGAAAACTGTGGACATTTAATATTGCATTGCTCGTGTATTCATAACAGCTAGTAAAGTGATTTCTAGATTTTTTTTTTTTTTTGAGACAGAGTGTCACTCTGTCTCTCAGGCTGGAATGCAGTGGCGCGATCTCTGCTCACTGCAAGCGCTGCCCCCCAGAAGCGCCATTCTCCTGCCTCAGCCTTCCAAGTAGCTGGAACTACAGGCGCCCACCACCACGCATGGCTAATTTTTTGTATATTTAGTAGAGTCGGCGTTTTACCTTGGTAGCCAGGATGGTCTCGATCTGCTGACCTCGTGATCCACCCTCCTCAGCCTCCCAAAGTGCTGGGATTACAGGCGTGAGGCTCCGCGCGTGGCCACCGGCCATAAAAGCCTAGATTTAATCCCATTTTAGTACTGGTACATCCTTGATCCTGAGTGCATTACTAATAACTCTGTGGTAGGATTCCTCATTTATATTGAATAATACTTGAATCCGCCTCACGTGATTGCCATGACAGTGAGACATATTCCTTCACGTGAAGTTCTGAGAACAGGGTCTGGTTACACCAACAATAACTATGATTATTGTTACCGCTGCACGTACTAGGAATCAACAGAGAATATTGCATTCTCCGGGATTATTACTCAGGAAATAAGGGCTTGGCAGTGGGATTTGTTGTAATTTTTATTCAAAATAGTTTTCCTACTTATACTGTTTAACTTCTTTCTGAAGTTAATATATATTTTCTTAGCTAATTTTAACTCTAGAGGAATTAAAACAAATGCCAGTAACTATGAAATTAATTTTAAACATCATCTTAAATTTTTCATAAAATAGTTTGTGTTCAATCATTTGTTCAAAATCAATAATCCTCATCCTGGGGATTATGTGTGGTAAATTACTTAAAAGTCCTGTGTTCAGGATTATTGCATACCAAGAGATCAGAGAAATTAGAAAAAGAAAAGAAAACTTATCCCAATCAAAAGACATATTGAATACCAGAATAAATATAATTTTAAAATCTCTCTGTATTACAATGTTGTAAATTTTACACAGTGTTTATTTGCCTGGTAATCTTTCTTAACTTAGTGATTGAGAGGTTTTATTTGGTAGATGATAAACCTATGGAAGTAGTGTATCTGAAGGGCAGTAGTGCTAGTTGCCATTGAGCTCAACACTCTACTGTCTTTTTGGTATTCAATCAGATTGGCATTGATGTCCTACATGGAGTCAGGACACATACAAATTCTGAACAGAAAGCATATTCAACATTTGAGGACATGTATTAAGCAAATATCAATATCAGCTGAAATACTTCAGTGTTCGCATCAATAATAAGCAGTGTGATAAACAAGATTAATGCTAGGGAAATAAATCGGTTTTAAGAAAAAGTCTTCCAAATTTAATAGAGGCGACAACATTTGGAGGTCCTACACAAATATTCCTCCAAATATATTAGTAGAATTCCAAGCCTCAAGTGAACATGTTATATGCTAAACTTTCTACCTAGATCACAAATCCCTTAGAGCATTTATTTCACTGTTCTATACTGAAGAACCATTTGATAAGGTGTTGTTTTCAGTGATGATGATGAAAATGAAAATTGTAATGACAATGGAGGTGATGCTACAGTCTTAGTAGCACCATGGTCTTGCTAGAGGGAAGGAAGGAGCTTGAAAATAGAAGAGATGGAAAACAACATTGGAGAAGACTTACAAGTAACATAAAGATCTGTAAAGCTTCAGTTTTTATAAATTCAGTGAGTAGAATAATAATGCTGTATTTCCAAACGCACACAGGAGTCAAAATGAATAGTCTGAAAGGCAGAGATTCGCCCCCCAGCTGTGCAGGGATCATCAGACCATTTTCAAGATGCTTATCCTCTGCAAAAATGGCTTGTGTTGAAATTATTTTTTAAGGGCATCATTTCTTTTAGAAAAACTTTATTACTAATTTGCCAATTGAATATCCCATAAGATATTGGAAGTCATTAGTGAATATAGAGTGAGTATTTTGATTTAAAAAACATGTGCATCCCCTGTTGTTCAATAATAATGGGGATGAATAACATCTACTTTAGGTTTTCAAATGTAATTTATGGTGATAACACTTTTAGACAGAGGATGGACGAGCTGATGGATGATATACATAAGAAACTCAGGTAATGACTGTGACATGTTTTGCATTATGTTATGATAATGTGAAAATGATCAAAGTAATATTTTTTTAAAAACTGCCAAGAAGAAAAGTGAAATAATAAACTCCATTATATCAAGTGCTCTGATTTTTCAAATGCCTTCAACATCTTCAGTTCTAGTTTAGGAGGTGCTCTGCCTAACAAAATACAACCAGTTGAAATCTTCAGTGGGGTAGAGGAGGGAGTGATGTTAGGGACATTTTCAGATTTGACATTGAATAACCCATATATCAGCCCTATAAAGAAGAGTAATGACAAAAGAAGGTAGGTAAATTAGCTCTTGCATTTTTTCCTTTATACTATTTCTGTATTGTCTGATTTTTTTTTAAAAATCAGTTATTCATATAATTAGTTATATAATTAAAAATTATTTTTTAATGGAATAAAAATCAGTCATTAGTATTCTTACAGATTTAGTAACAGAAAATATCTACAATTAATAACTCTTGGAGGGAAGAAGAGTTAATATAAGATTGGATAAGGGCACTTTTCATGTAAGTGAAATTGATTTTACAAGTCTACAAATCCTGTGGGTGGGATTGATTTTTTAATTATTATTTTATTTTTTATTTTTTTGAGATGGAGTCTCTCTTTGTCACTCAGGCTGGAGTGCAGAGGCACCATCTCAGCTCACCACAACCTCCGCCTCTTAGGTTCAAGCAATTCTCCTGTCTCAGCCTCTCGCGTAGCTGAGACTACAGGCGTGTGCCACCATGCCCAGATAATTTTTGTATTTTTAGTAGAGATGGGGTTTCACCATATTGGCTAGGATGGTCTCAATCTCTTGACCTCATGATCCACCTGCCTTGGCCTCCCAAAGTTCTGGGATTACAGGCATGAGCCACTGGGCCCGGCCTTATATATATATATATATTTTTTTTTTGTCTCAAGTATTCAACACATATTAGGAGGACAATCAGAACACACAGAACATATTTTGAACTGATTACCATGAAAAATTTGCTAAATACTCAAAGCCAAACAAATGTGGATTAAAAAACAAAACAAAACAAAAAACAAAAACAACCAAGCAAAATCTCTTCACATCCATATCTAGTTACAGTATAGCCAACTGGTTAATAATTAAGCAATATTCAGATTGAAGTTCTATAAGTTCTTCATAGGCCATCATGAGCCTCCCAAGACCTTCTTTTTCTTTTTAGGTGTGAGGTTTGAGATAATATCTATTAATTTTTTTAAACATGTACGCCCTTTGACTTAACAACTTAACTTTCACTATACAGATCCTTATATGCTTTGGCAAAGTGATATATGTAAGCTATTCAATTCAGAATTGTTTATAATAGCAAGGAACAAAAAACAATGCACATGTCTTCCAATAGGAGATGGGTTATATAAACTGCAGCACATCCAGATTCACTCCTGCTTTAACTGCCCATTCATTTCCATTAGTTCTCCAACCCAGAAGATACCTCAGGTCAATCCTTCAGTGACATAATCTCCTTAATTTTTCCTGGTTTTTCTTCATCACAATCGTCATTACACACTTATGTGATCGATAATGTGTATGTGTGTTTTGTTTTGTTGTTTTGGTCTTTTTTGGTCTGTTTCCTTCACTATTTTATGAAAAAAAAAGCTGCAGCTTCTTGCCCACACATCCCACCAGTGGAAGACAATATAGGTTAACCCCCTGAATATTTTATAAGTCCCTGGCAGACAGAAAATGCCATAGATGTGTAGTGTGCAAAGCCTGGCGATCTCAGTGCGTGGTATGGTAAGTTTCCATTATATCAAGCGCTCTGATTTTTCATCTGTGTGGGCTGTTAGGGAAAAGGATCAAGTTAGCATCTGAGAAGACTTGGACTCTGTAATGATGCCAAAGAGAAAATAAATTGGCCCAACTAGATGTTGTTCTGGACAGCAATTAGGTGGGCAAGGGCACAGTATTCAAAAAGGTGTTTCTAGCTAAGTCGTACTTATTATAGGCAACTCAGTCTGGTAGAGAATGCATAGGAGCTGAAATGGAGAAAACAGTCATATGAAGGAGGGCTGGAGAAGCTCATCATAGTACCAGGGGACCCACATTCCAACTAAAGTTTAGGAACAGGCACCAGCTCTAGCGGTATTTAGACAAGCTAACCAGATAGAATGCAAAAAATAGTAGTCCTTGGTGAATATTGAGTGCTAAACACTAGAGAAGCAACGTGTACAGAAACATGGGCTGGAAAGAAGCTAATATTTATTAAAAACCCATTTCTATGCTTTGCTCATGAAAATGGAGGGGCTGGGTGGGGAAATAAAGTGTGAGCACTTAATTCTCTCTTGTCCCAGTGAATCCTCAAGTCTAGGTGGCAAGGTTCTCTCTAGCACAGGGGAACTTTTCACACACCCTGGCCTTTTCAGGCTTAGTAATACTCCCTGTGAGTATTCTAGAGTCATGTAAGAAAGTGCTGCATGGAGATCTACCTTCCTCCACCAATGCTGCAGTCACAGGCTCAGAATGGGGGGTTGTCTTCGTTCTTCTCCTGCAAGTAGTATGTATGGAGTTAGAGGAGATGATATCACTTGTTCTCATTTTTTCATCATAGTCCCTTTGACTGTGGATCTTTGGTGAAGGATAATGTTTTGAAACAGTTCAATATTAAAATGCTATTTTCCGTAAAGTAACCATTTATAATTTATAATATATATAAATTATATATGTAATAATTATATATTTTATATATAATATTTATATATGATTATAAATATAATAATTTATAATTTATAATAATTTATAAAGGTTAATCCATAATGGACAGGACAGTAATTCAACCTCATTACTGATATAAGTTTAAAGGGTTGGTCTGGGAATCTAACTTTTTAAACATAGTTTCAAAGGGAGCATAAGTTCTGAGTTCCAAATATAATTTCAAAAGAGTTTTACAGGATCCTCTGTTTTTTATGTCAATGCCACCTTTATTTATGTTAGCTTCCAGTTTTTATTAGGCTTAATAAAGTAGTACTCAAAACAGTTTGTTAAACAACTAAAACAAACACAAACTTGGCTGCCTGACACTTGACTGTTTAGTCCTCTGAATAAAACTGAAAGCTATTCTCATTCAGCGTCACTCCCCACATACACATACCTTCGAGACAGCGGAAGCAGCCTCGCTTGCTGTCCTCACTCCGAAACCCACGAGACTAAGAGAAAAAGAAAAGCAAAGCCTCAAGTCTGAGGTCTTTTATTCAACCCCATGACCTATGATAACATAAAGAAATTCATTTTCTGTGTAGTGAGACCTCATTTCCTAAAAGATAAGCGTCCTATGTATTGAAATGTCCTCTATCCCCTTAGGGCATAGACACCCCAAACTTGAGAATGCTATTTCTGTCTATCCTGAGTATACATTCTTTGGAAAGTCTCTTAACATTTCCGTGCCTGCCTTTGCCCTTCTGCAAATTAATCTTGTAATACCCATTTCGAAAGAGTGATAGGGAGCTTTTGACATGTGTAACAAGGACTTTGAGATCCTCAGATGAAAGAAGCCTCAGATGTACAAAAGCATTATCCTTATTGCGTGTGCATTTTCTCCTATGGTCTAACTGAGGGGAGGGATTAGGGGAGATTAATTGTGCATATGATCTGTCTAATCGGTTAAGGAGAGCGCGGAATGCTTATGACCTTCAGGAACACCAAATAAAACAGCATGTGCCAAGCCAGTTTCCTGAGTTTAGTTTATTGTTTCAGCAGAGGTTAAGCTAGGGGAGTGATGAAAGTGCTTGAGTTTTGAGACAATACAATTGAAGAGAGGCAGAAAGGTAAAAGCCTTGGAAACAATGTATGCATATAAAGTGAATAAATACAGCAATGATCTTGGGCCTTGTGAAAAAAATTTTTTAATTCCATTTTTATTCTGCTTATTCAGTGCGCTTTGTGAGGTAAAGAAACACATTAGTTCTGATTTCACTCCCTCTGAAATGAATTTAGAAACAGAGGCCACTTCCTTTAATCTTTCCAATTCCTGCATTCTTCAGTTATAGATAAGTTTCAATAATAGGTGCTCAGTTCCTCTAGCCTATTGAGAGAGATGTATTAGACAAATAGAAAGAACTTCCCTTGGAGAGAAAGCCATAATTATTGTTCCAAAGGTCAATAAAGTTAGAGAAATTGTTAATCACAAAGAATTAAATTGCACTGTGAGTCCTGCCCTTCAGCTTTGCAAGTTCTTTTCAAGTCCATCAACCAATCAAGAAGGAGAGTAATGTGCTTTCTTTGGCTTAGTGAATATTACAAAATGTTATTACTTTCCTTTCCTAATAACCGCATTGTCCTTTAACTTTTAATCACGCTTCACCTATCCATTCACACATATGCTCTTAAGTCAGGTTATATTATATCAACATGAGCTCAATAGGACAGCAGTTTGGAAGGAGTTATACTCTCTTCATTTGCTCCCCATGTATGTCCCAAACTCACACGCACACATTATCTGACTTCTCTCTTTCTTACTCCTTAAATGCCTTAAGCTTTCGAGCCTCAAATGTTGTCAATATCTTATACTTAATAATCACAACTGTGTGCCTATATATTTTTTTAATTGTAAACAAAATACCATTTTGTCCATAAATTGTGTCCAGTGTAAAATGATTTTATATATTGGAATACCTCTAAGTATCATTTTGATGACTAACACATTAAAACATCTTGGTAAAAAGAAGTGGGAAAACATGTAAGGTGATAGAGATACAAAGCTAGAGCATCCAATTACTTTTCATAGCAGATGCCAGTACTATTTTAAAACATAAGTCATTAATTTACCTGTAGAACTATGGTGGGGTCATATGCACCCACACCTCACATGATACTTGTCGCTTATATCATTTACTTTTACATAGAAGTAAAAGAGCTTTGGGCTTTCATATATGTTACAAAAGTAGTATGATAGGGTATCACACAAAGACATGTTGGTTGTCTCTCAGGACATCCGTACCTGGGATTCTTGCATGACAATATCACTACTGCTAAGCGACTGTCATTTTTACTATGTAATTTACTATTCATTCATATTGTGACTATACAAAAATATTCATAGTATACAGAACATATAATTTTAGATATAAATTGACCTTCCAAAGTATGTATAAACCATGTCCATAGCATATATACTATATAATGTGTCAAAATTTTTATAGAGCTTTGGAGTTAGAAAATGCTTTTACGTATTATATATGATACATTTAAGATGTGGGCAGCAGTTTATAGATGATCTCTGAGTTAATTGTAGAACTGATAAGATGCAGAAGATGAACTTATCCTATGTGTTCAGACACAAATGCTCTCTCTCCAATCTCACGCTATTTCTCAATTGTGGGGATAGCAATACAATGGAACTTGCTGAAGAAATGGAAACTGAATAGGTACAATTACCTAGGGTCTTTAGAGGCTCCAAATTATTCTACCGTAAAGGAGTTAGAAACTGTCACTGTTTCCGAAACTAAGGAGAGGTAAGAGCAAATTCTTCTCCTTCCTGTATCTTACTAGTTATATAGAGACCTAGATACGTGGTGAAGATCTAAAGAGAAAATGACAATGGTTTGTAAGCATTCATCTATAAATAAAAATATGAAAGTCATTATTATAACTAAAATTTTTGAAGAGATTATTAATTGAATGTAGCCATACCACTCACTGTATTAGAGGTGCTGTGAGGATTAATACAAGTGATGTATATCAAATTCTTATCGCATTCCCTGATTCACAACAAACACAAAATACTTATTATACTTCATCACCATTACCATCACCAGCATCAGCATCACTGGAATTATTATAGCTTTACTTGAGAATTTTAAATTCTAAAGCGTGAGGACTCAGCTATTAGATATTATTTTTAAAGACTTATTCTGGATTAGAATTATGTACTTAGGAACAAAGGAAATAGTGATGCCATATTACTGAGTAAGCTCAGAAATCGGAGTCTGAGACAATAAACACATAAACAATGAAAGTGAGGTTATAAGTCCCAGCAGTTAGTCCACAGGGCAGATCTTTGTCTGATTTGTGAATTAACTCTAGCTTGCCCAACCAGCAACCTCATTGAATGTTATCATATTTATCAGCATAAAAGCAGAATGATGGCTATAGGAATGAGGAATGCTGACTACCTTCTCCAACTAGACACCTGAGCAATGCTCATTTAACTTCATCTTTTATATGTACTAGAAACAGAAGGTCTTTCTGGTAAGGCTACTTACTAGACATCTCCTGCACACCCACACGCACACCTGTAGAACACTAGAGATAAGGTTGCCCTTTTTTCCAGGTTGGCCTTATGTCTAGGCACTATAGTGGTTTTTGAATTTGCATGAACTGAGTGGCATTGTCATGGCCTCCCAGTCTGAAATGTTCTTCTCTACACTATGCCTACAGTCCCACTATTAATGTTTTATTTATCTGTGTTAAGTGTTGCCCTCTCCCACTGTCTTCATTAGAATGCAAATAATACTGAAACAAACATCACATTAAATAAGTATGAATATGTTTATTAGATCAATTTCCTTTTACAAGAGACAGTAGGCGAAAGGAGAGTGCTGGCTGCCCAGGACAGGAGGACATTGAAGTGAAGGTAAAGGGTTTAACCAGAAGGTTAACTTAACCTTGATGCCAGAGCAAAGGTAATAAAAAAAGATGGCACAGTTAAGTTCTCCTAAGCCACTGTGTCTGCCACTCAGGTTTTGTTTTTTACACCTCTGGATACCGTGGCTTTATTTAATTCCCTAATGCTACAGAACCATTTCAGAGTCCAATGAATAAATGTCACACTCTTTGCTTTCTGGTTATGGAACTGACTCCAGTGCCCTCTGAAGATACAACAATCAGTTAGCTCCCGGCATTTAGAGGAATAAACTACGTATTAATAAATATTAAATACTAAGATAAATTAGCAAGTACTGGGTCATTTTGATTCATGCAAGCTATAACATTTATATATATATACGTATATGTTTATATTTTAGGGTACATGAATCAGAATGCATACGACTGCTAGTAATTTATCTTGATTTTTAGTATTTATTAATGTATAATACTAATAAATTTTAGTGCATACACTTATAAATTTTAATATATATTTGTACCGAGTGTGAGTAAAGTGAGTAAATATTGGAAATAAAAAGAGCAAAATGATAAATGCAACTCCATCTACACATTAAAGTTTGTTTTATGAATTTAACAACCTTGCAATGTCAAAGCCTAGTTTTTAAAGTCTATTGTATTTTCATTCCTGTCCTGTTTTTCTGTTGAAGTCATTGCAGAAATACTGATATTTCTATCAGAGGGGCAAATACTTAAGGGTGAAATAATCTAGACCTTGAAATTGCTGGAGCAGTTCTCTACAGTTTTGCAGATGGTTCATGTAAAAAGGTACAGAAGGCAAATCATGCAGGTGATAGTTCCATTATCCTATTTCTGTGTCATTCACCTTTTCCTAATTCTGTTACCTACTCCCACTGAATCTAAGTCTTAAAATAAGTCTGAAGAAGTTATTGCTGCTGTGGGACAGATGACAAAGGGAAGGACCAAGGAGACTTAAATTTCATTCAGGGACCAAAAAAAATGGGAGGAAGTTGGATAGGTTTTTAATCTAACTGGATTGTAGGTGTGTGTTTGGAAGAAGAGAACCCTCTGAAGCAGGGAGCTAAATGACTGGTTCAGGATTAGAGATCTTATATTGAGGCACTACTGTGACAAATAAATTGTACTCTCAACTCCTGCATCATAAACAGAAATGGGGTTTCTACTATTCTTGTGAGAGATAAGAAAATAGGTATTTAGAGAGGGCAAGCGATTAAGTAAAGATTTTGATATGGTTTGGTTGTGTCCCCACCCAAATCTCATCTTGGATTGTAGCTCCCATAATTCCCATGTGTTGTGGGAGGGACCTGGTGGGAGATAATTGAATCATTGTGTGGTTTTCCCCATCCTGTTCTTGTGGTAGTAAATAAGTCTCACAAGAACTGACGGTTTTATAAGGGGAAACTCCTTTCACTTGGTCCTCATTCTCTCTCTTGCTTGCCAAAAGATGTACCTTCTGCCTGAGGCCATGATTGGGAGCCACGTGGAACTGTGAGTCCATCAAACCTCTTTTTCTTTCTTTATAAGTTACCCAGTCTCGGATATGTCTTTATCAGCAGGGTGAAAACGGACTAATACAAATGTGAAATCCGGTACCTTATTTCTAGATCTGTTTTTCAGAAGTTTGTAGGGTGTATGAATACATGGACGAATGAATGTCAGAGTTTAAAATAAACATAATAG
Source organism: Macaca mulatta (assembly GCF_049350105.2). Lineage (NCBI taxonomy): Eukaryota > Metazoa > Chordata > Mammalia > Primates > Cercopithecidae > Macaca > Macaca mulatta. Next base: position 52,032,302 of record NC_133423.1, on the reverse strand, counting down.
TAGTAAGATAAATATAAAGAAGAGTAAACTACCTGTGGTTTATATTTGAAAATCACATATGTGTGTGAAATGTTTATTTACAGCTATAATTATTATATTGACAGTTTTATGCTACATATAGGGATATATGTTTATATCATTCATAACTACATCAATATACACTAACTCATCAAACAATTCAACATTTGTTAGGTATCTACTATGTACCAACCATTTTATTAGATATAGTTCCTAGAACTGTGAACGTGGTACCAATTTTCATGTTAGTTGCAATGACAATGACAACAAACACAAAAATATCAACAGCAATATATGCAACCTAGTCAGATTTCCAAAACACTTTCACCCACATTGTTGCCTTTGATTATAATGACAACCAAATAGAATGTCATTATTATCCCCATTTTACATGTAAAGAAACCAGGACTCTTGACCAAAGTCACATGTAAGTCTTAGAACTCATTAATACTAAAGATATTTCAAAATATTTATCTTAATTATTTTTACCAGGCCACTTACTCTTTATGTAGCAATAGCTATAGCATTCTATGTTGACTAAAAGGAAAGAAAACAAGGGAAGAGGAATAAACTGCATTTAACTGCTCCATTGATCTTTTTAAATTAATCCACTAGGCTTCCTTTTAGTTCTGCTTTGAATTATTAGTTAACATCATATTCTTTACCCACTAAATGATGAATTATTCTATAAGACTGATGGAGAATAAGCCTTAGATAGAAACCTAAGATGTCCAAACCACGTACACATTTGAAAATTTTCGTTCTAATCCCTTTATATAAGAAGAAGCGTAATTTGAGAAAGGGCATAATTTTTTAAGTAGGTACATGCTTTCAGTTGCTAATGTATTTTTAAAAGCCAAAGATTAACCCTTGGTTTTATAGATATTGGCCAGAATACGCACATATGTACACCTACATGCATGCGCATATGACCAGACATACGTGCGCATATACATCCACGTAATATTGGAATACAATGTTAAACCCATAGTCCTTATCACTCTCATGGAACTACCTTTTCATTCATTTGCTGACTGGATTCCCCTAGAGGGTGACAAAAGACGAGATATGTAGCTATCCTCAATTTGAACATATGGCTTGGCATTGCTTATAGTGACCTTGTGTTAGCTCTTAGCCAGCTTTGCCTGGCCAGCCAGCCAGCTATTCTTGACTTCACTATGGTCATCAGGGTCTAATGTCTCCTTAATGATAACCTTGTCTCATTCCTGGCATGTTAATGGCCTCACCTCAGGAGACAGCTTCACATCTTGGCTGAAACACGAGTTCCCTTAGCTTAAAAGATTAATCAGAAGCTTGCAGCTAATAATAGACTGCCCTTCCCACTCCCATTTTAGTACCTGAAGACAAGAACAGGTTGATAAGTATTATTATTGAGTCACAGACTTTGAATCATCCTCAAAAGGTCATTTAGTCAATCCCCTCTTCTCCTAGAATTACTGCATATAAACCATCCCAATAACTGATCATTCACTTACAGTTGATTTAAAAAACCCCTCTGTGTCCCGGCTAGTTGCTCCCAGTTTCTTTTTGCCAGAAGTCAAAAGAGGAAGTAGAAACACAGTTACAGAAGTGCAATTGTTAGTGTTACCTAGATAGTTCTTTCCTTCTTTTCAGGCATTAAAGTAGCAAAATGGGCATCTATTGGCCCTGACTTCAGAAGGCATATGGGTAAATACTACTTCCCTGGGAATAGAACCGTTAGCTTTGAGAGCTGGAAGGGAAATAAGTTCTAAATATTTCTCTCTCAATTTATAGATGTACAAAGAAGGGTAGCAAGAGAGCCACAATCCTACACACAGGGGATTTTAATCTATAATTTTGCAGTTTCACAAGAGAGAATCTATATGTAAGAACAGATATACATTCACAGTTAAGACGACTTCATCTTAAAAACAAACAGCAAAATTTATTGAGTATAATTTTGTCAGGGGTGAGTATTAGAGTAGGTTTACTTTGAGTTGATGTTAACTTCCTTTCCAATATCTTAAGTACCTCCTCTAGAAACAAGGATAGAAAATAATGAGCCTCAAGTCTGTAACGAAACGTTGATAATTCATCTTCCGTAGTCATTCATATAGGTTTAGTCATTGTCTTATAGAGAATAAGAGCAATGGTAATGTTGACGTGCAGTTAGAAATTTCATCTATTCTCTTTTTAAGTCTAAAAGTAGGAAGAAAACAAGGAAGCATTAGTTGGTTACGACTGTAAATAAAAATTTCTGATTAAAAATTTCAATCTTCTTTTTTTGGAGATTTCCACAAAAGGCAGAGTACATTGTCCCAAGACAGCAATTTCTGGATTCAGTTATGTGTGTGTGTGTGTGTGTGTGTGTGTGTGTGTATCTATCTATCTATATATATATAACCTTATTCTGCTTCGGAGTGAAAATGAAGATTTCTGATCTTAGCCTCTCATCAAATATCAGGGTTTAACAACTGCACTACCATGTATGAGGGCAGGAGACTTAGAGTATGTCACGGGACCTGAATTCAGCCCTATGAGTAGGATTTAAAAACAATATAATAAAATGAAACAGCTCAGAGCACTTAATTAACTTTAAAACATCACAGTATCTATAGTTAATATTTGTTATGGGTTGAATTGTATCCCCGCTATATATATATTTCAAACCTATTGCTACTGAAATGCAACCTATTTGCAATAGGATCTTTACAGATATTATTAAGCTAAAAAGGGATCATTAAGGGGGGCTCTAATTCCGTCTGACTGGGGTCTTGATAAAAAGGGAAAGCATGGACACAGACAAGCATGCAGGGAAGACAACGTGAATCGACACACCGAAAAGACAGCCATCTAAAAGAAGGAGGACTGAAGAGATCCTTCCTTCAAAGTCCTCAGAAGTAACCCAAACTCTGCTAATATCTTAATTTTGAATTTCCAGTGAGACAATACATTTCTGTCGTTAAGCCACTCAGTTCATGGTACTTTGTTATGGCTACCCTAGAAGACTAATACAATGTTCTTATCATATTTAAAAAAATATTGTAGAGGGGGTAAGGACCAGGGTCAATTGAAACACAGGAGGATATTTTTAAAATTTTAACTAATTTCCCTAAGTCCTCACACATGTCCCTCTGTGAGAAGGAATATGGAGTATGAAGTTCTGAATGAGAGTCATGCCTCTAGTCACAATCCCCACATTATTTATCCCAGAAGTGGGATTAGTTATGAAACCATAGATCTATGCTTCTTCTTGTATGGCAAAGTATTGTTCATTTTTTAATTTTCAAATACACTTATGATAGATAATTCCTCAGGGAAGGCAAAAATAAAGAGGCTGAGGAAATGTAGAAGCGAGTGGCCAAAATGCATATTATACCCTAAACGATGAAGACATCAGGGACAGAGATAATTCCATCTTTAGTAATATTGTCTGATTCTCCTCTGGGTATGTTACCTCATACCAAACTTTAAAATGTTATGATAGAACTAGCATTTCAAGTAGTTACATCTAAAAGTATATTGAGCCCATACAAACTATTATTGTTTAGAAAAAACAGAAACCAAAAATTGCTGTTGTTTTAGATTTAACCCAGAAATTATTGCCTGTTAAGAAGCACCCCTCAGCAAAAAAAAAAAAGAAAGAAAGAAAGAAAGAAAACCACAAATAAACAATCAAAAACAAGCTTAAACTACAGACCAAGTAATACAAAAGAAGATACGAATGAATTCTGAAACGTCAGCAATATTATGTGTTTGTGAGTTTGGGATCCACAGAAGCAGATTCTGAGGTGAGGATTAGTACGCAAGTGAGCTCTGAAGAGTGGGGAAATGAGGAAAGGAAATGAGATGGAACCAAGCAGGGATAAAACCCCATCCACAGCCTAATCACATAGGAAACCTCTGCATTTAAAGCAGAAGAGCTGAACTTCCATAACCCAGCACCAGTCAGTCATTGGTTGGCTGAGGACCTTGGGCAGGAGGAGTACTATGACTTTGGGTAAAGTAACTGTCTCACACCAAGAGGCATCACTGCAAGGACATCACAATCACAGGTAGATACTGGAAACAAAACATGTTGGGGAGACACTGAGGGCTCATGAAAATGGAAAAAGTGATCTTAGGGAATCCAGATGGCATAACAATAGCTACAATGGCTACTACTGTGGGTTATATTTTTGATAATTTCTCGAATCATTTCTTGTTGAGATAAAATGTGGCAATGAGGGACCATTACACGGCAGGTTTTGAGATGTCTGTTCAGAAACTCCAAGGAAATGAACTCCTATTTGTGTCACCTGATAACTCCATTCATTTTTGGTTTGGCTTTTATTTTGTTTTCATTAATTACCATGTATAAGGAGGAAATGAAATATGTTTGTACCGTTTTCAATATAATAAACAAAATGCTTGTGTGCCCACAACTTAGATTAAGAAATAGAGCACTACAGGAAACTTAGATGCCACTCCATGCCCTTCTCTCTTCACACCCTGCTCCTTGCCTAGGGAGGTTGACATTTTGTGGATAGTTTTACCATTTTCTTTAGTGTTTTCATCTTTATTTAGATTCCAATATGACGCATTGTTTCATTTGGCAGTCTTTGGACCATAATACCATTTTAATTATAAACTATCTATCCTCTCAGAACATGCTGCTTTGCTCAACATCATGTATTTAGCTTCTTTTATTGACAACCGTAAATGTGTTTCATTCTACAGTTGATGTGCACATGAGTTGTTTCCAGTTCTTGCCATTACCAACAATATTGTTCCTCTGAAAATCCCTGTATCTTTGTCTGGGTGCACCTGTGCAAGACAATATCTAGAGCAACACTTAGGTGTTCATTAGTTGTTCCATTAGTTCTTGGCAATACTTGATATGATCAGATTTTCTCCTTCCAGCTATTCTGTTGGATTTAAATCTGCATTTCCCATATAGTAATTAGATGGAGCATGCTTTTATAGTTTTATTGGCCCTTTGGGTTTTCTCTTCTGTGAATTATATGTTCAAATCTGTTGACAATTTCTATTAGGTTATTTTCTAGGAGTATTAAAAATGTATTTGAACAGTTACATATGGTCAATTTTATATGTTACCAATATGTTTTCCCAATTGGAAATTTTTTTTTTCTTTTTATGGTGTTTTGGTTGTTTACAAATGAAAGTTCTCTATTTAAATGAATCGTTTCTTTGATGTTCCCTCTTTGGGTTATTCTATGAAAATGTGTACTGTTTTGTTTCTTTCCCTGTGCTGATAGAGGTCATCTTTTTATCATCTTCTAAGGATATTATAATTTTATCATTTACAGTTAGCTTTTTAATCCATCTGTAAATCATTTTTAAATGACTCTTGATTTATTTAAATAGTTAAAGAAGATCTGATGTTTTTCACATTTAAATTGTATCTTTCACCAAGATCTTCATTTTACCGAATCCCACGAAGTAAAACTATGTTTTAAAATACGTTATCCTTCCAGAGTGATGAATTGTACCTCTGTTATCTCTACTGCAATCCAGTCTCTTTACTTACCCTAAAAGCAGAACAGAACTGCCAGTGCTTGTCTGTACTTTGTGTTTTGAGTAAATTAGGCAGTTCGTTAATTATGCTCTCCTTTATCCAGAGATCATTTATGCAGACTTCTCTCTAGTTGTATCCTTACTAAAAAAGCAAATTGAAGTTTCAGAAAGGTGAAGGAGAATTAGGAGTGAGAGAAGTTATTAATAAAATGCAAAATCTGATATATATCTTCTTAGAGATGAATGACTTCCAGATGCCATTTTGACTATTTTATGGCACACACATACACACACACACATCACCAAAGGAGAAGGATAGTATGTTTTGATGTTATATATTTCAAAGAGCCAAAAGGATATAGACAAAGTAGCAGGAGAAGATTCTCTTGTCTTCATTCTAAACTGAAATTGTATAGTATCTATTATACACATTAACTGACTGCATTATTGCTTATCATTTTTGGAAACTAGTATAATTGATATAATAAATAGTTTCCAGCTGATATTAGTGAATCTCAGAGTATGTCATGTAGATGGAGTGAAGTCTTTGAATTTATAGTTAGAGACCTAAGTAATGACAAAACTTTGCCACCCACCCGTCCTAAGTGTGAAATGTGTAGTGAATGAATAAATCAATGAATGGAAGAATGAATACTAAATGGCAATATAAAAGTGAGCCACCAGTTTATGAATTAAATTGTTATAGAACAAAGGTGATCTATCTGTTACAAGTGTTACTGCTGCTTCTAAGTGTTCAAGCAGTAGAGCTTTGCCTGTTAGAGTTCTTGTCATGGTCTTTTTACCAGTAAAGATTTTATTTTTTTAAGTAATTTATAGAGAGCCTTGGTATTTTGGTACAAGAGTTTCATTGGATTCTGCAGAAGGAAAATAAAATATTCCAAAAAAGGATGGAAAAGAAAACATCTTTACCTAAAGCTTTTTTATTTCTTTTTTTCTTCACATTCCAGGGCATCAAAATGCTTATCATTATTATTATTTGTTTCATACACTGTATGTTTATCAAACTAAGTTTCTCTGTCACAGCTGGAATAATCAGGATTTCTTTTGTTGCTTATAATAAATAAATACTCAATTGTGAGAATGTCCTCAGGGAAAGTTCATTAAAAAAGAAATGAAAATGCTGAGAAATAAATGGTTATTTTGATTGTACTTGTTTTGATACAATATGCAAAAATGTAATTTGGTTCTGTAATGTGTGGAATGCAAGGGAAAAAAATTTAAGATGGAGAAATGGAAAAGATGCTGCATTTATTAAGTTATTTCAATTATCTTTTTGTTTCTGGGGGTGGGAGAGTTTAGGTTCAAAATATCATTTTAGAATAAAATGTGAATATAGCTAAAAGGAAAAAAGAGCAAAATACATAAATGGAAATATTAAGTGATCAATGGATAAAATTGGGCACATTTCTAGCATTTGACAGATGCTTTCTTAGATTTAATGCTTAGGTATTTGGATTTCTCTCCTTGTTTTGTTTAAAGTCTCTATTAGCAGCCTTATTCCGCAGTTTCCCAGATTATTTTGCGTCCTCCTTATTTTGGCTCAGTGACAAGTAACAACCAGTCAGGGAACATTGCAATAGAGATGTGAATGGCTTGAGGTAAGCGTCTGATATCAGAAGACAATTCTCTTGGTAAAACAATTCCTTTCAGAGATGCAGGATGGGGGAATGAAAATTAACTTTGCTTTTTTCCAGATTTAATTCTCCTTACTTGTCCTCATTCCTCAAGTTCTTTTCTCTTTTATATCTGTCTCCAAAGTAGATTTACATGACAGTTTTGAGACAGTTTGTCTCAAAGTATCTGAATGATAAGGGAAGGTAGAAGTAAACAAAGAAAACAATTAAGACAAAAAATGGCATGAGCCAATGTGCTAAAGAGTGGAGAAACAGGAAGGAGGGATGACAAAGAGAAGGCCAAGTGGATCACTGAATTCAGAAGGCATTAGGGTCCACTGAAAGACCACTAGGATGGAAGAGGAATGGAAATTGAGAGTGCTGATTTCCACTCCCTAAGATTTGCCCTCCAGTCACTTCTTTACATAATTCATCAAATCTAACTCTTAATTGCCATCTCTGAATGTCCACGTTAAGATAATATGGGCAAGTAGATAATACTTACTGGCAGTGTAATACTATATTTAAAACACATGCACACACACACACACACACACACACAAACAAATGCACTAGAACATCTCAGTGAAAGAGAATTGGGGAAATATGTGGTTAACCAAGGACTGTGGGGCCAAATTTGATCAGCAGTTTGTAAACTTTGAAAATATTTTTCTGGTCATATAGTCTTAAAAATATAGTAAGAGCACCCAAGGTGAGGAAATCGAGGTGGGGCATTTTGATGACAAAACAAGAGAGAGAGAATTAAAACAGAAAGGACAAAATAGATGTATGAAATATTTCTTCTATATTGAATACTGTAAAGCACTGAGTATGTTTACACTGTGGAGGAGAAAAGGACATGACATATGCCTTGCGTAGTCATCAAGAAATTATTTCTTGTAGTGCAATGTACCCCACTACCAATGAACAGAAATACAACTTCAGAGGGCAAGAGGGGATGTGAGAAATAAAAAAAGGAGTTGGAGAAAGAAAATAAATGATTCTTGAGTGGCTAAACAAGGGACAAAAGACAAAACCTTTTCTAGAGGTAAAGAAAGAGTACAAAAATAAAAAAATATAATGCACATTGTTTTAAAAAATTATACAAGCAAAATATTTGGATTAGTAGAGGAGTTGATTTTAGTTTTCCAAAGGAGGGACAATATTAGAGCATGTCTATTCATGGAAGGGAGATGGATTCGGAAATTATCAACAGAAAAGTTGAAAATCCATGGTGGAGTCAACTATAACAATTTGGTTTAAATAACCAATGGATGACTTTAAGTAGAACATTATCTCAAAAAACAAAAACAAACAAACAAAAAAACCTAGCACCCATCATAAAACCTGGCACATAATTGATGTTCAATGAAGTGATGACATGAATGAATCAATGAATGAATGAAAAACCAAGTAAATATTAAAAATAATTGCAAAAACTGCATTTACTTTGACACTAAACTAATAAGCATGGCACATTAGAGATAAAAGAATGATGGTGACAATATGGAAGTACAGACATGACCTAGAGTCAAGGAAGCTTGCAAGAGGCCATTACAGAAAACCAAATGAGAGAAAAGTTTGGTGATAAGGAAAGAAAGAAGAAGGAGCTGAGAAGGAGTACAAGAGACCTATGATACTCCTAAAGGAGTGCTATAAAAGCCTGGCTGTCTGGAGATAGAACTGATTTAGAAGGAATTATGGTAAGTTTGATATCAGAGACAATTATGTTAGCTGACACTGAAAATGTATAGCTGACAGTTGGAGATATAAGACTCAATCTTGGTACAAACTTTAATCTGGGGATCTTTTTGTAAAATGCTAACACAGAGGTTGACTAGACCATGAGAATGGATGTTGTGTACTTGAAAAGAGAGAACAGAGAACAAAGGGCTGAGTCTTGGGATATATTTATGACCCATATGATGGGTCCCAATCAAAATAATGGAAACCCTCTGTCAACTGGCAAAAGTAGGCTGGCTTGGATCTTTGGTTTGCTGTGTTTGTTCAGTGGAGAGATATCTTTAGAAAAAACTACTTTGAAATTGATATGTACTGCTAATGACTGACTGCATAACTTGCACGTAAGCAAGTTGTGTAGGTAAGTCAGTTATTTATTTCATATTATAGAAGAGACTCCTGATTGAACTGCGAACATTCTCTTTGGGATTGCTTGGTAAGGCCCATCTACCTGGACTTGTATGTGTTATGTATTCTTAGTATAATCTCTCTTTCCTCACATATTTAAAAAATATATATCAACTCCTTGTTTATAAGCACACATACAACTAGAAGGAACATATTTCATTTGATGTTTTGGAAAGAACTTTTTTTAAAGTACAAATAACCAGAGTTAGCTAATTTCTTTAATTAAGCATTTGCCATACGAAATTTTTTAAACTGAAATCTTGAGTGGAAACCAGTATCTTCAAACAAATTAAACATTTAGAATTATAAACCAGAAGAAGTTACAACAGTATTATTTTCACAAGCCGAGATCGTATGATGGTGGTGGTGGTGGCAACAGGAGGAAGGGCTGGGGGTAAAATCTAAAAACCCAGTGATACTTAAATCAGGGAAGTATAACAAATGAAGGGAGAGAGCGTATTTAAAATTCAGGAGGGTGATCACAAAATTTAGGGATTGACAATAATGCTGCCTAGTGTTTTTGAAGCCTCACTTTTGCTTGTCAAATCCCTACTTCAAAGTTTTTCTTTCTCATATGGCACTACTAGTAGAATGTTTTAGGTAGTATTCCTGGCGATACTTCACATTTGCGCACTTAATCAAATATACCAAATAAACAGAACTCTCTGTATGTTAAGAGAAATACATAGGAAAAAATGCCTAAACGTTTTGGATTATTTCCTTCCCCCCGCCACCGCCCCCTACCCCATGTAACATTTAGCTGTCTGGACGTCTGGACTAAGGATATTTAATTTGGGGCTTATCATAAGCCAGAAGTATCTATGAACTAATTATCTATGAACTAATACATGAACTAAGTATCTATGAACTAATCACTAATCATTTATGTGATTCATGTTAAAAACTTGGGAAACATGTGCATATCTTGAGTTGGCTCTAATTAATCAGAATGGAGGAAAAAAATCCAAAGTGCCCCTAGTCCCTCTTCCAAAGCAGTGAGGTGATACTGGATTTCTAACATGCTATTAGTTATATCTCATACAGAATGAGCACATCGACACCAGGGACTCCTCCCATTCCTCACCTGATTCACTGCTAAATGCAGAGGTGCTTTGAATGTAGAACACAGATATTTTCCGTAGATTTTTCTCCAGTGTAAGACCTTACAAGGAGAAGGAGGATTGCTGTGATGTTTTCATATCCAAGAAGGCACATTTCTTCAACCACAGGATCCAAAGACATTAACTTCATTACTTTTATTAAAGTTTGACTTGGGCTGAGACCTTCAAAATCCTTACTCTTCGACAGCTGTTTGGTGGTTTGTTTAGGACTTCACTGGGCAGTCTCAGCACAGTTCCTCCTGGACAAGTGTCAGCATCTCCTCCAAATCTCTGTCATCCTCTGCCTTAATTGGCTCCATTAACAGGTGTTATCAGGCCAAAAAATGAGGATTCAACTGATTCATCACTTCCTGAGGCCTAATGTCAAAGATAGCAGCATTTGGAACACACTGGGGGTGAAGAAGAAGCTGGGAAATATTAAAATACTTCTCAATCCATTCTGCTTTAGTTGGTAAAGTATAATAATGGATGAATTGATTAAAATTTGAACCCTAGCCTTAAATCAAATGCTAGAATAAGCATGGGATCTTAGTTTTCTTTAACTCTCTTTTCTTTTATTGTGAGTGCTGCCAATGAATAGATTACCATTACTACTAATTCTGAAATATTTTTGTGCTTGCATTATATCAGACGTTATTTATTCAGCTTTGCATAAGACCATATTGTTATCCTTATTTTTGTGTTGAATAAGCTTAAGATCAAGAAATTAAAAGTCTTGTCAAAAATTTTACAAAGACAGATAGCAGACTGGTAGTTTCCTTGTCTGGGGGTGGGAATGGGAATTCCTTATACCTGGGCATGAGGAGTCTCACTGGGGTAATGAAAATATTCTAAAAGTGATTTATGTTGATGGGTGCACCACTCAGTACATTCACCAAAATTTGTTGAAATGTATACTTGAATAGGGTAAATTTTATGTTGTCCAAAATATACATCAAATAAGCTACTTAAGAAAAAAACAATCTTAACAAAAGTTACATCATTACATCTTCCCATTCTAACCCTGGGTTCTTGCATATGTAGTGCAATGCAGCAGCTCTAGGCAAGTATGGAGGATCTGGTTCCTCCCCTTGTTTGCTAAAGGATATTGGGCAATTTATGCAACTCTCCGGGCAGTAGTTTTGTCAATTAAATAAAGTCACTGGACTAGTTATGTGTCTTGACAATCTTGTATTAATTCCAAGAATACTTAATTTTAACTGAGCAGGATATCTTTGAATTGACATAAAATAGTATAATATGTATAAAAACAATTGCATATAAATATTATGATCGAGGAAAGAAAAATGAAAATCCTCGTTATCACTTGGTGGCACTATGAGGAATTAATTTCTTTGTTATTTTATTTTGAAACTATTATAAAATAAATATGTATTCAAAAAGAAAATAAATTTTATTTAAAAAATTAACAACTGTGTAAGGACATTTGATAAAGACATTTTCAGTGCAGAATCCTAATGGGGAAGTTGTGATATACTGGAGCAGAATTAAAATTCAGATGTCTTTTTTTTGCATTACATCTGAAATAAAAGGTCCAAAAATTTGTGTAACTATTTATGTAACAGCAAGTCTGAGTTTTGTTTGGTTGTCTGGTTTTCTTAGTAGTTTCATTGGTGGCTTAATAATTTATAAATACACAGAGGGTGGTCCTGAGATGTAGTTAAATGTCTAAAATTTCTATAAAGCACACTAATCTACAACTGCACAGAAACATGTGTAGCTATGATAGGTAAATTATATGAACAGAATAAAAGAGAGACCTAATTTTAAATCCATTCTAAATTATAAACATTCTTTTCTTTAAGCAAATACAATATAAAATTAAATAAAGTTATAGGAGAAATATTAATAGGGGAGTAATTTTTCCTCAAATTATATTCAAATTAATTTACATTTTATATTTACTTTTAATATCACACACTTTCTTCATCATTTTCAAATAAGATTTAATTTAGATGAATTCAATTTGTATCTCATATTTTAATTTCAAAATATGTCCATTGTCTACAGTGAGGCACATCCCACTCTGAATTACATGTTAAATTCTGTGGTGTCAATAGGAATGCAGCAAATAAGGCATCTTGTAGCAGAGAAGGGAGAAAGAAAGGCTCTGAGACTCAGTGAAAGCAGCAAGATCATGAATAAATCTATGTGATGTCAAATACTTGGAATAAAGATGAGCATCTCAGACACATGAGCATACGTATCATATCTCTAAAATTTTGGCCATAGGAATATGAATATAAGGATGGTGGAATGTGTTTACATTTCATTCAGATTTTAGCTTAAAGACTGCTTTGAGAACAGATCCAGATGTAGCATCACAATGCATGAGATTAACTCATGTTTAAAATAATTATTTATGTGATATATGTAAATACAATTTCACATGTCATCCTTAATTGTTACTTCTGCTCTATGGGTTAACTAAGCGAATTAATCATAGTCATTAAATCCAAAACTACTAGAAACATTAGATACTAAATACTAAACATTACTAGAAACAAAAGGAGCACTATAGGGAAAAAATCGCAGAAAGAGTCATGGCCTTCAGAAGAGGAACACAGTCAAATTTCAACCCAGCAGACATGGACCAGGCAAATATAAACCACATTCTGTTCTTGTCTTCCAATGACCTGCCATTCAAACTTAAACAGAAGTCTGAAGGCAAGAGAACCCATTGATAGCAACATCCCAAAATTCAGAGAAGGACAAAGATATCAAGGACTAGCACAACTATGTAGATTATGTTCCTACTTTATTTATTTAGTCATAGATTATGCTTGAGTATGTGAGATAACGTGACATAATATAATCTACATTATATTACGTTATATTACGTCACATTATCTCACATACTCAAGCTCGTGTTCCATGTGAGTTACTTATAGGAATGTCTACACCAAGACCACATGTATGCTACTGTGATAGACAAAACAAAAGGCAGTTGAAATGTTTGAACACTTGCAACATACTAAGCTTTACGGTAAGCATATTACATCTGTACATTATGTCACTAAACATGGTGTTTTTATTCAGAGGACACATGATGAGAAGCAGAATGTGTCCTACAAGAATGAAAAATAGAGGCAAAAATCTCCTTGTCAACTTCACTAGGAAGGACAAATGAGCTGGGCCTTGAAGCCAGTTTAAACATACACAGAAAATGAGATATGTGGATGTGGTCATTATATACAAAAGGCATTTCATGTGGAAAGTCACAGAGGTAGGATATCTTAGAGGAGCAGATAAAGAAAGATTTTGGACCTAAGAAGACATTGAAAGGAATCTTTGGAAATAAGGTTAGAATGGTATACTGAGTTCAGGCCATTGAGTGTCATGGATGCCAGTCAGACCATTTTGGCATTTGTTTTGTGGATATGTAAAGATTTTTTATCAGAGGTGTTATATGAGCAGAGCCAAACGGAAAGTGTTTTACTCTGGAAGCAGATGAAGATATGTTACCCCTTTAGGAATTTAGAACTGGAAATTCTCAGAGCTCACTTCAGGGTCCTCTTCAGTCTTTCCTCTGTTCTCTTTATTGCCAAGTTGTCTCATCCAGTCTGAGACTTTGCTCATCAGACATATGGTAGTGATGTTTCTCACAGTTTCATGTCTTCTAAGCTGAAGACCTACATGGCCAACTGTCTAGTCAACAGCTGCTCTGATTTTTCAAACTCATTTCAGTTCAATATGCCCAAGTAAATGCCTACATACATACACAATATATGGTCCCATTTGAAATAGGCTTCTTTTCTATTCATCATCTAGATCCACCACCAATCCAAGATTATAATTCAGAAACCCAGGAGTCCTTCTAGTTACTTCCTCCTGTCTCTCCAGCTATTTCCAACTCATCACTAAGTGTGCTTAAAGTGATGGATGTCCTGGTAGTCCCCACTCTTTTCTGTCTCTGTGACCCTCAACACCTTCCTTTGACAATCTTAATGGTTTTTTAACCCATCATTTCAGGGGTTCATTGCCCTTCATGTAGCCTCACATCTTCCAGTGCCACAGAAAATAGAAAAGACAACAATTAATGGAAGTAGCATATACAAAGGAAAGTTCTTTTTGTCTTTACAAAATAATGAAATTTGTTTTAAACTAAATATCTGTCTTATTGAGAAATCTGAATATGTATGTCTTGATGTTTCACCTACTGAGGCAGAAGTTGTACAGTCTCAATAGAGTTCATAGAGGATTCTAACTTATCTCCTACAGGCAGACAAATAATAGACCACAGGAAATAAATTTTCTTCTTTCCTTTCTGCAGTGTCAAAAGCCACTTTATGTATTGTAAGGAAATGTTCTTAAAAATTTCACTGGCTGTGATTAATATCTATAAATTTGGTTTTTCAGAAAGCCTATCTTTACATAGCATGACGATAGAGCTATGCTAAATCTCTTCCCTGGAAAAATATTTTCTGTAGTTTCAAAAATCACATTTACCACAATCTTACTTGGAGTTGTTCAGCTGGACCTATTTTTGGTCCTGATAGAAAGTAAATTCTATGATCAATTGAGTGGGGGTTTCATCCTATGGAAATGGCTAGTCTTTCTCATACACTTGAATGGTCTCATTTTACCTGTAATTAACAGTGTTTTCATAATACAAGTAAAATTGAAAGAGGTTCAAATCCTCTTATAGTGTTGATATGCAGAGGTATGTTATTCAAACTATTTTTCTGTGAATGAGAAATAAAATGAATTCATGGTGATCAGTGTTCAGAATGGGAAAATTAGTTAACATTTGAAAAAGAGATCCACGTCTTACATGAAATACCCTGGTTTATTGTAAAATTAAATGTCTGTCTTGTTGAATTGAGCTCTCTGAAAGATACCTCAGGAGTCTTTTGAATTGCCAGAACTGAAACTCATAAACATTCATTAATATAATACTTTGGGAAATATTTTCCCTTTTCCAAAACATTGCAGTTTCTGTAGAAAAAATATTTTTCTGTATCAGGAAGATAAATCCTAATAGTGGAAGCAATTAAAAAGATAAAAGCAGCAATAGTTTTAAATGTTATCTTTAGATACCTATTGGTGGCAAAGTGGTTGAAAAACTCTGTAAGGGATTTGTAGCATTTTCCGTTTCTTCAGGATAAAGATGATCAGGCTGACAATTGATTTTCAACCTGCTGAAAATGCGAAGAAGCAATTGTGTTTTTCTTTTTTCTTTCTTGTCCAAACTCAATCTAGAACCGTACATACCTATACATTAAAAAAGGTGACCTAAGACTTAAACACATCTGTAACAAGAGACAGAGCCCATGCTTTAAAATCACTGTTTAAAGCTTTAAAAATACTTGTAGAGTTTAGGAATGAGATCCATTCAACCATGGCAAGGAGAGGATTTGGTTATTTGTGGTATAACATTAGTCTTTTATGAGTCTTCCTCATGCACAGAAAATTCTGAGTCAGCCACGCTGAGACTGAGCGTGGCTCTGTAGTCTGGTTCAGTGATTCCATGATTGGGTTCACATAATGGAGGATAGTCTGCAAAATAGAACTTTTGTGAGATTAAGAGACTCACTGAAGAGCAAATGCTGTACAAGCAATAGAGCTGGTACTAGAATTGTTGCTTTGAAACACAGTCCTCAAATCTTCCTATTCCCTGCTACCAGACCCAGCTCAGTCTTTCATTCAGCAAATAGTGATTAGTATTAATATGTGGTGCTCTTCCAAATGCATGAGATATGGAACTAAATAAAGCACATAAAACTCCTGTCCTCCTGACACTTGCATTCTGAAGAGGAGACACCAATATGCAAAATAGGTCATACAAAGTCTGTTAGACAGTAGTATGTGCTATGGAGAAAAATATAATTGGGAAGGGGAATAGAGGGTTTGGGGCAGTGAAGTTTTAAACAGAGTATTCACAGAAGAGCTTATGGAGAAAATGGAATTTAAATAAAGACTTGAAGGGGGTGATGGAGCGAACCATGGGGACAACTATGAAAAATAATTTAAGCAGAGTGAAAAAGAAATGCAGAAGCACTGAGGTGAGAATGTGCCTAATGAATAAGATGAATAGCATGGAGCCAGGAATATCTAGGGGATCTAGCCAGAGAAGTGAAGGGAAGACAACTCTCATAGAATCTTATAAAGGGACATTAGCCGTACTCAGTGTGAGACGAGATGCTATAGGAACACTCTGAACAGAGAATAGCATGGTCTGACTTTGTTTTAATGCCATCACTCTACACCCTGGGTATGGTTGAGAATAGACTCAAGAGGGACCAGGGCAGAAAGAGGATATCTAGTTCAGAAGTAATCACAAGAAGAGAGGAAGTGGCAAGGGAAAAATAGACTCTAGATACACAAAGAATGGATAAACAGTATTTTCAAGGTTTTTAACTGGAAGGAAGGAGTTGCTGTGAATTGAGATGAAGAACCTGTAGGAAGAACAGATTTCAGGTGGCAGAATAGAGAGATCCAGATTCAAATGTATTAAATTTGAAATACCCAGTAAATCTCAAGTGGAGCTGCAAATGAGGATTTGGATACACACGTTTGGCATTAACTGGAGAGATTAGGCTGGAAATATAATTTGTAAATTGCACTGAGTTGAACAGCATTCTCCCAAAATTTATGTCCTAATTGTAAACTCAGTACAGGACTTTATGTAGAAATAAGGTAACTGCAGATGTAAAAAGCTCATACAAGATGAGGTCGTATTTGAGTAGTGTGGACTCTTAATCCACATCACTTCTGTCTTCAAAGGAGAGAAGATGACACAGACATACAGGGAGAATGTTGTGTGATGATGGAAGTGGAGAATGAGTGATGTGTCTACAAGCCGAATAACCCCAACTGTCGGGGACACCAGAAGTTACAGAAAGATATGAAACAGAATTTCCCCTACAGCCTTTAAATAAAGCATGGCCCTGCCGACACCTAGATTTCCAACTTCTAGCTTCCAAAGCTTTGAACTACCCAATGATGTTTTAAACTACCCAATGATGTTTTAAACTACCCAATGATGGTACTTTTATTACAGTTGTTCTGGAAGCTACTACAGAAATCATCAGCATACAGAGATTAGTCAAAAGGCCAGATGGACTTGCTTAAGTAAGTAGATGCAGTTAGAAAAAGATGAAGACCACCAGGTGCAGTGGCTTACGCCTGTAATCCCAACACTTTGGGAGGCCAAGGCAGGTGAATAACCTGAGGTCAGGAGTTCAGGACCATCCTGGCCAAGATGGAGAAACCCTGTCTCTACTAAAAATACAAAAAAGTAGCTGGGCATGATAGCGGGCGCCTGTAATCCCAGCCACTTGGGAGACTGAGGCAAGAGAATCACTTGAACCTGGGAGGCGAAGGTTGCAGTGAGCCGAGATCATGCCATTGCACTTCAGCCTGGGTGACAGAGCGAGATTCCGTCTCCAAATAAATAAATAAATAAATAAATAAATAAGAAAGAAAAAGATGAGGACCAGTGTCTGAACTCTGGGAAACACCAGCTTTTAAAGGTCAGGAAGGTGAGGAGAAACCAGGATAAGGAACTAAGAGGTAGCAACTAGTGAATTTGGAGAAAAACAGAGAGAGAAAGGGATCCTGAAACATAAATAAAGGAAGTATATCAAGACAAAAGGAATGTATCAAATGCTGCAAATAAAGCACGATGAAAATTGAGACTTGACTATGGTTTTAGTGAAATGGCAGTCACTGGTAACCTTGCTATTGAATTAAGTTATCTGATTTAAAATCACCTTGACATGATTAATTTTTAAAATCTCCAAAGATAATTATTTACACAGTCCAAAATAATTTCCAGTAGATAGCTGACAGAGCTTATGAGTAAAGCAGGATGTGGTGACATTTTCTTTATAAGAAAACCTAATTCGGATAAAGATAAAAAATCTACAACTGACTCTAGTGCTAATGAAAAAACATAGAGAGTTAAGAAAATACCTTGAAAGACCTTTACAATTTCATAAGCTTGTATTTTAGAGGGCACTTGTCCGTATTATGACTGTCCCACTTCTCTTTGTTATGAAATAGAGGAGAAAAAAACAAAAGGCGAAAAGACAAAGCAACAAATACAAAGGAAGGAGAGAATGTGAGACTCAGATGGGACCACTCTCTTTGTTGTCCCCATATGGGAATTGTTGATGGCAGAATGCAGAACACCAGTGAGGCGTCTTTGTCAACAGCATTGATGTTCCCCACCATAATTCCCTGCGTTGAAACCAATCTGCAATTCTCCTGACATCGGTTTTCAATTTATTACCCCAAGTGGGTTGGTCTCTGAGGAAGGTCAGCCTATATATGCAGCAGCTGAAATAACTAGTTGGCGCTAGTTAATGAAACTGAGAATGTCGTGGGCTGGTTAATATTCATATATTTGAAGGTAGCATATCTGTTTAACCTGAGGGCTATATTTCATTAGATTTATGTATTGTAATGCAATGTCTGGAAGCTGAATACAACTGGTATTGTTTTGTTAAGTACTTGCAGTTTTCATTTATATCTCAGATACAAATCTGATCATCTTTGGCATATATAATCGTGTTATCAGCTACTAGGAATTTTCTTGTTGTGGTCACAAAGTCCTAACATAATAACATAAGTACTTCATTTGGATGTTAGAATAAAACTTTCTCCCCCCAGAAGCTAATGTCTAGCTCCCCAGGAGCTAAAGTTTAAGGAAGTTGTAACATCAAAAATAATGATCACAACAGGTTCCCAAGACATATATTCCTGTCAGTGGCATGCAGGATAGTAAAAGCAACACAAGCATCCAGGAAAGAAAAATTCAGTTTGCAAGGGTAGGAACATATATTGCAGATAAAGGTAAACAAGGAATTATATCCTTGTTATCTTGTTAGACAGGAGGTACTGAATATCTTATAAGCAAGAAAAGTGGATCTCAAATTTGGATTGTACTAGAATCTAGTGAGTATCCTTTTCAAATTACTAATGCTGAAACTCCAAACCTCCAGGTCTACCGAATTAGAATGTAAGGCAGTAGATCTCAACTATATGTACTGAAGTACAGGGGATAAGATACTCCAGGAAATATTGAGTGGGTGGAACTCACTTAAGTTCCAGGAAAAATTCTAGCAACATTCTCTACTCTTGTCTACTATGTTTAATTGATATATTATGTCTGTTGGTAACCTTATCATCTTTCTTACAGAAATTTGAAAAGATGACAGAGTCCTTCATGTCAATTCTGCTACTTTTTGAGGCAGAGAAAAATACAGAGGGGTTAAAAAAAGGTTCAAGAAAGTCTTTCTACAAGATGCTGCACACATGCACAAGATTCTATTATAAGATACACTTATGAAACACAGAATATGTAAATCGCCCAAATGCCTTGATTGACCCACATTACACATTAATCCATTACAGATCATGTAGACTGCTACAATTTTAAAATCAGTCTGTCAGTTCACCTCTGTTTAGTGTTTTCAATCTTTGTTTACCCATGGAAACCTCGTTTTTTTTTCTGCATAATAGTTTAACGCAGTTTGGAAAGTGCTGCCTTTGGTGAAATTTCTGTTTTATTATCTTGTGTTAATATTTGACATTTGTTTTGTGAGTCAACCACATATTTTATTTTAATGGAACTTGATCTGCCTTAGTTTTTAGAGCCAAATTGTCCAAATTGTCTAGTTGAATATTCTTAACCAGGAACCTCAAATGTATAAATTGAGCTGTGGGTAAGACATTAAGTAATGGTGGTATCTGCAGGTCATTGAAGAAACTCTTGTCTATCCCCATACACTCATAATCTTTTTCAAATCCCTGTATCAAACAACACAAACACACTTTCTCTCTTTCTTTTATAAGTTTATCTATCTATCTATCTATCTATCTATCTATCTATCTATCTATCCATCCTATCATCTCCCTAGAGAGAGAATTTGCTTACACAATTTAGACTGTTGGCCTTCATTTGTTAAATCAATCTTGTCATTAGAGCTAAGAATTTAATATGTTCTTCTTGATATCATTCAATTACCTGTTCATTAGCAATTTCTGAAAAAAAGAAAAAAGACAAATATTGTAAATAATGGATAAGCTATAAAAATCTCTCCTAATTATGTTACATAGCACAATCATTTTTGCATTTTATCTTTATTTAAAGTAGCAACAGTACAATGAAATATTACAAATGACTGCTTCCCTATGAGAAAACAGGGAACAAGGTAATGAAACTGTATTCAAAACCTTCAAAACAAAACAAAATAAGCTATGAGGCTACATACTGAAACCCCCATGTAATTAAAATGAGCTGGCCTGATCCCCATAGACACCAAGCATACCAAACTCAAATAATAAGACATCCTCAGAATGTCTGTAGATCTAAAGAAAGCTCTGCTTCTGTTTCTTTGAATGTCTAAATAGGAAGTCTTACCCAAACACAGAG
This sequence comes from Macaca mulatta, assembly GCF_049350105.2. Classification (NCBI taxonomy): domain Eukaryota; kingdom Metazoa; phylum Chordata; class Mammalia; order Primates; family Cercopithecidae; genus Macaca; species Macaca mulatta. Next base: position 52,011,501 of record NC_133423.1, on the reverse strand, counting down.
TAAAAGATAACTTAAAAGCCAGAGAGTGGTCCCTGATAACTAAATAAAAGGCTAAGAAACAGTGGACACTTGATAGGAAGTTAGAAAATATTTAAAAAACAAAAACTGTGCCCAGTGTGTGTGTGGTGGAAAGGGAAGGTAGGGGAGGAAGTGAAACAGCTTTGGTGTGCCTTCCATCATGGGGAAAATAATTCATGCTCTTAGAGGTAGTGTAACAAAAAGGCTAGGAGAAGGCATGGAGTCTTTTCCTGTGTAACAGGGTATCTTCAGCCTTTTCTAGTCTCATGGAAGCAAGAGAACTCAATCTATCAGCACTCAGTAATTCTATTCCAGCATACGTTGATAATAGACCGATTGCAATATCACACCTTTCTGTTAATGGGGAGATGAATCTTGAGTCTTCCAGAGGCATCTCAAACACAAAATAAGGGCTATGCAGAGGAAAGCAAAGTGTTCAGTCGAAGAGACCCTGAACTACACACACCAACACACACACACACACACACACACACACACGTATCAGACTGTTTTGATCAAATAGTTTTGAGAACTCTTAATAGTATTTAAGTAAAATGGATGAAATTGTTATCCATAGTCCCATATTGCCTGTATATCTCAAGTTCCTCTCTTTCTTTTTTCTTGCTTTCCTTCTCCTAGGAGGTTTTTAAAGCCAAATTATTTTACATTTAGATTATTTCAATGACAACTAAGGAAAATCTGGGAACATCATAACCATGCTTACACTGATAAGGTGGTTGTATTTGTTTTGGAGTCTTCAGAATTTCTGTTCAATAACTTCTGTGCTTTTATCATTTTTTCACTTTATTTTTTTCCACTTTATTTTGTTTCTACCTCATGAGGTTCTGGACACACCTGTGGATATTGCCCTGGAATCATAGGTAACAATGATAATAAAAGTCAGAACCTCTGGCTTCAGGTCTCATATCAGCCATTTCTACCTTAGTGGAAATTAAAACTGTAGATTTATTTCCATTAGTTAACATGAATTCTTATCATTGGAGAAAATATTTGATGAAAAGATTTTGTCCCAGAAAAAGAGATCTCACCCCTCAAAGAGTAGGTGGGAGTGATAATTTTAATAATGCAGAGACATAAGAAAATTGTGTGGCTTTGTGAATTAGAAACAAGAATATATTACAATTTCATCTTAGTTCTCTCTTGGGTATAATCTGTAAGAAAGCGCTGTAAACCCCGTGTCTCTTAGCAGCCGGGTTTTAATTTTAGTTTTTCTTTCTCTTTTTTCCTTTTGTTAATGAACTCTTTGGAAAGAAAACAATGGGAAAGGAAAAGATAAAAAGAAACTGCAGCTCCATCAATTTTCTCATTGTGTCTCACTAGCTAAGAGACTAATGTTAGTACCTTTGTAATTTTTGTAGTATTGACTTTAGACTATTTTCAATTTGTGAAAATAAATGACTTCCTCCATTTCTTTTTGTTTCTTTGGAATAAGGAAATCCTATAGACTTCAGGATGGTAATGGGTTAAGAATATTTAAGATAAATCCTACTGATAACCGTAATAATATTAGAGATTGTAATCTGTCAATTTTTGCTTTATGTACTTTTATGTTTTTAGTAATATACATGTTAAAAATATGATATCTTCACAGGGAATCATTCACTTTAACTTTAGATAGTTTTTCTCATTGCCCCTAATAATATTTTTAACTTAAAGTATATTTTATCTGATATTATGTAGGTAACTAGCTTTTTTGCCATCTTTCACTTTCAGTCCTTCTGATAAATTGTAATCTAGGTTTGTATCTTTGTAAACAGCATATAGTTAGATATATTGATTTTTAATTTTCTGATCTGAAATTAATTGTATTTTAATAAACACCTATTGACATTTACTTTATTTTCTAATACATTTTGGTTTGTTAAAACCAACTTATACTGTGTCCTCATTTCAACTATTTCGTTGCTTCATTTTCTCTTGTCTTTTACTGAATTTACCATACATTTATGATTTTATTTTTACATCCTAGAGTTATATAGTTTTCCATTCTATTTCTCTTATTTTAAAGGCCACACTTATGTTTTTAGAACACATACTTTACTTTAAAAAATTGAAAGTTATATATACTTATTCCTCCTTATCAAAATAAAGCTCTGTGATTGGCTAACCAAAATACATTTCAGATGACACTGCTTCCTTACTGTCTTTCACTATCAAACGTGTTAATCCTAACTGTATGCTTTCTAAGCAACTACTAAATTCAGCCACCATTGGGTAGGTTTTCTGCTTCTTTCAGCTGAAATTATTTCTAAAGAGTTTACAACTTCTCTTTCATATTACATGTCATGTCAAGCATTGAAATTTCTTTTTATTTCTAGTTCAATATTCATTATTATTACTATTATATAGTATATGTTAATTTAGATTCCCCATTAGCTCTAGTAATTTAGTCATTCAATATTGCTTATAGCATTCCATTACCTCTGTTGAGGGTTACTGTTATTCTTGAAGTCCATTCATAGTTCTTTCAATCTTTTAATACAAAGTTTATGAGTGGTAAATCCTCACCATTTCTTTTTTTCCCCTAATAAAATGACATTATTAGGGTTTTTACATCTGGCAGGGAGAGTAGGCTCTAACAAATTAGTTATCCTTCATTTAATAACTATATGCTATATATAAGATACAAACAAATAAATAACTCAAGTGCAAATTTCTAATACCTCTACAGTACAAATCTAAATAAAAAGGGAAAAATTGGAGGGGAGTTGAACCTTAGAAGAAACTAGCATGAGTAAGAATGTGGAAGTCATCATAACCAAAATGGAGTTGCTAGTTGAAAAATATGGACACATAGAGCCAGGGACGTCCACAAGGGGAGAGTTCTCATGTACAAATACCTGATAACACAAACAAGCACAAAAGAATCTGCAAAAACCATTACCTTACACAAAGGTCATCACAAACTTATACAAAAAAAAAACTTCTGCAAGGGCATCTTCCCAATAATAGGCTGTATAATTTCAGACTGGCACCACCTCTTATATTGATCTTCATAGCTAAGAACAATTAACTCAAAACAATGGTATATATTTCATTTTTTTTCTTTAAAAAATGTTTTTTTTCTTTACCTCCCTGAATATGCACATAATTCATCATGGATTATTGCAAAGATTATTCCCAAATAAATCTTATTTTCTTTTAGAGAGTCTCCCTATTTGTTATTTAGGTTGACAAGATATATACCCTAGAGCAAGAACTAAAAAGCAATATTGTAAACGTAAGTGTGTGTGAGTGTGTGTGTGTAGTTAAACCCAAATTTTAAACACAACAAAAGCAGACCTCAAATAATGTAAAAGAAAATAGGAAAAATAAAAGAGGTTAAAAAGAGAGGAGATAAACAAAAATAAATTATAAAATGGTAGACTTAAAATTGTTTCTGTTAATCATTGCATAGTTACTACTAAATGTTAATATACTAAACATTTCTATTAAGAGGCAGAGATTATCAGACAGGACATAATTGTAAGACCCAACTCTATACTGCTTACAAGAGAAACACTTTAAAGACAGACAGTAGAAAGTAAATGGGTAGAAACCATATGCATGTAGACAGAAAGCAAAAAAGGATGAAGTTGCTCTACTACAATCAGATATAATAGACTCCAAGGCAAAGCATTATATCAAACACAAAGAGAAACATTTCACATTAAAAAACGAGTGATTTATCAAGAAGATATAATAATTGTTGAGAATGTATAAAACATAATTTCAAAATACATGAAGCAAAAATTGACTGTAAATACAAACTTACAGTTTCATTGTCAAAATAGAACATTTTATCATTTCTCTCCCAGCAATTGATAAAACAACTAGATGTAGAGAAAAATGTCAATAAAGATACAGGACAACATTATCCACTCTCTTACTTAATTGTGTGTCAATAAAATAAATGATTGTATAGAAGGAATATCCTCCAAGCACAATAGAATTTAAAAATCAATTAAAATATGTTATGTAATGAAATATTTAGAAAGTAATCAACAAATTTTTAAAGCTTAAAGAACAAAGTAAAGCCAAAGTAAGTAAAGAGGAGAAAATAAAGCTATCAGCTTAAATCAATGAAATGGAAAACAGACATACAGTAAAACAGTTTAACAAAATGATGAGTTGGGGTATGTCTAGCAATTCTGAATAAGAATAAAAAGAAAAAACACAAAACATAATATCAGGAATAAAAGAGGAATGGTTACTATAGATGCTACATATACACATAAAAATATTAAAATGTTACAAAAACATTCATGTCAATTTAGTAGAAATGAACACATTTCTTTAAAAAATAGCACTAAGAAAAATTTACACAAGGTGAAACAGAAAGAATAAACAGCCCTCTACCTATTAAAGTATGTGAATTGACTATCAAAGATTTCTCACCGGGTAAATTCCTAGCCCAGATTTTCCCAATGAATTATACAAAACATTCAATAAGAACACCAATCATAATGTCCTTTAGGAAAAGAAAACACCTTTCAAATTGTTTTATAAAGTAAACATAACATTTTTTAATTTTATTATTTTTTTTTAGATTCAGGGGATACATAGGCAGCTTTCTTACATGGGTATATTGTGTGATGATGAGGTTTGAGCTTCTAATGAGCTCATTACCCAAGTAGCAAACATATTACAAAATAAGTAGTTTTTTAACCCTTTGCCCCCTACTTTGGAATCCTGAGTGTTTACTGATCCCATCCTTGTGTTCCTGTGTACCAAAAGTTTAGCACCAATTTATAAGTGAGAACATATGGTATTTAGCCTTCTATTCCTTTGTTAATTTTCTTGGGATAATGGCCACCAATTTCATCTACGTTTCTGCAAAGAACATTGTTTTGTTTTTTATGGCTGTGTAGTATTCCATGGTGTATATGTACTACATTTTCTTTACCCAATCCACTGTTGATGGGTACCTGGGTTGATTCTATGTTTTTGCTATTGTGAATAGTGCTGCAATAAGCATATGAGTACAGGTGTCTTTTTGGTAGAATGATTTATTTTCTGTTGGGTATATACCTAGGAATGGGGTTCTTGGCTTAAATGGTAATGCTCTTTGTATTTCTTTGAGAAATCTCCAAACAGTTGTCCATAGTGATTGAACTAATTTGCATCCCCACCAACAGTGTGTATGCATTCCCTTTCCTCTGCAACCTCACCAGCATCTGTTATTGTTTGACTTTTTAATAATAGCCAGCCAGGCCCAGTGGCTCATGCCTATAATCCCAGAAGTGTGGGAGGCTGAAATGGAGAATCACCTGAACCTAGGAATTCAAGACAAGCCTGGGCAATATAGGGAGACCCTGCCTCTACAAAAAATTTAAAAAAATTAGCTGGTCATGGTGGCACATGCCTGTGATCCCAGGTACTTGGGAGGCTGAGGTACGAGGATTGCTTCAGCCCAGAATATAGAGGCTGCAGTAAGCACCACTGTACTCCAGACTGGATGACACACCAAGATCCTGTCTCAAATAATAAAAATAATAATGGCCATTCTGAGTGGTATGTGATGGTATCCCATTGTGGTTTTGATTTTCATTTCTCTGATGATTAGTGATGTTGAAAACTTTTTTCATATATATAGTTAACATAATCTTGAGAGAAAAATTCAACAGATATTACAGAAAGAAAGAAAAAAATAAAGAGAAAAGGAAGTAAAGAAGAAAGTAAAGAAGGAAAGAAGGAAGGAAGGAGGGAGGGAAGGAAGGAAGGAAGGAAGGAAGGAAGGGAGGAAGGAAGGGAGGAAGGAAGGAAAAAGAAAGAAAAAAATTACAAATAGAAGATCTTCATAAATAAAGTTGCAAATATGTTTAACAACATATAAGCAAATGTAATACATAAAATAGTTTTAAAAGATAATACATCATAACCAGACATGTAGGGTAGTTTCAAAATCATTCAATCTAATTTATCACATTTACAAAATAAAAGAAAAGAATGATAGTCATTTCAATAGATGAGAAAAACATATTTGAAAAATTCAGTACTCATTCATGATAAATAGTGCTCAGCAAACTGGATATAGGTGTATAGAAGAGCATTTCTTCAGGCTGATCCAGAGCATCTTAAACAAACAAAGAAACAAAAAGCTGCAATTTAATTTCTACTTAATGGTGAAATATTGAACATGTTTTTCCCCTGAAATAAAAGGAAAAACTTAGTAAGAACATCCTTTAACATTTATATTCAACATTGTGCTGGAGGACCCAGCTATTGCAATAATGCTAATTTTAAAAATTAAAAACAAAAAAAAAACGGAAAGAAGTTGCAGGTGACATTATTATTTACTGATGTCTGCTGATTGTTGCTTATGGTAGATACGCTTTTGTGTGTTAAATAATTTTTAAGTTTAAAACTGACCTTCAATGAGGATACAGAACTTCTTGGACTTTGAATCTGTCTCTCCAGAGGTTTTCATTTATTTATGAAAAGGAACCTACACTATCACCTGGTAAACTCAACTTATGGCATTTCCTTGTCTTTGGAACAGAGATCCAATATCTTGATATCTGAAGACAGGGAAAAGGCTGAGACAAGTTTCCTTGGGGCCTCTATGGCAATGGTTAAAATTTAAAAAATTTTACCCCATGGAATATTCTTTAATATGAAATCAAAATGCATTTCTTTATTTAATAGTGTTAACTTTGCTCTTGCCCCTACGTTTTTTTCAGTAGACGTTTCAACTTCATTTGTTATTTATTTTCAGATTTTTTAACTGACATAAATTGTGTAAATTCATGGGGCACATACTGATGCTTTGATACATATAATGTATAGTAATCAGATCAGGATAATTAGCATGTCCATCAACTCAAACATTTATAATTTATTTGTGCAGGGAATGTTCAATATCTTCCTTATAGCTATTTGAAACTATATAATATGTTATCTTTAATTATAGTTGTCCTACAGTGGTATGGAACACTAGAACTATTTCTCCTATCTAGCCGTAGTTTTGTATCCTTTAACAAATCTCTCCCTATCCCTCCCTTCTCCACTGTTTCCAGCTTCTAGTATTTTCTGTCCTACTTTTCACATCTATGAGATCAACTTTTTTTTTTTAGCTTCCACATACGAGAGAGGATATGCGGTGTATAACTTTCTGTTTCTGGCTTGTTTCACATAACATAACATCCTCTAGTTCTATCCATGTTTCCTCAAATGACAGGTTAAGCTTTTTCTTACCCATTCTTTAACTAGCTTCATCCAGGCAATTCATTTATAAATTGTTGCCTTGCACGTATCTAAATCTTAGACTTCCTTAACTGTATAGGTATTAATAGCCATATGCTTACATGCCCTTGACACCATATCTGCCATTAAAACAATTATCTCTAGGTCTTACTGGCTTTGATTCCAGCATCTAGAAATTTATTGTGGAATTTTTATTGTTGTTGTTTAGGTATTTGTTGTGGTTTCTCCACACAGTCTCAGCAATGCATTACTATTTTATGTGACTACAATTAATTAACGTTTTAGATGTTTAGAAAGTATTTTCAAGTTGTTTTTGTTTGCTATCTTGTAAAAACTAGAAATCTTTTTTGTTATAATAAACATTTTAAATATTTTTATTTTTAATAACATACATTCCATTAAAAAATAAGAATATAATTATTTAATAGTAAATATATACTTGTAATACAGTCATAGTAACCAAGTTAAAAGTAATGGTTTTTACTGTTCTAGTCAATCATTATATAGTAAATATATCCTACATTTGCAATTGAATAAATAAAAGAGTTGTTGAAAGTAAACGCAAAATTGAAAAATTAGCAAATGCACAATGAAAATGTCAGAAAACACACACAGCCATTGTAACACATTGCAGAGCTATCCTGTGGAATATAAATTGAGTGAACATTTTTTTGAAACACTAGGATCTATTTGAAAATTATTTCAAAAAGTTAATCTATTGAAGTTTTCAATGCCAAAAATTTTATGTCCAATTTCTCTCTGTATATTGGTGAAACAATGAGTCCGGCAATTCACGTTGGGGCAAATAATCAACACTGTCAACCCCACTGAAGTGAAGAAAGAATATAAAAATTACAGGCCCAAATTATTACTCATCTTTTTTCCAAGTACTGTAGGACCTTAGTATTCATGGATTCCACAGATGGATTCAACCAACCATGAATCAAATGTATTTGGAAAAATAAAAATAAATGTACAACAATAAAATAATACAAATAAAAAAATACAGTCTAGCAACTATTTACAAAGCATTTTCATTGAACTAGGTATTATAAGCAATCTTGAAACGATTTAAGGTATGTAAAAGAATATACCTAGGTTATATGCAAATATGACATCATTTTATATAAGGGACTTGAGCAGCCAAGTATGTTGGTATCTGCAGGGATCCTGGAACCAATCCTTTGGTAGATACTGAGGAAGAACTGCATTAACTTTTTCAGTCACAGACCCTGTACAGTAGATGTGACTACTAGAGATGAATGTGGCGTTTGCTTCTGTGATTATTTTGTTCATCTTCCCAACTTCCAAAAAAAGACTGATCCAGTAGAGCCGGCTCTGGTGCAGTGAAATTTTAGGTCATTCAGGAAAGGATTATGTTTATATTAAGTTATATCTAACTGATTGCAAAATGGATTTAGTGAGTGATGAAGAGTGACAGAAAACATGTGTACATTAAAGTAGATGATAGGATATTGAAAATATTACTGTAACTTATTAAGTATTGATTTTCCCAGATTTCTTGATATAGCTTGACACAAACAAATGGTAGGAGTAAAGGAGCCTGATAAATGTGAGGAGGAGGAGACACAGTGGTGAGAATGAAGAACTACTGATGTGGATTCAGGTGTTATGAATTCAGGTGTGTGTTCTTGTGAACACACAAGAAAGCAAATGCAACAAAGTGACTATAGACAGGAAGTACAGGCAAGATGCATGATAGGATAAAATTAGCTTCAAAAAGAGTGTGACTTCAAATTTTTAGAGATGTTTAATATTATTGTATTCTTTTCTTTCAGTTCTATATTCCACCTACAGTTGAAGTAGAATATTCTCGATACCTAAACTTCAACAAGATCTTCCTATGGCACATGTATTCTACCTAGAAAAAGCTGAATAAATTCCTTCTTTAAAAAACTATGATAACATGTATTTTTTAAATTTACATATAATTCACATCTGCAAGATATTGCTACCTCAGTCTGACTACTATGGAAGGGGAGGACAGGGCTCATCCTCATATCAAAATTCTCCTTTATGGTATCTGTAACTCGAATCTGAAGCTCTCAGTGCACAGGTTGCACACCTTGCAGCAAATGCATTTTCTCTTTTTTGGCTGCCACTTACATTCTATCAGTACCTAGAATTGTCTGATTGTTTATATGTGTGATTTTAAAAATTATTTGCCTTCAACCGTTATCTCCTTAAATTAGACACTGATTTTTTCTGGATTTTACTGTGGCAGTTACTCTGTAACTTATCTTTAATTTGTGTATCAAAGCAGGTCCATTCTGAGGACTGCAGTCATATGCACATTCCTAGTACATCCATGTACAACACAACAATTCATCACTCACCTAACGTTCTGTGATGTTTTGTGGTTCCATTCCTTTGCTCTTGTTATGTCCTCCACGAAGACACTTTTTCTCTATTTCCATCTATCAATTTCCATGCTAACCCTTCAACACCCAAATGCAAATGTCATGAACTCAGTAAACTGCACAATCAAGTGCCTATATTTTGCTTAAAGAAAGTATGTCTGGGACTTGTTGAGATCAAGATGCTGAAGTGATTTTCAAAAAGCAATTAAACCATAGATTTGTTATTTTCGTTTCGAGAAAAAGTCTATCTTGAAGACAAGTGTTTGAAAGCCATCTACATATACTTAATGAACTTGCATGAGGCAGTAGATCTGTCAGGAAGATTTTAGAGCATTCAGTAAATGGCAGTGCCTTTCCATTGCATACAAAAAGGAGTCCAAACTCCTGAACTGGCCATGCAAAACCTCTGATTTCTGGTCCCAATTTATTTTCCAAACTCCCTTGCTAATTTTGTTTTTTTTTTTTGGCTGAACATCTGCATTCATCAGTAGGTTCTTTGTTTTAGAACACCCCTTCTATGTATTAAATACAGTGTATGATTCTAACCCCTGTCTAGATTAATCCCATTTGGTTTTTAAGGAACTGTTTATATTTTACCTGTTTTGTGAGGCTATTTCTAACTTCACTACAATCTCCTCCAACAGGAAACATTAATATCATCATCATATTATGAATGTTACTATTTAGAATCTTGGAATTGTTGAACTATATGAGGCTCCATTAATTAGACGAAGAAAGGAGGTGAAGAAATTAGTTCAAGCTCACACAGTTGGTACAAAATTTTGACACAATTTTGTGTCAGAACCTCCATCAGAGATAAGCTCTCTTCTACTAATGAAATCTCTTCCATTGAATGTTTGTGTCTACAGAACTTTCCATTACTAATTAACTTCGTAAGAACATAGGCTTTCTTTCTCTCCTCATCTCAGCTGTAAGCATACTAAATGCCCAGTTCAAGTTTTAAACTCCCCTTTTTATTTAGCACAATATATGGCAGACTAAGTACTTGACAGAATAACTTCTGTGTAGTATATACTTAAAGCAGTTTTATTTCTTTTATTAAAAACCAGTGATTGATATTAAATTTTAGGCTATATCCAAGTTACTTAACAATATCCCTTTACCGCTTTTCCTCATCTGCTAAACAGTAGAAAAATCTGGATCGCTCCTACTTGTTTTCTTGTAGCCTACTTATTTTTACTGTAGTAATTACTGTTTAGTAAGCTTTTGAAGTCTTGGCCAATGCCAATTCTGGCAGGTAAAGCATTTTCAGCTAAAATGTGGAAAATAGATTTAGAATCTCATCTCTGTGTCAGCACATAGTATTTTAAAACTAATCTATTTGGTTGCATTTTTTCCCATTTTGTCAAACATCAAGGACACACACCAGAGGTCAGTTCTCTCCATATTGATTAGATTCTTCGTTTGCTGAATAGAGAAAAGTAATGTTAACTCAGATTATTTCTACACTATAAAAACCTATTATTACTTCTATTAATAGTACTAATTACAAGACTTTGTGTAGTGTTTCACTGTACACAAATTAATGACATATTGTATGAAATAGCTATTATTAGACCTATTTTACTGGTGAGGAAACTGAGACCAGATGAGTTTCAATAATTTTCTCAGAAATTCCCAAGCTAGTAAACAAAGCTGCGTTAGAACCCAGTCCTCGTGCCTTTATTCCCTGTCCTCTTCCTATTACTTCATGGCCTGTCCTCAATTGGCAAAGCAAGGCCCATTTTGGCCGTGAAATGAAGATAGCCTGTAATTGCTGCCAAGGAGGCATATTGAGTAGGATGTACTGAATCTTTCGGTCGCATCAGGTTCTGCTGTGCATCTATGAATTCTGCCAGAATCAGCTTCTATCATCAAGATGTTCATTTTCCAGAGATGAAATTTAATGGAATGAAATTTCCTATAGTCCATGGTTAGTGGATAGGAAATAAAATAAAAATACTCTGTGTTGGATAACCTCCACAAAAAGATGGAGAAAATTCTCATAGTCACTACAGGAAAACTTCAATTTGGCTGAACTCAATTCTGAAACACAAAATCTTAATTAATGGGAAAAGTTACAGAGAATAGGAGTATGACAGAAAAATAAATGAGCAGTGGTGTGTGTGTGTGTGTGTGTGTGTGTGTGTGCGCGCGCGTAACTTACATTCTAAACCTTTCTTTAAGTATCTGCCTCTTTCAAAAAGTTTCCCACTGATCTTAGATATCTCATATCTGAGTTGGCTAGATCAGTTGAACATTACGGAAGCATTTAGGAAGGCGTAGGAAGTGCTTAATAATGATTTTCAAGTTTTCTGGCTTGGGACTGTAGGAGGATGGTGGAGGCATTCATTAGCTTTTTCTTTTTTTTTCTTTAATTTAATTGGTATGACAGGTGTTCATAGTGCAATTTTATAGGAAATAGAGGAGGAAAGGCAGTTATAGGAACCATTATAAATGAGCAAAAAGCTCAATTCATACATAGGATTGAAAATGAGAAATTCTGGGATATCTTTCTCAATCTTTCATTTTGAAAACTCAGGCACTCTCTGTCACACGGTAGGAAAGATGGAGCTGGCATTCTGTCATATTTCCTTTTTTAATTCTTGCGATAAAAATCTCTTCTAGCTTCTTATTTGCCTGTCTTCAGCTGTCCAAGCCTACTCTAACAGGCTTTATAAACTTCCAGGCTTCTGTAATTTAATTATGAGATGTTTGGTGGCTGCCATTCCTTTAAGGAACAAATCCTGCAGCATATCCAACTGCTGAATTAGAGCTCATATCATAGGCTGCTGACAACAGCAAACTTAGCGACACAAAGATTCTTAGATCTTCTGGTTACTAACCTTATCAAAAGTCATGTTTGTGTAGGCCTTGACTTCATTATTCCATGAGGGAAAGGAAGAAAAGTCAGATAGATGACAATTTTTTTGTTTCTTTTCTGCCTCCATGAAGTCTTCCCAGATATATTAAGGAGATACTGACACATTTCTGTGTCTCTGGCTTTTCTCCTTGCTATTCCCCTATGTCCCCATTCTAAAAATGTGCTTTACCTGAATTTTTTTTATATACAATCCTCATTTATTTGTGTAGTATCAAAACTCATTTGTGCATATGGGTTTATCAGCAGCAAAAATATAATGCCAAGCTGGGTCTGCCCCTGTGGTCACTTGATGTTTACTTATCTAATGCAAACGAATTTCATTGTTTGTCCAAGAAAAACATGTCTAAAAAGGAAAATCTGTAATTAAAGCATTCGCACAGGCATTCCAAAGTTGGATGAGAATTAAGAGCACACAATATATTGGTTTAGATGATCAGAACCGTTTCCTCTCTCTACCAAGACAACTAATATAGCACTATGTTTATTTTTCTTTAGGATGTCTCAAACACCCCAAACTGCCAAAAACCAAGATTTATCTTGGAGTACAAGTATTTCCGCAATTTCTTCTACATCCTACTATTGTGACTGGTAATATATAAATGTTGCATACTATATAATTAGGTCATGCCCATTTAATATGCCTAATAAATAGAAACTGAGCACTTTAAAACCAAATTTCCTTTTTTGTTATTTTCTTTTTTTGTTATTTTTCTTTTTTTCTTTTTTTTTCTGTTATTTTTTCTTTTTTTCTTTCTTTATTCTGGGTGTCCTGCATTTTTATCTGCCCAGTATGACCATTCTCTTTATTTATTTTACTTTACTTATTTATTTTTTATAGAGATGGGGGTCTCCCTATGTTGCCCAGACTGGTCTCGAACTTCTGGGCTCAAGGGATTCTCCCACCTCAGCCTCTCAAAGTGTTGGGATTACAGACATGAACCACCATGCCCAGCTTAACCAAATTTTCAGTTCACTGATTCTTTAACACTCAAAGCAACCAAAACATCAATTAATTATTATTATTATTCCTATTTAAAGAAATACATGTTTCAGGCTGGGCACAGTGGCTCACACCTGTAATCCCAGTAATTTGGGAGGCCAAGGCAGGCAGATCACCTGAGGTCAAGAGTTCAAGGCCAGCCTGGACAACATAGTGAAACCCTGTCTCTACTAAAAACACAAAATTTAGCTGGGTGTGGTGGCCCAAGCCTGTAATCCCAGCTTCTCAAGAGGCTGAGGCAGGAGAATCGCTTGAGCCTGGGAGGCGGAGGTTGCAGTGAGGTGAGATTGCATCACTGCACTCCAGCCTGGGTGACAGAGCAAGATTCTTTCTCAAAAAACAAAACAAAACAAAACAAAAACAAAGAAAGAAATACATGGTTTCTCCTGCTCTCCATGCTCCATTCTGTCCACTTGTTTGTAATTTGGAGAACAGTACCAAGTAGTGGACGTAGGGGAAGAGAGAAAATGAACAGACAGAAGGAGACCTAGAGGAGAGAGAGCTGAAGCCGAAGTCTTTGGAGGATTTTTCAACCTGTGCCACAAAACTGCATTTGAATTTTGATGTCACTTAACCCTCAGAGTCTCAATAAGCTAGATTATGACCAAAATCTCTATACTATGATGACTAAAATGATAGAAATGATCATTATTGCTACATCCGTGTTGTGAGCAAAGTATAAATAAGCTTAAAAACTAGCAATGCCAGTGTTACAGCTTTTTTACAATTTATCTAGCATGTTTTCCAGTCTTTATCAGAAACCTCCTCCCAATGCCCCTCAAAACAAACAAGCAAACAACAACAAAAAACTAGCAATGCCAGCTGTTCCATGAAGTCTGAAGTACAGTTTTCCTGGGTAAATGCTAAGGAATGCTGGCTCCTGTTGTTTGGGATGGATGTTCACACAGACTTTTTAGCAATCAGCTGACTGCATTGTTATATGGATATACAGCTATCTTAATATCTATAAACTATGTTTGGAAAATTAATACATTCTTCAGTACTTATCAGAAAACAGATAACTACAGGGGCTCAGAAGACAATCTCTGTTCTAAAAGTAAATAATATTGTAGAGATACCTTTTCAAATCACCAGTTACAAGTAAAATACATTTAAATTTTGGGAGGCTACTTTATTTGCTTTCCCAGTTTCTAGGCTATCAATGCTGAACTCATTATATTTAAAGCTGTTTGAGGAATCTTAAGCATGAAACATTCTCCATAAAACTAAATTCTTTTCTAGCTCATTCAACCTCAAAGGTCATAGCTGTGGCTTCCTTCCCTATAATCATTGCTGTAGAGTAACACACCTGCTCCGTGGTACTACAAGGCACTGTCTGGTGGAAAAAAAAAAAAAAACCTGAATAACAATTCTGGGATTCATAAATGCATCCTCATGATGACACCCTGCCACCAGAGGCACAGACAACAGAGATAACCCAGCTGGTGTGACTTACTTTCCAAGGCCATAACCCTAATGCTTCCCAGTGGGGGGAAATGAAAAGAGATTTATTATTAGTTCTGAGCTAATGCTGATCAATGAGCAAAATGCCATGAAGCTGTGGCCAAGGCTATATATGTTGTCCAAGAAAAAATAAAGGAAAGGATGAGGGGGGAAAAGCCTGCAATATGCAAGAGAAATACAGGGGAGAATAAAATCTCTTTTGTTAGGAAACCGTCCCTCATGACCAAGAGTGGCGCTGCACCATCTGTTCACGATACTGCGGTCTCACAGTGCAAATGCCTGTCATGTACAACAAGCAGTTGAAGCATTAGGAAAAGCGGACATTTCCAAGGTAATTTTTCTAATATAAAGCAAGTTTATCAGCAATCTGCAGGCCTCTCTTTTACTTCACATTTACAAGCCTTCGATCTATAAGGGCAAACTCCCTATGGAGTCCCATCCTGTTGCTGAGGGTGAAAAGGACAGAAATTACAGGCCTGAGGGAAGGGGTGAGACAGACACAGAGTGGCAAAAGAGAGATACCAGGGAAAGTGGGCATGACCACCAGAGCCCTGTGGAAATGTATTTAATATATGGCATTCTTATTCACCTTGCTGTGAGATCAGCTTTGCATCTTAATTACCAGCTGGCATTCCCAAAATATCCTTCCACCCATGGGGGAATTGTTGTGGAAGATTTTGAGCAGTGGCAATGCTAATGACAAGAGTAAATGTCTTGGGGTGCACGAAATGTGACTGTCATATGCAAGTGCATAGAGCAGCAAGTTGAATGGCCAGGAGAAAAGTTACAACAAAGGAAAAAGTGAAGTGTTCACAGAAACAAAGATTAGGGCTGTAGGAATGCTGAGTCTGAGAAGATGAAGGAGAACAGGGAGGATGCTAGAAACAGATCTAGACAAATGGTCTGTTCCTAGTAGAAACTCCCAGGTTCCAGGGTAAACACATTTCCAGGAAGCAAGAACCAGGCAATGCACTAGATCAGGGAAGAAGAGAAAGCATGCAAGGACATGGTCACTAACAGAGACCTTGGTAGCTAATGTGGTTCTGTTCACTCACACCTCCCCTTATTTTTCTCTTTCCCTGTTAAGAGGCTGCCCTAAGCAAAACAAGCTGGGAGGCTGACAGCTGATGTCAATTCACAACAGCTGGCCTGATAGCAACTATGGGTACAGGGTACAAAGAGAAATCACAGAAGGTGATCCCCCACAAAGGCACTCATATGGTGTAGTATACTAAAACATAAACGTTGCTAGCTAATGCCAGGATTTACTACACATAGCGCAAACTTGCCTAGAGGTTAAACTTAGGCACTAAGATGAACAGGAGTTTGAATCTTAATTCTGTCTCTCAAGAAAACTGTGGCCTTGGGCAAATTACTGAACCTGGAATATCTATACTATAAGGATAACAATAAACACCTTATAGAGATATTTTAAAAACTAAATTAAATAATCTATGTATAATTCTTAGCACAGTATGTTCATTTAGTCAAATGTATTTCCTACTAGATCCACTGTGGGACAAGCACTGCCCTAAGCATCCAGGATTTGATACTAGACAAGAAAATCTCTGTCTTCACATTCTGATGTGGACATAAAGTTATCAGTACATAAATATTAGCTTTTATTCTTTCTATTTAATGTATCATAAAAATGAGTATAATTATGTTTATTATTCACTTTTTTCCACAGCTATGATGAGAAGCATTGTGCTCAGCTCTATCCAAAGAAATAAAGAGGTGACTCAAACAATAAAGACAACTAAATGTTGATGTAAAAGAAAGGCAGCACAGAGGAAGGAAGGAAGGAAGGAAGGAAGGAAGGAAGGGAGAGAGGGAGGGAGGAAGGGAGGGAGGGGAGGAGGAAAGGAGGGGAGGGGAGGGGAAAGAATGGGAAGAAATGTGGAATTGTTAGAAAAACCTTGGTGAAGAAGAATGTGATTCTGGAAAATGTGATTCTGGAGACTTGATTTCTGGGAAATAGCCTCTTGGAAGGTTGGTGAAATAAAGCATGGAACATACTTGGTTGGCAGCTAACACATGGAAACTAGATAGTAGTAGTAGTGAATCTACCCCACATCAGCAATTTCCTAACTGTAGGTGAGCTTGTTAACATCTCAGTTCTCTAATCTATCAAAATCAGTATGATTTGCAGTCAGTCCTTTAGTTATGTGTTGATCCATTGAAATAATAGATGTAAAACGAATGTCAACGTGGAAGAACTTATATTCTATGTAAACATAAAGTACCAATAATATTCTGGAATAGTTTTGGGTCATAGAACATTTTAATGGCACAAAACGATTTGGGAAGCTCTGGGGAAACAACTCTATTCTGATCAGACCACACTGTTCTGTGAAAGTGATTCTTTCTTAAACGTGGGGTAAGATTTGAGGCAGGCCCAAATCTCTATGCTCTCAAATAATCATGCATTATTGCACTTATGAGAATTTTTTTTAAAATACTAAGCAAACGTCATAATTATGTGTATCTTTTTTCTTGTTTTTGCAAAGCTATCTTTTTTTCTTTACATAAACACTATGTAATGCAGCTGGGCTGTTATATGTATGTCATTAATTTGTATTTCCTATTAAATTGTTTGTTTGTTTACATCTGTGTTCCAAACTGAGATTGGTCCATTGTTTTTGGTTTGAGGCAAACGTTGTCAAGTTATAGAATCTGCCTTGTTTGTTTTTAAGAATTAATTTAAATCTCTCCATTATTTAATGTGATGAATAGTTTATATACCATATGTAGTACCTGCTTATTAGAAGTTTAGCATAATTTGTCAGTAAAATAATTGGAATTTCTTAGAAGCTTTGATTAGAATAGTTCTTTAAAATTTAATGTCTTTCTCAGTCATTTTCATTTTGTAATGAGAAATGCATATTAATTAGCATATACTCACACATAGCATTTTCCTTTTCATGAAAGTTATCAGTTGTGCTCACTTCTAATTGCATAAAATTTTAAATAGATTAAATTGCTATAGTTTATTATTTTATTTTGTCCTTTTAAAAACTAACATTTGGATAAATTTAATTTTATTCTTGGTCTGAACTCTAATATATTTTTTTTAGACAGGTTCTTTCTCTGTCATCCAGACTGGAGTACAGCGTTGCACTCACAGCTCACTGCAGCCTCGACTTCCCCAGGCTCAAGCGATCCTCCCACCTCAACCTCCTGTAGCTGGGACTATGGCATGTGCCACCGCACTCAGCGAACTTTTGTATTTTTAGTGGAGACGGGGTTTCGCAATGTTGCCCAGGCTGGTCTCAAACTCCTGGGCTCAAGCAATCTACCCACCTCTGGCTCCCAAATTGCTGGGATTACAGGTGTGAGCCAATGTACCCTGATCTTTTATTTTTTAAAAAAAAGTAATTTTCATTTTAAAATATATTTTGTTTATTAAATAAAACAAATCTATAATAATTACTTGTTTTTTATTTTAGTAATGAAGATATTTAAAAGCCTTTCCTTCCATGAACAGCTTTGGCTGTTGTAAATCTTTTTATATTGATTTAATTTTTACTGTTGTGAGTAATAATGTAGAATTTTATCAGTGTATTTCTATTACTTTTGTTGTGTATTTATTTTCAGTTTTATTTTTTGTTTGCATTTTTAAATATTGTCATCTGTTTTTAATTTTAAGCATTATGATCATTGTCTTATTTCTGCTTTTTAAACAAATGGGGCCTCACAGCTTGTGAGACAGGCCAGGATTTGAGCAATTGAAATTGGGTGTAGGAATTGAGCCACATTTGCCTGCAGGCTTCATATACTCAAAGATTTAAACAAACATACAGAACTGAAGGTAGATTCAAGATTTATGTTCAGATAAACAAACTGTCAAATTTTGCTGCTTTTTAATGAGAACATAGTTGTGTTTTCTAAATATCCTTATATCTAAGAAAATATACAGCTTAATAAAAATATATCTGCAATAATGTCCAATTCTATTTCACTAAAGAACTGTGTACTACCTTTAATCAGTATGGCAAACGAAAGAAAACCTGTTCTTTTTCAGATCTTCCTGATGATATATTAACTTGGATTAGTTACCCAGTTTGTATGGGAGCTGTTTTTGCATTGTTTCAAGAACTGTACTTCTGTGCTTTCCTTTTTAGAAATTTATGTGTTTTCAAAGTATTCTCTACTAAGTATTGGACCATTTAAGTTCCACACTCATCTTTATTTCCACTTGTCTTCTGAACTTGAAATGGCTCTCCCTATCCTACCTCCAACATGTTATTTTTATTACTAAAGCTTCTCTTCCAGTTTTTTATTGTTTTTCTCCTTGCTTTCCAGAACTCCTATAATGCTCATGGAAGGGTCTTCCAGCTTTATCTTCCAGGTCTCTTGCTTTTTCTTCACAGTTTTTATGAGTTTCATATCTCTTCACCTATTTGCTTTGAGCTTGATATGGTTTGGCTGTTTCCCCACCCAAATCTCATCTTGAATTGCATTCTTCATAATCCCCACGTGTCATGGGAGAGGCATGGTAGGAAGTGATTGGATCATGGAAGCAGTTTCCCCCATGCTGTTCTCGCGATAGTGATTTCTCATGAGCTCTTAGGGTTTTATAAGGTGCTCTTCCCCCTTCACTAGGCACTTCCCTTTTCTGCTGCCTTGTGAAGAAGGTGCCTTGCTTCCCTTTCACCTTCCACCATGACTGTAAGTTTCCTGAGGTCTCCCAAGCCTTGTTAAACTGTGAGTCAATTAAATCTCTTTCCTTTATAAATCACTTAGTCTCAGGCAGTTCTTTACAGCAGTATGAAACAGACTAATACAGGGATATTTCTACTACTTGTTTTTGCACACATCTAACTACACCTCAACAGTAACTATCTTCCCCATGTTTCAGCCACTAAATATTTTACTTGGAAAATCAAATTTTATACTTCTCACAGAATGTTGTGCCTTGCGGAAAGATTTCTTAATTGTTCTACATAATATATATTTTCTAGTTGTTATCTGACCTATTATTTTAGTGACTGTTTTACTAGAGACCGTATCTTTTGGATATACTTTAGTTCTTTTCTCTTTACACTTAGGAAAATTTGTTTCTTTTTTTTTTTAAACCTGTGTTTTATTTATTTATGTATTTTCTTTACTTACCCAATATGGCTTAGGTGCAGCTTTTGAGCCTATAGCAAGTTCATGAGTAGTTAATGGTATGGTGGGTCTTCCCAAGTGGGTTATATAGTGCAAGAGCAAGACAGACAACAGCCTATCTTTTCACCTGGTTGATGCCTCCCTCTTTCCTAGTCTTTGCTGCCTAAAGGATGGCAAATGCTGGTATGCTCCCTGCTTCAAGGGCAGGGAGGACTCTTCACACTTCTTTACCTAACTCACAGCTCCTAAAGAAGTAGGAACATAGGTAGTTCAAATAACACTTGCTGAGCAGAAGCAGCCTCTCCTCTCCTTGATTCACATATCTCCACAGGCCATCTCTTCAAATTTTGAATATTCCTTCTGAGCCTCCTTTCAGTGAATATACCTACCTATTGAAATAAGCCATTAAGTTAACTAATTAAAAGAGAAAATTCTAATAGATGCTGAAAAAGCAACTGAAAAAAAAAATACCATTCTAATAAAACATTGGAATCTATAGAATTTGAATAAAATAAAATTGTTTAAAAACAATAAAATCAAAATAACAAAATTTTACAGAAAATATTACCCTAAAGAGTGAAACAGTGATCAATTAAAATCACAAATAAGATTGGTATTGGTATGACTAGTGTACAATGTTATTAAATGTTGACTTGGGGGAGTCTAGTAAATATAATAAGAAAATGAAATAGTTGATATAAGCATTCAAGAGGAACATATATTTCTTTATTTTGATAATATATTTGCATTTAAAGGAATGCTAATATTAAGAGATGAATTTGGGAAGATTGATGAATACAATCTTCTATTATGTAAATACAGATGAGCACAAATGAAGGGAATATTTTTGTAGATAATTTGAAAAAATATATATATTCAAACTATGATTTTTGATGGGTTAAAAATAAGTTCTAAACAAATGGGAACTTAATGTTCTTTAATAAATTAACAAAATATTAGAGTAAATGTTTCCAAACTTAATATATAAATATATAAATATTTTATTTTATTTTGCAATGAAAAAATGTTATTGCAATTCCCCAGTATAACCAAGAAAAGTAGAAATAAAAGACCATCTGTCTTTGGAGGAATGGCCTTATCTGATACCAGAGCACACTGGAAAGCCATTGTGATCTAATCAACATGATATTGTCATAGGTTTGGTGAATATATTCTTAGGGTTGGCATAGTATGGTCATGGTCCACTTCCTGCTTTTTACCTGTTTTTGTATGGGTTTCACATTTTTCATTGACTGAAAAACAAGTACCAGAAGAGAAATATAGCATGAAAAATAAAAATTGTATGACATTAATATTTTAGTATTCATCAATAAAGTTTTATTGGAACACAATGTGCTCATTTATTTGTATATATCCTATGGCTCCTTTCATGATATAATATCAGAATTGAGTCTTTGTGTTAAAGATCATGTAGCATAAAAATTATTTACTATCAGGTCCTTTACAGAAAAATATGTGAGAACTGTTGGTTTAACATATAATATTCTACATATAAATATGTATCTATGATATATTATGATATGAAAAAGGTAGTATAAATTATGCTGGCACAAATGATCAATCTTGAAAATAGAACAGGATGAAAATAATATGAAAACAAAACAGGTTATCCATCTCATGTCATACAGTAAACACAATTTAATAAGATTGGATGGATAACTGTAAAATGTAAAACAATAAAATTGTTCCAACAAGATCTGATAATACGAGATGTAAGTAATTTTCTTGAAAAAAAAAAAAAAACCAAAAAACTGCAAACCCAGAAACTAACAAAGAAAGCCTATATAATATTTAACTGTGAAAAATTAAATATTATTATAAAAAGTTTAAAAGCCTGAATAGATACATTTCCACTTTAGGGAGATAATTCCAATTTAAGGTTTAGACAAAGGATTAGGATCTATAATATAGCTTCACTGTCAGCTATAGAATAAGAATAACATCAAGTAATATCAAGATAAAATTCATAAAGGAGCAAATCCAAATGGCAAAACAAAACAAAACAAAAACTCAAACTCAGTGGTAGTTGGGGAAGTGCAAACATAAATGTGTTATTATTTTACAACCATCAGACTGGGAAAAATTTCAAAAGAGCAATAACACTTATTGCAGGTGGGGAAAATGGCTTGTGGATATTTAAATTGAAACAGCCTTTTTGGAATGCAATCAGATAAGTATACTAAACACTCGAAAAAAATATATTCATTAATCCTACCGCTAAGATTGTCAGAAATAATAAAAATACATCAAAGTTATATGTTTTAAGTTTTTTGTTGCAAAATTGTACACAGAAGAAAAAAAACAGGCAAAAGAAACAATCATCAATAGGTTCATGACTGGGTAAGTTACGTACATATCTACTATGGAATATCATGCAACTGTTAAAACAATCTTTGATATGAATAGTTTTTTTTTCAGCATGGAAAATAAGGTGAATAACGTGAATGGAGATATATAGGGTTAATATGAGAAGAAAAGGAAAGGTGAAAGAAAATGTTCAAAAAGAAAAACATCAACTGAAAAGATTGCCTGATATATCTGTAATTATGCTCATGTAATTATGAATATATGTATAGGTATGAATTAACATTATTTGATATAATTTTGTTTCTGTTTAGCTTCACATTTTTAAATGGCCTTTACCTTGTACGTTATCAAATGTTTTTGATTCATGTAGGTTAAGTAAATTTATATCTGAGTCATGTGTTTCTTTTGCATTATGAAATTGTCCTTATAATATTTATATTTCTATTTTTGCTTACTCTTTTATTACATTTAATATTTACTTATTTGTTTATCTTCATGTAGCCCCATTACTTAATTTAGTGTTTGTTGTGATTAAATCTTAACTGGTGCCTCTCAATTTGTGAATTAAGTTTTCTTCACTTACCCACTATCGTGATCACACTTGCCCTCATTTTGCTCTTACATTGAGGATAATTCTCTATGTTTAATACATTTAAGTATAAACCATGTTTGGTAAGCACATAATTATTTTATTTTTATTAGTAGTGACTCTTCCTTCCCCTTTTTTTCCTCCTCCTCATCCTCCTTCTCCTCCTCCTCAATATTTCTTCTAGAGACCAAAATCATTTTGGACTGTACCACATGATCTAGTGATCCATATTCCATGTTGATCCCCTTTTTTTTATCTTGTTGTTCATTTCCTCTTGTTTCTGTTTGTTTCTCTTAAAGCTTATCCTCAGTATCGCTGATTGTATTTGCTGTTGCTGTAATTGTTTTTCATTTATATCTGCCACTAAAAATTAGCTTCAGATACTACGTTATTCATTTTTCTGCACCACATATCTTTTTTGGTCACTTATCATGTGACAGAAGCAAGGTCTGTCAATATATTCAAAATATATGTTATATTTTAATCTTGTTTTCTGTTTTATGAAGATTATTTTAATGCTAAATATTCCTTGGACAATTTTAGCATTTTCTTATTCTTATAATTCAAATTCTTGTAGGCCTGTGCTGATATAAGTTTTCCTTTTTCATAAACAAAGAGATCTCTGGCCAGGTCCATGTTGCATTGTAGGCCCTGACAATGATCATTTTCAGTCCTGAAAGCCTGTGTAGCAACAGATGCAATAGAAGTCAAAGCTCTGAAGCTGGAGGCTAGAAAGGTGTACCAAGCACAGTTCTTGGTACACTGAAGATTTCTATCCAAGGTTCTAGTAATATTTACTTTTAGATAGAAATTCTCAGTTTAATTTTTCTGGCTTATCCTGGTATGAGCCTGGATGAGAAAAATCTATTATGAATAAAATGCTGGTTTCTGTTGATAGAGGAGAGTTAAAACCCAAATACAACAAACCTTCTTAATAAAACTGATGCTGCCAGAACATGGTGGTGGAGTTACTTTTGCCTCATTCTTCAGTGTAAAATATAGACATGACTAGAGGCAAATCATACTGATTGGGCAGTTGAAGGACCTGAGCAGTGCCATTAATTTCTGGGGACCATGTCTTCTTTTGTATTTACAAAATGGAAGTGAAGAAACAAGTTCCCTCAAGTATCTAACTCTAAAGCTGAACCCATTAGTAAGATGTTTTTTTGAAAATCCTTAACATTATATAAAACGCCCTAGTTAATTATTATTTTTAGTAGATGCAGTTGCTGCATAAAATGAGTGTTTTTCAATGGACACAGCAAAGTCTTGGTTTCCAAAGTCATATTAAACTCTCTTATTTTGTTATTCTCCTTAATTTTCTCCTCTCCTCTGATATCCTCTCCATTCACTTTGCTCTTCCCCTTGCAATTCTCTTCTCATTAGTTGCAATTAAAATGTCTCTTCATAAACAGCCACAAGATGGTAGGATTTGAGTAAATTAATGGAGCGACCTGATTGGATTTCCCAATCAGATTATGGAAAGGAAAAAATGGAAAGAAATTGTTCACATAATTGCCCTATAGTACAGAAAGGAAAAATTAGGGCCTCCTAAAACATCTAGATAAATGGAAATGAATGGTAGTAAAGATGGACTTCTAAGGGTGTATTTTTATGTGTTACTCTTTCAAAATTATCTTACTTTTTTATTACAAAACTGGTATGAGTTATTTTACTCAATTTGGAACATAAAGGAAAGCAGATAGACAATGGAAAAAATTCAGTTGTTATCTCACCACCTTGAAATAACCATTGTGGAAATATGCATGTATTATCCAAAATATATTTTCTTTTTCACTCTTTGTGTTTTAACATGAAATTGGGGCCCCATCCATTTGGGAGGCCAAGGTGAGTGAACCACTTGAGGTCGGGAGTTTGAGTCCAGCCTGGCCAAAATGGTGAATCTCTGTCTCTACTAAAAATACAAAAACTAGCCTGGCATGGTGGCGGGCACCTGTAATCCCAGCCACTTCCTAGGCTGAGCCAGGAGAATTGCTTGAACTCAGGAGTCAGAGGTTGCAACCAGCTGCGATCGTGCCACTGCACTCCAGCCTGGGTGACAGAGACTCTCAAAACAAAACAAACAAACAAACAAACAAACAAACAAAAAACGAAAAAGAAAAGAAAAGAAATTTGGGCCAATCTTGATATACTTATGGGCAACCTCTTTTCCCATGCTTAACAATATACCAAATACTTTTTTATTTCATTTTACATTCTGCAAAAATACTTTTAGTACCATCATGTGAATGCAAATTTAAAACCAATCTGTTCTTATCATGTTTTTGTGTTCTTTCAATTTTTATTATTAGAAATAACTATGTGATACATTTCTGTAGATAAATATTTTTTTCTAACTACTGATTATATCCTTAGGTTAAAAATAGACTTTAGTCTTTTAACAACAGCTGCCTTCAAGAATTTTTCTTGTCCTTTAAAATAGAATACGTGTGAATGCACCTCAGAGTCCTAATGTACATAAGAGTACTAATTTTCCAAAGTTAAGTCAAGCATATTAACTGTTCCTTTTTTTTATATTTTCTTTAAAATTAAGACACATAAAGGAGCATAAATCAACCACTATTAAAAACTAAGAACTTCTTGATATCTAACTTCATTTTTTATACAGTACATGAGTAATTAATTCTGTGTCTGGTGGGATCCTGCCAACAATTGCATCCAGAATATTCTGGACCAGCTAGACGTTCCTGTGTCCACAGAAAAAGACTCATTTTATGCAACAACTGTATCTAGTAAAAATAATACTTAATAAGAGCATTCAATATTATGTTAAATATTTTGAAAATCCTTCTTACCAGTGGGTTGGGCTTCCCCTAAAGGGAACTTGTTCCTTCACTTTCACTTTGTAAGTAGAGAATATATATGGCCATTATTTTTACCTGCTTTACAGTGCTTACAATATTATGTAATTTATCTATGTTTTCCATTATGAATGTTAAAAGACCTTAGGCTCATTTTTCTTAGCAAACTTGTACTAAAAAATACCCATGGATGCAATCTTTTTAACAAGCTAATGCATATGGAATATGATATTTTCTGGACTTAACTGTGGTGCTCATAATTTTATGACAAAGAACAAGGAAATGGATTATATTGCTCATCTTTGCTGTACAAAAAATGCATTTGCTTCCCAATGCAAGGGCATGAGACAGCTTCAGAAAGAATCTCCAGTTTACTTGATCATTGAAAGTAAATATTTTTATGAGTTAAAGCTTAACTAAGTTTTCACGTGAGAAACCCATACTAAACGTAACCTCTGACTTCCCTGAAAAGTACACATTTAGAAAGAGACTGTATGTTTCTAGCCGTGGTGTTTATCCTGATAAAAAATAAATCCATATGTAGCCTATAATTGACCTATCAAAAATCAATACCCTGGGAGGATTTGAAATTGAATACTTTGTACAAGTTAAAGAACAGTGAATTAAGGTGAAAAGCACTGGATTCAACCTAGGATTCCTGGAAGGAAGAAAAAATACAGAGCAGGAAGGAAAAAGTGAAGGAACCAAGGTTGAGAGATTGGGTTGAATTGTCGTTTGCTTGTACATGAAGTAATATTGCCATTTATCTCTTTTACTTCTTCACCTTATTAGGTGTTTCTGCCCCCACCTCCATCCCCACCCCATATCATGCAGGCTCTGAGATAGAGAATAGGAAGACGGTGGTTCCTGGACACAGGATAATCCAAGATGTAACATTTTATCTTTCTATTATCTTCCAAAGCTGTCACTTAATAATAACTTCTGTCCCTCACCACATGATTAATGCATGCCATGGTCAGCATGAATAACTAGAGAACTATCTTGCAGTAATGGTCCAAGTGTCTGGAGCTAATCAGACAGAAATCTACAAAGAGAAGTTTGAGAAAATTTCTCAAGGCACTTCAGAACATTGATGACAAACTACTAAAGAGAATTCACCGAGACAGGAAACATCAATACTCTTCCACAAACCTTGTAATTTCCCATCAGTATGTGTCTCTGTGGATCACATTCTTTCCAGCACACTTCCATGCTTACAAATAGACTTATTATCAGGTGTTTACTTAACGACATAAATGGATCCTTAGTAAAAGAGAGGAAGAAACAAACTACATACTTCAATGACATAAACTGATCCTAAGTAAAAGAGAGGAAGAAACAAATTACATTTATTTTTTCTTAAAGTTTTAAAAAACAGTTGTTTTTACAAAATAAAATTGTCAGTTGAAAAAATATTTTCTGAACAATTATATTTCAGGAATGAGCTAAAAAGTAGAAATATTAATTATCTTTCTGCAAGCTTGAATAAAAGCTTTCTGCAAAAATTCAGTGTAACGAACAATTTTCTCATATAATTTGAACTTGCTTTTAGAGACAGGGTCTTGCTCTGTTACCCAAGCTGGAGTGCAGTAGCTCAATCATGGTCCACTGCAGCCTCAAACTCCTACGCTCAAGCAATCCTCCTGCCTCAGCCTCCCAAGTAGCTGAGCTGGGCCTACAGGTAGGCCCCACCACATCCAGCTAATTTTTAATTCTTTTGTAGAGACAGGGTAGTGTTACGTTAACTAAGCCTGATCTTGAACTCCTGGCCTCAAGTGATTTTCAGGTCTAGGCCTCTCAAAATGCTAGGATTATAGACCTGAGCCACGCTCCTGGTCTTGAATCTTTTACTCTTTTAAACTAGAATGTAAACACACATAAAAGGGTTTTTTTGGTGGTGGTTGTTGTTTGTATGTGTGAGTGCACATGGATTTCCAGATACATACTCTCTCTTCACATGAAATAGCATGATGGTAGGGTCCTATCACTTTCTACACTGTAATCATATATTTGAGATAACAGAAATTGGGGTTTCTACAGAATTTATAGCTTACTATAAGCTGTCAAACAACTAGGTGAAACACTGCATTCAATTTACTGTCGGTCATGTCAAACTTTGGTAAAGTCATATTGGAGGTCAGGGATATTTTTAGCCTCTGTCTTGACCTCCCAGATCTTAAGGTCCCATCAGTGTGATATGAACTTGACTATGTTTTATAAGATGTGAAACACGGCCTGTAATATTTAACCCCTAGTCCTACCTGCCCAAGTACAAGGCAACATCCTCACCTAAGGCTTAGGACATAAATAAAAAACAACTGGATAATCTGTTTGACATCACCTGTCTTAAAACCTATGCAATATATGTAGTTATCTCCCCCAAGAATATTGGCCTTACGAGGACATGTGAACAGGACAAACTTCACATTTGGCAGAGCACACTAATCAACAATCTTGATCTTGTGGCAGTGTGAACTGAGGATAGGTAAGAGATTATCCAAGAGAAACTGAACGATATTTTCTTTGAGTCTCTCTTTAACATATTTATTAGCATATGTTTATGTGGCTAGAGCAAGAGGAAGAAGAATCACTGTGTTGCATTTATTAATTCTCCAATAAGCTCCAGAATAGCGTAGAAACCCTATTAACCGAAGTATTTGGGAGAAGAGTTGATTGGTTAATCAAAAACTGATTTCTTTAAATATAAAAATATATATTTATTCATTAGTTATTTGTCTTTTTTGGAACCCATGAATTTGTACCCATTGAGTCTTATTTCTTTTTAATAAAAAGCACATCCATAATGTATTATCTATACGTTTTAATTTGGGCTTTAAAAGGTTGAATAGCTATATATTTCAACCTTCTTTCTGGCACACTTGATCATATGTGCAGAGAATTATCAGGTGATTGTATAAGTTATCATCATTCATGTACTGGTGAAAACATAATATACCTATCTTTATCTATTTCTGTTACTAACATAAAGAAGTAATGTAATTTGAATTTTTGTCAATATCTGAAATCTACAGTATCTAAAAATATACTTACTGAATCTTGTGTACTTGGTACGTTACTTGAACTTATTTTATATTCATTAATGTAACTGTAAAATCCTTATAATAAATATTGATTTTGAAAACGATAAGTTTTATGTAAAATTTTAAGAAATTTGAAATAGTTGAATACATTAACCAATTAACATTTCATATACATAACAAGAGGTTGTTTTGATTACATAATTTTAGAACAAAATATACCATCTTTTGAGCCAAAAAACTAACTATACAAATTAAAAAGTAGTATAAAACAGAATGATCAAAATCAGATTTCATCACAATTCTGATGTTTATAAAATATTTAGCAGATTCAATATTATGATATTAAACACTGTGTAATCATTAAAAGTACACACAATTAAAATTACCTTATTATATTTAGGACATGAGTCTTTAAAAATAACATCTTTGAAATACTTTGCATCTTATGGAGGTTGAATGAAAGGCAAAATTTCGATCCCACTTTCTCAAAATATCAACAAAGAGAAAAAAACTAAATAATTAAATGAATTATCATTGTAAGTAAATTCTCCTTATAAAAATAAGAAAAAAATGTTAAAAATTAGAGTAAAATCATCTACAACAAAAACTTACTCCTGCAGTAATATCACTTCAAATTAGGCAAATATTTATAATTGCCATCTAAATTCAAACTTTAAAAAATTAAGAACTGAAATTTAACTAAAAATTGTAGCAATATACGATTTTGACACAATTCTAAATTTATTTTTTATGTCCAATAATTATATTGATATTTGACTTTGATCAAATTTAATTTTAATACTCAAAATTCTATCATTTAACTTTTAACCAAAATATGTATTAGCTGCATGTTGAAAAATAGGTATCTCAAACACATCATTACAAAAACGAAATTCAGTTTCCAAAGAAATACCTCTTATCTTCATTTCCAAAAGATATTTTGGAATTTTTACAAGTCTATTTATGTCTAGCACTCTGGCGAAAACCACCACTATCTTTCCCCTATTGAGAAGAAACTTTTCAGTGGGTTCTGCACTTTTCTTCTTGCTTTCTTACAACCTCATCACAAGAAGTGATATTTTTAAATAATATCACATAGTGCCCTATAAAATCCTGTGATGAATTCCCAGTAATTTTCTTTTGAATCTGCATTTCTTACTTCCATCTAAAGAAAGCTCCTTGTACCATCACTTGCCTACCTGTATCTGAAAACTTCTCAATTCACTATTCTACTTACATACATCTCACCAAGCTTGTTCCTGCCTTAGGAACTTGCTCTGTATCCTGATTTGAATGTTTGACCCATAGATTCTCCTGGCTAGAGAAGGATCAGCTTTAATAGCTCCTCTTCTGAAAGGGTCTTCATATCAGTCAAAGGTTCTAAGCCGTTTGTAAGTCCCATATTCCTTTGAGACTGGAATGCATGCTAGATACTCTTTCTGCCCAAATTGCACACATTCACAGACATGGAATTTTTTATACCATTTCAAAGAGTTCATGAAATCTATTAAATATATATAGTAAATATTATTTAATATATATTAGATATATATATGCCCTAGGATATTAAATATATATACACACACATATATATGTGTGTGTGTATATATATATGCCCTAGGAATTCGAGTACCCCAGTGAAGAACAATGGAGCACTCCAATCCCTGAAACAATACTTAATCATCTCCCTAGAAGTTATCATTGTCTAATATTACATTTTCATCTGTGTCTTTTTTTTATCTGCGTTGTACCTATTTTTTTCTCTTGAATTTAGGTTTTATGAGAAGAGACATGTTTTTTTTCTTTTCTTTCTGATTCACTAAATTCCCAGAATCTTCAGTAGTACCTAAATTTGAGTAGGCATTCAATAAATAGCTGTTAAATAAAGAAATTGATGCATTAATACTTTTATCCTTATCATTTATGAAAATTAGAGGAAAGAGTAAACATAACAGAGGCCTGGCTTATGTTGATTTTGGTGTATCCCAGGTTCAAGAAGTTTCTGGGCCTCACTCCAGCAACCCCAGTGGCTTCTGCTCCTGGTACCTGAGAACCAAGTCATGAAACATCAGCTGACCAATATGTGTGGTGAAAAAGTTGAAGAGCCAAACACTCCAGGATAGAGTAAAACATACTCATTGCAGTGGAACTGAGACCTGATTGTTTCCTGGGAACAGATTGATTTGGAGAAAGTATACAGTGGCCAGAAGAAAAATAAATCAAAGCCTGTGAGTTCGAAAGATTGGAAGATGCTGCAATGGGTTTGAGGTAATTTGGAAGTGGTTTATTTCAATGGGTTAAAAGTATAGTGTTTTGTATCCCAGAGATGTAAGTTTAATTTCCAACCCTGCCATTTACTAGTTGTGAGATGTTGGGTAATTTTATTCAACCATCAAATTGTACAGAATTTGGCTAGATTGCTAATGAAAATGTTTGACCCTTTCACCCAGCTTAGATTACTGCAAAGTCTCATGGACACCAAGGTTACAACTTTTTACAACTTTATATGCTTCATTACTCAGCTTGTTCTCATGATTCTGTACTCATCCTACCCAATTTCTTTCCCCACTTTTTTTCCAATTCTTCTCTTCATGATTTTGATCTTAATGATACATAACTTCCATGTGCTATGTGTTTGTGTAATTTTATTCACATTCACGTTATCTAAATGACCTACCTATCTGGAATTCTGTTTCACTGTTGAATGTCTAGACTTTTTAAGTCTTCCATAACCCTGTAGACAATTGGGTTGCCAATCCTAGAATTGTTTGGAAAATTTGTGTGGTATCCCTCATCTCGCCATGAGGTGAGTACATTGAGATTACCAGTCAGGGCAGGCCAACATGGCACAGATTTGCACCCTGAGACTTTTGTTAAGCACCTTTCTTTATAAGCATCATTATCATCATTATTTTCCCAGCTCACTGAAAAAGTTGTTTTTCCAAATAAGATTCATGTTAGACATTGGTCTGATTTATTTCTATCAACAATCATACTCTTCATCATGTCATCATTTTCTCTTTATTGATTTTTTTGTTTTGAATAAGAAATAACTTTTCTGTATAAACAGCTCAACAGAACAGAATATTATATAAGACAGGGACAAGGAAAATTTGTATGCAAGGGGCTGGACAGTAAATATTTTAGGCTTTGTGGGTCATACAGTCTTAATTACAAGTACTAAAATCTGCTGTTTTGGCATCAAGTTGCCATAGACAATTGATAAATACATAAGTATAGCTATCCTACCACAAACCATATTTACAAAACTGACAGTAAGCCAGATTTGGCATGTGAGCCATAGTTTGCTCATTGCAATACAATAACAAATGAAATTTCCCATCATACGCTCTTTATATTTTTAAATTGCAGCTTATTTTTTAAAGAGATACAATACATAATCCTAATAGTGTAGATAATTGGCATATTTCTAAGGTCACTGATGAAAATTACAAGTTTTCTCCTCATAACAGTAACCTTGTTAAATCTCTTCATCAAAATACTTTTGACCTCACATATACATAGCCTCAAACCATAACTATATATACATGAAACTGTAGAATTGATCCTTTAATTCCTAAGATTGCTTTAAATGTTTTGCCTGAGTATGAGTGAAAATTTTTTAGAATAAAGTAATACTTTGTGTAAGAATTTACAAGAAAAAAACAAACAACCCCATCAAAAAGTGGGCAAAGGGTATGAACAGACATTTCTCAAAAGAAGACATGCATACAGCCAACAGACACATGAAAAAATGCTCAACATCACTGGCCATCAGAGAAATGCAAATCAAAACCACAATGAGATACCATCTCACACCAGTTAGAATGGCAATCATTAAAAAGTCAGGAAACAACAGGTGCTGGAGAGGATGTGGAGAAATAGGAACACTTTTACACTGTTGGTGGGATTGTAAACTAGTTCAACCATTGTGGAAGACAGTGTGGCAATTCCTCAAGGATCTAGAACTAGAAATACCATATGACCCAGCCATCTCTTTACTGGGTATATACCCAAAGGATTATAAATCATGCTACTATAAAGATACATGCATATGTATGTTTATTGCAGCACTATTCACAATAGCAAAGACTTGGAATCAACCCAAATGTCCACCAGTGACAGACTGGATTAAGAAAATGTAGCACATATACACCATGGAATACTAGGCAGCCATAAAAAAGGATGAGTTCATGTCCTTTGTAGGGACATGGATGCAGCTGGAAACCATCATTCTTAGCAAACTATCCCAAGAACAGAAAACCAAACACCACATGTTCTCACTCATAGGTGGGAATTGAACAATGAGATCACTTGGACATGGGAAAGGGAACATCACACACTGTGGCCTGTTATGGGGAGGGGGGAGGGGGGAGGGATGGCACTGGGAGTTATACCTGATGTAAATGATGAGTTGATGGGTGCTGACGAGTTGATGGGTGCAGCACACCAACATGGCACATGTATACATATGTAACAAACCTGCACATTGTGCACATGTACCCTAGAACTTAAAGTGTAATAAAAAAAAACTGAAAAAAAAGAATTATAAAACACAAAGTAATGTATCTTCAAGATATAATATAGAGACAAAAATGATATATTGCATTTGCTAATACTTTGTTTTCCTCTGACATTTGAAAAGACACAGAGGATTTACCAGATTTAAAATTAGCCTCAATCCTGTAGAGGTATTTCTTTATCTTTTTTTTTACTTCCAAATTTCATTACTTATTCAATGGCTCCTACACTTATTGTCAATAAACTAGTTTTTAATTTACAGTTTATTATGCTCTTCTTCATACTCCCCCCACCCAAGGAAAATGTCAATGGCCTTCCACCACCTATACCATGTAGTACAAACTTCTTGGCAAAGAAATTAAAGTTGTCCACAATGTATTGTCCATTTACATCCTTAAGACTATTTCTTATATTCCTTTGCACAATTAACTGAAACAATCAACTCTACTATGCTCTGAATACATCTTGGGCATTCCCTATTCTATTCATGGATTCATAGGATAGCTTCAGCCTTCAATAGCTTCCATTTCTCCTTTAATCTAAATCTACAATTCATGATTTCTGTATGGATATAGATACAGATAATATAGATATATGCATTTTCTAGGGAGAAGACAATATTGTTACTGTGTAAAAACCTTAGGTCAGAAGGAAGAAAGCAGAACAGTTAGAACTCTTTCCTAGGTTTTTTTCTGTTTGTTTGTTTGTTTTTCAGCTGGTCTATTTGGTACAGCATTTGGAGAACATCTATAGTGCTCTTCTGTCAGATTCAAAGAGAGCCAGTCAGTCAACATCTTACTTACGGCACTGAGCATGTGACCACAAATGCCTGCGTGCTTCCCATTTTGTAGAGAAATGTCGGCTATATAATAAACAAATGAATTAATGAATAAATAAATATTTGACAGGAAAATAGTAGTAGGACATGGATCAGTTTGACTTAAATGAGCAGCTACCTAAAAATTAGAAATGACTTTGAGATATGATTTAATTACCAATAATCTTTCTTCTTTTGGGATATACCATCTGTTTAATCCTGCTAGTTTAAATATCATCTTGCTTCTTTGTGTTAGAAAAGGGTGTTTTCATTCTAATTTCTTAAGATTCTTACCAGGCTGATGTGCTCTGATTGGTAAATACAGTAAACTCAACCTTTAATTTATCTCTCCTCTACCATGATTAGCTTCCACATGTAGAAAACCAGTCACTCTAGTAGCTATCCCACTTTTTCTTTCTCCTTTTATTCCCTTTCTTCTTCCAGCTTTCTCCTAGACACATGTGCATCTCTCTTCCTAGAAAAGTGTCTAGAAAAGACAATTCAGAATGCCAAGAGACCAGGGCAGAAGATCACATGGTTTTGAATATGTCCAACCGGAAGACAAAACACTTGGAGTAAACATAATGTATCCAATAAATGTAAGGGCTGATATGAGAGAGGCAATTACGTTTAGCTCATGTCTTGAAAAAAGTGAAACTAGAACCAACGAAGTAGGAGGCAGATTTAAGTTTACATTATCAGTTTTTGTAAGAAAAAAAGTTACCCAACAATAAATTATGCTGCCTACTGAAGAAGGAGGTTTCTTATCAGGTAAAACAGTGAATTTGAGTATGCCACAGATGTAAAAGAGATACATATAAATATCTTGGCCATTAATTCTGGTCATTTCGACTCTGCTGTGTTATTCAATACCACTACTTTGATTTAAACAAACAAACAAAATAAATGTGCAGCACAATAACTGTCTACAGAAATTTCTGAGAGTGGTAGTTACTGATTTTTCGCTCTCTCACCCTCTCTTCCATCTACCTCTGATAGGAAACATTGCACCTGGTCATCAGTGTGGTCAATGATACAAATGGAACAAATGAAGACACCTCATGATTGTGTCAAAAGTGATTGCCCTAAGTAGGACCAAGTAGATTCCTTCTCTAGATGATACACAGGCTATGTGAAAAAAAAGTCCCATTCCCCTGGGCTGCTAAGTTAGATTATTATGATTTGTAAATGCCTGGTAGCTATTTTTTTCTCTGTCAAATCCAGAAAAAGCATGTACAGTAGGTAAATGTGTGACCCCACATAAAATATGAGCCAAAAGAAAAAAATGAGTAAAACCCCAAAGATGTTGTCAGGTCTCTTTGGATTCTTCCATGCCTCTGATCAGCTTCATCCCTGTGCTTCCCAGTTATACCATCCAATAAACTTTCTCTTAAGGATCTACTCTAACATAGGGATCAAATCTAATTTTATCAAGCTATATATACCAGGCATATTAAACTATCGATAGTTGGCATTTATAACATACTTGGTGGTCTTTTACCTCTGTAATGTAACCCTAGAGGACTGGAACAAAGAAAATAAACATCTTGCAAATGGCTTTTCTACCCACCTGTCTAGCACAGATTAATGGCGCTGATAAGAGCTCAAGAAATACTTCACTGTGTGGATCAATCATCTGAATCTGATTAGGACTTTAAAGCTGTTCATCTTAGATATTTTTACCGATACTCCCTTAATGGGAGAAGAGAGTGAACTCAAACCCTAGAAGTCAGAAGCTTACTCTGAGCTGCCACCACTAATACAATATTTCATGAAATTATCATCTATCTTTTTTAATCATCAAAATTTGCATTAAAATATATGATAGATCATTTTTATTTCAATATAAATACAATATTTCAAAATTTTAATCTATGCTTCTGAAATTGTCCAGTAAAAGGTAATGTACTAAGAAGAAATACTGTGTTTATTATAACATGCATTTGCATCACCTCCAGATATACAGTGTTATAGCCCAAAAAGTACGTGTCACCTTATTTGGGAAAACCTGGTGGTTGCAACCAGGTTCAACCGGATAGAACAAAAAGTCATCTTGCTCTCCAGTAAGGGTTCTTGGAAGGAAATAAATTTTAAGATGTATCTCATATTTCTAGTCATTCTATGCTTTACTAAATCTGGCTATTGTTGGGTCCTAAATACAAAATATTGTCACACATCTGTCAGAATGTGTCAGGAAAGCTGCCTTATACATGGAGTACATGAGAAATATTCAGGTTTACTGATTAAAGAAACTCCGTCAAGCATCTCTTATAATTTACATATAATATTTGAAATTAATATGCTAGCTAGGTGCAGCAGCTCATGCCTCTAATACCAGCACTTTGGGAGGCTGATTGAGTTCAGGAGTTCAAGAACAGCCTGAACAACATGGCAAAACCCAGTCTATACAAAATATATTTTAAAAATTAGTCAGGCACAGTGACACTCATCTGTAGTACCAGTTCCTTGGAAGGCTGAGGTGGGAAAATCACCTGAGCCCAGGAGGTTGAGGCTGCAATGAGCTATGATGGCACCACTGCACTCCAGCTTGGGCAACAGAGTGAAACCCTGTCTCAAAATAACAACAACAACAACAACAACAACAACAATAATAATATGCTCTTTGCTATCTGGAAAACTGTAGTTGTCAGTCTTAAGAATAAGGTTTCTTGAGATACTCATTACAAGTAATGAATCAGGTGAAAGAAAACAAGAAAAAGAAAAAGAAGGAAGGAAGGGAGGAAGGGAAAGAAAGAGAGAAAAAGAGAAAGAAAAAGAAGAAAGGAGAAAGAAAAAGAAAGAAAAGAAAAAGAAAGAGAAAGAAAGAAAGAAAGAGAAAGAAAGAAAGAAAGAAAAAAAAAGGAAAGGAAGGAAGGATGATGGAAGGAAGAAGGAAGGAAGGAAGCAAGCAAGGAAGGAAGGAAGAAAGGAAAGAAGGAAGGAAGAAAGGAAAGAAGAAAGGAAAAAAGGAAGGAAAAAAGGAAGGGAAAGAAACAATTATCACCCAAAGACTCTAACTTGGCAAGTTTATTTTGGTGTCTGCTTGACCTGCTTTGAGAATTCAAATTACCCTGGGAATTGGATAGAACAAGCATTAGAAGTGGTTACTTTTACCAAGTGGTATCTTGGGAGGAGTCAGACTGAAATTTAAAATGTGATATAAATTATTCACCAGGATGTTAACATTTTAAACAGAGTCTTTTCACATCTCTTATTCCACTGGGATCCACAGTGATCCTCTTAGATAGATAAGACAAGTATCATTATCCCCACTCTATAGATGAGGATATTTATGCCCATGAAAGTTGGGTGAATTGCTCAAGTTAGATAATATTCTAATTATAAAGCTAGAAGTATATCCTGGAGTCCTCTCTTTCTGAGATGTGTCTGTTCATTTCTTTGATGCTGGCTATTCAGAAAAAAGACACTGTACTTATTGATACTCTGGAACTGAGAACTGACAGTACATTTAGATATCACATAATAACTAGACTGCTGTTACCAGAGATCTTGGCCATAGAATGGTGTTTTCTGTTAAAACAAAACAAAACAAAACAAAAACAAAAAGGCATAAGGTATAAGTCATATGTAATAATGGATAAATAACTGTATTTTGCAACACATTGCTCAAATATGATGGAAGAACAAATTCTCAGTTCAACATCTTAGAAGTGATATTTTATTTTATTTTATTTTATGTATTGATATATTTATTGAGATAAAGTCTCACTCTGTTGTCCCGGCTGGAGTGCAGTGGGGCAGTCTTGGCTTACTGCAACCTCTGCCTCTCGAGTTCAAGTGATTCTCCTGCCTCAGCCTACTGATTAACTGGGGTTACAGGCACACGCCACCATGCCCGGTTAATTTTTTTATTTATAGTAGAGATGGGGTTTCAACATGTTGGCCTGATTGGTCTCGAACTCCTGACCTCGAACTCCTGAATTCGAACTCCATCGGCCTCCCAATAGAAAGGATCTTTTATTACCCCTTTTTCTTTGTTTCTCTCTCTCTCTCTCTCTTTTTTTTTAACCATTTAAGCCATTAGTAATACCTTCTAACATGACTTCAGCATATCCTGAATCTAAAATTTCTTTACCCCATTTACTTTCGTCTCTATTTGGACCACTGCAATCACCTCTAAACTCATCTCCCTTTTCTTTTCTTACCTTTTATGTTCTGTTATCTGCAAAAAAGTTAAAACAATCTTCAACATCTGTGAATTAAATTCCTTGACTCTTCTACTCAATAACTTTCCATGGCTTACCAGCATATTTGGAATAAAACCCACATTCTTTGCTGTGACAAAGACTAGTAATTGGCCTCCATTATCAATCACCTTCCTTTCCCGTCTTTCTTTTAACAATATGGACACTGAAATTTTAGCTAGACAGTGGCTACATTCCCTAGTTTTCTTCATGGACTAATATAGATACAAATGTGTAAAACCAAGGAGTTATACTATGTAGTATAAGTCTGTTTTCCTTTTTTCTTCTAATGCGATGAAACCCAAACACAGTGGATTAGGATATCACCGTTGGCAGGGCAATGTGTTTCAAAGACCCAGATGACCGATGCATCAGGGCCACCCACCAGCCTTTGATTGCTCATCTCAAGAACATAATAGGAAGGAAAAATAAATGTTTTCTGTGTCTCAACCACTGTATTTTGGAGTTTCCTACTTACAGTGGTATAGCCTGCACTTACTAATGTCTTGATCAAGATCTGCAGCTATCTACTATTCTTCTTTTGCCTTCTCTGAAATCAGTTTGTTGCAAGCACTCCAAATCAGAGACAGTAACTTTTGTCCTCTATGTATACTGAATTTTCTGCATTATTTAGAGGTTTCCTATAATTTCCTTATATGATGCTTCCACTTGGATAATTCAGTTACTAAACATTGATCTAGGCCAGCATCAAGTAGTCAAGAACACAATCCTGTATGTGAGTAATATAATTAGGGGTTCTTATCAGCTAATAAGAGTGTGGGCTGTTAACAAAATCTGAGACCAGCGCAGTCATAAACAATGGGTCAAGCATGACACAACATAAGTAGGCAAGAAAAAACAGGTGCGTCAACACAGAAGACACCCGGGATACCAAGAAAATGGCATGGAAAGTAAGACGAGTGTTACAGATTGAAACATGTCCCCCCAAGATTCATGTGTTGAATACATAACCTCCAATGAGCTTTTAAAAAGGTGATTAAGGCTCAATGAAGTCATTAGGATGGGGCTCTAATCCAATAGGTGTGGCATTCTTATAGGAATATGAAGAGACAAGAAGAAGAATAAGAGGAGAAAGAGAGCTCCTTCTCTTTCTTTGCCTGCTCCCAGAGGTAAAGCAATTTGAGGACACAGAAAGAAGTCATCTGTCCAGAAACCAGGAAGAGAGGTTTCACCAGCAATCAACCCTGTTGGTGTTTGTGCCTTGATGTACATATTCGTTATGTCTTTCTGGAGAATATCGGTTAGTACACAGCCCAAGTCAATTAATACAACCAGCATTTTTAGAGATACCCCCTTTATGTCATACATTGTCTTACATCATCTCACTTAACCTTCTGGACAACTCCATGAATAGATGCTAATGTTAGTATTCTGATTGAGGAAAATTGAAGCCTAGAAAGCTAGATAATATATTCAAGATCACTCAACTAGAAAATGACAGAGTTGGAATAAAAGCTTAGGGCCTCATGGCTTAAGGTCCATGAGCCTGGGTAGTATGCAACTGCATCACCCTCGGACTGGCACACCGTTAGGAAAC
Source organism: Macaca mulatta (assembly GCF_049350105.2). Classification (NCBI taxonomy): domain Eukaryota; kingdom Metazoa; phylum Chordata; class Mammalia; order Primates; family Cercopithecidae; genus Macaca; species Macaca mulatta. The sequence continues at coordinate 51,971,555 of NC_133423.1, read as the reverse complement.
ATGTATATTAGCCTTCAGAAATGAGTGCAACCTTAAAAAGACTCACACGTTTCCAGTTAAATTCCAAAATACAATTACAGCAGTTTTCTCTCTTTACGCATTTTATCATAAGTAATGAGCTCACATACATTTACTTAAGAATGTTAAGACTTCGCCTGTGCCCTTCTGTGGGTTAGTGCACATGAGGGTAAAAACCCCATATCTACTACCACCCTTATCAAACCAAGAATTTGTTTTCTGAACTAATCAACAACCTTTTCCTTTAGCTGTTGTCAAAATAGCGATGTGACCAAAGTCAGGAAAAGTGAGAAATAGAGAGAATACAAGTCTCACCCTACTCTTAAGCTAACTGCTATTTTATGCCTATCTGATGTATTAACAATCACAAAGTCCTGCAATTTAATAATTTGCAAACAGTTAATAGCATTTTTTATTAAATCAGTGAAGCAAGAGGTTGAGTCAAATTGTGATATAAAATTTAAGAACAAACAAATTTCAAACGATGGTTAAATGTTTAATCAAGGGGTTTCAGTGATGTTATAAATGTCAAAACAAGAGACTTATGCAGCCAAACCTTTAAAACAGCAGGGTGTCTTATTATTTTTAAAAAACATGTATTTTTTAATCAACAACTTCTATTACCTAACTTTATGGTTCATAAACTGTTATAGTTGTCAGAAGATCTACACATTTATCTTTCTATTCAACTAATAAAAATAAATGAGAAAACTGAAGATATTTTTATTTTTGTGTGGTGTTATCATTGAAACTTTAAAAAACTTTTCCTTTCTCTAACTTCTCTCACAAATGCTTGTATTTGATGCAACACATATGAAATGAATGTTCTCATGGGATAGCATGTGCATTTGTTATATACTGATTTATTTAAGATTGGATAATTTTGCCTGAAAATAACTTAATTGTCTCTTTAGATTCTTCTATAGATCTAATAAGACAGTTTCTTAACAAATATAATAGCATTTACATTTGTGTCGTCAATTGCTTTCTGAATACTTCTACCTCCTTTCAATGTTTATTCTTACAACAAACTACTCAGTTAGATAAGGCAAATATTATTTTCTCCAATTTATATAGAAAAAAATGACTTGTTTAATAATACCTTAGCAAGTGGTCTATGACTTTCTCCACCATTACATGCAAGTGTTCAAAAACAGGCTCTTTATTTTTTCATATAACATATTCTTTTTGCATTATATTTTTTTAAAATTCTACAACTACCAAGAAGGACATAGCTTTAAGGAAAAAATAATGAATTCTCCATATTATCTCTCATAATACCAGAGTTCCAGAAATACCTCAACCATCATAGTAGCTCATTTATTGAGTACTGAATGTATGTTCCGAACAATGTGCTGGTTGACGCTTCACTTAAACACATAGTTTCCAAAGTTAGCTTAGGTTGTTGAAGGAGAAGCCTCTGAAGTTGTCACTGTATAAAATAATTTGTTGGACTCAATAATTTGTACACAAAGACATCTTCATCACTTTATAGTTATCTACATTAATACAAATTATCTAAGGTATTAGTGTAACTAACATCTTTCATTAGGTAGTACAGGGCTACTACACGTACAACAAAAAGAGTAATTGTCACCATATTCAAAGGTCATTACTGGCTAGATGTATAGAAAAAAATTATTCAGATGATGAAAGCATTGAGATAGTCCTTGTTTATTTGTTTTATATTTCTCTGCTTACTCATCTTTCAACATCTGAGCCATCTCTGCCATTCACCTCAGTTAATAAATACTTGTGCCTGTCTCAACCAAGCAGTGCTCTCAGAAAATTCAGGAGGAAACCGGCTCATATAGCTGAGGTCAATCATTAGTCGATCAAGCATTGTTGTCATGCCCAGAAAGTTACTTGGATAGTGCCATAGGGCATTTGATAAAACAGTTCAAACATAAAATGCAGAATTGGAAAAATCTTACCTTTGCAATGATTCATATGTTTCTATAAATGCTACTCATCCATACTTTAGTATAGATTAGCCCTACTATATTTATCTTAAAGGCATATTTTGTCTTCCTGGACTCTGGGTTAGAATACAAAATATTGTAATACATTTCACTCAATTGTGGCATATTTTAGTTTATTATAATTATTATCTTTTTAGTTTGCTTGAACCAAGTATCCATAGTGCTTATCTAACTCAAGACATTTCTTATACTTTAATTGAATAACTTCAAAATATATCAGGACATCGTGCATAAAGAAGGATCCACAGTACATTGAGATGGTTCAAAAACTTTTCTACTTATCTCAGTTCAGGGACTTGTTCCTGTGAATAGCTGTGTAGAAATAGACATCCACCTAAGAGGGAGTGTCTTCTGTTGAATTTTGGAACATACTGAATATAGTCCACATGATTTTATCTACAAATCGACATGAAAAATTTAAGAATTTCTGACATTTTCCAGGCCATTCTGGTTCAAACCATAATATGTTCCGAATGTCTTATGTCTCACCAGCCCAGATGACTGTCTTACCTTGACCACGTAGCATGCATACCTCAAAATACGATTGTGATTATGTTCCCTCTCACTGGGCATTCTCTTTTCATGGACTCACACATGACTCGAGTGTTTCATTTTCAATATCACACAAACTCTGAACCCTCATCAAAACTGTGAATTTCCAACAGACTTACTGACATTTACCTATAATCATCTTTCAAATGAACTGTCATCACAGTCTTAATCTCTATTTGGCTGCCCTAATTGTTCCCACCTTACCTGCCAAGTCTTTCACTACTTGAAAACTTTTGCCAAGACTTTAAATTTATTCATCAGTGATGTTTTAAAAATCTGTGTAAAGCTATGTTACTCAGCTAAACATATAGAAGGCTTTATCCAAGCACTTCAGCATGAAAACAAGTTATAAAACGCCAAACATTGGATTCTGAGTCTATTGCCAAACATTCTACCTTCATCTAATTTGGAGGAAGAATTAAATATATGTAGCAGCTACACAATTACAAAAGCAAGTACAGTGATAATCAATTAACCAGATGTTTTGCTGATTTGTTGCCCAAAGTCCAGACGTTTGGAAATATCTATGATTGGCATGATGTAAACCACTCAAAGACTATTAGTCCAGTCTGCTGAAAGAAGTAATGCCACTCTCAGATCATCTATTTTGCTAATAATGCTTTTACATAATTTCCTACAGAGCTCAGTCCAAAAAACTAAATAAATAAAACCCAGAGATTCAAAAATACACATTAGCATTATAGCTGCTGCTGAAAGATCCTACTAGACATACACTTATCCTAATAGATTCTTTTTGTTTTACTGGCCTAGAAAATAATGAAAAAATAAATGAGGTAAGTAAAACTTAACAATCAGCATTTGTGTCACTGGAAAATATGATTTCAATATAATGATTTCTTAAATTCATCTTCAGGCCCAGAATGGCAGTTCCTGTTTTGAATACTTATAGCTAAAATCTATTCTTTTCTTAGTTATATTTTCCAGGAAATTTTGAACAGACAGTGCAAGAAAAAGTTTATATGTATCTCCTTGGCAGCTCCAAACATTATTCCCATTGTGTCCTTCTTGAATGAAAAATTTAAAGTGCAGAATTAGCACTGGAAGATTGACTGGATTCTAAATGAACTTTCTAATAGTAAATGTAAAACTAGAGGGAACAGAGCACCAATAATGAAGAGAAATACAAGGCTAAGTATTGGAAAGTAATTAGCGAGCTCATCACTGACAACCCTTTGATGGCCTGAATTGCTTCCAGAAAGATAAGAGTACATTGTTTAAAAAACAATTAAGTCCCACACACACATTCGTAGAATTATTTTACATTCATATGCAAATAGAGAGGCTCATATTATTTGAACATACTAAGTATCAACAGGGAAGCATTAATATTTGGCATTGGTTTATGTGGGGGTGTTAAAAGCACCCGTGGTAAATACATACACCATAGACCTATGGATTTTATAAGGTCCCTAGGAACTCTGGTTAAACTTTGCAATTTAACTAAGGTCCACTGACAAACAGCATATGTGTAGATTGGACTAGGTTTCTCAGGAGGTATCTCATTATTTGTATGGACATCAGAAACAAAAGAATAATGGCAAACCTGCTATCAGTTTTTTCCCCTTTATGTTAATAGCCCTTATTTATATGTCAGTAGAATCTATGTGTATATGTTTAGTTAATAAAAACATGATATTAAAAATAGAAAGTAAAAACACTAATAGTCTGGGATCTATGCAAATTATTACAATAAAGTTGAAAACTCTTAGCCTTTTCTATGTCTAATAGGATCTTACCTATTCATCTTGGTAATCACTTTTCCTTCATAATCTGGTATTGACTCATCATTCTGATTCCATTTAAGCTCTTGTTTTCAACAAATCAATATATCGAGTTATCTAAAGTCACGCCTTTTCTATTTATTTATGCTATTCTTGTGCTTATATTATTATCCACTCTCTTCCTAGCCATATCTATGATGGTTTTGAAGGCCCGTGCCAAGCTTCATGGCTTACTGCTCTCACACTCCCTACATACCACATCACCCATGGATCTAACCCCCAACATCCCCTCTTCTACTTCTTGGTCAATGTTTGATATTTTCACGGGTTGTATTTTTATTATTTAGTATTTATTATTTCAACTCCTGTTTTTATTCACTTTGAGTGAATATATGTGTATTTTCTGGTGGGCACATGTATACACAGCAACTTATATATTCATTTAGGTTTTAAATGCTTGGCAGTACAATCAGTGTCTAATGTCTCACTTTTTTAGTCCTTATAATTCCTAACTCAGTGGCCTGTCCAAACTTATCTGTTCAATAAGTATTTGGGTATATTTTCATATGTTCTCAAATTATTACACTTAAAAATATGTAGCACAGAGCCAGTGACAAATGCATATTTTATTTAGAAATATATACTTTTTATTAATCTTAAGAATATCCACTTTAATGTAAACCAAGCTATTACTTCTGAAAGATTTTTATAATCGAGAGATTAGTGAATAATATTCAAATGTAAGAGACAGTCACAAAAACAAGAAAGAAAAGCCAGGGATAGTTTGCATAAATAATCTTAATTTCCCAACAGTAAAAATAATTTAGAATATGGAAGGAAGCTCAGTGACCTCCTAAATTAGGAGAAGAAAGAACTCTAGAAATAGGAAGCTACCTGCCTACTGCTTTGCAGTTTGCTGGAAGCACTAGTACTGGTTCTAGAACCATAGTCTGCTCAATCAGTTCACTCAGTTCAGTTCTGACTGAGTATTGTAGACTCTTGACTGTCCACTAGACTCTCAGTAACTACAGTTGTTTTCTTTGATTTGAAAAGTGAACCAAGAGTACCTCTGCTTCTTGTGCAAAAAGCCAGAGGCCTAGGTCTTCATTTTGAAATCTTCATACATACTGCAAAATCAGTACTCTTAACAGCCCCTCTCCTAGTGTCTCATTGCTGACGTCACACACATCTCTTCCACCTAATGTGGCTTTTCTTCTTGAGTCCTTTATCTCTGTTTTGTTGCTGGTTAAGTTTACCTTTAATCCCAATTGCTTAAGTTTATAGACCGTACCTTTCTGTGTTTCTTTCACACTGCCTAGGAGAGTGTTAGGCCTAATAGTCTACAATAAATATTTTGTTTAATTGCTTAATTTTGCATAGCTAATGTTTCTATCATTACTGCAAACATTCCTGCTGCAATGCCCAAACAAGAAAGTTAGTTTCTTGAATTAGGTGCTTTTGAAACCCTGTATTACATCCTCTTAACACACCTCTAATTTTGTCTGAAGTAAGGTGTTTACCTATTTTATGGCAGAGAGCTACATGAGATATTGAAAAGCAGCTCCTAGTGTATGAATGATCTTTAGTAGAGACTCGGTGTCTGCCAATTGGCATCAAAGACCTTGTGGCAGAATTCTCCATTATAAGCTGTAAACAGTCATACCCACCAGGCCATGAAGTTGAGCAGACCTTGTAGCAACCATTATATGATAAAAATGTGTCCGGTGTGCACAAGTCAGTTATAAAAGCACTGGTTCCAAATGTTCTGCTGCACTCTCACCTCTTCCTCAACTCACACTTGTATTCTCTTGGGATTTTTCCCAAAATCAGCTGAAAGAAATGAAAAATTCCAGACCTGGATCAAAACCAGGACAGCTCAGTATGTTGGTACGAAATGAATCACAGTCTCACGTAGGGGTGATCCTAAAAGACGGTTGGAGAGATATCCTTACAGTGGGCATGAAAATTGATGAGAAACTCTCTAAGGAGGGAGACATGAATGAAGGGAGTACATGCAGAAGCTCCCAGGCAGTGGCACATGGGTTAGCCCATCAGTGAGGGTCCTGGAAGAAGTAAGATTAGAAAGTCAGAGACAAGGAGATCTTGGGAAGAGGCATATGGATAAGCTCTTGGAATCTAGCACATTGTGTACCAATATGTTCCTCTCACTTCAGTGGCCACCAGAAAGCATCACTGTGGAGGAGGCCCTTAACCATCATGTGAATATAATGGCCTGTCTACTGGCTGTAGGTTAGCACTATTCTCAGCCACTGCAGTGTTTGCAAATAGACCCTCGGATGAACTAGCAGTGGTTTCACAGATAGATACTCAAGATGAGCCCACATTTGGACTCAATTTCACCAAGCTGATACGACTATTCTTACCACTGAATGTTGTGTTGTTAGCAACAGAGACATGGTGAGACCTAGTCATGACCTTATTTTGAGAAAACCAGTACACTGCCTGACAATTGATTCTATCAGTCTCCTCCCACCTTCTAGAGGATATCAATTTAGTCCTACCATACTTTTTTTCTCCGCAGGATATGACTGCTTTTCCTGTTGGCCATGCCTATTCTGGCACCACTTTTAGAGGGCTTGCAGAACAATTCAGAGGACACGGCATACAATTGTCTCTGAATGAGGGATCTACTTTACAGTGAAGGTGGTGTGGTGAGTTCACTTTCCAGGGTCATTATGAGGATTAAAGATAATTAAATATATCACCTAACCTTTAGGAACAACTCATTAATGTTTTGAGTTATGGCAATAAGTACAATGACATGAATTATTTACTGAGCTCTACATTAGGTGCTGTGGAAAACACTTTTTAAATATCAAAAAATAAAGGAAGTTAGTATATAAAATTAGCCTAAGGTCATGTAGCCAGTAAATGTAAGAACTGGATGTAAACACAATATCTGATTTCAGAGCCTAATATCTGTATACTGTACCACATTTCTCCTTCACTATAATACATCATTGAACAGATGCCATCAAAGCTGGCCATTTAACAATTTAACATTTTCATATATGAAAATGCATTTAATTGGAAGGCCTTTTAACATGAAAAAAATTAATGATCTTAGATAAAACAATACAAATTTTTGCCTGTTGAAAGAGGGACAGATACAAAACTTTTAACAAATCAAAATTTACTATAATCATTCAATTCACTGTTTGACAGTTTCAAACTCAATAGTAAGGGCAAATCATGTTTACGCAAAAGTTTAGATTAGGTAAATTTGGTGACCATCATAATTAGAATATCAGAAGGGTACATAAAAGTTAACCTGGAAGAATGGTGTTGGTATTAATTCCCAGGGCCAGACTCCTACCAAACTCAGCCATCTAGGTTTGACCACATATTCAGAAGTTAGGATTGAGATCTGAGTGCACAGAGAGTAATATTGAAAATTTATAAGTATTTGTAAACTATGGAAGATCCTCTGTCAAGTAGGCAATTAAATATGAAATTAGTTAATATATCAGAATCTGTGAAGAGGAACTATGAACTGTGAGAAGCCAATGAGAATGCTAGAAAAAGACTGCTGGGGCCACTTAGTGTAGGAACAAATGCTCCTAAAATGTACCCCTGTTCTGAAGTGCAATATAATCTTTGTACATATAGTAATGATGCATACAAGTTATAGATTCCAATTCTCCTTAGCAATGTGTACAATGTAAGGATGTTTTATTTTAATGCACACATAAAATATAAGGCTTTATCTTTCTCTGTATACATATATATGCACTATATATATATGTCTTTAAGTCTTACGCATTTAAATATATATATTTAAATAAACATTAGTATCTTAGAAATAGAATTTTGAAATGTTCTTCCAACTTACTGGAGACATAAAGGAGCTACCCTACCTCATGAGCCCAGTTTTCAAAGCATTTTCCAAAAGACTAAAGTAATCACTAAAAACGTTGTGAACAAATACTAGCGCCCAGTTCTGTCTTTTTCATGATGTGGTTCAAAGGTTTCTGTTTTATTTTCCCCCCATTAGACTGGGGGCTGAGTATGACAATGTGACACAGAAGCCAAACCAAAAGATATGTGAAAAAAATGCAATGAATTTATGTGTGGGTAAAAGTCAACATGAAATATAGGTCATGTAGGACTGGGCACTTTTTCTCAGAAATGTGAATTCAAAGCTAAAGTAGTAAAAATGAAAATAAAATAGTGTTAGAATGCTTTAAGACTTGAGTTGCTCCCCAATGACCAGATTAGCTTTCCAAGCCCCTTCAGTTGTCTAACCTTTCTTTTATATTTCAGGATACTGATCAATAGAGTTCCCCTCCCTTAACTAAATAAGCCTCACAAGGTGACAAAAAAAGTCACTAAATTAATATTTATTTTGCAACATAAAAGAGGCAGTGCTATCTACAAACAGTATAATTAATTTGGATTAATTTCATGTGCAAATTTTGTCATTGCAGGTGTTGATGGAGTAATACATCAAAGGGACTTCACCTCTGTAAAAATCAATGCTAACATAACCTTGATTACTGTTCTTGTGGATGTCACATATAACACTAATCAGTCATGGTTTGTAGCAAACATCTTACAGAACAAATATAATTTGCTTTTTTATTGGCATTTTTCACGATGATAGATAATATGCATTCATGGGACAAGCAATACTCTCCAAGAATACAGTCTCTAGGGGAATTGGTAGAGACAGTATTGGTGCAGTGGGAATGGCTGAGAAGAAAATGGCATGAGTGTGAACAAAAATAATTATTCACACTGATATGGAAACTACTGATTCTGTTTTGCGAATACAAACTTCCAGGACACTTTCAGAAAAGCCAGAGACCTTCATTTCTGTAAAAGAATAACCTTATGTAGTGCTTAAAGGAAAAAAAAAACCCTAATTTTATGGTAACAGATTTCATTCAATCTTTATGCCTACTATTCCTAAATAACACAGATCTTCCATTGTATCAGATAAGGCCACAATGGAATAAATGAAGGATACACCTTCAGTTGGTTTTGTCTTGAATTGACATTTAATGATCCACTACATAGTAAAAATCATAACTAGTGATAGTTTTCATATTTGTAGTTTTGAACATTTCTTCCTTTTAGGTGACCTTCATTTCAGCTTTTGTGTCATTGTCAACATTAAGAGAAGTATCAATGCTAGAACTATTATGCTAGAAAATCAATCAGCATATATTAAAAACCTACTGTACAAAGAAAATTATTTTATAATTAATAACATTCATAGACGGAATCTGGTGCATAGAGGTGAGATATGCAAGGCAGTAGGTGACTATGAGCAACTTAATGAGGCTGATATGTATGACTTGAAAGATCTTAAGCTGGGTCTTAGAAAACATTTTGATGAGTAGGGGAGTTTAAGTGAAGACATTGAGGTGAATGTGCAAACATTTTAGAAAGAGGATAAAGCAGAAACAAAGTCTTAGAGATGAGAATAATGTTATTCCATACTGTATATCTTCTTTTCCATTTTCTTACCTCTTCCAGACCTTTTTGCTTCCCATATGTTTCCACGTAATTGGAAGTTTAGAAGGCCAAGTTTCTAATTTTAGTGATAAGAGTAGTGCTAAAATAGAATGTTAGGAAAAAAGGCTTTACAGAAAGCAATTGTATTAAATATATTTAACAACAGAAGCTTTAAATGTTTTTCTTTTAGTTGCTTTTAATGATGACAGAAAAATCCTAGTGATATTTGCAGCAATTGCCTTTTAAGTCACTTTCCTCCAACCCAAGTCATTCCCCATCTGATCCCACAAATACGTCACATAAACTCCTGCTTCTATAACCTCAATCTTGATTCAGTGAAGACTGTATTTGGACTTGGTCTTTTGGTATTTGAAATACACCATTCTGCTTTGAGTTTATGCTGGATGACTCCCTCCGGTTCTTGTATTCTAGGTTGCATTTAGCGCATACTCCATTAAATTGCAATCCCATCCACACGGCTGATACCTTGTCTAGAATGTCACCATGGGGAGGTGGAGACGCTCAGCAGAGATACCAGGAGTCTGATAAAAACCAGGATAAATTTTGATGGTGAACAACTTTGCAGTTGTTCAGGTCACCTACTTTTTTCTCACCTTTCTCTGCCATCCTCTACCAATTTTTTCAAACATCTTTTTAAAAAGAAAGGGAATGAGGAAAACACTAAGTTCTTACCCTTTCATCTTTTATCTTTCATCTTTTATTTCATAGGCATGCATGAATAAATCATTTGGAAATGTCCAGAGTCTAGAATATATGTTATAGTTAAAACTTTTAAGTTGTGTGTTTTTCAAAATCATTTTTCTTTTGCACATCAATCTGTGGAATATGAAGGAGCAAAGGTGATACTAATTTATATAATATGTTTTTATGAGAATTTTTGTTATTATTCCAAAATCAAGTATTGCCTTAACAGAGTATAACCTGAAGGGGCTACACTGTGGCAGAAGCAGTAGCTTCTCACTTTTCCAGTAGTTTACGCCAGGTTTGTTTATAATGCTCTGAAACCAATTTGCATCTGAGGCTTTTCACAGTGATTAACTTCATGGAGACAGTAAATGGAGTGAAATCAGTGCCTCCACAATTGGGGCAATTCTCTTGATGTTCAAATACAAATAAAAGGTTGCCATGAAATTTCTCAGTTATTTGTGACCCAGGAACTGCTTAAAAGCAAGCCACAGTAAAATCAGCAAATATTCTCAGGGCAAAGTAAACACAGATGCCAAGCTTAGCCTTCTGGATTTCTGTATTTCCTGGGACCCCGGACTAAACATTTCTTACCAGGTATTAGTTTTTTCCAAATTTTGATAATTTTTGGAAGAAAACTTTTTTTTCTAGCTTTTTTCTTCAATTATCTTTAATAGGCAGATAGATTTAAGCCAAAATTTAGCAATCATATTAAATACAAATAGGCCAACTAATTCAGTTAAAGGAAAAAAAAATAAAAAAAAACTAGACAGTTATAAGACACACATTTAAAATATGGAAATGTTGAAAGGATAGGGATAGAAAATATATAACACTAAGGCCATATAAAAGAAATCTGACACAATTATATTAATATCAGGCAAAATAAACTTTAAGACAAAAACTGCAATAATAACGTCATTTAAAACGGCAGATAGTCTAAATTCGTTTGCATCAAAAATCATAGCCTCGACAAATTAAAATAAAAACTGGTAAAAAATGTAAGATAAATAATTACATCTTCATAATTACATCTACAATCATAATGAGAGATTTGAGCAAACATTTTAGAGTAACATATATTAAGAACATAAAATATCTTGAAGTAAGAAGGTAGAAGATTAAACGTATATTATTGGTCATATACAGAACACAGATACCCCAAGAATCCTTTTCTAGCACTCATGAAGTATTTACAAAAGATGATTATATACTGGCCATACAATGCTTTTTGTTTTATTTTGTTTGAAAGGGAGTTTCGCTCCTGTTGCCCAGGTTGGAGTGCAATGGCGCGATCTCGGTTTACTGTCACCTCCACCTCTTGGGTTCAGGCGAGTCTCCTGTCTCAGCCTCCGGAGCAGCTGGGATTACAGGCGCCCGCCACTACGCCCGGCTAATTTTACGTATTTTTAGTAGAGACGGGGTTTCACCATATTGGCCAGGCTGCTCTCAAACTCCTGGCCTCAAGTGCTGGGATTACAGGCATGAGCCACTGCGCCTGGCATGAGCCACTGCGCCTGGCCACAATTCTCAACAAATTTCCAGTAACCTCTAAAAGGAGCCTAAAGCAAATAGCAAAAAGTCCTATTAAGAAATATACTTTTAAATTACCCATAGGATAATAGAAGAATCACAGAGAAAATTAGAAAATATCTTCAACTTAATGATAACTGCAAATACTACATTAGAAAACTTAAGAAAGGTGATCAAAGTGGTACTTAACTGAACATTTACAGCCTTAACTGTTTGTGTGTGGGAGAAAAACCCTAACATATAAAAAGTTAAACATTCAAAAAGTTTGAAAAAGAAAAACAAAATGAATCCAACAAGAAAAAATGAAGAAAATAGGAAAGAAAATAAATGAGAAAAATAGTATCCATGTATCTATCTATATGTAATTATTAACAATGCTGAAAGTTCATTTTTTGAAAACACTGATAAAATTAGTAGTCTTCTTAAAAATCTGATCAAAAAGTCAAATAACTAGTATCAGACATGTTAAGAGAAGCATGATTATATATCCAACAGATAAAAAAAATAAAGAAATATTGCTCACAGGAAACTCTTCTGAAAGTATCAGTGAATGGACATACTTGTTTTTAATGTGACATAAGCCAGATCCACAAAAAAATAGAAAACTATTAAATTCAGTCAATAAATAGAAAATTTCTCATAATCAAAAACTGTAGGCCTTGAGGGATTCACCAGAAAATTCTATAAAATATTTCAGAGGGAAATAATGCTTGGTTTTCACACAACTTACGAGATAATAGAAAAAGAGCGAGAACTCAATAGCTTATTTTGCGAGGCTGCAAAAAACATTGATATCGAACCAGACAAGAGCATTAAGAGAAAGAAACGTAAAAGTAAATATTCTCAATAATATATTAACAGACTGACTTTAGAGGTAAAATAAAACCAATACAATAAACACATAATGAACATGTTATGCTTAGTCTATGAATGCAAAAATGGTTTAATACTTAAAATTCAATAAACAAAATTTATTATATTTAACAAATTAGAGGAGAAAATATCTATTATTCTATTAATAGATATAGAACTGTATTTAACAACATTTAGCATCCAGTGTTTATAAAATCTCTTAACAACCTAGGAGTAGCAGAAATTTCTTTATCTGCTAAAGGCTGTCAAAGAAAATAACAGTAAACTTCATGCTAACAATTACAAGTGGGTTATCGACATGAATGTACACAGCAAAAAACAAAAACAAAATTCAAGTTTCTAGAAGGTAATATAGAAAAAAAATTCCTAAACGAGCCATACAAAACACTAAATATAGTTATGGACATCTTTTAATCAAAGAGAGAGCATCAAGAGAATAAAAGACAAGTTAAAGAGTGAGAGAAAATTGTGCCACTCATATTACCAACCGAGGTATCATATCATATATGAGATAATATATGAGCAGGATACATAAGTATTATGACAAAGAAAAATGACAGAAAAAGAAAGATAATTTTCTATAAACTAATACAAAAAGATAACTAACTCAGTAGAAAAATGAGAAAGGGTATTTATAAGTTCTTCACACCAAAAATGTGTTTATTGAAAGACTAATAAACACATTAAAAATGCTAACCTTTCTTCATAATGAGAAAAACTAAACTTTATAATCACCAGAATGACTAATACATAAAGGATTGACATAAATGTTGGCTACTATAACAATAATAATTTTTTATGGTATTTTAGGAATTTAGATTTCATAACCAGTTTGAAAACTCTTTGGCGGTTTTTAATTAAAACTATACATATATATATAATAAATAATGAGCAGTAAGTATATCACGCTAAAATGCTTGTACATACATAACAGAAGTCATATACAAAATGTTTATAAAAGTATTGATGGAAATAGTCCCCAGTTGGGAACAACTCAGTTATCCATGTTAGTAGAGTGAATGTGCGGTCATACAATAGAATACTATAAAATGAAAGTGAATGGGTTCTAGTGAGATAAATGAATACAAATGACTCTCATAAACCAGACAAAGCTAATGTAAACAGTTTAGAGGTACACACAAATTTGTTATAACTGTGAGAGGAAACAAGGAAACTATTAACATAGAAGTCCAAAACATCTTTTTTTTCTATTTTTTTAATATACTTTATGTTCTGGGGTACATGTGCAGAACATGCAGGTTTGTTACATAGGTATACACGTGCCATGGTGGCTTCCTGCACCCATCAACCCGTCATCTACATATAGGTATTTCTCCTCATGCTATCCCTCCCCTAGCCCCTCACCCTCCGACAGGCCCCAGTGTGTGATGTTCCCCTCCCTGTGTCCATGTGTTCTCATTGTTCATCTCCCACTTATGAGTGAGAACATGGGGTGTTTGGTTTTCCGTTCCTGTGTTACTTTGCTGAGAATGATGGTTTCCAGTTTCATCCATGTCCCTGCAAAGGACATGAACTCATCCTTTTTTATAGCTGCATAGTATTCCATGGTGTACATGTGCCACATTTTCTTTATCCAGTCTATCATTGATGAGCATTTGGTTTGATTCCAAGCCTTTGCTATTGTGAATAGTGCTGCAATAAACATACTCGTGATGTGTCAGTTCAGCAGAATGATTTACAATCCTTTGGGTATATACCCAGTAATAAGATTGCTAGGTCAAATGGCATTTCTGGTTCTAGATCCTTGAGGAATCACTACACTGTCTTCTACAATAGTTGAACTAATTTACACTCCCACTAGCAGAGTAAAAGCATTCCTATTTCTCCACATCCTCTCCAGTATCTGCTGTTTCCTGACTTTTTAGTGATCAAGTTCCTTGTAGATTCTGAATATTAGCCCTTTGTCGGAGAAATTGCAAAAAATTTCTCCCTTTCTGTAGGTTGCCTGTTCACTATGATGATAGCCTCTTTTACTGTGCAGAAGCTCTTTAGTTTAATTAGATCCCATTTGTCAATTTTGGCTTTTGTTGCCATTGCTTTTGGTGTTTTAGTCATGGAGTCTTTGCCCATGCCTATGTCCTGAATGGTATTGTCTAGGTTTTCCTCTAGGGTTTTTATGGTTGTAGGTCTTATGTTTAAGTATTCAGTCCATCCTGAGTTAATTTTTGTATAAGGAGTAAGGAAGGAGTCCAGTTTCAGTTCTCTGCATATGGCTAGACAGTTTTCCCAACACCATTTATTAAATAGGGAATTCTTTCCCCATTGTTTATTTTTGTCAGGTTTGTCAAAGATCAGATGGTTGTAGATGTGTGTCGTTGTTTCTGAGGCCTCTGTTCTGTTCCATTGATCTATATATCTGCTTTGGTACCAGTACCATGCTGTTTTGGTTACTGTAAACTTGAAGAAGTCGAATCTCAGAATGGACCAATAACAAGTTCTGAACTTGAGGCAGTGATTAATATACTACCAACCAAAAAAAGTCCAGGACCAGATGGATTCACAGGCGAATTCCACCAGAGGTACTGATACTACTCCTCCAAACAATAGAAAAAGAGGGTCTCCTCCCTAACTCATTTTATGAGGCCAGCATCATCCTGATACCAAAACCTGGCAGAGACACAACTAAAAAAGAACATTTCAGGCCAATATCACTGATGAACACCGGTGTGAAAATCCTCCATAAAATATTGGCAAACCAAATCCAACAGCACATCAAAAAGCTTATCCACCACAATCAAGTCAGTTTCATCCCTGGGATGCAAGTCTGGTTCAATATACACAAATCAATAAATGTAATCCATTATATAAACAGAACAAATGACAAAAACCACACGATTATCTCAATAGATGCAGAAAAGGCCTTCGATAAAATTCAACACCTCTTCGTGCTAAAAACTCCCAACAAACTAGGTACTGATGAAACATATCTCAAAATAATAAGAGCTATTGATGACACACCCACAGCCAATATCCTACTGAATGGGCAAAAGCCTGAAGCATCCCCTTTGAAAACCGGCACAAGACAAGGATGCCCTCTCTCACCGCTCCTATTCAACAGACTGTTGGAAGTTCTGGCCAGGTCAATCAGGCAAGAGAAAGAAAGAAAGGGTATTCAAATAGGAAAAGAGGAAGTTAAATTGTCCCTGTTTGCAGATGACATGATTGTATATTTAGAAAACCCCATCGTCTCAGCCCAAAATCTCCTTAAGCTGATAATCAACTTCAGCAAAGTCTCAGGATGCAAAATCAATGTGCAAAAATCACCAGCATTCCTATACACCAATAACAGACAAACAGAGAGCCAAATCATGAGTGAACTCCCATTCACAATTGTTACAAAGAGAATAAAATACCTAGGAATACAACTTACAAGGGATATGAAGGACCTCTTCAAGGAGAACTACAAACCACTGCTCAAGGAAATAAGACGCAAATGGAAAAACATTCCATGCTCATGGATAGGAAGAATAAATATTGTGAAACTGGCTATACTGCCCAAAGTAATTTACAGATTCAATGCTATCCTCACCAAGCTACCACTGTCTTTCTTCACAGAATTATAAAGGACTACATTAAATTTTATAAGGAACCAGAAAAGAGCTCATATAGTCAAGACAATCCTAAGCAAAACGAACAAAGCTGGATGGGCATGATGGCTCATACCTGTAATTTCAGCACTTTGGGAGGCCGCGGCTGGTGAATCACCTGAGGTCAGGAGTTTGAGACCAGCCTGGCCAACATTGTGAAATTCCATCTGTCGTAAAAATAACAAAAATTAGCTGGGCATGGTGGTGGGCACCTGTAATCCCACCAACTTGGGAGTCTGAGGCAGGAGAATCCCTTGAACCCAGGAAGTAGAAGTTGCAGTGAGCCGAGATCGTACCATTGCACTCCAGCCTGGGCAACAAGAGTGAAGATCCGTCTAAAAAACAAACAAACAAACAAAAAACAAACCTGGAAGTATCACGCTACCTGAGTCCAAATGATCTTTATTTTTACTTTTAAGATGGAGTTATTGGGATGTGTCTTGTAAGGGCATTTGGGGTGCTAGCAACTTTGCATTTCTTGGACTACTTAATGAGTTTCACTTAATAATAATTTATGTTTTATGCACTTTCAGTGTGTCACATTTCAAAGTGAAAACAATTTTTTAAAATACCTTTATCTCATATCCTAGCATAGATAACTATGTACATCTAGGGACAAATGACTGTCAGGGAGGCATTCAAATACTTTATGAAAGATTTATGCATTCATCAACTTGGTGACACTTGTATCACTGACTAATAGATACACTTGCTTTCGAACAAGTTTACTTAATTAGACTTTAGACTTCCTGCTTCCATGCTGTAACATGTCAGAGGCATCAATTATTTGTTTCTGCAAAAGTCTTGGTAACAAGGTTGGGAATGAATTTAACTGTTGGTGTATAGAAATCGGAGATTCAGAAATTAAAATGAGATATTTTGCAGCCGTAACATCAGGTTGCTATTCAACCCCCATTTGCAAATCGACTTCCTCTGAGGCCTGATTGGGTTATAGCTTATTATTCAAGCTGGCCCTGAGCAAAATATTAATGTCAGGGAGAGCCTTTGGCAGCCTCTGTTTCTGCTCTGTGTCCTCTTTGACTCCTAGTTCTGCTGTATTTCCCATGGATTTGAGGCTGTCTGTCGGGAGAGAAGGAGATGATGGATTCATTCACAATTTAAGGTGAAAGACCAAAGTGTACCCTTTCCCACAGATGTTTGCATATTAAAAGAAACCAGAATAGGGCAGTTGTCAGTGCAAAGGAAAGCTCTCTCAGAAGAATTTCTGGCACTTTGATCATCACTGGTCTCATTTGAGTGAGTTTCTATTTCATCTGTGCCTAAAACTAGTCCTTATAAATTTAGAGTTTGTAGAGACATGGAGAATTACTTACTCCAGTTACATACTTTATATATGTATGGCAAAACAAGCACAGAGGACCTAATTAATTAGCCAAACATCATGAAACTATGGTTAGAACACCATTATTTCAGCTTACATTCTTCTTATTTTTCTGTATCTTGCGGGTTTGTGAATATGAAAAGGTAGATGTATATTAGGAATAGCAATACTATATTTTTGTACAGAAATATGAAAAGAGAAATAAGTCAGGATAAATTAGGTAGTAATCTCTGTTTCTGTGCTTTGTGTATTAAAATGTACACTTTTCAATGAAGCCTTTCCCTAGTTTCTTAGGGCTTAAACATTCCTTTCTTCTGTCATTCTTACGACATTTTTTAATCTTTAAAAACTCATTTATGTATTTTGTATTGTTTTAATAAAATGTTGTGTGGTATGCTTCCTCTACTTTTCTCAGATCATACATTCAAGTCTTTCTAAACATCTGGATTTTAATCCCATTATGGATCCTATATTTTCATTTTTCTACACAGTATTCTGTCCTAATTAATTAATCACAATGATTTGATCATTTCTTTATAGTAACATGGGAAGTTATAGAAAGAATCAATGTTCCTACAAATATATAGTAGCCCCAAATTATACTTCAGTAGAAACAACAATAACAAAAATCTCTAGGGACAAATATTCTGATGACGAATTTCCATGTATATCCACTTATCCTGATCTTTCTCTCTTAAATCCCCACTGTCGCCACTTGTTTAGGATCTCACAGATTTCCTTTGAGGAGTTAGCCCAAAGAGGAGGACCATCTTTTAACTGTATCTCATTAAACATACATGTATTAATATTTTCAAGAATGAAATACATTAAACACCAAGGCAAACAAAAATGCTGGCTTCTCTAGTTCCAGGATAAGAAGAAAAAATCGTTAGACTTAAAACTACTAAATCCAAGTGTCGTAGCCCCAAATGAGGCAGAATTGTGTTAATAACTTTACTAAATGTTCTAGTTCTCTTTAAACCAGGTGGCATTTGTTAAAAATTAGACTCAACAAGTGTCAGCTATTGATATCTAAGAAGATGCTTTGTGAATATATTTTCTACTGTTTACAGCAACCTTGACTTTACGGATGAAGAAATGTTTTCAAAGAAGTTAAGTAAAACTTGTTGAAATTCAAATAGCGGGTAAGTGACAGAGCTAGCATTCCATCCCAAGTGATTTTGGCAGCAATATCCACCTTCTTTTCAAACACCACGCATTTTCTCCATTTTTTATTCCTGATCCCAGATGCTAGTAGACCTGTCATTTTTATCATATCCAAATACAAACCCTAAAATCATTTGCCCTGATTCAATTCCAGTCTTCTTACTTAATTTGAGGTTCTTATCTAAAAAACATTTCAGTTCCCAACTGATTTTCTTAGTGATTGGCAACACTGAGGCCCAGTGAACACTAGAAGAGTTAAATGCATGGTGTGGATAAACCAGTCAACTTTGGGATGTTCTCTGATAACTTGTTCATGACAGTGCCTTTCTCTGAACATGGGTTTGTTGTGATCCAGAATGTATAATCACAAAGTAATTTGAAAAAGTAGTAGAATCACAACCAGCCGAGAGTAGGGATAATATATGCTTGTTGGTTATGTGTTTGGATGGTGTAGATTTCTGTGGTTAGAGACACCTTCTCCACCCTCCCTGCCATACCCACTCTGAGTTCTTAACAGAATGGAGTTGGCTACATAGAGCAAAGATAGATGAACCATTTTTTAAAGCAAATTGGCTCTTAATTCTGTTTCTTTACTGGGTGTGCAACTTCCATGACTGTGTAACCAGATTTTGTCCTGCTACAGTGACGAAAAGTAAAAGAAAGTAATTCTTGATGTACCACTGGCTTGTATACTGTGGACAACATTACTGTTTAGAAAGTAGCTGCACTAACAGACTTGACACTTCAATCAAAGTGAACATTTACAAACATCGAAGCTTCCCCGGCTCTTGAAGCAAACCCAGGATCAGCAGAATCACAGCAAAGAGGGTTAAACATATTTATTCGCATACATGTTGTATTTGTGTAAGACAAATCAAAATGAATGTGGACCTTCAAGTGATAAAGTTATAATAAATCTATCAATTGTTTTCTGTACTTAAAAACAATGTTATTCACATCACATTCTTTCTTGTAATGTTCTCTGCTTTAAATATAATTTGGTATTTTATTCATATTCTCAATATCAACATTCTTCACTGGCTTTTTGGGGGTTAGTATGTATCTTTGTATATATAAATTAAATGCACTTAAATATATCAACCTGTTCATCCTCCTCCAGATAGAGCCAAGACCTTAGAATTCTATATTCTCTGCCAGATCCTTTTCTCTTCCTTGTAATGGGTTTCTTAAAATGGATTCTTTGCTGTTGGATATAAGAAAATTTTAACAACCCTTTTTCTCCTTCACGAATTGGTTTAAGAATGGACATGGGCTCTGAGCTTGGTCAATAAATCATCAGGGAATATCTACCTGAAGCTTCTGGAAAAAACCTTACTCACTACTTTTTTTTTTGTTTGTTTTCCAATAAATAGGCACAGAATAGGTTCAGTTATTCCTCTGAGCTAGTTACTCCTGGATACCATTTATGGAACTGCTACAGTTAATACATGACTGAACACTTGCAGTCAAATTCAAGTTGCTCTTGAGGTCAAAGCAATAGCTCAAAGGTCCTTGTTAATATCAGTTAGCCACTGATGTACTAACCTAGTACTGACCTTACCTCTTGATTTATATTGAACAGTCATTTTTACAATAATTTAAACCCCTTCAGTTTCCTGTTTATTGAAACCCAAAGCATTGAAAATATATAAATAATTAGTTTATTCTGCTTCTGTCTCCTTCTTGCTTTCTTGATCTCACAAGAGCAAGGCCTTTGAACCAAAAAAGAAAACTTAAATGCAAAATTCTGAACTCCAATCTTTATTGGATCTTTGGGGAAGACTTGTGTATGGTAACTGTTTCAGTGTCTGCTTGAGAATGGCTTTCTTTCTCATTACTGAATGATAATGCAACTGCATACATAATTATATTTTTGTAATGATTTTCTTTCAGTTCTCTGAATACATTATTTTATTTTCTTCTTATGCTAGTTGCTGTTAAAAAGGACTAATGTTTGTCCAGTTGTTAGCTGTGAGTGGTTAATTTTCTTATGAAATCGTATTTGGTTACATTTATTGTGCTCTCTTTGCCCCTGATGTTTTCAAATTTCATTTTGATATGTCTAGGCGTAGATTTATTTTTATTTATACTTCTCAAGAAACTAGGATTATTTCAGGTTGAAGAAAAATCCTTGTATTTTTCTTGAAATGTAGATAATCACCTGTCGTTATCCTTCTAATCACTTCATTTTCTTCATTTTATCTTTTAATGTTCATTAAATTAAAACTTGACCTTTTCATCCACTATATTTCCTATTTTCTTCCTTATTTATTTATTTATTTGTTCTCTTTGTATTTAAGATGTGCATTCTGGACAACTTGTCCAAATCTCTCTTCTAATGTATTGTCCTTTTTGTGTGTGTCTGAGACTGAGGCTTGCTCTGTCTCCCAGGCTGGAGTGCAGTGGCATGAGCTCTGCTCACTGAAACCTCTGCCTCCCAGGTTCAAGTGATTCTCCTGCCTCAGCCTCCCAAGTAGTTGGGACTACAAATACATGCCACCATACCCAGCTAGTGTTTGTATTTTTAGTGGAAACAGGGTTTCACCATATTGGGCAGGCTGGTTTTGAACTCCTGACTTCTCATGATCCACTTGTCATGCCTCCCAAAGTGCTGGGATTACAGGCCTGAGCCACCACACCCAGCCCTAATTTACTGTCTTTTTTATTGTATGTGTAATCTACTCTTTACCATAACTATCAATTTTTTAGTTAACATTAAAAAAATTAGAAATTAAAAATGGTAGTTT
Source organism: Macaca mulatta (assembly GCF_049350105.2). Classification (NCBI taxonomy): domain Eukaryota; kingdom Metazoa; phylum Chordata; class Mammalia; order Primates; family Cercopithecidae; genus Macaca; species Macaca mulatta. The sequence goes on along the minus strand of NC_133423.1, from coordinate 51,949,805 downwards.
TCAAAAAGTGGCATTTATTTATTTATAAATATACTTTTCTTACTTTATTTTTCTTAATCTTGCCTTTGATTAGAAAATGTTTATTGGCTACTCTATCTAATGTACATTGAGCATCTATTTTGCCTTTGTAAAAAGGATATCTGTTGATATCTTATGGAGGTTGCAAAATTTTACTGCAAAATCATTTTCAACAGGTTCTGTGTTTCATGGAGATTCATAAGCCTGACCTTGGGAAGCAGTTTAAGGTGCATATTTTTATGTGTTTTTCCAGATAGTCTCAGGTTAATTAAATCTGGGCAAACATCATTTTAATTTAGCCACTTAAGCTTCTTGTTACAGGTGAGCAGTATGAGTTCCGACCTCATGTTTTCAGATGAAGCAGTTTTGATTTCCTAAAGGTAAATGTATGATTTTTTTTCCTAGCTGCAGCCCCGGTCATCCAGTTTTCAGCCTACCCATGGCTAGAGAATACAGTCTTTCAAGAACATGATTTAATAACTATTAATCTGTCTACACACATTTCCTTGGTGATTTCATCCTGTCTAGTGGCTTTAAATATCATCTATACACCAATGATTTCCAAATTTACATCTTTAACCCAGGCATTTTCCATTTATTCCAAACTCATATATCCAGCTGTCTACTTAACTGCTACATTTAGTTTTCTAATAGGCATCTCAGCTTTTACATAGCTTATGATAGAGTTTGGATCTTTCTGACAAAAACTGCATTCCCAATAGTCTTCCTGATTTCAGTTAATGACTCTCTGCTTTTATGTCTCAAACAAATATTTTGGGTCATCTTTGATTTTCTGTAACTCTCACACACGTATATAGTGTGTTGGCAAATCCTAATGACTATGCTTTTAGACTAATATCCAAGATCTGACCATTCTGATCACCTTCACTGTTACAAGCCTGGTTCCAACCCCCATCGTCTCCAACCTGGATTAGTACCATACCCATGTAATTTCACTTCTTACTTTTATCCCTAACAACCTTAAAAGTATACATATGACCTGGCAGCTCATTAACAATATGATCTAGTTTATTTACATTTGCTTACTCATTATATATTACTCTTTATATTTGCTTTGTTCCAGCCCTAATGGTCACGTTACTCTTTCTTGGAAGGTTCCTTACTGCGGATTTTATATTTGTGGTTTCTTCTGCTTGGAATACTTTTTCCCTGGGAATACATCTGGATATGTCTTGCAAGTCTTGACTCACTTCCATCAAGGCTTAATCCGGTTATTTTTTAATAAGTCTTCTCAAGTGACTCAATACAGATTTGCAGAAATCCCCATATTCCTCATATCTTTTGCCTTTTTATTTTTGTCGGTATCACCTGTCACAGTCTCATGTATAATACCTTACTTTTAATCTGCCTCCCCTTTCCTCCACAGCTTAGAATACAAGCTTCCCAAGAGCAGGGAGTTTTGCTTTCTTTTCCCACCCTCCTTTCCTTTCTTCCCTCCTTTCTCTCTTTTCTATCTCTTTTTCTCTCTTTTTCCTTTCTTCTCTACTACAAGTGCTTGGTACCCAACAGACCCTCAACCAATGCTTGTTCAATGGATAAATTTAAAACTAAAACAAAAAGCAATATAGCAGTATGCAGACCTTTGCCTGTCCACCCAGATTTAGGGAACTCACTTTCTGTCCATTCCATGCACCAGACTAAGCTTTGAATATAAAGACTTCACTTCCTAAATGTATGCTGGGTTTAATTGTCCCAATTAGGTCTTACTCAGGCTCCAATGCCCCTTTGGCATTCCTTTGTCATACTTCATTCAGAATGTCTTTGTGTTTAGAGTACGAGAAGATAAGTTTCTCTTATCAGCTCAGTCTGACACACTGACACACGGACAAGTCTTAGTGTTTTCTTTATATCAGAGACTATATCTAGAGATTGGAAACTACCTGGACATTAAGTGCCACTTGCACAATTACCTGAATAATCCTCATTTGTCACAGAGATGGCATTTATAAGACACTGTAGGCCAGGTGCGGTGGCTCATGCCTATAATCCCAGCACTTCGGGAGGCCGAGGCGGGCGGATCATGAGGTCAGAAGTTCAAGACCAGTGTGGTCAACATACTGAAACCCCGTCTCTATTAAGAATGCAAAAAATTAGCCAAGTGTGGTTGTGTATGCCTGTAATTGCAGCTACTTGGGAGGCTGAGGCAGGAGAATCATGGAAACCCAGGAGGCGGAGGTTGCAGAGAGCCGAGATTGTGCCACTGCACTCCAGCCTGGGTGATAGTGCAAGACTCCATCAAAAAAAAAAAAAAAAAAAAAGAGAGAGAGACATGTCATGAGGCAGCAAAAAACAAGCAAAAAGCAAATCAAATGTGAATCCCTGAAAAATGTGTATCAGATTTCTTTAAATTAGTTAATCAATTCTGACATCTGTTTTTCACACTAACCGCCATTTAGCACTCTCTGATTAACTAAGGAAAGGCTCTAATATTGACTAAATATCACTCAACAAAAAAATTAAAAATGCATTAAATAACTAAGTTTGTCAATTTGAAAACACCCTAAATTTAGAGGCTAAGTCAACCATCACCACAACATGAATTCTCTTAACTTAGTTATACAGCAAATACGTTTTATCTCAGAAAATATTCCATTAATTCTATTGAATAATCAACTTCTTGTTAAAGTCAAGAATAAGTTAAGATGACTGGATTTGAATTATTTGTTGGATATTATTGGCAAAGAACAGTGTAAATGTAGTCGAGCAGCCAACTTTAATCTGTATTCTAGAGGTTCTCCAAAGGCCTAAAATTCCATACTTAAAAAGTAAACACAGAACAAAGAAAGACTGGAACGAAATTCACTTTTCTCTTAATTTATTGTGTATGTTGAGTCCTTTCTCACCTCCTCTCCTTTGACTTGGTCCAGCAACAGAAATGGCATCCTCCATAGTTACAACTTAGTCATACGTTCCTCTTGTGCTCCTTCTCTATGCCTGACCAAAAATTCCTTGGAAATTTTTCCATTAAAATTTAGTCCATGTTACTCTCCTTCTTTAAATTCCTAAAGCAATTTCTTGTTTTAAACCTGATATTGACACATGTATTGACTTATATTGTGATTACTGTTTGTCTTTGTGGTTTAATTTAATGGTGCCAAATGTATATATTTTACCTCATCTCCAGTTGTGCTTTCAGATTCTTTAGATCAAGGACAGAATATATTTTTCAGTAAACAAATATTCTGATACGCCTACTCTGCACAAGAAGCATTTTTCTCTTTTTATTTTCTTTTTTAAAAATTCTAAATTTTTTATTTCCACAGAGATCAAGTGCAGAAAATTCCCACGCAACCAGCTTGAAATCAATTACTTTATGCTCTCGATATTTTAACTAGTGCTAATTTTCAAAAGCTAGGGTAAAGTGGTTGAAGACTTGGGAGTGGGATTTCGCAAAACGAATGTTTGCATCACGTGTCTAACCGAAACAGATATGAATCAGCAGGGGATAAATGAGATTCCAAACTCAGCAGAAAACTTCATTTTAGCATTCATTCTGTTTTTGCATTAGCAACATGAACAACATCCAATTTATTTTCTCAACATTGCACAACAGCATCAAACACACATTCCGGCATTCACTGTGTTTGTATCTGTGTTCACATCTGAACCTGGAACTATTCCATACCTTATTGCATTTCTTCTTAATACATTCAGCTTGGGGATTTCATGGTGAGCAAAGAGCTCTCAGAACATAAGTTGCAATATGTTGCTTTTAGCAATTCAACATATTCATTCGTTGGAAATTCCATCTTTTTGCATTTATTTTCCCACCAACATGTGCATATACATCAACACATTTGCATAAAGTATTCGAAGAACAAGCCTATAGGAATGCTTTTTCTCCCAAGAATTTTGTAAAGTTGCCAATAGTCTGAAGTTGCCATGTTTCCCGGTTGGTCAAATTCCCTTTTCAGTGTTAATAAGATATTCTAAAGTGTGGGATGTTTTAGGGAACTCTTTGTGATTGAATTATTTCATTTCAAACAAAAGTGGGCTTTGTTTGTTTGTTTGTTAGAGTTACTGGGTACCCAGAGCTGAATTTGTTTTCCAGTGAAAACTTATCTTCCTTATCCTATGACTACAACAATGAAATAAAGAGATAACCCCTTTATGCCCAAAGGGTTCAAAATTTTTAACACCAAGTTTTTAATTTCAGTTCTCTGATAGATGTGAACAAAGCCACATTTAAGTTGGCAAAATGCAGGTACAGAAACAAAATGCTGGTAATGTCTATTTTTGGTTTCTCTTACCCACACAGGTATCTCATTCTCACCTTCACTATTTTCTACAAACTTTAAGTAATAAGCTAGGTGTTTTTTTTGTTGTTGTTGTTGCTTCGCCTTTTTTTTTTTTTTCCTCCAATGTCCTTAATTTGGAACTCTGCTCTTCTTGGTCTAAGGCCAAAACTTCTTCCCAGACTTTTGTCAATTCTCACTTTAGTCCCACTGATTTTTTGATTGTTATCTCTTATCTGTGTCTCCAGTTCAAGGCCACTGGCAGATTTGCAGAGGGGTTATAGATTTTTATTTACTCTCCGGCGTTTTTCTTTCTGACTCAAGTTGCTGGTGAGAAGCCATGAAAAATTCTTTAAAAATTTGACTGTTTGATTTCCCTGAAAACTCAGGGAATGTGACATCTTCTCCATCCATTCATTCTGTCCTTCATAAATCACTTCAGCAAAAAATCACTGCTAATTTTTATGAGCACCATACTGGGCATAAGTAATATAAATTTCTGTATTTAGGACTTATTGTAAAATTAAAAATAGTGTGATTTAGTTGAGCTGAGCAGAAATATAATCAAATCATAATTTGGTTTATTAAGTCCCTAATAGAAGCAACTCTAGAAATACGGAAAAGGGAACAACTTACTGCACCTGGGGTAAATAAGTAGACATTACCAGCGTTGTTGTACGGAATCTGTGTCTAACAGGGTAAGTTTGATTTTACCAGGCGTTGTAGAGGGCAAAATTATTATAAGAGTATCCTCAAGGAGACATGAAAGTACTTGCCACTTCAGTCTAGTAGAGTGAGAGTAAAAACATGATTATTAATCTACAAAAATGATGATTATGGAAGCCAATCTTAAGTATTTTCACAACACACTAATTGACTGAGATAGAACAAAATCAGACTGTGCTTGGCATAGTTAAACATACCTACATTCATCATCATACCTTTTGAACTGAAGTTGTGGTAGGTATTGCAAAACTGACAGCATTTTTGTTCACTTTATTTATCTTACTTTGGTGAGAGAACTCATGATACTACAAGAATCTTTTGGTGAATGGAAGCTCTGACGAGTGAATGAAACGTCATATTGAATAAATAACATTGAATAAAATAGGTAAAATCTACTCTGGGACAACATGGCCTTATTGACATTTTTTTCCTCACATAAATGATAACTCCCTTCATGTAAGATTTCACTTCCCAAACAGAAATGACATGACTTTTGTTTTGTGGCCATGTAATTTTGTAATCAAGCAGTCATTACAGTCATTTGTGAAATAAAAGGTATTGAGTTATTAAAAGAAAATTTAAAATTTACATTTATTCTTGTCTTTGTAATTTGCTTTTGGAAAAATAAAAACACTTTCAATCTGATAAAAGAAATCTATGAAAAACACAAAATGTTTTGTCACTAAGATCAGAGACAAGACCAGGCTGTCCACTGTCACCAGTTGAATTCCACATTGTATTGGGGATTCTAAACAGTAGAATCAGAAAAAGAAAACAAGTGGAAGTCATCTAAACTGGAAAGTATAACTATCTTTAATCTTAAATGATATAATTATCATTTAAGGTAGATTAAAGTAATTGTCATTTAAGGTAGAAAATTCTTTGAGGACAGGCAAACTACCACTCCTAGATCAAATGTGGTCTGTTTCCTATTTATTGTATGATGTTTAAGCTAAAAAGGTAAGAAGAAGAAGAAAAAGAAGGAGTAGGAAAAGAAGATAGAGATCTTATGTTGCCTACAAAGCCTGAAATAATTATTGTCTCCAACCTTGACAGAAAAAATTTGCCTACTTCTGGATTACACAAAAAAGCTACTAAAACCTGCAAGTGAACTTAGAAAGCACTGTAGTCATTTCACTCCTAGATAGTTTCACAAGAGAATAATTATGGATATATTTCCATAAAATTGCTCATAGCCTACTTTTCATAGCAATTTTATTTATAATTACCCAAAATAGGAATCAATCCAAATGTGCATCAATATGTAAATGGTTAAGTAAATTATGGCATATCAATACAATGGAATGCTACTTAGCAATAAAAAATAGTAATAAACTTGTGATATACAAACTGACATTAAATGAATCACATGATAAGTATACTGAGCAAAATGTGTCAATCAAAAAACAGCATATATTCTATGGATTTAATATACATAAAATTATGGAATTTGAAAATTAAACCACAACAGTGGAAAGAGCAGTGGTTGCTTAGAGATAAGGAGCAACCAGATGTGAGAAGCTAGAGAAGAAGGAGAATCAGGAAACCTTTGGAGGTGGTGGATAGTTTCATTATCTTCATTGAGGCAATGGTTTCACAGATGCACACTATGTCAAAGGGCATTAAGTTTTATACTTTACACATGTGTGGTTTATTATTATATCAATGAAATTTTAATAAAACTGTAAGCAAAATGATTGGAATAAAGTTAAGGCAGAGCTTACAGGGAAATTTATAGCCTTATATGTGTATGTCAGAAAGGGCCACTTTTACAATCAATATTCTATTCTTCCACTTTGAGAAATTAAAAAACAAAATACAACATTAAATCCAAACAGAAACAAGAAAATAATAGTCATAAAATAGAAAACAAAAAGTAGTAGGCAAATTATCAAGGCCAAATTGCTTATGTAAAAAGATTAATTAAATTGAAGAACCTCTAGTTATAATGATCAAAAACATAGAAAAACATAAAGGGTAGTACCAATAACAAGCATGAAAAAAGAGGCATCAACGTAGGTTCTACAGTCATTACAAATATATAAAGGGGTTATATGTACAAACCTTATGTCAATAAACCTAAGAACTGCTATGAAATTTTTAAAAATATTGATATGTAATTTTTTTTTTTTTTGAGATGGAGTCTCACTCTTGTTGTCCAGGCTGGAGTGCATTTTTTTTTTTTTTTTTTTTTTTTTTGAGATGGAGTCTCACTCTGTCACCCAGGCTGGAGTACTCTGGCATGATCTCAGTTCACTGCAACCTCCACCTCCCAGGTTCAAGTGATTTTCCTGCCTCAGCCTCCCGAGCAGATGGGATTACAGGTGCCCACCACCATGCTTGGCTAATTTTTGTATTTTTAGCAGAGATAGGGTTTCACCATGTTGGCCAGGCTGGTCTCGAACACTTGACCTCAAGTGATCCACCCGCCTCAGCTTCCCAAAGTGCTGGGATTACAGGTGTGAGCCACTGCGTTTGGCCAGTATGCAAAAATTTTTAATAAGACAGAAGAAATAGAAAATATGAATAGTGTTATATCTATTTAATAAATTAGATCCATAATTTAAAATCTCTCTCAAAGGAACACCAACCAGTAAGATGTCATTGATGAATTCTACAAGCATTTAAGCATTTCAGGAAAAATATAAATTTTCACAAATGTTCTCAAAATTTAAAAGAAAAAAGCATATTTTATCTCATTTTACTTGATCAGTACAATCCTAATATCAAAACCTGAAAAGCAAACTTAAGTAAAGAAAATTACACATGCCACTTCCTCTTATTTCTGTGTCTTATTGAAATAAAATTTGTCTCCTTGCAATTTCAGCAGAATTATACATTTTAGTGGCATTATAATACATATAACAGAAATTTTTATATGCACATGTGTTTATATACATGTGTATGTACATGATCACACATACATTTTTTTCTTTTCTTTTTCTGGATGATTGTCTTACATTACAAAAACAAACTAACTCTATATAAGTTACATATATTTACCTATAGTGTTCAACCTAGCTATTTTGAAACCAAAAACCACAAATGATTTTTGTTTAGCAATTAAACTTCTTTAGTGTCTCCTCAAATTGATTCTATCATATATCTTTCTTTTAATTATTCTGAATCCATAAGCTCAGTATGAAAATATTATAAGCTAAATTAAAATATGCAAAAATACATTACAGAAGTATTTTCTTCATGTCTTCAAAATTGTCAATTTTTTGGCCTCAAATTTTTTTTCTGTAATTACAATGTTATTAGAATAATTATTACAGCTGAAATATACAGGTGTATTGGAAGATTTTTAAATGACCATGTAAAGAAAGACTTATTTTATGTATTGTCATTTGACAAGCATTAAGCACAATTTCCTCTTGTTCTGGGCAAACTCTGGCCCAGTGAAGAACAAGTGTGAAATGATTATGGCATTTACACATGCTTATCTGTACAGATATAATTGTTCAAATACACGTGCTCTATTTGGACATCTATTCAGAATCTAAAAAAAGTGGAAAATCCTATTCAGTGTGAATCCTTCTGAGAGTCTGTAGCCCTGGTATAAAATGGTACTGTTGGAATGAGCAGTCTCCTTCAAGATATTCTATAGGGAGAAAATCTGGGGCTGGTGTGTCTTTGAGCGAGATTTTGGAATGCAAGAAATATGTAAATATCTGGAAAAGTTTTCTAGAGACCATCGTTGTCTCAGTCATGGGTGTAGAGAACTAGCCATGACACTCCACCTTAGAATGCTATCCTGTTCTGGTTTTCTTTGAACACCTGTGAACAGTCTCACCTGCCTTTCTACATGTTATGATCAGAACATCCCTCTCTTCAATGTGAAGACCTCTGTCAGCTGAAAATTTGAAAGTTTGTGTGTGACACACCATATACAGCGTTGAAAACATTATTGTCTTTTATATTCCTCTCATTTTTCTTCTTTTTTCAAAAATAAACCAAAATTTTTATAATTTGAGATTGCATCACGTCTCCCATGTTAGGATTCACTTTTTGTATTAGTCCATTCTCACACTGCTAATAAAGACATACCCAAGACTGTGTAACTTATAAATGAAAGAGGTTTAATTGACTCACATTTCAGCATGGCTGAAGAGGCCTCAGAAAACTTAACAGTCATTGTGGAAGGGGAAGCAAACATGTCCTTCTTCATACAGCAGCAGGAAAGAAAATAATGAGTGCCCAGCGAAAGATTAAGCCCCTTATTAAACCATTAGATCTTGTGAGAGCTCACTCACTATCATGAGAACAGGTTGGGGGAACCACGCCCATGATTCAATTATGTCTAACTGGTCCTTCCCATGACGCATGGGGATTATAGAACTGCAATTCAAGATGATATTTGGGCGGGAACAAAGCCAAACCTTATCACTTTTTAATGTTCAAAGAGAGAGAATGTTAAGAAGTCAAAATCTAACAAATGGAGTTTAAGAGATTACAGATGGGGGCCGGGTGCAGTGGCTCACGCCAGTAAATCCCAGCACTTTGGGAGGCCGAGGCGGGTGGATCACGAGGTCAGGAGATCGAGACCATCCTGGCTAACATGGTGAAACCCCGTCTCTACCAAAAATAAATAAATAAATAAATAGCCGGCCGAGGTGGCAGGCGCCTGTAGTCCCAGCTACTTGGGAGGCTGAGGCAGGAGAATGGCGTGAACCCGGGAGGCGGAGCTTGCAGTGAGCAGAGATTGCGCCACTGCACTCCAGCCTGGGGACAGAGCGAGACGCCGTCTCAAAAGAAAAAAAGAGAGATTACAGATGGGTTCCTAGGAAAGATTTCTCCCCTAATTAAAATGGAATCAGTGAAGAGAAATGTATCTTTATGATGATTCTGGATCTGGTTATGTAAGAATATGTTATCTTAGACTTTCCAACTATCTTAGAATCATGAGTGGTGGGCAGAAGAGGTAGCCTGCCAAGCTCAAGATGATGGAACAGAGGGATAGAAGTTCTGTAATGATATTGTTGCACTGCTGATTTGATCAATCAATCCCTAATTCCAAACTTCTTAATAGCTATAATGCTAATGCTTTCTTACTTTAAGGCACTCAAATTTTAAAGCTAACTTAAACTAATAGCTCTTTTTCATGTCAACACAACATGACTACACTGGCAATGGTTCAACTTCATTAATTCAACCTGGCAGTGATGGTTCAATATTTTGAGTCATCTCTCTACATAGCAAGGGTCAGCAAGCTTTCTCTGTAAATGATGAGGTAGCAACTATTTTGGGCCACATGGTGTCTGTCACAATTATTCAAGTCCATCCTTAAAGTATTAATATGAATGCAGCTATGGAAAAGGCATAAATAAATGAGTGTGCCTGTGTTCTAATAAAACTATTTAAAATCTCACGGCAGGCTGGGTCAGAGTTTGCTAATATCTTCTCTATAACACTTGCACTGGGATAGAAATAGAGGCATTCAATGTTTTACGTAAAAGGAACATTATTATGGGAATTTCAGAAAATATATCAGCATCATTCTGTATTGGCTTACAAGGTAAGCCAACCATGATACATGCTCTGGAGTTAAAAAGGTTCGTTGTACCTGGACAAACACAAAGATCAAATGTGTACTATGACAGGCAGGAAAAAAAGCAGGGTCGTTGTGGGACAGGGTATTGTCTACCATAAAGGGCAAGGGATAAGATTTTCTTCATGGGGACAGGCATGAAGGATGCACAGGGAAGAGTGTAAATATTCAAAAAGAGCAAAAAGGTATACAAAAGAAAACAGTGAATACTGAAGTCGAATGTCAGCTTTGTTAGCAAAAAACTTGCTATGAGAACAAATGCTGAGACTTTCAATTTTCTATCACCTTTCTTAGAAGACTTCCATATCCCAAATACTTTTTACTGTTACATGTGAATAACATGACAAACAATTGAACAGCACAGGCTTCAAATATTATTTACCTTATTTTTTAGTTCTTTTACCTCATGTCTCCATCTAATGGAGAGGTAACTTTTAAGAAAGATAGGCAGACTATAGATGTGATATGAGACGTCCTTCTTAAAGACTCTCATGCACCCGATTAGATCTTCCTAAACTTTTTGCCTCAATGATTGCAGGAATCCTGGAAGAGTAACAATAATTTAAAAGATATATCCACTAAAAAAACGTATTAATTATGCAGATCATAGTCAACGTATGAATCCTTCTTCAATATGAAACACTTTTTCAGTACACTTTTATTCATTTGCCCATGTATAATAAAAATGATAATAATCATTCATAGATTCAACACAGTATCAACAAGCTGATTTTAGGGCCTGCCACAGAATGCTGCTAAGGTTACATAGAACTCTATTAGGAGTTCTTACCTAAGGAGACTCTGGTAGAGGCAAAGCAAGAAAACACAAATTAAAACACAAGTTCTCTAAAACCTTAAGTTTATGGGAGCATGAGTCAATTAGGAAATTAATCAGAAGAGAGCCTCCCATTTTTTAACATGTATGAAGTGAGTGAAGCATGATATTCTTCCTTATATTTCCAGAGCAAGCCAAGTCTTCTGCTGATGGAAAAAATACTGCTCACTCGGTACTTTCTTTGTTTTCCTCTTTGTAGCACTCCTGGCACCACACTCCAGAATGGATAAATTAAAATGGTTTCTGCCTAATCCCCTCAGAGAGGTTTGATTGTGCATAGACTATAGTATTTTAGTTGAGCAGGCTTAAAACATTATGCCTTTGAAAGCCTAATAGTTGTGTTGGTGTAATCAATTCTAATATGTAACATTTGGGATGTATGTGCAACTCTCCCAGGCCTCATTTTTGCAATAAGAGAGGGAAGGCAATGAGTCATTGCTGGTCTATATAGGAACATGAAGAAGAGCTGCTTACCAATCAGAAAAAAACACACTCTATTTCACAGCGGGAAATGCTTCCACCCACCCCCTGCCTGGGGAGAGAAAAGGACAGAAAATTTAATAAACCTGGAACTTAGGAAATGCAGTGATCAGCACAAAATAAAGTGATGAAGATAAAGTTTGTCAATGGTTTTGCAGCAAGACAGGTGGGGTCCATCCAGGTAGTCTGGTACCAGTGGTCCGAAGGAGTCTTGGAGGGAGAAGAGCTAACTGGACACTGGACAAGCCTAACAACCTGTCTCTGCTTGGAAAGCATGTAAGCCAGGGTCAGAAAAATAAGGGTTTGTTGCCATAAGACCTCTCCAAGAACTTGAGATCTAATAGCTTCTGTGCTTGCATTTTCCTTCTGCAAAACACAAACCATTGTGCAAGAACACCTAAAAGATTTTGCTGCTTGAAAGTCCAAAATTTTATGTGCAACAAAGCTTTTTGATTTTTAAAAATATTTCCTTTATTTTAAAGTTAAACATCATATTTTGAGATAATTGTAGAATCGCATTCAGATGTAAGAAATAATACAGAGATATCCTGTATACCTTTACCCAGATTCTACCATGATAGCATCCTACATAGTCTTTAATACAGATCAATATCACAACTGGGAAACTGACATTGATTCAATCCTTCAAACTTGTTTAGATTTTACCAGTTTTATATGCAATCCTCTATGTATGTGTATATGTATTAGCACTATGCAGTTTTATCGCCTGTGTGTATCTATCATCACAGTCAAAATACTAAACAATTCCCTTATAGCAAGGATCATACCTGTTGCCTGTTATAGACATGCCACCATTCTCCTTCCTCTCTTCTGACTACTGTTAACTGCTTTACATCACTACAGTATTGTTATTTCAAGAATATTATAGAAGTGAAATCGTATGGTATATTTATCTTTTGGACTTTTTTCATTCATCATAATTATATTGAGATTCATCCAAGTTCTGTGTGTATCAAAATATGTTACTTTATGTTTTTTCATGGTATTCCGTCTGAGGATGTGTCAGTTTGTCTAATCATTCACTCACTGAAGGACATTTGAATAGTTTTCAGTTTTTACCCTATTGGGAATAAAGTTGCTTTAAACATTCGTGTAAAGTCTTTTTTCCTTTTCTTTTCTTTTTATTTTTCATTTTTTTCTTTTGGAATGCATACTTCCATTCCTCTGTAATAGGTAGCTAAGAGTACAATTGTTTGGCTAGATGATTATTGCATATTTAGTTCCATAAGACATTGTCAAACTACTCTACAGAGTGACTTGTTCATTTTTCATTTCCATCATCAATATATGAATGATCGAGACACTGGAATGATCTAGTTTATTCACATCCTCCCTGGTATTTGCTATTACCACTATTTTTTTTTACTCTTTTTGACACGCAGGTAGTGATATCTCATTGTGGTTTTAATTTCATTTCCCTAATGGATAATAATGTTAATATTTTGTTATGTGATTCTTTGCCATCTGCAGATCCTGTTTAGTAAAATGTCCTATCTTTTGTCCATTTTCTAATTGAATTTTTTGTTACTTTGAGTTTTGAGTATGTTTTATGTATTCTAGAAACTAGACTTTAGCTAGATATGAGATTTGAAAACATTTTCTCCTAATCTATATTTTGGTTTTTCTTTCTCATAACAGGATTTTTTTCTATGGAGAAATTTTTTATAATTTTGATGAGTTTAAATTTATCATTTTTAAAAATTTTATGGATCATGCTTTTTAGGTCTAAGGAAACTTTGCCTAGCCCTAGATTCTGAAGACCACCTCATGTTTTACTTTGAAAGTTTTACAGTTTCATGTTTACATTTAGGTCAGTGTTTCCTGCACTAAATTACTTTTGCATCTTTTTTAAAAAAAACATTCATTTGTGTTAATTTCTTTCTGGATTCTCTATTCTGTTCCATATATCTCTGTGTCTATTCCTCCATCAGTACCATGCTGTTTTTATTACTTTAGCTCTAGAGTAAACCTGGATATTGAGAGGTGATTCCTCTTACTCTATATGCTTAAAATTTTTTTCCCTAAGGCCATTTCATTTCCATGTAAATATCAGAATCAATTTGTCTATGTTTACCAAAAATGACTAAGATTTTGACAGAAAGTGCTTTAAACTTCTAGGTTAAATTGGAGGATATTGACATGTTTTCCACATGAGTCTTTCAAACCATAACTTTAGCATTTTTTTTCATTTATTTAAATATCTTTTGATTCCGTTTCATCAGCATTCAGTTCAGTGCATAATTAATTTCGTTAGGTTTATAATTAATTTCATTTTCTTTGGCATGAAAGATTTTTCATGTGTATTATGCCCATCGTCCTACATATAACTGCTTCTGGATTTTCTCCCCAGCATTGATTCCATCTTCTGTGTATTTGACGATAGTAATTTAACATGAAAAGCTCTCTCTTCCTCTGTCATGATGGCTTCAATTTTTTTCATGAAGGTATTCCAAAAAAAGTGGGCCTTTATGATGAGTTCATGTCCTTTGTAGGGACATGGATGAAACTGGAAACCGTCATTCTGAGCAAACTATCATAAGGACAGAAAAACAAACACCGCATGTTCTCACTCATAGGCGGGAATTGAACAATGAGAACACTTGGACACAGGGTGGAGAACATCACACACTGGGGCCTGTCGTGCGGTGATGGGAGCGGGGAGGGAGTATAGCATTAGTTAATGGGTGCAGCACACCAACATGGCACATGTATACAAATGTAACAAACCTGCACGTTATGCATATGTACCCTAGAACTTAAAGTATAATAAAAAAAGAAAAAAGAAAAAGAAAGAAAAAAAGTGGGCCTTTAATAAAAAAATCTAGAACTGTGAGATTTTTAAAATTATAATTAAAATTCTGGTTCTGCCTCTTTGTGCATTCTAAGCAAGTCGGTTCACTTACCTGAATGTTAATTTGAAAACATTATTTACCACACGGTTACTGATGTGTGTGCATGTCTAAATTTAAAATCATATTCATAGCACTAATTAGAGAAACAGACACATATAGTAGGTGTTCAATAAACAGCATTAATAGCTCCCCCATCTTGATTGTCAATGGCATTTATTGCAGTGTTTATGGATTTTGGCACAAGCATTTTATTCAGTTTTTTGTGTGTTTTGTATATTTCATTTTTGACATACTTCGTGTTGACGTTGTAATTTTTGCTTTGTGTGTGTTTGTGTGTGTGTGTGTGTGTGTGTGTATTGTTTTTATGGAGAATTCGTAAGCTCTACAGAGAAGAGAGATGATGTTATTTTTTACATCTATTATGGAATATGCTCATCTGATATGTGGCATTGGGAAATGCTATATTCTCTGACCTTTAGTGTTTTTCATCCATAAAAGAGAGATAAAGAGATAATAATACTTAATAAGATTCTTGAGAAGATATAATGAGACCATATGTGAAAGCGGATGTGTAATTTACATATACAGCCATGAGTCACTTAAGGGCTAGGATACATTCTGAGAAATGTGTCATAAGGCAATTTCATCATTGTGCGAACATCATAAAGTGTACTCACACAAACCACAATAGTACAACTCACTACACACCTGAGCTGTATGTTATAGCCTATTGCTCCCAGGCTACAAACCTGTACAGCATGCTACTGTACTGAATAGTGTGAGTCATTGTAATGGTATTTATGTATTTAAACATCTCTTACTATAAATACAGTAAAAATACAGTACTATAGTCTTATATATGAGATTGCGTGTCTGTGTTTGGGTCTGTGTGTGTGTGTATGTGTGTGTATATATATATATAATATATATGCACATTGTACATATGGTCCATCATAGATCAAAACATTATTATGTAGCACATGGCTGTTTAATTTTAATAACATTAGTAATTGGAATGTTTTGAGGACCCTGTAAAGCAGCTTTAGGTACATCCTATTTCACATGTAAATAGATAATATTGAGGTACAGATACATTTATATATATATATATATGATTTACGGAGTAAAATTATTTGATAACACAATACTATTTAAGAATCTTTCCCTTAGAATTCTGGAACTGAAAAAAACTGTACAGACAAACAAACTCATTTTGTTTCACACACAGAAAAAAAAAATCTCCAAGACAATATAAATAACTTCTCCAAGGTCACTAGCTGAATGGAGGCAGAGCCAGAAAAAACTCAGGTATCCTGATCTCCAGCCATAAGCTGTTTCCTCTAAACCGTTTTTCCTCATTTGTGCCCTGCTCTCCCTGGCAGCCTGGCTCAAATCGCTTCCTTACCTATTCATATTTGCTGCCTCCAAACTCATCATACTCTCCCTTCCAGCTCTGAGTCCATATGGCCATGCTCATCTGGGAGGTGGATGTCTGAAATTGCCACCATCACGCCATCCCCTTCCAACCATGTGAGTAGGCCAGAAAATGACTTTTAGGCACTATTAACCTGAGTTGGCTGGGATTCAGGGACAGCGAGGTGAAGCACCCTCCATTGTGTTTTTAAGGCCTGGAGCCAGTCTCTGGCCTTCTGCAAACCATGACTCCTCTGGGAACTTAGAATGCAGTTTCTGTATATTTTTCAGATGACCTCATTGTAAACAGAAGCACAGGGCAGAAAAAAAAAAGTCTCCTATTTATGAGGAGTTACAAAGGAAATATATTCTGAGTGCCCAACATGGGTGAAAAACTTTGTAAATAAACAAATGTAACCTAAATCCTTAGGTACAGTGAAACATGAAGGTCTTACTCAAACATGAAGGATATGCTGTTTACCAGTTACTTCTTGCAATCTCTAGGGCAAGACTCCTGTGAGCTGAAACACCCAGGGAACACTTTCCAAAAGAAGTAAGAACTGAGATATGTTAGAAAAATTCTATGGTATTATGTTTTGTTTTGTTCTGTTGTGATGGCAAATTTCAGAGCCAGCTTACCACAGTCATAAAAGTGGTATGATTTGCAGTTTCCAAAATTTCCCTTTGCCAAAATGTGTTTATTCATATCCTGCCATGCCACCTAAAATTTCCACAAACATTTCTTCTCTCAGTTAAAATAATCAGAGGCCTTGCTAAACATACTTATCTGATCTATTTTTTCAGGTAATTCTCACTGACAGGAAATTCCGTAAGCAATGACTCAAAGGAGAGGGTAGTTTTGATAAGGAGATGTAGAGAAGGATCACATATTCATGGTGCTACTTTGGGAGAACTGTCATAGATGAGGTTCTATGGTCAAGGGACAGAGTCATGGGCAGTGGAGGAGGGTGCATTAAGTTCCAGGGTGCCTGACAGGAATAGAGAAAGACAAAGGCAGAGTTAAGGTTAAAAAGGACATTAAAGACACACTTTTTGCATTTTGAAATTCTGCCTAAATCTGGGGAAGAGACCTTCCTCCTGGCCATGGCTCAGCTGGAGCGCAGCTGTTCACAGCATGCCTGGCATTCATTGGGCTAGTCAAGGACCAAGGCCACCTAGACCAAAGACTGCTAGAGGGCACTGGAAAATAACCTTCGTTCCCCAGAACAGGAGTCAAAGGGCTTGGGACAGATGAGTAGAAAATGTGGCTGACTTCCTGTTCTCTCTGGCCTCAGCTAATGCCTAGGGAAATGAAATTTGTTTGCCCTTTTAACACTTACCTGACTATTTAACTACAAATAGTAATGCTAGCCCTAAAATGATCCTTCATGCTTCAGAGAATCGGCCATTAATGTGTCCAATTGACCTTCTGCAGTAGTGAATTGTCTCCATTGACTACATTTTCCATGTACAAATCTTTAGTAATAAATTTACTGATTCCAGAAGTCAATAAACTGAATGGTTTTGTGTCCTTAACAGGTATGAATAAATTAGATCTCTAAGCAAATGAACTTAGTGGCAGTTTGAACATTTTCTTTTTATAAAAGATGGATCTTTGGGGGCTTTCTTTTCTGCTTTCCCGAGTCAGCAGAGGATTGCTCTTAAGGCTCATCAACATGCATGTGCACTCCCCATATAAGAAAAGACTTGGTTTAGTCTTGCTTATTCATCACAAAGTCTTTGCCTACATATGGCCAACAAATTGAGCATTTTGTGCATGATCCAAATTTGCAGCTGCCTTATGGCTCAGCTGATTGACTCATCAATGCTACAGACTAAATTGGCCACTAAGATACCTTTAAGTCACACACAAAATGTGTATTTATTTCTTTTTTCCACCAGGGCTTATACAGGTAGAATGCATGGTGGTCACTTTTATATAAAACCCAGGTATCAGTAGTCACTATGCAAAGAGGACTTGGATAAAATATTATTACCATTAACTACATAATCAAGATATATGAAGGAAATCCCCTAATGTTTCCTTAATGATCCAAAGGGGATAAAATATGAATGCCTTTAAGTTACGGTCTTAGCCTTGTTGCTAATGAGGATGTTTGGCTGTACAGAATCATTTAGAATCTTTGCTTTGGATGAATTGGGTTACTTATTAACTCTTTAAAATGCTTTACATTTTGCCGTGCAGTTTTTCAAAAGTTTCTTCTTTTCAGGAATGACTCCCATTCACTACTCACTCACATTTTCTAATGCATTTCTTCTTTTGGTCATTCAGCAAGCATTTTTGTAAGCTCACTGTGCTAAATGCTGAGAATAAAATGGTAAATATATTTGACTCTTCCCAAAATAAAAATTTAGTCTCCTAGGAGAGCTAGAATTAATTTTGTGTGTGTGTGTGTGTGTGTGTGTGTGTGTGTGTGTGTGTGTGTGAGAGAGAGAGAGAGAGAGAGAGAGAGAGAGAAAGAGAGAGAGAGATTCTTTGAAAATAACTGCAATAGAATATAAGTAATATGTCTGGGTACAATAGCTCATGCCTGTAATCTCAGCACTTTGGGTGACCAAGGTGAGGGACAATTTGAGGCCAGAAGTTTGAAGCCAACCTGGACAACATAGCAAGACTTTAACTCTACAAAAAATAAAAATAAAAAATTAGCTGGACATGGTGGCAAATGCCTGTATAGTCCTAGCTACTTGGGATAATTTATTGAGCCCAGGATTTCAAGGTAATGGCAGCTCCACTGCACTTCAGCCTAGGTGATGGAATAAAATCCTGCTTCTGCTGCTGCAAAAACAGAAGAAGTAATAAAAATAAGTCATGTGAAAAATAACCAGTAATTACAATAAAATTCTCAAAACTCTACTCCCCACCCCACAATAAGTGAAATTTAGAATGGAAGGGAATACCTGGGCTTCAACTTGAACATGTTTTCAAGCCAACTAGGAGGAAAGGATAAATCCAAGTAGCATAAATGGCACAAACATCAGCTCAGAGGCATGAAACAGTATGACATATTTGGAAAACTGATAACAGTTAGGCATCACCGGAACACAAACATTGTGAAGAAGCATGTGAGAAAACTATGAAATGAGAATGGAGAGAGGCAGAGTAGGAAGTGATAGGTACCAAACCCTGGGGGTGCCTAAGAGCTTAGGCTCTGTTCTCCAGTGAGGAAGGGTAGTAATGTGCATTATTATATTTACACTCTAGAGAGATCATTGGATTAGATATGAGTATACACTATACTCAAGAAAGCTGATTGAAAAATCACTCCATAGATAGATAAAGAGACTCAAATTAGAATTGTGGTAGGCCAAATGCAGAGAACAGCTAGGTAGATGTCAGAGATATGTATGTTCAAAGTAAGAATTAATAAATAATTGGATCTAGAGATAAGAAGAGGAAAGAAACAGTTGAAGGTGATTTGAAAATATCTGGCCTGTGTGACTGAGGGCAAGTTAATTCCATTAATTGGCATGGCAAATATCAGAGCAACATTGTCAGAGTTGGGGCATAGACGAGCACAGAAAATGAGTACAAGTTATGTTTCTTTTAGTATATCCAGGTGAAAATATCCACTTGATCACTGGAAACACCAATTTGGAGCTCAAGAAACATGTCCAGGGTAGACATACACTTTAGAGAAAATTATACTGGAGAACATAAAAGCTTTGCTGTTATATGAAAGCCTCCAAATATTAAGAATATATGATCAAGGTAGCCTCAGACAGAGAGGCAGTTGCAAAATTTCTGTGGATTAGACAGTTAAATAAACGCCAAATGGATATCAAATGTCTGTTTCATTTTGTACTCCAGAGCAGTTTATTCTGCATATTGCTTTATATTTTTAATTCTTACATACTTTCCTTAAGCCTGGCTATTCCCATTAACAAATAGAATTGGCATGATAATCTGTTAAAACATGGCTTTTGTTTCAGAAAAGCATGATACGGAACCAAGCATATTATCAAATGAAGAAAAAAATTAAAAGATGAGGAATATGCTCCATGTCATTGATTGAATTCTTAATGTTTTTAATCAAATATAACTCTATTTCCATAGAGCAATGTGAGTTGTCTTGACTACTTTATGCTGAATTATTCACAGAATATTTCTCAGAAAAGGTGAGATGTGAAACCCATTTAAAGAATGGGCTGGATGAATAGATAGAGAAAGAGCTTGATAGTTACTTGAGAGAATGAATGTATATTGTCAAGTTTTTGCATCAGGCAGAGAAGACCTCAACAAAAAGAACCTAGAATCGAAGATTCATTAACAGAAAACACAATGTCCATCCTCCTGTTCATAGACAAAGTCTTATAAGAAATTTCTATAATTTTTGATTCCATACTCTTATCTCTGGCTAAGGCTTCAACTGCTTCTATGAAACTACCATCTTTAGTGTCATCCAGGATTGCTTTATTGCTACATACAGGAGACATTTATGCTGGATCACTCTTTAGCTTTTCCCGTTGTGAAATATTCTTCATTGTCGATTCTTTCTTTCATTAATTTTTGTTATGTCTTACTCTTCTATTGGTCTTTTAAACCTGTTAGACACTTGTTATCAGGCTTCTCTTTTTAAATTATTATTCTTAAAATCTTTTTATTACACAATAAAATATAAATACAGTTGCAAAAATTCCTTGTAACTAACACCTAAGTCAAGAAACAGTTTTCCCAGCCACTCCAGAAAACTATCCCTGTGCTTATCACACTCTTTTCTCTTCCACTAAGAGAAGCCACTATTTTGACTTATAGACTCAGTGCCCATGGTACATCCTTAAACACTAGGGTTTTCCCTTTATTTAAATGTCTTTAAGTCTGAATGTTCCATAGACTCTCCATGACCCCACCCCCATTTGTGGCAGAATCTGCCTTATTCAAGGAGAGAATTATTTATTGAGCCTCTATTGTGTGCTGTCTTATAATTGACTCATTTTATAGGTCAGGTAAGAGGTAAAGAGAAGTTTGACTTCCTATCTCCCTAACTAGTATTAGGGCAAGGAGGGGATAAGGAGATAGCAAGACATTATTCACTCCCCAAACTCAGTGTTCTTTCCATATACTCCTGAAATTTCCAACCAAATGATTAATCTCTTGGACAAAGCTTCTAGGAGAGGAAATGGAAATGCCAGAGAGGGGCAAACGGAGCCACCTGAAATATGTGCTACAGGCTACTGTGCTTAACCACTCCCAAGGATGTGGAGATGTGCGGGTCCGTGAAACTGAATGCAGTAGCAGCACACAGTGAGTATGCCATTACTTTGTTCCCCGTGCAAACATGATGGAGATTAGGTGTGTTTTTCGAAACTCTTATTAGTTCTCCTGTAATGGTGGAAATAGCAAGACTAGAAATGCCAAAAGATTAGTTCAAGGTCACCATCTAGGTACTGATAGAGAAAGAAACAGAAATTGTCTCTCTCAGTGCCTCACGGAGGTGACCTCAGATATCTGAGTTTACAATATCACAGGAATTTAAGGGATTAATGGTTCCTGATGCCTCTGTCCTAGCCCAGTTTGTCTCTGCTCATTACCCATTGCTCTGGGACAGCTTTTTCCTTGACTGCAAGGTTTCCCATGACTCAAAGTGATAGGAATTTCCCCCAACCACACCACAAAAGCCTTGCATACTCATCACAGCTCTGTCATAGGGGAAGCAGGTCTTGTCATGTGAGGAAAACAGAGTGAACCAATGGGACAGAGAACTAAACTGCTCTTTTAAACATCGCTTGTCCAAAAAAAAAAAAAAGTGGTCCCTTTTCAGAGAGCTGACCTACATGACTACGGGAGCACAAAGTCATTTGTAAGCTGGAGAATGCCTCTCATGTGAGACTGTTATGGCCTCAACATAACATAAGTCCCAAGAAGCTTCTGAGAATTCTCAAATGCTCTTGAACTCTAGGGGAGAAAATATATTTCTTTCTGATGACAGCCACCCCTCCAGAGGCACTCTGGATGCCTCCACCATGGCTGCCACATCTGGACACCTAGGGTTCACATTGCCAAGCTCCAGAAGAATTCACTCGCATTGACTTCAGTGTGTGTGGCACTCTTTGAAGATGTGTGATGAGAAATCTGCACAACTGTATTGGTGGCCCTGGTCTCCACCTTACCTGCCCACACAGCTGATTTTACCTTAGAGCAACAACGAGAAAAAAATTTAAAATATTTGAAACGATTCTTAAATTATCTCAGCAATTCCAAATAATCAGAAATTGCACGCTATGGTAGTAAAGGAATGGAATGAATCAAAGTGAGCAGGGCCGCTGGAAAAAAGTTTCAGACAGAAGGAAATGTGGATGGAAAGGAAGCAAGAGAAATGGTGAAGCCAGGTGGCCTAGTAAGGAAGAGATCAACTTTTCCGTGGCTCCATCCAGAATCAGGGGTCTTGTGACTGCACATCTCTCGGGATGCCCTTCACATTCCATCTGTATAAACAGAAACTCCTGGAGATGTGTTTTCCGCAGCCAGTGTGGCCATAAGTGGAAATATCTATTAACCTTTCAAAAATCATGGATGAACTTTCTAGCAGAAGGAGAGGCTCAAATTGCCTCAGATATTTTAAAAAATTCCCAATATATTAAATTGTAAGTAACAGCGCACTACTGAGGATTAAGATTGAACTACTGCCAGAGAGGACACCAGCCTAGTTCCTCCCTTCCCTAACTCAAGTACCCTCCCACCCATCCTCAGTTCCCATCACCTGCAGGAAAGTCTACCTGTGGCCCTGGGCTGAAATCTCAATAGCCAGTGGAAGAACAAGGCAAAACACTCTTTTGCTGAGAGGCCAAGGCATGAGTCAGAGGAAACAGACTCAAACTGAATCTTGGGAGAATTTCTTCTGGTGAGTGATGGCCAGTCCAAGAGAGACCTTCCCTGGAGGTCTAGTCCCTACAGATTCTGAGCCAGATTAAAAGCAGGTCTAGAAATGTTATAGCCCAGAACAGCAAATTATTATTGGAGATTTTCATGTGGATGGAGTGCCCATCACTCAGAAGCACATAAAAACCACACAGACTGAAGGGATTGGCATTTGCTTTCCGTTGTCTTCTGTTTTTCAGAGTACTAGGGGCAGGAGGGGTGGTTTGAAAGGGAACTGTCAGGAAGTGAGCACTGGCCAAGCCTGGTGAGAAGCAACAGTGAAGAAGACTTCAGGCTCCCTGTGTGCATCCTTTACCTCCTAACAAACTTGATTTATCATTATCTACTTTATAAATGAGAAAATAGGCAGGGTGCAGTGGTTCACGCTTGTAATCCCAGCACTTTGGGAGGCCGAGGCAGCTGGATCACTTGAGGCCAGGAGTTCGAGACCAGCCTGGCCAACAGGCAAAACCTCATCTCTACTAAAAATAAAAAAATTAGCCAGGCGTAGTGGTGGACACCTGTAATCCCAGCTACTTGGGAGGCTGAGGCAGGAGAATCACTTGAAGCCGGGAGTCAGAGGTAGTAGTGAGCAGAGATCATGACATTGCATTCCAGCCTGGGCTGTAAGAGTGAAACTCCACCTCAAAATAAACAGAAAAATAAAATAAAATAAAATAAAATAAAATAAAATAAAATAGAAAATAAGACTAGGTAACATGGTTTGCCCAAACTTCCCAAGCGAGTAAATATCATAGGCTGGGAGTTACTCAGGCAATTTGTTTCTTTTAAGCCTGGAAGTTTAACCACAACACTAACTACGACTTTCCCTTTAATATTTCTGTTGTGTCTGGGACAGTGCTTTTAACTTAATATGTGCTTAATGAATTATTAAAATAAATTATTGAATTATTCTCTATTCTGGGAGGCAAAAATTGAGTCAAGGAGAAGAATATCAGCAATATGAATACCTGAGAAATGCCAAACACCACCCAAATGAAAATTTAAAAATATTGTTTTGGTGTAAAACCATTCACACTCCTTACCCAAAATTGCCAATCAGATGGCACTTTTGGACTCATAGGAGCAAATTTTTTTTTGGCAAAGGGTGTATACAAATTTAAAAAGATTGAGCCACCACTAGCATTTTTTTATTCAAAAATGATAGATTAGATAGATAGATGATAGATAGATAGATAGGTAGATAGATAGATAGATAGATAGATAGATAGATAGATAGATAGATAGACAGGCAAACATGGTTCCTGCATTTTATCATACTTGTAAAATTCTATGATGCCTTATAATTCAGAAATTTGAATATGATTCCCCATTCTGTCTCATAATTGTGCTACTATAGATTTAGATAATATATCCCTAACATATGTGTGATATTAAGGAACGCTAGTGTAGTTGGAAATAGGAATAATATGTTATGTTATTGCTTTATTTGTCATTATGAACAGAATTATGTCAAAATGCTCAAAAAGTGCTTTCCATTTTTCTTTTTCACATATATTTAAAATAATGATTTTCACACTATCAATACACAAATATAACTTTGTTTTACATTTTAATGAAAGCATACCTTAATTCATAATTTCAATGCTCATTCAACGTAACAACTTTATTAAGCTTTCAACTGATTTTTTTCTCATTCTTTCTGCAAGCTAGAGGAAAAGGCCTTATCACACATTCCAGTTCTATAATTATGCCAGAGGAAATCAGTCAAAATGACCAAAATATGGAGAGATGTTTGTATAAGGATAAACTAACAAGTGAAATTATCCAGAAGTGTTACATGAATTCTTAAAGGTGGTGTAATTTATACCTATATGATCATGAAGGGAAATAGAGTAGGAATTTGAAAAGACAATCCAATTTTGTTGTTTATGTCATAAAAGACACTCTCAAGTTTCTAAATAAAACTGTGTTCCCTGATGTCCTCATGAGAGAGAGGGCCCTATACTTACTACATACAGACACAAGGACACTGCCCTAGTCATTAATTCTAACCCAAAGGATGTTGTATTGCTCATATTCTGATACTCATTGCTCCATTGAAATTGGAAGAATCCATGAGAATTGAGCTCTAGAAATGAGTGTTCTAGAGATATAAGAAAAAGGTATGGTATAGATGACTTCATTAAGGAATTACTAACATTAACCACTAATGTTATTATTATTTTCTCCATAATAATAAATCATATAAAATGCATTTCTTTTGAGGTTTTTACACAGGAGAAAGGAGGAGGGGAAAACAGGGAATACATCTGGCCCCTGAGTTGTGTTGATCATTCACCTCCTTTCAATACTAATTTCCCCAAACTGGTAAGTTCCCAGCTGCTGCCACAACAAAATGTTCCAAGAAGAGACCTTCATATGCTGTTGCAAAGCTGCTCACACTCATTTGCTGTGGGAAGTTTGTAGTTCTGAAGTAGTAGCTGCCAGACACTCCCCAAGTATACCACAAGACCTGATGTCCCCACTAGCCTTATATTTGGCAGGTCACCTTTGCCATTGGACTGAGTTATAGCCAAGGAAATGTAGGTGGTTCTGATTTATCTTACTTCCAGGACTGGCACCTAAAAAAGTCACTCACATAATAATGCATGTTATCTTTTTACATTCATTTGGTTGCCAGATACAGGTAAATCATCGACGGACTCCAAGACCTCTGTAGGATGTTGCAGTTTCTGTCCCTGAATAGATTCTTGAAGGAGAATCATATTAAAAGAATCACCTGAGCAGGAACACCCACATCTGACTGTAACATAATTGGGGAATAATTATTTTTTGTAATGACTTAGATTGGAATGTTTTGTTACAGCAACTAACCTAACTGAATAATGCATCCATCTTACCCCCCCAAATAACTTAATTTTACTGAAGTTAAAATTATTGATTTTAGGTTACAGCATCTTTGCTGGAATGCCAATTTAAATATGTCCAAACACATATACACACACACACGCACACACACAGTGTAGACTTCTATCTATTTATTTATGATGTGATTCATGTAGGAGCCAATTTTCTAAAATGCTCCTTTATCCCAAGTCACATAATCTCAGAACTCACAATGGTGGCTCATCTTTCGGGTAGAGGCCAGGACAATGTCTGCAAAAACAAACAAATCAAGCAATTGTGATAATAACATTGCAGTGTCATTTGATAGGTCAAAAAATTACTCACAGAAAATGGACCACAAAAGCATTACTTGGGACTTTGTTGCTGAAAAAATGAATGCCTGAAGGCAACCACAGCAGGTAAAGAAAAGACTTGTTGTCTATTTTTTTCCTCCCATCTGATGTCATCATGGTAAAAAAAGGCACCACAAAATAAAGGCCCTCCAAGGATACCTTTATCTTTCAAATTCTATGACTACAGAACACTGCACTTTTAAAATTCTAGAGGAAAATTTGTTTAAGTAATTAATTCTTAAGCAATTCTATCTTAGAAACAACATAATCTGTAATTGGGATTTTAAAAGAAAGAAAAGAGAAAACATGACTGATATGAAAGCAAGCAATCCAAAGAGCAGTGCAAGAAAACAAAAATGTGAAATCTCTAGCAGGGCTGTTCGTGAGCCTTGTCACCTATCATGGTAATATCATGTTAAACTCCTTGGCCGGGCGCGGTGGCTCAAGCCTGTAATCCCAGCACTTTGGGAAGCCCAGACGGGCGGATCACGAGGTCACAAGATCAAGACCATCCTGGCTAACAGGGTGAAACCCCGTCTCTACTAAAAAATACAAAAAACTAGCCGGGCGAGGTGGCGGGCACCTGTAGTCCCAGCTACTCGGGAGGCTGAGGCAGGAGAATGGCGGGAACCCGGGGGGCGGAGCTTGCAGTGAGCTGAGATCCGGCCACTGCACTCCAGCCTGGGCGACAGAGCGAGACTCCGTCTCAAAAAAAAAAAAAAAAAAAAAATCCTATTAGTGGCTAAACATAACATCCAGAAGCAAAATAATCAAATCAGTCTTTTATATGTACCGAATTCTTAGCAATTTGATTTGAAATGTGGTAGTCAATGCTAGAAACTCGAGTTTGCAATTTAAAATCTTCCCGCAAAAATGTCTAAACTAACAATGGTTGTTTACCACAGTGGAGGCTATTCTGCTTGCTACCTAAATAAAACCAAAAAATACATGAAACAGCTAAAACAGAATGGAAATAATCTCAGAATAAGTAAATGAATCTGTATCTTCATAAAAATACAATAATTTCAAAAGAAAATCAGTTAGCAACCTAAAACCACAACAAGCAGTATTTGGATATGAATGAGGGCTGATCTGCATTATGGTCAAAATAAGGAAAGTCTTGATTATGTCCAAGCAAAATTAATCTAGATTCCCCTAGCATATGTATTCATGTTATAACAGTACAGAATCCTAAGTCCATGATGCTAAAACTGTACATCTGAAATTGATCAGATAACAAGGGTGTGATAGAGAGAAAGGAAGAGAAAGAGAGACTAAATCAAAATCCCATAATGATTGTGTTTCAAGAGAATGTAAGAGCCGGGCACGCTGGCTCACACTTGTAATCCCAGCACTTTGGGAGGCTGAGGCGGGTGGATCACCTGAGATCAGGAGTTCAGACCAACATGGAGAAACACTGTCTCTATTAAAAATTGCAAAATTAGCCGGGCGTGGTGGGGCATGCCTGTAATCCCAGCTACTCAGGAGGCTGAGGCAGGAGAATCGCTTGAACCCAGGAGGCGGAGATTGAGGTAAGCAGAGATCGTGCAGTTGCACTCCAGCCTGGGCAACAAGAGAGAAATTCAGGCTCAAAAAAAAAGAGAATGTAAGAGAAATATAAATAGAGTAAGCAGAAAATTTCCTAGCTAATGGGTGCAGCTCACTAAGAAGAGGCATGGGTTGTTATATATGTATATATTTTAGATACTAAATGTATTTAAAATTTGTAGTAACCTAGGTTATTGAGACTTTAAGATAAAACATATTTTTTCTCCCTTCTGTTTTAAACCAAGAATTCATTCAAGCCATTGAATTTCTTTTAAATTTCCACACACACAAAAAAAACCCTCTTATTTTTAAATCGTAGTTTTTGTTCCAAAGAACAAATCAGATAAACAACCTTTTATTTCAGGTTGAACTTGGAGACAATGTATATTTGTCTCCCAGCTTTGCAACCCATTGCTGAGAGCCAACACACAAAACTATGACACATCCAAATTGCCTGTGAGATTCCTGTCTTCAAATATATTCATCCAATGATTCCCATTTTATCTTTTTTAAATAAAGGTTTTTTGAATCATAAAAAATAAATACGCCATGAGTTTGGAGATTGTTTTCGTCTTTTTCCTGTTGGTTGGTTCATGCTGCGTTAGTGGGATAATTCTTTATCCAAAGCGCTGGCACTCTAGTGCCATCAAGCAGTGACGATTTTTGCCTTATTGCATTTAGCAGCACTGCAGCATTATGGCTGTATACTTCCTCAGGGAACAGGAGGGGGCTGGAAAAAAATAGAAAAAAGCAAAATAAAGACAGAAAGAAATAATCATCGGAGAACATCCTCAGGGAGTACAGAAAAGCAAAAGCCAAAGAAAGTAACAGCTTACAGTGTCGTGAAAATTGTGTGAACCTGTAACAGGGGGAAATATGTGTTTGATAGAATTTAAATTATTTAAGACCCTAGAAAGAGATTTTATTCATCTTCTGCTTTCAGAGAAGAAGCATCTGCAAATGATTTTATTTACCTCTTTCCCTTATTTTTTCCTACCTTTAACTCTTACTTTCAATCTTTAATGCTAGATTCAAATAAGTAAGGTTATTATTCTGCATTGTTGAATTGCTTTTTTATTTATTTGTTTTTCTGTGCTACACCTATTTATAAGTGTTGTGATGATATAAGTAGATATCACAAAGTCAACCAAAGTGTAGACAATCTTCATGTCTTAAATTAACTTCATTTTTGCAGTGCCAAATAGCATTGGATTGTGGCTTTTTGTTATTGGTACCATTGTTTTTGTTGGGACATCATTGTATATGAATGTAACTTTTGGGGGTTGGGCATCATTTAGATACCTTTACAAGACCAGAAAAAGAGTTGCCTCAACTTCTCCAATTTTTGAAAATTGAAAATTGTCTAAAAAGAAAGTGAATGTAGTAGATAATGTTTTAAAAATTTAAAATATGAGGAAGCACAGAGAGCACACTATATATTAGTAAGAAAAAATAGTATCAGCACCAGTAGGAAACAAGTGGTTGTTTTGATGTCAAATATTGTATGTTTTTTTTCTTTGTATAGCTATTTTGGTCTGAGGTGGCCATTTGTCTATGACTCAGAAGAGACTGAAGCCATCTGACTTCTTTGGAGCTGTATTCATCTTAGTAAAAGTTAACAACATGGTTTCATGGAGGATAGGGAAACAAGTCTTAATCTTCAAAATGGGTTGACTTTTTATAGAAACACAGAATCACAACATGTACAGTAAAACATAAGGACACTCTAACATCATCTCCTATTTTCCTATGACTCTCAAAAAAACAAAGTGGAGGTTTCCACCTCAAAGAGTAGAGTTAAAGGTGACATTTTCTCAGCTGTCTAATTATATTGACTACAAAGCAGGGTTGTGAAATCAATTATAATATACTGCATGTCCTCAAAGAAACTGGATCTTTCCTTGTCTGCTGTGGAAGATCTTTGTAAGTGCTGAGTGGTATGGACCAAATGGACATCTTCTTCTCTTACGCTGTCATAAAGACAAGGATATTAAGCCTTTCCTTTGTTAGAGGATATTGCATGAAATTCATGCCCTTGTTAACGTAGTCAGATATTTAAGGTATTTTTCTCTTAGAAACAAGAAATTCAGAGTGAGCCATGGTTAATGTTTAGCAAAAGATCAATATTACTCACCTGGCAGATATAGCACCTAAAGTTTATATGGAGTGGCATCCACTGGCTTTCCAATAAAGACATTCAAACTATAATTAATTTAAGGGCATTTCAGTCACCAACAAAGTGATATCTTTTTAGGGAGTAAGAGACTCATTGAAAATGGTCATCCCAAAGCCTAATAGGAAGTAGAGAATAAATTCAGACTTAATAAGGAACTTAAGTATCTTAAGTAGATACAGTGACTTTTTAAAATAAATTTTAGGGTTCTAGAAGAACTACACAAGCTAGTTTGTTTTTTATTTTTAATTTTTTAATTTTTATTTTATTTTATTTTTTTGAGACAGAGTCTTGCTCTGCTGCCCAGACAGGAGTGCAGTGGTGCAATCTCGGCTCACTGCCAGCTCCGCCTCGTGGGTTCACGCCATTCTCTTGCCTCAGCCTCCCGAGTAGCTGGGACTACAAGGCCCGCCACCAAGTCTGGTTAATTTTTTTGTTGTTGTTGTGTTTTTTTAGTAGAGACAGGTTTTCACCATGTTAGCCAGGATGGTCTAGATCTCCTGACCTCGTGATCCACCCGCCTCAGCCTCTCAAAGTGCTGGGATTACAGGTGTGAGCCACCGAGCCCAGCCTCAAGTTAGAGTCTTAAAAAACATTATACATTAAGTTTTTAAATAGTGTTTATCTACTGACTATATCCTGTTAGTTTAATAGAAACGTATTCTCATTTTGTAGAAAAGGAAACTGAGACTCCAAGTACTTATGAGATTTGATAAAGATATCACATAATAATATGCTAAGTCAGAATTCTACATGGCATTCTAACATACAGCATCAGACTTGGAAACACTGACCCATATTCAACTCCATGAGGTATTTCCTATACCAGGGAAGCTGGGTGTCTAGTGGGGAGATTTAAGGCTTTGGAGAAAGGGAGATCTATCTTCCATTGCCAGCTTTTCCATCTTCCAGCTGAGTGACCTTGGTAGGATACTTACTCTCACTTGGTTACGGGTCTGCTCATCTATAAAATGGGGTAAATTGGATGCTTATTAGAGGGTTGATGAGGATTAAGTAAAATTGTTGCCTTTTTTTGTTTTTGTTTTTTTGAGATGGAGTATCACTCTGTTGCCCAGGCTAGAGTGCAATGGTGCAATCTCCACTCACTGCAACCTCTGCTTCCAGGGTTCAAGCAATTCTCCTGTCTCAGCCTCCCGAGTAGCTGGGACTAGAGGCACATTCTACCAAACAGGCTAATTTTTATATTTTTAGTAGAGATGGGGTTTCACCATATTGATCAGGCTGGTCTTGAACTCTTGATCCACCCACCTTGGCCTCCCAAAGTGCTGGGATTACAGGTGTGATCCACCACACTCAGCTGGTTGTCATTTTTTGTCTATTTTCATTCCACCATTTCCCAGGAACAGAAGGAAGAGCAACACTAACTTTACTTGTTCCCATTATCAGTGTCTTGAGAGAAGGATAATATTCTCTGCCTGTGAGACATGGATGCCAAGAGAGGGTAAAGAATGTGGCAATTCTTCTTAATAGAGATCTTACGCCAACTGAGAATTACAATAATAGCTATAATTTATTACTGTGAAAGTATGTTTCATGCTCTGTAGAAAAATGTAGAGTTGGGAAGCCAACAGATATATCTTGCTATCCTGACTTCAAAGTCCATAGCACTGTCCTCTAGGTTGTATCACCTAATTGCAAATAACACAGAGATAAAAATGATATAGTTCACTTCAGCTACACACATTTTTCCCCGTCCAGAAGATCCAAGAACTGTTTTTAAGATATGACACATTACGTTCATGCTAAATTGACCACTAAAATGAACACTATGCTCTAACATCAAAGTCTGGGAATATTGTTTTAGAAATAGTATTATAGGAGACATCCAATGAATTGTGTTATGCAGGGGAGAAGAAACAATACCTGTGTTTTGTTTAGCTACCCTGCAACATCCTTGAACCACAGACTCCTGATTAACAGGTCAGTGGGATTATAGACAGCATACAATATGACCCGCTCAGCTTCATAAATGGGAAAATTGAGGCACACAGGATAATATAACAGTAAATGTCACCTATAATGTGTATTGCTAATTAACCTTTCATATATTTTAACTTATCAAATATTTTTAAGATTTTTAATAATGGCTATGCAAATCCCAGAATACTTAAAGTACTCTTTACAGTCCTTGCCCACATCTGGTGATATGGTCTGGCTGTGTCCTCACCCAAATTAAGTCTTGAATTGTAGTTGCATCATCCCCACATGTCATGCCGTGGGAGGGACTAGGTGGAGATAATTGAATCATGGGGGCGATTTCTCCCATCCTGTTCTTGTGATATTGAGTTAGCTCTCATGAGATCTGATGGTTTCATAAGGGACTTCCTCCTTCACTGGGCACTCATTCTTCTCCTTCTTGCTGCCATGTGAAGATGAAATGTTTGCTTCCCCTTCTGCCACGATTGTAAGTTTCCTGAGGCCTCTCCAGCTATGCTGAACTGTGAGACAATTAAATCTCTTTCCTTCATAAATTACCTTGTCTTGGGTATGTCCTTACAGCAGCATGAGAACAGAATAATACAGCTGGAGATTCTGAAAATGTTTTATGATTGATTAAAATAGAGTTATATTACTCATCATGCAAGCTGGGTTTAAAAGAAAGGTGTTTTTTTTTTTTTCTTGTAGTTTATAATAGTTTCCTATGGTTACTATAAAAAAAAAAAAACACCTCAATCTTAGAGCGTTAACACATCACACATTTATTATCTTACTGTGCTCAGGGTCCACAGTCTGACATAGATATTCCTGGGTTAAAATCAAGGTATTGGTAGATCTGTATTCCTTCTGGAAACCCTAGGGCAGAATCCATTTATTTGCCTTTACCAGGCTCTATAGCATGCCTGCATTTCTTGGCTAGCAAGCCCCTTCCATCTTCAATGCTAGTGATGGCTAGTTGAGTCTTCCTCACTGCGACACACTGCCTCCATATTTCACTTCTAAGAACCTTCGGAATAACACTGGGCCCACCTGGATAAACCAGGATTACCTCTCCCTCTCAAGGACAGGTGTAGCAAATGTAATTCTATCTATAATCTTAATTCCCCTTTGCCATGTAATATAACATATTCATAGGTTATGGGGCTTAGGATACGTAAATTTTGGAGAGATCATTATTCTGCCTACCATATAAACCCTGCCAAGAGGATTCAGACAACAAGAAGAAAAACCTCTAGCCTCTTCAGAAACAGCTCATGCAGCAAACTAGAAGTTTGTGTGAATGAATTAGCAGAATTACTACAGTCATGCTCAGAGTGACATAAAACTTAAAAATGGCCATAGGATGATCTTATAGTCAATGATACTGATATCCTGCAAAAGAACCTCATCACTTCTAATTATTGTAAATTGTGAGAACTGGGATAGGGGAATGGTAAGGGAGAGAGATTATTCTCATCCAGAGCTTGCCTAGAACACTGGCTCTGGGAAGACCAGAATTTTTGACTCCTGGGCCTATCCCCTCAATCCATAACATATGAGCACACTAACCACTGAAATTGAGCCTCCAGCTGTCTTTGACCAGAATTGGATAGGTAAGAAAGTATATATTTTAAATATGAAACATAACAGTTAATTTGGACTAACCTGATTAAGGTGACTCAAGGTAGATATACAGGCAATGATGGTACTAATCATTGATGGTACTAATAATGGTACCTATGGTACATTAGGAAGTCAATGAATGTGTATAAATAAATGAATGAGCAAGACACCTTATCTTGTATACATAAAAATGTTATTAACATAGCAACAAATGTTTGGAGTTAAAATAGTTGAAACCTGTAAGACGTCTTTGTGGCTATAATTAGGAACTGAACATGCAGATGTCAAACACATTCACGAAAGTGGAATAACCACCCAAAACTAACTCAATGATAAGATTAAAATTTCTTCAATTGTTAATGCAGTTCTAATCAAATACACAGAAATCCTGGGGTTTGACAAATAATGATCTCCAAAGATGCCCATGTCCTAATTTCTGAAGCCTGTAAATATATTACATTATATAGTAAAGGGACTACACGGATGTAATTAAGTTTATGGATCTTAAGGTAAGGTGATTATCCTGAATTATCCAGGTAAATTCAATCCAATTACATTATCTCTTAAAAGCACTTGATTTTGCCTGTTGATATCAGAGAAATGTGATGGAAGAAGAGGCAGGAGAGATTTCAAGTGTGAGAAAAACTTGACCCATAATTGTTGTCTTCAAAGATAGACAGAGGCCACCACAAGTCAGAGAGTGCAGAGGCTTTTAGAAGGTGGGGATAGTCTCATGCTGGTTGCTAGCAAGGACGTGGAAACTCAGTCTTAAAATTGCAAAGAACTGAATTTTGCCAAGAACCTGAATGAGCAGGACATGAATTTGTCCCTAGAGCATTCAGAATGGATCATAAGATTGCAAACACCTTAATATTAGCCTGGTGTTCGCTGTACTTCTGACAGAAGTGTGAGATAAGTTTGTGTTGTTTTAACTCTGTGGTTGGTAACTCCTCTCACCCTAAAATTACACAACTTTTCAAGGTCTCTTCAGCATCAGTTTTTTCATTCAGGAGAGCGTGGGTTTCATTCAGGAGAGCGTGGGTTAAAAAAGAGCTTTCAAAGCAGGGAATGACTCACTCTGAAACACCTACCTTGTCTCTATCATTTTATTCAGGCAGAATCAGATGATATTAAATATACATTTGAAGGTGAAAAGATTTCACAAGTGGGTGGTTTCTCCCTCCATGGTGTGAGCATGGAAGGGTTGCCTGACACAACTCCCTGTTTCAACTTAGGAAGTCCTTTCAGATGCATAGCTGAGCCTTGTTTCCTTCTTCCTACCTCCCTCCTTGAGTCACTGACCCAGAGTTACCAGTTCAGGGACGCTTGAAGTAGAAGCTTGGAATTAATTGCACCAATTTTCTGGGTCTAAGTGATGTCTATCTTGTTGACCCAGGGTTGTAAAGTGAATAGTTACCTGCCAGGATGCGAGAGGTGCTCTGCAGATTCATCTTGGAGGACATTGCATTACAAAGAAATCTAACAGAGGAAACCTCTACTTTAAATGAGGTTTTGATTTAATCAAGATTTTTTTCATTGCTTTTATTCCAATCAGAAGTTCTACGTTATGAAATTGAAGATAAAGAATATAATTAAAGCTAAGCTACTCATTGCAGACCTACCTTGGTCCAGAAATATTATTGGATATCTTGCTACTAAGGATCTTAAATAACTGACTCCAAGCACATTACTTACACTACAGTGTTCTGGTTTGCAGATGATGCTAAATTGGGAGGAAAGGTCAACCCCCCCCCCAAAAAAAAACAAAAAACAATCCTCAGGTAGGAAAAGAATAAGCTCACTTAAATACTTGGGCTAATAGATAGAAAATTCAATGCAGATAAATACAGAATAATGAGTCTTGTAGAATGTAATAAAAGAAAATAATATCTGCCTAATAGGAAGGTACTACAGCATATTGACCTGGAGAGATATATGAGTTATTTTAATAGAAACCTATATTAAAGATTATTCAGCTCCATTATTATTTAAAAAATGCAGTATGTTTTGTTAGACCTTACCTAAAGCAGCACATTCAATCTAATCACTATACATACTCCAAGAAACATATTTAGAATGAGGCTTATGGGGCGATTTGTAGAACAAGCTAAATGAAAGCACTTATCAGAGACATAAGTTTGGAAGCAATTATAGGGAAAACTGACCGCTTACTCTTTGGTAAGTCAGACGCATTAGGTAAGGTTGGAACAAAGGGGTGTCAGGACGCAGATAGCAAGTGTATTGCATTTTGAGGACAGAGGTGAGCTGCTCATTAAATCTACCTCTTGTTCTTCAGGATCCACTTTTATCAATAGTCTGACAATTCCATTAACTTCTTCAGCAATTACAAATCCTGGGTAACAAATACAACACAGACACTTCTCTCTGACAGTCTGGCTTATCTGGGGCCAATTTACATTACTGAGGCTCTGGAGTCCAGGCTTTAGATTCAGCCAATCTCAAACGAGACCGTTGGGTTATTAGATTACTTACAGAGCTTTTGTCTTCCTGGTGCCCTGCCTGGATTAAATTCATCTGTGGGTTTCTAGGAACGTTTAACATTAGAGAGGGCAGGCTGATAAGTACTAATCAAGATCAAAGGTAAGCGATAGGTCAAGACAGAAACAAGAATATGGAGTGATTTGAAAGCACCTAAAGATAGGCATGGTTCTCCTACAAACATAATAATAAACTTTTATAATCAAAGGAAAAGATAAATTGCTAATTACAAAACTGCTCTTGCAAATAGGTGAAGCTCTCCACTGCTTACTAGAATCAGTTGAAGCACACCCTCAAATACATGTCAGAACACTAATATCTCCACATAACTGTTGTCATGGTATATTTCACTCTTTAGGAAGTCCCTGAGGAATAGAAATTAAACTATTATTACTGACAAGCAAACTAGTATAATATTTGAGTCTAGACTCTGGAGTTGAATAAGACCTGTTTTCTAAACCTGGATTTTGTAGCTGTAGGACAGGGCTTCTGAATCACAATACTATTGAAACCTTGGACTTGATGATTCTTTGTTAGGCTATTCTGTGCATTGTAGGATGTTTGGTATCATCCTTAACCTCTATCCAGTAGATACCAGTACCAGCCCCCTCCCCTGGCATTCATTTGCGGCAACCAAACATTTCTCGAGACATTACCAAATGTCTTCTGGGGGACAAAATTACCCTTGGTTCTGAATCACTTTTCTAGGGACATGTTACGTATAATCTTAAATCTCAATGTCCTCCTCTGCAAAATAGGATTAATAACATTGCCAACAACCAAGTTGTGGTCAGACTTCTAAATGTCTTAGAACTCAAAATCAGCCTTGTGACTCTCCCAGTAGAAAAAGAGAGGGGTAGTTGACTTGTCCTCAGACTCACCAATTTTCAGTTTTGGACTTGGAACTCTAACCCAAGTAAATGAAGAAAACAAAGAAAGGGAAAGATGAATTCTGGGATGTAAAGAGAAAACTATTCTGATTACAAGCCTTCTGGCATTCTAAGTGTGTCTACCCAGTAAACCATAACCTATCATTAAGGAATGACTGTGGACTGTTTATTCTGATAATTCCATCTCTTCATGTAAATGTAAGAATTATCTTGGTTTACTTGCTACAGATAGCTGAATATTTGTCTAATTTTCACATGTTTTGTTTTACATATGCAAAAGACAATTTTGAGTAGTTAGAAGAAGCCACAAACTAATGGGCCCAGTTGAAAAAAATATTTGTGTTGTACGGTATGACACACTCTACAAATAGTTAAACAAAAAAATAAAACACAGAAAAGGAAAGACCATTTGTGTCCTACAAGCTTGCAAAATCGTATATTTTCTTCTCTTTTTGAATTTTTTTTTGGGGAAAAACTTGTCACTCACCATGCAACTATATATTCTACCATGAGGTTTCTCTAATTTAAACAGCCTTTTACCAAACATTAAACAAGCCATAAAGCAGGAACTTTGGAACTTCAAATGAAGCTGTCAGAGATTTTTCCTGCCATCAGATGATTTGCAGCTGTGTGACTCATCTGTATCTTTGTAAGAATTCAGAAAAAAAAAAAAAAAAGATTATTAGCATTTCAATTCCTGTCAACTGCTGAAGCTAACTAGGCCTGAAGATGTGCCTGGCTTCACTGTGCTGGCACTGAGATAAATGCAAAATATAGGCAGCAATGTCGCAAGGACTCATAAGAGGAAGGTGGGTGAAACGAAAGCATCATTGGTATTGAACGTTCTTATAATAAAAAAAATACCAAGTGCATACGAGAATTGTCATGCTCAGCTTCGCTCCATACAGAATGTGAACAGACTGGTTATTGGCAGATCCGACCTGCTTCCCATGAAGAAAGACCCGGGAAGATGAGACAGTACAACATAGTATAGCAATAGCATAGATGTGTATTCTCACATCAAGTTCCAACATCCCTCCCCAATCTACTGTTCTAGCCCTGAGTCTCACTGAAGTCATGCCATTCTATGACAGTTCTCAGATGTATACACACTATATATACTAAATACCACTTCCCTAGTGGTTCCCTCGGCCGAGAATGGTCTTGTCCCCACCCACCCTGCCTATGTTACAGATTTCTTCTGAACCCTTCATAAGCAGATCATCTACACCACTGAGGAAGGAACCCTGGTTAATTTCAAAAGAGCACTTGCTCCTTCCTCTGTTCAAGGAGCTACAGCTGAAACTCAGTGCTGAAGAGAACAGTCACTTCCACAGAATAGGTTTCCAATTTTGTCATTTGATTAACTGAAAAATATATAAAACTTGGATATAGGACAAACCCATTTTTTTTCCATACTAAGATTTAACATCTCCGAAGATCTATAAAAAGAACACAGTTTACATGACTTCCTTTCAAAAAGATTAATGATTTCTCTTTATCTGGTCTTACTGCTGTTGAACACATGCTCTCCTACCCCTCATCTTTTGATCCCAAACTTGTAGTTTCATTATATGAACTAATGCCATATTCTTTGTACTCATGGGGCAGTTTTATTTTTAAATATTTTAAAAACTAGAAAAATAATCTAGAATAATGTAATCATATTAGAAAAATTCTTATAAACATGTGCAAATTTAAAAATTTTTAGATACAGTTTCATTCTATGTATTTATTTATTTGTTGAGATAGGGTCTCGCTCTGTCACCCAGGCTGGAGTGCAATAGTACGATCACGGCTCACTGCAGCCTCAACCTCCTGGGCTCAAGCAATCCTCCTGCCTGAGTAGCTGGGACTACAGGAATGCACCATGACATTCGGCTATTTTTAAAAGAAGAAAAAATAGTAGAGACAGGGCCTTACTATGTTACCCAGGCTGGTCTCGTACTCCTGGACTCAAGCAATCCTCCTGCCTGAGTAGCTGGGACTAATGCATGCACCACCATATTTGGTTATTAAAAAAAAAAATTGTAGAGACAGGGACTTACTATGTTGCCTATACTGGTCTCAATCTCCTGGACACCAGGAATCCTCCTACCTAGGCTTTCCAGAATGCTGGGATTACAAGCATGAACTATTGCACCTGGCCAGATATAGTTTTAGGTATTTGTATAATGAGAATAGTTACCAGGTAAACCAGGGCAGATAATGTATATTTAACTTTTTTCTTTAAATTCTAAAATAATTCATAGTAACTAACAATAACTTAGTTATGTCAGTGGTTGGGAACAGAATTGATCAGAACATAATTTCTTCATCCCCAACCCCTTTGGAAACTCTATAAAGATTTCAAGTTGGGTAGTATTAGAAAAAACGTTTGTGTGTAAATAATTCTTATTTTTAAGAAAGACCCTTGGTTTACAGTTTCTTTTTTCTTTTTTGACACGGAATCTCACTCTGTCACCCAGGCTGGAGTGCAGTGGCGTGATCTCAGCTCACTGCAACTTCCGCTCCCAGGGTTCTAGCAATTCTCCTACCTCAGTCTCCTGAGTAGCTGAGATTATAGGTGATTGCCACCACACCTGGCTAATTTTTTTTTGTATTTGCAATAGAGATGGGGTTTCACCATGTTGGCCAGGCTGATCTTAAACTTTTGACCTCAGGTGATCCACCTGCCTCAGCCTCCCAAAGTACTGGGATTACAGGCGTGAGCCACTGTGCCCATCTGGTTCACAGTGCATTGTTTGTGTTTGATTCATTTGTTTGAGGGTAATGTCAGCCCTTCTTTGTTCAGTCATATATACATACAATTGTAAATGGTGATACACGGGATGAGATGCATATTGAATTTTTAGTACTTTATAGAATTATAGAATAGAAAGCAATCTTATAATAATTATTATTCTCACAGAGGGAAACTGAGGTTCTTATAATTTAAAAGACTCACTTAAGGTAAAATAACTCAATAATGGCAATGACTCTGGTCTCAGTTTTACAGTGTCTCCAAATTCCCACATGCTCTAAACACTTGGTATGCTTACTAGTGCTGAGGTCTTCCAACAGTCCCATTTCACCATGCTGAACACTCACTCTCAGTGGGCATTGCCCTGAGAAAGATTTCCTTCCGAGATAATGCTCACAGTTGCTTTATGCCTCAATATAATAACTGCAGTGCCAGATACTAGTCAAGTGCTTTGGGCCCAGCCTGAGAATTCCCTCAGTAACACTCTTTGATTTATCTAAGATGTGGGATCTGGTTTAGCCAGAGTGGTCCGCACCAAGTCTGCCTTTAATTAAATGGTCTATGGACTCAAGCTGCCATCACTGACTGAAGATGGAGGCAGGCCAGAAGCCAGAAAATGCAGATGACTGTGGGACCTGGAAAAGACAAGGAATGGGATTCTACCCCAGAGCCTCTAGAACAGATCACATCCCTGCTGGCATCCCGATTTCAACCCAGTAAGACCCGTGTCAGACCCCTCACTTACAAAACTGTAAGATAATACATTTGCATTGTTTCACGCTGTGAAGTTGTGGTAATTTGTGACAGAAGGAATAGAAAACTTCAACAGCAACATTATAGGCTGAGCAGTGGACTTGTCTGTGAAACATCTTTATGGCCTGCGCTCTTTTTGTTCACCTAAAGGCTAGCTAATTTCCCAAAATAGGACACTCTCCACTGCCCTCCCCGTTTGCCATAGAACTGTCTCTCATGACAGCTGAGGGAAAGACTAGGTGTCTGAGGCCATATTCAGAAAGCTAGACTGTCTGCCTTGTTGCCTAGCCAACAACTCTGGTATCCTCAGCTGCTAATATTCTGCCACTAAATCTACTTTAAAAAACATAAAAAGAAAAATAGCGGCACACTAAGGAAAATAAATGTTTAGATGAATTCATGTGCTTTCCACTAGAGAGGATAATAATAAATCTGCTGGGCAGTACAAATTGCCCTCCAAGTTTAGAGTCGCCTCGTCATTCTCAGGGAGCTCAGCGGAATTAATGGTCAAACATGTTAATAGGATAATGGAATGTCCTTAACCATTTCTAGAGGAGGAAGAAGAGGGGTGTACCAGATGCTTATTTTATGGCAATTTATGTCAGTGTAAAAGTTATAAAGATTGCCAGAAAGTAAAGGAGCATGATGTAGAATCACTGGAGAAACTGTAAAATCAATATCTCTAGGGTTTTCAACACTGTACTTGGCAGGTCCTTTCAAATCCATTGCCTGCATGATATTTTATGTATGTAACTGGCAACAGTGATGGCGGATGATGTTCAACTCATGGAGTTGGCACCAAATCAATCATCAAAAACGAAAATGCATATGTCTCTCTGCATTTTCTATCTGCTTTCTCAGATGCTGCGTGAGATTAGATCCTAAACCCAAGAGAAACTTATCCAGAGCAAAGGCTGATATGAAGGGTTCTATAAGTATGTAAATAGATGGAAAATGCAACGAGCACCATACATGTTCTGTGGTTAGAAAACAGCAATTTATTAAAATAGCTGGAAAATGGGTTTTAGCTTTGAGACACTATTTTAATCCCATTATATTGTCACATATTAAATAGTTAAATCCTTTTGGTAAAAATGTGAGAAAATGGAAATTCATATGGTTATGAATATAAATTGAAAAATCATGTGTAAAGATTGGTAACTCTAACTTAATTTCAATTGAGCATCATCCGACCCCCGTAGGCAACTAAGCAACTAAGCACAGGCTTCCTAGAGTTTCTATATGTCCCTATGGCTTCCCAATAAACCCTTGAAGACTACCATTTTGATGCTGCAAATTGACATTATTGGTGATAACTTGCTTGTATATAACTCCCAAACTCATCCAGTGGTTGTGTAAATCTCTAATTTCGTACATTAAAAGAATAGTAATTGCTTCTGACTGACATAGTAGGTCATATGGAAAGTTTTTTTCCAGAAAATAGAATCTCAGAAATAAAAATCTGGAATAGGGGCTTTGTTCAGATTAGATTTGAAATCAGATTAGATTTGAAATCAGAAATGGATATTTGCCTATATAAAATGTCACCATGATGGTCAATTGCAATGATGAAATAATTTTCATTACCACATGTAGTGTCTGAAACCAAGCGTCTCTAGAAGGCAACGCAATGGCAACAAAGTTGCTGATGGAATAGAACACTTTGGTGGAAATGTGATGACATCTGAGTCCAAGGACTGTGAGCAGATTGCCTTAAAAAGCTTGGAGAAAGAAAACGACATATGCATGGATTTAAAATGATAGGGCCAAGGCTTGGTCAGAAGAGCAGAGTTTTCTTTCTTTGATCCGAAAGGATCTCTTACCTCTTAAAGCCTTAAGGTTGACATTTCTGAATATCACACCCAATATTTGGTCTTGCTGATGGCTAAGTTAACCGGATATGTTGAAGTCAAAGATATATCAGATGTCTTACATCAAAAGTACAGTACTAATCAAGAAAGGTTAGGATTCTGATCATTGGAATGGGGCATTTGGATAGAGTCCAGTGAGTTTGAGTACTTAGAAAGCCAAAATGCTATGGGGCTACATATAATATTTGACCAGTAAAGTAGCTCTTCTTTCCCTATCTGTAATAGTCAGCCTCTCCCTGCCTGAAGACTTGTATTATACAGAGCTGAGGAAATTGCCTTGCAGTGGTGTGTCCATTATTCTCAAGACCCACCAGATCTATTGTACTGCTATGTTGATTCATCTCCCTGCAGAACCCACTAGATAGGCCTTTTGCTTCCCAAGAATCTCTGTAATCAACATTGTGGTGCAGAAAATTAGTATCATTGGCAACAGCTTCCCTGATGTTCAGTCTCCCTACTCTTCCAGTATTTATACAAACCTCTCATTATCTGTATTAAAATATACACAAAGTCTGACCCAGAAAGAAACACCATCTTGGCTGGGCATAGTGGCTCACACCTGTAATCCCAGCACTTTGGGAGGCCGAGGCAGGTGGTACACGAGGTCAAGAGATCGAGGCCATCCTGGCCAACATGGTGAAATCTCTTCTCTACTAAAAATACAAAAATTAGCTGGGAATGGTGGCATGTGCCTGTAGTCCCAGCTACTCAGGAGGCTGAGGCAGAAGAATTGCTTGAACCCTGGAGGCGGATCTTGCAGTGAGCCAAGACTGCACCACTGCACTCCAGCCTGGGCGACAGAGCGAGACTCCGTCTCAAAAAAACAAACAAACAAACAAGAAAACACCATCTCCACTAAAAGAGTCACAAAGTTTTTTATATATTTATATAATGTATATTATATAAATATATAAAAACATAAAATATTAAAATGTATATGTAAATATATATAAATATGTGTTTGTGTAAGTGTATAAAATCACAAGAATAAAACTGCCAATATATATAGACAGAAACTTCCTGAATACTTGTGGGGATTGATCCTGAAAGTGTACAAATAAGAATAATAAAACTCTCAGATAGATTAGGATGAATGTGTCAATACGGGTGCACTTATCAAGGATTCAGGATTCAGTGATTTGGCCTAAGCAGTGTGAGGTTTTCAAACATTTGCTTGGTTGGTTTTGT
Organism: Macaca mulatta; assembly: GCF_049350105.2. NCBI lineage: Eukaryota > Metazoa > Chordata > Mammalia > Primates > Cercopithecidae > Macaca > Macaca mulatta. Next base: position 51,906,344 of record NC_133423.1, on the reverse strand, counting down.
AAAATTTAACTCATAATCTCTAACAACAATTAACAGTTAGAAGGTATTTCCTTTTCATTTTATGATACAAGGAACATAAACACTCAGGAAGGGAATGTTGGATTGAATTTGTTGCACGTGGCTTGCTTATTCATTCCCAAATACATATTTGGGAAAGACAAAGAATACATGCCCTTCACCAAAGCATTGAGAAACATTGTTGAGGAGAGCACAAACACCTCTAAATAGCTCTGCAGAGGCTGGCCTCTGAAAGTCAGGGAAGTTAGTAAGAGATGTCACTATTAAATGGATTTCCTGATTTCTTGAACCCAGAAGTTTAGAATCTGATGGGAGCTCTGAAATGCTGGAAGCAACGTGTATCTTGCCACATAATGGGAAGTGCAACTGTAACAGAGCTCAAAAGGACTTAATCACAGAGATATTTTGATGGGACTAATTGACCGTGGTGTTTCTAATACTGACATAGACCTTTAGGCCAATGATTAGGCATATTTCTACAACAGGCTCACCATCCTTTATTCAAACTCAGTCCTGAGTTTGTTTGCAAAGCCAGAAACATTTAAATAAGCAGATGTCATAATTACCTTGAGAAAAATGACCCCACAGTGCTGCCACAGCTAAAAAATTATTTCTTATCTTTTCTGAAATGGATGTGTAGTCATTGACTAGGATGACTGCACTGAAGAAAAGGAAATTTTCAAAGTTTTCAGCGATTACTGGATACTGAATTTGAACTACATATAGTTTCTGGGAACACAAAAATACACTGTCATATACCAGTTAGAGAAAAGCAATGGAGATCAAGAGAGAATTAATCTTTTCAGCTTGCTTTTCTTCAAACACACGGTAGAAATGTATTTCTCTACACTCTTGAAGGTAGGCATAGCATGTGGTCTGCTTTAGCCAAGAATATGTAAGTTGTAGTAATGTGTGTCACTTCTGGGTAGGCAACTTCAAGAGACAGTGTATTATCAGCTATGTTTCCTCCCAAGCCATAGTGACATGCAACAGTCCAGACGATGTTTCCTCTATTAGCCTTAATCCCAAAGCGAGGGATCATGAAGTAGACCTCCCACTTATTAGAGATGGAAATGTATCATGGTGAACACACAAAGTTTTCTTACTTTAAGTCACTAGGCTTTTTTGTTAATGTAGGATAATTAGCTCTGTTCTGACTAGTAGACTGTGACATATGATTTAATCACTAAAAAAAGAGCGATAGATATGCATACTAAGATGAGATCTCCAAGGCAAATTAAGTTAAAAAGTAAACAAAAATCTATATGAATAAATTGATCCTTTTACTGTTAAAGCAAGAGAATATACAAAAATATACAATAACACAAAGACTTTTTTGCAATATTTATTTATGTAAAATATGTAACTACATACTAAAAAGGTCCAGAAGCTCATGCAACTAATTTACAATACTGACTACCACTATGGAGAAGAGTGAAGTGTCAGGGGATAGGAACAGTGGGTGTAGCGTGAAAAAGATTTTCGCTTTTTATTCCGTGTGTTTCTCTAGTGTTAGTTTGGTAGTAGAAAAATATACTTTACATTACTTTTAAAATTAAAAAAGAAAGTATAAACAGAAAGATAAGATTAGTGGAGAGGATTTTTGGCATTCATGACAAACATGAATAAAACCAAGAAAAGCAAAACAATAACCAGTTGTAAAGCTGAATTTTTTTCTCCTTTGGTCTCTTACATGGGGCAGGTTATTAAAGATGAGGTAAATCATAGATGGTCATACAACCCAAACATTCATATAAAAATAGAGGGGTAGTAATAGAAAAGTTCCTATTGCTATATTTTCTTTGAACAAACTTGATGTCACATTTTTTTTATTCCATGCTACAGCAACATACCCCTCACAAGAAAGCTTGGCTCTATTCTGGTCTGCTTCTTTCTCTATATTTCATACATCAAAGTGTGTTTCTATTCTCACTTGGAAAAGTCTAACTCCCTTGTTATCAGTGAAAGATTGTGTTTGGCTACATGGAACAGAAACACAATTACAGTGTCTTAACCAAAGAGGAGTTATATTTTATTACCACAACAGGAACCCTGGAGGTGAGCAGGGTAAACCTAGTATAGTCGCTTGAGTAGATCGTCAAGAAAGCAGCTACTTCTAGCTGCCTTCTCTGCCATCTGAAGCGTGTAGCTTTTAGATGAGTATTTTTATCTGAGTAGTTTCCTCAGTGGTTTGCCTTACTTCTAGAATCACACAGGTTTTTAAGAACAACACAGCCATAAAAAGCAAATATAATTCATACTAGATTTTTAAAAATTCATGGAAATATCCAGTATATTTTCCACTTCCATCTCTTTAGTTACATTTATGTCAAATGTTCTTCACCCCATCATTAGAAGTAAGGAAGGAAATTGTAGTTCCTGTAAATAAATCTGAAAATGATGAGGTCTGTGGTCTATTATAAAGAAAACAGAGAATTAGGATTGGGTAGCAACCTAGCAGTTGAGCTTTGGTGCAACTTCAGAGATAAAGCCTTCCCAACTTAATTGTAGTATCTATTGGTTGTACTCTCTTGATAAATTCTGAACCAATTACTATTTGTAGCTCACGTTTTGTAAACTATTGGATATCAGAAGGCTTTGCTACTTTAATTTATTTACTGTATTTTAAAAATCTTCTAGAGAACAGGGATCACACCTGTTTCTTTTGTGCCTAAATAGGTGGATAGTTCTCAGCACAGGAAAGTGAATAAATACATTTGGTTATATGATCTGATGGATGTCTAAGGCAGAATAAGTATTTCAGGAAATTTTCCAAATGATAAAATCCAAGCTTACTGGGTAAGTTATATTTAGAGATGTTAAACAGCATTTTTATGTTGTGTATACTATTAAAATATATCAGATTGTTTTATGAATGACTCCATTTTTGTCACTCTCTGATGACCTCCAGAGACTAAAATTATAAGCATGAGTAGCAAAAATGGGGGGGAAACACAATTCTGTGATAACAATTTAATCCCATACGTCTAGTCACTGAATGATACATGGACCTAGAGAGTACATTGGCTAAGAAATGCTTAGAAGAGTTCAGAATAAATGGTTGTGAAACATATACTCAAGTAAGGAAATAGCGTGTTAAGATAAAAAGACATGATAGTAGAATTATAGACAACACACTTCCCCCCCGACTCCCGCAAAAGCTTTGTTATTTTGGAGGATACAAAAACTACAATATAGACTCATCTCCTATGAGTCAGCTAATTACCTGTGGTTTCAACCTTCACTTAGGAGTCTGGAAAGTGAAATTTGATGGTATGTACATTTTTCTGCTCCATAAAGTCCTTCAGAAACATTCAGCCTATACGTCAATAACAAAAAAAGTAGGCTCCTGAGCAAGTCACGCTGGCCACAACATGTAACTCCTTTGTTTTAGAATCCTTTAGAAGAATTGTTTGCACAAAGATTTAAACTCCCTCTCTCTCTCTTACTAGACTTCCCAGTTCTGCTCTCTATTCCTCTCATTTTGATAACATTTTTGGTGATGGCCGCTTAAATGTGACAAAGGAGGAAGTGGGGGAAGAGGTCAACTTTCCCTCCTTTTCTTGATTATTCATTTTCTATCCCAGATAAAACTGAAGTGTCAGTCTGAGCTAGTACCAACGCTGGGGTAGGAAAACAAGACATAGACTTGAAGTCCTGAGGTAAGTGGACTACATCAGAAAAGTACTACTTTCCTGATTGCTACATTATGTAAAGAACACTTGGTTTATGAGAGACTTTGATTACCCAAATGATCATGCTTCATTGAGAGCAGTGGTTTCCAAATGATTTTTTTTGTTATTGTTATGGAAAAATTCAAATAAATAAAATGTTGTATAGCAGCTCCATATTTAAAACGGAAAAAGTATCTCTCCTCTACTTGGAGTGGAGAAAATCAAGTCCACCTGCTGCCAGCTCTGCTCAAGAAGAGCCTCCTTTACTCTGGCAGACAATGAGTAAGGTATAATTGGCCAAGTCTGATTCTGGTTTATGCCTGTGGGCCTAGTGTGAATTTATGAACAGTGACTGATATCATTTTCAAAAATGACCTAGTATAGACAATAAATTGTATGCTCATGCTACCTGTGAGATACCTTAGGGAAAACTTGATACTTAAGGAGCCATCTAGAACAGCACTAAGTCAAAGCACTGAAATAGCTATGATTTAACTGATACATATAAAGAAATAACTTTAGCTTTATTTACTTTAGCATTTTACATTCTTGTTGCAGGGAGATCTGGTGAGTCAAGTCATAACATGGTATAATGTTTGCCAACTGCTTTAAACATGTGAATGTCAAGTATTTGGAATTTGTAATGAGTGAAATATAAGACAGAAAGTCAGTGTCCTCGGGTACAACAGTGCCTCTTCTGATAATAACTTTTGTGAAATAGGGGAGTACTCTGCAAACCTGACCTCAGTCTCCTGTCCTGTAAGATGATGGGGTAGTATGTAAAAATCCCCTCCATCTCTAATCTTTTATTTAATGAGACTAGTCATATTCTTACTTAAGAAATCCATTCTCTTCCACTTGTTGGCACAATAAGCTTCCACCTGTTTAGGTGGATTTCAGGAACAGTTTGTAGCACTTGGCAGCTGTACTCATAGTAACTTATTCTCACAGAAAAGGAGCAAAGAATTGATAGGAAAGAACAATCCCCCATGAAGTTTTCTTCAATAATAATTAACTTGGGTGTTGAATGTTGCCAATGGGATTACGTTGAGATCAGAGCTATTTTTGCCAACCACTTATTTCACTTGGATGGACTCTGAAAAACCATGTACTACTGAATATAGTTAATGTTTCTCTAAATGTTTCTGAAATGTACAGATGGTGTGCTCCAATGAAGGTACATTACTTTGGAAAATACTGCCCCCAAATAACCACTTTTCTTAGGCAATGACATAATATAAGCACATTAGAAAAACAAATATGAGAATGGCTTTATATAAATCTAATCTGGTTTCCAACATGAAGGACCATTACATTTATAACTGTAGTAGCTCTTTCAAGAAAATCCCAGCCCATGAGATTTAAAACTGGAAGTAGACCTCCAAGGATAGCCCCTTAGTCAAAATTAACCCTAAATATATATGTACATTGAAGAAGCTATAAATCTAATCCCGAAATTGAGAAAAGAATTGAATCCCCAAGTCTTTGAAGCATATCAAGTGCCTGATATTTGAATGTCATTTTATAAACATGGATCTAAAATTAGGGCAGACATCCTCAAGAAATAATTTTCAGGGACACCATTGAAAGGATGTGGTGAGCTGTGTGGGAATATTTTCAGCTAGTAGTGCTCTTTACAATCCAATGAATGCTATTAAAATCATTTTGCTTGCAGGTTGAGAATATCTACTTCTGGAGTAGTTTGAAGAGGTCATTATAAAACCTTCTGAAAATTGTGCAGAACAATTGCTATAGGAAAGTAGAAATAACTACTTTTAACTGCAGAAAAACATCACAGTTTGCACACATTTTTATGGTTACTCAGATTTTCAGTCTCAGGACATAAGAATGAAAAAAATCTTGGAGAGAGAAGTGGACAATTCCTTCTAAATATTTTTTATTATATTCCACTTTTATTTATTTGTGTTTTTATATGGTCACCACCTATTCTGAACATAGCATTGGCTTACATGTGTTAGATATGCAGGAGAAGGTGACGGTAGGAACTCTCAACCAGTCAGAATAGGCAAAATTAGGCTGTAGTCACTAAAATTTTCACATCTTAAAGTTTTATAGCAACACATTTTTACTCTTGCTTGTCTACAAGTCTATTGTGGTTTGACTAGAATCTGCTCTACCTCTCCTTATTTTTACCCCATCTACCAAACAGCCACTACTTCAAAAGATGTCCGATAGAAAAGAGTGTCCTGGAGGGTTTGAAACTACTAATTTAATGCTCTGGCTCAGAAGGAACAAACATCACAGCTGTTCAAAGCTCACTGGCTAGTCACATGGCCTTTCCCAACTACAAACTATCCAGAAAGTATCATTTAAACACATAATCAATGACAGAGAACAGAAAACATCTGATACACGGAATTAATTTTTTTCCAAAGTTTTTTCTTCCGGTCAAACAACATTCAAATTACACTCCCTCCTCAGACAAATATATATTTACCAGCTCCTCAAGGGAGACAACCCTAAAGGTCTTGTCCAGGCATCAAGATCAAAATCCAAGGTCGTAAGGAATGTGGTGGCTTAATATATCAGAAGGTTATAGGTGAGTATTTAATCATGTTCACCTGAAACCCTTTTTGATTAGGAAACCTATGTATTTGAAAGATACATTAACAGTCTCATGAGTGTACAAACGTTAATGAAACAGGAATAAACTAATCACAGAAACATTCCCATTCAGAAGGGAAAAACACAAGACTGCCTCTGGTTTGCAGCAATTCCAAAATCCTCTTGCAGATATAGTGAGGGCTTTGCTCCATGAGTGGGAAACATTCGATTAGGCCCTGAATCAGCTTGATCAGACGATCACCCAGGCCACTATTCTATGTGGCTCGGGGCTCCACTCTGGGAGGATCTTCATTTTTCTTTATCCATACATGCAACGGAAATGGGTTTGACAATTTTACCTTTCTGGAGGTTTCAGTAGCTTTCTCAGCCTGTGTTTTACCCAAAGATAGTGGGCAGCCCAAGAGTTGCTTTAAATAGTAAATAGTTGACGTGATTTTTAGTTCAGGATAGTAGTTCTTTGGAAGTGCAACTCTTTGAGAAACTTAGTTATTCTCTCATCTATTTAACTGCAGCAAACTTCCTGTGACAAAAGCCATACCCATAACTTTTTTCCTCTAGAAGATAGATAGATTTTCTTTCTCTGCATTCTCATCTATATTCCTGTCTTTCTCTTAATTATGGGTAACTCTTAGCCTGCCAGGCTACTATGGAATGACACCCTTTATTCCTCTTTTCTCCTGGCTATATTGTTCACTTCAAATATGACCCCAAGAAAGGAACTGCACCAGTCCAAGAAAGACTTCTATCACAATTCATTAACAGAACTTGTCTCATAGCTTTTGCACCCACAGTAGAGAGGAGACAGAAAATACATCCTCTGAGGTGCCTGAAAAGTAGAAAGCCAGAAAAAGTTGATGAATAGAATTCCTTCCTTAACTGCTTGTTAAGAGAAGACTCACTCATAATAATATCCATGAGACATAAATAGTAGGTTACCATTGGAGGCAGTGAGAAGACCACTTTATCCTGGTGGTCAGCATATGGCATTCAATTCTTATCCCGGCTCTTCTGCATTTGACCTTGGGTAAATCACATCACTGTTCCAAAACTATGTTTTCTTACAAAGAGATTATTTATTTGTCCTAGGGACCAACCAAGAAACACATTGATTTTAACAGTCTCTGTTTCTATCAAACAGATCCAGGTTAGTGACTCAGGATAACACCAAGGAGGAAAAGTCTCCTGATCAGTCTTTGGAATCTATTGAGGTAAAGTCGCATTCTCTAGCTTTAGGTCTTTTTTTTACAGTCTGTTAAGAGCTCCCCTTATTATTCTTTTCATACCAGCCTTTTGCTTTTTACATGGGGTTGCTATAGATATAGGATGCAGCCATGCTCTGGGTCCCTGGAAGGAACTTCCAGTCTTCTAAAGAGAAAAATGCTTTCGTTAATAGGGCAGGTCTGGATCCCAGTAGCTCCTGTGTACAGGTATTAAGAGGAGCGTCTCTGCCAATGTACTTAGGCAGAACAATAAAGCATCTTTACAGCCCAGACTCACCAGAGCCACTATTGATTCACTGGCATGTGCTCTCTCAATAGTAAAAGGCTGCCAGGATTTACTCGCTCAGCTTTTCTCTCTCCTAGGCCGTCATTATTCAGTGTAAAACTCCTTTAACCTGGTGGAGTTGTTGCTGTTGCTAATACTGTGTTAGCAAATTATCGATCCCAATGATGAGAACAGGAATCGTTTCTCCTGTAGCAGGATGTGCAATTGGATCTACATTCTGCCCTGGTAATTTTCTCTATAGATCTTCCAGGAGGACTAGACAAATGGACCATTAAATAGGGGTAGGGGCAGCGGGCGGAGCTGCCTGAGGTTGATGGTACATTTGAGCTGAATCCAAACTTTATTGGTCTTTTTCAGCTTCTATTTGAAAACTTATAAACATTGCTCTTTGGCACTTTATGGTTTTGTTTTGTTTTTGGTAGTTTTATTTGGCTTGTTTTTAACTTTCTCTGATGACCAAGGAGGAATTTTTAGCTTGTGAGCTGAATTGATAAAGACAATCAACAATTCAGAGAGGTCTTCATAAAGCAAAACAAGGTCATTGATCTCTTCAGTAAAAAGAAAAAGAAGGTAACCCTGGTAATGAGAGTTGTTAAATTTCAGCCATGCTGACCTTGTTGGTTTGAATTTACAAATAGGAAGTCTTCATTAAGATGATTACCTCTTTCTTTCACCTCTCCATTTTCATTTCAGGTCACTTTATGGGGTGGTTACTAATCCAATTACATGTGACTAGGATTTACAACACCTTCTGTGGTTCTAGCCCTATAGTAAATTCTGAAGAAGATCTTAAAAACAAAAAAGAAAAAAAATGAGCTTGATGTTCTACCCTGAGGCTTTCAGAATGATCTTTAAAATTATTTGTTGAAAAGGAAATAAAGTTTGTAATAGAAACAGACTTGAAAAATAATCACCTCTGAATTAGAGTGACTGATTTTTTTCTTCGTCCCCCTAGAACAAAATCAAGAATTGAAAGCAGAATGCATTGTACATTATGTTGGTCAGAAAGTGAACTTTGGATGCAAAACACTGTGTGATTAAACTGAGACTTTAAAAGAGCACTCTAAAGTGGTGCCCATTCTGTGCAGAAGTATTGGAAGAATGTTGGTATCTCAGATGGCACATTATTTTCTATTTTCTTTCTGAGATGTACTGAAGGATAACAGAAGCTAATTGTTTGTTTGTTTAATACGGATTGCTGACTTGAAAATGTTTTTTAGAGCAAGAAAGTAAATTTATATCTCCAAGGTCTCAACTGAATTTCATATCAGGAAGAAGTGCTTAGCAAACTATTGACCTTACACTACTCATTAGTTAGGAAAACAATTAAGGCTGAAAATTTCACTTTACATTATACAGTAGTATATGACAGATATGTAAGATATTTTATGTAAGTGATCTCCCATGCCAGATTATAAATTCCAAGGAGATAGTTACTGTTCTGAAATAAAATCTAAGTGCTCCTTTATTAGGCAATAGCATACAAAACTTGATACCTCAATTTTAGCACTTGTTAGAGTTAGGAAGTTAGGAGGATAAATGTCTATATCCTCTTAAGATGATAAACCCTTTGAATCAGGAATCTTGACTTTTCGTGTCTGTATTCTACCACAACAGTGATTACCATGGCTGATCCAGTGCTTGCTTTTTGGTGGAATGGGACTTTTCACTGATATTTGTTTTAATTCAGGTTCCACGTAATACTCAGTTGACATCATTGGATCATTTGGCTTTATTTTTTCCTCTGTCGTACTCTGGACACTAAATGGAAAACTAGAACTGAGAAAGAAAGGGTAATCGGAAGCTTAGAGAAAAACAAGAGAAAGATGGGAAAGAATTAACCTACATTTCTGTATTTTAAAATAATGTCACAATATCATTATAATATTTGTATTATTATTGTATTAATAACTAGGATTTACAGAGTGCCTCCTTTAAATCCAGCTCAATAGTAGATCCTGAAAGGTATATAAATAAAATCAAGTGCAATTGTTCACCCTGAGGAATTAGTGATAGTTTTCAATTTGAACTGGACCCACAAAAATAATAATTTTATCTGGATCTTGATAGAAAAGTTAAAAAGTTATTATTTAGAATTGACAATGTATATGTAAATAGAGGTGAAAATGAGATTGGCCTTGTTAGCTGCTTTAATAAAATGCCCCAAATGCATCCCAATATCCACAAACAGTTTCTGTATTAGCTATAGCATATTCCTATCATTTCTTATGTTTCATATTTAAATATTCTAATCAGTGAAATTACATTTTTCCTATATTCCAAAAAATATAATGCTTGTATTCTTTTGGCTTGAAACTACAATATTTAGAAAATTATGAAACCTGAAACATCTAAAAGTAGTCTTTCATGAATGTCAGTAAAAATGGAAAAAGTGGTTTGAATGTGATGTCTTTGCTACTGAAAAGACCATTAATGTAGAAATCAAAGTAACATATACTTTATGAATAATAAATAAGCAATCATGGGGCACCAAATTCGATCTTAAAAATAAAGCCATGGATGCAAATAGCGTAATTGAAATTCTTACAACCTATTTATGTACATTAATGAAAAGGAACGAATACTCCTTCTGCCCTATCCCCCCCATCCTTTTAAGTGGAGGCAATGAATATATCAATTGTGAGGCTTAACAACTGGGGTTTAGTAAAACAAGCTTGATTAATTTTTACTGAGATTTCCAAAATAAAATGAGAAAGAAATCACCCCATTCATTATATCAGAGAAGGGAAAAGGATCTTGATGATATCTGACTGCATCCAACTGATCAAATGCCATTCTAGCTAACCTCAGAAATGGGTTTCTGGCAGAGAATGAATTTTCTTTCTGAAGATGAGGAGCATTCAAGTATCTCAGAAATTGCTGTGGCCTAGCCTCTTTACAATAGTAGAAAAAAATAAATGAAGAATACCACAGCAGCAGTCAAAAGAGCAACAAGAACAACAAGAACAGCATGTAGGCGATGTCAAGGCACAGAAACCCACATTTTGAAAAATAAGAAGTTGAAGAGAGAAAAATATTCATGAAAATATTCTTTTAGGTTAATTTTATCTGCATATAGTCATGTTTTCTGAATAGAATGAAATATTTAGATTATTTTTGTTTTATATCAGGTTTATCTCTACTATATGATACTAATAAACCAGGCAATATACTCTTCAATGGTTTTCATTCATCTTTGATTTTTCTGTGGTTTATGTCACTATTTCAGTATAGTTATTTCTATACAATATTAGAACTCAGTTTTAAAACTCATAGTTGCAAGATGGCATTCTGGTAATATATATATAGCTAACTGTTTAGCTATATAAAGCAGAAAGAAAGGAAACATAAAGGGTCCAAGTTTCAATAGACTCCCTGTCTTCAATTATATGAATATTTTTTAAAGCTTCTAAAAAAGGAGCACATTGAATTTTTTCTTTCCTTTAATAATTCTCAATTGGAGATATTTGTATATATTCTGAACTCTATCAAATACTAGAAAGGATGGGCAAAGTGCAGAAATATAAATGTTGAAAGTATGGCAACTGTCCTCACAGAGGTTTCAAAAAAGCTAAATTGGAAGAAAAGGAAAGCACCTACATGTACAATGAAAGCAAACAATACAACAGAGTATAACAACAAAGGTTAATTGTTTTACATAGATTACAGATGTTTTATGATGTTCAGGGTAGTTGAAATTACTATGGAATAGAAAATGTTTAGATAAGCAATAGAGGTCAAAGAGAGAGTATTATTTGTGAAGTAGGAATCAGTAGGACTTGTTTTAATGACCCTACTCATCAAAATAGGATGTAGCAAAAACATCAGCCAAAACCAGCTAGGAATATAAATTATAATACATTTGCATAAGTCACTCCCACCAGCACCATGCTAGTTTACCAATGATGACACAGCAATTACCTGGAAGATAACTTACATGGTTCTGGGAACTCCTCGCCCCTTTTTTAGAAAGTTCATGAATAACCCACTCCTATTTGGCATATAATTAAGAGTGAGTATAAATACAGCTGAGCAGCAAGCCGTAAGTGCTACTCTGGGCCTCTATGACTATGGGATAGTCTTGCTCTCTCTATGGAGCAACCATTTTGTGGCACACTGTTGCTCTAATATACTTGCTTTCTTTCAGTGTCAGCTCATTCTTGAATTCTTTCCCAGGTGAAGCCAAAAACTCTCCTGAGTTGAGCCCAATTTGGGGGTTCACCTGCATCATTTACAAGTCTACTTAGAATTCTTCTTAATCCATTAGTGTGGAAACTTAAGTGAAAAAAATCTTAAAGGGGAAAACTGAGGAATATTTCTTCTGATTTAATTCTATGTATTTTAATATTAATAGAGAATGACAGAGGACCCAATTTTAGATTATTTTATACTTGTTTTTATATCTCAAATGCCACTTGTTTTAATTTTTTCTTCACACTCTTGATCAAAGATTGTATCACGACTAGGAACTCATAGACTGCACCTGATCACTAGCAGCTTCCAAGCCCTTAACTTAGGTTGACTTCCACATGGAACAGAGTTGGAGATAGAAATTTTCATATAAAAGGTTTACTGAAGACTACTCTCTGGGGACTTTTCCATGATGCAAGTGATAGAGGCAAGATTAGACAGAAGGTGAAATGTAACAGTGATCCATTTGCAATAGAGGCTCGGCCAATCCCACAAAAGCTCTGTAGTTGTGTGCCACTTCAGAAATGTCCAAACTTGGGGGAAAAAAGTGCTAGATGGTTGAATCCCACATTCACCAGTCAATGGGGTGAGGGCTTTCCCAAGAACAGAATACAAATTTTTCATTCTAATGGAGAAAAATTTCCAGAGAAAATCTGTGTTAGTCTGTTCTCACACTGCTATAAAAACTGCCTGAGATCAGGAAATTTAGGAAGAAAAGAAGTTTAATTGACTCACAGTTCTGCAGGCTGTACAGAAAGCATAGCTGGGAAACCTCAGGAAACTTACAATCATGGCAGAAGGGTGAAAAGGAAGCAGGCATGTCTTTACATGGCAGCAAGAGAGACAGAGCGAAGGGGGAGGTGCTACACACTTTTAAACCATCAATCTCATGAAAACTCACTCTGTATCACAAGGCAGTGAGGGGGGAAGTGCTACACACTTTTAAACCATCAGATCTCATGAAAACTCACTCTGTATCACAAGGCAGCGAGAGGGAAATCCATCCCCATGGTCCAATCACCTCCCACCAGGCCCTTTCTCCAACCCTGAAGATAATAATTCAGCAAGAGATTCGGATGGGGACACAGAACCAAACCATATCAGGATGCAAATTGGAATAATCAGTTGCTAATGGTTCTGGCAACTGGGGGAATAAGTGCTTCAGTGCTGAAGAGAAAATGTGGGTAACATACTACAGCATCTACTATAGGCCAAAACTCACAAGAACCACTTAGTTAAAGACAGTGTGTTTGAAGGAGTAAATGTATTCTGATAATTATGAATGTAGTCTAGAAATGTGAAACTCTAGGACTCCAACGCTGATATCATAAAACATGTGCCTTTGATCAAGTGTAATCTTTCTTTTAGGATACTTTCAGTATTAAAGAAACTAAATAAAACAAAAAAAAGTCAAGGAAAGGACTTAGCACAACACCTGGTACATAGTAAGCTCTCAAAATGTTGGGTATTGTTAATATCAATAGGATGGATTCAAATAATATAATACCTGCCTAGAAAAGTTTGAATTAAGAAGATAGAGTTTTGCATTTTTAATACAAATTAGATGATCAGTGACTAAAAGTTGATTAGCTACTTTATATAGTAAATTCAACTAATGTTAAAAATAGGACTGGGTTTTTAGAGGAGAGTGAAAAAGAACATGAAAAAAGCTGAAAATATAGTTGAAAGGTGGATACATTCCTAAAATCTACATTAAGAATGTAGAATAATTGGGAACTTTTGAGAGACAAAAGACATGTTTGTGTTGTTCACTGTCATCCTGCCTGCCAGGACTTTGGAACTACAAATGAGACACAGTAGATGTTTACAAATACTTATTGAAACAAATGACTAAATTAATTAATTAATGACTAATAAACATATAGTATCTGTGGACTTGGCTGGTATGCAAGGTGAAAATTTGTGAATTTCTATAAAACCAAGTTTGCAAATAAATACATATAAAGAACTAGATTTTTGTGTAATAGATAATATACCTTCATTAATCAGATATATTTACTGAGTATCTACTATATGATTTCTACTGAGAAAACCAAAAAAGTATAAGACATAATCAGATAGCAAATGTTGACAGCTAAATCTGAGATGCTTTTTCTTTTAAAAAAGCAAAAAGATGTCTTTATTTATTTCCTGAAAGAGAGCAAAATGTTTCTCTCAACATTGCCCTCTTTCTATACATTAAGACTTAGCACAAGTGGGATGTGATATTACTGGAATCAGTGGTCTCAAACGTATTTAAATATCAAATGACAGTAAATTGGTGAAACCATGAAAAATGACCCAGAAAACCTAGCACCCAGTCACGTGTTAATTTAAAAACAAGATCTGCAATGTTTTAAATGGAGATTTAACGTGGGCTTGCATGTGCACTCCTTTAACTTAAACAAGTTATTAATATGGAAACATTAATTAATTTAAATGGAGGGTGTCTGTTTCGATCCAAGCCTGCTTTAGTGGAATACACCATCACCCACAAGAAGACAAAGAAAACAAGGAGAAATACGACACTGGTTAGAGACAATAGATCTGTGAAAACAGCCAGCTACCAGCTCAAACAAGAAGACAAATGGAGGTTGTAGCTTTTACCATTAAGAAACCAGTTAGAGTTCCATTTTGTGCCAGGACAGTTCTGCCAAAAAGAACTTTCAGTTCCAACTTGCTCTGTCGGTCCTCTCCATAGAAACATTTTTGGCTTGTATATGCAAACAAAGTGACAATGAAAGTTACATTCCAATGACCTTGCCTTTGAGATGGTGGTGACACATCCTAGAAGAATTAGAAAGTTACACTGAGGGCTGTAATGCTATTATAACCCATTGTGAGCCAATCCAATCTGGGTGAGATATTTCCTATGCTGTGCTCTCAGAGTGATGCATCCAGCTAATTGTAAACATCTCATATAGAACTGCCACCTGCTTCCCTGAGTTACATCATCCACAGTTAATTTATATTCAGGTGGCATGCACAACATTTTCTCTTAATTTCTGCATAACAGTTCATTTTCTTTGGTTAGAATCAGCATTTCTCTCAGAGCATTTTGTAAAAGCACAGCTCTGTCATACATAACCTGTACAAAAGCCCCAGAACCTGTAACAGATCTATTAAAGGGAGTATAAATAATAACAGAGAAGAAAAACTTCCCAGTGAAGACATTAAAAAAAAAATCTGGATTCCTGGTTTGAACACAAGGCTGTCTCTTTAAAGCAGAAACACCACCAGTTCATTATGCATTCTCTCAGTGTCCTAGTTGTGAAGGGGAGGTGGGTAGGGGGAGCACAACCTTAAATTCTTTAGAGCTGTCCTGGTTGGTTTATCTACTGTGATTTACTGTTGTGATTGTTGAGGAGCTGACCACTGATTTTAACACTAGGGTATAGAGGAGACAGATTGACACAGGTTTCATTAAAATTCAAGAAACTCAACTCCACAGAGAGCATGACTAACTTCCTTATACATGACAGGAATCCCCACAGATGGTACTTCACCCTTGCTAAAGGAATTAAGTCTACCAAAAGAATCCCTGTCTATAAGCAGCCAATTCCCCAAATCTACAGGCTCATCTGCACAGATATTCTTTATACTGTCATTCTTAAGTACCTTAGGGTAGCTCTGAAAGACAGGGGGCCGAGAGGGAGCAGCCGCTGCTGCCTTGACTACCCCTCAAGCATGCTGGTGGCGTGGGGATGATGGGATTATAAAGTAAACATAATAAAACATAGGACCAGGGCATCCGGTGGACACAGTCTATTTGCTGACTCCTCTTTGCCTGCGAAGAGCTGAGATGAAATTCTTATTATAATTACGCAGAATCCCTGCACCAAATTGGCAGTTATTAAACTATTAGGCAAACGCACAAATGAGTATTGTATTTGGCTTCTGGTCCAATTAACTTCCTTTCTTCTTCTTCTTTCTCTCTGCTCTCTGGCATTATGCTCTTACATTCCACATTTCATCTTCAAATATTTAAGTTGTCAAGGAAAAAATAAACTAGCCATCACACATTCATTATATTGTGTCAAATAGGACATGAAGGAGACAGCTTTCTTTTTTCCTGTCCTCTGCTCTTGTCAATCAAAAGCACAGTAATTAAAAGAGGATGGGGAATGCTTTCAAATTAAGAACAAAGGAGGAGGCATTTTATAGGAAGAAGAGAAGAGTAATTAAAATAAATAAATAAAGGCTCTAGCTGTGTCTATTGTCCTCAGATGAGCTGTTCTGAACTGTGGTTTCACCAGCTCACCCGCTCCCCTTCACCCCCTACTCATCCTCCTCGAGTTTCTCCTGAGAAAATACTGCAGACAGCATGTGTTATCTACACTCCTTAGCACATTCTTGGAGTTTAATATAATGTTAAATACTTGAATACAATGAGGATGTGAACTGAATTTTTCTCGTTTTCCAGATTAGACAGGATTAGGACAAACTGAAGACACAAACATTTAGCATGCATAGAATCATCAACAGAGAGACATTACATAATCGTCATTTGGTTTTTCTTAAATTAGAAATATTTTCCCTCACCTATGCTTCATTCCACCAGCTGTGACTGAGTCATTCTTTCTTCATGATAAATCAGTTAATAATGGAAGATAGGAAATGCGATTTAACTTTTTGGCCAACTTTGAATCTTGATCATCATATCTATAGGACAATAAGTTTTTAATTAATTGGCATATCCTATAAAAGCTCTTGTAGTGAAAATAAGTCAAAACATTCTTCCTAGGTCTTCCAATTCCTGGAAAACAGGGAATATATCCTTCTGTCCTAGAAAAATGAGATGTGAGTGTTATTCACTGGGGAAATCCTGGTTTATGGGATTATATTAGAGCTGCTACTATTCAGTTGTATTTTTAGTTATGTTCATACATTCACACCAATGTGTATAATAATTTGTCATTATTCTAATTTCAACATTACATTTTAGCTTTTATACTGCGTGTGTGTGAGTGTGTAGTTTCACATTATGCATGTAATGATGTGTTATTAAAGTTAAAAGTCATTACAGTACGTAATTTTTAATACAATAATTTGCATCCTACAAGTTTGAAGTTATCAGTTGCACAAACACATACACACACACTTTCTCTCTCTCTCTCTTTTCAGATTGAGAACCCAGAAGTGCAGCTATTATGTTTTGTCTTTAAAATAAATTATAAACAAAAGTGTTCTATCTTATTTCCATTTATTTGAGGGTATGGAATCAAGTGATAAGAAGCCCTGGAAAAGAGAAAACTTACATATAAAAATATTCTACAATATGATGCTTGCTTAATTAAAATGAAAATGTATTTTTGGACATAAAATAAGTTATAGAAATGCTTATAATAATTAAACAACAGAAATTCATGCCATTTTGGCCCAAGCACTTCAAATTCATGTAAGAATCAATGCAAAATGTTTTTATACTATAGCATAATATAAAACTAAGTAAAAATGCATATAGGACAATATTTTATAGAACAGTGGACTAAACTTAAAACCATCGCTAAGAGAACTTTTCATTCATATGACACTATAATAAAGCCAATTAGGAGATTGGAGTTGGGGCCCAATTTTGAATTGGCTTTCTCTGCTGTAGTTATGGTACTTTCATGCCTATTTATCTGGGTAGTTATTTCCCCTGACAACCGTACAATGAGTTTTTAACATAATTTTATGAGAACCATGTTAAAACAATGAATTAGTAACTCCAAGATTCCAAGTGAATATTTTGCAGCTTTATTGCAAGGCTTTGTGTCCGAATTCTGACTAGCTGGGGCCTCTGGAATGAATGGTAATTACATAGATGCATCTGCTAACCTGTTCTCTTTGAGCTTAGTACTAATTTTAAATTTCCCTCACTACTGAAAGCAGACTGAGTTTAAAATCAGCAAAAATTATGGTGAAATTTTGATTCTTTTCGCATCAAGCACAGAACTTCTGAAGAAAATAAAAAAGGTGATCACATAAGGATATCTGTGATGAAAGTGGTCATCTCCCTAGCTCATGGTATATTTAGAAACAAGAAGAACCTGCCTTTGAGATATTCTTGAAAAACAAAAAAGGAAAAGGAAAAGATCAAGAGAAAGGTAGACTCATCTTGAGTTTGGCTTCACTCCTTCAGTATTAAGTATATGTCTGGAGCTGGAGAGGCTGGGGGTTGTCCACCACTGAAGTATGTCAGGTACCCACTGCTAATTGTCCTCTGTGTAAAACCCAAAGTCATTTTTCACAAAGGAACAGGGTGTGACTGGATACATGTCATATCCAAGGGGCTTGGCTATACTTGTGAGTGAAACATTTGAGGTAGGACTAGAGCTGATTCTGTGCTTTTAGAAAAAATATCACTTGTTTATTGCACCAGGCAGATATACATTCTCCAGCGAGGGGAACAAAAGCTAAATACAGAAGTTAAACAACAAATTATAGTTCATATATTCTCATTATTTGTGACCGTTATATTCCGTAAGTTGTCGTGAACACTGAATTAGCAAATCCTAAACTATATGTGAACTTCCCATCATAACATTTTCATCAGCCAATCAATACAAACCAAAATATGGGTGTGTTTCTGTTTAAGGACACTTTATATCATACATATTGTCCATTCATTAAGATTGAACTCAGGTCCAACAGCATTGCAACTCATGCCTGAACAAAGCTTACCTTACTCTCTTTGTTAGGCACGTTACAGCCTTCCTGCACTTAGGAACTTTAGACAGCATTCAGCACCACACTTGAGGACCATTTTAAACAGAAAAATCGACAAGAAAAGGCAGAAAAAATGCCAAAAAAAAAAAAAAAAAAAAGGTGGCACTAAATAGACTGTCAAAAGGACACTTGTTTGGAGTATGAAATCTGAAACAAGAAGGCAGAGCTTTCCTTGTTACCCTGAAGCAGGCACATGTGCATGGCTGGCTCAAGTTTTCACAGAACTATGCATGTCACATATGACTACAAAATTGCACAAGTATTGATTTGGGGGTTACAAATATATTTTATTGGGTAGGTGGCTTTGTGAATACAGAATCTACAAATACGAAATCCACTAATAATGAAAATGAACTATATTCCTGCAATCTTGCCCCCACTATAGCCTCTATCTAGATCCTTTGCAAGCATGCCACTCCATAATTAGCAAAAATGCCAAAGTCACTTTCTTGGAGGCTCTGTCTCAGTTACTTGACCCCCACACAGCCCCACATCCCATTTTTATTTTTATATTTTTGGTGTTTACACTTCTTGGGACAAGAAACGCTTGTCTGGCCTTTGACTAGGCAGTACCACAAGTAGCCTTTACAATAGCAGCTTTGTTTGGGTCCCTCTGTCAACCAGGGAAAGTGAATACAATGGAAACCTGGAGTCTTCCAGCAAATTGTCTTCTCTCTTAGCACTGCCATTGGTAGCTACATGGGGTTCAGGGTGTGGTTCTGATATAATGAAATCTAGGACTAGCTCTCAAGTAGAGACTTTGGAAGCACAAGGAACCCAGCAGCTAATTCTAACATGGGGAATGTAAATAGACACAATTTGGAATTACTGAAGTAAACAAAGGTAGGAAGAATGAGAAAGCTGTTAACTTTTAGGGCCTCTTCATTATATCTAAAACTTAAAATTAAGTGAATATGATTAACAATGGAATTCTTATAGTCATATTTCCTATGGGTACTTTTCAAATTTTAACTCATCCATGAAATCAAATGCATATTGGGAAATTTTTATGATCTCACACAGTTAGAACTTATTGGGAAGTTTCCAGATTCACAAAAGGCCCCCCAAAAAGAATTATGTATGAACATTTTTCTGCATCAGGTTTTTCACGCAAGTGCCTTGTGGATGATGCGTGTGTGTGTGTGTGTGTGTGTGTGTGTGAATATATACATACATTTATATGTGAATACCAATTTGTCTAATGCGTAATGTCCTCTTCAAAGGAAATTAGGTACTTTATGATCACTCCATTTCCCACCGTAGCTTGCTCAGGTTCCTTTCAGGTATTCACAAAGAACGAACTTTTCAGAAGCTTTCTACCATGTGCTACAGTTTAGCAACTCTTATGTATTCCAAAATATGAGGATTCATCTCAATTACCTGATATAATTAAGTAATTCAACCCTATTTAATAACGTGGTAACAAACAGAATTATCAGAGTTCCTAATGTAGGTTAACGTTGATGATACTGTTACTAGTTGGAGACAGTGTCATACCAGAAGTTCTTACTGGGAGTTACAAAGTAACCACAAAGCAAGCATGTAGACAGGCACATCTCCAAATACTATAAAGATTTCTAATTTATGGAAACAATCTTCAGACCAATAGGTAATACACAAACACTTATTGTAAGAATATTTCCTATAATATAATGACTACAACTATATAAGAAAGATCAGACCAGGTGTGGTGGCTCACACCTGTAATCCCAGTCCTTTGGGAAGCTGAGGCAGGAGAATTACTTAAGGCCAGGAGTTTGAGACCAGCCTGGGTAACAGCGAGACCACATCCCTACAAAGAACTTTTAAAATATCAGCCAGGCATGGTGGTACACAGTTGTGGTCACAGCTACTCAGGAGTCTGAGCCTGAGCAGTTGAGGCTGCAGTGAACCGTGATTATGCCTCTGCACTCCAGCCTGGGTGACAGTGCAAGATTCTGTTTCAACAACAAAACAAACACACACAAAAAGTTAGATCTTTTGGAGCTTGAGCATGATCTCCCTATAACTTGATAACAAAACAAAATAGTGGCTACTGGGCTTCTTTTTCTCTTTCCTTTCAATAATTTGCTTCCAAAGGTAGAGCAGATGCCAAGAGGAAAATCTCCAGTCACTATATTTAAAATGGATTGGCCTCTTTTTGGACCTTCTTCAAAATAATAATAAACATTGACTTGCTGTATTAATTTGTCCTAAAAGAAAAGAAAATGCACAATCAGTGAGTTTTCATAGAAACATCTTCAGCGTGTTTTTACTTGATGATAATGTCCACGGGATGTAGGATGAGGTCACAGAAATTGACAGGAAGTACTGACAGAGATAAAGGAAAGGAAATAGAGAACTGCTGTTTGTGGGTTCATTTGCTATGAAGTATAGTTGAAAGCATATGAAAAGACGCAAGGGTATGGAGGCTTTGGAATTAAGTGTTGAAATTTCAGGGCACTCCACTACTAATTTTACCAATGTACCACAAACCAAAAGATTTCAATGAAAACTGCTCTTCTCAGTATGAATCTTTATATAAGTTAGATACAAGCAATAGCCAGCTGAAATGGGAAAGGTTCCCTTGTCCCCCTTGGAAGGCGTGCGACAGGAGGAATGGCTCACTTCTTCAGTGCCCCGCTGCTGCCGCTCAACCCTTTAGGGGAGCATACAGATGGGCAGGGTGTGGGGTTCCGACCCCACGGCAGCATCTAGGGGTGAACGTCTACAGCTACGGAAGCCCCAGTGGGCTTATGCTGCCATGAGCTCTTTCAGTTTTGCCGTCTATAGGTGGCTTGTGTTAACCAGCTCGGTTAGACCCTCTACCTGTCGCAAGGGCAGAGGGCTTTCTGTATCCCGGGTTCTTGCCTTGCTGTACCGGAAGAATCAGAGCAAGCCTGGGCTTGGAGAATGAGTGCAAGTTTTATTGAGTGGAAGTAGCGCTCAGCAGATGGGGGAAGCCAGAAGGGGATGGAGTGGGAAGATTTCCCCCTGGAGTTGGGCCTCTCAGTGGTCTGGGCTCTCCTCTCACCACACCGGCCAAACTCCACATCGTTCCGCTGGTCGATGGCCTGCTGGTATGCCAGTGCCTGTCAGTGTGCTCTCGAGGTCCTCTTGACGTCCAGCCGCTCGTGTGTGACTCTGTCGATGTGTTTCTCTGGATGTCCAGTCGCTTGTGTCTGCCTGCTAGGGCCTCAGGGTTTTTATAGGCACAGGATGGCGGCATGGCAGGCCAGGATTATCTTGGGAAATGCAATATTTGGGCACCAAGGTAAGAGTGCCTGTCCTCACCTAGGTCCGTGGACACAGGCCTGAGGGTGGAGCCCTAGCGAGGAACCACGCCCTTCCCTTCCCAGCACCTCCCTGCCCCCACTTGGGTAGCACAGTGATGCTACCTATTAGTTACAAAGAAATGCAAACTGGCAGACTGGCAGACCAGAGGCTGGGTTTTCTTCTAGTAAAACAGTTTTATTTGGATATGCTTTCCTTGGGATTTTTAAATTTGTTATTCACTCTACTATTATTAATACTTTATTCCTAACCACCATTACCCTTTTCATTGACTGGCTTTGTTTGTCTAAACGCTGGAAGCATTTGCATTTACAAACTATGGATTGAGACTAACAGGCAGGCAGACATGGTGTCAAATAATCTACAAAAGTGTACAGTAAAGTAGAATAGCCTTCTTCTTGTGTCCATCTTCTGCCATTATGTTAAGAATTGTAGGTGAAATTATTGATAAATCTTAAGCATTTAAGGAAGGATAAATGTACATATTTTACAAGTAACATAACTCATTATCATGACTCCTGATGCCCTGGTGCAAAAGAAAAAGAGAAAAACAAAACCCTACAGTTCTCAATTTTTAAGACCAAAGTTTAATTAAGAAAGAGGAAACATATCATGTGGAGAAACTCAAGGACAAAAGAGCTCCTATGATCCAGAATGACTTTTAAGGGGGTTTGTTTTCGGTTGCTTTGCATTCTTGCTGTTTTATTTTCAGTAGCGGTTGGGTTGGGGGCATATTATAGTATTTTGGATGGATGAGTTTTGCAAAGTGCCAGGCAATAAAACATCTGTTATAAAACATGTGTAATAGCTTTGGGGTATGGACCGAAACCAGTCAGTATTATTTTGAAGTGAGGGAATGAATGGCCAAATACATAAGCACAACCTGCTATTTATTATTATGATGATGATTATTGCTATTTTAAAGGATCATTTAATCCAAATAATTTACTTTTCCTATAAATTGCACATTTTACAAATATATTACCATAGTGACTATTTAACATATTCTTATAATGTTCTATGTGACAGAAAAAATCTGTACATTATACTCTAATCCTCTTAGTATTTCACTGGTTGGACATATTCTTGGAAGTGGTGTAAAGATGATCATAAATTTATTTTTTATTTGAAACACTTTGTTTAAAAAATAACCATTGAACATAGACTGTAGATAGCAAATTGAGCTAAGCACTTTAGTAAAATAAAAAAAAAACACATTAATATATTATCAACATCTCCAAAAGTTTAAATTATATTGAACAAAAACCATGGTTAAATAAAAGTGAAAGGGTTCAAAAGACTTTCAGATTTAAGAAAAGCTTATTTAGGTAAAGGGGAACAAGTGTAGTATATGAAGCAGTAGGAATATGTAATAAATACGAAGAATGCAGAAACTAGCATACTATGAGCATAGTGCATAGCAAAAACACAGCATCCTTTGAGCTAAGCTATGTTATGCAGCACTAAAATAAATATATACGACTTATAAACATTTATTTCTTACTCTGCCAATGTGCACCAAGGAACTAGGTAACTCTCAAAGGCAGATGTCTTCTATATGGTGGGCTCTCATTCTAGATTATTTCAATCTTGTAGTATCTTCATATCAACATATCTTTCCAGATTAAGGGGGGAAAAAAGCATAGATAATGTCAAACTAACTCTGAAATACTTTTTTATCCAGGAATGACACACATCACTTACATTAATATTCATTGACCAAAGCGAATCACATGATTATTACTTTAGTGAAGGAGAGTCTAGGTGCCGTGGTTCATGCCTGTAATCCCAGCACTTTGGGAGGCCGAGGCCGGTGGATCACTTGAGGTCAGGAGTTTGAATCAGCTTGGCCAACATAGTGAAACCTCATCTCTACTAAAAATACAAAAAAATTATCTGGGCATGGTGGTGCACGCCTGTAATTCCAGCTACTTGGGAGGCTGTGGCACAAGAATTGCTTGAACCTGGGAGGCGGATGCTGAGGTGAGCCAAGATCACACCACTGCACTCCAGCCTGGGTGTCATAGTGCAACTTCATCTCAAATAAAACAAAATAAAAAAAGTCAAGGAGAGACATTCTTGGAAGAAGAAGAAACCTAGAATTTTGCTAATAACTAGTCATGTTTACCACACCACTGGATTATGGATTGGTAAATTTTATTCTAACATTATCCAATGCACTAGTTCAAAATCAATGATCAATTACATAATGTTTTCATTATGTAATTGATTATCATTTATGTAAATTATGATATGCATAATACATTATACAATACATAATATAGTATATGTGTCATTTCAATGATAATCAATTACATTATGTCTAAGCAATTTATACACATCGCCCCAATTAACACTAAATATAGCATCAGCTTTGCTTGTTAACAATGTACTAAAATACATATGCAATAAAACTTCTTCAAACGAACCCAAAAGATTCTGGAAAAGAATGTTTTTATAGCTATCATTTTAACTGTATTCCTGAAACCACTTGAAAATAAAAGAAATTTCTTGGAGATCAAAACAGAGAATGATTACTTGCTAACAGAGGGTAGCGTGTGCTGGTGAATTCACTGGGGCAACTGTCAAAGAAAAAATTATACTAGTTTTTCAGAATATATCTAGAACATTTCACTCAATTAGAAAATAATCCTTTAAAAGCATGTTCCTAGATAAGGCTGTAGAGAAAGTATCAAGAAATCCCACCCACCCCCTGAAAAAATGCAGTGACAAAATTTAAAACTATCATTCATTTGGATATTTAAAAGCATATTTCTAACTTATTCATAAAATATGACATGAGAAGTCTTATGGCCTAAAAATGAGAGTTTTAACAGGACATGAAGAATAATAAACAAAATCATATATACTTTAAAAACAGAAAAATCAGAACTACAAAAAAAGGTAATAGCCATTGTAATTAAGAAATAAAGATATGTACATACAATGTATGTAATATGAGGGCAAGACACTATTAAAAATGACAAAGTTGACTTGAAACTGAATCAATGGCAACTTTTACTTAGAATTTATCATTGTAATTAGAAACTAGTGGTTTCTAATGGTTAAATACATTAGATGTAGCTAAAGAGACAATTGGGAAATTGGATGATACATCTGAAGGAATCATCAGTGGTGTGCTAGTAATACTCTCCTTCCAAAAAATTAACTCTGATTTTTAACATTTGACAGCTTTAAATATTCTGGCCATAACCTTTTTCAAATTAATGCTGGTTTAAAAAGTGGCTCGCAAAATTTCTGAGTATTTAAAAATTGGCTCTTGAAAGTTGGTATAGATCAACTATAGTATGTCTGAATACAGTATAGATAATCAACAAAAAGGATATAAAAGTGAATAGAAAGGAAGGACAAAGTGATAAAGTCTAAAATGTATTTAATAAAAGTTACAGAAAGAGAAAGAGGTGAAGATGCAATTTTCAAAGAGAATATAAATAAGGGTTCTTCATAGTTAATAAATGATATATGGTTTTAAATTCAAGAAGGGAAATGAATCCCAAGCAGAATCAATTTTTTAAGAACCTGTGAACCTACAGAATCTAAAAGACAAATAAAATATCCTAGAACCAGCCAGAAATTACCTACAAAATAGTATTTATTATATTTACAGCTAATTTCTCAAAAACAGCAGAGCAAGCCAGGTGACAGTGAATAATGCTTAAAAGAGAATGACCAGATATGGGACCATCCCCCCTCACAGGAATCAATGCAGAGATTGTGTTGTGGAGGCCTGTAACCTATCCCTGCCCTTTTGCATTAAGCAAACAACAACAGAAAGTGGGAGCTCTCTCCTTTCATCTAAAGAGTGAGAGAAAATTGTGGAGAGGAGGGATGTAGAAAAGGGGATTTCTTAAATCTGTGAATCAAGTCCTAGGCAAAGTCTTAAGTAATATATATGCAAAACTGACAATAATCAGCATGATGAATGCTTTGAGAAATGAACTACAAAGTGAACTATGACCAGAGATTCAGCTTAGTCTCAGTGCAGTACACAAGTGAGACAAGCTAGAATAATTTTTCAAAAACTTCTCAAAAATAATAAAATAAAGGTAATAACACACTTTGACATTTTAAGACACTTCTAATATGATACTTACATGATAAGGTATATAGTCATTGCACTTTAATAAAAAGAATACAAAATAATTTTATTTTGAATATTAATATGGGCCTCATTAGGATATAACTTAAACATGTAGAATAGAACAGCAGAATATGTCCTAAGAATGCAGAACAAAAGCAGATGAAAATTAAAAGTAGATAAATGAAATGAAAAACAAATAATAGCAAAAATGAACAAAGCCAAAAATTTGTTATTAAAATATATAATAAAATTTAAAGTGTATTAACAATATTGATTCACAAAACTGTGAAAAAGAATGAATAAACAACTTTGAGACTGAACAAAGTCTATAATTAATATACATAGATATTAAACAGATAATGAGAAGAAAACCTTTTTGTCAACAAATTTGATTAGGTCAAGTTGACATTCTTAAATAAAATAATAAAACGTCTTTAGAAATAAATTAAAAATTGAAAGAAAAAAACACAGATGGACTATCACGAAGCACAACTGGAACAATCTGAGCATCAAAATAAATAAATAGTAATGAGTTAAAATGTGTCGAATAATTTTAAAAAAGAATCTATCAGTCTATAGTAATATATAAAAATAACCAAAGATTTTTCTTACAAGGGACTATGAATGAATACAGAGGAAAAATGGAGCTGAAGTTTGCCCTTATGTGTTTTCTGCCCCCTGTTTAATACATATTGCAGCTCTGTTTCTCCATCACCTTTGTCATTTCCTTACCCATCTCATCCCCACACTCAGAGACACACAGAGACACATTTAATTTATTATCTCTTATTCCAGTTTCTCAATGCATGAGTGATTTCCCAAATCATTACTGTCTGAATTTCCAAAGATAAGGTCCCAATTTCTGTTAATCTTAGCAAACTCACTCATCAGGATGATTTCAATATCATGTCATCTTTCCTGCTCCTTAATTAAAATATGGTGCCCTATAGTTATTTGTAAGTTTCAAAGTTATGGTTCACTTATGTTGCTCTGAACACCATTTTAATTCATCATAAGGTATTTTAGGTTGATAACTGCTCTACCAGTTATGTACTCCTGGGCAATAATTTGTCTGAGCTTGAAAGGAAGCTGACTTGATCCCTTAGAAAGCTTAGCTGGCCCATATTGATTTAACTTGCCAGACAGCCTTGCTCCCAACTCTGTCTCGTGTGCCTATACTGTGGACAGGTTTAGCAACAGACCAGTCTTTTTCTGGTCATCACTGTTAATCTAGGCAAAATGTAACCTTTTGATAATAAATCTCCCATATTCCAGGATATATTTTTCCATGCTAAATATCCCAAATTCTCAATTATTTTATCCATTACACATAAGATGTAACTTCCAGACCCTGGATCATCCTAGTCATCTTTTTTGTATTTGCTACAAGAAGTAGACAGGAAGTCAATAGTGAGACAAGCATCCTCTAATTCCACTTGTTTATAATTTGTCACTTCCATTAATATGTAAAATATATGAAGACAGGCAACCATATTAGGTACATGTGAATGAATATTTTCTGTTATTGTTGTTCCTGAGACATTATTTTTAGGCTAATTACCTGAATTCTTTCCCAAACTCTTTTAATTATAAAATTAAATTTATTTTGTGTCTCCAACTCTCAAATACCTAACAGTTAGTGATTTCTTAAATTAATCTCTATCATAGTTTTTGAAAGAATGGGTATGTGATATTGATGTACTATGCTTTTAATCTGAATTCCAAGACCTCAAGTATTTCTTAGACAATGCAGCCTAGACTGGGACAATGACTTGCATATTACAGTATGTGAAATGAAGCCTAAATTTTTCAACTGGCTTATTGTTCCACAAAAATTTCAACAACAAGAAGGAAATCTTAGAATATTGTGCTATTACTGTTCATCTTTTTTCTAAATAGATCTTCCTGGCCAACTAACTGTGTTAATATGTCATGATCATTACATGATCATTACCTTATTTTTATGTTTGCCTTTTTAATGTGTTTACTGGAGCTGGAGTTTAAAAAGTTATAAACTGTCTTGTCAACAAAATTTTCTGTAGTAACTTTTCTGCATAATGTATTTTTTATTTTACAACCTCTGGAGGTGCTAGTTACATCAATTACTTGAACTCTTTCCGCCCTCCCATTCTTCAGTTCTACAAATATTGTCTACATCCTCACGGATCCATTGTAACCACATAGTACTTACGATTTTTTGAGGTCAAGCACAACTTATATCTCCTGAATCTAACATACAGTGGCTATCTCAACACAACAGCTGTGTTATTAGTAAAGGAACTGCAAGGCAGGAAGAGTAAAGAGAGGAGGGAAGAAAAGGAAAGGGAAAAATAGTGGAGAAAATATTGACTAGCGGAGAAGAATTTGAATGCAAGTTTTATTAATTAGACTGAGGCATTCTCTATAGACGCATGGGTCCAATTTTGTAGCTTTCCTTTATGATCATCACACTTCATGACAAAAGCAATTGAGTGATATCTCTCCTAATTCTCACTGTGGCAGATCTTCCTTATTTTGGGGAGAGAAATGGTTTACAAGCCTTTGCTAATCATTATACTGGAGAGACATTACAAAGGCGAAATGTAGAGAAAATGGGTTTGGACTGGAACTCTCTCTTCTCTGGCTGCCAGCAGTGAAGAAGGAAAACAGTATTGTAAATGTGATTTTATTGTCCTGTGACTATTAGGTGGGTAGCACATTTGGTCCTAGCACTTACCCAGATTGTTAGTAAATGAAAAAGAGAATCATTCAAGATTGGGAGGAAATCCAATCAGTCTTATCATTATAAAAGCACATTACCTTTGTGCTATGATTCCATCAGGTTCTAAATATTGATTTTGCTAGAATGCAGTCAAACAAGTAGTTTAAAAACCAGGGTTTGGTTTTCATATTTATGGAATAAAGTCTTATGTTGAAAAATGTATACATTGTCTAATGTGCATTTTTTGTGTATTCTTCCTTTATGATTCTACAGACCTTTATGTTTCTATATCTCTCTTCTATGTTTCCACAGAAGAGGAAGAAGCATTCAATACGTCATATAGAAACATGGAGTTTCACAAAGAGACCTTGAGATTTGAGATCAATCTCAAAGTTTGTGTGATGGCGTTTCCTATGCAATATGCATTTCATTACCTTCACTTTCAAATTTATGTTTCTTACTTTCAATAAACCTATGTAAAAATCACTTCTTCCAGCAAGCCTTCTGAAAGAGTATCCTATGCAAGTGTGCTCACTGACCTTCATTATAGCTGCTTTTAAGAAGAGATTGTATAGCTTATGTCTAACTTATACACTTGTTCAGGAGAGATGTCTGTTCCGCATCCACATTACTCAGATCAGGGCCACGTATGTAGTAGATTTTCAAATCTCTTTAGGAGTTTGTCTTGGGAAAAGGATTTCTGATTCCTGGTGAGGGGAATATATGATGATCAGGTGTTGGTGATCCAGAGAAAGTTGAGCTCCAGGTTCTGAAATAGTCTCTCAAAGTCACCTTCAAAAATTTGTGTCAATGTGTGTGTATGTACGTGGGTTTATGTGTTTGTGCATATGCGTGTGTGTGTGTGTGAGAGAGAGAGAGTTGCCTTTTCTGTTAATTAACTTTAATGGGCTATGCCTGAAGTAGTTCAATGGGTCTTAGTGAGTGGGGCTTAAAGCAATACTTATCATACATTTTTTGTGAAGTATAAAGTCCTATAAACAGGCAAGATAGTAAGAACAGAGACACAAATGATAGTAGTTACAGAAGAAAAAAAATTATTTAAAAGGGAAATAAGAAAGAAAGAACTTGAGAAGACACATTTAAAATGATCAGTGAAAAAAATCTAGAAAATATCAAAAGTGACTATTTCATTTATGGCCAAATAACTTTTAAATTTTTTGAAACTGAACACATAAAAATTTAAAGAATTGAATATAAAATGCCATGTATCATTTCTACACAAGAAGCCAAATTATATCGAGTCCCTTTCAAATCACTGTACACAGCAGAATGTGCAGCAGAAAGCACAATCTGTTCTTCAGTGAATTATTAGAAACTCCTTAATAGAATTTCATTCAAAACGGGCTAAATCTGTTTCAACAACTTTAAGGATCCTGAGTCCAGGGCAAGATTCATGTGCATAGGTGATCTGGCTTCCATATTCCTCATGGAATGAATCTATAAATTATCTAGCAGAAACTAACCAATATTATCATAGCAAAAGAGGTTTCTAAAGTTCAAAGTTCAAAATATTTTTCTGAAGTTTTCTGCATTCTGGAATATAATAATTAGTAGAATAAGAATTCATATTATAGTTCCATTAAAATATCCATTTTTAAATTTCTATGGATGCCTCTCCAGTTCAAAGTAGGGAATGTAAACAAAAGCACTCTTGTGTTTATGTAGTTTGCATACAATAACTAAGATACAGTTATACAGTAATCACTCCAAGTAGTTTTAGTAAGATGTAAAACATTGGCTGGGCATGGTAGCTCATGCCCGTAATCCCAGCACTTTGGGAGGCTGAAGCAGGAGAATCACTTGAGCCAAGGAGTTCAAGACTCTGTCTTGAAAAGAAAATTTAAAAAAAGATCTAAAACATTGATAGAGTGATACACAAAGTAATAATACATCCCTAAATCCCTTCTGCGTAGATGTAGATCGCCCTTCCCTCTACTTAACATTATTGTATAGGAATGTGTAACATACATATACTATGTAAGTAATTATAGATTTATATATAATATGGAAGATTTTGAAAACTGAGCTGTATAGTTTACATAATATACACTTATGTATTATATATAGTAGTATATACCTATGAAA
The DNA here is from genome assembly GCF_049350105.2 of Macaca mulatta. Lineage (NCBI taxonomy): Eukaryota > Metazoa > Chordata > Mammalia > Primates > Cercopithecidae > Macaca > Macaca mulatta. The sequence continues at coordinate 51,875,476 of NC_133423.1, read as the reverse complement.
AGTATACATAGATGCATTTTGTCATGATGAATATGGAGGAACCTATATTATTTGTATTTGGTAAACTCTATAATGTTCAAATAACTGCAATTAATTTTTTTCTTATAATAAATACATTGCAATAATAAAATATATTATCAATATCAAAATTATTTTTATTGTCATGGTAAAATTTTAGACTAAAAGAGTTCTTGCATATATTCTTACATATACTATTAGTTTATATATACATATGTATGTGTGTGTGTGTGTTTGTATAGTGTAGACCCAACTGCAATCAAGATTTTGTAACAAGAGTAAGCATTTTACATTAACACATTCCTCCAAGAGAAAATAGTGCATGTCCAAGCACTGTTAGTGTCTGTGGTTGATTAGAATCAAATGCACTTTCTACAAAAATGTTCTAATTAGGGGGCAGCACATGACTGATATCAATCTTATTCATAGAATAGTATGTTTTAACTTCCCGGCAATCAAATTCTCCTATTTTTTTTTTTTTGGCTACATTTCTGCCAATATATTGTTTGATATTCATCATCTTCAGATGAAACTTTAAACATTGAATTTTTGAACACCAGAATCTATGTATCTTTGTCTTATTTCTTACTCTCTCCTCAGGTGCTTTTGGCCATGGCCTCCATGGTCACATGTATGCCAAGCCTCTCCGATACTTTGCACCAACCTACATTACTCCATACAGTTTAAAACCTGTGTATTGCCAAATGTCTGCATAACATCTTTACTAATTTTGAACCTGGCTCGCTCTAGTTATACAAGTCAAAGTCATAGGAATCAGTCTCGGCATTTTCTTTTTCCTCATATACTGCAATGGACTTAATGTTATGTCCCTTTCAAATTAATAAGTTGAAACCCAACCTTGAATGTGATGGGATTGAAAAGAGGGGCTTCTGACAGACGATTAGGTCATGAGAACACAAATCTCCTAATTGGGGTTGGTATCATTATAAAAGAGACCCCAGAGAGTCAACTTGCCCCTTTCACCGTGTGAGAACACAGTGAGAAGGTGCCATCTATGGACAAGAAATCAGGCCTTTACCAGAAACAGAATCTGTGAGCATCTTATCTTGGACTTCCCAAGTTCCAAAACCGTGAGACATAATAATTTTCGTTGTTATAAGCTATCTGGTTTATGGCATTTTGTTATAGCAGCCCAAATAGACTAAGGGATGTGCCATATTTCATTTATTCCAATTCATGTCACTTTATTACCTAAAACACTTTTCTAAATACCCACATCTTTTCATCTCTACTTCTGTGCTGGGTTAAATTAGTATGTCTCCTACTAACCAGTTTGGACCATAATCCCAAAAGACACAATCCTGAACGCCATAATCTCTGATGTTGAAATCTCAAAAGAGTGAAATCTCAAAAATATAATTCTGGAAAAATATTTTTAATTATTTAAAAACCATTTACGTACATTTTTAAAAAGAAGATTTATTTGAGAAAAATATAAAACATGTCAGGACAACTTCATAGGCCACTTTACACAATAAAATAAGCAATGATAACATACATATTTTTGTATGTATAAACATTCAGCTATACTAACAGCAGTCTCACAGGTATAACAGTTATGAGCAGATGAACTATATTAATAAAGAAATCAAAAGTTAAATGTCTAAACACATATCACTACAGTTGGTAATTATGTATACCAGTTTTATAACTGCAGTCATGTGAAATACCACAGTGAACAACCTGTTTTTTGACAAGATTGATCAAAAACCATGTTGGGTCACCACCATATTTGCAGTCACTCTACAAGATGAGGTCTTGAGAAATTTTGTCTTTCACAAATGCAGATGTACATAAAGAACATCTCTCCACTTATTGAGAGGGTGTCAACACTTTTACATACTTGAACAAGGCTTATACACAAAGACAAATTTGTGACAATGCACTTTCATAGAGACAAATTCACAAAAAAATATATAAAATAAATTTGAACTCTTTAAAAGTCCTTATACATTTGTATCTCCAGTATTGGAAATGATGTGAAAATAAAACACATAACAGAGCCAACTGTAAAAAATAATACTGACAATTTAAAATACTAGGAAAAAACACACAAAAAAAGTAAACCCTAAAAATTAAAAACAAAAGAGTCATATATGAAAATATATTATATGACAGATTATGGGCAATTGCGAAGAGGTGGTCTATAAGAGCTGACCAAATTTCACCTTCATTAACTATATTTTGCAGTCTTGCATCGTGATAACTAGCTGCTTTTTTCTTCTTGTGGGGCATGACTTTCGTCAGAAAATATATTCACATTCATTTTCTAGTTGGCACTCCTCTTTTTGAAATTCTTCTGTGGTTTGATATACACTGACATGAGCATTCCTTATTAAATTTTCCCATTTTCTGTGCCATGGCTCTATGTTGCCTTGGCTATGTAGAAATCTACTCCACATTGACTCATATACAGACCACATATCTGGCAAAAACAATACTGGGAATCTAAGAGCAACTATGCAATATCATTTTGTAAGTATCTTCTTATCGTATTGTGCACAAAATTATTTTTGAATCAGTCAGTAACTTCTCTGACTTCTTTGGGCAGATCTTCCCCACCTCATCCAGCCAAACTTCAGCTTTCAAGGTTTCAACAATTGGGATTTTAAGCATTTGGGATTGTAATTTTCAGGATTTTAGACTTTAGGAATATTGATCTTTGAGGACTGCATTCATGATTATGGTGCCTTGGACTGTGTCTTTCAGGATTGTGATCGGCACCACCTAACATCTACTCTTAGTCTTGAATGTTGACTCTCTGCATTACATACTACATTATCTTAAAATAAGAACAAATCCCATGCTGCTCCCCTGGTTAAAACTTTAAAGTATATTTCCATTGTTCTTAAAAAACAGATCCAAATATTTAACCACCCTGACTACTTGACCAACCTCACCATGAACCTATTCCATTACTCTCCCTCCTGTAACAACACTGGCTTTCTTTTTGGTTTTAAAGTCATTTTATGTTCTCTCTTGTTTCAGGACCTTTGCTCACTCTGTTTCTCTTCATGGACTGACTCTCTGCTCACTTAAAAAGTTAACTCCAACTGACCTTTTATGGTTCAGCAAATTTCTCAAGGAACCCTCTAGAAACAACAGGACAGCCCTTTGTTTATAGTATCCGTCACTTGACTCCTTCGTACACTTACTCGACTTAAGCAATTGTACAATTAGTGTTTTTCTATGCTGGTATGTAAGCTTAAAGGAATAGTTCTGTCTTGTTCACTGGTTTAGTCTGAAGAATTTTTCTACCACGATTTTCCCCAAAGCATGAAAGTGAAGGAGAGCAACAAATATTTATTGAGTTAATAATTTAAAGAAATAAATTTCAAAAGTTTGTTTAGAATATTTATAGAAAATGGCAGTCCATTTGTGTCTTAACATGCTTTAAGGGAATTATCACCAACAAGAAGAATAAATTGGATGACATTTTACAATCATCCCTTAACTCACTCTCCTTTGTTTTAAGATTTAACTGTCTAAGATCTTGAAAATTCCTAAGAACAACTCTCTGAAGAATAAGTCGAAAGCTGGTTGCCCTTTCTTGTATTTGTTTCTGTTCATGTAAACCTCAGCAGTCATCCTATTTTTCAGGTTAAATCAGGAAACTTAACATTTAGGAGATAAAGGTTCAGATAATTAGAACATTGAAACAAACATCCAAATATCTAATTTATATACACACACACATATATATTGCATCTATATATTGCATCTATATTGCAATATATATATTGCATATATATGTATGCAATGCTTCTCCAACTTGTAAAGTTTGTCTCAGGGATGTCTGGGGCAGCAGCAGAGGGCCATGTATGCAACAGAGCATCTAGTGGAATAGTAACTAAAGTTATCAAATATCACCCAAAAACTTTATTAACTTCAGTATATTTTTCAGAAAGCCTCCAGGAGCAGGCAGATGGCATTCTCCTATTTGCACTATTCCACTGCAGAGAACTAAAGTTTAAACTATCAGCTACCTGCCATTTCTGGAATTGCTGCAGATAAAAACTCTTTGATGATTTCAGTTTTCTGCTGCTTGCTTGCAGGCTTACAGAGAATAATTGCTACCATAAGAAACACTACTGAAATTGACAATAAACTGAATTTGGCTGGAAGTACATTGTAATTCTGTTCTATATTGGTGAGTTGCACTGCTGGGACGGGTGTTTGTTTAAAACCAAAACACCAAACAAAGCCCCAGCTTTAATGAAAATGTTGTATAGAGAATCATCGTTGAGATATTTATGGCTACTAGGATTGAAATTGTTTGCTTGAAAGATAAAATTAGCTGCTTCTTAGAGTAGATTATTTGGGGAGTATAAACTGCTCCCAATATACTTGGACATGTCTGTAATGGTACAGAAAAGACAAAGAGAATGAAGTGTGAGTGAGGCATTTTGTGGAAAAAAAAATAGAGACCAAAGCAAGACAGCGTTTGTGAAGAAAAAAATTATAAGGGAAGTAGATATGAGAAATAAGAGAAAGTAATTTGACAAAACTTATGAAAAGAGTAGGAATAAAGGGAAGAGAATAAAGAATGGATAAAAATATGTATGCAAGGTGAAAATAGCTCTTTTCTGCTGGGATCGAAAAATATATATGTATAATTATATGTGATGATAATTTTATAATTATTTCATATACATATGTCATAAATGTAGTATTACCACCTGCATAACTTTTGCCCACAAGAAGCCATTATTGATGGATTTGTACTAATGAATAATAGAGGGCAGGAGGGAAGAGAACCATCTATTTTGGAGAATTTCAGAATATGGTTTTGATCCCATAATGGGCAGTTGAAATTGTGTAATCTTGTTAGATAGGCATGAATCATAGCTGAAATTAGTGCACCTTATAAAAGTTTCATATAAAGTTTTAGTCCCTTCCTTGGCACTTAATTCCCTACAGGTTTATCACTACTCCAATCGGTAAGAACACATTTTCTATAGCAAACAAATTCTTGAGTGAGAAGCAGCAAAAACAAATCTAAAGATAAAAAATTTGATTTTATCTGAATTTCTGGGCTCTTTATCCTCACCTTATTAATATTAGGTATTTGTGATACACAGTACCTGCCCATAAGCAGTAACATTAATTTTTTAAAGGATCTGTGCTATTACAGTAAGTTGGTATCAAAGGTTTTGCTACCGGCCTTTCCAAAGGGGCTCAATAATTCAGATACACACCAAAGTTACTGTTACACTATTAACTAAGGTAAAGCTGAATGTAAAATATTCTAAGGCAAGAAGAAAAACAGATTATCACAAAGTAACCCTGATTTAACAAGGAAGTAGAAAATAAAGAAATATAAAATGATTTATTCATGAGAACAAATAAGTAAGAAACATTAGTAAATATTGATTTTTGAATCTATACTCTCTTAGTTTGACTAGGGCATCCCACAGAGCACCCCAAGTTATACTGAAGTCCCACAAAGTCCTTTTCAGTTACCTCTTAATGATCTTGTTCTATTATATCCATCTGAGCTCAAAATGCAATTACTATGTATTGCATATGCTGTATACAAGATGCTTCAATGAGAGCTTTCAAATATATTATACATGTGATCTTTCTAACAACCCAGTGGATGATTATTAGTCCCATTTTACAGAAGTAGTAAATTTGAAGGTAAAATTAAATAATTGGATCAAGAATAATACCGATGTTGTGGTGGTATAGTGACTTCTGAAATGGATGAATTTGATAAGCACAGCAAATCCACTCCCATAAAGCAATAATAAAACTAGAAATAGATTGTCAAAACAACTTTCGGACACTGGACATTAAAAAGGGGTATGCTTTAAATTGGGAAGCATTTGTTTAAGCAAAAAGTTTAAGGTTTAGTGAGAATACAGAAGATATTCTATGTTTTAGCCTGGGATTGCTATCATACCCACTGCAGGTTCAAGACATTGAAATAGAGTAAAGGACAAGAACCACATGATCATCTCAATAGATCTGGAAAAAAGATTCGATAAAATTCAACATCTATTGATGATAAAAACTCTGAACAAATCAGAAATAAAAGAAAGTGCCCTCATTCTGATAAAACGCACCTAGAAAACAGTTGAAATTATACTTAACAGTGAAAGACTAGATATTTTCCCACCAAACGTGTTAAGGATGTCAGTCTCACCACTTCTATTCAACATCATATTAGATGTTTGAGCCCTTGCAGTCAAGAAATATAATACAAACCAACCAGGATGCGAGAAGTAAAACTGTCTTTATTCACAGATGACATAACGTTATACTGAGAAAATCCTAAGGAAACCACATAAAAACAAAGAAAAAAAAACGAGTTCAGTGAAGATGCAAAATATAAGATCAATACAAAAAAATCAATTGTTTTACATATACTAGCAATGAGCAATCCAAAACTGAAATTAAAAATAATTTCATTCAAAAGGACCACAAAATTAAACAACTAGCATTAAATTTAAGAAAAAAATGGTGAGGCTTTTACACCGAAAACTACAAAATATTGCTAGAGAAATTATATAAGACCTGAATAAAGGGAATGCCATTTTACATTCACGGATTAAAAGACTCAATATAGATGGCAATTTTTCCCCAAACTGCTCAATAGATTCCGTGTAATCCCTATCCAAACACTTGCAGGCCTCTCCCCTCCCCCCTTCCCCCCTTTCCCCCCCTTCCTCCCTTCCTTCCTTTTTCTCTTTCTTTCTCCTTCTTTCCTTCGTTTTCTTTTCTTTCTCTCTTTCCTTTTTTTTTTTTTTTTTGACACGGAGTCTTGCTTTGTTGCCCAGGCTGGAGTGCAGTGGCGTGATCTCGGCTCACTGCAAGCTCCGCCTCCCGGATTCAGCCATTCTCCTGCTTCAGCGTCCCCCAGTAGCTGGGACTACAGGCGCCTGCCACCACGCCCGGCTAGTTTTTTTTTTTTTTTTTTTTTTTTTTTTTTTAAAGTAGAGACCTGGTTTCACCATGTTGGCCACGATGGTATCGATTTCCCGACCTCATAATCCGCCCGCCTTAGCCTCCCAAAATGCTGGGATTACAGGAGTGAGCCACAGCGCCCTGTCTGCCTTTCTTTTCCTTCCTTTCCTTTCCTTTTCTCTTTCCTTTCCTTTCCTTCCTCCCTCCCCTCCCCTCCCCTCTCCTCTTCTCCTCTTCTCTTCTTTCTTTTCTTTCCTTTCCTTTTTGTCTTTTCTTTCTTTTTTATTTTTCTTACAGAAATTGGCAAGCTGAGCTAAATTTATATGTAAATAAAAAGAATCTAGAATGGCCAAAGCAATTTTGAAAAAAAAAATTGGACAACTAATAGTTTCCAATTTTAAAATATATTATAAAACCACAGTAACCAACACAATATGTTATTGGCATAAGCTAGGCACACAGATTAACAGAACAGAATCAAGAGTTCTGAAATAAACTTGTATTATGGTAAATTGATTTCTGATGGTGTCAAAGTAATTCCAAGAGAAAAGTATGATCTTTCACAACATATGCAAAATATGAACATATTGTGCTAAATGAAAGAATCTGGATACAAAGTAACATATATTGTATGCATCAATTTGTACGAAATGGCCAGAATAGGCAAATCCAGATGGACAAAAAATAAATTATCAGTAGTCTAAACCTGGAAATGGAAAAGAGGTCTGACTTCAAGAATCGAGAATGAGATCTTTTTAATCTGATGGCAATTTTCTAAAACTAAATGGTAGTGATGTTTGCATAATTTGGTAAGCTTATTAAAAATCACTGAATTGCACACATAATATGAGCAAATTTCATTACAGGTAAGACTTCCACAAAGCTGTTTTTCAAAAAAAACATTGGCTACCAATTATTAGCCACCTCTTTGTTTCATGCAAAAGCCTATGTGCTTCAACATTTTTAAATTTAATTTTCAAATCTTCAGAATTTTTTTTTTTATTCAGATGGGGAAACAAACTCAGTGAGGTCAAATAGCATGCTCTAGCTTTCTAGGCTACCAAAGCCTAACAAACTAATAATGCTTTCTAGGCCTATAGTATAGTGGGTAAACAAGGAAAATATTTATTGAAATGTATTAAGTAGATGATGATTTAGGGGGTGATAATTTCATTACTCTGTATCTTTCCTTTAAACATGTAATTTTTCTACTACATTGACAGAATTTGATTATCATTATATATATTAACATATATACTGAACCTTGGGCATACAAATATTTTCTGAAGGCCTAAATCAGAGGATTGGTGTATAGATATTGAGAATGGCCCATTTCTTGTACTCAATTATAAGCATTTCTAAATTTCTGAAAAGCATTTCTAAATTTCTTTTTTGTTTGTTTGTTCCATAACTTGATTTATTACTATCTTTTAATGACATTGAGGTACTCCTGAGTAAATTTTGGCTGTCGGTCTTAGCAGTAAACTAAAGGATGAATTGATCATCCAGGGTGCTTCCATTTAATCACAGAGCAGCTTAGCAATTGAAAATATATATAGAAAACCTGAAGATGCACACACAAACGCACACACACATAACTTAGTCCTTTCCTATATCTGTATTGATTTCTTCTATAGGCCTCATTTCATAATGTGCCCTGGAAATTAAATTATCTATTTAGTTCCAGTAAGACTTAAGAATCTAATTGGATTCATAGGTGGTAATTTATGTAATATTAATGGATACTTTTCAAAAGTAGCTAATTAACAACTGACTTTAACTCTCTTTTTTTAAAAAAAGAGGCTGAGCATAATAAAAAAATAGAAAAGGAAGGTAGAAAAATAGAGAAGGAAGGGAGGGAAGGGAAGGGAAGGGAAGGGGGAAGGGAGGGAGGGAGGAAGGAAAAGAAAAAACAACAAATCACAAACTCTTTTCTCCTCTCTCAACAGTGGTGTTGATTTAATTAGCAGAAAGACAGCCTCCATCATGGACATTTTGTGAACTGTGTGATACATAGTGTATCTGATTACCTTATGCCCATAAAAACAGCTAAATAATTTAAATGCAATTCAATGAAAATGTATTTTCAGTGGGAAGTTCAGGAATTGGGTGATAGATTAAAAGCTTCCTGACACACAAGTATTTTATAAAATACTGCTATAAAAATTCAGAATAAATTATGTTTTGTTTCCCTCTTTATGTAACTAGATTTCTTCATTTTGTGCTATTTTCCAAACAGCACTGAATAAATATATACGGAATTATTTTGATGCTTCGGGAATGAAAATGTAAGAATTCAGCATTATCATTACAGTTAAAACACAAAGTTACCTTTGCTGTGTGACCACCTTTCAAAGGTCTGATTCTACTTCCTGCTAGTCCCTACCCACATGGGCCGACCTTTTACTCACCTACAAAAGATTAATGGCTTTGTTTTCCTCTAGCCCACAGTCAGACTCTTCAGCCCCTTCTAGAACTGATTTTTCATTTTATGCAAAGTATGCTGGTGGGCTTACATCATTCCCTAGTGGAAAGGGATTTGTGTCTGAAAACAGTACTGAAACCATCTTCACTAATTGGTCCCTTTGTTGGCCAGCAAAGCAAAGAGGCCAAGAACTAAATGGGCCATAAAAATTTAGCTACAACCTCATCTAGAAGCTATCCCTTTAGGTCAGGTTAGCTGGTCTGATGATGTGGGGAAACATACTCCCTCTGCTCTAACAAAGTCTGTTTTGTGAATAAATAAAGCACTGCTATTTATCTTAAGCAATGCCTAATAATACACCTACCTAATTTATTATACTATATATTATTATCTGCTACCTTAAATCAAGTCAAAATCTATAATCTATTGAGATTAGCTTTGAACAAAATGGAGTCCCGGAATCACCTACATCAGTTTCACCTCGAATGGCTGTTTAACATAAAGATTTCTGGGCCCCGCCTCAGAATCAGATTCTGTAAAGCTTCAAAAACTTGATGGAGATTTAAACTGGATGGGATATTCAAAACTTCTCTTTAGGCTGTGCACCATCACTCATGACTGTAATGCCAGCACTTTGAGAGGCTAATGCAGGAGGATTGCTTGAGGCCAGGAGTTCAAGAGAAGCCTGGGCAACATAGGGAGACCCCGTCTCTGCAAAAAAATAAATAAAATAAAATAAAATAAAATAAAATAAAATAAAAAACTCTTCTCTTTAGAGAGTAGCATCATCTGGTGCTCTTTAGGCACCTAAATCATATAACCAAATGCCACCAACCCAAACTTTGGAATTGCAAATCTGTATCATAAGGAGTTGTCCCTGGAATTTCTCAATGGTTTACCCCTTTGATTTTAGTGGTGACTCACGCCTGTAGTCCCAGCACTTTGGGAGGTCAAGGCGGGCGGATCACAAGGTCAGGAGATTCTCAAAGGGAATTCTATGATTGTTTTTACTTTGCTAATGGCTCATATCACCAGATTATTGATTTGAGAATGCTTTAGTCTCTTGAAAAATATCACTTAGGGCCAAAAGATGTGGATTCTAGTCTTGGGTTTGCTATATACAATCCCTGAGGCCGGGCACACCAAAGTTATTCTGTGCCTCCCTCTCCTTATCTGTTAAGTTTAACTTTGATAACCCTTGCCTAACTTATACACAACTAGTAAATTCAATTACTTATATCACTTTATTCTCATGGGAATGATATTTCTCAGTGTTTCTAAAAAGACGTAATATAAGAATGCTATAAAATAGTTATGTCATATTCTATACAAATATAAAATAAAATTATTTGCTCCTCCCCACTCTGATCTGTTCTTTATAGACTGATGAACCTACTCCTAAACATTAGGTTTTTGTTGTTGCTGTTGTTGTTGTTGTTGTTTTTTTTTTGAGATAGGGAGTCTCCCTCTGTCACCCAGGCTGGAGTGCAGTGGCGCCATCTCAGCTCACTGCAAGCTCCACCTCCCGGGTTCACGCCATTCTCCTGCCTCAGCCTCCCGAGTAGCTGGGACTACAGTCACCCGCCACTACACCCAGCTAATTTTTTGTATTTTGTTTTAGTAGAGACAGGGTTTCACCATGTTAGCCAGATTCTCCTGACCTTGTGATCAGTTTTAAAGAAACTGCTGGATTTATTAGTATTATTATTACCCATTATTTTAAATTCTTTCTTGACTCTTGTACTTAGAAGCGGAGGAGCTACAGATACTCACTTGTGAGTTTGAGGAAACAAAGTTCTGATGACTAGAAATTCAGGGTGAAAGAGAAGAAATTGAACTACCACAATATAATCACATCTGCCTTCAAACAAAACATATTTGTCCATGGAAATGGATACAAATATCTTCTTTACCTTAAAAGATTTTAATTTACCCACACAATACTACCATTTAGAAAAATTGCAAAATGGTCACAATGTGTGAATACTAGACCATAGGAAAATTCAGCAAGGATAAAAATAATAATAGTAGGTTAAGGCATTTGGTTAGTAGATAATAAACCCTTTTCATACGTCTCAAAAAATTATTTAAAATGATTGGATTAAATTTCTAGTGACATTTAAAATGTGAAGTCTTTCAGGACAATTAATATATTCTGTATCCTGTAGAATAAAAAAGAACATTTGACATTGGTTAGGAATTAACCCTGAAAATAATTATCTCACTATAGTTTAACCATAATAGTTTCATTCATCTCTTTTTAAAGGAATTTCCCAGATATATTATGTTGATTTAAAAAAAAAATCGACTCAAATGTGTTATAGTCTCTTTCTCTTTTTAACAACTTTAAATTTAAGTTCAGTGGAAGAGGGATTCATACAATTAGATGGTTATTCAGTCATGCTGAAGGACCACTACCCTCCATCCAAGTGAATTCCCCTTAAGCCAAATCAGAAAATCTAAGTAATCAAGGATATTCAAATGATTTTATGAGAATGGCTCATGACAGATCTACCTATACACTTTGGGGAGCCTTTTGGAGTAAAATTCATGATCCTTAACACAAATCTTTTTCTGAAAATAGAAAACACACAGCTCAATCAGGCCACGAACTGGCATCTCCATACATAAACAACATCTTATAATTTAATGTATGAAAATGAATTGAATTCTTTGAACTCAGATGTGGGAACACAGAGCCATTCACACTTCCAAGAGTATTTGTTTTGGGGTTTATGGAAAGAAAGGAGAGTAGCCCCTTTCTTCCTTGAATGGGCCAAGGAGATTTTTTTTTTTTTTGTAATTCACTCACAGAAACAGAGAGGATAGATTAGCAGAATGTTTCTGAATAGAAAGGAAAAGACATTGATGCAAGCAGTCATTCACTACTAACCTTTTAATCAGGGACCCAAATGCTCAAAGCGATATTGACTAAAAGGAACATCAACCCCTGTGTAAAATCCATCAAATTTGAACTCATTTTTATGCTTCCAAGTTTGTGTCAACTTTTTATATGCCAACTAAATTAAAATAGTGTTTAAAAACAAAAACAAATAATACAAATATGAATGGGGACATTCAATGTAGAAAAGTATAATAGGATCTCTCTTTAGAGTAAATGTGATATTTCTCCTTTTTAATATCTTTACCAAAGGACAAACACTCATTTTCTTAATTTTTTTTAATTCACTACATTAGAGTCTTAAAAATCAGAATTACAGAACTTAACATGTTCATTTAATGCATTAAACCCAAATAAGTAGATCATCATTGGAGACAATCAAAACAGGCAGCAAATGGGTTTGTAATGTGGTTAGGGTAGGCTGATTTTTTTATGAGGCAATGAGCTTGGCTTCAGCTGCCCACATTTTCAATGGGTTTCTTAAGCACAAAGGTGGCCGTCAGGATTGGACAGCCATAAGCAATTTGTTACTAAGCCAAAAGACGAATTTGGCAACTGAGTTCTGCCATTATTGCTATTGCAGTTGATCTTACAAGTAAATGCCAAAATGACCACACTCTCTGGATACTGCTGACAAAACAAAACAAAACAAAAAACAAAAACAAAAACAAAAACAAAAAACAAACTGTAGAACTGTGGCTCGCCAATCCTTGTTACCTTGCTAAATCTCTTTCTATATATTGTGTAGGGTTTCTAGCTTAAGAAAAAGCAGTGTTATTTTGGAAATGGATAAAACATGAGCTCACGAGGCAGTATATACAGCTATCAATGTAGTAACTTTACTATTATAAAGCTCTGGAGGGAAGAACTAATTTAGACTAACTACAACTATAATCTGCTCTGGAGAGTTTTTAATTGCGAACTCCAGTGGGAAAGAAGTGACAACATCAAAACAAAAACAAACGAACAAAAAACTCCAAAAAAACAAAAGAACACCACCAATCTGAAATGGACATATGTTTGGGTATTAATAAGAAAATTTCCACCTAGAAACTGATGAGTGTATGATGGCGCTGACATCTGCAGTCATTAGAATATGGATGAGTTCTCCTGCTCTCTTTCTGTCAGCCTGAGTGATCACAGAGATGTTTGCTTCTCAGTTAAGTAAACTAGCTAATTGCCATACTAAAAGTCTGATTCTCTAAAAGGACAATTGAAAAATTCATTCCAGAATTAGAGAGAGAGATTTGTAATGCAATATCATTTTCAATCCTTTCAGGATTTGGGAGTAGCATGTTACATTCTTTCTTGACAGATGTATACTCTACACTCCCATCCACACCTCCCAAGACTCCAAGTGCTTCCAACATGCAGCTATAAAGAAATGAACAATATGATAACAGATTCCTTGCTCTCCACCACTTTCTTCTTGCTTTATACAATTCTCTTTCAACAAAGTTTACTCCAGTAGTCAATCTCTTGCCAGTTATTCTTTGGTTTCTCTTCACACAGTTAGGGGCAAACTTTACTAATTGTGCATGGAAACAAGAAATTGCAGTCATGCTCTTGCAAAAAATTCCATCAAATAGTTTAAAGAAATATGTACAAATCATTCTATTGATCTTAATTGATTAATGACAAAAGCAAATAAAAAGCAGGCACAGTGTAGTCTATTAAAAAGAGCAGATATGTCACAGAACAGTAAGTGTGCACGACTCTCAATTTTCACTCACTTTCAACAAAGGGAAAATGCTTGCAACATCTGCAGGAGATTATGCAACCATCTTTTACTAAATTAATGAAAGGCAACATTGTAGCCTAATGCTCCTGCCTATTTTACCTCTGGTTGAACCAAATTGAGTCCCATTTAGCTACCGGTTATGCTGCTGTTCATGAATTGCTGTTCTTTCTCCACCTCCTCCTTAATTTTCTCCTGTGTGTTCAGTTAATTGCTTGGGAATGCCATTATTAAAATCCAAATTAGAGCTGCCCACCAAGCCAACACCCTTCCAATTCTCCAAACACCTGGGCTGTTGCCTTCCTTCTATTTTGCTTCAGATATTCATTTCCAGGTTAGCTCCAAAGCAATTCTGACACTGAAATAACTGGGGATGGGGATGAGGCAGTGTCAGAGATCAAAACAAGTGTCATTTGACCCAAAATAACTTTTGATTATCTTCATGAAACAATTATTTAATTGACTAAAATAGATTGACCAACTGATTTTAGATGTCTCCTGAGGTTTGCATTGTTTGTCTTAGTCTGCGGAAGTTGTTAAAGAAGACAATTTGTGTCTGATGGGCTAAAATCTAACAGGACAGGAACCATCACATATTCAAAATGTAAACCATTAAAGAAGACGAAACATACTTTCCATAGATTAGGCTGTACCAGTCTACATTTGATTGCTGTAACAAAATAAGCTGTGTGGACTTGATTGGATTCACATCTCTGGTAAACAACCAGCTAAATCTGAGACCTTGGACATAACACTTCCTCATCACCAAATTCTAGGAAATGAACTGAATTAGCTCTAAGATATCTATTTCCAATTCCTTTATTATTTTAATTGTGTGAGTTCAGAAAATCACTTTATGTCAGACCAGGTGTTGAGGCTGAGAGAACATTTAAGTTTGGTATGTCTGAGACAGAGTGGAAACAAGAGAGACTGGTATCTACCTACATTAATATACTTTTCTATGCATACCCTCTAACAAACAGACCTTGCACCACTTTCCCCACTGGTGCCAAACCTGCTAAGACCTTGCAAGCTATTTGAAAAAGTTAAGATAAGCAACATTCTAGCACAAATCTTACGCAAAGCAGTTGACTCTACCACCCTCATGCGCACAAGACCAGGAAAGGGCCAACTACAACCTTTGCCTTATTACAATACTTAAAGCCCCACCAAAGAAGGAGCTTATTCACCCTTTTCTGATCATGCAATAGACGTGTTAACATGATTTCTTACTGCACCTGCACATCCAGCACTCCTACCACACATGTAATGATGCTCACTTACCTCAGACATTTTTCCTCTCACCCTCTTCAAAACACTGCAATGCACTCTTCTTGGGTAGCCAGCCAGGCAACAATTCCTGCTTTATTGTGTCCCTTGTGCCTAACCTTTTCAAGCATAAATCTTAAAGTCTTTTCTGGGAAACTTGCTTGGTCTCAAGTTAATTTCTATTGCAAAGGAGGCTAAGAACCTGTGGTTAGCACCACGTCTACTTAGAACTCTACAAGTCAAATTTGAAGTGCTTGCCTTCCTGTGTCTATCTGAGATAGCTGGGGTAGAAATATACTACCACTTAGATGGTATGGAATTCATCACTTCTCTTTTTTTTCTTTTTTTGAGATGGAGTCTCACTCTGTTGCCCAGGCTGGAGTACAGTGGTGAGATCTCAGCTCACTGCAAGCTCCGCCTCCTGAGTTCACACCATTCTCCTGCCTCAGCCTCCTGAGTAGCTGGGACTACAGGCGCCTGCCACCACACCAGGCTAATTTTTTGTATTTTTAGTAGAGACGGGGTTTGCACCGTGTTAACCAGGATGGTCTTGATCTCCTGACCTCGTGATCCGCCTGCCTGGGCCTCCCAAAGTGCTGGGATTACAGGGGTGAGCCACTAGGCCTGGGCAGAATTCATCTTTCAACAACGCTCCTCCTATGAATATTTTCACAACATTGTTTCAGATCTGTTTAGATCATTAAATCAGTTATAGGTACCATTTAGCTATCTCTCAAGTATATCCTAGATACCCTAGTCTAAGTTGCCCAGAATATGGTATGGTAAATTCGTTTTAACATCTCCTAAGTTCTGTTTGCAACATTGTTATCATATCACATTATGTGGACATTCCAGGAAGGGAGTTCAAAAGAACTTCTAGGAGAAATTTCATGTTACTTGGGAGGTAGTGATGTTCCTAAAATGGGACTGAATTTTAGAATTAGCACTAATCCTAATTGTGTATGTAGTTTTATCCAAAAGAAACCAACATAAAATATTGAAGAGAGTAAGGGATTGAACTCTAACCTCCCACCCTTTGCTGTAACTAACTAGCTGATTGACATTAGGTAAAATCTTCTTTCTACTGGCCTTAGGGTACTTTTTTAAAAAAGAACAAAGATCTGGACAAAAGGCAACCGATTCACTTATTCACTTTTAGGTTCCAAGATTCCAATTGAACTTCATTATCCCATTAGTTGACCATCTTGATTTCTCACCTATCCAATGGTGAATTACTTGTTCTTCTTTTTAAACAAGGTTTTAATGAGGGCCTCTTGTGAAAGTGCTTTAAACAAAATCGAGTGTTTGAACAAATAAATGATACGTTAATAAACATATGTCACCAAGAGGGTTTCTGAACAGAAATTAATGAACCAAAAGTCAGTATTATATGGTTTTCCTGTTGTTGCAACCTTCATGGCAAACACATTTTATTCTTTATTCTCTCTGACTTTTCTTTGGATAATTCTGACTTTATAATTAAAATCCCAACTATTGTAAGGGGAATAAATTGTTTTTTAAGGCAGTTTTTTGTTGTTGCTGTTTTGTATTGTTTTCATTGACAGCATTATGCCTCTCTGGGGCTATATACACTGGTTCTTGCACAAAAACGGCCTAGCTAAGGCCATTCTGAACTATCATTGATGATAATAAATGCTTATATCCAGATGAGTTCCTCTCACTGTGAAGGTCCAGGTGGTACCTCACATACAAACTACACTCTAGTATACACCTTCTTTGAACTTCACAGTTCCCTGTGCCCAACAAGTGATTTTAAAAGAAAGGGTTAAATGGATAATTTTTTTGCAAAATTGTATTTTGCTTTAGGAGAATTGTGGAAAGAATCCAAATCAGGAAGTAACTCTGGTTTATCTTCGAATCACAGAAATTTGAACCTAGAAGAGAATTTCATGAGATTTTTATTATTAGCCTATTTCTAAGATAAGGACACTGAGACTTAAACAAATAAATGTCACTAGGTTTATCTTTTGCTTGTCTTCTTTCCAATGTATACACATGTACAACATGCTATTTCTTAGAAAGTTTATGGGAACCCTCCTTGTTCCCATAAACTGAAATGAACAAATCCCAATATGAAATTGATTAAAGTTGGTACTGGAGTATTTTTTTTTAATGTACTTTTCACTTTTTCTTGTTCTTCTGCTTTGGGCCCCTATTGAGTTCTTCATTCATGCACATTCATAAAACAATGTTATTTTATAAACATGCCAGGCAATGAATCTGTCAACTACTTCTACCCTTTTATTGTTTTTTTTTTTTAAAGACATTTTGTTAATCCACAAAAAGGAATTGCCCCCAACAAATGTTGAACTATGGTCCTCAATATGATGGTGTATTAGAATCATCTGGGGAGCACGTAAACTCTCAATGCTTAGTCTACACCCCAGACCAATTAAACCCAGGAGGAGTGGTGGTACTCAGGCAAACCAAACTTTAGAAAGCATCACAGATTATTGTAAAGTGCAAATAAAATTGAGAGTCACTGCATTAGAGTCCAGTCTATTGTTAAAAAAGGGGGCGAGTCTTCCAGCTCTTGAGTAACAACACAGACAGTTTTGTGTACCCTGAACCCTACACATGCTGATAAGTACAATTTTCACTCATGAAACAATTTAAGCTAATAGACTCAGAAAAGGCTGAACTTTCTTTTACCTATAGAATCTATAAATATTTTAATGGAAATTATTTTCAAAATGATAAAACAAGTTTTAACAAAATAACCAAAAAACGTTATTTTGACCCAAATCTGGACACTAATGCTGATTAAACACGAGGGATTTGATTCTACTCAAACAAGATAGCTCTCAAGTCTGCCTCCAAATCCCATATTCTTTCCTGCTAATTTACCTCCCATGAGTATAACTGTGGGCCATTTTGACTCCCAAAGATACCCCTCAGAATTTTAATTGATCCATTTGTAACCTAAATATCATCTGGGAGCAGAGTTTGTTCTTGTTTATCAATATGCACAAGCCAAATGGTAGACTTTTGTTTGTTTTTAGTTCAGACCCTGCTGCTTCAGCATATGTTTCATAATGAAATGGTGCCCACATAGTCACATAGGTAAACAGAAATCCTTGGGTATCAGCTGCACGTGAAACCATCCACTTTAAGGCATTCATTTCCTGAACCATGAATCCCAAACAATGAACAGGTTTGAGTTTATCAGCATGTAGCCTTGCCAAAGGGCCTGCAAGAATAACCAAATGGAAACCAGCAGACGATTTAGGAACACCTGCCTGATGCTTCTGTTGTTGGTCACTTGCCCAACTCAGCCATGTTAAAGGGGAGAGTGTGAGCTACAATCAGACCTCAAGATTTGACATGGCTGTTGAATTGTAATGGAAAGCCATATGCCTACTCAATTTAAAGAGAAAATCATGTTGTGTTGAAATATATAATGCCACTTTTGTCTTAATTTCTACAGAACTAGTAAACCAAATTTATCTTCACATGTTCTATTGATTAGAGGATCATGAATGGTTTTTACAGTCTGCTCCTTAAATAAGATACCTGCATCTCTGTTAAAGCAAAATCCATAATATATTCCTTAAAATAGCTACTTACACTAAATTATACTTGAAGTCTTATGTTTGAAGAATTTTCTGAGATATTTGAACCAAGGCAACTCCATCTTGAGTGAGGGCTAGCAAAATTGAAGCTGGGACCTACTGGGCTGCATTCCCAGAAAGTCAGGCATTTCTAGCCTCTAGGTGTTCATGGTTAAGGGAACAGATTGACAACATTTACTAAACAGACCCAGACTTAAGAGGAGAGTCCTGATATCCCAATATCTTGAGGACAGAAGCATTCTTATTTTTGCTTTAAAGATAATATCGATTCTTGCAAAATATAGTGATTAAGAAAATTAATCCTATATCACAAACTCTTGTAGCAGAGCACATCTCCCCATGATTTTTTTAATCCCATTTATAAACAAGTATTGTACCTAGGGTGGATGCATTCCTCGTCTTACTTTGGGGAACGCCCTATTCTGTCTATAGAATAGCTGTTCTTTTACTACTTTATTTTCTTAATAAATTTGTTTTTGCTTTTCACTGTGGACTTTTCCTGAATTATTTCTTGTGTGAGATCCAAAAGCCCTCTCTTGGTGTCTGGATCAGGACCCCTTTCCAGTAACAGAATGACCCATGAGGCAGTTGGGCTAAAGTATAATGGAAATTAGAAACTCCAAACAGGCATTCTGTCAAGTTGTTACAGAAACGATTTTCTGCTGCACCTAGGTCTGTGGCTTAACTCCTATTCTTGTATCCAATGAAAGGGCTGTCCCCATGGAAGAATTAAACCCTAATTTATAATTGCTTTCTTATTCCTAAAAAGACAGATTTCCCAGCTCACTTTCAATCACTATTTCCTAAACAAATTTAATTGTGAAAAAGAATGTTTAGTGATCTATCTGTGGAAAAGACACTACTTGCCCAATATTCTGTTTGTTTCCCTGAATTTCCCAGGCTGTCTTGCCATTGGGTAGAGGCCATGTGACTACTTCTGGCCGATGGGCATGAGGGATGCTTTTGACCAAGGCAGTCCAGAACCAGTGTTTGAGTTTCATTTCTTTCTTCTCCTGCCATAGTAACCTTAGAAGACACGTGCTCTGAATGGCATTGCTATAAGATGGAGAACTGCCTTACCGACATCAGAATGTGATGTAAGGGAAAAGTAAATCTTACTGTGTTACTAGAGTTCTAAGTTTTGTGTATTTTGGTAAATAATGTGAATTATCTTGACTAGTACAACTTCACTGTCCCAAGAAGGAAAATCAGCTATACAGTTTACTGCTTTCAAAATGTTACCGGCATTTTCTTACTCCTCTATATAATGAAACATAGCCTCATGCCAGGATGTGTCTTTTCACTTGTTTTTGGATCTCTGCCCAAAGGGGTTGACCCTTTTGTATTGTATCAACCAGGCTTCTTTGCTTTCTCACTTCTATTTGGGTTTGGCGAATGAGAGAGGAACAAAATTCTGGGTATTACTTAGCTTATTCCCTACAAGAACATGAGTTGTCAATGGCCGTGTTCTTCTGTGAGGTCATAGCTATTGTAGGGTTATGCCTACCTGCTGGGTACAGCTGCAACTACTGTAAAAGCTGTTGCTACACTTGAGTCCTGTTCATGCTTCCCTTCCCTTATCTTTACTGGGCTACGCCTCCGAGTGCTCTGCCAACCCTCATTACTTTCTCTTAACTCTACTTATGCCTTTGCAAATAGTCCATTAATTTCTCCTCAATGATTTCTGTTTCCAACCCTGATTGATACATATACTGTGTTTCCCCTTTGGGACTTACCATGTCACTCTGGATCCTACAATTGTTTCCCATTTTACACAAAGGAGCTGAGCTAAAAGTGAGAGTTGAAATTTGTGTCTCTGCTTCTCTTTCCCAGCTGTGTACCTGTGTGCACAGCTGTCTCCATCTTGGAGGGGTGAGTTTCACATCCTTCCACATTAGCAATGGTGCTGGTAATGCAATTCGGCAAATAAAAATATTCTGTTTTCAGTGCCTTGTACCAGGCCCATTACGGACTGGATAATTTTTCCGAGAAAAGAAGAAAGAAGTTGCCATATACCCGAAGCATGATTTAACCACAATCTACTTCTCTCTAGCAAAAACAGCAAAGGAGCAGAGATTTTGCAGAAGAAGGCAGAGGAACTGTTAAAAGGTACATTTGTCCCTCCTTTTAAAGGACAAGCCATTCCTTTCCAGGTACTTAATTCTCTTGAGAACAAATCCTACATAATCCAGTTTTAAATGATTAGCAACATTTATCGCAATATTTTCAACTAAGTCTACCAACTTTTTCCTTAAAAAGCTCAATGATAAGTAGCCCACTTCTAGGTAATCTTCAAGGCCTGTAGCCAAAATGTTTTTTTCATAAGGACATTGTTACATTTTTTTCCTTCAGAGACATAATTCTACATAGTCAAATGCTTTATGTTTTAATAGAAAAGTTTCTAAATATTATTTAAATTAAAAATATCAGATTTTTGCATTTCTTCTGTTCCCTAAAAATTAAATAGACATCATACCATTTCATTTTGGGAAAAATCCTTGGTTAAGGCTTGGACTCTCTATATTCATTTCTCAATACTTCAGCCAAGATTTAGACACCCTAAGTTTAAAATATAAGAGCATTGCATCTTCTTTTTTTTCTTTTTTTTGCTCTTTTTCCAACCTATCTTTATTTTAAAATAACACAATCTAAACTTTCCATTCTATTTCCCAGTGTGGAATACTCCTCAATATTTTTATAGATAGATATTTTCTTATTTTAAAATAGAATTGCATACATTTTCAGAATTTTGAAATATGAATTTAAAAGCTTTGATGTGAGCACCTGTTCTTTTTTAAATCCCCAGATGCAATCTTGCCTTATATGAAAATTTATAAAAACTGATTTTCTCTGAGACACAGTGTGTTTTCTTCCCAATGCCTTGTCACAAATCTAATAGTCACTCAAGATTCAAAACTGATTTTTTACTAACATGATAAGAAGAACTGATAGCAAAATCGATCATCTCTTCCACTTTTACGGTTTATTGAATGTACTGCTTGTATTTTCTTATCTTCCTCATTTTATAAAAAAAAAAGTTTTATTTTTTTAAACATGAGCAGAAATCTAAAAGGCTATGCATACTGCATTTTCTCTTCCAGAAGTATTTGTGAACAATTTGCTATAAAATAAAATATAAAGCACATCACAGCAAAATCTATTCATTTGCAAATCTTTCCCCCTAAATCCATGTCATTCCACCCTTCCAATTTTCTCTTTCTTCCATCTCCTAGACTGTAATATGTAATTAACAATCATGTATTTGGGTCTTATTTGACATCTGAACTCAGTCTCGCTCCTTCCTGCCTCTCTGAATGCCTATCTGTCTAGGTCTAGGTATAATGTAATGCCATGAATCATATACTTGAACATGAAGCTTAGTAATACTTAGCTTCAATTGTGCAACAGGACCTCATCAGAACCCAGAGAGCATAGGAGGAGAGTAAAGAGTGATGTGGGCTTTTTGGTTTGGTTGGTTGTTTTTTCTCTTTAGATTTGGAAGAAGAAAAGCTAGTAGTAGACAAGTTTCAAAATAAAGAATATCCCGAGGTTATTTTCAGATTCAATTTACAGTTGTAACATATTTAGATAAGTTAGAGGTTATTCTAACATGTGGATACTTCACTGAACTGAACCTCAAAAACTTTAGAGCTTTGCCCATCAATAAGGTAGCCTCCCTAGGAAATTTTATTTTTAACTGTTATCTCTTTGAAGCTGCATACTTGATTTTTCTAAAGTTGTAGATGCATCATAAAATTGAACTGTTTGCGACGTATTTCCCTAGTGAAAAGTCAATTACTAATGTTGTAGCTCTTGAAGAATTTGTTTGATGTTTAAAAAACATTCAAGGAAAAGAGAAAACAGGCAAACAAATTCAAAGTTTTGAGTTGAGATGAGGATTCTCTTAATTAGCCCAGTAAACCTCAGGGTTTTCCCCCTAACAATGGGTTGAATCAGATTTATCTAAGTTTTAGTGCAAGTTATCCAAGTATATTTGATATCAGAGATGCCTCTGTAATAATAGAAAACCTTGTAGTTTTGTAAGTACAGTATCTAATACAGTCTCTAGAAATGTTATTTCTTTAATAGAGCTACAGATTATATCCAATTCTCAAGTTTTTAGAAAAAAAGAGGAGCAGTAAATTAAGAAAAATTTTGTTGTCGTTACTATGATAAGCAAAAATGAAATATACAGAAATGGAATTTCCTTATGATTCCAAATCCTTTCAAGATTATCTTCAGAAGCAGCAGGAACCAAAAACCAAATAGCAACAAAATAAACAGCATTGAGGGTACTGACCTGGCAATACACCCAAGTTCTCAGCACACTAAAAGGACTGGGTTATTTATTAAGAGAATTTGAAATCTCCCTTGTTCCTAATTAAGTAGTGCTCTAACCAGTATGTCACAGGTTTTATTTGCCATCTTAGTTGTTAAATATATAGTAACACCCCAAGTCTCAGAATGTTTAGAACTGACTTGCTTCCATCAAAAAGTTCAGTCTCAGATAACATTCAGTTAATGCCTAAATCAGAGAAAGAGAAACCTCTCACAGCACTTACAACAGAGGGAATTTAATTCAGGGAATTCAATACATAATTGGTGGCGGATATGAGAGGCCGATGGAAATGGTAAAGCAACCAAGAGATTAGTTACATTAGGAAGAAGCTGTCACCCATACAATGGATCAAGAAAGCAAAAAAAAAAAAAAAAAAAAAAAGCATTATCAAAATCCAGCAGCCTGTCCTGTGGAAGATGGGTCTAAGAGACGTGGCCAAATCCACAGATGCCATTTAATGCATGGAGAAAGAGGGGGAAGAACCTTGACAATGCTCTTCCTCCTGCCCTCCAACCTTCCACTTTTGCTTCACATTGGCCAAACCCAGCTGCAATCCAACTGCAATAAAAACCTAGAAATCCGAACCTGTCGGAGCCATCCCTCTTGATAATTGGAACGGGAAGCAGAGCAACACATCTTAGAATAAACAGGCCTAGAATCGGTATACACATGTGACTCAGTGGTCCCAATGTGTGGGTTTTAGGCAGGCTCACCTCCACCTTAACACTGCGTAGTTCTTTTTCTGGTGATACCGCATATTCGGTTAAATGAAGAGAGGACAGTTTATCCTTTCCTTATTTCCTAGCTATAATCACAATCTTTTTGCTTTCAAAGCATCCCACATAAAACGTCCTTGCTGTCCAGCAAGTCATGTCCAGCAAATCATGTCCAGCAAGTCATGTCCAGCAAGTCATGTCCTTGCTGTTTAAATCCAGCAGCTGAATAGCAATGCCTAGCCTCTCTTTTCAAATAGATTGTTACATGTCCCTGCCATCTGTGAGGACTTATAGGACTGCCCTGCAATATTCCCTGAACACACGCCCGCCACTAGGTCTTAGTCTCTTTCTTGTTCATACATTTATACGACTCTTCATTATTTTTTTTTCTGTAATCCAACTTTCTTCAGTGTTCTTCAACTCATCATCATCAGGTCTCAGTATATCTGAACTCCAATTATGGAGAGAAATAAAACTATTTTTCACAAACAGCTGTCTCACCTACAACTGGAAATTCTGTCTCGGAGCATTCCTATGACACTTGCAAAGTTCTTGAACCATTATAAGGCATTTAGGAGGCTGGTCATCACATAAGATAGTGAGGGGTGGTATTGCCTCCTTCATTCTCCAAACTGACTCTCATTGGGGGCCTTTTCAACATAACTTATCACAGAGGTTTATGAGTTACAACATCTTAGGCAACAATCAGGCCTCCCAGGTCATTGGCCACTCAGAGCTTCCAGCGGAGCCCAAGTAGAAGTTGCTACATGCGGCCAGCAGTTTGCATACTATACAACTCCAAAGTGCCACTCTTAAGTATGGTGTCCCAGGAGTTGTGCATCTGGGTGACCCTGCCTAAGCACATAAAGATGTTAAACAAGTCCCTGTTAAGTGGTAAATATGAGTCAGGGAGATTAGCAAAGCCTGATAATACAGAGCACGATAAGTATCATTATGTGAAAATAGGTTTTATGGAGAAACGGATATTGGTAAATTATCCTAAGGATTTTGCTGGTTAAAAAATTGCATTTTGCTTGAATAATAATAGGATATGAAATTGCCAGAGGAATGCTATTAATGAATTGGGGTCCACATACTTTACTCAATTAAATTATATAAAAAGGCATGTTGAACATAATGAAGCATCATCTAATTAGAAGGTTCAAAAAGGTCTTTGAAAACCAGGGGTATCATGGAACCTTTGGCCTTAGGACACTGTCATTGCAAGTGTCCTTTCCGCCCAAAACCATCATTAGTTTTTGCCCTAAATTGCAGACATCTGGGTATTTTAGACATTTCTTTTCCTCCCATATAAGCAGAAGCAGGGTTTCTTTTCATTGTCTTTTTTTCTCTGCTGGTGCAGTGTGAATGGACATTAATCCTGTACAACCTCGTTATGTACATTGAACCTTGTATTGTTTATCTTCCTAGATTTTGTTTAATTTCTTATACATCACTCACCTTTTGAGATATCACTCTCAACTGAATCAATTTTTAATTTTTGTTTTTCCACTTCTTATTCTTTTATCACCCCAATCACTAAAGCCAGTAGCATTGAAACATATCTGTGTGGGCTTGCAAATGATGGGGTATGGTGAGTTTATGATATTGTCACAGAGATATCAATTCTTGAGTGGACAAGAAAAGTCATGAATACATACTAAGTATTTTTAGACAAGACATATATAACTAATCATGTTGTGGAAGATATGGCCCTTAGCCTTGAAAAGAAAGAAACCTTATATAGTGTTCTGGGGCTGAAGAGATAAAATTGTGCATATTCAAACTCTCTAATCTTCTGTCAATATAACTGACACTTAGTAAAATAACTGCCAAAGAGCCTGGATGAATATGTGCCCTGACCACCAGTGTCTGTAGTACTGCTGCATCAGAAGTCAAATTATAATCAGAAATTTAATTAGCAAACATGGAAACAGAAAATGTTAATATTCCTTACGTGAGGAAGAGTTAATCAGACCTGAGAACAAGGGCACCCTCCACTCTGGGGTGGATTTAGATGAACATTTCTAGTCGACGTTCTCTTTATCTGAGATTGCATTGCTGATCACTGATTACCTTTTATTCTGCTACATATATACTTCTTCAGTCAGTATGTATGATTCTGTCATACATAGCCAGGGACGCATTCTAATGCCATAAGAAATTTGTGCATTTTTAAAATTGTATATTGTGTATTTATTAATTTAGCACCTAGAGGACATTTTTACTTCCCTTATTTTAAAGTTCTTGGAGGTAGCACACTATGGTTGTAAGTAACTTTTTGGTTTTTGCTTGGGAACTAAAGGTAGCATAATATAATATATTAATACATTCAGCATCATGAAAAATATGTAAAATATTACATTTGAAATAATGTAGTGAAACTATCAAGGAGACACTTATTTACATGTGTAAATCTAGTTGCACAATAAAGGACATTCCTAAGTGACATCTGATTAATTTTGTTATTGCATTGTAATTCTATTGATATCTAAATATATACAGTTGTTTCTCTCACACATGGTCTACTGTATTATCTTTCTGATGATCTGAACATTCTTTAACTGTAATCATGGTTCTTTAATACATAGAAAAGTTTTATTTCTTTCAGCAAACAATCTCCTGGCCAGCTAAGTTCAGAGTTCCTGGCTCCCTTTACCTGCTTTGTCTCTGACAGCATCTCTGCTGCCAAACACTGGAATGTTCTACTGCTCTTCTCTCCATATGTCCCCCACAACTCTTTGTCTGCCATAGACCCCATGTCTCCTACATAAGAGGAGAAATTCCTTTCTCCATTTATTCTTTGACATTTAAAATCCTATTAAGCACACCAGAACAGGATTCAAAAACATGCATAAGAAAACTATCATCATGTAATCATGGAAACATTTCCAAGCAAATACAAACACACATAAAGAGAGAGAGAATAAACATTGACCAATTAATTATATGTGGGTTCAGGATTATGGGTTATATTTCATGCCTTTTTTCATTTTTTTCTGTATTTTCAGGTTATATATCATGAATACAGACTTATTTTTATATGGGAAGAAACAGGTGTTCTTTTTCTTTAAAGCATATGGATACATGAATGTGTGTGAATATGCATGTGTATGTGTGAATGAAGAAAGAGAGAGAGAGAATGAGATTTCCTCTCTATAGAAGTTTAGCTCAATTTAAGGCAGTAACTTTCATGAAGTGCTAGGCAAAGGATCTGGGTAAGAAAGACAATGACATGTCCTCTGCTTGTAGAATATCAGGGATCAAAGATTTTGAGAAGCTACACTCTCCTCTCCTCTTCTCTCCTCTAAGGCTATCAGCCTTTTCTTCCCCATGGATGTTCAGTACATACTCCCAAACATAAAAAGAATAAGAACTAATTTACATTTATAATATGACATATTTATTATACCATTAGCATTTTATTATAAAAATGAATTTATTTTCAATGTATGCCTTTAAAGGGTCTGCTGCTTTTTGAAGTATCATTATATTTATGACTTCAGGTTAAGTTGTGTGTCTGTTGCTTCTCAAAAAAAAATCTTTAATTATATAATTGAAATCAGTAGAAATCTAAAATTTACTGCCTACAACTTAAAGCATAGACATATTTATCTTTAATATCCCTGTGCATTAATGTGTACATTATTTAATTCTATATATTTAAATATAATTATGTTCAACTATTTAAAGTAAGGAATATTGATACTCTTAAATTTATAGTGATGATATTTTCTAAATAAAACTTAGGTATAAACAGTCTGACCAAAATGCAGGCAAAAAGACACACTATAGGGAACTGGACTCGCCTTAGGAAATCAAGAAATATGTAGCAATACATGACCTGTGAGTGGTGTGTCTGCAGGACGACCTTTCTTCACATAGCTATAGTTCTTCAGTGAAATACATTTTGTTCTCCATTCCAAATTAAGCAAGCTTAAAAAAAGCCATAATATAGCTTTTGATTTTACCACAGTGGTTTTCATTACTTCCAGAGCTAAAGCTCTCCAGGTTGTTTCTGTTAAATTGCTTGCTTTTAAACCTGTTTAATTAACAATTTGGATGTACTAGAGTGTGTCTGAAAGAAGGTATGATGTATACTATCCTACTGCATGGCCAGTCTATGTATGTCATCTCGCAAAGTAAAAACTCAGCCCAAAATTTGACCAGGTTTGATCACATAAATTAAAGAAAGAAAACAAAATAAAGTCTCCAGAATAAAGTCTCTGGTTTTAGATTTCTTAGGTTGAAATTCTTGCCCTATATATTACTAAGTTTATAATTTTCGTAATTTTATTTAGGCTCTGTGTTAGTTTATATATTTATTAAATGGAAATAATGCCAATTTTATATGGTTAATGTAAGAATTAGATGGCACAATTCATTTAAAATCAGGGCATAAGGCCTATAATAATTTTTTAAAAAAACACCCCAAACATGTTTATTATTATTTTTGCAGTGGTAATGGCACACAGTTTTGTATCCAGTAGCCAATCCAACATTGAACAGCAGGAAGACACTTTTAAAAAGTGAATATTTAAGAGTTTACATCTCTAAATGATTCCCATCTGAGTCATGTGATAAAAACTGTTACCACTTTTCTTAAAGGTTTAATTTGGAAAATTGGAATGAGAACAAATCCAACCACTAAATATTAAAGAGAAAAAAAAGATTCCAAGAAATGGAGTAGAAATGACTTTAGTTAGAATTCTTGCCTTAGCCAATAATTAGAACAAGATGTTTTGCCCCAATGACAGTGATTCAAAATATGTCCTTTTTTGCCCAGAATATTAAACATATTAGGATATGCATTTTACTTTAATGTGAATTTCTCCCTCCTTGTTTTCCAAGAATAGCGTGTCAGTGGTATTTTTATTTGATAGTGTATTGTACTAATGTTTGGTCAGAAATCATAAGGGACTGCTGTGAAGCATCTTTCCTGTTGTCCTTAACATTTATGGAGAGTGTATCTTGTGTACTTCTTGGACCCCAGCATCTATTTTTTTTTCCACTTTCCTTTATGAAAATTCACTACCGCTGTTAGAATCATGTTTCCTTGGTGAGGTGTGTGTCTTGTGACTGTGCTGTGGTGAATTTCGCCTTCTTTTGACCCCTCCCAATCAACGGATACCGACAGTGAAATTCCTACCCAGGCGGTGAGATGTTCATCTGAATTGAAGTTTGATGTTCACCCATCACTTCCCTGAAGGCACTGACAGCCTCAGACTTTCATCTGCCGGTTCACCCTTCCTCCTAGCAGACACAAGCAGATTAACATATCCCCAAGAGGCTGATGTCTTTAGTTGCTGAAGCCACTCAATTCTTATTACCTGACAGTGTTCTATAGTGAGACATTTATTTTCAAGTGCTACCTGCTAGGATATCTTCATGAGATACATGTGTCATTTTTGATGGGGGCCCCAAGGGGGACAACAGCTCCAGGCTTCTCAGGTTTGCCTGGAGCTGTCAAGATTTACCCAGTGTAAATCTTGGTGGTGGCTCTTCTCTCGCTTTAGATTCCAAGTTCAGACCCAGTTTACTCTATAAAAAGTAACGTAAACTACAGGAAGTGATGTAGCAGTAGTTGGGGGCAGTCACTGGGGAACTCAAACAATGTGAAATTTGTGGTCCTGAATGATACAAGGTGGCTGTCTACACAGACTTAAATCTCAGGATAATTGTCCTTCTTCATTTCTTTGTGACAAGAGTCCTGGCCTCAGCAGCAGAGCGTGTCACTCTGGCAACTTCTGCCACTTTGTTGTGGTGATTGTGAGTTGATGCTTGACACTGATGAGGTCTAATTTCCCAGTGGACTTTGGGAAGGGTCTGACAGTGGTGTGTATCACTGTTCTTGCATACAGGAGCTATTTATATCATTTTACTCTGTGTTCAGAGAGGATACTATGGGCAGAAGTTGCTATCTGTTTCTTCGTGTGTGTGTGTATGTGTGTGACTGTGTGATTGTGAATGCCTGTGTATCTAAAAATGTTGATATGCATTTTAAGTAATCTCTCTCTCTTGTTTTTTTTTTTTCAAGTCAGAGTCTTGCTCTGTTGCCCAGGCTGGAGAATAGTGGCACAGTTATAGCTCACTGCAAACTCGAATTCCTGGACTCAAGCAATCCTCTCACCTCAGCCTCCTGAGCAGCTAGGACTACAGGTATGCAACACCACACTTGGCTAATTTTGAATTTTTTGTAGAGATCGAGTCTCACTATGTTGTCTGATTGGCCTCAAACTCCTGACCTTAAGCAATCATCAGGACTCAGCCTCCCAAAACACTGGGACTACAGGTGTCAGACACAGTGCCTGGCCTAGTAGTCTCTTCTATCTTATCCCAAAAATATATATCATATTAGTATCTGGCAACAATGGGACAGGATAGGCCAAGAGGACTGGAATGGGGCGGGGAAATGAGCTAGCAGGTGAAAATCAGTTCTGTTGCTCTAAAGCACCTTCAGTTAACGGAGCATTTTTATTTGATTTGCTAACATTCCTATGAGACAAGACTAAGGATATTGTGATCAATTCCACATTTCAAATGAGGAAAATAAAAAATTATAGATATTTGGTCATGTATTCTAGAGATTTAATGAAACCTGGACATCAGCTTTCTCTGGTTTCAGTATTCATGGACTGAACCATGTTGCCCTCAGAGATCTTATAGTTCAGTGGGAAGATTAAATAACTGTGAAAATGTAAACAACAACAACAAAACAAAAAAAAACTATGCTGTTATAGGTGCAAGAGTAGAACTATGTAGAAGGTTTACTGGAAGAACAGAATAAAGAAGAAAGAGGTAATAATTCAACTGAGATTGGGGGAGGTGGTGATCAAGAAAGATTCAAATAACCAAATACTCATTTGGAAATTTCTTTGATCTAAAAGAGAACTGTTGGTATTCGACAAGCTTCATTAAACTATACTCCAACATAAAAAATTGCTTTGGTTAAAGACCAATGAAGAAGCTGTATTTAAAGTTATTGTAATAAACTTTGTGAAAGCTTTCCTATAATGATTGAGTGCAATTGTTGCAATGGATTGTGAGGCACTATGGTGGATTCTAACAAAAATGAGAATTTGCACATCCATTATGACTTTCAAGTATGATGAATTTTTAAATTACATAGAAATGGGGCAGTCAATTGAAAGAAGATTGCCAGGCAGCATTACAGATGTTCGTGGCTTAGGAATTTGATATAAGCAGTGAAGAAGCAGATTCCAGCCAGACAGAGGGTAAGGTGAGCTGGTGAATACTCCCTTATTTTTATGTTTGAAACATCTGACTACCCAGAGGAAAGCACTGAAGGTCCATAGATTTTAATACTGTGGTGACAGAAAAGCAATATTTTAATGTCCTTTTGGGTCTGATTCATCTGTAGTAGATGGGTAAGAAGTATGATCAAATGTAGCACAGCTGACACATTGCTTTTCAGGAGCCAGATCTTATTCAGAGGACCTTCTGAAGATCTCTGAGAGAAGTGCAGAATTCTATTCCTGGTGTATATTGTGTGGTTGCATCTGCCGACTCAATAGGGTTGCTCTCTATTTCCAAGACATCTGTTTTTATCAGGAGGTACTCCCTTCAGCAGGTGGAGAAACTACCAAATTGAAACTGATGGTGTAAACAGGTAGCAGTGTGGCAGGTCTTAGGAAGTGTTGATGGAGTATCTAAGAATCAGAGAGAGACCCTGTGATTTTTTTAATGTGATGTAAATATTGTTATGATCAGTGAGATTTAGACTAATAGCTTCAAAGTGAACGTCTTATCATAAGGCTCTGCAAACATCTGAAAGTCAATCACAAATCAGGTACTTATTATTCATGAAGTTAAAAACTTCATATATATAATTCCTTCAGCTACAATGGGGTTCTCCCAAAACTGAATCTCTCTGAGCTTTCCCTCTACTTATGTCCATCTGTCTCCCTGTCATCCAGGCTCAAAGGCTCAAAGCTTTCTGTTGCCCCTGCATTTTAAGAAAGTTGCACATGGGTTCTTTCTCCCTAACATGTTTTACATCTGAACCCGTTTCCCATTCCAATATCACCTCTGTTGTTCGGATCCTGAGCACCCTTCATTTGTGAGGCTATAATAGTCTTCTCTGTAAACTTCATGCCTCATTGCCTCTACTGTCAGCCTTTCATATAAACCAATATATGTGAGTTAACCTTCCTAACATGGACATTCATATGGCTTCATTTCTGTGCTTATAACAAACAAATTTTAAAAAGGCAAACAGAAAAATGAAAATTTCTACTGAAGACTGAATATAGTTTCAATCTTTTATGTTGGATTTTAGAACCTCAAAAAAAAAAAAAAAAGCCCCAAATACCATTCTAGCTTCGTTTTACAATAGTTTTTTATATGCCATAGACAATAGCACTAGCAAAGTACTCTTTCTGACGTTTACTTGGCTCTTACTCTTACACGATTTCCTCTTGTACTGTAGATTATCTTTGGGTCCAACTTTCACATGGACCAAAACATCGTATTAATAAATGCTCATATCAAGAACTGCCTATTCTAAGTGGCACTGGGAAATGGGAGAATTATTTTTGATATGGAATACGTTTTCATGATAAAGAGTTCAAGTCCTGATACTGCTACTTCCTAGCCATGTAACCTTGAACCAGCTTCTTTGCCTCTCTGTGCCTCTTTATATTACTGATCCATAAAACAGAGAAAACAAAAGTAGTTTTCTCATATTGTTGTGAGGACTAAGCTAGTTTGTATATGTAAAGTGCTTTGAATAATGCACATAGTAAGACAGATTAAGCATCATATTAGTATAATAAGGTTCTCTAGAGAGATAGAATAGAATATATACACACATATATATACACATACACACACATATAGACACTTGCCTTTATATATATAGACACTTGCCTTTATATATATATTGCCTTTATATATATATATAACTATATAAAATATATAGTTACATATATATATATATGGAGTTTATTAAGGAGTATTAACTCACATGATCACAAGGTCCAACAATAGGCTGTCTCCAAGCTGAGGTGCAAGGAAGCCTGTCCGAGTCCCAAAGATGAAGAACTTGGAGTTCGATGCTCAAGAGCAGGAAGCATCCAGCACAGGAGAAAGATGTGGGCTGGGAGGCTAAGCCAGTCTAGTCTTCGTGTTCTTCTGCCTGCTTCTATCCTAGCCACACTGACAGTTGATTAGATTGTGCATTCCAGATTAAGGGTGGGTCTGTCTTTCCCAGCCCACTGACTCAAATGTTAATCTTCTTTGGCAACACCCTCACAGACACACCCAGGATCAGTAATTTGCATCCTTCAATCCAATTAAGTTGACACTCAGTATTAACCATCACGGTTAGCATAATGATTACTGTAGCACTGGAGCAGTTTCCAAATTTTATTTGGGATACTTCATGGATAACCATTTATTCCTTTTTAAACACCATGCTCTTCCTTACAGATGAAAGTGAAGGGATAAGCAAAAATTAAAATAATGCATAGCATGACCATTACTATTGTCATAATTTTTAACTAAATTTTTTGAAACTACTGCTGGATATAGTGATTCATGCCTGTAATTTCAGCACTTTGGGAGGCTGAGGCAGGAAGATTACTAGAGCCCAGGAGTTCGAGGCCAGCCTGGGCAACATAGTGAGACACAGTCTCTATAAAAAAAAAAATTAACAACAAAAAAAGCCAGTTGTGCCGGCATGTTCCTGTAGTCCGAGCTGTTTGGGAGATTGAGGTGAGAGGATCGCTTGAGCCAAGGAAGTCAAGGCTTCAGTGAGCTGGGATCATGCCACTGCACTCCAGCCTGGACTACAGAATGAGACCCTGTCTCAAGGGGAAAAAAAGTTAAAAAAAAAAAAAGAAAGAAAAAAAGAAAGAAGGAAGGAAAGGAAAAGAAGAAAGGAAAGATAGAAAGAAGGAAGGATGGAAGGAAGGATGGAAGGAAGAAAGGAAGGAAGGAAAAGAAAGAAAGAAAGAAAGGAAGGAAGGAAGGAAGGAAAGAAAAAGAAAGAGAAAGAAAGAAATAGGGAGAGAGAAAAAAGAGAGAGAAAGAAAAAAAGAAAGAAAGAGAGAGAGAGAAATAAAGAAGGAAAGAGAGAGAGAGAAAGAAAAAGAAAGAAGGAAATTTTATGAGCTCTAGTTGTCCCAGCTCTTATTCAGGATTTGGAATGTGAGTAAATGATAGGATCTGACTTAAATTAGTTGGTTCATCCATTCATACAAGCATTTATTAAACTTGCATTGCATACTATATTAGTTTTCTATTGTTGCTTTAGCAAACTGCCACAAATTGAGTTGCTTAAGACAACACAAATTTACTGTCTTACGGTTCTGGGGATCAGAAGTCTGCAGTCGGTCTTAGGGTTAAAATTAAGATGTCAGCAAGACTGCATTAATTTTAAAGGCTCTAGAGAAGAACATGTTTCCTTGCCTTTTCCAGCTTCTAGAAGCTGCCCATTTACCTTGGTTTATGGAAAGCCAAAGCCAGCAATGACTGATTTGAGTCCTTCTCATATCATATCACTCTGACATGACTCTTCTGTTCCCCTCTTCTATATATAAAGAACCCTTGTGATTGTTTTGGATAATACAGGATAATCTCCTTATTTTATGATCAGCTGATTGGCAATGTTAATTTCATGTGCAACCTTAATTTCCATTTTCTACGAACAGATTGTAAGGATTAAAATATCCACATCTTTGGGTAGCCATTATTCTGCCTATCACACATAATTACTAGAAATCCTGCTTTTATAATGAGTGAAAAACTAGAAGAGAGAGAGAAGACCATGGTGCAATCATATTCTAAAGTAGAAGAAAACTGAAGAATCTGGAAAATCCTCTCAATTTGCAGGATATTTCTCTCCCTTTGATGGATATAGTCTTCAGTTTATTTCTTATGCTGAATGGTTTTGTAGATCTCCACTCCATGTCTAATATTATGAATACTCAGCAAATAAATATAACTTCACAGAGCGTCCAATGCACACTCGGGATATCCCAGATGTTAGTGTAGATGAAAGAGAAAATAGGAACTATTATGATTTGAGGGAGAAAAGAACAGCATCTGAATCACAGAAGCCAGAGAAGTATAGAAAGACTAAATGTTACAGGATGAAAACTGATATTAATCAAAAGCTACAATGTAATATGTATACAGAAAATATTATTTTTAGCCTTTAATTTTCTCCCTTTCAATAATGTTATAAGAAATTGTAGAATATTTTTATCCACATATTATGCTTCTGTCCTCTTTTTTTTTTCTCTTCCCAGATATGACTGAATGCTTCAGTTTCCACAGCATACCCTATTAAAAATTTCCTTGGAAAAAGTACAGTGTATTCAGAAACTTTCAGACACATCTGCTGCCTATGAAATGAGGATAGCAGTATTTGTATCTCTCTTCTCTTTAGAAGACATGAGGATGGATGGCAAAAATCACTTGTAAAATACTTTAGATGTCTTGGAAAAGAAGCCCATCGAAATGAAAATTATTGTCATCGGAAGAGTCACAACAGTCTTCCAACTGTCATTGTTAGAGTGGAAAACGGTGATTCATTCTACTTTCCTTCTCCTTTGTCCCAGGGGATGAAAATCAGTTTATTAGTTCCTTAGTGTAACTGACAGTCTCTCCTTTATAAAACCCATTTCCAATTCACATTTCCACTGAAATTTTAATCCAGCGAATTCTATTTTCTCCCTGTATTGCCAATTCAAAGACATTTTTAAGATGACTGTGGTCACTGCCTTCTAGTTCTCCTTCAGGAGGTAGGATTACTTTAAGAAAAGGCTGAGCAGAGCCTTCTTGTGGACATATCAGTCCTGTGCCTTTTTAGAAATAAAGGAAGAAGGGTCCTGATCTGGATATTTAGAGTACTTATGGTCCCCAAAACACCCATCCATATTAGGGCTAGGCAGAGAGAAGGAGTATCATCCTATTTGAGGTATGCCCATCTCTCAGTCACTAATTCATCATTGGTATAGATTAATTCCAAATATTAGAGTCGTCAATGTGAGAAGGAGGTATTAAGCTGCTTGTTAAAACAAAAAATTGTCACTAAGGAAAGTCATACCTTTAATGCTAGCATGGTGCCTTTAGGGAGAGAAACAATTGCCCAGCATAATGGTTAGGAGTTGCCTCACACATTTTCATACAGTTCACTGTGACATGGGATAACATCTAAAGTTCTCTGAGATTTCAGATGATTCAGAAGTATCTGAGAGCAAGCCACCAAGCCTGGAAAGTTCTCAGTGTTAGAGAATGATATGTGGGCCTGGGGTCTGGAAAGTAGAGAGGAACAGAGACATTTCATGTGCAAGCGATCAAAATAGAGGCAGAGAACGAATACGGATCTCTCATTTCTAAAATGAAGAATCACAGTATGCACCTCATTTCGATGGTGTGAAAATAAAAAGAATTAACATGGAAATTATTTATAACAGTAACTGAAACATAATAGATGTTCAGTAAACATCAGTTAATAGTATAATTTTAATCTGTTAATTGATATTGCTGTTGTATTCTTACATCTCAGAAGAACTCAACATCGAAAATATCATACTTCAGTGATAATTCTCTTCCAACCAGTGCCCTCAGAGCTTCTCTCCTTCCAAGAGAGAAGGGAAGGAGAAGAGAGAAGGAGGAAACTTTCTGTAATCCATGAGATTTTACCTTGGAGAAACTACTATTAAACAGAAATGCCTGTAAACCCAGCTACTTGGGAGGGTGAGGCAGGAGAATCCCTTGAACCTGGGAGGCAGAGGTTGCAGTGAGCCTAGATGGCACCACTCCAGACTCTGTCTCAAAAACCACAAGAAAAACAAAAACAAACGAACAAACAACAGATATGACTCAGTTTACTGTAAATTGATAAGATTATATTTTCTGTCATTAGCAGAATCGTTGGCTTGGATAGTTTTATTCCACTTTTGTAAACCTTACTATTATTTTTGCCAAGGTAGTCCTTATTGAATGTTTATTGTTATTATTCCTTATTTACTATTATTATTAGATGTCCAAAATTTTATACTTAATTTCCTTGTGGAAATGACCCCTATTGAATATCAGTTTCCTGGCACATAGTGACCTGCATGAAGAAAGGAAAGAAGGAAGGAGGGAGAAATAGAGAGAAGGAATGATGGAAGACAGATGGAAAAAAAAAAAAAAGCAGTACCTAATGATATATTACTTCACCTGGAAACTATATACTGGTATAAATACTGAGAATACTAAATATTTGGACGTTGCAGTATGTGGTATACGCTTTTCACTCACAATTGGAAAACCAAAGTGAACTGCTCAAGCTCTCACAGCTAGTTAGAAGCAGAAACATGACTTCAATTCTGGCCTCTTTGAGGGCAAGACCCATGCTACTCAACATGATGTTATACAACATAATGTTCTCCACCAATTCCACTAGTAATAGTTGATGTAACCCCACACATTTTCTCACTTCAAAGGCACAGCAAAGATTTGAGGAGACATTTGAATGGGTGCTCTTGTGAACTGCTCAATACTATGAAAAAGTTATCCACTGTTTCAGCTTCCACATTATGTGTGATATTCTTAATTTGGTAAAAACTATTCATTTCAGTCAGTCAAATGCATCATTATTTCCTATTATGGTCTGCATTTTTTCTGTTTTGTATGAGAAATCTTTCTCCACTCCATGGTCATAATGATATTCTCCTCCACTTTCTTTCCATAATGTGTAATTTTACTCTTAAAAGTTTAAATCTTTTTAAAGATCTTTTAAAAATCTTTTAAATACCCAACCGTCTTTATGTTGTGGGAAAGACAGGTTATGTTGCCCCCACAAGGAATAAATTTTTTCCAATGCCATTTATGAAATGATTCATCTTTTACACATCGATTTTGACGTGACTTAACCTATGCACTAATATTAATGTTATCCATACTTCTTAAATTTGCTCTGCTGATTCATTTACAAGTTCCCCTAAGGATTTAAACACTTCACTATCTGAATATTGAAGTCAATTCCCACACCCTCACTTTCTGCTTTTCTGTTTCTGAATTGTCTTCATCCTATTTAATTCTGTCTTATATGTTTTAGAATAAACTTGTCAAGTGCTCTTAGTTTCAGTCATGCTAGAGGAATTGCATTGAATTTGTATATGGATTTGGGTAGAATTAATATCTCAATATATTTATTCCATTTAATTTTTTGGTCCAGTCTTCCTTATGTTCTTCAATAGTGTTAACATGTTAGGCCTAAAGTTATTTTACATTTCACTAGGGTTAAATTCTAGATACATTATAAATTTTTGATCATAGATGATTTTTTAATATATAGATTATTGTGAGTAACATACAGAAATCTTGCTAAATTTTCTAGTTAGAATTCCCCTTCTGATTACGATTTTGTTGAGTTTTCTAGGTACACAGTTATTTTATTTGAATATATACTTTTTTCTTTCTTTGCAACCATTACATATTTTATTTCCTTTGCGTGTCCTATAATGTTGCACAGGATCTATATTGAATAGTGGCATTGATAGCAGGTATCCTATTTTAAAGCAACTTTTAAAATAATCACATCTTTTAGATGTCTTCATCAATTCTATTCGGGAAAGTTTATGTTAGATATTTTACTAATACTAAGGAGGTTTTATTCTGCTCCCATTGTGTCTGGAGTTGGTTCCTTCTGCTGGGTTCTTGGTCTCCCTGACTTCAAGAATGAAGCGGCAGACCTTTGAGGTGAGTGTTAACAGCTTTTAAAGGTGGCACAGACCCAAAGAGTGAGAAGCAGCACGATTTACTGTGAAGAACAAAAGAGCAAAGTTTCCAGAGCAAGGAAGGGGACCCCAGCAGCTTGAGGCTGCTGCCTGGGGTGGCCAGCTTTTATTCCCTTATTTGTCCCCACCCATGTCCTGCGGATTGGTCGACTTTACAGAGTGCTGATTGGTCCATTTTACAGAGTGCTGATTGTTCCATTTTACAAACCTCTAGCTAGCCACAGTGCGCTGATTGGTGCGTTTTACAATCCCTAGCCACAGAGTGCTGATTGGTGTGTTTTACAATCCCTAGCTACAGAGTGCTGATTGGTGCATTCTTACAATCCTCTTGTAAGACAACAAAGTTCTCCAAGTCCCCACCTGACCCATAAGTCCAGCTGGCTTCACCTCTCACT
The DNA here is from genome assembly GCF_049350105.2 of Macaca mulatta. Classification (NCBI taxonomy): domain Eukaryota; kingdom Metazoa; phylum Chordata; class Mammalia; order Primates; family Cercopithecidae; genus Macaca; species Macaca mulatta. The sequence continues at coordinate 51,836,395 of NC_133423.1, read as the reverse complement.
ATTAAACATCACAAGTGATGTTAGAATCTATCACATGCTTTTTTGTGACTCCTAACAAGATTATTTTTTCCCTCATCTATGATCTTTATATTCTTGGAATATCCCTTATTTTATTTTTTATAATGATGTACCATTGTTAAGTACTTTTTATGAAACTTGGTTACCTAGCATTTCATTTAGAAATGTATGTCTATATACATAAGCAAGAAAATCTTGCCTTTTTATTCTATCCTTAGTCCTTTCTTTGAATCAATGTTAAATTAGATGCCTCCCCCCCAAAAAATGTGTATGAAATGGGCTATTTTTCCTTGAAGGTTTGGTAAATCTTACCATTAAGACCAAGATTTCTAACACCTTTTAGGTGAGGTAGACTTTTTCTTACCTTTCCGATTTCTTTTAAACAAGAATTGATCTCATTAAATGTTCTCTCCCTTGAGAAAATTATGACATAGTATATTTTTCAGAAACTGATTAATATTTTCTAGATTATTACACTTATAGGCCTATGGCTTATTCTTCACCAATTTTCTAAGAAGAAATTCAATCTCCGGTCTTCTTCAAAATAATTTATCAGTTTACTTTAGCTAAACCAGATATTTCTCCTTCTCTACCATCCACAATATTTCTAAATATGATATAGACTATGTGGCATAATTGATCATTTCATTTTATGCAAAATATGATTTTAAAAATAGGTCAATTAGTAGAAGATTGCATCAACTGCAGATAGACCTCTAAAAAAGCAGTTTCATATTTTCTGCTACTTCAAAACTAAGATTTTAAGGATCTACATATAGGTGAACTACTTGAATTATTGACACTTACCTCAGTGTTTCTATATACACCTTCCTCTTACAGTTTCCTTACCTTTTCTCGTTTGGTTGAAGTTTTTCGTTGTCGTTGTATGTTTGCTTGCTTTTCTCTACTCTTGCTTAAAAATCTCTTAACAAAAACTTTTGTTATTTCCCAAATATTCTTCTGGTTTCATCATGTCTGTGCTTCTGGCAGGCTGCAAATTGCCTGGCTGTATCTGAAGGCTTTTTTTCTGGAACTCTGGAGGCAACTTGTGTCTGGCCAGAAGTGCCCAAAAATTAACCCCCTCACCAGCAACCTTCAACCAATGACTCTTTGTAGTAGGTGTAAACATAACCTAGCTCCATTTTATTTTGGGTGAGACAATTCTGGAACATATTTTCCTGAGTTTCCCACCAGAACTATGGTCTGGTCACTTCCTGAATTTACCAAGTTTTTTTCCATATATCATTTTCCACTCTGGCACCTTCCAAATAAACTTTGTGTACTTGAATTCTTATTCAGGGCTCATATCTGGAAAAATCCAACCTAATACAAGGATCAACTTCCTATGTCTAAATATTCAAGACCAATATAACTTTTAGAGTCAAAATAAAAATACATATTTTTCTTCAAGCTTTTTTACTCTCATCTAAATCACTTTAGAATCTCCTTTCAGATTCCCTGAAGTACAGCTTGCTTTTACTGCATAATTTATTATGTTATAATAATAATCCTTATGTGAATTATATAATGCTGTATGTTTTGTCAGAGTGCTTTGAGCTATAGAATCTATTAACCCATATCTTTTGACTTATTATTTTTTCAGTACATAGGCTCTATTTATCCACTGATGTTTTAAGGTCCTTGATAGCAAGCAAATATAGAAAGAACCGTGCTATACCCTGATGGCTGACCACTGAATATGGAAAAGAATCAATTCAAATGAAATTAAACTATATTTGTTGCACAACAACAATTAAGGAACATAATTTTATTATAAAATCCCTATAAGAAAGTTACATACCATTACTCTTTTCAACTCCAGAGCATATTTTGTCCCCACATATCATGTTTCTCTTTGCCAGAATTTGTTATATTTTTAGTTTTTGCACATATTTTTAGAGACAGAAAAAAAAAATAAATATCAAGGATAAAAGGTGGTTCTTATATGTAACTTTTGTGAGGGAGACTTAATATTTACCTTTGTGGCTCATCTAATTTTCGGTTCTGTAAATGCTTTCTTTCTGCCCACAAGTCTTACCTTTGTCACTCCAAAATTCCTTGACTCCTAGTAATCTTATTCTAAACCATCTAATTAGCCAAGACCTGTGTGTGGTAAAAAATAAGGAATTTGGCAATTCAAGGAATAATTGCTAATGATATAGAGAGAGAGGTTAATAATGGAAGGAGCATGGAGTTCATAGTATGGCAAAAAACTGAGTTGTTAGATGGTAAAATTGGAAAGAATATCTAATGTATTTTATGTCCCTTACTGCCTCTCTTGTCAACAGATGACAAACTGGACATGAACATCTGTATTAGTCTGCTTCCATGCTGCTAATAAAGACATACCTGAGACTGAGTAATTTATAAAGGAAAGAGGTTTAATGGCTCTTAAAGCCAATGGCTGGGAAGGTCTCACAATCATGGTCAAAGGTGAATGAGGAGCAAAGTCACATCTTACATAGCAGCAAGCAAGAGAGCATATGCAGGGAAATTTTCCTTTATAAAACCATCAGATCTCATGAGACTCATTCACTATCATGAGAACAGCACAGGAAAAACCCACCCCCATGATTCAGTTACCTCCTACCACATCTCTCCTACAACACATGGGGATTTTTACAATTCGAGTCAAGATTCGGGTGAGGACACAGAGCCAAACCATATCAACATCTGTGTCTCAGTATAAGAATGCATTTCAAGTTAGTAAAGATTAAGCACTTAACCTGCAAGTGTTTCTTTTATAGAGAATGACAAAAAAAAAAAAAAAAAAAAAAAGGAACACAATTAGTAAAATCAATTACTTTTGCAGGTAGAAATGTTGAAATTATTAATTCTGGGCAAGAACTACCTCACTTTGCAAATTTCTCTTTTTCCGTCAAGTAAACCTGATGGCTAATGTTGCAACATTGTGAATCATATGTGAAGATAGTATTGTGGCTGTCAAAATACCATTGGACATGGGGTAATATAACAATGTGTTGAATATTAAAGATCTAGAAGCTACTCTGAATCTAGTTCCCAATAACCAGTCCCATGAGACATCCAATCCTTCAGTTGAACCAGTTAAAAAAAAATGAAGAATGTCAACAGTAGTAATATTGAGATGCATCAACTGTAAAGTGTTCTGGTAAACATAATGACAGTCACAGCGCTAATAACACTTTGCAATTAAATAGCACTTACCTTCCTAGGAGTTCAAAGTGCTTCCCAATACAATATTGTACAACCTTGTGATGTGAAGAGGGAAAAAGCTTCCTCAAAATCCCTGGAGAAAGAAAAGCATTTTATGCCAGTAGATATGACTTCCTATCAAAAATGACAAGAAATTCTACAGTGGTCAGACTCACGGCCCATTTAGCAAAGATTTGCCTCAAACAGAGAGAGCAGGGAGTAAAATGTAAAGATATTTGGTTGTCCCTAGTTATCTTAGCTTCAAAGCTTCCAGCAATCTATTGGTGGGTCTGCACTAAGTTCCTGAGTAATCAAGTCTGCTTTTCTGTCATTGTTTTTTATATTTAAAATAAAGATAGTACACACTATGTATGTGTGTAGGTACCATGGTTCGGTTGAAGAATTCATTTGTCTCTGTTTTAAATTGGCTTATCATTCCTCTTTTAGGACATTTATGTATATAGGGTATATGTTATTCACAAGGCTTTCAATTTTACAAAATAATGTCACTTAGCTCCACTCTTGCAAGAACACTACAAATCTCTGCCTTGCCAACCTCACTAGGGTGTTTCATCAAATACCACTTATGATTGAAAGCACTTTGAAAAGTATAGAGTATTAGATAAATGAGAGTTATTGTTATTAACTTAATGTTTCTTTATCACCCATTATAGAGTCATCATCCATGAATTTGTTGTACAGATGGGATAATAAACCAGAGATTGGTGGCATTGGAAAAGAAAAAAAATTTCCAAAATGAAAGCCCTCTATAAATTGACTCTTCCCTGAAATATTTCTATTTCTCTTGAAAAATCTCTCCTATCTCACTGTGTGTGAACTTTTCACTATGTAAATTCACACCCAGCTGAGGCTTTTATGTTCACTAATGGGGATGAAGTGGACCCAACTCTGGTGGAAGATAATTTGCCTCACCAGTGTCATAATGGGTACTTCTAATTTAAATCTTGAAATAACAATTCTGGTTTCTATTCTGGCTTTATTATTATCTACCCATGTGGTTCAGCAAGTCATTAAACCTTTCAGGTAACTTGATGACCTCTTCCAGAAAATAGAATTATTAACACCATAAAAGACTGTTATGATAAATAAATAAACTGTGAAAACAGTTGACTGAATAGAAATAATTAGGGACAAATACCTGATGGTTCTCTTGATTTTCAGGTTGTTTGCTAACCAACACTTGTGTAGATTTGCTATGTTGAAACCAAACAGCTAGCTTACTTAATTATATCTAGGTCTAATACAGGCATGGCTAGAGTTAAGTGGGCAATTTCAAAAGCAATCCTAGGTAGCATTTTAGAATGGTATACAGTGTTTTAAGTACTCATTATCCCTGAGTGTTTGCCTGGATCTATACGACGCAAATATTTCATAGCAGTAGAAAATATATACGGAAGAATTGTGAAAGTAATTTTAATCTGTAAGGGGGTTGGTCTGGGTAAGTTATTTTCATAATGTTTATAAACCAGCATACACCTTTGATTAACAGCCCATATGGATTTTCATGCTTGGAAAACGACCATCCACAGGAAAATGTAACCATTATGTTTATTTCATTAGTATTGTTTGACTAACTACTGAGTTCTATAAATATGAGCACTTCAGACTAATTGTTTGTGTGTGTACAGTCCTGCCAAACTCATTGATGTTCTCTTCTCTTTGCTGTGTTCTTCTGGACGAATGATCTTTAAGAAAATACTGTCTCTGTAATTTCCTTTCCTTTGGATGCTTTAGCTGTTAGAGGGTTAAAAAAATGATTACGTTGCTAACTTGACACAACTCAACAAGGTAACTTTGGGATGCTTCCGCTTAGTGGAGACTTTAAAAGCTTTGGAAATGCTCTTAAAGTTATATGGATTTTTTTTTTCCTTTTTTATAGTCAGTCAAAAATTATATTTTAAAACTCTACAGTTCAAGGGGAAAAGCAATTATCAAAATGCAATAAACTTCTAAGTAAAGTACAAATTGCTTCTGTGGCCTTAACTGTCAAAATAGAGAGCTTCTGGTAATGTGTTTCATGAGCCAATCAGCCGGATTCTTCCCACACATTCTGACACCCAGGGGAGGGGAAGAGGTCATCATAGAACTCCAAGAAGATGCTCATGGAAGAACCAGACTTGAGAAAGTGGTGAGAAGTTAACATTTGGCTTTTTTTAAGAAGTCTTTTTTCTGACAGCTTTTCCTCTTGGTTACTTCTTTCCTAACACCAAGGCTGATTCTCACGCACTGACAGGAGGGAGGAAGCAGGAAAAGTAGCTGTTTTCACGGTGCGAGATGAGAATCCTGGTGCCTTGTACATTGTTGAAAAGTAATAAATATCTATCTGTTGGTTGATCACTTCTCTTACTTCATTTATATTCTGCACCACACTACAGAACATTTAGGGCCCTGGAGGCATAGAATTGGGGATTTAGAAAGGATTTTAGCTGACATCTAATCCAACTTCAGACAAGAGAAGGAGTCCTTTCTGCAATATCCCAGGCTGACTGTCATCTCTCTTCCCTTTGAATCCTTTCAGTGTGGCAGAAGAAACTACTTCTGAGGCAACCTATTTCATTGTTGGATAGCTGTATGTTTAAAAAGTTTAAATAAAACCGTCCTCCTTTTAAATTCTACCCAGGTTCCTAGATCTGCCTTCTGGTGCAAAACAGACTTCCAGGGACTGAGGTCGAATGAAAAATGATCTTCAGAAACAGGCTGTCATATGTTGGGTCAGAGCTCTACCCCTTACCATCTACAGTATGTTGTGTGGCAAATATTTTTACTCTTCACATCAGTTTTAGAGGTTTTTTAGTTTTTTCATATAGAAATTGGTGATAGAATACTTAGCTCACCAAGTTCACAGGTCGTTGAGAAGTTTACATGTGATAAACTGCAAAATGCCTCAGAGATGACACAGAAATGACATTCTCTTCCACTTCCAAGATTCTAGTATTGGCCCTTAAAATAGTTCATTCATCATAGTAATTTTATTAGATATTCTTGTGTTATATTTTTCGAAGCCAAAGTATCAATCTGTCTTATCTGTCACAGTACCTATAATATCACCCTCAAAGTCCCATATGCTGTAAAACTTCGTTGGTTCATGAATTTCCCAATATGAAAATCCCCTTGGAGGAGTAATACAAAAACTTTCATCACTCCCAAAAAAAAGGTGACTTCAGAACAATAGAAAACTAAGTTGTAGAAAAAAAGAACCAGAATATCTGACAGATGTTTGTTTTGAGTATGGGAGGAAAGAAAAGAAGTGGGTCTATAGGCCATAGTGAGTTGGATTATACAGGGAAATCAGCAGGAAAAGAAGATAATTTTATTTCCTTTGATTTTGTGAAGATTTGGAACTAAGTTATCAATCTGTATATTTTCTGGTCCTTAGAGCTAATTACCTTAGACTCAAGTCTCCAATACCTACCTATCAAACCCAAGCACACACACCCCTATACACACATACAGGTAGTTAATGTACCATCTACTAAAGGTTATATGGCAGATACCTAAATTACTAAAACTGGATATTAAACACCCTCTTCTTAAACATCCTTCACCAACCAGTTGAGTTACCATTCTTATTTCTGTAGTTCAACTTTCGATAATTTTTATTGGGGGGTGTGTGTGTGTGTGTGTGTGTGTGTGTGTGTGTGTTTCCACCACCCACCTACCTCCATTCCTCCAGCCCTGGACTCTTCTCTCTTCTACCATCTCATCTCATTTTCCTGCTTCTCCTTTCTGTGCAATTTTTTTTTTTTCCTCATCACTAGCGTTTTCTTTTCTTTTCTTTTTTTTTTTTTTTGAGACGGAGTCTCGCTCTGTCGCCCAGGCTGGAGTGCAATGGCGATCTCCACTCGCTGCAAGCTCCGCCCCCCCAGGTTCACGCCATTCTCCTGCCTCAGCTTCCCATGTACTGGGACTATAGGCAGCCACCACGGCGCCCGGCTAATTTTTTGTATTTTTAGTAGAGATGGTCTAGTGTTTTCAAATCAGTCCCTCTTCCTTGATTATGCAGAGCTGTTTAGCTTTCTACTTTTCGAATTCTTTGCCATGTCTAGTGTCTAGTATGTGTGTGTATACACATATGTATATATGTACATATGTGCACATGTATCTGTGTATATATGTACATATGTATATGTATATACACACACACATACATATGTATCTGAAAGTTTATTAACACACTACATGTAATAAAGGGGTTACCTACTCTAGATCTCACCAGTCAGGCTCACAAATGTGCTAGAAAAATGCTTTGACATTTCACTTTCTCCTTCCTCTACAAAAATAGCTTGTCATTTTGCCCAACCCATGTCAAGATCTAGGAAATGCAATTCCATTCTGTGCCTAGAAGAATAACAGTAGCAGTAACTATCACACTTAGCAAAGATGATACAGCTGAGTCATGATTCAGATTCACATTTCTCTCCGTGGGCTCCAAGCACCCTAGCACACTACCCCTCTACAGGAGAAAAAGACCTTAGCTCAACCTCTGACTCACTATAATAGACATGGGCAAATCCTGGAGCAATTTACCAACCTAATTATGCTTAACAATAATCTGAGAAGTTTCGAAAAATGGAATTCTCAGGCCATCCACCCCAGAGAGCATGATTCAGTATGGAAAAGTAGGGCTTTTTCAAAAAGCCACCTTGATCTATAGCTAGCTTTGGAAAACACTGATTTAATGAGCCTGAAGCAATTTTTTTTTCTCATCTGTAAAAATGAGGTTAGAGTTACAGAACCTTGAGTGATCAAACCTGGAGTCCTTATAAAAAATAGAGTCTATTGGATCTTTTTCTTACAAAATCGGATTCAGTATGTTTTTGTGTCTTGGCACTCAAAAGTGTGGCGAATGAACTAGTAGCTTCACCTAACAGTGAAATGGAGAAGTAACTTCAAACTCCGAGGAACTCAGAAAACTTTGGGGATTGTTGTGATTAAGAAGCTTGGGGACCTCAACTAGGTAATCTTTCATTTTATTTTAGTTGCTGAATTATATAATCAGATGTTTTTCGAGACTATCGAATTGCAAACTACTTAAAGGCAGGAATAGATATTATCTACAATTGTTTGCATGTTTATACACATGTTTATACACAATGAGTACTATAGATCATCAATAGAAAATAAGAGCTTATTAAGGGGAATGGGAATAGGGATTATGAAGACAATGTTGATAGGATTTTGTCAACCTAGTACACTTTTTAAATATAAATAATATTAATAAGGCAGATATGGAAAGGCAAGTGTGGTTAATCTGTCTCAGGAGAAAGTAAATCACATCTGGAAACAGATTGCACTTTTTATTCCCATTTGTTTCTCCCCATAGTGCCAAACAATGTGTTTATCTATAGTGACTATTAAATAAATATTTCTGAATTGGTCTTGATTGAAAGAGAGAATTAAGGTAAGGAAAGAATCCATCATGCTATGGGCATTTTGCTTATTGGGGGTATTTTGCATTACTTTGGATTGTTGCTTTTCAAATATAAATCAACATTCAGTCTCAGATATTTCTCACAGAGTGAAGGAGATGTAAAAAAAAGCAAAAACAATAAAAAAACTTAAACTTTTGTTTACATCAGAAGATTAAACAGGCACAGTGTTAGAATATTCAATGGAGGAGCCATGATAGATAAGTTGTCAAAGAGAACTTCAGAAACCACTCAATGATTAAAAAAAAAAAAAAAAAAAAAAAAGATAAATAAATATACAGCCTTATCTTCAGATGTGAAGTCTCTTGCAACTTCACTTTTAAATATGTATGACTAAAGCCTTACTGCTTTATCCTAGTCTTCAAACTGCAGTAAAGGAAGATCTTTTACAGGGAGTTGGTAAACCAGCGCACTGAGAATGAAAATGAAGTCAAGACTTATAGATGTGTGTGTGTGTCAGGGGGTGGTGTATGTGTTAGGGGAGTGATGGAGGATACTGAGCTTAAAAGCAGCCTGTCTTTCATGGGAGGATTTCCGTGTTCCTTTGTAGTCCTAATGTGTTACGATTCAGTGTCAAAAATCTTACTCATCTTCAAGTAGCCAGAGGAAGGAAAACACCTACTATCTGACCAGAACTTCTTATTATCCAAATACTTAGAATTGTTTTGGAAAAAGTGGAAAAGCTAGATGTTTGAAGGGCTTTATTTTATTCTTGTTTGAATGTTTGCTGTAAGCTAGACAAAGAACAGCAGAGCTAACTAAAAGTGAAAGGATTAAAAATTATTTCAACACTTGTTGCTCCAGTGTTATTATATTCAGGGCCAATTTTAAGTTTTTAAAGTGAGCAATGTGAAGAGCAGTTTATGTGCAAAACTGATATTTGCCCCCCTTCACAAAGCCTCTAAGCTGCAAAATTGAACATTTCTATGAAAATCACATTTTTCAGCATAGTGATGCCGTTATGAAGGACAGGGCAATTGAGTGCACTGAAAAAAGTTAATATGTTCTACTGACACTGCACTGAGAGGCCAAGTTGATCGAATTCTTTTAACCCCAAATTTAGCACCTTCTTTCTATATACCTAGAGATACCTTCTATCACAAGGAGGTTTAAAAAGGCACAAGTCACTACACATATCTTCATGTGAACTAGTATGCATTTTGGTAAGAAATGCTTTTGCCCTGTCCTCATCTTCCTTTTTTTAAACCACTTTTTAAAGGTATGATTGACATTTAAGAAGCTATAAATATTTAATGTATACATCTTGATGAGTTTGGTAATATGCATACACCTGTGAAACTATTCTGCCACCAAGGTCATACACATTTATCCCCTCCCTAAGATTTTATTGACCCCTTTATTATTATTACTATTATTATTTGTGTGTGATAAGAACAGTTAACATATGATCTACCCTATTAGCAAATTTTAAGTATACAATACAGTATTGCTAACTATAGACAGGCACTATGCTGTCTAATAAATATTCACAACTTACTTATCTTGCATAACAAAAAGTTTGTATCTATTGACCATCACCTCCTCTTTTTCCCCTGTCATCAGCCTGAGAAACCACCATTCTATTCTCTGCTTCTGTAAGCTTGACTATTTTGGATTCCACATATAAGTGCATGATTATATAGTATTTCTCTTTCTTTTTTTTTCTCTTTCTATATCTGGATTATTTGGCTTAACATAATGCTCTCTAGGTCCATCCATGTTGTCACAAATGACAGTATTTCCTTCTTTATTAAGACTGAATAATATTCCATTTAAAGTGTGTATCACAATTTCCAACAATCTTACTTCTGGATGTATATCTGAAGAAATCAATATCAAATTTCAAAGAGATATCTACATTCTTATGTTTATTGTAACATTAGTCATCATAATAGCCGAGTTATGAAAACAGTCTCTACTTCTTATTCTAGACCAAAGACTACCTCAAGTGAAGTTAGCAGCTCTGAACACCTGGACAGAATAAAAGAATCTAACCACAAAATAATTTTTCAAAAATTGTTTTGAATCAGTTAATTTGACCTCAAACAGTGTAATCTCATTGGATGTTCACTTTCTCCTCTTTTATAGGAGTCAGAGGCACAATGTCTCTCCTCTTCTTTTCTTTCATCTTCATTCAACTTAACTCCAATGACTTTAATGCTCTGACTCAGAGTAGAAAGTGCTAATGCATTCAGCAAACACTTATTGTAGAACTACTAAGGACATGGCACTATATGGAGAAAGAGGATGGAGAGTCTAATTTTTAGAAGTTTCTCCTCTCTTAATACCTATATGCATATTTTGTTCGTAACACAAAATCTGACCCTTAGTCATATGATACATTATCATGTTAATGGTTCTATTAAAGTTATAAAATAACTAAATAATATATTTAATAAAGGCTGGTGTAATGTGTGGTACTGTTTATTTTAATTTACCAGAAGGTTAGCACAAAAGGTAAGATTTGGGAAAAAAAAAAGTTATAATTATATTCTGCTCAATTATCACACCATGTTTATAAACATCTTTAAAACACACACACACATGCTGTGTGTATATATATGTATATATAAAATATATATTATATATTCATAAATATTTATTTATATATCATATAATTATATATACATATATATTTAAAAATATATAAAATGCATATTTTTAGGGGAACTTCCACTTGTAGAAAACTTGTGTTAAGAATGGCAGCAGTGCCTCCAGTCCTGGACTTCTGGAATATAACTTGGTTTTATTCCTGTTTTTTCTTCCTTTTTTGGTTTTCTTCCTCACAAACCTTTGCTAGTATCCCAAATACCATCAACAGTGTGTCTGCTTTGCTTTTTTTCATTAATGTAATACAATACAGGTTTGTAAGAGCTTTTATAATAGAAAACACTGTCATATACTGAAGACTGAGCTATACATGTATTTGCAGGTGGCACACACGTATTATACCTATATCACATACTGAATTAAGTCATATTTTATTTGGAAGTAAGAAAGTAGCAGGGACAGACCAAACATAAAAGAAGAAAAATCAAGAAGTCATGAGGAAGAGGCTGGGATTATGTTAATAAAATCTATGTCACTGTCAAAAACTGTGAGCTGATTTGAGAGGTAATTTAGGCAATAAATATTATTGAGGGAAGGCACAAGAATTGAGACTAGATCTTCAACCTTGATAGTTTTCTGGTCGAATAGTTTAGGGTTCTTTAGGGTTATTGTGGTCATTTATAAACTTGGTGGAAATTTGGAAAGATATGCCTTTGAAGTACCAGTGATGTGAAGGATTGGGTTTGTGGGGCAGTCAATGAGCACAGAGGGACTGGCAGGAACCCAACTGACCCGGGTAACATCTCAGATCACTGAAAAGTCAGGACTGCTTAAATTATAAGTTGAATTCAATCCATTTGTCACATCTATTATCAAAATTTCTGTGGGAAGTGAAAAGATGACTCTCAATTTTTCTACAGGAGAATAAACATTTAGTTGACTGAAGTAGTAGAAACAAACAACCATTTATTATTCCTCCGACAGACAATGTGAGAGTCCCCATTAGTTTCTCTTTTCAGCATCTATTAACTAATCAAATCTTTGTACACAAGGCTTTAAATACCCAGTACTATGAGCATTGTATTATACTTGACTCTGAACAAATACATGGCAAGTAGATATTCTCCGTGTCACCTTGGAGGCAATGTGATATAATGGCATCATCTCTGACCTAGCCATAATGAACAGCAGGTTTCTCTTATAGCCTTCTGACCTTCTTTTGATTTTGACTAATATCTGTCGGCTCCAGGCCCACAGAAGCAGTTTTTGACTCAACTCATTTGCCAACTTATTTACCATTGATTCAGTAATTCCATATATAAAATCAGATCCCAATGATAAGCCAGTATTTTCCCATCATATTAATACAAATATTTGAGTGTTTTAAAATTAATTTAGTTATATGTAAAAAGATTGTTTCCTATAATATAGGATACTATTGTTTCCTATCATATAGGATACTAAGCAGCTATTATGAATAAACTTCCAATTTCTTTTAAAATGTATATATACACACACATATATAGTAGTTATATATAAACTTGCTGTACATATATAATGTATGTATACCTGAGGTACTTGTATATGGGATTTTAGATTTTAGAATGTGTAAAATATTTGTGGTTAGGAACAGAGAACGATCAAGCAGCAGAGAGCTTGGAATAAAATATGAATTTCTCACAATTACTTTCACCTGCTGAAGCCCCATTCGTCTTGCAAAACTCAGCTAACCTTTTATCAATGTTCTGAAATTTTTCAGTCACACAACCAGTAGCTTTTCTTATTTTTATGAATTTCTGAACATTATAGTACATGTCTCAGATGTTCTTTATAGGGATTTTGCACAATATTATAGCTATTTTCATATTATTTTGTCCTCTCCTACTACCTTTAACTATTTTAATAACAGATTCCAATGTTCAGTTTTCTTTACATTTTTCACGGCTCCTTTCTTAAACTTGGTGTGGTAGAGATTGCTCACGGTCTATTTGGAAAAAATCAGCTTTTCTCCTCTTCCATAGTAATAGAGGTGAAGCTGGAACATGGGTAGCTTTATCTGAGGCTATGTTTGTTCCTGTGATGAAACTAACATCAATGGAATATGAGCAGATATGACATGTGCAACTTTGAATTCATTTAAGATGATTTTTCTGGCTTTGAACTTCTTAAATTTCTCCTCTGTGCTAATGGGTATGCCAATGATGATAGTGATTTTGGAGTCTGCATGTTGAAGACAGAAGAATCTCTATCAGCGTGGATCCATGGTTTAGAGCCAATGACATCCTGCAATTCTCACCTTTGACTGCTTTGTGAAGAAAAAGTTACCTTTGCTTTTTACTTTCCTAAGTCACTGATTCTGGAGTACTTTTTGTTACAGAAGTTTCATTAACACTACAAAGATTGATGCGTAATAAATATTTGTTTAAATGAATAGATAGATGCTTGCATGAATGGATTCATGAGCTAAAGGAATTTGAGCCTAAACACTTGGATGGTGCCTAAAGACGCAAAATAGAAATGGTACTATGACACTGGTTTCTCAAAAAAGTTTAAAGAAGAGACAAATAGATTCGTTACTAAATTGGAAGGATGCAGTAGACTTCTTAACATGAAGGAAAGAAAACATTCCGTGTGGGGAAAACAAAGAGAGATCAGACTATTACTGTGTCTATATAGAAAGAAGTAGACATAAGAGACTCCATATTGTTCTGTATTTGAGATGCTGTTAATCTGTGACCCTACCCCCAACCTTGTCCTTGCAAGAGACATGTGCTGTGGTAACTCAAGGTTTAACGGATTTTGGGCTGTGCAGGGTGTGCTTTGTTAAACAAGTGCCTGAAGGCAGTATGCTTGTGAAAAGTCATCACCATTCTCTTAATCTCAAGTACCCAGGGACACGTACACTGCCAAAGGTCTCAGGGACCTCTGCCTAGGAAAGCTAGGTATTGTACAAGGTTTCTCCCCATGTGATAGTCTGAAATATGGCCTCGTGGGAAGGGAAAGACCTAATCCGTCCCGCAGCCTGACACCCGTCAAGGGTCTGTGCTGAGGGGGATTAATATAAGAGGAAAGAAGGCCTCTTGGTAGTTGAGATAGAGGAAAGCATCTGTCTCCTGCCCGTCCCTGGGTAATGGAACATCTCGGTGTAAAACTCGATTGTATGTTCTATTTACTAAGATGGGAGAAAACCGCCTTAGGGTGAAAGGTGGGACTTGCTAACGGCAATGCTGCTCTTTATGCACTAAAAAGGTTTATGGAGATGTTTGCATATGCGTATCAAGGCACAGCAGTTTTCCTTAAACTTATTCATGTCACAGAGATCTTTATTCATATGTCTTACTGCTGACCTTCTCCCTATGATGATCCTATTATCCTGCCACTTCCCTTTTTCTAAGATGGTAAAGATAATGATCAATAAACACTGAGGGAACTCAGAGACCAGTGCCGGCGTGGGTCCTCTGTGTGCTGAGCGCTGGTCCCCTGGGCCCACTTTTTCTTTCTCTATACTTTGTGTCTCATTTCTTTTCTCAAGTCTCTCGTTCCACCTAACAAGAAATGCCCACAGGTGTGCAGGGGCAGGCCACCCCTTCAATTCCGTGCTAGCAGTGACTAGCTTGATAAAGAAGAAACTAATCTATAGTCATTGAATTCTCTAAAATATTATTTTTTATTACATAAGTAAACCACCCATCATTACAACAGAAATATCCTGAAATTTCTCACAGATCAACGTAAGGTCATTGTTTTTGCATCAAAAGCTATGAATAAAGTTTGAGGCTAATAATAGGTTCACAATAACTATATAACATTGTTGAATAAATAATGAGCCAGGATGATCATGTTAGGAAAAACTAACATTTAGAGTGTTAGAATAAAATAAAAAAAAGAGAACTAATGTCATCTTTGGATCAATAAATTTTCACTGAAGAACTTTTGTTTATGCTATCAACTAGAAGAAAATTTAGGTAGGCAAAAAGATGAAAGAAGAACTTTTTAGAGATGATGTAATAAATCCATGAGTTAGAAAAGATGAAATGGCTAAGCTGGAAAGGAAGACAAGCGTGGCTAGTAGGCACCAAAGAATAGCAGGAAATCAAAATGGCAAGATTGGTGGAGTCCAGTACAAGATCATTCAACTAGAATACATGGTTAACACTGCATTTTACATCGCAAACTCAGACCCCTGCATAAACTCACTCACACATACAAACTCTCTCTCTCTCTCACACACACACACAATTTTCTGAAATAATGGTCTTAAATATGGATGATGTCCTTTGGAATGTTCTCTTCTTTCTCTTCTATTTCTTATAAAATATTACATCAAGGGTACTAATAGGCTGCTCTCCACACATTTCAAATACTTATTTAATTTATGATAAGTATTTTTAATTTCATTCTAAGCAATGGAGATTAATTGAAGGTTTTAATGAGGGGGGTGGAAGGAGGTTTGGCAGAATCAGATTTTGTTTAAAACAGTGTCTGTACCTTCATTGTCAGAATGGATTGGATGGAGTCAAAATAGACTCAAAGAGACCAAATTCTAATATTTTGACAAGAAATGACGGTGGCCTCTAACATGATGAAAGCATAGAGGATATCATATATGATGTGAATATATAAGTGAGATAAAGAGGCAATTCTGAAGAGAATTAAGCTTCTAGGTTATGTTTCAAATATATCTTTAAAGTACCTTTCTGAACCACTTGCGTGGAGACAATAATCCACTTATGTGTGAGTTAATTTATTCATTGATACATTCATTCTTTATTTCAACAAACGGTCAATGCCTGTAAGAAATTCAAAACTGGGAATGTAAATAAACACTGAAACACTTTCTTGCAAATACAGCATGACATGTTGGAGAAAAGAGATTTGATGAAATTAGATTCCAAAGCATAAAAAAGGCTACTTTTTTTAAAAAGTTGGTATGAATGACATGGAGTCTTTCTTTGCAATCCCTCCATTTCATTCGTACGAATATCAAAATTTAAGAAGCATAAGAGGAAGTGAGTCCAGTAAAGGAACCATATGCTATCAATTAAGGAGGTAAAGAGAGAACAAAAGCAACATGGCATCACAGCTCCAAAGGGAAAAGTTTAAGAAAATGAGAATACTAGGTGAAGACTTATCCTAGAATATTAAGTAGATTACACACAACCTATGTCATGGAATCTAGTTCTCAGAAGAAACTTGAAAATACTCTCTTCCTCCCTTGAACATGTGGCTATCTACCTAGAAAACAAATATCCAAGCTTCTAACCTTATCCATGGCACATGCCTTGGATGCCTTTTTTATTTGTTTGTTTTTGTTTTTGGTTTAGCTTTTCAATTTCTTTTCCCAGCCTGTTGTATTCCTGCATCAGTCTCATTTCCAGTCTTTTGACTTTGGTTTCATTTTCAGCTTTATCTGTACTCTGTGGACCTGATGATTGATTTTCCTTCTCAGATTTGAGCCACAGATGGTTCCCAAGCACATATTTCATTCATTGTCTTGCTTGTATTCTTCCTACCTTGCAAGATAACAATCCTACTTGGCCACGCAGCAGTACCTGAAATCGTGCTTTAACATGACCTGCCTTAAGAGGAGAAGAAGGACAAAGGGACATGGTCTTCAGTGTCTGACACACTGTATGTTACCACAGCAGAACAGCCACCACAGGTGCACTCACAGATCCTCATGACTTCCACAGAGGTGAGGGAGGGAACGGTTGAAGTA
Organism: Macaca mulatta; assembly: GCF_049350105.2. Taxonomy (NCBI): domain Eukaryota; kingdom Metazoa; phylum Chordata; class Mammalia; order Primates; family Cercopithecidae; genus Macaca; species Macaca mulatta. Next base: position 51,819,484 of record NC_133423.1, on the reverse strand, counting down.
ATGGGGTGGGTAGAGTCAAGAAGTATAGGTTATAATGAATTCAAGAATGGTATACCCCCTAGAACATTATGAAATGGGGAAAGAGACAATTCTGTACATGTTTTGTAGTAAAAATTGAATTTCTGAAATTCTGCCTTCTTTATGTAGTTATGTTTTCCATTGTTTCATTCTGCCATACACAACGCAATTTGTCTCTGACCCAGGTAGACGTCACAGTCTTTTTAGTGCCACTGATACATACTTCCTTGTTTTGTGCTTTGGGAGGATGCTCTCTGCCCTCATCTTTAGCCAACAAGGTCTTCTAGGTCCTGTTCAACCTTCACACTTCAGGAAACCACCTACAATGTTTTGCACCATCATTTCTCAGAATAAATGCAGTACCTTCAGCATGACACAGTATTTCTTCACAAAATGTGAACAGCATCACCATTTTTACTAATAATTTAATGTTAGCACATATTTTATTCCTCAGATTTGTTAGTGATCTGGGGCAAAGTTGACATATATTGTGACATATAAATGTATATGTGTATATATGTATGTATACATCTTACATCTTATACATCATATATACACATACATATATGTGTACATAGAAATATATTTCCCATATTAAATAAATAGATACAATGTTTAATATATTTTTTTACAGATAAACAATATGTTGTTAAAATTCAAATGCCTTATGGATTCTCAGAAAACTTTACTTGTAGAACTGGGTCTAAAGCTTCAATTTCCTATCTTCCTCCAGAATGTTTAGGACACAGTTGAACATGTGATAAACTCAAGATGTAACTGTGGAATTGAATTTAATACATCCAAAATAAAAATTAGTGTTTTTTCCTCATGGCTTGGCTATGACTTGGACATCTAGCCATAAAACCATGGAGGAAAAACCAAATGATTTGGGAGGCAGGCATTAACCTTTGGGAGGGGAGTTGTCCCCTGAACCTCTCCTATCTCCCTTGCCCTAAGGTTGTCATGCATGTGGCTTTAGCCCCTTTTATGCTTTTTTGTTTTTATCTCCTTTCTGTTTCTCTGCTGTCACGCTCAGCAGGTAGCCTCACTTCCCTCACTCCCATTGCTTTATGGATTATTGATTCATTTCCTTGAAAAGCAGTAACACTGCTCCTTTCATTATTTATTAATATTATTGTTACAAATAATGTTATTATTTGACTTGCTCTCAGGGAGATTTCAAGTTGTGAAATCATTGCACATGAGTTTCTGTGTGCATATTCTACTTGCCAGAATAATCCATATGCCTCCTTTTCTGAAAATTCCCACTAGGAATGTTGGAAACCTTACAAACTTTGATTGAGCTGCCCCAGGTCAAATTGAACATCTGGGAAAGAACTTCTGCATCAGCTGCAGTTGTGCATCCTTAAATACCCTAGTGGCCACGTTCTAGGAGGAGGATTGGTTTGGGGTTACATTTTGTGCAAAATGTATGGATATATTTAAACATTTCATTATATGGTCCAATTAAACTGTGTCTACATGGGCACATAATAAAGTAAAAATGTGGCAATTATCTGGTTCATTTCATCAAAGTCAACAGCCAAAGGAACATATCTAATCTGGTAAAAAAAAGGTTTTGTAAGGGAGAATGGGGGAGAGTAAAAATAATATGAATTTGGTAATTATATTATTTGCATGTACAGAAATGGATTCTAATTTTTTGTTACTATTTCAAAATGAAATATTAGATCTTGTTAGGTACAGTGAATTTTAATGATCTCTACCACAGTGCCACATGTTTCAAACAAATAAAATGCATGCTATACATTCTGTTCTTATCACTCAAGTTCTCTTCCATTATCCTGGGCATATAAATCCAGACTGAGGAAAAAAATAGCCATCTGAAAACTAAACTCAGTCTTGTCCAAATTTTATATAAATGACAGTTTTGGGTACCCTCTGCAAGTTGTTTTGGTCTAATTCTTTAGTTATTAGTACCAGGAAATAGAAAAGAAAGAAAGAGAGAGACAGAGAAAGAAGCAGAAAAATAGATGGTGTCCATGGTATTCTTACTGGCACCATCTAAAGTCATTTGCACAATCGCTCACTCAGTGTCCTTCTTTCTCATAATTTTATCTCAATTTCCCCTTTCTATTACTTGGCTGTTAATAAGTCCTATTAAGCTTTTCTTCCTTTCCTGAAAAAAAAAAAAAAAAAAAAAGTATCTGTCTTTAGGCTCAGATTTCCATATAGGCAGCTGGAATAGCCACTGAAAACCATAAAATAAAGAATACTGTGGATACTGAGAAGGTTGAACTAATTACACGTCCTGTTTCAAGGGTTCCCTATCCTATACCTGAAGTTAAGAGATAGAGTTGAATAACCAATATAGATATTCAGAATCAGTGACTTTGTATTTAAATATGACACACTTGTTCTTCCTGTCTATTCATTTTCTTTTTTAAGCAATGTGTATGTGGAAATATACTGATCTTGTTCTAAATTAACAATGCAACTATAAATCTTTCTGCTGCATAGGCACTGCCTCTGTGTCAGGAAGGACTGATTTACGAAGAACCAAGTAAAATGCAATCTTCACAGCTCAAGAGAAGAGGGATATGATTATCATTTTCAAACATTTGAAAGGATTAAAGACTGGTGATGGGTGAATCTCAGAGGACCAGAGTTGGATGCTTACCCAGAAAACTTTGGAATCACATCTCAGAGTCTGCAGAAATTGGTGGAAATCTATTGAGAATGTGCTTATGACATTTTCTCTACTATTTGCTTCCAGCCAGCCTGGAAGCCCCTGCCTTAAGGTCTTGGCACTGAAGCATTAATACTGTTTCTCCCAGGGAGAAGAAGGGGGGCTTAATAATTATACGTGGAGGTGGCCTGCAGCAAAATTGTAGAATGGGTGAAGTTTCCTTTGGCAACTTTCCACCTACACTCCTCAGCTGTTCTAAAATCCACCAAGTTCTTAGCTTGTAAGGGGCTTTGATTAATACACCTTCCAACCACATTTGCATTTTAATGGAAGACTCTTGGGAGATACCAAGTAACAAAAGAGTCAAAGAAATAAAGTTCAAATGGTATACAGTATTAGGTAGCAGTAAGTATTGGGATTTTTTTTATCCAAGGGAGACTTTTCCAATGTTCTTCTTCACTTTTCTGCTGTCTCTTTTGTTTTCTAATTTGATCTGGACCACAATTTCTTTCCAGTCACACCTAGGAATATTGAATACTCTCAGTTTCTTAAAACTGATGTAATCTCTTGTCATGAACCTTTTCTCTTGGTTTTCCCCCTCCTACAATGCTCTTTCTTGTAATTCTATGTCCAGGAGCTCAGAGTTGATGGCACTTCCTCTTGGAAGTTATCCCGGAGCCCCCAAACCTAGGGAAGGGTAAAGGGTCATTGCAGTGGGATCTATAGTAATTTCTCTTATCTTTCACACTCATAGAGCAGCTGTAAACCTGCATTTTAATTACCTCTTAACCTCTTCTTATTTGTCCTGAATGCTCACTGAAAGTAGGAATAATGCCCCTTCACTTTCATACTGTTGTCTTCCCAGGGCCATTATAGTATTGGACATAATGTAGGTTACTCAGCATTTGTTGTCTATATTAAGAAAAAAGAAACTGTCTATTTTACCTCTACTCAATGCTTTTTTAGTTTATGGGTCCTTTACATACTCTGAAGAAGCACCTATGATTTGAGATAAAAGCATGTTTTAGCTGAAATATCATCTTTGTGCCTCCTAAATGAAAAACTTTCTAAGCAATGAAGATAGAACAAATTTGAGTGAGGTGGGATGAAAGTACACATAAAAAGCTACTTGGGAGGCTGAGGCAGGAGAATGGCGTGAACCTGGGGGACGGACCTTGCAGTGAGCTGAGATCGCGCCACTGCACTCCAGCCTGGGTGACAGAGCGAGACTCTGTCTCAAAAAAATAAAAATAAACAAATAAATAAATAAATAATTTTGGATAATTCTTAAAAAAAAAAGTCTTGCTCATGGAAATCTCTCAGGTTTTAAATGAGTGTTTTCACTGAAGTGGGGGTGGGGTACGTCAATTCCTTGGAAAATTATAGACTTGACTGGCCAAGACACTAGAGAGCATCATTCAGATAATAACTCTGCAACAGGACACCCAGAGTCCTATGTCCAACACTGGAAACTGAAAATTCAGTGACTTAAATTTCTTTTCCATTTTTTGAAAATGGTCACTCTAACTCATTTTTGCTTTATTTGCCTAAGGTGTAGTCAGACAACAGTATTGTCCAACACGTGCCAGATAACCACAGAATCTCCTAACATTTCTTGAAATTTTAATATGCTGTGAAAGATGAAAAAGTATTACAATGATATACATAAAATCAACGCACAAAAGTCAGTAGCATGTCTATACACCAATAACATCCATGTTGAGAGTCAAATTGAGAATGCAATTTCATTTACAATAGCCACACAAAAAATAAAACACCTAGGAATACATTTAGCAAAAGAGGTGAAAGAGCTCTATAAGGTGAACTACAATATTGTTGAAAGAAATCATAGATTACACAGACGAATGAAAAAATATTCCATGCTCATGGATTGGAAGAATCAACATCATTAAAATGTCTATATGGTCCAAAGCAATCTATTGATTCAATGCTATTCTTATGAAGCTACTACTATCTTTTTTCACAGAACTAGAAAAAAACTATTCAAAAATTCTTACGGAATCAATAAAAGAGCCTAAATAGTCAAAGAAATCACAAACAAAAAGAACAAAGCCAGAAGCATCACGTTACCTGACTTTAAACTATACTACAAGACTACATTAAACAAGGTGATATGGTGCTGGTACAAAGACAGACACATAGACCGACGGAACAGAATAGAGAATCCAGAAGTAAAGCTGCACACCTTCAGCCATCTGATCTTCAACAAAGTTGACAAAAATTGGCAATGCAGACAGGATTCCCTATTCAATAAATGGTGCTGGGATGGCTAGCCATATGCAGAAGAATGAAACTGGACTCCTACCTTTCACCATATACAAAAATTAGCTCAAGACATATTACATACTTAAATGTAAGACCTTAAACTATTCTCTAAGAATCCTAGAAGAAAACCTAGGAAACACCATTCTGAACATAGGACTTTGGAAATAATTTTTGACTAAGTCCTTGAAAGCAATTGGAGCAGTAAGAAAAATTGACAAGTGCAACCTAATTAAACTAAAGAGCTTCTGCACAGCAAAAGGAGCCATAAACAGAGTAAACAGACAACCTACAGAATGTGACAAAATATTGGCAACCTATGCATCCTACAAAATTATAGTATCTAGAATCTATAAAGAATTTAAACGATTGAACCAGCAAAATACAAGTAACTCCATTTAAAAATGGACAAAATACTAAAAGACTCTTCTCAAAAGAAGACATACAGGTGGCCAAGAAATATATGGAAAAATGTTCCATACTGCAAATCATCAGAGAAATGCAAACCCTAACCACAATGAGATAACCATCTCATAACAGTGATAATGGCTATTACTAAAAAGTCAAAAAACAACAGATGCTGGTGAGGCTGCAGAGAAAATGGACCACTTATGCACAGTTGGTGGGAATACAAATTAGTTTAAAAATTTCTGAAAGAAAACAGAGCTACCATTAAACTCAGCCCATTACTAGATGTATTTCAAAAAACAAACAAAAAAAATCATTCTACCAAAAAGACATGGACTGGTATGTTTATTGCATCACTATTCACAATAGCAAAGACATGGAATCAGCCTAGGTTCCCACCAACAGTGAATTGGATAAGGAAAATGTGGTACATATACCATGGAATACTACACAGCCATAAAAAAGAACAAAATCATGTTCTATGTAGCAACATGGATACAGCCCAAGGTCATTATCCTAAGCAAATTAACACAGGAACAGAAAACCAAATACTGAAGGTTCTCACTTATAAATAGGGGCTAAACATTGGGTACTCAGAGACATAAAGATGACAACAATAAACATTAGGGACTGCTAGAGGGAGGACAGGGGACAGAGGTGGAAAAACTAGCTGTTGGGTACTATGCTCAGTACCTGAGTGAAGGGATCAGTCATACCCCAAGCCTCAGCATTAAGCTATATAACCAGGTAACAAACCTGTTCATGTATCCTCTGAATCTGAAATAAAAGTTGAAATTATAGAAATGAAAACATAAAATGCTCTTCAATAACAAGAAAAAATGATATACAACAAATCCAATTTTTTTTTAAAGGAAGCTGCGATATAAAATGACACTCTTCTCGGAGGCCAGTATGCTAACATAAACTCTAAATAATTTATCTTTTTGAGATTTTATTTAATAGGTCTGAAGTAAAATTCATTTACAAAATAAGAATATTAATGCTTACTTTTTAGAGTTATTGAGAGGATTAGAATAAATGATTGTAATGTGCTTGGTATTTGTACACATATTTAGTGTTCTTGTGCTAGTGGATATTGTTTTATAATTCTTGTGATTTCATACATTTTAGTATACTGATGAATGACCCCTTCCCTTGTTATTTCAAGGGCTGCATTTATCCAATCTAGCTATTTGGGGGAGTTTGTGGAACAGAAAAATAAAACCACACTTATTCTGCAGAAATAAATAAAAGATCTTACTTTGCCCCTGCTACGGTACTGCACGATGCTGGGAAACAAAACAAAACAAAACAAAACAAAATAAAACAAAAAAACACCTTTAAGAAATATGGGAGCTCATGAGAGAGAGAGAGACAAGTGTTCTATTCTACAAAAATGGTAAAACATTCCAAGTTGCTAATACTTCTGAAGGTGAGGGAGGCAGGACACTAGAGTTAGAATATCCATGAGTTTCATTAGATTAGAAGAAGGAATAAAGGCATTTAACTCACATATTGTCATTGTACAGGCAAGAGATTGTTTCACATTTGGAGAAGTGTGTGAGAAAGGCTAAAGAAAGCAGCAGAGAATAATATTTCTATATTCTATGAATAGCAAAGAAAAAAAGTGCTTCTGGAAACCATATTTGCCCTCCAGGGAGAAGCACAATTGCTCTTCAGGGAAGGTGAAACAGTGGGCAGATTCATCATTAGAGTAAAATATTTCAAGACCATTCTCAAAAATTGAAAAGTCATTCAGCCTCCTGCTACCAAAAAAGAAAACGTACGGAAATATTGAGTAGCACAGTTAATATTCACCAATTGACATGTACAAAAGTGTCAACCCATGAGTAGTGAATATGAATTTTTCTTGCACACACATTGAGAAGTTATAAAAATTAATGTATATGAATAGATAAACTGTCTCATCAAATTTCAAAAATGTATTATTTTATAGACCTATTATTGTTTCTTACTACAGTATAAAAAGCAGCAGCAACAGTTAAATTATAATTAAAATCTCAATAAGTTTGAATTTTTAAAATAAATTTGAAAACATTTTGTGTTTAAAAATAAATCATAATAAAATGCTTAAATTTAAAAGATTAAATACACAACATAACTTATGAAATGCAGTTAATATTTTTACTATGCAGGACATTCAGCTTTAATTATTATATTAGAGCTACAGAAAAGCTGAAAATTAATGTACTAAACATTCTACTTAAGAAAACTAAGGAAGGCAGGAATAATAACTAAGGAAGGCATTAATAAAGAGATACTTAAAATGCAGGAAAAATATAATAACATTGAAAACAAAAATAGGAAATAGAGGTTCAAAAACCCCAAATTTATTATACAACTAACCATATATATGAAACTTTAATGAAATTAATGGAGAAAAACTGAAAGGGCAATGATAAAAATATGAGAAAAGTAATAGAATAATGCAGAACTACAGATAGAGTCAATATTTAAAAAGATAAAAAATGTTCAGTATAATTACATGCCACAAAATTTAAATATTTAGGCAAATAGGAACATTTGTAGAAAAATATAATTTACCTAATAGAATCAAGAAGAAATAGAAACCCTAAATAGTCCTATATTGATTAAATAACTTGAACCAGTAGTTTAAAATCCTCTCAGAAATAAAACATTAGCTTCAGACAATTTCATAGAAGAAATCAAATAACCTTTTTTTTTGAGATGGAGTTCCACTTTGTCATGTTCATAAAATTCAACATTATTTTAATATAATTCTTAAACTCAGAATGAGAACAATCCTTTATTCTGATAAACTATATCTATTTTTAACAAAAAAAATTTTCTTAATGGGAAAATGTTTTAAGTGTGCCCATCAACACTGTTTGTGTTCAATATTTACCTCTGTTTGTTTGTTTGTTTTGTTGTGTTTTTGTTTTCTCACCATTCTTTGATTTTCATCATTTCCATGTCATTATAATCCAGTGATATCCATGATTTCTAGAAGAAACGGTATCTTCACAGTGTTATTAAACCTTCTTCATTAAATTTGTTGTTTATATTTATATTGTTAAGTTAGCGGATAAAACTAGAAGCTAGATCTATTGCTTGAGAAAATCAACTATCTTTGCCATTATCTTATTATTTCAAAAACTAGTCTACAACTTTTACCTGAAATGTCATTTTTTTTTAACCTCAGGCTAAGCATGAAGCCTTCTGGAATCTAAATACTAGTTGTTAAATACACTGTTAGCTTTAAGTTTTATATTTGCTCAACTTTCATCACAGCACTTACATCTATTAAACAGTCAATAAAAACAATTTTTCCTTATGTTAGGGTATTTATCAGTTTTTAATATAATGTATTTGATATATTTTCTTCTTCATCCATTTTATATGTAAACATATAGATTTACACACACACATACACACACACACACACACACACCCGATGGTAATGTAGTAGATTTGTATTGATTCAGTATAGCTACACTGAACTATATTTTCCAGATTTTCCTTTCCCTGAATAATTCTGAAATAGCATGAGCTCCAAACAACATTTTGTTATTTGGAAAGTAAAAAGTAAAGCTGAAATTTTAAGTTTGGAAAGTAAGTGCAGAGATACCACGGGCTGTTGTAGCTCATACACACATTGTCCCTCATTAACGATGGGCTCATCTTGTGCGCAGGGCATGGGGACAACAGCTGGGTCTGCAGTTCCTTTAACTCCCACTGGCTCCTTTTTAGCTTTTCCAACTTCTGGACCATATGTATGTTTGGCTCCATGAAGAAGGATACCAGATTTTCCATAAGTTCCTTCACCTCACTGAAGTTTGAGGCCTGAAAGTGGTGAAAGATAAACATCATGGGTTCCAGTCTGTCCTCTGGGTTCTGGTTCATCCGTTTAGTTTCCAGTTTTTCCTTGCCTTCCTTCACTTTACTATCATCTCTTCCTGACTGCCTTCTCTGATTATGTCAGGCTTGAATGCAAACAAAACAGCCGTGTATCAGTTATTGAAATTGAATACAGTCAAGTCCCTATTAAACCTCCCTCTCTCTTTACATATGCATGTTATTCATAGTGGTTCTGTTTTCCTGATCAAACCCTGACTGACGCATATGGGGAATATTCTGCATTTTTGCTGTAAACCAACAAATGGTCGGAAACCTCATGTCACAATTCTAGTAAACACCCTGGTCTCAACGCTTCTCTAATGCTATGGCCACCAATAACTAATGTTCTTATTTTTTAATCATTTGTCTTGGCCCAAGAAGTAATATCCTCTCCCTCGTTGGTTCCTAGGTGATTTCTACTACTATGAATAGCTGATACACATTCAAATAAGCTTAAGTTTACTAAGACAGAAAATGGCACAATAATGCATGTCTTACCGCACAAGGCTGTTATGAGAGAAATCAAGACAATTTATTAAGAAAAATTATAAATGTATAATAATATATAAATTAAAAATATATGTTTTATTTTCAGTAAGTGAAGTTTCCTGGCTCTTAAAGCACTGAATTAAGCTTTTGAGAATTGTGAGAATGTTCTCTAAATCTTGACATTTATTGAACTTGGGAAGAAAAGAAAAAGCTTCAATTGGCTGTTCATTGCCATTGATTTATTGAATCATATTTAGAAATAGAGTCGAGTTGATTTGAAATGTGTGTCTAATTGCTGGTGGGAGGAAGAGAGGCATGGGTCTTAGTGGGGAAGCTGAAATGAATCGCAGGAAAAAATGTACCACCATCCACATATAGACCCAAATTATATATATTTAGGGCCTGAACCAATGACACTTTGCCTGCCTCCAGGTGGTATGACTACTGCTTCAACTCCACTGATTGTAATTGCAACTAAAAGATTCTTGTTGCACAGAGGAGAAATGCTGAAAGGCTGTTGAGAGAGTGTTGATTAAATCACATCCTTGGTTCTACTCTTTTTTTCATAGCTTTTCTCTCCCCGTCATTTTCACCTTGGCTTGTACTTACAAAGCTAGAGTGATAATTTAATATGCATATTCAGTTCATTTTATACAAGGGATCTTAAAGTAGCAGCTTTAAGCTACAACTACAACTGGACTGTAATAGTTCATCTTTAATGGTTTGAAGCACAATCTAGAGTGAATCCTCTCATCTCCTTTTGAGTTGAGAATTACATATTATTGGCAAAGAATCCCTTTGCAATTTCCAGTCTCTATCTGTTTACTTCTGTTCTACATTTAAGAGAGATTTCCTAAGTATCCTTTTCAGGAATGAGCATGCATGTGAATTTTTAAAAAATAAATACAATATTATTATGATACAGATGTTACAAGAAATTTTGAGAAATTAAATACATAGGCAATTCTAATATTATTCCATCCCATTTCATTTATCCTCCCATTTGGCAAGTATTTACTCTGCCCTTACAGTGTACCTGGTATTTATGTTTGAGGCTTAGGATAAGAATAATGATGGTAGAATCCTTTTGGTAAAGATCTCACATTCAGTTAGGAGGCAAAAGCAAACAAAATCTTGTAATACTGTCTAACATATTACATTGCAGTAGATGTAAGTCTAGGGTGCCATCAAAGTATACAGGAAGATATATGAACTCTTCCTTGTTGTGTCTGAGAAGTACCCAAGAGGAAGTAACTCTAGTGAATCAATGAAGGATAAATAGAATTTTCTGTCATGTTCTTAGCCTTAGCCCTTACAAAGTCCTCTTCCTAAACCTGAACCAGAGGAATTATGCACAGAAATACACAACAACAGTATCGGACAATTTTCCAGGCTGTACATTTCATCTTCTACTTTGTCTCTGCCAAAAAGATGGAACGATGAAAGAGCCTTCAACATAGAAGGAGGTGACAGTTGGGATTGGAGAATTACAACAGTGGAGGATCAAGGGTTAAAATAAAAAAAAAAAACTTCAGAATAGGAATTTGGGCTGCCAGAAACAAGCTGTTTCAATGTGTAATTATATTTAAAGCTGGTCTTCTCTAGGTCATGATTCCCAAAATCTTATAATTCATTCTGCAGTAAATAAGCTTTTGAATCTGGCATTTTAGATACAATGTACCAGTAGGAGATGGGCAGTGATTAGAGTGAGAAAACTGCACACTCTGATCTTCAAACCCAACCTTACATCCTTAATCTAGAGCTTCAGGTTCCTAATTTCTAAAAGGAATATAGCAATTTCTGATTGCTTCACAGAATTTTTGTAAAAATTGAAACAGGGAAAGTTTCCTTGTCCCCCCTCACAGGGCATGTGGTGGGAGTGTGGCTTGCTTCTTCAGTGCCCATCTGCTCAAACCTCTAGGGGAGAATACAGACAGGCAGGCTGTGGGGCTCCTTCCCCAGTCTGCCTGCCAGGGTCTCGGTTTTTTATAGGATGAAAGTGTGGCGGGCCAGGGTAGTCTTGGAAAACGCAACATTTGGGCGTGAAAGCTGGAGTGCCTGTCCTCACCTAGGTCCGTGGGGGTGGATCCCTAGCCAGGACCTGCCGTTCTCTACACAGCCCTTCTTTTCCCCACTTCCATATCATTTAAAGGGACCATGCTCTTTCCTTCCCAGCACTCCCGAATCAAAATTACATAAATGTACAGATATCTGAATATTTTATACATTATGAAGAATAAATTAAAATATGTTGCTATGTATTATTTTATTATTCAATTATTATTACAACTTTTAGAATGGGTAGGTTCTGATTTAACCTACAAGATCAGTAACTTTTCAGATCAAGCACTTTTATTCAAAATCGACTCCTTTTGCTCCAGGGCGAGAATAATCTTCTTTAATTAACAACAATTAATGACTCCTTTAGGAGTTGCTCTCTAGCTTTATGAGGTGTGTTGGAATACTGTATTAAGATTTTAAAAACTATATCAGTAAACAGAAAAATAAAGAACATTATGAAAGTCAGCCATCAGAATATCACTTTTGATAACTGCAGCCAGTCTTGTTTTGAATGTAATTCTGATGCTTAGTATATGTTACCTTGTATTTTTTCTACTACTGTGCTTTAATCATCCCAGATTTTAGGCCCTTTAAGAGTAAAATTGTTGTCTATGTCACTGTATATACTACTTAGTTCTCCTTATTGATTTCTGCATATAGTAGGTGCCTGATAAAATTTTGTAGCTGTTACTGATGGTAATCATGGATACACGGAAATTAGCAATCCCTGTTAAAGGAAATAATATACAAAGAAGTGTGAATTTTTTAACACACATTGTTTAGAGGAGGTACGTTTTGCTTCAGTCTAAACTCATGAAGGAAACTATAAAAACTTTCTTCTATTCTGCTGATAGATTTATGAAAACAAGTTGAATGCTGCTGATCAGTGGCATCTGTTAACTGACACTGACACTCTGATGTTCAGGGCAGCTGTCAAGAAATTCCACTTTCTTCTACTTTTCTTTTCAGAATTAATTAGTGCTATGAGACACTCAAATCCTCATTTACTTTCCAAGAAGTACTTGGAAGACAACGCACCAGAGAATATCATGAGGGAAATCCACCCTTCCACAATCCATCTTCCTAGAGCCTTCTTCTTCTGGCCCCACTTGCAGCAATGGTATCAGTTCTCCTTGAATTTAGAATGAAGACAATGTTTTTGGAGTAAATAAAAAATGACATTGATAAAGCTAAACAAAGACAGTTAGTGATAACGATGGCAGCATGACCTTACAAAGCTTAAAACAGGGACTAACCCATGTGATCGCCTACATGGCCCCAGATGTAGCTGCAGTTTTATAACTATATGGGGCCAGTCACAAAACAGGTAGAATGCCCATTTTGTTAAGGTTTGTAGCAACGAAAAAGAAATCAAATTACTTTTTATGATGAATTTGAAAAAAATAAGAGTGCTTTATAAATGTAAACTGTCATCATGTTACAGAGAAAAGGATTAACTGGATGCAGTCAAAAGTCATTGCTATGTATACATATATGTTTGTGTGTGTGTATATATATATACTTTATATATATACAAAGTAAATATATAGGATATTACACATTTATTCCATGTTTTCATCCTTTCATTGGCGAGTCTCAAAATATTAGATTCAATGAGAGTTTGCAAACAAAGACCATTAGTCAATCCAGTATTCTGCCTCTAATAGGGCAAAAATGCCTATGGGAGAGATGCCTATGGGAAAGAAATAATTTATTTTCAAAACTTTGAACATTCCTAGTTTTCATTATTCCATTTTTTATAGACCTGCTTTGTGCTCACTAGGTTGCAGAACTCTAATCAGGGCCCTGTTCACACTTTTTGTACATTAAAAGCTATAAATAACAACTTCTATACATTTACTGCTTTTATTAAAATTTGATTTTTATTTTATTTTGCAATTGTAAGTTTCTAAAGATAGGAGATTAACGGGAGACTGTGTTCCATTAAACAAACAACTTCAACATTGATTTTCAATTTTCTGACGTACAATGAGTAGAATGGACTAATTGTATCTTCCAGAGACTGTAATATTAGAAACCACCACCCTGTAAATTCGAGTTTTTCATTTGAGGGATTCCATCAACCTTCATGAGCAATCTTGAGTGTGTATTGCAACCTACTTACTCTGAGAAAATTGTAAGGAAAACATTAGGCAAGTAATGAAATACACCAGGGAGTTTTATATCTATTTCAACTTTGTCCCCTGCAGAAGGCTCAACAAGTGTCCTGCCTCAGGGAAATGATACTTAAATAATTTTATGGAGCACTGAGTAAGGTTTGCCAAAAATGGGGATAAAATATAAGTGGCTTAGCACTTCAAAGAAGGGAAGTCTGTCAGAGGCAGGTGATATGGTTGATTTGGCTCTGTGTCCCCACCCAAATCTCACCTTGAATTGTAATAATTCCTACATGTCAAGGTCAGGACTTGGTGGAAATAATTTAATCATTAGGGTGGTTTCCTCCGTACTGTTCTTGTGATAGTGAGTGAGTTCTCTCCAGATCTGATGGTTTTATACGGGGCTTCCCCCTTCACTCGGCACTCATTCTCTCTTCTGCCACTTTGTGAAGAGGTGCCTTCCACCATGATTGTAAGTCTCCTGATGCTTCCCCAGCCATGCAGAACTGTGAGTAAACTAAACATCTTTTTTTATAAATCACCCAGTCTCAGGTATGTCTTTATTAGCTGCATGTGAAGAGACTAATATAATAGGTCATCAGAAAACAGACAGGATTTGAATTTGATGCTGGGCTTGGCAGAGTGGGAAGTTCAGTGGGGAGTGAGCTTAGGGAAAGGGTACCTAAAGGTGAGTGCTGATTCTGCCTTCACTACTTTTAGGACTTAGAGCAAGTATCTAATTTCAGTTTTCATTTCCTCATCTCTATGAGGAAAAGAGCAATGCCTATCATTTAAGGTGATTGTACACATTTTAGAGTTTAAAAGATTGGGAGCACACTACCACCAGAAGAACCGTCCATTAATGAGCAGGTATAATTAAGTAGAAGTGGAAGATGAACATTCATTCATGAATTTGAACACATCCAGTGCTAGGGGTTCATCATGTGTGTTTCAAGGAGCAGGAGAAGAGTAAATAAAAGCAGGAAAGGTAACTTTTTGAGAAGTTGTGGGAGATGGGCCTGAGAATATCAGCAATATCCCACCCCCAGTGTTCTATCTTTCAGTACTTTTTCATTAGCTCACACAGTATTTAACATTTTCCTGTATCAAATTTCAATGAATTTGAGTTCATTTTTTCTCCCTTATTGCAATAGTTTTTAAAGTCTTTTTAATTCCATATGGTATAAGTTTTCAAAGTCAACAGTTTTGGTTTAGTTTACAGTGTGTCAAGGTCAGTTTTTGGTTAATTCCTAAATTACAGAGAAGGTATCTTTGATGCTGCTTCACTTCCCTTTTTTACCCACTGATTCTTGAACTGGTCTACCAAGGTATCCTTATCTCTAATATACAACCCTCTCCCGTCCTCAAGTTTTCACAGCCTTCTTTGATAAATTACTTTCTATCTTCTAAATCAATGATTATTTTATATATCCTGTTTTCTTGGATTCACTCTATTTCTGTGTCAATGTTTTAAGCATCCCTAAAATTTAAATGACTATAAATGGCTTAATGTTCCATTACTTCTAGGTAAAGTATTTGCATTTTTACAGAGCCATTTTAGAAATAATACCCACAGGAATGATTCTCTAATAACAGTGTGGTGGTTTAGGGGATATGCATACATTTGGGCAGCAGAATTGCCTGTCACTTCTCAATCACACTGCAGACAGACACATACTCAGCCTTTGCCTGTGCTAATACTATAGGATATTTGAGTCCCATTCAAAAGCCCACTCAATCATAACGTTGAATCTCTCTTTGCCATATGCTATTCTGGTTCTCTAGTGGGGTGGGTATATTCTCCTGCTTTTTTCAGAGGTTGTTTTCCAGAGTCAGGGGGAGAGCCTAGATTCTTGAGATTTGTTGTGCCAAGCATCAAAATATCCATCCTTTACATCAGGAAATTAAAAAGAAAATAAATGTAAAGTAGAAAAGCCTTGAATTCTGTTAGGCTGAAGTGACGTTAAGTTTAACCTGTACAACAAAAGCAGTGAACTTATACATCAGATTAGACAGTGTTATGCATCCGAAGGTAGTCTCACTGGATTAGCTGCACTCCAACTCAGGATGGGCCTCCCACTAGACCCAGATGCCAGGAAGCTGATGCCTTGTACCCCAGACAAATGAACAGGCTTGGAAAAATCTCTGCCTGGAAGTGTACACTGCATTTGATGAGAATCCTTGACAAAATAAAATGCTACTAGCAAAAGGACTTGTAAGAATATATGAGGCCAACATGTGGTTTGCAATGTTAGAAATGTGGAATGAATTTTGGGGAAGACACTAAGCTGTTATTTTCCCTGAAAATTGAGAAGTGGTGGAGTTTTCACAGGAAGATATTAGGCAAGTATCACTGAAGGCATATGGTCTTCAAGAATTCCAAAGGACTAAGATCCTTAGTCTGTGAGAAATTTGAGCAACTGCTGTATGTCTTTGCAGTGTCCTGGATGAGGGACGAGTTCACCTTTGAGAGGGAGATTTGCGTTTAAACTTGATGGGAGAAAAGGGTCAGAATTAGAGGTAGAGGATTATTGATTACATAGCAGTAAAATGTCACTTACATTTTCTTGTGTCTTAGCCTTCTCTGGGTCAGGACAAGTCTGAAGAAGAGACTCCAATGAAGAGGAAATCAGGTGAAAATCTATACTACTGAAGCTTGTATGTGAAAAATGAGGACACGTGTCAGTTCTGCTCTGTAACATAAGTACTCTTGGTGGGAGAAGGGCATTTTTCTTCAATAACTCGTAGAAAAATCTGCTGGGCAAGAAAGTAAAACACCATGGCAATTTTCAGTGGAAAATAAGATGGACTGGACAAGAGCCAGGTTCTGTGGGAATGAAACCTCCATCTGCAGCAGAAAAATTTTGTCAGTTATGGTAGTGGCCTCTAGGGCACATGACCCCATCTCTGAAAAAAGAGCTTTTCCCTGAGAAAATGTTTTACAAAATTGTGATAGTTATCCTTTGGGTCTAGCCCTTTTGAACTAGAAAAATAGAAATTAAAGAGCCTACTGTGCAACCAATATAGCTGTTTGCCTGGAAAGAGATGCGTATGGAGAGAAGATGAAGCCATAGCGATGCAACTATATTCTCAATATAGATAAACTATTCATTTATTTCTATGTTGATTTGGCCTGAAATGATTCTTCCATACAGTACAGTTGAGAGAACTGAGTGTTTATAAGATGAAAACCAGAAGAATGTTAAGATTCATAGTAATTATCCTTGAACAATTTTAAGGACTGTTTAATAGAAAAGGTAGATTTGTTCTAATAATCCAGAAAGCAGAATTATTACAATGCAGGTTTATAAATGTATAAAACTGACAGATCTATCCTTCTTATACTTCTATTGTCTTGGTAAGTCCAAATGAGAGAATAACTGATTATAGGAATTTGAAGTAGAAGTTTCTCAAGAATAAAAATAAGTGGATATCATTTATATCTAACCCGATCTCTGCCTTGATGCCTTCATCTAAACTATGACCAACAGATAAATGTATAAAATATTCTAGATAGAACAGAATGAAATGCCTTTGGTAATTTTTAAGGAATTATTAATAGGCAGAGAGTTCAATTTCAAGATTAACAAGACAAATTTTAAAATATATTTATTTTTCACCTTCTCTTCTTTCTCCTCCTCCTCCTCCATCTTGTCTCTTTTCTTTCTTCTTTCATACTAATGTCAGTAGAAAAATATCACTCACTTATAGTGTAAAATGAAAGTTTTAGTGTGGTTTTACTGTTTCTAGTTTCATAATCATGAGGACCATGAAATACGACTATACTAAATGGCTAGATGAATGCATAACTTAAAAATGTAATGATTATATGAGATATTAAAATATATCCCACATATGTGTACAATGAAATTCATCACCCTATAATCTGTCAGTGCACAAATAATTCCACATTTTAAAGATATTTAATATTTTTTCAAATGTATAATTAAATGTAGACATAGAAAACCACATAGGGAAAATTAAGATTGGCAAGCATTAACTCCTTTACCTATATATTTGCTCAATTTTAATGATCATTTTTTCTTTTATTTCCTGCTTGTCCAAAATATTATTGTAGCCAAATATAAACTTCATAAAAAGAACTTCAATCTTTTTCTTCAATACTAAGGCCTTTTTTTACCTTTACCTGATGATCTTGCAACTCATCAACTGACGATCTGTAAACACACTTTGATTGAATAACCTAATGTACATACAATGCATAGTAAATATTATTATATTTCACCTGCTTTGTAGAAAAATAGATATTTTCCTAATGTAGATCATGGGTTGATAGGTGCAACAAACCACCACGGCACATAACAAACCTGTACATTCTGCGCATGTACCCCAGAACTTACAGTATAATTTAAAAAAAATAGGTATTTTATCTGCTCAAATGAGACAGAATATTCAAAAAGGGTATTTTTATGCTATCTTAAAAATTGAAAGCCCAAGAAATATATGATTATGTATTCAGAATAAGGAAGTCATGGCAACATGGGCAAAATAGTTTATTTTCTTAATATTCAGTGAGAAAAATGTAACCAATATTTTGACTTCATTAACTAAGCATCTTAGCTGACAGAGTTGATGAGTTAATCTCATGTGGAGTAATATGACACATTATTTTTATTCATGGTTGACAGTAAAAAAAGAGATGCTTTCATACATCGTTCTAAAATGAGTCCATATTTTGTCCCAGAAGACAATCACTTCCAAAGAACTAGTTCTAATTATTCTTTATAGTATTTCCATCATTGAGCAGTATTGCTAAAATATGGACACAATTTTCTCTTATAATTACCTGGATTCTGTTATTAGCACACTTAAACTCCAGCAAACGTGTCTCCTTTTGGGTGAAACAGCCAACTTTGAAAAAGCACAGGTAGATGTGTGAGGAGCAAGGAGAAGAAAATTCCTTTGCATTCTTGCAATGTGTCAAGGGGCAAACTGCTTTACAGCGGAAGCAGTTTGCCTCTGTTACTTCTCCAAGTCCCTTTAGAAAATGTGATCATGCATATAGGTTTCAGCATATAGCAACCTCCAAACACCCATTAATAAAGGCACTGCACCTCTCCTAATAAACCTTATCTTGAAGGGCTGATGTTAGCTAATGATGTACTTCCTATATTCTTCAACTTCAACCCCACTGCTTAAAGATACAGTCCTCAACAAAATCATGTCAGAAGAGGAAAAACATACAATCAACTATCCGTGACTCTCAGGAGTTGAAAATGTCACAATTGCTGAGTTGCTGGTTTTAACTGTCCTTCACTTGTTCACTGTCTTTCCCACACCACCCTGTTCCCACTAAATGCGTGGGTACTTGGTGTCACTTAGCTTCTGATTTTTTTTCCCTCTCCTCAATTTCTAAGCCTAATGAGGCTGAGCTGAGTTAATAATGGATGTAATAAGTAATGACTCATTGTTTTGGGGCCTGCACATCTGCGTGTGCCGTGGAACAGGAGCCAGGACTCTGATACTATTTGTTCTGCTATGTCACTTGCCACCAAGCAATGCCACTCATCAATAAAAGGCAACATGACGGATGAGTTCATTTAATAGAATTCCTCTGAGTGAGCTACAGCCCAACTCTTCAATAGGTCTGCTACCACACTCTCTCCCTCCTGCTCTTCCTCTTGCAGCTCTTTTTTTTTTCTTTCCTTCTAAATCCGGGACAGTTGGAAAGCATGCTTGGCCGAGAGGGTCTCCATTTATGCCAGCAGCTCCTTCTGCTCTTAACAACTGCTATCCTAAATCAAATCAGCAGCTCTGTGCCTGGAGATTAAATCTGTGCCACCTGATAGCAGTGGCACCCCGTGGCATTTGGCCATGCATACTCTCAGTCTGGGCTCATTTCTTTATTTCCTCAGAGAATGGGTTGTGTTGGAAGAAAAGGTTCATGTCTTGGGGACTCAGGTTTTAGATGTTCCATTTTGGTCCTTTGCAGCCTGGATACCAGGAACAGCCTGCTCTGTGTGAAAGTTTATGAGGGAGTCTTTCTCTTCATCACATCAGCCGGCAGTTTGCAGAGCTCCTCTAGCTAAAGTGTATGGCTTCATACCATGATCTAGAATTAACCCACGGGGAAATCAACACTGGTGACATCGTACCAATAACAGGCGGACTTTTTAGTCTGCGAGAATGAAGATTACATTTGGGAACCTGGACATCTTACTATTCCAAAGTGTGAAAATAAATTAGATGTCCAACGAAACGCAACCAGTGGATGTCAACACATTGTTTTAAAATGCTAAAATATTTAAATATTTTCCTTTCATGAAGAGTAAAGGGCACATATACGTAAAATCAAACATAACCGTCTTGTTGAATTAAGGACAGACAGATCTGAAACAAAAAAGGCAAATTGTTATCATATCTGAACTTGAGTTGGATGGTGAAGGTAGCCTCAACAGTTCCCATCATGTAGAAGTGATATAAGACACAAGTAAAGTGACAAGGTGGAAAACAGAATTCCAGGATATTACAGATAGCAAGGTTCACAGATACTAAATTTAGAAATCATGTGGCCAGATATTGGGCAAAATGTTTATTTTAAAATTTCTCTTATTTCTCAAATTGAAGTAGAGAAGTTCTATTTATAAACTAATTGGAACATCACTGACAGATAGCTAATACAGACTCAGTCAGGCCTAATATTGCTCTTGCCAAAACTACATAGATACATCTGCCTGATAAATTTTGCATACACACACACACTTAATACAGGCATATATATATAAATATATATATATGCACATGTAGGTATTCATATTTAAATCTGTGACATGGACAATTAAGGGCTTGAGACATTTCCCTAAAGTACCCCGGAAACTCAAGAACTCTGGGCATGGCTCTGAGAGGTAAACCTTTCTGGAGCCTCTGCTGGGAATGGTTCTAATATGCACTATCCATATCTAACATTCTTGATTACGTATGGCACAAAAAGCACTGATTCTCTTGATGCTGACATTATATTTCATATTCAAGCCCTTGCAGAGTTTAATCTATTCACAATTAAAGTCAGTGTCAATATAGGAAAAGTGATGAGAAAGGAGGAAATATAGTGTAAAGAACTGAATGAGGAACAAAAGTGTATTTCAAAAACCTACAGAGTAAGGATGGGCAAGAAATAGATTAACAGAGCATTACATTTTATTGTTGAGCGCAAATGTTTCATTCCTTTCTCTGAGCTCCTAATCAGCATTTTTCATTATTTTCCTTCCACTGTATCTGGCTCCTATGCATCAGTGCCCATAGCAACACCTCTACTAACACTGAAAATTTCCTCACAGACTAGGGATTTTTTACACTAGAATTCTTGCCAGGGCTGACCTTTCTTCCCTCTGGTTAGAATTTCCCAGCACTTGGGACCATGGGTTAGAATAAGAACTCTCCCTTTGGAAGCAAGCAATTCTAGGAATAACTGCTCCATTCATATGTGGTAAGGAATGCCTTTCCTCCCGCATAATGACAGAGTCATGTTGTTATGAGAATGTGAGGATAGGCTGCCATCTAATCAAGCTTGCATTCCTTGGAAGGGTTGCTCTGAAAGCCTCATGTCATATAGCTTCTCAGGATACTTGGTGTGATTACCGCCATCACATCCTTCCATTTGGTCTACAAATTTCACAATCCCAGAATACTGTGCTGAAGATATCGCTACCCTGGTAAACGTATTACCCCAGAAATACAGCTGTTGAGGCTATTTTTGCCTTAAATGGGTTAAATATGAAACCAGGACTTTACTGTTCTCAGACAGCTCTTGTCCTTTGAACAAGTACTGTATTCATACTTTCTGGAATGACAATAATTGAACGGAAGGTAACAGACACTTTAACTAGACAAGCCAGGATTGTGTTTAAATACTTTCACATCACTGTAGCACCTAGCACAGAGCCTCTGTGGACTAGACACATTAATATTTGTTAAATTAAAATGGATTGAATATAATCTGGCCTTTGTCCTCTATGCTGACTTTCTCATTTCCTATACCAATGATTCTGCAAATCTGTTTTTCCCTTGGTTTTAGAAATTTGGCAGATGGCACTTTAATTTAACGTCTTTTTAAATATTCTGACTCCAACGTAAATTAAGACCATATGTGTACTGCGGTAGGATGAGACCTGCAGAAATGAATCCAATTTGATTTTGCAAATGTTTATTGATCACCTACTATGTGTTAGTATCCTACCCAGCATTGTGATAAAATAATATGAAAATAATTATCAATAAACAAGACAATAACTAATTATTTCAGACCCCAACAATTCAGTAAGTTACAAATTTGATTTTCAGCAGAGAACTTAATAAGTTTTAGAATATGAGCTACAGAAAGAAAATTATTTTTTTTGTTTTGTTCTATCAAATCTCAGAGCTGGAAATAATCTAAGATATGTGCAGTTCTAATTGAAGCCCCATCTCACACAATCTTGAACAACGATCTTACAAAGAGTGTACTGCCTACTTGAACACACCAAGATCAGAAACTTGACCAGCTTGCAGGAAACACAAGTCTCTCGATCAATATTTCTCTTCTGTAGTCTGTGTAATCTGTTCCAATCATGTGCTCTGTTTCACAGGGGAAGCAGGATAGGCCTCTGTTTTTCTCCTTCCCTCCTCTAGAAGGAAACCATGAATCGTAAGAACAGGAGACAAATTAAGATCTTAGAAATGTAGTGCACAGAAGAGGCGAATGCTATTACCATTTGGCCAGAGCAGAAGGGATAATTATTTCACAAGTATCACAAGATAACTTAGGCCATGGTTAAAGTCTTTTGACTTTCCATCTGCCACTCATTTAAAATAATTATGTATCATTTGTCAGAAAACTCTGTAAAGTTTACAGACTGAAAGTGAGCATAAGAAAGGGTGGAAACCTGTAGAAGAGACATCAACAAGGATAAAAGAGAGATTTCCATTAGGTGACTGAGGACTGGTTTATGTCACAGATGTGTTCTATTTGGTCTCCAATGATGCTTTACTGTTGTTGATTTTGAGGATTTATTTGCCAATATGTTATATAGGGGAATATTTTTAGTACTCTTGAAATTCAGAAGATCCAGCGGCACAGAATCAGTATTTCTAGGATATGAGTCAAGCGCAGTTGAGGGCATATGCTCCTTGACATAGGGGTTAGAATCTCCTATTCACCCCCTAGATTACCTCCAGATTCTGTACTCATTCACATACACTGCCTGTTCCCTAGAGGCACTGGGGTTCTGTCTCTCTTGGAAAATAAGCTCAAAAGCTATGGGAAAGAAAAAGAGGAGATAGGAGCTTAAGGGAAAAGAGTTTGTGAGCCAATGAATGGAATGGGATGGCCACATTGGATCTCTGAATGTGGCAAACAAAGACAGGCAACAGAGGGGAAAATAATGGAGCCAGAGGAAACTAGTAGAAGAAAGCAGACAAAAACCATACACTGTCCCAGCAACTATTAATAAATCAGTATTCTGTGTGTACCTTTTGATTCTCAGAGTGTCTGTGACTAGCTCTCAGAAAGCCCCTGAAGCAATAGGCTCTAACATTGGATTACACCAGACTTTATTATTTCCATTGTCATTTTCTGTTCACTTGTATATTGAATAGTGCATATATCAACCAAAAAACTGAGGACATGATATTGTTCCAGTTATTGTGCTAGCTTCTGAACATACCCCGTTAAATAAAATTGACTTAGTCCATTACTTCTCAGCCATGCTAGCTAAGCCTGGCCTGAGTTGGTGGATTTGGTAGAAATAGTCAGTGGTGCCTGACACACGTGGTGACTCTAGCTGGCACCAGTGGTCGCTGTACTCAAGAATGACAGTGAAGGGTAAGAGATTCCCTGTTAATAGGACAGGTAGAGCCACTGAAACATGGATAATTACTGTTTGAGGCTATTTGAGACTATAGAACATTTATGACATATTAAAGCAAAGTATATGATGGAGTAGTCTGCTTTCCTTTCATCATCAGTAATCCTATCTGACACTGTTCCTTCCTTTTAAACAGATGTTTTAAACACCATTTTAATAGTTCCTTGCACATATTCACAATATGCAGCCAATTTAAGCTTTAGAATTTTTAAAGTCATACACATTTTGCCACATATATGTATCCACAGTTGCATTCACATCTTTTTATACATTATTTTGAATTATCTGGTACTCAGAGTTCCCTGCACAGTCTCTATAGAACTGGGTATAAAATATTTTGAAATAAAATTTGGATGGATATGTCATCATACCAACTGGATTAAAATATAAGCAAAAAAAAAAAAATCAACTATTCCTCCCATGTTATTCTATCTTGCAGAAATTCATTTGCTTATTTTTTATTTATCATAGGTTTTCATTTGTATAGATATAACCACATTCTAAGGAATCATTTATACTATTTGTCAGCATTTCCCCAAATAACTTTATGAATTCAAGTTTCTACAAAGGCTGGCTGACTTAAAAGTCAGTTAGCCCGCAGCAGGTGGATCCACTATATTGCATTATACTGTATAATCTGCACTACGGAACCAGTGTCATTTGCTTCTTTTTCTGTAAGCCAAATTCTTTGCACATGAAAGAATCCATTCTTTTCTTTGACACTTGAACTCTATAGATGGAGTAATGTAAGAGTCTAGAGAATTAAAAACAGTGAATATTGCCTAGTTTCTCTATATATTATGTATAGAACACAATGTACAGTTTTACTTCTCAAAAACATGACAATTTTAACAGAAAAATGAATATTAAAGGTAATTTTCCTATTTACACACATTCTGAATAATATCAAAATATTTAATAAATATGTATTAATACAATTCTTATAGAATTTTCATGAAAAGACAGCTATTCACAGCAGGAGTTTTTTTTTTTTTCCTTAAATTTGTACCTAAAGCTTTTTTGCAACAATGAGAAGATGCTCATCATGATCTTCAGAAGAGTTTTATTTTATTTTAGTTTACCATTAAAAAGTAATGCTTAGTAAGATAAAGTATATAATGATATAATTAAAATTTAATAACAGAATTATTAAATCTCAACATTTGGAAGAATCACACGAGTCATTTAGACCAATCTCACTGCCTTTGTTTCTATCAAAAACTAGTTACTATGCTTAGTATTAATATATTCAACACCTATATGGATCCAATATCTAGACTCTCACTTTGACCTCTTCTTCTATCATGAACATTTCTTCCACTCAGCTCCATTTATTTACTCCTATGGCCACTGCCCAAACTTTACCAGCACCAGAAACTACATCTTAATGTCAGGGAACCAATATCCACTTGTCTAGAATTACATCTTATCCTAAGATCTGCTCTGGAATTGTTTTTCAACTTATCAAGAACCCAAATTTACTTCTCTCTTTATATCTATCACCCCTCCACCACCCTGTTTTATCTCCATAATTATTGCCCTCATATGCTGTAGTTAGTAAAAACAAACTTCAGTGCCTTTCTCTGCAATAATTGTACTACCAGACAAAACCACACTCTTATAGGCAATCAACTACTGGCTTTTTTTTTTTTTTTTTTTTTTTTAATATTTGCACACATGCTCAGTGGAGCACTGCTTGAGATTGTGCTTTACTGAGGCAGATGATGATTCAGACAAGTTACTCTATTACTCATAGAACCAACTTCAAATAGGCACATAACTGTACACAACAATACTATCTCACTATATTTTAAAAAATTAGCCTCTCATTACCAGTAATACTTTTGCATCTTCCCCACTCCCTTCAACCTCAACAACTTGTATAACTAGTATGAAGGGCTTTACTGACAAAATGGAAACCATGAAACAGAAACTCATCCTATCACCACCTTCTGTATTTAATTTCTTCTTGTTTCTCCTTTTTATAGCAGAGAATGTGATCCTGCTGTCCTCTGAGGTCAGTTTCTCCAAACGTGGACTTTACTTTCTCAACGCATTTGTTCCTTCAGTTATTCCCACTGTAGCAACTTTGTCTCTGTCTCTCCACTAGATAATTCCTACTGACAAATAGGCTATCACCCTTCACATCTTTAAAAGAATACACATTTCATATAACTGCTGTCTGCACCAGTATCTCCAATTCTTTATCTCCTATGATCATTGTCAACCCTCTCCAGCCTGCCTACTGTTCCCACTAGTCTATTCAATTCCTCCCGCCAAGGCATTGTTGGTCCTTATCCTTCAAAACCTTTTTTTTTTTTTTTTTTTTTTTTTTTTGAGATGGAGTCTTGCTTTATCACCCAGGCTGGAGTGCAGTAGCGCAGTCTCGGCTCACTGCAACCTCCGCCTCACGAGTTCAAGCGATTCACTAGCCTTAGCCTCCTGAGTAGCTGGGATTACAGGCACGTGCCACCATGCCCGGCTAATTTTTGTATTTTTAGTAGAGACCGGGTTACACCATATTGGTCAGGCTAGTCTCAAACTCCTGACCTCGTGATCAGCCCGCCCTGGCCTTCCAAAGTGCTGGTATTACTGGCGTGAGCCACTGTGCCCATAGAAAAGTTTAGTTATTTCTGAACTTTTAAACACCATTCAGTAGTGTTCACCATTCTCTCTAACTTAAAACATTGTCCCTCATAACATATTTTAAAAATTCTATTTCTTACTATTATTTTTCATTATCTTGTATAGGTCGCAGTTCTTTCAGTAGAACTCTAACCAATTTCCATACATGCAAGTATCATAAATATACTAATGACTCTGAACATTATATATCTTGCCTCATACATGAACACCCAAATGTTATCCTGTAATCACTAAATGAACATGTCAAGGTGACCACAAATTTGACGTGTTCCAAACTAATCAAATTTTGGTAATTCTCTTCCGAAAGCAACTGTAGAAATTTTGCCACTCCTTCTTCATCTTAGAAAATGCTATTATTCTCCACCAAAGGCAAATAACCAAGAGTCATTAGTAGAGAATTTGTCTTCTTTACCACTCATGTGCAATACAGATCAAATTCTTTAAGATCTTTTCCTCAATAAATCTCAAGCCTGTCACCTTTTCTATTACCACCTTTTTTCTAAGTCTCAATCATCTCTCAATTAGATCATTATAGTAATCTTCTAAGTGGTGTTGGGGTGTCCTCTCCTGGCAACTTCAATCCATTTTCCAACATTAAGTTTATCTATTCAACTAAACATGTTAACTTGTAGTGTTCTTATGCTTAAAAAGTTTCATTAGCTTTCTATTATATAATGAATGAAACCAATGTTCAGCCTAGTTTAAGAAATGTAAGATCTCCCTTTACCCTAGCTTTCTTCCTGTTTACTTTTATTCATTATGCCTTGAATCATACCTGTCTTCTTTAATTTTCTCTAACACACAAGTCTCCTGTTTCTTCTCTGCAATCTTGCAAACCCAAACCCAGCACCTAGTATATATTCTATATATATATATATATATATATATATATATATATAAATTAATTGATTAATGAGTGATTTTATTTCAGACTGCTGTCAAATGCTTACTTCCCCTGCATAGTAACTCCAATGAGTCAAATCCTAGAATTCCCTGCGGGAACACCCGGGATACATAATATCAACTTATAAACACTATTCCTTCTTAATTTTGAAAAAAACTGAGTAAAATATGAGAACTGTAGCTTTTTAAAAAATAGAAAATACACCATAGAAATTTTAGTCAAGCATGGCAGACTAAATACATGTATTTATTTCTAATCTACTTCAAGCTCCAATATAATAACTGTTTATGAATGAAATGGTCTAATATCACACGTACAAAATTAATAAGAGTGGATGAGACATGCCAA
The DNA here is from genome assembly GCF_049350105.2 of Macaca mulatta. Classification (NCBI taxonomy): domain Eukaryota; kingdom Metazoa; phylum Chordata; class Mammalia; order Primates; family Cercopithecidae; genus Macaca; species Macaca mulatta. The sequence continues at coordinate 51,791,818 of NC_133423.1, read as the reverse complement.
CAAATTTTTGGAATATAAAAATAGATAAGACATTGTTAATGATTTGACAAAGCACAAACCCTTAAAATGTTTCTGTATAGAGAGAAGTTTCCAAAGTAGGGCAACTCAGAGATAAACCAAGAATGGGAAGATTCACACACCTCAACTGTAAAAGAGAAATATGAGACTAAAAGCAGTGGATTAATTAAAAGTTTGTTGGATGAGATATTGCACATAGATGTCTTCTACATCATTCCAAGCAGTTAAGCAGTTGCCGTTTCCAAACACTCATAGAGGATAAGAGGTTATTTTCTATAAAAATCAAACCAGATTGTTGTGTACATCAAGCAAAGGACGGATGGCAGTGAGGTGATACACTGAAACAGAATTATTGTATGAAAATCTGGGATGAACAATTAGATACTCAGTTCTCCTTACCTTCACAGTAATAGTAATTCTCGCTGCCAGAGTGGATGCTGGAGGGCTCTCCTTCAGAGAAACAGAGGAGAAAAAAAAAAGCCTATAGCCACTAATATTTGAATCCCTGCAATTAAATACCTGGGTCCCTTCCCAATCATATAGCAGTGATGCTCACCAGTCAACAAGAACTGATGATACATGACAGATTCCAATCAGTGATTTATTACCACTGTCAAATAAGAATGGACACTCAAAGATTACCTGAAAAAGTCCTTTAATATGGCCCCAGATTGAATAATTTCTACTTTCCCATATCATAAATACAAAAATTATCTAAAGTTCAGTGAAATTCTCAGGAAGGTAGCCCATATTATCAATGCCAACTTTACACATAAACATAGTTGACATTCACTTATGATGCTGAACAATGCAGATGAAGAACGCTGGATTTAGATTAAGAAGACCCTTAGTTTGAATTTTAATTTTGACCCATGATAGCTGTGTAAACTTAGTCAAAATTCTTAAGTTATTGAACTTATGCTTTAGTCTGAGTTACACAGAGAACAGAGCCTAAGGCAGAGGGTTTCTATTCTATTCTTTCATAATGGACTGCTGTGCAGGGTAACAAAAGTAATGATAAGCACAGAAATGCAGGGCAGAAGAGAGAGCCAAGAGGAAGATATAATATCAGGTGCTTGCCATTAAATGAAACCTGTTACCCAGTTTAATGGAATTATCCCTAGGGAGCCAGGTCAATGGCATCTCAAGACTCTTTATCAAAGAGGAGAAAGGGAGAAAATCATCCTTTTTTTGTATTTCTTACTGTTCAAAAGTTTGTCCATTGCTTTCCTGGTTATGACTGCATGGAAGTCTAGTTGAAGTTCAGCAAAGGCATCAACAAGGAATCATAGGAAAGAGATAAAAGGCCTGAGACATAGATATAAGGGAAGGGATTGTTAAGTGGCACCTGTTTGGGAGTCCAAACTGAGCAGGAGTAAAACTGAAGCAACTGCTTTAACTAAGACACGTGTGCCTACAAAGACCTGAAGTGGCACAAAAGCTTTTACAGCTTTTTAACTGTAAAATGGTAATGATATCACCTATGTTTCTGGATTATTACAAATATTAAATAGCATAAATGGCACACTTGCAAAGCATATTTTAATAAACATATTTAATATTTTCCTTATTGATTTCTTTCATCAATAAAAACATTTCTGAAATTTGTGTAAAGGTCTAGATGAAGGGACATTGGCCATGTTTTGATTGTCATTGAGACTGGGTGATAGATAAATGACTGTCATGGTCTTTACTCCAACATGTATTTTTGACATTTTTGTAAACATAGTTTTAAAAATAATATTTGTAAAATTTAAAAAACAGAAACAAAATAATTCTGATTTCAAAGGTCAACTAATAGACTCCTAGTCATATCAGGATATCAATGCCTATCTCATTCACTTTCTGGTACTTAAAAAATAATAAAAGTTATTATTTCCCAATCTTCACTTTCTACAATGCTAAAATATTTATTTCTCCTTTTCTGAGCCTACATGCTTCCTTCAATGAATGTTACTGAGATGGAATTTGTATCTTATATTTCAAGTGTATTTACATTGATTTCTTCCCCACTATGTTGCAAACAAGTTGTTTTGTCCATTTGTTCTTATCCTGAGGTCATGAAAACATCTAACTGTATTATCTTCCAGAAGCTGCATTGTCTTGCCTTTGATCTTAAGGATTATGATCTTGAATTAATTTTTGTATGTGTATGTGACCACACAAACTTGTTAGAAATCAAGTTTCAATTATTTTTTTTCATATGGATTCGAATTACACCATCACTACACACATATTGAAAAGAAGTATTTTTCTACTGTTCTGCAATGGAAATATTGATATAAATCAACTACCCATATATGCACAGGTCAGTTTATGAACTTGTTATTTTGTTTTGCTGGTTTGTTTGTATATATTTTTGGCCCTGATGAGACACTGCCTTAGTTATTGTTAACTTCTGTTATAAGCTTTGAGATTTGAGAAAGAAAGTTATTCCAGCTACTTATTCTTTAATTTGTATTTGCTATTTTTGGTCTTTTGCATTTTTATAAATGTTATAATGAGTTTGTCAATTACTAAAACAAAATGTACTGGGACTTTGATTGAGACTGCATTGAATATAAAGATCAATATGGAGAGTATTGACTTCTTCAAAATGTTGAGTCTTCCAGGCCGTGAAGAGGAAATATCCTTTTAATTATTTAGGATAGCATTAATTTTTCTAAATAAATAACTGCAATTCCTTTCCAGAGGTCTTCACATATCTGGTTAACTTTTGTTCTTGTGTATATTTATGCTATTATAAATGGTATACATGATTTACTTTCCCTTTCTATTGGTTGGCGAAACATAAAAATGGAATTTCCTTTTGAATATTCAACTTGTGTATTAGTTTTCTAATGCTGTTGTAACGAATTACACAAACTTAGTGGCTTTAAAACAGCACCCATTTATTATCTCACAGTTTAATCAGTCAGAAGTCTGGACTCAGCATGGCTCAGTTGGATCTCTTTCTAGGGGCTCAGTGGACGATTTTTTTCCCAACATCATTAAAATTCTTGGCATAATTCAGTTCCACGGAGTTACTGGACTGATTCTCCCCATCCCCACCTTTTTTTTTTTTTTTTCTTTCTTACTAGCTTTAGCCAGGGTTTATTCTCAGCTTCGAGAGGGCAATCACATTCTTGGCTCATTCCTCCACCTCGAAAGCCAGCAATAGTGACTCAAGCTCTTCTCTTAAGTTTCTGTGACCTCACTTCCTATTTCAATCTCTTCTCTGCCTCCTTATCTGTCAGATCTCTCTTATTTTTCTGCCTTCCTCTTCTGCTTTTAAGTGCTCCAGTTATTACGTTGGGCCCGACCAGGTAACCCAGGTTAACCACTCCATTTTAAAATTATCTGATTAATAATCTTAATAACATCCGGCCGGGCTCAGTAGCCCACGTCTGTAATCCCAGCACTTTGGGAGGCTGAGGTGGGTGGATCACGAGGTCAGGAGTTCAAGACCAGCCTGGCCAAGATGCTGAAACCCTGTCTCTACTAGAAATACAAAAAAATCAGCTGGGCATTGTGGCAGGCCCCTGTAATCCCAGTCACTCAGGAGGCTGAGGCAGAGAATTGCTTGAACCCGGGAGGCAGAGCTTACAGTGAGCTGAGATCGTGCCACTGCACTCCAGCCTGAGTGACAGAGCGAGACTTGTCTAAAAATAAAAATAAAAAATAAATAATTTAAAAGTGACATCCAAACAATTCATTCACAATAGTATCTACACGTGTTTGCTTGAATAATCAGAATACAGGACTCTTGACAGTACATCACTAAAATTCTACCTACCACACCTTGTTCCTGGCTTCCTTATCAAACGCACTTAACAATCGAATTATTTATGTGTAGAATTTTTAAATTTTTAAATATATATATACACACATACACATATATATGTAATCTTAAAATCTGAGCACTTTGGGAGGCTGAGGCGGGCAGATCACGATGTCAGGAGATTGAGACCATCCTGGCTAACATGGTGAAACCCCGTCTCTACTAAAAATACAAAAAATTAGCCGGGCGAGGTGGTGCACGCCTGTAGTCCCAGCTACCAGGGAGGCTGAGGCAGGAGAATGGCGTGAACCCAGGAGGCGGAGCTTGCAGTGAACGGAAATCGCGCCACTGCACTTCAACCTGGAAGACAGAGAGAGAGACTCTGTCTCAAAAAAAAAAAAAAAAAACCCTTCAAAAAAAAAATAAAAACCACCACCACCAACAAAAAAATCTGACAGTTTTATTTATGTCTTTGAAGTTATTTTCTTTCCATTGATTACATGAGTTCACTAGTTAGACCTTTTAATAAAACATGAAATATAAGTAATTTTTACCTTCAAAAGTTTTCAACATTTCCTCATGAGATATGTTTGTTATGTGATTGTTGCAGATTTTTAAAATCAAATTAAAGAAAATTCCTTCTTTTCCAATTTTGCTAAGAGTTTTCCCACTAAAGGGTGCTGAATTTTATCAAATGGAATTTCTGAATCTTTTTATGTCTGTGAATGTTCTCCTTTATTCTGTTAATATGGTGAATTATGGTAATTTGTCTTTTGATTTTTAACCCAATCTTGTTTTCTAAAAATAAACCTAACTTGGATATCTTGGCTTAAACTTTGCATATGGTGTTGAATTCAGTGTGTTAAAATTTGTATAGCAATTTTTAAAAAAGTTTATGAGTCAGACTGCCAGTAATTTGCTTTTAGAAGAAAATGCTATTGTCAGGTTTTGGTATGTAGGTGTTTGTTAGCACCAACAAATGATTTAGCGACCATTTCCTATTTTCAATTGTCTGGAAGAGTTTGTGTTAGAATGATGTTCTTTCTTCTATATGTGTTTGGTACAATTTGCTGGTAAAGCCATCTGGACTTGGTGTTTTCTTTATGTAATGATTTTTAATTATAGATGTCATTTCTTTAATTTCAGTAGCTATATAAATCCTCATATTCTTTCTTTCTTTTTTCAGTTTTATCAGTTCTGTATCAACTGAATTTTCAAACATGTTGTTGTTTATAACATCATATGATAATCTTCCTAATATCAGAGAGATCTGTAATTATGTCTCCTTTTCATCTGTACTGTCGTTGATTTATCCTGTTTTATTTTCTTAATCAGAAACACTAAAGAATTTTTAATTTTATTACATTTTCTAAAAAGCAAGATCTTATTGATTTTGACTAGTATGTAAGTCCTTTATTTTGTTAATTTCTACTTATATTTTTATTATTTCCTTCCTAGTTCTTTTCATTTAATCGTTCTTAAGATGGATACTTAAGTAACTGATTCTTATCTTCTAATCTTTATTAGTATGTTTATTTAAAACAATACATTTCCATATTACCATGACTTTAGCTGCAGTGTATGTATTTTGGTATACAGTATTTTCTTTATTTTTCAATTAAAATTTGTCTTGGCTTCAGCTATGATGTCTTCTATGATTCTTCCTCTCTGATTTACTCTTTGAATCATATAGAAGTGTATTCATTAATTCAATCAAGTATCAATATTCTCCTTTTATCTTTTTGCCTGGTTTGTTTGTTTAGCTACATTTGGGGAAGATTTCATTTCTGAACAAGACAGAGTAAACACATTCCATTTTAGTCCTTCTGCAAATGACAAAAAAAAACAAAAAAAAACACAAAAGCCACCTATCGAGACTCTGAAAAATGGAGAAAAAAATGCAGGCAGGCTAAGGATTTGGAAGCGTGAGGAACCATGACAGGTGCGTTCTCTGTCTTCTTTTTCTTTCTTTTTTTACTTTTTTGAGTTTTTTTTTTTTCTTTTTTGAGATTGGGATCTCTCTCTCTCTCTCTCTCTCTCTCTCTCTCTCTCTCTCACACACACACACACACACACATACCTCTTTCTCTCTCATCTCTCTCTCTCTCTATATATATATATATCCCAATCTCAATGTTTAAGAAAAGCCCTCAATCGAGAATTTCCAACAGTTGCATATAAACCTTTGTGCTTGCTTGCTGTATTTAACCAAAAGACCAGAAAAGCAAGGTTACAAAAGAATATTTTAACAATATCACTCTGTTCTTAAGGTGAACACTTCAAAGAAAGCCACACCCACCCCCCTCCACAATGCATGCTGAAGCAGTGAAGTCCATGAGTGGAACCTTGTCGTATATAATCTCTATACTAAATTTTTAGCATAGGCCCCCCATCTCTCAACCTGTGTTGAAATTCTGACTTCCAGACACATCTTTCAGTAATGAGGGGGTACGCTTCCATGATAAACCCTATGGGCAAAAGTTCAACATTCATCCCACCCCTAAAGCAATGAATTTCCACCCTTCCCAAGTGGAATCAATGGGAAGAACTCTGACTTCCATCCCCACCTTACAGTAATGAGGCAGTGTCTCTTTCTTTTTCCCTTCAGTGTTTAAGAATTTGTTGTATAGAGTGCTATTACCTGAATAACACATTGTGGCAGAGCAGAATGACCCTTAAGCATTTAGTTTTCAGGTTTGTTTTCAACTATTCAGAGGGTTATTTCTTGACTACCACAGCTAAGGCATTCCCGTCTCCATTGTTCTATAGTTTACTGCCCTGTTTTTTTTTTTTTTTTTTCCATCATGGCATTTACCACTATTTCATATTGTTATTTATAGTTTACATGTTTAATATCTCCATCTCCCAACAAATATGGGAACATCATTAAGTCACAGGAATTTTATATCTTTCCCGTCTGAAGTCTCAGTACTCGTTGTTAGATTAATTAGCACTTATCTAAATTTCTGGTTTTCTTTTTCTTTGCCTCATGTTAGTGTTGCACCTTTCCACTACCAAGCTTAAAGTTAGGCATGATCCATGTGACTGGAACTGAATGGCCACTCTGAGAAACAGCTCCATAAGAGTCTGCATGCAATTTGCCATGTCTCCGTCCTTAATTTGCCATAGAAACTGAAGATCTTCCAGATAGTAGAGGCTCTGTTAATGTTATTTCATGAATAAGGACTATCTGAACAGAACACCGGTGACTTGGAATGGGTACATGTAGCTTGGAGAAAGAGTAAGCAAACAGTATTTTACGTTACTGTGGTTTTATGGTTATTTGTTACTACAGCATCACCCAGCCTACCCTGACTTAAATGATAAAACATTTCACAAATATTTATAAAATAAATAAATTCAAATTCACTCTAATACCTATAAAATTATCAAGTAAATCAAATAATAAATATTTATTATGGAATATGGAAACAGTGATCTAAGAGAAGTCTTGATATACTGACCATCCATTGTTGTAGCAGATCTCACTATTGCTATTGTGTTTAATATTTTTAGATTACAAAAACTAAAAAAAAAATCAACACCATTCATCAGTGCAGGTCTGTGTAGTTAAAGAAATAACTCACAACTTTTTTTTTTCCTTTGTAAACATATTGTTTTGAAGTGCAAATATAGATAATTTGCACTTTGGGATGGAGTGGGATGGGATGCCCTATTGGGAGTTCACCCATTTGGATTACAAATGGATTTCCATCCCGTCTTCCTCCCCATCTCTTTCCCTTTTTGATCATTCTATGTAAATGGAAAGCTAACAGAAATTTGAAGAATTGTTATGCAAACAACAACAACAACAACAACAAAACAACTTTAGCATATTAACCTGTTGTCCAACCTTATATAAGCAGTTTATATTTAAAATACTCCTAAGTGGATTTTAATTCCTATTTCAACCATTTTAAATATTTTTGAAATATTTAAAATTCCAACCATTATTTCTCTTCAGCTAGTCCTTACTTTTATAAACAAATAATGTAACAGTAAATAATTTATAACTAGATCTTTCTGAATCTAAAACCACATTTTTATCCACTATGTGATGCCATATGTTTTACTCTGTCTCTGTGAGTTTTTTGTGCCATTCCCTCCTCTGGAATGGCCTTCTCCTGTGTTTCCACGTTCCAATGGCTACTCCATTTTACAAGAAACATTTCATGTTTGCTACTTTGGGGTTGATCCCGTGTTAATTCTGGTTCTCACTGGGTCTTTTCCTGTGAGATGCAGTAGTATTCAAAATTCTCAGACTATTATATGCACCTTGGCAGATTTATGGTAATGGTCTACAATTGCTTCATATCTGCTAATCTTGCTTCCAAAACTAGTTTTTGAGATTAATGAGACAGGAGGTTGCCTTTTTCTTTCTCTATAGCTTCCTTAGGAACAAGAAAATATTAGACACACAGTAGGCATTGGAAGAAAATGCGTTCAGTTAAATGAACTTGATTTGAATGGAATGAGAGTTCAATGAAACTGTATATATTGTGAAACGTGGCAACTTATACCTACTCAAGACATTAAAGGAGATCATGCTTTCTTGCCTAAGTTTTATGTCCAATTTGTTCCTGTTTCAAACCCCTCAACAAAAACAAAATCTTTTAATCTCTTTGCAAAATATTCCCTCCTTCCTCCCATCTTGCTGTTGCTGCTCTGTGATATACGGCCCTTGCCTATTACCCCTTTATAGCTGTTTTGTTAAAGTTCATACCGCTAAGACCTGTAAAAGAAATTTATGGCTCTAGGGATTTCAGCAAATTCTAAACAACCATAACAAGAACATGAAGCATTAATTAAAGACACTAGAGTCTAAGTTATAACAGAAATCCTTACATTTAAGGCCCTGGTACCATTTAAATTTAAAATAGTATGACAAACAGAGAGTAATTTGATGGTCAGAAGGTTATAATGGATACCTTAATACCTTTGTCAAGAAAAAGTGTCTGTCCTTGCTCTAACCCCTACCCAGGGGCTTCAGGGGCCTCCTTCATAAAACACGGTGATGCCTAAATATTTTTGTAGTAACTCATATATAAGCTGGTCTTTTCTTTAAGAATACCAGAGATTAAACACCAACCCCCAACATTCATACACCAATTTTCAGATAAAACGGCTTAATATTTAACATATATTTAGTGCAATTTGTCTATTTCTTAGTTTACTGTAGGGCTGTATTTAAAACCAAGGGACCAAGGAACATTCTACAACACACTAAAGCAATTTTTCCCCAGGGAATATGCTGATTCTTTCGTAAAGGCAGAAGCCGATATTCCTGACTCATTCTGCCAAACCAAGCAATAAAAAATGATTCACCTAATTTGAAAGATAATTTGTAATACCAGAGGCTCAATTTGTTTGTGTATCCAATACTAGTATCCTTTCCAGAATGTTGAAAGTACACACTATATGTATTTGTCTAATGTATATTCAAAAAAGGAATACAAATTGATCCTCAAAGCTTAAATCTGCAGTACATACTCTGTGTTCTGTCCCCACCTGTACCTTCATGAATTTTTTCACCTAGCATGCAGGCTGTTTCCCCTCTGTGAAATCCCATGGTGCATATATAGTACTAATACCACTCACTTAGAATATGCCATATTTTGTCTAATATTGCTAGATTTTGTGTGTATAATCTTATTCCTCAAGTAAATTACAAGATAAGGACTATAATTTATACATCCTCTACAACACTTGGCACTGGCTTTGATTAGGCTCTTAATAAATATTTGTTGGTTGATTAATCAGTTTACCACACTTACTAATTGCAAGGTGACATCATTTATCATTAATAAACACATACATAGATTACAAAAACATCATGCAAATTTGCATATGATCATATTAAACCCAAAGTAGCACCTGAGAGTCCAACCACCCTCTCTTTTAGGCCCTTTTCACTTTTATGTCTACTTTTGCCTCACTTACAATTCCACTACTTACTTGCCTTCTTTCTCTTTTCAGCTTTGTGCTGTTATTTAATATCTCACCAGTTGTGTAATTTTAGCTCCCAAATTGAATAAGACGTTCCCTCCAGTGGAACCCTCACCCTGACAAATAGCCAAATAGTAATTATTATTCCTTTCAGGGGTTGAGCTATGGAATCATGCTTGCAATATCCCAGGCTTGAGTGCCTAGATATTTATGCTATACTTCCCTGTGTCAGAGTTTCCATCTGCGATCGTATTTCAAGCCCTCTCATTTTTTTTCAATATGATTAAGATAATTCCTTTATGAAGTTGGAAGCTCAGAGAGACATTCAGAAAAGAAACTTGATGTTTCATATTTTTGCTAACTCACTCTTCCCATTTCCTTTCCTATCATTTTAGCCAGACTGAGAGGGAGAATTAATTTTGCAATGGTCTCTATTTTTTTTTTTTTTCTAAATGTGTGACCTCCATATTAATAGGAGCCAGAGTAGTCATTCATCACGTCTGGTCAGTGTGAAACTGACATTTACAGGGTGGAATGTTTCCCACTCAGGACAAATGGGGATCATTTGTAAAACATGCCGCACCCAATCATAGGCTCCCATGGATCTCCAACTACATTTTTAAGCAACAATATAAACCATTCCCGAAACTGAAAGGTCTTTTCAAATATTTACTGCCTACCTATGGAATTTTTATTCTGCTGGCTGCTGCCATCAATAATCGTGGGAGTTCCTAGCTAAGTGTTGTGTATGACCTCCAAGGAAAGTCTTAGCATTGCAGAATGGGGAGGTGGGTTAGCATCTTGCATTTTTCATTCTGTCACTTTCTAGGGACAATTACAAAGAAAATAAGAATCATGTAAGACTTATTTTTATATTTATTATGAAAGCCTTCAGCTCTTGCATTTGCAAATAAGCTCAATGATTTTAAGTTTGCTTTTCCCCCATATGAAATGAAATATTATTTCCCACTTCCTCCATGAATCTATTGGGTTACTCCAGGCCACTGTGATCTTTCATCTGGCATTTTGTTTCTATTTTTCTAGATCACAGTTGTGATTTAAAGCCCCCCTGGCGCTTGGACACCTTGGTGATCTTAGCTCATGCTCCTAGTTCCATCCTGATGAACTGACCAAACTTTTCCCCAAGGATATCTGCTGATTCTGGAGTTTCTGCTTTCTTATGATCTGCTCTGTCTTATGGTTCTTTACTGATGTAACAAGCTTTGCTCCTTATTCATGAGGGCACAAAATGAAGCGCTTCAAATGGTTTCTGCAAAAATTTACAGTTGCTGCATTAAGAATTTTGTGAGCTTCAATAACTTTATTGAAAAGTTGCAGATTTCCTCCTCCTCCTTTTTCTCCTTCTCTCCTCCTCTTTCTGCCCTGTCTCCACTTCATTATTCTCCTTTTCTTCTCAAAAGCAAACAATCATTTTTCTTGCCTCCTAAAGAATACTTGTAATATTATTCTCAAAACCTGTACACCAGCTTAACTCCTTCTTTGTTCTACAAGTACTCACCTGCCCTAATCAGGATTTTATTCCAGTGGAAACACTGTGTTCCTTCTCAGAGGAATTTATGAGTTAGTAAGAGAGTAGAATTGCATTAATCTTATGCCATTCCTAGAGAATTCTTATTTCCTCAATTAAAGTTTAATTGCTCTGTTCTGAAAAAACAAATGGTGAGTCCAAGCAGATAATTTACAGTGACCTGTATCTGTGACTAGTTTTAAGGCTACCCTGAGGTCAGAATTTAAACATGTTAATTTAGTACCGGACTTAATGGTAACCAAGATAGAGATATGTCTGTCTCACAGAGATTTGTAATGTAACTCACAGAAGCTTTACTCCAAATGAAAGGGTCATAGTTAGAGGGAAATTCTGTAATAATAGTACCTATCTGATAAAGTGAATGTGGGAATTAAAAGAGTTAATACCTATAAAGAATTTCAGAGGCTGTCTGACAATCACAAACAATAACTGTTAGTGGCAGCATTAGCTAGTTCCTGAATAGCCAAATATCTGGAATTCTCATGACAATGATTCAAAGAAATGTCATCGCTATTTCACAGAGTAAGATACTTAAGCATTGGGGGTCACTAAGCAATTCTTAAAGGACATAGCAGCAACATGTAGGGGAGCTGAAATTACAACATGGTTCTTTCTGAACTTCAAGTCCCCTGTTTTTGTGTGTATGACTTTAAATATTCATAGTAGAATATCTATCTATCTATCTATCTACCTACCTACCTACAGATAATTTCATTAAACATTAAACTAAGCTTGGTTTTTCTAAAATGCTAACCTCTGTCTAACCATCAACCTAGGCAAAAAAGGACAATTCCTGTGCCTCAGAAGCTTTCTTAGTGCTCCTCCCATTCATAAAAATCTCCCAACCTTGGAAAACAGCCATGATAAAAATTATATCAAATCCCATCTTTTTACTTGCCCTTTTAACCAAATGACTTATGCTTTTCTAAATGATACAGATTTGCTTTGCCTGTTTGGGAATGTTACATAACTAAAATCCTAGACAGAGCTCTTAACTGTAACATTGTCATACATCAAATGTCAAGTGTCTACAAAGGGATGGATCAATCTGGGCTTTCAATGTTTCTCCATTGGTCTGTTACATTCCCTTAAAGCAATAATCTTATTATCTCATTTACTGCAGTGTGACAATAGTATTTATTTTTTGGTGGAGTAAGTCCAACCATCTTCTTATTTCTTCTTCAAGAATGCATGGACTATTCTTTGCACTTTGCCTTATCATATACATTTAAAAATAAACCTATTAATTGCTATGAAATAATTATAAAAGACTTGGTTTTGTTTGGTGTTACATTATGTCTATAAAGTAAGGATCACTGACATCTGTAAAATTTGAATATCCTAATCTATAAAAAATTGAATATTATTTGCTTATTCTTGGATCATTTTGATTATCTCTCAATAATGATTTTTGGTTGTCTCTGTAAAGGTCTAGTACATAATTTGTTAGATTTATTTCTAGAAATTTAATATTTATGTTATTTTAAATAGTATAATGTTTATTTTTATTTTTATTTATTTTTTTAAGTCATTCACCTATTAATCTTACAATGGTTTCTCACTGCTTAAAAACTCGAGATACATAACATGCACAATATAAGTGCACAAGACACATTCCATGAATTTTTGCACTTGCATACACTCATGAAACTACCACCCAGATCAAAATAAAGAAATTTTGTTTTGTTTTGAGACAGGGTCTTGCTCTGTCACCCAGGCTGGAGTGCAGTGGCACCATCATATGTATCTTCTTTATTGCAATATGCAAAATACTATTAATTTTTGAATAATAATAAACTTGTATAATCCCCTTTTTAAGTGTAATAGTTTCTGAAGATTCTTTTGGACCTTCTGTGTGTATGAGTACATTATATGCAGATAATAAGACCTTTAATTCTTCTTTTCACTTCCTTATACATCATTTCATCATTTCTTATTCATTTATGTAGTTATGAATTTATATGCATATTTATGCATATGTATTTTATTTGTTTAAGGACATATCAGCAAAATGTAGAGCAGCTGGAATTATAGTATAGTTCTTTCTAAACTTAAAGATTATTCATATTTAATTATCAGTTTCACAGGGAATGCTTTGTTTCAACAGTAAGTATTAATTTTGCTATAAGTGTTTGCGTGTTTGTTAGGTTTTATTGAGATTGTTTACCAGATAAAAACAATTTAGTTTAGATTAATTATTTTCTAATCTTAATTTGCTATTATGAGAAGACTTTGAGTTTGTCAATTTTTCTCTATATGTGTTTGTATAGTCATCTCATAATTCTCTTTAATTTTGAAAATATGGCAAATTACATTGGTTGCTTTTAAATGTTAATCTGATCTTACATTTCTGAGATAAATCCAGTTTAGTAATCATACTTTGCTCATTTTATGTATTGTTAGATGCAGCTTTCTAACATATTGTTGACTTTTTAATTTGTATTTTTGAGAAATATTGCTCTATACATTTTCTTCTTTATAAATTCTCATAACATTTCAGTATCAAGATTAGGATAATTTACTAAAATATATTGTGAAATGTACCATTTTTTCCTATTCTATGGAAGATTTGGCACAATATTGGAAATTTTTCTTCCTTAAATATTTAATGGAACTTAAGAATGTAGCCATCTGGAAGCAGATACTGTTTTTTTCCTTTATCTTCTTTCTTTGTATAATTAAATTTAATTACACATTTAATATATTTAATACGATAATTATAAGAATATTTGGGTATTCTATTTCTTATTTCCGCGTGAATAAGTTTTGGTAAGTAATACAATTTATCCATTCAACATTTTCAAATGTATCAACATAAATTTGTACATAATGCCCTGTTATTATTTGTTTAATCTCCACAGTGCCTATAGTGGTATCTCATTTATTATATCTTCATTAAGTTAATTAAGCTTTTGTCTTCTGTAATCAGGTTTGTCTGAAGCTGATGTATTTTATTAGTCTATTTACAGAACATTTCTTAACTTTGCTGAAATTCTATAATACAATAAATGTTTTCTATTTTATTAATTTTTGCTGTTATATTTAGTATTTATTTCTTTTTATTTTTTATGTTTATTTTTTTAAACAAAATTATTGAGATAAATGATTACTTCATTAATTTTCAATTTTTTTCTTTTCTAAATATGCATTAAAATATAAATTACTCTGAGTTTCTTATAATGTTAAACACTTACTAAACGACTCAACATAATATGGCTTTTAAAAAGACAAATCGAAAGTCATCAAACTTCATTTCATCATTCAAAAGGCATTTAAAGAATGTAAAACTAAGCCACAAACTGAGGGAAGATATTTACAAAATATATATCGAATTGAGAGCTTGTATTCAGAATATGAGTTACTTTTACAAATCAAAAATAATAGTAATATAAACTGATTTTAAAATGAGCAAAACATTTGAACTGGTATTTCTACAAAGAAGTTATATAAATGGCAAATGTGCCTATTGAAATATACTTCGCATAATTTATCATGAGGTAAGTAAAAATTAAAACCACAAGGGCTGGGTGCAGTGGCTCATGTCTGTAATCCCAGCACTTTAGGAGGCTGAGGCAGGTGGATCATTTGAGGTTAGGAGTTCAAGACCAGCCTGGCCAACATGGTGAAACCCTGTCTCTACTAAAAATAAAAAAATTAGCCAGGCATGGTGGCATGTGCCTGTAGACCCAGCCACTTGGGAGGCCAAGGCAGGAAAATTGCTTGAACCCGGGAGGCGGAAGTTGCAGTGAGCCAAGATGGTGCCACCAGTCTGGGTGACAGAATGAGACTCCGTCAAAAAATAATAATAATAATAATAAACCACAAGGACGTATAATTCTATACCCAGTAGAATGGCCAGTTTAAACACACACACACACACACACACACACACACACACACCCCAACACACATACACAGAAAATAAATGTTTTTTAGAACATGAAACAACATGCACTCTAATATATTAGTGTAGGAATGCAAAACTGTAAGTCACTTTAGCAAACTGCCTGGTGATTTCTCATTAAATTAAACACATTTTATATAACCCAACAATCCCACTTTTAGGTATTTTCCAAGAGAAACAAAAATGTATGTCCTGACGAAAATGTGTACTAAGTTATCATAATAACTTTATTCATAATAGCATCAAACTAGAAACACCCTAATATCCATCGCTGGTGAAAGGATTAGCAAATTGAAACATATTTATTACACAGAATAATATTTAACAATTAAAAGGTATAAAATCCATATATGACTGAATCTCTGGAGCCCTATACTAAGTGAAGAAGACAAACAGAAAAGATGGAACACTTGCTTCCATTTGCTTGAAATTAACAAAAAACACAAAAGTTTAGTAACTGAAAACTGGCCATTGGTTACTAGAGGCTGAGTTGAGGGGAGTTGACTGCAAAGGGGCACCAGAAAATTCGAGGAGAGATCCAGAAACATTTTATATCTGATTACTTTGGTCCTAATAGGACAGTATATAATGAAACTGTAAAATCTACTTAAGTCTTATACTTAAGAACATGGGTGCAAGTAAGTAAGTAATAGTAAATGCATAGGAAATGATGTTATATAATGCACTATTTTCATTAATTTAAATAAAAGGACTGTTAATGTTTTGTATGGGTTCAATCAGAATGGAATAAAAAATTAGAGCTGATACCAAGTTAACGCAAGTTTTTCTTACATAGTTTCCTCATAAGCTACTTTGATAATGTAGGCATAGAGATTTATTATTCAGAATAATGATTTAATGCCTTTATCTGCTTTTCTTGGCTCAGATATAGTATTGTGACAAAATTGAGGTCTGTGTCTCCCATTATTAAGACATACTAATAAATATTTCTTATCAGCTTAAATGAACAGAATTCAAGGACATTGATTTCATCTACCTGGACATTATGTTCAGCTCAACCTATAGTCACTGTGGTAGTTCGAAGCACATCAATTTGGTTTAGCTGGCATTACAGCTTTTGAAATCCTTTCCCTGCATTGTACCAGATCAGAGTTGGTCAAAACAGGAAATTCCATGACGTTTGGAAGATAGAAGTAAGTAGTAGCCATTGCTCTTTGAAGGTCATGGTTAAATTAGGTGAAAGACAGTCGCAGAAATGGTGGCAGAGTCTAGCTACTCTTTCCTTTCCTTTACATCTAGCACTTTTTTTTTCATTTACTTTGTTGGCCAAAAGTAACTCATCTCCACATGCTTGGGAGCAGATCAATAGAGATACAGTCATACCTTGTTTTATTGTTCTTTCCCTTATTGTGCTTTCCAGATATTACTTATTTTTTTTTTAACAAATGGAAGGTTTGTGGCAACCCTGAATCAAACGAATCCATGGGCATCATTTTTTCAATAGCATGTGCTCACCTTGTCCCTTTCTATCCCATTTCAGTAATTTTTGCAATATTTCAAACTTTATTATTATTTTTATATCTATTATGGTGATCTGTGATCAGTGATCCTTGATATTACAATTATTTTGGTGTGCCACAAACAGCACCCATGTAAAGTGGCAAACTTAATTGATAAATGTTTTGTGTGTCTTAGCTGCTCCACTGTCCAGCCATTCCCATATCTCTCTTCCTTTCCTCAGGCCTCTCTATTCCCCAGAATAGAGCAATAACCTTACAATGCCCTTTAAGTGTTCAAGTGAAAGGAATGGTTACACATCTCTCACTTTAATTCAAAGCTACAGATTATCAAGGTTAGCGAGGAAGATATATCGCAAGCTGTGATAGGCCAAAAGCTAAGCCTCTTGCAAAAAACAGCCAATCTGTAAATGCAAAAGGAAAACTTCTTGAAGGAAATTCAAAGCGCTACTTCAGTGAACATGCAAATGATAAGAAAGTGAAACAATTTCAGTGGTCTGAATAGAAGATCAAGCCAGCCACAACATTCACATAAGCCAAAGCCTGATTCAGAGCAAGGCACAATTCTCTTGACTTCTATGAGGGCTGAGAGAGGTGAAGAAGCTGCAGAAGTAAAGTTAGAAGCTAGCAGAGATCTTTTCATGAGGTTTAAGGAAAGAAGCCATCTCCATAATATAAAAGTGCAAGGTGAAACAGCAAGTCCTAAAGTAGAAGCTACAGCAAGTTATCCGGAAGATCTAGCTGATATCATTGACGAAGATGGCTATGCTAAACAACAGATTTTCAGTGGAGATAAAACAGTCTTCTATTGGAAAAAGGTATCACCTAAGACTTTCACAGCTAGAGAGAAAAAGTCAAAGCCCAGCTTCAAAGCTTTAAAGAGCAGGCTTACTGTCTTAATAGGGGTGTATGTAATGTAGCCAGTGGCTTTAAGTTTAAGCCAATGTTCCCTTCTACTCTGAAAATTCTAGCGCGGTTAAAAATTATGCCAAATGTACTTCTCTTGTGCTGCATAGATGAAAAAACAAAGCCTTGATAACAGCGCATCTGCTTATGGCATGGTATACTAAATATTTTAAGCCCAGTCTTCACACCTACTGTTCAGAAAAAAAGATTCCTTTCAAAATATTATTACTCATTAACAATGTATCTCGTCACCCAAGAGCTCTGATGGAGATGTACAAGGAGACTAATGCGTTTTGATGACTCCTAACACAACACCCATCTGCAGTCGTAGAAGTAATTTTGACTTCCAAGTCTTATTATTTAAGAAATAAATTTCATAAGGCTATATGTAGCTGCCATAAGTAGTGATTTCTCTGATGGATGTGGGGAAAGTAAATGTACAACTTTTTGAAAGAATTTACCCTTCTACAGGCCATAAAGAAAATTTGTGAATGGGAGGACAACATATCAACATCAACAGGCATTTGAATAAATTAATTCCAACCTTAATGGGTGACATTGAGCTATTCAAGACTTCCATGGAGGAAACAACTGCAGATGTAGAGAAAATAGCAAGAGAGATCGAATTAGAAGTGGAGCCTGAAGGTGTGACTGAATTGCTGCAATCTTATGATATTACATGAATGGAAGAGGAGTTGCTTCTTATGGATGAGCAAGAAAAATGATAGTGATCTTTTGTGATGAAATCTCCTGATGAAGAGGCTGTGGACATTGTTGAAATGACAGCAAATGATTTAGAATATTAAATAAAATAAACTTTTTCATAAAACAGCTGCATGGTTTGAGAGAATAGGCTCCACATTTGAAAGAGTTCTACTGTGGGTAAATGCTATCAAACAGCATAATGTGCTAGAGAAATCTTTCATGAAAGGAAGATTCAGTACATGTGACAAACTTCATTGTCTTATATTAAGAAATTGCCACAGCCATTCAACCTCAGCAACTACTACCCTGATAAATCAGCAACTATCAACATTGAGCCAAGACTCTCTAGAAGCATTGAAGGCTCAGATGATGGTGAGCAACTTTTAGCAGTAGTGTATTTTTAATTAAGGCATGTACATTGCTTTTACAGACATAATGCTACTGAATACTTAGTAAAACATGATATAGTATAAACATAATTTTTATAGTAATATGGTTTGGCTGTATCCCCACCCAAATCTCATCTTGAATTGTTGTTCCCATAGTCCCCACTTGCCATAGGAGGGAACTGGTGGGAGGTACTTGAATCAGGGGATGGTTACTTCCGTGCTGTACTCATGATGGTGAGTTCTCACGAGATCTGATGGTTTTATAAGGGGCTTTTTCCCCCCTTTGCTCTGCACTTCTCCTTCCTACTAGCTTGTGAAAAAGGATGTGTTTGCTTTCCCTTCAATCATGATTATAATTTTCCTGAGACCTTGCCAGCCATGCTGAACTGTGAGCTTTTCTTTATAAATTACCCAGTCTTAGGTATTTCCTCATAGCAGTATGAAAATTGAATGATACAATAAATAGTACCCATAGAGTAGGGTGCTGATATACCCAAAAATGTGGAAGCGACTTTGGAACTGGGTAACAGGCAGCAGTTGGAACAGTTTGGAGGGCTCAGAAGAAGATAGGAAAACATGGGAAAGTTTGGAACTTCCTAGAGACTTGTTGAATGGCTTTGAAAACAGTGCTGATAGTGATGGACAATAAAGTCCAGGCTGAGGTAGTCTCAGATGGATGTGAGGAACTTGTTGGGAATTGAAGCAAAGGTGAGTGACTCTTGTTATGCTTTAGCAAGGAGACTGGTGGCATTTTGCCCCTGCCCTATGGATCTGTGTAACTTTGAACTTGAGAGAGATGATTTAGGGTGTGTGGTGGAAGAAATTTCTAAGTAGCAAAGCATTCAAGAGGAAGCATAGCATAAAAGTTTGGAAAATTTGCAGCCTAATGATGTAAAGGAAAATTTTAGCTTTCTGCATAAATTTGCATAAGTAATGAAGAGCCAAATGTTAATCACCAAGACAATGAGGAAAATCTCTTCAGGGTAAGTCAGAGACCTATGCAGCAGCCCCTCCCAAAACAGGCCCAGGGGCCTAGTAGGAAAAAACAGTTTCATGGGCCAGTCCAGGGCCCCCCTGCTGTGTGCAGCCTAGGAAATTGGTGCCCTGCATCCCAGCTGTTCCAGCCATGGCTAAAGGGGACCAAGGTACAGCTTGAACTGTTGTTTCAGAGGGTGCAAGCTCCAAGCCTTGGCAGCTTACATGTGGTGTTCAGCCTGTGGGTGCACAGAAGTCAAGAATTGAGATTGGGGACACTTCCACCTGGATTTCAGAAGATGTATAAAAACGCTAGGATGTTCAGGCAAAGTGTGCTGCAGGGGTGCATCTCTCAAGGAAAACCTCTGCTAGGGCAGTGAGGAAGGGAAATGTGGGGTCAGAGCCCCACACAGAGTCCCCACTGGGGCATTGCCTAGTGGAGCTGTGAGAAGAGGGTCAATGTTCTCCAGACCCCAGAATGGTAGATCAACCAAGAGCTTGCACAATGCTCCTAGTAAAATCAAAGACACTCAGTGCCAACCCATGAGAGCAGTCCGAAGGGGGGCTATATTTCTCCCATTTCTCCCAATTTCTTTCATTTAGAATGGATGTACTTAATGCATGTACCCACCTATTGTATCTTGGAAGTAACTAACTTGCTTTTGATTTTACAGGCTTGTAGGTGGAAGGGACTTGCCTTTTCTCAGATGAGACTCTGGACTTCAACTTTTGAGTTAATGCTGGAATGAGTTAAGACTTTGGAGGACTGTTAGAAGGTCATGATTGTGTTTTAAAATGTGAGGACATGAGATTTTGGAGGGACCAGGGGCAGAATGATATGGTTTGGCTGTATCCCCACCCAAATCTCATCTTGGATTGTAGCTCCTACAATTCCCACATCTTGTGGGAGGGACCCAATGGGAAGTATTTGAATCATGGGGACAGTTACCTCTATGCTGATCTCATGATAGTGAGTTCTCTCAAGATCTGTTGGTTTTATAAGTGGCTTCCCCTGCACTTGGCTTTACTCTTCTTCCTGCCCCCATGTGAAGAAAGATGTGTTTGCTTCTCCGTCTGCTATAATTGTAAGTTTCCTGAGGCCTTCCCAGTCATGCTGAACTGTGAGTCTATTAAACATATTTTTCTTTGTAAATTACCCAGTCTTTGGTATTTCTTCATAGTAATATGAAAATGGACTAATACAACTGGGAAACAAGAAAATTCACCTGTCTCTCTTTATTGTGATGGCCAGGAAGCAAACCCAAAATATCTCTGTGGTATGCCTGTAGTAACACCACTTCCCACAGACCTACACCTTAGCCTTGCTTCCACAATTCCCTTCAGTGGCTTGGCCTCCCAGATTATCTGGTAGGTCACTCCTTTGATGCTTTACCTTTCCTTCTGGACCTTTACTTCTCCAGTTTTTGTCACAGTTTAGTAACATCTACGTCCTATAATGAATCATTTATCCTATAACTCAGGAGTTCTGCTTCCCTGTTTGACATTGACAAATATGATGACTTCAAGAACTTAAGAATACCACAACTGCCATGTAAAATGAATGCATGTTATTCAGGTAGTCAAGTTTTTTTTTTCACTTGCCGTGACAAAAGGGAACAATTATCTGAAGGGAGATCATCTGAAGGGAGAGATTATCATAAAACATGAGTGGACTCCATGACAATGCAAAAATCTCAACATTAGGCAGAAGAATTGGGCTTCACTCCCCATGGTATTAACTTACTCTCTTCAAATCCTCATTATTTAGTCTAGGATTTGGTTAATTATAACAATTCATAATTATCTTCATTGCATATTAAATTTAGAGTTTTTACAATGTCTAATGCTATTTGGGGAAGAAATACTTTATTTTTCTTTTTCAAATTTTCTTCTCTTTCTATCTGTAGATCATACCATAAAGCCACATACACACATATGAGTACCTTAGGTTGCCTATGCTAGCCTTGTCAATATATTCGTCCTGAACGCCAGTATCTTTTAAACATGTTTATTGGCTGTAGAAACATTTGTCATCAGGCTAGGGTGGGAATGTACAGGCATGCGCTCTACCTGACCATGTTTTTTGTTAAACTCCTAAGCTCCCTTACTTATCTTTGAAGCACCTCAGACCTAGATTAGAAATTCATTGTACAGATGTAGAAATCCGTTTTGCTACCTATATCCTCTTCTCTTATTTTCCCTTGATGAGTACTGCTATAATAGTTTAAATTTTTAGCTCTCGACACCTGATTTTAATTTTCAGATTTGGAGTTTTTGTATTTGATGCTTTAGAATTTGGGGTATTCAGATTTGTTTTTGACTCAGTTTGCTTTTTTGCCTCCGTATCTTCAGTTATCTTTGGAGAAAATCCCTAGTATCTCCAACGTCTGGTTATTAAGATGCACATCTATACGTAGAATCTTAGCTCCAGTCTATATTGGGAAGGAGAATGTTGACATTGTCTACAGAGTACAAACTCCACATGGGTAAGGATGGTGTATATTTGCCAAGGTATTCCCAGTACCCATCACAGGTTTCTAGATCATAAAAATTCAGTAATTGTTAAAGTGATGAATTCAGAAAAATTCCATTAATTGAACATTTTTTCTTTCTTTTACGTGCAACTGTTTGAATTTATTCCCTTTGATATACAAAAGCCCAATAAGTTGTATGAGCTTCAAAGGCAAAGGGTATGCCTACTTTGTTCATTGGTTTATATCCATATCCCAGCACAATGCCTGTCTGAGTATAATCACAAATACGTGGTTTCTGAGGAAACAGTCAAGGGATACGCATTAGTTTTCACTGATTATTACCTCCACAGAGACGGCTAACTATGTGGCTTGGAGGAAGCAAGAACTTGGTAACTTGGTCTGTGGAGAATCTATATTAGTCTTCCATATACTTCAGTTCCTAGAGATTACCACATATTGAGGACACAGAAAATGATATGCTAGGGTTTGTTATAAATATTTTTACTTTATTAGCTTCAAAAAAATGCTTTCTAACTCTATGTGTTTGTTGGAGGACAAGTCATGTACCCTGAAAAATAGTGCCTACACTAGTTAGCACACACTGCCATACCAACAATACCAAAATTTAGTAGCTTATGAAAACAATTATTTAGTTAACTATTCTGTTGGTTGGGAAGCTAGACTTTTTTTCCACTAGATGAATCTTGAGATCTCATGTGTCTGGCTACTCATGTGACTATGGTCAGTTTTCAGATTGATAAGGGATCAGTTGGTCTAGGGAAGACCTCAGTTGTGACCTCTTATTTAATACATTTTTTAAGTTCAGGTGTATATGTGCAGGTTTGTTATATAGGAAAACTTGTGTCATGGGAGTTTGTTGTACAGATTATTTTGTCATCCACGTATTAAGCCTCGTACCCATTAGTTATTTTTCCTAATCCTCTTACTTCTTCCACCCTCCATCCTCTAACAGGCCCCAGTGTCTGTTGATGCCCTGTATGTGTCAATGTATTTTCATCATTTAGCTCCCATTTATAAGTGAGAGCCATGTGGCATTTGGTTTTCTGTTCCTGCATTAGTTTGCTAAGGATAATGTCCTTCAGCACCATCCATATTCCTGCAAATGACATGATCTTGTTCCTTTGTGTACCTGCATAGTATTCCATGGTGCATATGCACCACATTTTACTTATCTTGTATAACATTGATGGGCATTTAGATTGATTCCATGTCTCTGCTATTGTGACTAGTGCTGCAATGACCATACGTGTCCATGTGTCTTTACAATAGAATGATTTCTATTCCTTTGGATGTATACCCAGTAATGGGATTGCTGGTTCAAATGGTATTTCTGGTTTTAGGTCTTTGAGCAATCACCACATTGTCCTCCACAATGATTGAACTAATTTACACTCCCACCAACAGTGTATTTGTTCTCTGCAACCTCCCCAGCATCTTTTATTTTTTGACTTTGTAGTAATACCTAATCTGAGTGGTGTGAGATGGTATCTCACTGTGGTTTTGATTTGCATTTCTCTAATGATGAGTGATGTTGAGCTTTTTTTTTCATATCATTGATCGATTTCAGTGGTCACGGCTTTTCCAGAAATTGGACCCCTCTTGTATCTTATACAAAAATTAACTCAAGATGAATTAAAGACTTAAACGTAAAATCTAAAAACATGAAAATCCTAGAAAAAAACCTAGGTAATACCTTTCAAGACATAGGCAGGAGCAAAGACTTCATGACTCAAACATCAAATTAATTGCAACAAAAGCCAAAACTGACAAATGGGATCTAATTAAACTAAAGGGCTTCTGCTCAGTGAAGGAAACTATCATCAGAGTGAACAGGCAACCTACAGAATGGGAGATAAAGTTTGCAATCTACACACCTGACAAAGGTCTGATATCCAGAATTTACAAGGAAATTAAACAAATTTACAAGAAAAAAACAAACAACCCCAACAAAAAGTGAGCAAAGGATATGATCAGACAGTTCTCAAAAGAAGACATTTATGCGGCCAGGAAATATATTAAAAGAAGCTCATCATCACTAGTCATGAGAGAAATACAAATCAAAACCACAATGAGATATCATCTCACACCAGTTAGAATAGCAATCATTAAAAGTCAGGAAACAACAGATGCTGGAGAGGATGTGGAGAAACAGGAACACTTTTACACTGTTGATGGGAGTGTAAATTAGTTCAACCATTGTGGAAGACAGTGTGGCAATTTCTGAAGGATCTAGAACCAGAAATACCATTTGACCCAGCAATCCCATTACTGGGTATATACCCAAAGGAGTATAAATCATTCCACTGTAAAGACATATGCACACGTATGTTTACTGCAGCACTGTTTACAATAGCAAAGACTTGGAACCAACCCAAATGCCCATCAATGATAGACTGGATAAAGAAAATGTGGGACATATACACCATGGAATACTATACAGCCATTAAAAAAGAATGAGTTCATGTCTTTTGCAGGGACACTGATGAAGCTGGAAAGCATCATTCTCAGCAAACTGACACAGGAATGGAAAACCAAACACCACATGCTCCCACCACTCATAAGTGGGAGTTGAACAATGAGAACACAAGGACACAGGGATGGGAAGATCAAACACTGGGGCTTGTTGTGGGGTGGGGTTAAGGGGAGGGAGAGCATTAGGACAAATACCTAATACATGTAAGGCTTAAAACCTAGATTACAGGTTAATGGGTGCAGAAAACCACCACGGCACGTGTATATCTATGTAAGAAACCTGCATGTACCACACATATATCCCAGAACTTAAAGTAAAATAAAATAACATAAAATAAAAAGAGGTCACAGCTTTTCAAAGGACATGAACAGACAGTTTTCAAAAGCTGTGACCTCCTAAATATAGCCCATGGGTTTCTCATCTTCCATTAGATTAGTGCAGAATGTTCAACATTATAGTAGGCTTTCAAGAGAAAAGTGGGAAGCATACAAAGCCTCTTGAATTTCAGGCTCAAATTCATGCACATTTCCTGTTGCATTCAATTGGTCAAAGCAATTTACAAAGTCAGTCAGTTTCAAGAGTGGGAAAATCAACTCGGTTGCTTAAGAGTAGAGCTTCAAAATATTGTGGCCATTTTCGCAAACTACAACAATATATTTTTAAAGTGTATTCTCTTTATAGTGAGCTAGAAATAACATATTGAAAAAATGTATAGATACAAATATATAAACACACACACAGACACACACACACTTTTTTGCAGCTGAATGGTTACACGGTCAGCTCTTCTCCATGCTGGGAGAAAGATTAAAAATCCACTCTCCTTCCTCCTTACAGTGTTATCCAACACCTCCTACAAACCAAATCTAACAGTCTTATTCCCATGCTCTTCTATATACTGAAATATCCAAATGGGCATTAGAGAAGGTTTTGGAAGAAAAATTCACTTCCTTGCCTATTACAAACTTGAAACTTATGTCTACTCAGAGAGGTAAAAGACACTCTGATGTCAAAAAGACACTTTGATGCCCTATGAGCTTCCTCTCTCCCTGTGTCTGCAGTGGTGACTCTAAAACAAAAGCTTCTAAACCTTACTGATTATTAGATGCACATAGAGAATTCGAGCCACAGTCCTACATACAATGAATTAAAAGCTTTGAGGATATGGTCAAAGTATTCATAGTTTTTAGTATCATTGACAAATGAAGAAATTATGTTAAAGATAATTCAAGTTATCTGTTCAACTTCAACAAATGTCCCTGGAAGAGTTGACAATAAAATTCCAAGGATCTGGACTCCTTGCTCAATTTCTCAATTCCTTGAGTACCCACAAGGAATAAAATTCATTTTAATAACATCAGAATCTTTTAATGAAATTCCAAATAATTCTGCCACCCTATCATTGATTATATATCACGAATGTGACATGATCCATGTGAATTCCAGAATATGTTATCTAGGAGTAATCTGCCTTCCATGTATATTGATTTTGCAATTTTCAATCTTTACTATGGTTCTATATCTAAATCTATTTTCAGGAAATTTACTATGATCTGCAAAATTTAATAGACCTATGATATGACATGCTATATTTATCATTTATATGACATCTCTTAAATAGAAAAGACAAAATATTATAATTTAGGTTACTTTGGACCATTGTCAATATTGTCAGTGTCTGATAGAGCATTGCTCGCTCTCTTTTTCACTCTCCCTCGCTGTCCTTCAAATAAAATTGCCCTTTTATTAATTTTTGCTCTACCCAACACTGGCAGCTGATTTTGAAGTGTCAGACCATTATTTGGTTTTTTTTTTTTTTTTGGATGTTACCATTTATTGCAAGGAGGATAAAATCAATGTGACATTTCCAGAACAATGATAGATGACAATAATAAGTGGTCTTTAAATGCGGAAGACTAATTTTTAAAAATGTCACCAGTGTACTATTTCAGACTTTGTCAAAGATAAAGCAGTAAAACTTATAGACGTAAAAACTAATAATATTTCACCATGTTACTTGCAGATAAAGATGCTATACTTACATCATTATAGGTCTATCTAAATACTGCCTAACTACTAGAATAAGTACAGTTATAATATGAAAGTCCATTGATTTGGGCCATTCAAAAAGAAAATTATGGATGTTTGGCCTGAGTGAGTGAGAGTGTGTGTGTGTGTGTGTGTGTGTGTGTGTGTATGCACACGTGCATGCTTCTTTTTGGCTCTGGATGGGAGTAATTTAAACCTGTAACCACTGAAATATACTGCACATATCTTTTTTTAATCTATTTTCATCTGTATAATCCTGGGAAAACTATACACCCTCTCTGTTTCACAATTCTCATTTTTCAAATAAAAATATCACGAAAACCAACTCATAGGTTACACGGAGAAGATAGACAAAAATCTTAGAACAGTGCCTGGCATATAGTAAGGACTCAATAAGTGTACATATTATTATCATTGTTAGTAATAATGTTGTTATAAAATGGTACAACATCATCAATGCTGAACTGCTCATACTAGCAGGAATTTTTACATTACCATTTTTATATTGTTGTTGTTCAAGCTTTCTAATTGTCCTTTAAATTCTTTTCATGCAGTGAGCGGTTTACATTTTACCTTGTGCTTCAGTGAAACTGGAATAAAATTATGTGCATTTTGCAAATTACTAGACTGATGGTCAAGAAGCAGTGCAGCACAAAGCCAGGAAGAGACTTTGTAGTTCTCATTGAGGATTCATTTTCAGAGAATTAATTTATAGTTTGGAGGAATGAAGTTAAAGTCACAATCTGCAATTTGCTCTATAAAGATCCACCACATTTTCAGGGGCCGAAAACCTTAGCAGGAACTTACAACAAACTTATGTCAAAGAAGAACATTCACTGTGCCAGAATGAACTGCAGGAAGAAAAAAGAACACAGAAGTAAAAGAGCAAAGAAAGAATTCCCTGCTGCTTTCCAGAGTGACAGATGATGGACACCTTGTTGACACCCAGTTACTACTTCATCAAAAGTTTCCCATCAGTATGAATTGAGGAATTTCCCATAGGATGGAGTTTCACTTTCCTTATTTTCATATGGTGAATTAATTCATTTTGCTTTCTTGCATT
The DNA here is from genome assembly GCF_049350105.2 of Macaca mulatta. NCBI lineage: Eukaryota > Metazoa > Chordata > Mammalia > Primates > Cercopithecidae > Macaca > Macaca mulatta. The sequence goes on along the minus strand of NC_133423.1, from coordinate 51,764,108 downwards.
TTAATACGCATAAAGAAATTTTAAGTAGTGAATTATAAATTCTTTGTAATTTGTAGTTATCTGCTAACATTCATAAATTGGTTGACCCATGAAATCTTATGTTTGTGAGAAAAAGACTTCAGTTCAAATTCCAACCCTAAAACTTAGAAATTTTGTGATCTTGTGAAAGTTACTTAATATCTCTGAATTTCTAAATCCTCATCTATACAATGTCAATAACAGTACTAGTATCTTGGGGTATCTTGAGGATTATATTCACACACACACACACACACACACACACACACACAGAGTACTTGAGATTACTCCCATGAAACAAAAGGTTCTCAATATATCTTTGTTCCCTTCCCATTCTTTCTTCTCCTCCTCAACCCTTAGAGCATTTTGTATAGTATTTTCTAATTTACAAATCTGTCCTACAGATTAGTACTTTAATCAGTGTGTTAAAGATAAATAGAGATTGAGAAAGAACAAGGAAATGGTGTCCTAGACCACCATTGTCTTTTTCACCAATAGCATTTCTCCGCACTCATCCTTGCCCTGCACCATCCCAAGACTACGCCTTCATAGAAAAAAAATGTCTTCAGGCTAAGGCCAGAGGGGAAAAAAAAAAAAAAGCTGATGTCAAAGAATTCATTCCTAGCCAGAACTGCTGTTCTATACCCAAATGAAGCTGCCTCAGTTGAACCTCAGGAAGTAATCCTGTGACCAAAGAGAACAAGGACAACAACAACAAAAAAAACAAAATAAAGACAAAAGCACATATTCTTTCTTCTTTCTTCTTTCCCTTTGATAAAGGAATCTCTGGCCACTTTCTTACTAGTCTGGTTATGGACAAGCTCTGTCAGTTCACAACAGCATGCTAAAGATGAGCAAGCCAGGCAAAGGGAAGCAGGTTTGCTGTCACCCCTACAGCAGCAAGTGGGAAGCTTCTGGGTAAGAGAAGGTCTCAACATTATTTTACCAACTTAAGTTCTGTACAGAAGTTCCAAAAAAAATCCAAAAAAGCCAAATAATCCCCCATTGAATTCCAGTCTAATCTTTTAATGGAAATTTCACCTCTTACATTGTGACAAAATAAAATACACAATCCTTGACCCTGATTCATTGTGAGAGGAGGAAAAATAAGCTCAGGATGGGATTATGCAGTTAAGGGAGGTGAGAAAAACAGAGACTCTTTGTGTTCCTTCTGAAAGCCAAAGATCGATTTACATACCAGAGATGATATGCTCAAACCAAGACTTGCTGCCATAGTCTGGGCATGCGCTCTGCTCCAGGTTCCAGTAACTGTCAGGAAAATGAACGTTCTCTATTACTTTGCTGGTGAGAAACTGTGGTTTTTGAACTAAGAGCGTTGGCATTCTCTGGAAGTTAGTTGGCAATGCAGAATCTAGGACCAACTTCAGATCTACTGAATCAGACCCTCAGGCAGGATTCTGAGTTTTAACATTTTCAGGTGATTAATTTAATTATTAAAATTTGAAAACTTCTGCACTACTCTTATGTGATTATTTCTGATAAAGTTTAGACAAATGAGAACATCTGGATGGACTCACTTAGGATTCCTTTTGGAAGCTAAAAATAGGACTAAAACCTAGACCAGTGTTTCTCAAAGTGAGAGTTATTGACCAGCAACATCAGCCTCACCTGCAGATATGTTAAATGTGCAAATTTCTTGTCCCACACTAGAGCTGCTGAATCAAAAACTCTGGGAGTGGGGCCTAGCAATGTAGGGTTTAACAAGGTGTGTAAGTGATTCTGAGGCATGCTAAAGTCAGAGAACCACTTCCCATAGCTGAAAATGAGCCACTAGACCACCCTTAGGTCGATAACAGAAACTTTGTTTTTTTTTTGCTTTACTTCACAGCAGAAAAAGCCAGGTCATGAAGGCCACCCATAATGCCCATAGAAGAGCCAATCCAAACAGCCTAGTTGAGGTTTGTTCAGAGTTCCATGCAGCAGTGGTCCTTACCTTTCTTATTTTTCAAAAGGATCTACCCCCCAAAATAGCCCATATCTAAAATCTTCCAAAATTTAGCTTATTTAATTCTCCAACAACTGCCTAAACTCTAGTATTCTAATAACTTCTTTGCCATTAATCTGTTCTCAATTTTTCTGTATGATTGTAATGGAATGGATGACAAAAAGTGGAAAAAGAGAGGGTTATTGAGAAGCCTCTTCTAAGCTTTTCATAACCATCTTTGTAGAAGCTGCCCCCCCACCCATACATTTCTGTGACTCTGCTGCACAGCCTCACATCTAGATGTGGCCAGGCATTCATAAGTACAGAAAGCAGCTACTCTTGTTTACTGCATATAATAGGTTGAATGGTGATCTCCAAAAATACATGTTCATGTTCTAATTTCCAGAACCTGATATCTTACCTTATTGCATGTTAGGAGAAGGGGTGGGCAGGGGAAAAAGTCTTTGCAAATGTAATTAAGGGTCTCAAAATGAGATCATCCTGGATTTTCTGGGTGGGTCTGAAACCCTAAATGCCATGATAAATATTCTAAAGGAAAAAGGACAGAGAGAAATTTGAGATAGCAAGAAGAGGAAAAGACACAGAGACAAAGAGGAAGCAATGTGGCCATAGAGGCAAAGATTGGAGTGACATAGCCACAAGCCAAGAAATGCCTGGTATCACCATAAGCTGAAGCAGAAGAGTCAAGAAAGACAATCTCCTCTAGAGCCTTCAGGGGAAGAGCAGCCTTGCCAACACCTTGATTTTGGATTTCTGGCTGCAAAATATATTGCTGTTGTTTTAAGTCAACCAATTCGTGGTAACTTGTTAGAGCATCCCTAGGAAACTCACACACTGTCTTTCTCTTCTAAGTGAGATTACTGTAGCAGCAACAGTTCAAGTGGAAATCTAGCTTTGAAAACATCCTGTAGTCATTGTATTATAACATTATAGAGGCCAGATCAAAGGACAACTGATAAAGGTGGACTGTGTGTGGTGTTTTTCACCCTCAATTCAGAGCGCTATCTCTAGGTCTAGTTTGCAGGCACCCCCTTTGACTTTGTGACTGGGTCCCTGCTACATCTCTCCAGGCATAGGTCTGACCTCAACATCCAAAGGTTGACAAGATTAACAAATCACAAATGATCATCTTTCTGGCCCGTATTTCGTAGCCCCAAAATGGTTAACATTTTCTTGTGTTTTCAATGTTGCCTTCCATATATTTTATCAGTATATACATTTTAATATTTTATGTTTTTTCAGTAAAAAAAATTATGAAAGTTTATAGAACTGGGACCATAGCAGTTCAGGGTTGGTTATGAGTCTAAGCAACTCAGATTTTAATTTTTGCTTTGAAAGCACTGATTCTCGAATTTCCTGAGCCTCATGGCTTATTTTTCTAATTAAGCATCTCCAGGTATTTGGCTCCCATATTCATTGAAATAATTTTGTATACATATATGCCTCCTTCCAAACTTTCACTTTGACATCTAAAATGTTTTATCATAGTTGCAATGGATGTAGTTTTCAATCTGCTGTAGATTTTAACATTTTAAAATGATATACCATTTTATTTTTGTTTTAATGCATCTAATGGAATCTCAATACCATTGAGATGCCCCCTGCCATTTATTTAAAATACATCAAAAATTCTTCAAAAGTTGGAGATTTTATAGGATTTCTCTTTTGTTTCCACTGATAAGCCCACCATATATATGTGTGTATATATTTATGTATCTATATGTATATATATGTATTTTACTTTATGTCAAATACATGCTTTTCAGCAGAAGTCTATTGTTGATTATTCTATCATATTTTTGTATAAATTAAAACCAATGTAGAAGTCAAAATATGATTTTAAACTTTCTACAACCATGTTTCTAAGTGCTATAAAATTTTTTGATAGCTATCACAATATATATTTACAATTTAAATATATACTACAAATATTGATAATTTTTATGCATTACAAAATAAACATTACTTAAAATGTACCTCCTAATGAGATAGAAGAGGCTGCTTCCCTACATAACTGTTACTTATGCATCATCATTTCTGTTTTTCTTTTTATATTTGTTCAGTTTTATTCATGTAATATCAAGAAACTCACTAGCAGTCCAAAACGACCAGACTATGAAGAGATAATTAGCAACCTCAAAATTGTAGGGGCTAATGCAAGCAAGTAAGCAAACAAATAAACAAAAATATCTATTTATCTCACACGTTGTGTACTCAATACAAGTCAGTTGTGAGCTCTGGTCTATTTCTTCTGATTTCAGAATCCAAGCTGCCTGAGAAGCTACTATCTTAAAAGCTGACAATCAGAGTGGCAGAAGGAAAAATATTACCACCAATTAAATGCTCCAGCCCCACATAAAATAGATTACTTCAACTTCCAAATCACTGGCAAGATATGCATCCTACTATGTGCTTGATGGGTGAAATTCGAAATTCTTGTTGAGTGGGTAGACTGATTCTCACAGTTCATTCTTTTGGCCCCTAAATATTTGACTTACTCCCTCCTTACAAGCAAAATACTCTCATACCTTGCCTAAAGCAGAATATCTGAAATTCTAATCATTAGGTTTTGGGTTGTTAAGAGGTGTGACTTTCTTTTAAAATGGAAAAAGGTCTGATTGTGAAAGAGAAAATAGGAAAGGAGAAACTGAATGAGTCTTCAATTGCAGCAGCTTGGTTGTTTGGAATTTGAAGATTTGGCTACTGAGTTCCTTAAAATTCTCCATACCCCGGCACCCTAGAGATAGTCCTTGTATAGCTGTAGGGTAGACATAACAATTTTGATGGACACTGGTTCTAGCCAACAGAGAGGGAAACAATGACATGTTAGTTTAGAAAGTTCCAGATGATATTTGTTTTTAATAATAAAGGAATCAAATTTTAGAATAATTAAATACTTTTTGGAAAAACTTGTGATTAGTAATCTATAAAACTGACATACCTAAAAGTAAGATTATCATATCATTGTGTGTGTGTGTGTGTGTGTGTGTGTGTATGAGAGAGAGAGATAGATGAGAGAGAGGGAGAGAGAGACCTGCAAAGACTGAGAAAAAGAGATAGGTAGATGATAGATAGATAGATAAATAGATGATTGACAGATAGATAAAGTTTGGTTGTGTAATTCAAAATTCTACGTCTTTTTTTTTTTTTAGCAAAATGACTTTCTTTCACAACGGCATCATGGTTCCAAAGGGCACAACTGAACATAAAAACCATCAGCAATCATAAGATAATGTGTTATTTTATGGTAAGATGCTACAAGTTTATCATCATGATACAAGGCAAACTTATTCCCCAGATCTTTATTTATATGATTGGGAGAGTGGGGAAAAGTGGAATTTTAAAGGCTTCTCTTGAATTATTTGTGTTTTTATCAGCAAGTATTATGGGTAAGCATGTACATAGCTTTGTCAATTCCTCCATTTTCTCCCTGCATTACTGGGAAAATATCACATGCCTAAAGACCAAGCTTAGGGCAATGACTTACAGCCATGATATAAAACATCCACAATTGTTTCCTTGAGAGTTTCAAGACCTTAGCTCTCAAGGTCATCTATTATCTGCACTTTGCCATCTGACCATTTATCTACTGCACTGGGATTGTCACTTCAAAGAACTGACCTTGCATTTTGATGATACGACTGCATATGAAAAAGTAGAGAATTTTCCTTTAAGGATTAGTAAATTGCAGGAGTAGAAGTGAGGGAAAACTAATAATTGCTTCTTAAAATGTTTATTTATTTATATTTAAGTTATTTAAGTTTCTATAGCTCAAATTTTAAAACAAACTGACAAGGTTTGACAGATGCAAAACTGCTAGAAACTTTTATTAGTAGGTAAAGATGAATCATTTTTCTTCTTGTTCCAGGAAAATACTCACCCCATAGGGGGAAAAATGAGCTCATTTCAACCTAAAAAAATCAATGGCCTAAAAAGAAAAAGCAAAAGAAGAAGAAGTAAGAAAAATTCAATGTGCTGTATTTCACACAGGAAAATGATACCACTGATATATTGTCATTAAGACATCATCTTGGAACCTCTTTCTTTGAGGGAGAAAGTTTTCACTAAATTACCCACAGTTACTCATTTGACTATTTTTTTTTTCAAAAAGTCATTCTTGATCTGGCCACATTTTTCTCTATGCAAATTAAATAATTTAGCCTCATAAACTCCACTTTCTAATCCATTGATCATCCAAGACTCACTAAATGCTTCACCTTCTCCATGTTATCCTACATGGATATAAAGTCCACTGAACTCTTGTATAGTCACACTCTGTCACCTAATATGCAGCACAATCTTAATAATCTCATTTTGTTTACTAACTGATAGTATGTTCTCTAAAACAAAGTGTGAAAAAAATCTCAATTTTTTTGATTGTCCATGGATACTCGATATTGCCACAGGAACCCAAGACAATAGAGCCCAGAAAACATCCCAAGAAAAGCAGCATGATTTTTTTTCCGAGCAAGTGTCCTAAACTCCAAAATGGTTTCCTACCCAATCAGTTTGGAGTAAAAACAAGATTAGGATGTGTCATCAAAGCAGATTTAGTGAGATACTTGATTTGCTACATTGTCTTTAAGAAAGTGGAACATGTTCCAAAAAACTCTCCTTATGAAGCATTTCAATGTCTGGCTCTTTCCATCTTCACCCCTTGAATCATCACCTTGTAGGGAGTACACCAAATATAGATGTTTTTATTTAATAATCTTTTCTTACAGTTTATTTATTTCATATGAAAGCATTCATCCAAATCTGAAATAATATGTTTATATCTTTGCTTAGCCTTTTGTTGAGGAAGATCCTTAAAACCAGGGACCAGGTCTGTTTTATTTGCAATTGTATATCTACTAATTTAGCACCTAATGTATCATACCATTACAATGTAGATGTGGTAAATAAGTGAATATAAAAACTGAACCCTTGACACATATATTAAAGTTTCTCTAACTTATTGAGTTATCTCTAGAACTTTTGGTGAACTTGTGCTATGCTTCCACATTACATCATTTCACTTCTGGTAAATTGACTAGTTAGAGGCCTGTGTTGTATTATAATTCTGTCTGTTCCTCTCAAAAAGTGATCAGGATGGGTATCAGATGAAGCTTCATGAAATAATAAGAAATAACTATATTATTGTTTCTATTTACCTAACTGGAGTTTTTGAGAAAAGCATCTTACATTAGTAATTTGAATATTTTTGTCAATGTTGCTTACAGAAGCCATATTTCTTGGTCTTTACGATATAAAGGTATGTACACCAGAATAAATTGAGAAGATATCTGTTATACACACATCTTTATCCAAACAAGATCCTGAATTCAGATATTCAGGAGAATAATTTGGTCCCGTGTATACTGAAAAAGCACCTAAAATAATTCTGATAGGCACTATCAGACAAAGAGAACTGCAATGAATATTCAAACAGCAATTTATTTTATTTCTAATTTTTAAAAAAATGTTATTTAAAAAAATTTTTATGGGCACATAGTAAGTGTATATATTTACGGGGTACGTAAGATATTTTGATACAGGCATGCCATGCAAAGTGAGCACGTCATGGAGAATGGGCTATCCATCTCCTCAAACATTTATCCTTTGAGTTACAAACAATCCAATTACATTTTTAAAAATATACAGTTAAGTTACTATTGATTATAGTCACCCTACTGTGCTATCATCTAGTAGGTCTTATTAATTCTTTCTGTACTCATTAATATTTCCCGTTTTAAATTACACCCAGATATATTGTTCAACACAATTCATTTAATTAGTCTTTGAAACAAATCGAAGTTTTTAAATTTTATTTTGGTGTTTGCTGTTTGCAGCGAGGGTCTTTGTTTTTATTTACCAACAGCCCTTGGGGATTTGCTCATTTTCTTTATTTCAAATAATTTCTATTTTTATCTTCATTGATTTTTTTCCTATCCCACACTTTAGGTTTATTTTGTTATTCCTTTTTTTTAAATCGAATAAGTGCATATATTTTTATTTTTCTCCTGTCTTGTACATATGCTCATTTCTTTTTAAAAAAAACTGTACTTAAAATTGTAAATATTTCTTCAAATATTGCTTTTACAAAATAAAATAGGTATTTAATACGTATTTTGATTTTGTTGCAAATAGTTATTTTTACTTTTTATCTTTTATTTTCAGACTTTTAATTTTACCTTTCTTTTTCAGTTATAATTCAATTGTACTGACTAAAGCGTATCAAAATCTTTGTAATTTATTGAGATTCCCTTTATGGCCTAATTCCATTTTATTTAAGTTTCATGTTTTTGTTGGAAACAATGTATATATTCACTTTGTTTTTTGAAATTTCTACCATATACTTACTCTGGATCTACTTTATCTATTTGTTTCTAATTTTATTGTATAGATTTTTAGATTTTTCTTAGTAGTTCAGGTTTTTGCTTTTTATATCTATCTCAAAATTATTTTGTTAGATTATGAAAGAGTCTTGAGTTTAATGTTATTTATGGGTTGAAGTTAAATGGATATGAACTACCCATTTCTACTCTTCTCACATAAATTATATTTTGCTTTGTAGTAATATTGCAGTTCAGGGCTTCATTTTTAATAACAGACTTTATGTCTTTTTATTTTCTTCCTACTATCCGATATCCTACTCACCACCCGTGCTGATTTAATCTAAAAATGAATTCTGTGTAGTTCTTTTTCTCTCTTTTGCAGTTACAACAAATAACAACAAACAGGGGATAACACAATGCAAATTTATTATCTCATAGTGTTGTTAGTCCAAAGTCCAGGGGGCTCAGTGGTGCACTCTGTTTAGAGCCTGATGAGGCCAATCTCAAGGTGTTGGCTGACCTTGATGGAGGCTCTGGGAAAGCAACCACTCTAGTCTTATTTAGCTTTTCAGAACTCAGTTTCATGTGGTGTTAGGATTTGGGTCCCTGTTTCTTTGATAGCTGTCACCCATGGATCGTTTTCAGCCTCTAGAGGTTGTACACTTTACCTGGCTCATGAGCTCCTTCATCTTCAAAACTACCAATGTGGGTGAAATTCTTTCACACTTTGCATCTTTCTGACTTCCACCTCTGCTTCTTCTCTCCTGTCTCCAGCTGGAGAAATATCTACGCTTTCAAGACTCATGTGATTAGTTTAGACCTACATTAAATGCACTAGCAAAGTCTCTACTGAGTCTAACTTAACATACTCGCAGGTTCCAGTGACTAGGACATACATACCTTTAAGGGACCTACCGAAATCCTTAATCTTAAAACCATATAGATTCATCAAAAAACTTATAATTGTATTACTCTAGTATCTATCCTCTCATGTGTCTCAGAATTCCAATGATTCAGGAAGCTAACCAATTACAAACACCCACAAAATCTAGAAGTCAGGACCAATTGTGGCATAAGCTATGTGTCACATCTTTTAAACAATATCATTTTCAAAATAAAATCACTTTTCCTGTAACCCAAGACAACACAAAAGTTAGGCCAATAGTGCTTGATTTGACTGACATAAATAATTGGAAAAAAAAAGAGAGAAAATAATAGAAAAAGAATGGCTTCATATTTTCACCTTTTCAGTCCTTGTGAAAAGTTGTATAAACTTAAAAATCAAATAAGGCAACACTCCCATCCAAAGGTCATATTTTCTATTTCAGTTGTGATTGGGGACATTTTTCATGGAACTGTCTAATAAATTGTTGTTATATAGAGATGTTATATTTATTTCATGAAGAAGCAACCTACATATTTATTTGTTCAAATGAAGATTTTTATTATTTTAGTGTTTTCAGGCATAATATCATATAATCTGAAAACAATAATATGCATCAACTCCTCACTCTCTATTATTTTATAATGTAATTGCATTGGATGTGCCTAAAAATGTCATACAAAGTGCTTTAGGCAGATATTTTCTTGTTCTTTTGGTTTGAGCAGATTTCATATTATTCTTAGAGTTTTGGGGAGATATATGTAAATTTTATCAAATGCCTTAGGAATCTCTTGAGAAGATAGTTATTTCTTCCCCTTAAGCATATTAAAATTGATAAATTCTACTAATAGAGATCTCTTTTGCTTATTGGAATTAAAGTATATTTGTTCGTTGTATATCATCTAGGGAGATTAATTCATTTGGCAATATTTTATTTAGGATTCCTATATCTATTCTGGAGGCTTCTTTTTTAACTTGTATCTTTGCAGAATTTGCTGTCACTGTATCCAATCCATTTGCTAACGAAATTTTGCTTAAAGTATATATGTGTTTCCTACTTATTCCATGCCCTTGTAAAGTTTGAATTACATGAAAATTATATATTATTTTAAAAGCCTTCATAATTCAAAGGTGCAGCCCTCTGAAATCATCTGGATTTCAGTCTGGAGATTTTATCTGGATAAAGAGCTTGTACCTTAAATAATCCTCTTCCATTTCGTCCATGGCTATTATAATATTAGGATGTTTCCTAGTTCATTTTGTTTTGTTTTGACAGAATACTACAGGCTGGGTAATTTAAAATAAATGTATATATTTTTTGGCTCACTCTTCTGGAGACTGGGAAGTCTAAGGGCATGGTGGTGGCTTCTGCTGGACATTTCGTGCAAAACTTCTTATGTCATATATGTCAAAAGGAATTACATGGTGAGACAGCATGTGAGAGAGAACGAGAGGGTTGAGCTCATTTTCATAAGAGTAATTAACTCTCTCATAACGACATTAATCTATTCAGGAAAGCAGAGCCCTCTCAACCTAATTGCCCCTAAAAGGTCCCATCTCACCAGGTGTGGTGGCTCACGCCTGTAATCCCAGCACTTTGGGAGGCCGAGGTGGGCAGATCACAACGTCAGGAGTCCGAAACCAGGCTGACCAACATGTTGAAACTCCGTCTCTAATAAAAATACAGAAATTAGCCGGGTGTGGTGGTGAGCACCTGTAATCTACTCAGGAGGTTGAGGGAGGAGAATTGCTTGAACCCAGAAGGTGGAGGTTGCAGTGAGCTGAGATCACACCACTGCACTCCAGCCTGGGAAACAGAGCAAGACTCCGTCTCAAAAAAAAAAAAAAAAAAAAAAAAATTCCCATCTCTCCATACTGTTGCGTTTGGGATTAAGTTCTCAACACGTAAACTTTGGGGGACACATTTAAACCATAGTAATACATCATATTTCTTGAATTTTATTGAACCTGAGTTACCATCAATGGCAAAACACATCATTACTATATGAATTTTGTAAGAAAAAAAAGATACTGTCAGTTAATCAATGACACATTTTACATTTTTAAAAAATTTCTTATAATGTTATTGTCCATTTAGTGGAAGTTTTTATCTGCTTATGTAGATGTATATCCTATATCTTTTGTGCATGTAAAAATGTAAATAAATGAATTTCATAATTTCCAAAATATTTTCATATTCAAAATCTTTTTTGAATACCTTTTGACCCTGAAACATCTATGCATTTATTTTAATCATATAATATTATCTTCTGGGTGCCTAAGAATATTAATAAATACAGTATTTCTTTACCAAGGTGCTTTCCTGTTGTCAGTAGGGTTTTTTTGCCAAATGATTGACAAACATTCTGATGGTTTTGTTTCTGGATTTTATTTAATCTTCCAAGAGGTGTCAATGAAAAGTTTTTAGAGAACAACCAAGACACACAATTCTTTCTCATACTTGCTCAAACGGTTGGCTGAATAATAAAAGTAGACAGTGCAGTATTTTAATCACACCTCTAGGAATAACAGGTAAGTTTGCTCATGCAGAAGGTAATGACAACTATTACAATTATTATTAGGCTTATACCAAACAAATTGATTACAAGATACATCTTGATGGCAAAGATATTAAAATTTGAACATATGTGCATCTTAGGATTGCTTAAATGCAGTTATTTTGTTTTCTTTAAAATCATGCATTTTCTTGAGATCATCAAATATTTTGTCATATTGTTTTCAATGAATGTTATACATTTTAATTCGTGGATTTTCTAATTATCTTTGTTCATCTCTTAAGTTTCCATTGTTCTTATTTGAATTTTACGTGTTTTTTTCTTTTTATTTATTTATGTTTTAAATTATACTTTAAGTTCTAGGGTACATGTGCACAACATGCAGGTTTGTTACATATGTATACATGTGCCATGTTGGTATGCTGCACCCATTAACTCGTCATTTACATTAGGTATATCTTCTAATGCTATCCCTCTCCCTTTCCCCCACCCCACGACAGGCCCCGGTGTGTGATGTTCCCTTTCCTGTGTTCAAGTGTTCTCATTGTTCAATTCCCACCTATGAGTGAGAACATGTGGTGTTTGGTTTTCTGTTCCTGCGATAGTTTGCTGAGAATGATGGCTGCATTGACCCAGCCATCCCATTACTGGGTATATACCCAAAGGATTATAAATCATGCTGCTATAAAGACACATGCACACGTATGTTTATTGTGACACTATTCACAATAGCAAAGACTTGGAACCAACTCAAATGTCCATCAATTATGTGTTTTTTCTAAGATAAACAGATTTATTTTTTAATTGATTGTTTCAGAAACCTAATTTTGGACTTAGTTTTCAGTTTAATAGTTTGTTTTTGTTTCTGCTTTTTGGTAATTCATTGACTTCTGCCCTTTTACATTAATTTACTCCTCCTGTGTCCTTAGGTTGTTTCTGATGGTTTTTACAGCTACTTGATTTAAACAATTTAAAAACTTATTTTGTATTATTTAATAAAAACATGAAAAGCTACATATTTTAACTTTTTTAACTTTGTGTTTTGATGAAAATTTATTTTTATTCATAATTATATTAGTATTTGAAAAAACTATCTGGTGCAAATTATCTTTGAGGTACGTAATTTCATGTTTTAGTATGTTTAATTTACCATGTTTGGGGAATTATCATCTTCTCCTTCAACCATGAAGTCAAGTTATTATATGGTGAAGTAAGAGAGAACTCTGTCTTCTGTGACTTTGGATGAATTATTCAATCCTTTAATATCTTTTTTAAGGTAAAATTGATACTAATAAAAATATTAAATAGCATGATGTACAAAAATTGCTCTATAAACAATAGCAATTGTTATTTTTTGACTTTATTATATGTGGAAGATATTCATCCCTGCTTTCTAGCTCTGATGCTGTGTTTCTCTTTACTATATAGCTATTTGATAATTTGATTAGGGATATAAGATGTACATAAAAGGGAGAAAGTTGAAATTTGTAGTTTAGTTTGTCATTTAGAACTAAATAGAAAACTTGCTTACATATTTTGAGGACATAAATATAGCTTATTGCCTATTGTTTTTAGTCAGATTCTTTCTCCTCTTCCTCCCAACTTTATCTACACTGTTAAAATGTGGAAACATACATTAAAGTTCACTTGTTAGTCTCTGCTGTGCTTGGATAGAGTTGGTGATGCAGCAGGTACCCAATGAATGTGTATTGATGATCAAAGCAGCTAAAACAGTAATTTTCGTCCTCAGCATTCATACTCTGGTTGAGTCTCAACCTAAATGAATAGTGCAGTAGAATCATTGCCTTCTCAGGCCTGTTTCTAGGAGGCATGTGAAACATATCAGAGTTTCAACCCTGTTCCCAGTAGACAAGTATATAGATCACAAAACACATTCACATGCCCTTCTAGTTGTCAGTCTATACAGAGGATCTAAGAATGGAATAGGCCTCAAAGGCAAAACTATCTTCTCATTTTCAGTGGCAACTAGGGCCAAGGTTGAAGCAGACTAACAGATGTGGTACAAGGCTAGTGCAATTGTCTTCTGGAGAAAAAGAAATTTATTTTCAAGACTTGTCAATCACCCTCATGAAAGCTATATCTACTCTTCTTAAAAGAAAACAATATCAAACTAGGTGATTTTCAGATATTTGGTTTTAGAATGACCAATTTTCAATGAGTTTTAATATGTGTAATTCAAACAATAAAGTAGCCATAGCCTTAGGAGAAGATGTTATTGTGTGTGTAACTTTGGTTAAATATTATTTCAAATACTGAATACTTGCAAGAATAATACAGGAAAATGTCTTATACATTTCCACTCCCCACAAAATAACCAGTTGTTTACATTTTGCCTCATTTTTAAAATCGTCTCTGCATCTGCATATGTGTGCGTGTGTGTGCGCCTGTGTATATGTACACATATTTCTGTTTAAAACAATTTGAGTGTACAATTATCACATTACAAACATATACCACTAAATATTTCTATTTAGTTTTAAAGAAAAGGGTATTCTATCCTATTACCAATGTACTATTACCAAAATCAGAAAATGTAGCATTAGTCATAACACTATCATCTAACCCACAGTCTATGTTTATTATTTTTAAATTTGTCTCAGTTTTGTTCTCTATAACTGTCCTTCTTTGATTCAGGAACACACATTAGATTTAGTTTTCATGTCTTCCTATATTTTTAATCTCAACATTTATTTTGCTTTCCTAACCTTGATAATTGTACAAGGTCAACCGCTTTATAGAATGTCCCACAATATGGGTATATTGGTCATATCCTGATTAATATATTTAGTGTTTATATTTTAGGCTGGAGAAACACAGAAATGTGATACTTTCTTTCTCATAAATTATATCAGAAGACACATCATATTACTACTGCTACTTTAATGATTTTGTTAGGGTGGGAGTCCAGCTCATTTCTTACATGGAAATTTTTATTTTTCTCTCTTGTAATAAATAATTTGTGTATACATAACTGAGACTATGTAAACATCTTCTTTCTAATTCAACTTTTGCCAACTAATTTTAACCATTGAGGATTTCATATCATTTATAGTGTAATTATTAGTTGATATTCTACTGTAAGAAATATATTTCCCTTTCTCCCTATTCATTCATTAATTCATTTATTCATGAATTTATATTAATATGGTCTTATGGATTTCTATTTTGTGTAATGGATCATATTTTATGGAATTATTATTTTATTAAAGACGAAATTGCCCTATATTTGACCAATGCTTGCTGTTTCTAGCTGATTTCTGTTTTCTTCTCATATTGCCTATCTTCTAAGCTTTTTCTTAAGACAGCATTCATTATTATCCTTTTATTTTCATCATTTATCAATCCCTGCTCCAACATTGAAAAATTTGACCCCCACTAGAAAGTGATGCCAACAATACTGCTGTATTATAGGATAGGATTATTAGCTTGGCTTCACTACTCCCCATAGGAGTCCAACTAGCATTTATTCACAAGGGAAGAAAACATGCTAGTAGAGAAAAGCACTTACCTACAAAGGAAGATAGTAGGTGAAAAATAAAGAAAAAAATGATCTTCAAAACAGCTAGAAAATAATTAACAAAATGTCAGTAATACGTAAGTTTTTGGCTATCACTAATTATCTTGAATGTAAATGAATTAAATTCTCCAGGCAAAAGACAGAATAGAGTAGCTAGGTGCACAAAGAAACAAGATTAAACTATATGCTGTCTGTAACAGATTCGCTTTATCTGCAAAAACAAACAAACTTAAGTGAAGGAATGCAAAAAAAAATTAATGCAAATGGAAACCAATAGAATGGAAGAGTAGTTATACTTATACCAAAAAAAATATATACTTTAAGTCAAGAAAAAAACTGCAAAAGGAGACAAAGAAGGTCAATGCATATGATAACAAGCCAATCTGACAAGAGGATATACAGTTGTTACTATACATTAACTCAATCTAGAGAACCTAAATGTACAAAGCAAATAGTAAATAGATATAAATGGAGAGACAGACTTCAATAATGGTGGAGGATTTCAACATCTGACTCTCAGCAACAGATATTCAGACAAAAAAAAAATCAACATACATTGGCTCTAAATGGCACTCTAGACCAAATGGACCTAACAGGCATTTACAGGGCATTTCAACCAATGGCTGGTGAATACACATTATTTTTAATTGCATTTCAAATATTCTCTAAGATATATCACATGTTAGGTCACAAAACAAACCTAGTTAATATAAGAAGACTAAAATCCCACCAAGTATTTTTTTTCTACCACTGTGATATAAAGCTAAAAATAATAATAATAATAATAGGAGGATATTTGGAAACTTGGCAAACACATGAAAATGTAATAACTGCTTCTTAATAACCAATGAGTTAATTAAAAAAAAGAAAAATTTTAAAAGATTGAGACAAATGAAAGTGAAAATACATATTGTAAAATAAATGGGATGAGAAAAAGCAATTATAAAAGAGCAAAGTTTGTAACGATAAATGTCTACATTAAAAAAATTCAAATAAACAACCTAACACTGATCCTCCAGTAACTAGAAAAATAAAAACAAATTCAATCCAAAATTAGTAGAAAGAAAGAAATATTTAAGATCAGAGAAGAAATAAAGAGTAGCATACTGTGCAGAAAATAAAATGTTTTTTTAAAAAGATAAAACTGAAAAAGTTTAGCTAAACCAAGAAAAAAGATTCACATAAATAAATCAGAAATAAAAAAGGGACACTGAAACCTCAGAAACACAACCATAGAAGACTATTATGGACAATGATACTCTAGCAAACGAAATAACCAAGAAATAATGAATGAATTTCTAAACACATACAACCTACTAAGATTCAATTATAAAGAAACAGTAAATCTGAAAAGATTAAATAAGAATGAGGAAATTGAGTCAATAATAAAATGTCTCTCATCAAAGAAAAGTCCAGGTTTTTGATGGCTTCATTAGAGAATTCTACAAAGCATTTTAAGAATACCAGTTCCCAAAGTATTTCAAAAAAATTGATGAGGAGGGAATACTCCAAATTCATTCTACAACTCCATGTTTACCTTGAGGCCTAAAGCAGACAAAGACATAACAACAACAACAACAAAATTTACAGACCAATATTCTTGTTGAACATAGATGCAAAAATCCTCAATAAAATGCTAGTAAACTGAATTCTACAGCATATTAAAAAGATTATTTACCTATATCAAGTGAGATTCATTCCAAGGTGCAAGGATGGTTCAACACATTCAAATCAATAAACATGATACATCATAGTAAGAGAATAAAGAACAAAAACACATGATCACTTTTATAGATACAGAAAAAACGTTCGGTAAAGTTCAATATTCATATTGAATTTACACTTATATCCTTTAATAATAAAAATTCTTAAGAAATTCTGTAGAGAAGGAATGTACCTGAACACAATAAAAACCATATATGACAAACCCACAGCTAACATCATACTGAACAGGGAAATGTTGGAAAGATTTCCCTTAATATCTACAACAAGACAAGGATGCCTGCTTTCACCACATTTATTCAGAATAGTAGTGGAATTCCTAGCCAAGGCAATTAGGCAAGAGAAATAAATAAAAGACATGAACTGGAAAAGAGGAATTTAAGTTGTTCCATTTGCAAATGAAAGGATTGTATGTATAGAAAACCCGAAAGACTTCATCAAAAAACTGTCAGATACTGTTAACAAATTCAGTAAATATGCAGGATTGAAAAGCAATGAACAAAAATCAGTAGTGTTTCTATATACTCATAGAAAACTATCTTTAAAAGTAGTCAAGAAAGTAATCTTATTTTTAATACCTGTAAAAATACCTACAAGTAAATTTAAGCGTGAAGGGAAAGATCTCTATTATGCAAATTACAAAACGTTGATGAAATAAACCAAAGACACAAATAAATGGAAATATATCTCTTGTTTATAGCATCTCTTGTATCTCTGTTATATTGGTTTGGACATGGATTTTTGGGATAAGACCTGAACGCACACACAGGTGACAAAAACAAAAAAGGACTAAAGGGATTCCATCAAACTAAAAACTTCTGCACAATAAAGGAAGCCATCAACACAGCATAGAGACAACCTACAGAATGGGACAATATATTTGCAAAATGTGTATCTGATAAGGAATTAATATCCAAAATATGTAGAAAACTCAAACAACTCAATAGCAGAATAACCAACCAACCTAATTAAAACATGACCAAAGTTCCTAAATAGACATTTTTCAAAAGAAGGCATAACAATGGCCAACAGGTATATGAAAACTTCTCAATATCACAAATCAGCAGAAAAACAAAAATCAAAACCCAAAATGAGATCTCAGCTCACTCCATTCAGAATGGCCATTATTAAAAAGACCACCTTCCAAAAATAATGTGCTGACAAGGATGTGGAGAATAGGGAGCTCTTACACAATGCTGATGGAAATGTAAATTAGTGCAGCCATGATAGACAATAGTACAGAGATTTCTCAAATAATTAAAAATAGCAATCCTATCTGATCCACTAATTACACTAACAGGTACACATCAAAAAGAAAGGAAATTAGTGAAGAAATATCTGCGTCCCCATGTTTATTGCAGCACTATTCATAATAGCCAATATACAGAAGCAACCTAAGTGTTGATCAGTCTTTGAATCGATAAAGCAAATGTGGAATATATGCACAATGGAGTACTATTCAGCCATAATAAAGAATAAAATCCTGTCATTTGTGGCAATATGGGTGAACCTAGAGGGCATTATGTTAAGTTAAATAAGCCAGGCACAGAAAGACAAACACCACCTCATCTCACTCATATAAGGAAACTAAAAAAAAAAATCGATTCTACAGAAACAGAGTAGAATAGTGGTTTCCACAGGGAAGGAGAAGAAGAGGTTGATCAAAGGATACAAAACAAGATAAGAGGAAAAAAATTCAAGAAATCTATTGCACAGTAAGGTGACAATAATGATGATTTACTGTATTCTTGAAAAATGCAAAGGGAGTGGATGTTAAGTGCTCTTATCATGAAAATGATGCCCATGTGAAATAATGCAAATTTTAATTAGCTAGATGTAATGACTCCATACTATATACATATACTTCCAAACATCATGTGTACAAGAAAAATACATATGTTACCTTTACAATTTAGAAAATAAAACAATCGAACAAGTAAACACAAAATATAACTCCAACAAACCTTGAGATATTTTTATTTTTTTAAGACCAGAATAAACCTAAAATAGTTTCCTAATTGTTAAACAATTCCATCACTTAAGCAAACCTACAAACTTAAAGTACTGTAATGG
Source organism: Macaca mulatta (assembly GCF_049350105.2). Taxonomy (NCBI): domain Eukaryota; kingdom Metazoa; phylum Chordata; class Mammalia; order Primates; family Cercopithecidae; genus Macaca; species Macaca mulatta. Next base: position 51,745,075 of record NC_133423.1, on the reverse strand, counting down.
TTAATGTTATAAAAACATCACTTTGAAATTAAAATAGATCTACATAAACAAAGGGGTATTTTATAGAGTTAAGTATATAAATTTTGCACATGGTTTGTTAAATTTATACATAAATGTTTTATGGTTTTGATGTTATGGTACATAATATTGTTTTATATGTTATTTTCAAATTGTCTATTCCTAGTACATATAAATAATTTTTTTTGTATATTGTCCTACTATTCTGTGATCTTGCTAAATTCACTTATTTGTTCTAAAGTATTAATAATTGCCTTGTAGTTTTCTTATAAATTTTTAAAATCGTGTTATCTGAAAATAACATTTTTACTTCTTCCTATTCCAAAATTTATGCTCTCATTTTGTTGTCTTTCCTCATTTTATTGCGTAGGGCCTTCGGAACAATATGGAATAGGTGTTCCAAAATTAGATAACGATTTTGTCTTTGATCTTAGAAGGAGGTGTTCCAGTTACTATTACTGTTTTATAATCCACTCCAAAATATAGGATAAAAAAAATATTGTATTACAATCACAGATTTTCTTGGTCAGGAAATTAATCAAGGTACAATGGATATGGGTTATGTCTGTTCTACAACTGTCAGGGGCTTTTGGAAAGAAGACTCAAGGCTGAGGAAAACTCTACCAACAGTGGTTATAATTATCTTGATGTGTTTTTCACTCAAATCTCTGAGTTTAACTTTTAGCTTTGTCAGCTAGGGCCTCTGCTGGGACTATTAAACTGGGCACCTACACAAGACCTCTTCCTGTTCCATAAGCATCAACAGCATGAGAGCTGTAGAGTAATCAGATTACTTTTCTAGGCCCTCCGTGAAATGAAAGCACAGACTGCATTCAGCAAGGGTAACAAACCTTTATGACTTTTGGAAGTAAAATAATATAACTTCTACTTTACTATATTGGTCAATACACTTATATACTGGAACATATTTAAGGGGAGGGATACAGACTTCACCTCTTGGATGATACAGGCCAGGCTGCAGAAAGCATGTGGATGGAAAATGTCACAGTATGCTTAACATATTAAAATGTATAAAGTAAGCTGTAGCTTATTTTACCTTCCCTTCATCATATGGAGATATTTTTCTTCTATTGCTAATTTGTCAAGGTATTTTATCATAAATGCACCTGACATAATCCTGGAATTATTTTCTTTTGTTCCATTGAAAAAGCAAATTCAGTTGATTAGTTTTGAAAATTGTAATATGATCCCTGCATTCCTTGATAAAATCCACTTGTTCACATGATCTTTTTCATATATTGCTATATTTAAATTACTAACATATTTTAAAGAAATTTTGCACTTAAATTCATAAAAATGCACTGATATATTATTCCCTTATCATATATTTTGTTATCATGGCTCTCTGGCCTTGTAAAATGAATTAGAAATTGTTCCCATCTTTTCATTTTCTGAAATAAAGTGCCTTTAATTTGTTATAATTTCCTTATAAAATACTTTATAGAATTTAACAGTCAAGTCATATGGGCATGAAAAACCTTTTGTGAGAATGTTTTTAATGCAGCCATGCTTCATTTAATTGTGGGGATATATTTTGTCATTATGGCCGGGTGTGGTGGCTCACGCCTGTAATCCCAGCACTTTGGGAGGCTGAGGTGGGTGGATCACGAGGTCAGGAGATCAAGACCATCCTGGCTAACACGGTGAAACCCCGTCTCTACTAAAAATACAAAAAAAATAGCTGGGCGTGGTGGTGGGCTCCTGTAGTCCCAGTTACTTGGGAGGCTGAGGCAGGAGAATGGCGTGAACCTGGGAGGCAGAACTTGCAGTGAGCCAAGATCACACCACTGTATTCCCAGCCTGGGCAACACAGCAAGACACCATCTCAAAAGAAAAAGAAAAAAAAAATGTCATTAGGTGATTTTGTCACTGTGTGAACATCTTAGAGTGTATTTACACAAACCTAGATGGTACATCTGATTACATATGTAGGATACATGGCAAACCCTATTGCTTCTCGTCTATATAAATGCACAGCAGTTACTGTACTGAATACTTTTGGCAATTATAATGCAATTGAAAGTATTTCTGTATCTAAACATACCTAAATGTAGAAAAGATTTAGTAAAAATATGGTATAAAAGATGACATCTACACAGGGCAGCTCCATTATAATCTTATGGGACCACCATCATATATATAGTCCATGATGAACTGAAATATCAATATACATTTTTCTTTAAGCACTGTTGAGCTGCATTCCATAAGTATTCATGTTTTATTTTCATTATCATTTCATTGAAATACTTTATAATTTTTTGTGATTTCTCGTTCGCTTGTAGCTCATTTAGAAGTATGTAATTTGGTTTGCAAATATTTGGGCTTTCGTAGGTGCATATTATTACTTTCCAATTGCATTTTGTTGATGTCAGAGAATATTCTATGCAGAATTCCAAACTGGCCAAATAAATTGAGCCTTATGTTATGGTCTGGCATATGACCTATCTTGGGGAAAACATCATGTGCATTTGAAAACAGTAAGTATTTTTCAGTTATTTTCTGCAAAATACAATATAAATATCAAATAGTTCATAGGGCCTAATTGTGTTATTCAGATATTTAATTTCATTACTGAGAAAGATGTGCTAAAACATTTAATTATAGGTTTGTATATCTATATATCTATATCTACTATTTTCAATTTTATCAGAACTGCAAACCACTGCTCATCGAAATAAAAGAGGACACAAACAAATGGAAAAACATTCCATGGTCATGGATGGGAAGAATCAATATCGTGAAAATGGCCACACTGCCCAAAGTAATTTATAGATTCAATGCTATCCCCATCAAGCTACCAGTGACTTTCTTCACAGAATTAGAAAAAAAACTACTTTAAATTTCATATGGAACCAAAAAAGAGCCCATATAGACAAGACAATCCTAAGCAAAAAGAACAAAGCTGGAAGCATCACACTTTCTGACTTCAAACTATACTATAAGGCTACAGTAACCAAAACAGCATGATACTAGTACCAAAGCAGATGTATAGACCAATGGAACCAAACAGGGGCCTCAGAAATAATACCACACATCTGAAATAATGCCACACATCTAAAATAATCTGATCTTTGACAAACCTGACAGAAACAAGCAATGGGGAAAGGATTCCCTATATAGTAAATGGCGTTGGGAAAACTGACTAACCATATGCAGAAAACTGAAACTGGAACCCTTCCTTATGCCTTATACAAAAATTAACTCAAGATGGATTAAAGACTCAGATATAAGACCTAAAATCATAACAACTCTAGAAGAAAACCTAGGCAATACCACTCAGGACATAGGCATGGGCAAAAATGTCAAGACTAAAACACAGAAAGCAATGGTAACAAAAGCCAAAATTGACAAATGGGATCTAATTAAACTAAAGAATTACTGCACAGCAAAATAATCTATCATCAGAGTGAACTGGCAACCTACAGAATGGGAGAAAATTTTTATAATTTATCCATCTGACAAAAGGCTAATATTCAGAATCTACAAGGAACTTAAACAAATTTACAAGAAAAAGACAAACCCAATCAAAAAGTGGGCAAAGTATATGAATAGACACTTCTCAAAAGAAGACATTTATGTGGCCAACAAACATATGAAAAAGAGTTTTTACATTATTTATTTTAAAGCTCTGAAATTAGAGCATACATACTTATTATTGTTATATTTTTCTGATGAAGTAAATTTTACTATTACAAAATGTTTCTCATCTCTTGAAATTTTTTTCAATAGTTTATTTTGTCTAATTATTAGTATAGTATATCCAGCTATGGTAGGGATAATAACGGCTTGCCAAAGATGTCCATGAACTAATCTCCAGAGCTTGTGAACATGTAATGACCACTGGGAATTGAGGTTGAGGATGGAGTTAAGGTTACGAATAAATTGACCTTAAGATGAGGAGATCATACTAAGCTATCTGAGTACACCAATGTAATTATAAGAATTCTTATAAGTAAAAAAGGAAGGCATGAGGGTCAGAGTCACTGAAGAAAAAATAGCACTTTTGAAGGTCACGTTGAAATGTGATTGCTGACTTTGCAGCCCAGTGAGAACCATATTGAACTTCTGATCTCCAGAATTTTAATATGCTGAATTTCAATTGTTTTAAGCAACTGAGTTTTTGTTAATTTGTTACAATGATGGTAAGAAACTCACAGACCAGCTTCACTTTTTTGATTGTATGACTTATTGCTTTATTTTCAACCTGTATGTTTCATATTTTCAAATGCATAAAAACAAATCTTGGTTTGTATACAATTTTGGAAACATCAACTTTATAACTGGAGTTTTTAGCTCTATTACATATTATGTAATTATTCACACTGCTGGATTTAGTTTTTCTATTTTGCCACTTAGTTCTATTTTTTTTTCTATTTATCTTTTCTGCTTTCTTTTGGGTTAAACATATTAGTTTTCATATTCTATTTTAATTCTGCTATTGCATTTTAGCTAAAACTTATTGCATTCTTTTATATTTATATTTTTATTTTACTTTAAGTAAATGCATGTGCAGGACATGTGAGATACATGTGTAGAACATGCAGGTTTGTTACATAGGTATATATGTGCCATGGTAGTTTGCTGCACCCATCAACCCATCGTCTAGGTTTTAAGCCCCACATGCATTAGGTATCGGTCCCAACGCTCTCTCTCCCCTTATTCCCTATCCCTCGACAGGCCCCGGTGTGTGATATTCCCCTCCCTGTGTCCATGTGTTCTCATTGTTTGACTCCCACTTATGAGTCAGAACATGTTGTTTGGTTTTCTATTCCTGTGTTTGCTGAGGATGATGGCTTCCAGCTTCAGCCTTGTCCCTGCAAAGGACATGAACTCATTCTTTTTTATGGCTGCATAGCATTCCATGGTGTATATATGCCACATTTGCTTTATCCAGTCTATCACTGATGGGCATCTGAGTTGGTTCCAAGTCTTTGCTATTGTAACTTGTGCTGCAATAAACATATGTGTGCATGTGTCTTTAGAGTAGAATGATTTATCTTTTGGGTATATACTCAGTAATGGGATTGCTGGGTCAAATGGTATTTCTGGTTCTAGATCTTTGAGGAATTGTCACACTATCTTCCACAATGGTTGAACTAATTTACACTCCCACCAACAGTGTAAAAGCGTTCCTATATCTCCACAGCCTCACAAGCATCTGTTGTTTCCTGACTTTTTAATAATCGCCATTCTAACTGGCGTGAGATGCTGTCTCATTGTGGTTTTGATTTGCATTTCTCTAATGACCCGTGATGATGAGCTTTTTCTTTCATATGTTTGCTGGCCAAATGAATGTCTTCTTTTTAGAAGTGTCTGTTCATATCCTTTGCCCACTTTTTGATAAGGTTGTTTATGTTTTTCTTGTAAATTTATTTAAGTTCCTTGTGGATTCTAGCTATTAGACCTTTGTCAGATCAGTAGCTTGGAAAAATTTCTCTCATTCTGTAGGTTGCCTGTTCACTCTGATGATAGTTTCTTTTGCTGCACAGAAGTTCTTCAGTTTAATTAGATTCCATTTGTCAATTTCAGCTTTTGTTGAAACTGCTTTTAGTTTTTTAATCATGAAGTCTTTGTCCAAGCCTATGTCCTGAATGTATTGCCTAGGTTTTCTTCTAGGGTGTTTATGGTTTGGTACTTTACATTTAAGTCTTTAATCCATCTGGAGTTTTTTTTTGTAGTAGAGTAGGGGTCCAAAACTTACTGCATTCTTTAATGGTTGCTCTGGAAATTCTAATGTATATTCTTAATAGAACACTATTATTGTAAATACTGTAGAACTTTATGTATTGTAGGGAACTTATAGCAGTATGTTATAGTAACCACCCTTTTAACTCTTAGACATACGCATTACATATACGTAAGTTAGAAACTTTATCACTCACTATAGTGTGATAGATATTTTCCTTCAAACAGTTTCATGTCCTTTAAATAATTTTTTAGGCTGAAGAGAAAAAACATCAGATAAAAGTGTGAACCTACAGAAATTCATAAAAACACTAGCAATGGCAAATGTGCAAAAATATGAAAAATGTAATATATTTGTTAACTTTGTTAATTTATTTTTTAGTTATGTATTTTTATTGACCTTTCTACAAATCCACTTTTTATTTTGTTCTGATTTCATAAGTATACCAGGTCAAGCTGAAGATTTTTTCCCAAACATTATCCTTTTCAGTTCTGGGAATTTCCATTTGGTTTCTATTATTACAGTTGCCATTTATATTTGTTAGTGCCCTTTGAAATTCCCCATCTAATCATTCACTAAAACCATATTTTCATTTAGGTCCCTGAGCATGTGCAAGAGTTTTCTAGCAGCTTTAACACTCTGGCCCACTAATTTCAAAATCTAGGTCATCTCACTATTGGGCTGTAATAACCGTCTTTCTCTTGACAGTCACATTTTACTCTTCCACCATATATTTAAAATTTGTGGATCAAACATTAGAAAATGTGAATGTTTTAGAGACCCTGGGTTCTGATATCTTCTGGAAAATGTTGATCTTCATTCTAGCAGATGCTCAAATTATCTCTATCTAAATTCCGAACTCTGTCATCCTTGTTGTGGTCAGTAACTAAAGTGTCTCCTTAATTCTTTTAGCTGCTATTTTCCTCTGGGCTCCCAGGTTCTCCTGTGTATATGTAAGTAAAAAGTCACTATGGAGTTAGGCAGAGTTCCATGTAAATTTTGTGATGTCTCTCCCTGCAGCTACCTTCATTCTGAGATTTCTTCTTCAATTTCTAAACACTTTGGCAGCCCTGATTTTTGTTTTCAAGCTCATTCCAATAAATGTGTGGTTTTCCACTTGAGTTCCAGCTTCCACTACATCAGAGAATTTTATTATTTAATATCTTAAGGCAATCTAAATTAATGACTACATAACCTCAAGATAAAAATACACAGACTAGAAAGTCAGGTAAAGCAATTTAGAGCTGTTGATCATTAATATGGCCAATTTGGTAGAAATAAGCATCTTTAAAAACTGCTTCTAATCTTCCTATATGGCTTCACTTTAATATGTACAACAATTTATAATAAAGTAAAATTTTAAGAATTAGTGGGAAAAAAATCAACTCGTACATTTTTGTAAAGCTAGGTTTTTTCATTTGGGAAGAGGGTGGAAGGCTAGAAAAATGCTTCAATTAAGGAATTTGAGGATTAGAGGACAATGTCTCATAAGAAATCATTTTACTTGCTCAAAAAAAATGCAATATAGAATTATCATTGAGAGCAAATTGTTAGATTACTTTATTCCACAGGATGCCAATAACTAGGTAATTTGCTCTGTGGTTATACCGTAATTGCCATGTAATTAGAATAATTGCATTTTGGGGATAGGATATGCACTTACTGTATGTTGAGATTTCACTCAATAGTCAGCCTGTGCAATTCGGTTTTCAGATGTCGAAAACCTAAGATTAGGTCAAGATTTCTTCTTATCTTTATGGGTAGACACTTTTCTCATTGCTAAACTGACATTGTTTTGAAAACCTTTTCACCTTCCTAGTTTGAGTGTCCTCACTCTATAGTAACATGAGTCTTTGGTGTTAAATGTACTAAGGGCACATCACTCACTATATTACAGAAATTCTTATTTGTTTTCCATGTTTCTGCAAAAGGTCTACTTACATGCTTTCTACTGCCAAATCTGTATATTTCCACTTCGATTTTTCTCTTGAGCTCCAAACCTAAATATTTCAATGTCATTTTCAATGTCCTCCACATGAATATCTAATAGATGTATCAAAATGAACATGTTTAAAATTCTGTATTCCTCTCAACCCACCCTACTCTCTCTTTCCTGGTCTTTTCCATAAATACGTTATTAACCTAGATGCTTAAACAAAAAATATTATAGATTATTTCTTCTCCTTTTATTCCCTTATATCCTACAAAAAATATATATTTAAATATGTCCCAAACCTGAGGAATTTCACCACCTGCAATGCTACTCCCTTCGCTCAAGCCAATATCTCTTTCCTCAACTACAGGGAGAAGTCTTCTAACTTTTTCTTCTTTGATATTTTCCCTTTTATGTTCTCTCTACCTGAGAGCCAATAATCTGTATAAATTATTTCACAAGTAGTATTGTGATATAAGTTATATCACAATACATAATTTATATAATTTTATTGTTTTATTTGTTTTTTTAATTAAAAACCTACCATTTGTTTCGCAAATGTTGGAATTAGACTCTATCTTCTTAACATAGTCTAGAAGACACTCATAATCATGTCCCCACTAATTCCTTATTCCTCACCTCTTTGCTGTGCACAGCCATAATGTCCTCCTTCAAGCTAGTTATTAGTTTTTAGAACATGTGAACTTGATGTCTATCTTAGCGTCTTTTACTTCTATACTTGCTGCATAACGTGCTCTTAAAATCCTTCCCATTTTTTTTCATTTTAGGTTTTCTGGGTACATAGTAAGGGTATATATTTATGGGGTACATGAAATCTTTTGATACAGGTATGTGATGTGTAATAATCACATCATGGTAAATGGGATATCCATCCCCTTCAAGAATGTATCCTTTAATCCTTTATAACTCTCTTCTTCCCACTTTTTCTTCCTTGAGATGGAGTGTCACTCTGTCATCCAGGCTGGAATGCAGTGGCGTGATCTCAGCTCACTGCAGCCTCCAACCCCCGGTTCAAGCGATTCTCCTGCCTCAACCTATCAAGCAGCTGAGATTACAGGGGGTCCATCACCATGCCTGGCTAATTTTTTATCTTTAGCAGAGATGGAATTTCATGATGTTGGCCAGGCTGATCTTGAACTCCTGACCTCAGGTGATCCACAGGCCTCAGCCTCCCAAAGTGCTGGGATTACAGGAGTGAGCCACCACACTCTGCCATCTTCCCACTTTTTATCCAATTGCTTCATTGAGTTTTCTTTCTTTCAAATGTTTTTTTTTTTTTTTTTTTTTTTTTTTTGAGACAGAGTCTCGCTCTGTCACCCAGGCTGGAGTGCAGTGGCCGGATCTCAGCTCACTGCAAGCTCTGCCTCTCCGCTTTATGCCATTCTCCTGCCTCAGCCTCCCGAGTAGCTGGGACTACAGGCGCCTGCCACCTCGCCCGACTTTTTTTTTGTTTTTTTTTTTTTGTATTTTTTTAGTAGAGACGGGGTTTCACCATGTTAGCCAGGATGGTCTCGATCTCTCGACCTCGTGATCCGCCCGTCTCGGCCTCCCAAAGTGCTGGGATTACAGGCCTGAGCCACCGCGCCCGGCCTCTTTCAAATGTTAACACATCAGAATCACTTTCACTGTCCAGCCTTCCTGACCTCATCCTCAGCCTATCAGGTTTCATCACTGTAGTCTCCCTTATTTTTATTCACAACATTTTCTATGTAGAATTATAGATGTATAAATACAGAGATATATAATTTTGACATTTTTCTTGCTTTTATAAGACTCCTCTACTAGAATGTAAGTTCTGCAAATCCTGAAACTTAGTCTCTATTCCAATGTATCCCCAATTCCAACCAGAATATCCAATGCATGGTAGATGATCTACGATGTTTCAAAAAAATCAGAATGCTTTGCAAAATGTTTTGAGCCAAAATGCCAACAGAGATAATTAATAATATACCATCCTTCATTGAAAAATAAAGAGCATCACTACCCAAATGGAAATCAAAGATGACCTCAGACTTGTTTTGCCAAAAAGTGAAAATAAGAATTGCATGAGCCACCCATGCACATTTTCTTATTGAACTTCTTCTGTAATGACATATTATAAATATATATACATATATTTACACCTATAAGAATGTGTATATATACACACACACACATATATATAATGTTTTAATAATGCTTGTAACTACAAATGTAATTTATGTTTGTGGAAAGGGGTTTTGGGAAACGTGAAAATGAGGAGAATTAAGAGGAAGAAAATTACTGATAATTTTAATTTAGAGATAATGAATGTTATAAATTCCTGTATTTTCAGTCATTTTCATGCATTTATTTAGTAAAAATTGTACTACACTATACACATATTTTAGTCATTTTCCATGCAATTTTATATCATGAACAGTATCTTAGATTGTGTTTTCTTGTTTTATTTATTTTTGAGATGGAGTTTCATTTTTGTCACCCAGGCTGGAGTGCAATGGAGCTATCTCAGCTCACTGCAACCTCCGCCTCCCGAGTTCAAGTGATTCTCCTGCCTCGGACTCCTGAGTAGCTAGGATTACAGGAGTGTGCCACCATGCCCCACTATTTTTTGTATTATTAGTCGAGACAAGGCTTCATCGTGTTGGCCAGGCTGGTGTCGAACTCCTGACCTCGGCTGATCCACTCCCCTCAGCTTCCCAAAGTGCTGGGATTACAGCGTGAGCCACCGCGCCCGGCCATTGTGTATTCTTTAAAGTACAAGTTTTGATGAAGAGTATTACTCCATCTTATAGATTTCATACACCCATGTTTTTCTGCTCCCTGTGTTTTTCTGCTCCCTTATATAGGGGTATTAGGTTGTCTCTAAGATTTTTATAATGCAAATACGTTTGTGAAAATTTAATTGCAATAGTGAGCTTACTCTGAATGTCTGATATTTAAGTACATGCATGTGGATATGTATTTTAAAAATATATTATTTTACAATAAACCTCATATTTCTAATTAGCATGAAGCAAAGATAGATCAATCTTACGAATTTGAGCTTGTCAGAATTTGTTGATTTTCAATTGACTTAAAACTAGTGACAGGACATTAACAAGCAGAATATTCTTTAGAGTTCCTGGTAGTGGGTCTGTGCCTTTTATGCCCCTGAACCCAGCTCACCTGCTGTCTATCATTTAGATGGAAATTTGCCAAAGACTGAAAACTGAAACAATGAACAACATTCTCTTATATTCCCTATTTATATTCATACATGTCTTACCTTATTTGTAAAAAATCAAAATGGGAATTCTTCTTTCATAAGCCAGTTTGCAATGCTATTTCCACCTTTTTTTTATCTCTATAATGTTCTATTTGATTTACACATAAGAAAATGTGAGTAAGAAATAATTTGGTTTCTAGACTCTCAAAGAATAACAGTTTCCTGTATTTTCCACATGTGCTAAATATGAAACCAAAGTTTTAGACATCACTTCCTCAACTTTGTAAATGTAATTCTAAACCAAAGTCTTGCAAATGAAACGATGCACACAATATATTATGCACACAATATATTATGTGTTTACTGCAGGATGACCCAGAAACGTTTGTTTTCCAAAAACTCTATTGGATTATATATTAGATGATACATCAGTTTTATGCTTTGCACAATGTTTCATGAGTAACAGTCTTTGTTCATCAATATATCAATATTAGCTTAATTATACATGACTCAACATAACTGTGAAGTAAATGAAGAACTAAAGTGTCAACAAAAGATATACAGGAACCCTATCTAGCTAATATATATGTCTTAAACTTTGGGCTATTCTGCAGAATAGACCTTCAAGGGGAACACACACGTATTTTCCAAAAAAGTTGAGGAATTATTTTGAAATTGAAACTAAAATTCGCCTTTCTAGACATTTGAGGATCTGTTAGATCTTTAAGTTTTGCTTCTTCAGGGAAAGTTTTGACAAGTCACACTTATGACACATTACTGATTCTAGCAGTTGCTTCTGTGTATGATGCCCACTGGCCTATGTTGTGTTCTGGTTATGTGTCTTCCTTCTCATGAATACTACAAAGATGCTGTTTCTCTAGAGTGGCAATTACAAGGTAGATCTGCAATTAGGCTGGGTAATATAGAGAATGATGAAAAATTGTACTTTCCTTTTCTTACTGTATGGCAAAGACCAACCAGAACATCAAAACTAACCCTTCTCGTTGGATTTTCTGTTCTCTGAGGGACAGCTTTGGACAACTGAGTAAGACCCTAAAATTTGCAAATCATGGTTTTAGTGACTGGATTTTTATATCATATATATTTCAATGAAAAATACGATATGTCCATCATTTCAGTTACATAACAGATGAATACAGTAAATAGCAATAGTCAAAATAATTTACTGCATTGATTATTGCTTGACTGACCGGCTGACTGAGTTATTCCTTTTTGAAATAGAAATTAATCCAATTAAATGAGGATTTCATTGCCCTAGTGTGTTAAATTAAATTGAAATGTGGGGCCTGTGAGCTTCAGATGTACAGGGAAATGCAATATTAGTAGTTTATGAAAAAAAAAACATAGCGATCTGTTCAATAAAATCCTTACCTCTAACTAAAAATATATTCTACAGCCCTGGTGAGTCTTAATTTACAAATCTACCAAAGGTTTTCAAATGTGCTACTGTATTTCCATGACAACAAAAATCCAGAATCAAGTGTAAATAATTAGAAAAAATATCAGTCGAGAACCAAAAACTATCTTCTTACATAATGAATGGGCAAGATGAGATGAAACAATGAGTTGCTTTATTATACTGCCAGTATCAATGTAATTAGCCTTTAATTTCGAATGTATTCATCGTTTTGTTTAGCTTTCTAATTTATTAAGGTAAATTAAAACCACGGTAATTAAACTTGTGGAAAAGTTAAAATAATTGCAGAATTAGAGATACATAGATAAAGAACATATCTGAGGAAAACCATCAGTTTGAAAAGCAACAACTTCAGTCACTGTGTCTGCTTCTTTTCCTGTCCTACCCATGTTTTCTGCCATGAAACATAAATACATAAGTCAAATTTGTCAAATCATGGAGAAAAGATCATTTATCAAGTTTTATTGACATTTTTTCCTCAAAAAAAAAAAAAAGTTTTCTTTTATTTTCATGGCAGTGATAGAAAAATTACTTCCAAGCTATATTTGGAAGGCAACACATTGTGGAAAAATACCTTCAGCCTCACTACTTTTTTCTTGTCTCCTCCAATGACTGATTTAGGCCTCTATAAAGTTATTGTTATGGTGCTGAACAGTTCTGAACTGAAACCATATGGTTAGCCGACCTCCTGGAAAATTGGCCTAACTATGCACTGATCTTTTTCTCCTAGCATAGACGTAGGATCCCAGACAACATTTAGGAATCCTCATGTTGACATCTTCAGCAGCCTCTAGAGTAGGACAAGCATACCAGATATGTCAACTAAATTAATATATGAATACATAGAAATATTACTCATAGAGTTCCAACTGACTCTTAATTTTGCTTAGTTATGAACACTCAAATGTCCAGAATGATTAAAAAACTGACATTAAATATGTCCATCTAGCTACATGCCTTCACTTCATTCATAGCGGCAGATGAACTGCACCTCAGAGGCACCATTATCCCAAAGAGTGACAAAGAGTGAGGTAAGGGAAGCCTCAAGAATCCAGTGCAGACCAGTGTAAGGATGGACACTGAAAGATCTGGAAGGAAGAAATAAAAGCTACATTTGGGGAGATCTTGTGCAGGAGGAGGATGAAAAAAAGAAGGGGACTCCTGTTGTGGGAGCCGCCTGAGACACAGACTTCTCTTGGGAGACTCTCCCTATATTCTGTTATACTATCTGATTATATATAATTTCTGCTTTGTATGTTTGGTTATTATTTTAAATCAAGGATGGTATAATCTCTCCAACCAACCTCAGTGTATGGCAGCCTGGAACCAAAATGTTTTATTCATGAGTGATGTCTTTTTTAAAATAAACTATAAAAATGTAAAACAATAAAAGTGATATATACCTAATAACGAGTGAACCAATAAACCCACTGGGCAACTTTGCTCTGCAAGTGGAAAAAATTGACTTGGTATAACAAATTGCAGAATTATTAATCCTGTCTGAAACCCTTTTTATATCACACCATTTACTTTAATTCTTACTAGTTTGGCCATTATTATACACTTTTGCATTTTTCTTTGTTCTTGTTGGGAGGGGAAGTGGTGACTAGAGTGTTCTCTTGAACTTCCAAGGCCTCTGAGCAAGTTGAGGGGAAGACCCTGACCAGCTAGCAAAGGGAGAGGAGAGGGATGTCCCTGGCTCTGGAGCCTCATTTGACGCCTTGATTGACAGAAACCTCCAGTTTTCCTCTAGAAGGATGTTCTTTCTCCAGGCAGGTTGGAAGAGAAGCAAACATGAGCACTAAGCAGGTGCGTGCCTCCAGTGGCTTCTAGTAAGTTTATCACCACTTACTGCCAAAGGATATTATTCTATAATCAAATAAAGAAAGAACAATCTCAAATCCCTTGGATTTTAAAGGACTTCTTAGAAGGAAAAAAGATTAAAAGACATTGAAACCTTTATTAAAAAGTTATCCTCCTGTACGATGATTGTGTATCAACCATGAATAAATAATAATAATAATAAGTTAGCCTCCTAGCAAAAGATTGCTCACATTAGCATGGGGAACAAAAGAAACACTGAACACCTACAATGTCAACACACTTTGAGGCAGGGCTATTAACAATGCAAATATGAAACTACCCAAACTTGCATTAAGAAATTAGAATGGTAGAGAAATGCAGCAGATCTGCTGTGTTTTCATTACAAGTTTTAAATGTTTTGAGATATCTAAATCGCACCCAACTACTTTCAGCAGCATTCTCAGATTAGGCCTCAGATTAAGACTACAGAGGAGTGACACCCTCTTTGGTGAGTGTTCCCATGTGTGCATCAGCAGGGACACATTACACACCCAGAGTGAGAGAAGTGAAACAAGGCAAGAAGACCACAATCTGGTTCTGCAAGGAGTTTTCTGGAGTGAAGTCTTCAGGCTATTTTTAGAATCTATAGTTATTCTCATATTGCTGTAACCCAAGAAATCTGAGCTACATACTAATGGAGAAAGGGCTGCAAGTAGGAAATAACTTTTCTAAAACCATCACTAGTCCAGATAAGGACAAGTCTGAACTAGAATTTTGGTCTTTTGACTTCATCAGAGTCTTTCAACACATTCATCACACTCTAGTTTGAGTACAGGTATGTTCAAATCTGTTTGTTCTTTCAGTCACAGAACAAATATTAAGCATCTACTATGTGTTAGAAAGTTCTGGATTCTGGGAAAATTATGACATCCTATGACTTATTTTCTGGTCTAATAAACAGCAAAACAGTAACAACAGCAACAATAGCACATAATTATATAACACGTTAGGCAGTGAAAAGTTCTATGAAAAAGAAATAAATCAAGCTAAGAAATTTGAGTATCACAGAAAGATTGTTCTTGAGAAATAGATCAGAGAACCTTTAATAAGGAGGTAACAATTTAACGCAGACATGGAAACAGAGAATAAACCTAGTAGTAATTTTGGAGATAAGGTCACTAATCAGTGATAAGTGCACAGATGGGGAAACAAAATGAAACTTGGTTTAACGAAGAATCAATTAGTTAGAAAACTGGCATGGCATGGCCTGAGCAGAGTGTGGCAGGAAGTCTGGGGAGATGAGGTTACTGGGTGGTCAGGACCAGATCTCACTGGGTCTTATCGACATTTGTTCTGTGTTTAGATTTTATATTAAGTGTCACAGGAAACCTTGGCAATTTTTAGGAAGAGCTTTGAATGTACATTTTAAAACAGTTACTCTAGCTATTGTGTTGAGAATAGAGACTAAGGGATAAAGAATTGAAGTGAAGAGACCTGTTAGGAAGCTGATATAATTGTTCAGGAGGAAGAGAAGGAGATGATGGAAACATATTAGAAAAGTTGCTATGCAGTTGATGAGAAGTGACAGATTCAGGATGTATAATGGGAAAAATGAGCCTACATTATTTGTTCATCGCTTGGATGTGAAAGGAGGTGAAGGTAGTGGTAACAGGGGTTCATCCGAACAACTGTGTGCCTTTACTGGTATATGGATAACCATTTGGAGTCTATTTTAGATATGCTATGTTTCTGATGCTTAGTAGATATCTACATGAATGAATTGCCCATCAGCAAAAATGCTGGATTTCATACACGAGTGTTAATAGGGATTCCAATAATATATTAGATTATTACCAGAAACATAAATTCAAATGTAGCCAACCTGCACACAACAATATTGACTAGCAGCAAATACTTTATTTTCAGTAAGCAGGACACTTCATTTTTATAGTAACTCAAAGAATGTTCTATTATTATTTCTCTCTCTCTCTCTCTCTCTCTCTCTCTCTCTGTGCTTCCCTTTTTAAACATAGGGGCAAAATAGATTGGAAGAAAAATTAGATGGGAAGGAAAATGTACAATAATATGCTACTACCTCTGGACTTAATTCCCAGTAGGTTGTCATTATAAAATATCTACATGAGATAAATATCAGTGAAGATTAGAAAAAATAAGGTACTTTATGGGCTTTCAAGTTGGAGATCTAGGCACATTTTGGCTAATTAGCCTGACACAAATGTCTATGGGTGTGATTGTCTATGCACAATGACTTCACAGGCAATTTAATACCACTTAATCAATCCCTACCTCATCTCCTCTACTTCTCATATACATTGGTAAACCATCTCCCAATACATTTGGGAAACTGAGGCCCAAAACTGATGCCTAAAGGGCCCTAGTGAATACATGGCATTCTGTATATATTACTATTGATCATAATTAATATATTTAATCATAATTTTCTCTTCACTACTTGGTGAGCCCCTTTAGAAAATTTGTGGTTTTCTTGTAGGTGTTCCTAGAATTAAGCACAATGACTCACACATAGCATGTGTTCAATATATATTTGTTATAGACAGGAATAAAAGACACTTGTCCATTATACATTGACGGGAACCACATTTCGATCAAGACCTTGATGAAGAGAAAGATAACACTACAGTTTCAGCAAATGAAACTATCAATTTACTTTCTATTTTAGGATGCACATCTCTAATAACTAGAATTGTGAAAGTACAGAGTTTGGCCAGTTCATTGAAATTAATGAGAATTTGCATATCAGCTTGTGGATTACTAGTCTTGTGCTCTTCTTGAAGCTTGGTAGATGGGAAAAATGTTTTAACACCCATAATAGAAATTATTTTGAATGTGTGATGTGTATTGCAATCAGAAATTTGCACTTAGATGGTATATATTTAATAAACATATGTTGAAAATGTAAGTGCATATAGAAATAGCTAAATAAGTTAATGGATCATATAATACCATAAATAAGCATTCAAAAACATGCACAAATTGTTAGGGATTTATCCCTAATACGTGAGAATAATTTAAGGGGAAATATGACATCAGGTCTTTGCAGATATAAAATATTTTTCTGAATGGACCTTGGGTTTGGGTCATTGTCCCATTTCTCCTGTTCTTACGCAGCAGATTAGCAATTTATTTCTGCCTTGTCTTACTGTTGATCAATATTTTCCCATGCCTCTTGCATTCTGAAATATGCAGCTCCTGAACCCCAGTTATCTCCTTTTTAACAGTGGCCTCTTTGGGTGAAAGGGGATGGAATATTTTACACATACACACACACACACACACACTTTGCAATCTAATATTACCTATAGTAATATATATTTACAGTTTTATATATATAACATATTTATATATATAAATACTTTGCAATTTAATAAATTACTTATGGCAGGGTTGGTCTAGCTTTTCACAATAGTTTGTAGGAAAGACACTATAGCAAATATATTCATGTTGAACAGCAGCCTAAAAGGCACAGATTTTCTCATTTTACTTTACAGCATTCATTTCCAAACAGCTGGGGGAGAGAAACATAAATACCTTCATTTTAATGACTGTCTTGAAAAGGTACTTATTTAACTTTTCTAGAAAGACTAGAGTGGAGAATGGTATTCATTTTCATGAACTGCTGAAGATTTAAGGGCCTGTCTCCCTCAACAGGTTTCATTTTTGCATCTAATATTCTTGTCTATCCTTCTTTGGCCACAGTCGGGGTATTCTGAGGCAGGAACCCAGTTAAACAATTTAAGGCGGTGACTTGCCCCTGGACAGAGATGGTTCAGAACCTTGTACCACCAGCAGCCAAAGTGATTTGCATGTATTTTTCTCTCGATGGAGTGGGCAGCTGGCAGTATCTGATGCATATTAATCTTATATGGCACACTCAGTTTTTCAGTTGCAACAGATGTATTTCTAAAAACCTTTAGTACACCAAGCAGAGAGTAGTCATTTTATATTATTTAAGAAGTAATGACAAGTACTGAGTGATACATTGTATTTCTAAACCTGTGTTGAGCAAGTATTAGGGAGTTTGCCCAGCTCGGGGGTTGGGGGGAGATTTAATGCTTTTCTTGCAGCAAAAACAAAATGCTTCATGGTTCTCCAGGTTCCTAAGGGGGTCATGTTTAAATCCTGGAAATTATTTTTGTCTACATTATGAGAGGGGAGGAAGGGCAGAGGGTTTTAGTGCTTTCCTTTTTGGGGAAGTTTGTAGCATTTCAAAGCCTTTTGTGTCTCCAGTTTCAACTAAATCAGTATAGCCATAAAAGTGTACCTCCTATCCCACAAACCTTTACACTGGCTTTTTAAAAAACCTACTGCAGTGTGTAACATGGAAAATTTAAGACATTTTATGTTTGGACAATGAGCTTGGGTCCAGAGCTTTATAAGGCTAGCAAGGTACATGAATTAGTAACCTTATAATTTTATTGACTCAGTAAGAAAGATGGAGGTGTGGGCCACAACAAGAAAATTCATGACCAAGCTTTAAATTCCTGATTTGGGGATGCCACTCTCACTTGGAAGTAAAGCACAGATATAACCTATGGTGAAAAGAATATCTTGGTGTTATTTGTGGATTCATTTCAGAACAAACTTTCTGAAGCACTTTATTTAAACTGCATTTTTCTCTCAGTTAGTTCACATCAGTGGACCAAGAGGCATCTTTGAAGGAATAATTAAACGTAGTCTTTTCTTTTTAGTTAGGAAATATTTCCAACATCTTTGAGAAAGGATACGTTTGATGCAACCTGGGTTTTGCTTCTGTTCCTCTCCTGACACTCTGCTCTCCTGTGCCTCTAGATGTGCTTACCCTTCTCTTCCCCACCACTCCCAGAACACACCAATGGAGCACAGACCACATCTGAGATCTCACTTTATCTCATATCTTCTTTATATTGGTTTATCTCCATGGAGCTCCTTTTCCCCTTAAATTCAGCTCACTCATCACTTCTCCTTGATATCTTCTTAGTCATAATCAAAGGCCTCCACATCAAATACTTATTGATAAACTTCTACATGTAAGCACACAAGTGTGTATTTGTAAGGTAGCTATTGTTAAACAAGATCTCAAATTATATCTACATATAGATACATTTATATTCTTCATAGCACTGAGTCCAAGAAAGGACACAGCTTTTCTTTATTAAATAGTTGTTGATTTATAGGATAAATTGTTCTATACATCACTATCATGTTATTATACAAGGAAGGACCATATTTCAAAGCAGGAGCTTTTCTTAACTACAGATGAGGGACATTATTGTGTATCTATGATCTAGAAAACAAAACACTAATAAACACACACAATAATATTTTCCTCATTTTTTTAAAAATTCAAATGGAGAAAGAATTTAACTTCAGAGTATGCTCAGATTATGTTATTAATGTCTTGTTTTGCATCATAGAAGGGTAGAGTGTACATGTGCTGGTTGTTACCCCCAAATCACAATGGCAAGAGTTACTGGGCAAGCGGAAACATGGTGATTATGGATGTCAGCTATGGTTTACATTGGCAGAGCTGAAATTAGAAAATCCTCTGGAAAGGGAACACATGTTGATATTTATTAATCCTTTCATTTTCCCTTTAACATTGTATCAAATGAGAAACCAGAACAACCGTGTTTCTTGTGTTGTAACATTCAAACCAAAGGATGGGTGAGTTTAAAATAAAAGTCCTTACCTACATCCTTGCAAGGTACTAGACTGTGTGTGTGTGTGTGTGTATGGTGAGGTGAATGTTGACTTACACATTTTTTAAGCTCCAAGTTTTTTTTTGTTTTTGTTTTGTTTTGTTTGTTTTGTTTTGAGATGCAGTCTTGCTCTGTCGCCCATGCTGGAATGCAAAGGTGTGATCTTGGCTCACTGCAACCTCCACCTCCCAGGTTCAAGCGATTCTGCTTCTTCAGCCTCCTGAGTAGCTGGGACTGCGAGCATGCACCACCGCACCAGTCTAATTTTTGTATTTTTAGTAGATATGGGGTTTCATCATGTTGGCCAGGCTGGTCTCCAACTCCTGACCTCAGGCGATCTGCTCACCTGTCTCAACTTCCCAAACTGCTGGGATTACAGGCGTGATTTCAGTAGGAAACTCTCACTGAAACAGTAGGAAACTCTCATTGACAGCTCAGAGCTTAATACACACACACACACACCCCGACAAAACACTTCTGCCCCCAAACAAAGGAAAACCTTGAAATGCACATCATCATCTACGATTACTAATATAGGCAAGAAAAGGAGTCATGTAGAATTGGAATAATCTTGAGGAAAATATGTGACTAGGATATTATCAAACTGGTTTGTGACTCGTACAAGATGACAGTATAAGCAGGGCTTCTATCATATGGTATCTTCAATTTCATTAAAGGTGTTATTTGGTTAAATTTTTTAAAGCAAATCATGGAGTAATTGTCAAACATTATATTTGCCTTCAGTTTTATTACATTATAAAACTATTGTGAGCCAAGATGTTTTCTATTTAAATGCTTTAGTCATCACCAGATATCTTGGGAGAAAAACATCTATTTTCTTTTGAGAAAGATACTTTATCCAAAGAATATATTGGAGGTGGAATCCTGCTGGAACTATCTTAGAAAAGCATTTCTTTTTATGAATTTTTCTGCTGGTAGGTAATCCACAGATCCCTATAAACATTTTAAACATATTTTGACACTTTGGTTCAGAGGACATTACTGGTGTTCTTTGACACAAACCTACCCTTATTTTCCAAGGTATGATATGAGTACTCTTACTTCATGTACTGATAGTGACTTTATCTTTGTAAATCTTGAATTTCTGTACTTGCTGCCATCAAAGGTAAGGTAGGTATTGATTGCCTAAGATAACATACCAATCTCCATGTTAAAAACCATATGAAAATTTTAACTTTTTAAATTCAAGTTTTATTATTACTGTAATTGCATCTGATCTTTCATTTCATTTGCATAATGTTGTTATATCCCTTTTTTCAAGAAATGATCATTTTTAACAAAAATAAGTGTGGAAAAAGTATATGTACAAAAAGAAAACTGAAAAGATGATAGTATTGAATTTTAATCCATAGAATAAAATAAATATCCATGAGTTTATACTCATGCATCACAAATGCTAATATTTGTTCATAAATTTTGAAAATGAATAAATGAAGGATAGAGAACAACTCTGTCTTATGGAAGGTTTCCAATAAATAGATGCAAAAGGAAGGAAGGACATAGAAAACCACTGTTGGACATAAACCAAAGTTGAAAATTCTCAGAGACAAGTTTTAAGAATTCTAAAATTAGTGGGCAAGAATTTAAGGTGAACGAATATATGCATTCTCAGAGTATATCTGTCAATGTATTCACTATAGTGAGAAAGATGATAACTTCACAATAGAGAAACCCAGGGGACACCAGCTTAATGAAATGATGAAAGTTAACATCACCAGTTCATTGTTTATATCGTGAATTCTTTGACATGGAGAACTGAGAAAGACACAACTTAATTTCTGGAGTTTTGTTGCTATAAACACACAATCTCATTCCAATCATAATAAAACATCAGATAAATACAATTTGAGGGACAGTCTAAAAAATAACGGTTCAGTACTCTTAAAAGTGTCAACATCATGAAAGACAGAGAAAGGCTGAGAAACTGTTTACAGGCTGGAGAAGACTAAGGAAAAAATAGTGACAGATGCTCAACCATTACTTTGTATGCAAAAACCGCAATTACTTTTGCACCAACTTTACATGTGGAAGCACATACAGACTCTTGAATCACAAAAATAAAATATAATTAGGAAAAACTGGTGAAATTCAATAGTATCAAGGTCTGTAATTTAATAGTATGATACCAATTCTAATATTTAGATTTTGAGAACTATGTAATGGTTTCATAAGATGTTCATATTAGAAAAACTGAGGCGTGTTATATAGGTCCTCTCCATAATCTGTTAAAACTTTTCTTAAGTTTAAAGTAGTTTAAAAAATATGTTTAGTTGAACTAAACCATTAGCGCAAAAATTGTAGTACTCCGTGTGTTTGTATACCTTATACCATTTACCAACATATAATATACATTTGTTTTCATTTCACTGTGGAAGAGCTATCATCTTTCATCAAATTGAGACAGTTGATCTTGAAAGTTTTAAAAATCACTTATCTAATGACATGATAACTATGTTACTTGACTAAGTAGCATAGATTTTTATTCTCTAAGACTTCCTCATCTTTTCCTCAGCCCTCATCATTCCTCAAGTAATTTCCTATGTCTGATCTTGTGAACTATTAAACTCAGCCCAATGAAGTAGCTACAGATCTGTTTTTTTATTTTGTGAATTTTTCCAAATAGGCAAGAGTCTAAAAATGCATGCAGCTTGAAAGCAGATCAACCGGATACAGAACAAAAATGCTTTTGGTGTCAAAAAGCAAGAAAACTCCACTACTAATCAGAATTCCTAGTATACACTACTGGGTCTACCTCCAATTTGTTATTTAACCATCAAATCTCTTAGGCCTCTCTACTTGTGATGCAACTACCAACATCTTGTGACTCTCCAAAGCTGCAGTTTCCTGTCCATGAAGCAGAAACAATAACTAACTTAGAACATTATATCAAATGATGAGGAAAAGCAGTATCTAGCAGTGGTGAATATTCAGTAATATCTGGCTGTTTCTCCACTTGATATTGCCAAAGACAGACTAACTCAGAGACCAAATTAATAAAGGCTCAGAAGACTTTCTAATTCACCTTCAGGCACGTTTGACCATGCTTGGTTGAATGCAAGAGAACAAGCAAGCTGTTTGGGTAGGAGGATGTTCAATGTTAGGATAAAGAGTTTTCTGTGAATGGTTATTTTCTGGAAGAACTGGGAAATGATGGAGTGCTTGCAGATGGTCAAACTATTATAATGATCCTTATGGACATTTCTGCCTTTGAATCATTCCCTCTATCAGAATCAAGAGAGTAATCTTGGCTCAGGGTGATGACCTTGACAGTGTCATCATCACTAATCAATCAGATGTCATCATAGGCATCGTCCATGAAGATTTTATTCTCGTAGTCCTATTTCATTGTCTGGCTGGATGATAGTGATATACACTCCATTGAGACAGCAACTCCCCTAGAGCATTTAACCTCCTGGAAATGACACATTTGATGACTGCTAAGTATCTTTAAGAACAGTCTTAAGGTATGTATCTTCAGGTTTGAGAGCAGTCTTTCTTTGATGTATCTTCTAGGAAACAAAAGTTTCTGTTTGAAGATCATGAAGAGGCTGTTTAGAAAAATGATGTGAGACGGCAGCTTTACCTTTCAGTAGTAACACTGGAACATGAGTCCCTTGCATTATTTTGCCATGTCTGTACATAACAGAGCAGAATCTAGAATAGAGGTGAAATGCTACACCCATCTGTCTTTCAGTCACAAATTCATAGAGAGATAACTCATGTGCCCTTAAACAAGTAAACTGGATGGCCACCAAAACTAGGAGCTATGCAATAGACTTCAGAAGTTTCTGAGAGTTTTGGTAGCTTCCCCTTAAAATGTTACTTGTCTTTTCAAACTTTTTAGAAGTTTGTAGGTGGTAAAGGGAGTGTAGTTTATGAGTAATGGGTAACACTTCACAGAATTCTTATATAATAGTTTCTGTATACTACGTGGAACTATTAGTTGATATAAAACTTTGTTTGTCCAAGTTAGAATAACCAGGTTAATAAGCTTTTTAATGACTATGAGGCTATAGCTTTTCAGAAAGAAAATACTTCAACTCATTCAGAGCTTGGGATTTCAGGTGTTTACTAATACATGGATTAATTGATAAAAGTCTGGTAAGGCAGAGTCATAGACCCTGATGGAGATTCTTTTAAATATATATATACACACACACACACACATATTTATCTATCTGTATATTTAAATATATTTATTTTTATTTTACTTTAAGTCCTGGGATACATGTGAAGAACGAGCAGGTTTGTTACATAGGTATACATGGGCCATGGTGGTTTGCTGCACCTATCAACCCATCATCTAGGTTCTAAGCCCCTCATGCATTAACTATTTGTCCTAATGCTCTTCCTCCTCTTGCCTCCCACACGCCGACAGGCCTCAATGTGTGATGTTCCCCTCCCAGTGTCCCATGCGTTCTCATTGTTCTACTCCCAATTCTTAGTGAAATCATACGGTGTTTGGTTTTCTGTTCCTGTGTTAGTTTGCTGAGAATAATGGCTTCCAGCTTCATCCATGTCCCTGCAATGGACATGAACTCATTCTTTTTTATGGCTGCATAGTATTCCATGGTGTATATGTGCCATATTTGCTTGATCCAGTCTGTCATTGCTGGGCATTTGAGTTGGTCCCAAGTCTTTGCTATTGTAAATAGTGCTGCAATAAACATGTGTGTGCAAGTGTCTTATACAGTAGAATAATTTATAATGCTTTGGATATATACTCAGTAACGGGATTGCTGGGTCAAATGGTATTTCTGGTTCTAGATCCTTGAGGAATTGCCATACTGTCTTCCACAATGGTTGAACTTATTTACACTGCCACCAATAGTGTAAAAGCATTCCTATTTCTCCACAGCCTCACCAGCCTCTGTTGTTTCCTGACTTTTTAGCAATCATCCTTCTAACTGGCCTGAGATGGCACCTGATTGTGGTTTCGATTTGCATTTTTCTAATGATCAGTGATGATGAGCTTTTTATATGTTTGTTGGCTGTATAAATGTCTTCTTTTGAGAAGTGTCTGTTCACATACTTCACCCACTTTTTGATGGGTTCTTTTTTTTCTCATAAAGTGTTTAAGTTCCTTGTAGATTCTGGATATCAGCCCTTTGTCAGACGGATATATTGCTAAAATTTTCTCCCATTCTGTAGGTTGCCTGTTCACTCTGATGATAGTTTCTTTTGCTGTGCAGAAGCTCTTTAGTTTAATTAGATCCCATTTGTCAATTTTGGCTTTTGTTGCAATTGCTTTTTGTGTTTCACTCATGAAGTCTTTGCCCATGCCTATGTCCTGATGGTGTTGCCTAGGTTTTCTTTTAGGGTTTTTGTGGTTTTGGTTTTAAATTTAAGTCTTTAATCCATCTTGAGTTAATTTTTGTATAAGATGTAAGGAAGGGGTCCAGTTTCTGTTTTCTGCATATGGTTAGTTAGTTTTCCCAACACCATTTATTAAATAGGGAATCCTTTTCCCATTGCTTGTTTTTGTTAGGTTTGTCAAAGATCAGATGATTGTAGATGTGAGGTTTTATTTCTGTGGTCTCTGTTCTGTTCCATTGCAATCATCTCCGAGGGAGACTCTAAGTTTTATATTGAATAGTTTTCTGTCTTTCGCAGGAGTAGGAAAATTCTTAATGGCTCTTAATTATTCCCGAGAGTGAGATTCAGTTGTGGAGAATATTCCAGGTTTATATGTTGGCTGGATTCATAAAAGGAAGAGGCAGATGGGAGTGGTAGAAAATTTGTAAGGCAAGGTTCTGGGTAGGAGACAGACAAGGTAGGCCTAAAGGCCTATAGGCACAGAAAAATCTTAAAAGTACTGTTGTGTATCAAGAAGTTACAGACACAGGAGGGTGTGGTTTTAATGACTGCTGTCCCTTGTTTAATATCATCAAAATATTTTACAGAATTTAACTTGGAATTGAAATTTCACTTAGAAGCTTCCGTGTACCAACACAAATTTTACCCATTGGACCTAGGCAATTTTGTCCCTTTCTCCCCCTCTCATCTCTCAAAGGAATACTTTCTATTAAATACAATGCTCCCTAGAGCTTCATTGAAGGCCTACTTCATTTGGTGTTCTCGTTCTCTGGCACTGGTGAAAATCTGACATTTAGAGAAATAGGACAAGGGATAGGATTGTGGTAAAAGTAGGGATAGAGCGTAGGAGTATTTTTTACAGAGTTGGGGAGATTTTGACTAAGAACACCTCATACAACTGGTCACAATCAGTGTAACGTGGCGTGGTTGTTTGTGCATCTTGTGTCCCAACCTCTGACGTAAAGGCCAGTCACCTCTCAACACAGATCTGAGTATCTAGATCTCAATCTGACAATCTGTATCTCACCCTAGCCCCACCTCGCAGGTGGAAAATCAAAGAGAATGCTATTTGTGTATTAAGAACAACCTCTTAGAATGAAGTCAGGTTGCAAGGGTGTCTCTTCCAGTTTTATTGGTTATCAACAGCAAAGTTTGCCTTCAGAAAGATACAGGTCTGGAGGAAACGCCAAACTTCCAAGTCTGGAAAAGTGGCTAGAATGACAGAATCAGATCTCACAACACACCTCCTTATGATGAAACAGTATTTAAATGCACAGAAAACAAAGGTGAATCACCAAGCACATGAACTCCAAAGGGAACTTGCAACACATGCAAATACTAGGAATTAAAAATGAATAAAACAGCAGAGGAACTCAGACAAAACAAATAGACCTGGTGAAGACGACTTACTGTTTTGAGTAGTTGAAGGAGCAGCTAAGGTTCAAGGTACCTATGTTGGTATAGCTCCTCAGGAGCCAGGGTCAGCAGCCAGCCACAAGGAGATATGGCAGGAGCCAAGTGTGGCAAGGACAGAACCGTCAAAGACAAAACGGAGTCAGAGACAAAATTAACAATGGCCTTTTGTTCATAAACCTACTTCCATGGCATTGTCTTTAATTAATTTTATTTCACAGAGGTGCAAAAGTGTTAGCAAGGAGAATAGGATTTATAAAGCAAACGGAGGAAATGCTGTGATAATCTTAAATGGACAACGGTTCTATTACAGCAGGATTTTTCAAAGTGGGGGAGATTTTCTGATTGGTCATTGGTTGCATTTGGTTGTCCTTGGTTGTCTGTAAAAGGGCAAGCAAGCAATTTGGGAACATTTCAAAAGAGGAAAGATTGTTCAATGTTATAGCAGAGGGTTTTCTGTGGCCAACTATTTCCTGAAACAAGTAGGAGTTGATGGCTACTTTTTTGTACTGTCCTAATGGATTCTTTTGGGGGTAGTGGCTGCTATGTCAGATATTTTCTTAATCTCCTATTACTGTAAGATTAAATATAGTTACAGGGAAGATGTAAATATCCAGAATCTGAGCTCTTTCACTGAGGATAATTAGAACACACAATCTCTCCTTCTTTAGGCTATACGCTTCTTTCCATCTAGATGAACTTGGCACATCCTCTCTAATTAAAGTCTTCCTTTGGATTCCTTTTGATATGAAAAGAGGATGATGATCTGGTTTTCGTGATATCTGATTAGATATTCCTCATATCTTAGGAGTTTGTACAGACTTCTCAAAAAGAGCAATATTACCGAGTTCTGAGAAATCCTATAGCCACAGCTGCCTTGCCTGGATGCCTTCCAGCCTGCTTTCAATTAAAACCAACCTGATCATAAATAAGAGAATAAGCTTCTCTAATGTGCTCACTAAATACTCCATCTTAAAGTGATGTACTCTGGAGGCTATATTTCTTAGACAGCATATGCCTTTCCTGAATGATGAAGCCCCCAAGTATAATGTCACAATATGATTTATTCATAATACTATTTTACATTTATTATAATTTCATAAATTTGGGGGACTTTTTTCTAAATAAACAGAGGCTTGTTTAAGTCATTTCCTCTGACAATGTTTAACATAATATCACCTGTCATGCCAAAGAACAATGTATGCGAAGAAAAATAATGTAATTTGAATTATTTTTCCTGTTACTGTTTTCTCTGTCAACCTGATACAATAACTGGCTTTTCCACCCTTATTTAACCTGATAAAGTAGATGACTACAATTAAGATGTTTAAAAAAAATACTCCGGCCGGGCGCGGTGGCTCAAGCCTGTAATCCCAGCACTTTGGGAGGCCAAGACAGGCGGATCACGAGGTCAGGAGATCGAGACCATCCTGGCTGACACGGTGAAACCCCGTCTCTACTAAAAAATACAAAAAACTAGCCGGGCGAGGTGGCGGGCGCCTGTAGTCCCAGCTACTCGGGAGGCTGAGGCAGGAGAATGGCGTGAACCCGGGAGGCAGAGCTTGCAGTGAGCTGAGATCTGGCCACTGCACTCCAGCCTGGGCCACAGAGCGAGACTCCGTCTCAAAAAAAAAAAAAAAAAAAAATACTCAACTACATCACGGTTTTTGCACCTTCACTGTTGAATTCTGCTTATCTAGTCTCTCTGTAAAAGAACTAAATTTTCACAACCAAAATTGGAGCAGAAACCGACTATGTATCAGGATTCTATTGGGACTGAACAACTCAAAGTCATTATTTTTTTTCCTCATAGAGAACCACGTATTTCTACCTGCCAGTATTTCATTCTTTTAGCTTAAAGTTTTGCTCCCTTTTCATGTACAAATGCTACTTGCGGAAGTAATAGTTTCAGGGAGAGCATAATATAATAGTTAAGAGACACTCTGCAGCCACACTGTCTGTGGACATAGTTCATTTTCTCTTCCTGCTGATAGAAAGTTAGTAAGTTAATCCAAGTCCCTAAGTTTCCTCATCTGCAAAGATTCTATCCATCTCTACATGATAGAATGATTGTATACACACACACACACACACACACAGGCTTTATGTAAACCACTGAGAACCATAGCTGACATGTAATATGTATTTTTGGCTGGCATTCATGCTGTTTACTGGTGTTTCTAGAACTCCACCTGTCAGGATATACAATGAGATGGCACTTACCTCTCCCTTGAATGTAGGACCTGCTGGGTAACTTTCTTTGACTAATGCAATGTGAGCTCTAGTGAAATGTGTCATTTAAAGCAGATGTGTCCTGGAGCCAGTGAAAGAATCTCTCTTTCCATAGCAGTAAGTGTCATGTATGACATGCTTGCTGCATGCTATAAGACCAAAGTGTCCTAGAATGTGGACCCATGATCTGGTTAGTTATCCCAGAGATTTACACAGTGCCACAGGAAACTCAGAGTTATAAAAACATATATGTATATATATTTAATTATACCACGAAGATTTTATAATTGTGTCACCCCAGTATTACCTAGCCTACTATAGCTAATGTTTTAACAAACAGAAGCTATTATTTTTATTTACAGAGTGAGTTTTTTAGAAGAGGGCAAATAGAGAAAGATGTGACTACAAAGTGATAAAATGAGAAATAAAAATCTGGGAACTTCAAACATGAATTTCCTTGATATCAAGATGGTTTCAAGTGCTTGTTCCACTTGTTTTCTGCTCAACTTATATTATCCAGTTAGTAATTAATCTGTCTATCAATAGAAACTGTTGGTTATGTTACATGCACCAAGAAAGATCTTTCGCTTTGCTAGGTTTTATTTCCCCTCTCCTTATGTTCACTAAAATTTCCATCTTCTTTCAGGCTACTTCACTGCTTTCTCCCTGTCCTTTCTTACCAAATTTATATCTTTAGGGAGACTCTACATTTGATTTTATTTCTAGGTGAAGAAAACAATGTCCTATTCACAAGCCAGTAATTTTTTACTAGTAATGACAGGGCAAATTCCAAATTCTTCGATATGTTTTTTACAATCTCCAATCTCTAATTTGACTTTCAAATCCTATTTCCAGTTACACCCACCCCACGTCTTCTCATTTAAATTCACAATGCTTGTTACAACAATTTTACTAGTGATAGATGAGTTATAGTCCATTTTGTGCTAACCCTTGTTTTAATGTCATATTGCCACGTATTTAACTTTACTATCTAAGTAAATTGTCTCAATACAATATCACTTTTCCTGTCTTATGCTTAGCCAAAAACCATGTATTTAAGTGTTTTTATAATTTTAAAAATATATGTCACACATTAAGTAATTGAACAAATAAATGAATAGGTTAATTAATAAACAGGAGAAATAATGGATTTAAATTTTTTTATAAAGTCTGCTAACCACAATCAAAACATATGTATCAGTCATAGTATTGTCATGTACTCTGCCTGATTTGAAGTACGTATCATTCATTGAAATTTGCATCACATTCATTTTTTTTAATTAGGAGAAATTTGGGCAATATTTAAATGAAGGAAACTCCTGAAATGACTTTAAGGTAAAGAATTTAATAAGAAAAATCACTGACTCTCAGAAATAGAAGGTAAGAAACAAGGGAAGATATGCTTTTTAAAGTTTCAACACATAAAGTTAAATCAATTCAGACTGAAGTATGTTCACTCACCCTCTAGTCATATACTTGCATATATAGCAGCATGGCAAATAGAACCTAAGGCCTTTATTTCAGGCTGGTGTTCTCTGAGTGATACAGTATCTTCTTCTGTAACTGTTTTTCAAGTTCATATTGTTGATTATATTTGCCAGTCAATAATTTATTTGATTTAACTCTGTCCTAAGCAGCTAATATGGAGAAATTTTATTTCAATTTTATTGATCAGGAAATACATATAAGAGATCAAAGTCTTTGCCGGAACATCCACGTGTAACATCCACTGAACATCTTAACTGTTGCACGTGGTATCCTAGAACAGACCTATTATTTGTTCTACTTTGTCATTATACCTTACTTTTCATGACTAATTTTATCCCTCTCAAGGATAAAGGGAATAAATTTAGCTGAGGGAAGAGCAAAATTCAGAATGGAGGGTGCCCACAATGGCCATCATTCTAACATTTCAGAAATTAACTACAGAAAGGACAAATTCTACGTATTATATTGTGTGTTTGTATTGCATGATTGTAATTAATGTAGACCTTTTAGTTGAATTTTTCTGTAGAAATTAATTCCCAGCTGTTGGCTACCTAGGAGGAACCACCATGGCAGCCTCTACGGTGGTAGCCTCTCCATCTCACAAGGAACCCATGTTAACTCAGTAGCTAAGCAAGACAGAATGAGGAAGGCAATTTCTGCAGCAGCAAATGTGATAGAATATAATCTGAAGACAATGTGAATAATCTCTCTCTGAATCAGTTATGCAACTGTTCCTATTAGCACACGTAATTGAGGGGGATATGCATGCAATGAGTGAATATTCCAACACTGAAATTCAGATATTCTCAAGTTACACTGTTTTGGAATAAAACAATATAACAACATAAAGTTACCAGCACATGTATAATAAAGAATAGTTAAATACCAATTAGACATAAAGATTTAACTTGGACTTGTGGAAATCTCTTAATACAAAGCATTTACTCACAGATTTTGAAAGCACATTGAGGAACAGGAAGTAATCTGTTCATATTGGTTTTATAGACTAACAGAAAAAAATCACTCTCAACCTGTCCTAAAAATAGGACCTTTAGACCACAGGCATTCAAAAAAAAAAAATTTATGACTTTCTTTTCGAATTTTCTATTCCTCTGTCCTTTTACCTTCAGTTTATAGGACTTCAAGTTCTTGTTTTTCATTGATTAAAACTAGGTTAACATCATTTTAATTAAGAACACTGTAGGTAAGAACAATAAAAACTCTCATCATAACACATGGAAATGATTAACTATAATTTAGCCAAAAGAACTATGTTTTACATAAATATTATTCTACACCTTTAAAATTCAGAGATTTATTTATAATTTTTTAATTGGAAAGTTCCACAGGGTTTCAAAAGTTTAAAAATTAAAGAGAGAAAAAAGAAAAAGCAACAGCTCAAGGATTATTTTGCATAACATCATACAACAAGCAGGTGTTTGCAAGATCAATTTACAATAGGGACCACAGTATCCACCTAGCTTGGATGACTTCCAACCTATTTCCAATTAAAACTTACCTAATCATAAATAAGAGATAAAAGCTTACTAACCAGCACAATAAATAATAGATCTTAAAATAACGTACTTGAGGCTATGTTTAGAGACAGTAAATGAATTCTCTTTAGTTTAGAAAAATGTTAGAAAGGGATTTGAGATCAGGATCTCCAGGAAGCCATTAAAATATTGTCTTTTTCAGCATTGACTCTGATATTTTACAATATAAATTGCTGAATCACTAAGAAATTTACAATGTGAGTTGTGCCTTGCCAGAGACTGCAATGAGGCATCTATTTTTCAGCCCCTTTGAAGGATTCAATTAACATAGTTGACTGGCAATAAACAGGTTTGGAGTGAGCAGCATGAAATAGCTTGGTCAAGTTGGTCAGAAGACCTGGGCATACTGACTGCTCTAGATCAGGGGGTCCTCATATTTATTATTCCTGATTCAAAATAGAATTTATTATATTATTTTCAAGGAAGAATTCCAAGGAATGCTTTTGATGACAGACCTAGAGAAGAAACGTACAGAGAAAACCTGCCTGATCCTCTGCATACTGGAAAATAGTTTTCGGAAGTTGAAGAAAAAATGAGAGTATAAAGAAAGAAGGAGCAGAAGGAAAAGGAAATCTTGCAACTTCCACATCCCTCCTGTTATAGGTGGAATTGTGTCCTCCAATAAAAACATGCTGAAAGTCCTATACCCCATATTTGTAAATGCGACATTATTTCAAAATAGGGTCTTTGCAGATATAATCTAATTAGGAGGAGGCTTTTAAGGTGGGCTCTAATACAGTATTATTAGTGTCCTTGTAAGAAGAGGAAAATTTAGATGCAGACATACACACAAAGGAAAGATAGCCATGGGAAGATGGAGGTAGAAATTGGAATGACAGTGCCACAAGCCAAAGAATGCCTGAGGCTACCAGAGGCTCAAAGAGACAAGAAACAATGTTCCTTTAGAACCTTTTTAAAACGTATGTCTCTGAAAACACCTTAGTTTTGGACGTCTACCTGCCAGTGTCATGATGCAATCAAAGTATGCTGTTTTGAGCCACCTGGTTGTTAGCCCTAGGAAACCAATGCAGCTCACTGGAATCATCCATAGAATTTGGAAAGACTGACATCACAGTCCACTCTGCTTGACTGAAGGAGTTTAAAGCAGCTTGATTCCACAAAACTTGGGTCAAATGGTGACACTGCTTTAGAAGTATGGAATAACAAGTCACCATCAAACAACGCTCCAGCACTGATGTCTCTACAGAGATGCTGTTCTTTCATCGTTTTTCAATAGGACTTAACAATTGAAGACCAAGAGCCCAAACACCCCTTATATGCGCCAAGGTGTGATCTTAAAAACATAAACCTTCATGTAGTGCTATCTTGAAAACATAAACCTTTGTTAAATCAAAGGAATTTAAATAAGAAAAACATGTTGCACAAGAAATAGAAGAGCTAATGCAAATCCAGATAGTAATGAGGCAATCCATAGATTGGGAACAGCACTAAATTGCTACTAACTTCAGGCCTGAAGGGACACTTTAAGAGGTGGTAGTACCAGAACTAGTCCTACCACACAGGTCCTGACTGGTAGGAGCTGGAGCCATAAAGGAGGTGCAAATGGAGAGAGATATCCTGGCTGCTCCCTGTCTCTCAACTGTCTATCTCTGGCCAGTGCCTGATACTGGCCAAAATATACTCAGGTAATAGTTTAGCTTGAAAAATGCAGTCCGCAGTGGCCACCATGATGAAAATGAAACAGGGAAAAGGCAACGAATGAATCTGAAAGCAAACAGGTAATGAATGGCACATTCTTCTCTCTTTCATAATGGTCTTGCTAGCTCTTTAATCTTCACATTTATTTACTCAACAAACATTCACCGAATGCATACTTTATGCTAACCATTGACAGATTAGAGTGATACACATATATAACTGTAGATACATACAATATATGCTATATATGTGTATGTATATACAGTATATATACTATATCTGTATGTGTGACATATGTATATAGATAGGGAACAGCACTAAATTGCTACTAACTTGAGGCCTGAAGGGACTGAAGTAAACGAATGCAGTTCACTTGAATCATCCGTAGAATTTGGAAAGACTGGCACCACAGCCCACCCTGCTTGACTGAAGGAGTTTAAAGCAGCTTGATTCCACAAGACTTGGCTCAAATAGTGACACTGCTTTAAAGGTATGGAATAAGAAGTCACCATCGAACAATGCTCCAGCACTGATGTCTCTATAGCGATGCTGCTCTTTCATCTTTTTTTAAACAGGATTTAACAATTGAAGACCTATATATATATTATACATATAATTATATATATTTAATATATATAGTATGTTTCCTCATGAATTTAAATGTCTAGGAAAGACGGTAGACATTACATAAATAAGCTCAAAAGATAAACACTTAACTCTAAGGTGAACATGATTTACTCTATAACAGAAAAGAGGGAGCACTATGGGAGTGGATAACTGGGAGAACCCAGGAGGCACTGGGGAGTTAGGGATGTCCTCACTAAGGAAGTGATTCTGAAGGAAGAATATGGGCATGGGCCATCCTCCCAACAGTTTAGAAAAGAGCTTTCCAGGCATAGGAAAGATTTCAACTTGAGAAAGTGTGATCGTTAATTTCATGTATCAACTTGATTGGATCATTGGGTGTCCATTGGTAAAACAGCATTCTGGGTGTTTCCGTGAAGATGTTTTTAGATGAGATTGACATTTAAATCAACAGGCTGAATAAAGCACATTGCCTTTCCTAATGTGGGTGGGCCTCACCCAAAAGGTTGAAAGCCTGAATAGAACAAAAGGTTGACTTTGCTGGGAATAAGGGGAAATTCCTTCTCTATAAGTGCTCTGAATCTGGAACGTCAGTTTTTTCCTGCTTCCACATTCATGTTGAAACTGGCTCTTCCCAGGTCTCAAGCATGCCAGCCTTTGTTGGTAAAACTCATGAGTGTTCCTGATCCTCAGGCCTTCAGAATTGTTCTAGCGCTACACAATTGGCCCTCCCGTTCTCCAACTTGCCAAATGCAGATCTTGGGGCGAGTCAGACTCCACAATTTTATTAGCCAAATCCTTGTAATAAATTATCTATCTATCTATCTATCCTTTCTATTGGTTCAGTTTCTCCAAAGAATGCTGAGTAATACAGAACGTAATTGGGGATGTTGGAGAATTTGAAGAAAAGCCAATTTGCTTAAGCATTGTGACCATGGGAGACATAGGCACAAGATACTGAAGTAGTATGTGGGACTCAAGCATGCAGGATCATTGGGCCATGTTTTACAGTTTGGATTTTATTCTAATACAAAGGGGAAATCATTTAATAATCAAAGCAGAGAGTCAGGGACCTGAATCATATCCGATTTTAAAGAAAATCATTTCCGGATGCATTGATGAGAAGAAACTATAGGAGGAGGAGGTAAGAGTTAAAGGAAACATACCGTGTCCGGAATTGGTGGGTTCTTGGTCTCGCTGACTTGAAGAATGAAGCCAGGGACCCTCACGGTGAGTGCTACAGTTCTTAAAAATTGTGTGTCCGGAATTTGTTCCTTCAGACGTTTGGATGTGTCTAGAGCTTCTTCCTTCCGGTAGGTTCATGGTCTCCCTGACAGGAGTAAAGCTGCATACCTTCGTGGTGAGGGTTACAGCTCTCAAAGGCAGCGCGTCTTAAGTTGCTCGTTCTCCCGGTGGGTTCGTGGACTCACTGGCTTCAGGAGTGAAGCTTCAGACCTTCCCGGTGAGTGTTATAGCTTTTTACAGTCAGCATGGACCCAAAAAGGGAACAGCAACGGGATTTACCGCAAAGACAAAAGAATAAAGCTGCCACACGCGGGAAGCAGACAAGAGCAGGTTGCAACAGGCTAGTTCAGGCAGCCTGCTTTTATTCCCTTATCTGACCCCCACCCACATCCTACTGATTGGTCCATTTTACAGAGCCGATTGGTCTATTTTAGAGATTACTGATTGGTCCGTTTTACAGAGAGCTGATTGGTCTGTTTTACAGAGAGCTGATTGGTCTGTTTTACACAGAGCTGATTGGACCATTTTGAAAGGGTGCTGATTGGTGCATTTACAATCCCTGAGCTAGACATAGAGTGCTGACTGTTGAATTTACAATCGTCTAGCTAAACATAAAAGTTCTCCAAGTCCTCACTAGATTAGCTAGACACAGAGCACTGATTGGTGTGTTTACAAACCTTGAGCTAGACACAGAGTGCTGATTGGTGCATTTACAGTCCTTTAGCTAGACACAGTGATAGAAAAGTTCTCCGAGTCCCCACTAGGTTAGCTAGATACAGAATACTGATTGGTGTACTTACAAACCCTGAGCTAGACACAGAGTGCTGATTGGTGCATTCACAATCCCTTAGCTGGGCATAAAGGTTCTCCAAGTCCTCATTGGACTCAGGAGCCCAGCTGGCTTCACCCAGTGGATCCCCCACCAGGGCTATAGGCAGAGTTGCCCGCCAGTCCCAGCCGCGCCTGCGCTCCTCAGCCCTTGAGCGGTTGATGGGACCAGGCGCTTCGGAGCAGGGGGCGTTGCCCCTCGTGGAGCCTCCGGCTGCCTGGGCGGGAGCCCATAGAGGAGGCGGGGCGGGGCTCGGACATGGCGGGCGGCAGGTCCGCAGCCCTGCTCCGCGGGAGGTGGCTGAGGCCTGGCGAGAATTCAAGAGCGGTGCACCTGGGCCAGCAGTGCTAAGCACCTCACTGCCCTGGGCAGGCGGTGCCGGCAGGCCGCTCCCAGTGCGGGGCCCGCGGAGCAGAAGCCTGCACCCGCCGGAACTCGCGCTGGCCTGTGAGCGCGGCCCGCAGCCTGGGTTGCAGCCCGTGCCTCTCCCTCCACACCTCCTGGCAAGCAGAGGGAGCCGGCTCCGGCCTTGGCCAGCCTAGAGAGGGGATCCCACAGTGCAGTGGCGGGCTGAAGGGCTCCTCAAGCACCGCCAGAGTGGACGCAGAAGCCGAGGAGGTGCCAAGAGTGAGGGCTGCTAGCACGTTGTCACCTCTCAATACCAGGTAGGAAATACTGCAATTGTCCAGGAAGGAGATGATGTTGTGTAACTAGAGTGTAGGATGTGGAGAGATGTGTACAGAGTTGCAACATATTTTTAGGTAAAATTAACAGGACTCGAATTCAAATGGGCTTCATAGACTCGTGAATGTACAGTCAAAATGTTCATATTTCTGAAAGGATTCTAGGATTGCAAGTTCACCACAAACTCTAAAGTTGGTGCCTCTGGGAAAAATGAATACCGTTCATTGCACATGGTACCAGCTCCCCAGCTGATCCAGTTTATTTAATCAAATCATTAGTCTCATAAGATGCTGTTTCTGGACTAACCAACCATTTGACTGACTGCATTTAGTTTGCAAATGGTAGACTTTTAATAAATATTTGATTGAACCAAATTAATTTCTAAAATGAATGCTTCTGTATACATCCATGCCCACAGGTCCTGAAAACTATCATTAATCTAAGGATTAATCTCACAACAGGATTGTTCAGAAAGCCCAGGTTTTATATAATGGTGAAATCAAACTTCGAGCTAAATGCATATTATTTCAGGTCTCTTCTGACTGTGTTTAACTAGTGAGGAATTAGCCATTTTTGAGTATATCAAAACCAAATATCACAGGCGCATAAAAGTGCTGAATGTGC
This sequence comes from Macaca mulatta, assembly GCF_049350105.2. Lineage (NCBI taxonomy): Eukaryota > Metazoa > Chordata > Mammalia > Primates > Cercopithecidae > Macaca > Macaca mulatta. The sequence goes on along the minus strand of NC_133423.1, from coordinate 51,707,596 downwards.
TAACTGGACTCAGGGCCCCTACCCTCCTCCAGCCCATCTTCTCATTCCTTCCCTTGCTGCCATTCCCTCTTCCTACTGGCATCCTTTTTCTTTCTCAGAATTAATTCTAGGCTCAGTGAGTAAAACCAGTATACCATCTCTTCCTCCCTACAGGTTTATAATTTTTACACTGTGTATGTGCAAAATTCATTGAGAAAATGAATGTTTAATAATGGTTCAAAATAGAACAACTCCGTATAATAGTAAGTTACTGACTACTAATGTCTTCAAGTAGATGCTGAATGACTTTTAGAGATTTGATAGAGGGTATTCATTACTAACAAAGAGTCTAGAAAAGGTAATATCAACCTTTTACTTCAAAGGCTAATGTTTTATGATCCAATGATTGAGGAAAATTAAGCAATGTACATTTAAACACAGTAAATCCAGTAGTTAAACTAACTCACACTTATTTTAGCTATACCCTTTGTTAAGGAATAAAAAAGTCCAAGAGGGAGAAGCCTTTTTAGTATACTAGCCCAAAAGCTGCCTCAATTTATCTCTTTTTATAGAAATAAACTTAATTATTTACAATTAAATTAAATTTAAAAATAATTAAATTCAGCCTTAATAGGATTGTGTTGGTTCATTCCATGACTTGTATGAGACATTTTCAGATAATTGGTCTAATTCGATTTTGAAAGCAGCCCTGATAGACACATATATTACAATCTCCATTTTACCTCTGAGAAAACATGCTAAAAATGGTTAAGGAGCATCTTCAATAACACACAGCATGTACATTGCAAAGCTAACATATGATCTCAGATGTCACATCATGCGACAGCCGTTTCAAATACTATATTATTGTAAGAACAGTTTTTGACATGTTATATTATTTAAAGTAATATAATTTGGGTGTAGTGAAATACTGTGTTCCTAAGTTATATAAGGAAACGTGCATTCCCATGTTATCAGACCTGACAGGGTAAAAACAATATCCACTGCCACAATTTAATGGGAAAAAAATAGATTAATATATTCTATACAAGAATTAACAGATAATTTCCTGCTTGGGCACCATGGCAAAATCCCATCTCTACAAAATTACAAAAATTAGCCGGGCATGGTGGTGACTCCCTGTAGTCCCAGCTACTCTGGGAGGCTGAGGTGGGAAAATCACTTTAACACCAGAGGCAAAAGTTGCAGTGAGCTGAGATTGCGCCACTGCACTCCTGCCTGGGCAACAGAGGTGAAACCCTGTCCCCCCGAGAAAAAAAATAAGATAAAGAAATAACAGATAAAACTTCAGAATTCCTGTGTGTTACCCTTAGGGATTTCTTTAAAAACATCTTTCTACTGATTGTCATTTTCATTTGGATATCTTTTAAAAATCTGCCTTGCTAGGTATTTTTAAATTTCATGTTGTTTCTTTTTTAATATTTTCTCTTTCTGCCCCCGGGGCCAATTGAACATTTTTAATATTCTATTTTATTTCTTCTACTGACTTATTATTTATACCTACTTTTATTTTTTAATGTTTACCCTAGGGCTTAAATATTTTTAATTAATTTAAGATTACCTTCGAGTAATGTTATACTGCTTCCCATGCAGCATAAGGACTTTGCGATAGTGAATTTTCAACTATTCTTTATATCCATGTGCTGTTGTTTTCATGTATTTTGCTTTTACATATGCTGTAAACACTATGTAAAACACTATGTAAAAATCGTCTATTTTTGCTTAGACGATTATATATTAGGAGTATTTGTATAACATAAATTTTATTTTATGTAAATAAAATTTAAGTAAAAATTTATATAAACAAATTTTATTTTACCTTTTCTTGTACCATTTCCAGGCCTCTTTATTTATTGTATAGTTTCTTTTCTCTCTATTGTGTTCTTCCTGGAGAACTTCTTTAACCTTTCTTACAGAGTGAGACTGCTGCCAATAAATTCTCTGAGTTTTTGTTTGTCTGAGCAAGTCCTTACTTCTCCTTTACTGGTTAGAGAATTCTAGGCTGACAGGTTTTGTTTTGTCATGTTTCCTTTCTTTTGCTTTCAGCATTTTAAGTATGTCCCTTCGTTGTCTTCCTGTTTGCATAATTTCTCAAGAAAAGCCAGCTATAATTATTTCACTTGTTATTTTGTTGGTAAAGTGCTCTTTTCCTCTGTCTTCTTTCAGGATTTTCTTTTCACCTGTGGTTTTACCAGTTTTGAACTTGATATGCCTAGGTATATAAGGACGAAAGGGAAAAGATTATTCTGTTTTTAGTTCTCTGAGCTTCTTGCATCTGTGGGTTGCGGTTTGCCACTAATTTTGGAAACTTCATCTTCTCAGTTTTCTACCTCTTCTTACAGAATTCCAATTTCATGTATATTAAAGCATCTGGAATTGCTTGGATACACAAGTCTTGGATTTGTTTGTTTGTAATTTTTTTGAACAACCATTTCCTCTTCCTCTCTGTTGTGGGTAATTTATATTGATATATCTTCAAGTTCACTGATTCTTCCATCAGCTGTGTTGAATCTACTGATAAAGTCATTGAAGATAATTTGTTAATATGCTTTTCATTTTTAGCATTTTCATTTGGTTATTTCGTATGGTGCCCATCTTTCTGCTACAGTTGCCCACCGAATTTTGAATGTTGTCTTTATTTTCCATTAGAACTTTTAGTATCTTAATAACTTTTATTTAAAGTTTACGTTCTGATCGTTCTAACACCTGGTGACTTTTTTTTTTTTTTTTGTCTCTTACAAGTGTGTTTATTTTCTGCCTCATATGGTTTATGACTTTTTTTAAATTGAAAATCGGACAACTTACGTAACATAGTAAATACTTAGATACATTTTTTGTAATAGATACAGATGAACAAAACTTCCTGTTGCTGCACAGTTAGTGTGTGTACTTATTTTATACTCCTCTAATGATTTCTTATGTTAAAGGTATGTGCTGTATTCCTAGAGGTGATTTTCTCAATGTCTGCCATCACCTCAGGCTTGTCTTTGGATCTGTCCCTTTGTACTGTGTTCCTGAAGCGCTGTGCCTCTTGTATCTCTCCCAGCTGTATTCCACGACATTTTTACTCTATGCTTGTTAATCTAGTAATGAAGAGTGGGAGAAGGAAGGGATGTTCTCTGATGTTCTGATTTAGCTTCAGTCTTAGGTAAATACTATATTTCTGAGTCTCAGGGTAAACCCCTCTTGAATTCACCTTCTTTTCCTCTGCTCTATATTGGATCAATGCAGAAAGTTCCCCCCCCCCACCTTTCCTCTTCTACAACTTTGTGTGTTTCTACAAGTGGTCGAAGGCTTTTGTCCTGTAGGGGAGACAGGGACAAGGGTGCCAGCAGTTTTTCTTTAGTAACCTCTGTGCCCCTCCTCTAGCCAGCACCATGGACCACAGGGGAGTTGTCTCAGGATTCTTCCAGATTTTCCCTGAGAATTCCTGGTGGGATTTGTGGGAGAAAACATCTGAAAGAGAACAGAAACATCCCTTTGCTAAGGCACCTGTCCTCAGTCAACAAGTGCTCAAGATCTGATCCCTGGAGGCGCCCATCTTCCCTAAGATTTGGGGATAGTTACACTACCACCTTAGTTAACTGATGGATTCAAGAAAAGCTATTACTTGATGGTTTGCTCAGCTTGTTTCTTGCTGTAAGGGTGGGAGCGAGGATCTTTTTCACTCTCCACATCTCTGAGGTAAAACCAGAGCATTGGATACCTTTTACGTTTAAATTTAGAGAATAAGTGAAAGGGTTTATAGAAACTCTTTTTAAATAAAGAGTTATTGGTATGAAAAAGACACACTTTTAACCTTTGTCCCACTACCTACCTTTTGTTCATATTTGAGCAAGCCAGGAATCACATAGCTAGGTACTAAATTCTTCCAAAAACACTTGTATTTCCCTGTTCCCTAGTTGCTTATCTCCTTCCTCGCTATGAGATCATGCGATGCCTGTCAGTCACAGTGATGGGGAAGGGAAGAGCCAAGAGGGACTGTTTATCTGAAGAGAGCAGCGCTCCCTGTGTTTCAGCATCTTCCCTCTCCCAGATACTGTTTTGCTTTCTGTCATCCCCTGATGACCTTGCAGTTTTCTCTGATTTTCATTCATGTGCCACACACACGATTTCAATGCAAAGGCCAAAAAGGGTCTAGAGGTCAAAAGTACGTTCAGTAACAAAAAGTTTATTTTTTGCTCAGAGTTTTCTGTCAGTCATAGACAGAGACCCAAGTGATATGGTAGATTTGGCCACATAGTATAGAAACAACATTGAGGGTTGTATGTTATATATTTTTTCCTTTGAATATGAAGTTGAGGTGACTGATCCTGTGGCAGTTGTGGGTGGGTTTGGGGACCTTTATCCAGTAATGAGGACAGAATGACCTTGAGTCATCTATACCTTATCTTTAGTGTTGCCCCTGTCATTTGTAAGCCCTATGGTCAGGGGTGATATGGTTTGTATTAGTGAAAGAGAAAAAAACTAAAATACCTGCACAATAGTACTCAAACTGTGAATGTTACTTCATTAGGCTCATAAAAAAGTTTATTTAAAAAATAGATATTGATATAGCTTTTTAATGCAAAATGCCAAACTGGCCACAGTGAGAGTCACATTTCTAGACCCTATTTTTACTTTTGGTTTTAAATGGCTGTATGGTCCCAGAAATTTAATTAATTACTTATTTATTTATTTTTTTTTTTGAGACGGAGTCTGGCTCTGTCACCCAGGCTGGAGTGCAGTGGCACGATCTCGGCTCACTGCAAGCTCCGCCTCCCGGGTTTACGCCATTCTCCTGCCTCAGCCTCCCGAGTAGCTGGGACTACAGGCGCCCGCCACCTCGCCCGGCTAGTTTTTTGTATTTTTTAGTAGAGACGGGGTTTCACCGTGTTAGCCAGGATGGTCTCGATCTCCTGACCTCGTGATCCGCCCGTCTCGGCCTCCCAAAGTGCTGGGATTACAGGCTTGAGCCACCGCGCCCGGCCAATTAATTACTTATTAACTATACGTCAACACTGATAAAATGAAATGTTTATTCTCTCTTCTATGTCTCATACATCTTATCTCCCTCATGCTGGAAATTTGGATGAAGAGCAGGATGTGAAAAACACACATATTTCACACACACAAACTTGTTAGTTTGTAGTTTCATATTCCTGTGTTGTGAATCTTTACGTTATGTAATTTTGGTATTATGGAGACAAAGGTAGAAGCTGGCTATCAGTTTAAATTTCTAGTCAGTTTCTTTTCTCTTTTTTTTTTTTTTTTTTTTTTGAGATGGAGTTTTGCTGTTGTTGCCCAGGCTGGAGTACAATGGTGTGATCTCAGCTTACTGCAACCTCTGCCTCCTGGGTTCAAGTGATTCTCCTGCCTCAGCCTGCCAAGTAGCTGGGATTACAGGCATGCACCACTGCACCCAGCTAATTTTATATTTTATTTTATTTTATTTTTAGTAGGGATGGGGTTTCACCATGCTGGTTAGGCTGGTCTTGAACTCCTGACCTCAGGTCATCTGCCTGTCTTGGCCTCCCAAACTGTTGGAATTAGAGGTGTGAGCCACCACACTCGGCCAATCAAAATTCTAGACTGATTCCTACAAAAGGAAATGAAAATTCTTTAAAAATCTCAATCCCAGCCAAAGTAAAAGAGAGGAAAGTAATATAAAGCAACAAGAGGTAATGTCCTTATTGTCAAAAACTTACACAGTTCGTGCAAACTTCAGGGAAAGTGATCGTTGGAAATTTAAAATGCTGCATTGTGATAATTTATACCTGTATCCAATTTTCATAAAAATTCAGAAACAGAAGCACATTAAACTTGTAAGTATGATCCTCTCATATTGAATATACTCATTCCAACAGCATTATCAGCAGAGTTTCTATCTTCTGGCCTCAAATCTGTTTATGCCATTTAATATTTTATTATCTTTGATGAAGCAAAACAAACAATTCACAAGAAAAAAAATGAAGGTGGAAGTCATTTGTGTTGACAGTATTGAGGCGTGATATTTATAGACAAATTCACCCATAATGACCATGTTTTCTCTCTAGTATATTCACTATAAAGAAAAACCTCCCCTTCACTTTGCACCCGAGCCATGATTGATGGGCAGTGCCAATCACTTCATGGAGCTTGTTGATGTTTGCTGTCATGGCTGAAGCTCTGTGAAGTTTGTAACAGAGTGACAGGCAGCGATTCAGTTTGTTGGTGGTTTTCCTTAAATAAGGTGGAATCTAGTAATAAATAGGACATAAACTAGAGAAGGCACCATAAACTACAGTGGGATCTCCCTCAAACCAACTCCACAGCCACACTGAAACAGTATTAAGTTCCTGGGACGAAGAATCTTTTAGGATTTGTTGCTGAATATAAGACTGATTATAAATAGATGAACTGTTTTCTTGGCACTTTTAAGAAATGTGATTCAGGAAGTAAGTACTCCATGACCCTTGTATGTTCCACAGGGCTTAATTACTTAAGAGTTTATGGCATCATTTATTATACCAAGATTAAATTAAAATGTCCATCATCCTTAGTTTTTATTGAACAACTACAAACTGTGTTGATAATTATTCTTAATATATCAGAGATTATGTCAAGTGCTTTGGCATTTGAATAAATGACATGATCTTCTCCTTTAAGGCATTTACAGTCCAATAGTTATAAGATGTATTTAGATATATGGGATGATTCAAGCATTTTTTTTTTATTATAATTTAAGTTCTGGGGTACATGTGCAGAATGTGCAGGTTTGTTACATAGGTATACATGTCCCATGGTGGTTTGCTGCACCCATCAACCCGTCATCCACATTAGGTATTTCTCCTAATGCTGTCTCTCCCCTAGCCTCCAACCCCCGACAGGCCCCAGTGCGTGATGCCTCCGCCCCCGCCGTGTCCATGTGTTCTCATTGTTCAACTACCATTTAGGAGTGAGAACATGCGGTGTTTGGTTTTCTGTTCTTGTGTTAGTCAAACACATTTTTATGAGAATAAAGACCCATTTATTTTTCCATGGAAATTAGAAAGGTTTCTATGATTTGTCAGTATTTGAGATGAACTGTAAAGGTTTGGAAAGCTTGCTAAATAGTACATGAGGTATATATATTTGACCTATAAAAACATCATAACTTAAAATGTGAAGGTCAAAAATTGCATGAGTGAAAAATAGTGAGTTAAACTTATGTGAAAGGTTATATAGAATATAAATGTATATTGACATATCTATCTAAGCTTTTGCTAGATTTAAGTGCGAAATTTTATTGTCAAGTAAAATATCATGTTGTTTTTTCAGGAAAAGAAAAAAGACTTAAGGGACAAGAAAATAATGGTCAGTGAGGGAGAAAACATATTCTAGAATTCGATTGTGGAGAAATTTTTACTTTAATTCCAAGGATTTTCTTTGTAACAAAATTTTGTAGCTAATGGGCAGGATCATTAAAGAATAATTTTTGTGTTAATTGCCACTGTTTCCTAATATGAACTCTCTGCTCTTGTCAGTCAATTTAAAAAGAAAAGCACCTACAGCCTCAGTATCTAATGCAATAATAGCTTTCTATGGTTTTGATGATGGGTTTTGCTCTGTTTGCAATGGACAAGTCCTGCTCTTTTGAGATCCGCTTCTATATTCAATTCAGGCAGAAAGCTAGTCTCTTCTCCAGATCCTCCTTCCATAATGTAGCTCCTGCCACCGGCATGTGCATTGACCAAAGAGTAGTGGTTTGTGCAGAGTGAGGAAGGAGATTTAGTAAGTGAACTAAGGTAGTAACTTTGTTTTGGCAGAAGAGGTGTCACTTGAAGTATGGTGAAGAGCCAGCAGTGCATAGAAAAAAGACTGCAGTAGAAGATGGGCTGTTAGTGGGCTCTCTCTGAGCCCAGCATCCTAAAGGGACTACATGGACTCTGAAAATCCCGAATTCAAACTTGGCCCTCTGGGTTGTTATGAGAGTTTATACCTCTTAAATACCTACACACATAGTATGTGGGTCTCCATTTGTATGCTTGCTCTTGACCCTGGAAATGTTAGGTTAGTTGTTTTTGTGAATAATGAATTATGTATAACATTTGTTATTACACTGCTTTATGTGATGATTTACCTGATTTTATTATAATATCTTGTTTCCTCAAGTAGAGTTTATGCTCCTTGAAGGTGGATACTATATTGTGAAGAACCCAGCCAAATATTATGCATATAATTTTTAACCTATAACTACTTTGACTGAATTGAGAAAAGAACATTATTCCTCCAGCCGATATCCTAAATTGTACAATTGTAGACTATGTTGATGTTTTATTATGGTAGGGACTTTCCTGTATTTTACGAATACATGGAAACATTCCCTATAAAGATTGCATTAAAAAAATTCCTTATTTGCTTAAAAACTAAGCACAGTTTCTCTGTTATTTTAGGGCATTGAAAGAGTAGAGAGGAATCTTAATGGGATAAATCAAGGCTTCCAAGTGTCAGGAGAATAGCACTTAGATTAACATTGTTTTCAGCTTGATGGAATGGACATTTAGATCAGTAAAGACATGTTTTTTATTAAAATTCAGCCTCATTATTCATAATGCATCCTCAGTTTCTATTAGGACCATTTTATATATAATAAGAGGAACTAGATACCTCTTTGGAGTCATTTCAGGGACATTTTGAAGGAGTTCCTTTTTCAGCAACATGTCATGGTGTCTGAAAATTTACTATTTCATTCTACCGTTAATCATCATCACCTTTTCTGTGTAGTCCTTCTAAAAAATGCAAAGAAACTAGACAAAAGTATAGCATGATGTTTTTCTTTCCTTGCTTGGTGTTGGTGTGCTTATCACGTGCTCCCAATACCTTGAAGAAATGAGAGAGCAGTGTATTAAGTTCCTGCCATACACAGGCATTGGCATCACAAGATACAGTCAAATGTGGTAGTAAGTCTTAGATGCCATGGTGTGTCTAACTCTAACCTTTGAGACATACGTTAACAGGTAATATATATGCTTAACCATTAGAAAGTTTTTTTTTTTACAGCTATGACAAATAGGCCACCAAAACACTACCAGCCATGGTTTATGATATTGTAGAGATTGGAAATGAGCATAGTGCCTTGCAATTAATGCAACCAATGTGATCTCACCTATGTGAGCAAACTGGGAGAGTTATTGCTCTTCTTATAGGTGTTACACTTCTATTACTGCAGGCTAAAATCAGAATTCTGTTTCTTCATCTTCTTTCCTCTGTCACCATAATTACATGGTTCTCCAATCTTTTCCTTAATGCCCCCACCTAAAAATTGTCTACATTCCAGTTATTATATTTAAGATAGTGTTACAATGATTTCTCTGCTGCTTCTCATTTATTAAAAAAAGACTTAACAGGATCCCTCTTTCGCAGCTGAAATCACAACTGATCATACCTAAAGGATTTTCAAGTTTTCTGAGTTTTGTTACTTTCTTTTCTTTTAAATGACATAGAAACACATAAATATATTTTGTTCTCCCACATAAGTATTTCACACTGTTTCTTTGAATGATGGTTCTTCGACAGGTTTACTTAAAATTCTTTGTTGCATTTTCATTGGCCGTATCATGCCTAATTTTACGTGACAACTTGTTCAGGTAATAACGCCAGGGTCCCCTAAAGTTGTTACATATGGTTTCTCTTGGGGTTAATACAGTTTATAGAAATGTCCATAGACCTTGATATACATTTATTCATCCATGTATCTTAGATCGTTTCAAAGACAGGAAGTCTACCACAACTACTACTGAGGGGTAAGAAAACCTCCCATCTTGCCTTATTCTGTCCATCACTCTGGAATGGAGACATTTCCTTCATTCCCCTCCTAGTTACTTGTAGAGAAGGAACATTGCATCCCCCAAAAGAGGGTTACATATTCTTAAGTCTCCTGAATCCAAACCATGAGCTGGATTTTCCTCCTTCATGATTGGAAACCCGTATGTTGGCTATTTTCTGAACCATTCCTTACTTTGCCTTTCCCTTATAGTACTGGTCAGCTGTAGTGTCCTGCTTGGCTAAGCCAACACAGGTAGTTTCTATATTTGGGTCATTTTCTACATCACTATCTTGCCCAGGAGTCAGGTACCATATCAGGTCTTGACTACCTCCTCATCATTCCCTGACCAAATCTCTTGGAATCATGCTTAGAATACCAAGTGCATTAATCTGGAGAACAGCTACTTTTCAAGAAGTATATTGCACATTTGGCATACATTGAGCATGTGGTGAATTAAAGGCTTTTATCTTTTTTTTGACATATTGGTTTTTAAGTCTTCCACCTTTATGATATGCTTTTGTACTTTGTATTTTAACTAAACGTCTTTTCTGTGATTACATTTTATTTGGCCAAGCATTCCAGCCTGTGAAGAGATGTTCTCCGACGGCAGTTTTTTACCATCCCTCCTAGCAAGCTCCATGCTCAGAGGGAAAAATAAAATGCTTAGACTTAGACTCAAGTTGCATGTCCACCACTGACTGGCTGTGAGCCTCCAGCTAGTCACTTCTTCTCAGTGAATTGGATTTTTTTTTTTTTCAGAGAGCTTCCAAGTGTAGTGACTCACACTTGTAATTCCAGCACTTTGAGAGGCTGAGGTGGGAGGACCACTTAAGCCCAAACATTTGAGATCAGCCTGGGCAACATAATGAGACCTTATCTCTACAAAAAATCAAAAAATTAGCCCGGTGTGATGGCATGCACCTGTGGTCCCAGCCACACAGAAGGCTGAGGCAGGAGGATCTCTTGGGCCCAGGAAGTCGAGCCTGTGGTGAACTGTGTTCACTCCCCTGCACTCCAGCTTGGGTGACAGTGGGAGACCCAGTCTCAAAAAATAAAAAAAAAAATTAAAAAGAGAGAGGGCTGATACCATAACTCCACAAGGTTTGAATCAAATTTCATATAATACAACATATTCTTAACATTGACCAAAATACCTACTTAATAATAGCAAAAAAAGTAACAAACCAACAAAATTGCATACAAACAAAATAGTTTGTTCTCAAAGTCCACATAGTCCTACAAAATACAGATGGCTTTTCTGATTTGATATTTATTTATTTATTTATTTTTGAGATGGAGTCTTGCTCTTATTGCCCAGGCTGGAGTGCAGTGGTGCGATCTCGTCTCACTACAACCTCCAACTCCCGGGTTCAAGAAATTTTCCTGCCTCAGCCTCCTGAGTAGCTGGGATTACAGGTGCCCACCACCACACCCAGCTAATTTTTGTACTTTTAGTAGAGACGGGATTTTGCCATGTTGACGAGGCTTGTCTCGAACTCCTGACCTCAGGTGATCCGCCCGTTTCGGCCTCCCAAAGTACTGTGATTACAGACATGAGCCACCGTGCCTGGCCAACTTTTCTGATGTTAATGATGACACTATGGTCATATATCGCTTAACGATTGCGAGGAGTTCTGAGAAATGTGTCCTTAGGCGATTTCATTGTGTGAACATCATGTTCCAATCTTATATCAACCTGTGTAGTATAGCTTAATACACCCCAGGCTATATTGTACAACCTATTGATCCTTGGCCCAAACCTATAGAGCGTATTACTGTATTAAATATCTTAGGAAATTGAAACATAATGGTGAGTATGCATCTAAACATATCTAAACAGAAAAGATACAGTAAAAATACAGTATTATAATCATATGGGACCAATTCCGTATTTGCAGTCCACTGTTGACTGAAAAGTCATGTGGCATATCAGTGTATATCCTTTGGCAGTAGGGCTTGCTTTTCTCTTCTCATGTGTGATTTCTACCTCTTTGCTAACATTCAGGCTCTATCCTTTGACATTACTGCTTGCTTTTTAATTTCCCAGCTACTACTATGCAGCAAATTCCATTGCCCTTCAAAAAAAATTGCAGACTTTGTTCACCTTGGATTCCCTCTCCCATCAATCGGGCCTTCGTTAGATATCTCTCATCTAGTATAAGAACAGAAGGCTACTAGATTCTACAAGGAGAGGAAATATGGGGGACAAGTATGCCAAAGAAGTCTCAGATTGAGGATTTCAAGGCCTTAAAGCCACACATCTGATGTCTTATTTTATTACAGTCTAGTCTCACTGATAGTCTTGCTATGACTTCTCTCTCTCATATGTGACTTTGACAAAGATCCTTTGAGCAAACTTCAGTCTACCTGCCAAGTTAACTTAGCAAGAACATCTCACTCTTGCTATGAGCACTCTTGATATCTAATTAGTTTCCTCATTCTCCTACAGCCTAAAGTATTGAGTATAGTAACATGCTGTATAGGTTTGTGCCTGTAAAGGTTTCCATATAGGTTTTCAGTAATGGAGGAGGGTCAATAGGCTAGGGGTGTGTAGACTATACTATACTGGTTGATATAAATATGGAAGATCATCCTCACTTGTCTTCAGCAAGACTGTTGAAGGTCAGTTTAGCCAGAATCCCATTTACCCCTGATGTTTCCTCTTAGTAATTTTCTATCCACTGACCCCTACGCTGCTCCCTGACTATCAGTTCCTACCTCCCCATGCTGCATTTGGTGTTGAGACAAATTTCTATGCAAAATCCTATTGCAGTGGTCCCTATACCTATCACTAGGGTCATGAATAAAATCTTCTTTACCATGCTTTAGCAAGTATCAGTGATTTTTTTTGTTGTTGTTGTTTAACAGTTTATAGTATCAATAATTCCAATAGCTTTACTTTCTAGTTGGCACACCTGTGATTAGTCATGATTGAGAATACTGCATGAAAACTTTTAAATTGAAAAGATACAATAGCTGAACGAATTGTGAACCTCAGTCCTCCTCCATTGTACCAGTGCTCTGTCATCATTCAGAGCAATGGTCCCTACCCTTTTTGGCAGCAGGGATTGGTTTCATAGAAGATGGTTTTTCCATGGATGGGGGAGGGGAGAATGATTTTGGGAGGAAACTGTTCTATCTCAGATCATCAGGCATTAGATTCTCAAAAGGAGTGCACAACCTAGATCCTTCACATGCACAGTTCACAATAGGGTTCACACTTTTATGAGAATCTAATGGCAGTACAGATCTGATGGGAGGCGAAGCTCAGGTGGTAATGCTAGCTTGCCCACCACTCACCTCCTGCTGTGCGGCCCAGTTCCTAACAGGCCGCAGACCAGTGTCAGTCTGCAGCCTGGGAGGTTGGGGACCCCTGATTCAGAGGGTGTAATCAAATCTGTTTCTTTGTTTTTACTCGTTGTACACCTTTTTAAGAAAAGAGTATACAGTGTGCTTGTTCAGCCTTTGAAGATAAGGAATTATTTTCTTAAATGAGCATTAATGAAAGGAGAATGCGTCATTCTTTATCAGCCGATGGACTCAGAATTGCTGACTGCTAATGCTAATAAAGCCACATTAAATGGACAGTGTGAATTTGTCAGTTAAGTGAATGATTCTTAGTGTCAAGGAGGCCCTATTCTGTTGGATGTTTGGAGAAATTGACATTTATCATATACAGACTGGCAGTAGAAATAAACGCAAAGACGGCTGCTTTTTTCCGCTGTATTATATGTATAGATGGAGAACAAAAATATCACCTGGGAAACAGCTAACTCAAATCTCATTTTTTTGTCATTGTTGTAGCTATTTGTTTCAAAATGTTTTCCCCATGAGAGCCTGCAATGCCTCCCCACCCTGAACTATCAAATTTCAGACTACAAGTTTTCAATGGCAGCCAATCTGGAGAGTTGCATATATCTACCCCTAGACAGCTGCATTATGGAACTAAAAGAATTGCATCTAAATTCATGAGCCGATAAAAAGTAATCTGGCTAAAGTCTTTTTTTATACCAGAATATACAATGATAATCACACCCCCTTGAATTACAAATGTTCCATAACCATTCAAACTGGTACTGAGTTACTGACATTATTTGAAGTAATGACATAATAAAACACATTTTAAAAGACAAACCCATAATTTGCTTACTTCTTGCTTAAAAAATGTTTCAGAAATCTTTTGAGATCATAACTGATAGAACTCTATGATTTCATAGACCATCAAAGACTTGAATAGATTTTAATAAACCAGGAATATTAAAGTGGCTCTAGCTTGCTGGCTATATTTATTTTCTACCTTCCCCTGGCCTTTTTAACAATCTAAAATTATGGCTAAAACTTAATTAAAACTTATAGTGACCCGGAGCTTTTTTAATTAACTAAGCTTTTTTTTTTTTTGAGAGAGAGAGAGTATATAATAAATCGCAAGTATCTCTATTCTCTATTTAAATAGTTCTTTTAGGGTAAATTTGTAGATGGACTCTAGTTTAGACAAATTAAGCCTGTTAGTACACAGAAGCATGGATTCAATAAATAGAAATGCAAGAGATTTGAAAAAATGCGTTTATAATTTATCTTAATCCTCACATTTTTCTGATTAGCAATTGAAACCTTAGTGTTGAATTATTTTTGGAAATGGCAAGTCATGGTTTTGTATTACTAGCCACAGAGTATTAAGGAATCTCTTAGTGGTTCTGTGGAATTCACTGCCTGGTAGAGCTAATCAGTTTTGAAGAAATATATTAATACTTAATAATTATGATTCCTGGGATTTATTTTATAGCCTTAAGCTGGAAATTTTGTCAAATACTCCTTCTTGTCATTACAAATAAACCCTTTTATTCTGATGGCTCCCATTAACAATAAACAAAGAATAAACTCAATTTAACAAAATTATCTTCAGCAAGGCTTCAAACCTTGAAGTACATATACAGCTATAGCAAACATGTGTCATACTCCTGTGTCTAAATCCAAAGTACTAGAAGGTAAGCACTTGATACAGGTGAACTGCAAAATGAAAACCTATAATGTGAAAGCTATGAATCCAAAATTATTCGTTATACGTAATAATACATATAAACAAATGAAATATATGAGGATCTGGCATCAAAGATTTTTAGCAAGGATAATTACAATAGAAAAGAGCTAATTTCCACTCAACTTCTTTTGAGTAGTGCCAAAACAATAGCTAAGACTTAAGAATGCTCAAAGACTAAATATGATGTGGGAGAGAAAGGGAGAACAAATCAAGATAAAGGAACAAAGGACTAAGACATTTGAAGCCGAAATGAAATGGATAAAAACATGAATAGACTGGGCATTTAAAGATGAGGTAATCAATAAGCAGCATAGACCTTAGAGGATGCAGCCATCAACTCTGTCATTTACTTTAAGGAAAACAAGCTCTCAACATCTACTAAGCTATTCTAAAAATTATAGGTTCCCCTCACTGGGCAAAGAGCACTTGAAAGAGTCAAGCTCTTCTCCTAAGTAAGTCATTAGAAAAAATTAATTTTAGCTACAGAATGGCAGACCATTTCCTGAAGAGCTCAGCCTCTGCAAATTGCAATTTATTTGAGGAACCCCAAATACTTTACCAAAAACTTTGAACATTATCTACTATAAACTTTATATGTAATGCAACTAAATACAGACAATAAAAATGGTGCCTTCGAGATGTAACAAAAACTTGAAGGGATAAATTTTAGAGATAAACTAGTCCAGTTTCCCCATTTCACAAATAAAGTAACTAAGTCTCAGCCAGTTAGGTGATTCTCAATATCAGAGACATGACTATATGTCATTTGGATCAATATTCCAGTCATGGAATTTACAGCATAACAGGCCAGGTGCTGTGGCTCACGCCTGTAATCCCAGCACCTTGGGAGGCTGAGGAGGGTGGATCACCTGAGATCAGGAGTTTGAGACTAGCCTGGAGAACGTGGCAAAACCCCATCTCTACTAAAAAGTACAAAAAATTAACTGGACATGGTGGCACGTATCTTAACTCCCAGCTAGTTTGAAAAGCTGAGGCAGGAGAATCACTTGAGCTTGGGAGGTGGAGGCTGCAGTGAGCCAAGATTGTGCCACTGCACTCCAGCCTGAGTGACATCTTAAAAACACCACCAACAACAACAACCAAAACATAAGGTCCCACTCAAGTTTTCATGCCACAGTGCAATTATCCTCTAGCAAAGGCTTTCTTTCTCCAGATAAAATCATAACATTTGTGAATTCTGTATTTGTCTCATATTTATTTTGCATTGCTTGTAGCTAGAAGCTAGGGTAGTGATGGGTATACACTGGAATTCTCAATTATTCTTCAGTAAATTATTCAAAGGAAGGTAGAGGACACTAAGAGATGGGTGAAAATGGTCGCAGGATGTAATGCACAGAAAACAGAATATCAACTGAGAACGGAATAAAGAGAATGAATATCCTCACTGAAAATAAACATCAGGCTTAGATCTAGCATCCTGAGGTTTCAAGTAGAATTGTTAATGATTACGTCGGTTTTAACCAAACACTTTGTATCCACAGCAGTCCACCCTCCTACCTGCCTTCTAGTTCTTTATAGTGAGTCTGGACACTTTCTTACGTTGAAGTTGTTTTCTTTTGTGAAGAGGGAAGCTTTAGGTCATTCTGATCTCCTTTCTACAGCAGCCTGAACACATGGGCTGTCCAGAGATTGTCCCTGAGAGACAATTGGAAACAAGGGTTGAGAGTACAGGCTCTGATACCTGAATCTGACTGCAAAGCACAGCTTGTGACTAACTCACTGTACACTCTGGGACATATTATTTCAAACCCAGGGCTTCCAATTTTTCACCTGTAAATGAGGATAACAGCTACTGCCTCATGCAATTGCTGTGCTAGATTAATTAGATAAAGCAACTGTAAGTCCTCCACAAATGTTAGCTGCTATCTTCCAAGATCTCCAAACATCCTCTGGCATTCCGAATATAACTTTCATTATTACTAGAACTCCTTGGATTGAAATGTATAAGATAAGTTTTCTACCATTTTCAATGTTTTTGCCAAGTGGGAAGGTAGATTTAAATCTTCAGTCTACCATTTTGATCCACCTATCAAGAGAGAAGGAACAGAGATCCTTTCGTCAAACATTTGCATTTGCGTTTGTCTGTTTTTGTTTGTTTTAGCCGTATGAAGGAATAAGCCCAGAGATATTTATGACTTGGTTAAAATTGCCCAGTTAATCAGTGACAGAGCTGCTTCTTTTTATAAGATGCAGTTCCTTCTCAGGATCACAATAAATTTCTGAATCCAGTATTCAGTTTTATTAAACATAAGGGATTAACAAAACACAATTTATAAATCAAGTTTAAGTGGAAAGAATGATGGATTTTTGGGAGTTGAAAAGATGGAGTTTTCATTTTATGATGTTAATATTAAAAAACCCTGAAAACTTTAGGTGTTTCTGGCAGCTAAGTGCATTGTCATAGTGATGACAATTGGCACCCTCTTATGCACTTCACCTGGCAAAGGATTATGTACTCCTGGTGTAGGCTTTTTCTGCATATGAGATTCGGAAAGTAAGAATTCTTCATACTTAAGCAAAAACCACTGGGTGAAGATAAGTTGAAAAGGAACAGATAACCCCACCTGAATCCTAAACAGATTGAGGGTTCTGTGAAAAAATAGACCTGCTGGCATAAACAAAAGTGAGGCTCTGACTCCAGAAAAAGCTACAGGAAAGGCAGCATATTTTTTTCAGCAAACACTGGTATCCCTGAATTTACCCATTTTTACATACAGCTAGTCTTTCTCTGTTTTTCACTCTATTTTGTCTTAGGAGATTCAAGTTGTGTATAAAAGACAATTACATCATTTATGTATAAATTTTAGTAGATGCTTAATAGGTATTTACTCTGTATATAGAAGTTTGAGAAATACAGAAGATGAAGGGAGTTTAGGTCAGTGGGCAAAGCATTGTGCTAACAGAAAATCTGAATTGTAGCCCCAGGACTTCTAGAATTAACTCAATATATGGCATAGGCAAATATTTCACAGCCTCTCTGGGTTTCAGTTTCCCACTCTATAAATTGAGGAGGTTGGATTACGAATGCCCATTTCAACTCTAATACATTGTGAAAGTTATAGTGGAGCACACTGTGGACAGCAAGATATTTTAAGCCAGGAACTCTATTTCCAGCCCTCTAACTAAATGATCGTTTGACCTTAAATCAGTTATTTAACTTCTAGCAGACTCTTTTTTTCTCATTTATAAAATGAGGTGTTGAACTGTTTGATCTTTAAAGTTTCTTCAAGGTGTAAGAATCTATGATTCAATTCATGACCCTGTCCTCAAGGAGCATTCCATCCAGTTAGAGAGACAAGATACGTACATAAAAAGGTCAACAGCAATATCAGCCAAAAATAGAACAGATGTCACAAGGCAATGGATGCCTTAATGCCAAATAAATGCAGCGGATGGTAAGTAATATAAATGTGAGGCAGGAGAGATTATTCTGGTTTGGATAGTAAGAAAATCCTTTGTAGAAGACTCATTCTAGCAGATTCCCAAAGAGTAGGTGAGGTCTATTACAGCAGAGAAGCTGATGTGGATCTGAGCATTATGGTGAGCAGAGCCTCAAAGGTAGGAAAATGCATCTCGGACTGGAAAAGACGTAAGTATGGCATCAAAAATAATGGTAGTATAGATAGATAATTTGAATGTTTACTTTTAGGCATTTTTGAAAATTGTGTCTGGGAGAAATCATCTTACAATAATGTTTAGTGTAGATACTTTTTAAACTTCCTGATCAAGCAATTTCCTATTCAGTACCTATTAAAACCTGGAGTTTTCAGGCAACTGAATGTAAAAGTTGGAGATCGCAACTTCATTCGTCAGTATGACTGAACACACATCTAATATGCTTCTTGTATTATTTCCCCAAAATACTTAAAATTAATTTTTACCACAAGGTCTATTCAATCCAATGTCATTTTCAGGCAACTTCAGACCAAAGCAAATGACAGATGCTTTGAGGCTACGGAAGTATACCTTTGAAACAAATTACACTAGGGATTTATTTAAAAGTATTTGGCATATGAAAGGTGGTGCAGCCCTGGGGTTTATAGTTGTTACTTCAGAGCCAGTGGCCCCGAAGCTTTACATCACATGAATGGTATAAAGCAATGCTTTATAATGGTGTTAGAATATCACAGTATTTGCACTAATTTCTTGAGAAAGATTATCAAGCCCATCTGGGAGGAGGGCAGCATATTTTTTGAATGCCATATGCTGAAGCATGGTTGTAGCTTGGGCAGATGCTGCAAAGGATAAAAACATTCTATGTACTCCTCTTGGATAACTTGTCTAATACAACTCTGGCTCCAAATCAGGCCCTTGATTCAACAACCAATCTCAATCAGAGCTATCAAAAGTTTTCCTCTGCCCTAGAGTATATGTTGAACTTCCAACCTCGGAAGCTGTCCACTCTATTAACAATGTATTCAAATTACAAGCAAGTATTTAATGAATGCTGAGTTTCAGAGCGACAGCATGAAGAATGGGAAAGCCTTAGGAGTTGCTGAAATGAAAGGGCTCTTCTCTTAATTTCAAATATCAGAAGACTTGAACGGAACATGGCATCTTAGCCATCTGAGCTTTTTAAATGTGACATTGGCAGACATACAATGCTCAGCTCTGTGGTACCTGAATAATTGAGGCTTTGAAACATCAAAGTGTTGACACCTTCAAACGTTTAACTAGCTTTATTTGAAAGATTCTTCTCACAAAAGAAGACTAACTCTGCCATTTGAGATCAATGCATTTCTCAGAAACACAGTGTCCCCGCTTTATATTGAAACAGACTTGTTTACCACATATTGACTATCTGTGTCCCATGTGCAGAAAGTATTTGATTAAATGCATTTCTTTGTGATAACAAAATACCCAGCAGAATCAAGGATGACTTTTTGGGGAGTGGGCAGGAGGATAAGAACAACGTTACTCGTTCTCTGAACAGTGAACTTTCTGCAGCTTTCATTATTTCAAGGAGTCAGGATGAGAATTCAGAGTAATCAAGGTCATATTAAGTATTATATATGCCACAACAGCAGCAATGATAAAAACAACACAATTTCATCTATTCATTCTTTAAGCAAAATTGAGTGAGTGCCCACTGTGTTCTTTATACCATTCATGTGATATAGAGCTTCGGGATGACTGACTCTGAAGTAGCAACCATAAACCCCAGGGCTGCACCTGGCTAATTTTTAAAAATACAGAAATTTATTATTTTTGGAAACTGTGTCTCGCTATGTTCCCCAGACTAGTCTCAAACTCGTGAGCTGAAGTGATCCACCCTCCTCGGCCTCCCAAAGTGCTGGAATTACAGGCATGAACCACTGTACCCAGTCCTCCTATCATATTTTCTATCTCAATAAATAGAACAGAGATACAGCAAATAGCATAACTCCCTCTAAGTCTCCAAATCTCTTCACCTGCACTGCTGTCTTGCTGTCTTCCAACTGCTCCTGTTGTTTTCCCTGTCTTTATGGATTGCTGAATGTGAGAAAATGTAAAGAGGGAGAAGAAAGGTGGGTCTAGGATTTAACCTTGAAGAACGTAAGAGTTTTATGAATGCCCAGAGGAAGAGGAGCCTGCAAATGAGATTGGGATGGACCAGTCACATGTAGTAGAAGAAAATAAATCAGAAATGTTACACGAGCTATAGGAAGAAAGTATTGGAAGAAGGAGGAGACATGCCAACAATGCCAAATGTAACCTAGAAATCAAGTAATGCTAGAACTGAGATCAATACCCATTTGATTCAGCAACAAGGAGGTACCTGGCATTCTTCAAAAGGGTAGATTTATTGGTAGAGTGGGAACAGAATGGAATTTCAATGGGATAGGTGATTATGCAATGGAAGATGAGAAAGTAGAGGTGACATTTTCTGACACCTGGAAAATTCTGACTTTAAAGAGGAGATAAAAAATAAAGCTTTATGGGGAAATGTGTGAGTCAAGGGAGGAATTCTGTTTTGTAGTATTTTTCAAATGTGAGACCTGAGGAAATGTAAATGCTTAGGATAAAAATTTGTTATGAAAGAATGGGAGCATATGATGCAACCAGTATGCTGAGGAGGAAAGAGGGCAGGAGTGCAGGTAAAGCGTTAATTAAAGGAGGAAATTTATCCTAACGTAACTCTCTTCACCATGGCATCAAATGATACTTCACATAATGAGCCAACCTAGTAGGAGAAGAATTTTCAAGAAGTAATATTATAACAAGAGGACAGTCACCAATTTTGTGGACTGAACTGGACCTGTGTTTAGAGTGGGAAATGTCAAAGGGGGCCTTTAGGAGTTAGCTGTTAGAATTTATTGCGATTACTACTTAACCATTTGCAGAGACAAAATTCTGCTCCCCACTTCATAAGAAAGTTAAAACTCATTTTCGTGCTGTGAGTGGTACAGAGACAAACATGTACTCGTGCAAAAAACTGACGACTATTTTTATAATCTGCAGAAAGATCTGCCCAGGAAACTGACTCCTGGACAACATTTTGCATGCTCCCTCCTAGGTACCCTAGGCATCATTTGTCTACTGATACATCTCTTTCTTTCCTTTTGTTTTTCTTTCTTTCTTTCTTTTTTTTTTTTTTTTGAGACAGGATCTTGCTCT
This sequence comes from Macaca mulatta, assembly GCF_049350105.2. Lineage (NCBI taxonomy): Eukaryota > Metazoa > Chordata > Mammalia > Primates > Cercopithecidae > Macaca > Macaca mulatta. Next base: position 51,686,174 of record NC_133423.1, on the reverse strand, counting down.
TTGTCCAGGCTGTAGTGCAGTGGTTCAATCTCAGCTTACTGCGACGTCCGCCTCCCACGTTCACGCAATTCTGCCTCAGCCTCCCTAGTAACTGGGGTTGCAGGTATGTACCATCATGCCCTGGTAATTTTTGTATTTTTAGTAGAGATGGGGTTTCACCATGTTGGCCGGGCTGGTCTCGAACTCCTGACCTTAGGTGATCTGCCCACCTCAGTCTACTGATTTCAAGTTAAGAATTTTTGCCATATTTTATGGTTGCTTCCTTTGAGCGCAGAAAAAAAAAAAAAAAAAGATAAATTTTAAAAGACTGGATTAGTTGTAAGCATATATGAATAAGAGAATTGTGAAAAAATAAAAAATGCAATAATTGAATTAAAATACATATCCAGTATAATAGAGTACATTTTAATCTAAATAATGCAAGGAATTGCAAATTCAAAATTTTTTTATCATTCACTTTTTTTCATGAACATGGCCTGTTTCTCTTTCTAATTTCCTAATTACTTTAATGAGCATTTTTGTAAACTTTGCAGCTCTTACTGTTTGTTGTACGGAGATTTTTGGTATTCAGAAGATGCTTCCGTAGGCTATAATGCAATGAAATACTTAATTGAGGGTATATGCCAACACATTAAAAAACCTCAAATAATGTTTTTCTTGTCAGTGTAGAGACCATTTTCATCAGTAAGGGTGTAAAAGACAAAAAAAAAAAAAAAAAGTATGCTTTACTTTACTTAAAACTTCAACTTCCCAAGACAGATTAATATCATTTTCTAAATTCTTATCTAAACCACAATTCAAGTGTTCATCAAAAATAACATTTATCCACACAGACTTCTTACTTTCTTATGGTTTCCTCGTTCATAAATCTAATCTCTACTTATATCCTCTGCAGTTTGCTTACAATTTTTAATCTGAAATTTCTTTTGCTTCTCTTTCTTTTTCCAATATCTGTCACCAACGCTTTGGTTCAAATCACTATGATCTCATATACAGAATACTGAGCTAATGCCCTGTCTTCTCTTTTTAGCCAATGTATCCATTAATCTTTCTAAAGCACTAATGAGTTTAATTTTTATGAGATTGCTCCCAAATAATAGGTTTCGCACCATCATTCCCAAACACACCGTCAAGCCTCTTATGCTTCTCATGAAATGAATCCCCACAGATAAGCTTGCTTGGACTATGTATAGGTCCACAAAAGTTAGCAGCAATCCTATTCCCATTGTTGATTGACGTAAGAAAAACTGCTCAGAGCACATTTCCTACATTTGCCATACAAACATATGCAAGTTTCACAGACATGTATTTGGCATCTCTGTTCTCTAAAACATACATCAAATTTTACCTTTTTCATGATGCCTCTTTGAGTCTTCCCAGGTGGAATTAATCTTACTTACTTTGAAGTCCATGGTACATAATTTCTCCATTCCTATGCCATTTATTAAATGCTACCTTGCATTGACATACAAAACATGAATTGCTTTCTTTCTTAAATATTATTGCAGTTTTTCCACTGAGAGGATGCTTTTTATGCATATATTGATAGAAGGCCGTCTTGCTTCCATGTGAATATGCTAATACTAATGGGGATTTCTACAAAGCAGTTGCTATTCTTGGTGCTAGATATCAGGCAGCTCTCCCAAGAAATAAGAGCCAGGTAGCTGACTTTGGTCATTTGCACTCAATTCCATCCCTACTACGTTTTAATTAAGAGCTGAGTTCAAAGAACATTTCTTGTGGACCTACAGTAACAATGGGATCATGGAAGCTTTATGTGCTTTACTGCAATATTCTACTTCAAGGATGCTGTTGACAAACAGATGGGGTACCCAGTAGACTCGCCAAGAGTGTCATGGGTTGTAATTATAGCAACAGTGTGCTATTGCACAATGTCTAGAAACTAGATTTTCTTGTTATTGTGGTGGGAAATTGGGTGATGGCAACCTTTAAAAAAAATAGCTATTCCCAAGTACCCAAGTACACATTATGTTACGTTTTATAGACAAAGTGCTGACATGAATCAACAGTTTACTCTTCTTGGCTTAAGAACTATTCACGAAAGAATTGAGTTTCTAGTATTAGAGGTTAGAGATCACTCTGAGTCACAATTAGTGACTTTATCTTCATTTTGATTGATTTTGTCGTGGTACTTTCTTCCATTCACAGCAAGCTGAAAATAACACTTTATCAGTATTGCGATATTTTACAAATAAGGTAACTGAATAAAGACTATTTTTTACTACTTCTATTAATAAAAAAAATGATTAGAGACAAATCCTATGCCTTGTGACCAAATTCATATGAAGTTTTAACATTTGGAAATTTTGGTGTTTTCCCCTTTCAAATTGCTCTTCTCTCGTAAACAAGGCCAGACTTGAAGTGGAAAAGTGCTATGGAATCCAGCCACACATGATAGACACATGAAATCCATAATATTTTTTACTGTAACGTTTTAAGAAGTGACACTGCCAAACTTGAATGTGAGTTTACTGTGTAGTCACGTATAGCTGTTCTTGTATGGATGTCAAGGGTATAATGTTGCCACCTGAATGATGTCAAGGTCAGCCTGAAGATGTTGATATCTTGGGAAGGCTATCTGTGCTGTAAAACTCTAAGGCTGAAAACTCACTGTAAGCAAAATTTTCAAAGACCTTTCAAAGCAAAAGTCACTGAAGGGAACAAGGTTGAGGCATTAACCTTAAGATATAGCATTTTCTTACAAGATAGGCACTTGTGCCTATTTGGGATTTACGACCCCTCCATTTTTTGAACATTTCATATCATCACTATTACCATCACCACCAACAACATGCACAAATATTGATTCATTCTATTCATAATTGAATGAAACTTTCTTTTTGCTTTATATACAGAACACTTTATTGAGTAGGTAAGGCTAGCTTAAGGTGGAAATGGGCAGATTGTAACAGTGTTGAAGTTTTTCCCCTCATCTCTGTGTTCTCTCTACCCTTTGATTTCCCTCATTTATGCATTCTTGACATTGTTGAGATGACCTGTCAAAGAAAGCTATAGGAAACCAAAACTATAAAATGTCCCCTCCTAAACAACCCATTGCGTTTAATAAAAGAGTCCAGCAAAAGCAAGAGTTAAATTGGATATACTTGCATAGGAGAATTGTTATCTCTGTGCATTTGAAAAGTAAAACTTTCTCTGGAAGTACCGTGTGTGCGTGTGTGTGTGTGCACGTGCATGCACACACATGCGTGCCTGTGGGTGCGTGTGTGCAAGGAAAAACTTTCAGAAAATTTCTAAGTTATCTAAAGCCATAACCACTTTCTTCCATGATCTCCCTATTTTGTGAGGAAGGTGAAGTTGACTGACACTGACCCTGACTTTGCCTCAGTGAGGCTCATGAAAGACATGTTTAGAAGGGCTTATCTGTGAGAAACAAATGGAACACATATTTGCAAACCATCTGTTGCAAATTCCCTGGCTTAAATTATTTTGTCTATCATATTTTGTAAATACATTAGGAATAAAAATCATCTTTAAGATCTGAAAAATAGGTTAAACAGACCAACAAAGACTGCTGCATTAGACATTTCCATTGGAAATAATAAAAAGCCAAGAACCCTTTTCCAATCTCCATCTCCTGCCCTAACTCTGGCTGGTTCCTCTCTTGGTCCCTGCAGACACTATTACATCAAGATAACTCCTTGGTTATGTGTTAACCTTGGGGCCAAGTTTGTTAAGACAATTAAAACATACTACTGTTACGACAAAAGCTAGAGCAATATAGGTATTAACGAGGTGTTATTTGGTGCCACATTTGAGAAAGAATAAAAGATGATGACCACATTTTGATCAGTCATTATTGTTTCAGGATCTTGAAAGCTTCATTTAGTGACATTTTTAAAAAGAGTGAAAATGTGATATTATTTGGCCCACAGAGATGTGACACCCCTGGTTTAGGCTGTCCCTTACATGTTATCCACTGGGAGCACATTCAGTCCATATCGGAGCCGTGTTGTATGCATTAAGTACTTACAAACATCATCAGATAACAATAGAACGGAAAAATCCAAAGAGAATATTAGATGATAAACAAAAAGCCTGCTAATATCATCACAATTATCTCAACATTTCATGGGAAAGAGAGGCATAAAGAGTTGCTTCCATTGGAAGACAGGAAGAAATGGCACTTCAACTCAATCTTACGTAACTGTCATTTTAATCACTGAAAATAGTACTGTGAAAAAATTATCCAACCTGTAAATATTCTCTTTACCTTCAGCAAAAGTAACAGACCCCTCCTCTCTTCCTGCATAATATTTAGTTGCCAACTTTTGCGTGGCATATATCTAAATCTTACCTTGTTGAGTTAATTTTCTATTTGAGGATATAGATCTTTTACTGCCTGTATTATTCTCCACTGTGGATATCCTTAAACGTAAGCTACACATCGTTACACTTACTGAATGCTGAAACATTAACTTGGTCTTCTCATGGCAAAGTGAAGCGTAGATATAAAAGAAGCTAATACAATTCAGTTTGAGTTCTAGTATGTCTCAGATATGTATTAATATTTTTCCTGAACAATACTAAGCCATTCCATAGACAATCTATACATAGGTTTACTAGTAAAGGCTTCCACCCATTTGGGTAAAAATACAGTAATGATCATAGTAAATGGAAAAATCTGGGTCTAGGGCAGGTGGGCTGTCTAGGAGGGGGAAGCCAGTATGTTTTAATGCAGCTGAAAGAAGACAGAAAGAGGCAAGACTTAGAATCTAAAAGCAAAAGAAAAAAATGCTTTTGTGGGAAGATGAGTTGAGATTGCTTAGCTAGAGGGAGAGGAGAGTTATGCCACAATCTAATAAGGGGAGCAGTTACATAAAAGCACCTGCAGTGACTTATTAGCCAGAACTTAAGACAAGTGGAAGAGAGAAGAACAAGCTGAGTAGATGGGGACACTGAGATGCACTGTCAAGATCTGAGACCAAATAAGGAAGGATAAAATGGGGATATAAGGAAGATCGGGGACCAGGGACTTCCAGGTGAGCTTCTACTACTGATCAGATGAATGTTCTTAGAAAAAAACTATCTATTTTTCATAGACTCAGTTCACCTGTTCATAAAACATCAGGTAGGAATAGATGGCCTTCTAAATTACTTTTCAGCTTTAAAAATGTTTGAATCTCTAACAAATACAAAAAGTTTTTTGCACCCTCTAAAAATTCATCTGAGAAATAGTGCGATCTAAGATTAATCCATTAGTTGAGTTTAGTTTCTGGAAGGAAAAATTATTTCTGGAGACTAATTTTCAAATTATACTTTATAAGAAAATGAAAGTTATACACCATAAAATGTTTTCCTTTTTACATTAGTTTCTGAAACACTTAGAAATTAAATTAGATTTTAGGAAACTTAGAGTAAAATGCAGCTTTCAATAACACTAAGAAGCACTTCACAGGGACCTTCTGCTTTTGGAGATGGGATTTTAGATTTTCAAGTGTGTGGGGTGGGGGTGTGTGTGTGTATGCTTTTGTGGGAATAAACAATAGAAAAAACTGTGTGTGTATATATATATATATAAATTCTTTGTGTGTGTATATATGTATTCATACACATACACAGTTTTTCCTATGGTTTATATATATCTATATACATATATTTATACACATGCACAGTGTATAAATATAAATATATACACACAGTATATATATACATACACAGTGTGTGTATATAAACATATATACACAGTTTTTTCTATTGATTATATCAAAAATATCTCAATGTTTATGGAAAGTGCAGAAATATAGATAAATAAGTGAAGAATTAGTGATTTATTATCTATTATAGAAGAAGAATAGAAAAAAGTGGTCACATTGCTGGTGGTGCTTTCTACAACTTTTCTTTATTTTAACATTTTTCATTGTGATGAGTTGCTTAATGCATTAATAATGTTATGTTTTTTTAAAGGACTTTAAATCCAGTGTTTGATTCATAACCATTTATCTCTAAGACACAATGAGTAAGTCAAAGCTCTAAATCTGCAATGCCGTGAATCACCTGATGGTAACCTCTTGGAAGTGTAGAACTTTAATATAAAAAACAAACAATCTTTAGATGGCCATTTTATAAATCTACGCCATTTAGATGCTGAGAAAATTTGGTATTTGCCTCAGTCCTCAGTCTTTGCAAATAACTCTTCTCTGCATCATCCTACAGTGTTCCTCACTCTGTGGCTCTCTTTGGTTGTGAATTGAAGTAACACGTGAGCAAGTGACAGGAAGCCTGTATTGCCAATTCTTATATTGGAATTGTATCGTTTTTAATTTGACAGTTTGGCTTTCAACTGATATAGACTTCTACTCAGTAACTATTCTTATACTTAGAAATGGTTACCCTCATTGACATGTACTGACATGAAGAGATCCCATGTGAAGAACATTATTTTTGCTGAATTAAAATTTTCATTTTATTACTCTATTGATTTCGTATCAGAATTTTGGGTCAAGTTATTTTGAGTACCATGATATTTAAACGAACTATGTTGTCTGTGCATATTTGTTATGTTGATTATTTTATTAAAAATGCATATTTTTAAAGCTACATTTCTTAGAAAATGTTTCCATGAAAATCATTTATTTGATGTATTTTATTCTAAACAATATGTATGCACATATGTAGACAACTTGATTTATTGATTAAACACCTATGATTAGATTTATGAGGTACAGCACAGGAATCATTGTCATGACACCAAAGTAGAATGTCAGAGGAAAGGAATAGGGCCCCAACACGGAAAGAGTCTAAGTAAACTTATATATTTAACACAAATTTGTTAATGATAAAGTTATAGCAGACCTTGTGCAGTTTTCATAAGTAAGAAACCAGAAGCAGAAGTATTCTTCTCCAGTCTCTGGTAAGAAGAAGGGATGCTTATTGCCTCTAAATCTAGGACATTTTAAACCTGGATAGAACTTTTAAAACTCATCTGACAAGAAGGGAATTTGACCTTAAAGTATCAGGTGATTAATTAATAAAATGATTTTTTTTTTTTTTTTTTTTTTTTGAGACGGAGTCTCGCTGTGTCACCCAGGCTGGAGTGCAGTGGCGCGATCTCGGCTCACTGCAAGCTCCGCCTCCCGGGTTTACGCCATTCTCCTGCCTCAGCCTCCGAGTAGCTGGGACTACAGGCGCCCGCCACCACGCCCGGCTAGTTTTTTGTATTTTTAGTAGAGACGGGGTTTCACCATGTTAGCCAGGATGGTCTCGATCTCCTGACTTCGTGATCCACCCGCCTCGGCCTCCCAAAGTACTGGGATTACAGGCTTGAGCCACCGCGCCCGGCCAATAAAATGATTTTAAAAATCAGTAAAACTGGTTAATATATCAAATCAATTGAAAAGATTGATCTACAGTCTCCAAAATGGCTTATCCAGCTCACCATGTGTTCAGTCTTCTAATTTTCAACTGCATCTAAATAAGGGCACAACAACCTAGAATGTACTAATTGAACTGATTGGACAATCTGAAATATACATGTGTATATGCATGGCATTTCATCTCCCCAAGTAGAAGAGTGCCAGATAAAATAAAATACTTTATTTTTCAGTCTATAAATTAAAAAAAAATCACTGGATGTTTATGTTTCTCAGATTTAAGGGACATGTATAAAAAATAAACCAAAGGTGTTCATTTTCAACACAGTTGATATTATTGATTTGCTGATAGTCAGTCCACAGGCATTATTTTCATTGTGCAAAATAAGCATAAAACTACTACAGGCAATTAATTGCTGGCTTTTCGTATCATGCTTTGCAATGGCCTATCAGCCTTTTATTAATATTAATGAGGAGAATTAGCACGGAAGATCAGGGAGCCACGATAGTGCCGAGAACCTGTGAGGACCCTACGGCTCTCATGCTTTATTATTTTTTAATCAAAGTAGCTGACTTGAAGGCACAAAATGAAAGAACTGAGTCTTTTATGATTCCACAATGATTCAAATTAAAATGATCTATACTTGCATAATTCCCGTGAACCATTTTGTGCTTGTTAAAAACAGTTAAAAATTGCATAAATTCATGATTTAAGGGCTGTAGTTTTCTTTTCCTAATGAACAGTCCACTTTATGTGTTTCTCCCAACTCACACATGTGGACGTAAAGCAAAAGAGGGTGGGCAGAGGACGAGCAAGAGAGAATTTAAGTTTATGATTTACATTGACTAAAAAAGAAATTCTCGTGTGTTGCTATTTCCAGACTCACTGGAAATCCTTGGCATTATGTACAGCTTAACTGAATGTCCTTGGAAAAGCCTGTGTAGAAGCAGCATGCTGGCAAAGCCCATTTTTCAGATAGAAATACAGAAGCTGTAAAATCGTAGGCAATAATTTCCAATTGTTCTATGAAGAAAGTTAGGGTTCCATGGGGATGCTTGAGCATGCCCATGGAGATGGGCCTTTTCAACAACCAACAATTAATGTCTCTAGGGAATTTATGTATTTTTTCCAATATTGAGGTCCCTATTGCAATTTTATGTGAAAATTATCATGCTATACAAAGGTTTTAAAACCACTAATGTGTTTTAGATAAATAGGTAACCAGAAACCTAAACAAAAAACATTGATTTTTCTCAATATCATCATAGCAATATGGATATGTAGACAGAAACCGTATAAAATATATTAGAAATTTATTTGGAAATGACGTAGGCACAATCTCAATTACAGAGATACAGAATTATGTAAATATTCATAAGCAAAGCCTCTATTATATAAAAGGTACACAAACAAATAATTAACAAATCTTCAGGGAGATAGATTTCTCTCATTGGTAAAATGGTGGGAGTTGATTTTGTTCGTAGCCAATAAATAAGATTTTTTATATGTCTAGAGAAGGCAAAAAGATCTGCATCAGATAAAGGGGAGGTTCAGGACATAAAATGTGTTGGAAGTGTTGGGAGATGAGCATTAGTCTTAATTTGAAAACATAGAGCTTCAGGAGAGGTATTTCTCCAAGTGTGGTCTGGGACCACCTTTATCAGTATCAACCAAAGGGTTTATTTAAACTAAAGAACCAAAGAAAACAACAAAATAAGTTTTTCGACGCCCACTTCAGATCTGTGAACTAGAATCTCTAGAAGTGTGGTCTTTGCATTTTTAACAAGTTTCTAAAATAATTCTTAGATGAGAGGTGAGGATAAGAGTGTTGATTTTTTATTTAAGTAATAGTGGTTTCATTTTTTTTTTCTTTTTTAATGTAGACATAAAAGAAATTCTTATCTATACTTAAAATATAAGAAAACTGGAATGGCTCTCCTAAAAGCAGCAGGTAAATGGGATTAATCACCACAACCTTGGCCTCCTCCTTTATCAGTTGTGCCTCAAAGCCCTGATACACATCCTAGGGTCCTAATCATCCTTCACCTCAAGAATTTTCTCCCTTCTCTTCCCTGAAACCTGTCCAGCCTTCTTAACTTTGCAGTGATGAGTCATAGGGGATATCGTTACAATGTCTGATTTATCTTGACTTGGTTTTAATTATTTTAATCATACCATTACTTGCAGTGACATTGTAGATGCCACTCAAAATATTCTTGAGTGAAAGCTCTGTATATGGATGCTATACTGGGAAAGATATTGGTGCCATCTAAGACACACAGTTCATTTGTAGGACGATTCCAAGGATGGCCTTTCTTTCCACTGGAGGGAGGGGGCCTTCTCTGCCTTCTGTCAAAATTGCATTTGCTTTTCTAGAAGCTCATTTTTCTTGGTGAGCTCTACACAAAATAGAACAATTATATTTTTGCGTTTTACGTTTATATAAGAAAAACAAAGAATATGTGCGAGATCCTATTTGAAGAGAACGAGGTTTACAGTTAATTTAACCCCACTGGAAAAATCCCTTGCCCTTAACTTGAGTCCTTGCCTGGTTCTTCTTCATCCAACAGATTTCAGAAATGTGTTCTATCTTTTCTTATTCCAAATGCCAGCACGAACTTTCTGATGTAGATTGTTCTTCAATGTGTTGATTGGGAAGTGAGATGCAATTTCGAATTCTTCAGTGTCTTGTCCACTGAAATTATAAAAAAAATGTAAAGCAAACAAACAAAAATAAGGTTTTTCACTATTAACCAGAAAAAAAATGTTTGCAAGTGGATGTGAATAAGTTTATGTGGATTTTAGTGAATGATGTCTAGACCAAGAGCAGATATTGGGAATGCAATGTGGATATCAAACTGCGAAGAGTTAGCTCCATTAATATAAAAAGGCTTTGGATGTGTAAAAGGTTTAGCACAGCACCTAATACATAATATATGCTCTTTATTATTATTATGATTTTTACCCTTTTACTATACCAGGCTCTTTCAGAAGTGACTTCTACCTTCTAAATTAACTGATGTTTCTCATTCCCCGTCAAACTGTGGACTAATGCTCACACGATGGCTGAGACCAGTGGGTTTCTCTCTAAACCGTGTGCTTCTCTGCTTCTACTAGGTGAATTCTACACTTACCAAGATTAAATTGGGCTGGATTTTATGTTAGCATTAATTTAATTAAATGTTATATAATATGTCTTTGAAAATAATCTCTGAGCAGGATCTTTAGAAGAATTGGATCAAATTTAGAGAATAAAAAAACGTGGAATTGGCAGCAATATCCCTAAAATCTTTAAAAAGTTATAAATATATGATTATGTATATTTAAAATAGTTTTCCAGCTATAATTGTCTTTTATAATTAGCTGACGAACAATCACATAGTGACAGGACTTCCACACTACTATTATTATTATGAGGACACTGAAAACACCTGAACTAACATCACAAGGGCTGTGCGAACTGGATGAAATGGAAGCTAGAAACAAATGCATCCTGCTTCAGAGTTGTGTGCAGAACCCATGTGGAGATTGAAAAATCCTTGCTCAGAAAAAACTGTTTGATTTTGACTATTCTCAGGATATGACTATTGTTTACTTACACTACTTAGATACTTTACTCACAGCTCACTACCCTAAGAAACATTTATATTATAGAAATGTAAGATTTAAAAAAATAGATTTCTTATTAAACACTTTTTTCCACAACCAAGGGAAAATGTATTGTATTGTATTGTATTGTGCTGCTTTGTATTGTATTACATTGTATGGTACCATATTGGATTTTATGATGAGAGGTTCTCATTAAAGTTACAGATGAATACATATCCCAGGACTGTGTCTGACATGGGACTTACCTGCTTCATGGTCTCTCTTCTCTAAAACATGGTAGGTGAATTGGGAGGCTGAAATAACCACCAGTTTGTCTGATGTGCAGACTTTTAATGTGGGGTTGTTATTATACTTACGATTTGAAACCAACTAAATTATTAGTCATGAGTGGGAGAGTGATGTGTATTCATGGAGCTTCCCCTGTAGGTAGACTGCTGGCACGCTCTTGTTAATTCTCAAGGTGGTGGGTGATCTGTAAACACTGAGGAATCTACTCAGACTAGGCCAACTGCCTAATGCATCTGAGAGCTGACAATACAAATATACTTCGTGATAAACACTCAGAGCCTAGCTTAATTTTTGAAACAGTATTTTGCATTTTGATGAGGAAGAAAAAAACCTGAACTGAGGTTGCAGCAAGAGAGCAATGGTGGTGTGCAGGCTATATTTTTCACCTTAAACAGCATGATTTACTCTAGCCATTTCTGGAGTAACAAATCCTGTAACTGAAATTCATGCTTGGAATGTCTTAAAGGGATGCAAAGGCAAGTTGATTTTTCAACTTATAAAGCTATTCTGCTTAATTTGGTCTTGTTAAGGCTGAAGGAAAGGTGGGACATCAAGGGTGGACAAAATATCTCATCTCTCTATTTGAGCTTCCAGACTGGAATCTCATTGTAGGTTAAAGGTATGTGAAAAATACATGTTTCTTGAAGTATTCTGTTGGGTAGTGATATGGTTTGGCTGTGTTTCCACACAAATCTCATCTTGAATTTTAACTCCCACAATTTCCATGTGTTCTGAGAGGAACCCAGTGGGAGGTAATTGAATCATGGGGTGGATCTTCTCCATGCTTTTCTCATGATAGTAAATACATCTCAGAAGATCTGTTGGTTTTAAAAATGTCAGTTTCCCTACACAAGCTTTGCGTGCTGCTATCCATGTAAAATGTGACTTGCTCTGCCTTCCCTTCCGCCATGATTGTGAGGTCTCCCTCCTCAGCCATGTGGAACTGTAAGTCCATTAAACCTCTTTCTTTTGTAAATTGCCCAGTCACGGGTACATCTTTATCAGCAGTGTGAAAATGGACTAATACAGGCAGCATAGATTTTTACTTTTATTCACTCTTCAGAGCAAGGACTTCTTAAGTAACACTTTACATTACAGGAAATATTGCACTAAAATCAGAAACTCATTTGTACCACATCAGCAAATTAGTGGGATTGTGTTTAATTTCAATTATTAGTATTTAATAATATAGCAAACAAGATACATGGGAAAACAACTTAAAATCATACCATCCTGAGACTACCACTATGAACATTTCATAACAATCTTTTCACACATCCTCATAAACCCCATAAAAGGACAAATACTAAACCACACAGCTATTATCTGGATTTTTTGGCTTTGTTGTTTTGCTTACTTTCACAATCATTAACTTCATCCACCAGGTTACCATTGTTTGCTATCTATTAGATGTTCTCCTAACCCTCATATAATCTTAAATAGGCATCTATCTATGTATATAGATAGATCTATAAACCACACACATAGACAATATAATTGTTTATTTGTTATTGCTTTTTTTTTTTTTTCCTAATACAGGACGTCTCTCCGTTGCCCAGGCTGGAGTGCAGTGGTGCAGTTGTGGCTCACTGCAACCTCTGCCCACAGGTTTAAGCAATTATCCTGCGTCTGCCTCCTGAGTGAGTAGCTGGGATTACAGGAGTGAGACCCCACCCTCAGCTAAGTTTTATATTTTTAGTAGAAACGGATTTTCACCATGTTGGACAGGCTGTTCTCGAACTCCTAACCTCAAGTGATCTGCCTGCCTTGACTATTTGTTCCATCAAAAGAATAGAATATTCTACCTGTGTCTTTATTCCTTTTCTTAATTAGAAGAGGTGATTTTTTTTTTCAAGTCAATAGGTAGAAATCCAATTCATTCACTTAAATGATTGAATAATACTCCTTGGAAAGAACTTGCCACAATTTCTTCAGTCTTTATATTTTTTGTGTAGACATTAATTTGTTTGCTATTTTGTTTGTGGGAAATAGATTTCCAGGAGTGGATATCTATTAATAGGTTGAAGAATATCTATATATTAATTTTAAGAAACATTTGCAAGATTGGTTTTCTTGTTTTGGTTTTCACCATAACACTTATCTTATATCTTCTGTTCTTTCTTTATTTTCTGTTTTTCTCACTAGAAAAAATAGTTTTATAAGAACTCAAGATAGGATCATTTACTCACTGCAGTATTCTCAGTGTCTGGTACATACCAAGTCTGCAATTGGTATTTGTTGAATGAATAAATGATTGGTTTAGAATTGTTAAAACCATGATGATTAAATATCATAGTTAATGGAGGGCTTCTCCTTTTTATTGCTGATTTAATGAAAATTGCATAATTCCTATTTAATCATACAACAAAAAGTATTTATAAAAATTAACATGCTGCACTTAGATTTCTGTTTACCTGGAGACTTTTGCTTTGTTTGGTGTGCCTGTGTGTGTGTGCATGTGTTTTATTTTGTGGGTTTTTTTTCAGTGATAGATGCCATGAATAATTGCTTTTCTATTTGCTATTTAATTATATTTTTCACCTCCAATTTCCTTATGTATTACATGCATCTCTCTCTCTCTCTCTTTCTTTCTTTCTTTCCTTCTTTCTTTCTGTCTGTCTGTCTGTCTGTCTGTCTGTCTTAATTAGACTTTAAGTTCTGGGGTACATGTGCAGAATGGCAGATTTGTTACATAGGTATACACATGCCATGGTGGTTTGCTACACCCATCAACCCGTCATCTACATTAGGTATTTCTCCTATCACTCCCCTGGCCCCTGAACTCCAACAGGCCCCGGCATGTGATGTTCCCATCTCTGTGTCCATGTGTTCTCATTGTTCAGCTCCCACTTATGAGTGAGGACATGCAGTGTTTGGCTTCCTTTCTTCCCTTCTTCCTTTCTTTCTTCCTTCCTTCTTTCTTCCTTTCCTTTCCTTTCCTTTTTCCTTTTTCCTTTTCCTTGGGACAGAGTCTCACTCTGTCTCCTACACTGCAGTTAAATGACGTGATCATAGCTCAGTGCACCTGTAACTCTTGGGTTCAAGTGACTTTCCTGCCTCAGCCTCCCAAATAGCACAACGGCAGGGACTACATGCTTACACTACCACACCTGGCTAATTTTATTTATTTATTTATTTATTTATTTATTTATTTATTTAATTATTATTTTTTGAGAACGAGTCTCACTCTGTTGCCCAGGCTGGGAGTACAGTGGCCTGATCTCGGCTCACTGCAAGCTGCGTCTCCTAGGTTCACAACATTCTCCTGCCTCAGGCTCCTGAGTAGGTGGGACCACAGGCGCCCACCACCACGCCCAGCTAATTTTTTTGTATTTTTAGTAAAGACGGGATTTCACCGTGTTAGCCAGGATAATCTTGATCTCCTGACCTCGTGATCTGCCCGCCTCGGCCTCCCAGAGTGCTGGGATTACAGGTGTGAGCCACTGCACCTGGCCTTTATTTATTGTAGAGATGGTTGTCTCACTAGTTTGACCAGGCCAGTTTCCAACTCCTGGTCTCAAGCAATCCTCTTGGCCTCAGCATCCCGAAGTTTTGGGATTATAGGCATCAGCCATCTCACCCTGGTTGATTTCTTAATATTGAATCAATCATTCTTGTGTTTCTGGAATAAATATTTTGGCATAGCATTTTTATATACCATTACATTATATCTGTTAATATTACATGACAAATAATTCCATAGAAAATTATAATTAAGATTGCCTTGCTAAGATTATTTTTGTTTTTTAGTTTTATTTTTGTTAGTTTTTTTAATTGAAATTACACTGCCTTCAGAAAATGACTTCACAAAATATCTATTGTGTTATAACACTTATGACAGTTAAAGTGTTGTTAAAATTGTATAATCATTAAAACTTAAAATTCATAGTAAAACCAGCCGTTCTTTGGCTGTTTTAGCTTGCACAGTTTTTTTTCAATTATACTTTAAGTTTCAGGATACAGGTGCAGAACATATGAGTTTGTTACATAGGTATACACTGACATGGTGGTTTGCTGCACTCATCAACCTGTCATCTACATTAGGCATTTCTCCTAATACTATCCCTTCTGTTCTTGTGTTAGTTTGCTGAGAATGATGGTTTCCAACTTAATCCGTGTCCCTTCAAAGGACATGAACTCGTCCTTTTTTATGGCTGCATAGTATTCCATGGTGTATATGTGCCATATTTTCTTCATCCAGTCTGTCATTGATGGACATTTGGGTTGGTTCCAAGTCTTTGCTATTGTGAATAGTGCTAAAATAAACACATGTGTGCATGTGTCTTTATAGTAGAATGATTTATAATCCTTTGGGTATATACCCAGTAATGGGATTGCTGAGTCAAATGGTATTTCTGGTTCTAGATCCTTAAGGAATCACTACACTGCCTTCCACAATGGTCGAGCCAATATCATACTGAATGGACAAAAGCTGGAAGCATTCCCTTTGAAAACTGGCACAAGACAAGGATGCCCTCTCTAACCACTCCTATTCAACATCGTATTGGAATTTCGGGCCAGGACAATCAGGCAATAGAAAGAAATAAAGGATATTCAAATAGGAAGAGAGGAAGTCAAATTGTCTCTGTTTGCAGGTAACATGATTGTATATTTAGAAAACTTCAACATCTTAGCCCCAAATCTCCTTAAGCTTATAAGCAACTTCAGCAAATCTCAGGATACAAAATCAATGTGCAAAATTCACAAACATTCCTATACATCAATAATAGACAAACAGCCAAATCATGAGTAAACTCCCATTCATAATTGCTACAAAGAGAATAAAATACCTAGGAATACCAAGGGATGTGAAGGATCTCCTCAAGGAGAACTACAAACCACTGCGCAAGGAAATAAGAGAGGACACAAATATGGAAAAACAGTCCATGCTCATGGATAGGAAGAATCAGTATCATGAAAATGGACATACTGCCCAAAGTAATTTACAGATTCAGTGCTATCCCCATCAAGCTACCATTGACTTTCTTCACAGAATTAGAAAAAACTACTTTAAATTTCATATGGCACCAAAAAAGAGCCCATATAGACAAGACAATCGTAAGCAAAAAGAACAAAGCTGGAGGCATCACGCTACGTGACTTCAAACTATACTGCAAGGCTACAGTAACCAAAACAGCATGGTACTGGTACCAAAACAGATATATAGACCAATGGAACAGAACAGAGGCCTCAGAAATAACACTACACAACTACAGCCATCTGATCTTTGACAACCCTGAGAAAAGCAAGCAATGGGGACAGGATTCACTATTTAATAAATGGTATTGGGAAAACTGGCTAACCATATACAGAAAACTGAAACTGGACTGCTTCCTTACACGTTATACAAAAATTAACTCAAGATAAATTAAAGACTTAAACGTAAGACCTAAAACCATAAAAACCCTAGAATAAAACCTAAGCATTACCATTCAGCACATAGGCATGAGAAAATATTTCGTGACTAAAACACCAAAAGCAGTGGCAACAAAAGCTAAAATTTACAAATAGGATCTAATAAACTAAAGAGCTTCTGCATAGCCAAAGAAACTATCATCAGAGTGAACAGGCAACCTACAGAATGGGAGAAAATTTTTACTATCTATCCATCTGACAAAGGTTTAATATCCAGAATCTACAAGGAACTTAAAACAAATTTACAAGAAAAAAACAACCCCATCAAAAAGTGGGCAAAGTATATGAACAGACACTTCTCAAAAGAAGATATTTATGTGGCCAACAAACATATGAAAAAAATCTCATCATCACTGGTCATTAGAGAAATGCAAATCAAAACCACAATGAGATACCATCTCACTCCAGTTAGAATGGTGATCATTAAAAAGTCAGGAAACAGCAGATGCTGGAGAGGATGTGGAGAAATAGGAACGCTTTTACACCATTGGTGGGAGTGTAATTGGCAGACTTTAATTGCCATTCCAGTCTCCATAAGGCAGCTGGTTTATACAGGTTACCTGTTTTTCTGAACTTAACTTTGCTAATTATGATGTTTTCAGAAAATTATTGACCTTTTCTAAATTTTCAGAATTATTGCCATATAATTTTATGTATCTTATTTTATGTCTGTGTTTTTATGTTCTTTTACATTTAATTAAAATTATACTTTGAGTATTTTTCCCTCTTTTTGCCCCAATATAGGTTAGCAAAGGAGTATCTATTGAACAGCTCTTTTCAAAGCCCTGTATTTAAAATGTATGCACACACTCACATATACACACTTGTAGGTATAGATTTCTCTACGTCTCCACATCTGAAGCCTATAGGGAGAACAAGAACTTTGGACCTTTAGAAGTTTGAATATTTCATATTAATGTTTATTTGTTTGTACATATTTGGTGTGCATTCTTAGTTAAAATACTTTGAAATCATGTGGACAACATTTAATTGAATGGGAAAGAATCCATTTCTATATAGTATAATACTGTAATAGTATATAGTATATAATAATGTATAGAAATATACTATAATATATACTACATATATAATATATAGTATATTATATACTATTAATATAATATATAATTATAATAGTTTATAGTTTCTATGTAGTATATATTATATATAGTATTATAACTATGTCGTATAGTATATATAGTATAACTATATGCAGTATAGTATATATAGCATAATTATATAGTATTTTATATATATTATGTAATATATAATAATATATACAAGTATATAGTATTTCTATATAAAATACTGTATATTTATATATTAAATATATGTATTATATAATATATTCATATAAAATACTGTATATTTATATATTAAATATAATATTCAATATTACTATTTATATAATAATATTTTAAATATTTAATATTAATATTAATATATAAATATACAGTATTTTATATAAAATACTATATAGAAGCAGATATCTGACAAATTTTCCTATTTCATAAACTCGCCTTCTTGACTTTTTTCTGTCAAGAACGCTGAAGATGATGAGATAGAGGTATATAAAACCTCTTAAAGCCGGATTAAAACATTGTAGGTAATTTTACTCTACATAATTGCCCCCCAAAATTAGCATGCTTCTACATACTCCATTAAATGCAGAGTTAACACCACATATCCCCATAAAAAGCTATCATCTCACTGGAGGTGTGAATCTTGAGAAGGTGGCTTTCAGGGTCATTGTACCAACATCTTTAAGTGACAGGACTGGCTAGATTCATCACAATATATTACTTCTTGTCTATTTTTAATTTTGCTGCAAAACGAGGATATAGGACAAATCTTCAGAGTTTATTTTGGGGTAAAAATCGTTTATTTGACAGATAAGAAGGGTGTAGAAAGGGTAATTTCATTTTGCGTGAGTAGAAGTAAGGTTTTATTGTTGAGAATTAAATTAACAGCATGTGAAATTGGCTTTTCCTAAGTTCATATTTTTGAACAAAAAAGAAGCAACCCCTAACCAAAGTGGAGCTATAAAGTGCCCACCAAAGAATACAGTTATTTCATTTTGTTTATTTATTAAAAAGAAAAACAATAAAACTTATCTAATCCCATGTGCACATAAGATTTCTTTCTTGGAGTCTGGTTACTCTCTACTTCGGTGATTCTATGAGGTTCTGTCTGTGAATGCAGCTTGATTTGTGGTTTCCACTGGTTATCAGCCTTGCCCCTTCCTTAGTTAAAGCAGGTTGCTCATTCTGTGCTATGGCTTTTTATACAAGTAATTTGTTTATATCTTGTTTGAGAAAGGGGGACATCTCTTTGGCTCTGAGAAAGTCTGTGAGAATATCAGTGGGTGGTTATTGCCATCTAATAATTACCACCAAAAAAAAAACAATCAGAAACTAAGACAATTTAACCAACGAGGAGGACCATGCATTAAAAATATTTAAAAAATTACATTTTGGAAAGTTTATATTTTTGATTTTTAGTTACAGAAATAAAATCAACAACCTTCCCCAGATATATTTTGAAAAGAAATGTTTTTATAATGCCAATTTTTACATACAAAACAGTCATCAATTAATATTGAAGTTAAAATGAGTGTTTATTAAAAATAAAGCAAGAGGTCTCAGCAGTCATTTTTTTGGATATGACACCAAATCTCTGGCAACAAAAGAAAAATTTAGCAGTGGGACTACATCAAACGAAAAAGCTTCTGCACAGCAAACAATCAACGAAATGAAAATTAAATCTACAGAACAGAAGAAAATATCTGCAAACCATATATCTGATAAAAGGTTTTAATATATCTAAATTATATTTAAAAATACAACTAAATAATACAAAAAGTAATAATTTGGTTATAAAATGGGCAAAGGACTTGAATAGACATTTTTTCCAAAGAATACATAAAAAATGGTTAATAGGTATAGGAAAAGGCCCTCAGTGTCAGTAATCTTCAGGGAGGTGCAAATCAAAACCACTATGAAATATTCCTTTACATCTGTTAAGATGACCATTATCAACAAGACAAGAGACAACAAATGTTGACTGCGGTATGGAGAAAAGAGAACACTTGCATGCTGCTGGTGGTAATATAAATTGATAGAGCCATTATGAAAACACTATGGAGATTCCTCAGACGTTAAAAATGGAACTGACATATGATTCGACAATCTTGCTTCTGGATATATATCCAAAGGAAAGAAAGTCCTGATCTCCTTTCCTTTGGGTATATATCTCTTGTATATCTAAAGGATATATTGTAGATACATCTTTGCTCCCATGTTCATTGCCACATTATTTATAATAGTCAAGATATGGAAACAATCTAAGTGTTTGTTTATGGATAAATAGATAAAGAAACAGTGATACATACATACACACACACACACACACACACACACACGAATATTATTCAGCCATAGAAAATAATCTTGCCATTTGCAACAACATGGATAACCATGGACATTATGCTAAATGAAATAAGTCAAACAGAAAAACAAATGGTCTCATTTACATGTGGAATGTAGAAAACTCAAACTCATAGAAGCAGAGAATAAAGTGGTGGTTGCCAGGGCCCAGGAGTGGGTGAAATTGGGGAGATGTTGGTCAAGGGGTGAAAACTTCCAGTTACAAGATGAATAAATTCTAGGGATCTAATCCACAGCTTAGTGACTATAGTTAATGATGGTCTGTTGCTTACTTGAAATTTGCTAAGAGAGATCTCAAGTTTCCTCATCATAGACACACACACACAGCTAATTATGTGTGGTGATAGATGTGTTAAATGATTTGATTATAGTAATCATTTCAAAATGTACAGATATATCAAATCATCACATTGTACACTGTGAATACATAAATGTTTATTTGTCAATTATACTTAAAACTAGGAAAAATTAAATAAAAATAATAAAAAATAAAGCTAAATGTGTGGTCAGCAAGAATGATCAATTAAAGTCCCCCCAAATTTTCTTATCCATAAAAACAAGAAAACTGGCAAGATTATTCAAATCAACTTTTTCAGAACTCTGGAAATTAATCAGAGGCTTCCAACAATTGAAGAAGCAGTAATTCAAGAAAAACGGTTGATTATTTTAAGAACAGTGAGATTCGCCACACTGTCTTCCACAATGGTTGAACTAATTTACACCCCCCACCAACAGTGTAAAAACAACCATCAAGGCACTTGTATACCTATATAACAAAACTGCACGATGTGCACATGTAACCCAGAACTTAAAGTATAATAATAATAAAAAAGAACAGTGAGATTAATAGCATCTTATGATCCCTGTTTCCACACCACCCACCCCCCATTCAGCTGATGGTAGTCTTGAAAATCAGCCTGCAATTATGGTAAAAATCAACAGCCTATCAGCCGCTAGAGATATCAAAATGAGTTCAAAGTTATTTCTGGGTGTATTTGTGAGGTTGTTTCCAAATGAGATTAGCATTTAAATCTTGCATAGACTTAGTAGATTACCCTTCCAGATGTGGTTCTGAGTGGGCATCACCCAATCCTCAGGTCTTTAAACTCGGACTGAATGGCACCACTGGCTTTCCTGAGTTTTCAGCTTGCAGGAAAATCACAGAATGTTTCAGTTTCCATAATCATACGAGCCAATTTTTCATAGTAAATTTCTTCTTACATATTGGCTCTGTTTTCCAGAGAACACTGACTAACACAGTACTGATTTGTTTTTTTCTGCCTTTTTGATGATCTACATTTTCTGCAATAAATAATATATTCCGTTTTATCCAGAGAAGTCATATATTACTTTTCAATTAAAATTTTAAACAAAATTTACATGAACAAGTAAAATAAGAATATTAAGGATAGGTTCAAGAAAGTTTTACATTTTGTTTTCAAAGTTTTGACAGGATTTTAAGTGATATAGATGTAAACTTCTAGAGTGATATTAAGGAATTTTTAAACCTATTTCCAGCTCCTTAATCATACTCTTAAATCTGATGCTTAAATACTTATTTGTAGCATTTTATGAGTAGACATGCACATATGAAAGAAGCATTATTAGGGATAAATAATGTTTGTTGGATTAGTTTAACAAAATGAACACAAGATGTAGAATTCATATGGATGGATATAGACTTAGAAATAAAAAATGTTATACATTGGTTTTTAATTGTGTTACATCTCCTCAGGTAGTATCTATGCTGCTTTAATGTTACTATTATAATATTACTATTGGTAATGTCTGGACAAATGTTTAAACCTTTAATACACATTTCAATGGTGATTATTCTCAATATTGTATCATTCAAGATGACTTCAGAAATTATTAAGGTGCATTGTCTTTCTCAGAAAAAATAGTGAACAGTTGAAGGTTGGTAGCCATTATTATTATTTTTTTAAAAAAGAAGGAACTATCAGAACTATTAGCTTATGATGCAGTGATTGCCTCTGAGTGACAGAGACAGAGTGAAATGCTACTACGTAGGGTCCTTGCTATCTAACTTGACTTTAGATTGGCAGTCAACTGAAGTACTTTCCTTAACATCTTTTTCCAGAAGTAGAAACTCTTCCAGATGAGGCACTGAAGGTAACATGATGTTTATTTTTTCCTAATCCAAAATTCTGGTATATTAATAAGCGATTTTGTGTTACTATTTGTTTTTTACCATTATTTGAATGCTGTTACATATATGAGATTTATACAACAATTTTTAAAGCTAGCAATGGAAACCAATAAGTTCAGATGCTCCCATCCATTCATAGTCAAAATGTGATTGAAGACATATAGCAAGTTCGGAAGTGGGAGCAGCAAATGTTTCAATTACCACTGAGGAAACATCCTATTTACCCAGGGTAAATCACAAGTGAGTGAGTGAGTGGTGAGATGGGGCTGTAACAGTATGGACCATTTTACCTTCATTATATGTCTGTCTGTCTACCAATTTGAAAAACCAATGTTCCCTTTTAAAGTAAAAATTGCTTTCTTTCATAGAGAGTTATGAATTCCCTGAGGGATTACTTTTGCCTTGATTGCTGAAGTTGGGAGGAGCATCCTTAAAAGCAGAGAGAGAGAGAAAGACAGAGACAGAGAGGAACAGGCACACTGAAGTTCTTTGGTGGCACTTTCCAATCTATTTACAGTTGCTTTTCCCCGTAAATGGTCTAGCAGAATCTTGATTTTTATTGTCATTAATACTTATTTCATTTTCCCCCCTGATTCTTGTAAACTGCATACAAAATAAAAAGCGAGCAAACAAATAGCTTTTGGTGGATGGCCTGTTCTTCGGTCAAAATGATTCACACTGGAAATTCCAGATGAGTCCATGGTTCTAATGAGTAATTAACACACATGTATAGCTCCAACTTCTTTATTTTCTGAGTTGTGTCGTATTCTCACTACAGCTGACTCACGTGGGGTACTCTTCAAAGGTATGGCTTTTTCTTCTTGATTGGATTTCAGACATGGAATAGATTTCTAAGATGGAGAAGATGAATTCTCAGGGAGCCAGAACACCTTTGAGCATCACCTGTGTTGTAACTAGAGAAAAGAGAAAGCATACTTCAAATACTGGTATACATATTTGCAATTGTTTATATCTTTAACTTGAGTGCCCTACATTTTTAATGTGGCAATTGACGAAATACACAGAAAGTCTACAGTTAGACTATTAAATTATCCAGGATGAAGGTGCTATTAAAAATCATGAATCAGATCATTAAATTCCATCTTGGTTACTTTTCATGAGGTCTCCTTGAGACACCATAAGAATCTTGTATAAGCAATTAAAATATAGTTAATATAAGCATGAAATAGCTGAGGAAATATTAAAATATATTATATATTATATTAACATTTGATATTAAAATAGTAAAATATGGCATACTCTACAAAGTAGACTTTATAAACACAGTACATTGTACGCTTACGCTACACTAATTTTAAATATTTATGTTTCCTCAATAGGCAATTAAGCTTGGCTTATTACATTTTTTTTACTTTAAAAACTTTTAAAAGTTTTTGACTCTTTTATAGTAACGCTTAGCTTAAAATATAAATACCTTGTGAAGTTGTTCAAAAATATTTTCTTTCTTTGAATAATTATTCAAAAAGCTTCTATTTTTTTTCAAAATTTTTGGACTATTTAGTTAAAAACTAGCATGCAAACGAACATTTGGCCATGGCCTATACAGGGTCATGATCATCAGTATGACTGTCTTCCACCTCCATATCTTGTCCCACTTGGAAGGTCTTCAGGGGCAATTAGCATGCATGGAGCTGTCATCTCCTATGACAGCAATTCTTTCTTCTGGAATACCTCCTAAAGGACCTGTCTAAGGCTGTTTTACAGTTAACTTTTTAAATATATATATATATACACACACACACACACACACACACACATAGAAGGATTATACTTTAATGATTAAAAATATAGTATAGTAAAAACATAAACCAATGACATAGTCACTTATAGTCTTTATCGGGTATTCTGTATTTTACATGATTGTATGTCCCAGGCTTTTATACAACTGGCAACGTGATAGATGTGTTAACATCAGCATCACCACAAACACATGAGTAACACATTGTGTTACCATATTATGACAGCTACCTTGTCACTAGGTGATAGGAATTCTTCAGGTCCATTATAATTTTACGGGACCACCTTTGTATATGCAGTCTGACATTGACTGAAAAGTTGTTATGAGGCACATGACTGTCTACATAAAACGATATTCAGCCTTAGATCATGCAACAACATGGGTGAAACCTGAGGACATTGTGCTAAGTGAAATAAACCAGTGACAAAAGGGCAAACACTATGATTCCATGTATAGGACATAACTTGAAGTAGTCCAGTTCATAGAGACAGTGAGTAGAATGCCAGTTTCACATGGCTAGGAGGAGGAGGCAATAAGGAGTTGTCTAATTATTGTGGAGTTTGAGTTTGGGAAGTTTAAAAAGTTGTGGAGATAGAGGGTGGTGATGGTTATGTAACAATATAAATGTACTTAAGGCCACTGAATGGTAAACTTAAAGATGTCTAAATGGTAAATTTTGTGGTAAGTGTATTTTACTAACATTAAAAAATCGAACAAAAAGTAAAAGAAAGGGAGTTGCATTGAATTATAAACACTTTGTTTTTTTTTTTTTTGAGACGGAGTCTCGTTCTGTCGCCCAGGCTGGAGTGCAGTGGCCGGATCTCAGCTCACTGCAAGCTCCGCCTCCCAGGTTCACGCCATTCTCCTGCCTCAGCCTCCCGAGTAGCTGGGACTACAGGCATCCGCCACCACGCCCAGCTAGTTTTTTGTATTTTTTTTTAGTAGAGACAGGGTTGAATTATAAACACTTTGAAGAACTGTATTGCAGGAGGCTTGGTGAATAAAAAGAGAGATCAAAAGTCAGAGTGTACTTTGACTACAAGTAGTGCAAATTCTTTACTACAGCATAGTGGTTATTAGCCCATGGAGGAGGCGTGGGTGATCCTACTTCAGACATACCAGCACGCCCTCATTTTGCAAAACAGCAATAGGGGAAGAGGTGGTCAGATCTGCAGTTGTCAACCAACCCCTAGGAGATAAATCGTAAAATTGGGAAGAGCAGGGGAATTATCACTGTTTATTTTCATTCAGATATTGAACAAGAACAGGTAAAAGAAACTATTTTAAAACCTTCTGTGTTTCAAGGGGTTTCATGGTTACATTACATAATTCCAGTATTTCTGATATGCATTGAAGCTTATCTAGTATTTTCAGGAATGAAACAAATGATATTTCATAAATAAAAATTAACCACGAATTTCTACCCTAATATACAAGCTAAAAATCCACCATTAGGATTTAATGTGTGTGTGAGTGTGTGCATGCACATGCGTGTAGAATTATCTTCTAAAATGACAAACTATAATCTCTGATTATGGACAATGGCAAGTGATAAACACTAAATTTCTGAGAGTGAAAAAGAATTACTTAAATGTTTTCAAGAATTCTAGGGTATTATATTTAAGAGTTACTTAAATGTTTTCAAGAAGTCTAGGAAATACTAGCATTTCTTTTCTTATGCTTTTAGATTGATGGTCCTCAAAACTAAACAGGTCATATGTAAAGAGACACAGTTCTGAAAATCAGACAGGTTCACTGGTATAATCCACAGTCCTAGGCAGAGACCAAAGGAGAAGTGTGGATTGTGAAGAGTAGGCCAACCAGAGAGAACTCAAAGGGGGACAGGACAAAGGAGAATTTCTGAGCAGGTCTGAGATTTACCATTTATTTTCCAACCTTCCACAATATACTTACTTCCTTTATGCTTTATTTTCCTCATATCTAAAATGAAGGTTTTAATGGTATTTAACTCATAGAGTTCAGAGGAGAATTAACTAGGATAATACTAAAGTCAGTAATGCATGCTGTGTGCAAATAATTATAACAGTAATAGTATTGATAATAATTGTTAATTATATTTTCATATTACCTTTGTTTCAGGAACAATGCTAACTGTTTCATAAATATCACTTTAGTTGATATTCTCAATAATCCTGTGAGGTCTATATTATTTTTACTCATTTCTTTCCACACTGTAAATGGAATGTAAGACACAGAGAAGATGAATAACTGAAGGCCACTACGTGGCAGAGTGAAGATTCAAAAAAAAGTGCTCTGGCTTCAGAGCTCATGCCCTTAACACACAGTAAATGTTCAATAAATGAGAGTCAATGGTACTTTGTGCATTATCATATCAGCAAGGCATTAATTTAAAGGAGAAATAGCATACAAAACATTTCCATGTGCTAAATATCGATTGATTTCTTTTACTTCTTTAATTTGTATTTTTTTAAAATGCTCATTTTATTTGTATTAGTCTTCTCATAAGAAGAACATATAAGTAGTATAAGAGAGTCAGCGTTCTTATACTACTACTAAAATCAGATCTATTTTCACACAAAAACAGGAGTTGATGACTTACTTGATATCATATTTTCTCTTAAATATCTACCATACATATTCTATAAATTTGGATATTAAGAATGGAAAGAATTGAGGAACTGGAAGAAGAAACAATGTAGAGGAAAAGTTATAAGCACAAAAGAATGAGTATTCAGGGGGAATAAGAAAGTTTTACTTGCTTCAGAGTCATCTACATCATTGAAAATAGGTAGGCTTATTTCACTTACCCAGTCTAAAAACCAGACAGATCCCTAGCCTGAAGACACCATAGATGGCAAGTTATTTCTAGGGTGGAGAAAGAAGGGCTGTAGCACAGTTTCCAGGTTGGAAAACATCCTTAATATTTCATATGGTTGGAACTTTGGTTCTCCAGCCCAAAATTCTGTCCCTGCTGTGAGACTGAGGCACAGTTCAAGGAAGACCTTCAGATTTTACTTGACATCCCAACAACAGGTGGGATAGTCTCAGAAATAAAAATCTTAATGCTGGAAGAGATCTTCATGGTTCACTGTATTTCAAAACACTTACAGTGTGAGACCTAGATCATTTAAAGAACCTGTCCGAATTTACAGAGTCCATGAACAGGATTGATAGTTGTCCCCATGTGCTCATCCTTCTCTATACATATCCATGTTTATTGGATGTTCTTTTGTTTCCACTTTTACCACTTAACTGGGCAGCAGACATTTATCATGGAAAGGAGCCTCCTGCTTAATTTTCTGTTTTAGACTTATTAAACTATAATAAACTGAGCTTGCTGCATTTTTGTTTCCCAAAGACAGTTACATTTTTAAGTATGAAAACTAAATCTACATTATGGTTGTCCCCCTGTTCCTTTTCCTGAAATCAAAGCGTTGGCAACTAGAAAGCTGAATGTTTTACTGTCAACGGGCAGCCTTTGGTTGTCAGGTGCCTTTATTTTATCCTCATTTAACGATGTCTCAAATACGGCCACCTCACAAACTGCAGCAGTGTCTTCTGGTATCTTCTGTTATGCAAATGCATCCCCACTAATAATACTTTAGGGTCTTCTCTTTATTTTTATTAATTGATTGATTGATTGGTTTTTCTCTCTGTGCAGAAGTTTCATGCAAAGGTGATTGAATCACATTCCATCTGTTTTATCTAGCAAATGTTTCTATCAACTTGCAAATGATTATGTTAAAGAAGTAGAATCTATTCATCTGTGAAAGCACAAGATAGTTTTAAGACTCTCAGTCATGCAGAGGATAACAAAGGGAAAATAAAGATACTCTGCAAAGTCTTAGCAAAGCCTATCTATAGGTAAAACTGAAATGACTACAAAGAGTTATTATGAAACAGAAAAATCACATCATCTTCCTCTGGAAAACATTGCTCTCATTGTCAACTTGCTTTACATTTTAATGTGTAAATTTGTTCTTGGGATTTCACCTGAAAGACTCAACCATTTGGCATTCTGTGTAAGACGTAAATGTTATTAGAAACATGCAACAACATTTATTAAAATATATAAGGGAACAAAGGCTAAGATTACTTTTCCACGTTTTTATTTCAGGGCTACCACTAGGGCATTTAAATATGGGTTAAGCCAGATTCAGAAAGCTTTCACTAGACAGTTAACACAAATGACAAAGAGCTTAATCAGCACATAACCTTTAAATATATTCAATAGAGGAATTGAACTGTTCATTGCATTATAATTTATAGGGTTTTTGTTTTTGATTACATAAGGGAAATGCATTTTTTAGCCTTAAAAGCATTCTTTTGTGATGTCAAAAAGACATTACATTATTGTTTAGAAAACGGTGTTTCAATTTGTTGGGAAAGTCTAAAATCACTGGAGTGGAAAAGATAAGTAGATTCTGCAAAGTCTTGCCATTTGTGGCTTTTTTTTTTTTCTTCTCAACTTCTTTTCTTTGGTTAGATAATGAACACAGCTTTGCTCAATGGCATCTTCTAATTCTGTCTAAGTGTTTAAATTTTATATTTAGTATATTTGTCGAAAGGCAGTTTAAACAGGATTAGAATAAGTAATTACTATTCCAAACAAGCATAAGGAAAGAAAATGGTGGTGAAAATAAAGTTTATGAATTTTTATTTTTTAATTCTTTTTTTTTTTTTTTTTTTTTTACATTTGGTAGTAGTATAAAAGTAATTCAATCTCCACTTAGATAATACCTGAGGTGACTATGTGGATCAGCTGTTCCATCAAAGAAAATTACAGAAAATTAAAGTGCTAAAGAGGCAAAGCTGCTCTTCTTATTTTGAAGTTTTTCAACATACTAAAGAAGGATGATTTTCAGAAGAGAAGACCCTTTGTTACCATCTGTTTTATCCTCTTCCTCAAACGACAGCCCACTTCTCTCCTAAGCAAGTCCCTGTGGCTCATCTCCTCTGTTTATCCCCATCTTTATTGCCCCATACACATTCAGCATACTCCTAACACAGACAATACAAAATTGCCGCTTATTCTGAAAATGCTGTGAACTCTTATCAGTCAAAAGGAAAAGGACACACTCCTTTCACTGGGAGTTTGTTGTAGTTATTGTGTCTGTAGGTCAGCCGAGGAGGGAAAAGCTGGTTTTGAGATAGTATCCGTCATTGTTCAGAGGAGAACTCAAATGGAGATAGAGATGTCAGTCTGAGAAAGAAGAGACACCCACGTCATACAGATACCCTCCCTCCCTCTCTCCTCTAAAGAAAAGGATTTGCATACACAAGTTTCCTTCTGAGCTTTGTCCAAGGCAGCTTTTGACAGATGCTATCTGAAAAAGTGTCTGGAGAGAGAAAACTAGTACATTAATCAGTATTTCAGATGCAGGTTGGGGCAAAGCAGAACTTTCCATTTCTGATGGGAAGATGCCCCTGGGGGTGTCTGTCCCTTTCCAGGTCACTAGAACAGCTCTAGAAAGTAATTTGCTCTGTAAGCTCTGGTAAACTATGTCTATTTCCTATGGTTCCACTTACTCATTCAAAATTAGTTTAATTATAAATATTCGCCATATTATATGACTCTTTTGAGAAACAGAAAAATATAAGATATGTGAAAGTGTTTTGACATATTATGAATACACAAATATAAGCAATTATTGTCCTTAGGAAATTAATAGAACTAGGCACCAAAGTACTATCCTAAGCAGCCCCGCACTTCCAATTGTTTTTAAAACAAGATACTTATAAATAGCGTATTTTTCATATATAAAATACTTTTGATAATCTCTCTCAATTCACATTTGGTCAACCTGATGTGTGTAAAAAGAGAGGTAGATGTTCTCTCATTTTTTATTTAAACTATGCAAAACTCTCTGTCTTGCCTTTTTTTAATGTTACATACTGTGTATGCATTTACTTTTAGTATAGTAATTACTAGATAATTACTAGTGTAATTTTATTCATAATAAAATAATTACTAGTGTTTAGACTAGACTAGTATATTATATATACTGGTATGAAAAACTGATTTTTTAAATGTTTTAACTGAAACAAATGTCTTTCTTTTAATTTTTCAAATATCTAATGTAAAACTTCAAAAAGCAAGACATGTAAATAAAACGGTAATCTCATTACCAAAAATAGATTTTATGTATTAAAACATGGCATTTTTCTTTAAAGATTCAACCACTGAAGAGACAATATTACTTAGATGGGGATAACAACTACAAGAGTTTTAAATCAGTTCATGTTTTTTATCCCATCTCTTAAATAATTTCCAGACATATCTACCTAAAATCAACGATTTATTTGCGATTCTCTGCTCTTTTACCTCTGTTGGACGCCAGCATGAATCTTTTGGAATATACATGGACCCATTTAATGGATCCATATGTGAAGCATATTCAGTTCTCTCTCAGTCCCTCTGCTCATCATTTCCCCTAACGCAGAGAAAGCAAAACATGACATTTGGCCTTTCTGACATGGCTATCATGGTACCTCATCATTTTAATGAAACAAAATAACAAACATTCACTGGCGCTTTCTCTGTGCAAAAAACTATGCCAGTTGGGCACGGTGGCTCACGCCTATTATTCCAGCATTTTGGGAGGCGGAGGCAGGCGGATCACGTGAGGTCAGGAGTTCAAGACCATCCTAGTCAACATGGTAAAACCCTGTCCCTACTAAAAATACAAAAATTAGCTGGGCATGGTGATGTGAGCCTATAATCCCAGCTACTAGGGAGTCTGAGGCAGGAGAATCACTTGAGCCCAGGAGGTGGAGTTGCAGTGAGCTGAGACCACACCATTGCACTCCAGCCTGGGCAACAAGAGTGAGACTCTGTCTCAAAAAAAAACAAAACTATGGCACTATGCCAAATAATTTACATATAATGGAACTTTTAATTTTACAAAAAAAAGTATCAAAATATAAATGCTTATTTATTATAAACCTTTTTACTTTTCCTATTCTATTACTAAATGAGCACTAGACCTTAAGATGCATTTGTAAATAATCTGAGATATGAACTGAGAAATCATATTCACTAGGTAAATCAAAAAACACTCTTGCCTGTAAGAAGAGCCATTTGTTGGGTGGAGAAGTAGTTATCTGTTATTGGGCAAGATTCATCAATTTTTTCAAAGAACCGGTTAACTTAGGGAACTGTCAATCAATGCATTTGTCAATCTTATGAACCTAGCCATAATTTAAGGTACTAGAAATTACATCGATTCCTTGTTATCTGCACACTTTGCATTGATTAATTTGTACTTAAAAAAAAGGAGGGCGATATTGCCATGGAGATGTATGTAAAACCTCCAGATGAATCATATAATTAGGGCATTAAATGTCATGTTACTTAATAAAACAGTATTTTTGTATAGGTTACAGAGTACATATGTATCTTTATATGCCTGAATACACACACTATATGAATACATGTGTGTTTTTACATATATATGTGTATATACATATGTAAATATATAAATACATGTGTGTGAATAAAGGTCATCCTCATTTTCCAAACATGATGGCAGCTAGACATTTTTAAAATTACAGTTACGTCCCTTAAAAACTTCCCCTATTTTTCCCCTATATATATACACACACATATATATGTATATATACAGACATATACATATATATACACACATATATGTGTGTGTGTGTGTGTATATATATATCTCCTATTACTTGTTTGGATGCCTTGGGGCACATTTTGCTAAATGATTAGATTCTGTGCACATTAATATTTAAAACATAAATATAAGGAGTTCTCCTCAAAATATAACATAGAATTTGTTAAGCAAATAAGTTAAACAAATGAATACCTATAATCGATTCATTCATATCAAAATGGGAATTTCTATAAATTCATATTCTTCCTGTGAGCAAAAATAGGGGAAGTTTTTATGGGACATAACTGTAATTTTAAAAATATCTAGCTGCCATCATGTTTGGAAAATGAGGATGACCTTTATTCAGGGTGGTGAATGTTTCTCAAAGCATGCAGCCCAGGTGACTCAGTCATGCTGTTGAAATCTGATGGAAAGAGTCCCCAGAGGCAAGGTCATTATCTAATAAAAGGTACTTCCTACCTGGGCTGCCCTCTTTGTGAGCAGAAGTGGAGGGGAAAGTGAAACATAGTCCTTATGAGAAGCTCAGCTCTCAGATAAACTTTTCTTTGTAAGAAGTGACTTTTCCAAGCTATTTCAAACCACTGGCATGTGGTGCATTTTGAAGATGGATAGTCAGCTGTGCCCCCACAGCTGTGAGAGTCTGGCACACTAGCTCTCCAACCAGCTAGCAGGAAGACAGATACTGTCATTTGGGGGGGAATGCATCACCCACAGATGTTTAGAAGAGGAGGAATGTCTATGTCCTTTGGCAAGCTCATGAACACCAACCTCTTGCATACGGGCACAGAAAGAACTGAATTCAATGCCCAGCCTGTTGTCATATTACCCAGCATACTTTTACCACCATGTCTTCATTCATTCTTAGTTGGAAAATAAATTGCTTGAGATGAAATTATTTGGCCCTGGGGCAGATGCTGCAACATGCCTTCTTGTAAAGGAAACCCAACACACCTGGATTTTTTAATATCAGAGTTGCTTAAGAGCAAATTTCTTCTACAGTAAATGAAGACCCAATTTTTCTTTCTAAAAGTATTCCAAATCTAGAGGTAACGCTGACTTATGAGTAAGTTTTTATTACCTCTGCATCCTACAAAACCTGTTTGACACACACCATATGCTTGACCTCTGTCATTCTGCCTGCCAAAGACAACCATGTCACCTAGAAGAAATGACCTTGTGAATGAAGAGATGCAGTTCTAAAGAGATATTGTTGGAAATTCTTGATTCAGTGAAAACAACCCAGAGAGCATATTTCCATAGTCCACTTTAGTCCGTTTAAAGATCATGGATGATAGCGACACTATAATAAAACGTCCAATTGCTAGTTTGTTTGTTTGTTTGTTTTTCCTACTGACTGCAGATTTCACTATCTCGTTACATGCCTCAGCCGACCAATGCCTTAGTGGCCATGGACCATTTTCCATTTTGACTAGCAGAAGTATGACTTCTGGAAACATGCCTCCCCAATCTGTTGCATGTCAGGGTTCTCTGTTCCTGCAGATTACTTACTCTTACATTTCAGCATAACCCAAACACAACCACTCTATCTCCAACATTACATGTTCTTATTAGTTTATTGTCTGTAGCTACTGAGCTATGTTTTGAGGCCCAATAGAAATTTCCAGAAGAGAAAATCTGATTGGCTAAGCCTATGTAATGGAGTTGCTTTTCCTACATCAGGTGTCCTCCTTCACTCCAATAAGAGTGGTCAAGAAAGGGTAGAGTCATATTTACGATACAGCTATAGGAGCCTATTTCATGAGTTGAAATGGGTAATTTACAAAGAAAAAAATGGGAGGATTGGGTAAGATGGCATTGTCAGCTACTCCCTTCTCAAGCTAGATCAGTAAGCAGAAGATAAGCAGAAAATAATATTGCAAATGCTTATTTCTCTAGATTAATGACAAAAGTGTCAGTATTATTCATATATCCAGTATATTCATACTTCATTTCATTAATTTGAAAATCTAGACACTTCTTCCCATAGGGTTTAATTATTCAGAGTTTTCACACTTGTCAAAGTTCAGATAAATGGTATTATATCCTTGTATCCCCACACTTTGTACAATGCCTGACATATAATGAATGTTTAATGAATATTTGAATCAAGGAATTAATAAAGTTTTTGAATGAATTTTGCACACATTCTTGAATGTGTTTATACAGGCGTTGAGCCATAATATTCTAGCAAACTGGAAGAAATTCTCTTCCAAAGAGTACATTGGAGACAATTTTTCATTGCTGTTATTTCGTCAAGCAATAATCATGCATTTTTTACTTTGTCTCCTCTTAATCACAATTTACTTTTATTTCATAAGAAGGTATGTGTTATTTTTACTTTGTGAATTTGGGATGGTAAAAGAAGCATCATCCACACATCTGGATAAATAGAATTACGGATTTTTACCTTAAATTTTCATTCACATGTTGAATAGGTGGAGATGTAATTTTATTTGACTTCTGTTATTTTTACTACTATAATCGTTTCTAAGGTTCAAGCTTGACTTGTTGCCTTCTAATGATAACTGGTGGTCTGGGCTGCAGTGGGGGTATTTAATTGAAATTTCAAACGTGTTTGAATGTGCTTTTTCTGTAAAGGATTATGACTTGGCTCTGTGGTGTCTGCTATGTATTATACTATCCAACGTTAAGAATACATTGTTTCCTGTGATATATCAAAATATACTCTAATGCTTTAAGGTGTTCAAATTTGCCAAAATATTGCAACAAAATTAATGAAGTGAAAACGTCTTACCATGAATGGAGCCATTTTTCTAAAACTGAGGCAGGTATTGAGTAAAAAACTCTCATCCAAGGATAAAATGATGGCCAAAGGAGTTTGTTTTATCAGCATTGGCTCTTCTTAAATAATTTTAAAGAATGTCAATGAAAAGAATTTTTCTGATTTGAGAAATAAGCAGTGCATTAAACCAGCCTGAGAGTAAATGCCACTCCCATGATGTCACTTCATGTACAATTCATGTACTTTGTTACTACCTAGAAGATAAATTCCAAACTATTCAGATTGATGTGACCTTCCTCAATCTGGTCCTATTCTATCATTCCAACTCTGTAAAGAATCTTTTACTTAGAGAAGCCAGTCTTTTCACTTCCCACATATGAATCTCATTCTAAATTTAGGACCTTGATCATCACTCCTCATCTTTCTTTTCTTCTCTTGCTCACAATTTAGAACCTAACTAAATTGCTTCATTTCAAGGTTTGCTCTTCCTATCTCTGTCTCTGTTTATGTCTCTGTCTCTGTCTGTTTCTCTTTATACTTTTTTTTCTTCCTCTTTTTTTATTATACTCAAGTTCTGGAATACATGTGTAGAACGTGCAGGTTTGTTACATAGGTATACACGTGTCATGGTGGTTTGCTGCACCCATCATCTACATTAGATATTCCTCTTACTGCTATCCCTCCCCTAGCCCCCCACCCCCTGACAGGTCACAGTGTGTGATGTTCCCCTCCCTCTGCTCATATGTTCTCATTGTTCAACTCCCACTTATGAGTGAGAATATGCACTGTTTGGTTTTCTCTTCCTGTGTTAGTTTGCTGAGAATGATGGTTTCTAGCTTCATCCATGTCCCTGCAAAGGACATGAACTCATCCTTTGTTATAGCTGCATGGTATTCCATGGTGTATATGTACCACATTTTCTTTATCCAGTCTTTCATTGATGGGCATTTGGGTTGGCTCCAAGTCTTTGCTATTGTGAACAGTATCACAATAAACATACGTGTGCATGTGTCTTTGTAGTAGAATGATTTATAATCCTTTGGATATATACCCAGTAATGGGATTGCTGGGTCAGATGGTATTTCTGGTTCTAGATCCTTGAGGAATTGCCACACTGTCTTTGGTTGAACTTATTTACACTCCCAACAACTGTGTAAAAGCGTTCCTGTTTCTCCACATCCTCTCCAGCATCTGTTGTTTCCTGACTTTTTAATGATCGCCATTCTAACTAGCATGAGATAGTATCTCATTGTGGTTTTGATTTACATTTCTCTAATGACCAGTGATGATGAGTTTTTTTTTTTTCATATGTTTGTTGGCTGCATAAATGTCTTCTTTAGAGAAGTGTCTGCTCATATCCTTCAGCTACTTTTTGATAGGTTTTTTTCTTTTTTTTTTTTTTTTAATTTGTTTAAGTTCCTTGGAGATTCTGATTATTAGCCCTTTGTCAAACAGATAGATTGCAAAAATTTTCTCCCATTCTCTAGATTGCCTGTTCACTATGATGATAGTTTCTTTTGCTGTGCAGAAGCTCTTCAGTTTAATTAGATTCCATTTGTCAATTTTGGCTTTTGTTGCCATTGCTTTTGGTGTTTTAGTCATGAAGTCTTTGCCCATGCCTATGTCCTGAGTGGTTTTGCCTAGGTTTTCTTCTAGGGTTTTTATGGTTTTAGGTCTTATGTTTAAGTCTTTAATCCACCTTGAGTTTATTTTTAAATAAGGCATAAGGAAGGGGTCCAGTTTCAGTTTTCTGAGAAAACTATGGCTAGTTTTCTCAACACAATTTATTAAATAGAGAATCCTTTCCACATTGCTTCTGAAGGACCTCTTCAAGGAGAACTACAAACCACTGCTCAGAGAAATAAGAGAGGACACATGTAAGTGGAAAAACATTCTGTGATCATGGATAGGAAGATTCAATATCTTTATATGTTTTGAAAAAGTAACTGGGTACAATTATTTCACAGAAACAGTGAAGGAATGACTTGTCCGGGTACCGGTGAAACTTTTGTTATGACTGTTATCAAAGTCTTTGTAGATAAAAACATGAACTTGAACAATGGTGTACTAGAAAAATTAACTTTTTGGAACTGACGTAATAATGAAAGGCAAGTTTCCCTTTCCCACATCTCCCACCAGCATCAAAAGCTATTTCTTATTTATTATCTACATAGATAAAGACTTTGAATGATATGTGATCTAAACCAAAATAAATTTTAAAACAAGTGACCATTTCCCTTAAACTCATACCTTGTGTTTATAAAATATTTGGCAAATGTAAACTTCAGTTGTTAATACAGAGAGAAATTATTTAAGGGTGATCAATAAAATTCTTTTAGAATAATTTTTTTTCATGCTTGAAGTGTTTCCTAGAAAGACTTTAGCTCAATTGTTTCATTTCTGTGTCTTGTTGAGTTCCTTATTGTTCATTTTCTGGGAATTACCTCCCTTCTTCCATTCGCATAGACCAAATTCATCTGTCTTTCAAAGTCATATTTGCTTCACAGATAGTCTATGAACATTTTCATGAATATTGAAATTGCCTCCTGATTTCGGTAGTAATTATGGGCTGTACAAAGGCTCATTTGGAATTATCATTGCAGAATTTTAAAAGTGGAGGAGATGTTAAGATTTTCTAGTCCCATTTGTAATTCTACAGTGAAAAAATTGAGAGCCCTCCCAAGTCCCTATTGTTCTATGCTGCTTTGCATAGGCCAATTATTTTAATGTGATACCTCAGCTTTACTTTTAAAAATGATTCCCTATTTACTACATTGGTTTCTAAAATACTTCTCTATGAATATTTTTGCTGATCTCTTGTGTATAGAACATATATAAATCATTCATATCTATGTGCATATATTGATATATATTACATATGTACATATGTATATTAACCATTACAAGGATTTTCCCATCAAGTTAGCATTAGGGTTCCCATGGGGTTATATAGCAGTGAAAAGCCCATGTCTCAAGGAACTCCTTAGTCCCAGGCAAACTGAAATATGTAGTCACCCTGTATCAGGTTATTTTGTCTTCTTTGTAAACATAATTTTAATGTTTTTAGGGTATTGTACAACCTTTTACATAAGATTCCTAATGCTAAACATTAAGATTGTTTTCAGCTCTCCAACATTCCCTGATTTCTACATTTCCCTAGATTTTACACCTCTAAATTGGATGACATGGTAGATTTAGGGCAAAAATCCATCTCCTAGATCTGAACTAAATACAGTAGCCATAAGACACATGTAGCCATTGAGCACTCAAATTATCACTAAATTGATATGTACTATAAAAATACAGCTCAGTTTTAAATACTTGGTATTATATAAAGGTTATAAAATATCTTAATATTTCTATACTGATACATGTTAAAATGGTAATAGTTTGGATATACTAGGTTAAATAAATTGTGTTATTAAAATTAATTAACTGTACCAGGCAAAATTATAGGCATGAAGTACTGGCTAGTGGTTGCCAGAGGTTAGGAATGTGAGACAGGAGAGGTAGTGGGAGGTGGTTGTGGTTACAATAGGATAGCAGGAAGGATGCTTCTGGTGAAGGAACTGTTGTGTATTGACTGCAGTGGTGGACTCATGAACCAATGTGATAAAACTGCATAAAACTAATTCACACACACACACTCACTCACACATAAATGAGTACAAGTAAAACTGGGGAAATGAGAATAAAATTCATGGATTGTATCAATATTAATATCCTGGTTGTGATATTGTACTAAGATATCTGTGGGGGAAACTGGATATAGGGTACAGGGATCTTAATATATTATTTCTTACAACTGCATATGAATTTGCTATTATCTCTAAGTCAAATATTAACTAAAATTTGTACCTGTTTATTTTTTCATTTTTGATGTTACTACTAGAAAATTTAAAATTTCATATGGGCCATGTGTTATATTTCTATGAGATAGTGCCACCTTAGAAAAACTAGATTTTTTACATCCAGAAATAGCCCACATATTTTGTAGAAATAAGACACTCATGTTTTTATTCTTTACCACTCAACCCACTTTATGAAGAGACATATAATAATTTTCTTCCTTATCAGTGGATCACTATACAATGTGAAGGGGAATTTCATAAATATTATGTTCAGAGGGTATGTGACACTGTTTGTCCCTAGGTGTTATGTCAATAACTCAAGAAATATTTTTTCGCTTGCATTTCTCCTAAAACTTCTAGAGAAGAGGAACCCTGAAATCATCCCAGTAGCTTTACCCCTAAACTCCTACATAGTCCCCTGATACCCTTTCAATTTCAGAGGCTCACTCCTGCTGAAAAGTCTCATCCTGGCCCCACCCTGGAATCCAGGAGGTTTTGCGGGTTCTCTGAGTCAATGTGAAACTCCAGAGATACTGCATTAAACTTTCAACGGGAAAAACAATGAAACAATACTCTCAGAAAGCTCAAGCCCTGCTTGTAAGACAACTAGGGCTCCATGCCGATTTCTCCAACTTGATGATATTCCTACCTAGGAGCTTCCTCTTCATTTTATTCTGAGGGCCCCATCACCATGAGAGGCTGGTTTCTTTGGTATGCAGTTCAATAGGCTTCCTCATTAGATGCCCATATGTCTTACTATTATCTCACAATATAATTATTTTCTAGTTTTTCTTCTAGTAAGGATTTAGGTTCTCTGAATGCTTCTTACCATATTTCCATTGAAACTGAACACACCTACTTCTGTAGGTAAACTATTTTATCTCTGCTATCAAAAGAAGTTCTGGGACCTCCTTTATATATTTTGATTTAAATTGACTAGCCCAGCTCTGTGACTACTTCTCAAGCATTACTCAGGGTTTTACATAGTCCTAAATGTTTGTAAAAGTTACTTCTTCTCAGACTTGGCATATTCCCTGAGACACAGCTACCAGTCAGCAAATTTATATTATTTTTAACAATGCCACAGTAACATTCTAAATGCAAACATCCTGACTCATGTTATTTGATTAAGAGACAACAGAAATTATTTATTGATTCATTTTCAAGAATATTTTAGCCTCTTCTCTTTGTAACCATCATATGGCAAAATCAAATAATACAAAATAATATAAAACACCTCAAAACAAACAACAACAACAAAAGGAAAAAAAAAAAAAAAAACCTTGGCAAGGGAAAGAAAATAGGTTATATTTGCATCATTTAACGAGAGTCAAGGCTTAGTGAGATCCAATTAGTATCAACTCTATAATAAGATGGAAATGATGTAAAGTTTATATTACATCTGCCAATGTGTATACAAAATTTCAAGGTATATACAAGTTGTCAAGGCTGTCTTAACTTGGCAGCCTTCTGTTTTTTAAGTTCTACAGGTACCAAATAACTGATTAATTCTAGATATTCAACCATCTGGTTGGTAATGACACCCTTGATTAAACAGAGAGATTGTTTTTCCCCATGAGCCATTAGAGGCACACACCTGGCCATCCTTGAGTAAAACAATACCCAGTGGCATGTGTTGTGCTTGAAGGTAAGATGCCATGGAGGACCACAAAGATGGAGTACATTAACCGGCAGAAGGTTAGTCCCATGAAACCCTATGTAAGAGAAGGGCAAAGATGATATAGGGTGGAGTGGAGGAAATTCACACTTGTTGAGTGTCAGCCAGTGAGCTAGAGATTTTAAATGTTTTCTTTCTCATTTAATTATCTCAATAACACACTAAGATAGACAATACTATATCCATTCACAGATGAGGAGCTGAGCCTTAGGTTAAACACAGACCCCAAATAGCATTTATGTAATTTAAATACAATTTCTGCTGGACTCTAAAACTTGTGCTTTCCCTACTGTTCCACAAGGTCTCCTGGGAAGATTGTTATGAAATTCAGTCTTCAGGAAAGACAGAAGATCCCTCTGCAACCTGGCTGTGAAGGAAATGGTAACAAGGTAATATACAAGTGACTGGAAGAAGTAATTACACAACACATGGGACTGTCTAGTTTAGCAGAGAAGAAGTCCCATCAGCAGAAAGAAGCAGAGGCAATGACCTATATCAAATGTGGTAGTGTGTTCTGTCAACTACTGCCTTTCCCATTAGCCATGGATGCTTTTTCCATCTCAACTAGATGGGAAATGGGCAAAAAGATATCAACAGGCTCAGTTCTCTAGATAGCGAACCTATCACCATTCCATTGTGCCAGAGGGGAAAACCTTAGCATCTGTCAGTATGTAAGGTCACAAACTTTATATACTCCTCTGTCATGTGGCCCAGTTATTTTGATTGAGCTATTATCCTCATTTATTGCTCTATTCAAAGGGTAGAGTTTTGACATTGTGCTCATTTTTTTATCCTCTAGTTGTATTTTATCATCCCCTGCTCTCTAACCTAAGCCATTGTTTCCACTCATAATAAAAATGTGTAGCATCCCATTGATTTGAGTTTGAGCATAATTTACTGGATGGACCTCACTCAGCATTGAACATTCTCAGACGTTAATTCTTAATCTAATCAAGCAGAATTTACAAAGTTGGCACAGTAGTTGACTACTCTAAAGGCGCTGCTTTACAGTTAGTCTAATTTTTCTATCCATTGTCTTGCCTGATTCAACCTCTATCTTTTCCCTTCTCTGTTCATGTGGCTGAGGTCTTAATGTTGTATGTAGTCAAGTCTGAACAGATAAAGCAATGTCAAAATGGTTTGGGTTGCAGTATTGTGTTAGAGAGAGACATGAAAGAAGACTGCCAGCAGTTAGCTATAACCTCCGTTCAGTGTCCCCTGACAAGACACAGAAAATAGATTGCCATTGGCAAGGCCACAGGCTGTGTTGTTAAATTTTTGTCCTTAAGGTTTTAAGTGAATTGATCTTAAACACTTTCAAGTGAGAGTTCCTCAGTAGT
Organism: Macaca mulatta; assembly: GCF_049350105.2. Classification (NCBI taxonomy): domain Eukaryota; kingdom Metazoa; phylum Chordata; class Mammalia; order Primates; family Cercopithecidae; genus Macaca; species Macaca mulatta. The sequence continues at coordinate 51,644,906 of NC_133423.1, read as the reverse complement.
CTAATAGGATTTTTTTTTTCTTCAAATAGTTAGGTGAAGACTTCAGCCAAAAGACATTCCATCATCTTTCTCAATGTAACTAGTCCTTATAGTACAGGTCTCAATGATAGCATTTTTGGGGCAAACACTGTCTCCTGCTGACATGTAGCATTCTTTATGACTCTCATGGATGCTCCCTGATTTAATTTTGATCCATTCCATTTCCACTTCCTTCTCCTATTTTGGTTCTCAGGCTATTCTCTTCCAGTCACTCATCACTGCTTCTCCTGATTTCCTGTCTGTAATGTGCCTTCGTTACACTCCTTGACAATTTTGTCTTAATCCTCTTCCTTAATCCAAGTAAAAATGATGAGGTTGTGATTATCCCAGTTTATCTACCCTATCACATCATCACACAGTTCCTCCTTTTGGGGTGGATGGGCTGAGGCAAAATATGGCAAAGAATGATTGGAAGCAAAAGCTCCTCCATGACCTACATTTTTTCCACCCCAGTCTGTGCTTTTCACTGTTGTTGTCTTTGACTACACTTTTCCCCACTTGGAAATAAAGATAGTTATATACACTATTCAGTGCTGAATTTCTTTCTTTTTTTTTTTTTTTTTCTTACATTCAAGACAGTCTTTCTCTCCTGAGCAAACAGGTAGTCTTTTTTCCTTAGCTCTGTAAAATGAATTATTTTAACTGAGAGTCCATAATGAATTTTTCTTGGTCTTAATAAGATCATTAAACCAGGGGTTGAGATCATAACATGCCATCCTAATGATATCCATTTAATCAAAACGTTCATTTGTTTTCATTATAGCAAGTTTAGAAAGCAATTCCGAAGTGCTTTCCATGGTGTTAATTGGTCTTTTAGGTTTCTCCTCCTCCTCCTCCTCCTCCTCCTCCTCATCCTCCTCCTCATCCTCCTCCTCCTCCTCCTCCTCTTCTTCTCCTTCTCCTTCTCCTCCTCCTTCTCCTTCTCTTTCTCCTTTTTAATCTGGAGGTCAAGAATGTTCTGCAATGGACAACAAAAGAGTGATCTTACTAGGTCACTCACTTTATCTCCATTTCTGTCTCTCAGAATTCTTCTATTCTTTAGTGTTCATCCTAAATTTAACTATTCTTTTAAAACTCGGGCAAGGGTTAGGTTACTTATACTTTTTCTATACTCCATTCATTTACTCATCAGGAATATGGCTAATAAAGAAAACCCCTCTACCCAATGAAGCCTTAATGTCTCTTTCAGAAATAGACCTAGTTGGCATATATAGGTAGTTCTTTCAGCAGACAGAAGGAAGTCTGCCAGATTGACTGAAAAATGAGCTCACACTACAGATAGGAGGTGAGTCCTGGTTATCTTTGTACAGTAAGACCTGGTATATGCTCAAAACATGGGTTACTCGAAGTTTTGTCACAAACCAGCAGCAAGAGCATCACCTGAAAACTTGTTATACATGTAAAATTGTCAGTCCCCACACCAGATCTACTGAATCAGAAACTCTGTAGATGATTCTAGGTGATTCTGAAGATAGACTAGAGTTTGAGAATAAATGCTTTAGAAGAATGGACCTATTGGGGTGGGGTCAAGATGGCTGACTAGAAACAGCAGCGATCAAAGAACCATCATTAGGGTGTGAATTCTTCCCCAGCAACCAAGCTATCCAGGTTCTTTCATTGGAACTGACTAGGCGGCTGGTGTGATCCACGGAGAGGAAGAAAGAGCAGAGTGGTGCAGCGACCCACCTGAGAGCGATATGGGGCAGGAGAGGTGGAGACTGAGCGTGCTACCCAGCCAGGGAAATCATGCTTTTTCATGGAACTGCTCAACCCACACAGCGGGAGATCCCACTGGTGATCCCACATCACTGGGGCCTAGGGCTCCAACCTCGGAGCTGCGCACATTCTCATCAGCCTCTCAGCTAGAATCTGCTTAAGCCTGCAGAGCTCCCAAGGGGAGGGCGATCAGTAACACAGCTGTGACTGCCTGCTGTCTAAGTCAGTTGAGATCCTTGGGGGAGGGGCAGCAGCCAGCACTGGGTCTCACAACTGCCTAACACGCTAAGCTCACTGGGCAAGGGAAGGGTGGCATCCATCTTTATAGCTCCAGGCCACACTTTTCCCCTGCTGGAGCTGGGGAGGCAGGACGGCTTGGTCCCAAAAAGTGTCCCTCACAACTCAACACACTGGCTGTGGCAGACTGCAGCCAGAGCGCCTCTTCAGGCCTGACCCTGACTCATCCTTCCTCACTGGAGGGACTTCCCTGCAGGAACTGCAACAACTCCAGCCAGAGGCTCAGGGACAGAACCCAGATCTCCCTGGGCCTGAGGCCCTAGAGGGAGGAGAGGCCACAGTATCTGTGAACCAGCAGCCTTAGCCTTTCTTCCTGGTAATTCTGAGGAATCTAGGCAGCCCAGACAAGTGGATTTCCCCCCAGTGAACCACAGCTCCTCCACCAAAGGACAAAGTGCTTCATTAAACGGGTCCTGTTCCCTGTGCTATTCAACTGGATGAGACTCTTTCACAGTAGTTGTCAGATACCCTATACAGGAGCGATCCTACTGGCATCAGGTTTGTGCCACTCGAGGTCAGAGATCCCAGAAGGAGGAGCAGGCACAGATCTTTGATTTTCTCCATCCTCCTTGAGTAACATCTCCAGGCATGGAAGCTAACCAGATAAATAGGGCTTGAAGTGAATTCCTAGCAAACTGCAATAGCCCTACAGAAGAGGGACATGACTATTGAAAGAAAAACAAACAAACAGAAAGCAACAACAACAGCATTGACAACAACAAACCGGGCGCGGTGGCTCACGCCTGTAATCCCAGCACTTTGGGAGGCCGAGGCGGGCGGATCACAAGGTCAGGAGATCGAGACCACGGTGAAACCCCGTCTCTACTAAAAATACAAAAAATTAGCCGGGCGCGGTTGTGGGCGCCTGTAGTCCCAGCTACTCGGGAGGCTGAGGCAGGAGAATGGCGTGAACCCGGAAGGCGGAGCTTGCAGTGAGCCGAGATCGCGCCACTGCACTCCAGCCTGGGCGACAGAGCAAGACTCCATCTCAAAAAAAAAAAAAAAAAGTCCCCACAACAACCCCATCCAAGGGTCGGCAGCCTCAAAGATCGAAACTGGACAAACTCACAAAGATGAGAAAGAATAAATGAAGAAACACTGAACACCCAAAGGCCAGAGTGCTTCTTTTCCAGATGATCACATCTGTCCAGCAAGGGCTCAGAGGTGGATGGAGGATGAGATAGATGAATTGAAAGAAGTAGGCTTCAGAAGACGGGTAATTAAAAACTATGCTGAGATAAAGGAGCATGTTCTAATCCAATGCAAAGAAGCTAAGAACCTTGATAAAATGTTAGAGGAGCTGCTAACTAGAACAACGAGTTTAGACAGGAACATAAATAACCTGAAGAAGCTGAAAAACACAGCAGGAGAATTTTGTGAAACATACACAAGTATCAATAGCCGAATCAACCAAGCAGAAGAAAGAATATCAGAGTTTGAAGACCACCTTGCTGAAATAAGGCATGCAGACAAGATTAGAGAAAAAAGAATGAAAAGGAATGAACAAAGCCTCCAAGAAATATGGGACTTAGGAAAAATACCAAACTGACGATTGATTGGAGTACCTGGAGGAGACGGGGAGAATGGAAACAAAGTGAAAAACACACTTCGGGATATCATCCAGGAGAAGTTCCCTAACCTAGCAAGACAGGCCAACATACAAATTCAGGAAATACAGGGAACACCACTAAGATACTCCACAAGAAGATCAACCCTGAGACACATAATCATCAGATTCTCTAAGATCAAAATGAAGGAAAAAAACATGTTGGGGGCAGCCAGAGAGAAAAGCCAGGTCACCTATAAAGAGAAGCCCAACAAACTAACAGTGAACATCTCAGCAGAAACTCTACAAGCCAGAAGAGATTGGGGGCCAATATTCAATGTTCTTAAAGGAAAGAATTTTCAGCCTAGAATTTCACATCCAGCCAAAACCTAGCTTCATAAGCAAAGGAGAAATAAAATCCTTTCCAGACAAGCAAATGCTGAGGGATTTCATTACTACCAGGCCTGCCTTGAAAGAGCTCCTGAAAGAAATGCTAAATATGGAAAGGAAAAGCTGGTACCAGCCACTGCAAAAATGCATCAGAGTATAAAGACCAATGACGCTATGAAGAAACTCCATCAACCAGTGTGAAACAAACAAACAAAACAGATAGCATCATGATGACAGGAACAGATTTACACCTAACAATGCTAACTTTGAATATAAATGAGCTAAATGTTCCATTTAAAAGACACAGACTGGCAAATTGGATGAAGAGTCAAGACCCATAGGTGTACCATATTCAGGAGACCCATCTCACATTCCAAGACACACGTAGGCTCAAAATAGAGAGATTGAGGAAAATTTACCAAGCAAATGAAAGCAAAAACATAGATAGATAGATAGATAGATAGATAGATAGATAGATAGATAGATAGATAGATAGATAGATAGATAAAAAGCAGGGGTTGCACACCTAGTCTCTGATAAAACAGACTTTAAACTTACAAAGATCAAAAAAGATGAAGAAGGGCATTACGTAATGGTAAAGGGATCAATTAAACAGGAAGAGCTAATTATCCTAAATATATATGCACCCAATACAGGAGCACTCAAACTTATAAAACAAGTTCTTAGAGACCTACAAAGAGGGTTAGGCTCCCACACAGTAATAGTGGGAGACTTTAACACCCCACTGTCAATATCAGACAGATCAACAAGATGGAAAATTAACAAGGATATTTAGGACTTGAACTCAATTCTGGATCAAGTCGACCTAAGAGATATCTACAGACCTCTCCACCCCAAATCAACAGAATAAACATTCTTGTCAGCACCGCATAGCACTCATTCTAAAATCGACCACATAATTGGAAGTAAAACACTCGTCAGCAAATGCAAAAGAATGGAAATCATAACAGTCTCTCAGATCACATTAGAACTCAGGATTAAGAAACTCACTCAAAATCACACAATTACATTGAAATTGAACAACCTGCTGCTGAATGACTCCTGGGTAAATAATGAAATTAAGGCAGAAATCAAAAAGTTATTTGAAACCAGTGAGAACAAAGAGACACGTATCATAGTCTCTGGGACACAGCTAAAGCAGTGTTAACAGGGAAATTTATACCCTTAAATGCCCACATCAGAAAGCTAGAGAGATCTCAAATCAATACCCTAACATCATATTTAAAAGAGCTAGAGAGGCAAGAGGAAACTAATCCAGAAGATAGCAGAAGACAAGAAATAACTAAGATTAAAGCAGAAATGAAGGAGATAGAGACACAAAAAACCTTTCAAAAAAATCAGTGACTCCAGGAGCGGGTTTTTTGAAAACAATAATAATACTAGCAATACTAATAAATGAGAAAAGAGAGAAGAATTGAATAGATACAACAAAAATGACAAACGGGATATCACCACTGACTCCACAGAAATACAAACTACCATCAGAGAATGCTATAAATACATCTATGCAAATAAACTATAATATCCAGAAGAAATGGATAAATTTCTGGACACATACTCCCAAGACTAAATCAGGATGAAGTCAAATCCCTGAATATATCAACAAGTTTTGAAATTAAGGCAGTAATTTATAGCCAACCAACTAAAAAAATCCCAGGACCAAGTCTGATTCACAGCCAAATTCTACCAGAGGTACAAAGAGGAGCTGGTACCTTCTAAAACTATTCCAAACAATTGAAAACAAGGGACTCCTCCCTAACACATTTTATGAAGCCAGCATTGCCCTGATACCAAGACCTGGCAGAGACACAACAAAAAAAAGAAAACTTCAGGCCAATATCCCTGATGAACATCTGTGTGAATATCCTCAATGAAACACTGGCAAACTGAATCCAGGAGCACATCAAAAAACTTATCCACTATGCTCAAGTCAGCTTCATCCCTGGGATGCAAGGCTGATTCAACATATGCAAATCAAAAAATGTAATCCATCACATAAACAGAACCAAAGACAAAAACTACGTGATTACCTCAACAGATGCAGAAAAAGCCTTCCATAAAATTCATCATCCATTCATGTTAAAAACTCTCAATAAATTAGATATTGATAGAATATATATCAAAATAATAAGAGCTATTTAAGACAAACCCATAGCAAATATCGTACTGAATGGGCAAAAGCTGGAAGCATTCCCTTTCAAAACCAGTAAGGGACAAGGATACCCTTTCTCACTACCCCTATTCAACATAGTATTGGATGATCTGGCCAGGGTAATCAAGCAAGAGAAAGAAATAAAGGGTATTCAAATAGCAAGAGAGAAAATCAAATTGTTTCTGTTTTCAAATGACATGATTTTATATTTAGCAAACCCTGTCATCTCGGCCCAAAAACGCCTAAAGCTGATAAGCAACCTCAGCAAAGTCTCAGGATACAAAATCAATGTGCAAAAATCACAAGCATTCCTTTACAACAAAAATAGGCAAGCAGAGAGCCAAATCCTGAGTGAACTCCACATCACAATTGCTATAAAGAGAATAAAATACCAAGGAATACAGCTGACAAGGGAAGTGAAGGACCTCTTCAAAGAGAACTACAAATCACTGCTCAAGGAAATTAAAGAGGACACAAACAAATGGAAAAACGTTCCATCCTTATGGATAGAAAGAATCAATACCATGAAAATGGCCATACTGCACAAAGTAACTTATAGATTCAGTGTTATTCCCAGCAAACTATCATCGACGTTCTTCACAGAATTAGAAAAGACTACTTTAAATTTCATATGGAATCAAAGAACCCATATAGCCAAGACAATCCTAAGCAAAAAGAGCAAAGCTGAAGGTATCATGCTACTTGACTTCAAACTATACTGTAAGTCTACAGTAAGCAGAACAGCATGGTACTGGTACCAAAACAGATATATAGACCAATGGAACAAAACAGAGGCCTCTTAAATAACACCACACATCTACAACCATCTGATCTTTGACAAACCTGACAAAAATAAGCAATGGGGAAAGGATCCCTTATTTAATAAATGTACTGAGAAAACTGTGTAGCCATATACAGAAAACTGAAGCTGGACCCCTTCCTTACACCTTATACAAAAATTAACTCAAGATGGATTAAAGACTTAAATGTAAAACCCAAAATCATAAAAATTCTAGAAGAAAACCTAGGCAATACCATTCAGGACATAGGCATGGGCAAAGACTTCATGACAAAAATGCCAAAAACAATTGCAACAAAAGCCAAAATTGACAAATGGGATGTAATTAAAGAGCTTCTGCAGAGCAAAATAAACTATCATCAGATTCAATAGACAACCTACAGAATTGGAGAAAATTTTTGCAATCGACCCATGTGACAAAGGTGTAATATCCAGAATTTAACTAGGAACTTAAATTTACAAGAAAAATAAAAATAAAAAAGTAGACAAAGGATATGAACAGACACTTTTCAAAAGAAGACATTTAAATGGCCAACAAACATGAAAAAAGCTCAACATCACTAATCATTAGAGAAATGCAAATCAAAACCACAGTGAGATATCATCTCATGCCAGTCAGAATGGTGATTATTGAAAAGTCAAGAAACAATAGATGCTGGTGAGGCACTGGAGAATTAGGAATGTTTTTACACTGTTGGTGGGAATGAAAGTTAGTTCAACCATTGTGGAAGACAGTATGGTAATTACTCAGCGATCTAGAACCAGAAATATTATTTGACCCAGCAGTCCCATTACTGGGTATATACCCAAAGGAATATACATCATTCTACTATAAAGACACATGCACACATATGTTTATTGCAACAATAGCAAAGTCATGGAACCAACCCAAATGCCCATCAGTGATAGACTGGATAAAGAAAATGTGGTACATACCCAAAAAGGAATGAGATCATGTTTTTGCAGGGAAATGGATGAAGCTTGAAAGCCATCATCCTCAGCAAACTAACACAGGAACAGAAAACCAAACACTGCATGTTCTCACTCCTAAGTGGGAGTTGAACAATGAGAACACATGGACATAGGGAGAGAAATGACACACACCAGGGCCTGCTGGTGGGTGGGAGGCTAGGGGAGGGAATTTAGAGGATGGGTCAATAGATGCAGCAAACCGCCATGGCACACGTATACCTATGTAAAAAACCCTGTACATTCTGCACATGTATCCTGGAACTTAAAGTTAAAAAAAAAAAAAAAAAAAGTCCCTATTAATCACCTCCCGGCTACTTAAAGTGTTAAGTATGCCTTACCATACACATGTACATGTATAGTGGTATTTTTAACATAAGCTCACAAGGCTTCCAATTATCATTGCTTTCTGGTATTCATGCCTTTGAGTAATTCTCTCCCCTTTAGCATAGACTGGACCTAGAGACTTGCCTAGAATAAAGTATGGTCATAATTAGAGTACAAAAGACTGATTTCCATCTTGCTTTCAGCAGTCTCCTCCTGGAATTTCTTTCCTGCTTTTTCTGATGAAGTAAGCTGGAGAGTCACACGTGGTGAGGAACTGTGGGCAGCCTCTGAACAATTACCAGCAAGGAACAGAGGTAGGTCCTCAGTCCAGCAGTCTGGAAGGAACTGAATTCTGCCTACGACCACGTGAGTGAGTTTTGAAGTGAATCTTTCTCAAGTCAGGCATTTGGAGGAGTCTGAAGCCCTGGCCCAAAGCTTGATTGCAACCTTGTTATAGTCCCTGAAACAGGGAACCCAGTTAATTTGTGTCAAGATTCCTGACTCATAGAAATGTTGAGATAATCAATATGTGTCATAGATGTGTGCTGTTTTAAGCTGCTAAATTGTAGACAATTTGTTATACAATGGTAGATAATATATACAGACACACACACATCACACACACATATATAATTTACTTGGTTAGTATTGTAATTCACCTGAGTGCATATTTACTGAGCACATGTTGCATTAAGCATGTGCCTTTCTACTGGCTACCGTAAAGGTAGTAATAAATATTGCCTGCCCTTAAAGAAGAAACATTCCTTTTTAAGAAATGGAAATTTTTATGCATATGACACACTTATAATACTAGATAATAAAAAATAAAACTTCAAGTTTAATAGAGAAATTTTAAATATATAGTGGCATAAACAGTAAAAAGAAGTGAGAGAACACTGTTGTCTGTCAGTAAACAATCATATGTGAAGCAATATCTATGAGCCAAAATTTAATTTTTACACTAATCTTAATAAATATGTACCATTAACCCTATTTTCCAGGTGAAAAAGCAGCAGCTGGGTTAGACAGGATAGAGAACTTTGCCCACTTGGTACACAGTAGAGCCAGGTTTCAAATGCAGACTATGAGACTCCTGACCACAAACCTTTAACCACTGCAACATTTTAACTCGATCATGTAAAGAGGGCATTTATCTTGTCTCCAAATGTGCTTATATATACCTAAGCATGTGTGTGTGTATATACACACATGCACGCACACACACACACTCCAGGAAAACACATACATATTTATTTATATATATATACACACATGCATATATATACACACATTTATATGTGTGTATATGTATAAATAAATGTATATATATATTCATGGAAAATGATAGAAACTGATTTTTTTTTACAATTAATAAAAGGATTAACAAATTGGAGATGAGCATGGAGAAAAATTAAAGAGTTATTCTTATCTCTTTGTTTATAAGTCCCAGACACTTTTCATCTACCTCTTACGGGATTTTTCTTTGCTGGAAATAGCCCCGTTACCCTACATTAAAGTATTATTTTACAATTAAACAATGAAATAAATATTCAACGAAAAATTGAGACGCGTCATTCAAAGCTGGTTTTCCTAAATCAAAGTTTGTTGTCATGATCCTCAGGTCAGGTGTTGGTCTACACTTGAGTTACCTAGAAAATTTGTTGAACCTACCAATCCCTAGGCTACATCCGACCTAGGTTTATTCTGTAATTCTGAAGTGAGACCTAGAATCTGGGATTCTGCTTGTTTACTGATTCCCCAGATGATTCTTATGGACAGCAAAGTTTGAGACATTTATTTTTAGCATAAGGAAAATGCTTTAACAGTTCTACACAAACAGTTGTTTTAGCCCCAAGGCAAATAAAATATGAACAAATTAAATGAATAGTAAATTAAGTGGGGGAGGATTATAGGCCTTGTTATTGTAGCCAAGATTATACATATATTATTTTAGGTTCGAGGTACAGGTTCTTTTTGGTTCTTTCATTGAGATATAAAATGTACTGAAGATTGAGACAATCAGATCGCAAGGTTGAGAGAAAAGTGCCCAGTGTTAATTAAGGGTTGGTTATATTTGGTATCACTTGGACGAATTGAAGTACACTGATCTTTGTTAACTGGGTCAGCCAGGGGTCTAGAGAACAGGTGGTTGAGCAAAATTTCATAAGCACCTGTTTAATATTTGGCTCTGCAATTTCCCCAAAGTTGATCAAAGTGGGGATATGATCATTACCCAAAGATTGTTTAGAGAGATTGAGCCTTGACTGATGAAAAAGGAGCTAATTAGAAATTCACCCTTCCAATCTGGAAAGTGATGAAGTTTAAATAAGATTGGCAAGCAATGAGCTGACCTGATAAAACTGGTCTCTTGTCACTGTTCTTGTCCCTCCCACAATGGAACTTTTCTGTCCAGTCATTTCTAAGTAAATTATCTACTTTCTCTAGGAGCTCATACACTTTTGTTTTCTATTCCCATTTTCTCGTCCTTTTTGAATAACTGGATTTAACATTGTCCCACACTCTTTAAAAATCCTAATAAATCACATACATTGGTTACCCTGAAATGCACATAGATTTGTTTCCTTTAATATTCTTAATCAGTTATTTTTTTAAAAATGTATATAATTCATATAGCTTTGATTTTAATAGTTGGTTAACTATATAGTTTGCCAAAATCACTTTCTGGGAAGAACTTTTAATAGTAGGTAATGTGGTTAGTTTATATGACAGAAAACTTGTGTTTAAGTAATACAGGTATTAAAAGGTCTGGATTGGGAATTCAATATATGATGGAAATTAGTCATAAAATATCTATTCTTAATTTCAACAGATGGGAAAACATTTTTAGAATAAAATATTATAAAAGTACAATATAGGGGTATCTCAGCATGAGTTTAAATATTAAGTAATGATTGACAGAATATATTGAAAATTTGCTTATTTACTCATTGGAATTAATGTATTTTTTAAACGAGCAGCATACAGTATGTGATTTAAACCGGTAAATTGTAATAAAAGTTTTCTTTTCTAAATAATTAGAACACATTAGAGATGGTAATGTTATTCTGCTTTCATCAGCTCCTAAATAAGTTTTAAAAATAATCACCATAGTTTGTCAAGAATTGCTAGGCTGTAAGCAAGGAAACCACTGAAAAAAATGAACTGATATTTTTAAATATTTTATTAGAAAATTATATGAGAAACCTTACACATTATGGGAAACTTAACAGAAATATAAACTAGAAGGAAATTTTAAAAAATAAATGTAATTTACCTTATATTTTCTTTTATTGCTTATATAATTGCTTCAACAAATATTTATTGAGGAATAACTCAGTGCGGATATGTAAGAGAATTAAGAGTAATAAAAACCCTGTCCTCATAGCACTTATATTCTGGTGAATTAAATGTAGTAAATTTCATATAGAGAAAGATGAAACACTCTTTTTTTTTTTTTCCAATTTTTTAATTTCCAGGGCTTATGTGCAGGATGTGCAGTTTTGTTACATAGGTAAATGTGTGCCGTGGTGGTTTGCTGCACAGATCCACCCATCCCCCAGGTATTATGCCCGGCATCCATTAGCTGTTTTTCCTGATGCTCCCCCTCCCCACACCCCAGACAGGCCCCAGTGTGTGTTCCCCGCCATATTTCCATGTGTTTTCATTGATCAGCTTCCAAGACAAACATTTGAATGCAGAGTAACCAGCTTTGTCAAGGGAAAAGTGTGGCCAACAAACTAGTATGCCAATAATATGTCTTAAGATAAACTGCCATGGGTCAAATTCATAAAATTCATGAGAAAAGGGGATATTTCTGATAAATAATGAGAATATAGGATACTAATTCAAATCTACTAAAAGAAATTTTGACACGTTTGGAAGTATTTATATGGCTTTCCCATGGCCAAAGATGTAAATCCATAGTTTATACAAAGAAAATTATGTCTTATTTGCTGTCAAACAATTCCAGTGTATTTTCAGTTAACAAATGTTGTGAAGCAATGCATTATGTGGTCAGGATTGAAATGAAGAGCTGTGGGGAATACATGTGGAATACAGAAAGTGATCTGTGGTACACAAATAGTATATACTTACACTTTGCCTCAATGTACAGGCACACGCATGGACCAACACTGTTTTGGTTTGTTTAAGACGCCATTCAAAGGCCATTTGTGCTGAGAAGACAAGCCCCACATATTTTAGAAAAACAGGGTTGCTTTAAATGTTGATGAAGTGACAAGTGGTGATGGAAAGAAAAAAAATCCTTGGCTCCGTTGATAAGAGCAGATAAAAGAAACTCCAAGAGCATCCCTATGTTAGACCCCTTGCTATTTAGAGAGAGAGAGAAATACTTCCTATCCTACATAAGTAGAGTCTGACTGTTGTAAATCCAGAGATAAAGGACTCTCTCTCTTAAGGATGTTTTTGGATATTGAGTGGCTTACTAGAGGTGATGGGTCTCGAACCAACGTAAATATCTTCATTTTATTTTTCCTTTTTGACCCTCCTATGCAGACACCTAGCATCATAGATTTTTACATGATCTTTATTTCATCACTTTTATCTTATATACCTGATCTTTCTACCTAAAGCCCACTCCCACATGTACATTTACTCATAACTTTCCTCTCTTTGATACATGTATGCTTGCCTGTTTGTATGTATTTTTAATGTGGTGTGACTTTGATTTTTCAATGGACATAAATGGTATTGAACTTTAGATTTCAACCAGATTTGTTCTTTCAACACTCAACACTATGCTTTTAATGTCTTTACCTGATCCTGTATATAACTCTATTTTAGGAATTCTTAAGCATTCTTACTCTGTAGACCCCTTTGGCAGTTTGGGCTTCTTTTCAGTATAAAATTATATTAAATATTATGAAATAAATGCATTTAAAACTTGTAGTGGCTAACTCAATATATAGGATTTCAAAATAAACAAATTATACTGAAATGCAGTTACTAAAATACTAAACCGGCTGGGCGCCGTGACTCACGCCTGTAATCCCAGCACTTTGGGAGACCGAGGCGGGTGAATCACAAGGTTAGGAGTTCAAGACCAGCCTGGCCAACATGGTGAAACCCCGTCTCTGCTAAAATACAAAAAAATTGGCTGGGTGTGGTGATGTGCACCTGTTGTCCCAGCTACTTGGGAGGCTGAGGCAGGGGAATCGCTCGAACCCGGGAGGCAGAGGTTGCAGTGAGCCGGGATTGCATCACTGCACTCCATCCTGGGCGACAGAGCAAGACTCTGTTGAAAAAAAGAAAAACAAAAAACAACTACAACTAAACCAATAAATGTGTGGCATAGCAGTATATAAATTTTATATATATATATATATATTTATATATATATATTTTAACATTTAAAAATGTTAAATATGTATATTTTAACATTTAAAAATGTTAAATATATATATTAATGTTTAAAAATGCAAGCTAGAAGGCAGTTTAATAACTACAATTATTATATTAAAATGATTAGCAGATGCAATGTTTTGGGATGTCTGCAACAAGTTAGATGTGATTTGAACATAAACGTGACTTCTGTTGGTGAAAAAGTCAAGATATTGTTAACAGAACTGTGTTTTGTTGCCTTCCTTCATAATTAAATGAAATGCTAAATGTCAGTTGAAGATTTGTGAATATGAAGATGTATATAGTATATACATAATGTGTATATTTACTGTAGTTATATGATTTGTTTATGTCCCACTTGCATGGCAGTGGGGAAATTAAGTAAGACAATATAGACAATATTTGTTGTGTGTAATGTTTATTGAATGGGTTAATATGTGTAATTATTTTGTAAATTACAAAGTGCCATCTACAAGTAAGAAAATACCACTTCCTTTCCTCAGATTTGGTCAAGTCAAGATTTGGGTAGATAGCCAGCTTAAATTCTACTAGAAAAGTAGGAAAAAAAAAAAAGTTCCCATTAAGGCTATCATGCAATCTCTGCATTAAACCTGTATATTGTTTCTTAAAAACTTCTCTTAAATTTTGCATATGATGTTTACTATTTTACTATTGAGGATCTGAAATCCCAAATAAAGAAATAAAATTCAGTTAACTGTGCTAAGTACAGGAACACTGAGGCATTTTAGAATTGTAACTGACACTCTGACCATGAGGAAGAGATAGAACACTCAGTTCATGCATAAAAACCACGACATTTCAACAGTCTAAAAGCATTTACTGTGGGCATACTCTTGTGGATAACAGTGTGTTACTGATTTTTTAGTACACTAAACATACATAGCAGAAAAAACAAATAGCCCCATTAAAAAGCAGGCAAAGAACATGAACAGACACTTCTCTAAAGAAGACATACAGCGGCCAACAAAAATATGAAAAAATGCTCAACATCGCTACTCATCGGAGAAATGCAAATTAAAGCCAAAATGAGATATCATCTTATACCAGTCAGAGTGCCTATCATTAAAAACACAGAAAATGCCCGATGTTGGCAAGGGTGCAGAGAAAAGGGAACACTTATACACGGTTGGTGAGAATGTAAATTAGTTCAACTCCAATGGAAAACAGTATGGGGATTTTCAAAGAACTAAAAATAGAACTACTATTCAATCCAGCAATCCCACTACTAGGTATACAGCCAAAGGAAAAGTAATTGTGTCAAAAAGGACACCCGTACCTGCAGTCTTGTGTTTATTGCAGCACTATTCACAATAACAAAGTCATGGAATCAACCTAGGTGCCCATCAACAGTGTATTGGGTAAAGAAAGTATGATATAGATATATCTATATCATATATAAAGTATGAATATATATATTATGAATATACATATACACATGGAATACTATGCCGCCATAAAAGGAATAAAACCATGTCTTTCGCAGCAACATGGATGGAGCTGTAGGCCATTAGTTTAAATGAAATAACTCAGAAGCAGACAACCAAATACTGTATGTTCTCACTCATAAATGGGAGCTAAAAATGAATACACATAAAGATTGTAAAAATGGACTTTGCAAACTTCGCAAGAGGGAAGGCTGGGAGAGGAAACAGGGTTGAAAAACTACCTATTTATTATAACGTTCACTGTTTCAACGATGGGTTCACTAGAAGCCCAAACCTCCGCATTACATAACACAGCCAGATCACAAACCTGCATATGTACCCTCTGAATATAAAAGGTGATTTAAAAAAAAATTAAAAATAAAAAAGAGTAAAAATAATATTATGAAAGAAAAAAGACACGCATAGTGTTTTTAATGGTTGTTAATTTCAGAACAATACTCTCAAAGGTAAGTTATATATTACCTTATAAAACCATGCCAAAATCCTGTAATACATTTCTATTTCAATTGAGTGCTTCAGAAGACAGTTGTAAAGAGTATTTGATATACTAAAAGTAAAATATAATGGTAATGCAACTTGGAAATTTATTTGATGAAATTGAGACTTGCATTTTATCTATTTGGAAACCCAAGAAGGTCAATAAAGAATGCTGGAACAATTGAATAGTTATATGCATAATAATAATAAAAATAATAATAATACATGTCTCATATTACACACAAAAATTAACTTCTGTTTTTCAAAAGCCACTATTAAGAAAATGAAAAGGCCATCTATGGCCTCAGTAAAAATATCTACAAGACATATGTACAATGTCTGACTTACATCTATATTAATAATTCTTGAAACTCCATAATAAACCAAACATCCTAGCTTAAAAAATAAGATATTTCAGCAGGTATTTCACCAAAGACTGTATAAAAAGCAAATACCCATAGGAAAAGACTCAACATCATTAGTCATTAGAGAAATGCAAAATTAAAACCATGAAAGTTTACTACTACTTACCTGTCAGATTGGCAAACATTTTTTTTTTAATACTTGAAGTTCTAGGGTACATATGCACAGCATGCAGGTTTGTTACATATGTATACTTGTGCCATGTTGGTGTGCTGCATCCATCAACTCGTCAGCACCCATCAACTCGTCATTTGCATCAGGTATAACTCCCAATGTCATCCCTCCCCTGTCCCCCCTCCTCATAATAGGACCTGGTGTGTGATGTTCCCCTTCCAGAGTCCAAGTGATTTCATTGTTCAATTCCCACCTATGAGTGAGAACATGCGGTGTTTGGTTTTCTGTTCTTGTGATAGTTTGCTGAGAATGATGGTTTCCAGCTGCATCCATGTCCCTACAAAGGACACAAGCTCATCCTTTTTTATGGCTGCATAGTATTCCATGGTGTATATGTGTCACATTTTCTTAATCCAGTCTGTCACTGCTGGACATTTGGGTTGATTCCAAGTCTTTGCTATTGTGAATAGTGAGATTAGCAAAAATTTTAAAGGCTGAGGTATATCCAGTTTGGTGGGAATGTGAAGAAACTGGGGTTTTCATACATTGCTGGTGAAAATACTTTGGCAGTTTCTTAAAAAGTTCAACACATACATACCATATGATTCAGCCATTCTATCTCTAGATGTTTAACGAAAAGAAAAAAATTATATGATCATGAATAACTTGTAAAAGAACATTCACAGAAGCTTTATTTCTAAGAGCCCCCTAACTGGAAACAACTCAGTTGTCTTTCAAGAGGTGAATGAAATAACACATTTTGGTATAGCTGTGTAATACTTAACCTGCAATAAAAACAATCTATCAATATATGCAAACTGGACGTATCTCAAAGTAATTATGCTGAATGAAAGAAGCCAGCAAAGAAAAAGGAATACATAATATATTATGTGATTTCAATAAAACCTTAGGAAATGCCAACTGATCTATGGTGCCAAAAGCAGATATGCAGTTGCCTGGCAGTGTGGGTAGGGGAATCACTTTTCTCAGATGACTAATATTACTTTTCTGATTGAGAACAGGAACAGGGTAACTTCAGCTCCCTTTGATGTAATTAGTTTGATAAACCTCTTTTCCTTTCTTAGTCATCTTTTCAATCCATGATTCTTCTATAACAAAGAGGTTAGGAAAGCACATTATTTACATGGACAATCTGAGTATTTGTGGATTCCTCTGTCAGTGTCGCAAATGAGAGATGAGTGTAACTTTACCATTAAGCCCCATGTCTTAAATGTTAGTCAAACAGAGCAACTCCATTTGTTTTTGAAAACAGAACTTACAGTAACCTGAGTCTGTGTCTATACGCAAAATATAAAAGTAAGAAATAAATTCAGTTACATTAGAAAGAAGGTTAAAACCTATCCATTCTTATTTATCTAAAAATCAATTAAAATACCTTTCTCAAAAATGAATCATCCTTTATTTCTGTGGGGGTATTTTAAGCACTTTAAATTCTGTCAATTAATGTGAAATTTCTCTGTCAAAGCTTGAGAGTGGTCAACCATGTACATGAGTGGAAGCTTAGTGTCAGGGGTAAACTGTCACACATGCTTCTGCCCATGCCGAGTTAGAAACTAAGGCTCAGATATCCCAATTCAGTGGTCTTTCAATGAAAATATTCTATTTTCCTAATATTAAATATTTGCTTTCTAAAATAAATGCACATTAAACCCACATAAGTTAATCTCTTTTTAAGGACAGGGGACCCTTAAAGGAACTTTAACACCTGGAACCATTATGTCTATGAATAGAGGCTTTTTTTTTTAGCTTTTTAAACTTGAGATGGCACCACTGCACTCCAGCCTGGGCGATAGAGCGAGACTCCGTCTCAAAACAGACAAACCAAAAAAGCCAAAAATATGTTCCTGAATCACTGGAGAGTAAGTTATTGATGTGCTAGCCAATCGTCTGTAAATATTTAAGTTTCACTTACAAACAAGGACATTCTCCTCCATAACCACTGTAAGAGCAGGAAAGCAGGAAATTAATATGGATATATTACCATTAGCAAATACACAGATGCCCATTCAAGTTTTGCCAATTGTACCAATAGTTCCCTTTTTGGCAAAAGGCTCTGATGCAGGATCATGAGTTGGTTTAGTTATAATGTATCTTTAGATTCCTTCAATCTAGAAAAGCCCCTCAGTCTTTCCTTGACTTGTCTGACCTTGGTATTTTTGAAGATTGCAAGCCAATTATTTTGTTAATGTCCTCAATTTGAGTTTTGTTGTCATATTTTCTTCATGAAAATATTCAGGTTATGTATTTTTAGAAGGGATTTCACAGAAAAGACACTGTGTTCTTCTTTTTTTTTTTGAGACGGAGTCTTGCTCTGTCGCCCAGGCTGGAGTGCAGTGGCGCAATCTCGGCTCACTACAAGCTCCGCCTCCCGGGTTCACGCCATTCTCCGGCCTCAGCCTCCCGAGTAGCTGGGACTACAGGCGCCCGCCACTGCGCCCGGCTAATTTTTTCTATTTTTAGTAGAGACGGGGTTTCACCATGGTCTCGATCTCCTGACCTTGTGATCCGCCCGCCTCGGCCTTCCGACACTGTGTTCTTCTAATTGTAATTTATCACTTGGCACATTATTACCATTTGCCTGTGCTCAGAATTTTTAATTTGACTACTTAATTCAGATGATGTCTTACCAACCTTATCCACAGCAAAGTTACTGGATCATAGAGAAAGAGGGAGAGGGAGGGAATACAGTACCATGCATGATAGAACATTTGTTTCAGCTCTATGAAGATGATCCCTATCAGGTTTCAGACCCTAGCAGAGATTTAAAAAAAAAAAGCAGGCCTCTGTGCTGAAAAGGGAGACCAGCAGCTATTGATCAACTTTCAGGGCCCGATTCAAACAACTTTTAATCTTGCCAAGGAACTTTATAAAGTGTTGATGAACTTCCTTCAATCCCTGAGAAACTAGGTTGCCAGACGAGAAAGGTGTTTCTGTGTCCGAACTGTCAAACCAACATCTGCACCCTGTTCCATTTTTTATGAGAGCTACTGAAGACAATTTTCCAATGAAGATAGCCAAACTGATGACTACCTAGGGAGGAGAATGTTTGTCCTAGACTGGCATCCTTACTATCAATTTAAGCTTGTATCCCTAAGTCACCAAAAAGTCTTGAGCTCCAGGCCCGTGGCTTATTTGTCCTGTTAGATATTCCTAGCTCTTCATTTGGAGAGTAAGCCATCGAGTGTGATGTGGGAAGAGAGAGTAGTCATGATGATTTCTTCTGCTATACCTTAACCTTGACTCCACTCTCCCAACCTGGGCTCAGTGACATCATGCTGCTGACTTTGGTGAGGAAACAAAGATGAAGAGGTGAAGGCAAGGCAAAAAAAAAAAAAGAGGAAAAGAAAAAAATAAATAAAGCCAGGCTTATAAAATCCCTGTTCCATCTGGCCCCTGGCTAAGTCATCTGTCACCTCAAAGAGGTAGCTTCAGGACAGACTCAGATGCTCCAGAATTGCTGTGGTCAGACACCTGCTCCAGAAGGGCAGAACCATCTAACCCCTTCTGCTCACACTCCACCAGCAAGATGTCCTGAAACCTGGTTCTAGGTATCAACATGGGAGAAAAATAATTAGCTCACTTTGAGAAATAATTCTGAAGTAGCAATTTTATCTATATGGGGAAACATCCTGAATATTGCTGTGGACCCCAGACCAGCTGCTGTGTCCTCTGCCTTTTTCTTCTTAATCCTGGCCTATTACCCACACTGATTTAGTTCCCCACACTTACTTTCTGACCCCATCTTCCTTTCCTCAATAAGGATGTACTATTTATTTCATGCTTCCAATTTTGAACAGATCCTTGAGTAGCTGGTGGATTTGGCTTCAACCCTCCACAGAACAAGCCCGGTTGGGTCCCTTTGACTCACCCCTACCCTCTGAGTTTCCTCCCTGGATGCTGGATGACTCCTATATTTCCACCAGTGAAGAGGCATGAAGAGTAGAAGTAGTAGACGGGTGGGTCTGAGCTTCAAAGGCAGTTCCTAGTGGTGGAAAAAGAGAAGAGAAAGAAATAAAGTAAATTAATTCTAAACCAATAACAATGCACCAATGGGCTGGCTTTACTGTGAGACTTTCACCTTCACCATCAATTCAAATAATGTCCTAAACAAGAAGAGACAGAAGATTCTTTAGAGTTACTCTCTGTGTCACTCTTTTATTTGTGTGTGCTTTTGAAAATCCCAGGAACAGAGATGTCAAAGATTGAACAAGGAAACCTAGCCAGTAGGCTGAGAAGGAGAGCTCCAGTTTCTGACTCCATATTTCTGCAACTGGATAACTCCCTGCCTGAGGGCAAGAGATGAACAGGGAAAGAGCACTGAGCTCCAGGAGAGGGAAACAGCATGGAAATGGAAGTGAGTGATGGGAGGGTGCCGAAGGCAGGTTGGCTGATTCTACAGTTTTGTCAAAAGCCAGCCTGGTCCCCCAGGCTCCTGCTGCTTGAAAGGCCATTTATGTTGTGGAAGCCAGGAGGGAGCCTGCAATCCTGTGTGTTGGAGTCAGTCATATTTAGGTGTCTTTGTATTGCTCCATGGCAGAAACCACATCAAAAATGCGCCTCTGTGCTACCAATATGATTATTGAGGGGTGGCGATGGGGTATCCTGTGGCTTCCTGCACTGCCTCCAGACTCAGAGCTATACCCAGTTCCTCCACGAGTAACATAAGCTGAGAGCATGTAGGGCTTCTCATTAACTTAAGAGCTCTCTCTGCTTGAGCTAAATATGTTACTTTCCTGCTGGAATTTCCTTCATCTTCTCTCTCTCATTCCTCATTGCCTCCTTCCCATACATGCCTGTTGGAAAACCCAGGCTAGCAGATTTCATTTTTACTTTGCCTAAGATGGACAACAAAACTATAATATTTCTTAAGGGTCTCAGGCTTCTAGTTCATCTCTTCAAGATTCCCATTCAGAAATCATCTTACTAAAAAGAAAAATAAATGAATGGTTTTCTTCTATATTTCATATGTATTTTTACCAATTAGAATTTTCTCTCAAACATTGTGATAAAATACAGAGATTTTCACAGACTTCAGAACATTTATTTATTCTAAAACATCAGCAAAACACTGAGGATGAGGACAGAAAAAAAAAATTAACAAAATTAGCTATTTCCAAGGGACTCAGATTTGGGCAGAAAAAAAGTGAATGTTATGCAATAGATAAAGGCTTTAATAGGTATGCACCAATATGAAGATACTCAGGTAGAAGAATAGGTTAATAAAGCTTGCTCAAACAAAGAACATTTAGCTGACTTTAGATTTTTCTGTTAGGAAAGGAAAGAAGAATGGTTCGGGTATCTAAAGTGCCCCCAGAGTTGAAGGTACTTATGTGTTTTTGTGAACTGAAAAGTAGGATGTTTTGCTGTAGTTATAGCATGGAACTGTTGGGCCCAGCAGTTGGTAGGGGTGGTTGGGGATCTAGCGTAGGTGGATGATAATGGTGAGAATGGAATGGAATCTTGGACTCATTTTCCCTTTGTCCCCTCACTGTGTATTACAACGAGTTACTTTTGACCTAGATGTTTTACATGGCAAGTCCTCCCAAAAGGCAGACATAGAAACGTAGCTTCGGAAAGGTTTGATTCCATGATGACTTACAAAGAGTGGGCTTAGCGCTTGTGGGAAGCAGTCCTACATTTGAATCTGTCATTACTCTTCATTTCAATGCTGCCATTAATTGTAATACCTTAATTTTAAATATTTCATCTCCAGTTCATGTGCAATATAAAGACTGTACGTCCACTAGACTATGTAGTATCAAATAACCTTTAGTGAAAAAAGAAAAATAAAAGAATATGTTGTCAAGAGAAAATATACACATTTTTACAGTACCAACTGGTATCAAGACCCTCCATGGGCAGTACCTCCCTTTCAAACTATTTACCTTTTTATTGCCCTAAACAACTCATTTATTTGATTGTTGATGTGGGGGGAAGGATTCCCATTGACTCCCATTGACCTGCTTATCAACAATCTGAATTCTTTCCCATCTGCATTTGTTCAATCGTGTCTTTCTCCCCATTTTACTATCTGCATTTTCACCTCTCCAAACTTACTCATCTTTCAAGGCTGGGCTAATTTTCTACCTCGGGTATGAAGTCAAACTGATTTCAGTTTGTTTAAAAATTAAGTATCTGGCCGGGTGCAGTGGCTCACACCTGTAATCCCAGCACTTTAGGAGGTTGAGGCGGGCAGATCACGAGGTCAGGAGATCTAGACCATGCTGACTAACACATTGAAACCCTGTCTCTACTAAAAATACAAAAAAAAAGTAGCCAGGCGTAGTGGCGAGCGTCTGTGGTCCCAGCTACTAGGGAGGCTGAGGCAGGAGAATGGCATGAACCCAGGAGGCAGAGCTTGCAGTGAGCAGAGATCGATCGCGCCACTGCACTACAGCCTGGGCGACAGGGCGAGACTCAGTGTCAAAAAAAAAAAAAAAAAAAGTGATATTCCAAAAATATTCATTTCTATATCACTCATACTATCTATATTGCTCATACTGTCACTCCATACTATCATTAAAAAAATAAATAAATAAGTGACAGGATGGCAAATTGGAAAAATAAATATTTCTGGAGTGAGAACCAAGCTCCAATTTGAGCTTTTTTCAAACACATGCGTTCAATTTTCTCATTTGAAAATGGGATAATACCTTAAAGCATTATTGTGATAGATGAAATTATGTATAGTGTTTGGCTGAAGTAGCCTCGGTTCTCTTTTGTTCAAAACGTCTTGTAAGTTTAGTGTTTCAATAGTACTGCTGTATATGATAATCAGGCACTGCTGTGGATTCTAATTTCTCATGTATTTTGCATTTCAAATTATGTTAGTGTCTTAAGAGTAATAACTATTTCTCTTTATATCTCTACATTATGTAGATCACAATGGGTTCTAACTGAATATCATTTTTTCATCAAAATACTATATATGAATGCTAAATAGTTATTTGGAATAAAAGCATCATTTCTTCACATACACATAAAATCATGTGTTTGATGTGTTCACGGATTCTCTACTAAGGAAATGCCAATCAAACTTGTTCTCCTTTCTATCACTGACAATTTCTATTTTACAGAGTAAAGTTGGGTTTGAGCCCAAATTCAACATCTCCATTGCTGGTCACAATTTGAAAATATTACAATGGAGTGGCCAGATGGCCACATTTAGATGTGACAGAGATATTTGGAGAGGTTCTGATCAGAATTCAGTTAAGGTCCTTTAAATTAGTCTGCTAGCACTTGGGAAATCTTCAAAAATCGTTTCATATATATTTTTCCCTAAACTCTATATTTCTTAAAACCATCTCACTATTGGGTCAGATTATGCACATTAAGGGATCTGTAAAAGCCATGCTAATTTAAACTACAAGCACTGAGCATTACAAATGACCTACACCAGTAAAGCCTCTAAGTCTATAAGTATGTGAATCATCAGCTTCCAAAAATCAGGTCAGGAATTGCTTAGATTAGAAATTGTCTTGACAGTGTAGCCACAGCCCTTTAGAAAAAAATGCTTAATGCATCATATGATTGCAACTAGATTTTAAAGCTCATTGAATCTTTTTCTCTACCTGCATATAATACCTTGCTTGAGACAGTTGCTGTTGTCCTTTTATGGATCATCAGCAACACCCTACCTCCTACACTTGGCTTATCCTATATCATCCTGCCATCATGTTAGTTCTATCATCCTTCTTTGATTAATGCCATCAAAATAAATGCTCATCATTAATTCACAAAGGCAAAGATTTAGTAGACTGGCCCAGGATACATTCTGAACACCGGTCTGACATACAAGGTCTTTGGCGGTAGGATCCCAAAGCATCTCTGCAGTCTCATTCATTCAAAATTTACATGGAAGTTATAGCATTCCTACTAGTTTTTAGGCATTTAACAAAGAACATATACAAACAAATTTGATGTAGAACTGACCTCAAATTGCTTAGATCCAACAGAAGAAACAGAGGAGTATTCAAGTTAGTAAAATATAATATTGTGAAAAAAAGAAAGAAGATATTACTAAAAGCAGAGTTTTAAAAGATCCCAGAGGAGCGATCTTTGGAGGCCAGGGATATAGGGAGGGAGTTTAAGATAAAATGTTAGCCAAACTAAATCTTGAAGGATGAATAGGGGATAAGAAAGAAGTGATTGACAGACAATGCACTCAAAGGGATGAATATCTATGGAGGAAACTATATCAAACATGTTATCTCTGTTGAAAATTGCAATTAATTCAGAAATATTATAATATCAAAACAATGAGCAGTGAATTAAACAACGGTACTGTGCATCAGATTGAATTCTTCAAACACAGCAAGAGCAATATTTCTGGTCCCACATGGAATTCCAGAAACTTGCTACTCACCCCTCAAGAGGCAGAGTCTTTTTTCATCCCCTTGAACCTGGGAGGGGTTGTGACTTCTCAAATTAATGGAGTATAAAGGAAGTGATTATACCTGGCTTCTGAGGATAGGTCATAAAAAGACCACAGCTTTCACTTGGCTTTCTCATTACCCTTGAATATTTTTCACTGTGCTATGAGATAGCCAAGAAGCAACTTGAAGAGTCCTTGAGCAGGTGTTCTTACTGATTGACCCAACTCTGTGAGTCTTCCCAACCAACAGCCAACATTGACCAACAGATACACTTTTATCTCACTACTTTTTTCTTAACTATTGTCTTTATTTGGTAGTAAAAATTCTTCCTGCATCAGGTATTAGTACTAGTTTTTTTTTTCACTCAGACTAATCAATAATCTCTACTTCATGATGTCTTGCCTCGGTGGCACAGTCTTACTTATTTTCGTTTATTTCTTAGCATCCTAGAAGTAAATTCCGTGAGTGCATCATTAGCCTGTTGGCCTTGCCATTGTACCATCACTTTGAGGAAATTGAGCTACTACATGGTGCGTCTCTCCTCTGTGGAGAGAGCCGCTGGGTGAGGACGAACAGAAGCTTCCTACAACAGTCATGTAAGTGAGCCACCTTGGAAGCAGCTCCTCCAGTCCCCCATCAAGCTTTTAGATGACCGCAGCCTCAGATGACATCTTCACAGCAACATCACAGAAAGACCCAGATGCCCCCATAAATTCCCTCAGATGAATCCAGTCCGGAGCCCTTCAGTTGCCTCAGCTGACCTTGAGTAAAGTAGAGGTGATCTGACTGTGACTAGCCCTGCAAAAATTGTACTTAATGTGGAGCAACATAAACAACTTTCTTGTTTTAAGCCACTAAATTTTGGTGTCGTTTGTAACCAGGCAAAATAGGCCAAGAAATTGATACATTATGAATCATTTGGATATCTTAAATAATGATTTTATGTTTTATCATGAATGGTTTGAAGAATGTTAAGCAGGGAAGTGATTTGACCAGATTTTCCTTTTAGCACAATGAAGACTGAATTGGAGAAGAATAAGACAAGAGTCAGGAAGACCAGTTAGTGGGATACAGTAATAATTCTGAATAAAATTATAACATTTTTAAATACATCAGTAATTTTTGAATGAAAAACATAAAGTAAGTGAAGAAGATATTAAGCAAGAAATACCAGAAGGGACTGACATTCATTATATATGTCGTAGAAGTTGAGATTAATTGCCAATTTCTAATGTTGATGATAGATTGAATGATAAAGGGATCACCCAAAATCGTGAATACCCATTTGGGAAATATGTTTGGCAAGAAATGTTGTTACTGAAATTAATTTTAGACATGAATTTGAGGTACCCAAGTGGCCCTATCCAGAAGGAACCTGGATATATGATCTATAAATCAGAGTACACATTTTGGATGAAAATACAGATTTAGGAAACACCAACATAATGGTGGTAACTGAAATCATGGGAATGGAAGAGATGTCTCCAAAGCATTATACAGTTGGAAAAGAAAAAGGGGCCATGATGATGAGCTGAGAAACACCAACATTAAGATGAAGACAAAGAAGATACACAAAAGTAACCAAGATGTGGCCAGAGAACAGGCTAAAACAATAGTAAGATTTTGTTATTTCATAATCTGTAGGTTAGAAATTTGGGAGCGGCATGGCTGGATGGCTCTGGGTCTTTCTGTGATGTTGCTGTGAAGATGTCATCTGAGGCTGCAGTCATCTAAAAGCTTGATGGGGCTGGAGGAGCTGCTTCCAAGGTGGCTCAGTTACATGACTGTTGTAGGAAGCTTCTGTTCATCCTCACCCAGCAGCTCTCTCCACAGAGGAGAGACGCACCATGTAGTAGCTCAATTTCCTCAAAGTGATGGTACAATGGCAAGGCCAACAGGCTAATGATGCACTCATGGAATTTACATCTAGGATGCTAAGAAATAAATGAAAATAAGTAAGACTGTGCCACTGAGGCAAGACATCATGAAGTAGAGATTATTGATTAGTCTGAGTGAAAAAAAAAACTGGTACTAATACTTGATGCAGGAAGAATTTTTACTACCAAATAAAGACAATGGTTAAGAAAAAAGAAGTGAAATAAAAGAAAATAGATTTTGACAGTGTTATTGTTTGTCTAGAGAATGCCCTTTTTAGGTTATGTCAGAATTTTTTTTGAAAAAAAGGTATTTTGGTAAGGGAACTTTTGGTCATATAGTTGCAAAATCTCTCTTCTAAATATGCCTTTATTGTTATTTAAAGTAAAAGATTCTTAAGCCACATATTTTGTCAAAGTAGTCTTATACTTTGATTATTAAAGTAGATGACTGTCAACATTCTTTTAGCTTTAAAATCTGATTGTGAAATTTGGGCTTAAATCCTGACTGTGTCACTTAACTTGCTTGCAGAATGTAGGAAAAGATTCTTTGACACTTTGGTTTATAATTTTTTATCTAAAGGGGAGAAATGATAATAGAGTCCTATCTTAGGAATGCTGTGAGGACTGCAGCCAGATTGGTAAAATAATTATCATACTAATAATCAACACTTTTTTAGTCTTTCAGATTCATCTTCTCCAGGAAATGCATTCTATGCTATTAGGTTGATGATGAAATTAAGTTCAACAAATCAGAATTCCTGTTCCAGGATTTAGGGTTTTCCATAGGTTGACTCAACCCTACTTATACAACACCTTCTACAGTCTCAAATTGAATGTTGAGTATCCCATGAATAGGGGATGATGCTCTTTTGAATCTGAAATGCTGTACATATAACTTAATTCTTAATTATAGGCTGTTGAAAAGTTTAGGACTGAAAAGTTTCATGGAAATTATTTTTGTCTCCCTTATTTTACCTTTTTTTTTTTTTTAAAGAAGGCTGGGCACTGTGGCTCATGCCTGTAATCCAGCACTTTGGGAGGCTGAGATGGGTGGATCACGAGGTCAGGAGTTCAAGACCAGCCTGATCAACATGGTGAAACCCTGTGTCTACTGAAAACACAAAAATCAGTCAGGCATAGTGGTGCGTGCCTGTAATCTCAGCTACTCAGGAGGCTGAGGAAGGAGAATCAGTTGAACCTAAGAGGCAGAGATTGCAGTAAGCGGAGATCAGGCCACTACACTCCAGACTGGGTGACAGAGTGAGACTCCGTCTCAAAAATACATAAAAAAATAAAATAAAACCATCCGAACAACAACAACAAAAAAACAAAGCTGAGAGATATTGAATTGCCCAAAGGCAGTCGTCTAGAATTTAAATCTAATTCCAAGTACCGTGTTTTTTTAATTAATATCATGATTTTAATCTATATTTCCTGTTAAGATTATATATAAATACTTTCAAACAAAATAAAACAAAGTAAATAAAATAAATACACTGACTAGTTCCTACATAAACTTTTTAGCACCAGCTTATAAAAAGATTATGATAAAGATCTAAAGTTTTAATCATATGGACCTTGTGGAGTGGCATGTTCTGCTCCACCAACCCCTGTACAAATTAACCTCGTAGAATATTTGGCTACCCTTTATTTACGCTGTTGTATGAATTTGAGCTATTAGAATGTGATGTTGAGAGGAAAATATTTTGGCTCATGGTAAAGCAGTTTGCTTGAGAAGATAAGGAGTTTTCTAGGGCTACTCTCTGTTCTTAATAACTTTTAACTATACTATCCTGGTGGCCATATGGTTAGTCTTCCGTATGCATTCTTAGGCTTCCAAAAGAAGATACTATTTCATCTTTGTTCCAAGCTACATACTAAGATTTTCCTTAGTCAGTCTATAAGAATATGTGTCCAATTCACATAAGCTTCCCAAGAGGGTAAATAAAGCAGAAAACAGGGGCAAGGAGAAAAACTCAGGGCAATTTTATTCCCAACAAATAATCTTACAGACACTAATGAAACAAATAAATAAAGCTATTAATATAAGTCCTGCAAAACTCACGCAAAGCTCGCATACTCTCTTAAATCTCCTCCTGCTTAAAGCTCTCATTTTGACATGGAACATTTACACGTAAAATTCTATATTGCTTGAGTTTAAAAGAAATTCTCAATCATGTTAATGTTAATGAAGATGGGGTTGTGTTTTGCAAAGCTCACCTTCCCCTGTGGACAGGTAACCTACATGATGCTAAAAATTTCTAACTGCAATGTTTACATTTCTATATTATTTTTAAACTTTCTGACACACTCCTCTTTTCTTCTTTGAGAAGCTGCCATTTTGAAAATAGAATATCACACACAGAAGTTACATTAAACATAATTGAATTATTCTTTGTTGTCATTTTTGTTTAACAGATGAGGATATTAAAGTTTGGAGAGGCTCAAGTAACAGCAGAGCTGGCACTAGAAGCCAGCCCTCCACAGTAGGAGCTCCAGCTTTCAAGACAAAGTGGAACTACTCACAGCTTGTCACCGTTTAATTCAGCTGACTTATGCCCTTTTTTTCCATTCTGACTCCAGTTGGATCCTATTCCACCTTTTCAATCAATGTTCAATATTAATAACTATATACTAGACACTGGAAATGCTCCAGTAAAATAATGAGCATTATCCCTGCTTTCAAGATTACTAGGGCTTCACTCTGTATGTAACCTCTAGGAAGATTAAAGAGCAAATTCTTTGCTTTCCTGAGACACTCATATTCATGCAGCCACTCCCATTCACCTTGTTCCTTGCCATTTCTCTATCACCAGAAGGCCCACCTATTGCCTCAACTGGCTCAGACACTTACTCAAACTCACTTTCTGTCACGTATGCAATCCTCTTGATGGCAATTGCTGGCAGCATTTTTTGCTCAAGATATTTCAGTTTGGAAAAAGTTAAAAGCATGGAAGAGTGCCTTGAGCAACAGTGGCTGCTGTTAACTGCTTTGGCAGCTTGTCAAGGTTTAGCCACCTGCCTGGAAGAAGTGTAACTCACCTGAAAATTTCACCCCCTCAGTCACCTATTTACCTCCTTCCTCCGAAACTGAAGCACTTATCAACACTGGATTACTTCTGTGTTGTATTCATTATGATCTTCATGAAAGTCAAAAGTGTTTGACTCAAAAAACCAGACATTTTTTAATCTCTAATTTATTTTCTTCCGGATACTGCTTTCCAGCATTTCTTCAAACTCAGTATCTTTCTTTGCCAGTACACCTGATGGTTATGTAAGGACACATCCAAGTACAAGCAGATTCATCCTCTTTTCTAATCCTCCTCTGCTTCCCAATGGAGGCAAAATAAATAAATAAAATAAAAACACACGGGTGAAAAATAATTAAACACAATCTCAAGATCTATTGAAAAGAAATAACTTTGACTGATGAAAAATCCTCCACTCTTGCCAGGTCTCCTTGTAAAGCTGTAGCTACTTAAAGGGAACTATACGAAAAACAGAAAAAAAAAAAAAAAAAAAAAAAAAAAGGCCGATGCAGTTTGAAGCCTGGAACTCTTGGGTTTTATTAAGAAGGAGCTGAACAACAGAGCCCAGCACCTGAGACAATTGAAAGTAAACAATTTAGAGTTGGACCATTCAGTAACCCTGGAAAATTAATCTGTGCTGTATAGAAACACGCGACTGCTCTATGCCAATGGCTCTGTACTTAGAGAATAGGTTCATTAGTACAGCTGCAGAAGCTGCACAAGCTCCTCAGTGGGTCATCTACACACTTGTACTCATGGCCATGGTCTCACTGGGACTAATTTCACAGAGATGAGAAAGAGGAACAAGAGAGAGGGGAAGTCTAAAAAATAAGTTTTGTAGCTCATGCCAGGAATAAGAGCAAGGGAGGGTGACAGTTACAATCAGGCCAGAAAAGCAAAGAAAACAATATTTTGCTTTCCTGAGTTTACTTTTAATGGTGTTTTTTTTGTTGTTGTTGTTGTTTTTTACCTTGAGAATGTCAATTCCTTGAGTAAAGGAAACACACTGAATATTATCATTTCATAATTCCCGGTTAAGAAGATTGACATCTTTATTTGCAGTATCTAAGAGGGTGGGCCATCTTTTTCAAGTTCATGCATACTGCATACACATACTACAGGTTCAGAAATTGAAGGAAGCAAGTGAATCCAAGAATAAAACTTCCCTGTTCTGAAGAAGAAATCTAACCTCCATTCACAAGTTATCATCAGTCTGTGGTAGGGCCAGAACAGGAAGTCATGTGTGAGAGTTATGCTTATTCAGGCCTCCTTTGACTGTGTTCTCCCGCCTTAGTAAACTCTACTTGGCTCAACCCAAATTACACATAATGAGTAGAGACTGACTACTTTTCCTTCTTAGAAATTGTGGCTGCAGAAATCCCCATTTCCTACCTGTTGCTGCCACATGGAGTTTGTTTCATTTAGATGTTCTTTTACACTTCCTTTTTACCTCTACCTGGGAATCCCTTCTCATTCTTGCTGTGACTGGTAAACAATTTGAAATATTAACATTAAAGAAACAATTTTTTGGGGTCTTCCTCATCAACCCCTTTTCTATTCTCTTTTTACAATGACTTCTCTGATTCCATTGTTAACATGCTCAGGGTGGAAGTTTAGAGGAGCCTACAGATATTTTTGATTGTTTTTTTCCCAGAAGACAAAATCCTTCAGAACAGGTAGAATGTTTTCAAATATTAAGTGATATAAGGATATGGTCTGAAAGAAGTAGTAAGAATAAATGTGCAAAGGAAAATCCACTTGTGCCCCTCCCTGTGATAAGAGACTCCCCCAAGCTTTGTTGGAAGGAAGGAGAGAAAATCATGGAGGTCCAAAGCCACAAGGCTCCATTCCCTGAATCTAGGCAGCACTGCTGGTTAATGTCAAGGCTTCCTAAATAGAATAACAGTAGGGTATGTGGGCATTGGGCAAGGGATTATCAGGCTCAGTCAAAATTCCCAGTCCCCAGGCGTGAATCTGAGGCTGCATGGAGCCTGGGAACCTGAAGAAATTGTGTATTCAGGGATAATGGATGTCTCTGAGGTAGCCTACATGGACAGATGATAGGGTGTCATCACTTTCTCAAAACTTCAACCTGTAAATAAGATCCTAGAATCCTACATCACCTTAGGGAGACTTCAAGAACAATGAAGCTATATTCTCCAAATTCTGGTGAAATGGGGAATTATATTTAAAAATGAAATTAAGTTATAAACAAATGAGGAAAAGTTATTTCTTGCACACCTGAAATGATGATCTAAAAATATTCCCTTGTCTTAACTTGCTAGAATTTAGAGCTAATTTGAACTAGGAGGGACTAAATTGAACATAGAGGATGATTAATACAAAAGGGAGGCTGGAGGGACATAGAAAATTATCTTCATAAGACCTATCTTTGCATAGTGATTTTGGGTGTCCTAGTCTCAATGCTGGTCCTTTCAGCAGCAGTCTTCTTTGTCCTCCTAAAGCCCCCTCAACCCTGTGTAAAAATCTGTCATCACCCGTGAACTGTGATCTTAGGTATTGCTTTAGTTTTCTCATCTGTACACCAAGGATAATAATTGTACTTACTTTTAGGATTACTGTTAATATTAAATGAGTTGATACATATAAATTATCTAAAATACCAGTTGGCACACAGTATACAATCAATAAATATTAGTTATTGTTGCTTGTTTTTAAATTCTTATATTGTCCCTCAGTTTTCTCCTTTCCTGGGTAGGGAGGGCATGAGTGATTTCTGCTGTTCTTTGAAATGTAAATTATTCTGCATAGATTTAGTCTTTTTCTCTCCATTCTAAGCTACAACATGAGAAGAAGCAGTGAAGAAAGAAGAGCTGGGTATGGAAGTAGGAGTTCCATAGGAGTAGGAAGTTCTTACCTATCATCTTAGCTTTCATATAAGTTGGTTAAACAAACAAACAAAGCACAAAAACTTCTTAAAGGAAGTATACAACCCCTTCAGAATGGCATAAAAAGAGAGAGAAAAGCAGTGAGATCAATCCTGGGAGATTTCAAGAGGGAAACCGAGCATTTCCCTGGGGTACACAGATGAACAACAATCTAGCAGCCAAGGTTTGGCTGGGACAAGCCACACTCCCAGGTTTAGTACAGACCAGAAGCCCCAGTTTCTCAGAACACCTCCCCAGGATGCTCCGACACCTCCCCACCTTGCCTCTGTACCTACATCTCTACAGCCCATGCCTTGCTGAAGCTCTGAATGAAAGTGAAAGGGACTCTAATGACCTGCAGCTAAGATAACTTCCCTTCCATCACAGAGGGAGGAGACCCATTCCTGGAGATGCAAATTTAAATTCTGAATGCATTAACCCATAGAAACATTGCTGTGCTTTGTGTTTAGTTTCCATAGTGTTATTAGGACATTACTATAGTTCAGTAACATCATGACTTAAGTAGGCTTTTGTGAGCAGTTAGAGAACATGAACACCATGTATA
This sequence comes from Macaca mulatta, assembly GCF_049350105.2. NCBI lineage: Eukaryota > Metazoa > Chordata > Mammalia > Primates > Cercopithecidae > Macaca > Macaca mulatta. The sequence continues at coordinate 51,612,054 of NC_133423.1, read as the reverse complement.
AACACATTTCTATAGAAAAAAAAATGCCTCAACTACAAAAACAGACTCGTATATCATATTTCTCTTCAATATCTGGGAAGAAAACTATTGGTAACAGCAGGTGTTGTTTTTATTTCAATTTAGCTTATATTAAAACCCCAATGTAAAATACTAAAATAGAGCTTTTTCTGAAACTTCTTTATAACACTTCTCCCATACACACATCTTCTAGCATTTAGACACATGTCCAGTATAATTTTTTTTTTTTTTTTTTTTTACATAGATGTTCAATTAATATTAGCTGAAAGTGACTTAGGGTTGCCAGGGCTGGCTTTTCTGAGAAACTTCTCTCTGGGTCACCAAAGCAAATTGCCTTGTTAACTAATTTGCTTTGATTGATGTTTGTTTTTTCCAAAGTTATTCTCCTTATTTCTAATATCGAAATGAACACAGAAGCAACAGTGACCAAAAAAAAAGTGTAGCATATTTGCTAGGAGCTACTTACTCAAATCAAATCAAATGGCACAGACAGCAGAAAGCCCTGTTTAATCTGAGCACCGGCTAGTGTAAGAGACCAGTAGGAATTACGTCTAGTGATATTTCATTTCCTGCTCTTTTTTAAAAGGGCAAAACCATCATGGAGGTCACATTTGACAAACCTGTTTGTTTTTCCCCTTTCAATGTTTGTCTCTGCGATTGAGAACCAACCTCACCTCATTTCCCCAGCTCAATGCTACCTCCCCTTCTTACCCTTTCCCTCCTCCTCTTTCTTTCTTTTTTCTTTTTTGTTCCCCCCTTTGAAAACTCTAATGACTAGAATAAACCAAAATGTCAACATTTGCAATTCTGGAGCTTCATTTAAGCAATAAAAATAATAATTAAAAGGGTAAAACCTTAGAGAGATTTCTTCATTTTATATGGTTTGCCAGCGATGATACACATTCAAAAAAAGCCAGTAAAAGAATTAATTAGAAACAGCCAAAGCTCAACAAGCTCTGCAAGTTAATGAAGCAGAGAGGAAAATGTCATCTTTGAGACCCAGAGCTGCATTGGCTTGGATAATATCCACTCCTGCCTTGCTCTCCTAACTAAACCTCTTTTAATCTCTCCTCAAGAAATCAATGCTAATGACATGGATTTACCAAGAAATGACAGCAGCATAATACCATGAGAGCTGCTCCTGTTTAATGTAACTTAGTTCTGATGGGAACACTCAGAGTTTCATTCTGACAGCAAGTCGTTGTTTTGCATGTTTCTTATGGGACTCAAAATAATGGAAGAGCTTCATTTTATTTTATTTTTATACTTCCCATTGTGAATTTGTTTTTTAGATTGCTCCCACTATTCCTCTATCCCTCTTTTTAAAGCAGCCTTCTCTTCCCTGGCCACAAGACTCCCACCACTGTCATCTCCACTCAAATTCTATAATCCAGTCTTATTTCCTTGATCTTTCTTCAGAATGGTTCTCCTATGGCCACAGGTGGCCTTATAACATACAGGTTTTTTTCCCACTTTCCACTCATATAAAGGTAATTTATGTGTAACATCTACTTGTATTTCTGTTTCATTGGTCTGTTTGTTTGGTCATTCAGCCAAAATATGTGGGACGTTTCCAAAATATGTCTAGAATACAAAATCCACCTAAAATCTAAGGAACATCATTATTTTATTATTAACAACGTACCTGCAATGTTTATAATGCAAAACAGTGCTGTTCTTAAGCACATCACACTACTGCAGACACATCCCACAGGGATGATATCTGGAGAGAATAAGACCCATAAAGAACTGAGTGTGTCTGCTTGGCTGCTTACTAGATAAGTGACCTTGGGAAGAAGCTTTAATCCTTCCGAAGTTTTCTACCCTGTAGAAAGGTGTGAAGGATACCTATCGTGCATTTCTCAGTGTGTGAGATGTAATGATGAAACGTAAGTCCCCGGCACATATCTGGTCTCCTCATAATGCTGCTTCCTTCTTCCTTTTCTTCTTTGTCTAGTTTGTTCTTTTGGAGTTACCAAAACATATTTCACCTCCCTTTTGCATGACAGTCCATCAGCTTTTCAAACACAGCCACTGTGGTCACACAGGCTTACTTTTTGAGGGATAAATGCCTTATCAGAACTGTCAAAAATTATGCCTCCAGTGACAAAGATATCAAAGCAATCAATTTGTCTAAAACCTACATTTTTTTTTAATTTGAAGCTCCCAAAATGACAGTGATACTTGTATGGATGAATAAACTAGTGTAAAATACAACGTTTAGCTCTACGGCCTTTCTAATAATATTATCAGGAGCAGATTAGGGTTTTGAGGGGCCTCTTACACAATTTGAAGATTTTTCTTTTAATAGAAAAATACAAAATTGAGTTCAAGGTCATGACTGGGGTCCCAAAGTTTAGCTTCAGGAGTTTCACAGAAAAGCACAACAAAATCCCACCCTTCCGTTCCCTCAACACACACGCACACACCACATCCTGACATTTCTCCAGGGGCATTTGGCGAACCCTTAAAATTTACTTTCAATGGGATTCTGACAGAGAGGAGGGAATAGGCAGGGGTGTTCCTAAATGTACTGAAGTAAGGTTTCTGCCATCTAGTGAAATGGGACCTAGAACCCTCTTAACAGGAATTCAGTTTTATTTTAGAACAGAGCAGAAAGTTACACTTTCAGAAAAACTGAATATTTGAATATGTAGCCAGAGATTGATGCCTGCCTAAATAATTGCTGATCTTTATGGATGTTCATATAAATGCAAAGAGGAAACAAATAGGATGGAAACTTGCTGGAAAGTTTCTGGGGCAATGGTAAGATTAGAAAGCTGTTACTTTAGATAGTAGGCTCATGGAGAGAAAATTTTAGGCTTTCATGAGGTCCCCAAGCCTGGGGCCACAGATGAGAAACTGGTCTGTGTCCTAAGAGGAACGTGCTATACAGGAGGAGGTGAGCGGCTGGTGAGTGAGCATTACCACTTGAACTCCACCTCCTGTCAGAGCAGCAGTGGCATTAGATTCCCACAGTAGCAAGAGGTCTATTGTGAACTGCACATGCGAGGGATCTGCATTGTGTACTCCTTATGACAATCTAATGTCTGATGATCTGAAGTTGAACAGTTTCATTTGAAACCATCCCCAACAATCCATGGAAAAATTGTCTTCCATGAAATCAGTCACTAGTGCCAAAAATATTGGGAACTGCAGTTTTAAAGGATGAGAAGAGTCAGCTATGCCAGCAGGCTAGAAAAGGGAAGGTCCAGCAGATGGAATCTAAGCACAGAACCTGAAAGCCTGAAAAGAGTGCAGAGTACTTAAAGAGAAAACTGGGCATTTGTAATCCCAGCTACTTGGGGCTGAGGCAGGAGAATCACTTGAGCTTGAGAGGTCGAGGTTGCAGTGAGCCGAGATTGTGCCACTGCACTCCTGCCTCGGCGACAAGAGCAAAACTCTGTCTCAAAAAAAAAAAATAAAATAAAAAAAAAAAAATAAAAAAAAACAAGAAAAAAAAAACACCTCACAAGTAGTTAAGAAATGAGTTTGGAAACATCTCTCAGTTATTCAACAGAATGTAAGCACTAGAAGGAAAAATGTCCTTTGTTATCTCCACTTGCCCTGAATTCTTCTAGAGTTCATATACTGTTTATGTTTCTATCAGAAAACAAATTAGAGAAACAACTGATAATGCATTTTGAAATTATCACACATTTTATTAATAGTGAATGCAGTGAGCACCTAAAGCATACAAATGCCAAACTAGTCATCTTAATAAATATATGCTAATTTAAATCAATTCATTGAAAATAGTCTTTAACACCTTTCAATGTTTCTCACAAAATTGGGACATAGGAATTGTTAGTGGGCATCAGTCTTTCTTAGTTTCTCTCTGACTTTCAGTCTTTTGGTAACATCTTCTCTCATAGGACATGCAACCCAAAATTCAGAATTCAGTGGCCAGAGCTTCCTTAGGATTCTACATGAGGCTGGGCCCCCTCCAAGCTACACTAATTAGGTTAATGTCTATTGCCAAATTTGGAACCAAGGGTTTGATTTTTTTCTCTTGCTACATCAAAATGGGAGAGCAGATAAGTTACAATAGTTGGTGTTTGTTTTACTCTGGAACAAAATTTAAAATACTCAGAGAGAAGCATAAATACCACGTGGAAGAGATACACTGCGGTCTATCCAAGACTCATGCTTCCCTTTTATGTTGTTGCTTGTTGCCAGTTAGCAGTTAGATGTATTTCCCAGTCTCCTCATACCTACCCTCTGCATCTAGGAGAGGTTGAGTAGTTTTCACCAACAGACTGTGAGCGTAAGTGGTATAGCTTCTGAGGCGGGGCAAGTAAGAAACCAATATGCCTTCTCTGCCTTAATGCATTGGCAGAAAACACAGGCCCATTGGATAGGAGAGTCACACTGGATTGTCACTGTGTCACATGTCACATTCTTTCTTTATGGAAAGAAATAAAAGTTGGTTGTTTTCAGCCACTGAAATTCTAGGGTTTGCTTGATACAGCATTTTGCATTACCCGTCTAATATATAGGGTCTTCAAATTCTTGATTTAGAGCAAACCGAATTAACTATGTACCCTGCTGAAGGGATAATTACATTTAAAGGTTTTATTTAATTTTTTTTTGTTTGTTTTCTCTTGAGTGAAAAAGGTGGCAGAAAATCTTCTGGCGATAGCTCAAGGTTTTTGTTCCTGAAAGAAAGGCATAGAGTTCATGGGAATCATTTTAGAACCTATTGCAAGAAAACTAAATCATCTCAAATTCACTGAAGTTAGCCTCCCACAGAAGGACAGTAGAGCACATTCATAGTACAAGTAATTTAAGAGAAAATCTGTTTACTCCTGAGAGCATTGTTGGGAGCAAGCCCCACAAAGTCTGGCCATAAACTGGCCCCAAAACTGGCCATAAATAAAATCTCTGCAGCAAATGTAACATGTCCATAATGGCCATAACGCCCAAGCTGGAAGGTTGTGGGTTTACAGGAATGAGGACAAAGAACACCTGGCCTGCCCAGGGCAGAAAACCGCTTAAAGGCATTCTTAAGCCACAGACAATGAGCATGAGGGATCTGTGTCTTTAGGGCGTGTTCCTGCTGCAATTAGTTCGGCCCATCCCTTCGTTTCCCATAAGGGATACTTTTAGTTCATTTAATATCTATAGAAACAATGCTAATGACTGGTTTGCTGTTAATAAATATGTGGATAAGTCTCTGTTCGGGGCTCTCAACTCTGAAGGCTGTGAGACCCCTGATTCCCCACTTCATACCTCTATATTTCTGTGTGTGTGTCTTTAATTCCTCTAGCGCCGCTGGGTTAGGGTCTTCCCGACCAAGCTGGTCTAGGCAGAGCATGAGGTGACAGGAAAGGAAAAGAATGGTAATTCTGGGTCAGATGTGGTTGATAGTGGACTTGAAGTGAATGGAGACCTGAGTGCCTGGTTTTGCCCTGGGAGGTATGGAAATGGAAATGGAAGCCCATGTAAAGGAAAGATTAAAGCTCTGTGGTTTTCCTTCCTGCAAAGCCATGGCAATCTGAATGGGATCTCAGCAGTGACCCAGCGCTAGCTGGCAGACTGTGTGATCAATTTTTAACAGCAATACCAAGTCACAGCAAGAAATGTTGACAATAGCACACTGATGTCTTGCCAGCTGTTTCCCAATATAAAGGCTAAAACAGATACAGACTCCTTTTAAGTTTTGGTATTCCCATTGGCGTTGTTATTAATACATGGACAAGAAGGAGACACTGGACTTTCTACCAACAAAGTTGTTTGGGGATCTAGCCTTAAATGTTGGGAGAATTTTTAAGATGAGATTTATTTGGAGATTTTTCAACATGTAATATTACTAATATTGGTGTAGTTTTTATCACTTACAAAGGATTTTCACAAGCTTTATTCATTTTGACCTTCTTAACAATTCAATAAAGTAGATATTATCACCTCAGTTTTATTGATAACGAGACCATGGTTCATTGAGATAAAGTAACTTGCACAAGATTACACTAATATTAAGTGGCCAAGACACAATTCAAATCCTAGATCTTATCTACACTGTTATCTTAAACTTTTGCCTCAAAAGCCGTGATGTAACCAACTGTAAACCAGATAAACAGTGCATCAAAATGGACCCAAGTCTTGCTGCTGCCTTACAGCCAACTTTGAATTTCTTTCTTCACAATCTCCCCTGATTATAGCAGAGAGGAGGCTATAGCCAATTGTATTCCCTATTTCTGCTGCATTTATTCTTTTCCAAAATATGGTTCACTTTTGACTTCACTGATTTAAGAATTTCAGAATGGTGAAGAGTAACTTCTCCATACAGTCACACACATCTACACGACGCCCCAGACATACTTGGCTTAATAAGAGTAAGCTCTTTCTTTGAATTTTAGATTGATAAATAATTAACAACTTCATACCCTTGGATAAATTCAAAATAAACTAAATACTTATGCACAGTTCCTGTTATAATATATTCAGATAAAGTACATGGTTTAAGGGAAATGGTCTAGGGAGTAAAACCCAAAACCACTTTTTTTGAATCACATAGTTTCTTCGCACCCTTGCCTGAAAGAGGAATCAAACACTCGCAGCTTTGTGCTGTCAGATCCTGAGAAATCACAATGTTTTGCAGTGTTCAAGTTTGCTTCTTCAGTGGTCTAGCCGTAGCCCTTTCATTCTGAACCTTTCCTCAAAAAGATTGCCTTATATTTCCTTTGCAAACTAAATGGCTAAACAGCTTTTATTTTTCCCATACGATGCAAGTTATCACAGCTCTGGGTGAGGAATCCAGGACATAAGCAGAAAAGTTGGATTTATTCCATGCCAAAGGACTAACAGGGATTTTTTTTTCCTTATTGTGAAAAAAAAAAGGAAAAAAAAAAGTTTTGTTTCTTTTCAGCATCAGAGGGTGGTCCCAATGTAGCGATTTCCTCAAATAGTGACCCTTTGGGAAATGATGGTCATAAAACTAATTTACAAAAGCCCGAGATAAATATTAAAATAGAAACACAAGGTTTTAGCCTTCTGCAGGTTCGAAGGAACTTGGAGTAAATATTTACCTTGACGTTTCTGCCATGGAATTACTTTGTGAATCTTACCATGAAGAAGATGACTTTTTTTCCAGTTATTCTCAATAGCATTTCTCTCAGGGTGATCGCTGCCTTTTCTTTTCACAGTCTAGTGTTATATTGAAAATGCTGTAAGCGTGCTCACACACTGTGGTGAATTCAAAAGGGTACTTATGCCAAGAAACAAAAGGCATTCTCTTTCCCTATGGCTTCTACCATCCTTACTTGGGGAGTTGATAAATTGGCCTTTTATGGAGATTTTAACACAAGAAAAATAAAAATGTGTAGATTTTTGTGATAGAGGTTGGGAAGAAATCTTGGTTTAATAAAATGAATCTTTTCATCTGTGTCTACAGGACAAACTTCCATTAACTGTAAAATGGAAAGTCTAGGTTTGTCAGACTGCTTTGTCTGTATGTTGCCAGACACCTAGGTTAATGATTTTCATTTTAACTGTATAGATTGACTGTCTTCAAGTTAGGGGCACCAGTGTACTGTCCTTGGATACTTGAATCATTTTGTCTATATTTTCATCACTTAGTGCTGTGCTCAGAAATGTGTAGAATTGTGGGTCTACATGTATTTGTTTATGTAAAGAGATTTTATTTGCTGTCTGTGTGCGTGCCTGTGTGCATGTGTGTGTGCATGTATGTCTGTACATTCCTGTTGGCCTTCACCCTTCTTGATGCTCTATGATGCCTCAGGCAGAGTCTGCAACAAAAATGAGCTATTGAGTCAATTCAAAGGAATAGTTGCTTTCTAATCAAACCAAGAACATAAGACGACTGCTCTAATATTCAAGCTAGTCAGTTATTACAATATAATTTATCCAAACATGCAACTCTCCGTTTTTTATGTAGAGAAGGGAAACTTCCTTCTGAAAAAGTTAACTCTTCTTCAGATAACTCCTTCTTTGATTATCCACATGTGTTACTTTTAGCTTCTTGTCTACAGGCACCTCTACTCTCAGTACTGAAATGACTAATATAACCCAACAGGCAAGTTTCTTGACATGGTGCCTTTATTTTTTGCATAGTGTTCATTTTACTTATGACTTGAGGCAAAGCAACATAGCATCTATGACCATAGCACCACCAAAACTGTTTTCACAAAGTCTTTGTGGCTTCATATTGCAAAAATTCAATCTTTATTGTCTTCTTTGCAGGATTTGACAATGTTCACAACTCCCTTTTCCTTAAAAGGCTTTGTCTTTTTGGCATCTATATCCCCAAACTTAAATTTTCCTTCCATTTTTGTAGCTCTCACTTCTGTTTCCTTCATTTTATATTCCTCTGCTTATTGTCTAAATATTGTAATGCAGTCCTGCCTCAGTATGAGGGGAATTGGTTCCATCCAGGATCTCCATTGATAAAATAAAAATCTATGGATATTATATAAAATGGTGTGATTTGCATATAACCTAGGCATATATTTTAAATCCTCTCTATATTATTTATAATATCTAATGTAATGTAAATGCTATGTAGTTATATACTATGTTTTTAAAATTTGTATTTTTCATTGTTGTCTTATTTTTTTTTCCTGCATTTTTGTTTTCTTTTTTTTTTTTTGAGACAGAGTCCCCCACTGTCTCCAGGGCTGGTGTGCAGTGGTGCGATCTTGGCTCACTGCCACCTCCACCTCCCAGTTTCAAGCGACTCTCCTGCCTCAGCTTCCCAAGTAGCTAGGATTACAGGCGCCCATCACCATGCCCAGCTAATTTGTTTTTTTTTGGTATTTTTAGTAGAGGCGGGGTTTCACCATATTGGCCAGGCTGATCTCGAACTCCTGACCTCATGATCCACCCGCCTCAGCCCCCCAAAGTGCAAGGACTACAGGCATTGAGCCACCGCACCCGGGCTTCTGGATATTTTTTATCCCAAGTTGGTTGAATCCACAAATGCAGAACCCACAGATATGAATAACCAAAAATACTATGAATTTTTTTCCTCTCCTTCTCTCACTGTAAATAATTTCCCTGGATAACCTCAGTACAATTCCCATTTAATCAATTATTACTTTTATTTTTACGTAAATATCTCTTCTGAAATCCAATCATTCTGCTGTCATAGAACTTAAAATCTGGGAAGAGCTTGGCAGATTATTTATTCTAGTTATTGTTTTTCTTAATTCTTGTTCCTTTTACAGGCAAATAAGTTAAAAGCTTTAGATTATAAATTGCACACCTATTAGTCCTGAGTCAAAGTTTAGAACATTTTACACATTAATCAGGCTGCAAATTTTATGAGGATGTCTATGACATTAAACCTGGGGTCTGTTTGCCTTATTTCTTGACTTCTGAGCAACATTCAATCAATTGAGTATTGACCCCTTCCTTCTTCTTAAAACACTTTCTTCTTTAAGGTTTCATTGATTACACTCTAATTTTCTTGTGACATCCCTGAACGTTGCTTCTCAGCCCCACACAGTCTTCTTCTCCACTTCCCAACCAGGGAGTTGGAATTCTTCATGGCTCAGTCTACTGCCTTTTCTTGTGTCTCTCACGGCTTCTCATGGCCTGTTATTCTTCCCGTATTCTTTGAACTTGGCAATGGAATAACAGTCTATCCACTTACACAAAGCAGATACTTTAAGATTTTCTTTGACATCTTTATTTCCTCCATCTCTCATATCCAATAAATCAGTGATCCATTTGATTTTAGGTCCTGAAAAAATATCAAAACTGATTATCTTCTCTTTATTTTTGTCGTCACTACCCTGTTTTATACCACCAAAGTCTATTTCTAAGATTACTGCAATGGGCTAGTTGACATTGGTCTATCTCCACTTTTGACCTCAGACAATCCATTTCCAATATGGAGGTCAGAATAATCTTTTGAATACCTGCTCCCTTTGCATATACACACATTTGTATAACACATATATTCAAACATCAAACCCTTAAATAGCTACCTATTGCCTTTATGATATAAATGGACATCCTTAACATGTACTACAATTTAATTCAGTGTCTACTTCATTATTTCATACATGTCTCTTTAACATTTTCTCAGTATTTCAGCCCCTGTATTCTTCTTGTAGGTTATAATCACATATGCCCTGTCCTTTATGATTCAAAACATTTTGCATGTTGTTCTTGGTGCTTGCAACACCTGCCTCCAGCCTTATTCCCATCATCTTTTAGTTCTGTTTGATAGTATAACTATTATAGTGGTTAAAAATTTGTCTTGGAGTCAAGTTGAGAGTACACAAATCATAGCTTCACTACTTCATAACAATGGAACTATGGACAAATTACTACATTTTGTGTTCTTTAATCTCCTCACTTAAAGTACAGGGATAACAATACTAACTAGTTCTTAGGTCTTTTATGATTATTAAATAGATTAATTCACATAAAGTGTTCAGGAGAGTGTCTGATACCCGTAAGTATTCCAAAATAATATATATCATTTTATTTATCTCTATTATACATTATCATTTTGAGCATTGTCTTCATTTTGTTGGTTTGCAAATGACTTTCTTCAAGAAATCTTTGCCCTCTAAACTAAATCAGACTACTCTTTAAAACCCTGTTTAATAGTTCACAGTTGATGAAATTAAAGTTATGTATCTCCCTAATAAGGAAGCCAAAAATCACATCTTAGCACATTTTGAGAACATACCAGACACTCCACAAATATTTTTAAATAAATGAATGGCCTACTATCTGTCTTAGTCTGTTTTCTGTTGTTATGACAGAATAGCCTGATTTATAGAGAAAGGAGGTTTATTTCTTACAATTCTGCAGGTTGGAAAGGCTAAGATCAGGCAGCCACACCTGTTTGGCTTCTGGTGAGGGCCTCATTCTGTATCATAACATGGCAAGAGGTCATGAGTACAAAGGGTAAGAGGGATAAACTGGCTTTCATAACAGAAGCATTATGATGACAATTAACCCACTCCTGCAACAACCCATTAACCCCTTAATTCATTAATCTATTAATGTATGAGTGGAAAAATTCATTAATAAGGACAGAGCCCTCATGAACCAATCACTTCATAAAGTCCCCACCTCTTAGTACTGTTACATTAGGGTTTAAATTTCAATATGAATTTTGGAGAGAACACAAATTCAAACCATAACATTATTTAATATGGATGGTGACATATGCTGTGAACACAATGCCATATACATTTATCTGTAACATTGCAAAGCATTCTGAGACTTATAAGTTAAAACTGTTTATTTCATAGTTCATGAAATTACCAAATTAATGGACAAAAGAAATCTGGAATTTGTGTCAAACCAGAACACTAGAATGAGAGGAAGCATTCCTATGCACTAAATTTTGAAATTAAAAAAAGTAATAAACAATGGGAGTATTACTTTTCAGAGTTTGACAAGCCCATCTAAATTATGTAATTCTAATAAATAATACAGGCTGAATACACAGATTTAGAAAACTTTATGGTATATCCACGGACAGTAAAAATCCACATAAAAAGAAAACATGAATATTTAGTGTTCTTATGTTACCGTTAAGAACAGTCACACAGTATCACAAACCATGTGGAGATGGTCTGATAGTGTTCTTCAAAATTTTTTCATCACATACCTAAGTGAAAAAAAAGAAATATATACCTACAAATATAAGTATATTTATTTAGGTACATATTTACACAAGTCCTATGGTATTATATATATTATAAAACAGAAGCCAAAAAATATAAATTTTAAAAGGACAAGATATAAAAGGAACTTACAAGTTGTAATGATGTATTTTCATGTCCTATTGGGTTGTCTTGCATATTTCCTGGAATAGGGGTGTTCTACTTTGAAGACCCCTAGCCTAGCATAAGAAGCAGTAGTCTAGAATTGAGGCAGCCAGATGCCTAGGCAGATAAAAAGGAATCCCCAGAGAATCTCCTACCCACCCCACAAGTGTTTATATCAAATGCTTTTGTGCAGATGAGGGAGCCTGTCCAGGGCTTGTCTGGGCATGCCTACAGTAAACTGGAGCCTGACGTGCGCACTGGGGGAAGTGGGCAGAGCCACAGGAATTCACACTAATGCAGAGGAGGAGTCTGCTCTCTTGAGTTCCTGTGTGGTGGCCTGGGATTCATCTGTGAGGTCAAGGGCCTGTTAGCAGGACTCTATTTCACTTTGCTGAGGTTTTTTATTTTTATTTTTTCTTTTTTGCCCAATAAAACCCTCCTCTACTCACCTTTCAATGTGCCTGCATGCCTAAATTTTCCTGGTCGTGTGACAAGAACCCAGGTTTTAACTGAACTAAGAAAAGTTCTGCAACAGAATGTGTCCTGGACATCATCTAGACTTACTTTATTGTTGTTGCTTTCATTTTCAAGTTATTTCTTAGCAGAATTTTATCCAAAGATGGTAATTTCTCATTTCTTTCTTAGCCATTTTCCCACTTCCTACTTGTCTCTGATGAAAAAAAAGTCATTTAAACTTGAGAGCTGTAGTACGTTTTATTCAACATCAGGAATTTATTAAAAAGTATCAAGCCTGTACTTACTTCAAATTAAGATACTCCTTGTGGTTCATTTCCAGTGATCGGTAATCCCCATATCAAATCACTTTGCTGGGAACATTGGTATTTGATAAATACATTCACAGAGAGCAGTTATCTTCAAACTCCAGTCTCATCAAGCATTGTCCCACCACAAAATATGATCAAAGATTAAGGACTCCAGGGACTCATGGGCTCTAAACTCATCAGCTTTGAATCCTGCTGTAAATTATCCAAATGAGGCACTTGGCAAGATTCTTAACTGATTGTGCTATTCGGAACACCTCCATTTCAATTAGAGGTAACCATGATACATGACAGCAAAGAACAAAACTAGTAATTTTCACTGATGTCAGGGAAGGTTATAGGACTTCAGGGAATTATAGCAAGTATTTCAAGAAATGCACATTCACAACAGCCTTCTTTGTCGGTGTGTCTGCTAGTTGAATGAGAAGCTTTTATTTTAGTTTCCTAGTTCATATCAGATGGATAAAGAATGTATCCATATAAAAGTCTGGCTGATGGGGAAAATTGGTATGTTAAGGGCTAAAAATATCAATGCTAAACCCCCAAATCTGAATCCCTTAGGAGACCAGATGTGTCTTCAGTTTCAATCCTAAGTCTGGGCAAATGCTATGTAGGCAGATGAGGCAACGTGTGCAAGTCAGCAGAAGTTAAAAGACTCCTGAGTCACAAATGTCTGCTCCTCCTGGACTAGAAGCAATCTTGAAATCTCCACTTAATGTTACCTCATAAAGCCAATTGTAACTCGATATATCTGAGCACTGTAAAACATCAGCTAACACTGTAGGTCCCTTACCTTTTAAAAGTGCCCTGAGGATACGCTTCCCTGAGTTTTTGAGGTTTCCCTGAACAGAAAACTGATCAGTTTCTTTTTAAAAGCAAACTCTGGGAATTGAGGAACTAGGTGTGCTACGTATCAATAGAAAGCAATTTGATTCACTGGTCTTGGCATAGATATAAAAGTCAGAAAAATCTGTTTTCTTGTGTTAATTGACTAATTACAAACTTTATGGCTTTGGCTTCATTTTTCTTATCTCTCATTTCAAATAACACACTCCCTAATATTCTCCCCAAATAGGGTCATTAATTTAGTAAACATGTGTTGAGTAGCTACTACAGTAGAACCTCTTTATCTATGGTTTTGCTTTCTGTGGTGTCAGTTACCTATGGTCAATTGCAGTCTAAAAATATTAAATGGAAAATTCTAGAATTAAACAGTTCACAAGTTTTAAGTTGTGTATTATTCTAAGTAGTGTGATGAAATCTCACCCTGTCCTACTCCGTCTTGCTTGAGATGTGAGCTCTTTGTCCAGTGTATCTGCTCTGTGCACACGGCCTATGCCTGAGTCACTTAGTAGTCATCTTCATTATCAGATTGACTGTCACACTATCACAATGCTCATGTATGTCACCTGTATTTCACTTAACCGTGGCCCCAAAGTGCAACCGTAGTGATGCTGGCATATTGTTATAATGACTCCATAATATTCTTAGTCATTGTTGTTAATCTCTTACTGTGCCTAGTTTATAAATTAAATTTTATCATTGCAAACAAACAAAATAGCTTGTTTCTGAAACTCTACACAATTCTACAAAGTATGTATTATACTCTTAATTTTAATGATGAAGCTTAAGAATGGTGATATGTTCATAGAAACACGTGATTATGCAATTCTGTTCTTGTGGGAACATCATAGATGGTACTCAAACCTAACTGGTATACTCTATGACACACCTAGGCTGGTATACTATTGCTTCTAAGCTACAAATCTGGACAGAATGTTACTGTACTGAATACTGTAGGAAATTGTAACACAATGATAAGTAATTGTGTATATAAATTTACCTAAATATACATAAACTACAGTAAAAATGTAGTACTGTAAGCGTCTTCAAAATTTTTATTTTATTTTAGATTCTGGGAGTACATGTGCATGTTTGATACGTGAGTATATTGTGTACTCGTGGGGATTGGACTTCTCGTTTTCCCATTATCTGAATAATCAACCTGGTACCGTTAAGTAATTTTTTAACACTCATTTCCTTTTTACTCTCCCCCATTTCAGTCTCCAGTCCCCTAATATTTCCATCTTTATGTTCATGTGTACCCATTATTTAGCTCCCACTTATAAGGAGAACATGTGGCCTTTGATTTCCTGTTTCTGAGTTATTCTATTTGGGACAATGTCCTCTAACTCCATCCATGTTGCCGCAAAGGACATGATTGTATTCTTTTTTTATGGCTGCATAGTATTCCATGGTAAAAATACGGTGTTATAATCTTATGTGACCACTGTGGTATATGTAGTACTTCATTGACTGAAAAGTCCTTACATTGCACATGACTGCATGGGAAAAAACATAACATGTATAGGGTTTGGTACTATGCACAGTTTCAGGCATCCACTGGTGTTCTTGGAGCATTTCTCACAGGTAAGAGAGGACTGTTGTATGTTGAAAAAAGTTTATTACCTATCATGGAAGGATACAAAAATTAGTAAGTTTTTTCTCCCTCACCTCAAAGAGTTTTTGTATGATCCTGCAGAAGACATATTAAAAACAAATAAAAAGGCAAGAAAGCCTAGCTCTTCCTGACAGATTATGATAATAATAGCTATTTTTTTCTGTTCTATCTCTCCCAAATTCATAACTCCAGAATAACCATGAGAATATCAGAGAAACCCAAATTGAGGAACATTCTAAAAAGCATCTTACCAGTACTCCTCAAATTGTCAAGGTCACGAAAAACAAGGAAAAACAGAGAATCTGTTGCAGATCGGGGAGACTAAGAAGATGTGATGACTAAATGCAATGTGGTATACTAGATTTTGGAACAGAAAAAAAAATTAGTAAGAAAAAACTGTTGAAATCCAAGTAAAGCGTGTAGTTACAAGAAATATACTAATACTGGTTTTCTAAAAAGTGTGCTGTGGTAATGTCACATACTAACATTAGGAGCCATTGGATGAGGGTTGTACGAAAACTTTCTGTAATATATTTGGAACATCTCTGGAAATGTAAAATTCTCCCAAAATAAAAAGTTTACGGAAAAATTAAAAATCACAAATATAACTATAATGCAATGCCAGGTATGACAACTGCCACAAGATAGAAATGAAATTCTGTGGGACTTTGGAAGTGGAGAATATCACCTCTATGTAAATTGAAGACGAATGCTTTTGTAGCAGTATGCAAGACCTGTTTCAAACGCTTGCCCCAACCCTATGCAGCCCCCTTCTACAGACCCAAACCATCTGGCATTTTCTTTTTTGATTCAGGATAAAAGTCCAACCCTATCTTTTTCCGTGGGGAATAGGCTTGCAAGATCAGGGACCTCTTCTGAGTGTCTAGCCTTAGATATAATAGAAAAGTGTTTTACTAGTATGCAAGAAACAGTGATTCTATGTTTATCTAGATGCATGAAATATACCAAGGTGGGTTGGGGAGGGTGCTATGGGAGCTGTATTTTGTTGCTCCAGATACTAATAGGATGCTTTGTCTGTAGACATTTTAAAAAACAATAAAGCCTAATTATAAGTTGATATGTAATTATCAACTTACCGTGCACCACTAATTTTAAACAATATGAATGATAAAATTCTTCCTCCCATTGGAACAGACCATTTCCATCACCACTGTCCCCACTTCAGTATTCCACTGCCAGGCAGTTTTGTCCCTGTAATAGAGAACCTGACTTGATTCTTTTGATGCTAGCCTGCTGACAACCATTAATCCTCACTCTTCGCCCTTCCCCTTGTGCCTCCCATCTCAGCAAGCTGATATAAAAATCTGGGTACCTTTTTCTTCGGCACAGGTGGGAAGTTCAAACCATGCAAGGTCCTACACGTGTGTGCGAACCTTCACACTGGCTACATCCCATAAGCAACATATAAACCCCAGTCAGCCTCCTTTCCTTGGTCTCTCAGTCTCTTTTCAGATCTGCTTGGAAGATAACCTGCTCCCCCCAAGAAAGCCTCATTTCATGAGAAATAAATATTTGCATATCTTTTTTTTTTTTTTTTTGAAATGGAGTCTTACTCTGTCACGTCCACGCTGGACTGCAGTGCTGCGATGTCGGCTCACTGCAACCTCCACCTCCCGGCTTCAAGCGATTCTCCTACCTTAGTCTCCTGAATAGCTGTGACTACAGGTGCACACCACCATGCCCAGCTAATTTTTGTATTTTTTAATAGAGATGGAGTTTCGCTATGTTGCATACACTTTTAGACAGTGTGTGTGTGTATGTGTGTGTGTGTGTTCGTGTGTGTATGTGCTGCCATCAGACAGCCAAATCAAATTTTGTGTGTGGGTCAGTCCTATCTATGTATAAAGTGTCCACAGTAGTTCCACAGTGTCAGGCACTGTAAAGACCCCCATTTAAGACATAGCTCACAGAGCAATCTTTGAAAGTCCAGAAGGTGTTTAAAAAAAAAGAAAAAAAAAGTCGATTACTATCCCCATCAGCTTCCTCTCATTTCACTTGGATTTTGCTTCCTACATGTGCATGGGACCCTCTTTGTTCTGCCTCCCACTTCCTATCTCATCTTTGCAGGGTCCCCACTTCATTGTGCCATGTCTCTTACAGTTGAGTCAGTAAGTCCCATTAATTCTGAAATCTCACATTCTTCAATGCAAACCAATTTTTTTTTTTGGCTGAAATGGAAGGTTTGTCATAATATAATCCATTCGTTTACTGTGCTGAAATATCCTTTCCTCTCAAGAAGGGAAGATACATAGGTAAAAATCTGGGACAGTGGCAGAGTGCTTCTCTGTGCGCCACCTGTAGGATGTATGCCATCCTAACTAGTTATATTCTCCTAAATCCCATTTCGTTTATAATACCAACCAAAGTTACAAAAGCAGCTGGCAATTCCAGACTCTGCTGTCTCATAACCCTGTCTGTCTTACTTGGAATTGGAGAAATAATGCATGTGCATGTTTAAATCAGCCAGTGTCAGGTAAAGGAAGAGACAACATTTAGTGGCAGCTACTATTTCTGTGGAAACTATCAGACAGACCCACAACATAGATGTTCCAGAAAGAGAAAGAGAGAAAGAGTAAAGGGAGGTAGAAAAGAGAATATATATATATATATATATGGTTCTTTACAGTGCCTGACACTGTGTGTGTGTGTGTGTGTGTGTGTGTGTGTGTAGAGATATATAACTTTTCATTCTCAACCAGATTGTACCGATAAAGAATGATGAAAACATATTTCCTGAAAGATTAATTTCATTGACTTTGAGTGATTGGATAGAAATGTGAACTTTGTTTTTTCGACAATGAGGATGCAGTTTTTGAATCAGAAAATCATATTGCTGTAAATGAGTTCTAGAAATACTGATTCTCTTAAGTTTTTTTAAAATATGTAAATAAATGATGGAGGAAGATTCAGGACATTTTTATAGTAAAAGGATAAAGACAATTGAAATTAAAACAAAATTTTAGATGCCAGAGACATCGTACAAACAGAATACGTAGAACTTGATAACTAAGCAAGATAGTTTTCTGTTGGTAAGCATAAATAACTGTAACCAGGAGTAATGGCAAGCGAAGAGACTGCTTTGGATAGATACTATCAAAGTCCTTTAACAAATTAAAGAATTTTACAAATGTTAGTTCCTTTTTACCTTTCTCTGCTGTTCGTTTTACAACCCCAAAGCATATATACTACAAAGGGTAAAAGATTTTGAATTCATAACAAATGGGTGGACTAGCAAGTTTATTTTATTAATTTGTTCATTTTTATTTGACTAAATTTAAGGGTTGCATGTGCAATTTTGTCACATGGTTATATTTGCATAGCAGTGAAGTCTTAAGCAGGTATGTATTAAAGTTATTATGTTTAATAATCACTAAAGAATTTTCAGTTCTTTAGTGTCATGCTCATTGCAATGGTTAAAACTGCCCTACCAAACTGAGTTGCCCATGCTCAGCTGCAGAAGGCCTAGAATTTTTTGTTCATTCAGCCTCCAATCTTCTAGTACTATGCCTTTGTTCATAACTAAAAATACAAAAGAGAAGAATTTAGCAAAAGACATCTTTTCCTCTTTGCCCATCTGCATCACCAACCATTGTGGAGGGAAAGGGAAAAGGGAGGCGAATTTATGGCTTTTCGGTTTTTGATACGAGGTCTTTCATGACATTTTACAAAAGTTCATATATAATTTAATTATCAAACGCTCAGAAAGCTGCATGACCCTTTTATTAGGTAGATAGACCAAATGACCTAGAAAAAGAGTTTGGTGTCTACTGGTAAAGTCAATACCGGGAGTCTTAAATCATTTAGGTTGGAGCACCAAAATATACGTGTATATATTCTGTGGCCCGGATATAAGATAATTTCTTAGCTGTACACAGAAAGTGCTAAAAATATTTTTGATTAGTGAGAGTATAAAGAAGGTATGTGCTTCATAGCTTCACATTAACTATGGAGTTTTGTCTCTTATTGTGTAGCATAAGGAAATGTATTACACAATGCAGCAGTTCATAAAACACTTATGCAATTGGGCATGTGAGTTTTATAAATATTTAGTGTGTAGAAATCTTGCTTTGTGCTTCTCTTAAACTTGTTACAGTACCACACACAGGGCTGGACATGTATTAATAAATATTTCACTAAATGATTGCTGGGGAAAACAATCAGTAGTTAATTACCATTTCCTCCGGAAAACTAACACTTCAGTAGTTAGGCATTAAATCTGAGAAGTACTTCTCATATTTACACAGTTTGTACAATGGATAATAATAATATTATTGGTTAAAATTCACTCAATTTTCGTTCACTGTCGTAAGTTTAAGCAGTGGACTGAAATGACATGTATTACCAGCTTTGAACTTCTGGTGCTGCTAGTACTAGATGATATCTCAAATAAATTCTGGGAAAAGAGAAAAAAAGGGGGATAATTCTGCAAATTTGTTCTAGACTCAACCCACTATGAATAAGATATATGTCTTACCTATTTTAAGGAATCATAGAATGCAAAACATGTCATTAATTTATTTACAGTTATTTGAAGAAAAAAGAAACACCAGCACATAACCCAAATCTATCAATTGTAAGACTTTACTTACTTTCAGACTATCTATCAATTCAAAATATTTTTCAACAAAAGGTGTTGCATGTTATATTTGTTCAACAACCTTGTCTAAGAGGTTAATGCCAGCACCTTACTAATTAACAATTAAACCTGTTTTGATTTTTTCCAAAGACCAACTTTTGCCCCTTTCTACAAATATTGATCATGTTTAATTGTCTGAAATCTACTGTGTTTGTAAAACAAATTCAAGTTTTTGTAACTGATGGCTTTGACCTTGGTAGTGACTTTGTGTTAGACTTCACAAAGCTAACTAGACTCCAGAGCCTGCACTATTAAACCATACACTCACAGCACAGTTTATGCCAAATGGGCAAAAATAAATAAATAAGAGCCTGAGACTAGTTGGGTTGAAGGAGTGGGGGTTGGGGGAGAGGCATAAGTTAATGGCAGGCTTTCCTGACTCTGGGCCACATTGAAACTCTGCTCAGCTCCACTCACTGCCACATGCCACTGTGCTTTCCCGTCCCCCGTTCACACAACTACTGCAAATGGTATCATTTTGCAACTAATTTACTCGCTTAGTTTTGGCCATTAGTCATTCCCAATATCCTCAATCTGCAGGTAATTTTCCACATTATTAGTTACCCACCTGTCTTATTAAACTGGACTTTCTGAAACCCTGTGTGCCTGCATTTTCTGTACCTTTAGATCAAGCAAATAATTGCCCGTACCTGGATGGAAGAATTTAATAGGAAGATTATAGTTGATTCCAAAAGTTAATAACTATAGCATCTGGTTTCCCTTTTTAACATTTAAATGACAATGAGGACGCAGTTTTTGAGTAGGAAAGCCATACTGCTGCAAATAAATTCAATGTTCACGGAGAGAGAGAATGAAAATGAGTCAGCATATCATAGTCTAAAATCTTTTTATCTTTTGTGGTCAGGTTAAATATAAATGGGCAGAAGATAGGTTGGAATCTTTCACTAATGTACTTCAACTTTGACCTCAAAAGACCCATCTTGATCACATTAAGGGAAGTAAACTTCCATGACAGGAAACTTAGCTCCCCAATAAGGACAATGGCCAAGTCCTCTGCTTTTGTGCGGTATCTCTGAAATCTCTGGTTGCTCTGAATGAGAGAATACAGCTGCTGTGAGACATTTTCAACTCATTTTTATTCACATCTCCATAAAACCATCTGTACAGGATGTCTTTTTAAATATTGCTGGGTGAAACTTGGGATATTATTTTCTAAACCAGGTCAGGAAAATCCAGCACAAAAACCCCAAAACTTCCAGCACTGAGGGTCAGGATTGCAATTTGCCAGGAGTCTAAGGAGAGTACCTCATTTGCAATTAAATTGACATTCATTTTTTATCAAAAATAAATGTGTCTGGCCACAGTATTTGCTTGGAGTGTTATAAGTTTGATTTTTAGTTTAAAAAGAGTTCCACATTTGCCAGTAATGAAAACAGAAAGCCAAAATATTTCCAGAAATCATCATACATATTTTTCTTAAACAACGCAACATCAAACTTTGAGACTGCCAGGACTTGATATGAAATGGGCAAAATGGAGAAAATGACAATTACACAACCTTCATATTAAGGTACTTTAAAGTTTATGTAAACATCAACTTAAATTTTAGAGGCCCTTGATTTTCTGTATCTGTCTTCTAGCCCATCTTCTCCTACCTCTTCTAAATACAAATGTACCCTCCTTTGTTAATGAGGAATAGATGCCAGGAAAATGGTCTACTTTGAGAAGAACCTAAAATGAAAGCATGTTTTAGGGTTACAGAATTTAAGTGCATACCACTGGTTCTATCCAATGGCTTCCTTATGACATTCTTCTTCTTCTTCTCAAATATTGCTTCCTTCGCTGAACTTCTGCACATCTTATTATCTATACTGAAGATTTCTTTTTTCCTTATGTTTTTGCCTTTTTCTCTTTACATGCTTCCATGCCTGCCTAACTGTACTACAAACACACTGTGGGCAGGAGTCTAGACCTAGGATTCACAAACTGTAGCCATCATGCTCTATTCCGTTGGCTATATATTTTTATAAATAAAGATTATTGGAGTTCAGTGATGGCCATGTGTTATATATTACTTAATGCTGCTTTTGTGCTGCAACAGACTTGAATAGGTATCCTAGAGATTGTATGGGTCACTAACAAACAAAAAGTGTGCTGATCTCCAGGCTAGGCTTCCTGGTACTCTTTCAATGACCTTGATGCTCTACTTCTTGGCTTTCAAAATGCTCTGAAGACATTGCATTTTAAGGGTAGGCAGGCCATAGCATACAATAGTTCCCTAAGACACAGTCATAACCACAGAATATTAAATATTTTATTTTGCTGAGGAATTACCTCCAATGTTTAGAGAGTACAGCAAAGTTTTACATCCAAGTCTGGCTCAAACTGGGGGAAATGGTTTCCAACAATGTCAGAAGTGACAATATGAATATGACTTCCTGAACCACCTTCCCTAAGGCAATTATCTGTGATAAAGGGAAAAATGGCGAAATAACATTATCAAGATGCTCACAATCTTAACCTTTGGTCCTGGGAGATCTTTGATCTTGTTCTTGTAACCTCTTGACACTTCATCAATTTGGTCTTCATACATTAGCATTAAGAAAAAAATTCTTAAACTTCTCTTAGACATCTTATCCTCCCTCTTCCTTTCCCCACCCATGGGATGTCCCTTAAAGCCTGAAGACGTACTTACAAGAAGTAGTAAAGCATAGTCCAGAGTCACATCTAGAGCCTTAGTTACGAATGTCTAGCAGCATTTTTTGTTTGTTTCCTCAGCGATATTCTAACTCCAACAAAATGGAAAAAGAGAGAGACTATGTGCCTCATTATTCATATTCTTTTCATCCAAAGAGAGGCTCTAACAGTGAATGTGGACATCTGTCCTACAAATGTCACATCACCTGTCTGGAATAAAACACCAGAGGTGAGATAAACTAGATGAACTGAACCCTTGTGGCACTGTTTGCCACACTCCATGGAAAGCAGCAGCCCCGTTTCTTATGCCAGGGAAGATGTGAGAAATAGAGATGTTGAATTTGGCCTATATTTTTATACAGTGTATGGTTAGCTCCTATTCAGAATAACCTATAAGGCATCCAAGTTTGAGAGTTTTCAGCTTCG
The DNA here is from genome assembly GCF_049350105.2 of Macaca mulatta. Taxonomy (NCBI): domain Eukaryota; kingdom Metazoa; phylum Chordata; class Mammalia; order Primates; family Cercopithecidae; genus Macaca; species Macaca mulatta. The sequence continues at coordinate 51,589,296 of NC_133423.1, read as the reverse complement.
TAGGGGTTCAAGCTAATTCTCATTTATGTATTAGATTTCAACACAAGTGAAATTGTAACAATACACTAACCTGGGATTGTCGGAGCACTTAACTATTTAGTGAGTATGGAAATAGTTACAAGACATGGTTTAGATGCTGTCATGCTGTATGGTTTTGTTAATTGATGGTCATGGACATATACCTAGGTGTCTGTTTTCCCTCCTCACATTCGAACATGGGGAGAACCAACTGTCTGCATATCTTCCTGAGAGTGACTACATAGAAGTCCCTCCCTTCTTAAAAATAATGGCACCCTTATTTCTAATTATTTTTCTTAAAGATGTATTTACAGGAAAGGATTAACTTTTTAAACTTTTCTTAAACTAAGACAACCCGTTGCCAAGAGGCCTCTGATATCCTGTCAGGAGCCAAAACTGAGCAACTGTCAGCCAAAATCTGGGAGAAAAAGAAGAGAGCTTCAAATGAGAAAGCAGTTGTCTGGAGCCACTGGGAATCCATTGGCATGGAACCAGATTAACTAAAATCCACAGGTCTGTTTCCTGCATAAACAGGTGAAGACAGGGCTGGGAGAGGTGTGAAAATAGTTCTTCAACCACACTCGATAATCTGTGGTTCCCAAGGTGCCCTCCTACATCTGTTTGCATTTTGGCAGCAAGGTATTGCAGGCCCTGATACTCAACAGTATAACAGGCACTTTATACAAGGGAAAAAGTAGTAAAATCTTGATTATTTCTCATTCAAAGTTAATGTAATGTAATTCTTTCGAGTATTTTCATTTCATTTCATTTTCAAAGGAATTTAAACATAGGGAAAGTAAATTTTTACCAATCAACTTCTATGAGGTGGAAATTTTTAATTTTTTAAAAATGAGAACTTTAAAACGGAAACTCACTTTAAGTGTGAGACTGTGAATTTACGTATGCCCTGTCATCTGTTGTCTTTTGGGAAAATATTCTAACTTGATGAGAAAATACTTCCCATTTTCTTTTACTTATTTTATTCAGATAAGGGAGAGATAGAGAGAGAGCGAGAGAGACAAATGCAATATCCTGTGCTAGAGTTGTGTGAATGATTATTTAAAGTGAGTAGCTCCCATCCTGGCCAACATGGTGAAACCCCGGCTCTACTAAAAATACAAAAAAAATTAGCTTGGCTTGGTTGTGCACACCTGTAGTCCCAGCTACTCAGAAGGCTGAGGCAGGAGATCTCTTGGACCTGGGAGGCGGAGGTTGCAGTGAGCCGAGATCACGCCACTGTTCTCCAGTCTGGGTGACAGAGCAAGACCCTGTCTCAAAAAAAAAACGAAAATAAAAATAAAAATAAAGTGAGTAACTTATGGTCTATGTCTTCCAAGACTGTAGCATTATATGGAGTTGCAATTGGTAGTTTCCACCGAAATCACTATATGGAGGAAAATCAGAAAGGAAGTCCCTGTAATAGCATGGTTGAAGGTGATGGAAACATGAACTAGGGCATTAGTAGTAATACTGGAGAGAAGGAAAATAATTCAACAAATTTTCTTGTTTTCCCACTGTATAAACAATGCATGTCAACACATGATCCTTATAGGTATAGTAGAAAATATGTATAAGCTAAATAATAAAGGGTACATTTTTAGATTGCACCGTCAGGTAACAACTTAGTATGTCTATGTGTGTCCATTTCAGTATTTGTGTCTGAAATAGAAACATATATGAGTAGGAATTGACATGAGTCGGAAATTAAGTATCCAGATTGAGGTAGAGGCATATCTAAGATGATTTGTTATTACTATCTGAACCTGAGTTTTAAATGGCACAGATAACATCAGTAAGCTTTTCAAGTATTATTTTGTTCTTAATGTTATAGGACCATCTACCTATAATTCATCTAAGGTGAAATAATAGTAATACTAATGCCAATAATCTTGTATATGCACTTAATATGTACTATGGGCCAGGTACTCATCAATGATTTTTTGCATTGTTTCATGTAATCCTCACAATAGCCCTATTTTGTAGAGGCTATTATGTTCACTTTGCAGATGAAAAAACATTGGCTAAAAGTAATTTGCATAAGAATACATAGCAAGTAGGAAGCCTTTATTGCTGTGTTGTTAACACTACTTGAGTCCAAATTCTGAACCACTGTGCTCTGTGGCCTAGGATAAGTATTATTTATATTGTTTCCTTTTATCTTCCATCCTTACTTATGTCTTAATATTATTGTGTAGTTTATCTCCAAGACGTTGTAAGTTCCTTTATTTCAATGACCATATTCTGTATTTATTTTCTTCCATACTTCTACCATGCCCAGAAAAGAAATTTTGAAAGATTGATCTTTTATTAGCAAAAACTTGAACATGGTTGGGATACCTATAGATAATCTAAGAATTTCAACCTTGACATTTTAACTACTGAAAAATTGTTATCCTAATTAGCATCTTAATCCTATCATCATGCAGCACATACTGCAATAGATATCTCTAAATTTTCTGGCAAATTCAGTCAATGGAAATCTTCATAATAGTTAATGCAAGACACAGAAGCTATAGAATTGTGACAAGGGGTTGTTCTTACTGATCATGTTCTGCAGGTAACTTCCTAGACTTTATTTTGTGTTGGTGCACATAACACAAAACTCAAAGGACTGAAATGAAGGCATTTCTCTCCCCCAACTTCCTTCTCTGATTCTGTTAGTCCTTTTCATATGTGAGGGCAGTGTCTCCTTGGGCTTCTGTCCAAAAGCAGGATCAGAATAACCCTCCCTAAGCGTGTGGCAAGAAAGCCAAAGGGATGGGACTGCATGAGGTCAGACACTCCATTCTGCTGCTGATCACTTTGGCAATATTGCTACTCAGGTCTCCAGTGCCACCCAAGCTTCTGAAGTAATCTTGATTTATCACCTTGTGATAAGTAGATCTATGGGGAAGTCAAGCAAGTTTCCCAATTTTTTTCAGAAAATACAGATTTATTTAGGTATAATCTCACTGCTAGATTCTCATTCTTGGATGCCAGTCCACATAGGTGGGCCCTTTCCTGTGTCTCATTACCCTGAAAATAAAAGTCCCCTGGCTAAATCCTCCTTCAGGTTGCTCATGTTGGTGCCTTGACTACTCCCATCTGAAAACACATCTTGCCATCCAAGAGCCTGTCACCTCCTGCCTTGTTGGCAGCTGCTTGAGTTGGGAGCACACTATTTAATAGCGCGATGCTGATGAATACTGGGAAAAACAGTGACAAGCCTAAGTGCTGTTTTACACCCCATTTAACCAGGGGAGACACATCTGTTTATTTTTGTTTCAGGGGAAGAACAAGGCTTAGTCTTCGTGACAAGGTCACAAGTCCAACCCCAGGATTCCTTGTGGGGAGATCACTAAACTTCTCCAGATAATCGATAACAGAATGCCAACTGTGAGTTCTTCAAATAGACATCCAAGGACATGATTTTGTCTGGCTAAGATGGAACAGACCCAGATATAACACAAGCATGAACAGTCCTCTTTTGTCTGCGGGCTCACAGCCTGTCCTGCTGTTAGCCCTAAAGTTCTCATTTGGCAAAAAGCCATGCTATTACTTCATAGAGACCAATATATTTGAAATGCAGAGAGGTATACCACTGACTAAAGGGAGAACAGTAATGCATTTTCTTTTTCCATATTTTGTTTAAATATGCATTTCTCAAGAATCGTATCTTTACAAAAGGCTTATAATTTCTCACACTCATAGTTTAATTATTAAATAAACCTTCATGCTGCTACACAGCCCCACTGTATTTTTAGGGAATATGAAGTCAAATAGCCTGACTCGAATTTTGCCTCTACCACCTCCCATCTGTAATCTTTGGCAACTTTCTCCACTTTTTTTGTGCTTTAATTTCTTCATCTGTAAAATAGGAAAAATTACTTATCAGATTAGCATGAGAATTAAATGAGATATTGATGATGAGCTTAAATTTTATCTTACAATCCCTGAGATATAATAATGAACTTATAATGCTACTTTTGATAGTGATAGTGTGTCTGGAATTGGGTTCTTGGTCTCACTGACTTCAAGAATGAAGCCACAGACCCTCGCAGTGAGTGTTACAGTTCTTAAAGATGGTGTGTCCAGAGTTTGTTCCTTCTGTTGTTCGGACATGTTCAGAGTTTCTTCCTTCTGGTGGGTTCATGGTCTTGCTGGCTTCAGGAGTGAAGCTGCAGACCTTCGCAGTGAGTGTTACCGCTCTTAAGGGGGCCCGTCTGGAGTCGTTCCTGCCTCCCGTCCAGAGTTGTTCATTCCTCCCAGTGGGTTCGTGGTCTCGCTGGCCTCACGAGTGAAAATGCAGACCTTTGCAGTGAGTGTTACAGCTCATAAAGTCAGTGGGAACCTAAAGAGTGAGCAGTAGCAAGACTTATTGCAAAGAGCAAAAGAACAAAGCTTCCGCAATGTGGAAGGGGACCCAAGTGGGTTGCTGTTGCTGGCTTGGGCAGCCTACTTTTATCCCCTTATCTGACCTCACCCACATCCTGTTGATTGGGCCATTTTACAGAGAGCTGATTGGTCCATTTTACAGAAAACTGATTGGTCAATTTTACAGAGAGCTGATTGGTCCGTTTTGACCGTGCTGATTGGTGCATTTACAATCCCTGAGCTAGACACAGAGTGCTGTTTGGGGTATTTACAATCCTCTAGCTAGACATAAAAGTTCTTCAAGTCCCCAGTGGATTAGACACAGAGCACTGATTGGTGCGTTCACAAACCTTGAGCTAGACACAGAGTGCTGATTGGTGTGTTTACAAACCTTGATCTAGACACAGAGTGCTGACTGGTTTATTTACAATCCTTTAGCTAGACATAAAGGTTTTCCAAGGCCCCACCAGACTCAGGAGCCCAGGTGACTTTGCCTAGTGGATCCTGCACCAGGACTGCAGTTGGACCTGCCCCCCATCTCGCACTGTGCACCTGCACTCCTCAGCCTTTGCGTGGACAATGGGACCAGGCACCCCAGAGCATGGGGCAGTGCCCATCTTTGAGGCGCCCTCTGCGTGGGAGCAGGGAAAGGGCCGGGGGGCCAAGGGAGGGGTGGGGGCGGTGAAGGGGTGGAGGGGGGTGGGGGTGGGGGGTAGAGGAGGATGGGGGCATAGGGGGGTGGAGGGCGGGTGGGGGTGGGAGGTGGAGGGGGCCAGAGGGAGGGGGCTTGGGCAGGGGAGGGGCTTGGGCATGGCGGGCTGCAAGTCCAGAGCCCTGCCCGGTGGGGAGGTGGCTGAGGCCAGGAGAGAATTCAAGCACAGTGCAGGCGGGCCGGCAGTGCTGGGGGACCTGGCGCACCCTGTGCAGCTGCTGGCCGGTGTGCTAAGCCCTTCACTGCCCTGGCTGGCGGTGCCCGCCGGCCGCTCTGAGTACGGGCCTGCTGAGCCCGTGCCTACCGGGAACCCGCACTCGCCTGGGAGAGCGGTGGCAGCCTCCGTTCCCGCCTGCGCCTCTCCCTTCACACTTCCCCATAAACACGGGGAGCTAGCTCCGGCCTGGACCAGCCCAGAGAGGGGCGGCGGGCTTAAGGGCTTCTCAAGCGCAGCCAGAGTGGGCGCCAAGGCCAAGGAGGCTCTGAGAGAGAGGGTGAAGGCTGCCAGCACGCTGTCACCTTTCAACAGGAGGTAGTCAAATGCCTAGGCAGGTAGGGGCGGATCCCAGGCAAAAGCCCACCTCCAAGCCAAGACAGTTTACAGCCTGAAAGCCAAACTACAAGTTAACTCCTCTGACTAGATTGAGAACCTGCTTTCCTGTTAGGCACACTTTGTGCTGATTGATCCCCACCCTTCACCTATTTTACATATGCCTATCCTTTCCTAGTTAGTTTACTACAGTTATGCCCACCTTTGAGTGGTGTCTTCCGTTTAACCTTTTTTGCATACTCACAAACCAATCAGCACACACTCCCCATTCTGAGTCCATAAAAACCCTGGACCCACAGAGTATCCTCATTCTTCTTGGACACAGGACAAGAGCTCAGGAGCTACCAAACAAGGGTACAAGCTATAATAAGGGCTGTGTGCGCCTGTGCCCGACCAGCTGTCGGCTGAGCCAGTGTGCCAGCTAGACTCAGCCCTGGGGGCCGAGTGGATGAGGCACCCTCAGCAGCAAGGCGAGGTGCATCGCCGGCCAGAGGTCCTGACTGGCAAAGAGACTGAGCAATTTCCTGTGTCACTTTAATTTCTAATACAATTAATAAGTTTATTTTTATTTTTCCTTAATGAAAGTACTGTGAGTAAATAAACTTTGCTAATCTAAAGCAGGTGCCATTCCTATGATTTGAAATAAGAGAGCCTAGCATAGTGAAAATCATTGTTCCAGGGGAGGAAAATGTTAAGTTCCAATTAATTTTTAGCCACCAAAACTCTGACTTGTTTTTATGCAGTATGAGACAACTTATTATGAATTTAGGAAGGGCTGCAAAAGTGCTTTACTTAATCAAAATGCTCTTTAATTCCCTAATTTCAGAATTCCTCCATTAAACTGTTTATTTTTTTTCCCCTTTGAGTATGGACGTTATGATGTGAACTGGTACTTGCACTAAAAGTATCAGTTTAAGCTTTACCAATTATTTATACTTGTACCTGAATTGCTAATACTATTTTGCTATCAAATTTTGAAAGAGAAGCAAAAAGTTTATGTGCTTTGTCTTCATATTTCTAGAAGAAATAGGGTCTCAACCAATGAAATAGCATATGAATGGAAAATTTTCTTGTTAAAGAATATTGCACAGTTCATGACTTTGTATGAGGTCTTATATTTCCTGGAAATATTTAGCAAATGTCTTTTCCCAGACCCTGAACTGAGTACACCTCTCTCCCAGAGTTAAAGCAGGGTTACTGTACTTACAAGGACTATTTTTATCTTTGTGCTTCAGCATAGGATCAGATGATGTAATAATACCACATTGAAATGAGAGAATTCTTTAGGGGTCTTTCATCCAAGGATCTGAGGTGCTTCATAAACATTAATTAATTTTCCTAACACCTCTGTGAGGAGAGAATTCTGTTTTTTGTACTAGTTAGACATGCTAAAGTAATGCCACCAGCACTTAGACAGAACGCAGGCTTCAGAACAAGCCCAATCTTTCTGTATTAAGCAAAAAGTTCCCTTAATTGGGTTCATGTTAAGGAAGGTGAGGAAAGGGACAGAGATGTTAAATGCATCACAGAAAGAAGTCACAACATGACTCACAAATCCAGGGACTCCAATGACAGAGCTGAGCCTTCGCAGGACGCCCTTGGTCAAATGCATACAACCGAGGGGCAGTATCATAGAGAAACTATGTACTAAATCACAAAAGAAAGCAAAGAGAAAGAAGGTACAGTCCAACTTCAGAGCACATTATAAAATAGCTTTTCCATAACCAACAACGAACGATCCCTCTGCTTTATGAATCCCGATTATTGCTATTGAATAGAGCCTGAAAAATTTTCTCTCTTTTAATTCATTTCCTCAGATAATAAGGATTTATTTGGGAGTTTCAGCTTCCTCTTTTTTCTTTCATTCCTTTTCTCCCTTACCAAACTCTACATCTGGTTTCTCTGTAGTTAAGTCTTAACATTGATAATGTCTAATCAGTACTTATGACTTTCAAAAGTTTTCCTCAGAATCTCTTATGTATTTTAAGACAATCTGTTTTGACCAAGATGTTCAGTTTTGCAGAACACAGTAATAACTTGGAGCTGTGGCAGAAGTGTCTAATGTATCTACATAAATTGATGTGTCCTAAATGAACACACAGAAATGTCATGGTTCAGCACTAGACTGATAACCTTCCAGGTACCAATTTATATTTTAGCAACGAGGCAAGGGGTTGAGGAGATGAATAACTCTTCTAAAAATGATTAAATAGGCCTAGCACAAGATAAAAAATAAATTTATGCCTTTCTGTTCCAAATTTGAAACAAATACAAAACAATCTTAGGGTTTTACTTTTATTTTTAAAATATATTTCTTATTTTCTGTCAAGAAGCCGTATGAGTTTTCAAAAAAGACTAAATTAAGACTAAAGACCCCTAAACTCCAGCCCACTCTGCCCTTTACTTGCTGTGTCTAAGTTTCTCCATTTGTTAACATATTATATCATATAATTTTTGTAATTTCAACAAAGGAAACAGATTTTAAAATACTGAAATAAGAGTAAAGATTCTATGTCATGCCATTATGACTAGTACCAGAATGGGATTGGGCTCAAGTTAAAATAACTTACCTATAAATTCCAGTGGTCTCATATGGATTGATTTATCCCTCTTACCTATCATCTGTGGCTAGGGATAGAGAACTAAAGCGACCTGTGGTATCCATGCTTTTATCAGTCAAATGTGCACAAGATTGGAGTGAGGCCAGGAACTTGGTAACACCAGTTGAAATCACTGTTTAGTGACTGAAAGCACATTTTCTAAATATAGGCAATAGAAGGTCTCAACAGACTCAATAAAGGTTGTATATTACATCCATCTCCGATTTCCCACAGCCTAACAGAGAACTGAGTGAAACAGTAAAACTTTACAGAGTTTTTCATTTATTGGAGTAGAATTAAAAAAATACTGTCACATAGATCTGGCCACATTCTTACCAGATCAGTTCCCTGACTTAACTTATTCTCGTTTCACCATATCCCTCAACAATCTTGGTCAGTCTTTTAAATTTTTCAGGGCTTTCTATTTCTCAGTTTCACAAATTGAGAAAATTATTTCCTCTCTTAGGACTAAGTCTCACTTCTTTAAGCCCACATTTCCAGGACTGGTAGATGCCCTTTCCACTAGCACGAAGGAAAATCTAACTTGCCAAGACATTGGTCTGACTGTATATTGCCTAGATTTCAATTGTTTGATTTTAAAGCACAATCTTGGGAAGCGTTTCACCCAGGCTGCACTGCACCAGTTCTATAAATTTGTCATTCATGGCCTTTTAATTTTTCCAGCATGATGGGAAATGCATTATCCTCTCAATCCACATTCCATATCTTCTGCAAAAGCATTCACAAGACAGTACATATGCATTTACAAGACAGTCTAAATCCAGATTTAATGACGAAAATGTCTTAAAAATTGCTGAAGATATTTTTGCCAAAAATTATGCTGAATAGAGTTTATTAGATAATACACTAACATTCTCTTCTGAAGCAGAAGTGAGAGGTCACATCTTTATTACATGCTTTACATTTGAGCATTGAAAAATCCATGACATACATGTCCAAAAAATCAGGCTATAGATGAATCAAGTACAAATTTTAGTCTTTATCCTAAGGGCAACAATTTCTTCAATTTCTTTTAAAATCTAGTAGCTGTTTTTCCAGTTTTGAAAAAAAACTGAAGTAAATTCTTCTACTTATTGGTGCTAACTGTAGGAGCTAAATGCTTAACATGTTTAATTCTCACAATTGCACTGTAAATTATAAGTGATTATTCCAATTATATACATTGTATATAACAAACCTAGAAAGGATTGGTATCTCTGAAACTACCAGAAATAAGTTGTGATGTCAGAATGAGAATCCAACATCTTTTGACAGAAAGTCTATGATCTTTGTGAATATTTTGTGTGACCATTACACTCTCCAGATGAAATTCAAAAGTGTGTATTCAAGTCCTTAAAAAGCAAAATAAACAAACATTGACTGAGTTTTGTTTAAAATTTTGAACTCATTTTTATATGATGTGGGAAGAATTTTTATGTTTATAGTATCTAATCTTTCCATTTAAAAACATGATAGTTTGTTCATTCAAATCTTCTTTTGCTTTCAAAGCATTCAAAGATAGACTTTTAAATTTGTTGAACTTTATTTCATGACTCACAATACAGTTTATTTCAATATAAGTTCTGTGGGCAAATCAAAAGAATATTTATTCTGAATTTGGTGAGTTATCCTACAAATGAAAATGTAACACTGTGAGTTGACGTTTTCGTCTGTATTCTTGGTGGTTTAGGGATAGATGTTTTCTCAATTGATGAGAGCCAGGGATAAATTAATTTTTCTATATGTATTTATATATGTATAAGTGTCATATAAATATAACATGTTATATATATATATATATATATATTTGTGTTTTTTTCTCTTTTTCTTTTCACTTCTATAAATTTAGTTTCCCGTATATTGCAGCTATATTGTTTGTGCATACCCAGCAAACTTTAAGTTTTCTATGTCTTCTTCGTCTTCATGGAGTGACTTTTTATCATGTTGCTCTCTACCTCTGGTAAGTTTATTTGCTCTGAAGTCTGCTTTATCTAATGATAGTGTAGCCACTCCTGCTTTCCTTTGATTACTGTTTGCATGAAACATTTTTTTTCACTTTTTCATTTTCACTCTGCCTATATTCTTACAATTGAAATGAGTTTCCTATATATCACATATAGTCAGATCTTATCTTTTAATCCATTTTCCCAATCACTGCCTTTTAATTAATATGTTTAGACCATTTGTACTTATTGTAATCATTTATATTTGAGGTCTTGATGCATTTCATCTAATATTGGTTTGTTTTCTTTGGTTTTTGTTTCTGGTGGGTTTTTTTTGCATTTCTATAGATAATTTGAACAACTTCTAAAATTTTTAAACTTTTCTTTAGTGTTTTTGAATATATCTTTTTGTATAGCTTTTTAAATGGTTGTTCAAGGTGTTACTATATATATAAATAACTTATCACTGTCTATTATTTTCATAATTTTACCAGTTTAAGTGAAGTATAGAACCTTACCTCTTTTACATTGCTTTTCTTTAGACAATAATATAATCATCTAAAATATTTCCTCTAAATGTGTTTAGAATCATATAAGACATTGTTATAATTTTCACTTTAACCATCAAACATGATTTTTGAAACTCAAGAAAAGTCTATTTTATTTACATGGATTTTATCTCTCTATATTCTTTCTCCCCTCACATGTTCCAAAACTTTTTCCTTTATCATTTCCTTTCCATCTAAAGAAATTAGTTTAGCCACTATTTGAGAATATACTGCTGTCCTTCATTTCTGAAAAATCTTTTCCCTGGAGATAGGATCCTAAGTTGAGAGCTCTTCCCGTTTCACATTCTCTGACACACACACACACACACACACACACACACACACACACACACACCCCAACACACATACACAAACTGAAAAACGGTGTACTACTTCCTTTGGGGCTCTATGTTGCCTAATGAGAAATCCGCTATCATCAAATTGTTTTCCTGTCTTGTAGGTATGGCTCTGGCTGCTTTCAAATATTTTTCACCTTTAGTTTTCAGAAGTTTAATTATAATTTACCTTGACTGGAATTTCTTTGGGTTTATCTTATTTGGAATTTTCCCAGTTTCTTGAATAAAAAGGTTTATGTGTCTTGCCAAATTTAAAGTTTTCAATCATTAGTTTTCCTTTTACAGTTTCATCTCACTTTCTCTCATATACTGAACTCTAACAACATATTAATATTATAGCTTATGTAATTGTTCCACAGTTTCATGTCTATTTATTGTTTTTTATTCACTGTGTAATTTTTATCTTCAGAATGAATATTTTCTATTTCTCTACTTTCCAGTTCATTATTATTTTCTTTGTAGCCTCCATTCTTCTATCAAGCCCATCCACCGATCTTTTTATTATAAGTATATATTTTTCAGCTCTAGAAGTTCATTTGGTTCTTCTCTACATCTTCTATTTCTTTGCTGAAGCTGTTTTCTCACTTGTTGTATGCATATTTATAATTGCTTATTGAAGGATTTTTAACATGATTACTTTAAAATCTTTTTCTGATATGCAGACATTCTGTCACCTTGGTGTTGCAATCTATTGGCTTTTTCATTTGTTCGTTCTTTTGTCCTTCAGTCTGAGATCTTCCTGATTCTTTGTATGATGGGTGACTGTTTTATTGAAACCTGAAACATTTCTGTCTAATGTCGGGAAACTCTGAATCTTATTTAAATCTTCAGTTTCAGATGGATATCTCTGAAATTGCTCTGATAGAGACATGGGGCACTGTCTCGTTGCTGACAGACAGAGGCAAAAATACAGGTTCACCTATCAGCCTCTAATAATTCATTAATACTTTGATTATGGTTGAATTTCTTTTTTTAATTCACACCCAGCACATTGTTAATGTGTACAGTTACTCACTAGATTTGTAAGTGCTGGCAAACATTTATCTACTGTGGACCTACTGAGCTGATAGAGGATAACATTCTAACTCTACTTCCATGGTTTTCAGTAGTCTGAATCAATAAACTAATGAAAAATTGGTATTTCTTATATGTGCTAATATCAGGTTCTTCATATGTATCCATTTCCTCTAACACTCTACTTATGGGAATATTTACTTCCAGTAATGATGTACATTTTTTTCCTCCTCTCCCACACTATTTATTCTGCTGGTTTTCAATGAGTTGCATCTTCTGAATGAATATTAAAAGGTGACAACAAGAGAAGAGCAGTACAGTGGACACTCAGAATATTGGGACCAGATATAACACCTGTTTTTTTTTTTTTTTAATTTGTCATAAATCTTGCCTTTCTGCTCTAAGGACAATGACTTTGTGAGTTAGGAATTTTCTTCTTATCCTCTTGCTTTTGTACATACTTTATTTCAGGAATGCAGCATTGAAAGCCTCTTAATTATTAATTTTAATATAGTTATCCAATTCTTACTTATCTATTCTGGTAGCAAATTGTTATTATATGTGTTTCCTTGCGATACAAAAATTAAAATATTTACATCCCCTTACTGGCTTTCATGTGCATTTTTGATTTTGAGTAATAGTTGATTTTTAAAGGAAGTTAGGAGCATCTGCACTAGGCACACTGGCTAAGTGCCATTTTCCACCTAAATGAATAACTTCCAATGCTACAAAATACTACAACATGTTGATATGAAGTGATGTAAATACTATCATATTTAAAAGTGATGGGTCTCATATCCAGATCAAGGGCATAAGAAGCATGTGAAATATGCGGAGAAATGGCTACTTGTTCAGAAGAACTTTCTAATAAGATTAATCACATCCTCTTTGTCAAAATGAACCTGAAAAAAAAGTCTGCAAAATGAAGAAGTTTGGACATAGGGTTTGAATCCTAAGACAATAAAATAGGAGTCAGAAGGTAATCTGAGGACCTCACTTATGTACATGATTAATATTTAAACCAAAATAAAAACCTGGAAATCTAAGATACAGGATTATAAAAAATAACCTGAAGTGAACATTTTCCCATTTAATTAAAATAAAATATATTTGAGAAAACTGATGAAATTGTAGCAGCTATATCCTAAGGAAGACAGAGTTTGATATATCTCATGTAAAAGTAAACCAAATAATTAAAAATATTAGAAAAATGCAACACAAATAAGTTCTTATGTTTTAGTTTAAATATTGAAAAGAAACATGATAAAATTATATAAATTGATAAATGGTGCTTATATGGTTATATAGTTTGGTTTATCATTGACAAATAATATGGAATAAAAAGTTACAATTTATACATGTATGTGTATATTACATATGTATAAATATGTATATATGTATGTACATATATACGCATACATATATTCAATTATTTGATTTGGAATTATCATTGAGAGGATAAAAGTTAATTTATTTATTCATTCTACAAATACTTATTATATACCTACTGATAAGATCCTGGGGATAGGGCTAGTGAGCAAAACAGAACATTCAATGTCCTTATGGAAATTACACATAAAATATGTGAATAAATAAAAAATAAAATATTAATTTATGATTAAGAGTTGCTTTAAAGAAAAATGAATCAAGAAAGAGAGATGCAGACAGATGAATAAACTATTTCCACATGATGTAACATAAATCCTTTCTGAGAAGATAATAATTTAATAATGACCTGAATGAAATAATAGCAAGAACAGGAGAGACAGAGAGAGAGAGAGAGAGAGACAGAGACAGAGAGTGCAAAGATCCAAAGTTAGGAAAATTCCTGTTTTAGGAAAGGCAAGGACATTTTATTACAGCTAGATAGGAATGATAGAACACAAAGTGATTAAAAAAGAAAAAAAAAAAAAAAAAAAAAAACACAACACCAGCAGAGTGCTAGACCATAAAATAGTAGTGAAGATTTTGGATTTCATTCTAATTGTCATGAAAAACCACTAGAGATTATCAACAGAGGAATGACATGCTTAATATAATTTTTATAAGAATCACTCTGGATGTAAAAAGAAAAAAATAAACTTTTCAAGGAGAGAACTATTACAACAAGGAGTCCATAGTAGGCTGATGTTGAATTCTAAGGAACAGCGATGGTGCCTTAAACCAGTGGAAGTAGAGGTAGAGGTGAATAGGCTTGGATGGAGTTAAGATACAGCTTTAAGAGGGAGGTGCAAGCATTTGCTGGTATATTAGAAGTGTACTTCAAGAAAATGAAAAATTGAGAGTATCTTTCAGATTTTTGGCCTGCACACCCAAGAAAAATTAATTCTAAAAATGTTCTAATCAGTGATAAACTATAGCATCATGAATAGCTATTAAGTAACACCAGTTGCTCTGGTTAAAATGTGTCCCCCAAAACTTATGTGTTGAAAACATAATTGTGACTCATGCCTGTAATCCCAACACTTTGGGAGGCCGAGGCAGGTGATTCACGAGGTCAAAAGATAAAGACCATCCTGGAAAACATTGTGAAACCCTGCCTCTACTGAAGAAAAAAAAAAAATAAAAAAAAAAATTAGCCAGGCGTGGTGGCAGGTGCCTGTAATCCCAGCTATTTGGGAGGATGAATCTGGAGAATCGCTTGAACCTGGGAGGCAGAGGTTGCAGTGAGCCGAGATCGCACCATTGCACTATAGCCTGGGCAAAAAGAACAAAACTCCGTCTAAAAACAATAACAATAACAACAACAAAAAAAAAAAAAAAAAAGGAAGGAAAAGAAAAAAGAAAACAGAATTGTCAATGTAAGAATGTTAAGACATGTGACCTTTAAGAAGTGATTGAGTCATGATATTTGTTGGCTGTATCCCAACCCAAATATCATCTTGAACTGTAGTTCCCATAAGCCTCACTCACATGACATAGGAGGGACCCTTTGGGACATAATGGAATCGTGGGGGTTGTTACTTCCATGCTGTTCTCATGATACTGAGTGATTTCTCAAAAGATCTGATGGTTTTCAAGGGGCTTTTCCCCCACTTCACTCTGCACTTCTCCCTGCTGCTGTCATGTGAAGAAGGATGTGTTTGCTTCCCCTTCTGCCATGATTGTATGTTTCCCGAGCCCTCCCCAGCCTTGCTGAACCGTGAGTCAATTAAACCTCTTTACTTTATAAATTACCCAGTCTCTGGCATGTCTTTATTAGTAGTGTGAGAACAGAATAACATAGTCAATTGGTACTGGTAGAATGGGGTGCTGCTGTAAAGATACCCAAAAATGTGGAAGTGACTTTGGAACTGTGTAGCAGGCAGATTGAAACAATTTGAAGGGCTCAGAGGAAGACAGGACCATGTGGAAAAGTTTGTTACTTCCCAGAAACTTGTTGAATGGTTTTGACCAAAATGCTGATAGTGATATGTACAATAAAGTCCAGGCTGAGGTGGTCTCAGATGGAGATGAGGAACTTGTTGGGAACTGGAGCAAAACTAACTCTTGTTATCCTTTAGCAAAGAAACTGGTGGCATTTTGTCCAGCATAATAATCTGTGGAACTCTGAACTTGAGGGGGATGGTTTGGAATTGGAACTTATGTTTAAAAGGGAAGCAGAGCATAAAAGTTTGGAAAATATGCAGCCTGACAATACAATAAAAAATAAAAACCCATTTTCTGGGGAGAAATTCAAGCTCACTGCAGAAATTTGCATACATAATGAGGAGCTGAATGTTAATCACCAAGACCATGGGGAAAAGGTCTCCAAGGCATGTCAGAGACTTTCATGGCAGACCCTCCCATCATAGGCTGGGAGTCCTAGGAGGGAAAAATAGTTTCCTGGGCCAGGTCCAGGGTCCCTGCTCTATGCAGTCTCAGGACATGGTGCCCTGTGTCCCAGGTGCTTCCACTCTAGCCATGACTAGAAAGGGGCCAAGGTACAGCTAATTCCATGACTTCAGAGGGTGCAAGCTCCAAGCCTTGGCAGCTTACAGGTGATGTTGGTCTTATGGGTACGTGGATACAGGAATTGAGGCTTGGAAACCTCTGTCTAGATTTCAGAGGCTGTATGGAAACATCTGGATGTCTAGGCAGAAGTTTGCTGCAGGGGTAGAGTTCTCATGGATAGCCCCTGCTAGGACACTGTGGAAGGGAAATTTGGGGTTGGAGACCCCACAAAGAGTCCTCACTGGCATACTGCCTAGTGGAGCTATGAGAAGAGGGCCACCATCCTCCAGACCCCAGAATGGTAGATCAACAGACAGCTTGCACAATGTGCCTGGAAAAGCCACAGACACTCAACATCAGCCTGCAAAAGCAGCTGAGAGTGGGGCTGTACCCTGCAAAGCCACAGGGAAGAGTTGCCCAAGGCCATGAGAGCCCACTTCTTGCATCAGAGTGACCTGGATGTGAAACATGAAGTCAAAGTAGATAATTTTGGAACTTTAAGGTTTAATGACAGCCCTATTGGATTTCAGACTTGCTTGGGGCCTATAGCATCTTTATTTAAGCCAATTTCTCCCTTTTGAAGAGATGTATTTACCCAATGCCTGTGACCCCATTGTATTTAGGAAGTAACTAATTTGCTTTTTATTTTACAGGATTATAGGCAAAAAGAACTTTCCTTGTCTCAGATGAGACTTTGGACTTGGACTTTTGAGCTAATGCTGAAATGAGTTAAGACTTTCAGGGACTGTTGCAAGGGCATGATTATATTCTGAATTGTGGGGAAATGAGATTCAGGAGGCACCAGGGATGGAATGATATGGTTTGTCTGTTTCTTCATCCAAATCTCATCTTGAACTATAGTACCCATAATCCCCACATTCAATGTGAAGGACCTGATGGGAGGTAATTGAATCGTGGGGATGGTCACCTCCATGCTGTTCTCATGATAGTGAGTAAGTTCTCATTAGATCTGATGGTTTTATAAGGGGCTTGTCGCCTCTTTGCTCTGTACTTCTTGCTGCTGTCATGTGAAGAAGGACATGTTTGCTTCCCCTTCCACCATTACTGTAAGGTTCCTGAGGCCTCCCCAGCCATGCTGAACTATGAGTCAATTAAACCTCTTTCCTTTATAAATTAACCAGTCTTGGGTATGACTTTATTAGCACTGTGAGAACAGACTAATACAAGTTATGAGGGCCTTAATGATTGGATTAATGCCGTTATCACAGGAGTGAATTTGTTCTTATGGGACGGAGTTATTTCTCACGAGAGCAGGTTGTTTTTAAAGCAGTCTCAGCCCATCTCTTTTGCATGTGCTCAATTGCCCTTCCGCTGTTTGCCAAATTAGGAAATAGTACCAAAGCCTTTGCCAGAGGCTGCTACCATGCCCTCATACTGCCCAGCCTCCAGAATCATGACCCCAATAAATTTCTTCTATTTCTAAATTACCCAATCACAAGTATTCCATTATAGCAACAGAAAATAGACTAGGACACCAGAGAATACATAAACCTTAATTCTATCAAGGAAAAACAAAGTAACAAACATAAAAGCCTATTTTACAACAACCATCAGTCTCCAATTTATGAAAATGTTAAATCTCACCCATCATGATGAATGTTAGATTATGTTAGCTATATTGGATAGGTGTATTACAATCTATTTAAAAATCTTGTTTCTAGGTAAAATTGACTCATTGCCATTTTTATATATGCCACCTCTCATTTTTCACTGAATTCATGTGTATAAAAAGCAGTAATACTTTTTGTTTGGTGATCTGTCAAGATATGTTTCGCCTCAAAAAGCCATCTCTGATATGTATGGACAGTACAGTTGCGTATGTTCATATATCGATATGTACATGTTTATACACACTCACACATCTATAAATACTGCAGTGCCTGTGAATTATTTTATGAGAGGACTAAAATATAGTAGTAAGAAGCTTAAGGTCAAAAGTTTGAAACTCTTGTGAGGTTTGTTTAACCTCTTTATATTCATGAACTCTCATCAGAAGACCTCATTTTTATCAGCCTTCAGTAAAACATGTCATTTCTAAAAATTAGTTTACAGTGTGGAAGAATGAATGACCTTAGGCAAGCCTAGTCCATGAGGCTTTTTAAAAAGAACTCCTTGGATTTTATTGATAGAAGGATATTCTTGGTATTAAAAGGTGGCAGTTAAAAAGTTTATGGCTTTGAATTCAAAGAGTGAAGAAATACAATTTATCAGTCCTGGAACTTACCTCTTGTTTTGAATTGTCTTATTTTAACCAAGTGTCACTTAATTGGCTTTCCTTAAATAAGTAGCTTACAGAATACTGTGAACTTCTCAGACTGCATCAAATAAGTGCAAACATTTGTTATTTATAGTTTTTACAAGTACACTGAACTTGAGCTCTCTTAGATATAAAAATGTTTCCAAAGCAAGCCATTAAGTTTTGGTTCATTATTTAAAATAATTGATAGTAGAAAGATTATGCTTCCTATATCAAATGTTAAGAAAATGTTAGTTTTTTTTATAGGATGGTTGAGCTAAAAATAATTTTATTTTACAATCTAATTTTCCAAAGTACATAATGTAAGTGCACACATATGGTCCAGTTAGATTTTATAACTTTTTTTTTCTCTCTAGATGTGGAAACTGAGGTTCTGTGAGTTTATCTATTTTATTTTATTTTATTTTCAGTAGCTTTAGGGGTTCAAGTGGTTTTTGATTACATGGATGATCTGTATAGTGGTGAAGTCTGGAATTTTAGTGTGCCTTTCACCCAAATAGTGTACATTGTACCCAACAGTTAGCTTTTCAATCCTCACCCTCTCCTATTCTCCCCACATCTGAGTTTCCAGTGTCTATTATATCACTCTCCATCCTTTGCTTCCCATAGCTTAGATTCCATTTATAAGTGAGAATGTGCAGTATTTGGTTTTCCATTCCTGAGTTATTTCACTTAGGATAATGGCCTCCGGTTCCATCCAAATTGCTGCAAAAGGCATCATTTTGTTTGTTTGTTTTGTTTGTTTTTAAATGTTTGAGTAGTATTCCTGTGTGTGTGTGTGTGTGTGTATACCACATTTTCTTTATTCACCTATTGGCTGATGGGCACTTAGGTGTATTCCATATCTTTGCAATTGTGAATTGTGCTGCTGTAAACATACACGTGCAGGTGTGTGTTTTAAATAATGACTTCTTTTCCTTTGGGTAGAGATCTAGTAGTGAGATTGCTGGATTGAATGGCAGATCTACGTTTGTTTAGTTCTTTGAGAAATCTCCATATTGTTTACCATAAAGGCTGGACTAATTTACATTCCTACCAGCAACATGAGCTTCCCTTGTAACTACATTTGCACCAATATCTATTGTTTATTTACTTTTTAATAATGGCCATTCTGGCTAGGGTCTGGTAGTATCTCATTGTGGTTTTAATTTGCATTTCCCTAATGATTAGTGATGTTGAGGATTTTTTCATATGTTTGTTGGACATTTTTATATCTTCATTTGAGAAATGTCTGTTCATGTAGTTTGCCCGTTCTTTAATGGGATTATTTGTTTTGTTCTTACTGATTTATCTGAGTGTCTTACAGATTCTGGATGTTAGTCTTTCATAGACTGCTTAGTTTACAAATATTTTCTCCCATTCTTCAGGTTGTCTGCTTACTCTGTTGATTATTTCTTTTGCTGTGCAGAAGCTTTTTAGTTTAATTAAGTTCCATCTATTTATCTTTGTTTTTGTTGCATTTGCTTTTGCATTCTTGGTCATAAGTTATTTGCCTAGGCCAATGTCCAGAAGAGTTTTTCTGTTTTTCTTAGGTTTTCTTCTAGAATTTTTATAGTTTCAAGTCTTGGATGTAAGTCTTTAAATCATCTTGAGTTAATTTTTGTGTATGGCGAGAGATAGGAATCCAGTTTCATTCTTCTATATGTGATGCTCTGTGAGTTTAATTGCCTGTCTAAATTTATATAATAATTCAGTGGCCAAGTAAGCCTAGGTCTTTTGAGTACAATTTAAATAATCTTTTAAATATACTGTTTCTAATAAATTCTAACAAGCAAACAAACCCCAAGTATTTCTCTCCAACACAACAACTTACATTTTATTTGTTAAAGGAAACAAAAATATAAACAGATACAGATAAAAGAGTATATACAGACACCTAATGGAGAGGACCAATGGTAATCAGCTCTTGGAGACCTTTAAAAAACTATCTTTCTAGAAAGAATATTCATTTCCTTTGAAGTTTTCGCATACCTGACTACATTTTTTTTCCCTAGCATTCTCCTTGCTTGATTAATTCACCTTGTATGTTGTATTTAGATCTTCCATGGATGAAAGGCAGTACTTACCAAATTAGTTTAACTATTGGATAACTATAAACTGTTATTTGTGGGACCTATTCTATGCTATAAAATATAATTTTTACAAGACACAATTCAAAAACTTGATGATGACCTTCAGGGACTTCCATTTTTGTTGAGGTATAAGATGTGGCAAAGAGACAACAGCTAAGGAACAATTAAAAGTATGTTCATGCACAATGATTAGATGGTAATGCAGGTATATTTAACAGACAAACCTTTCAGAAAGAGGAATAATTCGTGAGAACAAACAGGGTCTGATATCAGTTAATGAATGGGAACTCATTTTAGTTAACTTTTGAAGCAAGCATGAGTAGGATTTTTACTGATATAAAGAGAGGGAGTAGAGGTTATTAAAAGGGAAGGAGTCAGCATGAGAAAATATCAGAATAAGTATGATGTGTAGGAAATAGGGACAATCTACTTGTGGATTTTAGTTAAGGGTACATTTTGAAGAGAAAGTGGTGAAATGGCTCTGTTGTCTGGGGAACCACCCAAGGTTCTTTGTCTCGCGCCAAGAAAATTAGTGACATGGACGCACATGTGGAATGGATTAAGGAGTAGAAAGTTTAATAGGCAAGAAAGAAGGGAACAGCTCCCCCGGAGGGCTCCAAACGGAATAACCCCTCTTGCAGCAGAAAGCAGTCGGTTATATTGAGAGGCTTAGGGAGGCGGTGTCTGATTTACATAGGATCCAGGGAAATGGTTTGACCAGGTGTGTCATTCACATAGCCCATGAAAAGACTGAGTCTCCCAAGCTAACCTTTTATTACGCAAATGCGTAATACCTGGCTGTCCCATGACACTCGCACACGTGGTGACAAAGAAAAGGGAGCCGGAATCATCATATTGGGTATACCTGGCTCTTAGACACCTGCAATCGGCTTGCATAGCTATGCTTGCACCTCTGGCTTTTCCAGCTGCTTTCTGTTAAGAAAATATATGTTCTGGGGGCTGCTTTTTTATTAAAAGAAAAGACCTTGTCTCAGACTCTTTTACCCTTTCTAACTGCCTAAAATAATTTCTTAATAACTCCTATGATAATGGGACTTTTGTACAGGTCTTAGATGATCTCAAGAAACCAAAAGCCATCCAAATTTGTTCAGCAAACATTGGAGTTTCCTGAAAGAGTAGAGGATATTCTTTAGAAACCAAAAGGAAAGACTAATAACAATAAACACTCAACCTGAAACTCTGAAAGTAGAAACATCATGTGAAATTGATTGCAGTCCCGGTGATGATGGTCGTGATGTTGATGATGGTATTGATAATGAATGTGACAATGATGATGATGGTGATTATACACACTTACCACATGTTCTTATATATCAAGCTCTTTGTTAAGTAATTTACAAACATTTTATTTACTTAAACCTTAGTAACAGCCTTCTAAAAATATATTATTTTTGCCATTTTGTACAGAGGAAAACTGAAATTTGGAAAGGTTAAAATGTCAAGCTCCAAAGCTGAATTCTTAATGACTCTTCTGTTATTCTATGTTGGTACTCAATTGCCCATGTTCAACTACACTTCTTTAGATTTTATTTCAAAATACAAATGGGGACGTTAATGACTCACAAGCTCACCAATGGGTTGGGTGACCTTTAATGAATTTTCTCACCTGAGTAGTGGTAAGGTAGCCAAGCTTTCCCTGCAATAGGCCCTGTCCATTTCCTATGCTCAGAGCCATTTCTTCTCTTTTAATTGAATCTTTACAGCTGAAGGTTATCTTTTTTCTCCATATTGATAAATGCTCTCTTTTAGTTGGAGTGTTTAGTCTATAATATTCATTATGGAATTATTAATATGGCTGGATTTTTTAAATTTGTTTTCTGTTTATTGCCTTTTTTTCATTTTTTTTCTTTTTTTCCCTTCTTTTAAGATTACTTGAATGTTTTTATAATTTTATTTCAATGCAATTATTTTTTTTTTATATCTACATCTTTTCATTATTTTGCAGTGTTCGTTCTGGGAAATTACAATATATATCCTTAATATTTTTCAGACTATTTAGAGTTAATATTTTACCATCTTACTTTAAATGATGACACTTGTATCAACATAGGTTACTTTAACACCCTTCTGGCATTATGTATAATTATCATATATATTATTTCTATATCATTATAAGTAGCCCTAGATAATATTTTAAATAATTATCGTTATTTTGCAGAAAGTAATGTTATTTTATATTCAAATATGTACTTATGAATTCCAGTTTCCTAAATTTCTTTCTGAAGATCCAAGTTTCCTTTTGCTATTATTTTCCTTCACCCTGAGGATTTTGTTTTGACATTTCTTTTGAGTCAGTATGCTCTCACTACATTGCCTTAGTTTTCTTTTACCTGAAAATGTTAAATTTTGCATTTATCTTTGAACGTTAGTATTCTGGATATAGAATTTGTGGTTAAGTTTCTATGATTATTATTATTTCAGAACTCTAATGTCTCACTGGCTTTTAGTCGAAACAATTTCTGATGAGACATCTATGGTCATTTTAGTTTTTATTTCTTATAAATAATGAATGTGCCATTTCCTTTTTAGTTATTTAAAAATTCAGTGTTTATATTTGGTTTTCAATCATTTGACTATGTTGGTCCTAGGCATGGTTTTCTTTTTTATTTATTCTGTTTGGATTTAACTAAACCTTGAAAATCTAAAAATTTATATTCATTACCTAATCTGGGAAATTTTAAGTGATTATTTTTTCAAATATTTTCTACGTTGTTTTCACTTTCCTCTATTTCTGACACTCCAACTTCAATTATATGAGATACTTTTTATATTGTCTCACAGACCCCTCAGGGCCTATTCATTTCTTTAGTCTTTTTAAAACCTTTTTCTTCAGATTTGATAATTTTTAATCTAACTTCAAAGTCACTGACAGCTTCCTCTCTCATTTTAATTGACATTATTAAGCCCATTTAGAGGATTTTTAATTTTATTTTTTCAGTTATAAGATTTTCAGTTTTAATAATTTTTTATTTTTATCTTGTTTTCTTTTATTTCATTCATTTCATTTTTATCATGATTTCTTCTTGTTTGATAAGTCTGATGTCATCTGACAGTTGCCTTCTGTTGATTGTCTTTGCCCTTGAGAATAAGTGACATTTTCCTGTTGCTTGTGTTTTGGGAAACTGCAGATTATACCCTGGATATTATGACTATTAGTATGTAGAAACCCTGGATTGTATTCTACTCCTCCAAAACAGGGGTGATTGAATTTGTAAAGAAATTAACCTAGCTGGTCGGGCACGGTGGCTCACGCTTGTCATCCCAGTACTTTGAGAGGCCGAGGCAGGCGGATCACGAGATCAGGAGATTGAGACCATAGTTGCCAACACGGTGAAACCCCATCTCTACTAAAAATGCAAAAAAATTAACTGAGTGTGGTGGCTGGTGCCTGTAGTCGCAGCTACTTGGGAGGCTGAGGCAGGAGAATGGCGTGAACCTGGGAGGCTCAGCTTGCAGTGAGCCGAGATTGCGCCACTGCACTCCAGCCTGGGAGACAGAGCAAGACTCCGTCTAGAAAAAAAAAAAGAACAAGAAAGAAAAAAAGAAATTAATTTAACTAAATTTGCAATATCTCACTTAAAATCGGCAACTGAAAAAGAAATTTAATTCATTTATGATCTGCAAGTTGCATTGAATTAGCTTTGTCATTCATAACATAGAGATTAGCCAGATATATGGACAGAGTTTATACACAGACTTTGGGTCTCTGCTTTTCTGCTTCTTTTCTTTAAGATATTCTCAGTGTTTACTTTCTTGTAAGTGCGTTAACTCTGGTTCTTCAAACCATAGAAAACGGGTTTTCCGAGAGTCTTAGCCACTCCAGGCTACACTGCTCCATGACTAAGATTTGACCTTCCTCTAAAGCTGTACCAATGGAAAACTCACTTAACGCTGCTCTTTTCTTCAAAATTTAAGTAACCAAAAATCAACCTGGTTTCTCTTATTCTTCAGAGATTTCAGGTAATTTGTTTTGTGTGTGCTGTTCAGAGTTTATGGTCATTTGTGGTCTGTTAAGAGCTGAACCGTATTTAACCACATGGAAGCAGAACCATATTTATCTCATATTTGTATCACATCTTATCCATTCCAGATAAGTAATTATGTTTCCTCAATGTCAGAAAATAAAATAAAATAAACTTGCTCAGCACACATTCTTTCAGATCTATCATTTATCCTCAGAACTAGAGTTTTAAAAATTAACAAACCTAAATTAGCTTTCTTGGTCATTAATGTTTGTGATGTTCTGTGGTGGCGTCTTTCCTACAGCAGTGGATAAAGTCAGTTTTAAAAGATGAAAGTATTAAGACAGAAAATCATGCATGAAAATAACTTATTGACATTTAAAAAGATATCCATTAAAATGTATCACATTTCCACTGTACAATTGGATATGTGATGAGGTTAGAATTCAGTATTATTTATAGAAATATAATGAATGAAAAAAACTTTATCCAAAAATCAATAGAATGCGAATTGTTTCATGAAAACATGTTGGTAAAGGAGAGAGGTTTATACGTAACTTTAAGCATTTCTTTTAGGTAGTGTAAAAGTAATATTCATTATAATGTAAGCTTTTGAAAGAAAATTAAGACTTTGATGAAAAAAATCCAAGATTTTTTTTTTTTTTCTTTACAGTGATGTTGACCTGAGTTAGGAACGTTCAAGTAGATGTGGCTTATAGGTGAACTTTAGTGTGTGAAGACTTTTGCTTGTGATGTTAAAACTGATTAATGTGAAGAAAATGCAATGCTTTTATCCATCATGAGCTTTGAGGGAGAAAAAACATTTTAGAGAAAAGTAAACAAGTAAAAACAAAAGATTGAATAGGAAAATGAAGAGTGCTGGCCTAGGATTTAGGATATTTGATATCCTGTGGACTTCTAACTAATTAAGCAGGTTTCCTTATACAGTAGTCTTTGTATCTTTCAGCTCTCATTGCCTTATCTGAAAAATGAGCATTATGAACCACATACATTAAAAGGGGGGAAATAAACTAATAAAATTTATTCAGTAGCACTACCTACTCACAATTCTCTTCATGTAATTTAAAATATGGGCCTGCATATTTCTTTACTTATTTTATCCTAATAATAAAAGCTTTTGTTAAAAAAAAAAAAGGTATTTTTTTTCCCATATTATACAAGAACATTTTGATACCAAAAATCTAAGTGATTCTTTCAAGATCACCAACTGATAAAGAAATGAGTCTCATAAGGAGTTCATGAATTCTGATCACAATTTCCTGAGTTCCTTCTTCCACCTAGCTTTGCCTGTCCACGTCCATGCAAGGCAAAACCAGTTAGAATGAAATCACAGACATTAAAAAATAACACTGGAAGGAAAGCTCAGATTTTCAAACAGAGAAAATTTCTCCAGTCTTAAGAGATTTAGGATCACCCCAGCTTAATTTGATCCACAATCTCATGTATTTCTAATTCATTAAAATATTATGGCAGGATTTCACATTGGCACCTTCCCCAAATGCATATATTACCATTTGTCATTAGTTTATCTTTTCTTTCTTAGTCAATTCTTAGTTGAAATGACTTTTTAAGAAATTCTGAATAGTTTTAAACTAATTTGCAAGCAAACAGGTATAATATCCTATATCAAATGGTAAATTAAAAACCAAATATGTTCCATAGAGTTTTCTCTTTCATAACTTTATTTTGTAACCCTTAATCTGATACAATTTATGCTTTATATATTCATTCTCTCCCTTGCTCATAAGGCACTATTTTCTCTGCTTCTCCTTCCCCATCCTCTGATACTTTGCTGCATTCTGTTAAAATAAATTAGATAGTGAATTCTTAATTTGTCAGTTCTCAGGCTTTGAGTTCTTTCAAAATTGTGTTTAAAAATAAATTTGTAAAATTTCTCTTTTATCCTAAGAGAAGCTGATTTGCAGTTGATACCACTGAGTGTTGAAAAAGGTTGGCAGCCATTCTTATTGTGAAGCCAGTACACAAGGGACATTTTAAAATATATGAGATACAAGTTGACCATTCTCGCATAGACCCACAAGTCTTTTAATAGTACTTTAATTGATTTTTTACTAGTATAAACTAATGAATTAATGTATTTAGTATGGTCCATTGTGCTATTTTTTTTAATTAAATAATTCTGAATGGGAGAATAAAAATGTTCCTTCTGATGTTCAGGCGCCCTGACAGCTTTCTTGCTGTCCAAGTTTGAAACGACAGCTGTTTTATCAGAAATAGCTTCAGAATTCAGGGATTTTCCCTACTATCTGCCTAGTCACACCGTGCTCAATTTCCTACCCACCCCGACTCATCTTATTTTATTTTCTACCTTTTGAGCTCATTGTGTGAATTCCCTTCTGCCCAAACCTTCCTATTGATGACTCTCCTGGACTTGATTTGTTTCTCTTTTTCTGTTTTTGCACTTGTACCAGGGATTGAGTGATTCCCTGACATTCAGCAGATGTGCACACACACAGGGCAGAGATGTCATATTGAGTTTGATGGTGGGATGGGGGTGATAATGGGGTCAACAAGTCCAAGTCCAAATGCCTGAAATGAGGAATCAGAACAGAAACCACTCCCCAGAGAAATAGGGTCAAAGGAAGAGGGGGAAATGAAAGCGGAAAAAAAAGAGAGAGGAAATGGGAGAAGAGTAAATGGAAAGAGGGATTTATGTTAAGCTTTGTTTTGTTTTGTTTTGTTTTGTTTTTATCAGATTGAGAAGTGACCTGATGAGTCCTAGAGATGATTTGAATAACTGATTAGATAAAATAACAGTTAGATATTTACCTCTTGAGTAATCACAGTTTCACAGTTTGCTCAATAGTTGTGATTTTGTTTTGAGAAGTGGCAAATTCTCAGAATATATTACAGGCACTGCTATTATCTGCAGACAAGTGTAGAGAATTCAATTTCAAATCTAAGTATTTAAATACAATTATCGGAAGTTTTATTATGTTTGAGACTTCATCTCTTTTATTAGTTGGAATGTTTAGAAAGTAGTATCTGTATTTCTTTCAACTATTTCTAAGCCATATGGAAATTCCATATTTTAAACACAATATCCTAAAATGGAAAAAAAAAATCAGATCAGACTATGCAAATCTAACTGATCTAAAATTATTTAAAGCAGTGTATAATGCTAAATCCAAGTCATCTATTAACCATAGAACATTAGGACATATATATGGATGTATACTTGTATATGTGTATATCTAAGTATATTTATTACGAGATAGAATTCTTAAATGTGAAGGCCATATATCTACACAATCTATGCTAAATTTTACTTTTAAATTAGAGAATACAAGAACTATTTTATTAAAAAATAATTTTTATCTACTTGGACAGCTCAGAAAATTAAAAAATTTAACTTAAAAAATATTAAGAAGTAAGCAACTGTGATCTGTTTTCAATCTGTTCTGTGATCCAAAATCATCAACAGATGTAGCTTCTTTTTTTCTCATAACTTTCAAATAGCAAAAAATAAAAATAAAAATAAAAATAAAGTTACCTTTTATTTATGAGTTATCATTTTTTCTTCTATGTTTTGACAAATAACATGACAGAAAAATGATTAAGTTTCTCATTTCACAATGTGACTTCTGTGTTATTTATTGTCAAAATAAAAGTCACTTTGTGAATCAAAGTTTTTAATCTTTTTTTTTTCTTTTCAATCTCAAAAAATGTTTTGTCGGGAAACGGATTTTAGTAAATACCTTTTTTTCACCCTAATGACAGGTAAGTCCTTTTAAATGACTCACTGCTAATTAGTTCAGAGCAACATTCCAAAAGAATATTTTATTTTTGGAACCTCGTTTTATTGATTTTCTGCTCCAGTAGCGTGACTAATGCACATCACAGTTAGAGCTCTGCAAAATGTTTGCAGCAAAACCCCAAACCAGGTAATAATCGCCTGATATTTACCTGGTTTCTTCACTTTCTTATCAACCAAATCATCAGGCTCAATTCCTGAAAAGGTTCTTGGTTTTTACAAGCACCCAACAATACTGAGCATTCCTCTGTGTCAAAATCATTTCTCTTGCAAATTCCCAAATTCAATCTTGAAATGAAATGAGATGCTATGGTTTTGGCTGTTCTTTGCTTTTTATTTTTGGTTCAGTGATGCCTGAAAGTCAAAATGAAACTGAAGTACAGGCCCTTGGGAACCCAAGTGAGTAATTTAAATGAATCTCAATGAGTCCAGCATGCTGAGTTTTAGCAGCACAGACATTGCCAGAACCACAAAGTCTCCAGAACCTATGCAGGATGACAACTGGCTTTAAAGATCAAAGTGTAGAATAGCACATTGCTTTTTCTGAAACAGCCTGCATCTACAGTATCCTTTCTTTTTGTGAGTCTATTTCAAGCTTCTCATTTTCCAAGATTGCTACTGACCTTGCCACAGAGGAAGAATATACAGTGTTTAAATTCACCAGGAAGATTATTTTGTGATAATTCCTTCTCCATATTTACTTTCATCCAATAAAGAAAACCAGAGGATTTAAAAAAGCTTGACTTTTATTAAATTTACTTATCATCAATAAGTTTATAATGAAGGAAACCAAAAATAAAATTGTTTGTTGAAAACATAATAAATCAGATAAAATAGAATGTATACCTATTGACTTCGCAGCTATACAGCTTTAGATTTAGGTGGAAAAAAATTATTGGGAGTGGAAGGTAGGATTGATCAGGGAACTGACTGAAAAACCAGTGAAAGCTATTCTTCATTTCCACAAATGTCCTATATATATCATACAAAAATATATACTTTTTCAGTGAACAAACAAATTCTAGGTTAAAAAACTTGTCTTCTAGAGAAACCTTAAGTTTCTAGAATTAAGTGACATACTATACCATTGCCATTCGGTCAATAATTTTCTATAAAAGTTCAATATTTCTTAATACTAAATGAGGTTTCTAAAATTAAATATAATTTTATGTTCTGAATGTCCCCCTCATTCAGGGTTTTAAAATACTGAAAATGAATCCATAGTGTTTAGAGAATTAGAGTTTACAATTCAGAATTTTATGCCAAACTGTATTATCTCACGTGAGAGCTTTAGAAATAGATATTAAATTCATAAAAATTGAAATAATTACTCTTCATCAATAATTTTGAAATATAGTACTTGTCAACCTCTAGACCAGAGGCTCCGACTATTTTCCGGTACTGGCAATCTGTTTTCTCATTATTTTTTTCACTGTACCCCTACCAAAATAAATACCTGTCTATTTTTTAAGAAGTTAAGTTCAAATAACTTAAGGAGTATTTATGTTTTTAAAACTTAGTAGTTGTCTGAAAAAAACTAATAAACTTACATCAAAAAACAGTATTTTATTTCTTTTCTTTTCTTTTCTTTTCTTTTTTTTTTTTTTAGATGGAGTCTTGCCCTGTCGTACAGGCTGGAGTACAATGGCAAGATCTCTGCTCACTGCATCATCCGCCTCCCATGTTCTAGCAGTTCTCCTGCCTCAGCCTCCTGAGTAGTTGGGATTGCAGGCACCTGCCACCACATGTGGCTAATTTTTGTATTTTTAGTAGAGATGGGGCTTCATCATTACAGTCAGGCTGGTGTCAAACTCCTGACCTCAGGTGATCCACCTGCCTTGGCCTCCCAAATTGCTGGGATTACAGGGGTGAGCCACCACTCCTGGCCCGATTTCATTCTTAAATAGCCGCCATTGCTTACTACAAGCATTTTTCCACCTGTAGTACAACTTCCCAATCCTTAGATTAGATTTACCACTATCTTTATTTTCTGTGTCAAATTGATTGCCATGCAATATTTGTTTTACATCACAGAATCCATGAACAAACACAGTTTTCTGCAGATATGTGTGTGATCTAATGTTAACTACCTCAAACTGTGAACTACCTTGAGCTGGTAGATCACAGTTGATGCTGTGTTTTTCTCAAAAATGTAAGATAATTGAAAGATTTCCTGTGAGCTGGTTGTGGCATACTGATCACTATAGTACACAGTTCCGTAAACAAGGTTTTAGACAAATGAGAGTGGAATAAATATTAGGGAATCAAAATGTAGAAAGTGATGTTACAAACTAATAAAGGATTATCCCTTAAATGATATGAACCTCAAGTTCAGATGTCCCATTAGATTTAGTCTTGTTAGATATGTTCTTCAGCTTATAAGTAATTTTTTTTTGGGGGGGGGAAAGAAAAATGTTTAAAAATTCTCCTCAACGAATTTTTTTCATTTTCAATTAGATACCTTAAAATAATATTGGATGACATTTATTTTTTCAGTACTTTATAGGTCCAATTTTGCATATACCAATGTGCAGACATGTGTAGACAAAAACCCAGTAGGAAATGCACCAGTGTATTAAAACATAATTCACCAGAGATTGGGGAGTGTAGGGAGAAAACAGGGATAGGAAGAGAGGTTTTCTAAGCATTACAAAATTACAGTTAGAAGGAGTAAGTTCTAGTGTCCTATAGCACTGTAGGAGTAACTATAATTTACAATTGTATATAGTTACAAATAGCTAGAAGGAGGATATTGAACATTCCCAACACAAAGAATTGATAAATGTTTGAGATGACGAATATGCTAATTCCCCTGATATGATCACTAAGCATAATATGTATTGAAACATCACTATGTACCCCATGACTATTACGGGGTACATAGTGATGTTTCAATAATTATTTGTCAACTAAGAAATTTAAAAAAGCTTCTTTGGAGGAGAGTCTTCTTCATTCTGTTCTTTTCACATTATCAACATTTTTGTAATATGTATTTTTTATATTAAAAGAAAATAAATTTATTTAAAAAGAAATGAGGAAATACTAAAATAAAAACATTTTAATTGACTGTGATTAATAACAACTTTAGGAAGAGTAAAAATTATAAAAGGATAAAAGTAGCTAAAAAGGTAAATCAATTTAGGAACAAAAATCAAATGTAGGAAAAGCAATAACATAAGTACAATATCTGATTTTTTTCTGATTTTCTTTGTGGGAACAACTTTCAATTTCTGTATTCCACAATTTTTCTTATGGCTTAATACTTTTGAAAATAAAAACTAGCGTGCAGGAAAGAATGCCTAGTTGTGCAAAATACTATGTAGATGTGAAATGTTATTGTCATTCTTCAGACTATGATAATTTTTGGAGTATTTTAGGTGCATACTCCCTATCCTCTGTTGGTAGAGTTATAGAAGTACCCCCTACTCTCTGCTCAGGCAAGGATGTTCTCTCCAAATTCTAAGATTTCATGGCTTAAACCTTGCTCAAATATCTATCCTAAATACCATTTAGAACAACAAACGCCACTTCTCCCTTTTTCTATCTTGCAGTTTTCATTACAATGTTCATTTCTCATCTGAGTATACTATTAAGATATTCATAGAATTTTATAAGTAGACAATTATATTCATCAAATTATTTTTAAAACTCTGTTTGCTTATAAGATGTAAACAGTTAAACTAATGGGAAAGAGCAATTCTAGAAGTGTCAAATGTTAGGCTTATAGGTTTGCATGTAAGTAAAAGAAATGTTGGATGCAAATAGAAATCGAATTTCTTCTTTTTTGCTCATGTGGGCTTAATTTCTTGGTACTGTTTTCCTTTATTTGATATCATAATGTAAGTAATGTTTGCTATGCAGTTTGCTTTCATTTTAGCTTGGACTTCTTTTCCCCTGGGTTTCTAATTTCATTTCCATATGTGGATTGTTTTACCACCAATTAGTGCTAGATGACATGAATGAGAGTTTCTTAACAACTGTTCTCAATTCTTTTTGAGACACATGAACACATTAGCTGCCAATTAGTCTGAATTCCACTCTCATCTTCTAACCCCTTATCTAATCTTCCCTACAAGGAACAATGGATAACTTGTGAGGTGACCAAAATTTTAAAAAGAAATAAAAATCATAATGATAAAAATTACTAAACCACAAATAAATCATTTTATTTTCTCTTAATATTTTGTATATATATACAGGCATATCTCAAAGATATTGTGGGTTTGGTGCAGACCTACAATGAAGTGAATATAGCAAGAAAACAAGTTAAGGACTTTTTTTGCACATTAAAGTTATGTTTATATTATACTGTAGTTTATCAAATATGCAGTAGTATTGTGTTTTTAAAAACAATATACATACTGTAAGTTAAAAATGCCTTATTACTAAAAAAAATGCTACTAGTGAGCTGAATCTTCAGTGAGTTGGGATCCTTTTTCTGGTGGAGGGTAATGCCTTCATGCTGATGGCTGCTGACTGCTCAGGGTCATGGTTGCAGAAGGCTGGAGTGGCTGCAGCATTTCCTTAAAATAAGACAACAGTGAAATTTGCTGCATTGATTGACTCTTCCTTTCACTAAACATTTCTCTGTAACCTGCAGTTCTGTTTGATAGCATTTTACCCAGAGTAGAACTTTTTTCAAAATTGGAGTCAAACCTCTCAAACCCTGCTGCCACTTTATCAACCATGTTTATGTCATATTATAACTCCATGGTTGCCATTTCAGCAATGTTCAGAGCATCTTGACCAGCAGCAGATTCTATCTCAAGAAATCACTTTCCTTGCTCATGCATAAAAAGCAACTCATCTCCTGAAGTTATATCATAAGATTGTAGCAATTCAGTCACATCTTCCGGCTCCACTTCTTACTTTAGTTCTCTTGCTAGAGAGAGATCTCTTGATTCTCTTCAAATATGGTATTCTTCCATCACGTTGCAGTTATTTCCTCAATTGAAGTTTTGAATTTGTTAAAGTTAGAGTTGAAATCAACTTCTTCCAAACTCCTGTTAATGTTGATATTTTGACCTCTACCCTTGAATCAGGAATGTTCTTAATGGTGTCTAAAATTATAAACACAATCCATCAAGTTTTCAATTTACTTTGCCAAGATCCATCAGAAGAATTACTATCTATGGCAGCTGTAGCCTTATGAAATGTTATTTCTTAAATAATAAGATTTGAATGTTGAAATTATGCCTTGATCTGTTGAGCTCCAGAATGAATGTGTTAGCAGGCATGAAAACAACATTAATCTATTTGTAAAGCTCCATCAGAACTTTTGGTTACTAGATAAATTGTCAATGAGCAGCAATATTCTGAGAGAATTCTGTTTTGCAGAATAGTTCTCAATAGTGGGCTTAAAATATTCAGTAAACCATGCTGTAAATAGATGAGCCATCATCCAGGCGTTGTTACTTCATTTGCAGAGCACAGGCAGAGTAGATTTAGCATCCATCTTAAGGGCCCTAGGATTTTTAGAATGGTAAATGCGTACAGTCTTCAACTTAAAGTCACCAGTTATATTAACCTGTCATAAGAGAGCCAGCCTGACCTTTGAAGCTTTGAGGCCAGACATTGACTTTTCTTCCAACTTTTCTTCTGTAGCTTTCTCACCTCTCAGCCTTCATAGAATTGAAGAGATTTAGGCCATTTCTCTGGATTAGGCTTCTGTTTAAGGAAATGTTATGGTTGGTTTTATCTTCTATTGAGATCACAAAAGCTTTCTCCATAGCAGCAATAAGGCTGTTTTGCTTTCTTATCATTCATGTATTCTTTGGAGTAACACTCTTAATTTCCTTCAATAATTTTTCCTTTGCATTTACAACATAGCTGTTTGGCACAAGAAGCCTAGCTTTAGACCTCTTCTCATTAAGCTTAATCATTTCTAGGCTTTGATCAATTTTCCTTTTTTATGAGACAGGATCTTACTCTTTCACTCAGGCTAAAGTGCAGGGGTGCAAGCATAGCCCACTGAAACCTCGAATTCCTGACCTCAAAAGAGCCTCCTGCTTCAGCTTCCTAAGTAGCTGGGATTACAGGAATGCACCACCATACTCAGCTAATTAATTTTTTTTTTCTTTTTTTAGAGATTGGGCCTTGCTATGTTGTTCAGGCTGGTCTCGAACACTTGGACTCAATAATCTTTTGCCTCAGCCTGTCAAGTGCTGAGATTACAAATGTAAGCCCCTTCACCCGGCCTACCTTTTGATTTAAAGTCAGAGATGTGTTACCCTTTCTTTCTCTTGCACACTTAGATGCCGTTATAGGATTATTAATCGGCCTAATTTCAGTATTGTTGTGTCTCAAGGAATAGGGACATATAAGCAGAGAAAATGGAGGGGAGAAACAGTCAGTGGAACAGTCAGAACACACACAACCTTTATCAATTAAGTTAATTGTCTTATGTGGGCATGGTCCATGGTGTCCCAGAACAATTACAGTAGTAACATCAGATGTCAGTAATCACACATCACCACAACAAATATAATAAGGAAAAAGTTTGAAATATTATGAGAATTACAAAATGTGAACACAGAGACAGGAGGTGAGCACACGATATTGGAAAAATGTGTTAATAGACTTGCTCAATGAAGGATTGCCACAAACCTTCAATTCTGAAGAAAGCATAATATCTGCGAAGCATGATAAAGCAAAGCACAGTAAAATGAGGAATGCCTATGTATAGCTTACTCAACAATGGATTCTTTATCCTTGTGTAATTATCTTCTAATGATTCCATAGTGATATAATGTTAATAGCAATTAGTTTATTCCCTAGATTAAAAAAAATAAAATATTATCACCACGTCTTTAAAATTACAATTTATAATCTTCAGGCATATTTGTCTTTGATTATCTGGAGTATAATGCCACTTGCTTTAAATTTGCTTTCACACGTTATTTTATTAGTACCTTAATAGAATTCACCCTGCTGATATTGTTATTTTCATTATGCAGAGGAAAATATATTAATAGATTTAGAAAATGTAAATAGTCCCTGAAGAATGTCATGAGTTAAAGCGTGTCCAAGAATTAGCTGATTCTTAGCCCAACAGCCAGTTCCAGAATGAAATGTTAGGTATTTTTAGGTATTTTTAAATATAATTATTTGCTTTAAATCTATTACTTTCTCGTTATCAGTTTCAATGTCCACAAGAGTAAAAATCACATACATTTCATAAATTTATAGTAAGGCATGACATGTGGAGTGATTGTTTATTATAAATATTTTGAATAAATGAATAAAAGTTCCTAATTCCTGATCCAAATATTTATTTTTTAACTCCGCTAAACTCTCAGCTAAGGAGTTAACATGTTGCACCCCTCAGTTCTTTCCATTATCCATCCATATCTATGAAAACGCTCAACACCTTCACATGGTGCTGTATTAAAATGATCACCAGCTAGGCCTCTTCTCTTCCACTGTGGCCTGGGTCCCTCAGTGTCCCATCTTTTATGACTTGATTCTGGTTTTGTCTTAAATCAGCTATTGTCAAATACATATTAGCCAATGTCAATGCACCTGTGCTGATGTCTGATAGGCAATATTTTGTCTGATGCCATCAGTAAGAGTAAAACACCCAGCTGAACTAGGTAGCCTGTTGCCTTCTCCCCATGCCCACCACAGGACTGAGTACTTTAGAGACTAAAGTAGATTCTGAACCACACCACTGAGATTCTAGCTCCTTAGTTTGCCTGCTGAAGGAGATCAAAAAATCACTCTCTCTCTCTCTCTAAGTCAGGTCCCTTTCTTACTTAGAAATTAAGAATAATAATGGCTATATAGTAGTTCTTGGTTATCCATGGTTTCATTTTGCCCAGTTTCAATCACCCACAGTCAACGGCAATCCAAATATCCAAAAATATTAAATGGAAAATTTCAGAAATAAACAATTCATAAGTTTACATTGTGTACCATTCTGAGTAGCATGATGAAATCTTGTGCCATCTCACTCTAAGGGTGAATCACCCATTTTTACAGCATATCCAAACTGCTTATACTACCCATGTGTTAATAACTTAGTAGCCATCTGGGTTATTGCATTGACAGAACACAAGGAAGAATACAGTACAATAAGATATTTTGTGTGCGAAAGAGAAGAGACTACATTCACAAAATTTATTAAAGTATATTGTTATCATTGTTCTATTTTATTATGTTTGCTAAATTTTACTGTTCCCAACTTATAAATTAAATTTTATCACAGGTATGTGCCTGCAGGAAAAAACATGATATATACAGTAGTATATATAGGGCTCAGTACTATTCAAGATTTCGGGCATCAACTGGAGGTTTTGGGATGTATTCCCCAGGAATAAGGAGTAAATATTGTACCTATAATCAGAAGGCTAGTCAAAAAATATTAATACTTGTGAAATGTATGTGCAACACGATATACAAACCCAATGTTACTATTTGTTGTCAGAGTTTTTGCCTCCTAGTTCATAAGTGAGAATGGCATATGGTTTGATTTCTATGGTGTGTGTATGTGTGTGTGCTTTAAGTTTTAAGCTCTCTGACATACACTGGAATCTTTGGGATCTTTTCTATGGCCTGAAATATTTGAATGAATTAAAATTTATCCTAGAAAATTAGAACTCATTCTAATATTGTCTGGTCTTGGTGGCATTAGATGCCAAGTATTCAATGAAAGTTGTCTGTATTTTTTTTTTCTTTTTAATCTATTTAGATATTTTGCCTCTTCTTGAAGCAATTTAATTATTTATATTCTATATTTATTTATATTTTATGTTTTTATTAAAAATCACATCAATTTTTAAATTTATAAATATAAATTCACATGTAATCTTTTGTAATTAAATGACTTCTTTATTTGGGGGTCAGAGAGAAATCCTATTTCTAATCACACATATTACATATATAATTAACATATTATATATTTCATAATCAAAGTTCTGTTTAAGTTAGTTTTTGGAGAACAAGCTTTATTAATCAAGTTTTTTTTTTCATTGTCATTTTTGTTAATCCTCAATAATCTTGTTAATTTTCTTCTATTTTCTCTTGGTTAATATTTTTATTCTATATATAGTGGCTTATGTCAATGATGTCAATGATGTTATTAATTTTCTTCTATTTTCTCTTGGTTAATATTGTTATTCTATATATAGTGGCTTATGTTGATGACAGCATAATTTATTTTCAACTTTTTTTAACTTAGTAATACAAGTTATAAGGTTACACATTTTCTTTTGATTAAATGTTTAGCTACATCTCTACATCTTGATATAAAATGCAAGGGTTATTTTGAAGAATGAAGTAGTTAAGTCACATGGTGATTACTATTTGGTTCATGTCTATCTGTGCAACATTGTGGTCAGAGAATTTAGACTATCCACTCTACTTTCAAGAAGGTATTGAGGTTTCCAGTTTGACTAAGTATACAAGAGATTTTACATCTTTCATATGCACACAATTATATGTGGTCTTGATTTGTTGACAACAAAATAGTTATATCTGATAGATTGAGTGTATTGGTTCTGTAGTTGAACTTCCATATACCCATATTTAGGTTCTGTCTCTTTGGTCTTTTAATTCCCATAAAAGTGCATTAAACTTTTTTTATAACTGTGGCTCTATCATTTTTCTTTATATCTAAGATATTTGCCACCTATGTTTTACAGATATTGTCTTTGGGATATATTATTTTGTATGCCTAAATAATAATAATAATAATACATAATATCATTATTATTACAACCTACACTCATTAATTCCATTCTTAAACTTCTATTGTCTTTACTGTAAGAAATTTCCCAGTTTCTTGTTTCCCCATTAGAAGTACTTCGTTCAGTTCAACTTAATGCTGACATTTACTCTCTCAGCTATCTACCCATTTAACTATCACATCACTCAATATTTTTCACGTTCATCCAAAACAATGCCCCAAAGGAGGACACTTATTTCCTATTCTCATGTACTCTGCTTCTGGTCAGGTATAATTGTAAATACCCAATACAGCACTTCCTTTCTTCATCTTGTCTATCCAATCCAAGTTTGGTCTTCACCGCCTTCTCAGTTCTTTCAGTTATGTCCTTTTGTCCCCATTCCTAGTATTAAATATTCCAAGCTCTGTAATCTTCCCACTCTTAAACCCCATTCTTGTCACCTATACTGTTAGCAGATGCCTCAACTTCTAAACTAGCTGGGGATATTTATACTATCTAAAATGAACTCTTTATTTCTATCTTGTCCATGTAAAATCTCAGCATATTGCTTACCTTTGTCACTTTTCATTTCTGCTACTTCTGAGAAAAAAATAATCTTTGTACTTTTTAACTCTTTGCCCATTTCTTCTTCAATTAAAACCTTCCCCACCTTTTCACTTTTTCACAATCTCTCTAACTCTTCTGGATCTTCATATCAATATGCTCAAGATTTTATGATCCTATTATTTACTTTGTACTATTGTTTTGTGTTCTGTTGTTTCATTGTACTTTGTATATTTTATCACTCGATTGGAAACTGTTTCTGATGTACTTATCACTAGGATGGCAGTAACAGCTCAGTGTTTCTTCCAAGCTTCCCACTTAATCAAATTACCCAAAGTTACCTCTCCTTAAATAGGTACTGGCTCATATCCGTTCTTTCTACCTGGCCTTTCCTATTGTCTTTATTCTATTAAAACCTTTCCCAGCTGAAGTTAAAGTTGTTAAGAAGAGTTTTAACTAGAAGTAGGAAAACTAGAAATCAAAATGTTAAATTCTTAATGCAATTTGTGGTCATGTTCAATAAACATTTTTTCTTGTGAAACAGGAATATCAATAACCACAATGTCACATTGTCTTATAGAAAGATGTTAATAAAATGCTGTAGGAATGTATTATCATTTTTCTGACATTATTATTTTCTACTTTTGTGGTTACAAGTCCATTTCTTTAAAATATTATATACATATGTGTGTGTGTGTGCGTGTGTGTGTGTGTGTGTGTATCTCCACTTTCTCAATAAAGCATAGGGAACAACGCCATTGCTTGTGAGTCCTTTGGCAATAATCTTTCTGCTGGACTTATGTGAATGGCACATCATTGTGTTAAGTTTTCTTTCCTAATAGACTTCCTTCTCTGCCCTTCATACCAACCCAGATTTCTTCATACATTTATCAAACTATTTTTCAATTATCTCTTCACACACCACAATTGGGATATTCCTGAAACCAAAAATAAGTACATTCAATTTTGTATTCTTAGGAAGTAGAATAGCAAAGTTAAGTGCCAATAAGTATCTGTTGAATGAACCTTAGCAAGTCTATAGCCACTCTTTTACAGGTAAGGGAAAAAGACCGGAATGTTGTGAATCCCCAGATGTAAGGATCCTCACTTGAAAAATGTAGCACTTTCCCATCAACGGGGTGTTACCCCATCATCTCCTTGAGCTCTGTTATCTCCTTGAATCCCATTATCTTCCTTCACCTCACTCTTCCACTGATCATCTGAGCTAAAATTAAGTAGGATTTTTTTAAAAACACACTTTTTCTCAACTTACACCTAAAAAAATGCAACTACTTCTTTCTCTAAAAAGCAAAACAAGGAAAGAATCTCCTTGCAGCTCAGTTTCTCCCATAGAGCTACAGAATGCCCACTGAAATTGTGTATGAATGCATAAAACCCTGCCGGAGGGTATATAGAGTTTTTTATTTTTATTCCCTTTGTTGTGTTTTACAAATTGTTCAAGGCCCTGTGGGCCCAGTTTTTGAGAGAAGAGGGAGGACTTTTGAGTCCTTTCCAAATCCTCATTGTAGGGTAGGGGGATCCTACTAGGAGGTTTCTTCAGCAAAATTTCTTCATATTTGACCGACTGAGGGTGCACTATTCCTGAGCTCTGGCAATCCAGTTTATAAGGCTGCTTGTGGCAGTTGAGGTTCAAAAACAAAGCTGTGGGTAGAAAAAGATCCGAAAGTTTCAAAGGCAAAAGCAGCTGTCTGAAGTTTTCTAACATTTCTGTAGGAAGTAGTGAGGGAGTAATGCTGAGAATACCCTGCAAATTATACAAAGGCGACTTGAAAAGCTCCAGTATGTCAGTTTTCAAAAGTCCTCCTGAGGCTGAGAGATGATGAAATTCTCATGTATGTTGATTTATGCAGTGATTTGCTTTGACCCCAGGGAAAGCTGCTTTATGGTTTGGACATCTATGCCTACCCACCTTCCCACCTATCTGTGAGAATAACTGAACAAAATGTGCAAAGGGAAAATGAATGGAGCAAAAAATAAAGCAATCACAAAAATAATAAATACTCAAATCAAAAGTTAAAATCTATTCTTCTTTGTCCCTGTCTGAAAATTCCAAGCACAGTGGGCCATATATTCTACCACAAACTTTGTCCAAAGCTGATTTTGTTATATACTTAGATTGTTAAAAAAAAAAAAAAAAAAAAAAAAAAAAAAAAAGAAAAGAAAAGAAAAAAAAATGGATACATTTTCAACAGAGATTGAGAAGGACATTTGGTTGAACAACCTCTTCCTATCTTTCGGCCTAGTCAAACTTAACCACTTTTTAAGCCTTGTCTAATACACCTGCTTTCTGGAACATTTTATGACCACACTAGTTCACAATTTGGCCATCTTCAAAGTCCCTATTTACCTATTATCTGAAACATGTTTAGATAATTAATTAAATGATAGCTAGTTGACATTAATTGCATTTCGGATCGTTGTCATTTTATATTTTTGCCTGTGACTTGTTTTTAAGACTTCTTGGGCACAAGATATAACATGTTGTAATAAAATGTCTGGCCACATTTTCTCAATTTCTGACTTGTGAGCGCTTTTAAGCCTCACCTCTCCCTCTTCTACTTCTACCCAACATTGGGTAAGTTGATAAGAGAGTCTAGATCCTTCCTCCTTTGGTTCAGATAGGATTCAAATTACGCAACTACCGGCCCCCACAAGGAAATCTTCTCTTCCACTCTACCCCCTAATCACAATAAAACTCCGAGCCTGTGTTATATTCTTGCTCACTCAAGCATTTTCATGCCCACTTGGGAGGCCTTCTCT
The DNA here is from genome assembly GCF_049350105.2 of Macaca mulatta. NCBI lineage: Eukaryota > Metazoa > Chordata > Mammalia > Primates > Cercopithecidae > Macaca > Macaca mulatta. Next base: position 51,548,130 of record NC_133423.1, on the reverse strand, counting down.
CCTTTCCCCAGGAAGCCTCATTATGTCAGTAGTAAACCTTTTCATGACCTCTTAGTGTATGTTTGAAGTTTTCAATTTTGACATCTGAAACAAATTATAGGTTAACTCTATTCTCCCTATGTGGAGAGATTGCAATATCTTTCCTAGTACCTCGTCTTTGGGCTAATCATACAGAAAGTGCTTAATATTTACTCTTTAAATGCCTGTCTGAATGACTCTCATCTTCTTCAATTTTCTTTAGCAAACTGGAACTCAAATTTGGGGAAGAGGGTATTAGCCAGTTATTCAACCAGTTCCTCAGTTACTCAACTATTAAATGAGTAATCAGAATAGTCTTTGGTCTTCTCTTTGAAAAGGATCATATAGTGACTAAGAAAAACTAAGAAAAAAGTAATAAAACACAGGCTTCTCACTATAATACTGACTTCAGTGTCCAAACCTTGGGAATGAGATAGAAAATATGTTTGCCAGTTGGGCACGGTGGCTCACGCTTGTAATTCCAGCACTTTGGGAGGCCGAGGCGGGCGGATCACTTGAGGACAGGAGTTCAAGACCAGCCTGGCCAGCATGGTGAAACCCCATCTCTACTAAAATTACAAAAAACAATTAGCCGAGCATGGTGGCAGGCATCTGTAATCCTACTCAAGCTACTCAGGAGGCTGAGGCAGGAGAATCACTTGAACCCAGGAGGCGGAGGTTGCAGTGAGCTGAGAACACGCCGTAGAAATCCAGCCTAGACAACAAGAGCAAAACTCCATCTCAATAAACAAAAAAAAAAGGAAAATGTGTTTGCCATCCTGAGTCTCAATTCTGATGTGCAATAAAGTTGCGTTGGATCTAAGAGTAAGGAAATATGGGCTGGAGGTTGAGATTCTCACTTGCCCATGCAAAAATGTATGTCTATCAGGAATCATGTTTTATGTCTTTTATCACTGAAAAAGGTATTTAATAAGCATTTGCATATTTGTTTCTTTATAATATCTTTTTAAAAGCAATTTTGAGATGTTTCTATTTTTAAAAAAATAATTGTTGAATCTTCACCCACAAGCCCATGAGATAGGTAAGGCAGCTGAATTCAGCATACATGACTGCTGAGAACCAGAGAAGTCACGGATTGCCCAAGATCAAAAAGCAAACTTTCTGGTCTTTTGACACTTAGGCAATTTTATGGACCAAATGCGTATATCCCCCCTAAGAATGTATATGTTGAAGCCCTAATCCCCAATATGATGATATTTGTAAGAGGAGGACTGTGGGAGGTAATTAAAATAAGTCATGAGAGTGAGATCCTTATGATAGGAATAATGCCCTTATAACAAGAGGAAGAGACACATGATTTCTCACTGCATTCACCTACATGCACCAAGGGAAGACCATGTGAGCAAATAACATGTAGACACATGTCTGCAAATCAGGAAGAAAGTCCTCATCCAACATTGAACCTGCCAGCACCTTGATTTTAGACTTCTCAGCTTCCAGAATTTTGAGAAACATATGTTTGCTCTTTTAGCCACCAGTCTGCAAAATTTTGTTCTAGAGGCCCCAGCTGACAAAGACAGGCAAGAATCTTTCCTTTACGGGACACTCCTTTCTCAGAAGCAATGTTAATATGAAAATTGAGTTATAAGATATTCATGAGTTGTTTGATATGTAAGTGCTTTGGAAAGGGTAAATCATATATTTACTTATGTTCTGTTCACATGATTTTCATGGAGTCCAGGTCCTGTTGGTGCCTACCCTCAGTGCCTAGCATGAGTCTCAGTAGGTTTCTGTAGAAGTGAATGAGGACGATATGTCTTGTGGAAAACAAAAACAAAAGCAAAAATTCTAAACTAAAATAACCCTATACAGTGATTCACTGTATTTATTTAAAGATACACTCCTTCTTTTAAAAAAATTATATGTATGTATACATATGTATGTGTGTTTCTTCAGGAAGCTACAGAATTAAGATAGGGGAGATGGGGAGAGAAAGAAGAATAGAAAGAGAGAGAAAATGTGTAGTGTTTTTGTTTTGCCTGACATTGATACAAACTTCTACTTATCTTTGTGAGAGAGATTCACAGTAGTAACCGATGTAATCCTGAACCAAACATAAAACAAAAATCAAACAACAACAAAAATCCATGCAGGTAGTTTTTGTCCAGGTCATTTATTTAATAACTTTTCATAAATAGCATTCACAATGAGCAATGGAAGTCTACATCCCACTTTTTCTTAGGATAGGAAATTTCTATGATTGGGAAATTTGTTGACAGGGCTATCCAATCATCTCAGATTAGATAAATCAACTTCAAATGATTGGCATTGTTTTCTTATCATTAGCAAAACGAAATTCTGGCTAAACATTATTTTTAAATTTGCATCAACTCTTTGGGGGCATGAATAGATATCAACTCCCTCTTGGCTCTTAGGCTGGGGTCCAACTACCTTGTCCCCTTTTGCACTGAGCTCATCTGGCCATTGCTTGCTGCTCATGATTGGGAACCATTTTCTCTGCTCAGTGCATGCACTGGACTGGTTCATGCTTTGGAGCAGTTGGTTAACGATAATGATAATGATTTAGATTCCAGTGGGCAGTAAATATAAAATAATCGTTAAGTAGCTTCATGAATGTAGGAGATTGTCTGCTAACCATGTGGGGAAGGAAAGGTGATTGAAGCATGCTAAGAAGTACAAGCAAAGAGAATTAGACTGGATAAAGATGAGGCAATAGGTTTTTTAATTCCTGGGACATAAACATTGGACCAACAAATTGAATGAGAAATTTGATTCTGTGACAGGAAAATTACATGTATGTAAATTTGATAAAGTTAACATACTTCAAAATGGTGCAAAAAGTGAAGTACAAGGCCTCTTCTTGGATAAGTGTTTTGACAATAACAAACATAGATGCACCCAGAGATTGCTGACTCTACTAGCTAAAATTATTAGATTATGAACTCTTTATTCAGAAATAAAACTATACATTTTTAAAGCCATAATTATTCAAAGAAACCATGCATTTTTTACCCTGGCTGGAGAAAGGTTATATTTGCAGGGCATACAAGATCAAAGGATACGGCAAGTACGGCTGCTATAAAATGGAAACAATAACTAAATAAACCAATTCCTTCATTGCAGTTTCCACATTTAAAATGTTAAAATATAAAGTTAGAAATGTGACATTTTTCTATTTTCTATGCTTGTCTTTCCTTCCTAATGTGGCTCCAATATCCCTTAGGTCACAACTGTGTTTAACACACGTAGTATCTCCAGGGCCTTTCTCAGTGCCCTACATGAAGAAGCTGCTCAGTAAACGTCTGTAGGTGACAATGCTGGCAGATACAACTGTTTAGGATCAGGTTCACTAATATCTTCAGGACTACAAATATTTCAATCATCATTTATTTAAAAGATGTGGCAGCTTTAGCGAAAGCTCTTCTACAGCTAATGTAGGATGTAACCTCCAGACCCAGTGATATTATAGTTTTTCGAAGAAGAGGTTTACAGCTGTCTTTGCTGTTTCAGAATCCAACAGTAAATCCCGGGAGGAACATCTCATTTTAAGGACCTTCTTCCAGATCTTACTTAGGACCCATCAACTGGGAACATTCAAGGGAATTCACATATAATACAGCCAGTTTCAAAATGCAGTGCTTTTCAGAAACACAGATTACTGGGCCCACCTCCAGAGAGCTCGAGAGATCTTTCTTTTTGACAAGTGCCAAGGTAAAGTCTGATGTGAGTAATTCATGTTGAAACAAATATGAATGTAGACTCTTTATAAGCCCCTTTGAATCATCTGTGCAATTAAAAAAAAAAATGCTGCTGTCCCACCCCCAAAGACTTTGTTTTAATTGGTTTGGGGAGAACCTTCTACCATCTTTGTAAAAACCCATGAGATGATTCTAAAGTGCAGCTAAACTTGAGAATAATTTGAGTCCTCTTGAATGTGAGGCCCTCTGACAGCCAGAGCAACCTCTCAGGAAACAATTTCATTAACTAAAACCCATCAGTATCTATCTCTGTGGAATCAACACCCTTAATCCGGTATGTACTTAAATAATAAAAGACAACTTCACAGAGAGGTGTTAGGTGTCCCCAGGAGAAACCAGCTTTCATGGACACAAATTAAGCCCTAGGCAACTACTGTGACTGTTTTTCTTCATGTAACCATAGTTCTACCCTCTTCTGCCCCCACTGAATGATCCTAGACCTGCTAAGCCCACTCCTGACCTCCCTAAGCTCAGTTGGCTCTGTCTCCAGGGCGTTAACATGGCTCAACTCCAGAGGCATCCTTGGGTTGCACAGCACCAAACGCTTTGCTTGTGGAGTGGACTCTGTCCCCTCCTACCCCAGCCCTCTGAAGCTTTTACTTTGGGTTTAAGACTCCTGAGCAGGTCTCTGACAGGTCACTGAACACATTGAATCTGAGGTCAGAGCCTGAGTCCACGAGTGTTGGGAGGGTTCGCCATGTTCTCTGGCCCCAGCTCTTTGCCCCTTCCCTTAACTTGACTTGTTCTGCCATAAATCAAGTTGTTAATCCTTCATACCTGAACCGCTGCTAAAGTAGATACTCTTAATCCTTTGACTTTAGCTTTTCTTCCAACCTACTCCTTTCCCATTAGTCAAACTTACTAAAATACCACCATTTATTAAATCTATAGCTTTTTCAAAAATCACTGGGGCCCCACATGCCTGTATAATATAGCCATGCTTTTTTGTGTAGCCTAATGTTTAACCCTTGCTTCACGGAGTCTTATTCTGCCCTCCAAACCTGAAAGAACAGTGTGTGATTCCAGCAAGCCCTCAATCTCACTGTCCCTCTTTCCTTGCTCACAAGCTTCCCCTCCTGAAAGCACATTCTCTCCCTTGTTCCTGATAGAATGTTACTCATCTTTCGAGACCCTGTTCACAGTCTACTTGGCCTATAACACTTCTGATCTCATCAGTCCATACTGGCTTTTTAAATCTTATAATGCTTGTTTTCCTACCATTCACTGGACTTATAATACTGAGTTCTGTGCTCAGTTCTCTGGAGGTGGCCATATAATCTGCCTGACCCGCTTCTTTGTTTGCTCTTGTGTATACCCAGAATGTAATTTCTAACTGACTGATTAGTAGACTGATTGATAAAGAATCTAAATAAAGTTATGGAGAAATTTGTATGTAGTTAAAGCCAAAGGCAACTGTTGTGGTCTTATGATAATATATTTTCATCTGTCGGTGTTCAAGCCCTGAATGGACATCCTAACAAGGAAAAAATTTTTTTTCTTTTTCTTAAACAAAGAGAGCTGACCTCACTCAATTACCTCTCTCTCTTCTCTCTGTGCCGACACAGGGCCCAATGAGAGGTCTGAGTTCAAACACATGAAAAGTGCTTTGAAATGTCACTTGTTCACAACATCTGAGAAAATGCTGCCTTCTTTGCCCCCTACCAGTGTAATCAACTGTAATTTCAAATCAATATCTTGCCTCACCATGGATTGCTTTGTAAATCTAGTCTTCTTCTTGTTCTTTTTCTGCCTCATTACTTATCTTCGTCACCTACTGATATTAGTTGCTCCAGATACTAATGCAATTTTCCCGGCATGTGAAGTAGATTCAGCTTTTTGACAGTCAGATCTGAGTTTTCCAGCGTGTTACAGAAAACATTTATTTTCTGACTATTTGTTCTAGACCTTCAAGTCCATTAAACTTTGTTAGAAAATGGAAACTTGTCTTCACATTGAGCTGGGGACGGTGCTCCAAATTAAAAGATTTCCACTGATCCCCACGGAGTCATTTCAGGACGAAAGAGTGTTTAAGTCGACCATTTTAGAACATACTGGAGATAAGTTGAGAGAAGGATTGTCTTTCACCAAATTGATTTTCTGTTCTTGCATTATTTATTATTGTCTAAATTTATGTGGAAACATTGCCTCTCTTTTCTTGAGCGACTTCTCATCCATTTCTAAGTTTTTATTGAGGCTGTGCAGTAATTTGGCATTTTCTGAATGCTCTTTATCTTTACTGGGACAAGCTCTTCCTTTTCCTACCTCTAGACCAGGGTTTGCTTGGTCTTGTCTCCTTCAGGAAGTGCCCTGGATTACTCTGTCTCGCACTCACCTTTCTCTTATCAGAACCTCTATAGCTATTACGAATCTTGTCTGAATTCCTGGGTTTAACATTGTATGACATTGTCTCTTCTCGTTCTCTCCTTGTGTCATACATTACGTCTAGTGTTCTCACCTGAACTGTTCATCTATTCATTAGTCACAGCTCTATTAAATTGGTATCTGGTGACTCTATACATAGTCTTACAATTATTATAATCAATTAGCTTTATTATGCTTTACACGTGCTGCATGTCCCTCAAATAGACGGTAAGCTCACAGAAGACAATAAATAAACAGTTTCTTCTTAATTATCTCCTGAATCCATGAATTTTATTTTATCTTCCTCCACTTCTATAGCCTCATCCAGGCTACATTATCTCTCATCATGAGCATCCCAACAGCCTCCTAGAGGGTCTTCCTAAATCCATCTCCTATATTCCCCACTCTGCCTCTGGAGGCAAATTCAGAAACATAAATTTGATTTTATTCTCTCGCTCTGTGGACATGTTCATGGGGAAACATGAATGAACTTTGAAAACCTTATGCTAGGTAAAATAAACCAGACACAAAAAGACAAATACTGAATAATTCCAAATATTGAATCATCCACCTATATGAAGTACCTACCACAGGCAACTTCACAGAGACAGAAAATAGAAAAAAGTGCTGTGGGCTGAATGTTTGTGCCCCACCTCCTACCCCCACAAAATTCATCTGGTAGTTCCCCAAGGTAATGGTATTAGGAATTGGGGCCTTTGGGAGGTAATGGGGAAGGAATCGTCATGAATGACATTAGTGCCTTTAAAAAAAGGCCTGAGAGAGAAACCCTAGTTCCCTCTACCATCTAAAGACATAGCAGGAAGGTCCCTGAGCCAGAAAGCAGGACTTATCAGACAGCAAATCTACCTTAGTCTTCAACTTTTCACCTCAAAAACTGTGAGAATAAAACTCTGTTGTTTATAGCCTACCCAGTTTATGGTGTTTTGTTGTAGCAGCTCAAACAAACTAAGGCAAGAGGTTACCAGAACTGGGAGAAGGAAGAAATGGAGAGATATTATTTAGTGAATATAGAGTTTCTGTTTAAAGTGATGAAAAAGTTCTGGAAATATATAGTGGCAATGGTTACGTATTAGTAATATTGTGAATGTGCTTAATACCACTGGTGTATGACATGTCCAAATAGTTAAGATAATCAATTACATATTTAATAAATTAAATCAATAGATTATCAGAAAAAAAATGCACACTCAGTGGCCTTCCTATACTGTTCTTACCATGGCCTCAAGCCCTGGTGGGCCTGGTCTCTATTTTTTTTTAATTTACATGGGTACTTAGTAGGGGTGTATATTTTGGGTGTACATGAGATGTTTTGATGCAGGCCTGCAATGTGAAATAATGATATCATAGAGAATGGGTTATCCATCCCCTTAAACATTTATCCTTTGTGTTTCAAGCAAGCCAGTTATACTTTTAGTTATTTTAAAATGTACACTTAAGTTATTACGGAATATAGCCATGGGAGGTATGTATTTTTACAGTTATCCTCAGTCAATACTCCAGTCTGTTCAATTTATTTCAGTCTCCCAAACATCTTCTGCTCCCTTTCATCACAAAGGCTTCTCCTATGATGCTCTCGGTTTCTGGAACATTGCAAATAGCACTTTCCTGCACACCACCACCACCTGCCTCCAAGTAGCCAGCATAAATCCCAGCTTAATTGTTTTTACCTCAAATAAGCCTTTTCTGGGCACCCATTCCAGGTAACACCCCTCTGTGATCCATTCTTTCAGCACCAAGTAATTCTCATTCATAACCCTGGTCAGAGTTGTAATGGTATTTTTATTGGTGTTATTCTGAGTCTTGGCTGTTTCTTCCCCCGGACTATAAGAGGCAAAGAATGGCAAAGACATCTCTAGTTTTGCATCCAGCTTAGCGCCTGCCATATGGCAGATGCTCAGTAAATATATACTGAATGGGTGAAGCCAAAGATTGTATCTTGTGTTCTTTGTTATCTTCTTTCTGTGAAAGCCCTAACTTTCATTAGTATAACAGCACGCAGACGTACGTGCTGTCATGCATATGACATCTTTACTGGGTTTTACTTTCCAAAATGTAAAATAAGGAAGAGAGAACAATGAATTTCTCCTAACTCTAAAATGTGAGGTGTAGAACTGTTTTACTGAAGCAGAAGCTGCTTCATGGAAACGGAATGGGCTAGTGATGGAAACCAAGAGTCGAAAGTACATTTCTTAATCTGGCTTCCTTCCATTTAGACAAAGACTAAGAGAAGGAGGGGATTCTTGGCAACATGTCTGGAGCTGCTCTCCATAGGCATAACTGTCAAGTGATAACAATGACTACAGCAATGGCTAACACACACAGTGTATGCTACAGCATTGCAGTCTTTTGGCCATCAAAATGATTCTGTCAGATTGTTGCCACTAATAGGTGGTAGAACTGGGATTCAAATCCACCAGGCAAGATGTAGAGTCTGAAAGGGAGAAAGTGTGTGTGTGCGTGTATGTGTATGTGTGGTGTGTGTTTTCTATCTGTCTATATTCATTCAACAGTGTTCTAATATATATGGAAAGAAAACATAAAATTAGGCAAATATGGTTGTCAATTTTCTCTAACTTACCATGTAAAATTCATTGCATTCTTAAAAAGATTAGTTCTTATCTAACTCAAATATTAATCCATTGTTCAAAAACTAAATATCTTAAAATGTAGTAAGCATCTAACATATGCCTTGTGTAAAAGACAAAGCATATTCCTAGCCTTTATCTTCAGTGAGCTTGCAAAATGGAGTTGGACAAATTGGATTCTCACACATAAAACAATTAGAAGATACTACAATATATTGTTATATATGACCAAGTGCTACATATGTGGCACTATGTAGGGAAGGTTTGAGAATACACCCTTATGGTCTTAGTTTTATAACTTCTTATGCACAATCTCATGTTACCTTTGCAAAATTAATACTTTTATCTGTCGTTTTTAAGTAACACTGTGCAAGTATTAACGTCAAAAACTTAGTGTTTAAATCCTTAATGAAAAGCAACCAACAAACACAAAATATTGCCAATATCACACTATTCACAGATAGAAAATGTCACTGCATCTACATCTTTCTATGCCCCTCTACATTTTGAATTTTGACATTCATTCTTGTAATATCCCAGGATCAGGAAGCGAGTGGCAAGACCTTTTCCACGTTTCTGAAATAAAGTCATCCACAATTAAAATGGTTTACTGGAAACAGATGGACTTCCCGCAGAGATTAACCCAATTATCTTTGGTTTAAGAGCCAGAAAAAGCCATAAGATCATTATCTTACAAGACAAGAATTTTATTGTGATGCCAATCTCATTACATGAGTGAATGGAGGTGTTTAGTGATAGTTTTCCTGCATAAATATTCTTAATTGATTTAGTTTTTCAAACTCTTGGCTGCTCATTACTTTCAAATGAAAGAACTTGACAGATGAAGGGTGCTGTGCATTACAGAGGCTAGCGACTCTACTACATGTAGTTTTCCCCACCAAGACAAAGGAGCTACTCTCAAACGGCTGGAAGACCTTCACTTTTGCAAACACTCCTCAAAATGTTGAAACTTGTGTTATCTTCATTGAGGGACAATACCGACAGTGTCCAGATATTTTACAAAAATAAATTGTATACAGAGACACAGTACACTAATAGTTAAATCCCATAACTATCTTAAGCTTTAAGTTGCACACAATTTTTCAAAACTAAATTCTTCAAAGTAAATTTAGCATTTTTGCTTCCATTTTTTTGGTGGGGAAGGTATGAAGGGAGTGGTGCTGCCAGTTGTTAAAAAAAAGGTAGTCTCATAAAGAATGCTCTTTATCTTTGTCTTCATTTATTCAATATGATATGTTTATTTAATACATATGTAGATTTACATGTCTGACAAATCATAAATGAGAGAGGAAATAAAGCCTGTGTTTCTTATTGAAAGGAGTGATTAATTAATTTAAAGTGTGATAAAATGAATTAGCCAAGTATTAAACAGAAACACTCTGAAGTTAATGCTGATCCTCTAATGGGGAAAAAATGCACTGGACTTTCAGGAACTAGGGCATGAGTTCTTGTAGCGTTAGGCTACTTATTCATTTCTATTGCAATAACACAAGTGGCAGAACCTTAGTGTCCAGATTTGTAAAAATGGTGCCATGATTCCATATCACATAGAGTTATTTTTAATACCAGTGAATATAATGTCTAAATGTTTTAAAAATGCTAAAGCATTACTGTGAATTGTTGATGTTTGGAGTAATAGATAATTCACCTTCTTCCCTCGCTCAGGACCAGCTAATTCATTTAATATGGTAGGCAAAGTGCCTAGAGGCCATGATATTTTCAGGGGTTAGGAAAATATTTTAATATAAATTTATATTAAAATCAGAATAATGCTGACTATAACAACAATAATGAATGTATAATAATGAATTGAAACTGGATTATTACATTCATCCTTATGCAATAGTCATGAAATATAATGTATATTGTCAGTTGGTTTGTTGACCTTTTAAATGTTTTGTTTCTTTGGTTTAGTTTAAAGGAAGAAGAGGCCCACAAAGGCAAATGTGTTTTGGGTGCACAAAAGTCACAAGATAACCATTGCCTCAATCTAAGTGAAAGTAATGTCCATATTTGAAAATCTCAGAATTTTAACCTTTATTTCAGCCTTGGATAAAGGGAAGGGTCAGTTATGGGCATTCACATGTATACCGGAAGTGTGGACAAACACACACCGACTTGCTCAAAAACCTAGGAGAGAAATGTTATGGCCCAGTGGTTGTTATATTTCAGTAAGAATGGACCAAACGCATCATTCATTTGTTCATTCTCTGTTGAGTCATGTAACTTTTCTTGAAACACTGACCTTTCCAGGCCAAGGATTCTCTATTTGTTGTTTATTTGTTTCTTTGTTTGAAGTTCAAAATGAGGACCACACAGTGAAGAAGAGAGGTGGGCGGGCTCGATTGCTTTCTTCTCACACATGTGTTCCACTGGAGCTTTGAAAATGAGTCTGAGATTTTCCATGATTTATCTGTCTACTCTGTACTTTCTGCTATCTGCTACTTATCTATCAATCACTCAATCTATCTACCTATAGTATATTATTTTCTAATGACTTAATGCAGCATACTATGTAAGAAAGGAAAGGAATATTGTATAATACAATTAACATAATTTTTAAAGATTCATAATCTCACAAAATAAAATTCCAAGAAGTTAACAGATATATACACATACATTTTTAAGGTTATAGGTGAAACACATAAAGTTGGGTAATTATGGGGAACATGAAAGAGGGCACAGGGAATGAAGGGTGAAAATAAAATAGAATGTAACAAGATCAGGTCTTGCACCATAAATAAATGAACATGGGATAATAAGTTTCAGTTTCTATACTGGGTCTCAAGAATACTATATAGTTGGTTCAAAATAAGAAGATAGTATTGTGACTTAGAATGGGCAAGGATTGCCTCAGAGAGAATGTAGAATTTGAATTATGTCTTGGAGGAGAACTACAATATGTAGACATAAAAGGAAGGAGAGGATATGATTCATGAAAGGGAAGACCAGAGCAAAATCTGAGGGGTGGGTCAGTGTAGGGAAGGTTTGGGGGCAGTTAGTAAATGCATTGCCCTTCCAAGTATGAAAATGGAGCCCCAGGTATATTGTGGATAGGGAAAGTAGAATTGGAAAGGGCTTGTCATCATTGTGAAACCATAGCGTTTTTTCAAATAGAGCTTTTGTAGACAGACACATAGATAATGGGGATGTTAAAATGGGCCATGTCTCTTTTCTGAAGAAAAAGAAAAAAAAAATCTGCAATCTTTCCTCTCCTCTTGCTATAACAATTCAGAGAAAGAAAAGAAGTCTATCATTCAACTGATCCCAGGGAAAAAGACAGGCAAGGTCATGTCCCCTCATGCAGAGAGAGACAGGTGCAAAGAGACCTGGCCTGTGATCTGCTCCCCATTAGGGCGGTGTGGCTTCTCTTAATAGGGCCCTGATCATTTTTCAAGTAGCAAATCTGTCCAGCAGAAGGCGGTGAGCTATTGTTATCATTTATTCTGATCCATGGAACCCAGTTGATAAAAAGGTTAGAAATGCCACCTCCAGACATGCACTACATCAGATGTGCTTAAAACTGCAATTCAGACCGAGCTCCAGATAGTTTCTGCCTCTCCTGTCATCTCTTGTGCAGGAATAATAATGCACAATAACAGCAGCCCTCTTTGCTTCTAGATTAATATTAAAGGAATGAACATAATTTACAACCTATTTATAAGCACACATATCTACCTATAATGGCAATACCATAGGATATCTGTGGAGATATGGGGCTGATTAACGTGAATAAATACAGGATATTATAAGAGATGAAATAACAGTTTTGAAGGGGAAAGAAGAAATTGATTTTTATTTTAATTTCCTGGATTATGTCTTTTATTCTTATCTTTTAATAATTTTTTTCTTTGAAACAACACACACTGACCTCTTCTGTCTCAAATTCATTAACTACACAGACATGTATTCCGTTGTACACAATCAAGATGTTTTCTAGATGTTATTTAATATATTCTAACTCATATATATATATATTAGCCTTCCCCCCCAAGTTCCCTAAATATAAGTACTTTTTCTATATGTTACCTTTGTTATAATTCATAAGGAAAGAAATAAGCAAAGATTAGGCTTACATAATAGATTTCTCTACAATATCACTTATTCATCTAGTAAGAATTTATTGCTAATCTACAACGTTGTGCAGGTCCATTTAGTGTGAATGTTATGCTAAATTCTGCAATAGCTTGTCATTCCTTGAAGAACATATACTCCAATAGCTGACATAGTACTAACAAAGTAGAACAAAGCTATATCAGAGGGCAGGCAATACAATGAATGTTTATGAAAACACACATAACCAGCTGATTAACAAGAAAGCAACCAACATAATCAAATTGCCCAAAAACTGCCATTTTCTGCTTGGTGTTGTTTCTCCACAAAATGTCAATAAACAAGAAGCTGACAAAAGAAAAGAAAGGTAGAAATAAAAGAATCAAGAAAATAGTGTTCTGTCATGAGCACACAGCTGGTCCAACTCAGACACTTTCTCTAGTTCTGCAGAGATGTGAATTGATTTTACAAGCACTAATCCTCAATCCCAATGGGATCTTCAATCAACTAAGATTCAGTTACCTTAGGCAGACTGCTCTACCAGTGGCCTCACAGTGGAATAAGATTCTTTAGGGATGAAAATACAAAGCAATAGTTGAAATCCAGTTTAAATGAACAAATAACAAAAATCCAGGATAAAACAAAACAAAAAACCCAAACAACAGAAAACAGAAAGTAAAACATTGAAAATAATAAATAGGCTAGAAATTATGCTAGAAAAAAGCTACCCACTCACATCTACAAGGACTAAATACATCATTGTCATCTCTCTACCTTAGGAGAATCCCATTTCTCAGGAGCTGGGTCTTGCAAACACACATAGGTAATTTTCTGGAAGAGTAGCTTCTGTTTTTCTAGCTTCATGGTATTGTTGGTGGCTGTGGTGATGGCTTGTTGGTTTATTTCGTTGTTAATTTTGTTGTTCTTATTTTTTGCTTTTTATTTTATATCTACTGTTAGAATTCTTTGTGGCTGGCCTGGGAACCTACCCACCTGGATATTTGAGGTTACACCATTTAGCATGGAAGAGATGTTGGAAAGTGAGGAGCTTTCAGATACCAGTTTATATAGCCCATTACGTTTTATCAGCTTCTACAGAAAGTCAGTCAGTTCCTCCCATCTTCTGCCTTACCTCCACCTGTCTCTGCTAGAATAACACAGGATTATTCCCATTGAGTGAAATACAAGATTTGCTCACCTAAATATGTTCAAGTATTTTGAATGCAAACCAGGAACCTATTACAATGAGCTTGTATCGAGTGAGTGGCCATGAAAATAAAAAAGAAAAAAAAATGGTACTTTCCACCAGAGTATGAAGAAAAGATTCTATGTTATTTATCTTTTTGTGGGAGCTTAAAGAGAGATACAAGAAGTAGTAGACTCAAAGTCTGGGGCTCAGGCAACCAGGAGAGAGACAGCACCATTGGCAGAGAAAAATTACATGAAGATGACATGCTAAGAATATAAACAGGGCCGGGTGTGGCGGCTCACGCCTGTAATCCCAGCACTTTGAGAGGCCAAGGTGGGTGGATCACAGGGTCAGAAGATTGATACTATCCTGGCCAACATGGTGAAGCCCCATCTCTACTAAAAATACAAAAATTAGCCAGGCGTGGTGGCAGGCGCCTGTAGTCCCAGCTACTCAGGAGGCTGAGGCAGGAGAATCACTTGAACCCAGGAGGCAGAGGTTGCAGTGAACCAAGATTGTACCACTGCACTCCAGCCTGGTGACAGTATGAGACTCTGTCCCCGCCTCCATCCCCCAAAAAAAGAATATAAACAATTTTGTTTTACTTCAATTGGTGTTGACATAAAACTGGGATACACAACAATAAAACTGGGAGAGAAACTTCCAGTTTTATAAGGTTTATAAAGAGTTATTATGATCAGAAATATGAAAGAAGGCACCTTGAATGTTATATAAAGTTACATGAATGCTTATGTATAATGTTATATCTCAGAGTTGACCGTGAAGAAGGGTTATTAGGATTGAGTGCTACAGTAGCTTTCATTATAAACTTTTCCTTTGTTGAATCCTTTACTGAATCAAAACTGGGGTAAAAAGTGGTGGAGACAAGACCCAGTCAGTAATATGTAAATATAATTTTCACCTTGTGTGTTAGTAATACAGAAGGGAGAATGGAGGAATGCTATGTTAGTCTTATGAAACAAATGAAGGTTATACTGTTATGTTTCAGATATACTTTAAGATTCACATGACTAGTTGCTTCATTGTAAATGTCTTCCATAGAAAGGGAGACACATGGGCCTGGAACCAAATGACAACACCAAAACTTAAATATTTCTAAGTTAGAGTCTTGGCTCTTTCAATGATGCCCTCTACTTACTTGGAAAAGTTATGTAGATGGCTGGACTCCAGTTGTGACAACGTAACAAGAACAATACATACTTAGAAAACTCTCATGAGTGTTTGAAGAACTAATTAGCTAATATTTGCCAAGTACTTTGAGGATGGGAAGTGCTAAATAGTACTGCTATAACGGCATGCTTGTTGAAGGCTAATGAGCTCACAGGGAAATGGCCGTACCAAATACAAGCTTTCTGGAAAAAGCATAACATCCTTTCTCTTCCCAAGTAGGAGGTGAAAATATCATCTCATAAAGCACTTGAAGTATGGTAGGTGCTCCTATAATTCTAGCAATGATCCACTATCATCATCATCACCCTCACTCTTCAATCAATGTTTTGCTCTTGCTGGAATTTAGTTAGAACTAGCTGCTAAATACCATTAAGTATGCTAAAATAAAGCCAACATCTTTTTAAACCATAAAAAGAAATATTTAATAAATTAGCTTGTTATTTTATCTGAAAAACACGTAATGGATTTTTTTATATGCACTAAGAACTCAAGAGTCCTGACTAAGAGGGGTAATTGACCTCCGTGTCGGTCTCCGTAGATACAGCCTGTGGCGCACTTTATTCCACAGCCCATATTATTTTTGTTAAGAATTTAAGTACTTTAAAATCAATTTTGTATTGCTGTTGTCAACCACTGTAGAAGAGTATGGGCCTGAACTCGATTCAAATCAGTTCCATGAAGTGAATTAAATCACAGACTCCTGTTATTGGCAGATTCTTTATCTCCGTACCGTCGGCCTCTTTGCAGATGGCAGGCGGATGAAATCACACATTACACTGATTATTGATCACAGATTTCTGAATCCTTCACAATCTCACTTTTGTTTTTACTATTTAAGCCACTCACGGCTTTTTTGAAACATTGCACTTTTAGATGTCATATGTATTTTCACATATATATATACACACATATATGTGTATATATATGTGTGTGTGTGTGTATATATATATATATATATGCATGATCTTAACAAAAATAATATGAGCTGTGGAATAAAGTGTACTGCAGGCTGTATCTTCTGGAGACCAACACAGAGGTCAATTACCCCCATTAGTCAGCACTCTGGGTTCTTGGTGTGTATATATATATAATTTGAAATAAAATAACAAGCTGATATATTAAATATTTCTGTATTACACACACACACACACACACACACACATATATATATTTCTTATTTTCTCTGATTCTCCAACATCCTAAATTTTTCTGTGTCCTTCAGTACCTACCAACTTACTTTTTAAAACATTTTACTCTCCAGTGTTATACCTTCTTCTTTCTGGCTTTTTCTTTTTCTTTCTATACTTTAATATATGTGTTGCCAAAAGATCTGCTTCCTCCTCACTTTTTGGTCCTTCTGCCCTGACTCTATAAAAGGTATAAGCCAGTCTTATAAATTTAAAAATTACCTCTATGAGAAATACTGCAATGCTAAGCTCTCTCTGGAACTATATTTCTACATTTCTAATATTCTGCAAGAACTCTTATCTGGAGTGTTCTACAGACTTTTCCAATTCATTACATTTAAAAGTGATTATATAATTTTACCTGAAAACTCTTTCTTCTTTGGTCATTCTATTTCCAAGTACTGATGCAACACTCTTCCCAGGATTTCAGATTTAAACTCTCTTCTTTGAATATTTAAAAAAATTTTTTTTTTCTTTTTCTTGCCCACAACATTGACTTTGTTTCCAACTCAATAGTTTCAGCCTTCATGAAATACCTCCCATCCAACATCTGCTTTTCATTTTAACTGCCTGAGTAGGATTCATTACTTCTTTTTTACCTGTATCCTTTCAGTGATTTCCTGACAGGTGTCTCTACTTCCAATCACTGCTCAGTTATATGTATCGAATGCTTTGCTCCCATATTAATCTTCCTGATGGGGAACTTTAATAGTGTTTTTCCTTCTGACTCAAAAATATCATGAGCTTCTATTACCTTTGTTCTTATGTCACCTTCCATGTACTCTTAGCTCTAGCCCAACTAAACTCTTTTCTGTGTCCTGTAAATTCTCCAGGGCTGTAGCCACTCTGTGCCTTTCCCTCAGTGTTATTTTTGCTTAAGATTTTCTAGCCTCTTATCTCTGCTTGTCCAATTTTTGCCATTCTTCAGGGTCTTGCTCAAGAGTCTTTTCCCTTGAAAGTCTACCATATCTACTCTTTGGAGAATAATGAATCTTTCTTCTAAAAAGCCTACTGGGTGATCTGGGCCAGTCTAATATAGTCACTGTAATAAACTCTCATTTTCTGGCTTCTTCCTTTACCTATTAGTATGAACTGCATGTTAGTTTTCTCAATTGTAGTAGTACAATTTCAAATGCAAGTCTCGGTTCTGGATTTGATTATGAAGTACAGACTTTTAAGCTTGCTTAGATGTAGATAATGAAGTCTACATCTATCTAGCTTAACCAAATAGGGGATCCTGTTGAGTAAACAATGAAAGCTCAAACCCCAGATACTAATATACATTTATTTCGTTTTACGTTTCCTCTTCTGCGCATGTATCTTTCTCAGTGATCTTGCAGAGGCTAGGAGTGATAGCAGCGTTGGTCATGGTGCAAATGGTATGGAGGGGAAGACAGAAGAAAGAATGAGGAAAGAAGTCGGGTTATTTGGTTCGAGGCAAGCCTCTTTCCTCCTTTTGACTTTCAGCAATCACAATATCACCCTAAAGTAATTAATATCCCTAGCATTCATCTAAAGGTTTTGTTGTTTTTTCACAACCACCTCAAATAATAAGCATGCTGTAATGGTAAAACCTATGGTTGGTATGGATTAAAAACTCAACAATAATTGCTAAATAAATAAAATTTCTCACTTATTTTACTGTTGCTAGGGCAAATACAAATAGGAACTGGAGAATCACAGTGAATTACCATAAAATTAATCAGTGGGTTATCCAATAGCAGCTACTATTTTCCATGAGGCCTCCTTATTGAAATAAGTCAGTATAGCTTGACTTTTTTTCTAGTGCACTTTTTTCTTAGTTCCTCATTTGTCCCAACCACCAGGGGCTCTTTGTCTTCTCCACTTGTCATGGGTGGCTTTCTACATCAGGGACTTTGCAAGTTTCCAAGTAGTTTGTGCCATATCCTGATCATTCTTACCATAGACCAATTCATTCTTCCATGGGACATCAAGATGTATAACTTCATAAATTATATCATAGTGATTGGCTCTGGAGAAAGGAATTGAAATGTACCCCAGTAGACTTTTTATAAAAGCATATGCAAGATGGTGTGCAACATTAATATGTCATGGGACAATTTCTCATAAAATTGAATTATGAGATGCAAGAATGGACAGCAAGTGGTAGGAGTTGAGGCTGCAAATCTTGAAGTAGAGTTAGAACCGTATATCTTGACAGTCACGCAGTGTATATTTATACAAAAGAATAAAAGAGAAAAGAAAGAAAGCAACTATAGAAAAGGAAAGGGAGAACACGAGTTAAATATACAAGAAAGAGAGACCTTATTGTACATGAAAGAGAAAAATAGAGAGCAATCCTTTACAACAGTTTTGTCAGTTTCTGAATCGTTTACTTACTCTAAGTTCTAGATCATGAAGGTGTGCTTATAATTTGGTTCATTTTTCTCAGGATAACTTGAAAGGGGTATTAGTTCCCTTTATTGTTTAATTGCAAGCTAGAAAGCCTAACCAACAAAGTCCAAGGAATTCTGAGGCACAAGTCAGGTGTGCCACCATAGAAAGCACCTGCTGTGGGTGCTAACATTCCTAACATTTTGCTTTTCAGAGGAGATAAATTAATTCCTAAGTTTATATACATGTGTGTGAGTATGTGTGTACATGTAGCCTCTCTATTCTGAAAACTTTATTGGCCTATTAAAATTTCATGTCTAAAATAGCTAAGGCAATAATAGAATTGGGTCAGTGGGTGTGTGGTTACTTCTGCCACTGTTAGAAAGGCAGCCTACCACACAGGTGGCAAGATGAGTTTTGAAGGCAACTGAACATTCAGAATTTGTTCAATTTATCACAATTACAAAAACACCTGGGCCAAATGATCATAGACTCACCCACAGAATTGTGTGGGAAAAACAAATGCTTCTGTCATGATTTGGACGATTATGCACTGATACTAAAAAATTTTAGAGACATTATACCAACTCTCTCTCTCTGTCTTTTTTTTTTTTTTAATAAATAAGAAAACCTAGGTCTTAAGAAGTAAAATGACTTCTCTAAGGCCACATGGCTAATTAGTGCCAAGTCAGAAATACAGAACTGAGAATTCTCTCCATTCTCAGCCTGTACTCTTCCCAAAAGTCTTTACCTGGAGGAACCAAGTAAGACTGACTGTGGTCACATGGATCCAGGCACTAACAACACTGAGCAATTTCTAATCAGGAAAGGTAACTTGAGTAATGGTCACACACATGGGTCTTCCTTTGCACACACTATTAATACTAAGTACATTTCCCCATATCCATTCTCTGCGTGGTGAATTACTGGTAATCCCAAATCCCAAATATAATACCCTCTCCTCTCTGAAGTCTCCCTAGATTTCTAAGACAGACTCTATTTTTCATCCCTAGTGTTTCCAAGCCCTGCTTTACAACTCTGTTACTGTACTGTGTCACTGTGATTTATACCTATATCAATTTTTCAAGTGGACTTTTAAATCCTTGAAATTAGAGACCATGCTATCGTATGTATTCATTTCTGCAACTAAACTCTGCCTAGTACAGAGCAATTGCCTACAACATGTTTGCTAAATGAAAGCATTAAAATAAAAAAGAAGAATAATTAAAATAGATTTTTATCATTATTGTTCTGCCACATTGTTTGCCTTTCACATCCATATACACACTTTAAGTCCCAGCCAATAATTGGATGTTATTGATGGGGAAATGCAGGAGAGAAATGCTCAATTCGGGGGGTATATTTCTCAGAAGTGGACTATGAGAAGTGTTAAGAGAATGGAGTGAGTCATCAAGAGATGTGGATCATGTCTTTATAGCTTTGGCAAGTCCTTTACCCTTTGTCTGTCTCCATTTCCTCAGTTCTCAAGTGGGAATAATACACCGCCTCAAAGATAACATAGTGAAGGAGAAATCAGTTATTGTACATGAAGCTATTCTAGAATATAAAGGGCAGTGTTCATTAACTTATTGTGAAGGTGATGATGATGGCTCCAGAGATGTTCCAGAAGATTAGGATGATGATAATGGTGCTTCAGAAGATTAGGAAAAAAGCCTGAATCTGAACTTCTTATGCTCTCTTTTTTATTCAACACCAAAGTTTTATCAAATTGTTTTATTAAATGTCATTGCCCAGGAACTTCTGAGTTTCTTTAATAGTCAATAATCCAAACTGCCATTTAATATTATTTCCTTTCAATCATTTTCTTTTGAGCATACAGAGGTCACCATTTTCTACAGGAGACACTTGGGTAAGAACGTGAGATTTGAACAAATGGGAATAATAATCAAAGATGCCTTGTAAAGTTCTGTTTACAATAAAATGAAATATCGATGATTTCACATAATACCTGGCACCAGAGTAAGTAATAAAGAGATAAATAAAAAGAAAAATGTTATTATCAGATATCTAAAATATTATTAGATATCTAAAATATCTTCCGTCATCTGTCATCATGACGGAACTTTAAATCTTAGAATTTTTTTTGTAACTAAAATACTTGCATAGTGGTGAAAGCACGAAGCCTGAAAACTGACATTCAAATATGAGTTCTGCCTGTTACTAATGTGTAAGCCCAATTATAAATGAAATCATATCATGTGATATTGTTAGAAAAAGGAACTGTGTATACATGTTACACAATACGTGGAACACAATGAAATGGCAATGTTGTGATATTTAATAGGTACACACATGTAATACACATGTAGTGAGACATTATTCTATCTCTAGTCTATGTACTCTCTCTATATTATCTCTTGTTCTCTGCAACAACCCATTTTACAGACAAGGGATCTGAAGGACTGAGAGGTTTCATGATTTGCCTGAAGTGTTACAGCTAGCAAGTAGGGGAGCCACATTCATGCCTAGATCCTTCAACCTCAAAGTCCATGAAGGCAGGAAACCCTATGCTATATTTTCTTCTCAATAATTGATAGCTATCCTTTGAGGTTGAATCTCCTGTAATAGATAAATATTCACAGGAAGGCTAGCACCAGCCTAGTTTCTGCTCAGGAAAGCTTCCTGGGGATCCCTTAGCAGTAAACCTAAGATGCATCTGAAGGAAGAACTACCCAAGTGCTCCACAATTAGGGAGAGAGAAAAAGGGAGGTACAAGGACCCAAAAGAGAACTGTGGCTCTGTCCTAATTTCCCCTCACTATTTACCACTGTTTGCCCCCATAAACTAGAAGGAAAAGTGAGAGCCTCCCAAGTTAAGTAAAATAATTATTCTCGGAGGATTGACCTAAAGAGCCAAGTGCCACGCCCGAGCAGCCTGGGAAGCCCTTGGCCTCAGCTGGACCATGGAGATGAGGCCACGGGGGCCTTGGGACCACACCTTGGCTACGGATCCCTATCTTCTCCATCCTTTCAGACTCTGAAGGGCTATGGGAGCGGGGAAAAAAACACAAAGTTAGGATGGTGAGCACAAATCACTGAAGACAGAGCATTCTCTGTTTCTATTTATGCCTTTTAGGCTCCCCCTTTCCTGTAATTGAAATGTGGGTCCTAGAAGAGCCGAGAGCAGGTAAGTAAGCAGTCTAGAAATGAGCAGGCTCTGCCCAGGATGACCTGGAACAGTCAGGGTCCAGCCGTTGGCCACGGCGCCCCCTGCAGCCGGGTCCAGCGCGGTCCAGCGCGGTCCAGCGCGGTCCAGCGCGGCTGCCGCAGCCTCCACCACCTCCTGGAAAGCTGCAGCCGGCCGAGAAGGAAAGTGACTTCTACAATCAGCCGCCCACGGGATAAGCGCAAGCCCTGGTCTCGATGATTAATATGGAATTTCAAAATACCCAGTTCTTGAGGGAAAACACATTATTAGTAGTAGAAGCAGCCGGAGGAATAATAAACTATTTAATTTGAGTTTGCTTTAGGTTCGCAGTCCGTGCACTAACACCGTGCGTTCTTACTGATGCCTCTCGCCCAGGTTTTCACTTCTTTAGCTGTGACCTGCTATTCAGTCTATTAAATCTCCTTCCTAAATCCCCAAACTCATTCGAGGCCTCCGTCATTTACTCCCTCCCTTTCAAACCTACCTTTTTAAAGCCCTTTTTTCCTCCATTTGTTCTCTAAACAAAACTGCAGCCGTTGCCACACGTCTTTTCCAGATGCTGCTAGCAACAAATTATTCCCCACGGGTTTTAGCTAGGATTTCACCCTGTTCCATTTGGCTCTCAGGACACATTTGTTGAACTCAAAAGCATTTTAACTGCCTTTCTCTCTCTCTTTCTTTCCTAGTGAAAACTCATGGCAGGAAACTCTGTCTCCCCAGAGCAACTGACAGGCCCCAGAAATAAAGGAGCAGAGGGATTACAAAAAAATCTATGAAACAAAGCTTTGATACTTGACCCATTCAGTTAATATCTTTAACCACAATTCCATATTTTTATTTCATTTCAGCTGTTGTTCAATTTAAAGACCTGTATTTATATTCAGCCGATAAATAATACTGATAGGGCACCACTTGACCTATCATAGTGACCCTGAACTTAACCCCTGAATCTATAGTGACCTTAGAGTTAATCTCAACTGAATATTTTACTTATGTCTGGAAAATCTCAATAGCTCTTATTAAAAAAAAAAGTTTTCCCATATACTCAGAACTCTAAGTAAACAATTCTACAGAAAGTTTTGTTGTTTCTTATGTTCTGTTTTCACTTTGTCTTGTTGTTCTGCAGTTTAAGCACAGAGCAGAAAGATAAAGCCACCACAGAAGAAACCTAGTTACTTCAATATGACAATGGCTGGAAATGGAGTAGGGGCTGCTCATGTTCACCTGTTTCTCATGGTTTTGTGTAACTCATATTACATAGCATTTATTTTCTGATGAAAGTGATGAACCCCCACACTCCTGAAAATTTAGCATGTGCATACATTTTCATGTAATTGGGGGGAGGTTTAAAGCATGAATCCCATTTGTAGAGAAGCTAGGAATCCATGGGCCTTGGCTTAAGGACTCTAACACAGATATGATCCCTGCTGAGTAACAAATTCAGTATCGGAGTCAAATATGGTCAGACACCTGGCTCTTTCGCTATAGAGTCAGAACATCCAGTCATGTGTGTATACATCCAGTCTACACACATACATACACACACACACATACACACACACACACACACAGAAATAAGGGAAATAACAGTGTGGTTGTAGCTCTAAAAATATTTAAGAAAATCAATTGTAACCTAATCCCCGGAGATTTCTAGAAGAGCTATTTTGCTGTCCTCAGTAGGATGCACTACAAACTCCATAGAAAGAAGGCTAAGAATGAGAAATTGAGTGCTGCCTTTTATATTCTTCTTTCCCTCTTCTTTAATGCAAATTCCTAGAAAAAAAGAGCCAAGACTACTATGGCCACTGTTAGTGAATGTTTCTGTGGAGCCTAGCATAGAGTTCTGTCACAGCAGGCACTCTGTAAGTGTTGATTAACTGACACAAACTAGGAAAGTAAAACGTGTCAATGGCCAAGATCCAACAGGCAAGTTAATTACCCGGAGGGGGTGAGTTAGAGCTTCCAGTGGTGCAACAGAGCAGAAAGTTGCAAAGAGAGTCCCTAATTGCTTTAAGGGCTATTATCCCCCACCCTTGATAAAGGGTCACATAGAAGCAAAAATAGGGTAAGAATTCATCCTGGACACTGGCACACTGACTTTTAAGTTTACCTCAACAACCTTGTTCTAAGATAAGAGTTTTTATTTTCCTAAAATAATTTGCAACTTGTTATGTGTTAACTCTTACTTACTACAATGGCTTTCCAGCACCATGAAGTTATGAAAGGTCAGATTGGATCAATATAAGAACAACAATTGCAAAAACGACTTTAAAACACGAAACGTGGTGCAGCCTCACTTACTGGAGCATTCAAAGGGAGCCTGAAAGCTTTATCAGAGATAAACTAGAAGACTGTGGTAGGATGTGGAATTAAGCAGCATGTAAAATCTTCTGAAATCTAAAATTTCCCAATTCTTTAAACCCCAACTAGTCCAACAGAAAATATGAATGACATACGTTCTGATTCACCACTCCTCGTAGTCCTATAGTACAATGAAAATATGTGATCTGTGAAAGGTTCTTTCTAGCCCCCTCTTTCTACTTAATTTGCCTCTTAAAAAAAAATAGGTCACAATGGCTAACTTCTAAGGAAATGGTTTAGAGGAAAGGAACGAGAGAGACGTTATGAGAAAAAGAAAGGATAACAAAAATATCTGGATTATGTGCTCAAAACTGATTTAATAAATGCATAAATGAATGATCTTACAAACTCTTGGAAACACAAAGTGCTCTGAGAGGGCAGTCATTTGATACCAAGGGATGCAGATAGTATTACTGTGTTCAGAATCAGAAGCATATGAAAAAATACTTCTTCAATCAATTTTTAACTCAGGTAATTACTGAGCACATTATTGAATAACAGAAACTATATTAGGTCCTTGAGATATACAGATAATTAACATGGAGCTCATCACTAAGATATCCACAGAATAATGGGGAAGTAATATATTAAAAAATCCCTGCAATGTTAAGTTTTTGTCATGGTGTCCTAAGTGCTAACAGTGTACCTGTTGCATAACACTTGATCAAAAATTTGTGTTAAATGAATGAAGTGCTGTAATGGGTAACAAACATGTTTATGAAGAAATAGAAGTATTAAGCCTTTTGAGGTATCCAGGGGTGTTTTTTACAATGGAAGTACTGTTTGACCTGGGTCCTAATAGCAGTTTGAATTTGATAAGAACTATAGAGGAGAAAAGAGAAGAAATCCTGAGCAAAGGGAACAACTACATCCAAAGGCATGGAAATTTGAAAAAAAAAAAAAAAAAGCAAATTAAAATGACTGCAAAGATTTAATCAGGACAGGACCATTAGACATATTAGGGACAAGAACATTAGCTGAAGATAGATTTCGTGAGGTTATCTAATGAAAACTCTTGAAGAGCATGAAAAGTGGATTTGAAGTTGAAATGCAGTGTTGAATGATTAGTACATGTTTTGGAGCTACACTGGTTACAATGAATAGGGATTAAATCTATCTAATGCAGTAAGATGGTAGGCATTACAACTTTTCAGTTTCCTCCAAACTATGTAGGTTACTCTGAAATTCCATTCAGCATAAGGATCTCATTTATAACAATATTATGGAAGTGTGCTCACATCCATCGTATTGGATTTTGGCTCAGATCTTATTATTGTTACAAAAACAAGGCCAAAGCATGAAAACCTTCTATTTGAAACAGTGTGTGGGTTTTGTTACCAAAACACCAGGGGTTCAGTCTTGGTCCAACTGTTCACAACAGAGAAAGCCAATCACTGAGACAATGAGTATTTCTAAGGAAGAAGGCTTTATTCAGGTCCTGCAGCAGAGGAGATGGGAGATCAGTCTCAAATTCATCTCAACCCACTAAAATTAGGATTTATGTAGCAGTGAAGAAATGTAACCATATGAGGGAAAACAGAAATTAGAGAGGGGTAAGGAGACAATCCTGAGGAATAAGGAGTCTGGCATCTCATTATCCTGATGCGGTAATCTGGTAAGTTCCATTTCCTTGATACTGTCTGGGAGGTCTGATCTTTGGTTTCCTGGGGCGGGGGGGGGGGGGGTTAAAAAAAAAAACCTGGATAAAACAAATGTAACTTTCTCAAGTTTTGAGACTGAGAGGATCAATTTCTATGTTTATTCAAAAGAAGTCATAAATACCAGCTCTATGGGACAATCGGGGCCGGTTTAAGTCTCTGTGGCCTGTAAAGTACATCACAAACCTCTTGACATGACTAGTCACAACCAAACTTTTATGTTTGATTCTTACTTCTAGTCTTTATATATCTCATGTAGCTCCTTTCTCTAGTGATGGAAAAACAAAGTATCAATGGCAAATAGGTTTCTCAAATTGAAATCCCTCTGTGAATCCCCTAAATTCCATAAAAATAAATGGTT
Organism: Macaca mulatta; assembly: GCF_049350105.2. Classification (NCBI taxonomy): domain Eukaryota; kingdom Metazoa; phylum Chordata; class Mammalia; order Primates; family Cercopithecidae; genus Macaca; species Macaca mulatta. The sequence continues at coordinate 51,521,861 of NC_133423.1, read as the reverse complement.
TTCTTTTTGCTCTTGTCTATATAAAGTTACTTTGATTGCAGCTGTTCTATTAAGCAATCTAGAGTCCTTTTACTGTAAGCTGAACTACATCAGTGAGAATAGACAGGAAAATGTGTCCACAATCACCTGGACACTGAGCAGTTAACTCCTAAGTATGAGTAAAACAACGTGAATATACAGAACCCAGATCCAGATATATGGTGGAGTCATTTTAAAGAAGAAAATCCTGCCTTCTGGGCAAGGTATAGACACCCAGAACTCCCCAGAGCCCCAGGGTTTTTCTTTTGTTAGGAGAAAAGTATGTTTCCGATTTAATCTCTCATTAAATAGCAACTCCTTCCCCAGCTCTGGAGGTGGTTATATCCAAAAGCAATACAACCCAGGATTCCTTCACTTAAAGCATCCCCCAAGTTATCTGTCTTCTAGGTCACATATCACAAGAGAGACCCTTAGGGCTGAATTTTTAAAAGGCAACAAGGCTTTTTCCTGTGAAGATGACAGGTGTGTTATGTATTACATTGGACAATGACATAAGAATTTCCAGCATGAAAGACTCCTCCTATCCCATCGTACCCTCTTGAAATGATCAAAGATTTAGAGAATATTCATGTCCAATCTCTTAATGGTGCTGAGGCTGAAACACTTGCGAAGATACCCAGGAGATTTTAAACAAAGTGCTACAAGTAAAGTTCTCACTGTGGGAAAAAAAAAAAAAAAAAAAAAAAAAAAAAAAAAAAAAAAAAAAAACTTGGCAAAGCTTGCATATCTTGGATGGTGTTCTTGAAGTGAAGACAAAAGTTCAAGATTGACTGGCTCCCATATTGTTGAGAAACTGAAACTTTTCCTGAGTTCTCAGGTTCTCAGGCATTACTCCTGGACTTTTATGTCAGGTCTTAACTTAAACATTGCTTCTCAGAGTACGTACTGTTTTCCATGCCTAGTACTTAGATATCAGTTTATAAACTTCGTAAGGATAGAAACTTTGTCCGTCTTTTCTGTCAGCATTCAGCCCTGGACATGACATATAATAAATACTTAACAATCTGGTTGACAAATGAACTATCAAATTCATGGTTTCCACAACAAGACTCGTAGGTTTTCTAGTTAAATATAGCTGGTTGTAGCATGGAGCAAGATGGGAGACAAATCACATTTTTTTCTTCAGTAAGGATGCCAACATGACTTTTTGTTCCTTCTGTAACAAGAAAATAGAATTATACTATCAGTAAGGAGGTTGAGGGGCTTTTGAATATAAGCTACTTAGTAAGCAAAATGTCTTCATTTCAAAATGATCGTATGATTTTCATAAAGCTTGTCATTGTGTTCTATTTCACATTTTATTATTATTTTGTAAAATTTGAAGTGGTTTCTTTTAGCAAAAGATTTTCTATAATCAAGTGTATTAGAAACATGTTCAAATTCAAGATATCCAACTGGGGATCAGACATAGATCATCACTGAGCAGAACCTGGATCTACTCCACACACACAAATTTCAAAGGGCTGGATGGTTTTCATGAAAGCCTGGCTGAATTTTCTTTTTTTCTGGAACCTTAAATGTTCCCAGCTTCTTTGACTACCCATAATTCTGTGATTGGCTTTAATCAAGGGATTTTTTAAAAACACTTGAAAGGAGATACTCTATGTTTGGAATTTCACTTCTATTCCTATATTTTAAGAAGTTGAGAAACTGTGTGCATTGTATTTGCTTAATTGTATGAATAAATCTTCAACTGAAAGCTAGACATTTGTCTGTTCTCATTAACCAATGTATGCCGGAGGTTGTACTTTTTTGAATTTTTGCATGAGTGAAAAATCAGACCTTGGTGAGGACCTTGAGCAGTAAGATATAAATAATTCCCACATGCTTACATGCTTAGCACTCCAATAATGGAGCTCTAGGCATAAGTGGGTTAATAACACTATACAGCTACAAAAAGATTTTACTTTACTTTGTTTTGTTTTAAGACTGAATCTTGCTTTGTCGCCCAGCCTGGAGTGCAGTGGCGCGATCTTGGCTCACTGCAACCTGCAGCCTCCACTCCTGGGTTCAAGCAATCCTTCTGCCTCAGCCTCCTGAGTAGCTGGGATAACAGGCATGCACCACCATGCCTGGCTAATTTTTGTATTTTTAGTAGAGATGGGGTTTCACCATGTTGGCCAGGCAAGTCTCAAACTTACTTTACTTTTTTTTTTTTTTAATCAAGTCAAGTGGTGCAATTATTAATTGCCAATATATATTTAGAAAACAAAACTAAGAAACAAACAAACAAACAAAAACAGGTAAATTCTGTGAATATTATGACGTTCCTCCCAAATCAATCTTCTGTACTCTTTGGATCTTTGTGAATAAATTTGATAATCAGAATTGTAAAGCTAGATACAATTTAGAGAAAACAGGCTTAAAATCTGTAATTTTAGAGATGAGGAAACTGGGGACTGAAGGTGTTTTCTAGGTCCCAAAGCTACTTTGCAACTGAGCTTTTACCGGCACGTGGATAACATCCCACAATGTCTCACAGTTATGAGACTGCAGAAAGTTCCATGAGTCTTTGCCAGATGCCCTTGTTTAAAACCCTTACCCTTGCACTGAGGCTCATGTCTCCAATGTGGCCCTAATAGGGGCCTGTGGCCTCAGAACTCGGCCTCTTCTCATTCTCCTTCTACACCTTACCTTCATCTTACTGTGCATTCCTTTCGTGCTGACTTTCCAATATCCTTGGAGAAGCTGAATCCCTTGGCTCTCAGACAGCAAATATGCTCTTCTTAGAACCCACACTCGATGCTGTCCTGAACTCCTTAATCGTCACTTGAATGTTAGCAACATGATCAACTTCTCAATGAAGTTTTCCTCAATGGTGTTCTTCCCAAACATTTTCACCTCATGGTGTCAAAAAGCACCCTGGAGTAAAATGAGAGCACTGCTCAGAATAGAAGCAACTGTCTATGGGACTCCATCTAACCTGAGCCCATTCAATCACCCTTGAGGTGATGGCATCAAATTCTGAATATACCTGTAACCCATTTATATCCCACAGCTCAGAGGTGGAAAATATTGCTAGCCAACCACTCTCCTCCAGTAGGTCAAAACCTAATTATCCTGTCTCATGGCCTCATGTGCCCGTTAGCACTTTGTAGAGTCAGGATTTTGCCTTTAGGCTGTTCATCTCATGGAAGCAGGGCCATTGTCAATTTCTATTCCCCCTTATAGCTCTAGAAGCTATACACTCTTAGTATTTGTTGAATAAATTAATGAAAGCTCAAAATATCCAGAGTCCCACAACTAGAACATGGGAGAAGTGGGATATAAACCAAGGCTGCCTAGATTTAGAGACTATATTCTTATAACTACACCATGTTTCCTTTCCAACACATTTTGTAAACATTATTAGGGAAAAAACATTAAATATACATTCTCAATATGAATTTTTAAAATCCGGTTATTCTTTAGTTACCCTGGAATTTTCAGTAACCAGAAACTCCCATCTGTGAATATTCTTAGCTATCAATATTTTACTACACTTCTGCAAGTTAGTTTTGCTGCCTCCTGTGTCCCATGCAATGTGCTATGCTATGCATCTACAAAAATATATGTCATGAATAACTCACTGAGGCTGAGCTTTTGTCCATCTGTAATTGGACTTAATTAACAGCAGTGATCACCGAGCAACTATGGCTTGTACCCCTCCTAAAATCTGGAGACTGGAGTTATTGGAACCTACTCCCAGGCTTGTTCTTAGCCCTGGTCTGAAAAATGGAAAGTTTTTTTTGCCCTTCCTCTTGCGTTTTCTCCACCATTTCTCTGTTGAGAATGTGTCTTCTCTAGGGCCTTGCCTAATCACACCACTCTCATCCATTCTGTAACTACTATTCTGCTGCCTCCATCCTCTTATGAACATGGGGCAGGGAGTGGGTGGACTTTATGTTAAGGTGTAGAAGACCGATTAACATAAAACATACATTATTTTTAAAGGGCACATGGAAAAAATATGCTTCATACAAAGATGTAACATGTATTGAAAACCATTTTAGATTTTCACTCATTCAAAGTAGAGACCAGTTTAGGGATTCATTTTAGGGCAGCAGGCTGCCTCCCAAAGGTCCTTCAAATCAAATTGCACCCAGAGCTGGCCACCAGGGGCCCCGTTAGTGCTGTGCATGTCCTAGAGACAATAAAAACAATCTTGCAGTGCATTCCCACACTCCTTCACAGAGCCCAGATCCATTATATTTCTTCTCTGTCTATTGCTTACTTTCAAATTCCCTTTTACACTTTAATTAAGCTCCTTTTGGGCTCTGAGGAGTTAAAAAAATTCTGAAGAATAACGACAGAAAGGAAGGGGAGAGAAAGTATTTCTTTTGAAGGGAACTTTTCCAATCTTTTTTTTTTTTTTTGTCTTCCATAGGAATCCCAGCTGTATGCTTACTGTGTATCTGTATATACACATGTGAGAGAAGGGCAGACAGATGAGGGGATGGTAGAAAAGGCTGGTCCCTGGGACCGTGAAGTAACTTTAATAAAAGGCCATTGTGTTTAGGAATGAATGTATCTATGTAAGAGAGACGGAAGAATAGAGACAGAAAAATTGTGAGAGGAGAGATGAAAAAGATTTTTTAAAAACCGAAAGAAAAAAGGGGGAGGGGAAGGAAAAAAGGAAAGGAGGGAGGGAGGCACAGGAGAGGAAAAGAGACAGAGAGAGAGGTTAGTGCTATCTCACCTGGAACGACCCTAATGGTAAATTTATAATAAGGAGATGAGGCTGCTGAATGATTTACTGCTAATCCCATAGCAAGAGCAGGAGGAGGTGAAGGAACAAAGGTTTACAGTCCCTTTGGAGATTTGTTTCATCTGCACATCAGCCCACAATTAATGGCCATTTAGCTGTTGTTCTCCTGCTGGACACTGGTGGATTGATTCAGTAAATAAAAGTGACAGAGCGATGTCCCATGGAGGCAGGTGGCGGAGTCTCTGCACCTGTTATTTGTGAATCTCGGCTTGCCAGGTCGTTGACCTTTAGAATCTGGCAAAAATTAATAAGTGAAAGCACAAAGCTGCTTCTTTTAAAAATGCAACCAGAGGACCCAGGCAGAGTTAGGCTGCCTTTCTTAGGAAGTGACCAGAAATCTCTGCATAGTTACCAGCTCTCAGTCCTCAGACCAGCAGCATCCACAGGAAGTAAGGCTGCTCCTCAAGTGTCTCTTAGCCAGTCTCACCATGTGGCCCAAGATGGCCCAGGGAGGTGGAAGTGTGGAGATCCCTGGGGAGTAGAAAAATCACAGCTCATGCTGCCAGATTGGGATTCGGCCTGTCCTGTTCTTCTGGAGGCAGTTTGGGGACAGTTGTGAGTAGGTGGTGAGTGGCCCAGCCAAACTGGGCTAGCACATCTGAGCAGCTGTGCTTGGCATGGCGATCTGGTGAGCAAACAGCTGCAGTGAATAGCTGATCATTTGCAAATAGTTAATGACAGATTTGTCCTTTGTGTTCACTGCCATAGGAGGGGAATAAAATAAAAGAGAGGGAGAGTCAGGCCAGGGGATTTTATAGCTGCTGCTACTTCGTTTGCTGTTGTTATTGTGGTGGTTTTGAAAGTGATAAGAAGGTGAAATGAAGTTAACAGGCTTTGCTTCTTTCCTGAGCAAACCGCCTCCCAGTGGAATCCAGTTCATGGGTGTGGGCATATCACAGTGTTCAATGAACATACGAACGATATGTCCCGAACCAACATGCATCAACCTGCTATACAAAAACAAACAGACGAGCAACCATTTTTCTTTTCCTTCCTTCCTTCCTTCCTTCCTTCCTTCCTTCCTTCCTTCCTTCCTTCCTTCCTTCCTTCCTCCCTCCCTCCCTCCCTCCCTCCCTCCCTCCCTCTCTCTCTCTCTCTCTCTCTCTCTCTCTCTTTCTTTCTTTCTTTCTTTCTTTCTTTCTTTCTTTCTTTCTTTCTTTCTTTCTTTCTTCTTTTTCATTCTCTCTCTCTCTCCCCTGTTTTTTGTAACTTGGCTTTTTGTTATTTATTTTCATTATTTTTGTTATTTATTTATTTATGTTCTCAGTAAGTTGCAGCCATCTAGCAAACATAATTAGCCTTTGTTTACCATGCAGCTGAGGAAAAGCCTGGATTTGCTTAAAGGAGTTACTGAGCATTAAATAGTGCACTCAGTTCACCCGTGGGTGTTATCTGAGTGATTATAAAGGACACTTGCCCTATTATGCCCCTAAATAGAATTGCACCATTAACAATGCATTCATCTGAGTTGAGGTATTTCAGGTTTAAAGAGTCTTCCTTTAAATGGCTAATTCCCCTGGGATGTAGCTCACTTGTTTTATTGTAGTGCAACTAATCCATCAGCAAGGCCTAGAAACCCTGTCTTCAAAATATGTAGAGAATCTGGCCACTTCCATTTCTGTGGCTATCAAACTACCCAAGCCATTATTGTGTCTTGTCTGCATTTTTGCATCATGCTGCTAACTTGTCTCACTTTTTCCTCAATTACCCCTTTGCCATCTATCCTCCACCAGTAACCCAAGAGATCCTTTAAATCAAATTATGCCACTGTTTTAAAATCTCCAGCAGTTTTCCAAGTGCTTAGAATAAAATTCAAACCACTTACCATGCCCCACAGCCTGGAACTTTAACTCTTACTGCTCAGTCACTCTCACCTACTCAATATTATATAGCCCCTAGAAAGCATTCTTGCTTTTCCTTTAACATGAGAAGCTTACTCTTACCTCAGCAACTTTGGCCTTGTTATTTCTTCTCCTTTGCATTATCACTGGAAGATCTTCACATGACTGACTCCTTCTCAATATTCAGGTACTAGCTAAAAAGTCATCCAACAGGAAAGGCATTCTTCCCTGACCTCCTTGTCTAAAGTACACCTGTTTCTGCAGTTAATGTTGTAATGCTCTGATTTTCTGGTTATATCCATCACTGAGAACGATATCGCATATAAAGTGAGGTTCTGCAAGTCTTACTTGAATAAAGAAATTGACAAAATTAGAAAATCTATTAATGTTTAACAAAACTGACAATGCAGAATGGAGGAAAAGAATTAATTCTCCAGATACAAAGTATACAAAGGGGAGAGGAAAATGGAGATATCTAGATGGGATGTGGAATGTGCCAAAGGGAGACTGATCGTGCAGTCTCGTGCAGTATGAGAAGGGAAAACTAGAAGTCCAGGTCATTCAGGAGAAATGCGTGAGGTTTAAGATTATATGAAAAGTGAGAAGCAGGCAGAAATGGCATGTGAGTTCTAAGCACTACTTTTTAACTGCAGTTTTGTTTTTTACAAAAACAATTTAAGGTATCCTCAACATGTGGGATCAAAGAATAAACATTTTAAGTGTTGAATGGCTACTATGTACTTAACTAAACTTAAACGGACAATCTCTAGATTATGAAAATTGTAAGATTTTTAAGCTATTTTCTAAGCTTCTTCAGTTAGTTTTCTAATGGCATTACCAACCAATAATCTAAATGGGAACAGGCTCATAAAACCTATCTCAAGCCAAGAAGGATGGGAACCTTTCAAGGCCTACAAATAGCTCAGCTACGTCATCTATCCTGAAGTGTCCATAAAGGTAGTTGAAGGATTCTGGCTTCCTAGTTCAATGATGCTAAATGGTTTATATAATTCCAGAGGAAATGAGAACTATCTCTGTGAGCTTTGGGACGTTATGTCTGGTAATTATCAAGGCTGACTCAAGAATATGTATAAGTGGAAAAGTAAATTTTTAAAATCCATGTTGGTTAAAGATTGAGTGTATAAGAAAACAGAGCAGGCAATTATAAATTGTTGTTATAGATTTTGTGTAATAAATTATTTAAACTTACCATCATCACAAACACACCAGCACACATCCACATCCATACCTTCACATCCACACACTTAAAATCAAATCTTTAGCATCTTTCCATGGTTCCTGATATCATTTGGATCTTTGTCCTTTCCAAGTTGCATGCTGGAATGTGATTTTCTATGTTGGAGGTGGGGCCTAGTGACTGGATCATGAAGGGGGATGCCTCATGGATAGTTTAGCACCATCTTCTTGGTAATGAGTTCACACTCAGTCAGTTCGTACAAGATCTGGTTGTTTAAAAGAGCTTGAAACCTCCCTATTCTCTCTCTCTTGCTCCCTCTCTTGCCATGTGACACTGGCTCCCATTTGCCTTCTGCCATAATTGTAACCTTCCTGAGGCCCTTACCAGAAGCAGATGTCTGCACCTTGGCTCCTGTACAGCTTGAGAACTGTGAACCAATTAAACCTCTTTTCTTTATAAATTATCCTGTCTCAGATATTTCCTTGTAGCATGCAGAAGTGGTCTGACACAGAAAATTGATACCAAGGATGAGGGGCATTGCTATAAAAATATGAAGTTATGGAGGTGGTTTTGGAACTGGGTTAACAGGCAGAAGTTGGAAGAGTTTGAGGGCTCAGAAAAAGATGAGTGAAAGTTTTAAACTTCTTAGAGACTGGTTAAATGGTTGTGACCAAAATGCTGATAGAGATACGGACAGTGAAGTTCAGGCTGATGTGCTCTCAGATGGAAATGATGGATTTATTGGAAATTGGAGTAAAGGCCATGTGTATTACACCCTCTAAAAACTTGGCTGCATTGTATTCATGCTTTAGGAATCTATGGAAGTTTGAATTAAAGAATGATGACCTGCAGTATCTGACAGAAGAAATTTCTAAGGAGGAAAGCATTCAAGAAGTGGCCTAGCTACTTCTAACAGCCTGTGATCAGATGTGGGAGCAAAGGAATGACTTAAAGTTGGAACTTATATTTTAAAGGGAAATAAAGCATAAAAATTTGGAAAGCTCACAGGCTACCCTTGTGGCGTGCATTTTCAGGACAGGAATATGAGTGTGCTGCAGAGCAACCAGTTGCTGGAGAGATTAGCGTGATTGAAATGGAGTCAAGTGCTCCATCCAAGTGTTCCTTTTCCCCATTTGAGACAATTGTGAAAAGGCCTAGAAGGCATTTCAGAGATCTTCTAGTCAGTGTCTACCCTCACAGGCCCAGAGAGCTAGGAAGAACAAATGATTTACAGGGCCATGTCCAGGGCCCCACTACAGTGTAGCCTTAAGACACTGCTCCCCACATCCAGGATGCTCTGGCTCCAGCCTTGGCTCCAAGGGCCCCAGGTACAGCTCCAGCTACCACTTTCGAGAGGGCAAGCCACCGTAAGCCTTGGCAGCTTCTCCATGGTGTTAACTCTGCAAGCACACAGAATGCAAGAGTGTAGGAGGCTTGGTAGTTTCCACCTAGATTTCAGAGGATGTATGGGAAAGTCTGTGTGCTCAGGCAGAAGCCTGCCACAGAGGAGGAGCCCCTGGAGAGAGACTCTACTAGGGCAGTGTCAAGGGAAAATACGGGTTGAAGTCCCCACCAGGTCATTGCCTAGTGCAGCTCTGAGAAAGGGGCTGCTGCTTTCAAGACCCAAGTATGGTAGAACCAACAACAGGTTGTACCCTGAGCCTAGAAAAGCCATAGATGTTCAAGTTCTACCCATGAGATAAGCCACAGGGGCTGCACCCCACAAAGTCACAGGGGCAGAGCTGCCCAGATTCTTGGCAATCCACCCCTTGCACCAGTGTGCCCTGGATGAGTGATATGGAGTCAAGGGAGATTATTTTGGAGTTTTAATATTTAATGACTTCCCTTCTGGGTTTCAGACTTGTATAGGGTCTATCGTCCCTTTATTTTGGTTATTTTTTTTCCCCTTTTGGAAGGAGAATGTATACTCAATGCTTGTTCCATCATTGTATCTTGGAGTAACTAACTTGTTCTTGATCTTACATGCTCATATATGGAAGAATCTAGTCTCCAGATGAGAATTTGGACTTGGGACTTGGAACTTTTGAATTAAAGCTAGAAGGAGTTGATACTTTGGGAGACTATTCTGAAGGCATTATTATATTTTCGAAATGTGAGACAGACATGTGATTTGAGGACTATAGACAGAATGATGTGGTTTGGATATTTGTCCTCTCCAAATCTCATGTTGATGTGTAATTCCCAATGTTGGAGGTGAGGCCTGGTGGGAAGAGATTAGATCATGGGAGTGGATCCCTCATGAATGGCTTAGCACCATCCCCTTGGTGATAAGTGAGTTCATATTAAGTTATTTTATGCAAAATCTGGTTGTTTAAAGGAGACTAGGACCTCCCCTTTATGTCTCTCTTGCTCTCTTTCTCGTCATGTGGCACATTTCTACTATGATTATAAGCTTTCTGAGGTGTCTACCAGAAGCAGATGCTAGCATCCTGCTTCTTGCGAAGCCTACAGAACTGTGAGCCAATTAAACTATCTTCCTTTATAAATTACTCAGTCTCAAGTATTTTTTAGAATAAGACAATAAAGGACTGACAAAGCTCCCCTGGGAATACTGAGACTCTGGAGGTTTGGCTTGAAGTGGAACAATATTTAAAGCCTGTGTTGACTACAGGCCAGCTGGGAGTTACTTTGAAGGTAGATGAGGTATAGACGTGTGAGCTGACAGAGGGAGATGAAACCCAGTGGTTTTTCAATAGTAAAGTGAATTCCAAAATATGGGGGTTAATACACATCCCCAAAGTATCTGCCTGATAATGAACATTTCTACCAAGTTTCAAAGTGATGTAAATGCTGTTTTTCTGGGCTCTATATTTGAGAATCATTAGTCTTTGTGCATCTACCTAATTTTAAATGAAGTAACTGAAGCCTAGAAATTTTGAATCACTCTGTAACTGAAGGCTAGAGTGATTCAAAGTTTCTAAAATTTTACTAATATTTGTATCCAGTGAATATTTATTGACCAACTGGTACTGACAAATGCATGTTCTTCCCACTACTCCCGCCAACTTAGAACGTGGCCCGGTAACCATGGAAATTTTTGAAAAAGATATTGTGCTTTTGCTAAATGTCCCATGTGCACACTTTCAAAGGATCTTTGCATGTCTTTTAGGTGAAGGAAAGATCTGGCATGCAGTGTCTGACTCTAGTGGCCTGGCCTGCTGCCATGGACCTATATGCGGGTGGGCATGACTGGGCCCTTTCCGTTCTGTTTATAGTACATTTTTCTTTTTTGGATGCCTCCTACTCAGCCAGGGATTTTGGCCACTAAAGGTGACTTCATTTAACTTTATTTTGAAAATATCTCCCCTTTTTTCTGTTACAGAAAACTTGGCCAGAAAGTAAAGTTAAGAACAGAGAATATGACCCAGACTATCAAAGGTGTGATTATTTCCCACACCATAGAAAAATGTGGAATGACTGGCCAAGAAACTGGGAAGTTGGGGTGCTTGAATTGACCCCTACTGAAGAGGACATTAAGGCAAAATTTTGGCTAGAATAGTTTATCCCAAACTGGAGATATTGCTTCTAAGAAGACATCATTATGGAGTGTTCTATTAGCATGGCTCTGGTCAACTGGTCAATTATTTCTGTCTCTAATTCTGAAACCAGTGGAAGCAGGAGATCAAAGTGTTGTGGAAAAGGTTAATGACCGAAATAAGTTTAACAAATAAAAGGGAAAAAAAAGTTCTCTACACACAGCATGGGGTCAACCCCTAAAGTCACTTTAAGAATAGGTCACAAAGTCAAATACTGCAGAGCTGTGTTGTGGAACAGCTGAGCAAGTTTATAATGAATAATGGTGTTTACATAATATGATGGGTTTGGGCTGGAAGCTGAGGGCTACAGAGATCAACAGTAAGTACTGACCCTACCACCCTTGAAAGAGTTTTATTTTTTTGTTGACCAGAGTGGGAAGCTCAGTGTCCAGACAGGCTTAACTCCAGATCTGCATTAATCTGCTCTCATTATCCTGCTTCTTTCCTGATTAGCTGGAGGTCAAAGAATCTGGACTTGTACATGCTGACTGCCTGACCTGCTGAGGTGGATGGCAGATGCAGGGCAGCCTTCAGACCTGAGTAAGAGAAAGTCCATCTCAGTGTCCTCCTGGGCTTTCAATTCAGTGACAAATTGCAGGGTAAAAATCTTCTGAATGGGGTGAGGTGGGATTCTTTTCAAAAGTCTTTCCAGGTCAAATGAGTTTGCATGAAAATCTGACACTAGTAATCACATACTTTGACACAGAGAAATAGGTTGGAATAGTGTGTGGTGTGTGTGTGTGTGTGTGTGTGTGTGTGTGTGTGTGTGTGTGTTGGAGGTGGAAGGTGAAGGATGGTCTGGAGGAGAATGTTTTCCCAGAAAAGAACCACTTTTACAAGTGTCAAAGGGATGACTAAAGTGATGCAACTTTTGTTTTTAAAAAGAAATGAAACCTTATGCATCTACAGGAGTGTTATTATTTTTTTAAAAAATGAACCTGAGATGATACACCTCTTCCAAAAAATACTACATCATATCAAACATAGTTGGAATGACCCTTTGAATGTTGCCTTTAGAGCTAATTAATAATGTATTATTTTCATATATTTCTTATTATAAAAAGTTTCAACATATTATAAATATAAAATTAAATAATAAAGTCTGTGCTTATCCTGCGTCTGTCTCTTAAGATTGGGATGACCTTAGGTAAGATATTTGCCTGCTCTGTGCCTCAGTTTCCCTGTCTGTAAAGACACAATAGATTATAGCTACCTCCTAGAGTCATTGGGAGACATAAATAAATTAATACAGTTAAAAAGTTCAAACAGTGTCTTTAATAGAGTAAGGAACTTTGTAAAAATTGGTAAATATTATAATTGAAACTATTGAAAAAATAGAAATGACTAAATTGAACACTATTCTTTTTGATGCAAAACAGTTAATGAGATGAATGTCATGAGACAAAAACTGTTGGCATGTATGTGCTAGAATTATTCTCTACCACCTTCCCCATTATCTTTATTCAGAGCTTTTTCTCCTTTCAGGTTTATGCATTAACTCAAAGGGAGAAAAAATTATCTATCTTGGGGAAACTATCTCTCCAACTTGTAAATTTCCCATGAAGCTCCCTCTTCAAAATCATTCAATAAACAACTTTATGTGGTGCCCACAATTCATGACACTTTTCCCTTCCCACTAATAATTAAAATTTGCCAGAAAATGAAAGTAATGTTTGTGTTTGTTTTTAACTTTTCTTTAAAGGCCACTGCTAGTTTACCTGACCCAATATTTTAAAGCTTATTTACCATGTAAAGCGGAGCCAAAGTCCCAGTGCTCATTGTGTAGTGCAGTCAAAAGAATGCCCTCTAGCTGTACCAAAGTGTTGCTAGGACAGAGAGCTAAATCACAAAGATTCGGCTATCCAGGCTACTAAGTACCTTTAGCAAATGAGAGCAATTTAAAGGCAATGTGAAATCTCCTGTGCAGTTGGCGATTTTATACATATGTGCATACACGGTTTAAAAGGAGAAGTGAAAATAAACAACTTAGATGAAATTTGGCTGGCTTTGTAGCATACTCTGACCTAATCTCCTGCAGTAATAACTTCAAATCCAACCTAATAGAATAGCATAAATAGCAGCATTTTATCCCAATTAACTCAGCTTGGCACTAAATAAGCTTGGTTCTATTCTATAAAATTTAAAATACCTCCTCTTGACCACTGGTACACATTCCCATGGTTTGCATATATTTGATTTTAATGTTTTTGTTTTGTTTCATTTTGTTGTGTATTTTTGCTTTCTAATAGAGAGGGATGAGAGGCATTGAATGGGAAATTGCTCCAAATGTGCCCAAATCTCATTCCCTTTGCATAGCTCTGAGTATATTCAGTGGGAGAAACAGTTGCTGAGGTCTACAAAAATTGATTCATGTTTTTGCCAAATCTTCATGTTTCCTTCTTAAAGACTAATACACACATGGAAATGTTGCAACCAAACCACTTACAAAATTTTTAAAAAATGATTGGGCATAAAATTTATGGAATACAGATTACTAAACTTTATAATCTATGGTGTCCTTCATGAGAAGTGAAGTCAGTGTCCTAGAACCAACAAGGAGACAAGATATATAAGTCAACACAGAAATAGATCACATTGATGACTTTTCCCTATTTAAAGAAATGTCAAAGACAAACATATAAATGGAATGTAATCAGTATGAATAATAAGAAATAACCATTGTGTGTACTGAACTTTTCATCAAATTTTTGTTTGAGCGTTCTGGTATATTTTGACATTTAATTCTAAAATTTTAAAAACATATGCAAACAGGAATGAATTGAGGTGCTCCTCTTTTTTTTTGTGGTGAGTTGGTTGTGGTGGTGGGATTTAAAAGATGAAAGAATTGCACACGCAAAAATAAAAAAATGCTAACATTTCCTAACAAGTTGACAGATTTTCTAAAAATTATTTCTAAATAAGTAAAGATTGCACATGCTTAATAAAATATATTAATCCTTGTGAATCTTGTTCATTGAAATCATACCTAAGCTCCCACTAAGTATTTGAAGGAAAATAACCAAAAAAAAAATCTAGAATACTGTAAAGATGATGTCATTCCAACGTTTTATTAGATTAACAAAGAGTATTTACAGAGATTGATCAAATACCAAAGATGTTCCCAAAACACACCATTTCCATACCTGTTGTTTATATTTACCTCTCTGAACTCCTAAGGGTTTACTATTATTTCTGTGGGCTAGTTTATTATGGATCAGATCAACCTAGAGAAATTAAGAAAAGAAATAGAGAACAGAAAACAGAATATTCTATTTTGCTTCCACGTTTCTTTCTGTCTATATGAATAAAGCAATGAAATGCAGTGTGAAAAATGAACATAAGGAGGCTTGCATGTGAGTCTTGACTCTGCATTAATTGGTTATGTAATTCTGAATGAATAATGTAACTTCTCTGGGCCTTAATTTACTTGTGTTCAAAATGAGGGTTTGGAACCTAACATAATTACCTTTTCACATTTTAATTATGAAATATTTTAATAACATAGAAGAATGTACCAAATGATATTACAACTAAAGATCTATTAAACATAGTTAACAAATGCAAATATTTTGTCATATTTACTTTAGGTCTTTTTTTTAAACATGTGTGAGACATAATTTGCACAGCATAAAATTAATTAATTTTAAGTTTCCAACTCAAATATTTTTAGAAAATTTACAGTTTTGTGCAAACATCACCAAAATCCAATTTTAAAACATGTTATCACCTGTAACATATCTCCTGCATGCCTTTTGTTGTCAAGTCCTGTCCTCAGAGTCACCTTTTCTTAATATCACATGCAGAGAATCAAACAGGAGTGGCCTTTTGCATCTGGAGTTTTTCACTTAGCACGGAAGTGGGCAAACTGCAGCCCATGGGCTGATTCCTGCCTAACTCTTTCTTTTATAAATAAAATTGTATTGATTACAGCCACACCCACTAATTTACATAGCATCTATGACTATCTTTTTTTCTACAAGGACAAAGTTGAGTAGCTGCAACAGAAATCTTATAGACTGCAAAGCTTACAGGAGTTACTCTAGGGCCCTTTAAAGAAAAAGTTTGCCAATCCCAGACTTGGCAAGTTTTTGAGGTTCATCACATTGTGGTATATTTCAGCTCTCCATACCTTTTTGTTGTTCAGTTGCATCCTAGACTATGCATTTATCTCATTTCCTTTACCCATTTACCAGTTGTGAGATTCTTTCCAGCTCTTGGCTATTTTGAATAATGCTACTATAAATTTATGACTATCTCTTTTTGCAGAAATATGTTTTCATTTTCTTGGATAGATACCTATGGGTGGAATTGTTGGTTTTCTGATAAATCTGTGTAATTATTAAGAAACTCTCAAATTGTCTTTCAAAGTGACTACACTATTTTATATTCCTACCAGGAGGGTATGAGGGTTACAACATTTCCACATCCTCACCAATACTTGTTGCCTGTCTTTTAAAGTATAGCTATTCTAGTTATTGTGAAGTAGTGTCTCATTTAGTTTAAATTTGTGTTATTTTAATGACTAGTAATGTTGAACCTTATTTCATAACCTTTTATCTACCTTCTTATTGACCTTTTATCTACCTTCTTATTGACCTTTTATCTACCTTCTTATTGACCTTTTATCTACCTTCCTTTGTTAAATGTCTCTTCAAATTCAAATTCTGGACCCAGTTCTTTATTGAATTTGTGATATGTAAACATTTTTTCCAGTCAAACTTATCTTTCAATTATGTAATGATGTCTTTTGAAGTAGTTTTTATTTTGATGGAGTTTAGTTTTATCTGTTTTCAATGGATTTTGCTTTGAATATTGTAGTTAAGAAATCTTTGCCTAACCCAATGTAATCAGAATTGTATTGTATGTATTTTTCTGAGATAGCCTTACATTGAATTCTATTATACATTTTAATTCTGTGTGTGTGTATGATGCAAGTTAAGCGTTTATATTCATCTTTCTGCACATGTATGTCCCATTGTCGTAGCGAAATTGTTGAAAAGACTTACTTTTCTCCATTGATTTGTCTTGGTACCTATGACAAAAATGAATTAGCTAGAAGTGTAAGAGTTAATTTCTAGACTTTAGACTCAAATCTGCAATATCAATGCCACATTGTATTGATTACTGGTTTCACAGTAAGTTTTAAAGTTCAGAAGCCAATCAACTTTGTTTTTCTTCTTCAGTATAGTTTTAGCTATTCTAGGTCCTTCATATTAAAATGTAAGTTTCAGAATTAGCTTGTGAATTTCTGCAAGAACAAACAAAGAGCCTACTGGGATATTTATAACAACTGTTGGAATTTATATAATAATTTGGGAAGATGTGCCATCTTTATGGTAGATGATATAAGTCTTACAATCCACAGACATGGAATGTCTCTCCCTCCATATAGACTTTAATTTCAACCAGCAGTGTTTTATAGAGTTTGGACTACAAGTCTTGTACTTCTTTTATTAAACATATGCTTAAATCTTTTATTCTGTTTGATTCTATAGAGAGTGGAATTTTTTTCTTACTTCCACTTTTTAGTTATTCATTGATTGAATATAGAAATACAATGGCTGTACTATGTATCATGCATCATTGCTGAAACTTTTAATGAGTTCTAATAGCTGATCTTTTTGTCTGTGTAAAGGGGAGTGGTTTGGTTACATTTTGTGGATTGCCTAATTTTCAACATACAGGATGATGTCATCTGAGAATAAAGATAGATGTATTTCTTCCTTTTTGATATGAATGCCTTTTATTTATTTGTCTCCAGATGTCTTTGGCTAGAAACTCTAGTATAATGTTGAATAAAGAAGGCAAAAGTGACTATCTTTGCCTCATTCCTTGTATTACAGGAAAATCATTCAGTATTTCACCATTCATTGTGATGTTAGCTATAGGTTTTTCTTAGATGTTTTCAGATATTGAATCACTTTTACATTGATAGGATAAATCCTTCTTGATTGTACTGTATAATCCTTTTTATATGTTGCTGTGTTATTTTTAATATTATTTGAAGATTTTGAGTTCTATATTGATGAGAGATATTTGTCTCTCATTCTCTTTTTTAATAAAGTTTTTATCTGACTTTGGTATCCGAATAATACTGACTTCATAGAACATGATAGGAAGTAATTTTTTCATATTTCATTTACTGGAAGAGCATGAGAAAGATTGTTATTATTTCATTTTTAAATATTTTCCAGAGTTCTTTACTGAAGTCATCTGGCCCCTAGGTGTTTATTTGTAGGAGAGTTTTTAATTACTATTTCAATTTCATTATTTGTTCAAATATATTTAGATTTTCAAATTCTTCTTGGTTCACCTTATATTAATTTATTTCTTTTTAGGAATTTAATCAGTTCATCTGGGTTGCCTACTTTGTTGGCATTAAATTGTTCATAATATTTCCTTATAATCCTTATAGGTTTGGTAGGGTTTGTAGTGATGTACCCTCTGCCATTCCTAATCTGGGCAATTTTACTTTCTTTCTTTCTTTCTTTCTTTCTTTCTTTCTTTCTTTCTTTCTTTCTTTCTTTCTTTCCTTTCTTTCTTTCCTTTCTTTCTTTCTTTCTTTCTTTCTTTCTTTCTTTCTTTCTTTCTTTCTTTTTTTTTTTTTTGGATGTTTTAGTTAAATGTGTAACAATGTTGTTGATCTTTTCAAAAAACCAATATATAAAATAGCCCACTTTCCCATAGCCTTGCCAATAGAACATGTTTCTCAAACTTTTAGAATTTGGCCTTTTTAACATGTGAAAGTTGTTTATAAAAATGATTTAATATCCCTTTTTCTTAGTTTGAGCATTTGTTTTACATGTCTAAAAATTGAGGAGGAGGGACTCTTCCTTAACTCACTCCATGACACCAGCATCATCATGATACCAAAACCTGGGAGAGACACACCCACAAAAAAAAAAAACTTCAGACCAATATATTTGAAGAACATAGATTCAAAAATACACAACAAAATACTAGCAAACTGAATCCAGCAGCACATCAAAAAGTTAATCCACCATAATTAAATATGCTTTATCCCTGAGATGTAAGGTTATTTCAACATTCATCACATAAACAACTAAAAACAAACACTGAATGATTATCTCAGTAGGTGTAGAAAAACCTTTCAATACAATTCAAAATCTCCTCATGTTAAAAACCCTCAATAAACTAAGCACTGAAAGAACATACTTCAAAATAATGAGTCATCTATGACAAACCCACAACCAACAGGATACCGAATGGGCAAAACCCAGAAGCATCCTGCTTAAAAACCAAAAAAAGATTAGGATGCCCTCTCTCACCACTCTTATTTAACATATTATTGGAAGTCCTGGCCAGAGCAATTGGGCAAGAGAAAGAAATGAAAGACATCCAAGTAGGAAGAGAGGAAGTCAAACTACCCCTGTTTGCAGGTGATGTGATTCTATATCTGAAAAACCTTACAGTCTCTGCCCAAAAGTGCCCTGATCTGATAAACAACTTCAGCAAAGTTTCAGGTTACACAATGTACAAAAATTAGTAGCATTATTTTACATCAGTAGCATTTGCAAACTATGCATGAGACAAAGGTCTAATATCCAGGATCTATAAGGAACTTAAAAGAATTTGCAAAAACAAAACAAACAACCCCATCAAAAAGTGGGCAAAGAACATGAACACTTTGCAAAAGAAGGCATACATGTAAAAAAATGCTCAACATCACTGGTCATTATAGATATGCAAATCAAAATCACAATGAGATACCATCTCACACCGGTCAGAATGGCTATAATTAAAAACTCAAAAAATAACAGATGCTGGCAAGGTTTTGGGAAAAGATTTATACACTGCTAGGGGTAATGTAAATTAGCTCAACCATTCTGGAAAGCAATTTTGTGATTTCTGAAAGAACTTACAACTACCATTCAACCCAGCAATCCCATTACTGGGTAAATATCCAAGGGCATATAAATCATTCTATCAAAAAGACACATGCACACATTCATCACAGCACTATTCACCATATCAAAGACATATAATTAACCTAAAAGCCCATCAACAGTCGGCTATATTAAAAAAAAAAAAGATACATATACACCATAGAATACTACACAGCCAGAAAAAAGAACAAGATCATGTTCTTTGCAGCAACAGGGATGAAGTTGGAGGGCATCATCATTAGTAAACTAACACAGGAACAGAAAACCAAATACCGTATCTTCTCACTTACATGTGGGAGCCACACATCTGGTTAATATGGTCACAGAGAAAGAAACAACAGACACCAAGGCCTACTTGAGGGTGAGGCTGGGAGGAGAGTTAGGATCAAAAAGCTACCTATCAAGTACTATACTTATTATCTGGGTGATGAAATAATCTGTATATTAAACCCCCACAACATGCAATTTTCTTATATAACAAACCTGCACATGTACCCTTGAAACTAAAATAAAAGTTTAAAAAAAGAATTTGAGTTCCATAGAATATTGTATGTTTTACCCATCTTATACTAGATTGTTGGACATATTTTTGCTTGATATTTAGAAGTTTTGGTATATAAGGATATGAGCTCTTTATTTGTGATATAAGTTGAAAATATCTTCTGCTTCTTTTTTTTCTTGGACTTTGTATGTGGTGTTCTTGCTGTTTAAAAGTTTTCCATTAAAAATATGTAGTCAAATCTCTCTCTCTTCTTTTATTAACTTCTTATTTGAGTCATGTTTTCTTCTGTCCCAGACAACAACATAATTCTCTCACAACTTCTCTAATATTTCTATATTTTTCTTTGTAAGTTTTTTTTTTTGTTTTGTTTTGTTTTTTTCCAGAGATTGTGTCTTGCTATTTGCCCAGGTTGGCCTCAAACTCCTGGCCTGAAGCAACCCTCTCATCTCAGCCTCCAAGCAGCAAGCCACTGTGCCTTGCTCCTATGATTTTATTTTTCCATTTAGACCTCTCATTTATTTGAAGTTTATGTGACATATGGTGTAATATTTAGATACAGTTTTATATTATTCCTAATAATAATTCAATTGTCCAATAATTGAACCATCATTTGTTTTTGGGAAGTTGTCTTCTCAAAGAAAACTGCACTGTAAATCAAATTGTTAAATGCTCTCAAGGGTATGCTTTATGTCTGAACTTATTTCAGTTCTTTAGCCTGCCTGCCGATTGATGCACAATTATTCCACTTTATTTTCTCTTTTTAGAGTCTCTGTAATATCTTGTTTTTTTCTACTTCAACATATCATTTTGCTTATAAAAGGATTTCTGGCTGTTCAGACTCATATCTATATAGATATAGATAAATATATGCATACAACCTTTACAATTCATTAACTGCAAAAAAATGACATTTTTAGAGAGATTAAGCTTAACTTATAAAGTAACTAAAACATTCTTGACCTATTTGAGGTCATTATATACAAAGACAAGATTTATTTCCATTTCCTTGAATATAGTTTTGTTTGTTTCAAGAATGTTTTAAAGTTTTTCTTTTTATAATTAATTTTTTTTTATTTCAATCGATTTTTGGGGAACAGGTGCTGTTGGTTACATGAATAAGTTCTTCAGGGGTGATTTCTGAGATTTTAGTGCACACATCACCCGAGCAGTATACACTGTACTCAGTGTGGAGACTTTTATTTGTCATCCCAATCCCACTCTTTCCATGAGTTTCCAAAGTCCATTGTATCATTCTTATGCCTTTGCATCCTCATAGCTTAGCTCCCACTTATGAATGAGAACAAATGATGTCTGGTTTTCCATTCCCGAGGTGCTTCACTTAAAATAATTGTCTCCAGTCCCATCCGGGTTGCTGTGAATGCCATTATTTTGTTCCTTGTTATGCCTGAGTAGTATTTGATGGTGTGTGTGTGTGTGTGTGTGTGTGTGTGTCACAATTTATCTCCTTGTTGATTAATGTGCCTTTGGGCCAGTTCCATATTATTGCAATTGCGAATGGTGCTGCTATTAATGTGCGTGTGCAAGTATCTTTTTCAAATAATGACTTCCTCTCCTCTGGGTAGATGAATCCCAGGAGTAGGATTAATGGATCAAATTGTAGTTCTACTTTTAGTTTTTTAAGGAATCTCCACACCGTTTTCCACAGTAGTTGTACTAGTTTAGATTCCCACCAGAAGTGTAGAAGTGTTCCATTTCACCACATCCACGCCAACATCTATTATTTTTTATGTTTCTGATTTGATTGATTTTTTGATTACTTCTTACAGGAGTAAGGCAGTATGGCCTTGTGATTTTCATTTGCATTTCCCTGACCATTAGTGATGCTGAGCGTTTTTTCATATGTTTGCTGGCCATTTTTATATCTTCTTTTAACAATTGTCTATTCATTTCCTTAGCCTACTTTTTGATTAGATTATTTGTTTTTGTTTTGTTTTTTTTTTCTTGCTAATTTGAGTTCCTTGCATTCTGAGTGTTAGTCCTTTTGTCAGATGTACAGATTGTGAAGATTTTCTCCCACTCTGTGGGTTGTCTGTTTATTCTGCTGATTGTTTCTTTTTCTATGCAGAAGCTTTTCAGTTTAATTAAGTCCCGTCTATTTATTTTTGTTTTGTTGTGTTTGCTTTTGGGTTTTTGGTCATGAAGCCTTGAGCAGAACTAAATGAAATTGAAACCAAAAAAAATTACAAAAGATAAATGAAAGAAAAAGCTGGTTCTTTGAAAAGATAAATAAAATTGTTAGACCATTAGTAAGTTTAAGCAAGAAAAGAAGAGAGAAGATTAAAAAAAGCTCCATTATAAACGAAATGGGAGATATTACAACTGATACAACAGAAATACAAAAGATCATTCAACGCTACTATGAATAGTAGTCTTGTGCATAAACTAGAAAACTTAGAGTAGGTGGGTAATTTACTGGAAATATACACCCTCCTAGATTAAATCAGGAAGAAACAGAAACTCTGAGCAGACCAACAACAAGAAGCAAGATTGAAATGACAATAAAGAAATTGCCAACAAAAAAAAATCAATGACCAGATGAAATCATAGCTTAATTCTATCAGACATTCAAAGAAGAATTGGTTCCAATCCTATTGACACTATTCCACAAGATAGAGAAAGAGGGAATCCTCTTTAAATCATTCTATGAAGCCAGTATTCCCCTATTACCAAAACCTGGAATGGACATAACACACACACACACACACACACACACACACACAGACACACAGAAAACTACAGACCAATATCCCTGATGACTATAAATGCAAAATATAGCTAACAAAATACTAGATAACTGAATCCAACAGCACAACAAAAAGATAATCCACCATGAACGAGTCGGTTTCACACCAGGGATGCAGGGATGGTCTAACATACACAAATCAATAAATGCAATACACTCATAAACAGAATTAAAAACAAAAATCCCATGATCATCTCAATAGAGGCAAAAGAAGCATTTGGCAAAATCCAGCATCCTTTATGATTAAAACCCTCAGCAAATTAGGCATAGAAGGGACACACTTTAATGTAATGAAAGTCATCTGTGACAAATCCACAGCCAACATAATGCAGAATGGGGAAAAGTTTAAAGTATTCCCCCTGAGAAGAACTGGAAAAAAAACAAGGATGCCCATTCTCACCACATCTATTCAACATAGTACTGGAAGTATTAGCCAGAACAATCAGATAGTAGAAAGAAATAAAGGACATCTAAATCGTTAAAGAGGAAGTCAAACTGTCACTGTTTGCTGATGATATGATCACATACCTAGAAAACCCTGAAGACTCTCCTGAAAAGCTCCTAGAACTGATACATGAATTCGACAAATTTCAGGATACAAAATTAATGTACACAAATCAGTAGTCCTTCTATACACCAACAGCATCAAATCTGAGAATCAAGAATGAAGCCCCTTTTTATAACAGCTGCAAAAAATTAAAATATTCAGGAATATACCTAACCAAGAAGGTAAAAGACCTCCACAAGGAAAACTACAAAACACTGCTGAAAGACATCGTAGTTTATACAAAAAAATGGAAACACATCCCATGCTCATGGATGGGTAGAATCAATATTGTGAAAATGACCATACTGCCACAAGCAATCTACATATTCAGTGCAATTTCCATCAAAATACCACTATCATTCTTCACAGAACTAAAAAATAAAATCATAAAATTCATATGCAACCAAAAAAAAAACCCACATAGCCAAAGCAAGACTAAGCAAAATGAACAAATCTGGAGGCATCACACTAGCTCACTTCGCACTATACTATAAGGCCATAGTCACTAAAACAGCATAGTACTGGTATAAAAATAGGCATATAGACCAATGGGACAGCATAGAGAACCCAGAAATAAAGCCAATACTTACAGCCAAGTGATCTTTGAGAAAGCAAACACAAACATGAAGTGGGGAAAGGACGCCCTATTCAACAAATGGTGCTGGTATAATTGGCAAGCCACATGTAGAAGAATAAAACTGGATCCTCATCTGTTACCTTGTGTAAAAATTAACTCAAGATGGGTCAAAGACTTAAATCTAAGATGTGAAAGCATGAATATGCTAGAAAATAACATCACAAAATCCCTTCTGGATATTGGCTTAGGCAAAGACTTTATGGTAAAGATTTTCTAACATGTTTGTCATAGTTCTTAAGTTCTTTCTATTTTAGTGAATTATTTTATGCTGAATGTTTATTAACTTTTGTCACATACTTTGTTAGAATTTATAGGAATCACTTTAATTTTTTAAAGTAAATTTATTAATATAATAAAGTATTTTACAGGTTGCATATTCTTTATCTGGGACCAGAATATTTCAGGTGTTTTTTGAATTTTGACACAGTCACATACATAATGACATATTGTAAGGAAGGGACCCAAATCGAAACATGAAATTTGTTTATTTTTTATATAAATCTTATACACTTACTCTGAAGGTAGTTTTATACAATATTTTTAATTTTTTTTTTCAGGAAACTGTTTACATTGAACCATCAGAAAACAGGGGTGTCGAATGTGGCGTTTTTCACTTGTGATATCATATTGTCACTTAAATAGTTACAGGTTGAGCACAGTGGCTCATGCATGTAATCCAAGCAGTTTGGGAAACAGAGGGTGAGGGTGGCTTGAGTACAGGAGTTTGAGACCAGCCTGGGCAATATATCAAGATGATCTCTACAAAACAAAACAACAACAAAAAACTAGCCAGGCATAATGGCACATGCCTGTGGTCTGAGTTGGATGGGAGAATCACTTGAGCCTGGAAATTGAAGCTGCAGTGAGCCATGATTATGCCACTGCACTCTAGCCTGGCTGAAAAAGCAAGACCCATCTCAAAAAAAAAAAGTTTAAGATTTTGGAGCATTTAGGATTTTGAATTTTTTGGATTAGGAATGCCCAACCTGTATAGGATTTCCTAATATTAAAAAAAAAATTAACATTCCTAAAATCAATCACACTTTTTCAAAATTATTTTAATAAAGTGTTACATTATTTTTGTTTATATTTTTACAACAATATTGATATTTGAATTTTGTCATTAGTTTTATATTGTATTAATTCTTGATCATGTTTTTGTTTCCAAATATATTTGCTTTATATAAAAATTTGGACATTTTTATGCTTTTCCCCCCTCTTTGGATTATCTGATATTTATCAACGTGAAAGAATTGCCTTATGGAACTGTCTATAATTTTTTTTTTTTTTCCCCAAGATGGAGTTTTACTCTTGTCACCCAGGCTGGAGTGCAGTGGCGTGATCTCAGCTCACTGCAACCTCCTCCTCCTAAGTTGAAGCAATTCTCATGCCTCAGCCTCCCCAGTAGCCGGGATTACAGGCATGTGCCTGTATTTTTGTATTTTAGTAGAGACTGCGTTTCACCATATTGCCCAGGCTGGTCTCGAACTCCTGAGCTCAGGCAATCTGCCCGTTTTGGCCTCCCAGAGTGCTAGGATTACAGTTGAGAGCCACTGCACCCAGCCAAAGCTATGTATTTTTCTACTAATGATTTCTGCTTTTAGTTTTCTTAATATATTCCTCCTGTTTCTTTTTCATTTATCATTTTATTCTTTTTTGGATTTTTGGGTTGGATGTTTAATTTATTTTTAATTCATTGATACAAATATTTAATTATGGAAAATTTATTCTAAGCACTGCTTTAACAATAGTCCATTGACTTAGCATGTCTGTGTTATTATTATTTTCTAAAAATCTGTTATTGTAAAAATTTTTTATATATAATACTTGTACATTTATATGAGGATACATGTGGAATTTTCCTACAAACATAGAATATGTAATGCTCAAGTCAGAGGGTTTGAAGTATTCATCATCTGAAATATTTATTATTTCCAGATATTGGAAACATTTCAAGTCCTCTCTTCTATTATTTGGAAATATGTAAAATATTATTGTTAAATATAGTCACCCTACAATGCAACCAAACATTGAACTTACTCCTATTTAAACTATGTGTTCTTACACGTTACATAACCTCTCTTCATCCTGCTTTCACCCCCACACATCCTTCCCAGCCTCTGGTTTCTATAATTCTACTATCTTTCTCTACCAGATCAACCTTTGTAGCTCCAATGAAAGAGTAAGAACATCCAAAATTTGTTTTTCTGTACCTGGCTTATTTCACTTAATGTAAGGACCTTTAATTCGAGCCATGTTGCTGCTAATGAAAGAATTTCATTCTTTTTTATGGCTAAGAAATATTTCATTGTGTATATATACCACATTTTCTTTAAACGTTAATTTGTTGATGGACACTTAGGTTCTTTACTACTGTGAATAGTGCTGCAATAAACTTGCTAGTGCTGATATTCCTTTAATATACTGATTTCTTTTCCTTAGCATAAATACCCAGGAGTGATACTGCTGGATCATCTGGTAGTTCTAATTTTTTGGTTTCTTAGAAATCACTGTACCATAATTATTCCATAATGGATATAATAATTTGCATTTCCACCATCAGTGTATAAAAGTTTCTTTCTCTCCACACCTTCACCAGCATCTTTTTTTTTTCTTTTTACTAATAGCCATTTTAACTAGGGTAAAATGACATCTCATTGTGGTTTTGATTTGCATTGCTCTGATGATTAGTGATATTGAATATTGTTTTCATATACATGTTGGCCATTTGTATGTCTTCTTTTGAAAAATCTATTTATATCCTTTACAAACTTTTTAATGTAATTATTACTATTTTTTCTTGAGTTGTTTGTGTTTGTTGCATGTTCTGATTATCAATCCTTTGTCAGTTGAATAGTTGGCTAATATTGTCCCCCATTTGACAGGCTGTCTCTTTACTCTGCTGGTTGTTCCCTTTGCTATGCAGAAGCTTTTTAGTTTAATATAGTCCCATTGGTATATTTTCATTTTTGTTGTCCATGCCTTTGAAGTCTTATCTATAAAATCTTTGCATAGACAAATAGTCTGTAGTTTTTTCCATATTTTTTTTCTAGTAGTTTTAGTTCCAGATCTTATGTTTAAGTAATTTAGTGCATTTCACATTGACTTATGTCTGTGGTGAATGATAGGAGTCTAGCTGAATTATTATGTATATGGATATCTCATTTTCCCAGCAGCATTTATGGAAAAGGGTGTCCATTCCCTAATGTATCTTCTGGCCACCTTGTTGAAAGTCAGTTGGCTGTAAATATGTTGATTTATTTTGGGATTCTCTAATCTGCTGTATTGGTTTATGTCTGTTTTTATGTTAATATCATGCTATTTTGGTTACTATAGCTTTGTAATATACTGTAAAGTCAGTTTTGTTCTTTTTGTTGAGAATTGCTTTGGCAATTCAAGATTTTTTTTAAATTTTAGAAGTATTTTTTCTAATTATGTGAAAAATGATGTTGGCATTTTGATAGGGATTATATTTTATCTGCATATTGCTTTGAGCAATATAGGCATTTTAATGATATTAATTCTTCCAATCCATGAGCGGGGGATGTCTTTACATTTCTTTGTGTGTTTTTCAGTTTCTTTCATCAGTGTTTTGTAATTTTCCTTGTAGAGGCTTTCATCTTCTTATATTTATTCCTAGATTTCCTTTTGTGGTGACTGTAAATGAGATTGCCTTCTTGGTTTCTTTTGCAGTTATTTCATTATTGATATGTAGATATGCAATTGATTTTTGTATTTTGATTTTGTATCCTGCAGCTTTACGGATGACTTTGTTTATCAAACTAAGAGTTTTTTGGTGGAGCCTTTAGGTTTTCCTAAATATAAGATTATGTCATCTGCAAGAGGGACAACTTAATTTTCTCTTTTCCAATTTGGATGTCTTTTCTTTCTCTTGACTGATTGCTCTGGCTGAGATTTTAAATACTATGTTGAATAGGAGTAATAAAAATGAGCATCCTTGTCTTGTTTCTTTTCTTAGAGGAAAGGCTTACCGTTTTTCCTCATTCAGTATGTTAGCTGTGAGTTTGTCATATATAGCTGTTATTATGTTGAAGTATGTTCTTTCTATGCCTAGTTTGGTGAGAATTTTTATCATGAAAAAATGTTGGACTTCATTGAATGTTTTTCTTTTTCTATTGAGATTATCATTTTTTTGTTCCTTATTCTGTTGATGTGATGTTTCATGTTTATTGATTTATAAACTTGAACCATCCTTGCATTGCTGAAATAATGATGAGGAGGTCATTCAGGAGCATGTTTTTAAAATTTCCATGTATTTGTTGCATTTTGAAAGTTTGCTGTATATTGATTTATAGTTGTATTTCATTGTGGTCTGGCAAGACACTTGATGCAATTTTTATATTTTAAATTTGTTGAGTCTTTTTAGTGGCCTGATATGTGTTCTATCCTAGAGAATATTCCATGTGCTAATGAGAAGAATATGTTTTCTGCAGCTGTTGGATAAAATGTTCTTTAAATATCTGTTAGTTTCATCTGGTCTAAAGTGTAGTTTGAATCCCACATTTCTTTGTTGATTTTATGCTTAGATGCTCTGTCTAATGCTGAGAGTGGGGTGTTGAAATCCCCGACTATTATTGCATTAGAGTCAACCTCTCCATTTAGATTAAATAATATTTGCTTTATATACCTCAGTGCTTCATTATTGGGTGTATATGTATTTATAATTGTTATATAATCTTGATGAATTAATCCCTTTATAACTATATAATGATTCCTTTTGTCTCTTTTTACTGTTTTGAATTAAATTCTGTGTTATCTGATATAAGTATAGCTACTCCTGGTAACTTTTTCTTTTCCTTTGTTTGGAATATCTTTTTCATCCCTTTAAATTTATATGTGTCCTTACAGGTGAGTTTCTTGTACGCAGCATATCATTAGGTAATGTTTTTGTTTGTTTTTCTTTTAGCCAGACTATATCTTTTAGGTGGAAAATTTAAACTGTTTACATTCATGATTACTACTGATAGGTGGACTTATTTCTATCATTTTGTTAATTTTTTTCTGGTTGTTTTGTATTTTCTTTGTTCTTTCTCTGTTGTTGTCATTGTGGCTAGGTGGTTTTCTGAAGTAGTAACATTTGAGTTCCTTTTCCTCATGTGTGTGTTTGCTCTATCAGTGAATTGTATACTTTCCTGTGTTTTCCTAATGGCAGATACCTTTTTTTTCAGTTCCAAGCATAGGACTCCCTTAAGCATTTCTGGTAGGGCTGGTCTAATGGTGATGAATGCTGTCAGCTTTTGGTCAGCTTTTGCTTACTGGGAAATACTTTATTTCTTCTTCATTGATAAAAGATAACTTTGCTAGATATAATATTCTTGGCTACCAGTGTTTTTCTTCTTCTCCCCCCCGCCCCCCACCCCAGCACTTTCAATATATCATCCCTTCTCTTCTAGCCTGTAAGGTTTCTGCTCAGAAATCTGCTGTTACTCTGATGGGGGTTCCCTTGTATATGAATGGGTGTTTTCCTCTTGTGGGTTTTAGAATTCTCTCTTTGTCTTTTGACACTTTGACTATGATGTGCCATTGAGAAAACCTTTTTGTATTTATTTCTGAATCTCAAAGGTTCTTGTATCTGGATGTATATATCTCTTGCTAGACTTGGAAAGTTTTCAGCTATTAATCTGTTAAACAGGTTTTCTATGGCATTTGTCTTCTCTTCATCTTCTGGAACACAATTCTGGAAATTGATATATTTAGTCACTTTTTGGTATACCACATAATATGCAGGTTTTGTTCATTCTTTTTTTTTTTTTAACTTCATTTTAACTGGGTTATTCCAAAAGACCTCTGTTCAATCTCTGAGTTCTTTCTTCTGCCTGTCCTAGACTATTTTTTACAGCCTTTAATAAATTTTTATATTTCAATCATTTAATTCTTCACTTATAGAATTTCTGTTTGGTCCTTCTTTTATATTATCTATCTGGTAAACTTCTCTGAATTGTTTTCTGGTTTCTTTGTACTTATCTGTGTTCTCCTGTATATCATTGAGCTTCTTTAATATTTTACTTTTTCTAGCAGTTAATAAATTTCCTTTTTATTCAAATTCGTTGCTGAAGTATTGTGTTTTCCTTTACAGGTGTCATATTTCCCTTTTTTTTTGTATATTTCTTGTGTCCTTATGTTGATATCTGCACATCTGCTGTAATAGTCACTTCCAGTTTTTTTGGATTGGCTTTTGAAGCATAAGAATTTTTCCTAAAGATATATCGATGGTGTTTGTTGGGTAGGAAACTATAGGTTCGATTCCGGCTATGTGCAGTACTGTAGTTTCTGTATGATTTCTTTAGCTTAGACAGTGTCAAAAGTGTCTAAAAGTGTCAAAAGTGTTTCATAGTAGTGTAGGCTGCAGTTGATTTTGGAGGCTGTGGTGAGGTGTTGCTCGGGATAGGGATACCAGGTATTCCAGTCCTTGGGCCCCACTGATTGTAGCAGCAGGCAGAGCATACCTTGTTTGGGGTCCCCATGCACCACATGTGTGAACTGGTTTTAGCAGGTCCACAGGGGGTGATTCTTGGGCCTCGAGAGGGCTTGCTTGGTTTCCACCAGTGGCAGTGGCTGACCAGGTGGGTGAGCAGGTCCTTGGTTCTCTGAGTATTGTGTTTGGTATAGGTGATGGCAATAACAGTGGTGAGAAAACTCTTGTGCTCCAAGTGGCACACATTGGTGTTAGTGGTAGCTGTGAGGATCTCAGTGGGCCAATCCCCAGGCTCCTAGTTAGTACTTGCATGTGAATGCCATCTGTGAAGGTTATCTGGGCCTATCCTCAGGCCTCCAGGAAGAGTGCACAGTTACCAGTACTAGTGGACAGAGTGGGACTATTCTCAGTTTCCTGGGTGGTTTGCTTGAGTACTGGGAGTGGGGGCCATGTCAGGCCCAGTGGCCCAGTAGCCTGTCCTCAGGCCCCCAGTGGGTGTGCTCTGGCACTGGCTGTGCTGGGCAGGGTGGGATTATCACCAGACTCCGTTGATAGAGTATTCAGGTGGCTGCAGCAATGGAGGTGATAGGTTGGTGGGTGGGAGGGGCCTGTCCTCAGGGCATGTGCAAGTATGCTATGAGTTTGCTGCTGGAAAGGAATGGAATTGCTGACAATAGCTACAGCCATAGCAGGCAGTTATCAGGCTCTAGGGAGTGCATGCTTTCACCCCTGGCAGTGGTAGCAGTGGTGACAGCAGCAGCAGCATGGCTACAAGCAAAGCTAATCCTCTGCTACTGAATGGGACAGGATTGCTGCCAGTTGTGTATGCCTCAGTCCTTGGTGACAACAGCAGCAGCTGTGGGGTATGGTAGCAGAGTCTGTCTTCATGGTATGTACAAGGCAGCTTCTGAGGAAGACACGATTACTATCTGTGGTACCTATTCTGGGTAAGGGGTTCTCAGGCTCTATGGAGCATGCATTTTGCTTCCCTTCTTCCCAAAGGCAGCCTCACTGGTGTACTGCACTGCCCATTCCCTGGGGTACAGGACACTGTGTGTGCTAGAGTGCTGGGTACTCTGCCACTCTGATGGGTCCGACTGGCATTGTACTCAGAGACTGGCAGTGCTCTGTGTGAACATGGGGGAAATATCGGTGTGAATCCATGCATGTGGCGATTTAGAGGCTGCTGGGCCCCAGGGCAGGATGCAATGTGATGGGTGCTGGGCTTTCAAAGTGGCACTATGGTGCAATTGCTTAGGACTTGGGAAATGTGTGGGACCAAGGGTAAGCTCTCTCTCTCTGGAGCAATGCCATTGCAATGTCTCTAGGCAGTTACCTATACTATGCTCAGGTTCTGTGAGGATTGAGGAATTCTCCTAATGCTAAGGCTGCAGGAGTCCACCAAGGGTTCACTCTGAATTTCTCACATACCCTTTCCCTGCACTAGGGAGCATATCTAGTCTTCTAACCAATCCTGGCTCTTTTCCATGCCTCAAGTGTTTTCTCCCATTTCTCTGTTGAATTCCAGTTTACTAGCTTAAATGCTGTCTTTCAAGTGTTATTATATACTCGTTAATTTGTTCTTCATTCTGGAGGAAGAGAGGCATCTAATCCCCCTAGTAAGCCATCTTAAAACCCTTTATAACTATTTTGTTGTTATTTTCCTTTTATTCCCAGGGTATTTAATGGAGATTTTATACTCTGGATAATAGTAGAAGTATATTTAAAATTTATTAATTATCATTTTTTTCTGGTTTCTATCTTATTGTTTTAATTGTTATTGTTTTCCTATAATCTAATATAGAGATAAATTATTTGCAAATATTTGTACATATATCAGAATAGAAGTTATTCTTGATTATTGGATATCTATTTTTGATACATATTTAAAAGATGTCAGAGGAATTAAGTTGAATGAAAAGGGATTTAATATAAGAAAATATACTGATATATAAAGAATGATTATAAAATGACTTCAAGAAATATAGAAAATCATTTGACAAAAATTCAAACACTTTCATGTGAAACAAGAAGTACCCATCAATATAACAGCATACAAATTCTTTACATAGAAAAAGTATTTATTGTTTTCAACTATTTTAAATCCAACTTGTTTAATCACTTCCAAATTTGTTATTACTATGCATTTGTGCTTTCAGTAGTATATATTTAATATAATAATGTCTTTATTAGTATAAACGCTTTACCTTCACTTTTGAGTATTAAGTGTGGAATTTACAAGTGAGATTATCACTCAGGATTTTTAGAATTGATTTTAATACAAATTATCTTGTCAGTGAATTGCTGCCCCTTTTTAAATACAGTTTCCTCATGTTACTTCCTGATAAATCATTGGTAAGTTGAAAATACTGTAAGTCAAAATTTCATTTGGTATACCTAAACTTCTGAACATCATAGCTTAGCATAGTTAACCGGAAATGTGCTCAGAACACTTACTAGTCTACAGTTGGGCAAAATAATCTAACATAAAGCCTATTTTATAATAATGCCTATTTTATAATAAAATGTTGAAAATCTGCTGTTGAATATCACTGATTATACTGAAACTGAAAAATAGAATTGTTGTATGGGTACTAGAAGAACGATTTCTACTAAATGTTTAATGCTTTCACACCATCATAAAGTCAAAAAATTTTAAGTTGAACCATTGTTAATTGGGGGTGATGTGTAATCTGTTTTTCCTTGTGATACATGATACATTTTTAGTATTTCTTTTTTGGTTTGTCTTGGTTTTTGCCTTTGCAGTTTTCATTCTGTAATGTCATCATGTTGTGAAGCAGAAATCCTTGGTGTCTACCAAAATCTATTATTTCCTGCTTTTATGATAATATTACTGTAGCCAGGCAGAAATAGTTCATGTTTCCCAGCCTCCCTTGCAGTTAAGTGTGGCTGAGGAATATAATTCTCTACAATGAATCAGCTTTTAAAGTAGCCATGTCTTCCTCCTGACCTTTCCTATCTTCTGGCTAGTTATGGATGGCAGCAATCCATGGCAAAGATGGAGATACAGAGTGGCAAGAGTAGGAGTCCATATATTGCCACATAATCCTAGAGCACCTTCCCTGGATGGTTTTGTGAGTTTAAGTTCTTGTATTTTAGGGTCTATTTATAGAGCAATTCAATATGCTATAACTAATAAAATGAATTTACAAAGAGATTGCTTTTGTTTATTCTACTCTGAACTCAGTGTAATCCTTAATCTAAAAACCCATGTTTTCTTTAGTTTTTAAAAGTTCTATACCACTATATTTTTAAATACCTCTTTCTCATTCTCTCCAGTCTCCTGTTCTGTGAATTTTTCAGAAAATGTTTTAAACTTCTTTTTCTCCCCCAGGCCTTTTAACCACTTGCTTTAGTTTGAGACTCCTCAAAAGCAAAGTCTAAGAGAAAGCATTAATTGCAACTGGGTTCTTAGAGAATAATCCCTAGGAAACACAAATAAGAGAGAGGAGAGCATGAAATTCAGAAGTGAAGTGCTAAGGACTGAATTGATTTTCCTGCAAATTCATGTCATGTTGAAGTTCTAACTCCTGGTATCTCAGAATGTGACTGTATTTGGAGATAGGGTCTTTAAAGTGATAATTAAGGCAAAATGAGATGATATGGAGGAGCTCCAATCTAACCTGACTGGTGTCCTTATAAGGAGAGGAGATTAAGACACAGATATATTAGGCTGGTGCAAAAGTACTTGCAGTTTTTGCCATTGAAAGTAATGGGCCAACCTAATGTTATTTGCTAGGACAGCCATAACACAATACCTCAGGCTGGATGGTTGGTTTCAACAACAGAAATTTATTTTCTCATAGTTCAGGAGGCTAGAAGTCCAAGATCAAGGTGTTGGCAGGTTTGGTTTCTCCTGAGGCCTGTTTTTTCTGTCTTGCAGATGGCCTCCTTCTCACTGTGTCTGCACATGGTCTTTTCTCAGTGTACAAACATCCCTAATGTCTTTGTGTGTGCTCAAATTCCCTCTTCTTATAAGGACGTCAGTCAGATTGAATTAGAGCCCACTATAACAGCTTCATTTCAATGTACTCACATTTGTAAAGGTCACACATTCAATTGCAGTCGCATTCTGAGGTACTAGGAGTTAGGGCTTCAATATATGAATTTTGGAGTACACAATTCAGCTCATGATAGACACATACAGAGGGAAGACCAAGTGAATATTCTGGAAGAAGACAGCTACATAAAAGCCAATTGGAAAGGCGTTAGAAGAAACCAACCCTGCTGACACTTTGATCTCAGATTTCTAGCCTCCAGAATTGTGAGATAATAAATTTATATTTCTTAAGAAATCAAATCTGTGGTTCTTTGTTATGGCAGCCCTAGTAGAGTAACACAGAATGGAAACTAATACAGGGTAAAATAATAAGTAGATTACTACTGTGGAAACAGAGGCTCAATACTACTAGGGACCTCTAGGGAGGCATTATTGAACATACCTCAAAACGTGGCATTTATGCACAAACTCCCAACTAATAATATTTACTGAAGGCTACTTGCCACGGACATTATTCATTCTTTGACACTTGCAGCTTTTTGTGCATGGTTCAGACATACTCCAGTGGCCAGGGAATGCCTTCAGGCAAAAAGCCATAGGAGATTGAGATTTAAAAAAAAAAAATCATCACATACAAATGAAAAGTGTTAGAGATGGCGATGTGAGTACAGAACTGAGGGTATTCTTCACCATCTCCAACTGTTTCATGAGTTTATTTCTGTGTTGTATTTAAGAAAATATTTAAATACTGCCAAATCTGTCCTATAATTCTGATTCTGAAAATGGTCAAATAGGGAGAAATGGTATCAGCTATAAATATTTTATTTTTGTGTACAAAAGTAGTCTACTCATTTGTTATGGATTATAGATAGCTTAGAGATAGTCATGGATGGCTTAAATGAAGAGAGGAGTTCATTAAATAACAAAAATAGGACATTAACAAAAAGAACAGTCATCTCTCATCATTTCATTCAACCCATGTAATTAATTCCTGTCCTCTTAGATCTTGAGTTAGCAACATTATGAATTCATCTGCTTCTCAACCAGGTGCCTGGAAAATCTGACTTAGTCTGTTGGTTAGATTTCAAACTTGTTTAAGTGATGCTATTAGAAGCCTGCACCTACAAGTATCTGGCATATTTTGCTATGGTGTTCTGAGAGAGCTGTTATCACAAATGAAGCACTCTGGCCTGTAGCTTGCAAGAGCTTTCAGGAGAGAACCAGAATAAAACAATCAAACACAAAGCTATCTGTAGATAAAAAATGATTTAAAATAACTGTGTCAAACTCATTATTGATTATTTTTGTAAGGGAATTCTCTGATGAGAGCTCATTACAAGGATCCAGATTGAATATTCCTTTTCCAAAATGCTTGAGACCAGAAGTGTTTCAGATTTTGGATTTTTTCAGATTTTAAAATATTTGCATATGCATAGCGAGATATCTTGAAGAAGGGACCCAAATCTAATGACAACATTCATTTATCTTTTATACACACCTTATACACAATGCCTGAAAGTAATTTATATAATATTTTTAATAATTTAGTTCAGGAAACACTTTGTGTACACTGAACTATCAGAAAGCAAAGATGTCAAGCGTGAGATTTTCTGCTTGTGGCAGCTTATCCATACTCAAAAAGTTTCAGATTTGGGAGCATTTCCAATTTTGAATTTGTGAATGAGGATGCTCAACTTGTAATGGAATTGACAAGAAAAATCTCGTTTTTGTGGCATGCGAAATAAGATAAAACGAATCCAAAAATTATTTAGGCAAAATAACTGCAAATATATTGATTAACCCCATTTTCAAAATAGTAGATATGATGTCTAAATTTTTTTAAATTAGGTAACTTTTACACAGAAAAATTAAAATGTAACATAAAATCATCCTGATACATAATATGCTCCAAATATACCATTCATACACTAAGACTATTCTAGAATCTATCAAGAACATCAAGTATAGACGTTCAGTCAGTGATGAGTAGTTCTTAAACATCTGTATATTAAATAAAAATAGGTCACTGCTGTGAATCCTCAATTGAAAACCAATGGCCTAGAAAATGCTAGATTTACATTAAAGAAGTAAAGATATGACTAACTTAACATTTTTTAAAATGACAACTTATGACTGATAGCTATACCATTTTTATCTAATATCAGGAAAAACAGCAAGACTGATAAATAGGATGATATCATGGTCACGAGGTCAAGAGATGGAGACCATCCTGGCCAACATGGTGAAATGCTATTTCTACTAGAAATATAAAAATTAGCTCGGCGTGGTGGCACCCACCTACAGTCCCAGCTACTCGGGAGGCGGAGGCAGGAGAATCGCTTGCACCCGAGAGGCGGAGATAGCAGTGAGCCGAGATTGTGCCACTGCATTCCAGCCTAGTGACACAGCGAGATTGTGTTAAAAAAAAAAAAAAAAAAAGAATGATATCATGGCCAGGGAGAAATCTCTAGAAACTTCTCATATAGCATACAATTTCTGAACTATTTATATTAATATAATTTCACTCATACAAATTTAACCTAGGGAAGGCTACATATCTCTTCTGATTTGACAATGCCCATACTCAATTGTAACATATCAAAAAAACTTAATTTTTTCTAGCACCTCTTTATTACAAGGAAAAAGAACAAATCTTTGTGATTTTCCAAGAGCCCTCTGGGATATCTGAAGGACAGTTTTAGATGCAAAAGATATCATTTAGGACTGGATTTGAGGAAAGCAAAATATCAAAAGTTGTCAGGAGATTTGAACACTTGATTAATATAGGATGATGGATGGCTGTGCAATAATACTCTCTAACCTATTTAATCAAAATGACAGTAAAATATTTTGAAAGAAAACAAAGGAGATAACATTATTTTGAAATAACTTTCATTCTTTCCTAAGTGAGAAACCTTTGTTTACTTAAATAATCAAGGATATATTAAAATAAACAAACCATAAAAATTTATTCGGGTAAGACACAGAATTTTTGTTGTATAGACAAATTTCACAGAAGGTAAAGTATGCATTTTATAGGCCCTTATTAATGGTAGGCCACTAATCCAATCTTTTTTTCCATCTTAACAGAAAAGAAAACAAATTTTAGCTTTCAGTAGTATAACATTTGATACTAAATTCCTTTTGTAACTTCTGTAAATAAAACCATCAAATTTTAACAGCTTGGACCATGATAAATAAAATTCCCTTTTCACAAACCCTCTACAACTTTTCACATCTATACACACCCCTTGTTGTACAACTTTTCCAAGTAGCAAGATGAACATACTCATTATCAGACCCAAAGATCTATAGCCAATCTTCCCTATATAAAAGTGAAACAAAAAGTATATATTTGTTTTTGTATACAAAAGTTTTTGTATACAAAAGTTATAATTATGCTTAGCAATTAAACTTTCAGTACTCTATCTTAGACATAATCTAGGTATATGATGAATATGTATTCACTAACTCAATTTAGTATCATTTCAAGTTTTTCAGTTGTCCAAAAATCTTTCAAATTATCATCAAGATGAAATATTACAAAACTGGCCAGGCACGGTGGCTCAAGCCTGTAATCCTAGCACTTTGGGAGGCCAAGGTGTGCGGATCATCTGAGGTCAGGAGTCTGGAACCAGCCTCGCCAACGTGGAGAAATCCCGTCTCTATGAAAAATGGAAAAATTAGCTGGGCATGCTGGCACACACTTGTAATCCCAGCTACTCGGGAGGCTGAGGCAGGAGAATTGCTTGCACTGGGGAGGCAGAGGCTGCAGTGAGCTAAGATCGCACCACTGCACTCAAGCCTGGGTGACAGAGCAACACTCT
The DNA here is from genome assembly GCF_049350105.2 of Macaca mulatta. Lineage (NCBI taxonomy): Eukaryota > Metazoa > Chordata > Mammalia > Primates > Cercopithecidae > Macaca > Macaca mulatta. The sequence goes on along the minus strand of NC_133423.1, from coordinate 51,483,838 downwards.
GTCTCAAAAATAAAGAAAAAAGATGAATAATGATTTAATGTGACTTTATAAACTTACCTTTTTATTAATCTTAGGCATTTCATAGAAGTAACACTAGCTTATTTATTAAGTATACTTAATAAATAATACATGCTTAGTTATTAAGTAATACTAGCTTATTTAATCAGTAGGTAAAATAAAAATCTACTTTTATATTGTATTGAACACTGACAAATCAGAAAAGATACATCTGCAATTATTAAGCAAAATATATTAAGCTAATCTAGCCAAAGATTCGCCTAAATTATGTAAACCTGAATTTTTAAAACATTTCTGAATTACAAGAATAACCTTTATTTATTTATTTTTATTTCTTAAGAAGTTTGGAACTTCCAAGTCACATTAGTGTTTATTTATTTCTATACCTACTAGAATAGAACTTCTTTTCAGAGAGTATATAATCAAATTTGGAAATATACTTAGAGGAGAGAAAATATTATATACTCATAAAATGAAGGCCTATGTTAGAGACACATAAACATACAAACATACGGGAGAGGAAATTTACAACTTCAGTTCTAAAATTAGTCCTTTGTCAAGCATAAACACAGAAATACAAACTTACCAATTCATATATATACTTCCTGGTAGGCATGTAATTCTCAATTGATTTGATCTCAAAATAAACAAAGAGACAAACTGAAAAGATTAACAAACCACGTTCTCTGTCTTTCTACCAATAGATACAAAATCTCTGTAAACCTTCAATCAATTTACAGAAAAAGCCAAATGGTTAGATAATAAAGCCAAAAGATGCTGGCACCAGAAATCAAGTAAAAAATCAGGACCCAAAATTAATTATCTATCACCCAACAAAAGAGTCAGTAGCATAAAAAGAGCTGAGTTCACTGTTGAGTTCTAGACCTACAGGAGCACAAAAAAAGAGTTATAAGAGGCCTCATTTACTTGAGGTGAGTTCATTGTGTTATGAAGGCACAGTCAGAGCCTACCTGAGTCATGGTATCAAGACTTCCAAAGACAAACTGCACCAGACAATTGAAGATTTTTTTTTCAGGATGTTACAACAGTTATTATACATTTATGAGTGGCTTCTCAAAGAAAATGAGGGTGACATTGTGGGAGTCATGAGGAAAGACAGGCATAGGTCTTTTTCTCTGAATACACAACAACAGAGTAGTCCTTTCCAGTTAGCCATTTCTCAGAACACAGAGGACTGAAAGCATCTCTTGACCATTGCTATTTTCTAGTAATACAAGACTGAGATAAAATTCAACATTGTCAGTTTTTTAATGCCTTCATGTAATATTGAATTTTTGATTTTGTAACTTTCTTTATTGACATTATTTATTCTTTGAAAGTCCTGTATGCCCTGACATATGAAAGCTTCCTGACAGAACTTTCTTACCTGTATCTACTTGGGTTCAGTTTATCATAGAACAACTTTAAGATCAATGTAATAGCTTTAGTTCACTCACTGAAAATGGATAGTGTGAAATCAGACCAAAAGTAATGCAATGCATTTGTCCTGAGATTTCAGTTTCACATCATTTATTTTTCCCTCCTCATTCTTCTCCTCCTTCTCTTCCTCCTTCTCCTTCTCTTCCTCCTTCTCCTTCTTCTCCTCCTTCTCCTCCTTCTCCTTCTCCTCCTCCTCCTCCACCTTCTCCTCCTCCTTCTCCTCCACCTTCTCCTCCTTGTCCTGCTCCTCCTCCTCCTTCTCCGACTTCTCCTGCTCCTCCTCCTTCTCCACCTTCTCCTGCTCCTCCTTCTCCACCTTCTCCTGCTCCTCCTCCTCCTCCTCCTCCTCCTCCTTCTTCTTCTTCTTCTTCTTCTTCTTCTTCTTCTTCTTCTTCTTCTTCTTCTTCTTCTTCTTCTTCTTCTTCTTCTTCTTCTTTTCTTCTTCTTCTTCTTCTTCTCTTCTTCTTCTTCTTCTTCTTCTTCTTCTTCTTCTTCTTCCTCTTCCTCTTCTTTTTCTTCCTCTTCTTCTTCCTCCACCTCCTCCTCCTTCTTCCTCTTCCTCCTCTTTTTTGTTCTTCTCCTCCTCCTTCTTCCTCCTCCTCCTTCTTCTATTTCCTCCTCCTCCTCCTCCTTTTTCTTCTTCTTCTTCCTCTCCCTCTAAGATAAAAAGTAAAATTAAAGCTTGCGTGTACCCTTGTGAGTCCCTTTAGGTTGAGCTCTCTAATAGACATATTTTGCAGGAGGGATTCCATAGGAAGAGACATACTGAGTGCTCTCAGAATCAACACCTATGAAAGGAAAGAGAACTCAATATTGGACAGAGGCAAAATTCAAGCTATGCATTATCAACAGATAACTAGCCTACTCCTGTAAGAAGCCCTGAAGGTGGAATGACTTTACAGTTTTTTGTTTTTTGTTTTTTCCTGAATCCTATGCTCAGACACTGAAGATGGGCCAGCCCAGTAAAGGGGTATACATTTGGTCAAAGTGGCTCTTTCAGTTGAGGCAATCTCCTGAAAGAGCTTGAGAGTTGTCTGCTGTAGCTGGGAAATAAATTTTTTATTCCCAAGCAGAAATCTCAATACCCCCATGCAGTGTCCACAGAGTATCTCCCCAAAATGATGGGGAGAATTCGGAGCCCTAGGATTTATGCAAGGGGTTCAGTTCTAATTTATTTACCCTACTCAGGCTCATACTCCTATTGTTTTTTGCACGTGGCCTGTGTGTTAGAATACCAGTTTGTAGCTTTTAAACCCTACAGCTTATTATAAATGTTAGGGTTCTCCACCTCTCATTAATGCTTTTGCCTTGATTGCTTGCTTCAATTTTAGCATCTTTACATTTATCTTTCTTTAGAGTTCAACTCTAAATTTGTATCTTATTCATAATTATTTCATAGCATTTTTTCAGGTCATTTTATTACTTTGTGTTCCTTAGATTCTAACACTCTAGGTTGTTGTACTGATTCTGCATCATTGATTCTGTTTCTTGATGTGAATTGCATTTGTTGCCTGTGACTAAATTCCTGTATTTGCAGCCAGAGAGGGTTCTGTCTTCATCAGCTCAGTCCAAGGTGATCAGTATTTTCTTAACATAATGTTTACCTTGAATATATTAGGATTTTCATTACAAAATGCTATTCAATTTTTTAAGGATTCCCTCAGAAGTAACGCGCTCCATAAAGTTTAGGAGACACGGTATTTTAGAGATTTTGCTAGTAAAACCAGAATTAGAAACTTGTACTTTTTGACATTGACACATGCCATTATTGCTATACAGGAAATCTCCATAACATCAACATCAATTTCAAGTAAAAAATAGGGCAGTATTTATCTCAAAACCAAGTTAGCCCCAAGTCATGATCACATTATTGTCGTTTACTCTTTGTAAATACTGTTACGTGTGACACCTGTCTTTGCCAATAAAATCCATAATCCTGGAGAGCAGATAATGTATTTTCAATTTTCTTTGGCCTCACCCACGTTATTTGGGACAAAGCCCAAAAATATATGGGTATTTAGTCCTTATGGAGGCACAGAAGGATGTAGAGATGAGAGAGGGAGAATGCCAGCATGAGCGGTTGCCAGGTTCATTGGCAAACATCTTGGCAACGTCTTACCTGAGGAGGCAGCATGACGCGGTGGAAAGAGGTGGATTTTGAATCAGACGAGCTTGGGTTTTCATCCCGGCTCTGCTGTGCACTAACTGTGTAACCTTGGGCAAGTACTTAAAGTTTCTGAATCTCGTTTTCTTTTTCCCAACTGAGAAATGTAGTTAATAATACCTAACTCACAGGTGTTTTGTGAATATCAAATGAATATAAATCATCTTGCAACATCTTGACAAAATTAGTAATTGCAAAAAAAAAAAAAAGCAGATTTGCTCTGTTAAACTCATAGAATGCACAGGAAAAAATCTCTCTGCCTTTGGCCTTGGCAATAAATTTTTAAATATGCCACCAAAAGCCCAAGCAATAAACGCAAAAACGAGCAAGTAAGACCACATCAAACTAACATGCTTCTGCACAGCCAAGGAAACAATGAACAAAAATCAACAAAATAAAAAGAAGAACTATGGACTTGGAAAAAAAACATTTGTAAACCATACAGATGATCAGGGGTTAATATCTAAAAATATAAGAAATTCACAAAATTTAATAGCAAAAGAAAATAATAAAAAGCTAACCTGATTAAGAAATGAGCAAGAACCTGAATACACATTATTCCAAAGAAGATATTCCAAAGAAAATGGCCAAGAAGTAGATAAAAGAATGTGCCACATTACTACTCACCCAGGAGATGTGAATCAAAACTATGAGATAACACCTTATGCCTGTTAGAATGGCAAGTATCCCAAAGACAAGAGATAACAAACTGCTGGTGTGGCCAGGGTATAGAGAAAAGGAAAACATATGTATGCTGTTGGTGGCAATGTAAATTAGTAGACATGTAAAACAATATAGAGCTTCCTCAAAAAATTAAAAATAGAACTACCATGTGGTCCAGGAATCCACCTTGTGAGTATATATCCAAAGGAAATGAAATCAACATTTTGTAGAGATATATGCAGTTCCATGTTCACTGCAGCATTATTCACAATAACCACGATAGAAAAACAGCCTAAGAGTCTATCATTGGATGAATGCAAAAAGAAATTGTGATGTATGTGTTTATGTGTGTGTGTGTGTGTGTGTATTGTAAGTGTGTGTAATGAAATATTATCCAGCCTTAAAAAATGAGATCCTGCCATTTGTGGCAAAAATGAATAAACCTGAAGTGCATTATGCTAAAGGAATGAAGCCAGATACAGAAATAAAAATTGCTGCATGATATCACTTATATGTGGAATTTAGAAAGAGCCAAACACACAGAGACAGAAAGTAGAACACCAGTTATCAGGGGCAGAGAAGGGGAAGAAATGAGGAAATGTAAGTCAAAAGGCACAAAGTTGCAGTTATGTAAGATGAAGAAGTCTAGTGATCTAATGTACAGCATGAGGACCATAGTTAATATTGTATACTGAAAATTTTCTAAGATAGGAGATTTTTTTGTGCATTTACCACACACACACACACACACACACACAAAAGATAATTTGGGGATGTGAAGGATATTCTAATTTACTTGACTATAATAATTTCATGTTGTATATGTATATCAAATCATCATATTGTATACTTTAAATACATAACAGTAATTTAAAAAAATAACGGGTTTTCGTTCTGTACAGCAATGTTGCTCCAAGTATGTTCCCAAGATCACCATGCCTGAATGAGCTTAAATGCCAATTAAAAGTTCAGATTTCTTGACCAACCGCCAACCCCCAGCTTTGTATCAAAATCTTTGGGAATTGTGTCTGGAGAATCTGCCACTCCCAGCAAAGTGAAACCCCAGGTGCATCAAAAATAGATGAGAACTAGGAAAAAAAATGAAACATACACACACACACACACACACACACACACACACACACACACATATATATATATATATTTGGTTTAAAAATTGGACAGAAAAACAGAGTGGGTGGAGTGATGGTGAGGACTAGAGAAGTGCAGGCAGACAGCAGCAGAGGCCATCAGGCAGCCCATGACCAGTGACCATCACTGCAGGACCTTAGAGAAGAATTGAATAGCTGAGCCCCTGCTGTTGCTTGGCTCACTTGATAAACAGATCTGCCCAATACAGAAGCCCGATCTCCAACAATCTCAGGAACAGGTTGGGAATTAGTATGATTGGTGTTCAAATGGACTTTGAACAAATTTTTTCCAATGTATTATTTTGGGCTTTTTAAAGAAATTTATTTAGTGGAAAATTCTTTACGGATGAAAGACAGTGATAAATGACAGTAACTGCTGCAGAGAGAGCGCTAAATTATTTTCTGGAATGTGAGGAAAGAAATTTTTGGTTTTATCCTTTGCAAATAGTATGAAATTATCCAGACCTTTCTGTCTCTAAGTGGTGTTACTTTGTCTCTCTCATATTTTTAATATCCAGGGCAATATTTACCATTATGGAATATCATCCCTGCTGGTCTGATCTCTTCCACAATGACTACTTTCTAACTGCAGGCTACAACATACCTAACCTTATGACTTCCCAGGAGTTTTCTGTAGTTTGTAAACTAAAGGAGGTTACGACAATGCAATGCATTGTCGTAAGTGAAACTGAGACTAAGTGAAACTAAGTGAAACTGAGCCCTAAACCCTACCTCAAGGACATGGAAACATGATTCATTAACATCAATTAGGGGAGTAACAGGCTTCCCATTTCTAATATGTCAGTAGCAGGTTCATAGATACTGAAAAATTAAGTAGCAAAGGATCTGATAACTTATCCAAACAAGCTTTATTTAATATTTTTAAAAGCTAGCTGACACCCTTATCTGCACACCACCCCAGATAGGTGTAAATAAATACTCAAAATGAGCAAAATTCTGGAGCAAGGTGCTTAGGGGAAGGACCAGCTCTGTTTTTAGAGGCTCTGTCCCACCTGATTAATCAGTGGAGAGCTGACCCTCACTGGTGATCCCAGGAACCCAATATGAGCACAAATCAGCCCACTGAAAAGCAGAAGAGGCTACGTACTTAGGTGGCTAATTTCTTCTGAGCCAGTGAGCAGTGACAATAAAGGTGGTTTTGCCATGCTGAGAGGCAAATAATCTGTTGCCCACCCCATCCTACTCTCCAAATGTGTTTAAATCACTAATGAAAATGAGTCCAGAGGCTTCCACTGGGCCAACATTTTGCATATCAGAAAAACACCACACAATTCAGCTTGAGTGGCAAATCTCTTCTCAGACACCACACAGGGCTGCTGGAATAGGAGTAGAAGCTTGCAGGTCAAGAGAGGCATGAATTCTTAATGCCCCAAGAGTCCAAGGACAGAATAGCAGGGACAGGACAGAATATCGTATTCAATTATTTATCAAGTTCATTTATAAAAATAAACCCAATATCTAGACCAGTTGGCACGTATGGGAGAGTGGTATGTATATCAATAAATAATACAGATGATTTGATTCGGCTCTCCACAAATTTTTTCCTCTCCTTATATCTTAAGGATAGAATGTGACATCTGGCAGCACCCGTATCTGGTACCATATATTTTCATTTTATGAACAATGCCCCAAGCCACAAATATACATGGAATATAAAGTTGCCACGCAAATGTGAAGAAACTTTCTTATTTATTCCTCTAAATTTATTTTTAAATAAGAATAACAATAATAGCAGCTACAATTTTATGTGTGCCTAGATATTATATTTCAAGTAAAGAGAAACTGTACCAACTCCATTTGCCTATATGACACATCCAATGATATATAAATATATATAAATCTAATAACAAATTTGTAAATTAATAGTTAATATTGCCAGTTTGCAGATGTTATTGTGATTCACAGATATTAAGTATTTTCCCCAAAATCAAACAACAAATGAGTAAGTAGCACATCTGAGATGAGATCTCAATACTTTATATTATTTAGCCAGAACCTGGTTTATGGCATTATTAGCAGTTTTGGTCAAGAAAAGGCTCTCATATTTAGGAAGAGGACTAAAATATTACACTATCCTAACATTTAACTTGTGGGTGGTAATGATCACAGTGATTTATATTCTGATGATTTTTTTGTAGTTGATAAAATACTTTTACATATAACATTTATTCAATCAAAAGTTATAGATTACCTGTAGTATATAAACTACTCTGTCATGTGCTAGATACACAGGTTAAAAAGAAAAAAAAAGAGGTAGTGCTTCCTTTGTGAAGATTACAGTGTAGTGAGCGAAGAAAGGCAGTAAGTCTGTATAATAAGAGCTATGATAAAGTACTCAAGAAGTAAAGGTAAGAGTCCTCTACCTTAGCATGGTGGTCAGGAAAATCTTTATAGTACTTTGATCTTCATTCGTTGTTATTATTATTATTGTTATTTTGAGACTGAGTCTCGCTCTGTCACCAGGCTGGAGTGCAGTGGCGTGACCTCAGCTCACTGTAACCTCTGCCTCCTGGGTTCCAGCAATTCTCCTGCCTCAGCCCCCCAAGTAGCTGGGACTACAGGCATGCGCCACCACACCTGGCTAATTTTTGTATTTTTATTAGAGATGGAGTTTCACCGTGTTGGCCAAGATGGTCTCGATCTCCTGACCTCGTGGCCCTCCTGCCTTAGGCTCCCAAAGAATAGTTACGACTTTTTTAGTCACTTGTAGGCATTAGGAAAACAAAAGGAGGGATGTAGAGAGGCAAGATAGACATTTTGAGCATAACATATAAACGTACAGTTTGTGCTACAGAGGTATGAAATAGGATTCTGTCTTTATTCAATTGCAGGTGGTTGATTTGGATTTGAGCAAATCTTGCTTATATGGGCATTGGTGGAAAATGAAACTGCAGAGGCAACCAGAGGTCAGATTATTATTATATTTTAAAACATGATTAGTGTAAGGGGTTTCAGCTTTATCCCAAGAAGGAGACTTCAATGGAATTTAAAAAGATCAGAAGACCTGGTTAGATTTCTGCTTTAGGAAGACCATCATGTCATTAGTGTGAAGATAAAATTGGGGTGATAATGTGAGATCATGGTGGTCATAAAAAACTTATTTCAGGCCAGGCGCAGTGACTCACGCCTGTAATACCAGCACTTTGGGAGGCTGAGGCGAGTGGATCATGAGGTCAGGAGATCGAGACCATCCTGGCTAACATGGTGAAACCCCGTCTCTACTAAAAATACAAAAAAATTAGCCAGGCATGGTGGCGGGCGCCTGTAGTCCCAGCTTCGCGGGAGGCTGAGGCAGGAGAATGGCGTGAACCCGAGAGGCGAAGCTTGCAGTGAGCCGAGATTGTGCCACCTGCACTCCAGCCTGGGCGACAGAGGGAGACTCCATTTCCAAAAAAAAAAAAAAGTATTTGCAATAAGATAATTAGATAGAAAGTTTATAGTAATCCATGTAAGAATGAAGGCCTTATCTGAGCGTGCAAAGGAATGCAGAGGAGTGTATGGACAGATGATGGTCTTGGGACATTGAAATAATACCTTCATATGTCTGATCTCATGGTTTTAGAGGATTGAATGAAAAAAGAGATTCTGTCATGAGGCCCTAGCTTCTGGCAAGGGTGACTGAATGAATGGTCACATACTATATTAATTAAAACATTGAGACAATGATTTTGTAAGGTAGGCAGACCAGGTAGATATGTTACCATCATTTTGCTGTATGAGGAAACTGAAATTCTGGAAAAATAAAGCTAAGGTAGTCCACTATATTATGCTAACTCCATTATAACTTACTCAAAACAAGATACTTACATGAACATACATCTAAATAGATTTGTTTAAGCTCACATCAGAGATGTACACCTTATTTTAAAGTCAGCATAATCACATGCTTATATTACTTCCAAGAATCAGGTACAAAGTGTAGTTCAAGGAAAAATTAATCAATTTTAGAAATGGTAATCCTCTTTATTCAGTGAAAGGTATAAAAACACTGACAAAATCTAGACCTTACCTGTATTAGAAAGGAATAAGATGGGAGTGGTACTACAAGTATTTAATTCCACCAACTATCTTCTCAGCCTTAATGCTAATTTAATTTTTAAAGAGATTTTGGAGCAGACATAACTTAATTATTGAGCTAAGATAAACTGATCATCTAATTTCCTTAGTTGGATAATAAGATGGATTTAAAACTTGTAGTATACATCCTTTTTCTTTACCTTTAAGACTCCTATAGTGGAAATAGGATATGTTCCACTCAGAATAAGACAGATGGGCAGATTAGTGGTTGAGGTATTCAATGAGGCTGGCATTGCATAACAATTACTATGTCAGAAGAGCCATTAAGAGCTTCTGGGTGCAGAATATAGAAGCCCAGTCAGGTGTCAAAAGCCTAGGTACATGTCAGGATGCCCAGGATGGACTCAGGTCTTTTTTGTTTCCTCATGCTAGTTTTAGTAAGATTCCCTTACCAAGTGAAGTGCGATGTTTGACAACTTCTCATTAAGTAGGTATTCATTGGGGACATAAGATAAACACTTTAAAAGTGTTAAAAGATTTTTAAAAATACTACCCTCAGATAAGAAAAATATAAAATTTATCTTCTGCATATTGATGTTTTGTGTCATGTTTCTCTTCCTTTTACTTTAAAAAAAATATGTAGCAGAAAATTTTTCTTTCGTTACATAATTCTATGCTATTTAACTCATGATTACATTTGTGTAACTACCACCACAAGCAGGATACAGAACAGTTTCATCACCCAAAATAATTTCCTCATGCTGTCCTTTTGTCATAAAGCCCTCCCCTAATCCCTACCCCCTGGAACCAATGAATTGTTCTCTATCACCATAGATCTTTTCAAGAATGTCACCTAAATTAAATTATATGATATGTAACTTTAAAAGAGTGGGTTCCTGGGATCAACCCTATTGACCCTATTGAGACTTAACCACGTTGTTGCATTTATCAAGATTGCATTTACTGTTTTAGAAGTTATTGAGTTTCAAGCAGCATACAATTTACCCCATTTAATAGGTACAATTCAGCATTTTTTAGTCTATGTATAGAGTTGTGCAACAATCCTCAATCAATTTTAGAAAATTTCGTCAGTCCCCAAGAAAACCCTGTAAACATTAGCAGTCATTCCCCATTCTTCTCACACCCTTCCCCCTTTTTCCTTCATGAAACTCACAGCTCTGTGAAAAACCATCAGTTTTTCTTTCCCTATGAATTTTCTTATCCTGGTCACTTCATATAAATGGGATCATACAATATGTGGCTGATTCTTTCACATAGGATGCATAATGTTTTCAAGTTCCATTCATGTGTAGCATGTATAAGTACTTCATTTATTTTCAATTGCCAAATTACATTCCGTTGTACAGATAAACTCCTTTTTATTTTGCCATTTATCAATTCATAGACATTTGAATGGCTTCCAATTTTTAAGAATAGTTGGCTATTATGAATAATGTTGCAATGAACATTCATTACAAGTTTTTTGTGGACATGTTTTTATATCTCTTGGGCACATATGTAGAAATGGAACTGCTGTGTTAAATGATAACTCTATCATCTTTTCTTTTTATTGATGAATAGTATTCCATTTTTTATATATATGTGTGTGTGTATATATATGTATATATATGTGTGTATGTATATATATACACACACAACATTATTTTGTATGTATTTGTGTACATCAAAAACATTCTGGTTTTATTGAAAGATACTTGGTTTGCTTCTAGTTTTTAAAGAATAAAAATAAAATAGCTATGAACTTTTTGTATAAGTATTTGCATGACATGCATTTTTATTTCATCTGGACAAATAATTGAAAAAATAATCCTATGTCAAATGGTAAAGTCAGTATAACTTTAGGCGGAACTGCCAAATTATTTTCCAAATACACCATTTTACATTTCCATCAGCAATGCACAAGAATTCGTCACTTCTTACATCTCTTAGTTTTTTTTCCAATTTTCTTCAATTTTTAAAAATGGTACCATGTTGCCATTTTATATGCATTTCCAAAATGACAAATGATGTAGAGCATCCTTTTATATGCTCATGTGCCATACTTATATCCTCCCTTTCAAATGATTTTTAACATCTTTTGTCCATATATGTATTAAGGACAGGATCTTCCTCTGTTACCCAGGCAGGAGTGCAGTGCTGCAATCATAGATCCTGCACCCTCAAACTCCTGGGCTCCAGTGATCCTCTCACCTCAGTCTCTTGAGTAGCTAGTACTACTACTCACTACTTATTAGAACAGCATCATGCCCGGCTAATTTTTAATTTTTTTTTTAGAGATGAGGTCTTACTATGTTGCCCAGGCTAGTCTCAAAAAATCCTGGCCTCAAGCAATCCCTTGGCCTGAGTATCCCCAAGTGCTAGAATTACAGGCATGAACCACTGCACCTCGACTGTCCCATGTTTTTTAAATTGACCTGTTTATTTCTGTGATTACAAGTTCTTTGAAATGTGATTTGCAAATGTTTTCTTCTGGTCCATAAATGATCTTTTCATTCTCTTGATAAACACTTTTGCAGACAAGAGTTTTTCTATTTTCAATTTTTATAAAGTCTAATTTTTCAATTTAGTTTTTATGAATTTTTATTTTGGTGTCATATCTAAGGACTATTTATCTAATCCAAGGTCATATCAATTTTCTTATTTCTTATAGTTTCATGTTTATATCTATAATCTATTTTGGGTTCATTTTTACATTAGTCTTGAAAGATAGATTAAGTCTGATTTTTGATTTTTTTTTCATGTGAGTATCTGATTGCCCCAATATCATAATCTGGAAAAGCTGATTCTTTCTCCATGAGATTGCCTTTGCATTTGTCAAAAAAACAATTGATTGCATTTGTGTGGTTTTAATTCTAGACTTATTACTGTTTCATTTATCTATGTGTCTTTCCTTTTATAGTGTCATGCTGTCTGGGTTATACTAGCTTTATAAAATAAACTTAAGTAGTGTGAGTGATCCACTTTGTTCTTTTTCAAAACGTTTTTGGCATTCTAATTTTTTTCAATTTTCATGTAAATTTATAACCAGTTTGTCTACATCTGCAACAAATATCCATAGTGTTTTATTCTTATTATCACCTGTACTATCACTACAGATAATATAAATAGAAGTACTATCTGGAAACAATTTTTCTCTTTTTTGAAGTTATCAGTTATAATGTACAAGAAAAAGGATGTCCACTTTGACTACTCCCTCATTCAGACTACCTCCTTTTTCCCTAGATCTAATTACTATTTTACATTTTGTGAGCATGATTTAGATTAATAGTCTATGCATTTACATACAGACATATGTGGTACAATATTTTATATATACATACATAGAATGACATTTTATCAAATATATATTTGTAGAGTGTTCTGCAACTTGTTATCCACTTCTAATATTGAGCTCTATCTATATAAGTACCTCTTACAATATGGAGATCAAACCATATTAGTATACATATGCATAGATACAGATATTATATATGTGTGTATGTACATGTGTCTGTGTTTGTATATATCTATATCTATATATAGAGATATATATAGCAGTCAGCTCTCTGTATATGTGGGTTCTACATCCATGGATTCAACCAACCGTGGATCAGAAATATTCAAAAAGTAAAATCAAAACAATAAAACAATAAAGGATACTGCAAATACAAATATGGCATAACATTTATATAGTACTTACACAGGTATTGTAAGTAATCTAGAGTATACAGGAGGGTATTTGTAAGTTACACACAAATAAGATGCCATTTTATATAAAGGGCTTGAGTATCCACAGGTTTTGGTATCTGTGGGGGGGGGGTTCTGGAATCAATACCTCATGGATACTGAAGGAAGACAGTATATGTATGTATTTGATAGTCTTTCTAGGAGTTTAAAAGTCTTCTTTCCATTACAATTTAATAGAGAAGATATTAAAAGAGATTATCCTAGAGTTTCTATCTTCTGTCCCAGAATGTAGGGACGGGAAAAAGTGTCACTTCCACCCTTACAGCCAAAGGGAACCAGATTCTTCCAATCCATGAGCATGGAATGCTTTTCCATTTGTCTGCGTCATCTATGATTTAATTTAACAGCGTTTCATAGTTCTCCTCGTAGAGACCTCTTATCTCCTTAGATGTATTCCTAAATGTTTATTTTCATAGCTACTGTAAATGGAATTGCATTATTGATTTGACTCTCAGCTTGAACATTATTGGTGTATAGAAATGCTACTGATTTTTGTACATTAATTTTATATTCCAAAACTTTACTGAAGTCATTTATCAGTTCCAGGAGCCTTTTGGTGGACTCCTTGCAGTTTTCTAAGTATAGAATAATATCATCTGTGAAGAAACCTTAGCATCATGCTATATACTCAGGTAACAAACCTGCACATGTACCCTTCTAAATGTAAAATAAAAGTTGGAAAAAAAATAACAAAATCAAATAAAGGAAAAGGAAGGGAACCAGACTAACTTCAAATTGAAAGCTTTTCCCAAAACCACTGAAGAATAAAAAATTGTGCCCAATATAAAAGGAGTCTTTCTGAAGGCATGAGGAGACTGGAATCCTTTGTCACTTGGGGTAGTATAACCTGACACCAGGAAGAAAATTTCAGCTAATATATTTGCCAAACTGGTGAAAGTACAGTGTGAGCTGGCAATAGAATGTAAAACCCTTGAGACATAAAAAAAAAAAATGAGAGATTAACATTGTCTTGCAGGATCTTTCTCTAGAAACTTCACTGGAAACTCAAATCAAACATCAAAAAGATATGTTTAGGTGTCTGTGTGGCACAGACAAGGGGGAGGAGAGCAGCCAGGTTAGATGAACAAGAAACTCTGCTTAGATTACTTTTAATCTTTTTTACTAAACAAAACCGATCATATGTGGATGGCTACATTAAATTTATAAATGAAGTTTATTAAATAGATAAAAGTAATTACATATTAATAAAAATATTTGCATGGAAACAAAACAATGTGAGCAAAGTCAAGAGACAAATGACAAACGGATGAGAAATTATTTGCAACTTATGTAACAGACAAAGGGATAATGTTCACGATATACAAAGAAATAAAGAATTAGCAAAACTCAGTATATAGAGATGATGAATAAAAAGAACATGGACATACATATTTCAAGGAAAAACATCCATATTTCAATGTAAAAAATTGTACAAATTACCCAGAAACATAGGAAAAATACCTTACTTAAAACAAGAGAAATGTACACGAAAACTTGTATATTTTACCTAGTCAATTAGCAGAAGTTGAAAAGCTTTACAACATACACTATTGATAAGTATCTACATAAGTCATTGGAAAGTGATATAATGTATTGGTTATTCTTTTAAAATAAATGGGAAAAGATAAAAAGTAGTTACCTACGAGGTGTGGGTAACAGCAGAGTAGAAGGAGCATGAATTAATCTTTTCTAAATACATAATTTATATAAAATTTTAACTTTTAAATAATCCATTTGTGTAAATTATATTGTTTAAAAGTTAAAATTATATATATATATATATATATATATATATATGAATGGAATGAAAACATTAAAACTCAATACAAGCAGAATAAATGAATAAAACAGTATTTCAGTTTTATGATATAACCATACAGGAATGAATATAATTCAAGTAACTTGTGAAACACAGTTCTATAACTATCCATCCTTCACGTGACATATTTTAAGAACAAAAAGATTTAGGACGAAATCTTACCAAAATGTTTTTCCTTAGTGATGGTACTTCTGCAGTAATTCTAAAACAATTTTGTGTTCATTACAAGATAGATCAAATGAATACCTGTATTAGGGATCACTGTTCTCACTATAATTGTAAGGAGATAAAAACATAGAAAGAGAAAATAGACAAAGAAATCTGTACAAATAGATTTGAACTTGAGCTATCACTATTAAGTTATGATTTAAGAAATACCTAACACTATCCGCTAAAAGAGTCTACTGTGTGTACACTTAACAGCCATATATTAATTTCTGAATACCATTCTTCCCTGAAGGAAACAAGGGCTTCCTGAAAAAAATGTCTGCTTCATATTACATAAGGGGTGGAAAATGGACAGAAAGCAGGGGAGTTCTAGGAAACCAATGGATATATATTAAAAGGGGCAAACATTTGCTTCATTTTTGACAATTAGAGCATTACAAATCTTTAATGGTAATGTTTGTAACACACTGAATAATTCTTGAAAAGCACGTAGGAGTCAATATAGTATCAAAGAAGAAAAGAGAAAAAAATAGGAAGAAGAGCTCTGAATTTTAAAACCGACAGTAAAAGTAGAACAAATGAGAAAATTAGAAAAAAAAATAACGATTTTGCAACATGTTTCCTACTCCACACATAAAATGTTTGCCTCAGGCATGACATATTAATAGATAATAAATAGATGCTAAAACATTCATTGCATTTAGTATCAACAAATACTAAAAAGCATTTATTTGGGGGGAAGAGGACTTTAGTACAGATTCCATTTGAATTACAAAGATCAGTAGCATTGTTAATATGAAAAAGTCTAGCAGATGCTACCTTTAAGAAGTAGTCAATTTAAATATCACTAATAAGAATAAATAAAAACATTATAAGCCTCCTAACGTGATAGAATGAGAAGTACATAACATCTATGAGGACTTTGTTTCAAAAATGTTTAGCCTTGTTGTTGGTATATAAAAAACCCTCATTTCATACAAGATAAAAGTAGGGGATTTTTTTTTGCTGGATTATTGGTCAGAATTCTTCAAAAAATACCAAATGTAATGAGACACAAAAATGTCTGGGACACTGGTCAAGATTGAAAAAGCACAGAGATTTGACAACTAAAAACAAATATATAGACCTGTCTTGACTCAATTTTAGCACAAAATAAACTATGAATTTATAGAAGACATTTTTAAAAATTGAAGAAATGATTATGAAAACTTATTAGCTAATTATGAAATTAATATTAAATATTTTGCATATGTTAATAAAGTTATGTAGATAGTTATACTTCTAGTTAGAAACAACATTAATGAAGTACCTAGGGGTGAAAGATTTATTTTTAAGTGGTTTAGTAGGAACAAAGACAAAGAAAGAGAGATTACAAATGTGGCAACACATTAACAATTAGTGAATGTGAATAAAATGGAGATAGCTGTTAATTGAATTATTTCAACTTCTCTGCAACTTTGGCATTTATTAAAAGAAAAAATGGAATTAAATATGTAAAAATGCATCTTGGTAGCCTTTTTCCAGAAAAAAAAAAATGGAATCAGCAAGTTGAAAAGGCATAATTTATCCCAGGAATAATTGACATAAAATGCTTAATTAACAAGTCAAATTCTCATAAAATTACTAAATTTCAGGGATGAAGAAAGTTATTTTGAACGTACTGACAAGAAGAAAAGAAATCAAACCCTGGTATCAGACAATTAATTCCTTCCACCCCCCACCTGCCGACCCGAGACAGAGTCTTGCTCTGTCACCCAGGTTGGAGTGCAGCGACATGATCTTGGCTAACTGCAAACTCCGACTCCCAGCTTCAAGCAATTCTCCTGCCACAGCCTCCCGAGTAGCTGGGATTACAGGCACCCGCCACTGCACTGGCTACTTTTTTATTTTTAGTACAGACAGGGTTTCATCATGTTGGGCAGGCTGGTCTCGAACTCCTGACCTTGTGATCAGCCTGCCTCGGCCTCCCAAAGTGCTGGGATTACAGACGTGAGCCATTGTGCCTGCTCCATTTCTATAATATAATAATGTCTAAAAACTATGACCCAAAATTTGTTACATACCCAAATAATAGTTCAAGTATAGAGGCAAAAAACACACAAATTTAAAATTGAAGAAAGGCGACAATGTAGTTACCATTTAGTCATTCCTGAAGAAATATCTGGAGAACAAACTTTAATGAACCAATAAATAGCAAAAACATGATAGCAAATGGAATGGTGCCATGTATTCAACTCTAATTATTAAATAATTAAGACTGAAGCAAGTGCAATGGTTGTACAACAGAGTACAATTTTTTTTTAATTCTAATAATGTAGAAATTAAAAAACAATAATAGCGGGAGAAGGTGAAACAGAAAGGTAGTACATATAAGTTAGGGGTCAACATATATAAAATGGATAAATATAAAAAATGGACATATTTGAAGATAAAAAAATGAACCACAAGAAATAACCAATTCGGCTTGGAAAATAAAGTAAGACTAAAAGGGGAATGAAGTATAAAGGAAGAGTAGATATATGCTTATTCTATTATACCTAAATAATAGAGTTGATCAACGTTATTTAAAGAGTTAAGCACATGTGTTATATTTACATCCAGAATTCTATAGTCCAGGTGTCAGCAAAATGGTGGAATAGGATCTTCCAGTGTCTATCCCACCACAAAAACATCAATTTGAACTATCCATGCATGAAAATTTAAGGAAATCAAGTGAGAGATTACAGTACCTGAGTATATCACAGAAACAAGAAGACACATTGAAGAGGGTAGGAAGGAGAATTATACATTACCCACATAACCCATTACAGACAGTACAGTATATAGAGAGAAATCCTATGCTTGGGGAAAGAAGAAGAAAATGAGCACTGAACTTTAACTCAGATCCCAAAACCAGACCTTACCCAGTTAAAACTTTAGGCAAGCCTCCCTCTCCAGGCCCTGTTGGCCCCCTTCTCCAGGCACTATGGCCCCACATTCCAGCAGACCCAACATCCATGGCCATTCTAATAAAACCTGGCTCTGCCTGAGGCCCTACAGACACAGGCTCAAGGGCTTTCCTCATGAATTCAAGTTCCAGATTGTCATTTACAGACCCAGTCTCCAGACCAACCCCATAAGTTCTAGGCACCAGGCCAGCACACAGGATCCTAGGTTCCAGACTAGCTCCCACAGACCCAAGATCTATGTCTGCTCTAGCACCAGACCAGCTTTAAGCTCCAGGTCAGTGCATGTGGCCCCAAGGCCCAGACCTCCTTCAGCCAGCCTAGGGTATAGATGCACCCTAGTAGACCCAGGCTTCAGGCCCATCCCAGCAGACCCAGACATGAGATCAATCCTAGGGCCTGACTGGCCTCTGGAGACTCAAATTCAAGGACTACCCAAATACCAAGTGGGCCCCTGTGGACACAGGCTTCAGCCTGTCCCCAGTAGATGTGGGCTTTAGGCCCACCCTCATGGACTCAGGCTGCAGGACCACTACCATAGTAAACATGTCCACCCCAGTGGATCCAGGCTCTAGGCACACCCACCTGCTAACCCAGGAACTGTGCCAACCTGTTTGAAACCTCCAGCAGCAAGCTCACTCACACATCTTCTCAGATGGGCTGCCCAGAATCCCTGGATGTGCTGACTGATTAAGGCTTTTCCCCAACAAAGCCAGTGTGCAAAGACTGAAATAAGTCTCTACTTTTTCAATTTTGCAAAGACACCAACACAGTGCCACAAGTATCAAGAACAATCATGAAAATATGATACCCACAAACTGAAAAATAAAACACCAGTAACCAATCCTAAAGAAATGGGGCTGTGTGAACTGCCAGATAAAGAATTCAAAATCATTATTTAACAAAACTCAGTGAACTTCAAGAAAATACAATGCAACAATTCAATAAAATCAAGAAAACAATTAACAGCCAAAATAATAAACTCATCAGAGATATTAAAATCATTTAAAAATAACAGAGAAATTCTGGATCTGAAAAATGCAATGAATAAAATGGAAATACAATAGAAAGCATCAACAGTAGAACTGATTATGCAGAAAAAAGAAAACTGACCTCAAAGGTTAGGTTTTTTTTTGTTTGTTTGTTTTTAAATATACAGTCACAGGAGACAAAAAGAAAATAATAGAAAAGAAAGAAGACGCCAGGCGCGGTGGCTCAGGCCTGTAATCCTAACATTTTGGGAGGTCGAGGTAGGCAGATCATGAGGTCAGGAGTTTGCAACCAGCCTGACCAACATGGTGAAACCTCGTCTCTACTAAAAATACAAAAATTAGCCAGGCAAGGTGTCACGCACCTGTAATCCCAGCTACTCAGGAGGCTGAGGCAGGAGGATCACTTGAAACTGGGAGATGGAGGTTGCAGTGAGCCAAGATCATGCCACTGCACTCCAGCCTGGGTGACAGAGTGAGACTCTGTCTCAAAAAAAAAAAAAAAAAAAAAATTAATGAAGAAAGCTTGCAAGATTTATTGAGCACAGCAAAAGAGCAACTATTTTAGGAATAGGGGTTTAAGAAAAGAGAGAAAAAGAGAAGAAATCTTACTAAAATAAATTATAGCTGAAAAGTGTTTATAGCTGGGGAAAGACACAAATATCCAGGTGAAGAAAAGTGAATGATCTCCAATCAAATTCAAATCAAAGAAGAGTACATCAAGAAATATTAAAATCAAAGTGTCAAAATTCAAGACAAGGAGAGAATTTTTAAAAGACCGAGAAAAAAAAGAACATGTCACATATAAGGTAGCTTCAATGAGGCTAGCAATGAACTTCTCAGCATAAACCTACAGGCCAGGTGCCAGGGAATAACGTATTCAACGTGCAGAAGGATTTTTTTTTTTTAATCTCCAACAAAGAATACCTTACCTGGTAAAGCTGTCTTTAAAAATGCAGGAGTGATTAAAACATTTTCAGACAAACAAAAGCTGAAGTAGTTCATTACCACCAGGTCCTTCTTATAAGAAATGCTAAATGGAGTTATTTGAACTGAAATAAAAATACATTAATAACACAAATACATATGAAAATACGTAACTCAATGGTAAAAGTACACAGTCACATTCAGTATACTCTAATACTCCAATCGTGGTGTGTAAATTACTTAATTTTTTATATAAAGGTTTAAAGACAAAGCTGGTAAAAATAGTAACAGCCAAAATAATTTGTAAAGAAATACACAATATAAAAAAGATATAAACTGTGACATCAAGAACATAAAACATGTAGACAAACGTGGAGTAAAAGAATAGAGGTTTTTTTTAATACAATCAAAGTTATGTTATCTACATAATATAGCCTACTATAAGATGTTTTATGTGAGACTTATGTATTCACAAAGCAGATACCTATTGTGAATACACAAAAGGTAAAAAGTAAAGAAAGCATACCATTAGAGAAAATTACCTAATCACACAGGAAGACAAGAAGAGAGGAAGAAAGGAGTAAAGGATCCATAAAACAACCAAAAAACCGACAAAATGGACAAGTTAAGTTTTTACTAATTAATAATCATCTCAAAGGGAAATGGACAAATATCTTCAATCAAAAGATGAGTAGCTGAATAGATCAAAACAAACAAGACCCAAATACATGCTGCCTCTGCACATCTAAGGTTGCATATAGATTAAGGTAAAGGCATAAAAAATGTATTCCACATAAATGGACACCAAAGAAAGCACGGGTAATTATAGTTATATCAGATAAAACAGGCTTTCAGTAAAAAACTGTAAAATTAAATTTTATTATATACTGATAAATGGTCAATTCATCAAGAACATATAATAATTATAAATATATATGGACCCAATATTAGAGCACTTAAATCTATAAAGCAAATGTTAATAGATCTGAGGGGAGATATAGATGGTAATATAATAATAGTAGAGTACTTTAATGTCTCACTTTCAGCTATAGTTTATCTAGATGAAAATCAATAAGAAAACATTGGACTTAGACTACACTTTACTTCAAATAGAACTAACAGACATGTACACAATATTCCATCCAAAGGCAGAGGGATATATATTTTCCTGAATTGCACCTGTAACTTTCTCCATGATAAATTATAAGTTAGGCTACAAAATAAGTCTTAACAAACTTAAGACTGAAGGCGTATCAAGTATCTTTTCAACCAAATGGTATGAAACTAGAAATCAGTAATAGGAGGAACTACTAAAAAACACTATACATGGAAATTAAACAACATGCTCCTGAATCATCAATGGGTCAAAAATAAAATGGAAAGGGAAATTTAAAAAAAATTTTGAGGCAAATAAAATTGGACAAACAATATGCAAAAGCATATGTAATAGAGAAAAAGCAATTCTAAGAGGGAAGAATATAGTAAAAATGCATGCATAAAAAATAAAGATCTCAAATAAATTGCTAACTTTATACCTGATGGAAGTAGAGAAAAAAAGAACAAACGAAGTCCAAAATTAATAGAAGGAAGGCTATAATATAGATCAGAGCAGAAATAAACTAGATACCAGAAAATAAATAGAAAATATTGGTGAAAATAGAGTTGTTTTCTTGTAAAGATAAATTGACAAATCCTTATCTAGACTAAGGAAAAAAGAGAGAAGATGCAAATAAACAAAATCAGAAGTAAGGAGACACTTCAACAGATATCACAGAAATACAAGGATCGCGAGAGATTACTATGAACAATTATATGACAAGGCATTGGACATGCTAGAATATATGCATTCCTACATATATACAAACTACCAAGGATGAATTATGAAGAAATACAACATTTCAACCGATTAGTAATGTGTAAACAAATTGAATTCTTAATCAAAAACCTTTCAACAAAGAAAAGCCCAGGACCCAATGTCTTCACTAATAAATTCAATGCAACCTGTATCAAAATTTTAATAACATATGTTACAGAAATAGAAAATACATTTCTGAAATTCATATGTAATCATGAAAGAACCCAAATAGACAAAGTAATGTCAAGGAAAAACAACAAAGCTGGAGACATTACACTACCCAACTTTAAAATGTACTACAAAGCCAAAGTAATCAAAATAGCATGTTACTGGCATAAAAACAAAACAAGTTAGTGGAAAAGAATAGAGAGCTCAGAAATAAGTCCACACATTTATAGTCAATTTACTTTTAACAAAGATGGCAAGAACTTGCAATGGAGAAACCCCGGTCTCTTCAATAAATGATGTTAGGAAAAATGGATGTCACATGCAGAAGAATGAAATTAAACCCTTATCTCAAACCATACATTTAAAAAGTAGATATTAGGCTTCATTATAAGACCTGAAACTGTAAAGCTAATGAAAGAAAACATAGGGAAAATGTTTTCTGACATTGGTCTGGGCAATGATGTTTTGGATATGCTCCCAAAGCAAAGACAATAATGTGAAAATAGAAAAGCTAGACTACATCAAACTAAAAACTTTTCAACAGCTAAAGAAACAATAGAGGGAAGAGACAACCTATGGAATGGAAGAAAATATATTTTCAAACTATACATCCAATAGAAACTTATATCCAAAATATATAAGGGCTTCAAACAAGGCATCACAATTTAACAAATAATTAAAAACGGCAAAGGAACTGAATAGCCACTTCTCAGAAGAAGACATAAAAATGTCCATCAGGTATATGAAATAATGCTCAACATATCTAATTATTGGAGAATTGTAAGTTAATATCACAATCAGACATGACCTCACATGTGTTATAATGGCTATTATCAAAAAGATGAAAGGTAACAAGTATTGGTGAGGATGTGGAGAATAAGGAACTATTGCACATTGTTGGTGAAAATGTAAACTATGTAGCCATTATGGACAACAATTTGGAAGTTCCTTCTGATATTCAAAACAGAGCTACCATATTATCCAGCAATCCCAATACTAGATATATATTCAAAAGAAATAAAGTAAGTATCGTGAAGTAATATATCTGCATTCCCATGTTCATTGTGGCACTACTCACAATAGTCAACAATACAGATTCAACCTAAGTGTCCATAAATGAATGAATGTGTAAAGAAAATGTAGTGTATATACACAATAAAATACTATATAGCTATTAAAAAGAAGGAAATCTTATAATTTGTGGCAACATGGATGGACTGCGAAGACATTATGTTCAGCGAATTAAGCCAGGCATAGACAATTTCCACATGGTTTCACTTATATGAAAATTATAAAAGAGTTGGACTCATGGAAACAGAGTAGAAAGGTGGTTTCCTAAAGATGGGAAAGGAATTAGGTGTTGATGATCAAAGGATATAAAATGTTAGCTAGATAGGAGGAAAAAGTCCAAGAGATCAATGGGACAACATAGTGACTACAGTTAGTAAAGATGTATATTGTGTTCTTGAACATTATTAAAAGATTACATTTTAAGTGTTCTCATCACAAAAATGGTAAGTATGCGAGGTAATGCATGTTAATTAGCTCAGTTTTGCTGTTTCACACCATATCTATGATTCAAAACATCATGTTGTGCATAATAAATATATACAATTATATTTGTTAATTAAATAAATATTTTAAAATTATATTCAGTTAAAATTATAAAATTCAAAACTTCAATTTTATCAGAATAAGCACAAATATGCTTGACAACATAGAGAATACAGATAAAATAATATAAAGATACAAGCACAACTGCACACAAAATTTTTAAAAACAATAATATAAATACAAAGATAGAATTATAATAAAGTATATACGTCATATCAATAAATATAAACATTCTAAGCTAGTAAAAGATAAAGCATTTTATAATTGATCATAGAACATAATTCACGTAAGTCCTGATTTCAAAAGACTGCAAAAACCACAAGACTTTGGAAATGTTAAAAGAAAAAACAGATGGAGAAAATTCTGCTCACAAATGGAATTAAAAAGAAAAAACTGAACAAAATAACCCTATCAAAATATAGAATTTAGGTTAAAATATGAAAAGAGATGAAGATACTTTACCATGACAAAGAGCAAAATACACAAACAAGGCTAATACGTTATTATTGTCAAGATAATGTATAAAGCCTAAAGATAGAGACAAATAGACAAAAATACATTTAAAAAAATCTTAACCTTTCTCAGTTCATGGCAGAAAGGAAGAAATAAAAATATATAAAATTGAAATAACATATTAATGTGGGAGTGTAACTAATGTATCAAAAATGGAGTATATAGTATGATTAATATTTTAAAGAACAGTATTTATTTGAAATGAAACAAAATGCATTTTATTTTTAAGTAATAAGAATCACAATGAAAGTGACCCATATTAAACCACAAAAAAAATCTTGGACTTTCTCAAATGTGGAAGTATTACCAAGTTTATTCTATACTCATAACTCAATAAAATTAGAAGTTAATAATAGTAATAAGCAGCACAATGACAAAATAACAACAAAAATTTACCACATGAAAAATTTTTGAAAATAATCTTAAAAAATGTTAAGAGTAACCAAAGAAGTAAATATAAATTTTTATAGTTAGAAAGTAAGAATAAGCCTCGGTGCAGTGGCTCACGTCTGTCACCCCATCACTTTGGGAGGTTAAGGTGGGAGATCACTGGGGTCCAGGAGTTCAAGACCAGCTTGGGCAACATAGCGAGACCCCCACCATCTCTCCAAGAAAATAAAAATATCCAGGCATAATGGCACATGCTTGTAGTTCTAGCTATTCAATGACTCAAGAGGCAGGAGGATTGCTTGTCCTCGGGAGTTCAAGGCTGCAATGAGCTAGGATCATACCACTAAACTCCAGCCTGAGTGACAGAGCAAGGCCATGCCTCTTAAAAAAAAAAAAAAAAAAAAAAAGGAAAATTAGAATAATAAGAACTGTAAGATACAGTTAATAAAAAAGTTCCCAGCATTGAATATTTGAATATAAATTGATTTATCAGAGTGGGAATGGTGGATCACGCCTGTAATCCCAGCACTTTTGAAGGCCGAGGCAGGTGGATCACTTGAGGTTAGGAGTTTGAGACCAGCCTGGCCAACATGGTGAAACCCCATCTCTACTAAAAATATGAATATTAGCAGGGTGTGGTGGTGTATGCCTGTAGTCCCAGCTATTTAGGAGGCCGAGACAGGAGAATCACTTGAACCCGGGAGGCAGAGGTTGCAGTGAGCTTACATGGCACTACTGCACTCCAGCCTGGATGACAGAACAAGACTAAAATAATTGATTTTGGCCAGGTGTGGTGGCTTCTGCCTGTAATCCCAGCACTTTGGGAGGCCGAAGCGGGTGGATAACTTGAGGTCAGGAGTTCCAGACCAGCCTGGCCAACATGGTGAATCCCTGTCTCTACTAAAAATACAAAAATTAGTCAGACATGGTGGCAGTTGCCTGTAATACCAGCTACTTGGAAGGCTGAGGCAGCAGAATCGCTAGATCCCAGGAGGCAAAGGTTGCAGTGAGCTGAGATTGTGCCATTGCACTCCAGCTTCGGCAACAGGAGTGAAACTCTGTCTCAAAAAAAAAAAAAAAAAAAAAAAAAAAAAGATGTTATCATTTAAAATGCAAATAAAACTCCTATTAATTCACTTATATGTTCCAAATTGAAAAGTCAGTCCCATGTAAACAGAAGAAAAAAAAAATGATCATATATTAAAGCATAAATAAATTCAATTAAAAAAACAGAAAAGCAATAGCACTTTGTTTCTTTGGAAGACCTAATAATGTAGACTTCTCAACAGGGTTGCAATTGGTGTTTTAGAGGGGATTTTTTTTGTTTCATGAGGCTGTATAATGATAAATGAAGGGCACTTTGCATCCCCAGCCTTTGAAAGTAAATATCACCCTTCTCTGTCATAGTGACAATCAAGACACCCTAAACATTTTTAATACTTTCTCAGGGCAGGAATTCCCTCAGTTTAAAATCCTTAAAATATATATTTTTATGAACAATAATGACAAGAGAGAAAGTTGATACATTAACAAAAGTAACATAAATTTAGAGAAATAATCAGAGATACAGAATGAAAGATAAACTCAATCTATCTGTTAGTTTGGATTTGTCTAGAAGTTAATTCTCTGACAAATATTCTGGTGCAAGAAGTTTATTTGTGAGGCTCAGGACAGTTTGTGTCAAAGGGATGAAGCAAAGACAAAACAGTCAATAAAAGATTGTGATCAATACACCTATCACCATGGGTAGGTAACTGGAGCTTAACCTGAGAAAGCATTTAAAGCACAAGCCATAGATTTACCTCATTCATGGGGTGAGGAAACTGGGATATATACACATCAACTTCTATCAGTCATTGCTTGAATGCTGCTCCCAGCATTCCCAGACACTTACAGTCTGTCTTCCACAATTTAGAAAAAGGCCTTATGCAAAGAGATGCAGATGCTGGCGGCAGAATTCCTGGAGGTTGCAGGCAGGGCACTCACTGCTGCTGTTCAGTGGTTGCTTTGCTCATATCTGTTTGAGAGTGTGCATAAAATGAATTATTTTCAGGACAAATATAAAATTATTAAAGCTGAACAGAGAAAATAAAATCTAAACAGACAAATTGCCACAGAAGTAAAGAGAAAATAGCCAAGTGATTTACTACCCCCATTACCAACTTCTAGGCTTGAAAACAAAACAAACAAGAAAAATAGACCTAACTTTCAAAAGGAGAATGTAACCAAATCGTGAAGGAATGTACAGCACCAGCATGATTTAGAGAGAGTGCAGAGGAAAAACAAAGACGACTCAGAAAAGCTTTTGAGTACAGCAAAGGAAAATATTAGTGAATGAAAACAAATACTGTTCCTGGCAAATATACTTTACACGATAAACATACCAATCTTCCTAATTTATGAATTTAACAATCATAATTTTTAAAACAGCACAATTATCAGAAAAATTAGATGAAAACAAAGAAAAATAATACAGATAATTTTTAAAACATTAACAGGATGAAAAAATTCTGAATATAGAGAGTAATAGTCTGTAACTCTCTCATGCAATATTGAAACATGTTATAAAGTTACAATAATTAAAATTGGTTGGTAATACCAGATGAATAGGCAAACAGATAAACAGATTTGAACATCTTAAAATGTATAGACAATCATAAATATACGATTCATATACATAGAGTATATGAATCACATATACCCACATGTGACACATATTCACACATGCATATACACATGTGTATAAACATTGATGTGCATTGCACATACATAGATAAAAACACATAAACATAAACACATAATTACACATAATAATTGTGTGATGGTAATTGTTAACAATGTATTTACAGAAGAGAAAAAAAGCTTTGATGTTTTGCAAATTTCTATGATGTAAATACTCCACCATGATCCAAGCTATATACTTGATGTTACCTAAAGCAGAATTAGAGCTGTATAGATCTATAGTTGTGCATCACCTTAAGAGAATAAATAATAGTAAAATTCTTAGGAAATCTGAAAATATTTATTACTTTTGTTTTTGGTATAATTTGCTTAAATTAATGCTGATAATTTGATTTTAAATAATGACTATATTTAAGAACTGGCTTCGTAAGTCTTAGAAATTTAACAGTTTTCTCTTAGGAGCCAGTAAAAAACCAGTTCTACATATGAAGACATACATAGGAATTCTGAGTAGGATAATTTTAAGAATAAAATGAGTTATCATACATAAAGTGTTGAGGGTGGACTAGACCATAGCAAATGTTCTTCAGTACTAGCTTAACATTTGATTATCAAATTGATATTTGGTATACTGTAAAGATGGCATTACAAACAAATAGGAAAGTCAATTATTTAATATATGATTTGGAGATAGCTTATTCGTAATCTGAAAAAGCGATAAGCTGTATTTCTGTTTCAGGTTAATACCAAAATAATGTACAAATGGATCAAAATTTAAATGTAAGATAAGAAATGTAAAAGTCCTAGAGAAATATAATAGTTTTTCAAATGTGTTCTTGGTCTGTGGGTGGATTTTGGAAGTACCGCCTATGAAGGGGCATATTGATACAATTTAGTTACATAAAAAAGTCTAAATTCTCCAAATCAACCATCCAGTAAAAAATCAAATAATAAACTATAAAATATTTGCAACTCGGAGTGCAGAAAAGGGCTTAATTTCCTTAATAGAAGAACAGCTTTTATGATATAAATTAATCTCATAAAAATCAATAAGCAAAAGACTATGCATGAAACAATAAAAATGGGCCAAGTAAACTGTTCAAATTCATATTGAAACATGAGACACTAATTAAAACTTATCCTATTGGAAAATAACAAAATATTTTATTACTCAAAGTGTTGGTGAGATTACCAGGTAATGAGTATTCTTATAAATTGTTGGTAGAATACAAATAGGTGCAGTCTTTATGGAGTACCATTTGACAACATCTAATGAAATTGTTTAAAATGCATGCTCTTTGAATTAGTAAATGCAATTTTATTAATTTATGTATACCTGGATATACACAAAATATATCTGTACAACTGGTAACAATGGTTGCCTTCCAAGAGTGGAATTAGATTACCTAAAAAAAGGATGGGAAGAAGGCTTAATTTTCTTTACACTGTACATCTGTTTTTATTTTTTGAATTTGATATTAGATGCATGTCCTAACTATTGAAAATGAAAATAAAATTAATTTTTAATTACATGGGAAACAGATCTCATACACAAACAATAAAACAGAAAAAAGCAAAGACAGAACAAATTGAGTGGTTGTTTCAGACATTTTCACAAGTATTCTTATATTATTTCACAAATATAATGGAATATCTCTTGAGATAAAGATCTTGCTTGAGAATTCAACATCTTTTGGCATCATCATGGGAAGCAATCTTCCTTTCATAGCTGAGTATCAAATAGTATGATAATAATGTCCTAATGTTCAGAAGGCATAATTTAGTTTGGGTATGGTTTTCTCATGGAATTCTTGATGCAAATCTTACAAGAGTGGAAACGGTTTAAAGAGAATGTTATTGAGAGGGTGTGATGGTCTCTAACAAGTCCTCTTATTGTGTAATATTGTATAGCATAGATCACATACTTAAAAGTTTAGATTTGGGAAATACATATTTCAAGATACCATCACTACTTATTAAAAGGAACCCACATATGGTGAGTTGATCTAATTTAAAAGTGAGTCTATAGTGCATTTCAGCTTCCAGAATCCCATTGTGAAACTGACATATTGTCACATTAAAGTCTTCCTCTGACTCCACACTCCAAGATGTAAAAGTTACAGTTGTCTCCATTCAATACCCAAGCAGTTATATTTCAAGCTTAACATAATTTGAGACTTTAAAACCCCCAGATATGAAAAAAATCCTCAAAGTGATTATTATTAATAACATTAATAATACTACTTGATTCCTTTCATATGCTCATTTTTCTCCATTTTTGTAAATGAATTTAAAAAATACATTTTGATTTTCTCAGGCACCATTCTATCAAAATGAAACATTGCTTTGCAAATTTAATGAAAAGCAACAGTTCCAATAAATGAATAGGAAAAGTCCAACAAATGGGAATGGACAAGCTAGTTTAAGCAAAAATAAGAATTGTCCCAATCTCAATTTTATCCTGGTGAATCTTAATTAGAGTCATGGTAAGATGCATTAGTGTAAATAAGGATTAATGTCATAGTGATAAGCAGAGCATACAAATCAATAAGTCGTGCTGTATCAATATATGAACAGAGACGCAAATAGCCATTTGGGTTCTTAATAGAGAACTTGGTAGGGAGTTAAATACTTATTATGTGGATTTAATGTATTTGAGAAGTAGGTGACTCTTGCTTGTACACTACAGTCTAACATTGTCTAAAAACAGTGCTGTGAAACTTCACAGACAAATGGAAACCTTAAATGATTTATAAACTTGCTTAGAGGGGTTAGTGTCTGCCAGTTAGGGTTAGACAAGTCTGCCAGTTTGAAGTCCTGCCCCTGGGTATTCAGGGGAGCAGAATGGTGATTATTAATCAATCTAATGAGTTTTTACTGATTATTACCATGGAACTGAGAATTGAGTTCCGTCCCCCTCTGAGAGGTACAATAGTCACTTAAACAGCTCAAACTTTTACAAAGGAGAAAAAAATACATTAAAAAACCCATAAAACAATTACAAAGTAGTATGTATCAGTTAGGCTTAATTTTGGATTCAAGGAAAAAAAGCTACAAAGTAGTGGCTTAAAGAAAAGAGAGATTTCTTTAAAAAATAAAGCAGTCTGGGAAGTGGATGGGATTTCCATACACTGGAAAAACCCAGAAGCATTCCAGTTCTCTGTATAACCATTCCTTGATGTGGCCTCCAACTTCATGGTCAAGGATGGGTCCTGCTGGAGGAAGCAGGTGGTGGAAGGAAATAGAAAGGTTTGACTCTTCATTTTAAAAAAGCTCCATGAAGTCTTATACGTCAATTCCTATACTTGATTGAACCACACATAGTCACATGGGCAGGTATAGCTGCAAAGAGGTTGGGAAATGTAATCTTCATCTGGTTGACCATGCAACCAGATAGAAATTGATTTCATTACCAACAGACAAGAAGTGAATGTATACTGGAAAACAAGTAGCAACTTCTGCCAAAAACACAGGGAGAAATAAAATAAATCATTGAATCATGTGGACCAGTATCTAACTATTAAAGAAGTCAGAAAAGGAGGATATCAGTGTGAGATGAAGAAACCAGGAAAGGAAATTTCTTAATGTTGTGCACAAAAGTTTGTCTTTCAGATTTATTTAAACATTCTGTTTGCTCTTATTTTTTTTCCTCATTGTGAAAGTGGGAACATGTGAGCAGAGTTCTAAATAATATGTAAAATTTGTAATGGTGAAGGAAAGAGGAGGGAGTTAGGAGTAAGAATTAGTTGAAGAAATAATTGAAAGTCGCATTGAGAATATGTGCAGTAACTATGAAGAAATCTTATAAAGCCTAGATAGATGTTGCATATCAGATGCTGTGTACATGATTATTAGGCTTTATTAAAATTGGATCTATTAGTCTTAATGGTCTGAGCTCCCAAGATAAACAGAACATATACATATATTTATATTATAAGGAATTGGCTCCCAATATCTTCAGTCTAAAATCTGGGGACCCAGGAGAGCTGATGGTATAGTTTCAGTCTAAGTCCAAAGGCCTAAAAACCAGGAGAGCCAGTAGTGTAAACTCCAGGCGAGTCTGATTCTAAGGTCAAAAGACCAATATCCAAGCTTGAAGACAGAGCGATAATTCTTTTCTATATAGCCATTGTATTCTATGCAGGCCTACAGTGGATTGGAGGGAGCAAGCTTCTACGTTCACTCTACCAATTCAAATGTCAGTCTCATGAGAAACACCCCCACAGATACATCCAGAAACAATGTTAAATATCTGGCCACTCCACGGCCTAGTAGTGTTGATACATGAAAATTAACCATCAAAATAGATGCAGAAGTTTCCCGGCCTAGAATCCTTAGATCTGCATGTTCATGAGAAAATTTTTTTTTTTTTTTTTTTTTTTTTTTTGAGACGGAGTCTCGCTATGTTGTCGCCCAGGGTGGAGTGCAGTGGCCGGATCTCAGCTCACTGCAAGCTCCGCCTCCCGGGTTTTTACGCCATTCTCCTGCCTCAGCCTCCCGAGTAGCCGGGACTACAGGCGCCCACCACCTCGCCCGGCTAGTTTTTTGTATTTTTTAGTAGAGACGGGGTTTCACCGTGTTAGCCAGGATGGTCTTGAACTCCTGACCTCGTGATCCGCCCGTCTCGGCCTCCCAAAGTGCTGGGATTACAGGCTTGAGCCACTGCTATATTAGCTCAGCTAATGGTCATTAAAATTAAGAGTACAGATTTTTAGTAGCCAAACTAGAAATAAACAAATATGTAACCCAAAAGGTCAATTTCCACTAGTTGCTCCTATTTTATTTATGTATTCAACAATTTCCCCATAAAATAATTAAAAGAAACATAAGTATAAAATTTTAAAATTAAAAAATATATACATTATATTGAACAGTGAGATACTCAAAGACATATTCAAAGCTCTGTGTGTATGAATGGGGCAAATAAATATGTGGGCAAGCCAGGCACAGTGGCTCATGTCTATAACCCCAGCACTTTGGAGGTTGAGTTGGGCAGATCAGTTGAGGTCAGAAATTTGAGACCAGCCTGACTCACATGGAAAAACCCTATCTCTGCTAAAAATACAAACAAAAAAATATTAGCAGGATGTAGTGGCCCCTGTCTGTAGTTCCAGGTACTCGGGGGAGCTGAGGCAGGAGAATGTCTTGAAACTGGGAGGCAGCGGTTGCAGTGAGCCGAGATTGCGCCATTGCACTCCAGCCTGGGCAACAGAGTGAGATTCCGTCTCAAAAAAAAAAAAAAAAAAAAAAAAAAGGAAGGAAGGAAACAAAGAAGTAAACAAATAAATATGTGGATAATTTATTGGTTAATTACCAGTGTCAGCATCTGTTTGACATTCTTCAGAATTGATCAGTTTCCTCAAAGATAAAGCATCCATCTTTCTGCATTTAGACACTCTCTGATTTCATCTTCCATAAGACAAGACATTTGTACTCCACTACACATCAGTCTTCAGTATTCAACCAACAGTCCTCTTCTGGTATTGAAGAATATTTATGGTTATCTAACTGCCTCTTACACAATTTTCAGTCAATTTTCTTCTTTATCCCCAACCATCACTGTAAACCTCAGAGTTCCTGACCTTACTACGGTTCTGCGGCACAAATTGTTTTGTTGCTTATTGGTTTGCTTTTAATTGGTTTCCAATCCTTTCTCTTCCCACTCATGCTTTGGTTTCACTTTCTTGTGTTTTTCTAAGGTAATTATCAGTTACCCAATTATTCTTTACTTTCTTACTTATTCATTACCATTCAATATGACTTATATATTCCTTAACCCTCATTTCACTAAAGCTTTGTGCTAAATTGTGTAGTATTTTAACAGCTAAATTGTGTAATAAAGATTTTTAATCAGCTCTACTCATCATTTTCAATCATTTTTTTTCCTTAATAAAGGCACTGAATTTGACAAATTTCCTATACACAACTGAATAGTGTAGGCTTGTAATCTAGAACTGACACTCTAGTTCATTCAAGTTCTTATTTCCATTGTGATTTCTTCTTTATGACATAGATTTTACAGATTTTTAAAGTTAAAAAACACATGGAACGTTTCATTAACTGATATGTTATTTCAAAATTTAGAGTGTATGATCAAAGAATGGCATTTGTTTGCACCAAATCTTTTGAATTTGATATTTGTGGCCTATTATCGGAATTTTATGATTTTTTTTGAAGAATAAAGTGACATTTATTTTTCTATTAATGTTTTAAGTTTTAATTCTAATATATGTCATATTAATATTGCTACCTTAGGTTTCTTTTGGTTTCCATTGCTATATATATGATATATGTATATATATGTGTGTATCCGTTTGAAATATTTTGCATGATGTCTCTTATATTTTGTATAAACTGTACAATGCCAAACTTTCAAGTTTAACATAAGAATCTCTGAGTTACAATGACTGACCCATTTACACTTTTTCTTACTATTTCTTATGTATTTAGGCTTTGCTGTCTTTTTCATATATTCCATGTTTCATGGACATATATTTTATTTCATTGTGTCTCACTATATCAGATATTTTGCTTAGCACAGTAGGGTCAGATTATAAAAATGACTGTGTTGGTTGAAACTATGCAAGTAATATTAATAATCAAGGAAAATATTAGAGTTATTTTGTCTCCTATAAGTTTTTATTAAGAAATTCAAAACTGTTCATTATAAATGTACAGAAAAAATTAAAAATTACATGAATTGCTACTAAAAGTTACACTAATAGTTGCTCAGTACATTGTAATTTCAAACACTGAAAACATTGAGAATTAAAGTATTTTCTTTATTTGCAAAAATATGAATAGTTTGACCAGTACTTGCCTTCTCATTGTGTAAATTGAGTTTAACTGAGTGAACATATTTTCTGTTATGAATACCAGTATTTTATACTTTGTGTTTTAACATAGTGAAACCTCTTCTAGAATTCCTTTAATATGAAGCTTTTTGCTGATTTCACTTCCTATGGAACATCTCCAACTTTTTTTTGTCACTATTGCTTTCCTAATTTATTTCGTTTTGTCTTTAAGTTCTTTTGACTGCGTATCTAGAATCTCTTAAAGAATACCAGTGTTAACATTTCCCTGATAACCAATTTCTTCTATAACTCTATTTCATTAATTCAAATTTCCCTCCCGACATAGTTTTGTTCCTTTGCTGCTCTTCTGTCTGTTGTTGTTCAGTTCTCACTTTTGATTATTTATTTTTTAAAGTGACACACAGCTTAACACTCAGAAACAAGGAGAAAACAAAACTACACATTTGTTCTCTGTGCATAAACTTAATAACGGATGTGCAATAACCACCCTCAGCCAACTTTGAAAGAAGTGACATGATGTCACGAATCATGATGTACATAATTTATGTAGTGATTTGTGGCCTGAAGAGCCAGCAAGAAAGTTTGTATTTTATGCAATTACTCACAGCTAATATATGTGGCAAATAAAATTTAAATCATGTTATAGGATCTCATTTTATTTAACTAAGCCATGGTAACTGAAATTCATGCATATTAGATCCATGCAAAGCAAAGGCCTGCCTGTATTATTTGTACATTTTTTTCTACTATGGTTTGACAGTTATGAATTTGATTTCTGTTAATCTTATATTCACTCATGTATTTTTAAAAACATATTTGTAAAAGTATGAAACACATACAGAAAAGTCCACACTCATAAATGGACAACTTAATAACTTATCACTAAGTAAACCATGTTACCACAACACAGATAAAGAAATAAAATGTTATCAGCTTCCCAGAATGTCCTCCCTTCTATCAGAGACTGTTCCGTCTTTACCAAAGATAACCTCTATTGTGATTTAAATTACAACATATATGTTTGACTGTTTTTCACTTTATTTAAATGGAAAAATGCAATATATATTCATTTGTATCTGTGTTCCTTTCCTGAACATATTTGTGAGACACAGCTACGTTGTGTGAAGATTTAGTTTATTTGATTTTACTAGAGTAAAATCCTTGTTTGAATAAAAATATTATTTATTTATTCTACTGTTTGGGAGTTTGTTAGTTTTTTTTTTTTTTTGTCTACTACAGACATTTTTGTGAGTCACTTTTTGTACACATAGGCACTCATGGGTATATGTTAGGTATATGCTTAATAGTACATATTCTGGGCCATAGGTAAGCATAACATTTAGATATAACAGTTTTCTAGATATATGCATAAATTTACTTAATCAGAAGGAAGAATGATTCTAGAACTTCTAAAAGAAGTCCTAATTGCTCCATATAATTTTGTCAACACTTAGTATTGTCAAACTTTGCTGAAATTGTCTAATTATTTATTGGTATGTTTTAAATTTGCATTTCCCTTATTTCTAGTGAAACTGAGAACCATTTTATTAAACTCTATATTTTGAAATACTTTTAAATTTAAAGAGGAGTTTAAAATAGTAATTTTTTTTGCTTTTAAATAAACTATATATTTTATGTGTATTTCACCAGTTTTTCTGCCTGTCGTTTTTCTTTTGAAGGATCCAATTCAGAATGCCACATAGCGTTTACCTGTCATGTCTCCTTGGTGTCCTGTGAGTCTGTGACAATTTCTCGGTATTTTCTGTTTTTTGTCATAAGCTTGACACTTTTGATGAGCACCAGTCAGGTGTTTTGTAGAAAATTCCTCAGTTTGGCTTCATGTAATGTTTTCTCTTGATTAGACGGTGGCTATGGATTTTTTAAAAGTTTACCAAAGAGGTGAAGTGCCCTTCTAAATACATATCAAGTAGCACATAATATCAAAATGGCTTACTGCTGGCTATGTTAAACACTTGGTTGTGGTGGTGGTATCTTCCTGATTACTCCACTGTAAAGTTACTATGTTTCTTCTTCTCTACTCTGTATCGTGCTATTGAGACACTAAGTCTGAACCATAACAAAAGGGAGAGAAATTCAGCTCCACCTCCTGGTGGGAGATGCAGCAAAGAATTTAGAAACATATTTAAAACTGCCTCAGTTATGAATACATATTATGGGAAATTAAGGATATGTAAATTTCCCATCTCCCTTTCAAGTTTTACCTAATGTTAGCTTTCATCAGTGGATCTTGCCTGAAGTAATTATTACTGCAGTATTCCAATTATTATTTTTATTTCCCTCATTCTTTCTACATTTTTTTATTGAAATTCTTCTAGAGAGATTATTCCATGCTAATTATTATCTAATTGTTTAATTACTCATTTATTCATATGATTATAATACATAATTTTAAAATCTTTAAATTATGATTCATTACTTATTCTGTTGCTTAATCTGCTATTGATTTAACCATTAGAAATTATTTCATATTGTCTCCTGTGTGTTCTCTTAAGATACTCCTTTATTTCTTTCACTTCCTTAACATCTAGATTTTCCAGAAGATTATCTTAGTGAGCATTCCAGGTACACTTGAAACATTTGTGTATTCTATTGCTTTGACATGGAGTGCTCTACAAATGCCAATTAAATTAGGTTCGTTGCTAGTGTTCTTCAGATTACCTATATTCTTACTTATGTGGTGCCCACTCATTATCTTAATTGCTGACACAAAGATGTTGAGTTTTCTATTACAATTTTGGGTTTATCTTTCTTATTTCAAACATCAGTTTTGAGTGTTCATCAATACATGAACAGATAAAGAAAATGTGGCATATGTACATAGTAAAATACTATCTAACTTTAGGAAAAAAGGAATTCTATCATTGGCATTGACATGAATTAACCTACAGAAAACTATGATAATTGAAAAAAAAAAAAAGCCAGACAAAGAAAGAGAAATAATGCATGATCACAGTTCTATGTGGAATCTAAAAAATTTGAACTCATGGAAATAGAGTAGAATGGTGGTTGCCAGGGGCTGATTTGAGGGTTGGGAGTGGGAGGAGGATATGTTGATTAAATGGATCAAAGTTTCAGTTAGACAAGAGGAATAAGTTTAGCTCTATTGTACAAAACATGATTACAGTTAAAAAATATATAGTATGCTTGAAAACTGGTAAAAATACAGATCTTAAATGTTCTTGCCACAAAAGAGATAAATATGTGAGGTAATAACTATATTAACTCGATTTAGACTTTCTACAATGTACTCCTATATCAACACATGTTGGCATGACAACACCAAGATGTTTGACTACAGGTATCTAGTACTCATCTAGAAAAAGAAGAAACAAAACAACAGGTAAATTACTAGACTTTGAGTATCTAAGGGTGAGCGCTGGAATTCACCAAAGTAGTGAGAAAAATGCTCTGAAGCACAGAAACACATGATGGCAGGATAAAGAGGGAAGTAAAGCACTTGGCCAAGATCAGCTGGTAGCCAAAAACACTCCCTATTATGAGGAGATAGTAGGAGACCCCCAGAAGACACCATTAACTACTGAAAATGCCTGGAATCTTAGAGAAGAGTCCATTAGTCCTCACAGGCCCTCAGCTGAGTACACAAAACTGCCTGGAATCCATGTGGCAGCATTGCCTGAAGAAAGGAAGCCATGCTGGGCTCCCTCCCACTCCACAGGACCCAAGCTGCTATTCCATGGTACCATTTTGAGAACAGAGACTGCTAGAAAGCATTCTGTTCTGGGGACCAGCAGCCCTTGGGTCTCCATATCCCTGAGGCCCTGCCCTCATCTCACTATGCCCACACAAAAGAATGCAATGCCATGACCCTAGTTAAAACAAGCAGTACAACTGAAATCTTGGCACCTAAGGTCATGCAGTAACCTGCACCCCAAGAAACAGGAGGTTTAGCACACTGGGGAGTGTGTTCCCAAGATTGTAGAAACCAACGTTCATGGCTCTCGGGGCCTGAGGACAGGTCACCAGTTGTTTACCTCTGCTTATAACCATACCCTCTCCACTAGCAGTGCTGAACATCATGGGCACCCCTTACTGTGTCCAGAATTGGTGGGTTTTTGGTCTCACTGACTTGAAGAATGAAGCCGCAGGCCCTCGCAGTGAATGCTACAGTCCTTAAAGATGGTGTGTCCGGAGTTTGTTCCTCCAGATGTTCAGATGTGTCCGGAGTTTCTTCCTTCTGGTGGGTTTGTGGTCTCCCTGACTTCAGGACTCAAATTGCAGACCTTGGCGCTGAGTGTTACCGCTGATAAAGGCAGGACAGACACAGACCCAACCAGTGAGGAGCAACAAAATTTATTGTGAGAAACAGAAGAATAGAAATACCACAGCCTGGACAGGGACCCCAGTGAGTTACTAGCTGCCCCAGGTGGCCTGCTTTTATTCCCTTATCTGCCCCCCACCCACACCCTGCTGATTGGTCCATTTTACAGAGCGCTCATTGGTCCATTTTATGGAGAGCTGATTGGTCCGTTTTACGGAGAGCTGATTGGTCCATTTTGATAGCGTGCTGATTGGTGCGTTTACAAACCTTTAGTTAGAGAGTGCTGATTGGTGAGTTTACAATCCTTTAGCTAGACACAAAAGTTCTCCAAGTCCCCACCAGATTAGCTAGACAAAGAGCACTGATTGGTGCATTTACAAACCTTTAGCTATACACAGAGTGCTGATTGGTGCGTTTACAAACCTTTAGACAGAAAAGTTATCCAAGTCCCCACCTGACCTAGAAATCCAGCTGGCTTCACCTCTCAAAGACACTCACCAGGGGACTTTGCAGCACCTAGCCTGGGCATTCCGGCAACACAGAGGGAGCTCATCCCCTGATCAAGCCCAGCAGGTGCCAGCCAGCTGCGCTGAGTATGGGCCTCTGAGCCCACGCCAACCTGGATCCTTGGCTGCCCCCGCTCCCGCCCCGCCTCTCTCTCCACACCTCCCGGAGAGCAGAGGGAGCTGACTCCGGCCTCGACCAGCCCCAGAAACCACTACCAGACCCTCATAGTGCAGCCGGGCTGAAGGGCTCCTCTAGCGCGGCCAGAGCAGACATGGGGCCGAGGAGGCACCAAGAGCAACCGAGGGCTGCTAGCACACTGTCACCTCTCATTAGGGGCGTGAGAAGTAACCCTGTTGGTGCTCACCTCCACTGATGAACCCACCTCTTTGACTAGCAAAGCTGCTGCACACAGCACATGCCCAGTCCAGGGCCTTAGGGATAACCTTCCAAGTGACCATTGCCCAAGCAAAGTCATTCCACTACCTTCACAGACACTCAAAGTCTAGGCCACAGAGATACTTAAAGGCATCACTTATGTTGATAACAGATGAAGAAATTACACAGACATTACATTGCCATACCTAACCAGAACTAAAGCCCAAGAAACCTAGCCAATGGACACTATAGACACATCTATAGGAAAAAGAATTTCTCTATGAAAGTTACACCATAAAATTGTAAGAGATGACTGTTCCACTAGATGCACAGATAACAGTATAGAGACACAAGAAATCTGAAAAAGCAAGGAAACACGATAGCTCCAAAGGAACACAATAATTCTCCATTAATGGACCATAAAGAAAAGGAGATCTACAAAATGACTGAAAATAAGCTCAAATAATGATCTTAGGAAAACTAATTGAGATACAAGAGAATACAGGTAGATAATTTAACAAAGTCAGAAATACAATTCACGATATCAATTATAAATCTGATAGATGTCATAAAATAGAAGCAAACAAATCTTAGAACTGAATAATTCAATTAATGAAATAAAAAATACAATCAAGACCTTCAGCAATAGATAGATCAAGCAGAAGTAGGAATCCTTGAACTTGAAAACAGGTTTTTTGATATAACTGAGTCGAACATACACACATAAAAATATAAAACAACAGAGAAAGCCTACAAAACTTATTAAATAAACAAAAAAACATTTGTTTATTAAATAAACAAAAAAACCATTAAATAAACAAAGTTTTGCAACATAAGGGTTCTAAAAGAGAAAGATATGAGAAAAGCCATTAAAAACCAGTTTAATAAAATAATAGCTAAAACCTTCTTAAGACTTGGGAGAGATATGGACATTTACATCTAGGAAGCTCAATGTCTCCAAATAGATTCAATGAAAAAAGGTCCTTTCTGAGACACATTATACTGAAAATTTAAGAAGTCAAAGATATGGAGATAATTTTAAAAATAATAAGATAAATTTGTCAAGTCTTATGTAAGTGAATCCCCATTAGACTAACAGCAGATTTTTCAGCAGAAAACTTACAGTCCAGGAAAAATAAAAGATGATATATATATATTCAAAATGCTAAACAAAATTTCTACACAAAAATACTATATCCAGTAAAGGTGTGTTTCAGAAAAAAAAGAAGAAATGACTTATTTCCCAGACATGCAGAAACAAAGAAAATTCATTACAACTAAGCTGGCCTTGAAAACTATTATGAATGCAATCCTACATCTAGTAGTGAAACGATGATAACTTCTATTAGGAAGGCATAAAAAGTACAAAAGTCACAGGTAGAGCAGATGGACAAATAAGGAAGAGAAAGAAATCAAATCTTACCATTGTGAAAAACTCTCAAACCGCAAAGATAAATGACAAGATAGGAAGAAGACACTAATGGGTATACAAAACAACCTGAAATATTTAACAAAATGACAGGAGTAAATCCTCATCAATTAATAATATCATTAAATGAAAACAGATTAATTATTCAATTGAAATATAAAAACTGACTTAATAACAATATAACATGCAACTATATGTAACCTACATGAAACTCACTCCATATATAAAGACACATAGAATGAAAGTTAAGTGATAGAAAAAGATATTCCATGCAAACAGAAGTTAAAGTGAGCAGAAGAAATTACACTTATATCAGATAAAATAGACTTTTAACTCAAAAACTACAAAAAGAGACAAAGAAGGTCATTAAAGAGTGATAAAGGGATCAATTTAGATTGGGAATATAATTGTAAATGTAATCACCCAATACAAGAGCACCCACATATATAAAGCAAATATTGTTTGATTTCAAGGGAGAGATAAACGTCATTTCAGTTGTATTTTGGAACTATATTTGGAATTCTCTACTCTCAGCATTATACAGATCATCTAGTCAGCAAATCAACAAAAAAAAATGTATTTATACTCCACTATACACCATGTAAACCCAGCAGACATTTATAGAACATTTTACCCAACAATTGCAGAATATACATACTTCTCATCAGCATACAGAACATTTTCCAGAATAGAGCATATCTTAGGCCACGAATCAATTGTCAAGAATTCAAAAAATATAAATGACATCAAGTGTATTTTATAACAAAAAAATTTAGAAACAAAATATATAATACATAAATGTAGAAAACAATAACAAGACTGACTTTGTAAAATACACAAATAGAAATTAAACAACATACTCCTGAATAACCAATGAGTCAGTGAAAAAATTAAGAATAAAAGTTATAAAGGTCTTAAAATAAATAAAAATGTAAATAAGACATACCAATATCTATGGGATAGACCACCAGCACTACAAAGACAGAAGTTTATAACAATAAACATCTATTAAAAAAGATTAGAAAGATTTTAAATCATCTAACAATGTACCTAAATAAACCAGAAAAGCAGTAACCTATCAAATCCAAAATTAGTAGAATAAATGATAACGATCACATCAGAAATAAATGAAATTGAGACTAAAAAATGAATGTAATAAAAAAGTGTTTGAAAAGGTAAACAAAGTCGGTGAAACTTTAGGCAGAATAAGAAAGAAGGAAAGAGAGAAGACCCAAATAAAATCAAAAAGGAAAAAGGAGACATTACAGCTGATACCACAGAAATATAGAGTATTATTTGAAATTTATGAACAGTAATATGCCAACGAATTGAAAAACCTAGAGACAATTATTGAATTCCTGGACACATACAACCTGCAAAGATTGAACCAGAAATAGAACACCTGAATAGACAATTAGCATAGCAAAATTGAATCAATAATAAAAAGTCTGTCAACAACAACAAAAAAAAGCCCAGGATTGGATGGCTTTTCTGATGAATTCTATCAAAACTTTAAAGAACTAATACGAATTATTCTCAACATATCCCAAAAATTTTAAGGGGGAAGAATTCTTCTCAACTCATTCTACAATGCCATCATTGCTGTGATACCAAAACCAGACAAGTTCAAACAAAAAGGAAAACTACAGACTGATTTGTCTAATAAACATAGATACAAGAATTCTCTACAAAATATTAGCAAACCAAAGCCAACAGCACATTAAAGAGATTATACACCATTATCAAGCAGGATTTATCCCAGGGATGCAAGCATGGTTCAATATATCTGAATTGATAAAAGTAACACATCACATAAGGATTAAAACCA
The DNA here is from genome assembly GCF_049350105.2 of Macaca mulatta. NCBI lineage: Eukaryota > Metazoa > Chordata > Mammalia > Primates > Cercopithecidae > Macaca > Macaca mulatta. The sequence continues at coordinate 51,441,293 of NC_133423.1, read as the reverse complement.
TATGATCATTTCAGAAGATGCAGAACCAGTATTTGACAAAATAACATGCCTTCATAATGAAACTCAAAATATTATGTATCAAAACATGTACCCCAACACAATAAAGGCCATGTAGGACAAACTCACAGCTAACATCATATGGGAACATCCAAATGGGAAAAAGCTGAAAGTTTATCCTCTATGACCTAGAATAAGATAAGGATACTCCCTCTAACTACTGTTACTCAAGAAATACTAGAAGTCCTAGCCAGAGCAATTAGGCATGAGAGAGAGAAAAAGAGGACATCCAAATTGGAAAGACTGAAATCACATTGTCCCTATCTGCAGACAAAAATGTTATATCTAGAAAAACCTAAAAATTGCACTCAACAATTTTTAAGACTAATAAATAAGTTTAGTAAAATTGAAGAATACAAAATTAACATAAAAATCAGTAGCATTTCCATACACTAATTACAAACTAGCTGAAAAAGAAGTCAAGAAAGAAATCCCATTTACAGTAGCCCCCCAAACTAAATAAAATACCTAAGAATAAATTAACCAAGGAGGTGAATTATCTCTACCATGAGAACTCTCTAACACTGATGAAAGAAATTGGAGAGGGCACACACACACAAATAGAAATTCCATGTTCATGGGTTGAAAGTATTAGCATTGTTAAATTGACTATACTACCAAAAACAATCTACAGATTTAATTACAATCCCTATCAAAATACCAATGACATTCTTCAAAGGAAGAAAAAAAAAACAACTAAAATTTGAAACTGCAAATTCTTTCAAAATCCAAAGCTATCCTTAGGAAAAAGTGCAAAACTAAAAGCACCACACTACCTCCAAAATACGCTACAAAGCTATAGTAATCAAAACAATATGGTCCTGGAATACAAAGAAACAAATAAGCCATCAGAATAGAACAGGCAGTTTAGAAATAAAAAGTACACATATTTCTGGTCAATTACATTTTTTAAAAGGTACCAACAACACACATTGGAGAAAAGACATCTCTTTAATAAATTTTGTTGGAAAAACTGGATATTCATATACAAGAGAAAGAAACAAGACTCGTGTTTTACACCATAGATAAAAATAAACTCAAAATGGATTAAAGATTTCAATGTGAGACCTGAAACAGTGAGACTACTGGAAGAAAACAGGGGAAATGCTTCAGAACATTAGTACGAGCAAAGATTTGATGGTTAAGACTTCAAAATCACAGACAACAAAAGCAAAAATAGACAAATGGAATTATATCAAACTAAAAAGCTTTTGCAGATTAAAGGAAACAAGCACAGATTGAAGATAGAACATGCAAAATGGGAGAAAATATTTGCAAACTATTCATTTAGTTCAGGATTAATATTCAGGATATGCAAGAAGCACAAACGACTCAACAGTAAAAAAAAAAAAAAAAAAAAAAAAAATCCGATAGAAAAATGGGCAATGATTTGAATAGACATCTCTCAAAAGAAGACATACAAATTGTTGTGCTGAACATCCCTAATCATCAGGGTTTGATTTGCAGAAATGCAAATCAAAACCACACACACACACACACACACACACAAACAAATGGTAGTGAGGATGCTGAGAAAACCTTTTTACACTCTTTTTGGTAATGTAAATTATTACAGCTGTTACAGAAAATGGTATAGAGATTTCTAAAAAACTAAAAATATAATTACCAAAGCAATCTCACAAATGGGTATTTATCAAAAGAAAAGAAAATCATTATATCAAAGAAATTCATGTATCCCCATGCTTATTGTAGCACTATGCACAATAGTTAAGATAGGGAATCAAACTAAATGATGAATGGATAAAGAAATTTTGGCGTATATACACAATTAAATACTATTCAGCTACAAAGAACAAAGAAATCCTTTAATTCACAGCAGAATCATTGAGCCTAAAGGACATTATATTAAGTAAAATAAGGCAGACACAGAAAGGTAAATACCACATGTTCTCACTAACATGTAAAACTAAAAAATTGATCTCATAGTAATAGGAAGTTGAATAACTATTACTAGAGGCTAGGACGCATGAGAGTGAGGGGATAAGGAGATTAAATAATATAAAATCACAATTATATAGGAAGAATAAGTTCTACTGTACTATAGACCTGTAGAGTGACTATAGTTGACAATAACTTACTGTATATTTTCAAAGAGCTAGAAGAGAGAATTTTGAATATTCTCAACACAAAATGTGATAAACCTTTGAAGTAACAGATATGTTAATTACTTTGATCATTGCAAAATGTATACATGTACAAGACAACATATTGTACCTCCAAATATGTATGATTATGTTAATTTAAAAAATAATAAAACATGTTGTATACTATAAATATAAACATTTGAAAAAATTTTTAAATAGATGAATAAATAAAACCAGTTTTTGTCTTACGTGTTTTGAAGTATTGTTTTTAGGTTTATACAAATTTGGAATTTGTATTGCCTCTTGGATAACTTGATTCCTTTATCATTTTGTAGTGTTTTACTTTATCTTTGATAATAGCCCTTTTCCTGAAGTTTATTTTGCTTAAATAGTTGTTTTAAGCAAATATCTATTTCAGCTTTCTTTTGGTTTATTTCTTCATTACATATATATGTATATATATATATGTATATATCTTTTTAAATTAATGCGTGACATCGTTCACATTTAAAGTAATTTTTGTATGGTTGATTAATATATAATTAATCTTGCTGGCTATTTTCTGTGTTTTATTTGTACTTTGCTTCTCTTTTCCTCTTTTCTGTAACTTCTGAGTATATTTGATCCCTTTTATCTTGTTTACTCTTTATACTTATTTTAAAAAGTTTATTGGGGCTAGATTTGAGTTTTGCAATATTCATTTTTAAATAACCTCACTATAGTCTTGAATAATATCATGTTGCTCTATGTACAGTGCAATAATCTATGTATCAGTGTATCTTCTTTCTCTTATTGTTTATACATCTCTGTTTTATGTAAAACACACTGCTGTTGCAAGTTCTGCTTTGAACAGTTATTTTTCAGTTAAATCATAAATGACTAAAAATATTTTCTTTTCCAATGATTTATTCATTAATTTACAAATGACTAAAATGTTTTCTTTTCCTAAAATTTATTCATTTTTGATGCTCTTTAGACAAGTTTATGACATCATATTTCATCAGCATGAAAAACTTTCTTTAACATCTTCAGTAGATCAAATCTACTGGCAATGATTCAATGAGTTTTTGCTTGATGAGAAAGTATTTCTTCTTAATTTTTAATGAACATTTTCACTGGGTATAGAATTTCTGACAGGCTTTTTTACTTCTTTCAGGACGTAAAGTTGTTCCTCCATTTTTTTCTTGCTTCCACAGTTTCTGTTGAGAAGTCTGATGTAATTCTTTTTCACTTTCTACTGTAAATAATGTGACTCCCCTCTACCCTTTACCTCCTGGTTATTTTTAAGATGTTTTCTTTCCCTTTCATTTTCATCAGTTGGATTAGGATATTCTCAGGCTGTGATTAGTTTTTGTTTATTTTTAATTTAATCTCTTTGGTGTTCTGTCAACTTCTTGGATTGGCTATTTGGAGTCCACTATTAATTTGGGGAAATTATTGACTATTATTTCTTCAAATACATCTTCTGTCCTTTTCTCTCTGGTGTACCAAGACATGGATGTTAGAACTTTTGATATTGCTTCATACCTTTGGTTGGTCTGTTCTGTTAGTTTTTAGTTTTTCACTAATTTTTCTGTTTATATTTCAGTTTGGGTAAATTTTTATTGACTTTCAAGTTAACTGACTCTTTCTGTGACTATTTCACATCTCTGTAAGTGCCCACTGATTACTATTTTAATATCCATTACTGATTTCACATGTCTGTTTATTTCTGGTGTTTCCAATGGATTATTTCTTATAATTTCCAAATCTGAACAAATGACCTATCTGATATTGCTTGCTGCCTCTTTTCTTTGAGAAAACTTAACATATTAATTATAATCATTTTCATTTCTCTCTCTGATAGTTCCAATATCTGTGTCATATTTGAATCTGGTTTTGGTGGTTGCTTTCTTTTACTTTTATTCCTTGTCATTTAATATATGCTTCACAATGTTTGATTGAAAGACATGTTGTATAAAGCAGTAGTCTTAGTTACATAATTTTATGTTTGGATATGAGTTTATATTATTCTTTTAGGCCCTAGTGTGGAAAGTTATTTTACACCTGTCAGAAGTCAGACTGGGATTGAACTCTGCTTTCTATTTGTACTTTGGTGTCCCCAGTTGACTTTGATTATTTCCATTTTAAGGAGGCTCCCAGAGAGAATCCTTGCCTTGCAACTCTCTCAATTGTATTCTATATTGTTTTTACTTAGTGTTTGTTCGTGTGGTGGGGGGGGACAGAGAAAGAAGGTGGGCCTCTAAAATTCCGATTAACTGTGAGCTTTATGCATGCATTGTGAACCTAGCTCTCAGCATCCTGGCCCCGAAAAGTCTTCTTGCCCTTTCTCTAGATGCATTGCTGAGTTTAGCAGATATTCCTTCATCTCTCCTGAGGAAATAACTTTTTTCCCTGTTCTTACCTTCTCCAGCTGCAATGTATTTCCAAAAGAGCCCACACGCTACCTTTTTGATTCCCTTCCCGCTGTGGAGTAAGGTTTTTTGTTCCATAAGAAAAAGTAAGCCAGAAAACTCTGGATGCAGTTTTGGTGGTGATTGCCGTTTCTCTCTTCCAGCTGCAACCGATTGTCACTGGTGCCTACAATATACACGTTTTGTTGCTCTTTCACTTACCTTTAAGGCTTTTCGTTTCTCAAACAGATGGGGGAGTAAGTCCCAGTGAACGTTGGTGGTGGCTGCTCTTTCCAATCTCCAGCTAGCATCATGAAAAAGCTTTTCCAAGAATCTTCCTGATATTTCCTGTGAATAAAATAAACTCAGCATGAATTGTAAAGATGCTTATGTCATAATTTTTTTAATAAATAAGAAGGTAGACTTCAGCCTGAGTGATGAGAGTAAGACCTTGTCTCACAAAAAAAAAAATAGGATGCAGAATTTTATGTGCAATATGATTAGAATTTTGTGCAGATGAATTAAACCATACATAGGAAAATAGCCTAAATTCTGCCGAGTCTAATTGCAAGATAACATCTAAACACATATTGTGGGCTGCTCCCTATATCCTGGAAAACGCAGAAAGCATTTTTTATTTTTTTTAGATAGAGATGTAGTCTCAGACATTTCCCAGGCTGGTCTCGAACTCTGTCACTCAGGCTGGTGATTCACCTTCTTATTTATTATAAAATTATGACATAAGCATCTTTATAATCCATGTAGTAAATGTTTATAAAATGTCTGCCTAGTGTTCGATTTAGACTGTACCCTGGTTAGTCTGACAGACTCTCTGTGTACTAATTGACAATTTTGTCTTCCAGAAAGACAAAGAAATGATAGGGGACCTAACCCTAATCATGCATAATATGGAGGGATAAGTTGACAGCATGTATATTATAGAAATCTTGCGAGAAAGTGATTATGATATCTAGAGTCTGATATCCAGGAAAGAAATATAATTTTAGTTGGACCTAAGGCAAATCATTAATTGTTCAAATAAATGGTAGGCAATTTTACATGTCTTTAATTTTTAAAAAAACTCAAAAGATTAGCAAAATTACCATGAACAGATTTCTGATTATTACACTAAATAATTGAAAAGATCACATTTTAAAATTATTCTGATAAGAATTAAGTAGGAGTAGCCCATGAGGACAATGTAGTTCTTTTGGTAAAAAGGGCTAAGGTTTTTAAAACACATGTGCTCTAAATGGCAAGAAGAAAAATCAAGAAGATGATTGCAAAAAGGGGCAGGCAGCAAATATCTGTCTGAATAGTATACAAAATGTACACTGAACAGTGTCAAGAAGGTAAAACTCAATATGACAAAACATTTGGGATAAAAATTATTGAGCCTTAAAAGTTTGATCTTAGAAATGTGTTCAGATCAAGATGATTTTGAAAATAATCAGCAATCAAAAAGGGCACATACAAGTGTAAAATTGATAAGATAAATATAAATTTAACTTGACAAGGGTGAGATAACTTCTTTAACATTTTTTAAACATAACTTCTGAATAACTCATTTTCTTCTAAGCATATCTTTCTAGACTTTAATTTTGATCCTCATCCTTGATTTTTTGCCTTTTATTTTGATGTGAATTATAATTTTTTTGATCTCGTGTATTTATTGATAGATTAGTCACTCACCCCTAGATAAATGAGTCTTAATGTCTATTAAGTTATATTACATTATTAAAAATTCAAGTATTTTGGTTAAGTTCTTGTTTTTAAGGTTTCTTTTATGGGCTGAGTCTGTGATGAGAGCCATGTTGCTCACTCACAGGATAGGGGTATTTTGCTTCTGCTTGATTGTTTTAATCTAATAAAGCATGGTTACTTTAAGCATTGACTCTTCCTTTCCATTTTCATTTTCTTCTAGTACAATGAATACTGAGCTTTTTTTTTTCTCCTTTTTTCTTTTTTTTTTTTTGGAGGCTGTAGCTTTATGACTATAATAATGCTTTTGTGATATCAATATTTGTATTGGTTATATTTTTGAGGAGCACTCTTAATAGTACCAGAGGCAAAATAGATATCTTTGGTTTTTCAGTGTATTAGAGAAAAATAAATATGTGCAAACCTAGTCCTATAGCTTTGGCTAACTGGGCTGTCATTATTTAGGATTGCTCCAAGAGGAAGCTTTGCAATTTGTTAGCTGGTCTGGCCAGAGCTTAGTTGATTTGTGTCTATGAGCAGAATCTTTATCCACTCCTTCACCACATTATGGACTCTCTGGGAAAAACAAACTCAATAAAAAGTTTATTTTATCAATGATCCCTGGTCGTAAAGTATGAAATAAAGTCTTCTTTGATGTTATCTTTTACCAAAATTTTTTTTCTGGAAACTTCCATAAATCAAGGATTTGAACAAAAGCAAGTTAGGCTTCATGCATGACAAGATTCTTTCTCTCTTGCCTGATTAAAATGAGAGAAAGAGAGAACCCTGAGGAGTATTTTTAATACATTTTCCCCTGACACTGCATAAATCCAGGAACATTTATATGCTAATCAAATCAAAATAGGAATTATTAGGGACTGGAGAGCCCCAACATGGCTGTTATTTTCCCATCAACCTATGATAACAGCTCTGACGCTGAATTAAGGAGCTGAATATTACATAAGCTCCAAAAGGTTATAATACATGACAGGTTTAAGCAATATTAAATCCTAGAAACCCTGACCCACCTATTACATATTTATTCAGTATTACAAATTGTAAATATTTAAAAATACACAAAGATACAGTGTGGGTAAATTCTTAATGTTTAATGAAATTATTCATGGTATACAAAGAGTCGAATAACTCAACAAATACCATGAAGGTTAATGCATGCAATGGAATCTGCGGAGTCCAGCAATGAGAATAACACATTGTGTCCTTTCCTGGAGTGATCATGAAATGGAATTAACATGACCTGATTTCCATGGTTAAGGATATCTCTGTGGATAAAAGGAAGCAACATTCACCAAAGACCTACTAGCAGCTAATCCAGATTCAACGTCGGGTCTCCATCTCACGTGCTGGAACCCATTGATTTCTTCTACTGCTCTCATTTTAATGTCGTTTTAAGACAACACTCTGGTCGCTGCTAAAATTCTACATATTTAGCTTGTCTCTAAGAGGTCAGCCGCTGATTGGGAACAGATATAATATGTAATCACGGATGAGGAAATAATGGAAAACTCAAGAAAAAGTCAACAAAAAGATCTCAGGTAATGAGCCCAGTGGAGACATTTTATTTTGATTTCCAGGATATCTAGTGTTCTTACTGATAATGATCACAGATCACAATACAGCAGGTTTAAATTTACACTTCCTTTTTTTAATGCTACAATGCCCACACAAAATCTTTGTCTGCAGTGAATGGGTAAGCAGAAGAATTTCTTGGCAAACCCAATTTCCATCTACATTCAAAATGCCATTTCAGGTTCCCATCCTCAGTAGCAGTAGCAGAATTGCTCTGATGTTTGTAGAATTTTAAGGAACTGAGACATAAGAGAATTATGAATAAGGTTTCAGCTAATGCCTTATAAAAAGTCGCATATTTATAAAATATGATAAATATTAGTTAAAAAGGTGATCTGTTCATAAGAGTCTTAGAACTATCTTGTATACTTCAGTTGCTGAGTTTTCATCTTTTGAACATCTATCCACCTATCTAGCTGTTCTGACTTTATACATGCATAGCCAATTTTTTTTGAAAAATAATAATAGACATTTATGTGAAACTTCACTTTCCTTCTATGATCAAAACAGTTATGTTGAAATCGTGTGAAATTTTCATGTTTTCTAAGAAGCCATATCCTTTCTTATAATTGTTCATTTAGGTGTATATAGTTGTTTCAGTGCAATATAATCAAGATCATTGCTCTTAAAAAAGTTGTTAATTAGCAGCAATTTCTACTTAATTGGCAGAAATAAGTTTAACTTTTGGGTATTAATCAAACAGGAATGGCTTTGATTTCATCAAATGAGTAAGATTATATGAATATTTTCAGACATAGACAGTTTTCTTATCAAAAGATAAAGACTTTATGCAATAAATTTGATTAGTTTTGCAAAAATTATGTGTCATTTCCTGAAGAAGATAGCAAACATTACATTACACAGATTTCATATTATTTCTACATTTTAGGGGTGGATTAATAAGTCTTTAGTTCAAATTTAACAATTATTTAATGACTAGTACTTGTACAGTTCTAGAGCTTGGATATTTGGCCCTCCAAACCTCATATTGTAATTTAATCTCCAGTGTTGGAGGTAAGGCCTAATGGGAGGTGTTGGGTCATGGAAGCAGATCTCTCATGAATGTGTTGGTGCCAACCTCGCAGTAACGAGTGAATTCTCCCCCTATTAGTTCCTGTCTGTTAGAAAGAGTCTGGTACCTCCCTCCTCTGCTCCTCCTCATCTCTCTCTCATTTCTCCTCTTGCCATGTGATTTCTGCACATGTGACTTTCCTTTGTCTTTCACGTAAGTGGAAGCAGTCTGAAGTCCACATCAGTTGCAGGGCTTGTAGATCTGTGAATGCAATACGTCTGTTTTTGGTTGTTGTTGTTTGTTTTGTTTTGTTTTTTAAATAAAAATCCCAGCCTCAGGTATTCTTTTCTAGCAATACAAATGGGCTAAAACAGGTAAAAATAGAAAGACCTACTCCTATCCCAATTGATACTGTCTTTGCCTCTCTACCTGCTACATAAATAACTAAACACAAATAAATACATAATGTGTTAGGGTTTGGTCTCAGAGTCTAGACAAATTTGAGTTTGAATTTACTTTCAGTAATAAGCAATGAAAAGAAGCTAATTCATCTCATTACTCAAAACCTTGGATTTCTGTAACACAAAATAGAGTTAATAATATGACCTATACCTAATTTACAGGGTTATATTAACTAAATTACTAATAAGTACAAGACCTGATAAGTAAAGACATCCAAAAATACTTATTTGCTAATACTCTGGTAATATTCAATACCTCTAATAAGGAATAGATTTTGAAAATTACTCATGAAAGGGTTATGACTCAGTAATAAAAATCTGAGTTCATAAATACCAAGTGGAATAGGGTAGGTAATCATAAAGATCACCTTTTTTATTATTCCAAACCTTTTCTTAAATCCTGAATATTTAAGCCAGAATCATTTTGTACAGCCAGGTTAACACCCACAACAGTTTTAGCTATTGCAAGAAGAGTCCTGTCTGTCTTGTCATGAAACTTGTCTATATTGTCCTTTAGTAGACTTTATTCCCTAGGAGAATCTTGATGAAATATTGAAAAATATTTGTGATATAAATTAACTAAACAAAGTTTCTATTCAAGAGTTACTCAACAAAGGACATTTTCTGTTTTCACTTAATATGGAACTCATACATAAACAAGAGTGATTAAAATTTTCTAATGGAGCCTGCAACACCTATTAGATACATTTCTGAAATGTTAGCCCAACCATTCAAAGTTGTTCTCAGTTCACATTTTACTATATTTTAATTTTTATCTCCTGCCATTGTACCAGGTAACAGGAATGAATATTTCAGCAGAACAACATTCATTCCCACTATGACTTTTAGCCATATATTATTTAATACACAGAGCACCCTTCTTAATTCATGTATATAGAAAAATTGCCTTCAAAACTCTATGTTCAGATATAATATCATTAGTTCTACGAAGACTTTTGAAGTTGTTACTAAAAATTAATTATTCTCTCTTCAGTTATCCCATAGTCATTTTCTTTCTCTGATGTCTCTGTTATATTTTATTATAAATAGTTTTTAAATAATATTTTTAGGACATAGCCATAAAGTCCTTGAGGGTAGGACCTTTGTTGATCATACTTGTTGGACCTGCACTTATCATAGAGGGTGGCATTTAATTTTGGTTAGTAAAATTTGCTGATTTATTGTATTAGATTTAGAAACAGAAATCATGTAGGAGAAGATAACAAAAAATGTGTTTAACAGTATAACAGTTTACACTTCTAAGGACTCAACCAACCCAAATTCTGGTCTCTTGCGGGATGATTCAAATTAACCTTTTTCAATTACATTGTGAAACTTTTAGGGGATAAGTAACCAGGATATCACAATTTTCATAAAAAGATCTGATGGCATTAAAATGTGAATCAGGGTATTTATCACATGTCCCATGTTAGTAGCAAAACACCCTGTACCTCTGCATTTCTCAGAGTATTGGGTACCTCCTTGTTATCTCTCTCTTCAATGAAGAAAAGTATAGTTTTGCTCTAAATATACTCAGCAGTTAAATGTCATTAAAATTAAAAATACTGATGGAAGAAATGAGCAGAAATAAACAATGAGCAATTTACACACTAAAAACAGTGACATAAGGTGGAGAATAATGGAAAATGAAAAAAAAAGTATAATGATGACTGGTTGACAGATTGCTGTCATTTTACTCTCTGGGGTTTTGTCACAACCTTCAGTGGGGAGATAACATTGAACATCTGGTGGACAACCAGTGCGGAACCTCAATGAAGCTGAGCGTGTGTAGTAGAAGAGGAATGAGCTTGGGGCTGTGGCTCATCTTCTCAGAAATACCTAAGAAAATAAAATGAGCCAAGAATAATATTGAATGATAATAGCTGCCTTCTAGGAAAACATTTGGGTCATTATATACAACTCTTTATCTCGCAATCAATAGCAGGAAAATCAACTGAAAACTGCTATTCTTGTTTTTGGCATATACTAGCTATATGACCATAGGCAACATTTAACCTTAATGACCTTTAGTTTCCTCATCTATAAAATATGGATAATAGTAACTCAATAGTAGCACTCTACAAGTGCTACTATGCAGCAATTAATATATTGTTTACTGTGCTTTGAAAACTACTATATGATGATATATAATGCAATATAAAGATATGTAGTTTTTTCTTATAACTGTGTAGTTGTCCACTGTCTGACCTGATTAAATTAAATTAATTAATTGAATTTTTGATGTTTGAAGGATAATAGAATTTTCTATATTGAATATTATTCAGGTTGCTTAGCCTGCATTGTCTTTCCATCAGCTTTTAGAAATTCGTATATCTGATTCCTTCTACTTGCCATCTCCTATCATCAGTTAGTTGCTGGTAAACATTTAATTACTGGAAAAGCTCTAACTTATATTATTTGCCAATACCTGTGGTGTAAGTACTCTCTCTTTGGCTGATTTCAAGCTACCAAAGTAACATCATGTTGCAGAGCTGGAAGAGTCGTGCACAATCAGTCCTCGCCAGCTGGTAGGAGTTGGCTCTAGCATACCAACACTTAATACTCAATATAAACTAATTTCTTCTAACAGTCAACAAAAAATTGGAAACTTCTTTAATTCCCAACTTTCTGACTTTGAAACACACATAATATTCTTTTACATTTTATCAGTAAATTTAGAAAAAAAATTGGTAAGAAATATTGCAGATGCCAAGTTACATGAAATTTGAAGATAATAGTTATCTCTGAATTTCATTCAAACATTAATTAAAACAGGAAAAATTTTGCTGAAATTTATGGAGCCAGGTGTTCTGCTGAGCCCTCCAATGGATAAAGACATCGACTTTGTTTGTTTTGCTGCATTGACCCACTGGTGTATGCCTTCTCTCCCTAATTAGAACAACCTGCCTGTAATGAGTAATCTGCTCCCAGTTTTGTCCTAGAATTTATTTATTTTTCCTATATAGAAAGTGTCTGCAGATGGAAATCGAAAGTGTAATCTTTATTAGAGGTACATAAATTATGTTGCTTCATAATCCAGGTGACCAGATATTAGATAGTGGGGAAAGAGTGTCTTTCCCCCATATTTCAATGTGAAACCAAGTCTAATGGTTGGCATTGTCTGGCCCAAAAGGAGCAGAGAGTCCTGTTGAACAGCTCAGTATTTTCAGTTTGAAAGCCTCAGGAGACAGAATTTTCTTGTAGAGGTAATGCTCTCCTGGGCTGGAGCAGTGATGAGTCCCATGTTTAGGTTTTTCTTGCTAATTTGATTCATTATGTTTTTTACCCAGTCACTTCCTAACACAATCAAGCAGTACACGGAGTCGTTGCCTGCCAGGTGAAGAAGAGAATTTTCTATCCAGGCACCAAATATTTCTTCCCTGGAATTTAAGTGATTCTGCCTTTTGCTAGCCACTTTGACTTTTACCACAGCCTTATTTAGTATAAACCCTGGAATACTTTACCTCATTCTTGTTTGATTTCTTTTGCTCCATTTTTTTTTTTTTTGAAACTTGAGGAAACAGTTTTTCTTATGAAAAATGTTGAAAAGCAATGATTAAGGTTGATTCTATCCTGGGTACATTTTTTCCAATGCCTTCTTTGGTAAGTATCCATTCTGTGGTCTTTTTGCATTATATTGTTTTCCCTAGGCAACATGCAGCAGATGCCAGTACATTAATTTCTTAAAGAGACTGACTTTGTTAGAACCCTCTCCCCATTGTAACTGTCTTTTCCTTACTTTATTTTTAGAGCAGAGATAACTGATAAAACACGCATCCAGTGAGAAGCCAGGATTTCCTGATGTGTCTTTGAATTACTTTCCTTACCAAACTGGGCAATTCCAACCCTCCCCAGCATGTCCTCCTCCTGGAGGCTGCTACTAAGTAGCATCACATTAGAGATGCAATAGAAAATAGCACAAGTCCACATGTCCCCCCAAAAGAGCAATTGAAGATTTGCTTTATGCAAATAGCATTTTGTGTTCAGGCCTAATTGTTAAATCTATTCCCTGAATGATAATGTTAGTTCAGACTCTAGAGAAAAGAACAGAGGAATGGCACACCTTCTCTTGATCCCTGAAGACTAAATGGCAATACACTTTACTGAGATAATTCTGCTCCGTGGATGCCCTTTAGGCTCACTTCCAGAGAACAGCAACTGAAGACATCAGTACCCAGCTCTGCCAAGAACACAAGATATCATGTCCTCATTTATGGTTCTGAAATGAAACTAACAACCTTGGTGTAGGATGTTAAAAATCATAAGTGATATAACTATCATTAAAAAGTATCAAATACCCCATTGAATGTTCCCAGTTCCCACTGAGAGCTATTAAAGAAAGTTGTGTTTCACTGGAACAACCAAGAGTAAACAAGTTCATAGTTAAAGCTGCTGATATATTTTTTTTAATTTTTGTGTCTTCTTCTCAACTTAGAAAAGATAAAAGCCAAAGTAAAGATTTTATGTCACTCTTCCTTCCAATTTATACTTCTTTGATTTTACTTTAATCATTTAATACTTAAACATTTATCATGTACAATATATTTTTAAATTTTTGAACTCTGCAACATTAACCTCACATATACTTTCTCATTGGATTCTTACAAAGAACGCTGTAAGAATAATTGAACAGGTATTAACATGGTCACTGTTTAGCAAAGAGGGAGCTCAGAATCAAAGCCCACGAATGCTAAGTTAAAATTCTAAGCTAGTTTTTAAATGTCCAAACTATGACTTGTTTCTTTTCTAACAGATTGATTTTCCTGCCCACCCATATATTAAAGAGTATTATTTAGTTACCTACTACTGACTTGATTTTTTGCCTATAGGAAATTTTGCACATTCATTTGACTTTAACTTTAAGGCAATCTTATTCTCCTAGTGCTGGTAAAATCCTCAACATACACATCAGCCAAAGAGGGCACAGGAGACAATGAAAGTTGATGAGATTTTAGAGAAATGTGGGAAACTTGCAATCTTTGCGGGTAGTGAGTCTTAGGGGAGCAGGTGTCGCAACAGATCTAGTGAAAACCTAGAGTATAGGCAAAGGCAAGAAAAGGAGAAGGGTTTTTTTTTTTTTCTTTCTCCTGTAATCATAAGATGGAATGCCTGTGTGGCGGAATGGAGAATAGTGAAAAATACATTAAAAATGGTCACTCTTACTATTATCAAAGAAAGAGAAATTAAACCACCAATAAAATAATATTCGTATCTTTCCAAACTGATGATCTTCAGAGGAAAGGACTATGCTCAGGATGTCTTAGACTATGAAGAAAAGGAACTCTTTACACTACTAAGGAATCATATAGTAATTGATATAGGTGAGAATTATGGCAAGAAAAATGTTCTGCTTGCCAATTTCATTGAGTAGATTTTCAATAAATATTTCCTGATTGATTAAATATGGTCCATTTTTATTCAATGGTAATTTAGTCATTTCAGAAATATGTGTTCCTTGTATACATTTGGAAAAATGATGCATAGAACCATCAAATAAATATATGTTAGTGAATAATAATGACACATGTATAATATGAGAATAGTGTTCTAGGTTTTTAGAGGAGAAGAAGAATCCTGTAAGAAAGAGTGGCCAGAAGAGGTCATTCAGAGTCTGAGTAACACTAGCTGAGTCTGAAATCTGGGTGTATGCTATCCCCATTAAGCTACCAATGACTTTCTTCACAGAATTGGAAAAAACTGCTTTAAAGTTCATATGGAACCAAAAAAGACCCTGCATCGCCAAGAGAATCCTAAGCCAAAAGAACAAAGCTGGAGGCATCACGCTACCTGACTTCAAACTATGCTACAAGGCTACAGTAACCAAAACATCATGGTACTGGTACCAAAACAGAGATATAGACCAATGGAACAGAACAGAGCCCTCAGAAATAATACCACATCTCTATATCCATCTAATCTTTGACAAACCTGACAAAAACAAGAAATGGGGAAAGGATTCCCTATTTAATAAATGATGCTGGGAAAATTGGCTAGCCATAAGTAGAAAGCTGAAACTGGATCCTTTCCTTACTCCTTATACAAAAATTAATTCAAGATGGATTAGAGACTTAAATGTTAGACCTGGCCGGGCGCGGTGGCTCACGCCTGTAATCCCAGCACTTTGGGAGGCCGAGACGGGCGGATCACGAGGTCAGGAGATCGAGACCATCCTGGCTAACACGGTGAAACCCCGTCTCTACTAAAAAATACAAAAAACTAGCCGGGCGAGGTGGCGGGCGCCTATAGTCCCAGCTACTTGGGAGGCTGAGGCAGGAGAATGGCGTGAACCCGGGAGGCAGAGCTTGCAGTGAGCTGAGATCCGGCCACCGCACTCCAGCCTGGGTGACAGAGCGAGACTCCGTCTCAAAAAAAAAAAAAAAAAAAAAAAAAAAAATGTTAGACCTAAAACCATAAAGACCATGGAAGAAAACCTAGGCAATACCATTCAGGACATAGGCATGGGCAAGGACTTCATGTCTAAAACATCAAAAGCAACGGCAACAAAAGCCAAAATTGACAAATGGGATCTAATTAAACTAAAGAGCTTCTGCACAGCAAAAGAAACTACCATCAGAGTGAACAGGCAACCTTCTCACTCATAGGTGGGAATTGAACAATGAGATCACTTGGACACAGGAAGGGGAACATCACACACCGGGGCCTATTGTGGGGAGCGGGGAGGGAGGAGGGATAGCATTAGGAGATATACCTAATGTAAATGACGAGTTAATGGGTGCAGCACACCAACATGGCACATGTATACATATGTAACAAACCTGCACGATGTGCACATGTACCCTAGAACTTAAAGTATACTACTAATAATAAAAATCTGGGTGTAACCTAGGGACATAGAGAGCAATGATGCAAGAATTCCAGGTGTAACACAGCTACTGGGGAAGAAATGTGGAAGTACTTGAGACAGTGCGCACTCAATTGGGGTGAATGGCGCTATGAGTATGATAATGGTATAGAAGACAATCTTTTCCTTTGAACTTACAAACCATCGCTCTTCTGTTAATATATGTAATGAGTTTTGTTAATTCATAAATATATAACATCTAGATTTCTTTAGTTCATTTAAATATAGACCCTTGAGTAGTTTCATAAATGGAAATCTAATTTATTTTATTTTCAGTAATAAAATCACATGTTTTAAATTTAACTGAGGGCTTTTTCATTTCATCTATTCATAAAAATAGACTCAACAAGAATAGTGGTGAGAGGCTATTTCAACGGCCTGTTATTCCTAAAAGAGCCCAAAGTGAATTCAAAGTGACTATTGCCACAGTGCGGGTGTATCGTTTGTGTTTACATTTACTTTCCTGACTGGCTTTGATTGTATTTAAATGTTTTTCCTAATTAAATATGTTCCTCAACATACTTTAAGATATAACTCCTTAAAGTTATGTTGAGTTAAAGGTATAACTCATCATAACTCCCATTGAATGTACTTCAGATTATGTCATAAAATAAGATCTAGCTTCCCCCCAAAAAGTGAATGTTGGTATTAGAAAGAGTTCAAGGCACTTTTGCAGCCCTGGGAGAGTATGACTATGAAGAGCCCTGTAATCCTCTCTGAAACTATGCCATTATAATTGCCAATAAGAAGCTTTTAAAGATTTAGTATTTTTAATGAATATAAATTTGTAATTCTTTGTTTTATTCTATTTTCAGAATCTTCAAAATGACATACTCATAAAGAAAATAGTATCAGGAGATATATCATGTATAAAATACATCTATTCTAAACTTCCAGATATGATATATTTATAACTATTCAAGGGTACAGATCCAATCCACTCTTATTTTTCACAAATTTCAAGGGCCTCCATCTTATTTCCTAGCCGTTTTTATTTAATCCCTGCTCCTAAATAATTTCTTGTCATCTGTCCAAGTAAACAGTATTTCTCAAGTCAAAAGTTATCTTTTCTACCTGCAACCAAAGACTTTTTGGCACCAGGATTGCTTATGATACCTTTCCTTCTTGACAATGCAGTGTTTTGTTTTTCTCTCTCTATTCTGGTAAGCACTCTTTATTCTCAATTCAAGTCATGTCTACTTCTGTTGCACCCAGTAGCAATGGAATGTTGTCTGTAGATAATCAGATCTTCAGGAAGATCAGACAGCAACCTAAAGTTTCCACTTTGCCGTAATAATGCCTTGCCTTTTCAAAAATAACATTATGAAACTTCTGAATCATCTTACTGATGCTTATAGCTATAATATTGTATGTGCTTATGTAACAATCATGCAATTTACATTGATGCAAATGCCTTCCTGAATTGTGTTTGTGTTGCCTGTGAGGAGTTTTGTTTGCTTTTATGGCCTTCTTTGTTCCTGCTTCTGCAAGGAAACAAATCTTGGAGAGGGTAGGTTCATTTTGTTCTCTACCTCTAAGACTGTGCAAGATACCTATTCTTATATGACAAACTCAGTGGTGTAAGATGATGCCAATACTTTGTTTATTGAATCATCAGTTTGGGCAGGGTTCAATGAGGATAGCTCATCTTGGGGTCACATGGCATCAGCTGAGGCAGTTTAAGCAGAAGTATCCACTTACAGATGGTTCACAGATGTTTGAAAAGTGGGTGATGGCTGTCAGCTGAGAGCTAGGCTGGGGCCTTTGTTTCTCTACAAATAATTCTCTCCATGAGGCTGCTGGAGCTTTCCTGCAGCATAGTGGCTGTTCTTCACATCCTGTGATGCAACAGAGAAGTTATTTGACCCTACATGCACAAAATATAATGGGAGATAGGATGACAGCAATAGACTGTCCCATTTAAAAAGAGAAGAATTAAACACATAGAAGTCACTGGTTCATAGCATTTCTAAAACCTAACTAAGCACATATCATCAGTTCTTTAATTATTGTTCAGCCTTGCGTTTGGGAATGATTTTCCATGGCTCTTGGCTCTGTACTCTGAATGATCCCTTTGTTTCCTATCAGAAACCCCATGTTTGCAGCTGAGTAGTTTTCTTAAACTTCTGATGTTGTAAATTAAGAGCCCCAAAGCCTCCTTTTATTTTGTATTTTCTATGTACCTTTTATTTCATGCTAGCATAATTAATAAAATATTGGTTGAGTTCCCACAGATGAATTATAATCCACTACATTAGATAAAATCTATTCAATGCCAATCTGTTCGAGATATACTCTTCTAAACTTTGGGCTCCAGTGAGGCCACTGTGAGAAAACACCTTTGCAATTCTTAGAAAACCTGTTACTTAACTACAAGGCACAATATTAGGAATATTAGAAACCCTATTAGGCATGCCCTTAAAACTGTTTGAGTTCTGAAAATAAAAGACTCTTTTAGTAATGTCAGGGAGACGTTTACAATGAAGCCATCCCATTCTGACATCCCACTGGATTTGGTGTTCACCCTAAAATCATATCTTACTTTAAGAATCTATTTCTCATAGAGATTAGAAATAAGAAACAGTCCATATTAGACCCTTAAACTTCTGTTTCCTTCATTTATCCTTTAAATTCTGTTCAATGACTTAATAGCTCCTTCATTTTTCTCCTCATACTTTATCATAGGCAACTAGTCTCTTAGAACTTTCTGCATTTTGTCCTGAAAATCTATCCAGTACAATCCATGAGTTCACTAAGTCTCCTCTCTATTTCCCATTTTGTCACTGAATAATGTTGACAAATGTTTGGACACTTCATAAAAGGGAACCCCTTTTCTCTTGCTCACATTCCACGTCTCAGATTTTTGTTGCAATAGCACTTCTAGGAACTAATTAAATTCTGGCTGCTAACTGCTAAGCAAGAAATAATTTCAAAACTTGATGACTTCAAACAACAGTGATTTTATTCTACCTTGTCATTTTGTGGCTCAGGAACTTGGGCCATGCTCAGTTGACACTGAACTGACAGCCAGGATGACCTGGTGGTTATTCACGCATTTGGCACCAGGATGTGGATGACGGGAAGAGTGGGCCAATGTGAGGCTCTCTCCCTCTCCATGGAGTCTTGGGATATCTCCCAGTGTTCTCTTCAGCAGGGTAGTTGCACTTCTAACCTGGTGGTTTAGGTCTCTCAGATTGAGTGTTTTTAGAAACAGGAAGTAGAAACAACCTGGTACTTAAGGACTGAATCTAGAAAGTAGCATGTCACTTCTGCTATATTCTATGACGACTGCTCAGATTGAAGGACAGGGGACATAAACCCTCATCTCTCAAAGGGAATGATATCAAAAAACTTGAGACTATCTTTAGTCACATTCTACCCCAGTGAATGAATGTTTAAATATCAATATTATTTCTAGCACAGAGTTTTCAAATGGAATTGATTTAGCTTGTATGATCAACCATAAGCCTATAATTTAAGGTGGTATTTTGGGTTATACATTTGCATATATTTTAATAGATAGGGTTTAGAATCTATTTTGATACTTGAAATGTTTTCACTTTTTTAAAAAATCAACTTAGTTTTGAAGAAGAAACATCCCATAACTCTTAGGTAGTAACACTTGGAAATTTTTATTGTATTCAATTCATTCATGGATATTTGCCAAAAATTTATCGTCAACATACCTTTTGCTTTTTGTCTCTTTCTCTTTGTGGCACTCTATTAACTCATGGAAAACTTTCCCAATCTTTCTACTCTGAAGGTCCATATTCATTTTTTCTGATCATTTCATTTTTACGCTTTCAACTCCTATTACTTTCTGCAAAGGCTGACAAACTTCATATGCTATTTTTTTCTTTTTTTTGCTGCAAGCTAAGATCTGTCTTCCTGAAACTTTTTATCTGCTATCTCTTGCCTTGAAACCATCAAGCCTGCTGTTTTTTATATCTTAATTGGTTTTCTTAATTTAACCATATTTATTCCTTAAAAGATGGCAGGATATATTTTTCAATTTCCTCCAACTCTTACAGATTTCACATTTGCATTTACAATATACTTTAGAAAGACATACCTCTTTTTCATTTCTAATATCTTCTAATGAGGTTCTATTAACTTTTACTCTCTGTTGCTCCCTTATACTTAATCATGGTAACTATATGGCTGATAAAAATGTTACAAGATGCAAAATTATATTTTTTCTTCCTCAAAAATAGTTTGCCTCGACAGAGCTTTATTTTCAGATGTTATTGGTTTCTTTTTTTTTTGCCTTAAACATTAGTTTATCAAATCTAGAAATTCATGGGATTCTTGACCCACTATAATCCAGAAATATATTTAGACTGGGCAAAACGCTGCAAAAGAAAATAAGACTATGACCTCTTCTGAACCCTGTCCTATTTGTAGAATAAAAGGAAAGCAAAGAGCAGATACAGAAATGCTGAAACACTGACAGAAAGCCTCTGAAGTAAAGCCCAACTCAAAAAACTTCTCTATAGATATGGAAAGCCCAATTTTGTTACATTTTCAAGTACTGTATGGGTCACCCTATTGTAATCTAGTATAAAGTTGTCAAGGACTAGAATAAACTGTTTTATGATTATTTTATCCAGGCTGTGAGATTGGGACTAGAGAAAGAAAAAAATAAATTAAAAACTAGACAAGCCCTGGAAAATCCATGACAAATTTCTTTTTAAGGATTGTTCTTATTGAACAATAAGGGAAATAAAAGGCCACTGTTTCACCAGACTATATTATGTTATCTCTTTTCTCTGGTTACACACACACACACACACACACACACACTCTTGAAATGCTTAAACTAAAGAAGAAGGAATGTTTTAATCATAGTCATCATTATTATAAATTTATTAAGGCATGTAGAATATTCATGGTTGAATACTGAAATACACTGTTGTCAAAATAGAAACTAAGGAACACTTATTGAGCATTTGCTAATTGCCCAACCTTGAATTAGGCATGTTTATTTGTGTTATCATCCTACAAGGTTTATGATATGGCAATACCAGATAGAGTTTGCCAAATAAATAGGATGAATCACAAACAACATATAAAATCTATAGTGATTTAAAAGAAGGTTGCCTTGATAAGAAAACAGATTTTGTTAGAAGGAAACTAAGCAATGTATTCATTCTATGAAACATCCAATGAAAGGAATTATATTACACCAGACCTCAAACAAGAATCCTGCTGGAGAATAAAGAGTATATCTTATTTTCTGAATCAAGACAAAGGCCAAGAAAGACTCTGTGTTTTAGGGCATGAATCTCACTGGGTAATAACAAAGCTGAACCTAGAGGCATCCTGACAATCTGGGCTCTTCCCAGTCACACAGATGTTCCTTCCTCTGATACCTAAGGAGTATTTTCCCAACTCCTAGGTGAGACACTATGACTGTGGTTTTTGGAAGAAGTCTATGTAATTTCTTTTCTCATCTGGAGACGGGTTTAATTGCAACAACTACTTTAGGCCTGCAGTCGTGTCAAGATTCAGGATCTTAGCTTCATTTTTACCTACAAAAGCTATTTTTGTGCATAGGCATACTTCTTGTTTTTTATTATATAATGTACCCAAATTAGTTTTTCTTCTTATAACCACATAGGAGGTACAGAAATAACATTTTAATCTTTTAAAATTAAAAAAAGTGAAATTTTAGAAAGTAAATAATTTTAAAAAATTTAAAATACACTGAATTATAATATACCAGGAGTTGGCAAATCCAAATCTGCTTACTGTTTTCAAACTTACTGTGAGCCCAGTATATTTTTTATAATTTAGGTGATTTAAAAAAGAAGAAATTTCCTGGAACTTGACAATTCTGTGAAATTTAAATATCAATGTCTATAAATAAAGATTTTTTGGAACAAAGCCAGGCTCATTTGTTTACCAGTGGTCTATGACTGCTTTTGTACTAGTACATCAGAATTGAGTGTTGAGACTGAGGCCATATGGCCCACAAAGCCATATTTACATATTTAGATATTTACTACCTGGCCATTTAGTTTGCTGACCCTTGTAATACATGCTCAAGTGATTATTTCAGAATTGAATATTCTCCTAGCTAAATTTACATTGTCAAACTAGGACAATGGAAGGCCTTGATGAATTGTTCATTGTGCTTGAGTTCAGGATACTCTCATGTACCTAAGTAATCTTTCACATTCTGGGCAATCTCTCCTAACAGTGACAGGGGAATCTATATATTTGACAGCCAGATTTAAAAAAGTGAAAAATTGGTTTTTCATATAGAAAAATCTGCTATAAAGTTTTCATTTGATTTTGGATACACTGACCAAAGGAAAGGATCAATGAGACTCGTAAATTCAGGGAGAGAAGACATTGTCATTATTTTTGCAATACATTTTTCGAAAACACTGATGTTGGTAGAAAACAATAATATTTACTTCTTTTTTAAAATACTTTTGTCTGCTGATCTCAAGACATTGGTCTAGGAAGCTTTTCAACTCCCCATATTTCTCTTAGCTCAAAATTAACTATTTCCATTTTCATGGGTGGGCTTCCTTCTCAAATTATTCAGATTCATCAATCTGAAATCTCCAGAACTCTCTTCAGGTATCTCGAATGGGACTGAGGTCCTAACCCTGGCTTCCTGAAACAATTTTCCCATCAAAAAAGATGTGCATCAGATGCTCAGATGGCAAATGGCCACCAGAGTCACTTTTGAATTTTCAACTGACATCATACCAAAACATTTTGAAAGGATAGGCTGCTAGGACACCTCCTTGGAGTAGCACTGCCAGTGATTCAGATAATATCTTGGTGCTGTTGTAAGCACAGTAAAGGTATTTGGTATATTCCTTTCGCTTATGAAAAGAATGTTGTGATGAATTTTCTAGCCCCTAAACAAATTCAAGAATAGTAAGTCAGGTCAAGCATTCTAAGTTTAAACAACTAACCATAATGTACCGTTATAATATATAGATAGTGAGGGGTAATAAAATTACTATGACTATGATTATCTCATCCTACTTCTGTCTTTATCCATCTCAATCTGGGTGGGTTGCCTCCCTGTTATATCAACTTATCCCATCATCTGTGCATTGGTTCCTGCTGTTTCTTCTACTTGGAATTATTCACATTTTTCCTTTCTCATTGTATTCAACAAAATGACTCTGAGACATGAGAAAAACTGAGGATGAGAAAAATTCAAATGAAATGGTAAACTAAGGGGACACTTATTCAGGTCAGTTTTCAGGCACAGGTGAGAACTCAATAAATATAATCTTGAGTGAAAGTTTTACAGGAAATAGAAATTAGGGGAAGAAGACAAAGTTTGCCATCAGGAAGGGTTGGAGATGGCCCCCTAAACATAGGTTACATACATAATCAGGAGAGTTCTGAAAAAACTACAGTAAAGACACCTAGACCTAAAGAAGTTTATCTATCAAGCCACAGTACAGATTATCTCTATTTACCTCTCTGTATGTGCCTGACAAATTTTCATTAACAAGTTGTTGTTGACATTTCTGCCACATATTTATGATACAATACTTGGTAAACACTCACTTTTTTTTTTTTATATTCTTAGCAACTTTTTTCCCCTGATAAGTCATAACATGACCTCACATTCCAAATGGATGATGAACAACAATTGCATAATCTTTATGAAGGAAAAATGTTTTTCAGTTGTGCTAAAGAAATGGGGCCTGTAGCAAGACAAACTCTGATACTTGGACTTGGGAAACTATTTTTAAATAGTTCAAAATACCAAACTTAGAAATATTTTCTCATAATTACTGTACTGAGCATTACAGTTATTATTTATTGGAGTCAATATAGTGAATCAGAAATTCAACAAATCTTTTAGTAAAACATAGTGAAGCAAAGATGTTTTATTGTCTCTTCACTAACAATACCTACGCTGGACATGGTGGGTTATGCCTGTAATCCTAGCACTTTAGGAGGCCAAGGTGAGAGGATGACTTGAGCCCAGGAGTTCATGACCAGATTGAGCAACATAAGGAGACCCTGATCCTACAAGAAATAAAATAAAAATTAGTCAGGCATGGTGGCACACTCTCATAGTCCCAGCCCAGCATTGAGGTTACAGTGAGCTATGATTGCACTGCTGCACTCCAGACTGTGCAACAGAGTGAGACATCTCTGAAAAACAAAACAAAAAACCAAACCAAACAAACAAAAAACCTCCGAAACCCCTAACATATGCCTAAATTAACTATAACAGAAATACCATTTGAAAATCTCCCTTCTCAAGTTGTAGAAATATCAATTCCACATCTCATGAATCTTTAGAATGTAACTCTTATTTTTATGACACACAGGCTGGAGGAGGTACCAGAGGAGTGGCTAAGCCTTCAAGGAGTGGCCTTGGGTCACTCTTTTTTATTCTATCTCTGGTCACAAAACCATACTAACAGCAAAAATCCACTCCCACCAAGTATTTATGAGATGGTAACTTTTTCAATAAAGGGAAATCATCCTCCTTCATTCTCTTACCTCTTTCATTTTTATTTCTCTCTCTGCTCTAGTAAACAAACCACTTTATATCAGCTGCTATTCCTAAAGGGGCACATCAAAACAGTGTGAGGAACCAGAAAAGGAACATGATCTACTTGCTTTAAGACATTTTGAGCTTCAAATTAACTTCAAGTTGAACCACATTACTTTTTCTTTTTTTAAAAAAAAAAGAAAAGAAAAATAAGAAATATAAGAAAACAATATGTGTAAAGAAACAAAAATGGTTACAGCCTTAAACTACAAATAATGATTTTTTATATAACAGCATATGAACCTATCAAAAAATATACCCAGTGACATAAACAGAGTTGCTTCCATTTATTTTGAAAAAGATGCATATTTTTCTGGTTAAACAAAGAATGCTTGTTCCAACAAAGAATACTTTATTCAGTGTGGTGGGCTATATTTGCACAAGTGAACCAAGAAAGAACAGAATACGGCCTGGCTGAAGTAAGTGAGATGACCTGTGTGAATCAGGGCCACACAGCTGAAAGGAGGCAGAGCTAGAACTTAAACTAAGTTCTGTCTGACACTTAAAAAAAAATAAAGGATAAAATTGGGTGTGAGAGTCATCTTTTCATTTCTAGTCAGCTTATTAACATCTGAGTTCTACCATATAGAAAGCTCAATTTTGCCTGCCTGATGTCTAATTAATTAGCTATCTACTTCTTTAATGCCTAACTCTACCTAACTCCTTAAAATGATGTTAATAATAATGATGACGGTGGTGATGATAATGGGCAATAATTATTGAAAACTTACTCTGTTCAGATTGTCTTTAAGATTACAAAATCTATCCTTTTTGTTTAACATTAAAGGCAACAAGATAGATGGTCCTATTATCTCCATTTGTGGATGAGAAAAGTGAGGCTTACGAAGCTTAGCTATCTTTGCAACACCACACAAACATCAAATGGCAGAGTTACTTCTTTATTGCACATCAACCTTCTTTATCACACGCCAAAAGACATCTTTCTCAACACTATACTGTGCCTTTCATATTGGTAAATATTTATTCTAATTCAAATAACAGTTCATCCTTCAGAGTATTATCTGTTGAAGCCACCAATAATGTTTTTTCTTGTCAAAAGCCTTCAGTTGTTCCACAATGTTGGTGGAATACAGTCAAAACTCTGTATTTTAACTTCTAAGATATTCTGCAAAATGGACTTGCACTAACTTTCTATCCTACCACTTACTACTTGTTTGTATGAACGTTTGGCTGCAGTCAAAATGGCCCTTCTTTCACTGTCTCTGTAGGGCACCATGCACATCCTTACCTCTGGCTGCTGTTGCTCATATTACATATTCCATCTGGAATATTCTGTCTCCTCTTCTCTTTTTTTTTTTTTTTTTTTTTTTTTTGAGATGGAGTCTCGCTCTGTCGCCCAGGCTGGAGTACAGTGGCGTGATCTCCACTCACCGCAAGCTCCACCTCCCGGGTTCACGCCATTCTCCTGCCTCAGCCTCCCGAGTAGCTGCGACTACAGGCGCCCGCCACCTCGCCCGGCTAATTTTTTTGTATTTTTAGTAGAGACGGGGTTTCACTGTGGTCTCGATCTCCTGACCTAGTGATCCACCCACCTCAGCCTCCCCAAGTGCTGGGATTACAGGAGTGAGCCACCGTGCCCGGCCTCTTCTCATTTTTAAATACCGCATAGCCTTGATGATCTAGTTTTATAGTCTCCTCACGTCTATGGAGTTTCATAGACCATTCCACCTCATAAGGATTTGTCCCAATTCTGAAATCATAGCATTTAATACATCTGTTACACTTTTCTTCAATTTATCTTTCAGAGTCAGGAGTTTTCAACATCTTATAGTATTATTTAACTGTTAAAAAATATAAAAATTCAATTTCCTGTTCAATTATAACTCGTTAAGGGAGTGGGCACTCTGTCATGTCTCCAGGCTTCCTTATAGCATATAGCGCTGTGGCTTTTTGCTGGTGAATCCATTATGATGACTTGCTGATTTGTTGTTATCTATAAAATGCATGAGTTTAGAATTTGAATGTAGGGAAAAATCTATAGTTCTAAATTTACATTTGTAACAAAGTAAACATAACATTTTATTTGTTGAATTTTAGCAGCCAATGAATTTTAAAGAGAAAAATATAATATTATTGCAAAAAAGCAAGTAATATTTCTATCTGGAAGCTTCTGGCATGACTTAAAATTATCCCTGACTCCAAGTATCCATGTCCTGTGTGATCTTCTTCCATTGAGTGTGGGCTAGACACAGCGATGTAATGAATAGAATATTGTAAAAGAGATGTGATGTCACTTCAGTTATACAAGACCATTGCTGTCATTTTACTGGTAGACTTTCTTTTTTGTTGACTTTGATGGAATAAGTTGTTGTGCTAGAGAGGCCCATAAGGTAAAGAACTGGGGGCGGCCTCTGGCCAGTAGCCAGCCATGTGCTGAGGCTCTCACTCCAACAGTCTGCAAGTCTTACCCACAACCAGGTCAGCGAGCTTGGTTGAAACAGATTCTTCTGCAGCTGAGCCTTCAGATGCAACTCCAGGACTCAATTGTAGCCTGTGAGTGACCCTGAAACAGAGGGC
This sequence comes from Macaca mulatta, assembly GCF_049350105.2. NCBI lineage: Eukaryota > Metazoa > Chordata > Mammalia > Primates > Cercopithecidae > Macaca > Macaca mulatta. The sequence goes on along the minus strand of NC_133423.1, from coordinate 51,414,026 downwards.
CCAGATCATCTCTTCTTGGACTCCTGGCTAACAGTATCTTAGATGATATATGTGTATTGTTTTAAGCCATTACTTAGTGGGGTATTTTCGGCATTACATAATTTTTTTCATGTATATTTGCATGGTTTTATTTCCATAAATCATCAACTGACACTTTTAAATCTTGCTTTTTGCAGTCACTATTCTCCACCTGTGAGAGAGCAGTAAGTCATATAGTCCTGATTCTAATAGTAAAAACGGAGAAGGGCTCATACCTGTTAGATCTCATTTCAAAATTACAACAATCCTGTGAGGGAGGTAGGTTGATAATGGCGGACAGATGTCTATATTAGTGCCATTTTTTAAAAGATGCCAACATTAATAAAGGATCAGGTGTGTAGAAGAGAAGAAACCATTTGTCTATGGGAGTGAAGGTGAAGGGAAAATTATATTTTAAAGTCCTTCCATCATATAACAGTTGCCTCTTTCGCTACTGATATTTATTATTTCCACTGCTCTTTAATGGAAAATTTACAAAAAGAAAATTGATTATAGTTTTGTGTGTGTGTGTGTGTGTGTGTGTGTGTGTGTGTGTGTAGGTGAAAGAGCATCGCCATAATTTAATTTGAGAACGTTGCATTCCTTCTAGGTGAAAGCATTCAATCTTCTATTTTCCTGAGACCTGAACCATGTGTGGCATGCTAGACTGGGTGAATTTGAGATTCCCACAAATATTTGTTCTCCTGAGACTAACCCAGTATTGTTTCAGATGAAGACTAAAATATACATCCTCTCCTTGGGTGATAATATAAAATCACAAAGGACTATGGGGAAGGCTTTGTCGTTCCCCCCAGCACTTGCTTTCACACCTTTTTGTGCCACTGAGCAAACATTTAACAAAGAGGAAAATAACAGCAATTTGTTCCGACTGGTAAACTCAATATTCCATGCCAAGTTATAGTAGCTTTCTGGAAACTAAATATGCTCAGTTAGTAATGTATGTGTGTGTGCGTGTGTTTGTGTGTGTGTGTGTGTTCTCACATACTTCATCAATAAAAGATCGTGACTCAATTTAGGTATTTACAAACAATGACAGAAAAAGTTTTAAAATGTAAAGAAATATTACATATTACATATATGTATATGTGCATATAATTGAGTGCATGCAAATATGTCTATCCAATTTGTTTTTAATTGATAGTTTGTTAACACAGACATCCCTAAGGGTTGCATATGATCAAGCCATTAGAAAGCTCTCTGGAATTATCAAGGGCTCCTTAACTACTAAATAATAAGTCAATCATATCAAGGAGCTGGCTCTATGAGGTAACTGCAGACACTAAGTGCTTCTTGGTCCTACACTAAAAATTCTGGAACTTTCCACTGCTGTACCTTTTCATCAGTACCCAGAGAATGGAGGAGCAGCACTTCTTTTCTTAGAAAAACCATTTCTAAAGCAACTGACACCTCAACCCCTACTCCCCCAAAACTGTACAAAAATATCCATATTTTATTATTTATTTCTTTATCTTTTTCTCAGTTCCTGGAGGACAGGACCTATATCATCTGCCTCTTTTCCCATTAAATCCTCCTCCAAACTGTTCATTCAGTGACTATCTTACTCTTCTTCCCAGGATTCAAGGAAGCTTTTCAAAGGGGCGCTGCGGTTAAACTAGAGAGTTGAGGTTGCCAGTACTTGGACACAAGCCCTGATGCTAACTGGGAGTTTTCTACTTATATGCTTCTCAGAAGGCTGTGAAAAGAATTACATTCTGGATTGGGCCTAGGTTCTTATGGCAGTTGTAAGCATTTTAAGAAAGATACTTCCCTGAAACCATCAATTTGTAAATTGGCTTATGTTTTGTTGCTCTATGAAAATTAACTCTTTTTGCAACAATTTTTTTTGGGGGAGGAATTTATCTAATAAACAATTACTTCCAACTTATTTTGTGTTTAATGACCCATGTATTGGTTAGGGGAACCTAGATACTATACAAATAAACCCCCAAATATCCCAGGTTAATAAAATAAAAGAGTATCTCTTACTTAGGTAGGAGACCAAAGCAGAGGGGCTCCTTGTCTGTGGTTGCTTTCCTCCTGCTGTGATCCAGAGACCCAGGACCCATGCACCACTTGGCTCTACCTTCCCCTGTTGACTTGCAAGTCTTGTGCTTAATGACAGTCCCTGGGTGGTTCCAGGGATTGGGAAGAAGCCTCCATTCTGCTTCTAGACACACAGCCACCCCTGGATGCAAGGGGGCTGAGAAATATCCCCAACTGTGTGTCTGCCTCATGCTGCAATCCCTCACAGTGGAAGGAAAAACAAGGAACAAGGACAAACATATCTGAAGGTCTGCTAGCTCTCTCTACCACTGTCTATCACATATTATGAAAGCTGATAAGTTATTCATTTTCTAACTCTTCAAAATTTATCTTACCAAAAAAATTAGTCCTCAATGACATGATTTCTTATCTTGGATTCTAGTAATATTCTGGTTGTTGGTTGTTACTGCAGAAAGTTAAAAACAGCTAGAGTGCAGAAACCATGACTGACACATCAAAGAATCACTCCAGTTACAGTCCTGGGCCTCTGGTGAAGGCACACTTTCCGTTCCTGATGGAGGAGCCCCATCTTGCCAAATCCCTAGTAGTCACACCGGGCACCAGGGTTCCAATGGCAAAATGGCAATTATGAATATATTATCCTAACAAGGTGTTGAATTCAGTTCGGTTAAAGAGTTATTGGCACGATCCTCACAAACCTTGGGTTTACCCAAGATAATCTTGAGATATTCTAGCCAATGACTCTGTGGTTCCAAGAGTCTCAAGATCAAATTAGTCATAAACATTGACTCAATTTGTCCAAAGGGCAAAGATGGCATAAAAAGGTTTTGTGTTTGCTTTTTGTAGTTGTTCCTGTTTTTGTTTTTTGTTTCGTTTTGAGACAGAGTCTCGCTCCGTCGCCCAGGCTGGAGTGCAGTGGCACGATCTCCGCTCACTGCAAGCTCCGCCTCCCGGGTTCACTCCATTCTCCTGCCTCAGCCTCCGGGTAGCTGGGACTACAGGTGCCCGCCGCCATGCCCGGCTAATTTTTTTTTTTTTTTTTGTATTTTTAGTAGAGATGAGGTTTCACCGTGTTAGCCAGAATGGTCTCGATCTCCTGACCTCGTGTTCGGCCGGCCTTGGCCTCCCAAAGTGCCGGGATTACTGCCGTGGGCCACTGTACTGTGCCCAACCTTGTTTTTTTAAAGATGAAATACTTGCATGTGTGAAGCAAAGGGAAATTTTCCGAATTATAATAATAATGTTACTAATACACATAATTTGCATTTGTGTAGTGTTTTTAGAATGTGTTTTACTTTTCAAAGCACTTTGATGGTGTTTATTTAGTTTTTTTAATTATCTGATGATATAGGAAGATGGATATTATTATGTCCAATGTAGTGTGAAGACATTTTAGCCTGGATGAGCAAATCAGTTTCTCATATTAATACAGATTCCTGCTACAACTGAGACTAGAATAGATGTTTTTGGGATTATGACACTCTTGTATTTCATAAAATGCAGTGGCTTTTTAGCTCTTAGACAGTAGGAAAGAATACATTTTAAATATTTGTTATAGCACAAATAATACAAGCTATCTATTTGTATTTTGAAAAGAAAATTGTTTTTAATTAAAGAACCTGTGAGCATGAAGGCAGTGGTGTTAATGATCACTGCTTAGCATGTCCACTCCCTGTTTTATTTTTCACCTTTTCCCATCATGGGCACACATTGAAGATATCTATTGTATTGCTTTAGCATTATCTCTCAGCAGACCATTTCTGCAATTTCAAGGAAAACATGAACATTAACTATGAATAAATCCAGTGCTATTAATATCCCAGAATTTTATTGCTGCCTTATGGGATGGTCCATAGGTTTTACTTCTTGACTTAAATTCAAAGACCAAGGATGTGTTTTAGATATTTTAGTCCCCTACAACTTTATTATGAACATATGATCTGAATTTGGAAGTTTTCTCTTTTCAAACTGCAATGATTTTTGCTTACTGAATGTCATGTGTTTACTCATCCTTTGTGTAATAAGACTTATCTGTACTGTCTTAAACTTAAACTGTTTGAATTTCAAGAAAGCCTAGGCTTGTTAATTAGTCTTCCAGGATTCAGTGGTCAAGGCTGTATTCCCCCAAGCTGTTCCCTTCACCATTTTAGAAACAGTAGTTGTATTCCCTTCTCAGCCTTTATTTTCCAGCCTAAGAGTCCCTAACTCTTTAGTCTGTTTCTCTGAGGACATGCTACACACATAAATCAGGCTTCTGAGGAAGCTAAAAGAGGTAATTATTATTTGCATTTTGGGCATTTAAAAACTCAAAGCTCAGAGGTGAGGATACTTAATTCTAGCTACTTCACCAGATTATAAATTTCTCCTGGGAACACAGCTCCTTCTGTTTGTTTAATCTACAGCTCTACTCCGCAAGATTCTTGCGATACAACCATACAAATAACCCTGATTCTAGGGCTCTGAATAAGAAATGCATTAGAACCCATCGGTCTACTAATTCTAGTTACTAAGTTTTTCTCAGCCAAGCAAAATAGACTTGTACTATTATCTAAGGGAGTATTGTAGCAAGAGAATTAGTATGTTTAGATCACTGAGGTGAGAAATTCACTTTTACTTCCCATATTATAAAAGTATTAAAGTCTGTGTCATCTAGATCCATTTCTCCCTGTCTTGAGTAATGCAGGTCCAATTCAGATGCTCTGAGAAAAATTATCCTCCCCAACCTGAATGGTTTCCTATGGTTAAGATGCTACTGAAGGACAAATCAGAAGTTTTCTACAAGGTCTTTTTTAGAGTTTAAACCAAATTTAAAGCTTTTTTTTCCCCTTCTTCTTTGGCCTCAAAGTTACATTTTAATTACAGTGCAATAATTTGAGGAACATTGGTAATAGGGAAAACTTTTAGACCTTTTGTTCTTTAGTGCAGTCAAGGGAAACCTCATTAGAGAGGATTTTCTTAGTTAGCAGGGCTTCGAGGTTAATGAGCTGTGAGTGATAATATATAGTAGTAATCCCCCCTGGCAATAACAGGTTGTATTTTATACATTCCTTAATCTCAATAGGAAAGGAGATGATGGGAGAGGGTGAGAAGGAAACCAATTTAAGGGGCTCAGGGATGCTCCAAAAATCCCATTGTTGGTATGAATCATAATTGAAAACTTCACAAGTTCAAATCAGAGAAGCTGAAAGTTGAGTGGGTAAAATTCTTTCTTCATATCCTGATTTTAGTGACAAAATGGTAACCTAAGTGTTCTCCAGTCTGGACTGAATGAAGCATCCCAGTATGTGGCTACACTAGGGGCTAATCTTTTACTGTCATAAGAAGGAGCCATCGGAGTTTAGAGTCATTAATCCTGGATCAATCTGACAGAGGTGAGGGACAGTAGGTGAGAAAGAAGTAGGTGAGAGTGGGCTTAATAAGGGAACAGCCTGAGGTGAATGCAATTTTAGGAAAACAATTTATATGACTTACTTCCGAAGTGGGTTATCTCTGAAATGGACTGAGACCGTTTATCAGATGGCTGTATTTTCAGTGGCATTAGAGTGGTCTATAGAACCTTTTCTTACTCAGCTCATTTGGCATTTTCTTTGTGGTTGGGGACACTTTAGAAGTCCACATAGTTCATGCCAGAAGTTTAAAGACACAGGGCTTTCTTTGTAACCAAGTTTCAGAGCTCAATTGGCTAAGCCATGATGCCATCTTATTTGTGCGGCATTGGACACATTTCTGCAAAGAAAGGAACAGAAGAAAGTAAAAATAAAGTTCTATTTTAACTCTGCCAATTTTGGTTTTATGGATTTGCATTCTTGAATCACCATCAATCTTTTCTAGTCTTGAAAAATAAAGTTCAGGCCGGGCACGGTGGCTCACTCCTGTAATCCCAGCACTTTGGGAGGCCAAGGAAGACAGATCACCTGAAGTCAGGAGTTCAAAACCAGCCTGGCCAATGTGGTGAAACCCCGTCTGTACTAAAATTACAGGCGTGTGCCTGTAATCCCAGCTACTCGGAAGGCTGAGTCAGGAGAACCTGGCAGGCAGAGGTGGCAGTGAGCTAAGATCGCGCCATTGCGCTCCAGCCTGGGCAACAAGAACAAAACTCTGTCTCAAAAAATAAAATAAAATAACAAAAAAATAAAGTTCAGAATCCGTGTCTTGACATTTAAGGTCATCCAGAATTTGGCCTTATCTAGTCTTTCCATTTTATCTCTCATTTATTTCTTCCATAAACCTGTTAGAGCCAGGCTAAAATACTCATTTTCTTCTAAACATGCAAAGCCCTTTCTTTACCTTTATTCATTAGGTTAATGCTTCCTGGAATGTTCTTCTTCTTCACTTCTAGTCAGTCATATACCTCTTTCTATTCTTTAGGGTATGGCTAAGGAAAAAAAAAGAAAAAGAAAAGAAGAGCATCTTAACTACTTCATGAAAGCTTCTTTATTACTTCATTTAATAAAAATAAAAATAAAATGTCCTTTAAGTAATATTTTTGTGAATATGTGTAAAATGTTTTGAAAATAATTTGAAAGTGCATTATAATTCAAAGGTGTTTCTAAAATTATTGATATTGTAGTGATTTTTAAAATAAAATAAGTCGTATTTTAATAATGAAAAAAATATAAAAAATAGCACCTTAGGACGAAAGACAATCCTATAAATCACATCGATTTTACATGAATAAATAGCAGACTCATTTTTCTTCTTGTTATTATTATTTTATCATAAATTCACAAAGATTTAATTACCACCTGTCCTTTGGACCATTTTTGGATAATGTTGAAAAGTCACTTTTAAAAGACAAGATTGATAAACTGAGAAATATTTCATCCAGGTCAAGCACACACACACACACACACACACACACACACACCCCACAGGAAATATTCCTCCCCTAACAGAGGTCTCCTTTCTGGGTTCTGGATCATTGAGAATACTCAATCAGTATTTCTCTTCCTTGACATGTCCTGGCGGAACTCTGCCAAAGGCTTCTCTTTTTTTTTTGCAGAGCTCTCACTGACAAAGAACTTCCTTTTTGTTTATCTCTACAAATGGGATAAAACAAGGATCCCTCTCATTTTATGTTTTCATCCCATGGCCAGGCACCAGAAACACCAAGGGCACTCTAGATTGAAATGCATGTCTACTCCGCTCTACCCAGAGACACTAGTGTCGGGGCACATAAAGGCCGGTTAGCCCTGAGCTCCAGCTACTCTTAATCAAGTCCCTTTGTGGCAGGCCAGGTCTCAGTAACACAGACCTCCATAACAACTGTTTCAGTACTGACTGAATGGTTAAGCTATATATTAAAAGATTTTAAAAAGCCAGTGCCTTTATACAAAGGCTGGAATGTAACAAAAGCCCACCAAGAGTTTTGCCTAGGCCTTTCCTGGGCCTTAAAGCATGACAAAAGAATGAAAAAATTCTTAACAGGATCCATTTAGGATTAAACAAGTTTATTGGGGGTCTGAAGACATGCCCCAGGTCTCCACAAACAAGTTTATTGGGGGTTAGAAGGAACTCCCCAGACTTCCATGACTTAGTAGGAGGCAAGCTAAGGGTAATCACCCCAGCACCTGGACCCATTTAGATTAAGTAAATTTACTGAGTCTACAGAGGAAGGTCTTCAAGACTCAGACCTTAGTTATAGATTAAAATAAGGTAATCACTTATGTCTTTAGTTGAATGCACAGTTACACGTAGACATATAGCTTAGAAGGTATATAAGCCCTGGAAAACTTTGTAATTTTGAGTTTGTCTGGTGATAATTTCCAGGCCTTCTCCCCATAACCTGTTGCAGAAATAAAAACTCTCTTCCTCCCCAGTTCACCTGCATCTCATTATTGGCCACAAGAAATAGCAGTCCAACCTTCAGTTTGGTCCAGGAATGCCTGGGATGCAGGGTCTGGGTCTTAATATGTTGTACTTCTTTATCTTTGTGAAAACTGAAGTTCAAAAGCAATTCCTTCTGTTCTACTATCTACTTGAAGTACCTCTTGTTTTAAAACCTGCAAACACCCTCCTTTATAACACTCAATGGTTTATATTAACTCTCATTTCTTGTCTTTGTTTTGTCTTGTTGATTTGGGACTTTGACACATCTGTAGTTACTACTTCAGCAAAAGAGTTAGATTGATTCCCGAGTTTTTACATCTTACAAGCTCTTATGCTAGTTCTTAATAATTCCTGAGTCGAGATTTAACTGAGAGAATAATCATTGGCCATTTGAAAGGAAAGTAATAGGTAAATAGAAAAATATATATAAATCATTTCCATATAGTTTTTAATGAGATAGAATTTTAGAGAAAAAATCTGGATGATTGGGGCAACTACTTTCTTTTTCATCTTGATCATAATATTGAGCTTTTTGGCACTTAAGAATAAAATTTCAGGTTGAGTAAATTTGCACCAAATAACATTATTCACATAAGTTTTATATCCCTAATTTAGAATTTTAAGTCATTTGAGAAAAGAACGTATCAATGGAGTGGAATTGGGTTACCATTGCAGAGGTGTCCTTTAAAAATGTGTCATTTGCCCTCTCTTGGATAATTAGTTACCTAACATGTTTTTAAGGGAAGCTTAAAAAACTGGTAAGTTCCAGAACTTTTCCATGTAGTTGATATGATCTAGTTCCTTAACTAGCTCAATATACTGGCACATTTTGCTGATAAAGCTAAATCTCTGAGCACAGTAAGAGTCATGTCATCAGAGCCAATGAGGATGGCAAGTTTACAATGGAAGAGAGGGAAGAAAGATGTATGAAGCTGACACATGACCCTAAAACGATTATGACATATTACCTGTAATCCTCTTCTTAGGATCCCCATACCCACAGACATACTTCTTGTGAAAAATAAGAAAAAATTTCCGTGTGTTTTACTTTTATTAATTGGCTTAGTTCTGGTCCTGATCTTGATGTTCACTGTGAAGTATAAGAGCAAATATGGTTGAGCAACGTAGAGACACAAAAGCTGAGGCCATTGTGCTATTTACTCTGGGCCAAAGACTTTGAGTTGTTCTAAGCACCTTTGTCCCCCACGCATGGGAGTGAAGCTGTTACCCAAAGAGGTTTACTTGGAGGTAAATAAAATGAATTTTTAACTTTGTCTGGATTAATCTACTCTCAAACTCCATCTTATGTAGTTGACCCAAATTACCAATTGATATGGTTTGGCTGTGTCCTCACCCAAATCACATCTTGAATTGTAGTTCTCATAATCTCCACATGCCATGGGAGGCACCAGGTGGGAGGTAATTGAATCATGGCAGTGGTTACTCCCATGCTGCTGTTCTTTTGATACTGAGTGAGTTCTCATGAGATCTGATGATTTTATAAGATGCTTTTCCAACATTTGCTTGGCACTTCCTCTTCCTGCCACCAAAAGAAGAAGTAAGTGCTTTCTTCCTCTTCTGCCATGATTGTAAGTTTCCTAAGGCCTCCCCAGCCCTGCAGAAAGATGAGTCCATTAAACTTCTTTCCTTTATAAATTACCCTGTCTCGGGCAGTTTTTTATAGTAGCATGAGAATGGACTAGTACAATCATCTTTAAAATTTCAAATTAGATGATGTCCCTCCAGTGCCTCAAAACTTTCTCAGTGAATTAAATTAAAATCCAAACTACTTTCTCTGACTTTTTGCTTGTTCCTCTGACCTTACATCGTATAGCACTGCCACTCAGCAGGAGTAGTATCCTCTGGAATCAGCATCAATCCAGGTCTATAGAGTCAACATTTCTGGGAGGAAAACCAGGAATTGACATTTTAACAAGCCTCCCAGGTAATTTTATATATGCATGATTGGGGAGACCATTGTCCCACAGCCCTTGTTCTTTTATGGGATTTGCTCCAGATCTACAGGATTTATTTCCACTCTTTAAACCATTCAATCTATTCTATTGTCAGGTGATATGGTTTGGCTCTGTGTCACCACCCAAATCTCATCTTGAATTTTAATCCCTATAATCCCCAGGTGTCATGGGTGGGGGGACCAGATGGGAGGTGATTGGATCACGGTGGCATTTTCTCCCATGCTGCTCTTGTGATCGTTAGTAAATTCTCATGAGATCTGATGGTTTCATAAATGGTAATATTTGCTGTTCTCTCTCTGTCATAAATGGTAGTATTTCCTGTTCTCTCTCTGTCTCTCTCTCTCTCTCTCTCTTTCCTGCTGCCATGTAAGTCATCCCTGTTTCCCCTTCTGCCATGATTGTAAGTTTTCTGAGGCCTCCTCAGCCATGCAAAACTGTGAGTCAATTAAACCACTTATCTTTAGAAATTACCCAGTCTTGGGCAGTTCTTTATACCAATGTGATAATGGACTACTGCATCAGAGCTTTTAACTCTCTGCATAGAATGTGCCTGTCCCTGATCTTTGCATGAGTTTCTACTTGTCTCTCAAGTTCCTACTAAATACTATCTCTTATAAGATGTTCTCCAGACCACAACTTCAAACACTGCCCTCCTCATCCCTTTATTTTACACTGGTGTCTCTTGTTTTCTTATCAGCACTCACTATTTGACCTTAGTTTTTCTGTTTATCTGTGTAGCATGGAATTACACTAGAACGGAAGTTCTAAGACAGTAAATGCCACATTCTAAAGTGTGGTGTGAACCTATCCACAGGACTTGCAAAGAAGGTTATAGGAAACAGTTTGCTCCCTTATGGAGCCATGCTATTTCAGTCTGTAAGATAAGATTGGGTGGCCTAGAAAAGCACGATGCTACAGAAAGTCTGGGCATGGAAGATACTACCTCCTTCAGAATAAGGTAGGGATAGGCATACTTTTCCTGAATATCTCGAATTAAAAACCGAAAAGCTCCATAGAAACCTATTTGAGAGTCAAGATGTGTCCCTTATACACACTGCCAGCCCACTGGATTTGTGTGTGAGAGAATCTTGGCATAAGAAAAGGGGCTGGATACCTGTTCTGAGAGTAAAGTGAAGGAAAAAAGGTATCTGGCTGCCTTGGGTGATCTGTCATTCCAGACTTTGAAAACAAAAAGGACGAATAAAAAGCACACCCCTTGGGACGCATGATGTCCCCTTAAATCCACTCAGATGTTCTACCAGCCACCAAAAGAACTAAGTAGAAAAGAGAAAAAGGTCCCTGTGTGAGGTCAAGGGATAAGGAAGGTGCTTTGAGCAATCAGCTTCAGGAGAGTGAACCAGCCACGTCAAGGGGACCACAGGTCTCCTTAGGACCCACTTGAGCTATAGTCAGTTTCCCCAACCTCCCTGGCCCAGAGAGATTGCAGCCATCTCACATTTTAGTCGGGTGAGGTCTATAGTCACCTTTAGGCTCCTCCCTTCCAAACTCTGACCCTGGAAGGATCAGCATAAGTCAAAGTCGGTAAGAGGGAAGAGAAGAGGAGGAAGCCATCCACAAGCCAGGGTCCTGCAGACACCAGCCAGGCATCTCACCTCCTATTGTGAAACACTGGCCTGCAGCCTGCTAAGCTGGAAAAGAGGAGAGATCATAACTTTAGAGAAAATATAAGGTTTTGATTCTTACTGTATCTCTACTTATTAATTATCTACAAGAGAATATTTATTACATGAAATCATCTCCAAATCATGGGAATTTACCTACATTCCATTCAGGGAGAGGAGAATAAATTTGAAGACACAGGGGGAGACTTCAAAAAGGACTTGGTGATTAAAATTTGTAAGTAGGAGTTGCTCAACATTCAACAGAATATACTTTTTTTCTGCTCAACTGTAAGACCAAGCAACAGGGACTCCAGCTGTAATTGTTTATAAGGTATTCCTAGCACAGAATTAAGTCTGGTATCAAGTATAAACTTAATGAATGTCAGTGGTGAATGAATGAATAAATGAACAAATGCATGAGCAAATAAATGAATACAATTGGTAGACTGGAGTTTACATTTTGACTCTGTCATTTATGTTATGTAAATGGAAACCTGGGTTTACTTTATTATTAAAAATGAAATAAAAGGACCTACCTCTGAGGTGATTATATTAATAGAAATAAAATGAAATAAAATAATGTGTATAAAATTCTAAATATAATGCCTGAACCATGATTATTATAATGATTATAACAGTTTACTTTAGGAAACAAGACATATCCATTTGTATTATTACATTCAAATGCGTTTGTATTATTACATTCAAACAGAAAAATAATAAATTTTCTTTTTAATAAAAGTTGATGCAAGATTCCATTTCTGAACCCATAAAAGTGGGTAGGATTTTCAGAGTTAGAGCAGAGAGGAGAGGTGATTAAAGGTCTTGGGGTGAATTGTAAGGAAGGAGAAAGGTGGACTATGCCAGGTGCCTAGAAACTGCTGGCAAATATTATCAGTCTTCACAATTTTATCATCACACACCTGAGTTAAATTCATCAACCTCCTGAATGATTTTGACATCAGTCTTTACCACTTTACTCTCGCCAAAATACTGCTTTTATAATGACACTCAATAAAAACAACAACAATTAGCAACAAGCAAAACAAGACTTCACCAGTGTGCAGTATGTCTATATAATAAAAATGCATTTGTAGTTTTCTATAAGTGAATAAATCTATAATAAAAATAAAGATTCATCATTAAAATACCCATCAAAAACACCCTGCAGAGGCCTCAAATCCTTATACTGGTGTTCTAGAATTATCATACGACTGGATCTCTCCTCCAGCTTTAAGACTTACTATTCTTCACCAAGAACCTTCTTCAAGCCATATTCATCTCTTTGCTGTCCCTTGAATATATAACAAATATTGATCACTTGAAGCACCTATTCATTTTGCAGTCTCTGTAGGGGAAGTTCTTCTCTCTGCTCTCATCTTATTCTGATGCCTCCTTCTTTGGAAGCTCAGCTCAAGTTGTTCCTCCTGGATTCACTCTCTCCTTTGTCTGAAAAGCCATTCCTCTAATTGGTTATGAAGCTTTTTGTCCATTTATCACAAGCCTTGGGAAACCTTTCTCATTGTGCTGTCATATAATTATTTCATTCCTGTAGTTCAGTTATATATGGATTATTATTAATTTTTTACGTATTTCTTTCATCACTCTTACATAAAAGAATACAAATGCTTTGATGACAGACATTCTTTCATTTCTGTATATTCTGCCCAGTAACTGATACAGTATTTTACACATGATGTGTTTCATAGAACTCTGCTGTGATGTGGATGTTGCACATCCTGATGGCTTACAGCAGTGCCGCTGTTAAAGTTGTCTCAATGCCTTATCAAAAAGACAGATACAACCCTCCCCTTGAAACTGCAGATCACCTTAAGGAAAACTAAGGGAAATGTATGCTCCATAATAACCCCAGCCACAGGCAGCTGTATCACCTTAAAATATTAAGATTTATTATGTCCAACCAGTATTGAGAATATCTATTTCTGGCTAATTGAAAAGAATTCCAGTACCATTTGCAATTTTCTTTATAATTTATCCAGCTCACTGGTATGGGAAAAAAAAAAGGTAGGTGGAGGAAAAAAAAAGTTCTATATTAGTCACATAACCTAAAATAGGCTCTTAAATAGACAAGACTGGGTAAGGAGGGGCTCAGGTCATTTGTGTTATTCAAAATGAATTATTTAAATATCTCTGATGGAACCAGTTGAGATAAATTTGGAAATAAAGTATAATATTACCACAGAGTCATATTGTTGGTGACAAGAGAGCTAAAAAAATTGGGAAAAAAATAACTGACTGGTAATATTTTAAAGGGTAACCAATGCTCACTAGCAGCTGCAGTAAGACATTAAGTAATAGAGCAAAGTAATGTTAACTGCTCTCCTGGTAAGATCGGTAAATGAAATAAACCCCAGCATCCGGGGTATCATTAATCTATAGTGAATAATGGCGGTGGTAGTGTAAGGAGATTAAAAAGGGCATTGTAAACATTTGTGGCTGTATAATATACAAATTAAAAATGTGAGAACGCTTGCAGCTGCATAATCTACAAATTAAAAAGTGTAATAGCATGGCATTAATTACTAGCTGATCAATTCCTCCATAATTGCTAGCATGTAGATGAACAATTATAGGTCCGAAATGTTATTTGAGAAAGAGACATTGACCTTGGAACTGTAAGAAATGATACTCTGTTGTAAGGTAATACAGGATCCTATCAAATGCGGTTCTAGTATTTGTAGCAGCCGCCAGCTCAGTGCAGGACTGTAATCACCACACTATTTCTTTCGATTATGGTGCCAGAGGGGTTACACATTGTTTTCTCTTTTTGAACAGAAACACCCAGTGACCTTCAGCCGTCTGAAAATGGGACCATCAGGCCTCATTTCCAAGTTCAAACAGTTTTAATAAAAATGAAATAGCAAGAGATAATGTACTTTACCCTTGTAGTCCAATAGAGCAGTTTGGAAAGTTGGAAAGACAAACTTGGTTCAAATGTGAACATTCCAACTGGGACTGTGGTTGTAGATCTCAATATTTCCAGATCAACCATTTTCAGGTTGATAACTGATAGTTAAGTAACCAGAGACTCAAATATTTGATTGATACTGGAAGTCAGGACATTTACCTTTATTCTCTAGCCCTCCTTAATAGCAGAGGATAGAGAAGAGCTATGCTCTGGTGGACAATTTCCTATTATGGTGACCATAAGATAAGTATGCTGAGATCTATCATAGCCCTTGCTACATTTGTGTGGCCTTGGCCCAGGTTAGCTATGTTAGTGCCATTTTTGACCCTGAATTATAAATTCATACTCAGGAATTGCCAACATTCTCAGTTCCCCTCATTTATTTACTGAATGTCACAATCTGGATTATGCTCGCTGCCCTTCTATTGAAATAGTCTTCATAGAGGTCACACTAACTGTGAATCTAACAGACATGTTTTACCCTGACCTTCCTTATAGAAATGCAATCTGCTGACCACTTCCTTCACCTAGAGACTCTTTTCTTGCTTAATCTTTGCCAATTTTCATGGCTGCCTCAATTTTCTTTACCTTGTCTACTTTAGTGATACTAACAGTACCAGCCTTATTCTTCTTTCTTTCCTTCACTTTATTCCTTCCCAGTGGAGTTTCAATGATTTCTAGTACATCTCAGCGCTAAATCTATGGTCATGACCTCTTCTCAAGGCCTGCAAACCTATAGCCAAAACCCTACTGAGCATCAGCCAATGCAGGGCTTAGCCTGGCAGATCCTGCATGTGCACCCTCTTGGGACTCTCAGAATCCAAATCCCCCCCTCCTCTTCCCCTGACTGACTGACAGCCAGCGTGCCCACTTCATTTCTTAAGCTCCCAAACCCCTGATGCAAAGTCAAACACCATGGCTTGTTTATATTTTCCTCTAGGGTTTTTTTTTCCTCAATCTTTGCCTATCATTCCATTATTACTCTCTTCTTTGTCTTTTCCTGGGATTCTTGTCATAGCTTTATTATTTTTTCTCCTCCACTTTAAGTACTCCTCCCAACACTCATTTTTCAACTTCTTCTCTCTAGGACCTTCTACAGTCATCACTAGCCCACTTGTCACTTTTCAATTGCTTTGTATTTTTACTGAGTAAAGCTAAGCCTTTCATCATGATCCACAAATCCTTTTCTAATCTGGTCTCTGCTTAATTCTCCAACCACATGTGCTACTGTTTTCTGATCTTGCATGTTTGCTCCAACAATAATTAACAACAACAATGAATGCTATAAACGAGGTCAGCTTTATGAAGCCTCCAGGCTTTTGCACATACTATTCCCCCTGCTTGAATTACGATTCCCTTTTTTGTCTTTGGGAAATGTGTCATCATCATATTGTAAGGATCAATTTACATGTCATTTCCCCTTGGATTCCTTCCTTGTCACCCCAGACAGAGCTATCTCTTCCTCATTTCCTTATCCCTGCACATGCTTTCATTACCACATTTTCCAAAATGTGTTGTTTGCCTAAATGGCAGCTCACGCTCTCCTGTGAGAGACGAGTGTCTTTGTGGTTCCTATCAAAAAGCCTGATGCCTAGTGGGTACTCAGCAACTTGTATTTTAGGTATTGTATCAAACCCAGTAAAAACAAAAGTGTTTAAAAATTGGAAGTGAAATGGTGGATAAAGCACTGCTCTGTTGAAATGACTTTGCTTATGTTAAAGTAGTCACCATGTTGATAGCAACAATCATACTAAGAGCAAATGATGACACTAGTGATAGTGTATCTAGCTAACTGATATAACTAAGGTTACTGGTAAGAGTAACACACATTATAATCAATTCCTGTGCTCCAGATGTGTGGCTTTCTGTGCATGAATTCTCTCGTCTGATCTTCACAACAGATAAGGTAACGGAAACTGAGTCAGAAAAAACCCTGTTCAGAGTCCCATAGCTAGAATGTGGTGGAGCTGGAATTTAATCCATGGCCACCTGATTCTAGAGTCAATTCTGTTAACTATTAGTTATTCCATCTCCCTCATCCCCCTTCACAGTACTGGTTAAATTATATTTTCATTGAGCAACTCATTTTTTATTAGAAATACAGAATAATGGATTATTTTTGATTTGTTGAGACACATAACATTTATTTTTGTATAGACATATTTTTGGTGTGCAGATTTTCTTTAAAAAATTTCCTAAGTACTTTGAAAAGAGTACTCAATGAAGCTTTCATTTAAAGCATTTTAAACAATCACATATCACACGTACATACCAAACAAATGTTCAAATAATGCCAGCTCCTTCTTCCAAAGTAATATTCATCAATTTCCCCACTTGACTGTTCTGTCTATTCAATACAATTATGGAGATTTGAAATACACAATAGATATTGATTCAGTCTCTCACATATGGTTCATTTAAAAATAAGAACTTGGGAGGGCATTTTGAGTAAAATCATTTACATAAAAAATAAAATCCTGGAATAAAGCTTGGATTTCATCTTAAAAGAAGCCAAAAAAAATCCATAAAATTAAAGAAGTAACTATTTTATACAGGAACTTTTAATAGAATCTCCCATTTGTGCTAATCAAAATAATTAGTGTTTCTATTATTCCTTTGGAATCTCACTATAAGGCTCTTCACTAAAGAAAGGAATTCAATGCTTTAAAAATGATTAGCATTTATATTATTACAGGAGCAATACACTAGAACATGATTTCCTACAAATTTAGAATTCAGTGTTATGAAGGCTAGTATTTCTTTCACTTACTGGAATTTTGAGCAAACTTTCCATGGAAAGGAATTTACTATAAAGCTTATGAAACTGATCTACAGAAGAAGAAAAAATAAAATGTAAAACAGGAAAACAAATATGAGAGGAGAGTGCTTTCCAGGTATCAAAATGGACTAGTCCTCAGCTAGTCCTCCCCACATGGCAAGCATGGCACTAGAACATCTGTCCGTAGGAACAGCCTCGTGTTCTCACTTCTGCTCAAGAGAATCAGAGACTGTTAGCAAATCTAAAAGAGCAGGGGAAGGAATGTCAGACTTCCAGTTATTTATCAGCTTCTCTTTAGGAAATGCTTTGAAAAGAAAAAAAAAAAAATTCTTAGATTTAGAAAAAGTAATAGGTTTTTTAAAAAAATCACTAAGTAGCCTGGTTATTAGTGCAAATCAATGATTTTGACAAAAAGAAATGTTTTTGTGAATAAACTCACTCAGTTTGAGTGACACAGTATGGACACAACTTCCATCGAGCAAATGACTGTTTTAAGTTTCCATAGCATCATTAACAATTTTTATTAAGCATTTGAAACACCAACCTCTCTATAAGGTTCCCCAGTAACTCTCCGTATCTGTTTACACTATTTGGATGACTAGAGAAAGATTCAGCCTGTGCTTGTTCTCCTAACCCCTATCCAATTCAGATACAAACATGAGTTGAATAAACAATAATGAAACATCTCTTTTAGGGTTTCATCCACTGGGTTCCTAGTCCAGTTCTCTACCAGAGGGTAATATGGAAAGAGCCTTGGCTTTCTTAGTCAATAGGAGATCATCTCACCTGTGAAAGATCTTGAAAACGCAACTTAGAGCTGCCTGTTCTAGGCTCATCATAATTTCATCACCCCCAACCCCAACCAAATTGTTATCTTTCACTCTTCCACATTTTTAAAGCTTTATTTTGAAATAATTTCTGAATGACAAAAAGCTGCAACAATAGTACAGAGAGCCCTTTTGTACCCCTTACCTAAACAGCTTTCCCCAATGACACCATTGTCCATAGTCATAGTACATAATTTCCACCGTTTACAGGATACTGAAACCTTCTGTTTTTGACACCACAAGGAAAAAACCTTCTAATTCTTGCTTCATAGTAAATCCTTACTCAACCATTACCTTGGCAATCGTTATGTGTCCTCTAGATATCTTTGTGGGGGTGGATAAGGGGAGGCTTTATTTTCACAAGTCATGCATTGTGGAACCAAGGAAAATGTTTTTCTATGTATAAATGGCTTTAGAAAATGCATTATATTAAGTACCTTGTGTTGTAGATTCATGATGCACAGCAACATACTAAGCATTCTAAGTTTATATCAGAAAACAAACTTAGATGATGTAATCCAACCCAAGGTTTTTCAAAGACATTTGAGTAGTGAACATTTTTAATATTGTATGACTGTATGTTGTATGCTAAAAAGGGGTAATTCTCAAGACATCAGTTTGGAAGGACCTTCCCTATGTGATCTTCTGCTTTCAAACAAATTGTTCTACTCACTGTATTTCACATGTGCTGTAAGCATCACTGTCTCTCCCTTTTTGAATTATATTCTTTACTGGCCTGAGGTGGCTTCCTTGTTTTTTTGGAGAGTTTAAGCCCACCATAAGTGCCTTCATGAAACACCTGTGGATATCTATAGACGGGTAAGATAATAGAAAGAAAATAAATTTGCTTACAAGTTGAAATGCTATTTTCCATCTCCTGGTAATAACTGTGACCATGGGCAAGTTAATTAATAGTTCTGAGCTTGTTTGTTCTTTACAAAATAAAGATAATAATAATAACCTCATACAATTATTGTGATTATTTAATTTGATAATCCATAGAAAGTGCATGCTAGGACTCAGTGAATGCAAATTATCCCTAACTCCAGTCTTAGGTAGCTTTTACCATCTAGGTAAACCCTGCAGCAGCACCAGTGACTTTTGGAAAAGCTAGATAATTTTTACTCTGAGATCGTATAGAATATTCATCATCAACGTTAATTTACACATATCAAAATGAAGATTATAAAGAAAAAAAAAGACATGATGTGGAAGTAGAAGAAAATTCTGTAAAGGGAAAAGAACAACATAGACTAAGCTGGAGTGACTTGAAAAATTCCTCGCCAAAATTTAAACTTCAAAGATCAATTCTATTCCTGATATTTACAACACTAACGACTTCTGAAAGCTTGTGGCAAAAATATCCTAAGATATAGTCTCCTATTAACCCTTAGTAGTCTCTTTGTTGCCATGGAAATTACATTGTGAGGATGTAGTTTTATGTCCTTCCTTTCTTCATTTCTTCTTCTTTTTTAAAATTACTCTATCGAGGCCATTATCATATTTTCTTGGATTACCAAAATCGCTTTCCCATTGCCTTTCATCTTACCTTTTACCAATTCAATCCCCACATTATAGCAAATGGAAACAATTAAAATAGAATGAATATGTCATTCCACTACAATCCCCTATCTCAGCAATATCTTCATCATGTTTAGGATAGATTGTAGAATCCATATTTCTTTTTGTTTTGACACTTCTCTGTGCCTACTCCACGACCTCTTATTACTTTCTCCCTTTATATACTAAACTCAGCCATACAGAATTTCCTTCATTTCCTCAGTTGGACTATGTTCTCTCAGAATCTTCTGATTCTTGCGCATGCCAACTACTCTTCAAGGAATATGCTTCTTTTCTCCTTTTATCTGGACTATTCCTATTCTTACTCAACCTGTCTGTTTCAACGTTACTTCCTCAGGGAATCCTCCTCTCTGTCTTTAAGTTTATGTCAAACACCTCTTTAATGGGCCCTCATAAGACCTGGTACTTCTCCTGTCATTGCATTAATCACACCCAGTATTCTAAAGACCCATTACTCATGTGTGTTCTTCATTATGCTATAAACCTAAGACTGAGACTTTGTCCAGCCTGCTCATAATTGCCTCCCCAAAGTCTAGTTCAGTGACTGAAACATAGAAGGTGCTTAGTGATATTTGTTGAATACATGAATAAGGGAGGCATTTTTTCTAGGTGCAGATGGAACTGGGGAACATTACTGGAAAAACAAAAACAAAAACACAACAAAACAAAAAAGCAGCAGGCAATCCTGAGGGGTAAATCACTGCATGGGTAAAGGCAGACAGAATAAACATTTTTCCTACCATCATGTTTTTCTATATGCTAGTACCAGTTATGTATGTGGTGTATCTTCCTTATAATATTGTTCTGTGTCATGTTACATTTTGTATCACCATCTCAAAATGAGCAAAAGTATACTTTGTGCTGTGCAAAATGATGCTTAAACTGATTGCCACTCATTTCCTATTATGGAAGAACACCCTCAGTAAAGCTTAACTTCTCAAATACTGGTCAAATGGCAGCACATCAGTGCCAGATTGGAGCAAAATGAACTCCACTCATTCCTAAATTTTTGAAGCCAGTCTTTACCCTCAATGAGAGTCAACAAAGTTAGAAAGCTTTGCAGTTCAGAATACAAAACACCCATTGCACATTTTATATTCTGTATTTCTAGGCTAACTTATTAGAGATGCGTCTACCATTTGCTGTTGCTTTGTGACATTGGCAAATGCTTTTAAATCTTCTAAATGTTTTTTAAAATGTGTGAAATGTGTTCTTTTCAAGGACGTGAAAGTGAACTGAGGCCAAGTGGCAGTGGGCGTGTTGGCTGTAAATCTACTCAATACATAAATATATGCATATTGAATTTTTCATCACTAGCAAACTATAAAATATCTACCTTGTTGAATGTGTTATTTGTAATGTGCAAAGTTCACACAGCTAAGAGAACCATAACTTTTGCATTCATATTTTATTCTGTGACATTCAAAAGTGAGTTTATTTTTTCTGAAACATAAAACTAGAGTTTTCTGAACATAATATGCATCAGATTAAGAACTAGCGATAGAAAATATTTTGACTATTCAAGAATAGGTTGTGGATTATTACTTTATATTAATTGTAAGATTAATGTTTTTCTTTTCCAAAATATTTAAAATATACAAAATTATTGTTTCTTTAATTTTCTGAATGTATGTAATACATATGACAGTTTTTTCAAAATTTCATCGTAAAAATTATCTATTTACATATTATACAGTATAAACACTCTCTCCATTATACATACATGTGTCAAAGTGTAAGAATTATAATATTTAGATATTTAGTGGATGGCTTGGCCCACCATGATTATTTGCCACTTGACTTCCTGCAAAAAGGAAAAAAAGACTCTTTTTTCTGTTAAGTAGATTTCAAAGAAGCTGTCTTCTCTTAAATAAGTAAAAGGATAAAAAACCAGTGAGGACAGCATTGTCCTTTGGAGAATGGACCTTGCCTTTAGGTTTTTGTAATCTACAACTGATTTAATAAGATTTATTCTTTTTGTGATTTATGAAACACTACTTGTAGTTGAGAAATAATTCAGCATTATTCTGGACAGGATATGAAGAATGACTCTTTTCAGCCTTTAAAAGGAGCTTATTCTGCTATTCTTTTAGGCAAAGAAATAAGACTGCTAATCTTAGACACTATTCCCCTGCAGATGGTACTGGTCAGATCTTGTTCCTGCGGATGAAAATGTGAATTTTATACCTTTATTACAGTAAATGGTTTGAGCCACAGCCTAAAACAGGTATATGCTCCTAAGTAAATGGCAAAGGGTTCTACTGCACTCTGGACTACACTACTTGCTGGAGGCACTTTTTCCATAGTTGGCTATGAAAAATAAGAAAGACACAAAATGTATAAATAGTTGCTTCCTTAACTTACTCTAGTGAAATAATTTTGATGGGTGGTTATGAGTTTGGAAGTAATGTTTACTTCTGAAATGCCATAATTGCTTTTGGAACTATTTGAGGCATTTTGAATTGTATCTGTTTTTATTGTAATATGGAATTGTATTGCCATTTTATGAAATGGCATCTTTTTGATGCATGGAAGTTCTGACTGCATTTGTTATCCATCTTGAGGAAACCAGATAAGTAAATATTACAACTATAACTGAAATGCTTCTTTTTTTTACATGAATAAATGAAAACCATTTTGAATCTGAAGGCAGAAACACTCTATCTGCAGACTGACAAATTGCATTATTTGTTTGGTTTCAAAAAACTGGTGTCTGGCTTCTACACTGTGACTGAGAGAAATGTCTGTCTCCTGCCTGACAAAGCCTCTGAGATGGAAGAGCTCTCTCCTTGATGGAAGTCAAAGAGGTCAGCTAAAGGGACCATAAAGAATGAGGACCCAGCCGAGTGTGGTGGCTCACTCCTGTAATGCCAGCACTTTGGGAGGTTGAGGTGGGTACTTCACGATGTCAGGAGTTTGGGACCAGCCTGACTAACACGGTGAAACCCCATCTCTACTAAAAAAATACAAAAATTAGTCTGGCAGGGTGATGCATGCCTATAATCCCAGCTATTTGGGAGGCTGAGGGAGGAGAATCTCTTGAACCTGGGAGGCGGAGGTTGCAGTGTTGCAGTGAGCCGAGATCATGCCACTTCACTCCAGCCCACTTCACTCCAGCCTGGGTGACAGAGCAAGACTTTGTCCAAAAAAAATAAAAAATAAATAAAAATAAAAAGAGGACCATTTTCTATAAAATTACTATTGAATGGTATAATACCACACAGTCTTTCCATCTGATATACAATAGCTTATCTATATTGCTACCTCACAAAATTCCTTTCAACTTTCTATTCTTTCCATAAACACTTATTGCGCACATAACCTTCTGCAAAATACAATTAAGAAGTAGTTTTCTAAGATTCCTTTGAACACTCATAATGTATGATTCTGTGATTTATCTGCCTTTAAGATAACCCCCAAACACTGACCATATTAAGTAATTTTTTTTCATATATGGTTTACCCTAGAGATGTATAGCCTTAATTTCTTAATATCTAAAGCATTATAACTAGCCTTTGTTGAAAGCACTGCCTGGTGGAAAACTGATCAATTAAGTCAAAGGAACTACCAGGGTTTTAACTTCTGACAGGTACCAAAGGTTAAAGGGATTTTCTGGAAGTCAAACATCAAATTTGTTATGAGATAAGAATGATATCTGGTAGAGCAACTTGTTTTTGTTGAGGATTGTTTGGACAATAAACGGAACAATTTATATACTACAGATATTCTTGGTCAGATAAAGCATGGATTAGGTAGGTGTTTGGCTGTAGAGGTATTTAAAGGGAATATGTTTGAAGACAGAGAGACCATCTATACCAGTGCTTCTCAAGCCTTAATGTGGATATGAATCTCCTGAGAATCTCCTGAGAAATTCAAACTCTGACTCAGAATTTCTCATTCGGTACCCAAGTCTGCATTTCTACCAAGCTCCCAAGTGATGTCAATGGTACTGGCCCATTGACCACACTGAGAGAATAAAGGTAGACAATATTCCAAAGAACTCAAAAACTGTGGACAGTATCTTCACCAATCGAGTGGGTGAATATATATATTATATATATATTATAATATATATTATATATTATATATAATTATATATATATTATATATATTATATATAATATATAACAAATATAATAAATTAATATTTATTAAATTAAAATAATAATTTAATAAAGAAATTTGGCAAAGGAGCAACTATGTTCTGTTTGCTTTGCTAAACTTCCAGTGTTTCTTCATAGAGTTCATCTCTGTATATTGATGACAATAGCAAACCCTTATTCTTCAAATGCAATGACATTGTTAACTTAGTTTCTCTTAGGCATGGCTTTATTCATTCATACTAAATCAGGCTATGAGAAAACATCAATAACATTTTCAACAGAAGGATCAAATTTATCATGAACTATAAACCAGTAAAAAGAATCTAACTTTCAGACACAGTTCTATAAGTTATTAAGGGGCTTGCTTGTAAGTGCCTAACAAAGGCATACACAAAAGCAGAACTTCCTGAGTAGCTATTACAACAAGGCACGTTTCAATAGCTGAGTTTCTTTGTCAGTAGATATTTCTTGTCCAGATTTCCACTAAATATTTGACAGTGTTCCCTTTGTTAAATTTGAAAACAAAATGTAAAAATATAGATTAAATAAAGGGAAGTTTGTTTCCACTGAATATTATTTGAATAACCATATCAAAATGAGGCTGATTAAGGTACACTTCGTAGAAGTTTCTAGAATTGAACTAATTGAGTATATTTTTTTAATCTAACGTTTTAATTAATGTTTACTCATCCCTTGGTATTCATTGGGAATTGGTTTCAGGACCTCTGGCAGACACCAAAATTCTCGAATGCTCAAGTCACAGGTGTAAAATGGTACAGTATTTGTATGTAACTTATGCACATCCTCTTGTGCATTTTTATTTTTAAATTGCCTCTAAATTACTTTCAATACCTAATAGAATGTAAATGCTATGTAAACAGTTGTTATACTGTATTTTTTAGGGAATAATGATAAGAAAAAAAAGCCTGTACATGTTCAGTATAGATATGTTTTTTCCAAATATTTTCAATCTTCCATTAGTTGAATCCATTGATGCAGAACCCATAGATATGGAGGGCTGACTGTATTATATAATTATAATAAAGTGACATTGACATCTGTATTTTACATAACATTGAGCTGTGAAGGATAGCAAAGATATCGACAAGCTGAAGTGACAAGTTATATATTGAACATTCGTAAAAGTCAATGAATGCTTTTGTCTAAGGGTCTTTACCTTAAGGTCAATTATAAAGTTTATTAACTCATAAAAGCAATTGCACAATTTTATAACAAAACTACCAGATTCTCAGGAGAGTCTATGACTTTGAGTTAGAAATCACTGTTTATGTAAAGAGAGGATAGTCAAGAAGTTTCTCATCGAGAAGGTAGACTGAGCTTGTTCGTGAAGTGCAGGCATGGGTGGACAGATGAGCATGACGGAAAAGTGATAGTGCTTGCTTAAATTGTAACAATAGAGAAAAACAGCACAAGGAAAGCGGTGAAATCAAAAATGTACATGAAGCAGTGAAATGGTTGTATTAAAGTAAGGCAGGACAGGTCATCTAGAAAAATCATACTATTGTCACATGTTTAATTTCACATTATAGATATCAATTTATTTTCTCTTCATTATTTAAAAAATATAGTTAATAAACATTTTAATCCTCAGGAGAACAAGTGTTTCATAAAAGAATGAGACTGTGAGTAAACGAATGATACCTTATATGTATTTTTTTCTTCAAATGGTACTAGTTACACAATAGAAGGGGAATCTTTGGTACTTCAGTCTCAGGGTTAAAGGCAGAGACATGAAGTCGGTACACCTCCTGCCTCCTGCCTCACTGTGCTACAGATGGGGAGACATTCACTCCTCCAGTTGCATTTGCCTGAGCTTTTCTTTTTATTGCAAATTTTTCTCAACATCCTCGCTAACCCCTTTTGGCTTTCCTTGGCTGAATGTTTTAATATAAATCAAACTGGATTGGGAGGACTGTGTGTGTGTGTGCTTGCTGAGTGAAGTATAGCCTCAAAGTCACAGATGGCACATTAGAAAAAAGAAATATAGTAAAATGAGTAAAATATATTCTCATTCACAATTTCCTAGAGGTCCCTTGGTTGTTAATTGAAACTTTTGTCTACTTTATTGAACAATAAAAGTGGCAGCAACTACTCCCAGGTGTCCTTCAGTATTAAAAAGAGGATAAAGGGTTCCTGGCAAAGGTGACAGAAATTAATGCGGTGAGCCCAGCTATCAAACATTCTGATATGTGAATTGCCTGATATTTCTATAATGCTGTCTTATGATTGGAAATGTTATCGCTTCTATTGAATCAATAGAAAATGTTAAAGCCCCACAGAACCCCAATTACAAACTAAAGCTAGAAGGTTAACATCTGGGAGCAGCAGAGATAGAAACAATCTCTATTGTCATACCTTCCTGACAAGTAAATGTCAGAAACATAACGCCTTCGCCTGGTCTCAGCACGGAGCACATGTAAAAGAGTGATTGTAAGGCTGCCTCAAGTCAAATCGCCTGTCATCTCAGCTTTGACACAGAATTACTTTTGTTTTATGCATCTATTAACCTTGAACTATCAGCATTTGTTTTAATGTTACAGGCTGAAGTGACCTAAATGTTCTTCTCTCATGCAGAGGGGATCAGTGAAAGAAAAGAGAACGTGGCCAGAGTTGGGGCTGGTCTTTAAGGGAAGGCAGAGTGTCTGTGATTGGAAGGACCACATTTATCCCAAATGGCAATGCTCTGCTTAGAAGTCTACTATTATAGGGGCACTTCTTTGTATTTTAAATGCTTGTCCTTTTCTTAAGAATCCCCTGTCAGAATGCAAACCTCACACAACACAAAGTGATAATACAGTTATCAAATAATCTATTTAAAAGAGGTTCTTAGAACAGTTCATAGAGAAGCGGCAGAAGGAAAAGATGGGCTTTATTTTTACTGCAGAAGATGAGGTAGAGAGAGATTCACTAACTTGACTTTGACCTGAATCCTGATGCTTTACCATTTCACATCTATTTTTACTCTTGCTAGTCCTTGCATTTTTAGAAGTCCTACATCTTCCACATTATCTTGGCTGGCATCCTTTAAGAATATCCATCTCAGGCTCCTTTCAACATCACACTAGATAAGGCCTCCCCAAGTAGAAGTTTGGTAATTTTGTGACTGGCTTTAGTATTTTCTTTCTAATGTATGATTTTTGTTTATTTATTTATTTATTTTTTTATAAATCCCAAGCCAACTTTAATTTCAGACTCATTATCTCAAATTATAAAGTAATTTTTTTAACTTATTTATCCAGTATGGTGGTAACTGAGTCTGTGGGCTAGAAATTCTACTTTGCCCTTGATCCAGTTCTCTCTGTACCACAAAGCATATTTTGGGCATATTTCACTGAAAGCTAATTGTCAAAAATGACCCTGAACCTTTTTGAGGTACCACTTCTTCACCTGGACATCCAGGTTGGATCCAGCCCCATTATCTTAGGTAGGGAGTAAAGGTGGAAAGTTCCATTTGATGCACGGCCTATTGTCAACAGATAAATGCTTTGTGATATTCAGAAGACAATTTCTAAGTCTTCCTGTTTGCACTTTCTTTGACTTTTCAATGAATGTCAATTGCCTGGTTTTGTAAAATCTTGAATTCTCAGTTTATTTGCAAAATGTGATGACTACCATACCTTGCCTTTCCTGGTTAAGGATTTTGGCTCTACTCAGTTCCTGAGGTCTTCCATCAGTACCCACAGTGGCACATGCACATGAGAGCTCTCTCACTCCCATCAAACACAAACTCTGACACCATGTTCCAGGGCATGTAATCACTCTCTTAAATAGCGAGCATGTCTATGGCATGTACTACGTAGGACAATGTTATAAGCATTTTACACTTACTACTTCATTGGCTGTCCACAAGAATCTTATAAAATAGAAAGTCTTATGATTCTCAGTTGATGGGTGAAATAACTGAGGTACAGGGATGAGAAGCCCAAAGACTTAGAGGTAATAAGTGGTAGAACCTAGATGTGAGTGCAGTCAGCTTTAGAACCAGTAATTTTAATACCCTGCTACACACCTACTACCAGCCATCCTAAGAACTGCAGGGGGGAAAAAAGAACAATAGAGAATTTATTGAACACCCACCATAAACTACACACTCTGCAAGGATTTCTCATGAGAATTTCATTTAATATTCACAAAAAATCCAATTTTACAAGGCCTCCGCAAAGTAAAGTTACTTGCACCGGAAACACAGTGAACTAAAACTCTGATTTCAAAGCTTAAACTATTTTCAATCTAGTGGAAGAGTCAGTATATTAAAATAGACAAAAAATATAACACAATAGTGTACTAATTGGTGGTGCTGTTGCATAGAGATTATATGCTAAAGCAATTTAACTTTTTCACCCTAAACCTGGAGGAGTAAGCAAAGCCATGCATCCTTTCTCAGTAAGCCTTGCCCCTGGACTCCAAGCACACATCCCTGCTGGCTCTGGGAGGACATTTTCGTGTGACCCTTGCCTTTTTCAGATTCATTACCTATGCCATCACTTCATTTTAATAAGCCTCTATTGCCAGGAGTGACTAATTTTATAGCAGGGATGAGAATTGCACAGACAGACAGAAAAGGGAATTTTTAAGACAATAGCTTTGAAAAATATGATGTCTCAAAGTCAAATTAGATATGTGTTTAGTAAGTTCAGCTTTGTAAAAACAGATTTTATTATTCACAGTTTGGGTGTAGATTTTAGAGCCTTGATTGCCCTAAAATTGGAACTCACATTTATATTTCTTCTTTTTTCTTTGTGAGAACGCCAGCTTTTGTGAACTGTTTTATATTAGCTCAATTCTAAAAGCAAGGTGGCTGACACTAACCTCTATCGAACCACAGCAACATAAAAATCAAATTGGAGTAAGTGATTTCATTTTTCTATGAGCAACCATAAAAATACTGTCCATCAGTCTGGAAAAGTATCGTCTTGGTGAAATAATGCCTGTGGCCCAGAAGTGAATAATTACTGTAGCACTCATTCGGCAAAATTCTCTTTGAAGTTAGTAAAAGTGTACATTGAAGGAAACTGGCGTACTAGATTTGATCGTGACAATATTTCTCTCTTTCAAGCCAGGGGATATTTAGGGAGATGTGTACTGCAAGAGTGATTGGATGAGTGTATTACCAGATAAGGTGATTTGAGCACACGATGGCGGGGATAAACGTAAAAAGACACAGTGTTACTCACATCGCAAAGCTCTAACTCACATTTATACCAGCAGTCCTGCACACCAAATTGCTTATTTTCTCCATTATATTTGTGGGCCTTAGGATCAAAGAAATCTAAGTTTTTCAGGCAAGTTTATGAAAACCCAGAATTCCAAACATTTGAGGAGGATTGTTTCTCGTGGGGGTCACACTGAGCAAAGAGCATTGCTCATTTGCTTGCTATCTTTCGATTCAAACAACACTGATTATTGTGAGGTAAAGTGTTCTCAGATGATAGTGAGTTGAAATTCCATCAAGTTTGGGTTCAAGTTGTACAGAATATAAACAAAACATATATCTGTGTATATCTATATCCATCTGTATCTATCTATATTTATATCTTATATATCTCTATATAGACACCCTGCAAGATATATACATATATACATATGTATATATACACACATACATAAAGAGAGGGAGAAAGAGAGATTCAATCAATGAGACTTTACTGTGAAATTACCATATATCTAACATTGTATACGTCTCAATAGGGTATAAGATATAGGTTTTCCTATATCTCATATAGGAAAGATTATCACTTAGACTTAGCTCCCCCAATAACTGCTTTGCAATTAAGACAAACCCATGCATATGAAAAAATTAGAGAATGTTGCAAAATGATACATAGCTACATACTATATTTTATGGCACAGACAGTGTTTCAGAGATTCATAAAAAAGTAGATGATTCCAAAACCTTGAATAATAAGAAACAGGTGTGGCTTAAAAGCCTAGTCCATTACATAAAAGTAATGGGTTCATTTATTTATTTACCCAGTATTTATTAGTATTTATTAGTAACTCTCAGAAAAGGTGTGGGAGATTTTAAGGAAACGAATACAGCACAATCCTATCCTTCAAAAAGTTTACAATTGAGTGGAAGAGACAGTCATGAAACAAGCATTTAGTGTACAAGATATTTACATTATTGTAAGCACACATCATTGGATGTGGCATTTGACTTAAACTCTGTGTCAGGCCTATCTGATCTCCATGTGGGCAATATGTTTGCAAGAAAAAAGCAACAACAGCAATAGAAGAATAAAATAAAGATCCAGGAGAGGAGGAACTTTGCAGGGCCACATCTACTATAAGACTTCTAGCCTTCATAGAATGACCTTATTCAAAAGACTAAGTGAAAGAAGGCCTTGATTTGGTGTTATAAGCAACAACCACCACCACAACAAAGATATTTATTTATTTATATTTTTGAGACGGTGTCTTGTTCTGTCACCCAGTCTGCAGTGCACTGGCATGATCTCGATTCACTGCAAACTCTGCCTCTCGGGTTCAAGCAATTTTCCTGCCTCAGCCTCTCGAGTAGCTGGAACTACAGGCATTCTCTACACCGCCTTGCTATTTTTCGTACTTTTAGTAGAGACAGGTTTTTGCCATGATGGCCAGGCTGGTCTCAAACTCTTGACTTCAAGTGACGTCACCCAGCCTCAGCCTCCCAAAATTCTGGGATTACAGGCATGAGCCACCACACTCTACCAAGGATAATTTTTAAATAATTTCTGGCTCATTTTGAGATTGTAAGTCTGGCACAGCAATATAATACCCCAGAAATTAGTCCTTAGATAAATGGATAAGTGAATTGCTGATGCTACATTACCTCTTTCCTTGAAGACTGAACCTCATAACAGTAAATTTTACAAAGATTCATTCGTTAATGAGTCATACATTGCTTTTGCTTTTGCTTTTCTATTCTTTTCAATCCCTGATACTATAATTTAAACTTCATATCTCTTTGTCCTTTGTTTCTCCTAAGTAAATTCTGTAAGGACAAATTCTGTTTTATATCCTTTGGAATCCTATTCAGGCTGTGGAATAATGCTCTGCATGTAGTAATTGCAGCCCACCTTCTAAGAAAACACACTACAAACACAAACACACATGCACACACGCACACACACACACACCCCCCTAATATATCAAAACTTAAGATAGATCTACATATGTAACCCAGTTTCACCAAGTGCAAAACTGTGACTTGGACAAGAAATAATGTAAATGTCAGTTTCTTCATCTGTTAGATGGGGGTTATAATACCTATCCAATAAAGATTTTGGGAAGGTTACATAAAATGACATCTTTAAACAGCCCAGGAAAATGTCTTGCCCAAGAAATTCCAGAACGCTTTCTTTGACATTCCACTTACTCATACAAATACACACACACACATCATAAAACAGATGCTATAGTCAGAGTCTGTATCTACTGCCACAAATACTGTGTAGTCCTCAACCCAGGGGTGTCCTACACATAGAACACAAGGTGAGCGACGTCCTCTCAACTTGTTGATGGCAATAGCCCTGAATAAGGTCTGTTGGATTCTGAATTATTGAAGTCGACAGTGGTCATCATTCAATTTAAATGAAAAAAACTGCGGCTTGGTAAGACAAAATAAATGTCAAGCTAGCAAATTTCATTTACACATGGTCTACTGATGGCAATTCATACACAATGTGTAATATCAGTGCTATACACTATAGCATTTTAGAACAAAATATCCATTTTGATAAGATAAGGTGTTGATAGGAGTCAATTTTTATCAAAAATACCTTCAGGTTCTATCTCTTTAGTAATTATGCATAAGCAATTTATATGTGGTTTGTATTTTACTGTCTTCTCATTACCCCTCATCATATATTGTATATATTTTTTTCACCATACCTCTCTTTATGACATTGCTTTCATATTATTATTTTATTCTGAATTCCTCCCTGCTTTCAAAGACTGTCTCATTTTCAAACTTTAACCTCATTGGGGTGTCTTCTTCCTTCTGCCCCCACAAAGCTGATCTTTCCCCTGACAGATTCAGAACTCACCATCCATATCTCTCATTTAATTCTTAGACAACCATCCAATGCAGCCCATTGATTTCATTGTAATCTATCTTATTTTCTACTTTTAAAACTGCTGTGACCTGTTTTACAACTTGGAGTACAAATACACTTAGAGCACCATAATATTTCTAATTGATATTTTATTCCCTTCAATATTTCCTAAAGGAATTTATTCCCTTTTCAAGACTTAACCACCTTGACTTCCCATTACCCAAGCCCGGGACTGGGAGGAAGAGTTTAATGAGATTACCTCCAACATGACTTCTTGCTGTCATATGAGGAGGCTATTGAAGAGTCACTCTTTGGTGCTGGGGCTTACAGAATGTCTTGCTGGCTGTTTCAGATTCTTGCACAGGCAATAAGGATTCTTTAAGGGAAAATGACTTCATTCCTGCAGGAATGAGTTCCTGAAACCATATCCTATGTTTGAACTCCTGGTATATTTCATGCCTTTGTTTATCCACAGTCTGTTCTGTTATAAGATGATCACACAATAATGGATCACTCTAAATTACATGGTGTGGCTTTGTTTGCCAAGAGGACTGAGTCACAGACAACTTTCAGTTCTCATCCCAGTATGTTTGTCTTAAGCCTAAATCTAAGATCTCCTGTGTTTCTCAGGGCAATTTAATTCAGAGAGAGTTTGTCTTTTCTTTCTGTTTGGTTTTAGGAGAGGCTGCTCTGTCTCCTGGCTAGGCCTCTCTATTTCAAATCTTGGGCATCAGGGCTCAATGTGCTTCACTTCCTCTTTTTTTTTTTTTTTTTTTTTTTTGAGACGAAGTCTCACTCTATCACCCAGGATGGAGTGCAGTGGCAGTGGCAGTGGCACGATCTCGGCTCACTTCAACCTCTGGCCTCCTGGGTACAAGCTACAAGCTATTCTCCTGCCTCAGCCTCCAAAGTAACTGATATTATAGAAGTGAACCAACACGTCCAGCTAATTTTTTGTATTTTTAGTAGAGACGGGGTTTCACCATGTTAGGTAGGCTTGTCTCAACCTCTTAACCTCAAGTCATCCACTTGCCTCAGGCCCCCAAAGTACTGGGATTACAGGTGTGAGCTACCACACCCAGCCAACGTGCTTTGCTTTCAGGAGCCCTTTAGGCAAATGGCTCTAGGCAACATGATTCACCTGCTTTGCAGGGAACCATTTACCATGTGTCTCAGAAAGTGATAACCTTGATGGAGGCACACAATTTCCTGTTAAAATCTTTAAGCAGTGAAAGCCAACTCATCCTACAGCACAAAGTCTGTATAACTCTTTCTGAGGCAAGGAATATCAGGTTCTTCACATTTAAAAAAGAAGCAAAAATAGAATTGAAAACTAAAAACCACAAAACAAGGAAAAATACACATCCTGTCTACCTAACTAAATAAAATGCATCTTAAGTATCTCCTTCGTGTCTCCAGAAGCTAGTGTAGGACTTTGCACATAAAGCTGTGTCATTCGGATAGAAAAGCACATAATTATCAACATTAGGTGTGGGAAGAAACTTAGAGGAAGACAATTTGCAATCACACTTAATCTGGAACTAGCCCAAGGTCATCACACTAGTTTGTGTTAAGGCAGCAAATGTATTTTATTGATTATGATATCTTGTTCATATGCTGTTTTGTTAAACCAAGAAATCCTCAGAAATGAAGTCCTCAGCATCAACTTATCTTACCTGTCCTATAAAAATTAATCCAAGTATGTATACAGTGGACAAATAGTAATCATTTCACAAGTCTGCGTTGAATGATTGCAAAAATGTGATTTTCTTTTATATTGTTCTATTCCTTCCCATACAATTTGTACATGTCATCTTGAAGATATGGACTGAGCTGAATATGAAATATTGCAACTTGATTATAGGGATCAGATTTTGTTAAATTATGTCTTACTCTTTGAATAGTCCAGATAAAGTGAAAATGTTAGTGGCAGGAAGAAAAATTATGGCATCTAAAATTCATTTTGTATCTATTGTTGTCATATTTATTGCCATTTTCAATGAATGTAATTATTTTAAATAGCTTACACCATTTCCATATGCATCATTGCTGAATTGCAAGAAAAATGGCTAGCATCATTCAAGGATGGGCCTAGGCACAAATGAAAAAGGGAAAATATGTCATAGTCTGACTCTCACCATCCCTTTCCCTGCTCCTTTAGTCCTTCCAGAAACATTCCTTTGTCTACGTATAGTTCTCAGTTAGAGCTCATTGACTGCCTGCAAACCAATTCAGCACTCAGTAATGACATTCACTTGAACATAAGGTCTTCACTACGGGGCAACTGAGGTGAGATTCCATAGGTGGCTATGAGTCAGCCTCAAGTCAGAATAACCACCTGTGTCACCATCATGCCAAACCAGACACTGGGACACTTGGAAATTCTCTCCATTGAAAACTCTCACTATGTGTATCTGTCTCTTCATTCAAACCTGTATTTCAAGATGGATTAGAAGAGTGGAAGCAAGCTGAAAATTCTGAAGATTCCATGACTATTTGAAAAAAAAATAATATTTTTTGGATTATAAGGATAACCACACCTATATCTACCACCTATGGTGGTTTTAAACTTTAACAATTACCAAAAATGTGCTCACTCTGAAAATATGAATAATATTCCTATGATTGAAAGCAACCACGGTTTATAGTAACTTTAAGGGCTATTAAGCAAGTTCCTATATGAATCCAGAGAGTGAATTGTATAAGCATTTAGAATGTGCTGATGATAAAGGGATTCATAAAAGTTGTTATGCTGATTTTATGTTGATGGATGTTTAATATAAGGTGAGTTATTAACCAGAGGCAAGTGAAACTAATGTTTTAGTGTTATGATGTATGTGTAATTGAAAGTGAATCTTCTTGGCAAAATGGGAAGCACAGTGAAAGAGGAAGAATGAGTGAGTTTAAATAAAGATGATAACACAGATAAATCCATTTGCAATGCCAATACAAGAAGCCAAGTTTCATATAGACCCAAAAATCTATCCCTAAAGGAATCTAGTCCAAAAGTATTTGAAGTGTTACACAGATTTGTAGTACGTTCAATAGATGAACTCAATTTTGCTTCTTTTAAAAAATTTTTACGGACACATAATGGTAGTACATATTTATGGGAGGTATGTGATATTTTTATATAAGCATACCATGTGTAGTAATAAAATCTGCGTAACTGGAATTTCCAGTTTCTCAAGCATTTTTCAAGTTCTGCTTTTTAATTAGATCCATGCAGTCTTTCTTCTTCTTCTTCCTTTTCACCATATGTCTTTTTCACAGCCTTATGATTCATTGCCTGCCTTCTTTTCCTGCTGCATATTACAGGTAGTAACTCTATGAGGCAAGTCATTTACCTTCTTTTTGGAGGCAGTCCTAATCATTGAAAGAATAGAGAGTTCAGCATCTATACCAGGGCAATTTGTTTAGAGTTTGGACTCCCAAGGCTTAGTCTGAGGCCCCTGGAACATAACTTTAGATTGAGCAATGATTATAAAGTAGACATATGAAGACCCAAGAACACATTACGGATACTCCTCTTCTGTTTCTTTCCCTTGTGGTCCTCTTCACCATTTTGTAAACCTTCACCTCATCACAATAATCAGGAAGCAGAGTAGGATTAAAATGCCTTATAAATGAACTCACAAAATGCTCCATCAATGAACTCACAGAAACGCCGAGATTTTATTGTTTTAATTGGTTGGTTGGCTGGTTGATTGCTTGGTTTGTTGGTAAACAGAAAATAAGCCTTAAGTATGGGGAAGAAAAGAAAATCCGAAGGACACTTGCTAATATTTGAATTAAAAACAGGATAACTTCAAAACGTGCTAAAAAAAAAAAAAAAGATGCAAAATCTTATGGGTCTCTCCCACAAAGGAGTCTTTGTTCATATTTTACAGTATGAAAAAGAATTGAGGCCAAGGTATAAAATGTCTTTCAGCATCTAATTAGTTTAAAATATTCAAATTAAAAAAAAATGTTCTATACCACTGTAGGGTGGCTATCATTAACAATAATATAGTTTCAAATAGCTAGAAGGAGAATATTGAAAGTTCCCAACATAAAGAAGTGATCAATGTTTGAGATGATGAATATGCTAATTACCTTGATCTAATAACTACATATACTATAGGTATCAAAATATCACTCTGCACCCCTTAAATATATACAATTTTTACTTGCCATTAAAAAAATAAAATTTAAGAAGTCTAAACAAAATTTTAAAAACTTGCTAAAAATACTGTACCATATACTATGGATTCATTTATCAACATTTTGTAATTCTTGAAGAAAAAGATAATTTTCTCCAAAAATGATTATCAAATTAAAAATAGAATGTGGCAAACAATAAACAAAACTGTCTCACATACCTTGAACCTATGCTGGTCTACCTTCTGCCAAAACAAAATATTAATGAACAAAAAAGTGGACATTGAGAATTAGAGGACTATTTTGTTGTTTTATTATATTCAAATTTATAGTGTATTATTAAACAGATAATTGATGAGTCAGTTTGGATTTGTCATGCCAAAACTGTCACTGCAAATATTTTATTTATTTATTTATTTATTTATTTATTTATTTATTGTTATTTTTTATTTCCATAGATTTTGGGGGAACCAGTAGTATTTGGTTACGTGAGTAAGTTCTTCAGGGGTAATTTGTAAGATTTTGGTGTACCCATCACCCAACCAGTATACACTGAACCCAATTTGTAATCTTTTTCCCTCACCTCCTTCTCACCCTTTCTCCTTGAGTCCATTGTATCATTCTTATGCCTTTGCATCCTCATAGCTTAGCTGCCACTTATGAGTGAGAACATACAATGTTTGGTTTTCCATTCTTGAGTAATTTCACATAGAATAATGATCTCCAATCCCATCCAGGCTACTGCGAATGCCATTAATTTGTTCCTTTTTATGGCTGACTAGTGTTCCATCATAAGTATATACCACAGTTTTTTTATCCACTTGATGATTAATGGGCACTGGGGCTGGTTCCACATTTTTACAATTGTGAATTGTGCTGCTATAAACATGCGTGTGCAAACATCCGTTTCATATAAATGACTTATTTTCCTCTGTGTAGATACTCAGTAGTAGGATTGCTGGATCAAGCAGTAGATCTTTTAGTTCTTTAAGGAATCTCCAAACTATGTTTCCCACAGTGGTTGCACTAGCTTACATTCCCACCAACAGTGTAGAAGTGTTCCCTTTTCACTGCACCCATGCCAACATCTATTATTTTTCCATTATGGCCATTCTTATGGGAGCAAGGTGGTAATGCATTGTGGTTTTGATTTGCGTTTCCCTAATCATTAGTGATGTTGGGCATTTTTTCATGTTTGTTAGTCACTTTTCATGTTTGATGGCCATTTGTATATCTTCTTTTGTGAATTGTCTATCCATGTCCTTAGCCTACTTTTTGATAGGATTTTTTTTCTTGCTAATTTGAGTTTCTTGTAGATTCTGGATAATAGTCCTTTGTCAGATCTATCGATTATGAAAATTTCACCCACTCTGTTGGTTGTCTGTTTACCATGCTGACTGTTCCTTTTGCCATGCAAAAACTCTTCAGTTTAATTAAGTCCTAACTATCTGTTTGTGTTGCATTTTCTTTTTGGTTCTTGGTCATGAAATCTTTCCCTAAGCCAATGTCTAGAAGGGTATTTTTGATGTTATCTTCTAGAATTTTTATAGTTTCAGGTCTTAGATTTAAGTCCTTGATCCACCTTGAGTTGATTTTTTGTATAAGATGAGAGATGAGGATCCAGTTTTATTTTCCTACATGTGGCTTGCTAATTATCCCAGCACCATTTGTTGACTAGTGAAACCTTCCCCCATTTGGTGTTTTTGTTTGCTTTGTCATTGTAAACATTGTGTAAGGTAGTTGAAACAAGTGAATTCCTTAGATCCAGGTTCTGTTGTTTTTTTGTTTAACTTCTCTCAAAGTCTTATATAACATTCTTATTGTTAAATGAAAGGATGTGAGTTTTAGGATAACATAGATATATAGATTCATAATTGGTAGAAAAATTACTCTGACAGCCACTTAAAATGTCATGTAACAGTTCCTCCTCAACTTAAAATAGTCCTCTATGTGGTGTTTCCACAATTCTGCCTTTGACTTTGCAAAACTCAGGGATTCACCAGATTTAAATGACATTATCAAAAGTATGTTTATCAAAATTATGATCATACAAAACTAAGAAAATAAATAATACCATAGCTGACTTTAGATTCAAAATCATCCTCCTGACTGAAGCAATACTTCATCATCAATAGCATTAAAAAAACTGGGAAAATGTTATAGTTTTGAATTTAGTTCCGAAAAAATTAATTTAATGAGTTTGGGATCAGGAAAGCCTGCCTTAAAAACCTCTATGTGAAATGAATAGAAGGGCATAATGTAGTACAAATAGAATTAGACTTCATTAATACATGGATTTTGTTGACATAATGGACATAGTTCTGCCACATTTTACATAGGTCAAATCACTTCTGAAGCTCAGGCTTCACTAACGGTTCTTCATTTTTAGGGAAGCATTGGCAAAATGGAGGTTG
Organism: Macaca mulatta; assembly: GCF_049350105.2. Taxonomy (NCBI): domain Eukaryota; kingdom Metazoa; phylum Chordata; class Mammalia; order Primates; family Cercopithecidae; genus Macaca; species Macaca mulatta. The sequence goes on along the minus strand of NC_133423.1, from coordinate 51,375,726 downwards.
GGGTTAAAGAAAGCTCCTCCATATTGCAAAAGGTCTAGAAATTGTATTGCTCTAAGAACTATCAAAGAAACTAGCTACATATTGCCTTTAGACAAAAATAAGAATTGTTAATATTAAAAACAGTGAGAAATAGAAATGCAACAGATTTTCTCTCTTCTGTTACAAATGACTCAAATTAAACCATTGCAAGGGAGTTACAGGGCTTCTGGTTTTGATTCAAACGAGAAAGTTTTCAACAATTGAAGAACTTGTCTCTTTGTATCATAGAACATAGAACTCCTCTTACTGAACTATTCCAGCAAAGATAGATATTCACGAAGAAATAGGTTATGAGGAAATTTTGAATGAGAGATTGTATAGAAAGACTCCAATGGCCCTTCTTAATTCAAAATTACATGCCCATACCCAAGAATTGAACATACAGTGCATGAGTATTGTCTACAGGTCATGAGGAGGCACCTCAGATACAAAAAAAAAAAAAGGAAAATTGGCCTCTGTCCCCAATATTTTTGTTACACTTTTAATGTACTCTTTCCAACACATTTTGATAGACTATTTTTAAAGAAAACTATCTATAGTTTAAGTAATTAATTTTAGATAATTATTCATCAACTAAACCATTTATACATGTGTAAGAATTGCATTGAAAGAGTTACTGCACTCCTTTTTGTAAAAATTGACCTCTATCATCATTCATTAATTTATTAAAATGTTTAAAATAATGTAATAAACTCCTTGATTATCATTAGTACCATCTACATAAATAGTAATAGCTATATAGATACAATACATTACCCACACATAGCCACAAATATGATTGAAAATATTGACTATTACAAATATGTACTTAGGTCTATCCTTTTGGTTAGTTGGTTTATCACTCTAGAAGTAATCACATTGGCAATTCTTCATTGATGTGGCCCTTTTTCCTCTCTGGGGAAAATACCAAGGAAACACAAAAAGGAGTAGTAGCGGACCTCTACAATCTGGTGTCAGAAGCTTGGGGATACATTTGAATTCTATGGAGCACAATCTTAAATATTCAAGCTACTCTAATATAAGTGTCTTGATGAGTTTTTAGAAGTGTTGTAGACTATCAACAGCTGCTGTTTGTAAAAGAATAAAAAAGAACTGTTCTTGGCTTTTGTAATCCCTGGATGCTTACTTTAAAATGCATTGGTGTTTGCTAGGTGTTTGGGAGTAGTCATTCCGTTTTTTCATGGAGATTGAGTGACAGCTGTGCGTGGGACAGGAAGCCCACTTTTTAATATCAGAAGATGCACAGTGATGTTCTAGCTTCACCATTTATTGTTTTCAGGCTTCGAAAAAGTCTTTCTGTAAACCTGTTTTCTCATCTGAAATCCCAGAATAGCTTTTCTTCTCAACTTATCATCCAAAATTTTTTGAGGATCAAAAAAATGTGTTTTATATATGTTTTTTTTTGTCTGTTTTGTCTTATTTAAAGTCAGAACAAAGTAAGGGATTATGACCATCAATGCACATATACTTTGCTGTATAATATCTTAAGTTCATTTGTATGTCTCTTAGTATCTTAAAAGTTAAAGATACAACATCGGGATTACAATGGCTTAGAAACTGCTTATTTTCAGGAACTGGAAAAAGGCATAACCCTTAAGAGTTCACAAGAAAATATAAAGAACATGCGATAGAAAAGAGGGTAGCTGGTTCTTCTGACTGCTGGAGAAAAACTGCCTTGTATTTGAACCATGTGAAGGTGGTAAAGTAGTATCTGCAAAGAGAAATCTCGGCTTCATGCTTAAGATATTAGCTTCAGTTGATTAAGGAGATAAAACCTTGTTCCCAACTGACAAACTTTCAAAACCTCATCCTGAGACTTTTCTAATCAACCCAACAACCTCTTGTCCTTAAATAGCTTTATTTCTAGAGTTTAATAGTCACTTGGGGTAAAATTATCCGGGCAGGAGCAGAAGCTATGGTAACTTTGTCTAGTCCAGAGTAAATAAGGCCTAATGTATACTTTACAAAAACAAATAACAGAAAAGGTGAGAGGGGAATCAATAACCCACGATCCTTCCCTCTAAATGTTTTTAAGTACTGACTTTAACAGGTTTTATTTTTATTAAATTGGTATTTGTAAAGGGGGTTTCACGAAAAGCTCCAGCCTTAAGGATACCCACTAAGAGCTGTGATAACTTTTTAAACTAATTTTGTTAAGAACAGACATTGACTGTAAAATAATTCTGGCTACTCTGTCATGTTTCAGTGAAGAAGTTCTCTCATTTTCATATGTTTTGGATCCATCTTTACTCATTTGTATTCTACCCTTGGCAGGATGACCTTAAATAGAGTGAAAAAAAGAGCACCATATTTTTACTAGCAAAACTGAGAGTAAAAAATTCTTTGATTGTGGAAGAACAGGCTTCACTGATAACAAATTTAGCTCAAGCTGTTGTTCTCCCTAAGAATCACTCGATTGTCTGTAAACTAGTGTGGGCACATTTGTGAGTTTCAGGCTCATGTCATTGCGGATACGCACTGAGACCTTGTCAAAGGCCTCTTCAACATGAGATGGAAGCAGTGACAAATTTAAGGACAACTGATGTTTTTATAGTTCCAATGAACTCTGATGTTTTTCATGGTGGCTTTCTTTGAAAATAATGAAATATAGCCAGGCATGGCTTGAAATGAGTGAGCCATTGACAGTAGAATTAAATTCTTTTCACCGCAGGTGTTTTATTACCATTATCTTTAACAACATCATCATCATCATTACCATCAGAATGATCAAGTTCCTACTACATACTGATCCTGAAACTGGTGGAGATAGAAAGAAAAATAAATCTCATCTTCTGTTTCTGAAAGGTCTATCATTCATTCTGATGAGATTGCACATATGCAAAAAAGACCTAATAATAATTCTATATAGAATGTTACCAAGCAAAATGTACAAAAATTAAAAGGAGAAAGACTATTGGTAGCTAAAGCTAGCAATGAGCAAGCCTATATTCACTTGTTTATTCATCTATTCAATAATATTTATTATTTTATTACTTAAAATAAATTTGGATGAAATTAAAAACCTATGATTGAATATAATAAAATATTTGTTGTTATTATTGTTGTTATTCTCCCATTATAAGACCCAGTCGTGAGTCCAGTATACCATCAAGGACTCAGATTCTTTCTGTAGTTCTATCATTGTATGCTTGATTGACTCCATGACTGCTTCCTTTTGCTTACCAGATATTTCTGTAGCTGTAGGTGGTACATTTGCACTAAAGGCAGAAGAAGTAGAAGGTGATATGACATAGTAGACCTTCAAAATTTCTATCCACGTAATAATTTTTTAAAACAGTAGTAGGGGAGAATAAACTAGGGAAGAAAGCAGTGGTCAGAAAAGATAAAAGAGAAGATAAGGAAGTTAGATATTAATAAATGAAGACAGTTGAAAGATTATTTCAGGCAGGCGGGGAGGTATATGCAATAGATTAAATGGAGAAAGATGATGTGTTTTGGTTAAAAATTAGTAGCTCAAGAGGAGTGTTTATTATTTAGAATATCGATTAGCTAAAACTATTTACATATTCCACTTTTAAAAAGTGGCACATCTGTGGTCTCAATAGCCAGGTGAAGAATGTTGGCAAAGATGAAAATAAAATTAGGTGCCAACCATGAAAATCAGTCACACAGAAGCAGTTTTTAGAATCTGATTTAAGGACAGAGTCAGGGACAGCAAGTAAGCATGGAGGCAACAGTTAAAAACACATAGGTTTTAAGATTCAGAGTCAATAATGGAATTAGGATCTGTGCTTATTAATAAGAAATACTAAAGTCTCAGAGGTCAAGCAGAGACACGAGGATGAGGGTTTGTAAGAAAACTGACTAACAGAAGATAGACTTACTGGTAATGCACTATGATATGGACAGGTTATAATATCACCTACAGAATTTTATCAGCAAAACAGTGTCCTCCAGATTTTTAAAAATTTGAGATCAGACAGTATATGTTTGATCTATATTTATTTTCAAACAAATCTAACTATTCCCCACCCTGTACCTTATCTTATTTTGGACAAAACTTCTTGGCTCACTTCATGCATTACATTTATAGAATCTGCTAGAAATTCTGCCATATAAGAATATATATTAAAGGCTGTGTAAAATCTGTTCTACTCAACCATATCTAATAATTCACTAGGGCCTACTATTGCTTTTCTCTGTTCTTTAGAGATGCACTGAGTTTTCGTACAATCATTTCTTGCAATCTGCTAGAAATTGAGAGTGATAAAAATATGTATTAATTTTGTTCAATGGGCTCAGATGTTTTCCTTAGTCATCCTAGTTCTTTTCTGGCTCCAAAAGACACACACAAAAACTCATTCCTACTCCGGCAGTATAAGCAGGCCACTTTTCATTATTCACTCAGTGCCATAGATTACTTAACTATAAGTTCACAGCAAGTCAACCTATGGACTTTAAAAGAAAAATATTAAATTACCTCCACAAAATACTTCATAACTTATCAGAATGTCCTCTATGTTGCTTTGTCAGCTTCTGAGTTTCAAACTTGCCAGTAAGCTCCATTTTAAACTGATATAACCAATGGAGGTTATAATCTTTGATTCTCATGTACAAATCATCTTCAAGATTAAAAAAAAATCATGCAAGTTTCTCCTTTATTCTAGAACTCCATCAGTTTTATGACTGTAATTGTATTTCTGTTCATTATAGCAGCCTAAGTTTGTTTGTTGATTTTGTTTCAATGTGGTTCCAGACATTCGAACTACGTGACACATGCACAAGCTTCAGTAGCTGATTTGATCAAGTGGAAGACAGGGTATCAGTGATTGAAGATCAAATGAATGAAATGAAGTGAGAAAATAGCTTAGAGAGAAAAGAGTAAAAAGAAATGAACAAAGCCTCCAAGAAATATGGCAATATGTGAAAAGACCAAATCTATGTCTGATTGGTGTACCTGAAAGTGACGGAGAGAATGGAACCAAGTTGGGAAACACTCTGCAGGATGTTATCCAGGAGAACTTCACCAACCTAGCAAGGCAAGCCAACAATACGTATAATTCCACAAAGATACTCCTCAAGAAGGGGAACTCCAAGACCCATAATTGTCAGATTCACCAAAGTTGAAACGAAGGAAAAAAATGTTAAGGGCAGCCAGAGATAAAGGTCGGGTAACCCACAAAGGGAAGCCCTTAAGACTAATAGCAGATCTCTCAGCAGAAACTCTACAAGCCAGAAGAGAGTGGGGACTAATATTCAGCATTCTTAAAAAAAAGAATTTTCAACCCAGAATTTCATATCCAGCCAAACTAAGCTTCATAAGTGAAGGAGAAGTAAAATCCTTTACAGACAAATAAATGTTGAGAGATTCTGTCACCACCAGGCCTGCATTATAAGAGCCCTGAAGGAAGCACTAAACATGGAAAGCAACAACCAGTACCAGCCACTGCAAAAACATGCCAAATTGTGAAGACCATCAATGCTAGGAAGAAACTGCATCAACTAATGAACAAAATAACCAGTTAACATCATGATGACAGGATCAAATTCACGCATAACAATATTAGCCTTAAATGCAAGTGGACTAAATGCTCCCATTAAAGGACACAGACTGGCAAATTGGATATTGTCAAGACCCATCAGTGTGCTGTGTTCAGGAGACCTATCTCACGTACAGAGACATGCATAGGCTCAAAATAAAGGGATCGAGGAAGATCTACCAAGCAAATGGAAAAAAAACAAACAAACAAACAAACAAAAAGCAGGGGCTGCAATCCTAGTCTCTAATAAAACAGACTTTAAACCAACAAAGATCAAAAGAGACAAAGAAGGCCATTACATAATGGTAAAGGGATCAATTCAATAAGAAGAGCTAACTATCCTAAATATATATGTACCCAATACAGGAGCACCCAGATTCATAAAGCAAGCTCTTAGAGACCTACAAAGAGACTTAGACTCCCACACAAAATAATGGGAGACTTTAACACCCCACTGTCAATATTAGACAGATCAACGAGACAGAAATTTAACAAGGATATTCAGGAATTGAACTCAGTTCTGCACCAAGTGGACCTAATAGACATCTACAGAACTCTCCACCCCAAATCAACAGAATATACATTCTTCTCAGCACCACATCGCACTTATTCCAAAATTGACCACATAGTTGGAAGTAAAGCACTCCTCAGCAAATGTAAAAGAACAGAAATTGGCCGGGCGCGGTGGCTCACGCCTGTGGTCCCAGAACTTTGGGAGGCCGAGGCGGGTGGATCACGAGGTCAGAAGATCGAGACCATCCTGGCTAACACGATGAAACCCCTTCTCTACTAAAAATACAAAAAAATTAGCTGGACGTGGTGGCGGGCGCCTGTAGTCCCAGGTACTAGGGAGGCTGAGGCAGGAGAATGGCGTGAACCCGGGGGGCAGACCTTGCAATGAGCCGAGATCGCACCACTGCACTCCAGCCTGGGCGACAGACTCTTGCCTCAAAAGAAAAAAAAAAAAAAAAAAAAGAACAGAAATTATAACAAACTGTCTCTCAGACCACAGTGCATTCAAACTAGAACTCAGGATTAAGAAACTCTCTCAAAAATGCACTACTACATGGAAATTGAACAACCTGCTCCTGAATGACTACTGGGTACATAAAGAAATGAAGGCAGAAATAAAGATGTTCTTTGAAACCAATGAGAAAAAAGGCAAAACATACCAGAATCTCGGGGACACATTTAAAGCAGTGTGTAGAGGGAAATTTATAGCACTAAATGCCCACAAGAGAAAGCAGGAAAGATCTAAAATTGGCACCCTAATATCACAATTAAAAGAGCTAGAGAAGCAAGAGCAAACAATTTCAAAATCTAGCAGAAGGCAAAAAATAACTAAGATCAGAGCAGAACTGAAGGAGATAGAGACACACACACAAAAAAACCCTTCAAAAAATAAGTGAATCCAGGAGCTGCTTTTTTGAAAAGATCAACAAAATTGATAGACTGCTAGCAAGACTAATAAAGAAGAAAAGGGAGAATAATCAAATAGATGCAATAAAAAATCATAAAGGGGATATCACCACTGATCCCACAGAAATACAAACTACCATCAGAGAATACTATAAAGACTTCTACACAAATAAACTAGGAAATCTAGGAGGAATTGATAAATTCCTAGACACATACACACTCCCAAGACTAAACCAGGAAGAAGTTGAATCCCTGAATAGACAAATAACAGGCTCTGAAATTGAGGCAATAATTAAGAGCCTACTAACCCAAAAAAGTCCAGGACCAGATGGATTCACAGCTGAATTCTACCAGAGGTACAAAGAGGAGCTGGTACCTTTCCTTCTGAAACTATTCCAATCAATGGAAAACGAGAGAATCTTCCCTAATTCATTTTTTGAGGCCAGCATCATTCTGATACCAAAGCCTGGCAGAAACACAACAAAAAAGAGAATTTTAGTCCAATATCCCTGATGAACATCAATGCAGAAATCCTCCATAAAATACTAGCAAACTGAATCCAGAAGCACATCAAAAAACTTATCCACCACGATCAAGTTGACTTCATCCCTAGGATGCAAGACTGGTTCAGTGTATGCAAATCAATAAACATAATCCATCATGTAAACAGAACCAAAGACAAAAAAAGAACAGAAAATTCGACAAAATTCAACAGCCCTTCATGCTAAAAACTCTCAATAAATCAAGTATTGATTGGACATATCTCAAAATAATAAGGGCCATTTATGACAAACCCACAGCCAATACCATACTGAATGGGCAAAAACTGGAGGCATTCTCTTTGAAAACTGGCACAAGACAGGGATGCCCTCTCTCACCACTACTATTAAACATAGTGTTGGAAGTTCTGGCTTGGGCAATCAGGCAGGAGAAAGAAATAAAGGGTATTCAATTAGGAAAAGAGGAAGTCAAATTGTCGCCGTTTGCAGATGACATGATTGTATATTTAGAAAACCCCATCGTCTCAGTCCAAAATCTCCTTAAGCTGATAAGCAACTTCAGCAAAGTCTCAGGATACAAAATCAATGTGCAATAATCACAACCATTCCTCTACACCAGTAACAGACAAACAGAGCCAAATCATGAGTGAACTCCCATTCACAATTGCTTCAAAGAGAATAAAATACTGAGCAATCCAACTTACAAGGGATGTGAAGGACCTCTTCAAGGAGAGCTACAAACCATTGCTCAATGAAATAAAAGAGGACACAAACAAATGGAAGAACATTCCATGCTCATGGATAGGAAGAATCAATATCGTGAAAATGGCCATACTGCCCAAAGTAATTTATAGATTCAATGCCATCCCCACCAAGCTACCAATGAGTTTCTTCACAGAATTGGAAAAAACTGCTTTAAAGTTCATATGGAACCAAAAAAGAGCCCACATTGCCAAGACAATCCTAAGCCAAAAGAACAAAGCCGGAGGCATTATGCTACCTCACTTCAAGCTATACTACAAGGCTACAGTAACCAAAACAGCATGGTAATGTTACCAAAACAGAGATATAGACCAATGAAACAGAACAGAGCCCTCAGAAATAATACCACACATCTACAACCACCTGATCTTTGACAAACCTGACAAAAACTAGAAATGAGGAAAAGATTCCGATTCCCTATTTAATAAATGGTGCTGAGAAAACTGACTAGCCATGTGTAGAAAGCTGAAACTGGATCCCTTCCTTACACCTTATACAAAAATTAATTCAAGATGGATTAAAGATTAAATTAGACCTCAAACCATAAAAACCCTAGAAGAAAACCTAGGCAATACCATTCAGGACATAGGCATGGGCAAGGACTAAATGACTAAAACACCAAAAGCAATGGCAACAAAAGCCCAGGTTGACCAATGGGATCTAATTAAACTACAGGGCTTCTGCACAGCAAAAGAAACTACCATCAGAGTGAACAGGCAACCTACAGAATGGGAGAAAATTTTTGCAATCTACCCATCTGACAAAGCACTAATATCCAGAATCTACAAAGAACTTAAACAAATTTACAAGAAAAAACCAAACAACCCCATCAAAAAGTGGGCAAAAAGATATGAACAGACACATCTCAAAAGAAGACATTTATGCAACCAACAGACACATAAAAAATGCTCATCATCAGTGGCCATCAGAGAAATGCAAGTCCAACCCACAATGAGATACCATCTCACACCAGTTAGAATGGTGATCATTAAAAAGTCAGGAAACAACAGGTGCTGGAGAGGATGTGGAGAAATAGGAACACTTTTACACTGTTGGGGGGACTGTAAACTAGTTCAACCATTGTGTAAGACAGTGCGGCGATTCCTCAAGGATCTAGAACTAGAAATACCATTTGACCCAGCCATCCCACTACTGGGTGTATACCCAAAGGATTATAAATCATGCTGCTATAAAGACACATGCACATGTATGTTTATTGTGGCACTATTCACAATAGCAAAGACTTGGAACCAATCCAAATGTCCATCAATGATAGACTGGATTAAGAAAATGTAGCACATATACACCATGGACTACCATGCAGCCATAAAAAAGGATGAGTTCATGTCCTTTGTAGGGACATGGATGAAGCTGGAAACCATCCTTCTGAGCAAACTATCACAAGGACAGAAAACCAAACACCACATGTTGTCACTCATAGGTGGGATTTGAACAATGGGATCACTTGGACATAGGGTGGGGTATATCACACACTGGGGCTTGTCGTGGGGTTGGGGGAGGGACAAACTATTGCAAAGACAGAAAACCAAACACTGCATGTTCTCACTCATAGGTGGGAATTGAACAATGAGAACACGTGGACACAGGGTGGGAAACATCACACACCAGGGCCTGTCGTGGGGTTGGGGGAGAGATGAGAGATAGCAATAGAAGATATACCTAATGTAAATGATGAGTTAATGGGTGCAGCACACCAACATGGCACATGTATACATATGTGACAAACCTGCATGTTGTGCACATGTACCCTAGAACTTAAAGTATAATGAAAAAAAAGAAGGTAATCACTGAAAAACAAAGTTTTGATAAAAGCCCCAGAGCTGTCAAGTGTGTTTATATTTTCCTCACTGTTGTTTACCAATATATAGATGACAAAAATAGATATCTTGCTGGAAATTAGCTTCTTTCACATGATAAACTGGGAAGAAATGTTTGTACAAAGAACTAGATGAAAGTTAAATGTAAGAACGTCCTCCATTCCAGCTCTAGAAAATTGGGGATTAGGCACAGTTGGTTTCATCTAACATTTACTGAAGGCCAACTCTGAGATTAGAATTTCTAATAAATCTAATTTGGGTTACAAAGAAAGATATTTAGAGAGGGTTTATGAGCACATCCTGCATTCTGTAAGAGATTCATGATTACATCTGAGCTCCCTTATCATTATTGCGTTCGTTATTGTTTTGGGGAGGAAGGAAGTTTAATTTTTTAACTTCAGAACAGAAATCCTGACAGCTGGAACTCCTTTTCATATTACAGTGTGACAACATTGGGAGACTTGTTTAAGAGTATGCATGTCTTTAAAGACAGTTAAGAGGTATGATGATAACAACGGAACAAATATGGTCCTGCCATATCCTATGTTACAATAAATGTGCAATACTCTCCCTAGGGTGTGACAGAGTGAGGAGTTCTTTCCTGAGGGAAGAGAGAAGGACAGATGCCATCAATTATTCAGTCAATTTGTATTGACTAGCCACTATATGATCAACCCTGTTTCATCACTCTAGAGATATGAGACACAGCCATGGATAGGGTGTATGGGTAGAGGGTAGATATATGAAGAAATGAGGGGGAAAAAATAGGCAATATAAAATGAAGTGTCACAGGGCCTGCACTAAATTAAATCACACAGTTTATTTGACTGAGGATAACCAGTGTATTAGCCTTGATCTCTGGAAATTCTATAATGAAATTTAACTTCCAGTTTTGCTCCAGTCCAGTGCTCCTATTAAAAACCCACTAAACTAAACTCCAAGCAAAGTGAACTGAAAGTAAGTCACAGTTTGAGTAGAATTCCATAAGGGGATAAATATCTTTGTGGTCGTTTATCTAATTTGCAGTCTGCACCAAATATACATCTTTTTACTTTCTAATATGTATTTTTATAGTACCTATTACAAATAAAATAATCATTATTTGTGGAGCACCTGCTCTGGATTAGGCACTATATTCAGTGTTTTATATTTGTTATCTCACTCACTCGCTTTTGGTCTCTATGAGGTATTTTATTGTCTTATTACACTGGAGAAAACTGAGCATCAGCAAGATAAAGTACTATGTCCAGATTCATACAGGAAATAAGTAAAAGGGGCAGAAGCTGAACCCAGGCCTGTTTGACTCTACTCTGCACATTTTACTACAAATAAAGCAGTTCTAATTTTGTGATCATCTTTGTGGTGACTCATATCTATGAATAATAGCAATATTAGAACGTTGACTCTTTTCATTTTATTCATAGTAAAAGCTTGAAGTCTAAATATATTTTTATAGTAGAATTTTCTGGATCTAAAGTATTATCCCAGAAAATAACTTTCCATAAATGCTCGTCAAGCTAAAAAGGGTATATGACACAGTGAAAACTATCATCCAAATCCAGACATTTTCATGGAAACACTCGTCTGTCAATCCATTCATCAATCATTCAGTCATCCATTTTTCCATCCATCTATTTACTTCAACAGTCTCTTTAGTTCTTCATCATTGTCCCATTTGTTAAAGCTCTGCGTTTAAAGTAACTTCTAGTTTTGATTCTATAGAAAAAACAATCTTGCATTTGAAGCCAAAATGACATGCAAATTGTCTGTTTTCTTAAAAACAAAACAAAACAAAAAATTAACACCATGGCTACCCAGAACTCAGGGAATTAACACTTCAGGATTATCTATTGTTTTCATATTATTGGACAGTACATTGAGAAACACCTAAAAATAACACCCATACTGGGCTTCTATTGCCCCTTTTCACAGAAACATAGTTTAAGGTAGTCCAAGTAGATATCATAAGATTTGGGAGTTCTGCTCTATTGCCATGTCAACTTCAAGTTTAAATTTTTGTGCCAAGAATTTCTGCAGAGTGAAAAGCTACCTACTAAAGTAGGTTAAATATTTTCCTCATAGTTTTTCTATTTTTCCATTTAATTTCTTTTGTCTCAATAAAAATACTTCACTTTTAAACCTGTGTCCCATCACACATTGCAATGTTTCCACTGTCATTAAAAAGTGTGTTCTCACTGAGGATTATGTAAATAGCACTTTGACAGCTGAAAGGTGACATCGTAAGTTTTCTGAAACCATAAATCACAGGTAAGTTGTTTAGAAATATTTTTATATTTAATACTCATTGCATTTCTATCCAGAACCAATTAAAAACAACTCTATAAAAACTACCAACAATGGAAATATAATAATGAAGGTGAAATAAAAAAAATTCTTAAGAAATTGTGACTAACAGAAATGTATTCTTCTTTTGTCCATTTCCATGAAAATTGCCTTAGGCAGTCATTTTCTATTCAAAATACAAAGCTCCTTTTCCTTAGTCTATAAAGCCATAAGTACAGATCTGTGTTTCTTATGGTTATCATGTACTTCTATGCTGTCACTGCATTGGGAAGGGCCAACTGAGACATTCCAGGACCAGATTTAAAATATAACTGAAGCCAAGAATTCCTGTAGACTTAGTGGGATATAATTAGCTTCTGACAGAGAGGTATGCCTGGAACCTAAACTAGCAACCAAACTTTGCAGGTTCCCAATGGTGAGATCACCCCTAATTGTCTAGCAAAGAAGACAAAGGGTAGAGAGAGGTAGAGAAGCGTCTTACCTTATTTCATTATGTAAGGGCTCTAGAAATAAAAGAGCTCTAGAGAGGGCTCTAGAAGTAAAAATGACACTTTTAATCTTCCTAAATAAATACTATGCATCTTTTGGTTCAATCTATAGTTGTTTTTGCTGTTTCACGTTGCCAACTAACTTGCTCTTAGAAAGTCACACATTAGCCTATTCTCTACCTGAGACTAGTCAAATAGGAACAGGCACTTCTCAGAGAGACGGAAAGAGGAGATACTAGAGATATTTATATTTACCTTTAACTTTGCTCTGGGACTCTGTTATTAGCATGAAATAATTGTTATTTCATGGTTTCCAAGTAGCATGCTTAGGTTAATCAATGCCACAGTAAAGGCTGCATTTAAGACCAGGCCTTAATTTAACTACCAAAGTTAATCTTCATTGTCATGTATCACTTAAATGGGCTTCTGAAGTTTCCTTATTCGATAGCATCATTTTTATCATATGCTTCAGCTTATGCCAAACCTATATTGCAAAACATTTTTCCCACCCATTCTGTCTATGACCATTTTAACGCGTTATTTACATCTCTACTCAATTTCCATGTCTTCAACTCACAAAGGATAGATAATTTTTCTTTTGAAAATTAGTTGGTTTTTCCAACATAGTTTATTGAATAAAGTTGGATATACATCTTATAACTTATATCAACATTAAAATAACTTAAATGTCCAGATAGATAAAATGACAGCCAGAGAAATCTAGAAAGAAGTATATAGACACAAAAATAGATATCGATATGGCATTGTATTCTACTTTGAAATGTACTCTCAGAGGTCAAACCATTCTAATTCTCTCTCTATTGTTAACAAACTGTGTAACCTTAGGCAGGCTACTTAACCTTTCTAAGTTGTAATTCACCCATCTGTGAAAGAGGAGAAAATAGGACCTTTGTCATGTACTTGTTACAAGGAATGAAGGAGATAATGAAAATAAAGCATTTAAGATAGTGCTTTGCTTATTTAAAGCACTCAGTAAATATCATTACCATTATATTTATAAAGAAAATAATGGGACTATATTTGATGACATACCCCTAGAGAGGGAAACTAACATGAAAACAATTCATAAATATGCATGGTGGCCAGTGAGTTAATATTCTTATCATAGAAAACACTCTTAGTAATCAGTTAAAATTTTTGAACGTCTACTTCAGATGGTTAAAGAAAAAGAGTACACAAGACACAAAGGAAAGAGTATAAGCTTTCAATATTTTTGAAAGATTATTCAATCTACAGGGTATTCACTAGTAATCAAAGAAATGTAAATTAAGTTTCAAGAACAAACCAGTTTCACCAATTAATTTGGAAATATCTGTATTTTTAAGTTACAAAAACAACTTTGGCAAGTGTTTAGGCAAATGATACTTTTAAGTGATATGGGTAGACATAAATTGATAGATATAATATGGTAAACAGTGACTTTTATTTTGCTATTTGCACATTTCCTTTTATTAATAGTTTAAGTATTTACTTAAATATTTAATTCATTAGAAAAATCAAAACTATCTCTCTATATGTATGGGAAATATTTGTATGGCACCCATAAGAGAACCTTTGTAATATAGTTTGCCCTTTGTATCCATTGGTTCCTATCTACAGATTCAATAAACTGGAAAAAAAATACAGTATTAGTGTACTGTGCAGGACCCACAGATACAGAGGGCCAATTTTCATATCTTTGTTCTTCAGGGTCAACTGCAGAACTTGAACATCTGTGGATTTTGGTATTGGAGTGGTCTTGGGACCAGTTCTCCATGGATTCTGAGAGATGACTATAATCATACTTAAGAAAACACATTTTTATTAGCTGGACAGTATTTAAAATATGGGTATATTAAAATTTATTTAAGCATAACTTTGTGTTGTATATTTGGTTTGATTCCAAAATTTCTTCAGCATAATAATGATAAGCGAGGAGAAAACAAAAAAAGTTGGGCATAATTCTAAAACACTTTGATGAACTGTTCTGTTTGTAGGAGACCAGGAAAAGAAGGGGCTGGGGAGGAAGAAAAGTGAAACAAAAGAGAAAAAAAATTACTATATGCTATTATGTTTGCCAATTTTTTAATTAATTGATTCCTTTTTGTCAGCTTATAAAATTTGATCTTTTCTTGAGAAAAGTGCTCTGGGATAGAAAAGGTAATTTTGTCTGGGAATAAAGATTAAGATAAAACAGTTGAAGAAATCAAGAAGAAGGCTGAGTTTGAACACTTAACAATTTTGCAGAAATGGAGGATTCTCAGTGAAGATGGCAAGGAAGAGATCCCAATGTGGCAGAGGTTGACACTTTAAAACCAGGATACAGCCTAAATAATATTCTGCTATATACTGTGCTAGTCAGGGATTTGATTTCCTTTCTCTGAGTGTCAACGTCCAGAAAGACTAAGAGAAGTAACAAAGCAAATGCACTGCCATGAGAAATGTTGGCTTATGTGAAAAAAGTTAATCAAAAAAAGAAATGAGAGTGAAAGAAAATGGTAGGCCCATGATACCCCCAGAATTTGTGAAATTGTGTGAATATTCGTAGCCAATGGGTTGGGATTGAAAGATTACTGTACACCAGGGAGCTATTCCCTAACTTAGGCATGGTCCAGGCATCACAGGAGGGTTGACAGTGTTGGCAGGCACATACAAAATGAATCAACAAAGAGCTAACTGTACCTTCAATACAAAGCAGAATATAATAAGTGCTGTATACTTATAGTTTGATGAGTAGAAGGTGATTGGAAGGGGTCTCATAACAAAATTTTGCTCCAAATACTCACAGAAAGAACACCCTGAATTTTTCAAGTTAACTCTGAAAATACAAAAGAATTTTGGTGGGAAAGAAAGCTAACACAGGAATGGTACAAGCTTGAAGATACTGTCCTCCAGATGGATAGGCTGACAACAGCATTCCAAGGACTGGCTGAGTCTACAGGAACTACTCTGTAGGTTCAATGGCTACAGTTGAGAACAGCTTTGTCAGCTTTGGCCTGAAGAGTGATTAAACCTGGACAGATAACCAAAACAGTACATAGCCAATCTGCCCTTTAAGAAATTGTAAGGTTAAAGTTTAAAATTCCAAACAACAAAGGGTCAGGTCTTCCATTTCATAGTATTAAACATACATCACATTCATAGAGGTAACCACATGATTTATATTCACTAAAATGTATATATTATGAATCTTTCATCTCTGCTGGACAGGACATTGTGGTTGGAGAGGATCAGAATGGTAGCACATGAGGACATAAATTTGGGGGAACCACCAAAAGAGCTGGGCCACCCTGTGACAGGTGGAAGGCTTGCTGCCATTGGCTTCAATCTTAGTTCTGCTACAAACTGTGGCTATTTATTTGGCCTTATTATTTTTCCAAAGTTAAATGAGAACAATACACTTACTTTGCGGTGCAAGGGTAAGAATTAAATGATATATGCAGTGCTTGGAACAAATTAGTTGTTCAATTAATCCAGGCTACTATATACCATAGAAAGAATGACTAGTGTACAGAAAGCCTTGGGTGTTGCTTTGACAGGAAATGAAGTAATCTTTTCAGGATACTTTCATTTCTGTGATATTTTGTTATTCAGAAAGACAGTCCAAAAGGAACCTATTGTTCCCTTTACAGATAAAAAGTACTGAGTACTTCCAAATAGGAATATTTTCTAACTTTCAAAATATAAAACAACAAAAGACAATATTATCAATTTTTAAGACGAGAGTTGCATCCACAAAAGTCAGACCATAGTGTTGTTTCTCCTGGTATTAATCTTGAAAGATTCAGACTTAAAATCTTAAAAAGAAAAAGGCTTCAGGATATCTCTTTTCTTTGGAGCAGTAATAATTTTGGCGTTTTCTTCAGTTATCCTTCCTCAGCTGCTCTCAGCATTGCTACCTGTTGGCTCTGTCTTGCCTTTTGTTGCAGTTCCTTCTTTTCCAGCTCCTGGAGTTTGTCGGAGACCTCCTACAGTCTTACTTAGCTGTTTTCTCTTTGATCCATAATTTCTTTTGGACTCCAGACATTCTATTTTTATTTTACTTTTAATTCCCTTGGCAGATCTCAAATGTTCAATTGCGTAAAGGTACAGGAACAAGCCCACTGCTTCAAGAACAGAAAATTGTGTGTGTGTGTGTGTGTGAAGTGTTGAAAACTGATGAAGTCACAGACTATGTACTACCCTTAGAGTCAATGTAAAAACAAAATAAGGTATTTCTTGAGGTTTTTGGCAAAAAAATATATTTTTTTCAGTTTCTGTTGAGCAGTTATCATTGGGGTTTCCATTGTAAAATCTCCTCCTCTAGCACATTATTACATATGCCTGCTTTCCAGACCTTCTGTAATTTGTTTTGGGCCTGTCATATGCCTGGCTCTGTCCCTTACGCACTCTCTCTTCTCAGCCAATATTCTCAGCAAAGCTTCTAGAAGCAAGTCTAATGTCTGCTTTATGCCTTTCTTTACTCTGCTACTTTGTCTGAATGGTCTTTATCTCTTTTTATTTATCCAGACAATGCACTTCAGGCCCTACATCCTCCACACACCTTCTCCAATGTGCCCAGCCCACAGTCATTTGTCCTTAACTGACCTCGCACAGCATCATATGCTCATGATGATTTCCTTAACAAAATGATGTAATTGCCTGCCTTGGGAAACAAATTTTACTTGGAAAGGACTTAGAAGTGCATGAATTAAATTTTCTGTGCACAGTGGCATGACTATGACATTGGCATCATGTAAAACCACCTGTAAAGTCCATCTTGGTCACTGGCTGCTTTTGTGGATAAATTATTTTAAACTTTCTGATTCTTCTAACTTTTGAAATGGTAATAATGCCATATTATAAACTTACTTTGAAATATGGAAATAATATATGTGTTATGCTCAAGTAGTTGACCCAGACACTGACACTGTCTCATAGTAATACACTTACAATTGGAGACCCCATAGTACCAGTGACATTATCCTCTTCATACTCAGTGTTGCCAATGTGAGCTAGCCAAAACAGAAAGTAAATCTTTAGATAAAACCAAATATTGTGATGCTTCCACTCTCTGGTTTCAGATTGTATATTAGGTTGGTGCAAATGTAATTGTGTTTTCTGCAATTGAAAGTAATGGCAAAAATTACAATTACTTTTCCACCAACCATACTACTTTGCCCAAGTGAAGTTCATGCTGTTGACCTCCCTCTGGAATAGTTCAGTGTACCTTAACAAATGAACATAGAGTGAGACCCTGCTGCTTTTCTATTATTCCTGCTTCAGGAATGCTTTATCACTCTTCTGGGGCCTGTTTTATCATGTCCTTCAGGTGGAAACACTGGCCTCAACTGGGATATGTGTCAAACATTTCCAGGAGGTACAAGGACATGGATAGATTTAAGAGAACCAATTTCCAGACTTTCAACTTCTATCTGTACCTCTAAAGCTGATCTGCCCGAGAGAGCACTTGTGGGATAGCCTCTCCTTTCCTTCCTCTCCTTCCACAGCCACAATCTGATTCACTGCCCCAAGAATGAAACCACCAGATTCCTAAACAAAGAGCCCCTAAACAAAGGGCCACTAGATAGTTTTCTTAATAAAGTACTATAATTTTCCATGTTTAGGTGTCTAGTGCCATATAATTGCGCCACAAATTATCCCAGAGCCTAGTGGTTTAAAATAGCAATAGTTGATTATTTCTCATGATTTTATACATTGTTCTGCTGGTCTCACTTAGCCTCTCTCACAAACCTACATTCAGCTGATGGGTTGGCTGCAATTAGGGCTCAACTGAGATATTCACAGGGCTAGACTCCCTCTCTCTCTGTGGTCTCAGGATATTTCTTTCCCCATAGTCTCCTAACATTCAGAAGTCTATTCCAGGTTTCTTTACCTGTTGTTGAGAGTGTTTGAAGAGAGCAATGGTAGAACCTGTAAAACCTGTTAAGATTTAGCTCTAGAAGTTGCATATAATGCAGCTGCATTTGGTAGTCTACTTTTTTTATAAATAGCAATAATTTATTAAAAATTCTATTAAATTTATACTTTTATCAATTGCCTAAACACAGTGACCTCCTTGGTTAAAGACAATTTGTAGAATTTAATTGATGTACATAGTTTGTTTCAAAAATGACAAGTTAATCAATAAAATATAAATCAATAGTGCTGGCCGGGCGCGGTGGCTCACGCCTGTAATCCCAGTGCTTTGGGAGGCCGAGGCGGGCGGATCACAAGGTCAGGAGATCGAGACCACGGTGAAACCCCGTCTCTACTAAAAATACAAAAAAAAAATTAGCCGGGTGCGGTTGTGGGCGCCTGTAGTCCCAGCTACTCGGGAGGCTGAGGCAGGAGAATGGCGTGAACCCGGGAGGCGGAGCTTACAGTGAGCCGAGATCGCGCCACTGCACTCCAGCCTGGGCGACAGAGCGAGACTCCGTCTCAAAAAAAGAAAAAAAAAATAGTGCCAACTGCACTGTTTCTATCGTGTTGAAGTCTTACCTCCCCAAATAGATCGGGTACTTCGAAAACCTATTGTGTGTGTAGGTGAGAACTGGGTTCTTAGAAAGTGCTAAATGGAAGTAGAGAGATAGTTAATGGACAAATCATGGTCATTGGCTATTTTGGTTTGTTGTCCAAAAGTAGTTGTCATATCTGGATTTGCCTAAGATATATTTTTTTCTTCATAAACAGGTTTTATATTTTAGAACTAGAAACTGAAAGTTGGCTCTATTATAGGTAGCAGTTGTTAAAATTATTAGAAATAATACAAACAAAATGAACATAAACAAAAAATCCTTTGATCATATCTTACTTTCAAGCCTTTTCCTAAGCATTATGTATGTAAATACACACACACACACACACACACACACAGACATACATATATTACATATAATTTTTCATTATATTCCCAGGTGATAAATACTATTACTCTTATCTCACTTTAGAGATGAAGCAAGGGAGGTTTGTAAAGATTAAGTTGCTTGTCCTAGATTGCCAAGGTAGAAAGACCCTGAGCCTAGAATTAATCTTTAGATTGTTGGACACTGAATTTTGTTCTTATACATGGTATTATGCTGTCTGATTGTCTACAAACTATTTATCTAAATAGTTCTACATTTTTGAGCAAGAATTAATTATGCTCCTAATATGCACCAACTTTGTGCTAGGTACTCAACATCAACATCTATTTGTCTAATTATTGATTCACTAATCATGTTCTCTGCTACTTGTAGGTAATGTTTATACTCTTTCCTATATTATTGTACTGCTTGTTTATCTTTTTTTTTTTTTTTTTTTTTTTTTTTTTTTTTTTTGGAGACGGAGTGTCGCTCTGTCGCCCAGGCTGGAGTGCAGTGGCGCGATCTCGGCTCACTGCAAGCTCCGCCTCCCGGGTTCACGCCATTCTCCTGCCTCAGCCTCCTGAGTATCTGGGACTACAGGCACCGCCACCACGCCCGGCTAATTTTTTGTATTTTTAGTAGAGACGGGGTTTCACCGTGGTCTCGATCTCCTGACCTTGTGATCCGCCCGCCTCGGCCTCCCAAAGTGCTGGGATTACAGGCGTGAGCCACCACGCCCGGCCTTATCATTCATTTTAGTTCTTGACACGAACAAAACCTGTTTTATGTGAAGCTTTCATTATGTTTCTGGGACATGTTAAGGAATTCCTCACCCCAGAATAGGGGCATAGAGTATGTTACTATTTTTAACGCCTCCTAGTCCTATAAGTACGTGTCTTCATATTTTATGTAGTTTATTATTATACGTTCACCGGATAAAGAATTAAATAGCCTCTTCAAGAAAAGAAAGGATGAATTTCAGAACAGCAGGTCAACTAAAGCTGAAAAATAAGATGTACAGTTTTTAGCATAACAGAAGGCATCTATGACGCCATATTCCCCAGAACACATATTGTGTGGTCATTCACTCAAAGAAATAAATACATATTGAGTGCTTACCTCTTACTATTTTTTGTAACTGAATGTAACTAAGTGGCTAAAATACATGAATTTTCATTGCTGAAATTGACATTTCCAAGACACCTTTGTGAACAAAATTTTTATCTGTGTGAAAGCTAAACTTCACAACATAAAAATATAAGCAAGAATACAAATTTCAGATAAGTGATATGACCTGCTAACCTTACCAGTAAACCAATAATAGATATCCAGATAGATTCTCCCTTTTTTTAAACCTTAGCTTAGGACTATTCTCAGAGTGTCAAGGCATTTGCATGGTCTAATCCACTATACATTTTCTATAAATTCCCTCTTTAATACTCCAGATAGAAAGAGGGGAAGAAAAGTAGAGAAGTGCTTAATGACCCTTCTTTAAATATTGTATAATAAATACCACTTGCTGTTCTTCCTTCAAGAATTAAAATTGATTTTCTTTTTCTGGATGAGAGATGATCTGTCTTGGTTGAGCACACAGCAGCTTCTATCACAAATTATGCTGAAAAATT
The DNA here is from genome assembly GCF_049350105.2 of Macaca mulatta. Classification (NCBI taxonomy): domain Eukaryota; kingdom Metazoa; phylum Chordata; class Mammalia; order Primates; family Cercopithecidae; genus Macaca; species Macaca mulatta. The sequence continues at coordinate 51,354,426 of NC_133423.1, read as the reverse complement.
GGCTCTGAAGAAAACAAATGTGGCTGTGGTTGAGATATTTTTTTCAAGCATTGAACAAAGTTCAAGACACAAAAGGGGCCAGCATTCTGACAAACAAAAATTGCGTTGGAAGGGTTTGCCTAATGGGTCCAAGAAAGTTCTTCCAAAACCCTTTTGTTTCTGAGACTATACTTTAAAACCACATAAGATAAAATTTACTGTGGTGCCTGAGGTCCATGGTGAAGAAAATGTAGCTTACTGTTAGCAGGATGACTCATCTGCAGGACATGCAGTCCTTTCCTCTATTCTCAACAGTTTTAGGGATCCGGAGTCCAGGTTCTGGGGCTGAGCATTCCTGCTTCAGGACTCAGGTTACCAAGGAAAACAAAATAAATGGTTAAAAAAAAAGTCATCTTTGTCCAGACACCTTGGTTTTGTGAAAGCAACCTTTGAAATGGACTAAGAAATAGAGTTTCTACTCCCTTCAATTGCCCAAGAATTCTGGGATCAGTAACACTGTCTCCAGTTATCAATCTTATGTTCCTTCCTCTTATCCCATAAAGTTGCATAAATCCTGAATTTCATGTGGAGTTAGAAACTGCAGTATATTTAACATTTGGGCACTTGATGATGACTTAGGCTGTTCTTCTAATACTTTTTTCAATCTTTTTTTTTTTTTTCTGCCTAGTTCCACGGGGAAGTAAAGAGGACTAGCACTGCATTGTTACCTGAAAAACGCAACCATACTTTGTGCTTTGCCGCGGTGCCTTACATCCAGGGAAGGCTTTCATCACTCAGTACAAGTACATTTTAATTGTTCCCTGAACAAAGACATCCCAACCAAGCCCTTTGTCTGGGTGTGCACTGTTGTATTTCTGAAGTATGAATTCCTGGCAAACAGTGCACCCACCTGGCACCAAAGAAAAATTACAAAACAAAGAGTGTGCATTGGCCTCGAAGCTCTGAGTTGCACTCCCCACCTTGCCACTGCATTTCTTGCAGCGCATGATCTGTGAGTGACAAATGGTGTTTCTCCCTATCAAACACAGAAGCAAGTTTATTCAAATATCTTCAGTATCCTACTTTTTCTCCTCTTTATTCTCTCTTTTGTTTTTCTCTTTATATATTAAGAATGATTTTGAAGACCAGTGAACCCAATTATCTCATTTTACAGATGAGAAAATTGAGACTCAGAAAGGCTCTTCAAGTTTAAAAACCTAGAAACTTGCAGAAGAAAGCCAGAATTGAAAACCAAAATCTGAGTTACCTCATGACAGCCTTGATCTGAAAGAAATGAAGGAGGGTCACAGCAGCTTCTTCTCAAGCTCTGTTAAAATCAATAACAGTTTAATGAAAAACTAATTCAGTTGGTCCTGTAATAGACAGTATAGAAATGTAGAAAGTAATAGCAAGAAAAGAAAGAACAATCCCTATAGATACTTGAAAAGGAGACTCTGTCTTTAATCTTCAAATTGGGTGTTACTCTCATATAATTTCCCCCATAAAAAGCCATGAAGCATTACGGATCCAAATAACCCTTTCACATCCTCAATGACTGCTGTAAATATAACACTAAAGTCATCAAACAAAATTTCTCTTAAATTACATTTTCACTGAAATCCGACAGTCTCCTATATATATCCTTAATACTCTAGTAAATTGACTTTGCAAATTTGTGAAACATTCACCTCTTACTTAATATGAATTTTTGTACTAATCAGATTGTTTTTGTATACAAACATATATTTTATATATATACACACACATATACACACACACACACAGGCATATATGATGGATTTATTTTGTATCAGAAATCTAAAATGTCATCAAATTTGATGCAAGGTGTTATTATTTCTAAAATTTATAATTTTTGGGTAAGAATCACAATTTTAGTCAACGTCTCCATTCTGTCTTCATTACTATTACTAAAAATGGCTTTATTTTAGTATATCTGCTTCATATAGAGCTTTCTTGACGAAGCCCTCTTTCAAAACAAGGAGAATAAGAGATTATCTTCCCTAGCAAAGTTCTTATGACCAGGTTGTAATGGTTGATGCAGATACACTTGCTTTTTGCATGATGCAGGTCCCCAGCCAGAAAATGTGGCTAAAAAGACAAAACATTCTAAAACAACCAATCTTTGTAGTTAATATGGTATATTTGAACCCCAAAGGGAATGAGATTGAGCCTTGCTTCCAGTCCAAGTTACAGTTCAGATGCAGATGGGATAGAGACAATTCTCGTCATCTTTTCTGAACACACACACACATTCACACACATGTATGGGAATAATAAGCAACTTGAGACCGTGAGCATTGTAAGGAGGAGGGTGGAGTCAAGCTATAAACATGACTGACAGTTATTCAGAGGACCATCTGAATCATCTTACCTTTTGATTATACAAGTAAATGATGATGCTTCAATTGAAAATCAGGTCACTCTTCCAAAAAATTTCCAGTCAAAGAGAAGACATCAATAAATTTTGAATAAGAAATTCAGGTGAAAATACAATGGCAAGTTTTCAGTATTTTATAAAACAGAACTGGTAACATCTATCAGGCAGTGGTTTAAATATGATCTCATCTGCTGTATTTGTCTACTGTATTCTTTCTCTGAAGTCCTTGTCTCTATGCTTATTGTTTCAATTTTAATTTATACTCTGTCATGGCTCTTGAAAAGATACTTTCATCCAAAGATCAAAGTTAATTTGTATTACTCTCCTTTTATTTAATCATCATGTATAGGACCATGGCAAAAGTGTTTACTAGTCAACAATCCCAGTGAATTTTAACTTTGCATCAGGTTTTCATGATTATATGGGTTTGAAATAGGATTCCTTTACCTTGTTCTGTTTCTCTTTTTGTTTTTTCTATCCCATACAGTATTTAAAACCCATACTTCACACCTGCTTACCACAGTGTCATACCTGTTGTGGGTATTCAAGGAACTCTCTGAACACCAGTCAAGGTTAGGTAAATAGGCACGAAACTATTAAAAAGGTCAATCCATATTCATCACACAGTTTTTTCCAAGTTATTTTTTAGTAGATGTTCAAGAATAAAAAAAAAAAACCATAAACAAAACAAACAAACACCAGGAAAGGAAAATATTTCTTACTATTTTCAACTTTTTCGAGAATAAGCTGTTTTGCTTTACTGTAGTTTGAAAATATGTCATTTTGTGAGATTGATCCAATGCCGGGATAAAGAATATGTTCTGAAAATCTCTTTTAGAAAGATTTATAATATTAACCTCAGGCTATTTTAAGTCCCAGTCGATCTTTATGAAAACAGCCAAGAGATCCATTTGTTTTCCGAACAGTGGAAAGTCTCTGTTACCTTTTGTCAACCATGATTGAACAAATGACTTTGGGTCAAAGTGATTCAGTTGTGAAATGCCCGGGGTCCTGCCAGCCCCCTGGAATACAGACTCAAAAAGCAGTCACTTTGGACCTGAGCTGCCCATTGCAGCCAGGGGCTAAGTAGTCCTACTCAATTTTCTCTGGAACTAACACCATTATAGACCATCTTAAGTCCAGGATTAATAGGAAACAGTGCAGTGGCTACATGTCAACACGGCCAGCATAGCTGGTCAAAAACTGAACATTCTATTGAACTATTTAGTGTAGTTTTTCATTGATATTTTTCTTCTATGCACCCAATTAATTATCTGATAATTCTGGTAAAACACCCAGCTTCTTGATTGTTCTTTGTTCTCTGAAAGGGGCCAGAGATCTATCCAACTCATTCCACTGAGATGACAGACACCCTGTTTAGCTCATAGGAAGTTAGAAACTACCACCTCTTATCTCAACTCTGTAATCTTGCTGAAACCAGAATTATTTATACTACCATTATTGCCACAGAACTTCTCCTGCCAAGACTTACCACCGGTCAGGACATTTTTCTTTCCTTAAGCAAGTGGGATGAGCTTTAAACGTTATTAAAAGACCACATTTACGTAATGGCAACCCGTTTCTTCTTGTTGCCACTTCACCGTGAACACACACATAGTAATGCATACATGTTTTCACAAACACATCCGCTGTTCTGTTTCCAGGCCAGCAGTCTAGTCAATCCAGGATTCATGATGAACCTAGTGTTTCTTCACCTGGCTGGATTTTATTTTCATTTGATCCTTTTTGCTAATGTACCACTATAAGTTGGCACCAAGCTTGCCTAATACAGGCCAATAAAAATTATTTCTGCAGGGTGTGATTTGTTTGTTTACTAGGATAAATCACTTTTGTATTAATACTTCAGGAAGTTCACAATTCTGTTTTGTCATTTATCTATGTGTGCCCTTGAGTATAGGTTTCCTCTGAGTATGTTACCTATGAATGTGTTGTCCATTTTTGCTTGTCAGCTTCCAGAGGGCAAGGAACTTTGCTACATATCCTGCTCTACAAAGAATTGTGCAGTACTTAACGAGTCCTTTCTTCTGCTGCTACTGATGATGATTGATAGTGTTCTCTGGTATTCTTCATGTTCTTACAAAATTAACTATTTCCACATGTGCCCATGGAGGATCATATTATTATTGACATTTAAGGAATAAGAAACATGAAGGGCTGTGTATTTAGGTGAGTTGTCCAAGGCTTTGCAATAAATAAGTAACAAAACTGAAGAAAAAGAACTTGGTTGTCTCTTCCCTTTCCTAAGATTTCCAGTGGAACTCAGTTCAATCTAACAATGGAATGAGTTCCTTTGCACAGTATTTTGTTAGGTACTGTAGAGGGAATGGGAAAATATGGTCTGATCTCTTACCTCAAGGAAGAAAAAGTAGAAAGATAAAATACACAGATAAAAGGCAAGTAGATAACAGTTTATTTCAATGTAGATTAGATTTAGGCAATACTACTACATAAAATATACAGTGCTAGGATATGAGGGAGGCAGTAGGAATAAAATGTATTCTTTGTTCTTAGGAATTCCTAATGTGACAAAAATGGTAGAAAAACTGAAATATTTTTCAGTTTGTGATAGGAGTTTTTAAGTGCTAAGGAAGGTAACAGTATGCTCTGCTTAGTGGAAGACAGGTATCTAAAAGAGCTCTGGAGAGCAGGTGGCGGTTGCAGTTTTTGAGACACATTATTCTTGCAACAGAATGCAGAATAGATTGGAAATGGAAAAGGAGAGATGAAGATAGATTTTGGGGAAGGTGTATCAAGTCAAGAGTGGAAAGACATGTTAAAAATTATAGCAGAGTCGAGCAGAGAATGATGAGGCCTTAAATTACAAGAGTAGTAATGGGATCAGAGAAGAGAGAATGAATTGCTCATGTAATTCAGAAATAAATACATTTGAATAGGACAAAGAGAACCAAAAGTCACCAAAGATTTCCTGCAGCCAATAATTAATTGCTTAGTTAATTGTGCTACCTAAAGTCAAGAAAAAGATAGAGTTGTTATCTTTAAGCTTGATTTTAAATGAAGTATAAGGGCAGATGCAAGGGCATTTTCATAATCTTCTTCAGTATTTCCTCAGCACCAAAACTAAAGCTAGCTCATCTCCATTTTTACTGAACGATTGCCTTCTTAAAACCTAAAGTGGATAGGTGATTACCTTCAAATTTAATTCAGCTTTTTAACTATATTTCCAAGGTCTTTTATTTCTTGATGACTTGAGGTTTTTTTAATCTTTCCTTACCCAACACTTCTCTCAAGGAAATGACCCTTTTCCAATATTGCAATAACTCCTGAAAGAAATCTGATATCTTTTGTGAGGTTTTTCACTAGTAACTGATAAACAGGGTTGCAATATTTTACTGACTGTTTAATGTAGTTTAGGGGCTGTTCCAAGCTCTTTACCAATATTAACTTATTTTAGCCTCATGATACCTTATTGAGGTAAGTAATGTTAATATTCCTAATTGAAAGATGAGAAACTGGAAGGTCAGAAGACTAATTTTTCTAAGATTTCTCAGTACATGACAAAACCTAAACTTTTAAACACTAGAACATGATATCTTTCAGCAACTCGACAGTCTAAATAAGCTCATTTATTTAATCATCTCCATCAGTTAGGTTTTGATTGCAATGACTGTAACCATTTGTTTCTTAATTAAATATATGGCTTTGGTGGGAGGTTATTGGTAAGGGAGTACAGTTTCACAAAATAAGTGGGAAGTTGAATGTAGTTCCTTGAAATGAACAAAAGTCAAAAAATTCTGGAAGAACATTTAGCAAGAAACAGCACAGACAAAAATACAATTAGGACACCTTTTTGACAACCTCAAAAGGTCGATAAGAAAGAATCGACTAAAGGCCCTTCCAACATGAATTGCCTCCAGTCTATCCCCAGTTATTTCATGCATTTGATCAATATTTAAATTCTTGGACAAGATGATTGAAACTTAGTCACTATTCTGCTCCTTAACTGGACTCTATATTTTAAAAATTAAATTACATATAGTGAAGAATAGATATTGTCCCAGTAGGAGAATTGAGAAGCCACTAGGAGACAGGAATATATACAGAAAATAAAACTGACATAGTAGCTAAAAACTTCTAGTAATTAAGCCTTTTTTCTGCATTCATACTTTTAATACAGAAAAGATGGCCCAAAATATTTATGATATTTATAGCCAGAAAAAATCAGAGTGCTCACAAACTCTTTTTAAATCATTCGATTTCAAGATAGATAATTCATTTGCTTTCTTTACATGACTTACATTTCCTCTATTTGTTTCCTTAATAAAATTGATGACTCTAGATTGTGGTAAATATATAAAAATTTAGAGTTTATAATTTTGCTAAATAAACATCCCTTTTCATATTCTGGGCCATAAAAAGTCCTTTACATATATAAAAAATTTGAAATCAACCAGAACGAACTCTCACCTAAGTGGAATCAAACTATAAATCAGTAACAAAAAAAAAAAAAAGAAAATCCTCAAATACTTGGAAATTAAATAAGACACTTCTAAATAATCCATGGGTCAAAGAGAAAGTCTTAGATAAAATTAACAAAAATACATTGCACTAAATGAAAATGAAAATATGACATATCAAAATTTGTAGAATGAAACTAAAACACTATTAAGGCAGAAATCTATATAATACAGTGCTTAATTCAGAAAACAGAAGAGATTTCAAATCAGTAATCTCAGATTCCATATTAATAACTTTAAAAAGAACAAAAGAAGCCCTGAGAAAATATAAGAAAAATAATAGAGAGCACAAATCAATAAAATTGAAAACAAAAAAAAAATACATAAAACAAGGAGATGGTTCTTTGAAAGGATCGATAAAATTGACAAACTTCTCATGAGAATCACAGAGTTTTTCCTCTGAAAAACTCTGTGCATTTGGCTCTTCAAAAAGAGCCAAAACAAAATTAACAATATCAGGAATTAAGTTGTATCATCACTATACACCATAACGACAACAAAGAATACTTTAAACATGATTACACACATAAAATTGACAGCTTAAATGAAACAGACCAATTCAATGAAAAGCACAAACTACAAAACTCATCTAATATAAAATACACAATTTGAGTAATACCATAACTATTAAAGAAGTTGAAATTACATATAAAAACTCTCAAAAGAAAAATTCCAAAACCCAGATTGTTTCATTTAAAGAATTCTAACAAATGTTTAAAGAGTAATTTGCAATATTTGTACACAATCACTTCTGAAAAAGAGAATGGCAGAATTGCTGAATTCATTTTATAGAGGTGGTACTACTCAGAAAACAAGAGGCAGAAAATAAAAAATAAAAAACATTAGAAATCATGATCTCTAATGAACATGGATGCAAAAGTCCTCAACAAAATATTAAATTTAATACGGTGATTTATCACAACTATGTAGGGTTTATTCCAGGCAAACTAGACTGGTTCAGCACTCAAAAAGAATTAACTTGTGCAATTCATTTTATTAATAGGCTAAATACAGAGCTTAATTTAAAAATATGAGAGATTCCTGTAAATATATAGTAGCCCTAGTCCTAGCCAGTGCAATAAGGAAAGAAAAGGAAATAAATACATACATATGTGTAATGCACACACGTATTATATATAAATATATATTATAAATATATAAATGTATAAATAAAATGAAAGAAAGAAATAAAACTTCCCTATTTGCAGTTTTTTGTAATCTATATAGAATATTCCAAAGAATTTTAAAAACTAACAAAACTCTAGAATAAAAGAATTCACCAAGTTTATCAGATATAAGACTAAGATAGAAAAATAAATTTTTTATCTATAAAGGATACATAAATATGTATTTATATATTATCATATATATAAATTTCTATATTCTATATTATATATAAATCCGTAGATATACATTTTATATCCATAGTAAAATATATCTTATATGTATCAATGAATGTATGGCAAACTAAAAGAACAAAGTTCAACTTTTAATGACTCAAAATAATACGAAACACTTAGGTATAGATTTAAGAAAATATGATCAGAAATTGTATGCTGAAAACTACAAAATGCAGATTAAAAAATCAGATAAATGTAGCAATGCACAGTAATTGGAAGATCACAGTGTAAAGATAACAGTCCTCCACAAATTATTATATAGGTTCAATATAATTCCTGTGAAAATCTCAGCATAAGACAGATTTACAATGTAGCTACAGTATGTAAGACAGTGTGATTTTTCTTAGAAAGATGACCCAAAGATCAATGAAGCAGAATAAAGAACCCATAAATTTGTCCACTGAAAACACCAACTGATTTTTGAGAAAGATACAAAAACAATACTGTAGAGGAAGGATAATTTTCACTTAAAAAAAATCAGATATCCACATGCATAAATAAATTAGATAGAATGAATCTCAACTGAAATATCACATTATATGCCCAATTTAACTTAAAGTGGATAATAGATTTACAAGTAAATATAAAATTATAATTTTTTAGAAAAAAGGTAGGAAAAAATCATTGGGACCTAGGGATATGTGAAGAGTACTTAGACGTTATACAAAAACCATGATCAATAGAAAGTAACAATAAATTGGACTTCCTCAAAATTAAAAATACTTTGCAAACACTTTTGTTAAGAACATGAAGAATCAATCTTCAGATAGGAAGAAATATTTGCAAACTGCATATCTTACAAATAACTCATATCTAGTCTACACAGAGGACTTTCAAAACTCAGTAAGTTTTTTTTTACAAATGTAATCCAATCAGAAAATGGACAAAAGACATGTACAGTCATCTTGTCAAACAGGACATACGTATCACAAGTAAGGACATGAAAAGTGCGTCAACATCATTAGCCATTAGGGAAATGTTACTTAAAATCATAAAAATAAATTATTATGTGCACATTAGGGCAGCTAATTTTTTAAATGTCAACACAAAAAACTGGTAAGGATGTCAAAAAATTGTTTTCTCATACGTGGCTTGTCGCAATGAACATAGGTGCAACTACTTTGGAAGATACTCTGGCATGTTCACAGCAAGCATTTTTATTATATGATCCAGCAACTGTATTCTGGACATTATCACAGGGAAATTATTGCTTATATCCACTCAAAAACCTGTTCATAAATGTTCATTAGTGTTTAATTTGTAATAGCCAAAAATTAGAAACAGCTCAAGTGTCAATGAGTTAATTAAAACAAATTGTATTACATCCATATAATAAAATAAGATAGTAATAGAAGTGAACAGATGATTGATATACTCAACAAACAGAATGTATTGTAAAAAAAAAATAGTTGAACAAGGGGAAAAGTTATATACTGTAGTATTCTATTTATATAAAGTTATTAAAATGACAAAATAATAGAAATGAGAAACAAATTAGTGGTTGCAAGAAGTAAGGAAGGTTGGGAGTAGGAATGAAGTGAGAGTGTGACTATGAATGAATAGCACAATGGAGACTTTTGTGGTGAGGGCAACAGTTTGTGTCTTGATGGTGGTCATGGGTATAAAAATTTACATACAATAAATGTTCTTAGAACCACATACATTCACCTGTATGCACAGGTGAATGCATGTACAACTGGAAAAATTAAAATAAAGTCTGCAGATTATGTCAATGTAAATTTCCTTGGTTTAAATAAACACGTACAAGGTATTACCTTTGGGTGGTGGGTACATCTTTACTAAATTTACAACATCCTGTGAATCTATAATTACTTGATTATTCTCTAGACCTGGCAAAAACAGTCAGTACAATGTTAAATAGAAAAGGCAGGTGTGCATTAGTTGAGGATGTTGTTTTTATTTCTAGATTTTTAGAGATTTTAATCATAAGTGGGTGTCAGATTGTTTTCAAATACTTTTTCTGCATCTATTAAGGTAATAAAGTATTCATTTCCCTTTTGTTTATTACTATGATGTATTACGTGAGTTGATTTTAAGATATTGAGCCAACCTTGATTTCCTGGTTGATTTAAATTATATTTAGTCGTGTTATATGTTGATCACGGTACACAAATCTATTTTATATAGTTGCTAATATTTTCTTCAAGTCTTTTGTGCCTATATGCATTAGAGACACTTGTCTTTTTAAAAGACTTTTGTGTGGATTTTGTTCATTATAACATTGACCTTTTAGAAAGTGTTGGAAAATTTTTCACCTTTTCTACTTTCTGGAAAATAATTACTTCTACATATTATTTCTTTTAAATATATTTTTAAAGAAGAATATTATTTCTTCTTTAAATATTTGATTGAATGTACTCCAGGCATTTATGTCTGGGTTTTTCTCTGTAAGATTTTTAATCTGTAGTTGGAATTGTTTCTTATATATGCATCAAAATTTTCTATTTTTTGTTGAGTCAATTTTGTAATCTGTGTCTCTAGTAAATTGTTAATTTCACATAAATTGTTGACTTCATTGACATAAGGTTGTTATATGTTATTTATTTAAAATTCTTTGGTTGGGCATTGTGGCTCATACCTATAATCCCAGCACTTTGGGAGGTGGAGGCAGGAGAATTACTTGAGTTCAGGGATACAAGACCAGTCTGGGAAAACATAGTGAGGACTCGTCTCTACTAAAAACAAAAATAAAAAAAAATTATCTGGACATGGTGCTGAATACCTGTAGTCCCAGCTACTTAGGAGGCTGAGGTGCAAGGATCTCTTGAGCCCAGGAGATCAAGGCTCCAGTGAGTTATGATCATGCCATTGCACTCCAGTCTGAGTGACAGAGTGTCATGAATAAATAAAGAAATACATATGATTTTAATTTCAGTAAAGTTTTTTTGTTACTTATTTTATATTTTTTGCCTTCTCTCCCTTTTTGTTTTCCTATTATTTTTGGTTCACTTGTAATAATTGTACATATTTATGAGATACAGATTAACATTTTAGTAATACAGGTACACAGTGTGTAATGATCAAATCAGGAAAGTTAGCACACCCATCACCTTAAACATTTAGCATTTCTTTGTGTTGTCAATATTTAAAATCCTCTTTCTAGATTTTTGAAAATAATATACTAAATTGTTGTTACCCATATTCAGCCTACAGTGCTATAGAACACGAGAACTTGTTCCTTCTATTTAACTGTAATTTTGTATCTGTTAACCAACTTCTCCTTATCCTTCCATTCTGTATTCTTCTTGTACTCCCAGGCCCTAATTACTACAATTAACTTTCTACTTCTATGAGTTTCTCTTTTATTAGCTCCCATATATGAGTGAAAACACGTGGTATTTATGTTTCTATGCCTGATTTATTTTACTTGATATCCTCCAGGCTTGTCTATGCTGCCGTGAATTACTGAATTTCATTCTTTTTTATGGTGGAATAGTATTTCATTGGGTGTATATATGCTACATTTTCTTTATCTATTTATCTGTTGATGGTCATTTAGGTTGATTTCTTATCTTAGCTAATGTATATAGAGCAGCAAGTAAACATGGGGATGCAGCCTTCTCTTCAGCATAATAATCTTCTTTTCTTTGGATAAATACCCAAAAGTAGAATTGCTGGGCCACATGGTAAATCTATTTTTAGTTTTTTAGAAATGTTCATAATGTTTCTATAATGAATCTACTAATTTACATCCCTACCAGCAGTGTATAAGAGTCACTTTTTCTCAACATTCTTACCAGAATTTGTTGTTTTGTATCCTTTTCATCATAGTCATTCTAATTGGGTTAGATGATATTACATCGTGGTGTTGATTTGCACATCAGCAACACAGTGATGTTGTGGTGATTACTGATGTTGGACATTTTTAATATATTTGTTGTCTGTTTATATGTCTTCTTTTTAGATATGTCTACTTAGATGTTTTTCCAGTATTTATTTATTTTTTTTTTTCAACAGCTTAGATTTCTCCCCAAATTGTCTCTCTTTTGATTCTGTATGTTTGGGACAGGAATAAAGAAAAGACAAGGGAATTGACTGTAAGGAATAATGAAGAGTTGGAAATAGAGAATTCTGATGTGGTTTGTTCCCCCAAAAGATGGATTTGGTTTTCTTTTTTAAATAAAATTATATTTTAATTGATAAAAATTATATATATTTATGGCATACAACATGATGTTTTGATATTATGAAATGGGAAAATCAAGTATTTTGTGTGTGTGATACCTCACATACTAAACATTTTTGGGGGGTGAGAACACTAGTCTCTTATCAATACGTTGTATCTTTTCAGGTATCATATTTGTTATTTTTATATTACTTTTTAATTTTTCCATAAATTATTGAGGTACAAGTGACATTTGGTTACATGAATAAGTCCTTTAGAGGTGATTTTTGAGATTTCAGTGCACCCATCACCTGAGCAGTGTACACTGCACCATATTTGTAGTACTGTTTCCCTCCCCCCCACAACTCTTCCCCCCAAGTACCCAAAGTCCATTGTTTCATTCTTATGCCTTTGCATCCTCATAGCTTAGCTCCCACATATCAGTGAGAACATAGGATGCTTGGTTTTCCATTCCTGAGTTACTTCACTTAGAATAATAGTCTCCAATCTCATCCAGGTCACTGCAAATGCTGTTAATTCATTCCTTTTTATGACTGAGTAGTATTCCATTATATAAATATGCCACAGTTTCTTTATACACTGGATTGATGGGCAGTTCCAGAGTACCTCACAGGATAAGACTCACTGGCCTGAAATTCCAGCCAGCCACCAGTACTGGTATTATACCTCCCTGAGATGGAAATCCCAGTGGGAGGGAAGGGCCACCGTCTTCACTGTTTGGGTGACTTAGTCATTCCAGCCTTTGGGCTTTGGAGAGTCCAAGCTGACTGGGAGTAGAAGGGATCCTCCAGCATAGCACAACTGCTCTACAAAAACATGGCCAAACTGCTTTTATAAAAAGCAGTTCCCTGATCCTCTTCCTCCTCACTGAGCAGGACTTCCCAACTAAGTCCTCAAACGAGCTGCAGTTGACCCAACGAAAGGAGGCCAGTCTGCCTCTCACGGGTTTCACAGACTTCACGCTGAACTTTGCAGGACAGGGCATCCTATGCTAGAGTCCACAGCATAGACCCTCTATCCTCAGCTGATTACACTGAGTGATTGCTGACCTACATCTCTCTGGGATGGAGCCCCCAGGAGACAAACAAGAAATCATTAGCCACAACCACTACTAAGGTCCCTACCTCAGTTGCCTCCAAGTTGGGGAAAGAACATAAACACTGAGATTGCCCCAGAGCTACATGGGCAGCCCAGGAGTGCCAAGCTGTGATCTATGGCCAGCAACTCAAGGAAGGTACAAACCCGGAACACAGCTGCAACTATGAGGAAACGTAGGGGAGCCACACAGTCAAGCAAGAGCCTACCAACTGACCCATAAGCCTAACTGCCACCTACCGGATCACATCTCAAAGCTTCAACACCCAAAAAACTTGCTAATATGCCCCCTGTGAAACCAGAGACAGGAATTCAGCTCCAAATACCCTGCACAAACCTTCAATCCAGTGAAAATATCCAGAAAAGAAGTCTACTGACTGTATTCCATCTATACTTCTTCAAGGAACATCCACACACAGAGATGAGAAAGAATCAATGCAAGAACTTTGGGAGCTCAAAAGGCCAGAGTGTCATATGTCCTCCAAACAACCACATCAGTACTCCAACAAGAGTAGTTAACCAGGGTGAACCAGTTGACATGACAAAAATGTAATTCAGAATATGGATTGGAATGAAGACCATCAAGATTCTGGAGGATGGCAAAATCCAATCCAGGGAAACTAAGAATTATAATAAAGCAATATAGGAGCTGAAGGACAAAATAACCAGTATCAAAAAGAACCTAATGGGTCTGACAGAGCTAAACAACAAAATGGAAGTTTTCACAAGGCAATCACAAGTATTAATAGCAGACTAAACCAAGCTGAAGAAAGAATCTCAGAAGTTGATGATTGATTCTCTGAAATAAGGCAGTCAGAAAAAAAATAAAGCAAAAATAATAAGAAGGAATGAACAAAACCTCTGGGCCGTATTGGATCATGTGAAAAAGCCAAATCTACAAATCACTGGCATCACCGAAAAAAAGGAGGAGAAAGCAAACAACTTGGAAAATATATTTCAGGATATCATCCATGAAAACTTCCCCAACCTTGCTAGAGAAGCCAATAGTCAAATTCAGGAAATACAGAGAACTTCTGCCAGATTCTGCATAAAATGATCATTCCCAAGATACATAATTTTCAGATTTTTCAAGATCAAAATGAAAGAAAGAATGTTAAAAGCAGCTAGAAAGAAAGAGCAGATGACCTATAAAGGGACCCCAACAGGCTAACAGTGGAACTCTCAACTAAAACCTTACACACCAGAAGAGATTAAGGGTCTATATTCAACATTCTTAAAAAAATTATTCATGCGAGAATTTCATATCAGCCAAACTGAGCTCCCTAGCTGAAGGAGAAATTAGATCCTTTTCAGGTAAGCAAATTTTGACAGTTTGTTACCACCAGACCTGCCTTACAAAAGATCTTGAAAGAAGTACTAAATATAGGAAAGAAAAACTGCTACTAGACAATAAAACAACACACTTAAACACACAGACCATTGTCACTATAAAGCAACCACACAAACAAGCCAACATAAAAACCAGCTAACAACACAATGACAGAATCAAATCCACACATATCAATACTAACCTTTGATGTAGACAGGCTAACTGCTCCCACTTAAAATGCACAAAGTAGCAAGCTGGATAAAAAGCAAGAATCAATGGTATGCTGTCTTCAAGGGACCCATCTCACATGTAATGACACCTATAAGCTCAAAATAAAGGGATGAAGGAAAATCCACCAAGCAAATGGAATACAGCTGAAAGCAAAGGTTGCAATCCTAACTTCAGACAAAACTGACTTCAAAATCAACAAAAATTAGAAAGGACAATGAAAGGCATTACATAATGGTAAAGAGTTCAATTCAACAAGAAGACATAAGTATCCTAAATATATATACACCCAACACAGGAGCACCTAGATTCATAAAGCAGGTTCTTAAAGACCTACAAAGAGACATAGACTCCCACACAATAATAATGAGAGATGTCAACATTCTACTAACAGTATTAGACAGATCATCAAGGCAGGAAACTAACAAAGATATTCAGGACCTGAACTCAACTTTGGACCAAATGAATCTGACAGACCAGGAGCCCCAACCTTTTTGGCACCATGGATCTGTTTAGTGGAAGACAATTTTTTCATTTACCAAAGTGAGGGGAATGGTTTTGGGATGATTCAGGTTCATTACATTTATTGTGTATTGTGCACTTTATTTCTATTATTATTACATTATGATATATAATGAAATTATTATACAACTCACCATAATGCAGAATCAGTGGAAGCCCTGAGTTTGTTTTCCCAAAACTAGATGATCTCATCTGGGGGTGATGGGAGACAGTAACAGACCATCAGGTATTAGATTCTCATAAGGAGTATGTAACCTAGATCCCTCACATGTGCAGTTCACAATACAGTTTGCCCTCCTATGAGAGACTAATGCCACCACTGATCTGACAGGAGGTGGAGCTCAGGCAGAAATGTGAGTGTTGGGAAGCAGCTGTAAACACAGATGAAGTTTTGTTCGCTTGCCCACCACTCACCTACTGCTGTGTGGCCTGGTTTCTAACAAGCAACAGACTGGGACAAGAACTATCCACCCCAAAACAACAGAATATACATTTTTCTCATTGTCACATGGCACATAGTATAAAACAGATCACATAATTGGACATAAAACAACCCACAACACATGCAAAGGAACAGAAATCACATAAAACACACTATTGGACAACAGTGCAATAAAAATAGAAGACTAAGAAAATAGCTGAATGACTTTTGGATAAATAATGAAATTGATACAAAAATTTAAAAAAAAGTTCTTTAGAACTAATAAGAACAAGGATACAACATACCAGAGTCTCAGGGACACAGCTAAGGCAGTCTCAAAAGGGAAATTCATAGCACTAAATTCCCACATCAGGTAGTTAGAACTGTCTCAAATTAACAACGTAACATCACAACTGAAAGAATTAGAGAAGCAAGAACAAATCAACCCCAAGGCTAGCAGAAGACAAGAAATAACTGAAATCTAGACTGAACTGAAAGAAATTGAGATGCAAAAACTATTCAAAAGGTCAACAAATCCAGGAGTTTGTTTTGAAAATATTAATAATATAGCTAGGCTACTAGCTAGACTAATGAAGAAAAAGAGAAGATCCAAATAAACAAAATTAGATATGATAAATGGAATGTTACCACCAACCCCACAGAAATAAAAATAACCATCAGAAATGACTACAAACACCTCTATGCACAGAAACTAGAAGAGATAGATAAATTACTGGACATATACACCCTTCCAAGAATAAACAAGGAAGATATTGATTCCCTGAACAGACAAATAATGATATCCAAAATTAAATCAGTAATAAATAGCCTACCAACAACAATTTAAAAAAAGCATAGGACTTGATGGGTTAACAGCCAAATTCTACCAGATGTACAAAGAAGAGTGGGTACCATTCCTACAGAAATTATTCCAAAATATTGAGGAGGTGGGACTCCTTCCTAACTCATTCTGTGAGGTTACCATAATCCTGATACCAAAACCTGACAGAGGCAAAACAACAACAACAAAAACTTCTGACCAATTTTCTTGATGAACTTTGATGCAAAAATCCTCAACAAAATACTTGCAAACTGAATCAAGCCACATTAAAAATGTAATCCACCATGATCAAGTAAGCTTCATCCCATCCTTGCAAAGGAACCAACCTTTGCAAGGCTGGTGTTCAGCATACTCAAATCAGTAAATGTGATTCATCACACAAACAAAACTGAAGACAAGAACCACATGATTATCTCAATAGAGGCAAAAAATTTTTAGATAACACTAGACACATCTTTGTGTTAAAAATTGTTAATAAGCTAGGTATTGAGGAAACATACCTAAAAATAGTAAGAGCCATCTATGACAAACCCACAACCAACATTATACTAAATGGGTAAAAGCTTGAAACATTTCCCTTAAAAAAGTGCACAAGACAAGGATGTTCTCTCTCACTACTTCTATTCAACATAGTATTGGAAGTCCTAGCCAGAGCAATAAAGCAAGAGAAATAAATAAAGGGCATCCAAATTGGAAGAGAGGAAGTTAAACTATCTCTGTTTGCAGATGACATAAATTGATATCTAGAAAACCTGATAGTCTCAGCCCCAAAGCTCCTTCAGCTGAAAAACAACTTCAGCAAAGTTTCAGAATAAAAAAATCAATGTATGAAAATTACCAGCATTCCTATACACCAATAAAGCCAAGCTGAGAGCCAAATCAGAAAGACAATCCCAGTCACAACTGCCACAAACATAATAAACTACCTAGGAATACAGTTAACCAGGAAGGTGAAAAATCTCTACAATGAGAATTACAAAATCTTGCTCAGAGTAATCAGAGATGATACAAACAAAAGGAAAAACATCCATGCTCATGGATAGGAAAATCAATATCATTAAAATGGCCATACTGCCCAAGACAATTTACAGAGTCAAGGCTATTCCTATCAAACTACCAACAACATTCTTCACAGAACTAGAAAACATTATATTAAAATTCAAATGAAATCAAAAAACAGCCCAAACAGCCAAGGCAATCCTAAGCAAAAAGAACAAAGCTGGAGGCATCATGTTACCATACTTCAAACCATACTACAAGTTTATAGTAACCAAAACAGCATGGTGCTGGTACAAAAACAGGCACATAGGCCAATAGAACAGAATGGAGAGCCCAGAAATAAGGCTGACATCCATGACCATCTAACTGTTCTTTGAGAAAGTTGTCAAAGGCAAGCAATGGGGAAAAGACTCCCTATTCAATAAATGGTGCTGGGAAAACTGGATGCTCATAGGCAAAAGATTGAAGCTGGGCCCTTTCCTTACACTGCATAAAAAATAATAATAATACAATATGGATAAGAGATTGAAATGTAAAACCAAAACCTGTAAAAATCCTACAAAACAACCTAGGCAATACCATCCTGGACATGGGAGCAGGCAAAGATTTCAAGATAAAGACACCAAAAGCAATCACAACAAAAGCAAAAACTGACAAGTGAGATGCAATTAAACTTGGGAGGTTCGGCACAACAAAAGAAGCTATTAGTAGAATAAACAAATAGTCTACAGAATGGGAGAAAATACTTATAAATTATGCTTCTGAAACAGGTCTAATATCCAACTGAAACAAATTTACAAAAGAAAAACAAGCAACTCCATTAAAAAAGGGTAAAGAACATGAACAGGCACTTTTCAAAAGAAGACATACATGCAGTCAACAATCATATGAAAAAAAAAGCTTAATATCACTGATAATTAAAGAAATGCAAATCAAAACCACAGTGAGATGACATCTCACACCAGTCAGAATGGCAATTATTAAAAAGTCAAAAATAACAGTTGCTGGTGAGGTTGTAGAGAAAAGCAAACACTTTTATACAGTGTTGGTAGGAGTGTAAATTAGTTCAACCATTATGGAAAACAGTATAGCAACTCCTCAAAGAGCTAAAAGCAGAACTACCATTCAACACAGCAATCCCATTACTGGGTACATACCAGAAGAATATAAATCATTCTACCATAAAGACACATGTATATGAATGTTCATTGCTGCACTATTCACAATAGCTAAAATATGAAATCAATCTAAATACCCATCAATGACTGATTGGATAAAGAAAATACGGTACATATACACCATGGAACACTATGCAACCACTAAAAAATGTGAGATCATGTCTTTTATAGGAACATGGATGGAGTTGGAGGCTGTTATCCTTAGCAAACTAATTCAGGAACAGAAAACCAAATACCACATGTATTCATTTAAAAATGGAATCTAAATGATGTGAACAAACTTATGGACACAAAGAAGGAAACAACAGACAGAGGGGTCTACTTGAGGGTGGAGTGAGGAAGGAAGGAGAGGAGCAGAAAAGAGAACTATTGGGTACTGAGCCTAATACCTGTGTGCTGAAATGATCTGTATAACAAACCCCTGTGACACAAGTTTACCTATGTAACAAACATTCACATGCACCCCTGAACCTAAAATAAGAGTTAAAAATAAAATAAAGTTTTAAAAATAAGCCCTCAGCATTACTACTGGCATTTTGTAAGTATTCCACAAAGAGTTAATACATAAATACTTGCTGTAATATAAGTATTCAATAAATATTTGTGGGCGATTCCAAGATGGCTAAATAGGAACAGCTCTAGTCTACAGCTCCCAGCATGAGCGATGCAGAAGATGGGTGATTTCTGCATTTCCAACTGAGATACTGGGTTGGGACTTGTCCGACAGTTGGTGCAGGACACTGGGTGCAGGACACTGGGTGCAGCACAACGAGCTAGAGCCGAAGCAGGGTGAGGCATCGCCTCACCCGGGAAGTGCAAAGGGTCAGGGAATTCCCTTTCCTAGCCAAGTGAAGCTGTGACAGACAGCACCTGGATAATCAAGTCACTCCCACCCCAATACTGAGCTTTTCCAATGGTCTTAGCAAACAGCACACAAGGAGATTATATCCCGCACCTGGCTCAGAGGGTCCCATGCCCACGGAGACTCGGAGCCTCCCTCATTGGTAGCACAGCAGTCTGAGACCAAACTGCAAGGCTGCAGTGAGGCTGGGGGAGGGGCACCCGCCATTGTTAAGGCTTGAGTAGGCAAACAAAGCAGCCTGGAAGCTTGAACTGCGTGGAGCCCACTGCAGCTCAATGAAACCTGCCTGCTTCTGTAGACCCCACCTCTGGGGGCAGGGCATAGACAAACAAAAGGCAGCAGAAACTTCTGCAGACTTAGATGTCCCTGTCTGACAGCTTTGAAGGGAGTAGTGGTTCTCCCAGTACAGAGTTTGAGATCTGAGAACGGACAGACTTCCTCCTCAAGTAGGTCCCTGAACCCTGAGTAGCCTAACTAGGAGGCACCCTCCAGTAGGGGCAGATTGACACCTCACACAGCCAGCTAACCCTCTGAGACAAAACTTCCAGAGGAATGATCAGGCAGCAACATTTGCTATTCAGCAATATTCGCAGTTCTGCAGCCTCCACTGCTGATATGCAGGCAAACAGGGTCTGGAGTGGACCTCCAGCAAACTCCAGCAGACTTGAAGCTGAGGGTCCTGACTGTTAGAAGGAAAACTAACAAACAGAAAGGACATCCACACCAAAACCCCATCTGTACGTCACCATCATCAAAGACTAAAGGTAGATAAAACCACAAAAAAGAGGAAAAAGCAGAGTAGAAAAGCTGAAAATTCTAAAAATCAGAGCACCTCTCCCACTCCAAAGGAACACAGCTCCTCACCAGCAACGGAACAAAGCTCGATGAGAATGACTTTGAACAGTTGAGAGAAGAAGGCTTCAGATGATCAAACTTCCCCGATCCAAAGGAGGAAGTTGGAGCCCATCACAAAGAAGACAAAAACCTTGAAAAAAGTTTAGACAAATGGATAATTAGAATAAACAGCATAGAGAAGTCCTTAAATGACCTGGTGGAGCTGAAAACCATGGCACGAGAACTATGTGATGTATGCACAAGCTTCAGCAGCCAATTCAATCAAGTGGAAGAAAGGGTGTCAGTGATTGAAGATCAAATGAATGAATGAAGTGTGAAGAGAAGTTTAGAGGAAAAAGAGTAAAAAGAAATGAACAAAGCCTCCAAGAAATATGGGGCTATGTGAAAAGACCAAATCTGCATCTGATTGGTGTACCTGAAAGTGATGGGGAAAATGGAACCAAGTTGGAAAACACTCTGCAGGATATTATCCAGGAGAACTTCCCCAACCTAGCAATGCAGGCCAACATTCAAATTCAGGAAATATAGAGAATGCCACAAAGATACTCCTCGAGAAGAGCAACTCCAAGATACATAATTGTCAGATTCACCAAAGTTGAAATGAAGGAAAAAATGTTAAGGGTAGCCAGAGGGAAATGTTGGGTTACCCACAAAGGGAAGCCCATCAGACTAACAACAGATCTCTTGGCAGAAACTCTACAAGGCAGAAGAGAGTGGGGGCCAATGTTCAACATTCTTAAAGAAAAGAATTTTCAACCCAGAAATTCATATCCAGCCAAACTAAGCTTCATAAGTGAAGGAGAAATAAAATCCTTTACAGACAAACAAATGCTGAGAGATTTTGTCACCATCAGGCCTGCCCTACAAGAGCTCCTGAAGGAAGCACTAAATATGGAAAGGAACAACCAGTAGCAGCCACTGCAAAAACATGCCAAATTGTAAAGACCATAGATGCTAGGAAGAAACTGCATCAACTAATGAGCAAAATAATCAGTTAACATCATAAAGACAGGATCAAATTCATACATAACAATATTAACCTTAAATCAACATGGGCTAAATGCTCCAATAAAAAGACACAGATTGGCAAATTGGATAAAGAGTCAAGACCCATCCATGAACAGTATTCAGGAGACCCATCTCACGTGCAGAGACACACATAGGCTCAAAATAAAGGGATGGAAGAAGATCTACCAAGCAAATGCAAAACAAAACAAAACAAAACAAAACAAAAAAGCAGGGGTTGCAATCCTAGTCTCTGATAAAACAGACTTTAAACCAACAAGGATCAAAACGGACAAAGAAGGCCATTACATAATGGTAAAGGGAACAATTCAACAAGAAGAGCTAACTATCCTAAATATATATGCACCCAACACAGGAGCACCCAGATTCATAAAGCAAGTACTTAGAGACCTACAAAGAGACTTAGACTTCCACACAATAATAATGGGAGACTTTAACACCCCACTGTGAATATTAGACAGATCAATGAGACAGAAAGTTAACAAGAATATCCAGGAATAGAACTCAGTTCTGCACCAAGCAGACCTAATAGACATCTACAGAACTCTCCACCCCAAATCAACAGAATATACATTCTTCTCAGCACCACATCGCACTTATTCCAAAATTGACCACATAGTTGGAAGTAAAGCCCTCCTCAGCAAATGCAAAACAACAGAAATTGTAACAAACTGTCTCTCAGACCACGGTGCAATCAAACTAGAACTCAGGATTAAGAAACTCACTCAAAAATGCTCAACTACATGGAAACTGAACAACCTGTTCTTGAATGACTACTGGGTACATATCAAAAGGAAGGCAGAAATAAAGATGTTCTTTGAAACCAATGAGAACAAAGAAACAACATACCAGAATCTATGGGACACATTTAACACAGTGTGTAGAGGGAAATTTATAGCACTAAATGTCCACAAGAGAAAGCAGGAAAGATCTAAAATTGACAGCCTAACATCACAATTAAAAGAACTAGAGAAGCAAGAGTAAACACATTCAAACAAAATTTGAAAGTTTGAAAATTTTTTGCTAAAAAAAACTTTCTAGCAGAAGGCAAGAAATAACTAAGATCAGAGCCAAACTGAAGGAGATAGACACACACACACACAAAAAAAACCCTTCAAAAAATAAATGAATCCAGGAGCTGCTTTTTTGAAAAGATCAACAAAATTGATAGACTGCTAGCAAGATTAATAAAGAAGAAATGAGAGAAGAATCAATTAGATGTAATAAAAAATGATAAAGAGGATATCACCACTGATCCCACAGAAATACACACTACCAGAGAATATTATAAAGACCTCTATGCAAATAAACTAGAAAATCTAGGAGAAATAGATAAATTCCTGGACACCTACAACATCCCAAGACTAAACCAGGAAAAAGTTGAATCCCTGAATAGACAAATAACAGGCTCTGAAATTGAGGCAATGATTAAGAACCTACCAACCAAAAAAAGTCCAGGACCAGATGAGATTACAGTCGAATTCTACCAGAGTTACAACAAGGAGCTGGTACCATTCCTTCTGAAACTATTCCAATCAACAGAAAATGAGAGAATCCTCCCTAATTCATTTTATGAGGCCAACACCATCCTGATACCAAAGTCTGACAGAGACATAGCAAAAAATGAGAATTTTAGACCAATATCCCTGATGAACATCGATGCAAAAATCCTCAATAAAATACTGGCAAACCAAATGCAGCAGCACATCAAAAAGCTTATACACCATGATGAAGTGGGCTTCATCCCTGGGATGCAAGGCTGGTTCAACATATGCAAATCAATAAGTGTAATCCAGCATATAAACAGAACCAAAGACAAAAACCACATGATTATCTCAATAGATGCAGAAAAGTCCTCTGACAAAATTCAACAGCACTTCATGCTAAAAACTCTCAATAAATTAGGTACTGATGGAACGTATCTCAAAACAATAAGAGCTATTTATGACACACCCACAGCCGATATAATACTGAATGGGCAAAAACTGGAAGCATTCCCTCTGAAAACTGGCACAAGACAGGGATGCCTTCTCTCACCACTCCTATTCAACATAGTGTTGGAAGTTCTGGCCAGGGCAATCAGGCAGGAGAAAGAAATAAAGGGTATTCAATTTGGAAAAGAGGAAGTCAAATTGTTCCTATTTGCAGATGATATAATTGTATATCTAGAAAACCCCATCATCTTAGCCCAAAATCTCCTTAAGTTGATAAGCAACTTCAGCAAAGTGTCAGGGTACCAAATCAATGTGCAAAAATAACAAGCATTCTTATACACCAACAACAGACAAACAGAGAGCCAAACCATGAGTTAACTCCCATTCACAATTGCTTCAAAGAGAATAAAATGCCAAGGAATCCAACTTACAAGGGGATGTGAAGGACCTCTTCAAGGAGAGCTACAAACCATTGCTCAATGAAATAAAAGAGGACACAAACAAATGGAAGAACATTCCATGCTCATGGATAGGAAGAATCGATAACCTGAAAATGGCCATACCGCCCAAGGTAATTTATAGATTCAATGACATCACCATCAAGCTACCAATGACTTTCTTCACAGAATTGGAAAAAACTACTTTAAAGTTCATATGGAACCAAAAAAGGAGCCCGCATTGCCAGGACAATCCTAAGCCAAAAGAACAAAGCTAGAGGCATCATGCTACCTGACTTCAAACTATACTACAAGGCTACAGTAACCAAAACAGCTTGGTACAGGTACCAAAACAGAGATATAGACCAATGGAACAGAACAGAGCCCTCAGAAATAATACCACACATCTACAACCACCTGATCTTTGACAAACCTGACAAAAACTAGAAATGAGGAAAGGATTCCGATTCCCTGTTTAATAAATGGTACTGAGAAAACTGGCTGGTCATGTGTAGAAAGCTGAAACTGGATCCCTTCCTTACACCTTATACAAAAATTAATTCAAGATGGATTAAAGATTAAATGTTAGACCTCAAACCATAAAAACCCTAGAAGAAAACCTAGGCAATACCATTCAGGACATAGGCATGGGCAAGGACTAAATGACTAAAACACCAAAAGCAATGGCAACAAAAGCCCAGATTGACAAATGGGATCTAATTAAACTACAGGGCTTCTCTGCACAGCAAAAGAAACTACCATCAGAGTGAACAGGCAATCTACAGAATGGGAGAAAATTTTTGCAATCTACCCATCTGACAAAGGGCTAATATCCAGAATCTACAAAGAACTTAAACAAATTTACAAGAAAAAACCAAACAACCCCATCAAAAAGTGGGCAAAAAGATATGAACAGACACTTCTCAAAAGAAGACATTTATGCAACCAACAGACACATAAAAAATGCTCATCATCAGTGGCCATCAGAGAAATGCAAATCCAACCCACAATGAGATACCATCTCACACCAGTTAGAATGGTGATCATTAAAAAGTCAGGAAACAACAGGTGCTGGAGAGGATGTGGAGAAATAGGAACACTTTTACACTGTTGGGGTGACTGTAAACTAGTTCAGCCACTGTGTAAGACAGTGTGGCGATTCCTCAAGAATCTAGAACTAGAAATATTATTTGACCCAGCCATCCAATTACTGGGCATATACCCAAAGAAGTGTAAATCATGCTGCTATAAAGACACATGCACACGTATATTTATTGAGGTACTATTCACAGTAGCAAAGACTTGGAACCAACCCAAATGTCCATCAATGATAGACTGGATTAAGAAAATGTGGCACATATACACCTTGGAATACTATGCAGCCATAAAAAAGGATGAGTTAATGTCCTTTGTAGGGACATGGATGAAGATGGAAACCATCCTTCTGAGCAAACTATCACAAGGACAGAAAACCAAACACTGTATGTTCTCACTAATAAGTGGAGATTGAACAATGAGATTACTTGGACACAGGGTGGGGAACATCACACACCAGGGCCTGTTGTGGGGCTTGGGCAGGGAGGAGGGATAGCATTAGGAGATATAACTAATGTAAATGACCAGTAAATGGGTGCAGCACACCAACATGGCACATATATACATATGTAACAAACATACACATTGTGCACATATACCATAGAACTTAAATATAATAATTTAAAAAAAGTTAGTTGAAATGTGAAATTTGAAATAATACTAATACACTTTTCATATTCTGTTAATATTAAAAAATACATTTATCACTTACTGTGTGCCAAGAAATATTCTAGGCACTAGAATATAAACTATTATTCGATGTCAGCTTTGTTGCTGATACTTTATGTTTTTATTTACATTACATACATTTTTCTATATTTATTTGTTTACTGTGGTGAATATTTCCATCAACACTCTATAAGATTGTTAACACCTTTTGAGATTATAAGTTCTCAGCAAGACACACATTTTTGTTTGGTTTAAGGCTTACTTATTTTTTAATGCATAATATGACAAAAGCTGTGACTTGATTAATCAACCACCAATCTGTCAAGAATCCTTATTTTATTGAGGTAGCTATGTGCCATTGTGAAAAGATTGCCCTTCCTCACCTCCTTTATTGATGAATGTGACAAAATTATGGCTAATGAGATGTAATCAGAAGCTGTAAACTTCAACTTAGGTGCTTTAAAAGTATATATAAGTCTCATTGTTTCCTGTTTTTCTGCTTTCTGGCTAAAATCTGAAGTTGAGGGCTGGGACACCATCAATTATCTTATGAATTTGAAAACAGAAAAAAAACTGAGTGGTAAGGAATGTAGTGCATAGAAGTATAAGGAGCTTGGATCTGAGGTGAATAGTGTTAAGAACTATCTCTATATTTTCTATTTGGGTCTCTCTTATATGCATCTAAATGCAATTTTAATGGATACAAATGATAGTTATGATGTTTTTGATGATGAATGAACTCCTATACAGGTTTACTTCAAGTGACATACAGTAAAGCAGAAATAATATAAATGATACCCAGCTCTCTCAGGTTCTGGAGCCATCCAAACTAATGCACCATTAATTTCACTCTCAAACTCTGACTTTCTTGCCAATGAGTCCAAAACGGATTTTGGCATACCTGCATAAAACTTATCTTTTCTTATCATTTAAAGGCTGTGTACTTTGAGACCCAGAAGACAGTGATTAGGAATAGTGGCCTTATATAGAATTGACAGAGGAGGTCACCTTTTCCAAGGCATTGTTCATGAAGTGCAAATTTATAAAGAAACATACTCACTTAAAACATTTTTTTTCTTAGAAATGCTGACCTTCAGTCTCTTTTGAGCACCAATTTTCCCTGAATATTTGCTATTGCCAAGGTACTGAATTTTGACAGTGATTTCTGTGACCTTAAAACAGCCTTTACTGTCCTGGAACTGTTGGCTACTCAGCACATACTGAGTCTGCCTTCATCTCTAGATGCTCCAATGATGCCACATCTGCACATTCTGCTGACTCCCGCTGACTTTCTTTCTTTTTCTGGGGCTGGCAGAAAGCACAACCAAGTTAAGTTCCTGATAAAGGTCTCAAAAATGACTAATTCTTTGAATCCATTTGGATCCATTCTTAACTGCTAATTCAACTCTGTGTGAAAAGAGTCTGGAAGTGTGCAATGAGGTATAGCCTCCTCCTGATAGCATACAGAATAAGCCCATTACCACAGTCACTGTTATCATATATAGGACATAACTCTTTCAATGCCTAGTTGTTTGGGGCATTTGAGTGATCTCTCCTCCATTATCGTTCTAATTGCCGTCTCAACCTGAACCCTGCAAAAAAGATATCTGAATAAAAGTTAACTACTATCTTGGCAGTGAAAAAACTTGATTAGTTCTAAGAGAAGCAGTGCTGTTGACATTTCTTACTTCCAGTTCTTGCATGGCAATAAGCCATAAGAACTGATTTATCAAAGTGAGTGTGCCTATCAAGCATGAGTAAGACAGAAAAAGAAAGTTCACTTTGCACAAAATGAGCTGCTAATTTCTTTTCCATTTCACTGACAATGTGCTCTATGAGCTCGGAGCAGCTGGGATGAGAACAATGGATGTTTCCAACCTGTGCTCCATTTAACTTCTGCAACTATACAAGGTCAAACAGAAAGGGTGGGGGACATAAAACTCTCTTTCTCTCTCTCTGTCTCTGGCTTGTAATAGGGCAAAAAAAAACTAAGAGACTTAGAGACTATCTGACAGGTACATTTGGTTTCTTAAAAGACGTTCCTGTTTCTAACCACAGGTATTTTGGCAAAGGTTTAAATGCTATCGTACTGTCATTTCTACCATCAAAATTGCATAATTCATATAGATTGTGGTTCTTTGTTGTGAGTGTATGTGTGTGTGTGTGTGTGTGTGTGTGTGTGTGTGTTGGGGTGCAGGGAAGTATACATTAGCACTTACATTTGAAGAGATATAGGCTGTGTCTGTTGCCTAAATCCTCATTGATGAAAAATGAATCCCAAATGATGTGCTGATGTACTGGGCACTTACTCTACTGCCACTGACACGGAATGGATTGTAAAACAACTTCTTTTTTTTTTTTTTTTTTTTTTTTTTGCAATTAGCAATGTGCACCAGAGACCCTTACTATTTAGTATGCTTCCCTACGATCCATACCACCAGAATGGTAGAGTCCTTTGAGATATGGGCCTCATTTTCTTCTTTCCTGATGAATGTTCCAACTACCCTCTGATCTGCTTCATGTAACTTGGATCTCAATTAGCACTGGCTTGTGGCAATAACTAGGAATATGAGCTCTTATTCACCAAGAATATCTTGCCAAGTGTGCAGTTCAGGAACCACCTCCCAGTATTAGAATTCATATGCTACCATAATACTTTTGGCATTTGATTCTGAGGAGACTGAGGTTAGGAATCTGCTCATAAAAGCATAGTAATTTCTTAAATATTGGAAATGTATCACTCTTTTTGACATTAGGATCTTAGTTTCAAGACAAAGTGAACCAAAAGACAAAATGAATCTGAGGTTTTGAACTAAAAAAATGAGGATGATGATTTTGTTCTTTTCAAGAAACAAAATGTATTTCATGAGAATATACTGTAATCATTTTTAGTGATGCATTCTGATATATTCAATAAAAATAAAATTAAGAAAAGAGTCTTATTAATTTGAGAATCAGACAGTCTGCTTTTCTACCACTTACCTATCTAATACAGTACTGTAAAGTGGCTACTTTAAAAAATAAATCTTCTAGGCATGGTGACTCATGCCTATAATCCTAGCACTTTGGGAGGCTGAGGTTGGTGGATCACTTGAGGACCAGCCTGGCCAACTTGGTGAAACCCTGTTTCTACTAAAAGTACAAAAATTAGCTAGGTTTAGTGGCGTATGGCTATAGTTCCAGCTACTCGGGAGGCTGAGGCAGGATCATGGCTTGAACCTTGGAGGCAGAGGTTGCAGTGAGGCAAGATCGCATCACTGCACTCCAGCCTGGGTGACAGAGCAAGACTCTGTCTCAAAAAATAAAATAAAATAAAATAAAATAAATAAATAAACAAAAAATAAATCATATTTGGGCTCTTACCAACTTCTTTAAATTCACATTCTGATTTTCTTCCTTATGCATGCCTCTGTTCTAAGCACACTGAATGACTTCCAGTTATCTGTCTTTTGTTTTGTAGACTGACTTCTCTCTTGATGTAATCCCACTTAAGCTAAAGCACAGATCAGACTTTATACTTCAAGATCCAGCACAAATTTATCCCCATTTACCTTCCCCAGCCCATTTGAGGGGTGTAGATCGGCCTTTCTTTGGGATCTTTGCTTTTTTCTGTGTGTATCTCAAATCAAAATCTGTATACACTGCACAACACAGGTGTTTTGTTGGTCCTCTCCTATTTTATGGGCAAGGAAAAAGGACCACATAAGACCTATCACTATATGCCAAGGACCTAGAACATTCCCAATACAGAACATGATGGCAAACGTTCAAGTGAATGAGGGCAGATCTTGATTTAGTTGTCCTTCAAATGCCAATCATTTTCTCATCGTAAAATTTGTTTTCAGGAGGGCATGTTGTCCAACCAAAAGAGACATTCTTCTCAGTCTTAAATTTGTATTCCATACCTTTCTGTTCTATAATTAAGGTAAGAGGTTACTCATTATAAAATTACATGACCAAACTCTGAATAATACATTTGGTAATTATTTTTTTCTTGTGAGAGACACTGGTTAATGTTCAGTGCTTTTTAATATTTATAATATTTACTTTAACAATAGAATAAGGTGAAAAATTAAAGCAGCAATCCTAAATTTTATGTCAAACTGTAATAAGGTATTTAGAATCATTTATTATCCAGTGCCAATGATTTGAGATAAAATATAACAGGAAATACATTGAAAAGTCAAGGCTCTAACTTTAAAGAAGATTCACTTTTCTTTTTTGTCTTTTTAAATGAATCTTCTTTTGTCTCTACATGAACTACTTGAAATAAGGATGAGATGTTCCATTAGAAAGTCTGCCTACCAACATTCAGTAGAGGAATTGCGTAGTCAATGTCTTAGTTTTGCTTATCTAATAAAATTATCTAATCTTGAATGTTATGTCCAAAGTGGTGATCTAAAATTAAGATAAGCTATACATGTAACAATCATGGATCTAAGCCAAAAGTAAGTATAGAGGGTGAAGCAGTTTCTAAGAAGATAATACAACAAAGATTTGCTGGTTGGCAGTGGAAATGAAAGACGGGCTAGATGCTAGATGTAACTTCAACAGTATGGTTATTGAAAAGCAAGAATGGTAACAGCAATCCAAGAGAAGAAAAGACAATTTTCCAGATATACTAAACATGGAAGCTCCAAACCATGAATTTGATTCATGGTCCAATTCTTCTTCTTTATGTAAATGACCTCTCATTCTACTTTTTGGAGCACAGGTAATAACTTCAACACCTACAGCAAAATTCTCAGTCTATTCCATCCCACTCCAATCTCTTAATTCATTAAATTATTATAGTGGGTGGATTGATATCAACCTGGGTTATGTCTGTGTCTGTCATTTACTACCTATGTAATTTTCCCTGAGACTCTATTTTCTCATCTATAAATGTAGCCTAATAATTTAGTAGTTCACTCCTTATCCATGGCTTTGCTTACCATGGTTTTAGTTACCTTCAGTCAATTGCTGGCCAAAAATATAAAATGAAAAAAATCCAGAAATAAACAATTCATAAATTTTAAATTGTACACCATTTTGAGTAGCATGAAATCTTATGCTTTCTTGTTCCTTCCCTCTCAGAAAGTGAATCACTCCTCTGTCCAGCATATCCACACTGTAGATACTTCCTCCCCCTTAGTCACTTAATAGTTACCCTCCCACTGAACATTTCATAGCCATCTTGGTTAACAGATTGACTGTTATATTATTGCAGCGCTTGTTTTCAAGTTACCCTTATTTTGCTTACTAATGACTTCAAGATAAGAGTAGTGATGCTGGCAATTTCAACATGCCAAAGAGAAAGTATGAAGTACTTCATTTATATGAAAACATAAAAATTCTCAACTTAATAAGAAAAAAACATAGTCTATATAGGTTTGGGTAATATTTACAGTTTCATTATCTATTTTAGGTCTAGAAATGCATTCTTGAAATATAAGAGGGGGTCTACTCTATTCATCTCTGTAGGTTAAGTTTCAGTCAGAGAAGCAGAGCTACTATGAGTGTTACAGAGTTACAGGTTTAGTATACAAATTCAACTTTACAATTGTGAGACTTCAATCAATAGTCTGTGTAAGCCTGATGCTTATGCCTGTGATTCTGGGGTCTGATGTCAGCACTTAGAAAGCAAAAATATAAAATAAGGAAGAGTAAGAACAAATTGAGAGCCATGAGATACAGTAAACCCTAAGTTGACATCTCACGGCAACCTCCAAGTCGTCAAGTTTGATGATGCTGGTTACTTGCAGGAGAAGCTGGTGCCCTTTTTCATGGATCTAAATATTTACTGGACCTAGGAGTCAGAAAAGATAAAACAGGATCTGACTGTCATTGACAGAGTAGTGGACCTGGCTCTTACCCCATACCAGCAAGGTGGGCCAACAGATTAGGGACTTTTGTGTTCTGAAACAGTACTGGAGCTTCAGCACAAGCCTTCTGATGGTTAAGGGAAGATGGCTACTTCCCAGGTTCCATGCGAATCCAGAAATACACAAGGAAGGAAAGTCTGGGAAAGGTAGATTCAGCTTAGCTGTAATGAAAATGCAAATTCATCAGAACATCCCGGGTATTCAGAGCACTGCTGGATTGATAAAAGAAAGCACATGAAAAATCAACTTGAAAAATTTAAAATCCAAAAGAAGACACACAAAAAGTATTTTTTCACAAAATTTCCTCTTTACAGTAAGCTGGTCATTTCTTCCCCTATACTGTTGTGGTGTCTTCAATATAACTAGTATAAATATTAGACGATCCTTGTACAATATGATTTGATAGTAATCACTAGGCCTGATAAACCTAAATTTCCCACAAAATTGTCAACTACAAAAGAATGCAGACAACACCTAGTCTAATGAGTATACTCTGCTGATACTTAGCACAGAGTTTGATGTATACTAAGAAAGAGAGCAGAGGAGAAGAGAAGAAAGAAGAAAGGAAGAAAAGAAAGAAAGAAGAGAGAGAGAGAGAAAGGAAGAAAAGAAAGAAAAAAGAAAGAAAAGAAAGAAAAAAGAAAAAGAAAGAAAGAAGGAAGGAAGGAAGGAAGGAAAGAAGGAAGGAAGGAAGGAAAATAAATTACATTTGGATAGAAATCAAAGGTGAAGTAAGGGGAAGGTATTATTTAAAAAGCAACCATTGCATTTTTATCCTATAAATATCCTGGAGAGTAGAACTTATCTTAAATCTGTAACTCCAAATTAAGATCCCTCAGCAACAACAACAACAACAACAACAAAACTTTATATAGCTTTTATTTCCATGTTAAAGCAAGAACTATAAGCTTATAAAAATTACTATTGAGGTAATAGGGCAACCCATGCAAGTGGACCTAGGTAGAAGTTACTTTATAAGAAAAGAGACCAATTCTAATATCAGGTCCTTGATTTTTGTAATAAAGCACATAGATTTCTAAGTGTGTAGGAAAGCCTCACATCATATTTCTTCCCATTTCTAAAATAAAGGAAGTTCCAATCCACTTTTGATAAATGTCAATGTATCAGTAGGATTTCAAGACAATAAGAAAAGGATTTGTGCTCATTTTACTTTCCCTGAGATTAAAGCCAAATGCACTGTTAGAAGAGAAGTCACCTTGGAGTGCTCAACAATTGAGTCAAACTGAGTTTGGGAGGAATTTTCTGCTCTGAATGTCAAGGTCAAAAAGGATTTCAGTCATCGCTCTGTTCCCAAGTTATCCTTATTCAGCTTCTCCTTCCAGATTCTTTCTCTGTGACAGTATTCCCTTGTGGCACTAGCAATAATTAATAAGGTTCCCTTCTTAGCAGCTCCGGAGCACCAGGCTTTGCCAGAGTTGGTCAGTGAAATTCTCTAATGGGAAGAAGTAAAACTGCTGTCTCGGCCCAGACGCTGGAAAAAGACTATGGGTAGGAAAGGCATTCCCACTTGCCACCCCCATCCTTCACCCCAGAACACTCACACATAGGCTGGATATTTCCTGATCACGATTGCCAGAGATTACTCCACCTTGTCTTTTCTGGAATTCATGGTTGCAGCTCAAGGTGGCTCAAGGCAGAAATAATACATGCATATGATGAAAATTAGGCATTTAGTATTGAAGGGAAAAGCCAGTTTGTCTGCCAGCATAATCTGACAGCATTTAGCACACAGTTCAGCATCAGCTTTTTTTCTCTTTTGGTGGTAAAGTTAAATTTGTGAACAAATGGGCAGAAGGATATATCATATTGGAATATGAAACTGAGGTGAACAAAAGAAGATAACCTAAAAGTACTACCAACCATTGTGTTTAGAAAACAATAGAATTTTGTTTAAATTAATATATGCAATAGAATATCATAAGGGAAAAAATATGCAGGAAAATGAAGAGATATGTGTTCTTACAATAACTCTCTTCACATATATATTTAAAATCTATCTATTATAACCTACTATAAACCTATTTTCTGTAATCCACTCTAAATTTCCTGAAGGCTGGACTTTGTGTTAATTGTTAATTGATGAAACCCAGTACTAATCCCCGTGCCTGATGCACAAAAAGTAGCTAATAAACATTTTAAAATAAGTAAATTCAGACAGTAAAACATTTCAAATTATATGCATTGAAAAGCATCACGTATGCCATTAAAATATGAAAGGTTATCTGTAAAAATAATTAAGGAGAGGACTATGAACACACATCTATTTGTTACATTTGTTGATTCCTTTTACAAAAATTGTCAAATATCCTTGATGTTACAAGCGGTCAACAATGTGTCAGTTCCTGCTACCATGAAATGTATGAAGAAACTACACAAAGCATGGGAATCAACAAAATGAATTTGAGACTCTAACATACATAACTATGTACAATTTGTTAAAAACTGGTACATTCAAAAAGTATAACCTTATATAGAAATCCACCAACCTCCTTATAGATGAATTACTGTTTGACTCTTAATTGTAACAAGAAGGAAGAAGTGAAAATAAAAATGTATCAATTAGCTATTGCTAAGTAACACACCTCCCCGAAACTCAATGGTTTAAAACAATAAGCATTATTTAGTGCTTACAAATCTATGGGTGGGATGGGTGATTTTTCTGGGCATGGTTAGTTGGCTCATTCATTTATCTGTCATCGTTTGTGACTCAGTTAAGCATTTCTCTTAATTTTGAATGAACACATATGTCTGGCAGTCAGCTGGCTCTATGCTGGCTCAGGGTGGCTCAGCTGAAGAACTAGATTCTCTCTTGGATTTCTTATCTTCCAGCAGGCTAGCCCAGTCCTGCTTACATGGCAAGGACAAAATTTGAGACAGGAAGAGTGAAAGCACACAAGGCATCTTTATTCTTTTGCTCAGAACTGGCAGTGTCACTTCTGCTGCCTTCTGTTGGTCAAAACCGTATAATTTCAGCTCAGATTAAAAGCACAGGGAAGCAAAAACTATATCATGGTGGAAGGAACTACAAAGCCAGGTGAAAAAGGGCAGGTTCAGACATAAGAGTCGAGAATTAGAGACATCTATGCAATAAATTTACCCCTTAGCAACACATTGGAAGGAAAAGAAAATGACAGACACACCAGGAGGAAGGAGGCATGTCTTCAAAGAGCAGTAAAGTGAGAAGTATAATGATGATCAATGACATACTTTAGAACTTAGTAAATAGATTAAAGAAAGTAATAAAATATTATGCATTCATTATTCTAGTTGACAATGCTTATTTAGTCAGGCAATGTTTTAAGCACTGGCTATGCAAAGAAAAAAGAAAGATTTTTCCTCATTTTCTGGGGGGGAACAGTCGATAAAGACATAAATAATTATAGTTGATATAATTTTAAATAGTGCTAAGTGCTAGAAGGAAAATCAAAGCAGACAAGGAAGTGGTGGATGCCAGGCTTGCAGTATAAGTGGGTCTACTTTAGCTAAAGGAATCAGCACAGTTCTCTTTAAGGAAGTGATATGAATAAAGAGTTAGATGGAAAGAATGGGGAAGCCTTGTGAACGCAGGGAGGAAGAGCAGAAATCAGCTGACACCAAGTTACTGAGAAAAGAAAGAGCTTGGCTCATTGGTAAGAAAGAAAAGGGCTTGTAAAGCTATAGATTACTGAGCAAGTTAGAGAAGGAGGCAGGCCAGAACAAACACAGTCTTATGAGTCAAGTAAGGCTGTTGAATTCTATTCTAAGTGTAACAAGACGCTATTAAATACCATAGTCAAAGCAGCTATGCGATCCGATGTTTTGAATGGAAACTTTGACTATTATGAGTCAAATGCATTACACAGGGCAAAAGTGAAAGCCGAAAGTCTATTGTATAAGTACAAGGGTGGGTAAATATAGAAAAATAAAGACAAGTAGGGAAGTAGTTACAGTAATCCTGGTGAGAATTGGTGGTGGCTAAGGATAAAATTGGACTTTGTGTGAGAGAGAAATGGGCAGATTGTTGATTTATTTTCAAGGTGGAGCCCCAAAGTTTTGCTGATTGATGGTGCAGAGGATGGGAGAAAAGAGAAGTGCTGAGGATGAAGTATTTTGATTGAATCGAAATGTCTATTAGATAGCCAAATGAAGAAGTTGAATTGGCATTTAGATATGCAACTCTAATTCTCAGCAGAGAGAAGAAATGGAGAGAAATAGTTTCAGTGTATCTACATAGATGTGGTTTGGCTCTGTGTCCCTACCCAAATCTCATATGGAATTGTGATTTTCAGTATTGGACAACAGGCCTTGTGGGAGGTGATTGGATCACGGGGATAGATTTCCCCCTTGTTCTCATGATAGCGCGTGAGCTCTCATGAGATCTGGTTGTTGGAAAGTGTGTAGCACTTCTCCCTTCGCTCTCTCTCCTGATGCACCATATGAAGATTGTTCTTGCTTCTCCTTCACCTTCCACCATGATTGTATGTTTCTTTAGGCCTCATCAGCCATGCCTCCTGAACCTCCTACGGAACTGCAAGCCGAATAAACCTCTCTTCTCTGTAAATTATCCAATCTCAGGTGTGTCTTTTATAGCAGGGTGAGAATGATTAATACAGATGGTCTTATTGAAATAAACTTAGGACAAGATTTTTGTAGAAAGAGAAGTCTGATCTTTTTTAAAAGTCTGAATTATTCAGAGTCTTAGACATAGATAGGTGGAGAAAATATATCATTTTAGGAGAGGCTAATTGTGTCAAATCCTTCAGAATTTGAGCAATAAACTTAAGGTGCTTTGTGGTTGTTGGGAAGAGAGAAAAATACCACCTGGACCATAATGCGACTTTGGACTTCTGGTCTTGCTCGAAGTTACAGGTGAGGTTTCAATTGGATAAAATTGAAAAAAAAAAAAAAACACACTAAACAAGAATGACACATTGCAAAGTATTCAATGTTTCACAGAGATTAAATTCTGAAAATGTACTTGTCAATCCTCCTAATGAAGAAGAAAAGAAAGAAATCTCTAAAAACTCCCACTTTTACCCAAGAACGAGAAAAACAGGAATTTGATTTACTCTTCCAACTGAAACAACCAAAGGAATACACAAAGTATATGAAATATTGGTTTCCAAGACGCTGGCTGTTAAGCACAAGGGCATGCCTAAGAGAGAGCAACTACATAAGGTGAGCCCTACAATTATCCCAGCTCACTTCTGTGAGAGAGTTTCCAGGCTATGAAAGTTTTCTTCAAAAGGTAATGAGAATCAAAAGATTAGCCACAAACAGAGAAAATATTTGCAATTTATATATCTAATAACAGACTTGTATCAAAAGTAAATAAAGAATTCTCAAATCTTAAAAAGAAAACATCACAATTTTTGAAAATATGCAAAAGAGCAGTTAATTTTACTTGATAAAATAAGATACATGGATGGCAAATAAACACATACAAAGACAGTCAAGTGGCTAAGATGTAGAAAAACCAAAGCTCTTATGCACTACTGGCAGAATGTAAAGGGGTATAACTCATTTGGAAACAGCTTATCTATTTCTTAAAAATTAAAATATATGTCTACTATATGGCCTACAATTCTACTCCTAGATATTGACTCAAGAAAAATAAAAGCATATTGCCATGCAATTCAGACATGAGTAGTCATAGCGGCTTTATTTGCATCAGCCCAAAAATGGGCAACAACACAAATGTCCATTAACAGTAAATGGATAACAAAATTGCGGTATATTCATACAATGAAACGATAATTATAAAAATAAATGAACTATTGATACATATGATAAAATGAATGGATTTCAAAATGATAATGCTGAGTATAACAAACACAACCAAAAAGTACCCATTGTATAATTCTATTTGTATAAAATTCCAGAAAATGAAAATTAATTTATAGTGACAGGAAACATATCAACATTTGCCTGGGATATAGAGGGAGGAAATTGTGGGAGGGATGAATTACAAAGAGGCATGAGAAAAAGTTTGAGGTTCATTATCTTAATTGCAGTGATGGTTTTGCAGGTGCTTATGTGTATCAAAACTTATGAAACTTGCAGTTTAAGTGTGTGTAGTTTATTGAATATCAATTGAACAGTTAATTTGTTTTTTAATTTTGTTTTGTTTTTGAGAAGGAGTCTCACTCTATCGCCCAGGCTGGAGTGCAGTGGCAGGATCTTGGCTCACCGCAATCTCCGCCTCCTGGGTTCAAGCGATTCTCTTGCCTCAAACTCTGGAGTAGCTGGGATTACAGGGGTGGGCCATCATGCCCAGCTAATTTTTGCATTTTTAGTAGAGACAGGGTTTCACCATTTTGGCCAGTCTGTCTCAAACTCCTGACCTCAAGTGATGAGCCTGCCTCGGCCTTCCAAAGTGCTGGGATTACAGTCATGAGCCACCACACCTGGCCTAATCTCATTTAAATATAATTAAAATAATTGAAAACAATAATGTCAGTGTATGAGGACCTTGAAATGAGCTTGGATAAGAGAGAGGTAGCTTAGACAAAAGGACAAGACTATAGCAGAGAACAAACATAAAAACATGTCTTAGATCTGTGAGTTGTGCCTGGAAGGCTGATGCCCAGAATAAATCAAGATTTGAGAAAATCACTAATGAAAAACAAACACAAATAAATAGATATGGGGGAGATATGCATGTCCTTCCCATTTTAAAATTTATTTAAAAATAAACTTATTTTTTTTAATTGTATATATTTTCCTCTTGCCAAATCATACAAGAGATTGCTAAGTTTAAATCCTTGAGGCCAGTGATGTTGTATTAATAAATAATATAAAGTAAAATTTATGCTCTTTCTCAACTGAGATGACTGAAAAGATATATATGCATATTATCTATATACATTTCTTTATCTCTATGTATAAAGACAGAGAGAGAGACAGAGACAAAGACAGAGAGACATCTCAGACTTAGAAAGAGAGAACTAAATTCCAGCGTTAAAAGCCTAACTACTTCAATGTTAAAGCACAGGCTTGGGTGGAGACAGACAGCCACACATTTAGTCCTTCCTACCAATGTTACTTTATACAGATCACTGAAACTTGGATCTGCAGCTTCTTTATCTGGGAAACACAACACCACTCTGGGCATTATAAAAGTGGCATTATAAAAGTTAAACAACATGGTATAAAATTCTTTGCAAAGTGTCTGACACATATCCCCCATTCCCCCAGTTTCCTGGCTCTTTTAATGTGCTCAAATTGCCCACGTCAGAAAATTCGATTCTGAGATATCACATGAAGTTTTCAAGAAGTTTTCGAAGCTGACGAGCTTTAAGAAATCATACATAATGACAAATTCCTAGGGTAGAGGTAAATCTACCAACAATAAAGGGATAAGCCCAATATTAAATCAGATCATCTTCTAAAAGAGGGTATTAAAATGATACTCAAAAGAAATATATTTATAGATAAAATTAAGCCATTTTGAGTTGAATAAGCGTTCAATTGGTTATCTTC
This sequence comes from Macaca mulatta, assembly GCF_049350105.2. Classification (NCBI taxonomy): domain Eukaryota; kingdom Metazoa; phylum Chordata; class Mammalia; order Primates; family Cercopithecidae; genus Macaca; species Macaca mulatta. The sequence goes on along the minus strand of NC_133423.1, from coordinate 51,315,168 downwards.
CTAATGGATTCAGTGATTATACTCAAGAGTTGTGACTTCTGATCAATGTCAAATAGTAGGAGAGAGTGCATCATCATGTTTAAATGTTTTAGTCTAGATGTTGACAAGAACAGAATATTGATTAACTGTTTTATTGGGAATATTGGTTATGATATGATGTAGCAAGTGGTAAAATGGGGCCACAAACTTATTGTTTCACACTGACCCATAAAACTAGCTCACAAGTGAGATATTAAAAAATTCAAATACTCTACATTTATAGTCTGGCACAACTAATAGATTAATTACAGGTATTTATAGTATACGTTTGAAGTGGAAGATAATTGCATGTCTTTCTAGATAGTTTCATAGGAAAATCCAATAATGTTAATGACAAAAGAGATGTGAAGAAACTCAAACTAAAGTTGAAATTTGCATTAAAGTATCCTTACATAAACATGTTCCTGAAAATTTGAAGAATCATATGAATCTGCAATCATAGCTGAATTTGCAAATCATAATGGTGAAAAATCACAAGCATCCAACATTTTCAGCAGTTAAAATGTATCAATTCCTGCACTTGGGCTGAACAATTATACTTCCCACTTACTAGTAGGAACTATAACTCCAAAATGTAGAAAGAATATTGAATTTGTTGACTCTCTCCTGCTGCTTTATTCCGTCCTGCACCTCAACCAGTCTTGCTCCACACCTACAATGAAGGGCAGCAAGGGAAACAAAGAGGAGAAATCAGTCATATTTGGAGAAAATTTCTGTTTCTACCATAAGGAAGATGTTAAAATAAACAGAATGTTGTCTATAACAAATCCAGCCCAATAAGCAGTTAGAATAAGCCACTATATGTTACGTATAATGCAAAATGTATACCTTCTTTCTAATAATTATTTCTTCTACTACCCCAACACAGTGACTACAATTTCCTCAATTAGAATTAATGTTTGTATATTAATTCAAGTCTATGGTATGGCAATGAATCTTTCAAAGACCTCTATGAAAAGACAAATTACTCTGAAGAGATAACACAGTACGTCTTGCATCTGGACATGGATGTGTTTATAAGGAGTCAATCTGGGAGAAAATGAATTGTACCATAAGACATTTTTAGGGAAGGAAACTATAAAGGAGGAATCAGAAACTTTGGAAGTTTTTCCATGAGAGAAGTTAGGTGAAGAACTAACTTTACCCAACTTCTCTCTGGCCTGGAGGGGCCAGAAATGTGGGATGAGTATGATAACACCAGGGCTCTGAAAAAGAGGTTCTGAAAGCGGGGAATAGAATTCAGAACAAGGAGACGGAACAACTCTAAAAAAATGTAGCCTCCATTTCAATATGACTGCCAGACTTCCTTGGTTCTGACATCGATCTTTGGTATTTATACGGTCTCTGAGTCACAGCACTCTGCTGTTTCATTCAACAAGGACTTGTGGGAAAGTTACTGTCTTAAATCAGATTCACTCAAAAATTGACTTTATGGCAAGGAATCAAGGACAGCTAATTTACATGGGAGTTGACTTCAAGAATCACAGATAAAGTTGGTGAGAATAACAAGGAAAGAAATAATATTAAAAAATGCACATTGATAAGCAAATTAACTGAGGTTCAGTATTCCAGGAGGCCCTCTGAGAAACTGAATAATGCTTCTGAATCACCGGGTCATGTTTATACTGATTACTTGTGACTATTTATTTCCCTGCACTTCCAGATTATGCCTGCCTGTGGTTAAAGCAAGCTCCTGGAGTACCAAAAACTTCCTAAAGAGATAAAAACAAAAAAGGGAAACTCTCAGTGTGGTGACAATTGTCAAGCCTCACTGCAGATGAACTTGAAGATGGGGTCCATAGCAGCCATGTCCAGGATATCACAAATCTCACATTTAGAGTCTGGAAGAAATAATGGGAGACGAGTCATAACATAAGTTCAAACAGATACAAACAGATAAAAGAGAAACCAAAAATGCAAATCTACAGAGAACAGAAAGGGGCACGATAATTAGAAAGATGATCAAATTCATTAAAAAGGGCTTCCTGAAACAGGTAGGATTTGATCAACTCTTAAAGGTGCTGATATAAATTAATAGAGTCTTGGTAGAGTAGTAGAGGTGGAGAGATGAATATTAGTATGCTGATCTAGTATACGTTGCACTAATATGGAGATAAAGGAAGAATTTAGTGGATGTTAGGACCGTTACAAATACCCAGTCCTGGAGTATGAAAACCAAGTAACACCTTAACCCAAATGAACAAGATTATAAAGTCCCAAAACTGAAAAGAACCACAAAATCACTCTAAATTTTAAGCACTGAATCTTTTAGGCTTTTGCTATATTTTACAACACTTTGCATGGGAAATCCTGCTATTTCCTAAATCCTCAGAAAAGTCTCATAGCCTTGAATCCATAAGCCTTGAGGCTAGCAGTGTTTAACTCCAGCCTGAAAGCAATTAAATAATACACTAATTATAATGTAATAACCAGGTTTCTGAATGACTGGGGGTTAATTTGTCTTTGGAAAGGTTGCTTGCTTCATTGAAAGGTGATTTGGAACTCTGTTAAATACATATTTCTTCTAGAAGTATTACATATGCTTTTGTATATATATATTTCTTGTTGGAGCAGATAATTCATGATAAAAGTATGTTTCCTTGTTTTTACTTTCTTGTAACCACCATGAAGATTTAAAAAATGTAAATATTTTCACTTTAAGTACTAAATTGTTAAATATTTCTAATTGCCTGTATTACAATTTTGTGCTGTACAACGATCCAATAGGTATTATTAGGATGACATTTAAGGTACTGGAGTTTAGATGTTCAATCTCTACATTAAGTATCTTTCTCCAGGACCACAGGCAGTTTCATTATTTTAATTTTTGTTTGGAGTAGGAACAATGCTTTTGAAAATCTATTTTATACCAGCTTAGCCTAATCTGTACAATATGTTCATTTCTGTAGCATTAATTGAGACCTGTAGTGAGTCAGCTTCTAAGTACTAGCCAAGAATTTCTATTTTTATCGTAGGAAAAGAAAAAATAAGACAATCTATGAAGAGATCATTACAATACAAATTGTACATACAAGGTGCTATATGTACTATGCTGTATTATAGTATCATGCAGTTTATTTAGGGAAGTGGAGAGTACTAATCCAGGATCCAGGTTGCACTATGGGAAATTGCTGAACATCTCTAAGTATCAAGATGGGTCAGAATTACGTTTTATCTGGATAATGCTGGAAGTTGTGCTGATGATAAATTTAAGGGTACAAATCCAGAGGCAGAGAGATATGTCAAAGACTTGAGTATATGTAAAAAATAATAGGAATGAGGGCAAGGGGATGAGTGAAGTGGATCATACAAAGCAGTTCAGTGGTGAAATCGGTAGCACTTGATGACTGATTGTGGTAATAGCATGGTTAGGGGCCTGAATAGATTTAGGATAAACGCCAAGCATCTTAAGTTGTCACTATGTGTGACAGGGATGAATGGTGAAATATACAACTAAGACAAAAGACACATTCAGAAGCTGTATCTTTAAGAGGCATAATTATAAGTTTAGCACTAGCTCTGTAGCATTTGACATTCACATAGAAATATTTAGTAGACCGGCTGGGCATGGTGGCTCATGCCTATAATCCCAGCACTTTGGGAGGCCAAGGCGGGTGGATCACAAGATCAGGAGATTGAGACCATCCTGGCTAACACAGTGAAACCCTGTCTCTACTAAAAATATTTTAAAAATGAGCCAGGCGTTGTGGCAGGCACCTGTAGACCCAGCTACTTGGGAGGCTGAGCCAGGAGAATGGCGTGAACCCGAGACGGGGAGGTTGCAGTGAGCCGAGATTGGGCTACTGCACTCCAGCCTGGGTGACACAGCGAGACTCCATCTCAAAAAAAAAAAAAAAGAAAAAAGAAAAAGAAATATTCAGTAGACCTTCATACACACACACACACACACACACACACACACACACACACACACACATATATATATGAAACTGTTGGACTTACTCCAGACATTCTTCATAGGCACAAGTTTTTCTTTGTCATTAAGTAAAATACCTAGGAAAGGAGGGCCACAGAACTCATAAGTTTATGAATCGATGTTTGATTACTTTCTCTCTCTCATCTCTCTCACTCAATCCAACAAATTGGTTAATTCTGCTCCCGAAAGTGGATGCTAAGTCTACACACTTCTCTCCATCTCCACTTTCACACTTTTATAATATACATCTTCATGTCTTTTTGCTGGTTACTGTGAGTGGTATATTTTCTTAGAATAGCCAAAAACTGGTGACAACCCAAATATCCATCAAGTGATGAATGGACAGACAAAAGATGGTATATCCATACTGTGGAATATTAGCAATAAAAATAAGTGAAGTAGCGATACATGTTACAATATGCACAACCCTTGAAAACATTATGCTAACTAGAAGAAGCCAGACACAAAAGGCTGTATAATGTATGATTCCACTGACACAAAATATCAAAAATAGACAAGTCCTTAGAGACAGAATTAGTGGTTATGAGAGGCTAAAGAATGGGAAGAGAGGGAAGAGAATGAGGAATGACTACCAATCAGCATGAGGTTTCTTAAAGGGGTGATAAAAATGTCCTACAGTAGGGGTTCTAGGTAGTGGTGATGGTTGTACAAATTTATGGATATACTAAAAACCACAAAACATTTCTCTTTTAAATATTAAATTTTATAGTATATGAATTATATCTCAATAAAGAAATCCAACAGAACTGTTCTTAATTTGAGGAGGAGGATGGTAACCTTTACTAGGTTGATCGTTTAATAAAAGAGGTGCAATTTTGATTATATGACAATGACAAAATCTGAAGCAAGAAATGAGATGGCTTGGTGACAAATTGAATCTAGACAAGGGAAGAGAACCAGCCAAGGACAATTCTCTGATTGAAAAAATTTAATGTGAAAAAAGAACCCGATTGTGGGCAAAAGATTAATTCAGTTTTGAAAATGGTGAGATTTGCACAAATATAAATTTTTTTTTTAAGTGGAGGTGTCTTTAGGCATCTGAATTTTGGGGACACATGTTCGAGCTGCTGGAAACACAAAAATGAGTATCATCAACTCAGAGGAAGCAGAAAGCAAAAAGTATCATGGAGATGATGCAGAAAGAAAAATAGAAAATTAAGGACTGGAGTTTTGTGGGAATATCCTTCACTTAGGAGACAGTCTTAAAAAGTGGCATCTCAGAAAAGAGAAAATGAAGACAGCAGAAAAATGCCTTTGCACAGAGTCTAAGAGAAGAGAGTTGCAAGAACTAGAAGCCAGCACAGAGGAGCTATGGAGAGACTGGGAAAAAGAAAACTAAGTAAAGGCAACAGTTAGACCATTTTGATAAATACACACACACTGAGGGATAAGAGTGTGTCCAATTGATATCCAGAGGTGAGGAATGTGCTAAGTTTTAGAGATCAGAATTTTGAAATGAGTGAGAATAATTTTACCTAAGAGAGGAAATATCAGTGGTCGTGGAGAAAGTAAGGGTAAGGAAGGCTCAAATTAACTGCATAAGACACCAGGCTTGAAAAAGCATTAGAATGGACATGGCAGACAACAGAGAGGCAGACAAGCGACATGACTCAATCCATTTTTCAAAATTGAGATGGAGGAAAATTGTTTTAGCCCCTGTATTTGAGAATGATGAGAGATTAGAGTCTGGAGAGAATAACAAGAGTGGGACAGGAAGGTGCAAGTAGCACATACAAGTTGCAAGACAGACATGGGTGGAATATTCAGCATACACACCAGAAGAACAAAGTCAAGACCTCAAGTTCAGAAGCAGAGACGGTGCAATTTTCTTTCTTCACAAACTGCATATTGTTGGCTACTCCTTAGCAGAACACTGATCTTACAAAAGACATTTGTGAATTGTGGATTTCTGCCTTCCCAATGTTAATGGTTTGTGAATTATTTTGACATTTCATTGTTTTCTTACTTCTTCTTTTTCCTACCACCCTACATGAAAAGGCAGCCTGTCAAAAAGTGAAAATGATTTCATATTTACAAGGCAAAGGAACCTTTAAATGACCTTAGAGGTTTACATGAGGTAGTCACAGCCTCGGGATGATCGGTAAGGTTGCTGTTGACAGATACCACTTGATGGACTGGAAATCAATTTGATCAGATGTTTTTATGGATTATAGTGGCCTTGGCTAATTACAAAAGATTGTCTTCCTAGATCCCACAGTTTTCAGAGCTGACTTTGAGCAGATGTACACAGGATTAAGCTGCAGGCTTGACAGTTTTCCCTAATTATCTGTCACAAGGGCAATTCTTGGTTTGTCTTGACACTTGTGTCAAAAACAGGCTGAACTTTTATTTCTTAGGAAACATGCTTTTTTTTTTTCCACAGTAATCTGTGTTTAGAGGATGAGGCTGATCACATTTATCATCATTTGCATGGATTTGGAAGAGGGAAAGAAACTGCAAATATGAAAACATGGATATGAATTCTTTGAAAATCTACATAAAGCAGATAATGTGATCACTGAGTTGAAAGGAAATAAAATAAATGCTGTGTAGATTCATCCATTTAGATTCTACTGGAAAACATGGGATTTTAACACAATTTTTTCTAAAACGGAAGTTGTAAGATGTCTTATTAAAAGAAGAGAGAATGGAAAAATGATTGTGTTATGTGCCATAATAAACAACATTCCATGTCAGACCTGATAAATTATGAAAATTTAGATGTACATCAGAAAACTAAAGCGTGTCCTTTTCTTGAGATTCAGAAAAATGTCTTCAGAGAGATTTTGGCCATTGCATGGTTGAAATAAACGCTTTGTCCAAAACATAGGTGACTATTTTTTTTCACTTCAAAAGATAAAGCATTTGGAATGTAAATTATTACTAAGTTGATGTTGCAGGGAAGCTAAACAAAGATTCAGATGTGACTGACTATGAAAAACTAGGGCCCCTAAAGCAAAAGTTAATTTGTATATTGGTACGACAGACAAGCTGAATGGAGATAGTTTTGTGTGGAAACAGCAAGACAGAGAGGAGAAGAGATAGTGTAAATGGTCAGTGAGTAGTCCCTTTGTCATTTTGACTGTAGGAATGAGAACTAAGTCTTTGGAGAGTATACTTTTAGACTAGAGGTGAAAAATTGAACTCACAAATATTTATGTGACAAAGATTCAAATATTTTTTTCTGGAGCCCACAAGTAGCAAGATACATTATTGTGTAGGGAAAAAAAATCTTTTGTCTTCCTTGGTCTGTACAGAACACAACATGTGCCTGGAAACATGAGAGATCTGGGATGTCTACGTGAATTCCTGAAAGCAGCAACTGTGTAAGGTGGAAACAGAAGGAAACAATGATAATGCTTGACCAAGAAATGTCACTCATAATGGTGGACTCTTTTTACATATATGGGTTTCTAGGTAAACTTGGCTGGCATAGTGGAGAGACTTGGTAGAAAGATAAAAGCTTACACTATCAGCCACTCAACAAATATTTATAGTGCATGCTATATGCCCTCTTGTTTTAGTTATTACAGATTCATCAACGAAAAGTAAAACATATGAAAAACCCATAAGCCTGTGAAATTTTGAGATACTGTGACTCTTTTTTACTAACAATCTTGTAAAGCCTAGAGAACATTAGGTTTTATTAACAATGTGAAACATAAATTGTATTATTACCTCTCTTACAAAAAAGTTAATTAATCTGTACTTTTATTTGAAAAGAATAAATATTAGAAAAAAATAAGAAATATCAGTTCTGAAGAATTTATTCATTGAAGATAGAAAACTTACCCACATGACCTTTCAGGTTCTTATATACTCTTAAGCTTTTATAATATTAGTTCAGATTACTATTTCTAGAATTAGCATTATAACTGAAGCTGGTTATAGTAAGAAACAAACAAAAATGTTTAAATAAGTATGTGTTATAAGATAGATAAGATTATGTGCTATAAGATGCTTAGAAGGGATAGTGATTTCATTGAGTCTTTTTGGATTGTTCCTTCAGATGCTAGACCATAAAAACACATGACGTGTAGAAGCAACTACAACCAGTGGCCCATAAAATGGCCATAATCCCATCAAACACCAAGAACAATTATAGTGCAAACTCATATCACTAGGCCTATCAAGTTATAATTTGTATATATCTATTTTAGAAACTGCATCATTTAACCTCACTCACAAAGGTGTTAGGAAGATTAACTAACTAGATAATTTCACAAAGTGCTTAGACAATAAAAGGTAAAGAGATAAATGTCAAGGATTATTGCTTTAGACCCTCTGCCAATGCTAAAAGACCAAAGTTAATGTATTGTTTCGTTTTCCACTGTCTAGGTAGCTCAAGTTCATTAGTTCCAAGAGTGGGGGCAGTGGGAGGTTAGAAAGATTTCTCCAGGAGAAAGAGAACATAGATTCAGATCCCAAGGGGAGTCAAAGTCATTGAATTTATTACAGCATTTCTCCGCTTACAAAGTTTTGGGAGATAATTTTCCATGAGTGTCTCATGCTTCTTTACTTCTTGTGAGCAGAGACACTGACTGACTTTATTTTGGATTTTCCTTTGAAATGTGCTTATGTACTGAATTGCCACCAAAGAGAAAGATTTTTGCTTCCTTCTAGAGCCAAGAGCAGGTTTGCTAGTAGTCTTGGAAGATGAAAATAGTGTCTCCTCCTGAAACAAATGGAAGGCATGTTTATTGCCTATTAAAAACATTGGGATTTTTACGTGTAGGATTCTTCTCTTGTAACATAACTCACTTGGCCCTCTTTGTATTATCTGGTTCTATGTCATGTTGTGGAAATTAAGGGTTATGGAACTGATGCAATCTGGCTACTGTTACTCCCTTAAGTAATAAAGTCCTCTGTGTTTGACCCAGAAGTCTCATATCTTCTCCTAGCATCCCTGAAACTGTGCCAGGCTAAATGTTATCTTGACAGTAGGGTAAAAGCTCAAACTCTTGAGAACTCTTTACACATACACACACAGGTACACACACACACACACACACACATGCACACACAGAGTGAGGAAGGTGGTAACAGTTTATATGGAACAATCTTCTACAGAAATAATGTTTTTTACCTTACCTTTAAGAACACATATTCATTAAAGCACTATACAGATGTTAAATTTCTAGAATTCCACACTCAATAAAAATTTCATGGTGTGTGTGTGTGTGTGAGAGAGAGAGAGAGGGAGAGAGAGAGAAACAGACAGACATTAGACATTTCTGGGGGACAGGGAGGAAGAAAGAGATAAAGCGAGAGAGACAGAGAAAGAAAGAGATTCTGAAACACATACAGAATTTAAAAAATATTTGTTCTAGTATTTTTAAGTGCAGGTGTACCACATGCCCACAGACAAATTACCATGTGTACCTGAAGAAGGCCAAATTCTGTAATTGACTATAACTGCCAACATGGCCCTTGCTGGCAAGGTGCATGAGTACAGAAAAGACAACATTTGATGGAAGGTAAAAAGTGTGTTTGTGTGTGTGTATTTTTTTTTTCATTTAAAATTAGATACCCTGTATTGGAAAGTCCCTGAAAGGATTTGAGATTTATTCTCAAAATTGTCCTTAGACCCCTGCAGAGAAGTAATCATAAGTCAAGGAATGTAATTTTAGAAGTTGAGCAAAACAACATGTAGCCATGAAGCATTATTCCATTTGATGTGGAGGATTAGCTCATCAAGGTCTAGCTCAGTCACGCTTTCCTCACACCATTCCATTCATTTTCCTCCCCAACTCTGCACGTTGCTCACTGAATGATTGCCACTCTGACCCATTCCTCTTTCACCCTAAGGCTGATAGACTATGCTTCCCAAAGCTCATTCTCTGAGTCCTGATTTATGACTCTGACAGCACTTCACCGAGTGAGAGTTTGTGGCAATTTATGTCATTACACAAATTATACAAATTGCCATTAGCTGATGTAATGTACTATAAAGAACTGGAAGCATGAAGAAAAAAATTATTTGAATTTTCTTTTTACATGTTTGCAATACTTTATCACTTACTTTTTCATCTAATTAATAGAAATATACGCCGTTAGCAGAAATTGCATTTTGTTTACCATATCCCTTTTATCTCCCTTTATTTTTAAACATTTACTTTCTGTTAAAGTACCTCCTTTTTATTAAGGATAAATAAACTGATAAGAAATATCTGAAATATCAAGTCTGCTACTAAAGAGTTAGAGAAGAAAGGATTAAAGGTTGAATGCCATATGAAAAAGGAAAATTTCATTTAGAGTGAATGACTATTGAGTGAAAAAGGATCAAAGTATTAAAGAAATAAGGTTGTGTGGGATCTTATCTGATGATGTGAGTAAAACTGAAGTTCAAAGTCATATTTTTTTCTCATTTCCACGTCCCCTTCTTCTTCCTTGTACTAGTTGTAACTGTTGACTTCCAGAACAGACATGTGAATTTAGATTCTGGTCTACCGGTTCCATGTTTACTGATGACAACAATCATTTCGAGAGATGACTCAATTCAAATGTCTCAGAATTGTCCAGGGTTTCCTTATGTAAATGTAGCTGTTCTTTTTTTTTTTTTTGTTAGGAAGCTTAATGTTGAAATGAAGGTGAAACAAGAGATAAGCCAATCAAACAATTCTCACTGAGTATATATTTCACATTACAGCTCTAGAAATCTAGGGCATTTAAGAGAAGGAGTTAGAAAAGGAAGAAAGACAGAAGGGACTTTTGGAGAAAATACAGAATACAATAAAGAACAGAGACAGAAATATCTTAATACATGATTGTTCTGCCTATAATCTCTTTCTCATCCAATTCAACTTGTCATCTAACACTCATTCAACTTCAGGACATGCTTACCTAGTCATGCTCCTCCCACTTCCCTTCAAAGTTTAATTTCCTCTGTCTAAAATCCACACATTTTCAAAATCTGGCCTTATCATATTTATGAAAACTTCTCTTCTACCGTTTTCCTAAAATTAACCTCTATCCCAGATGACTTGTTAACTAAGTCTATAGTCAAGGTGAGCTGTCAACTGACACAAAAATTGCCTTTCTATCTGCTTCCTAATGCTTCACGCTCATCACTCAAAACACATATATCCTTCGGAAAAACAACAACTCAAATTACATTAATATGAATGTATCAATACCTCATGGGAGATCCTTCACTAAAGGCAAGCTTAGTTTTAGAGAAAATAAAGAACATCAGTGAACCTAAGAGACAGGAAAGAAGGATAAAAAGAGCAGAGTTTTTGGGGAAGAATGACCGACTTTCCAATGCTTATGTGGATTAAAACACAGCATCCGGATTTTCATATTGAATCTTCACTTCCTGTTACAAATGTAAACCTACAGGACCTAATTGTACTGGTATCATATAGGGATAAAACATATACATTTAGATTGGACCCCCATGTGTGACTATATTCAGAGATCCAGATTTGGTTCCTGATCAGTCAGTTGTCAGTTATTGGTGAGAGTACAGAATTCTTACTTAGGTTCAAATAATATCCTCAGCAATGAACAACACTGACAAGATACAAAGGCTGAATATACAAAGGCTTTGAAAATTGAATAGGTCAGAGGGAAGCCTGAGCAGCGTAGATTAAGTTTCCACACAAGTTTAGATTTTATGAGTGTTATGTGTAACTAGCAAAAATCCCTAATATCACTAGAGTAGTTTTCTGAACTGGGTTGGCTATGTACTTATGATTCTAAGGAATAACATAGTGATGAATTGAATCTTGGGCATCTTTGAATGTGCTTTAGGTAATAGAATTTGGATACTTTCATGACACTCATCCTTGCTCTTCCTGGCAGTAAATCCCATCCCTATTCACCACTCCCCCAGACTTAAGAAGTGTGGGAATGAATTCTAAGGCAATAGGAGTTTCCTAGACTTGGCAATGGACACACACCTGGCCATAGGCAGAGAATAAAGTAGGACAAAAGTTTGTCAAGACAGAAATAATAGAATTTTGTTTTTGCTTCTGCTTTTTTGTTTTTTTCTCCAGGGTAGGGTTTTTAATCTTAACATTGTTGATGTATGGGGTCTTACTACTTCTTGTGGGGCCCCTTTCTATGTATTGCAGGGCAGTTATAAATACCCCTGGCTTCTAGTCGCTAACTGCCAGTAGAAATCTCCCTACAAGTTGTGAAACAATAATATCTCCAGACATTTTCAAATGACCCCCTGACACGCAGAAAATATCCCCTATTGAGAGCCACTGTCTGAAGGTAACCCAACTGATACTACACAATTACTAACAGACCCATGAGATTTTGAAGAATTGACTATGTGTCCTTGCTCAAGTTATATTTCATTTCTAGGCCACCCAGTGCCCCAAAATATTTTCCAGCTCTAAGACCTGACAAATTTAAAGGCTCTCTTTCATGGAGGCACTCTTCATGTTTTCTGGGTGCAATCAGAAGACTTAGTGGGGATTTTGTTATGTGCTGACTTGTGGAGATGTAATAATTCTAATGTAAAACTACCTCTTTTCTCATGTAACTTGGAGTTATTCCAGAAGGAAGTAAATAGTAAGTGACCATTATATTTATGTCTATATGGGCAGATTATGGACTATAACAATAATGCAACTTCAATGTGGAAACATGCAATTCATTTAGATATTAAGAATTACACAAAGATGAGGGCATAAACTCAGAGGAGTCACCAGATGTGGCTGTGGGCAAGGTAAGGAGAGTATTGCCAAATTCCACCCCACCCTCTGGCATACTGCAGGCCATTGATAAAGTAAGAGGGTATGTTATTTTGTTTTGTGTCTTTATAAAATACATTTCAGTTGCTATTATACTATGTTTTAAGGGTCCTCTATTCTTTAAAACATCAGTTGACTCTCTCTCTTTGGATTAAAGAGGTATAAGCAAGAGTATTTATTTAATTGAGAGCATAGGGTGCTCCTCAGGCCTCTGCCATATCTCCAAGGCCCAAACTAGTCACTGTGAAGGACACAAAATTAGAAGGAAAATAGAACATAAGCTCCGTCATTAAGAAGCTTAAAATCCAGTTAAAGTGACAGGATTAACCCCAGGGGTTCAATAACAAGTGATTATAAGATACTATATATTTAAGTACTAAATTGTACTTAAGCACCATGTGAGAGCTTCAGAAGGAAGACGGTGTTACCCCAGATGAGAGTCAGAGCGTATTCAACTAAGCATTCTGTGTTTGAAAATAGCCCTAAAACATGTGCTTGGATAATACCTGAATATTGGATTTGGCATCGTATTTGATTATAAATAGAAGCGGATATATGTATATGTATATGTATATGTATATGTATGTGTGTGTGTGTGTGTGTGTGTGTGTGTGTGTGTGTGTGTGTGTATGAGGAGCTGCCTGATATAACTATTAAAGACAGGAAATATTGTGACTTTCTTAGATTTCATTGTCAACAATTAATTCATTTTAACTTTTCTAGTCCATTTGGAATGTGTTAGTATTTTTTGCCAATTTCATTTCACATATTATGAGGTATATATGTTTATTACGTATGATTTTAAGTAAGAATGCCTCATATTTTACCTATATATGTTTTATTGGACTACAAATGGGAGTCTCTATTTTATCAGGGTGTGGGGATCAGGGGTAGAAGCCAGGAAGAGAAATAACTCACCAATGTAGGAATCACTGGGGAAAAATATGACTTCTATGAAATGTTTCTTCTCAGATTTCTTTGTGTTTCAAAGAAACACAAATGATGCTTACTGAAAAATGCCTATTCTTATCTTGCTTCTTCCTTAGTAGCACATAAGATTAGCTTTTGCTATCCCTAAAAATATAAAAGTTGGTTCCTGATTCATCTTGATAACTAGGACACCCATTTCATAGATCTTCTAATGTTTCTACTTTTCATCCTTTTTTCCAAAGAGGTTTTGATTAACAGCAGCCACACAATGCCAAACTTTGATGTTAAACACTGTGCCCCTTCTGGTTTAAAGCAATCATCAATTTGGAAGTTGCTTTTGAAGCTCCTTATAGTTGTCTTTGAACCTTTGTGTCTATGGACTATCCCAGCTAGAGGGGTGATGGCTGCTAATATATCTTATTAGGTAGCTTTGAAGATGAATTACTTTCTCTCATACAACACCAAATCCATATTACCTTGTATTGTTTAAATTGTTTTATTGTTCATGTTACAATCAAATGGACTAAGTCTGAAAGGTAATTTTCCTTGGGCCAAAGGGACATATTTGAGTTAAACAGACATGAAACATACTCTTCCACTGAGTATCATGTGGCGACATTACTTCTATAGATCCTACTTCTGCGCTTGCTTTGTTTAATTGCTCTGACACTAATGACACCTTGGACAAATAGCATCATTTTCTGAGTCTTGACCTCCTCACTTTAAAATAGGAGGTTAAACTAAATAGTCACTACAACTCCCTCCTACTCTAAGAATTTGTAAGTATAATTCAATCCTTATTTTCATCAATCTTGCATAAAAATCTTACCATTTTAGATGAAGTGTTTGAAATGCTAATTAGGTATTTGGAACATCTATTATTTGAAACAATTGCAATTATTATTTCTATGAATATCTTACTTGTTCAGTTAAATTTTAAGTATTTTAGGGATAGGTTTAATATCACACATCTTTTATATTTTTTCCAGTGCTATGATTTACGAATACATCCATATTATTCAACTTAATAGAATATATATAATGTATATATTATATTATAGATGTATAATATAGCATCTCCAGGGTGCAGGGAATAGAAAAAAGGAATCAACATTTATTTATCCTCGACTATGGTGGACATACTTGGAAATAGATAATATATTAACCTTTTCCAGAAAAGAAAGCTTAAGAAAGCAGAAGGAGTGCTAGATCCAGAATTTACCACCTTCCGGGCCCCCAAATGTCTGAATCCAACAGACACACATATTTTCTATTAAAGGTATTCAAAAATAAACTTTTTTGACATTATTGTGCCTGAATTTCTTTGTTTTGCCAGTGTTACTGCATTGCCATGATTAACTATAAAACTAATATGCCGCTGTTCTTTTCCTTTTCAACATACTCATACACATATATACACACAAGTGGACATCCCACACATTCATGCACTCACTAGAAACCCTAAGGTAGAATTCATACCACAGAAAAAGCAAAAGAAAATGGGAAATGAAGTTCATTTCAATTGCTCTGCCTCTTAGTTTCTCTTCATTTGATTTATTTTTTACCACTTTTTTCCTGATTCAGGAACCACCTGAATTATTACTGAACAAGAAAATATAACATGTAAAAAGGAGACTAAACTATACAATGTTTATTGATGATAAATGAGCAACCCTTTAAATTCCAGGTTGTAGAAGACACTTTAGAACTCTTTAGCTGAGGAGCAATGGGGAAGGAGTAAAGTTAATTTACACATCTTTCAAATTGAAAAATGAACTAAGACCAAGACTTGAGTGTAACCATTGGAAATAGAATTCTGAACTAGGAGTTTACAGCTTGTTAAGATGCTAGTAGATACTCTGATATTGACAAGTAAAATAACAAGGGCAATCATCATGGAATGGGGGAAAATTAAGAATTTTAAGAAGAATTTGCCCCCCCATACCCACTCTCTACTAGCTTTGTCCTTCCGCTGATAAAATCCCTTAGGTCTTGACACCATAAACTATTTTTACTATGGTCCTCAAACTGTAGTCATGTTTTATTGATGTGCTTCATTTCTTCCCCACTTCCACCAGCAACTACATATGGCCAGGGTTTTTCATATCCCATTGTGAAAATAACACTTTGATTCCATTTTTCAGATTTCCTAGCCTACAGTTTACTTAGAGCAATCACAGAGTTAGATGATATTTCAACACAATTTTTTTTGCAAATAAACAAGGGGTCAGGCAGGAATACAGTAGGATTGTGATGTTTCAAAAGATTGGGAAAAAGCTTGTGCGTTGCTCCAAGTTTGCAAGATGAGATCTGTCTTATGAACAGTATTAAAATTTTGACTCAAACTCTATTCTTGCCCCTTTATCTATTTTTGATGATGTTGAAATTTAAGCACTGACCATGTATTCAAGAAATTTCTCCTAAAAAATACATTGGTCTTAGTTTCTGAATCTAGTCTCATTTCATGCACTAATAAGCCATATAATCTTGAGTAATTTGTCTTCTAGGTTTCAGTTATTTTAGCCATAAAATAAGTGCATTAAAATGTATGCTCCTCTCCTTTAATTTCTAAAATCTAAGGATATTCATTCATTCACTCATGTATTCATTCTTAGTTATTAGTAATTGCTGAGGTTTACGTGTTTGCATGTTTTGATTTATTTTGCTTTTGCTTTACATATAAAATAAACATTTTATTTGGCCTTTCAAGGCAACTTCAAAGAAGGAGGTGCCCACCTTTAAGAAGTCCAATCCTTGTTAAGTCTAATTGCTTACTCTGTGTGTATGCCTGAGAATTTGAATATAATTAAAGAAGATCACATAACTCTACTGATCGATATACTTTAAATTTATGAACATGTGAAGATAATCTTACTACAACTTTTCAGTTAATTGTTTTTTGCTATGGAAAACTATCTTATACATTCTGCTTTCTTCTCAAACATTCAGATTTTACTCTTTAATCTATCACTCACAGCTCATGACATCTTGTTTTTCATTAAGAAAATAGATAAAGAAAAAATGGCCTCATCTATCCATCAAGTGGCCAATCACCTTATGTGCATCTCCGCCCAAATTGTTTTCCTTTCTCCTTTGTTATAATGAAGCAAATGTTCCTGCCTCTATCTAAAGCCAACCCTTCCAGATGGGCCATGAAGCTTTATCGCTGTCCTACTACTCGAGGCCAAACATCGACTAAAAATTATTTCCTCGCTCATCTTTCCCAAATTATGTTACTATGTTAATAGAAGACCTTTTCATTAATTATAAAGCCACAGTTTAATATGATAGGTGTTGTAAAATCCTCCTTTGATATAATTTTCTTCCTCTCTACTCCATATCTCTGTTTCCTTTAAAAGGAAAAATATTAAAGTGTTTTCAGTACTTATGGTTTCCATTTTGTCACCTCCCATTTCTTCCTCAACTTGCTGTCATTTGACTAACTCTCCACCAATCTACAAATAGCCCTTTGCAAGATCACAAATGACTCCCTCCTTGGGACATGTTCACATGATAATCTGTCCATATCAAAATAAACTTGTGTTTGCATTTGACATACATGAGCACGCTGTCCTTCTTAAAACCATTTTTTCAAAGCTTATTAGATGCTATATGACTTTTTTCTCGTATGTCAGAAGTTATATTTTACCTGTCCAAATTTCTACCTTCTTTTTTGCTCAATACCTAAATCTTAGAACATACTGGCTTAGGTTTTGTCTTTCTTCTCATCCATAGTTTATCCCTTAGTGAAGTAATCTAACGTCATAAATGTAAATATTGTTTCCATAGTGTTGGATCCTCAAGAATGTATTTCCAGCTCAATTGTTTCTTTGAGCTTCAAACTTATAAACTATATGATATCTCATTTTGGATATATAGGAACATATCAACATCAATGTATCTCATTCCCAGTTCTTAAATTTTACTCCTAAACTAATTTTTTAACTTGTCAGTGTTCCTTAACTCAGGATGTGACCCTGCCATCCAGCCTGCTGCTAAGAATCATTATTGGAGTCTTTCTCTCACCAATCCATCAACGTCTTATCATTCCTCCTAGAATACATTCAGAATCTGTTCACTTCTTACCGTCTAAATTATTATAACTCTAATCCAAGCTACTGCCACTTGCTATCTGGACTACTAAAAGGGTTTCCCATCCAGTTACTTTTGTTTTTTTCATACTCAATTCTCCACTGATTTTACGCAAGCCAGAATAATTGCTTGAAATTATGTAACTGAATATATCAGCTCCTCTGCTACCCACCTAGCCTCACCAACTATACGCACACTTAAAATACTCCATTAACTTACTAATTTAATTAGAATAAAATAAACATTTATTTTATATACCATACAGCACATAATTTCCCACATATCTGGAAAATGTCCTCCTATGTCACTTGATTATCTACTTTCCTTGTTTTCTATTCTCCATCAGACTTTCCTTTTGTTCCTAAAACAAATATGTTAGGATCTTTTCATTTACTGTCTCCTTCCCCACCTAAAATTGTTCTTCCACTGTCTCTTTGCATGTTTGCCTCATTCTCCTAACTCTAATTTGAATCACCCTTGGATTAGGCATTACCTTTGGTAAAGACCCTTTTAGCTGATCTCAAATAGCCAACACCATCCTAGTTGCTCTGCATGCTCCTTATTTCTTATCACTATTTGAATTTATCTTCTGTCTTCTCTAACAAGAGTATAAGTTCCTTGTTGGCATGAAATTTGTCTTTTCTACTACTCCACCTCTAAGTTAAGAAAAGAGCCTAATGTATATGAACTGAGAAAATGAATGGAAAATGTATACAATTACAAAACCAGGGGATGCTCTCAAAGAAGGGGACATCGAGTCTTGGGAAAGAGAAAATGTGGCAGAATGTTACTCTTAAATAGACCTGACTAGGCAGGGAGACGTGAAAGTCTAGCATTCTCTGTGGAAAAGTAAGAGTTACTATGTGGTCTAAAGAGGGAATGCAGAAAATAGAGTGGAATAGATTGGTCTGGGAAAATGTGAACCCAGTTTGTAAAGTTACTGTGTGACATACTGAGGTATTTTCACTTTTCCTCAAATACTGAAAAGCAAGCACAACTTTTACCTAGAGTGGCAATATGACAAAACATAATCATAATAAGGATAACTAGAAGAGTAGTCAAAGCAAATACTACACTTTGAAGATCCTGGAGACCAGTTACAAGACTTTGCCTGTGGTCCAGAATGGAGTGAAAGAGATCTGGGGGAGGCAGGGATTAAGAGGATGGGGGATCTGCCTTTAACTCAGGGTCTTTGTTTGAGGTGCAAAATATTCCTATTTGAGTTTAATGTTTTATTATCCCCAGATAATAATGATTCTTGATTTATAATTCTGTGAATGGGATAGATATTAGGTAAGTTCACAGTGTTGAAGATATTTACAAATCTCAAGCTGAAACTATGAGTTTGGGCCACTATTGACTTGACTAAACTTTAGTTTGAAATATCCCTCTAAGAACTGAAAGTAATTCAGCACAATATATCAATATTTAAAAATTAGAAAAAAATAGAAAAAGTGCAAATATAGGTGCATACAATGTATTCTACATACACATTTGTTTATATGTGTGTATATAGGATACCTAAGAATGCATATCACCTATATGTATCTACTTGTTGATATAAATGTATTAACCATGCATATATAATATTTATTCATAGATACAGCAGATTTATATGACAGAAAAACATATATAGGCAGACCAAATGAAAGACATACTGAACAAAACATTTTTTTATCCAAAATTTTTAAAAATATGATCTTGAATGAGGTGAAAAATGTGCTTTTTTCAAATAGGTGGGTAAGAAGACACAGTTTAACTGTTAAATGGACTAGTCTGATAGAAGAATTAGGGTATGACATTTGGAAACTGTAGGGGACAGAAGTCTGGTGCTGTTGAGTGTTGTAAATGACAAACACTAAAAGCTTTCCTTAGATTATAGTAGTTGACCATTATCTGCAGTTTTGCTTTCCATGGCTTTAGTTACCCATGAGAAACTGCAGTCCAAAAATATTAAATAGACAATTCCAGAAATAAACAATTTGTAAGCTTTTAATTGTACGCTACTCTGAGTAGCATGATGAAATCTGTACAGTCCTGTCTGTCCCACACGGGACATGAATCATCCCTTTGTCCAGTGTATCCATGCAGTCTGTGCTACATGCCTATTAGTTCCTTAGTAGCCTTCTCTGTGATCAGATACACTGTTGTGGTATCACAGTGCTTGTGTTCAAGTAACCCCTATTTTATTTAATAATGGCCCCAAAGCACAAGACTAGGAATGGTAGCAATTCAGATAAACCAAAGAGAGGCTGTAAAGTGCTTCCTTGAAATGAAAAGATGAAAATCTCTACTTAATAAAGAAAGAAAAGAAAGCAGTATACTGAGGTTGCTAAGATCTACAATTACAACAAATCTTATACTTGTGAAATTGTGAAAAAGGAAAAAGAAATTAGTGCCAGTTACACCTCAAACTACAAAAATTTCAGCCACAGCGCATGATAAATGCTTAGTGAAGATGGAAGAGGGATTAAATTTGTGGGTGGAAGATACGAATAAAAATGTGTCCCAACTGCAGGCAGTCAGGTTCAGTACTATCCGTGGTTCCAGGCATCCAATGGGGGTTTTGGAAAGTATACTCTGTGGTTAAGACGGGACAACTGTATTGAAAAATGTGAAATTCTGCCTTACAAGCATTGAACATGAAGATCCAGCTACCAGTCCCAAGTTAGCACTCCTACTGCATGAAGGATGCCAAAGACCAATCAATCACTAGAAGAAAGACCCCAGAGACCTCAGCCTACTGCATATGCTGCAGGTTCACAGTCGCCAAGGAAGACAATCCACAACGCACTGGTCTGAAAAATGCTTTACTCACAGGCAAAAAGATTTCAACAAGATCAGAATCTGTAGTTGCATCAGTTTGCCACGGCTAACAGGTCCCTGCTGATAAGCAGCACAAAGTGATGGACTTCTTGCATGCTTCCTGTGCTGTAGGAAAAGGACCCCATCTCTTCTTAAGGGGACAGATATACCAGTGAGGCTGGCCAGATGCCATGTGACTTATGTGCTTAAGAACAACATGGAAGTTCAAGACCTTCCCAGAGCAGGAGAAAGTTTTCTCCAAATAAGGAAAAGGAATCTGGAACTACATGATAGCTCGGCACCAAGCTTCCATATAGAAGAACATTCCAGGCAATCCCCAAGAGGGTCAGCAGGTCTTGTCATGGTTGCGTCCTGAACAATGAGTAACTGGGCATAAAAAAATTCTGATTTTTAGCTTCTGTAAATGTTGAAATTGCTGTCAAATATGAACATAATTGTGTATATTTGCTCACATAGCTAACTACTTACTTAAGACGTGCAAAAACTGAAGTACTAAGGAGATGCAGGATTTACTGAGGAGATTGCCTAACTACACATCAGATAGACTGATATGGTAGTAACATGCTACAGATTAATAAAATGCATTGAAAGTAATAATAAATCTTCCTTCTAAACATGCTGTGAAGTGATGCCCATTCTACAGGCACAAGAAGGGCCAGATTGGAAATAACCTAAAGATTGGTGCATACAATGAAGCACACTTGCTGTATACATTCAGAATGTGACTTATTTTTTCTGGTGGTTTTAAATTGTTGTTCAATCTCAAATGGGAATAGACAGCTTTAACGGGTTTCTAAAATAAGGACACATAAAATGTCTGCTTTTCAGCAGTGGAAAAATAATAATCGTCCCCCTCCCCACCAAGAAAAGCCTTTAGCAAAAGAGCAACTTAGCATATAGACAGTCTCCCAGTGACCTGCCACTTAGCTGAGAATAGGTTGGAAAAAAATATCAATGCCAATGAAACCAGCTTCAGATCTAAACTTCTACTCTATTAATTCTTTTCTTTGGCAAACATAGAAATGAAAGGCAGAGGGAGGAAAAGCTGAGAAGACAGTGAGGTATGAGAAACAAAAAGCAGTGTCTGTCTTTATCCAAGGCTTTGCCACAGCCTCCCTCATTTCCTGGCCATTCTTATCCAAGAAGCCAGGTGGAGTGGAGTGCAAGCAAATACAAGATTATCTCAGACAATGAGTAGTAGTGCATCAGAGTTAATCTATGTGCAATGGATCAATAGCACGATCCTTAAGATAGAGAAGTGGCCAAATCAAATGGGCTTTCTGTTTGCTTTGTTATTTAGGCTTTGAAGCTCTATTTTAAAAATTTCACTTTGTCTTGCTTCTTAAAGGTGTTCATACAGGTAAAAGACCATGCATTCTAGTCTGAGCTAAGTTCCCCTGGGCCTAATAAAGGGAAGTCAGTGCTAATTTGTAGCCTGGCTGTTTTAGACACAAAGGCACAGTTTGAGATACACTGAGTTGTACAGCACTTGTTAACTATCAAATAGGAACCGATTTTTTTTTTTGTATTCTTTGGAAATGTGTTTGGACTTTGAAAATATTTCTATTTTAACTTCAAGACTAATCTACCTCTCTTTTGGGTTCCACCCTGAAAAGAATTGTATTTATATCATGATATCATGCACTCACGCTCCAACTGACTGAATTCATCTAGAGTAAGCAAATTCAGTGTGGACTTTGTCCCATTCAGCACAGACAGAATCCAACTGGAAAAAAAAAAAAAGTGTGTGACTCACTTTATGTGTTTCTCTACATTTTCTACATTTCTCACCTTAAAATTCATATCCTTTTCTAGTTTCTTTGTGGCTATATCAAGATTAATCAAACAACTTTGATCTATGATCATTTGTTTGCATTTCTAGGATTCAAACAACAAAGCAGTTAGAATCCTGGTTTAGAAGAAATTATGAAACTTTACACTTCTTTACACAGACTCCTCTAAATCTTCTTTGAGAGATAATAATTAGTTCACGTTAGGAGGTAAAGGGAAACAGAATAGCAATTATATGTACAAAAGAAGTTGTTATCTTTGAAATAAAAATTGAAGATCTCCAGAAATAACTTCTTGGCCTGAGATTCCACCAGAAGGCAGTGTTTTATTTATGAAGTCACTGGGCTGGGAGGCACCATACTCCATTCAGACCTCTGATCTGCTATATGCACTGTGTAATCATTAGCATAATGGTTGAAAGTCTTCAAGGAAGAGCTCTGGTCATGTCTTTCAGTAATGTGTTTGAATCCTGAAAAATACCTTAGTTATTGTAACAGGAGAACATTCTAAACATAATATTTGGTAACTTTTTTTTTTTTCTGGTCACCATTAAGTACAGCACTGGTTCCCAAGGTGCGATTTAAGTAGCATAAGCATCAGTTGGAAACCTGTGAAAAATTCAAGTTCTTGGGCCCCAATTTAGACCTAGCAAATCAAGAACTCAGGGAGTGCAGCCCAGAAATCTGTGTGTTCACAAAATGTCTATGTGATTATGAGTCTCACTCAAGTATGAGATCCATTGGGCAACAGCATGGAGTCATTGATAAACACAGGAGCTGACTTATGCTCATTTACTTGTTTTCTTTAAAAAATATTAAAATAGGAAAGTAGCCAAATTAAAGGGCCTTTCTGTTTGCTTTGTTATTTAGGCATTGAAGCTCTATTTTTAAAATTATCCATTGTCTTGCTTTTAAAAGGTGTTCATGCCAGTAAAAGCCTATGCATTCTAATCAGGGCTAAATACATAGGTCAAACAGAGACTTTGTTAATCTATTTGTCATACTAAATAAGACATACATCCTCAGTATAAGTAATATCTTTCCCAAGAGGCAAAAATTATTTCATGGGGGAAAGGGAGCCAGAAAAAATTCTTAGACATTACAATAGTTAGTGGCCTTCAAAGGGCTGCAAAACAAAAACAGGCGTATAGCATACCTGTGATATTAAAATTTCATGAGGAAAGCCAATAGAAAAAAACTCTAGAGAATCTCCGTAGGGAATCAATTCAGGGAAAAAAAAGAAATACACACACATACACACAAACAAATTGAAAGTTCTTAATCTAAGGTAACCCTTGATCCTCTAATTTAAGAGATATTTTATTCCTAGTCTTTCCTCTTTCAGATTCTATAGACAAGGTACTAGGTAATAAATTTTGGCCAATTAGAGTCCATTTTAATTTAATGATAGGTGATTAATTCCACAGTGAAAGTATCCCTGCATTACATATATAACAAGTAAAATTAATAAATGAGATAATATCTTTTATGGATAAATCTCTTTAGATTTTATGTTCTTTGAAAAAATAATTTTGTTTTTAATTATTGTCTTCATTGTTCAGATTAGAAAATCAAAGGTCTGAAAGATTGAATTAATTAATCCATTTATTTATTCTAAAATAATTTATTGAATGTCTGGTATGTGATAAAAGCCATTCCAGGCATAAATGATTAGTAGTGAGCAAAACGGACAAAAATCCTTGCCCTACCCTTCTAGACCTCACATCCTAATAGGGAGATACAACATAAATGAGGCAAATAATTAAAACATATAGATTTATAAAATCAGGGTGTCCAATCTTTTGGCTTTCCTAGGTCACAATGAAAGAATTGTCTTGGGCCACACATACAATACACTAACATGAAGAATAGCTGATGAGCTTTAAAAAAAATCACAAAAAAACATAATTTTTAAGAAAGTTTATGAATTTGTGTTGGGCCACATTCAAAGCAATTCTGGGCCAGTGGCCCATGGACTATGTGTTGAACGAGCTTGTTTTAAATGGTTAAAGAAATAACAAAAAGAAGGCTCAGTGTTGGTGGTCAGGCATGGGGATTGGGCAAGGAAGACTCACTGGGAAAAAGTTCAAGTTGGTACAAAGTAGTGAGGTGGGGCTCCATGGAAAAGGCATGAGTTTTAGATACAGGACAGCAAAGGTGAGCTAGTAGCCATAATTTGGGAGAAAAAATTCCATGCAGCACATCTGAGGGACAAGGAATAGCAAAGTCTAATGACAATGCAGATTTTATAGAAAGTAAAAGAAATGATAAGATTAGAGAAGTATGTTGGGAAGAAACTGTAGAAGTCTTCAAAACCCAAATAAATAGTCATTAATCTTTCTAAAATAGATAAATATTGAAGGTGTTTACCACATAATTCAAGGGGTGTATTGATCAAATAGACAATAATTACTGGGTAACATATATTAGAGAGAAGAGTAGGCAGAAAGGGCAGTCAAATACCCATCACAGTTGTTTACACTATAAGCTCCCTAGAGGGTGGGATCTGTGTCTATAGAGCAGTTAATTTCCCATAACAGCTAGAACTATGATCATAAGTTTTAGATTCCCAAGAAATATTTGTCTCAAAATTGATCTAGACACAATAACAGAAGGGCTGGAACTAGTATTCTGCCAATGTGGAAAATACTGCTGCAAAAGACCTTATGAATCAAGTACTGAATGAATTCAGTAACTATTATACATCTAGAAAACAAACAAAAGAAATTCCAGTGGCTGAGTGTGATAGAGAATTGTGAAAAGACTTATTATATTAACTGAAATTACGAATTTTGAAAGAAGATTGGAGCAAGAAAACAAATTTCAGAATATCTTAATTTTAAGATTGTTTTAGGACGTCTGAGGTGGAAACTCTATGGATGTTGTCGGAAAGGAGGTCCTGGGAGAAGAGAGGGTTTTGGAATTAGCATTATAAGTGCAGTGGTCGAAATGATGAATCTGAATGGAACCTGGCCAATTGAAAATTATCCTTCTATCACTTTCAGAAACTCACTTCTTTCTGATCTCGGTGGCATTTATAAAATATTAGCTTCCTAAGCTAAAATTTAAGATTAAGACCTTATGATTTTTCATAAGAATGGAAGACTCAGGACCAAAATGTTGTTAACAGAGTCATAGGTAAAAGTCAGAAACGGGAAGAGGAGATGAAAAAGGAAGCATCAGAAATGAAAGTATCTCAGAATACATCTCTGCCATTAGAGCCAAGAAGAGAGTTTACAGAATTGTAAGGTGATTGGGAGTATAAATGCCCAAGACAAAGCAGTATCAGGAGACAGGTATCTGGTGACTAGGAAATCATCAGTGATCTTTGTAATAGCATCATCATTAGAGTGATAGGGCAAAAGCCAGACCTCAGAGCGCAATGGAGCATACAGCAAAACGTGAGAACCTCATTAATCATTCTGCTTGCCTTGACATGCTTCTACTTTTCTGGAACTCTCAAAAGTCATCATGGATATATATACACATCCATATATGTGTGTGCATATATATACACACTGAGAAAGATATAGAAGCTCACTTAAAGTTCAGGACATCTATCCTTCTGCCTTAGTCATTAGATACTAAGACTGGGTGTCTTAAATTTCAAATAGTATGCTTTTCCTCATTTTGTGTCACCACTTTCCTTTGATTTTTACATATTCAGTACTTAATACCCCTACAGTGATGAACAAAGTATATTTGACTGACACAAGATGGGAAGTATTTTGAAAGTCATTATTCTAAATACAAAAAGAGTTCGAATAAAATTCTTTACTATTAAGGCATTTATCACATAAGCAATTATCAAATATTTTGTAAGGGAAAAGTTAATTTAAAGCACTTCTGATGTTCAGTGTTACTTAGGACAATTGTGAACACATTATAATCCTCTGATACACCTATCAACCTCTATTGTCCTTTCTGAGGTCAGAATGAGCTTCAGGCAAAATTATGCTGCCCTGAAGGTTTACTTTTGATAGCTCCAGCTCCCATCTTTCACTGTATTCCTTCCTACCTTTGCTGTTCTTCTTCTTTTTTTTTTTTTTTTTTTTTTTTTGAGACGGAGTCTTTCAGTCTGGTCTCCCAGGCTGGAATGCAATGGCACGATCTTGGCTCACCGCAACCACCGCCTCCTGGGTTCAAGCGATTCTTCTGCCTTAGCCTCCTGAGTAGCTGGGATTACAGGCGCCTATCACCATGCCCGGTTAATCTTTGTATTTTTAGTAGAGACAGGGTTTCACCATGTTGGCCAGGCTGGTCTCGAACTCCTGACCTCAGGTGATTCGCCCGCCCCGGCCTCCCAAAGTGCTGGGATTACAGACTTGAGCCACTCCGCCCCGCCCCTTTGCTGTTCTTTCCTTTTTTTTTTTTTTTTTTCCCCACTGTTAGGCGGCTATGTGCTCTCAGCTCACTCATAAGTAATTCCAGGGGGATTTTTTCACTGATAAGAACTCAAAGTATTAGCTCATAGGAGGTATTTGCATTTCAAAAATGAACTCAGGAAGACTAAACACTGAGGTCCAAAGTGGAAATGTATAGAAATTTAATCCCAAGCATTGGTGACATTGGTGTGGAAGAGATACGGGATCACTGCAAACATCTGGCTCTCCTCAAATTGTATCTTATGTGTACCTAAGTCTTTCTGGACAGTCTGTTGCAAACTAGAAATTATTAATATTTGAGGAACAATATTTTGTTTTTGCCTCACCTGGGAAATGGTTAAGACTACCCTTCAGTAACGAATTCTAAATAGTTCAACTAAATTTACATAAACAGTAATTTCAACCTCTGAGGATGTCTATTAAAAAATATATATTTTCTTTTTAATAAAGAAAAACCATAAAATCCCTTGTTCAGTCAAAGGTTTAAATTTATTTCAGTACAGTAGGCATTGGAATATATTCAACAGAGTCAGTGTTATCTCTTGTTTTACCTTTCAGGGAGTTTCTGACTTCTTAGATATCAAGGGAATTAATTTCCATTATGAATTTCCTGCTTCATCATTAAGAGCCAATCATGTACAAGGTTGATGCTGCATCAACAGAAAATTTCATATCTTTAATGTAGAATCATCTTACTGCTCTCCTATCTTTAGAAAAAAAAAATTCTCCCTAGACTTATTTTAGAGGCAGTGTGGCATTGTGGGGTATTTGTTTGAAAATAACTGTTACTAATTTGCTGTCACCTTAGACACATAACTAAGCTTCCCTGAGCTTCAGTTCCCTCATTTATAAATATAAAGTTTTTTTTTCATTGTGAAAATAAATGGAGAGTTTGGCTAAATGCTCTCCAAAATATTCCTCTCTCTATCTGGATACGTCACTTCGCTGAACAATAGAGTTCTAACAATTCTCCCTCTAGAAAAAAAAAAGAAAAAAAAGAAAAGAAAAGAAAAAAAAGAAGAAGAAGAAAGAAGAAAAAGAAATCCTGCACTCTGATGATCATGTCTAATTCTCTTATTTTCTTGTTAAGTTTGTTGTTGTTCAAGTAGAAGCTGTTCCCCGGAAGCAGTTTATTTAATGTAACACGGCTCTAAGCCTAGATCGGGAAGAATAAAATCATTTCTGAGTCTCCCAGGTAAGGCTAGAGCTGAGCTGTGAAGTATCAAACATATTGGTCCTAATTTAGTCCTCTTTTTAAAGTGGAGCCTCCTTCTCATACAGACCTTGATGTATACAAGAAAACAGAACAAAGCCTGGATGGGTAAATTGTGACTGGGTAAATTTGTTATGCCATGCTTCTTTTTTCCAGTGACCTTTATCCTGTAATAACCACCCCTCTCCCATGTGCCTAACACCCTCGAGGTAGCACACTCAGGGCCCCTCCAACCCCTACTCGGGCTCCAGGTGCCCACCCACAAATAGTGCTTCATCAAGGCCCGCCATGATGTGAATGATTCCCTCAAGGGAGTTGCCTCACTGTACTAGGTTCCATTCACGCAAGGACCCCGAGCGGTTATACTAGCTAAGTGGGGAAATATTCCCAACGTGATATAAAAGGTGAATATTTAAATAAGTCCTATTTTATTCACTCTCCCTTAAATGCTGAAGTGTCAGCTGTATATCACTTTGGCTCAAATGTTTCAGTAGTTAAAACACCTACAACGTGGTCATTGTACTTTTTTTTTTTTTTGAGCCAAATGCTTATGTGTATGGGTTAATTGTAGAAGCATATGTGGAATACAGCTCTCAAGTTCTTTTCTAGGTTTCCCTTTTACAAATCTACACTGCTTGTACCTTGAGTCAAACTAAACTAGTCACAGCTCCCAGTAACAGCTGTTATCTCCATTTACAAAGTAAGTTCTCCAATCTACTTAGATTTAAAATGCAGCTTGAATTTAACTTTTCTGAATCTCTTCTTTTATAGAATTTTGTGTGTAGTGACCTCATAATATTGTGAGAATTTAATAAAATAATGCATGTAAAGCACCTATCATGGTGACTCAGTAAATTGTAATTATTATTGCATGACTTACTACATCTTTTTTCATCCTTTTAGCACTGAAAGAAAAGTTTTACATAACTATTAGTCAAATTAGTAAAGAATTGAATTAGCCTAGTTAATGTTTCAACTGATTAACTTAAAAGTATAGAAAATAACACTAGAGATGGGGAATGGAGAAAGAAATAATAATATTCAAAATAAAAATTAGCAAATCCAAGCAAATTCAGCAGATCCCTAGCAGATTCCATGTAAAAGGCATCCAAAGAGGTGATAATTTATCCTCTTTCTAAATCAGTTTTCCTTTCCAAAGGAATCTTTAATATCCAAAACAGTGTTGTAGACATGGCTGCCTTATTTTTGCAAAGATTTTGCCTTCACATTTTTACAGAACTCCATCAACTTTTCAGCTTTTCTCTTAAAATCCTTTCCTTTTCTCATTTAGTTGGTTAGTTATCGTTGCTTTCCTGGCTCTCCATTTTGTCAGGTTATTATGCATTCCTCAGCATTGTGAAAAATGAAAAGTGGAAAAATCACATATTTTTCAGCTGACTTAACACTGCGTAAAGTGCTGAAATTATTAATTGAACATCTTGATTATAAATTAGGTGGAAATAATGTTGAAGAAGCAGCCCCTAGTCATATAGGATTATTATTAGGGCTACACACTGAATGATTTGAATTTCATTCTGGTAGTAGTAAATACAGTTAATACCGGTGAATATGAGCTCATAGATTTTGGCTGAATATCAACCAAATCAAGCAAGCAATTGCCTTTGCAATTTTGAGGTTTACATCCTAAAACCGTGTGACTGCTGCATCTTTGCCCCTATAACTGCTTGAGAACTACATCAAGTTTAGCCAAGCTAATAGCTATCTCCCTTCTGGAAACATTTAATCCAAAATCACAACATTTTTAAAACCTCAGTAAAATTCACTCCACTAATTTCAAAGAGGTGATAATCCAAAATGAAGCTTGGTGAATGTTCACCTTTAAATAGTACCGTGGAAAATGTGTTCATCTTGGGCAAATTAAAGCATCATCCACATTTTAGCAAATGATTAACTTGCTAAAGATAATAAACCAACTTGAACTTCAGAGTAAAATTTACTAGCATATCAACATTTAATGCTTAATTACAAGCTACTTTTATCTATTCTTTGAAGCAGGCCTGGAAAAGATCTCTATCTAGCAATATTTTGCATATTATTTGAGATAGGTTTGGTTAAGGTAAGAACTCTCAAAATTCCAATAGCTTAAAACAATAAACTTTTAGTTCATGCTTACGTAACATTTCTATGTGGGTGCCAGATTGCTAACGGAACTCACTTCCACTGCCATGTACAGACCCTGTGACGGTTAGTTTTACGCCTCAGTTTGGCTGGACTATGGTGCCCGGTTATACAACCAAGCATTAATCAAGGGTGCTGCTCTGAAGATACTTTGTACATATGATTAACATTTGCAATCAATTGACTAAATAAAGAAGTTTATCCTCCACTATGTGGGCAGGCTTCACCCAATCAGTTAAAGACAATCGGGGCAGAATTGAGACTTCTCTGAGGAAGAAGAAATGCTGCCTCAAGACCACAGCATCTGCTCTGGCCTCAGGTTTTAGCCTGCTGGCCTTCCCTAAAAATTTCAGACACACTAGCTTCTATGATCGCGTTGGTTAATTCCTTGAAATAAATTTCTTTTTTTAATTTTTGTATTTATGTATACATATTACATATGTGTGTGTATGTTTGTGTGTGCATATATTCTCAAATCTTACTTGTTTCTCTGAAAACCCTATTAAAAGAACCCCCACCACCACTCCAAGCTCTTTCCATCTGCTAATTCTGTCATTGTCATCTTCCTCTTTTAACTGGCAGAGAAGAAAGAGCACAGAAAAAGCACACAGAGAGGAACTCATTGAAAGGTTTTGTAGATCTGGAAGTAGCACATAGCATTGTCTGTTTACATTCTTTATGAGAGACCTGGCTAAGCCTAATTGCTAGAAAAGCTGGGAGATGGCACCTAGATGGGTCCCAAAATAGAGAACAGATTTTGATGAACAAAATCTAGTTTGTCTTTATCAAAGTAGTCTCTACTAAAATTTCAAATAATATTATCTGTAACACAATTTGTAAAGTTACATTTTTTGTTATTTTAATTTGAGATTTTCTATTTTGTCATTTAATAAGAAATTTAAGGTGAGTCTCAATTTGGATGAATGAAAGTAGAAAGAAGGTCATTGTAGGTTGAAGGAATAGAGAAAACTTGAAGAAAGTGAGAAGGGTAGGAGGAAAAGAAAAAAGGCACCTGCAAGATGGATAGAGAGGGTACACCTCTCTGGAATTTGTGATCTGATCTTATTTGTCCTTTCCCTCTCTGTTAGTGTATCGTTACCTTGGTGGCCACCATTATAAATGGGAGTTGCCTATTTCTCATGCATGTTTAAGCAACAACAACAAAAGTTAGAAAAATTGGCCTGGATCTTTGAGTAATGAAGGAATGAAGAAAAATAAGGCTAGATAAGTATAGAGTCAGTCACCTCAAGATATTAAATTTTACTGTTCAGACAATGAAGAGTTAATGTTAAGCTTTTAAAAGAGGATTAATTGATCAATATCACACATTACATTTACCATTCTGCTTTATTTAAAACTAACAGGACATGGGAGAGGCATGAATGACATAGATCAGTTAGAAAGAAGATTAGAGTAATGGTATAAGAAAGAGCTAAATGCCTGCATTGTGACAGGGGTGGTGGCAATTAAAAGAAAAGGAAAAAAAGGAATAACATTATGGCAGTAGCATGAAGGGCCCTTAATGGCTTATTGGATACAGTGGTAAGGAAAATAAAATACTTTAAAATGTTGCCTAAGTTTCAAATTCTGGTGATGGAAGGCTGGTGTAACTTAATTAAAATTAGAGGTACTTAACTGGTTCTCTGGAACATGCTAAGCTTCCCTGCAGAGACAGCCAAGGCACTTGGCCCCTCTTGTGGCACATACAGTGGGCTGTGGGGGCCCAGAAGAGAGGGTGAACCTTACAGGAATGTCCAGTTTCCTTTGCCATGTTCAGACCTCTTGTATTACTAAACCATACTTCATCACTCCAGAAAGACATTTAATGTTCATTAAGGAGATATAAATAGGTTGCTCCCTTATCAACCCAGCAACTGGGTCAATTTCACACTGAGTCATTAAATGTCTTAAGAACTGGTAATCTATCATGCTTTAATGACAACTTTAAAATGGTATTTCAAAACCAAAAGATTTATATCCCATTAAGAGATGATTGTAATGTACTAATATAAGACTTGACTCACCCGTTGAGAGCTGTGTTTTAGGGAGAAAGGCTGGGGGGTAACTGCTCTGTAATATTCAAAACAGCTGACCATTTTGGATATTAATTTTAGAGCCAGCATTCACATAATTTGTGTCTTGGCAGGCACATAGATAGCCAATATATGATAACTTCATCAAATTTTGAATGGACCATTTTAACTCAGAAACATAAACCGAAGGGGCTGGACCAAAAAGCAAAGTCAAAAACAAACATACAAAAAACTAAAGCGATATTCTAGCCACTTAAAAGTCGAATAAACACATATATAAGTGATAACAAAATAGTTCTGAATGCAATTGATGGGAACACATGTATGACAGGATCAGCTCCCACGTAATTCCTCTTTCTCACTTAGGGATTACCGTGGATGAACATAGACATTTTCATTGTTGTCCCTATTTACCTTGTCCATTTTCAGCCTTGCTGATGGTCTTGGGGGTCATTTTGAGAGATGGAAGCCTCAGTATGTATTGTGCTGGTAAGAGTTCTCCAGATTCACAATATTTATATATATTATTTTTCTATTACATAAAACTCTGTCTTAACTATTCTTGCCACTGCTGTTATTACTCTGTAGCTATTAATTATTTTTTATCAAACTCTTTACAGTTGCACATTGGTATTATGTATCATATTATTGAGAAGATTCATTCTGAGTTTTTAGAAAAATTATGATTCTTCTTTTATCTTTTTACTCGTATTGATTCACTGAGTTAATTATCACTTGATCTAATTTTCCATGCTAACCAAATCACTGGATTATTCCCACTTGTGCTAATCTTTTCATTGGTCATTGATGTCATTTGCTTTTGTGTGTCCTACCTCTAAAAGCTTTATTCTTTTATTTTTTGACTTCTATGCCTCAATTAATTACTAAAATGTTTTGGTGTCTTTAATATCATGTTTCCTAAGAATCTTAACTGTTGAGTCATATAATCAGGTACTTCATGATATCTCCAAAGGTCTCCATGATGACTGTAGTGCTGCCTCACAGGTAATAGGTCTGTCTCCAGTGTATTCCAAAGCAGGGCTCTCCTCTTCCAACTCTCTAACTCAATGTCTCTTCCTCACAAAGAAGAACACTGGCTATGATTTAGGAAGTTTCGGGACTTCTCCCTTAAAGGTATGACTCAGAAACCAATCTTTATCAGTGCCTTGCTTGCCTCATCCATAAAATAGAAGTAATAGATTGGAGAACCTCCAACATATTATCCAGCTCAAACTTCTTATGTTATGTAAATAACTTCTGGAAAGTCAAGCAAATAAAGACAAAACTCTTTCTCTCTTGGTCTTTTCTTATTTTTCCTCTTAATAACATTTTTCTCTTTCTTGGACCTGGAGTAATGAATACAATAATTGTATTTATTTATAATTTTATTGGTTGATATTTAAATGGTTCATATTTCCACAAAATGGAAGCTTTAGCAACTTAAATATTTTTAACTATGTTTTTTCCCTTCAGTTTTCCATGTGCAAATTGTAGTAGGGAGTAACAAATAGTTTCATGTGGTGCTTTAGGTTGTGAGGACGTAGTTGCAATTCAACATTTGTAAATTACAGGTAAAAAAAGACAAGATTTTCAATTCAGAAACTAGCAATAAGACTTTGGATGACAGACTTAATTTAAACTGTAATTTGCTCATTGTTAAAATAGTCTGCTGCTAACATATATTCTAGTTGCAACATTCAGTAAATCTACAAATTATTTGATGGATTAACAATGTCACCTAAAAATTTAATTTCACTTTCATTAAAATATTTTTCTATATGATATATTAACTCATTCTCAAACCATAAATAAAGAGAATCATTATTTTTAATACAAAGGCATTGGTCCAGGAAAGTGAAATGAATGGTTCAAGCACACAACTACCTTGTGATTGCAGCCTACATAATTCTCTTTTTCTCTCTCTGATTTTTGTCTGATTACTTTTATATACCAAAGTATAAAGTTCCATAAATTTACTTAATATAGTAAACCAATGATTTTTACGTAATTCATAGTTCTAAATTAGTAATCAACTAATTTTATGTACCAGACCTAACTAGGATCTCTAGTGTTTAACTGAAGATGCAAATGAACAACAACAATATAAAAAGTGATACTGAGGGTTAAGAAGTATTTCCATTCTCTGATGGTCACTTTCTGTCCAAGAGTGACTGGAAGAAAAGCAGAATTGTTAAACTGCTAGTAAGAAAATTACACACAAAAAAGTTTAGTTATGCATGAAGAATTAAGTAAAACCCTTTTTGTCATTGAGGAACAATGTTTTAGGAAAATTTTAGAATAGTAGCTAATGTGCATAGCTATAATTGGCTGTGTAAAAACTGATGAAATTTATAGAAGTTACCTCTTTATTTTTTCTTGTAAAACCTTATATTTCTTTACCCTCGAATTTTACAGTAAGTAATTCCAAACATACAAACAAGGCCTTAAGAAAGCAATAAGAACAGAAGAAAACCCAATAGAAAAACGGGCATTAGACTTGAACAAGCTACTCACAAAAGGGGATATTTCAATTGCCAATAAAAATAAGGGCTTAATTTTATTGGAAATTAGATAAAAGAAAAAATAAAACTATACTGTGATACCCCTAAAAACGTGTCAGATTGCCTAGAGTATAAAATTGAACTATCAAATATAGGCAAAGGTGTCAATCAACTGGCACTTTCATGCACTGCTAGTGAAAGTGTAAACTGGTACAGCTGCTTTGAAAAACTCAGGCAATATCTAGTAAAACTGACTTACGCATACAGGCCATACATTTTACTCCAGGACAGATATTTAAAAATATCTATGAGTATGTTCTCCAAATGACAAATAAAAGATTGGTTATAAGTCTTATTTATAACAGTGAAAAACTAGAAACAACTCAATTACACATCAATAGTAGAATGGATAAATAAATTGTGGTATAATTATACAACAAAATACTATATATACATTGTATACTATATATAATATAGTACTGTATATTATATATACTATATATAGTATATATGTACTATATCATATTATATAGTGTATATAGAGAGCTATGCTAGAGAACTGTATATATATATATATAGCTATACTAGCTAGCTATGTATGTATATAGCTATATTAGAGAACTCTATATAACCTCATAAATATTTTAAATGGACAAAATGTTGAACAAAAGAAGCCATACACACAAAAAAATTCTATGATTCCATTCATATAAAGGTTAGAAACAAACAAAACTAATGTGTTAACAGTCAGAATAATGATTACCCTTGAAACAAAAATCGTGACTGGAACAGGCATAAGGAATTACTTTGATTAATGATTACATTCTGGTTTTTGGTTTGGATACTGGTTACATAGCATATTCAAATTGAGAAAATTCCTCAAGTTGGATATAATGTGTATACTTTGTCCATGTGTGTACTTCAAAAATATGTACATTAATAGTTTTTTCCAGAAACCCAAAATTATCCATGATTGGAAATTTGCATCTGCAACATCAACACAGCTATTTTTCTTTGGGTGTGATTCAAATGTGAGCTGAGTTATGATTAGATCAGTGAGCATTGTCCATAAAGATACTTCCAATGCCAACCCCAGAGTTATTAATACCTTTTACAGTTGCATATTTATTTTTTTAAATCATTTCTTGAAAACACTCAATTCACTGCCTTCTTATCTGTTTTGCTTATCTATTCTCCTTCATTTATATCTCTTTGATTGTTATAAAGGAGAGTTTTTGGCCCGGTGCAGTGGCTCACGCAGGTAATCCCAGCACTTTGAGAGGCCAAGGCGGGTGGATCACCTGAGGTTGGGAGTTCAAGGACAGCCTGGCAAACATGGTGAAAACCCGTCTCTACTAAAAAAACAAAAATTAGCCTGGCATGATGGGGGCGCCAGTAATCCCAGCTACTCAAGAGACTGAGGCAGGAGAATCGCTTGAACTAGGGAGGAGAATCGCTTGAACTAGGGAGGCGGAGATTGCAATGAGCCAAGATCACACCTTTGCACTCCAGCCTGGGAGACAGAGCAAGACTGTCTCGGAAAAAAAAAAAGAAGAAGACAGCATTTTTAGTAATATGAATATAAGGTATTATGTACAAGGAACAGTTAAGATTTTTCCACAAGAACATTTAATGTTAATATAATTTTAAATTATCTAGGTCATGGACAAAATCAATTTGGAGAAGAAAGTTCAGTAGTAGAAAGAAAGACAGCCAAGTATTATGTGCTTCATGATGGAGGTACATGACACCACCTACAAGTCCCATTTTCAAAACGATCAAACTTGAATCTGATTAACTCTCCTGATCAAAAATTGGTCAGTTTGGCTGGGCGCAGTGGCTCACGCCTGTAATCCTCGGCCTTTGGGAGGCCGAGGTGGGAGGATCACGAGGTCAGAGATAGAGACCATCTTGGCCAACATGGTGAAACCCTGTCTCTACTAAAAATACAAAAAAATTAGCAGGGTGTGTTGGTGGGCACCTGTAATCTCAGCTACTCAGGAGGTTGAGGCAGGAGAATCGCTTGAACCCGGGAGTCGGAGGTTGCCGTGAGCCAAGACGGAGCCACTGCACTCCAGCCTGGAGACAGAGCAAGACTCGTCTCAAAAATCAAACAAACAAAAAAGTTGGTCAATTTTATAAAATGAAGAAGGCAGAGAAAATATGAAGCCAGGTTATGAGAAATGTGATCAGGAAAAGTCAGACTTTAAGCAACTCTACATGCGAAGGATTTGAATTTTTAAGAAACAAGTAATTTTCCATAAAGGGAAAAAGTGAGGGAACAATGTATAGATTAACAGATAATACAGAAATTTCAATGATCACAGTGAATAGATCATTCCTGAATGTTGATTAAATAATTCAAATTTTAAACATTTTTAAGATAATTGATATGTAGAATGATAGGAAGGATTTTTTTCTTCCAGGTAGCACAGTGGGATGATGCTTTTATGTTTTTTGTTTCCTTACCTTTTAGATATTTATATTGAAATATTTACAGGTAAAAAATAAATGATGTCTTGGATTTGCTTTAAAATAATACAGGATGAGGGGAAGGAAGGAGAGTAATATAGATAAAACAGGATTGGGGAAGAGTTAAGAAAAGTTGACCATAGATGAAGTGTTCATGGTGGTTAATTATAATATTCTTTACTTCTGATAGGTTTGAAATTCTCCATGATAAATTTACGGAATGGTAAATAAATTAAAGCATAGATCTGGCTCCTTGAGTGCTCTTGAACTTATGCAGAGTTATCGAAAATATAATTACAGTGGCAAAAATGTGACGACAGATATTAGACTACAAAACAAATGCATGAATGCAGATTTTTAATTCAGAAGCATCTCATTTAAAACGTGATTACTCATAAAAGCCAAGAGGTGAGACAAGGGCAGATGAGCATTCACTTGTTTGCAAAAGCCAAAAACAAAACAACACATTTCCTCACTTTATGCCTTTGTGAATTAGCCACAACATCAAGTTGTTGGAGAGGCACTTTAATTTGATACCTTTTGTGCTTTGGGGATACTTTTTACTGGGTTAGAAATGCTGCTGTTAGAAAAATCAGTGTCACCAATGAAGTTATGTTGACCCTCTGGGCAAAGGTAGATGAAAGGGTCAGGCTGAGAAATGAAGACAAGAGAAGAAATGTGCAAAGAGGGGAGCGAAATGTCAGAGAAACTTTCTTTTTTTTAATGAGCTGAATTTTCTTTCCTGTACCCAGAAAGGCATGCTAAGTTTTGTCTCAGGAGATGCGTAGAGAAGCGCCTCTTGCTGCCCTCTGCTAGTATTCTGATCATCAGTGTCAACAGAGTAGCCTTGCACGCCTTTGGTAGCAACAGAGAAATTGAGAGCAGTTCCAGATCTGCCCAATTACAGTTTATGGAGCCTGGCCCGGAGAAAGCAAATGATCAGCGCTTTCTCCTTTCACGGTCTGCAAAGGTTCACTCTGTCCCAGATAGCTTATCTCCTCAAAAAAAAATAAAAATAAAAAAATAAATTTACAAGATTGTTTTATTGAGAATCAGAGAGAAGACTTGGGCTGTGATTCCCAATTTGCCACTTTTTCTCCGTAAGTTGCAGTCTTTTAATTTGTAAATAAGAGACTTGAAACAATTGATCTTGGGGTGTTTTTTAAACTCCATTGACTTTTAAATGTGCATTCTCCAATTACATCTGAGAAGTGTGGGCAAGCTTCTTCATAACTCTTCTTTTTGGGAGTAAATAAGAGCAGAGGGAAGAATTACAGAAAAAAAATCGTAGGATAAGTCTCATATATATGTTGTACAAGATTTGTTTTGATTCTGTTGTTTTTGTTTTCTTGCTTGTTTGCTTTATTGTGTTTTGTTTTCTATGACTGCCTTATCTATTAGATGTTACAGAGAGAACAGAAGGTAATTTTCTTGGTAGGAGAGTAGACTATTACAAATCATCCTACATTGTGACTACATAAATAACCCTCCCCTAGTTCATTTCAACACTAGGTATCCCTCAATGTTTCATTCTTTTAAAATCCATCCTCCTATGTGCAGAATTGCACCTCACATGCAAGTCTAATCTTGACAATCCCCTGCTCAAGCACATCTCTGGCTCCCATTTCCTAGAGGAAACTCTATACTCACCTTGACTCTTTCTACCTTTCTTTTACAGAAATTTCCACAACTCCTAATGCAATTGGTGTAATATACTTCACTAACTGGGAATACAAAGACCAACATAACACAATTATTTTTCTCACACATTCTTCTTAATAGCAAGTTCCTTATCTGTCCCCTGACACCTCTTGGTCCTGAATTCTCCAAGACCCCCAAGGATTACTCAGTTTAAAAGAGTAATTCCAAATGCTGGGCATATAAGGAGAGACACCTGAGATCCCCAAGTAATAACTTTTTTTTTTTGCCTGAGGGTATCTCTGTTAAATGTAGCTTCTACACAAGGGACTATGGTTATGCCTCTTTAATCCAGATGACTTTTAGCTCATACTTGTGCTAAAAGATTACACTCATGTCCTCCAAAACCCCGTTTTTATGAACATAAGACTGACCACCCGGAAGCTTCAAGTTTCAGTTATATATTTTTCATATTAGTTCTGCCTCTTGAGTTCTGAGTCCTTACTTAGTGGCCAGGTCAACAGCTGGTAGTCTGTTTCCTCACAGTGACTTACTTACCTTAAAAGATCTTTCTTTGCTAGTGAACATTAGCCAGATTCATTCAGTCAACTCTGATAAGTTTCTTGAATTTTAACTCCTAAAGAGGATATGATGAATTCTAGTTATATTTTTCCCATAAGTGTCTTGGTATCTTAGAAAAATTTTTCACCTCTTCCCTTGAGCTTTGTATACCAAAATCAGTGGTCATTTTAGCAACACACATGTGCACACACACATGTGTGTATGTGTGTTGATTTTTTTTCCCTCCTAGAAAAAAACATATGCTTCAAGGTGAGTAGATGTAAAGAATGTTTAATAATTACATTTTGTCTTGTAGTTATTCTAATATCTAGATAGCTATTTGTGTAATTATTGATGACTGTCTTTCCAATAGATTAATAGTTGTGTGCATGGAGGAATAGTAGTATTATTGTTAACCGGCATAATATACAGGCAGATGATATATGCTCAAAATGTATTTGTTGAATGAAGAAAAGAAGAGCACATAGATCCCCAAAGAGTTTTATAAAATATAAACTGTACATCAAAAATATGAGGAGGAATTAGTAGATGGAAGCTAAGGTGTGCACAAAATATTGAAAGTCCTAGACTGAAGCATAGAGTTGGAAGAGGATGGGAAGGCATATTAAAAACCTGGAGAGGTGTATCTTGAGACACTTTTAAGCATTATAATGGAGTTGGACTTTATTCTAAGGTCAGTGAAAATATTTTCCAGAACAAAAATTAGAACAATGACTTTTAGAACGATCACTCTGGCTTCAAAATTGGAGATGAATTGAAAATGACCAGAAGTTGAGTTCACTTCAGTAACCTAGGCAAGCAATCACAGAACCCTGAATTTGAGTAGCAATCAATAGTATTTGAACAACCAAGTATATACTTAGATAGTGGATCTGGCGAGAATTTATAATTGATTACAGGCTGGGGTGAGGGAAAAAGACAAGTCAAGGTTAATGTTCAATGTTCAGATGTGCATTAACAACTGAAAGGATATGGTGGGAAGCAGTTCACTGTGCACCAGTTCCCAATTTACCTGAGTCTGGTGAAACAAGACAACCACACACAAGTTACATGCAGCAGATTGATTACTTGCAGATAGATAGCAGGGGACAACAGAAGTGTAGCATTCATTGTGAGCGGATCCTCTAAGGCTCAGGAAAGCTGCCCATGGTGGATGATATCTCATTTGCACATAACTCACTTAACTACCTGAGGGACCCCAAAAAGCAGCTTCTCTCCAGGTTTTATGCCCCAGGATAATGTGACCACTGGGCTCAAGGGTAGAAGAACACATTGTTTCTAGAGGAGCCCTGGAACAGAGTGCAGCCTTTTCTAGAGAGACTTTCAATCTCAGGATGTTGCATTCCCAGCACATTCTAGTTATTCTTGAGAACTGTAAGTGAGAAATGGGGGAGAACTGGGTCAGTCCAAGGCCCCTCCCCTGAGAAACATACATCAGGTGGTCCCAATAATGGTGGCAAGAGAGGAAATATAAAAGGAGGGAGTTGGAGGAAGAGGAGGAAGACTGAATTCAATTTCAACATTAATTTTGGATTCCGTGTATGGAGCTCAGGAAAGAGATCTAAGGTAGAGATGCAGATTTGGGGACATTCAATATATGTCTCAGGAATGACAAAAGGTTTAATCTTGTATTTCTACTCTAAAATATTGTAACCTTCTTGGAGTGCTGAGTCAAAAAAGGACTTTGAAACATATTCTTTCATAGTGGGTAAAAAAGGTGTTAGTTGATTAGTAGAGTTTGGTCTTCACGTATAAGTGGGAATGGAAGCATATTTGTAGCATTAATCTAGCCTGATCTGGATTTTACTTGATGTCATAGGATACATGACATCAAATGAAACGTGTGTAGAATAAGACTGAAAAGCAGTTAGGTAAGCATTCTGAAGTTCTCCAATATCTTAGAAACATAAAGACAAATGCTACTTTCTAATTATTTAGGGAATGGGCAAAGAAGTAGTTTTTTGTTATCATTTTATCATTGCTGCAAACTGAATGAGGTTAGGGCAGGCAGAGACCAAAATCTTAAGAAAATGTTTTGGTGCTTCTTATCTTTAATGCTTTTCTTTTGTGTCAACAACATTCCAACATTCTCTCATCTGAGACCATCATATTTTTAATCTAAGGCAAGTACTGTCCAATAAAAATATAACTCTAGCTACAAATATAAGCCATATGTACACATTTATATTTTCTAGTAGCCATGTTATTAAAAAGATTTTAAAAGGTAAAATTAAGTTTGATATTATCTTATCCACATATATCTCAACATGTAATCAATATTAAACTATTAATAAGCTATATTTTTGTATTATATCTTCAAAAAGTCTTTTGTGTAATTTACTCACAGCACGTTTCAATATAGACTAGTCATATTTCAAGTGCTCAATAGCCCCATGTGACTAGGGTAGGGACTACTGTATTTGACAATACATATCTAACCCTAGATGGAATTAAAGAATCCCTAATTTAGGCTGCATCAATCCTCTATAACCTTTGGCACCAATTGCCATAATGTACTGATAACTTGGTTCTCTGACCACGTGCCCATCCATATGTCAGCCTCAATGCCTGGTCCAACTCTTTCCATTAATACATTGGTGAGGTGCTGCCTTGGTATCCCCTTGCCTGGTCCTCCCTCACAGATCCTTGTCCTTATTTCTGACACTGTCTTGCCAGCATTCTGAGCCACATTACTTACTGCCACATTTTTGTTATGGATCATTTGCTTGCCTACCTTCCTGAAACTTTCTATTCATA
This sequence comes from Macaca mulatta, assembly GCF_049350105.2. NCBI lineage: Eukaryota > Metazoa > Chordata > Mammalia > Primates > Cercopithecidae > Macaca > Macaca mulatta. The sequence goes on along the minus strand of NC_133423.1, from coordinate 51,273,105 downwards.
AATTAATTCAGCATATATTGATTGCCTCCTGCATTCCAGGCCCTCTGGCACTTTCTTTGTTCTCTGGATACACCATTCCCATAGAGTAAGTAAGGGAAAGAGACAACTATTAATAATCCAATAATCACAGCACTACTGTAAATGTTATTTGAATGAAACGACATGAGTGAAATGATATGAGAGAACAGAAAAAAGAAAACGTTACTTGTTTGAGGGGACCAATTAATGTTTTCTGGAGCAGAAGTTACTTGGGATGAGTTTGATGGATAAATTGGGCTCGTTTGAAGCTTAACTTCTGTTCCCATTGATATGTCAATTAGAAGGAAATTTGGCTGTGTATAACAAAATACTCAAATTAACAGTAGCTTGAACATAGAAATATTAATGTTTGTCAGAATAAAAAGAACTCACTTCTTAATATAGTGTGGTTGCGGAGGATCCGACCCTCATGCTGGTGGTCCAGGCAACAGAAAAGGGAAAAGATTAAAGTGAAAATGAGTTCACCTCTGGGCTGAGATAATGTGGATTAAAGGAGAGGGGTCAGTTCATGGGGAGAGGAGGGCATAGAAGTTTCCAGAAAAGAGAGATCAAAGAAGATAATCAGCCAAGAAGGGAGCAAGTTAATGTCATGACAGTAAGGTTGTGATTGTAGAAAGAGTAATACGTATAAAGAAATATATTCCCTTGGGAGAAAACAACAATAAAATCAAAACTTAACAGGTACACAATAATAAACTATATAAAATTGAAGTATGAGTTTTTCATTGATTAGAAGGACAATAATTATATCAGGGATGTTACTTTCAATAGCTGTGTTTTTCCAAATTTATTTTCCCCAACTGGAAGATGTCCAGAAGCCCTCATTCACTTCGAAGGAATTTGGCTGTATTTTTTTTCTGAACTAAAGAAACTGTTTGAAAACTTGGACTGTGTATTTATGGGTTGCTTTGCCAACCTATAGTGGTAATATCTTTGGAGACACTCAGCGGGGTTGACTTTGTCAAGTGTAACAAAGAATATTTCAAATACTGGGGGCTTGGCAAAATCCTCAGTGAGGTTTGCCAGGTGCTGTTCCATCAATTTTTAACGCCCATTTTTTTAAAAGACATTTAATCCATACTTATTTCTTACTGCTTTACTTCTTAACTCATCAAAATGTTATATTTCAAGAGCTTTTTGATGTGTATGGTACCTTTGGGCTTTTTTCCCCCTTCTTCAAAACAGGAAGTTATGTTAGCCAAAGGGATTTTTAAAAAAAAAAAAAGGGAGAAAACCCTTGAATGTTGAAAAGGGCATTGGTTCTGATTGCAAAAGCCTTGAGGTTTGAATTGGTGCTGAACATGAGTGAAATTATCATCAAAGAAAATAGAAAACTGATTTGTGTGTGGATTTTTAATATAATGAGAGACACAGCATCAGAAAATATCACAAATTATTACAGTTTGAATATGGTTTGTCCCCACAGAAACTCGTGTTGAGGCCTGGTCTCCAATGTGGTGGCACTTGGAGGAGGAGTCTTTAAAAAGTGATTCAGTCATTAAGCTGGGTTAATGTCTTTTATTTATTATTTATTTATTATTATTATTTTGCAGCACTGGTTAGTTCTTACAGGAATGAGTTAATTCCCATAAGAGTAAGTTGTTATATCGAGGTTGGTTCTAGTGTTTTGTTCTTTTTGCACATGTGGCTCCCTTTCCATTTTGAGGTAGCATGAGAACCTCACCAAAAGCTGCCAGATGCAGCTGCCCAATTTTTAACTTTCTGGACAACGGAGCTGTGAGCTAAATAAACCTCTTTGCTTTATAAATTATCTAGTCTCAGGTATTCTGTTACAACAACACAAAATGAACTAAAACGTGGATTACCTAATCCCATCTTCCAGTGAGAGATTGAATCCCTTCTGTAATTGATCCACGTTATTGTCATAACTCAGCTTGAATACCTCTGAAAACAAGAAACTCAGTGCCTGCTAAGATGAATTTTTTTCTCTAGAAAAACAAAGTGGTTAGAAACTTAAACTCTTTTCCACTATAACTCCTATCATTTGGCTTTTACTTGCTTGATCAAACAGAATCCACGTTTGTTTTCTCTGCTACATGACAACATTTTAAATGATTGAGGACAGCTATGCCATCTCCCTGCTTCTCATATTCTCTAAGTGTAAAATGCCACATTCCTTAAACTACTTATATGGGAAATTTTATACCCATCCAATAACCAAAGAAACCCTTTCTGTGCACTAATATTCATGTTGCTTTCAAACATTGTCATTTAAAATTAAATAATCTATATGTTGTGCCACCAGCTAAAATAATTGAAGAAATGCAACCCCATTCCTGTATATTTTCCTTCTATTCATGCAGCTTATATTCCTCCACAAATCTCTATTATCACTCCACTCATTTGACACACACACATTAAATACGCGCGCACACACACACACACACACACATCAGAAAAGGGACAGGAACAATATGCACAGCATGTGGCCTTAGAGACTGTTTCTAAGATTTTATTTAGACCTAAAATGGGTACTCAGTAATTAAAACTGACAGTAAATCCAGACAATATATATAACATTATATCTACAAACATAATGTGTGAATGAATACATGCACAAATTTATACATATATAACAAAATAATGTAAGTATGCAATCTGAGGTTATGAGTAGAAAATACATTTATACCTACATATATATATAAACATACACATACATATATTTACCCCCATAGACTCACATTCACAGCAGTAAATGTCTTGAATTTGCTAAACAATTACATCAGATGTACTGCTGAGTATAACAGCATTTGAAACAAATCTGCGTAAGTGTTTTAGAAATGCATGAGGGAAGGGCAGTGAGATTAAGGAGATCTATGGTACTCATCAGGCCAGATTTCTCAGATTTTACATATGCCATGTGGACTTCTCAGATACAATCTTGTTTCCTTGATCTAATGTATGTTAATGGGATACAAAAAATAAAATGATTAAACAAGAAAAATCCTTTGTTTCCACTATTATCTACTGTTAAAATCATCCTAAACTGTATACAGGAAGTGTTCTTGAATTTCTTCAGCTGAAATTCTTCTCTTTCTCCTACACAGCCCCATAGTACTGTATTTGTATTTCAGTTATCATATAAATCAAATGTGGTGCAGTGTCAGGAATCTTATCTTACACTAAAAACAAAAAAGTTTCTAATCCCAGTGCCAGTGTTAATACTAGGTAACTTGTACAACCTTATGTGTTCTTGTCTCGGTTTCCTAAAAAAAGAATAGGATCTATCTATCAGGAGTGTGTGTGTGTGTGGGTGTGTGTGTGTGTGTGTGTGTGTGTGTGTGTTAGAGAGACAGAGAGTGAAAAAGGCACAGGGCAGACGAACAGAAGAGAAATTGATAAGAAATAAACACCAACACTTACCTTTTAAATATTTGATGACCGTTATGTTGTTTACTATAATGTATGTTGCCTAGTCAATCTTTAATATATATTTACGTTTTATCTTTCCATAGCCAATGCATGCTTTGTGTTGGTCTAGGCAGCTTCATTGTTTATCTGTCAAATGATACTTAGTCACCAATCCAAACATTTCCTCTTGGCAGTTTACTAAAATTTCTAAAGCACAGATTTGACCAGAGCTTCATTCTAATGAGAAAAGGATTATATATGTATTCTCCATTCTCTGAATTTGCTTTTCATATACCCACAGCTCCCCTCAAATCCCCAGAGATTCCTCAGCCTTCGGAGAAATTAAAATCAGATACCACTAATAATTCTATAATATAATAGACTTCAGGACCACCACTTAAACCTAACAGCCAATAGTGTATGTAATTATAAATTTCTAGAGCCAGTTACATTAATGTTTAGGATCAAGCTATTTCTCTCATTTTTTTTTGAAAATTCTGACAGATATGACAAGAAAAATACTAGAGGGTAATAATTGAAGAGGAAAAAAATAAATTTTAGATGATACAATTATTTTTCAATAAAGCTAGAATATAAGTTGAAAACAGAACAATTGAAATAACATAATTAGGTAGACAAATACAGAAAATATATGAAAATTATTAAGCTTATATCAATTACAATAACCAATTCTAAAATATAATAAAATTATATTTGCAAGTGCATAAAAAAAACCATAGCTAAGAAAAAGGTTAACAAGTAGTCAATTGGAAGTTATCTAAAAATTACTAACTTTTCTGATGGATATAAATGTATCCTAAATAACTTTTAAACACATTACCAATTCTCTCTAACGAGTTTAAAAGTACAATGCAATTTCAATAATAATTCAAGCAGGATTATTTTGAAAATTAACAAGGTGGTTATAAAATATGTGTGTAAGAATAAATAGATAAGGATGTCTTGGAAAGAATAATGTAATGAAAAAGAAACTTTACTACTTATTAAGTGATATTACACAACTACAGGGTTTTGCACATTTGTGTGTAATGTGGAAAAAGCAAAGACGAGGCATACAGGTAGTAGGACAAGAAGAATATGGATTATGACACCGTGAAAGAAAATGACAGTCTATGGTGGGGAAGCCAACCTAACAACACACAAGAGAAAGTGCAGTAAAGAGAATATTCAAGATTTGAGATGGGAGTGGGAGTAGGGTAGATACATTCTGAAGACAGAGCATGGTACTTAAACCAAAGTGACTAAACTTTGGACTTGTCTATGATTGGGATATTTAGGTTCTGCTGACAAAAGTATTTCTGGAGCAGAATGAATACCCTGAAATAGATTAGAATGTGTTGCCTACTAAAGAACAAGATTAGACACATTAGAAAAAATTAAGGAAACATTTTCCGACTCTTATTTATGACTGTCCAAGTTATATCTCTTACACGTATACAGCAAGTCCTCTATAATAAGCACATTTCTCCTTCATAAAAATTAATAAATATTATATGGAAGATGATTCCAGTGGATCCAACCAGAATAGCAAATCTAATCAGTAATTTTTAACTTTCACAAACAGAAAGATGGGAAAATACCTGTTATGTTCATAAAATAATATAAAAGGCAGATAAATCAGCACTTGTCAAGCTTTTGCAAAACTGTTCATCTCGTTGTCACATTTGGGTAAATGAATTAGAGGAGTGGATTAAAGGAAGAATGCTCCCCCACACAGCCTCTCCGAAAGTTTATTTATTTATTAGGGTATCAGAGAGAGCTAATCTCAAAGGATTCACTTAGTAGTACAAATTATTGTGGAGCAGAAAGCTTACATAATCCATTATTAGTTCGAATTTTTATCAAACCACCTAATTAAAAGTTATTTCTTTCTTAAACTGCTTAATGAAGAGCTGCATCATGACTCCTGAAGTGAGTCATGGGTTTTCAAGGATTTAAGGATGAAGGAAGTAAATACATAGCATGATATCTCATTAACCATCACACTGTTCCATGGGAGTCAAAGTAGCACAAGCATTGTTATGTATTGCAGTAAAATGCGGGAAGGATCGACTAGTAACTATATAACTGAACTCTTAAAGGAAGCTGCTGTTTTTACTGACCTTTTCCTCCCTCGGATACAGATTTGTAAGTTTACTTTTTCTGTTATTAGCATTCTCTCCTCCCATTCTTTTCCCTAAGGGCATTCACTTAAATATATGATGTACACCTTTTTTTTATTTTTATTTTTGGTAAATTTTTTTGCAAAAAGTGCATTGTTGATATATGAATTTAAGTTTTAGATTTGTTTCTATTAGACTTTTCTATAGATGTCAATCTGTTACTTATGTCACCAGCATTCATGCTGCTTTGTGAATTTCTAGTTCCTTGCATCAAGCTGCAGAATATCCACCATGTTTGACCTGGTCACTCTGCAGGTCATGGATGCATTCCAAACTTCCACCTACTACACACAACAATAATGTGGTAAGCATATGCTTACATGCTCCCTTTTGAAACGTGAAAATTCTTTTGGAATATATATCTAAATGGTAAACTGCTAGCTCGTAGACTGGTCAATCAATGAACATCTGTCAGAATGCTGTCTAGAACAATAAGGCCTGTGTACACTTCCACCCCTTATATCACCTCATTTCTGGCCACACTTAACATTGTCTAATCTAGTATCTGTACATATATGCAAAGTGATATTTCAATTTCTCTAGCTATTAATGAATTTGAGCATTTCTTCCTATGCTGCTGGCATTTGGGTCTTCTTTTTTCCAGAGAGCCTACATCCTCTGCCCATTTCTTGATTGTAGTTATTGTCTTTTTCTTACTTATTTTCAGGAAATCTTTTATATTCAAGATATTAGATATTTGTCACTTTTAGAAATCAAAAATATCTTCTCCCAATTTGTTATGCATTTCTAAATTTTGTCAATGGTATTTTCTGTTTGGTAAAAATCCAAATTTTTAATTTTACAGCTTATGATTTGGGAATTTCTAAGTAAATATTTAACCACAAGATTATAAAGATGTTTTCTTATATCTGCTCCCATTAATTTAACAGTTTTAACTTTTAATCATTTGGGTGTCCATTTGTAAATGGCCTTTGTGGATATCTAAATTTATTTATCTCCATATTGCAAAACATAGAAACATATTTTATTTTCCTCACTGATTTAAGTATCAGTTTTATTATGCATTAAGCTCTCAAACTCACCATATTTAAGTTATCTGTCTCTAAACTCTGTTCTGTGTCCCCATTAGTCTATTTGTCTGTTTTTGTGCTAATACATTAGTTTATATCACTACATCACCATAGTGTGTCATCATTTGTAAATTTTTGATATAGCAGCCTATTGGACAACGTCATCATTTCTGACAGGTGGTCTCCCATCCCAATTCACACTTTTTCAAGGTTGACTTTATACTTCCATATACATTTCAGAATAAATTTATCAAGCCCCTTCTAAAAATTCAATTTAACTTTTGACTAGAATTGCTTTTAATATATGCATAATATGTTAGAACTATCATCTTTAAAAGATGAAATCATCTTGGAGGCCGAGGCCGGCAGATTGCCTCAGCTCAGGAGTTGACGACCAGCCTGGGCAACACTAAATACAAAAAAATGAGCCAGGTGTGGTGTCATGTGCCTGTAGTCCCAGCTACTTTGGAGGCTGAGGCAGGAGAATTGCTTGAACCCAGGAGGTAGAGGTTGCAGTAAGGCAAGATCACGCCACTGCTCTCCAGCCTGGGTGACAGAGCGAGACTCTGTCTCAAGAAAAAGAAAAAAAAAAAAATTAAGACCTCTAACCCAAGCATATGGAATCAATTTTTATTATCTGCGTTATACTGCAATGTTAAATTTATTTCTGTTGAAATTATTATATATTTTTGATTAGGATAAGTTGTTAAGTACTTGATAAATCATGTTGCTATTATAAAAAATACATTTTGTATGCTGACTTCTGGTTAGTCCATCATTATAGCAGAAACATATTATATTGTTTAACAACATTCGTAATAGCATTATCTCTATATTATTATATTATTTCTATATTGTTCCTGATCTTAACAGAGTAAATCTAATATTCTTTCAATATTTTGCTATTCATTTGCAGTATAGAACCCTTGCCAAATCAAGACATTCATATCTATTTGTTTCTGATAATGTTGCTTTATGAGTTATAAATACATGCTTAATTGAAAAAATAACATACATTTAGAAAAATTCACAGGTCACAGAAGTACAGCTCATGAATTGTATTGCTGCTTTGCTTTATTTTTAAATAAACTTTTTATTTGGAAAACTTTGGGTTTACACAAAAGTTGCAAAGATAGTACAGAGAGTTCCCAAATAGTATTTAAATTTATGATCTGAATTATTATGGCACATCTTGTCAAAACTAAGAATCCCTATGTATTACGGTTTCTAAATTCCAAGTTTTATTCAAGTATCACCAATTTTCTGCTAATGTACTTTTTCTGTTCCACCACCCAGTGCAGGTGCTACATTACATTTAGTTGCTGTGTCTTCTTCGTCTCCTCTGGTTGGTGATAGTTTTAATGTTATTCTTTGTTTTTCATGCCTTTGATGATTTTGAGGGGTACTCACCAGATAATTTATAGAATTTTCCTCCATTTGGATCTGTCTGATTTATTTTCTCATGATTAGACTGAAGTTATGGGTTTCTAGAAAGAATCTGACAGAGGTGAAGTGCCCTTCGCATCACATCACATCAGGGAGTATATAATAACCACATGCCATCACTACTAATGTTAACCTCCGTCATTTGCTTAAGATTTTGTTGCCAGGTTTCTCCACTGAAAAGTAAGCCTCTTCTTTCTCTTCTGCTGCTTTTAATACTTTGTTCTATGGAAAGAAGACATCAAACCTTTTCCACACTCACAGGGGATAGGGAGGATGAAGCTCCACCTCCTGGAAAGGAGAATATCGATATAGATCATTTGAAGTTCATTTGTTAGGAAGACTCAGCTCTTCATCATTCATTAATTTAATCATTTAATTATATCAGCATGGTTTCATGTAGAATTAATTTATACTTTGGGTTATAATGCAATGCAAAATCATTTCCTGTGGTTTGTTATTGCTTCAAACTGAAATTTAGCCATTGGGAGTTCTTTCAGGTTGGTTCCTGGGTTATTTTGACATGTCAGACCCTAGTATGTATGTATGTATGTATATATGTATTTATTTATTTATTTTCATAAATAAAATAACTTTCCAGCTAACAAGCTATTGCTAGCCCATCTTCTATTTTCTCTATTTCAGCTTTAGAAATAGAGAAATTTCTTCAAGAATTCCTGATTCCGTTAATTGTAGAATGGTATTTCAAAGCTAAGATCTGAATCCTGACAATGTTTGTTACTACTGGAGATACTAAACTGCATCAAAAGCTTTTTTTACACTTATTGTGATAACCACATAACTTTTAAATATTTTATTCTATTATAAAGACAAATTATGTTATGTTTTATTTATTGGATTATCCTTTTATCTTTGTATAAACCAAGTCTGATTATGGAATATAAGTTTAATGTGCTTCAGGGTTCTTTCATTTAGTATAATTTTTGTTTTCTTTATACATAGAATTAGCCTGTGTTTTTATTTTATGTTTTGTTGTACTGAGTCTATCTACATATTATAAACAGGAATTATACTGACTTCACAAATGAGCTGGGCAATTTACTCTGATTACATCCTAGAACAATATATATAAGATAGAAATGATTTGTTACTTAAAATTTGACAGCAGTCAGATGTGCCTGAATTTTAGAATGAAGAGAGGGCTTTGACTAAGATTTTTATGTATTTGATAGTGTTTTCACTATTTTATCAAACTGGACATTTTGTATTATTCTAGGAATTTACGCATTTCTTTTAAGTTTTCAAATGTAAAGGCACACACATTTTAATCACGGACCTCTTATTTTTGTCTCCAACATGTGTGTAGCTATTTCACTATTTTTATATTTTCTTTATTTGTATCTTTGGCCTACTTTTTCATTCTTGCAGTCTTTCAAAACTTCCAAGTTCTTTCTATCTTGTTAACATTTTCATAAAAGTAGCATTTTATTTTATAAGTTTTTCTACACTTTTTTTTAATTTTGTTGATTTATGCCTTTATATTTTTTACTATTTTTATTATTTTCATTTTATGAGTTAATATAATTATTATTTTTCCAGTATTGGAGTTGAATGTCTAACTGTTTTGACTCATATCTCATTTGCTTTTTTATCTAAATAAAGGTTCTGGCCAGGCACGGTGGCTTACACTTGTAATCCAAGCACTTTGGGAAGCCGAGGCGGGCAGATCATGAGGTCAGCAGTTTGAGCTCAGCCTGGCCAACATGGTGAAACCCTGTCTCTACTAAAAATACAACAAAAACCTGAGCATGGTGGTGGGCACCTGTAATCCCAACTACTCTGGAGACTGAGGCAGGAGAATCATTTGAATCCAGGAGGCAGAGGTTGCAGTGAGATGAGATCACGCCATTGCATAGAAGCCTGGGCGACAGGGCGAGACTCCATCTCAAAAATAAAAATAAATAAATAAATAAATAAATAAATAAATAAATAAACATTCGGCTATATTTTACAAATTTTGACAGGTTGTATTACATTAACATGTATTTCTATGTGTTTCTGAATTTTTTGATTATTTTATTTTTGACCATGCAATATTTAATTATATGCTACTTAATTTCTTCAGCATATGAAATTTGTTTAGCTATTTTTAGCTACTAGCTTTTCACTCTATAAGATTGTGTTTAAAATATGAGGGGGTCTTCCAAAAGTTTATAGAAAATTCATATTATTAAAAAAGATGTGCATAGATTTCAAAATTTTTTGCACCAAAGTAAACTCATACTAACTTGTTATGACATTCCTGAATAGGATCCAAGAAGCCTATGCCATTACTTTGAAAAAAGCCCCTAAAAGAGCAACATGAATTCTGCTAAAATTGAAGCAAGACTATAAAATTTATTGTATACCTTGGGTGGAAGAATGATGAAATCACTAATGCCTTACTAAAAGTTTATAAACATAATGCCCCCAAAGAAATCAGCAATTTACAATGGATAACTTGTTTGAAGAAAAGACAAGTCTTCAGTGGCAGACCATCCACATGAATTGAAGAGAAAAAAGTTAATCTTCTTTGTTCTCTAATTAAAGAGGACCAGTGAGTAACAGCAGAAACAGCAGCCAACACCCTAGACATTTAAATTGGTTCAGCTTATACAATTCTGACTGAACAAGTGAAGTTGAGCAAAGTTTCCGTTTGATTGGTTCCAAAACTGTTACACATACATCAGCTGCAGACAAGAGCAGAGCTTTCTATGGAAATTTTCAAAAAGAGGAATCAAGATCCTGAAGGATTTCTTCAAAGAGTTGTAACAGAAGATGAAACATGGTTTTATCTGTACAATCCTGAAGACAAACCACAACCAAATCAATGGTTATCAACAGGTGGAAGTAGCCCAGTCAAAGCAAAATTGAACTTGCCAGAGCAAAGGTAATGGAAATAGTTTTTGGGGGACATTCGGGGCATTTTGCTTCTTGACTTTCTGGAGGGCCAAAGAACAATCACATCTGCTATTAGAAGAGTGGTTTGAGAATGTTAGCCAAAGCTGTAGCAGAAAAATTCCCAGGAAAGATTTATCAGAGGGTCTTTCACCACCATGACAATGTTTCTGCTCATTCTTTTCACCAGCGGGGCAATTTTGTGACAGTTTCAATGGGAAATCATCAGACAGCCACAATACGGTGCTGATTTTTGTCTTCTTCTAACTTCTTTTTGTTTTCTAATCTTAAAGAATTTTTAAAGACACCCACTTTTCTTTAGTTAATAAATATGTATTGTATAAATATGTAATAAATAAATATGTAATAAATAAATAAACATGTAAAAAATATGTATTGACATTGTTACATTTCTAGGACCCTCAGTTCTTTAAGAATGAACTAAATGGCTGATATCGTTGCTTATAAAAGTGTCTAGAACTTGATGAAACTTACGTTGAGAAATACAGTTTATTTATTTTATATATATTTTTTAATTCTATTTTTCATGAACTTTTTTGAAGTTTATTCACACATACTATGTGTGATATTGACACTTGGAACTTATTGAGGCTTCCTTTATAGGCTGATGGCCTGCCATTTTAGTGACTGATGGCATAAACGTTTGAAAGGAATATGGATTCTCATACTTGTGTGTGTGTATATATATATGTCTATATAGTTATAGCTCAAGTTGATTAGTTGTGTTGATACGTAGAGCATTAGTTTTGATGTTCTCATTCTAAAATATTAGGGTCAAAATTCTCTATTAGATTCCTCAGATCGTCCATACTCCAAGCATACTTACTATGCATGAAACACACCTCTTTCCTAAAGCCATCCTCTCTAGCTCTGACTTTCTGTTATACTGTGTACCAATTACATTTTAGGAATATTTTTAGTTTTACAGGATGTTCCCTTATTACACCCTTGGCATAGTCCATATTTTGGAATTTCTATGTTACCTGCTTTCTTGTATATCTTTTACATTTTTCTTCAAACACATCATTTTTAAGCAAGTATATAAAAAATAGATATACCCACTTCTTACATGTCTGACAAAATATTTTTAAAACCATATATTTTGTTGATATTTTGGTTAAGTATAAAATACTTGGTTCACGAAATGGTTCATTTAGAACATTGACAGCACTACTTGATTGACTTTTAGCACATTATATTACCTATGAGATGTTCGACTTTACAAATTCCTTATAAGTTATTGCTTGTGGTCAGCTGAACAATGGCACCACAAGATCTTCATGTTCTAGTCCCTGGTACCTATCAATATGTTGCCTTATATGGCAAAAGGAGCTTTTCAGCTACAATTAAGTTAAAGATCTTTAACTAGAGAAATAATTCTGGGTTAATCAGGTTGTTTATTTCTTATTATTGAATTTTGAGTGTTTTTAAATATATTTTGGATACAACTCCTCTATCAGACATGTGATTTGTAAGTCACAATCTATATCGGACTTTCAATCTATTTTTTGTTTTTGTTTTTTTTTTTCATTCTCTTAGCAATGTATTTCAAAAAGCTATAATTCTAAATTTTGATGAAGTTCAGATACCATCTTTTTAATTGCTTTTACCTTCTAAAATATTTTTGCCTATGTCACAAAGTTTTCTTGGGTTTTTTTCTGAGTTTTCTTCCAGAAGTTTTATAGTTGAAACTTTTATATTTAAATCTACATTATGATATATTTTAACTTTTTTAAAAAATTCTTTTTTATTTTTTACATATAAACATCAAATTGTCTCAGCACAATTTTGTGAAAAGGAATATTCTTTATTTATTAAATTGATTGTTGTTTGTTGAAAATCAATTGATCACATATGTGTGGATCTAAATCTGTTTTATCTACTTGTCAATCTTTTTTCCCTTGTATCTTCTCTCACATATTATATTTGTCAGTCTTAATGCTAATACACTCTCTTGGTTGCTGAACTTTTGTAATAGATCTTGTAAGCAGATAGTTAAGTCTAGTCAGCTTTTTTCTTCTTTTTCAGTTTTTTTTTTGGTTAAGACATTTATATTTTCATATGAATTTTAGAATCAGGTTGGAAATGTCCACCAATAGTCGCTGGAAATATAATGTCGATTGTATTAAATCTGTAAAAACAGTTCAGGATAATTGACAGTTTGATAATATTAAATCTTTCAAAAATGAATGTGATATATCTGTCCTATTTTAGTTTTTCTTAGCAATATTTTATTTTTTCAGTGTATAGTATGTTTTATAAGATATATTACTAAATATTTCACATTTCATGCTATTGTGAATATTATTTTAAATTTTATTTCTGAATGTTTCTTGCTAGTATACAGATAATCATTCATCTTTGTATGTTGCTCTTGAATCTTGCAATCTTGTTAAACTCCCTTATTAGCTCTGGTAGGGTTTTCTTTAAGTAGATTCAACAGGAATTTTTATGTAGATGATTATGTAATCTGAAAATAAGGCAACTTTAATTATTGTTTTGTAATCTAGATGACTGGTATACGTATATTTCTTGTATCTTTTTCTACTAACAAGAACCTCCATTACAATGCTAAATAGAAATAACAACAGCAGGTATATTTGTCTTGTTCTTGATCTTAGAGAATAAAGTGTTTGATCTTTCACCATAAAAAATGATGATATATGTCTTCTCTCTGATACACTTTATCAAACTGAGGAAGTTTCCTTCTGGTACTAGTTTGATGAGAACATTTACTACAAATGCATGGTAGAATTTATCAAAAGCTTCTTATGTGTCTGTTGATATTATCACCTGTTTTTTGCTTTTAGTCTGTTAATACAGTAACTCACATTGATTTATTTTGGAATCATAAAACAGTCTCAAAATCTTGTTATAAATACCAATTGCTTGTGATGTGTTATCCTTCTAATTTATTGTTAGATTAGAATTGCAAATATTTTGTTTAAAATAATTATATGTTTTCATAAGAGATATTATGTTGGAGGCTGAAAGAATGAGGGTCGTGACCAACTCAGTATACCACTGGAGGCTATATGAGTAAGCAGCAAACTGTTTCTCATAAGTGCAGAATATTGGCAAACTGACAAACTGCATATGTCACCCAGAAGGAAGGATGAGGGCAGTCACGACCCAGGCACAAGTGTTTCTCATGATCAGGCATAATTGAAGCCTGTCAGTAACAATATGAACCTGTGATCAGTTAAGCAACTGGCCAATTGTTACCACCTGCGTCTTGCTCTTGTTACCCAATAAATACCCGTAGAAGCTAAGGGGCGGCCTTTGCTCACTAGAAGCAGGAAACTCTCTTTTTCTTCTCGTGTTGCCTTTCCTTGAAATAGTTACTTTTGTCTTAAAGTCTTCATTTCTACGTTCATCCCTTCCTTCAGTCCTGTAATGACGGTGTCAAATAGTAGTAGGTAGTGGCAGTCAGCCGTAATATTAGTTGTCTTACACTGTTTTTGCCTAGTTTTTGTGTCAGGGTAGTCTGGCTCTATAAAATGAGTTTGGAAATATTCTCTCCTTTTCAATTATTTGGAGGCATTTTGGAAAAGGTAAAATATTTCTTCCTTAAATGTTTAATAGAATTTCCTTAAAAATCATTTATGCCTGGAATTTGCTTGGTGGGAAAATTTTCAACTACAAATTTGTTTATTTAATAGATATAACATATTTTCTTCAGCTAAGTGTAGCCAGTTTGTGCCTATCAAGAAATTTGTACATTTTTTCAAGTTCTTGAATATATTAGCAGAAAGCTGGTCACAAAATTCTATTGTTATAATTTTAATGTCTATACAATCTTTTTTAATCTTTATTCTTCCATATCTAATAGTGGCAATTTGTATCTACTCCTTTTTCTTAATTAATCTAGCTAAGGTTTATCAGTTTCCTTTATCATCTCAAAGAACAATCTATTGTTCTATTGATTTATTCAACTGTTCTTTTTTTCTGGCTTATTGATTTCCATTGTGATATTTATAATTTTGTTTTTATCTGTTTGCTTGAGGCTTTATTTGCTTTTTTCAGTTTTTAAGGTAGCAATTGAAGTTATTCCTTTGAGATATTTTTCTTTCCTAACATAGCTACTTATTGCTTTAAATTTCCCTCTAAGTCCCTTCGCATTCTTCAAATTTGACATGTTGAGATTTTGCTTCTTATAATTTCAAAATGCATTCTATTATTCCTTTTGATTTTACTTTTGATTCTTAAGTTGTTTATAAATGTGTAGTTTAGTTTTCAATTGCTTAATATATTTCTATTATCTTTCTGTTATTTTTATCTAATTTTATTGTATTGTGACCTGAGGATATACTTTGTATAATTTGAATTTTTTTAAATTGATCATCATTTTATGGAAAAAAAAAACAGACTCTTTTAGTAAATGTTGCATGTGCTCTTGAAAACAAGTCTGCTGTTTGGGTAAAATATTCTATAAACCTCAATTATGTCAAGTCGATTGACAATGTTGTTCAAATTTCCTATATCCTTACGAAATGGCATCTTGAAGTTCTTTCACTGCTCACTGCTGCTGGACTTTATTTTTTTCAGTTACTTTTTAAACTCATTTCCTTTTACTTTGCATAATTTCTGTTGCTATGTCTTCAAATTTACCATTTTTTCTACCTCATTTAATCTGAGTAATCCCATCTGTTGTATATTTTATAACAATCATTGTATTTTTTTTAGGCTCAATTTATGTCTTTTTGTACTTTCCATGTCTCTACTTTGTATGCTCAATTTTTTCTCTAGTTTTTTGAACATATGGAATAGAATTATAATTTTTTAATGTTATTGTCCACCAGTTATGTTACCTGTTTAATTTTTGGCTCAGTTTTGATGAATCTATTTTTTCCTATGGATTGTATTTTACTGCTTATTTGCAAACCCAGTAATTTTTTCTGATTAAATGTTAGGCATCATGATATTACCCTGTTGGGTGTGGATATTTTTATACCTTTGTAAATATAAATTTTTATGGGTGATGTAATTATTTGAACAGTGTGATTCTTTTTTGGTCATACTTTTTAAAGCTGTGTTGGGCAAGACCAGAGCAGGATTTCCTATGGGCTTATTATTCCCCACTTTTGTGACAAGACGCTCTTACTACTGGAGGTCTCACAAATTTGTGACATTTGATACTCTTGCAGACTCTATGGCCAGATCTGTGTGTGCCTGGATGACTTTTCCATTTTGTCTTTTCTGCGATTCTTTGACCTCCTGTAATTTCCTTACACGTATGCTGTGACCAGGACTCTCTTGAGTAATCAGAAAGAATTCTCTTCAGATGTTCTGATTTCTCTCTCTGTTAAGCTTTCTCCTCTCTGCGCTTCAAACTCTAGCCATGTTGGCGTCTTTGGATTCTCCGATCTGCTTTCTCAATTCAGGGGGAGAGTTAGTCACTGCCTGTGTTCCTCCTTGCACTGCAGCCTAGATATTCTTTTCCTTAGGCAGTAAACTGAAGTAATTACAGAAGTCAACTTTTTCCCTCATCCCTTAAAGAGCACAGCCTTTCATCACCTAATATCTAATATCTTGAGAACTGTGATTTCTTTTTTTTTTTTTGTTTGGTTTTGTTATTTCAGGTGGGAGTGTAAATTTGGTCTCTATTACTCCATCTTGATAGGAAGTGAAGGTTCTGATTTTGATAGAAAAACATTTTAATTACTAATGTGACAAATCCAAGTAATAATTTTATTGGGAGTCATCAGAGCTGTTATCTATGTCATGTCTCCTACAAACATAATTACAATGTAAATCAAGATGATATCTCGTCACTCTTACCTGACTGAGACAAGGATGAAGATGTAATACTTAATTGGCCCTAAATTATCTTTTATCTATACTGTTCAATAATAATAACTTTATGCTGATCATGAAATATCCTTCCTTTTGGCTGACTTGGTCACTTGAGAAAGGAGATTTATTCTACTATGGTCAGTTAGAAATCTTCTCATTATATCATAGATAATCAATTGAATTGTCTAAACACGTTTATTTTTTTTGTCAGTTTATCATATTTAAGGAACAATAAGTTTGTCTTATTTCTCCTCTTTTTCTTTCACTTCCACCTAATTGTGTATTTCCTCCATGGAATGTAGCATGGGTTTCAGGATAACTGTAAAATGATTCTCTAATTACATTTTATTCTTTGCTCTTCAGGAAATTAAAACCCTTGTGATATATTAATGGTCTTGACTGCAGATATTAGTTGACCCCTTACAGTAGGACCTAGCATAAGGACTTGTGACTCTCAGCACTGGCGTATTTGAGGCAGGAACTAGAGGAAGCATGCTGGACTAAATCTCTGTAGGCAGAGGGCGAGACAGGCTTGTGGAAAAAAAGATGAGATTATTCATATTTGATTTTTATTGCTTATGTTTTCTAGTAATAATGACATCAGACTCATCTGAGATGTGAGATATCTTCCATTTCAGCACTTAATTTGCTGTCCCTTGGGCACAGGGGCATAGCAGGCACTCCTGCATGGAAGAGAGTTAAGAAGGAACATGGATGGGCTGAATACAAATGCCCTACTAGGAGCTCAGCAAAGAGAGGCAAATGGATTTTTGCAGAGTTTTCTTTGTTTTTTCTTTGTACTTACTGCTATTATTTTGGGGCATGATGGTGATAATAAAGATTAAGTTCTAGAACAAGATATTTAAAGAGTATAAAAGTGGATCTCTAAATCCTCTTGGGACCCATATAGTCCTGGATACGAAAGGGCAGCAGGAAAAAAGATAGCAAAGTCTTCAGTGATATAAACGTGCCCCTCTTTGTGTTTTGTTTTTTACTGAAAGTTAAGAAATCCAGGTTCTTTTGACTTTCCCTCATTGACTTTGTTCATTCTCTCAGTTCCTAAGCATTTGGTATCTGCTTCATACCACAGAGAAAAGCAGTTATTTTCACAATTACTTGAGTTGTTTTAAAAATATTCAAAATAGTTTACACTAATTTGTTGAATTTATTATAGCCACAGTTATTCACTGCCTTTTCTACCACTTCAAGGGGAGAGTGTTCAGTGTAAATCAATCACCTAAATGTGTCTAACTTATACGAAAAAAATTATTTTATTAAATTTTAATAATTTACATTTTGATACTACAGAAATTTCATTTTAATACACTTTAGACACAAATGAAATGATATGTAAGTTAGTTTTTAAAGTTTCCTACCAATAATTGCTTACTTTCTTAATTATTAACCATTCCCTAAATATCTTTATATGCTGCTGAAAGAGAATAATAGAAGATAATAATGAAGGAAGATTTCATAGCTTTCCTTTGAAGATATCCTGGGAATGTCCACTGGAGCTGTCTTTAATCTTTTGAAGACCTTCTAATAGCTTTGATGACATGCTTCCCACTTATGATTTCTGGAACTTGTCATAGGCTAAAATGGTGATACTTTTACTACTTACTGATTAATGTTATGTACATGTATATATGGGCATATAGTTCTTCCAACATACTTTCTCCCAACATAGTGATTTTGTCTACTACAATTGTGCAGCCTTTATCTTCCCAGCAAGAATATAGCACTAATATACATAAGCACTATCTCATATTGCTTTGTTTTCTAAATAATATAATATAGACTGCTGGCAGTGTGTAAATATTGGGCATGTCACTCTTATCACATCAATTGAAGAGGTTTATGCAGTGACCCCTTATGTTAGGAGGTGGATAAATGTATTTAATCATTAATTTAATAAGTGTAAGATGTTTATGTGCAGCCAAAATTAAGAATAGGGTTGGTAATTTCTTATGAAAGCATTCATGTAGAACACTTGCTAGAAGAATAGGGTCTCTGCAAGTGTATGTCAGGTCTGCTTCAAAGTGGGAAAAATGCACCCCCAAAAAGCACATGACGTTGATGTAGTGGTAGAGGAAATAAAATATATGAAATCCACATATAATCTATAAATTTGAAATAACTGCAACACTAAGGAGTGTTAAAGATAACGGTCTATTGTCTGCCTTCAGAATGGCTGCCATAACTGAGTCACTAATTAAGCTCATACTGGTACATCATAAGGAATATATGATGCTTTTGGCTTTGAGGATACTTCAGGTGATGTGCTAGTCAGACATTAAAGTAATTTTTTATAAAAGAAATATAACATTGCAGATAAAGTTGAAATTTCTTTTTATTACCCTATCCCCAGGGATAATCACTATAATAGCATTGCTGTGTACGTTTCCAGTCTGTTTTTATACGTTTAAAATATGAATATATATATAAGCACTATCATATAGCTCCGTGTGTTTTCAAAATAATATAATTATCAGTATAGTATATGCATCATTTAGCAAATTTATGTTTTACTTAATATTTGGAGATCAATCCTATCCATGTTCATAAGTATGTATTTAGTATTTATTTTAAAATCTGCCATATGGAATTAAGAGCTCCTGAACCATGTATTAGAAATGCAAGAAGTGTTGCTCTAATTCTTTCAAAGAAAAAACACCAGACTAACTTCAAAGATCAACCATTTTTCTTGTTCCTTTGGAAAAAGAAAGTCAGGGAGCAAACAATGGTCTCAAAATCTAAAAAGAATTTATGTCTTCAGGGACAACAGTGATGTCAGCATGTTCTCAAGCTGGGCAGATGCAATAGACACCAGTCAAGAGTTCAGCTGGAAGAGCTGACAGTTTGGAGAAGGCCAACTGTGAGTCTCCATGACAGTGTGAAACCCCTAAGAGTCAAAGAAATTGGGGGGTCCACATCCTCTTGCCACAGATTTCACCAGAGAGAAAGTTTATAGCCGGGCGCGGTGGCTCAAGCCTGTAATCCCAGCACTTTGGGAGGCCGAGACGGGCGGATCACGAGGTCAGGAGATCGAGACCATCCTGGCGAACACGGTGAAACCCCGTCTCTACTAAAAAAATACAAAAAACTAGCCGGGTGAGGTGGCGGGCGCCTGTAGTCCCAGCTACTCGGGAGGCTGAGGCAGGAGAATGGCGTGAACCCGGGAGGCGGAGCTTGCAGTGAGCTGAGATCCGGCCACTGCACTCCAGCCTGGGCAACAGAGCGAGACTCCGTCTCAAAAAAAAAAAAAAAAAAAAAAAAGAAAGTTTATAAAAATTCTCAAAAAAAAAAAAAATCATTGTGGTGTAGAACTGAAATAAGGGACTATCAGCCCTGAAAGAGGGGCAAGAAATTCTGCCTGGGTTCTTCTCCCCTAACTCTACTATGGACCAACAGCCTTAAACTGTAAGAAAACGGTTTATACATGCTGCTACCTTTAGGATGTTGTTAAGAAAATCATTGTATCTGGGAGATTAAAAGAAAACATGGGGTGGGGGGAGGAAATAATTGTAAGTAGGGACAATTGTAAGAAAGGGAGGGGGGGACAGCAGTAAGTGGGACCAAAAACTACAGTTGAAGGAAGGGCAGGAAAACTGAGAAAGCCACACCAACAGAATCAAGGGGAAGGTGTGCTTCCCTTGAACACAAATGGGTTCCGCCCATTTTCAAGCATAAAAATCATTTTACCACAGTCTCCAATGCTTTACATAACATGTTCAACTTTCCAAAACACACACACACACGGCATAGAAATGGCAAAAAAGAAAAAGATATTCAGAAAAGATAAAGCAATTATTAGAACTAAACTTGCATTAGTATCTCCCAGATACGATGATTGTTTTCAACAACATCCTAAAGGTAGCAGCATGTATATTTGTTTCTTACACTAAGATGTTGAAACTACCTGACTAAAAAGTTGTTTTTTAATTTTAAAAATGTTTGATTTTAAATTAAAGAGACAAGTTATTGCTCTGTTGACTGGCTGGAGTGCAGTGGCATGACCATGGCTTAGTGCAGCCTTGATCTCCTGGGTTCAAGCAATCCTCCCTCCTCAGCTTCAGCCTCTCAAGTAGCTGGGAATTACAGGTGTGCACCGCCACACCTGGCTAATTTTAACATTTTTTTGTAGAGACAACATCTCACTACATTGTCCAAGCTGGTCTCCAACTTGTCTTAAGCAGTCTTCCTACCTCAGCCTCCAAAGAGCTAGGATTATAGGCAAGAGCCATTGTGACAAAATACAGTTCACTGTAGCCTTGAACTCTTCAGCTCAAGCAATCCTCCTGCCTCAGCCTCCCAAAAAGCTGCAAGTACAGGCATGTGCCCCCATCCTCGGCTGTTTTTTTTTTTTTAATTATTATTTTACAGGTGGGGTCACACTATGCTGCCCAGGCTAGTATCTTACTACTGACCTCAAGAGGTCATTCTGCCTCAGTCTCCCAAGTTCTTGGGATTATAGCCATGAACTATCATGCCTGGCTGATGGACATTTAAAGTAATTATTACTAATGTGTTAAGGGATTTAGTGGAAATGATGTAAAACATGCAAATCAGAGAGATAATTTCAATAGAAGAGATAAGATGTATGAGGAAAAAAATGGAAGTGCTGGACTGGGAAAACTCTGCCATAAAAAATGTCTTCTATGAGATCATCACTGGATATAATATATCTGAGGAAATAATCAATTAACTTGAAGATAGGTCTATGGAAATTATTCAAATGGAAACATAAAGGAAAAAAAGAAAAAATAATAAAAAGTAAAAAGAGCATGTAAGAGTTACAGGACATTACCAAAACCTCAATTCACATTACTAGAGTTCAAGAAGACAACAGAATAGGTTAGAAAACATATGTGAAGACATCATAACTGATAAATTGTAAGAATCACTCACTGACACCAAATCATAGGTCTTGGTAGATCAGAGAACACCAAACAGATTGAATATTTTCCCAGACTCAAAAAAACAAAACAAAATAAACACCAAAGCATATCTTACTCAGATAAATAAAAACTGAGGAATATATTGAAGACAATCTCAGAGAGAAAAAAAAAACATCTATTTAGAGGAACAAAACAAAATTTATAGTTAACATTTTTGAAATCAAACATCAAGCAAGACAGAAGACAACAGAGTAATTTTACAGTGATCAATTTATCTTCTTTCAGTTCCAACTTGGCCCTTAATTTCCAGATCTGTAAAACATAAAACTGAGTTATTTAAATATCTTTATTTTGCTAGTTCATATGGTGCTAAGTTTTGTCAGCAGAAGGCATGAGGGAGACATTATAGAAGGCAGTAATTTGAGGGCTTCAATGCACCTTCGTGTCAGTCTCCTGCAGTACCTACACCTTCTTCAGTGTTATCTCCTGCATGTGGAAGGCTTATTCGGGATATGGCTACGATGTGAATAGTAGCTATCAGCACCCACCCACTTGGGGCCATCAATCTCCTTAAGTAGTTTAAAAGCAAAGTGTCTTAAATGAGGTATTTTGCCCCTCTTGACACCTTAGAGGCTAAATTTCTAGCGAGATCCAGATAGTGGCATTCCATCAAGCTGTACTAGGGTGTCACTACAGCAAATTTTACATTCAATGAGTCAAGGCCAGGAACAACTCTATAAGTTAAGAATCTCAGTCTTGGGGTGAGGGTTTCTTCTTAAGTGTTCTTTCAGTCCTAAAGATAGAGGCTACCCCTTGTATTTTGCTATTTCTCTATTCCTTAAAATTCTCATAAGTCTTTCTAGCCAAGCTCTTGTTACTCTGTTTTACTTAATAATTCTTATATTTTTCTTCTTCATATTACTTTGTGGTTTCTGTCTGGTTATTGACTCTAAGTAATACAATTTAACATTAATAAAGGTCCTCCAAGAGGACCCCTTCCATTGTGTGTCAATACTATGTCAACTGTTTTACTGGTAGATATTCAGGAAAGAGACAAAGGGACAGAGAGATGGAGAGATAGACAGCTCAGAAGTGTGTTATACCACTTCTTGCCACATTTTAGAGTTTCAAACAAGATATAAATAAGGCAGAATAATGTGGTGTTCCTGTGTTTCTGAAGCAGGAATGGGCTTGGGGAGCATCTAAAAATCTCTACCAAAAATATGCGAAACTTTCTATGTTAAAAGTAAACTGTATAGTACCTCCTTCCATAGCTCACACATATCTTCTCCTTCCTCGATGTTTTCCTCAGTAAATACTACAGTCATTTACTTACTGGGGAAAACCCTTGTGGGTACCCATGATGCCTGGCTTTATTACACTTAAAATCTATCATTGAATTCTGTCACAAATCAAACTACCCTCAGCTTGCTCAAACTGTATGAATCTCTTTCCTGGACTATGCAAATGAAACTCCTAATTCCCAGCAGGACTTTCTGATGCCATTATTTCCCCTACAGTAGATTCTTCTGAGGTAACCCAGATGCACTTTCCAAAACCGAATAAGGTAATGTGATGATTCCATTTGGACTTCAGTAGCTACCCATCATACACTAAAATGTAAAGTTCTTCCCATGCCTCACAATTGTCTGCATGATCTGATTTCCAGCAACATTTCTTAACCCATCTTGCCTGTGTTCACACTGCTGCAGTCACACAAAATTTCCTTTAAGTTTTTCTCTGGGTTTCTTTTCGTGTTTTCTACTCCAGGAATTTTCTGTCTAAATAATGTATCCATTGTCGAAAGCACAGTATCATAGTCCCTTACTAAGGGGACTTTGCATTGCTTTCTACTTTTCCCTTTTGTTCTATTAACATTTGAATTACACTTAGGTGTTCCAAAGTTCAGTGCATATATATTTACAATTAGCATGTCATCTTCATGAATTGGCTCCTTTATCATTACATGATAACCTTAATTATCTTTTGTGACAATTTTTGAAATAATGTCCACTGTTACTCTCTTTTCATTACCATCTGCATGGAATATCTTTATTTATACCTTCACTTTCAGATTATGTATTTTCTTAAAGCTAAAGTGAATCTCTTGTAGATATAGTTAGATCTTGTTTCTTTAATCCATTCACTCTGTCTTTTAATCAAAAATTAAATCCACTTAGATTTAAAGTAATTATTGATAGGTTAGAACTCATTACTGCCATTTTGTTAATTTTTTTCTGATGGTTTTGTAGTACATTTGTTCCATTATTTCTTGCTTGCTTGCTATCCTAATTTAGGATTTTATATTTTTGCAGTGCTGTGCTTTGACTATGAGACTGATGTGCTGCCTACTCCACTGAGGCACCTTGATATGTTTACAGCGCTATGTTTGATTTGTCTATCTTTGTCTTTTGTGTATCTACTATAGGCTTGTCCTTTTTGGTTACATGAGGCTTATATAAAATATCTTATAACAGTCTATTTTAAGGTGATAACAAGTTAACTTCAACCATATACAAAAATCCTACATTTAATTTCTCCTCGTCCACATTTTATGTTGTATATACCCCAATATACATCCTTTACATATGTGTCCATTACCAAATTTTTGTAACATACTTATTTTCAATACTTTTGTCTTTTAACTTTTATGCCAAAGCTAAAAAGTATTTAACCACCACCATTACAGAATTATAGTATTCTGAATTACACTATATTCTTACCTTTACAGTGAATTCTACACTTTATCATGTTACATATTGTAAGTGCCCTTGTTTACCACCTAGAGGAACTTCCATTAGTATTTCTTGTAAGGCAAGTCTAGTGGCCTTGAACTTTAACAGCTTTTGCTTACCTGGGAAAGTGAAAGTGCTTATCTTGCCTTCATTTCTGAAAGATATTTTTGAGAGCTCTAGTTTTCTTGGTTGGTAGTGTTTTCTTCCTTTTCTTTCAGAACTTTGAATATATTATCCCAGTCTCTCCTCACCTACAAGGCTTCTGCTGAGAAATCTGCTGTTAGTCCTGTGGAGTTTTCCTTGTATGTGTTCACTTCCTTACCTCTTGCTGCTTTCAAAATTATCTTTGTTTTAACTTTTGAGAATTTGCTTATATTGTGTCTCAGAAAAGATCTGTATATATAGACTTTATTTACAGTTATTTGAGCTTCATGGATCCAGTAATTTCCTTCTTCAGATTTGGGAATTTTCTGTCATTTTTTTTTTCTTTCAGTAAGCTTTCTTCCCCTTTTTCTTTATGCTAGTTCCAGAAGTAGTAGACAATGTGTAAATTGGTTTGCTTGATGGTTTCACATAGACCCACTGACTTTCTTCACTCCTTTGTTGTTATTGCTGTGCCTCAGACTGGAGAATTTCAAATGATTAATCTTTGAGCTCACTGATTTTTTCTTCAGTTTTATTGAGTCTGTTGTTAAAGCTTTCTATGGAATATTCTAGTCCAGTATTTGTGTTTTTAACAGCAAAATTTCTGTTTGACTCTTTTTTAAAATACATATTTTGTCCGCTTTACGTTTTTTGATTGAGGAGTTTACTTGATCTATATCTAAGGTAATTATTGATAGGATTGACCTTAATATTGCAAGTTTACTAATTGTTTTATGTTTGTTTTATAATTCCCGTGTTTCTCTTATTCTCTTATCTGTGGCAATTTTTTGTAGTAGTATGATTTGTTTTCTCTTTAATCTTTTGTGTAACTACTGTACGTCATATATTCATGTGTGTGTGTGTGTATCATTGTACGCATAGGACAATTTTATAGTTACAGCAGCCTATTTTAAGCTGATAACTTCAATTGTTTAAAGAAATTATACACTTTATTTACCTCTAAGCATGCACACATGCAAAAAACACACATTTTATATAATTAAGATCAGATTTTACTTCTTTCTATATTGATTACAATTATTCTTACTACTTTTTTCATTTATTAATTAATGTATAACATCATTTGCATGCCATCATTACAGTATAACAATATTTTTGTCTTTATATTTGCCTTCATAAATGAGATTTATATTTTCATATTCTTTCATGTTTTTGTGTACAATCTTTTTGCTTTATCTTGAAAAGTTCCTTTTAGTTCTTATAAGGCAGATGTAGTGCTAAAATAATCCCAGTTTTTGTTTGTTTTAGCCTCTTTTTCTCTCCTTTCTTCTTAAAGGACAATTTTGTTTTGTAAAATATTTGCTATAATTTGGATATTGTTTGGATGGTCCTGCTGAGTCTCATGTTAAAATTTGATCTCTAATGTTGGAAGCTGGGCCTGGTAGGAGGATGTGTTCTTATGAGAGACAGTTCTTACTCTTAGATCCCTCAAGAATTGGTCATTGAAAAGAGCCTGGCACTTCCTTCTCTTTCTCTCTTGCGGTGAAATGCTGACCCTTCTTCACCTGCCACCATGAGTGGAAGCAGCATGAAGCCCTCCCCAGAAGCTAATAAGATGAATGCTGATGCCATGCTCTTGTATAGCCTACAGAACCATGAGCCAAATAAGAGCCAACTAAAAGCCAAATTATGCTTTTCTGTATAAATTACCCAGCCTCAAGTCTTCCTTTATAGCAAACAAACAAACTAGGATGGTATTATTTGTTGAGAGTTTTATTTTGTTTTGTTTTCTTTCAGTATTTTGAATATATCATCCAAATATTTTTAGGCCTGTAAAGTATTTGCTGAGAAATTCATTGATAGTCTTAAGAAGATTATCTTGTATGTAACATGTCACTTTTTTCTTGGTGCTATCAATATCTTTTATTTTCTTGGGCTTCTGAAAATTTAATTATAATGTATTCTAACATAGACATTTTTGCATGGAAGGTATTTGGCAACCTTTAGATCTCAGAAATCTGAGTGTTTATTTCCCTCCCTAGATTTTAAAGTTTTCAAACATGGTTTATACAACATATTTTCTTTGTCTTCCTTCTTCTCTTCTCCCACTTGAACTCCTACAATGCATATATTGGTTTATTTTTTAGTGTCTCATAAGTAATAGAGTCTTTCTTCATCTTTTTCATTCTTTTCTGTTTTTATTCCTTTAAATGAATAATTTCAAATCAACTGTCTTTAAGTTCATTGATTATTTTTCCTCCTTAAAAATACAACTACTGTTGAAGTTTCTCTATTTAGTTTCGCAGTTCATTTATTATATTCTTTATCTCCATGACATTCATTTGGTTCTTTATTTCAGTTTCTATTTCTTTATTGAACATCAAATTTTGTTCATATATTGTTTTCTTGATTTAGTTTAGTTGTCTTTCTCTGTTCTCTTGTTACTCATTGAGTTACTTTGAGTTTATAATTTTGAATTACTTGTAAGACAGTCTATGGATTTCTATTTCTCTAAAATCGATTGCCAGAGTTTTATTAGTTTACTTTGGTGATGTCATGTTTGCCTGATCTTTTGTAATCCTGATATCCTTGGGTTGGTGTCTGTGCATTGGAAGTAATGGTCTCTCTTCCAGTCTTGCTGAGAATGTCCTAGTCCATCATTTTACTGACATCAGCATCTTCTATATTGATTGCTGTAGTTTTTGTCATAGCACTAAGGACTACCCAACAGGATCGTATTAATTCTCTTATGATATTAATATGATCACTAAAGTACAAACCCCATAAAACAAGGAATTTGCTGTTAGGTTCCACGCTGTAAAACCAGTGTCTCTAAAGGTTTTAGAAAAAAAAATTTCCCTTAAGTCAGGAAAATAGAATTTGAAAATACTAATAAAAAATGAGATCTGTGTTAGACAGTGATAGAAACAACTAGGGATTTTGAACTTTATTACAAGAAAAGCAGGAAGCCATTGGAACTCTGTCTTTAGTAGAAAAGTAATTTCATCAGATTTGTGACTTAGGAGGATCCTATTGGCTATAATGTAAAAAATAACTTGGAGTGAAGTGACACCAAAGGGAAAAGACATCAATTTTAGCCAGTAGCTTAGGTTAGATATGACTCTGGCTTATACTAAGATGATGACAGTTGTAATAAAAAGAAGTGAAAAGCTCAAGAGATGCTTCAGAAATAAAATCAATAGACTAAAACTAAGTTTTTGTTTGTTTGTTTTGATTTTATTTCTAAATGTGGGGATGAGAAAAAAGTTCTGTTTATCTTGAGATAACAAAAAACGTAAATTCCAACTCTTATACTTAAAAAGTCATATTCTAGCTTTGCCCTTAACCACTGAGAAAAAATGTTAATAATTAACCTCTCCTAATTTGATAAAAATGTAACCTCAGTTGACAATGAAAGTGGTTTTTCTTAGGGTCATAAATATGAGGATAGTCTTTCCATTTGTTATCTTAATTTAATGATATCCTCATGTGTCTAATAGATCAAGAAACTGCCCTTTCCAAGGACTCTCTAATATTCCCACATCTGGCTACCTAAAGTGTTCTGAGACAGAAAAAAAAAAAAAGAAACCCTTGAGAACATACAGATAAGTGTCCGCCAGACACTGGGAGCTATTTGAATATTATTATAACACATAATGTAATTATAACAATTCAATCTTCTGGAAAATGCAATAACCAGTTTCCCTGCTAGGTACAAGGAAAGTGAATGTGAACTGTCCAGGTTGTATAACTTTATCTCTGATATTCTGCCAAACAATCTGCTAGTATATAAACTGCTACTGTATAAAGTTTAGGATGAAGATTTTAATAAAATTATACACTCATTTTTCTTTTGTTTTTCCCCCTTCACAAGGATCAGAAGACCATAGCAAAGTGAGCCCAGAGATTCCTTACATTTATATGCATACATAAGTTGTTAGTCCTGGGAGGGAATGGTATAGATTTTGAGCTGATTCTATTATTTATGAAATTATAATTGGAAATCAAACATAGCTTTAATATCTAGATCCCCTTTTTCTACACTTCCAGTAGCACCCTCTGCTCCTACCCCACCCAGTCCTGCAAATGTGGTTATAAAACTTGAAGGGCCCAGTACAAAATAAAATTATATAGTCCCTTGTTCAAAAATTAACAATTTTAATATGGCAACAGCAAAACTTTAAACCGTATGTAAGGCCCTTCTGAAATAAGTTCCTATGTGAGCCCACAAACCATCCTTGCTAGGTTTGAATAAAAGAAATTTCCTATTGAAATCCATATCATGAGTTCCTGAAAAATGACTTTGTTATTTGTATCTAGGGTATAGCCCAAGTAAATTTTCCTTTCAATTTTTATAGTTTATAACTCCATGGTATGGCTTGAATTTTTGTATCTCTACCCAAATCTCATGTTGAACTGTAATCCCCAATTTGGATGACGGGCCTGGTGAGAGGTGAATGGATCATGGGGGTGGATTTCCCCCTTGCTTTTCCCATGACTGAGTGAGTTCTCGGGAGATCTGATTGTTTAAAAGTGTATAGCAACTCCCCATTCTCTCTCTTCCTCCTGCTCCAGCCATGTAAGATGTGACTGATTTCCCTTCACTGTCCACCATGATTGTAAGTTTCCTGAGGCCTCCCCAGCCATGCTTCCTGTAGAGCCTGTGGAACTATGAGCCAATAAAACCCCTTTCTTTATAAATTACTCAGTTTCAGATATTTATTTTCTTTTTTCTTTTTCTTTCAGGTATTTCTTTATAGCAGTGTGAAAATGGGCTAATAACACTCCACTTCTCCTGCCAGTTAGACTGCATTTCTGGAAGTAGCATGATCTAAAGTGGTTGACCCCAAACCTGGGTATTTCTCCTGAACCCTGCAGTTAGCTTCATAAAGAAGTTTCACTCACTAAAAAGTTAATTTTAATAGAGTCTTATAAATTGAGTAGGGTAAAAATGCTCTCACCTCTTTAACAAGGCTCAGCTATAGCACAAATTTGTCACATTGCATTATCTACCACCTCTTTCAAATCATTTGGAGAAATTTGACCATTTATGCTGGTTTAGCACTTTTAATGGGAGTTAACAGTCATTACAGCTAAAACACTGATTGATTAAATAAGGTGGGTGTTAAAAATCAGATTAAGCCACTATCATAGTGAATTTGCTTATCAATGATGTCAAAATGGTTAACAATCCTTTGTGATGCCAAAGGTGGTGAGGTCATTAGTTACAGCTCAGGGAAAAGGAGGGAGCCTGGTAAAGATGCCTTTGGTGATGACACTATTTCCTCCAAATTCCTTTTCCACCAGTTTGAGTTCCACCTTTTCTTCCCCCCATGGGACTGCTTGAAATGTTACAGAAGACCTAAGAGACTGTTTCTGTCTATGTCCTGGCAACAGAGGCTGTTTATCCTATTCTCTTTTTCTTTTTCTTTTCTTTTTTTTTTTTTTTTGCACTTCTCCATCTATCTTTGTCATCAGTTTTACCCACGGTACCCCCTTTCAGGGTACACATGCACACAAATATACCTCTGCCCACATGGACACATACACACACACAAATCTTGCACTGAATTTTTCAGTCTAATCAGAATTATATATTTAAGTGGTTGAAAAGTAAGATCTTGGAATAAAATTTAAGTGTAATTAATAATAGAGAGAGGGGACAGGAGAGGGATAGAGACAGAGAGAGACAGCAAAGTCCACATAGCCACGACATAGTCACATAGAAGAGCAGGTGAATGTAGCTTTTGTTTAGCATTAAGATAGATTAGAGAAAATCAAGCTATGGAATTATCTTTCTGCTTCTTTATTGTTGAAATTCCAAATAGCAGCTTTCGTCATTTTTATATTCTTATATCAAGTTGCATTTAGCCAATGTAAAATTGCTTTTGAAGCCAAGCATCCAGTATGAGTTAAAGTGGAGATGTGTCAGTTACTCAGTGTCTTTGGGTATTGTTGATACAACATCTGATTCTTTAAGTAAAATTGCCGAGCAACTTCTACTATGCAGATTTAACTTACTACATTTTTCTGTCTTCTGTGACTCTCTTTATTTATTTTAAGGTGTATTACTCTCACCCTATCTCTAACCCATTCTATCTTTCAATCCCAAAAGTAAATCTCTGATTCAAACTACTATACATTCTAAAATAATCACTTGAATCTATGTTTCTTCTCACTTACTCAGAACATTAAATCACAACATCAGTCTGACTGTGGGATAAATCAGTCAATAATTGAGAGAGTTACGATGTCTGTTAGTGTGTAGACCTGTTTCTTACAAGAAATCGTTTATTTAATTTTAACTTGTATCATAAGTGCTTAAATGCATTTGCCTGCCTTAGTTAACATGATTTTCCTTTGCCCTTATTTATACAAAATATCTTTCATATACATATGTGTGTGTGTTTCTATCAATCAAATAAGATCACCTGAAAATACTAAACCACAAATTGAATTACATTGTTATTTTTGTAGCCATACAGACGTACACGTATACCCTCAAAAGCAAATGGAGAATTAATTTAATATCATATTTGCTTTAGTTCAATCTGAGCATGAAATGTAACATATCTTTCATATCTCAAGTTTTTTTAAGTTTACCAATTTTGATATTATAGGGATAAGTTTAATTTCTTGATTTCCAGAACCAAAATACAGTGATGTGTGGTAGGGCGGTTGACAAAGGTAGTAGAATTTATTATGACCTCTATTTCTCAAAATTGCTAAACAGATAAAAATACATATTTGATAAGTTACTCAAGTAATGAAGAATTGAAAAAGTCTTATCTCACTTTCTTAAGGATCAAGATTATGTTCTTAGTTGAAAATCTTTGTTCTGTTAGAGGTGTGTCATAGAAGAAGGTTCTATAATTCAATGTTCGCTTGTCTTTTCAGCTGAGGAAGGTTGCTTATATTTTAGTAGCCAGGCCTGCACATTTTGCTTTTGATGTTCCTGGTAAACATTTTTTTCACAGTCCTAGCAACTCATTTTCACTACATTACTTTATAATTTGATTCAGTCAATCATTGAAATAATTTATGCTTCATTATTGCATCAAAATTCCTTTATGAAAAAAAACAGTAACAAAACCCATGGTCAAACTTGAGACTGTTCCTAATTTTCAGGATGAATATTTGGGGCTCTGCAAGGTGAAAGCACTTAAATTTCCCCTATAACATTTGCTTCGCATTTGATTATTATTCTTGTCTTGTAGTAGGTTTTAATTAGGATATTTTCTGGTCTGCACGTTCTTGAAGGCTATGGAGTTAGGAGAGCCAATATGAGAGTGTGGAAAAATCCCTAGAATATATAAAATATATATTATATATAATATGTTATATATATATATATATAAAATATGTATTTTTTTTTAATGTGGTCTGATTCTGGACTATAGCACAGACCAGCTCTGTGGCCCAACAGATAATGTGAGCTTTCTGATATTTAGGCCAGATTGCTGGTACAAAAGGGTAATGGTACTCATCTCACTAGCTGATTGTTAGGAGGATTCAAATGAGGAAATTACCTGAAGGTACTCTTACCAATTCTGAATCTAATATAAATGACCTCTAAAAGGCCATTGTTGAAATATAAAGAGCAGAGAAGTGTCTGGGACAAAGGAACTAGACATCACCAAGTTTCTCCTTAAACACATTAGCATGTATCAATCCAAGTCACTGCTTGGCCCCTTAGAATAGAAGTGATGATGATCCTAAGCTCAACAGATGCATTAATATGGAAGTGGATTTAATCATAAAAACCAATTACAAGCCACCAAAACTGGGTTTGAATCCTGGTTCTTCCATTTGCAGTAAGGCTACATGCACATTCATTAGGCTTTCTTTGCCTTAGTTTTCTCATCTGTAAATGGTGGTAATAATAGCACCTGCCTTAGGGATTTCTGGGAGGATGCAATGTGTTAATATATTGAAAATACTCATACTGAGGTTTGGCAAATACTAAGTGCTCTAGTTTAGTTAGTTATCACTATCAATTAGCAAATGTTAGGAAGCACATGACATTTGATTGAAACCATGGTTGTTGAGAATCAACTCATGGCTAATGTAACAGTCAAATATAGTTTGTAAAATCCACACTATGTAACCAGGAAGAGTAATTCTTTATATTTTTATGTATTAACTGGTTTTCTAATACTATAGATAATTTACTTAATAGCTATGGACAAATCTAAATAATAATTAATATCATGCACTAAAGTGGGTGTTTTAAGCCTGGAAGTAAGGATAAAAATTCAAAAGTTGAAATCAAGATGATCTGTCTTCAAATTTTCAAATCTTTCTATCCTCATGAAACATAGACATGATACAGGGCAAAGTGTGATGAGGATAGAGAGGACTCACCCTCTCTAACCCTGTCCACGAACAGTTCCCTCAGGTTGGCAAAAGCCTTAAAGACAACACAGATATTTTTCTATTTATAATGGGGTTATAACCCGATAAACCCAACGTAAGTTGAAAATGGATTTAATACACCTAACCTCCAGAACATCATAGCTTAGCCTAACCTGCCTTTAAAAGTGCTTAGAACCACTTACATCAGCCAACAGTTGAGCAAAATCATCTAACACAAAGCGTATTTTATAGTAGTGTTACATATCTCGTGTAATTTATTGAATACTGTACTGAAAAGGAAAAATAAGAAAATGATTGTATGGCCATTGTAAACCCCCCAAATCATAAACCAAACTGTTGTAAGTCAAGGACCCTCTGTACAAGTCTAGATGATAATAAGAGAAGTCACAGAAAATATTAAATGAGATAATAAATGTAAATTTAATGACACTTTGTCATTATTGTGGTGGGGGTGGTCCTTACCATTTGCGCCTCGAATTTCACGAAGACAGGAACTGTGTATCATCTCCTCAGTGTTGTTAGACCTGTATGATGATACAGTAATAAAACACAAAATATGACTTCCAAAAAATACCAAAATACAATGTAAATTTTTGTGGACGTCTCTTAAAGGCACATCAAAGGGAGTTAAATTATTTGAGTTTATAAATGCTCCAAAACCCTTTTCATCTTTCTCCTAACACCTTGTCACAATCTACTTCGTCTAAGTCTCTTATTTATTTTTTATTCCAGTCCAAGGCCTTTTTATCCTCCTGATTCTTTCTCATCTAAACCAACATAGCTTTTCTAAGCATTTCCCATTTGTTCTTTCAGATTTCTTAGAAGTTGGAAGAAGAAACGCTATGAATACCCAGACCTATATGAAACAAATTGTCGAATAAATGAAAACTTAAAGGCGTTAGTTTTATTCAGTAATGGCATAGTTTTGCTAGTCTGGCCTGGACATTTGGAAGTGAATTAGAACCCAATGCTTGTCCAAGGGAAGGACAGAGTGTGTGATTAAATTAGTCAGGAACTAAGAAGAATATTTTTATATTAAAACAAAACAAAATAGAAAACAGCGGTGCGTGGAGACTCACGCCTGTAGTCACAGCACTTCGGGAGGCCACGGCAGGCAGATCACTAGGTCAAGAGATTGAGACCATCCTGGCCAACATGGTGAAACACCGTCTCTACTAAAAATACAAAAATTAGCCGGGCGTGGTGATGCGTGCCTGTAGTCCCAGCTACTCGGGAGGCTGAGGCAGGAGAATTGCTTGAACCCGTAAGGCAGGGGTTGCAGTGAGCTGAGATTGTGCCACTGCACTCCAGCCTGGGGACAGAGCGAGACTCCGTCTCAAGAAACAAAACAAACAAACAAACAAAAACCCAGGAATCAAGAACCAAAGAATGATTAGCAGGATTCCTTATTTCAAATCAGGTTGAGATTCAAGTGATTCTTTCATGGCTCGTTTCAGTCTCCTGGGCTTTCTTCTCTTGCTCTTATATCTTTCTCTCGGATATTTTATGGAGTTCTCACCTCTTCCTTTGACAAGCTTTAAAATTCCAAATTGATCTTTAATTTTTCAACTGAGGTTGGTTAGTTTTACTGCCCTTGCGAGCATGTTAGAAGGGAATCATTCTTAAGCTCTTCTTTTCATCTGATGTTTTTTCTTTTTTAATACAATAGCCACAGATTACTTACTTATTATTGCAGCTTCTGGATGCACCTGAGAACTGTGCTTTTTGCTTAAGTCTTCACACACACAAAAAAATACATTTTAAGTTAAATAACTAAATCGTTACAGAATTTAGTATGAAAATCAATCTATGTTTTAATTTGCTTCATTATAATGCATTGTAAGTCCCATCACTGTGACAGTATATTACATCAAGAGGGCCTTTCAATAACCTTAACCCAAATTCAAGAGTAAGGAAGGAGAAAGGAAGGGAGGGAGGAGTATGAAGAGAGAGCTTTAAGGTATCACAAAACAACAAATAGGCAGGTAAATGCTTATATAAATATTTAAGAACTCCTACCTCATGCACAAAATGTTACAACCAGCAATGAAGAGGAAGAGTATCTTAGGTTGCTAATTATTAGCCCTTGGTCGTTTGCAAACAGAGAGAAATAGAGTCCTCTAGGTTTATCACATTTGTTTTGTTTTTATTGAGTTTAGTTACAGAAGCCTGGATGTTTACTTCACCCTGTATGTTTGTTTTCATTTATTTTTCAGCCAAGACACTGGATATTGATTTCCTTTTGCGTTTTATTTAAAGTGAATTCACAATTGTGGATGAGAAAGGCAGAGCCAAAATCTTTGCCCTGAGCACAAACCAAAGTAAAATCAAAGCATTTCTGAGAGAGTGAGTTGTTCAGTTAAATTTCCTTTAAAAAAAAAAATTCATCAAGCAATTGCGCTGCTGAAATGGATCAGACATGGAGGCAAAAATCAGGAGAAACTCTCGGCATACCAGCTCGTGCAGGATAATTTTCACATCAAAGAACTTCAAAATAGGATTTTTTCCAAGTATGTTAACTTTTAGCTAGCTAACTCAAATCCTTTCTGGAAGTAAGCAGGTTATAAATTATAACTACGTACATAAGTAAATCTCATGGTGCTATCCAGATATCACCCAGTTCAAGGTTTACCTATCACAACCCCATGTCCATGTGTGAAGTTAGGGTCAGGGTTGTCTTCATATCACCGTTCTTTTTCTTCAAAGAATTGGGCAGATAGATGCGAGTATCCATACCAAAGAAGAAATTTCTGGAAGAAAGACCAGCATTTGCAACGGCTTTAAGGTTTGAAAAATAGGCTGGGAGCTCAGGAACAGTGAGAATATAAGAAAGAATAGAATGGAGTATGCTTATGGAAATGTAACCAGAAATGTAAATTCTGAATAGATTAGGAAGCTCTTCTATGCCATTTTAAGGACTTTTTATGTGTGTGTGCACAATGCCATCCTAGAGGCTTGATAATTCACACTTGGTTTATAGCCTGTTTTTGTCGCTAATTATCTTCATAACTTTGTATAATTTTTCAGACATCAGTTTTTTCATCTATAAATGATGAAATCGAGATTAAAATGCTTTCAATGTTTCATATTTGTGACTATATATAATTATATATCTATATCATTATATCATAGACCTACCTATAAATACATATAAATAATCTATATATTCAGAGGAAAATAAATCAATATTGATAGAACTACAATTTTTAATTCCTAATAGTTACCTACAATATAAATATATCTATCTATTCTAAGCTTTCCACTTGTATCTTTCACCATATTGATATTCTCACTTCATTACTCTATTTATAAAATGTGTCCTAGGTTTTTTTGATCCCTGTCTCCCCTCATGTTGTACCCTTTCTCTGCAACCACTTTGATCCTATAACATCTATTGAAATTATGGCCTTCTCTAGATTTCAGTACAACTCTCCTTCCTCCAATAAATCTTCCACGTGACCTCACAATGAATTTAGAATTGTTTTTTTTTCAAATTCCCAGTGTACATTTATGCTGTTTGTACCTATTCTATCTTCACTTAGAGCTCCTCCAGTCAGTATTCCTTACTAAATTGCTGTCTACTACAGGAATGGAAAGTTCCACACTCGTATTTGTAACCTTCCATATACTTTCTTAAGAATGCCAATATATTTGGTACATGGAAGTTATCCAATAATAATTTTTGAAATTATATTCAATGTTACATTTGTATCACTCAGAAGAAAAGGCTTCTCAGTACTTAAATATGTGAAAGGTTTTAGTGATTAATTTTTATGCAGCAAACAGAAAAATAAAAATAAACAGTTGTTGTGGGGCCAGGAAGAAATTCTCAGTAGATTGCATAAGGAGAGTGGCTGCATATTCTCCTCTGGAGATTTCTCAAAAGTCCCTTCCCATTTTATGAATTCATCTTCCTGTGTCTCTTTATTATAGCCCATCTTTCTCATGGAATATGAATTAGTGCAAGGTAGTGCATGATACAGAGTACCAAAAATAAAAATCTCAAGGCTATATGTTTTTGTCATTATAGTTGAATTTGGGCAAGTAACTTAGTGGTCTAAGTTCAACTGTGGAAGAGTCATGCCCTCTTCCATAAAATGGGAAAAATACTGCCTGTGCTTTCCATTTGATAGGATTATTTTGAAAATAAAAAGGGATGATATATTTAACAACAAATAATACATTAATCAGTTTCCTGAATATGTGGTAGAGGTTAGGCTTCCATAACTATGTGCATGTTTTCTAACATAATAAACGTCCTTCTATCTTATAAAATTAGTTCTACTTCCCCCTATAAAGTAAAGCACAGTGAGCATCTTCTCCAGAAAGACTTCACAGATACCCAAATTTACTATATGCTCTACCATAGCCCCTCTCATCCTGGATCACAATCTTTGATTTAATTTTCAGTCTCCATTATGATGACGCAAAGACCTTGCCTTCCAGGACTAAAACTTAGACAAACATTGAATCTTTTACACATTATTATTCAGCAAATATTGATCGGCTGAATAAACTTTAAAACATATCTCAGTTTTTAGCCGATTCCTTATAAAGTTTAAAACAGTATTCTTCTAGTTTGTAATTTTGTGAACAGTGTGGTTCAGTTTGGTAAAATCAACAGTCACATACCTTGAATCTGAGGCCCAGCAGAAAACCCAAGAAATATTTATGATAGTATTATAGAAGCTCTCATAAAAGCCTAGTAGAAAACCCAAGGAATAGTCAGGAGAGCATTGTACTTTTTGCAGAAGTTACCTCTAAAATAAATAAAGAAGTTTATACGGACACGTCACAGAATATTTTTTAGGAATGATATTGAAAAGCAGAAACATGAACATGGGGCCTGCTTTGTATAAAGGCATGCTTCACTTGGTAATTTCTAAAAAAAAATTTCACCCTAATCCTGTTTCAATATGCTAATCCCCTTCATTCCTTCATCAAGCCTGCTTTAGAATTGTTTTATATACAATAGGCTCCTACTCTGCAGAGGTGACTAAACTTTAGTGTTACCTAAGGTTCCCTGCATCAATTAATTCAAAGGCACAGAAATATGGGAATGAAATAGGCCATAAAGATAAAATACATTATTAAATAGAATTATTGTCATTGTTATTATTCTCTCAACGAACAGGGAGATGAAGAGCTGAATTGCACACCATATGGTAATTGCTTGGAAGATAACAGCAACTTACGGTCACACCTTCAGCATCCAGCCACATTGTTTGCTGCATTTCAGGTGCCAGTGTGGCAGAGAGCCAGCCCAGGAAAGATGAACTGGCAGAGAGAGAATGACAGACATTAGGCATAAGTACTTTTCATGTCAAGCCTTTGGCGTGTTCATTGTCGAAAAAATCTGTTCTCAGAAATGCTTTCCAAAATGCACAAGTTATGCTATGAAGGCATATGATAACTTCTGCTATCCAGGGATATGTTAATATGGACCATCCTGGGAGATGCCAAATCATAGCCAGGATAATGGGCGATTCCAGATGTCTGTCTGGTCCCAATCGTCAGGCCCAACGGACATTCCCAAACTAAAAAAGGAAAGTTTAGGTAAAATTTTTTGATGCATGATGACTTCCTCTACCAGTAGCCAATTTTGAAAGAGAGAAAGAGCAATTCTAATATGTGCAGCCTTTCATTTTCACTATCTATATTTAAATCACAGATTTGAATTATCTATCTTTCTCACAGTAAGAGGAGAAACTTTTTCAAAGTTATTGAAGGTAAGATTTCTACTTTAGATGGTTTAAAAGCTACCTTAGATTTGAATAGTGTTGTTCAGCTTACTAACATTACTTCTTGAAAGGCTAGCTCACTGTAGAAAAGAGTTTGATTTGCCAGTGCTTTTAAGGAAGGCATTACATTACATTATTGAATAATCATATACATTATTATTATATTACATTATAATATTGAATCTTCCCCAAAACATCATCATGTTAATATCAGTTTTCATTTTCTTTCCAAATAAACATTTCAAGGAAACAGAAAAATGATTTTCCCAAAGTCACTAAACGGGACTGTGATAGGAATAGAATACAAATATATTTCCTGTATTCAAAACAAATGATCTCTAACATCTTTGCTTATGTTAATAAGCAGTCATTTATTATAATTTTGTTTTGAGAGCCAGTTTGATAATTTCATTTTTGGGTTTTCCAAAAATATTTCATATTTGAAATCTAGCAAATGATATGTAATTTATAAACGATAAAATATATTTTTGTATCCATGCTATATTTAATTGACTGCAAAATCGGTAAGAATGATTATCTTATATTTTAAAAGTAAAAAGTTTTTACTGTATAGAAATGCTCAAAGGCATAAAACATACAACACAACTATTTCTCTAGCTGATATCTTTGACTGAGCTCACAGACCTGCCTTAAAAGCATCAGCAAATCAAACTCTCTTTTCCACAGTGAGTTAGCCTTTCAAGAAGTAATAGAACCTTAAATGTAGAAATGCTCTTGGAATTTATTCAGAACAGTAGAAATCTCAATCCAAAAGCACAGCTGAATATTCATGGAGCGTTTTTATTTATCCAAACTTATCCTTGGGAAAACACAATTTTGGAATGATCACCATAATATCTTGGACAGCAAAATGATCTTATATATAAATGTTTGCTTCTGTCATAGCTGTTGTTGCATTATAAGTGCACACAAATACACACATGAATATGCATATATAAGATTAAAAACACATTTAGAGATCTAATTGTATTTTATGAATATTTTACTATACCATGGCTATGAAAGTTTTCCTAATGAAAAACTAAAAAAATTAAATATCTCTGTAGCAAAGATATTTATTGATTTTCCACAGTGACCTCAGCCCTGATCTGGGCACTGTGGTTAGGAAAAGTATAAAAGATGATTCTTAAAGGTTGTGCATGTTGAGGCTCAGAATATAATACTCTCAAATATGGGCAAATTGACAATTGAGAAAACTGTAGAAACAAGAATGTCAATCTGACCTAGCCATAGGGTGAGAGCTAGCCATAAAAGAGTTACCTGACTAACCTCGTTTAAAGTAGATCACAGGTCAGATGGATCTTGACCTCCATCTGGAGGACAAGAAATATCTGAACAGACAAACCTTTCTGACACACCCCATCACTCCCAGGTAATTAGCATTAAATCATGCCCTTTTTGTCCTGTCATACTTCTACACAACCGCCCGCTCTTCATAGAATTTAAACATAAAAATACAAAGTTTTTCCTGGGTTTTTTGGTCTTTATTTCTAAGTCTCCCATGTCATGTAAAAATTTGCTTAAATTAATTTGGTATGCTTTTCTCCTGTTAATCTGTCTTATTATATGACCCTTGAAATGGGTGAGAAAAGGGTATTTCTCTCCTTTATATGCTCTTTCACAGGGAGGATCAAGATATACACAAGTACATCCTGAATAGGGCAATAGAGATATTGAAATAAGTAACAGAGGGTAGAAGATTTGTGTGTGAATATGCAGGTATACAAATAACTCCTTACAAATTACTGAGGGCAGACACCAAGTACCCTCCAGCCTCTTGGTCTTTGGAGCAACAGGAGCAATTCAACAGCTATTTGCCCAGTGTACAGAAAACTCCAACAGGATAGTACTCCAGAGTCTCTGAGTGGCCTTTCATTCCTCCTTTGGGCTTTTCTGTGGACTAAATTGTGCACCCCCCGCTGCTCCATAAATTTATATGTTGAAGCTCTAACAGCCAATTTGATTACATTTAGAGACAAAGTCTATAAGGAGGTTATTAAATGAGTTCAAACAGTAAGGTCCTGGTACAAAAGAACTGTTAATCTGGTAAAAATAAACACCAATGAGTTCCCTCTCAATCTCTCCATCATGTGAGGATAAGGTGAGAAGGAGGCCATCTGTAAACCAGGAAGAGAGCCCACACCGGGAAGTGAATCTGCCAGCACCTTGATCTTAAACTTCCTAGCCTCCAGAACCGTTTAAGACAGATTAGGCTATTTTGTTATGGCAGCCCAAGCAGACCAAGACAGGCTTTGTCACTGAGAGAACCATAATGGCATGATCCAGTCATCAACTACATTCTCTTGCTTTCTTTACCCCAGCCACATCAGTGCTTTTGGTTTTCCTTGAATGTTCCAGGCGCCTTTGAGTTTGGTGTAACCCTCGTTACAGACATAGTTCATTTCTTCATCTATTTCAAGGCATTTTGCAAATAGTACCTTGTTAGTGAGGATTTCACTGACTACTTCTAAATTGATTTTCCCTTGCTTTTCTCCTCTACATTTATATTCAATGTACATACAGTGTATTGTACTTGTTAATTTTAATTATTTGCTCTCTTTTCTCACTGGAATGAAAGCACCAAAATAACTAAGATTATTAATTGTTTTAATAATTATGCTTAGTACCTGGCACATAATTATGCTCAATAAATATAAATCATATTGAATATAACGTTGTCACAGAACTTAACAAGTTTATAAGATGTAGAAAAAGGCTAATAATGGTTGTAAACCAATGCTGATGGAGAAGATGGGGTGTTATAGAATATAGTTTATTCGTTGATTCAACAGTCATTTCTTGAGTACACAGTACATGTCTGGCACTAGCACAGTGACTTTAGAAGTCTGTAGTCACAAAGGGGATGAGAAAGAGAGTAGAAAGAGAAAGAACCAAAAGGTAATGGTGAAATGAGAATAAATGTATGATAGATAATATTATTTTCTCTTCTCATTCACTAGAGTTACAAAAATCAATTAAAAGATTATCCATTGTTATTATTGTTGTCTATTTGCAATTGTATTAAAGAATATATTTGAATCTGAATGGCAAAGGGAAGGAAAAAGGGAAAGTATAATAATATTAGTTTTGGTTTGCTTAGGTAGTTTAAATTTATTTCCTGATACATATGCAAAACCATAGCTAAAACTGCAGCAAAATATATTATGGAGGGAGGGGTGAGGGAAGAGGAAACTTTAAATTATATAGATTAAGAATCAGTCAAGATAACAAGTCAAAATTAATATAGTAAGGCCATAGAAATCAAGAGCAAACTAAACATCTGAGATATTAGGTCAATAACTATGGTTTTTTACAAATGCATCTCAAGAAAGACAACTTCTATAGTAGGAAGCAAGTCCACGAATGAGAAGTGGATGCTTTCAGAATTCCATCTTACTCACTTTGGAGGGGATAAATTAGGATTAACATAAACAGATCTAACACACCATATACTTTTCTTCTTCATGATATATTTGTTGTTATTCTTTCAATCCTTGTCCTTCTGAGAATAGAAAGCTTTATGGAGATATAGTAGGAAGAAAAGCTGCTTAATGGGGCACACTACAGCAAACATTATTGATCAATTTTGTTTTACTTGTAAGAATGATTGAATGTGCAAGTAATTGAGATGTCATTTTGTAGCTTGAACATTTTATTTTCTAGAATGTGTGTTTTCTCCGAGAGAATTTATTTCAGAAAAAATAAAGAACCAGAGATGATGTATTGAACAGGAAAAACATACCATTTGACAAGAAGATTTGTCTGGGTCACCCTCTTGATTTCATGGTTTCATGGTACCATTTTGTTTTGTCAGTGGTGAAATTTTGCCAGCTCAAGGCTAAAGCAAAGATCCTGTTCTAGCGTTTCTCATTTTATCTCCCTTCCTAAATTCTTTATTCTATTTCATTAAACCACTCCCTTCTGCCTGTTCTGGTGCTTTGTAACTGCTCCCTCAAAATTTGCTGTAATAAAGAGATCTGATAAACTCATTTGTATTTATGTATAAATAATTCATAAGCTCTACCTAACATGTGGACACTACCTACATCTGTTTACAAATATACATGCAACCATTCCCAAATAGCTATATATTTTAAGAGAGAGCAATAAAGAAAGAAAAAGAATGATGCTTTGGTAGCAGGCAAAGTTGAACAAGGGGAAAATATTCCCTCTCCCTCTGCAAATGTTGAATTAGTGGATATTTACTGACTGCTTCTGCTGAAATGAAATTATGCAAGAATGTCTTAAACCATCTAAGAATATAACCAGCCTGTCTCTTTCTGAAAGCTTTTGAAATTCCAACCACTTTATCTTTGTGCACAACGTAGAGACAATTGTTAGCAAACAGGGAAGAAAAAATTAACATTGAAACCATGTCTAACTTTAGATTGAGGCCAACTAGGCAATCACTATGAATGTGGTTTAAAGGAATTCTCACTCTTAAACATCTCCCCCCCTCTCTTTAACAAATTATCTGGTATCACTCCATTAGAAATTGGTCCCTTCAGGTTACAGGACTGTGTCTAGTTAAATTGGAAATTTCCCTGAAAACTGAAACACTGTAAGCCTAATCAGCAATTAATACCTTATGTGATTGAAGTTCAGTTCCTTTCCAACATAACTAGCTAATATCAGCTTCCTCAGAAAGAAATTCCACAGGTAAAGTGTGGCTGGAAGGAAGAAGGTAAATGAGATGTTTGAGACAAGTGATATCTTGGGTTCAGCTTTATAATTCTGGTCATTTAAAAAAGCACTGGGACTCAGGGAAGTGGCACTAATATAAGACAAAGACTTCTAACAGAGAGCTAGTGGAAATATTTGTTGACATTACAATAAACATTGTTGATATCATCTGGCATATAATGATTAAGGTGTACTCTCTGACCTCAAAAATTACTTCATATAAAATGGCAAGTTATTTGATGCACATATTGACTGATTACCATGAAAGTCCTGAACTTACATGTCAGGAGATCTGTTCAAGCATTAGCTCTACTTTTCCAGCTGTAAATCCTTAGGCAAGCCACATAAAGTCTCTGAAGCACAGTTTTGGTTTGTTTTTAAATAATAGGGTTAACAGCATCTTCCCCATCATAACAATAGGGTAATACATTAAAGTGTATTCTGTAAACAAAATCTACAGTATTATAATCTATAGTGCAGAGTGTAGTTGGGAGCTGTTGCGACATTAATTGTTGACTCCTTATTTTGCCTTGTGTCATCTCTCAAAACCCGCATTGTCAGTGTTATGTATTTGGAGATCATACTAGATATGATTTTTTTTCCTGTAGGTTAACAAAACAATGTGGGGCTAGGGAAAAATAGAAACACTACCCTAAGTGTTCAAGCGATACAAGTAGCTTTCCTGGATGGACTTCTTCATCAGTGAGGACTTCCCCAGAGATTTAGGAATTACCCTTTAAGCAATGGAAAGAACAATTTTGCATTGAGAGGGAAGTAATATTTTTATAAAAAGTAAGAGCATCTGAGTTTCTTTGGACCAGAGTTGATATAGAAACAATAGGAAATTATGGAGAACAATGCACCTTTAGAAGGATTTGGATCTTAATTTATAGGTCTTAATTTTATCCGATAAGCAAGGGAAACCTCTTGACAAAAGCAGTAACGTAAGGTATACGCCTGGTTTGAAATAGAGACTAAGAAGACAGCGGCTAAGAGAATTCAGTGTAGAACCTTGTG
Organism: Macaca mulatta; assembly: GCF_049350105.2. NCBI lineage: Eukaryota > Metazoa > Chordata > Mammalia > Primates > Cercopithecidae > Macaca > Macaca mulatta. The sequence goes on along the minus strand of NC_133423.1, from coordinate 51,228,746 downwards.
TAATTGCTCAAAGATGTGACAATAATGGTGTTAATTTTAACAAAGGGTAGAATCATGGTAGGTCAGGGTTAGACAGGGACCAGTAGCAATGAGAATGAAAACACAAGAGTGTATTAGCTATTCCTTGGACTGATACAAAACAGCTGAGAGGATTGAATGAGGATGTTGAAGAAATGGTAATTAAAAAATAAAAAAAAAATTGCACTGAAAGTAGCCATGGTATGTCTTTCATTTCAAATTTCATTACGTAGATAATAATAGTGAAGTTCAGAAAGTCTAAACAATTTGCCTGGATAGCAAGACAATACTTCTAGGTAGGTTTACTACATCTTAGCTCACAATTTTTCTACACTTCAACAGCAACAAAAAAATGATTCTAGAATAGTAGAAATAGAAAATCACTTTTAACTGAAATAAGGTCACACAAAGATATTGCTAATAAGCTTACATTACATGGGCCTGTTTTTATGTGAAAAATATTTAACTGGATATTGCCCACAAACAAATATAAATGAGAGATTAAAACTCATAAGAGAGATTTGCAATAAGATTATGTAATTGAACATCATTTAAATAGGCTTTGAATTCCAGCCCTCAAAATAGTCTCACTAGCATTTTAGGCAAATGTGAATTTGAATCAGGATAATGTAACAGGAGGGTGGAAATAAATGAACTAGAGTGTTTACTCCTTGCTTAAAACCAATGTCTTCCCATTGTTCAAAGGTAAAGTTCAAATTGTTAAAATGACTTAAAAAGCTATCCATCATCCAGGTGCTTCCTGTCCTTCCAGATTTATCTCTTAGCACACTTTCACCCACTCTCTATCATCCAAAGAAAGGAAACTGTTAGATATGTGTCCAGTATGGGTGAATAAAGAAAAAATTCCTGGAGATACTTAGTTTTGACTGATAATGTGGAGTGAGCTGAGAGAGGAGATTGAGAGTGGAATGAAGATGAAGATAAAAGATTCTATACAAAAGGAGATGCAAAATTATGTGACATGAGAGAATGTCCTGTTCAAAAAACTTCTAGAGACTCAATAGTGATGACTATTCTAAAGTGCATGTGAAGGGTGGGGAAATTTAGAAGTAAAACAGTGGAAGAGCTGGGGATGCGGTATGCCATTTCCAAACAATTATCTGTGTTTCTCCTAAAAAACTGTAAGCCCATGTAAATTGTGTCAAATATTTCTCAGCTCTGTGTTCCAAACCTTACACTTTGCTACCCACAACACATTTACTTTAAATGTTTACCGTCAGTATTTTGAGGGTGGCAGTAGGGGTAAACAGATTATTTCTCGGTTCCACAATGTTCAATCTTTTTTAACAATTTAAAGAACAGCATATTCAAAATAACATGATTTTGATGATTTGATAATTTATGCTATTTGCATCTATTATAGATACTATGTGTCTACCACTAATGTTTTCCATTTTCTAATTTGAATTATCTGTTTCTAAAAGAACTACCTTGCTATGTATTATGGGCATTTTTGTATTCATTTGCTTCAGGGTAATTTAAGCAATTTAAGTATGCCTAGGTGATATCTGTATGTTTTCTTTCTTCTCTAGGCTATGAGCTTTTTGAAGACTGTTTCTCTTTTATATTTTGTACATCTAGATCATGTCACAGTGCCTCAAATTCTGTAGGAGTTCAAGAAATGTGGGTTGGATACGAAAATTTAAGGAACTGTGTGATCTTATGCTGGAATAAATCACATAGACAATAAGTTGTATAGGGTCAACTAATTAAAACTTAAAGAAACATTTATTGATGACTTACGTGGTACTCAGTCTTGTACAAGTCACCAGGCCCCTTAAAAAAAATACTACTACCAAAATCACAGGCCTCCATTAGCTTAACATTTAATGAAATTTAATTAAGAAATTAGGAATATTGTGAGAGTGTTAGGTCAGACGTTAGTTCCCATTAATTACAGTGTGAATTAAGTGAAGAAAAAAAAACTAGTTAACAACAGAAGAGTGAAAACATTAGGAGAAATAGGCTTGATCAGTCTCAGAAAGAGGTTGTAGTGTGGGAGTTTATATGGAAACAGTTTGGCTCTCTCTGCTATTTCTTAATACGGGATTAAACAAGAAGGAACTTTATGAAACTGCACAATTTTATATGGTTTCAATTCAACTGAAAACAATCAAATAATCAGAAAATAACATGACAGATTTTTTTCAAAAATGACACCTTGGAAGTGGCTGAGTTACAATTTTTGTTCATGCAAGCCTGCAGAAAATACCGTTTCGCTTCCCTATCCACTCACTGTAGCTTTAAGAATAAGGAAATGGCTAGAGGAGAAAACAATGCTAACAACTGAGTTCATCTTTCTGGGTGTTACTTTCTCCAAGATATTGACTCCCAAAAGAAATCTTGGATGTTCTTTAATGTCTTCTTATACTTCTACTTTTAATATTTTGTTCAGTATCTCTGATTGTCCTCAATAAGAATCATAGTTCAAAATAATCTGGTCTGCTATTGCTGGAAGAAACATTCCCTAGATTACATTTATAAGACCCTGAATTTCATATAGAATTCTGATGCTAGGAGTTCCAGGAACCAGATTCAATGCCTCAGCATAAGGATATCCTGTTCAAGGGACCATAGAATAAATTGGTGACACTAGGAGAAAACACCTAATTATCTGTAGGCACTCATTTCCCCAAGAGTTTATCCAAAACTAGAGTTTACTGCACTTTTAGAGCCTTGGTCAGTAAGTATTAATCCAATTTAGGTTTCACAAAATCTCTCATTTTAACTTTGTTGTTTGGCAGAAAAATCTTTTGAATCCAAACTTGTTAGTCTCTTTTCAATTTCCAGGAAGCAAAACCAGCCTGGGATAAGTTATCTTCAATGTCTTCACCCTCAAGGTTCATATCTCTTTAACTTTTTCTCAATCTTTAAACCTCCAGAAACTCAGTGCCCTTGCTGTCTCTCTTGAGTGTTCAAGATATTTTGATGTTCACACTTTTCCCCTATACATTCCTTGCTGTAAATTTCTAGAATTTTCTTCCTTCTAAATTTTTTTTTCAAAAACTGTGTTCCATCACCTAGTGTTTCTGGGTTCATTCAATTGTTTTTTTTTTTTTTCTAAGAGTGACTCTCATGCACATTGTAGAATGACTAGCATCTTTGATACCTGGGCATTAAAGACCAAGAGGAATTCTCAGTCATTTCTCATAGTAGATATTTTGAAATTGTCTACCTTTCCGACTTCAAATGCACATGTGTCTTAAGATAATATGTAGTATTTAAGTATTGGGAATGAGGGTTAGATATATTTAATAGCCTTTTTTAAACACTTAGATTTTTAAGTAAAAGAGTAAGCTCACTTACGCTTCTCAAATACTAGTGTTTCTATACTCAAAAAAATATAAGAGAAAGATATAAATCTCAAGGGTCTTTTCAAAGTATCTACAGTTATATTACACACTATTATTTCCAGCAACAGTTTCTAGACAATCACAGTAAAAAATGACCTTTTTAGGAAGAAAAGGTGACATACCACTGCTAAGGCCAACTCCTTGAGGCATGGATGACTAGTGGTCTGTGTTAGCAAAATATGCTAGGCTTGCAAATATTATTCTTGCTTTTTTTTCTCTTTTACATTTTCATCTATAAATGCATATAACTTGCTTGGTAGAACAGATCAAAGAGTGTTTCTTGGCCAAATTCCCATCTCTTTGGAAATACATCCAGTTCTCTGGGAACTTAGCTGAGGTCAGATAAGGTACTTGATTGGTTTAGTTTAGTGATCAAAGTAAATAGATAAATGAAGTCTGTCCACTCAGCTTGATGTTCAATTTATTATACATCATGGTTATATAAACAGAAGGGTCATAATTTAAAGCCTCCAATGTGTACCACTGGCCAAAATGGATAAGACTCAGCAAAAAAAGAAATTTGCTGTACCAGTGATATTTTGTTTCTTCTTTCTGTACTGAAAACAGTTCAGTGCTATTTGGTATAAAGTAAAAAATGGCCTTGAAGAGTATATTCCAAGTTCAAGAATAGTTAAAGATTTAAGATATATTCATACAGAAAACAGAAAATAATTTTTTATAATCAATACAGAAACATGGATTTAAAAGATTAGTTACTATTGGCCATGTAAGAAGGTAATTTGGCAGGAAAAAGAAAACTCTTGCAGTAGCAATCATAAAAGGTGCTGCTCATAAAAAATACAATTGAAATTTGCCAATCTAAGCTTAAAATTAATAAAGAAATTCACACTAAAATATATCACAAACCTCAATACCTTTTAAAGGCAGAGCTCACTGGGCAACATTTGGTATTTTTATGCAGGGCATGGAGCCATCATTAAAAATATTCATTACTACATATTAATGCTCTTAGATGGTATTGAGGTAGGCAGGACTGTTTTTCCTTTCATTGCTATATTCTTTTGAATTTATCTGCTATTTCACATTTTGACTAACTCTGCCTTGACAACTATTACTTGGGCTGCAGTTAGTATGCTTACCTCCAGCAAAGTCACTCTACTTCTTATTCCTACCCCGACAGAATTTATTGTTGTAGTGTTTCATGGACTAGAAAATCAGACTGAAAATTTGTTACAGATGTGTGTAATATTACAGTAAATAATCTTTGAATCACAGTCCTAGGTTAATCTACTATGAATCAAAGAAACAAGTATGTACACTTTGTGATATTTACTTCGGATCTTTAAAGACATTAGTATTCAGTTTCTGATTTTTAAAAAGTTCAATTGATCAGATAAGAGATATGTGGGAAAGAAAGGAGGGGAGATTTTGTTTTCTGGTGAGAATAGACTAAATAATTCAGGCCAATGTTCCAACTACCTACAACTAGAAGCTAGAAATACTGTGTGTGTGTGTGTGTGTGTGTAGCAGCTGAGAGCTAACAAAATCATGAGAAATTCCTAACCTGGTACCAGTGGAGAATGGAGGGGGCTTAGGAATTTTATTTTAGCATTTGTGGCTGATTTTCCAATGGGAGAGTGTGTCGAATCCAGAAGGTGGGACCTGGGAGGTAGGTGAGCACTTTTAATATCCCAGAAATGCTAGGGATATAAATATTGATATCCAAGCACTTCAAGGATGGTGATAAACCTTCTTTTGAATTAGGAACCCCCAGAATAGCAGCATCAGAGCAATAAGGGTAAACCCAGAAAATAGAAAGGTTGGTGAAGCCTGAAACCGAGCTTCACACATATCACCTCCCCAAATGGAAAAAGACTCTAAATTTCTAGTGCCTCCAAGTGCCTAGCAGAAACAAAGGTAAATCATCTTTGGAACAAAACATATTATTCTAAGTCTCAGATATTTTTGAGATATTTGGTTTTCCTCTTGCCATCTTCAACATATAATAAAGAATAACAACACTCACTTGGATGTTTAAAAATAGGATGAAAACTTTTTATATTCATTTAAAAAATCCTAAAATAAACACTACATAAAATATCTTCCAAGCCTCCACATATTAGAATAGTTAGTCATGTCCTTTAAAATGTCTGTTTCTATCATGAAGAAGGTAGAGAATTTTTTTCAGAGAAATGAAAATGCAACCAAAAAATTGAAATCCTGGAACTTACAAATGCAAGGACTTAAAACAGAAACCTAGTGAATGAGTTTAATAACACGTTAAAAGTAGTTGAAGGGAATCATTAGTGAACTACAAGATAATACCTAAAATAAAGAATAGAGAGAAAAGAGATCAAAATTGTAGTACAAAATAAATAGAGAATACAGCAAGAATGTCTTACTTATTTGTGCTTGGAAGTCTACAAGAAAAGGAGCAAAAGTAATAATTAAGGATAGAGTAGCTATAATTTCTAAAACTAACGGAAGTCAATAAGCCACATACAAAAAAAGCTCTAAAAATCCTAACAAAGATATAAATTCATACCCAAGCTCGTTGAATTTTACTTGTCAAAAACTAAAAACAAATAAAAATATTAGAACCATTAGGAAACAAGAAAAACACTTTCCAAACAGTGTCAATTAAACTGTCAATTGAACTCAACACAGAAAACATAGAAGGAAAAATATAATGAAATGCCGTTAAAAGACTGAAACAGTTTCCAACTGAGAGTTCTTAATCCAGCAAAACTTAATTTTCCAGAATAAAGAAAATTAAAACAAGAGGGAAAAAAACTAAAAAGCAAAAATAAAACATGATCATCAGAACTGAACTAGAAGAAATACTAAAGAGTATTCTTTAGACAAAAGAAAAATCATCCCAAGCAGAGTGTTGGAAATGCAAGAGCAAGGAAACCAGTAACTTATACTGAATATTTACTGCAGAAAACAATAATAATAATAATTACTTTCTTGAGTTTGTGTCCTTTGTAGGGACATGGATGCAGCTGGAAACCATCATTCTCAGCAAACTTTCGCAAGAACAGAAAACCAAACACCGCATGTTCTCACTCATAGGTGGGAACTGAACAATGAGATCACTTTGACTCGGGAAGGAGAACATCGCACGCCAGGGCCTATCACGGGGAGCGGGGAGGGGGGATGGATGGCATTGGGAGTTATACCTGATATAAATGACGAGTTGATGGGTGCTGACGAGTTGATGGGTGCAGCACACCAACATGGCACAAGTATACATATGTACCAAACCTGCACGTTATGCACATGTACCCTAGAACTTAAAGTACAATAATAATTAAAAAAGAATAATAATTACTTTCAAATTTAAAATATAGATGCAATTTACATTTATAATCTGAAACTATAGACTTTACATTTTATGTATACGTGAAATAATTCTAAAATTAAAACATATCCTGGGCCATAAAGCCAGTCTCAACAAAATTAAAATAATTGACATCATGCAGAGTTAACTCTCTGACCACAATGCAGTTTAGTTAAATATTAATAGTAAAAAGTAACCAGAAAATTATCATATGTTCAGAAACCTTAAAATGTGCTCTTAAGCTCACAGGTTTATTGAATAAACCAAAATGAAAAATAGAATATATTTGCATATGAATGATAATGAAAATTCTGTAATTCAAATATCATGGGATACATCTAAAAATATTCTAATAGGGACAATTATAGTCATAAGTATTTGCCTATATTCAATGACCCACAATAAATTTCTAACTCTTGGTTCACACATGGCTAACAAGAGTCAGAATATAGTTATCAAAAATTAAAAAGTCACTTCAATGAAAATATAGGATGAATAAATGCCAAAGATTTCCAACCTTATTAATGAGGAAACCAATAATCTCATATAGCTGGCTCCAAAAGCGTTTGATAAACTGAGCATTATAGGCGTTTTACAAAATGAGTGTTAGGAGTAAAATTGCTAGATTAAGTACAAAATTGGTTAATATCCTCAAAGGTAATAATCTTTGAAATTGCCTTTTCTATTTATATGGAAGTTATAAGTAAATATATTACTTCAAAATGTTTGGACTTTAATTAAAGCAAAGCTAAATACAGCTGCATTCTCCAAGAGAATTAAATAGTCCTATGTGAGCCTTTTAAATGATGCCCCAGTATGATGTTGAAACAACAGATTCTTTTCTTTTTGCTTTAATTCTAAACTTCGGAAAACTTTTCTTGACACAAATATTTATAAAATAATTGTTTTAGAAAAGCTTATATAGCAGATGCAACAAAGAAAGCATAGTCCTCAAGGCATTCTCGATCTAGTTTGTAAAGCAAAACAAGAATCTAGCACAGAACAATATAATTTTTTAATTAATGCAATGTATATTTAATAGCTAAATAAATTGTTAATTTTCCAGGGACAAAAAGCCACGAAATTCCAGCAATCAGTAATAGGAAATGTTCAATTCTTCACAATTCTATGTAGATGAATCAATCAGACCTCAACTCAAAATGTTCAAACCTAAAGTCATCTTTCCCTGCAACTTTTCCTGCATGTCCACCATTGACTCTGTCTCTTAGGATTGAAACTTTCAAACCTTAATGAATAGGGCAATATACTTTTTAAAATATTTCTAGCATAGTTCCTGGATTAGAAATATAAAATGTATATTGACCTAATTCTTATTCTTTTACAAATGCCCCACTTATATTCTCCTTGCTTGACCTCCACATATCTTAGTTTTACTATATAACTAGTCCCTTCTTACTGCATGTCAGGTATTTTCTAAGTGATTTACATGCATTGGTTTATACAATCCTCTCAACAACTCTATAGGTTGGTACTATTTTAACCTCTTATTACAATAATAAAGCTTAGGCTCAGTGTAGTTAAGGAATTAATCTAAGTTATCTACCTTATAAGGGGCAAAATCAGGACTTTGTCTCAGGTATTCTTACTCCTAATCTTTTAATTATTTTATTAATGGCTTTGAATTATATCATATGGCAGAATGGAATGAGGTGGGTAGAGCCTGGAACCCGTTTGGTTTTTTGTTTGTTTGTTTCTGGTATCCTGGAGAGAAAGCATAAGTAAGACTTAAACCAGGGTGGTAGCTGTGTGCAAAAGCAAAGAAAAGGAACAGGATAATCTTAAACATGTCTTTAAGAAGAAAGTCAGAAAACAGATTCTCTGGATCCTTAATCAGGTGAAGTCTGTCTGCCTATCTCGGTTGCAGGTTTCAGAGGAGTTTATGTAAGAAACACTATTCCAGACAAATAAACATTCTAATCCTAGCCTGAATATTGGCTAATAATTCTCTCTGAAACTTCTAAGCAGGCTGACTGTAGTTACTTAACTAACAAAAAGCTGAATTTAAAGAAATCATTTTATGGTAAATGGAAGACAAGGAAAGAAAATGCCCCAAAAGAATTAGCTTTCCTCTCTAAATCTAAGCTTCCTTAAGATACCAAATCCATGCTGCCCTTTCCTGGACCCCAACATGGGCTTTCAAAATGGACCTTGGCCTTAGGTCTCTACTAATAGCAGCTACATAGCAAATACTCTACGGAAGAGAAAAAGGAATATATGTTTTATATATATATATATGTGTGTGTGTGTGTGTATGTATATATATACATGTGTATATATATGTGTGTGTATGTGTATTTTAAAGGATAGTACATTACTGGAAGCGGACATTTCTTTGGGTCAATAATATGCTCCTTAGAAGTCTTGTGGATTTTATCTGTTTGAAAGAGGGCAGTGTATTCAAGGATCACCATTAAAATTAAGGTGTTGCTCCCATTACTATTGTTACATAAAAAACCTGTCCAAAAATGATTGATGTAAAGCCACCATCTAATTATGCTCATAAATTCAGGCGGAGCTCATTTGCTTATCTCTGCCCCGTTATGTTGGTAGGTTACTCAATGGCTCGAGACTGGAATCACTTGGTAGTAGTCTTACTTATAAATGTGGCAGCTGATGTTGACTATTAGCAGGGACCTAAGCTGGACAGAAAGCTGGAACTCCTATTGTGGCCTCTCCATGTAACATTTTTATTGGCCTGTTCATAGCAATGACAACTGGATTCCAAGTGTGAACATCCTAAAAGAGCAAGACGAAAGTGTGTGTCATTTACTTGTGTGCTAAGGTCGTGTTTTGAAGCTAATAAATAGAGATGTTTGATTGATTTAATGTCACAGAACATCACTTTCACTTCCACCATACTCAACTGGTCAAAGCAGTCACATAACTCTGCCTGTGATCAATGAAATGGATCTACCAAATGGGAGGAGTGTCAAGGTCCCAAGGTAAGAGAGCATATTGAATGGTCTTATGGTGGTATTCAACACGCCCTAGGTGTGTAGGCATGGACAATAGGGAATTGGGCAATGTACTTTAAGTGTTCAGAGCTCTGGTCTCTAAATCCATCCAGGGAGGAAGACAGCTGCCAATACTCAATTCCTCTGTCTTAAATATTGAGAAGTTTACTCAAAGTAATGATTAACCCACATTAGAAAAAAAATTCAGTACTACCACAGGCTTTAGTATTTGGCCAAAAGTTAGTATATGACTTGGAGGTTGTTGACTTTATTTTTATATTCAATGAGTTCTGAATTTGAAGGACGCACAAGAGCAAACCTGGCAGCGGTGGAGTAGCCACAGGGAGAAGGCATGTTCTGCTGAGTGTCTTGGGATAAACGAGAGAGAGAAGGACAGGGAAGAGTCAAAGAAGGAAGGCCAGTGTGTCAGAGCACAAAATGTGAGGGGTTAAGCCTAGGCCACTGAACCCAGTAAGTTCATCAGGAGCCAAGGGATATAGCCTGTGTTAATGACATAGATCTCTATCTGAAAGGCCATTAGAATATGGATGCAGGGTGGGTGACACAGTTTGAAAAAATCACTTCAGGAAAAAAAAAATAGATATACCGGAATGAGAGGAGACAGTGTGTGAACAGTGTATCCAATTCAGGAGTTTTATAGTGGTCTACGTAAGAAATGTTGGCAACATGGACTTGGGCTGTTGCTGTGGAGATCAACACAGGTGGACAGATTTAAAGCTACTTCTGATAAACTGTTCATTCTGGGCTTAAGAATTCAGAGGAAGTTTTGATGTGGAGATGAAAACTGAGTTAAATCTTGAGGAGCAGGTAAACGTGAGTTAAATGGCTGAGGTGTGCAAGAAAATCTCAAGTAGGGAAAACAGGATCTAAACAAATGCACATTGAAATATGCAGTAAGGCCATGTTCTGGAGTTAATAAATAGAGGGTTTGATTGTGTTCTTGTGACTTGAAAAGCTTCAAATGTTAGATAAAATAGACTAAGACAGATTGCGAATATTAGCTTAAAGACATTTCAACACAAATTAAGAATACAATGATAACATTTTTATACAATTACATAGCAAGAAAGTTTGTGTTCTAGAATTAAATATAACAACCTTAAATTCCTAGTGTTACCATTTTGTAGATCTGTGATCTTGGAGAGGTTACAAAATCTCCTTAAAATATATTCTTTAAGCTTTTTTTTTGTTTTAAAAAGTAAAGAAAATAATAATGACTACTCCATAGAATGGTTGGGAAGATTAGATGAGATAACGCATACTTAATGCAGTATCTGAAATGTAGTAGATGCTCATAATTATTAATTATTACTATTTTTACTAGGAGCACACTCACTGCTATTGCTTATTATCTTAAACCATTTACTTTGGGAGTTTATAAAAGGGAGAGAGAATGTAGGTAATTAGTGTGATCAGAGACTGCTTTTGCAGGAGGTGGGGGTTAGAATGGGGCAAAATGTGATGAACATGATGGGAGCATTTCTACAGAGCAGGTATCAAGTCTATTTCAGGGAGACAGAAATGATCTGTACTTTCAAATTCTACTTCACCACCTGATATGGTTTGGCTCTGTGTTTGCACCCAAATCTCTTCTTGAACTGTACTCCTATAACTCCCACGTGCTGTGGGAGGGACCTGGTGGGAGATAATCAAATCATGGCAGTGGATTCCCCCATATTGTTCTCATGGTGTTGAACAAGTATGATAAGATCGGATAGGTTTATTAGGGGTTTCCACTTTTGTTTCTTCCTCATTCTCTGTTTGCCTGCTTCCATCCATGTAAGATGGGACTTGCTCCTTCTTGCCTTCACCATGATTATGACCTTCCCCAGCCACATGAAACTGTAAGTACAATTAAACCTCTTTCTTTTGTAAATCACCCAGTCTTGGGTATGTCTTTGTCACCAGTTTGAAAATGGGCTAATACAGTAAATTGGTACCAGTAGAGTGAGGCATTGCTGAAAAGATACCCAAAAATGTGGTAGAGACTTTGGAACTGGGTAACAGGCAGAGGCTGGAACTGTTTGGAAGGCTCACAAGAAGACAGGAAAATGGAATATTTGTAACTTCCTAGAGATTTGTTGAATGGCTTTGCCCAAAATGCTGATAGTGATATGGACAATAAAATCCAGGCTGAGGTAGTCTCAGATGGAGATGACAAATTTTTGGGAAACCGTAGTAAAGGTGACTCTTGCTATGTTTTAGCAAAGATACTGGTGACATTTTGCTCCTGCCCTAGAGATTTGTGGAACTTTGAACTTGAGAGAGATTATTTAGGGTATCTGGCGGAAGCATCAACAGGTGACTTGGGTACTGCTAAAGGCATTCAGTTTTATAAAAGGTTGGAACATTTGTAGCCTGATTATGTAATAGAAAAGAAAAACTCATTTTCTGGGGAGAAACTCAAGCTGGCTGCAGAAATTTGCATAAGTAGCAAGGTACCTAACGTTAATCCCCAAGACCATGGGGAAAATGTCTCCAAGCCATGTCAGCGAACTTCACAGCAGCCACTCCCATCACAGGTCCAGAAGTCCAGGAGGAAAAAGTGGTTTCATGGGTTGAGCCCAGGTCCCCATGCTGCGAGCAGCCTACAGACTTGGTGCCCTATGTCCCAGCCACTCCAGCCATGACTGAAAGAGGCCAACATACAGCTCAGGCTGTAGCTTCAGATGGTGGAAGCCCCAAACCTTGGCAGCTTCCATGCGATGTTGAGCCTGCAGGTGCACAGAAATCAAGAATTGAGGTTTGGGAACCTCCACCTAGATTTCAGAGGATGTATGGAAATGCCTGGATGCCCAGGCAAAAGTTTGCTGCAGGGGTGGGGCCCTCATGGAGAACCTCTACTGCAGCAGTGCAGAAGGAAAATGTGGAGTGGGAGCCCCCACAGAGAGTCTCTACTGGGGCACTGCCTCGTGGAGCTGTAAGAAGAGGGCCACTCTTCTCCAGACCCCAGAATGGTAGATCCACCAAGAGCTTGCCCTGTATGCCTGGAAAAGCCACACTCAATGCCAGTCCATGAAAGCAGCTGGGAGGGAGGCTATACCCTGGAAAACCATAAGGATGGAGCTTCCCAAGACCCTGGAAACCCAACTCTTGTATCAGCATGACCTGTATGTGAGACCTGGAATCAAAGGAGATAATTTTGGAGCTTTAAAATTTGACTGCCCCTCTGGATTTCAGACTTGCATGGGCCCTGTAGCCCTTTGTTTTGGCCAATTTCTCCAATTTGGAATGGTTGTATTTACCCAAGGTCTGTACCTTCACTGTAACTAGGAAGTAACTAACTTGCTTTTGATTTTACAGGCTCACAGGTGAAAGAGACTTGCCTTGTCTCAGATGAGACTTTGGACTGTGGACTTTTAGATTAATGCTGAAATGAGATAAGACTTTGGGGGACTGTTAGGAAGTCATGATTCGTTCTGAAATGTGAGGATATGGGATTTAGAGGTGTCAGGGCTGGAATTATATGGTTTGGTTGTGATCCCACCCAAATCTCAACTTATAATTTATCTCCCAGGATTCCCATGTGTCTTGGAAGCGACCCAGGGGAGGTAATTTAATCATGGAGGCTGATCTTTCCCATTCTATTCTCATGATAGTGAATAAGTCTCACGAGATCTGATGGGATTATCAGGGGTTTCTGCTTTTGCTTCTTCCTCATTTTCTTTTGCCACTGCCATGTAAGAAGTGCCTTTCATCTCCCACCATGATTCTGAGGCCTCCCCAGCCATGTGGAACTATAAATCCAATTAAACCTCTTTCTTCCCAATCTCAGGTGTGTCTTTATCAGCAGCATAAAAACAAACTCATACAATGAAGTAACAATTATTGGAACACTATGAAGAAAATGCCAAATATACCAGGCATGTTTAGTGAATATGCTGTTTTTATCACAGTTTTTATATCTGAATCTTTAAATTTATGTAGAAAAATAGAGGAATATTAGTAAAAGGGAAGGCAGTTGTCATAGAGGACATTTTCTCTTCTCAACAGAACATTAGAACTCATTGCAAGAGCATGCCAAGATAGGACCAAAGTGGACTCATACCATTGCCTTCGGTGAACGTTGAACAACTTATCAACACCAAGAACCTGGCCAATTTAATGCAAAAGTGTGAAAGAATGTCTTTCTCTGCTCAACTGAGGAAGTGTTTGGGGAAATGCGTTTGCTGTAGCTCAGCCTTTGGCAGTCATCCCTTGTGGAAGAACACTGAGACCCAAGAAAAGAGGCTGCAAATGACATTCCAGTCCACAGCTTAATAATTTCAGAAAACTCTGTTGCTTGCCAATATTCCCATAAATACACATATTACAAACAGTAAGACTCTGTGGGTGATGTTAACTTATTTACTAAATTCTTCTTAGGGCTTTGTAGGCAGTGCAGCACAGCCACGATCCCCCTTGCACAAAAATGGCTGCCTAGAGCTCCTAGCACAGAAAATGCAGTTAAATAGAAATACAATTTTCAAGTATGTCTCGCAGTTTATTCAAAGTGGAAAATAACTCATACTGTGAGCTTTTAGATAATTGAGAAAGAACATATTAATGTTGCTTTCCTTTAATAGCTCATTTCTGAAACTTGATTTTCATTTATTTATTTTTATAAAGACTTGAGGACAGGAAGGGACTTATAACTAATATGACCAGGTTTGGTTTTTCTTTATACACATGAAAAAATCAGCAGATTCAAGATGTAATCTTAGAGAGCACCAATCTCCCCTCACTTTCTGTTCATAGCTTTCACCCTAATAGGATAGGATTGGATTTAAACTCTGCCACTTTAAATCAGCTTTGAATCTTGCATCTAACTCTTCTCCTGGGTTTTAGTGCCATATTGCAATGTTAAAGTGTAAAACTCTGCATCTGCCGAGGCATTTGGCTGGAAAAGCAAGTATGTCAATGGCCGTCCCTCGCTGCCATCACACATATGGAATTTCTGTGTTCAGCTCTGCCATCTGGTCGTTAGGCCGAGAATCACTCTTCATTGAATAAGGACCATCTACCATATCTGTGCCTCTCACAATATGCCATTCTTTTCATGGTGTTATTTTGCAGTTCTTATTTGATGACATTTTCTTTTTTCCACAACCTTCTTCCCATCCCCACCCTCACAAATATTTTACAGAGAGCAACCTTCAATGCCATTCAGAGAAACAGAAAATAACACACCATGTAATGGATATAAATGGAATAAGAGCAATGAAAATTTTGAGTAGCTTCAAGCATAAAGCTAGGTCTTTCATAATTATGAATGCTGTAGATTTTATCCTGGAAGTGTACAAGGTAGCTGATAGACATACAGCAACCTTAACCAAAAAAGAAAATGTCAGTTTATTATCCCTGCCATTCCATTTCCCTTGTTTATTAAGTTATCCTGGGACCAGGTGATGTTTTCTATTCTATCACAAGGACATGACATGGACGAACAACGGTATACAACCCTCACTTCAGTATACACTCTATTGCCACTGAACTATACACTCTATTGCCACTGAACTATCTCCTCCTTAGGAAGATACAAACACTTAACTAGTTCATTTTCTTCTCAAACCCTTCATTTCCTTATTGGAAGGAAAGAACACAATTTCAGCCAGAAAATAAATACCACTTTATTTCAAAAGTTTTAAAGGAAAATCCTCAGCAACCAGTCAACGTAAAATATTGGATAATCAGAAAAAGAATTGGTAGGAACTTTATTAACTTGATAGTAAAAACAAAAAGAATTTAAAATCCATAACCAGATTCTGTGAAAAAGATGTTAGCTAAGGGTTGACTTGAAGGAGAATTGTGCATAATTGAGACTTAAATTTCATAATTTGAAAGCTTCCCAAACTTTCTCCACAATCTCACCATCCCTAACTCACCTATACCCTAACCACCAACTTTCATACGTCTCATCAAAATGCAACCAATGTACGTTTCATTCAGTAGGATTCAGCAAACCTCCATATGACTCCAAAACCTGAGCTATTTACCCTACGCCATTATTCTTTGCTGAGTCATCATGAAGTGTTAGAATTTTTTATATACTACCAAACCCAGGACTCCATCTTTAGAGATGCACCTTGGAGGTCTGAAATTTGTGTCCACATTATTTTGTTCTTTTGATTCCTGCACATCTGAAACATGGAATCCTTTCTATTATAATTCCAGGCATGTTTGTTAAAATTAAATAAATGATCTCATATAAGATAAACATCCCCCATAAGGAGTGAGAAGAGATGGAGTGTAATTGCAAAGGACAAATTTTCTGAAGTCTCAGAGGCTAGGTAAGAATGTTTGCTTTTCCATTTCCTGGTTTTGTCATATGGATCAAGGTAATTCCTTGTCCTGTCTCAATTTCCTCATCGGTTTGGTGAGAAAATACCTGAAATACAGGGAGATATTGTGACAATTGCATTTAAATGCCAAGTTCTTAGTACCATGCTAACACACATTATGACTTCAGTACAAGATAGTATTTTTATCACTCAGTAAGCAAGTATCCTTGTTATGGAAAAGTGCATGGTGAGATATCAAAGGACTCATACCACTGGCTCTCAAATTTCTGCATGTTGTAATCACCTGGGGAGTTTTTAAAATGCTAGATCTCACAACTAGAGTTTCTGATATAACTAGTGTGAAAGAATGGCTTGAACTGAACATTAATAGGTTTAAAAATTCTCCAGGTGTTTCTAATATTTTTAAATTATAATGTTCATGCTACATTCCACATTAATTAAATCAGAATCTCTATTGGTAAGCCCCAGGCATCAGTATTTTTCAACACTCGCTAGGTGTTGATGAGGTGGAGCCAGTTTCAGGAACCACTGCTTCAGATAAAATCTGCTGGTGGTTTTAATCGCTGGTTACACAGTAGAATCATTTTAAGAGACAAGAAGTATTGATACCTGAACCCCATTTTAGAGCAATTTGTGGTTAATCTCTGACAATGAGATGCAACAATCTGTAGTTTTTAAAGGTTGCCTACAGGTGACTTTTAATATACAGCCAACATACAGATTCAGTACTCCAGTGGTTCTGAAGTATTTTAGCATACATCACAACAACCTGAAGCAATTGTTAAAACACACATACTTGGGTCTCACCCAGAGAATTTCTGAATAGATAAATATAGATGTAGGACCTGGTAATTTGAATGTCTAACAAGTTCTTAGGTTACGCTGCTGCTGATAACCCCATTAAATAAAATACTAAACTATGATCACATACAGATATAAATAAAAATAAATACAAATATTTGATGAGAAATAAGACCTTTACATTGTTACAAATTAGAGTCTCACAAAATATTTACTTACAAAGGGTAATAGAGCACATTACTTGGAGAAGATTAGCTGACACCACCTTAATCAAGTGATAAAAATGAACATTGTCAGTTATGGGAAAAATAAATGTTATGCACCATTTGATATGGCGAAGTGAGGAGGTGGTAACACTTACGGGATTTTTCCTGCTAAAGAAGCATAACCTGAATCCATTATAAAGAAACTTCATGCAAACTTAAATTGAGGGCCAATTTACAAAATAGTTAAAATACTTCTAACAGACAATAACATTCTAAAAATTACAACAGAAAACAGAAAAGACTGAAGAACTCTCCCAGACTGAAGCAGCCTGAAGAGGTATGACAACTAGAGAGTTCGTGATTCTGAAGGGATTATTTTGGCAGGCAAGACATTACAGGGGCAATTGGAAAAATTTGAATGTGTCTAAGGAGTAGATGGCAGAAATGTATCAACACTAATTCATGATTTTAGATGTTGTGTTTCGGCTATACAGGAGGAGGTGCTTACCTACAGACAATATACACCAGAATCTTATGCAGAAATTAGCCATCAAGCTGGCAACTTCCTCTCAAAAGGCTTAGGAAAATGAAAACTTTTTTTTTTTTTTTTTTTTTTTTTGGTACCACAACTCAAGCTTTTCTGTGAATTGTTATTTTTTTTGGAAAAAAATTAATAATTTTTTAAAGTCAAGCAGTTTTCACTCTGCAGAAGTCTTTCTTGGAAATGAGACTGCCAACCAAGGCTAGAAATGGGTTTGCATCTCGCAAAGACAGAGGACAAATTACTCTTTGAAAAATCCTAGTAGAAACTACTTTATATTGCCTTTTAACGTGCCTCAACTTAAACTTGTCTAACTCTGGTGTCCTCTCCTAACAGTAGTATATATCCTCCTTTACCCCAGATTCAAGTGTTCACAAAGTTTAAAATACAGGCTTATGGTGGGTTCGTATGTGTGTGTTTTTCTATTTCTTCCTGTGTATTTCTTTGCAATTTCATCATGGCTCTAACAGCATTTTTCTTCACATCTTTTTTTAATCTTATTTTTTGACTCTGATATCTTTTTACTTTCTGCCTACACACCACATGTTATAACTTTCTAAAATATGATCCACTAGATATTTCTATCCTATCACTTTGTTTTATCTCACCTGGTAAAACCATTAAGTTCTTTCTGGCCTATTTGCTTTTATTTTCATCTCAATTTTTACCACTGATATGCATTTTCTCAAGTAATGAATCTCATTTTTACTAGTCTCATTATTTTGTCTATTCATCTTACCCAAGTACTATTTAAATTTATTCATAATCCTATGATTACAGTCATCTTTATTCATCCACTCTTTTCTTTATTTATTCATTCATTCTATAAATGTGTGTTATACACTTTTAAAATTATAAAATACACCACTATGTGCAATAAAAGTACAAATAAGATACAACATGGTTCTTGACCTTAAGGAGTCCAAAGTATAATTACAATTCTATAATGCAAAGCAGGGTGCATGCTCCTGGGCAGTGCTGGGTGCTCCTTTCTTTATAACTTGATGGCAGTCTGTGCCTACCCTGTCTGATGAAAGGAAACATTCCACAGCGGACATTGCATTTTAGTTGATGTTGAGGTATGGTAGTGAATCTTCCAGTTATAGAACGATAGCACTTATTTCAATTCAGAGAAGAAAAAAAACAGCACAAGACTTGAGATAATACCGGGTCCTGATGTGGTTTCAGTGAAGAGAAAAATGGAAGACAGTAGAGTCAGAATGCAAGATTAGGACTATTCGATAAAGCTTATTTGAGAAAAGCTAAGGTGTGTAAGCCTGAACTCATATGACATGAGAAGCCATCAAATAATAAGATAAACTGAGGGTTAATTTAATGAAACTTATATGTTATAAAGACTGCCATAGAGAATGAATTGGAAATGTGAGAAACAGATCCACGATGTATACTGGGTGACTCTAGCAAGAGTCTCAGAGGGAGAAGAACCAAGTCTGCACAAAGGCAGCAACACCAGGGAGAAACAGAAGGTGGTTCATCAGCGATGTTCAGGAGAGCCTCTGGTAATCTGCTGTCTCTGGATACCCCTCCTCTCCTGTTACAGCATCTTCAGTTGCTTTGTTGAGCCTAATCTGTGCCTTCAAAGTTGAGTACTGAAAGCTCAGAAAGCTTGAGAAGAATATGATTGAGAAAGGCAAGTCTAGATACAAAGGACAAGAATGGAAACTCAATGCTGTTAAGACCAAAGAGGGAGAATGAGAGCCTGAATTTGAGCTGTTAGAGTAGAGTTGAAGAAAAACAGAAGGGCTCAAGGATAATTTATGAGAAACGTGAGAATTCATGATTTGTTAGATATAGTGGGGGAGTAAACTCCAAATGAATGTCATGTTTTGCGTTTGGACTGACAATTCCTATTTCAGTTTGCTGAAATTGTGATAAAAATAAATAGAAAGAGTCAGTCTATGAAAGATGAAAAAACTAATTCTATTCTGGGCATTTGAAGTTTAGCTGCTATGGATATTCAAATGAATATGTTCAGTTAGAAAGCAGATGTATATGACAGAAGCCAAGAGGATGTCTAAGAGATTGAGATTTAGAAATCTTTATGCTATCAGTATGTGTTAAAACCATGATACCAGGTGGGATTTTCAAGGGATAATGCATGAAGAGAGAAAAACAACATTGGTTTGAAAATAAAGCATAAGGCAACACATATGTAAGAGTTAGGTAGAAGAAATCAATAAACAGCTGGAAATGTTACCAGAGAATATAGAGGGATGCCAGGGGAGAGTCACTGTTTTCTCCTTCCTATCAGTACTTCCCTCAGCAGCCAGAGTAACCCCCAAACAACAGACGCTCAATCAATTTATTCCTCTGCCTATCAATTTTCAAGACTTTCCATTGCTTTTACAGTAAAACCTACTCATCTTCCCACATGCACAAGGCCCTAATAATCTGGCCTCTTTATCCTTCCAGCCTTATCTTATGCCAAATCTTGTCTCCTTCCTCACATCCAGTGACTGGATTCTTCTTTTGTGCATCCTCAGTGGCCTGACCTACGTCATATCCTGACAAACAAGCTCAGTTCCATTTACTTCACAGGGCGGGGTCATCATAACCATAATAGAGTGTGTTCTTTTAATCATCATACACTTCTCACAGAGAACTTCTATAACTGCTGGATCTAAGTTTGTCCACCCCTGTAAATCTGTCTTTTAATTCCTCATCTTTCTCTTTCCTAGAATTTGCCATAACTATGAGTTATCTACCAATTTGTCTGTTTATTTAGATTTTGTCTTTTTTCATCCACTTGACTAGGAGTTCTTTGTGGAAAACAACCTTGTCTTTCTTTTTATATCTTAGTATCCTCATCATCTACAATGGTGCTCAGGTGTTGGTTGTAGCTATAACCAAAACAGCTGAGCTACAAAAATGAAATGGATCACTGAAGCAAAAGATGTAAAGAGTTTCAAGGATAAAGACATAATTGTCAATATTATTATAGTTATTGTAAAAGCCAGAAGAAAATATGAAAATATTTGAGAAATTTCTGCTGGACTTTGTTACACGAAGTCACTACTGACATTTGCTCAAGACCTTCAGTGGCATGGAGTTTACGTAAACTGGATGACAATGGATTTGTTGTTCTTTGAGGTAGGAATGGGATGAGTTAGAAAGAAAGAGCCTAGATTATGCTGTCCAGACCCTTGGGCTAAACTTGAGGAATTAAAAGGAACTGAAAGTGGAGGAAGATGATGACCAATATGACATTTTGTTTTTCTAGTTTTAATCTATCTTGTAGAAGGGCTTAAGCTAGTGACCAAAAACAGGTCAATAGGGAGACGTTGGTGATATAGAAGGGAGTCATTTTTGGAATAATTTTTAAAAGGAAAGAAAATGGATGGGATAAAGAGCATAGGTTGAAAGTTGACTTTTAAGACTATGGAAGCCTTAAACTGGAAGAAAGAAAGAAAAGTGAAGGAAGGAAGGAAGGAAGGAAGGAAGGAAGGAAGGAAGGAAGGAAGAAAGGAAGGAAGGAAGGAAGGAAAAGAGAAAGAAGATAAGAAAGAAAGAGAAAGAAAGAAAAAGAAAGGAAGGAAAGAAGGAGGAGAGGAAGGAAGAAGATATAGATTTGCCTGTAGATAAATGCATAAATCTCAGTGACAGAAAGTTATGGTGAGAAACTGAGAAGGATACACCTTTTAAGATTTGGAAAAGGGAGCTTCTCAAGTGGTATTAAAGAGAAGTCTGGATGATCATAAATTCAGGAAAACATGAATCTACATGGTTTATATATCTTCTCCATTAGTGTTCAGAAGTGTATGTGGAAACAAAATGTAGATACAGGATTGGCATTAAATTGAGTTTTGCAATGCAATGGAGAAGCAAGAGAGCAGTTGAAAGTAATTCATCTGATTACTTATAAAGTGGAGACAGGGTATCTAAGGTGTGAATACTAGAAGAAGGCTTGAAGACTAGAGAATACAGGTATAAAGGGAAGAAAAGTTTCTATAAAGTCTAAGACAGCAAATAACTTGAGGCCATGAGAAAGGTTGAAAGTTTTAATTATAGAGTCATTTACTGGAATTTATGATTTCCAAAGCACAACAACAACAGGTAGGTGGTAATAATGCTCAGGTGTGGTGGAGGACGTGATTAAAATGAATAATTCATACATGTTACAGAAGGAGGTATAGCTGAATATGATAAGCCAGAAAGGAAAAGGGGCTCTTCCACGGTATGGTTCATCAAATAAGAATGACTTAGTTTCCTAATTCGAATGGTATGATTCAGCCAAATTATTCTGTCTGTCCCCAAAATGTCCTTCTCAATCATGTCTCCATACTTTTGCTCATATTGTTTCTTCCATCTCTTTTTCTCATTCTGGAAATAGGCAAATTGTGCACATTCGTCGAATCCCATCTCAAATCTCCTGAAAGTTTGCTGGATTATGACACTGACTATTCCTCTGTTCCTCTATACACACACACACACACACACACACACACACACACACACACTTTTTGTTTTTAGCAGACATGTATTAAAATTTTGCCCCATTGAAGTCACAGGTCTAGAGGCAGTGAGGGACATTGGAATGTATATTAGTCCCTGTCATAAAGAAGGCTAGAACCCCAAAAGAGAAAATGAAGATGTACAGGAAGTACTAAATTCAAATCTAAAGACAAGTAGGGCATTAAAGAAGCACAATGTTTCAGAATAAGTGATGATTCAAAGTGGTAAGTCAGAAAATTGTATTACATCTGGGCTTCTATACTAACTAATGTGTATTCTTGGACTAATTTTACTGACAGTGAGTATTAACCTGTGGCTGAGAACAAGAGGAAATTTTCTAGAAAGATTCTAAAAGAAAATTTAAAATAAACTATTTGGTATATTTTTAAGAACATGTATATGCTTTCCAGAGTTTAAACCTTAATTATTTTCCATAGTCTTAAAATCATGGGACTAGGCATGAGAACCTGGTACTACTTCACAGTGATGAGTTGAGTGATTTTAGACTCATTCTCCCCATACAACAAATAAAAGCAATACCCCTTAACATATGTTCCATGAAGGTTCTTGTGATAACGCCATTAAAATAACAGTTGTGAAAGTCATTTTAAAAGTATAAAGTTTTAAATAAATAGAGTGAAACATGGTGATGATCATAAAATAATCATGAAAACAATTTATGTTGGCATCTTCAAGTGATACTTCTCAAAAAATGTATAGTGTAACAGTGGGTTTGCACACTGTCTTCCTTATAATAATTATTCAACATCCAGAGCTTTACCAACAATTCACTATGTGCAATACTCTTTATGAAAAGGGAAAGATCATACAGTCCTAGAATATAAACAGTATACAAAAAGATCAGTATTACAAATCATATTTTACTGGAGCAAACATCTTTTACTAGTGGTTAAATCATTAGAAGTTAAAGATGGAATACTATTTGGAAAAATAATGTCAAGAGATTTTTTTTTAACTTGAAAAAGCTCTTTCACTCTATTAATTATTTAATGAAAATCAACACACATTTACTTGATGCTATATTACTGCCAGGTTATATGGTAGTTTTGAAAGAAACAGCAGAAAGTAGAAAATGATCTTAACCTCAAGGGATTATAATTCATTTAGTACTCAACAAATATGTGTTCATTAAACATTTAGCAAATACTTAAAACTGGGTTGGAGATAAGAGAATAAATGAAGTTCTAGAGGACATAAATAACATGAAGCATATATGTATTTATATACATATTTTAAACATGTTTATATTTTAAGATTCATAATACGTTTTAAGAACTGGAAAGGAAAGGGAATATCTTTGGGTCTCAGTTCTCTAAGAGAGCTCCATGGAACAAGACCTGACATAGGCTTTAGAGAATTAATAGAATTTTAATTGACAAAAGAAAATGGGATGTCTTTTGTAAAGAAAGATAATAATATAAATAAAAGCTTAACAGGAATATATATTATATCATGTATGACCATGTACACAGTGAATATTTAATAACTATTTCCCAGTAAGAGCAAAGAATGGATGTTATGTTAGTTAATGAAAAGCATCAGATGTTAGACTAAGGAATGTGAACTGGATCCCAGAGACAATGAGGGAATATATATACTACTCTTACACTCTAACCTTGATTGTCTTTGAATAATTTAATTGCCTGTTAGAATAATTGCCTACTACAATAATGTGACTTTCAACACCTATTTTTTGAGGAATGCATCCTTTGATTTCTTCTATGTTCCCAAATATCTAATTGAAGTTTAGATGATTCATTAAAAAATGCAAATAAATTTCATTGTTTAACTAAAAGTGATGTTATATCAAATTTTGCAGGTATGAATTTCCACAGGTAAATAAATACATTTTAAAAGGTGTTTTGCATTCCTTTCAGTGAACCAAATTTAATTTTCTTTTATACTATTAAATTGATTTAAGTGAGCCTAATATCTCAAAATTTTAAATGATTGCTTTTCAATGAGTGTTCTCATTTGTTAGGGGACTTATTTTTCGGCAATATTTTTTCTTCAGCATACATTTACAAAATCAATTTAGTATTTTTCACCTTTATCCCTTTTGTATTAGCATTATCTCACTTGTTTAAATTTTGTTCTAAATGGTTGTTCCTAGATTTGATTTTGTGACATATGACATTTCATATTAGATTGAATTTTCAAAGCGTAAACTCTAGACCAGTAGTTTTCTAATAAGTATTTTATTATGCAAGAAAGCATTTCTGGAACAAAATCATGTGCTTAACTCTATGTAGAACAACCAAATGTGAGATGTTTTGTTAAAGTGGGTGTAAGAGGCTCAGCATCCTGTATATGCTGTCTTCTTCTTTTGTCACCATTACTATCCCCAAGAAAACTTGAAAGATTTCCTGGAGTTTTGTTGACCAACTCTTGAAAGCAACTATTATAGATGCCATTTCCTACTAGAAGGAAATTGAAGGTCATTTACCTTCCCTTTTAGTATCTATCACTGAGAAAGCAGTAATCCCTTTGGTTATGGAACATAATCTGTGTATTTCATTTTCTTCAGAAGTAAAAGGCGGAATATTGAGAAATGCTTCAACATATGCTTCACCCTCTCTCCTAGACATATTGAAGGAATTCTGTTTGGTTTTCTCCTAGAAAATAAAAAATAAAATACTAAAATATTGTAGCTGTTCTTTCATGCAATGTATTTGAGAGCTGTACTTGGTCAAATAATAGAAAAAGCTGATATAAGCTGGGAATCATGGAAAAAGATACTGGTATTCCTTGCACATTTTAACTTCAAACACATATGTTTATATTTATTTGCCAATTTGTGGCAGTAGTGGTTCAGAGCATATGAACAGTCTTATTTTTGAATTTATTTTTTAATTGACAAGTAGAAATGCATATATTATGTACAACACGATGTTTTGAAATATATATACATTGCAGAATAAATTGAGCTAATTATTATATGCATTACTTCACAAACTTTTCATTTTTTAAGGTGAGAACACTAAAAATCTACTATCTTAGCAATTTTCAGTAATACATTGCTATTAACTATATTCACCATGTTATGAAATAGATGTTCATTTGACCTAGCAATCCTATTACTGGGTATATACCTAAAGGAATATAAATCATTCTACTATAAAGACACATGCACACATATGTTTACTGCAGCACTATTTACAATAGCAAAGTCATGGAACCAACCCAAATGCCCATCAATGATAGACTGGATACTGAAAATGTAGTACATATATACCATGGAATACTACACAGCTATAAAAAGGGATGAGATTATGTCCTTTGCAGAGACATGGATGAAACTGGAAGCCATAATCCTCAGCAAACTAACATAGGAACAGCATGTTCTCACTCATAAATGAGAGTTAAACAATGAAAACACATGGACACAGGGAGGGGAAATACACACACTATGGCCTGTTGTGGAGTAGGGGGTGAAGGGAGGGAACTTAGTGGACAGGTCAATAGGTGCAGCAAACTACCATGGCACACGTATACCTATGTAACAAACCTGAACGTTCTGCACATGTATCCTGGATGTTGAAGTACAATTTAAAAAAAAAAAGAGAGATAAATTTCTTGAACTCATTCCTCCTATCTAATGAAATTTGGTATTTTTTAACTAACATCTCCCCCTGACCTCTCCCCACTCTCCAACCTCTATTAACCACCATTCTACTCTCTGTTTCTATGTGTTCAACTTATTTAGATTCCACATATACGGGCAATCACATAGTATTTGCTTTTCTGCAGTTGGTTTATTTCACTTAACACAATGTCTTGTAGATGCATCCACGTTGTCAAAAATGACAGAATTTTCTTCTTTCTTAAGGCAGTATTCCATTGTGTATTTATGCCACATTTTCTTTGTCTATTCCTTTGTCAGCAAATACTTAAGTTAATACCATATCTTGGCTATTGTGAATAGTGCTGCAATAAACAAGGGAGGCCAGATATCTCTTAGACATACAGATTTTATTTCCTTTGGATATATACTCAAAAGTGGGAGTGATGATAATATGGTAGTGAACTTTCAATTTTTTGAGGCACCTCTACACTGTTTTCAATAATGATTGCATTAATTTATAGTCCTACCAATTGTGCACAAGAATTGCCTTTTCTTTACATCCTTACTGATACTTATCTTTTGTCTTTAATAGCTATTTGAATAACTGTACAGTAATATCTCATTGTTATTTTAATTTTTATATGATAATTAGTGATGTTGACCATCTTTTATATACCTGTTTGTCATTTGTACATCTTTTTTTGATAAAAGTCTATTCAGGTTATTTGCCCATTTCTGAATTTTTGTTTTTGTTTTTTTTGGTTATTGTTTTTGTTTTTGGTTTTTTTTGGTTATTGAAGTGTTTGAGTTTCTTATATATTTTCAATAGGAATTATCATATAATTGATATGAAAATATTTTCTTCCATTTCATAGGTTGCTTCTTCACTCTTTTGATATTTTTATTTGTTGTGCAGAAGCTTTTTAGTTTGATGTAATCTCACTCGTCTGTTTCTCTTTTGCTTTCTGTGCTTCTTTTGAGATCATATCCAAAAAGTCTTTGTCCAGACAATTGTCCTGGAGCATTTTTCCTATGCCTTTTTGTAGTAATTATATAGTTTCATGTATAACATTTATGCCTTTAGTGCATTTTGCATTAATGTTTTATATAGGGAGAGATATAGGTCTAATTTTATTCATTTGGGTGTAGATATTCAGTTGTTCCAGCACCATTTATTAAAGAGATGTTCATTCCTCACTGTGTGTTCCTAGTGCCTTTGTCAAAAATCAATTGGCCATAAATGTATAGATTTATTTCGGGACTCTCTATTCTGTTCTATTGGTCTATGAGTTTCTTTTTATGCCCAAAACATGCTGTTTTAATTAATATAACTGTGTAGCATATTTTGAAGTAAGGCAGAGTGATATCTTTAGTTTTATTCTTTTTGTTTAAGATTGCTTTTGCTATTTAGGGTCCTTTTTGGTTCCACATAAAATTTAGGATTTTTTTTTCCTATTTCTGTGAAAAATCTCTTTGGAATTTTTAGAGACTGCTATGAATTTGTAGATTGCTTTGAGAAGTATGGACATTTTAACAATGTTAGTCATTCCAATTCATGAACATGGGATATCTTTCCATTTATTTGTATCTTCTACTTCTTTCATCAGTGTTTTTTAGTTTTCAGTGTTCAGGTATTTTGTCTTGTTGGTTAAATTTATCCCTAAGTATTTTATAGTTGTATCTATTATAAATTAGATTTTTTTTCTTGGTTTCTTTTTTGGATGGTTTCCTATTAGTGATTAAAAATCCTCCTGGCTTTTGTATGTTGACTCTGGGTCCAGTAACTTTACTAAATTTATCAGTTCTAAGAGTTATATGGGGCCAGGCGCGGTGGTTCACACCTGTAATCCTAGCACTTTGGGAGGCCAAGGCGGGTGGATCACGAGGTCAGGATATTGACACCATCCTGGCTAACACAGTGAAACCCCATCTCTACTAAAAATTCAAAAAATTAGCCGGGTGTGGTGGTGGGCACCTGTAGCTCCAGCTACTCGGGAGGCTGAGGCAGGAGAATGGTGTGAACCTGGGAGGCGGAGCTTGCCACGAACCACGATGGCGGCACTGCACTCCAGCCTGGGAGACAGAGCAAGATTCCGTCTCAAAAAAAAAAAAAAAAAAAAAAAAAAAAAAAAAAAGGTATATGGTGAAGTCTTTAGGATTTTCTATATTTAAGACCATATTATCTACAAAAATAGACACTTGACTTCTTTCTGTCCAATTTGAATGCCTTTTATTTCTGTCTCTTGCATAATTATTCTGGCCAGGACGTTCAGTGCTGTGATGAATTCAAGTGGTGAGAGTGGTTATCCTTGTCTTGCTCCTAACTGTGGAGGATAACTTTCAACTTTTCTCTGTTGAGTATGATGTTAGCTGTGGGTTTGTCATGCACAGCCTTTATTGTGTTGAAGTACATTTCTTCTATACATAATTGGTTAAAAGAATTTTTTTCATGAAAATATGTTAAATTTTGTTAAATGCTTCTTCTTCATCTATTGGGATAATCTATTGGGATGATCAACTGGCTTTTGTTTTTCATTCTGTTAATGTGGTATATCACATATATTGATTTGAATTTGTTGCCCTAACTTTTCATTTCTTGGATTAATCCCACTTTATCTAGGTGAATGATTCTTTTACTGTGCTATTGAAATTGGTTTTCTAATATTTTCTTCTAGATTTTTTCAACTACATTCATCAAGCCTATTGGTCTGCATTTTTTTCCCTTTCATTGTCCTTTTGTAGTTCTGGTATTAGATTAATGCTGGCCTCATAAATGAGCTTAGAAGTACTCCTTTCTCTTTAATTCTTTGAAAGAGTGTGAGGCCAGGTGTGGTGGCTCATGCCTTTAATCCCAGCACTTTGGGAGGCAAAGGTGGGAGGATCACTTTTTGTCAGGAGTTTGAGACCAGCCTGGCCAACATGGTGAAACCCCATCCCTACTAAAAATACAAAAACTAACTGGGTGTGATGGTGCACCCCTGTAATCCCAGCTACTTGGGAGGCTGAGGTAACCCGGGAGTTAGAGATTGCAGTGAGCCGAGATCCCACCACTGTACTCCAGCTTGGACAACAGAGTGAGACTCTGGCTCAGAAAAATAAATAAATATAAAAATAATACAAAAATGGAAAGAACGAGTTTGAGAGATATTTATATGAATTATTCTTTAAATGTTTGGAAGAATACAACAGTTTGCTGCCACAGGGTCCTGTGCCTTCTTTTTTTTTTTTTTTTTTTTTTTTCCACTTTATTTATTTATTTATTTATTTATTTATTTATTTATTTAGAGATGGAGTCTCGTTCTGTCGCCCAGGCAGGAGTGCAGTGGCACGATCTCAGCTCACTGCAAACTCCACCTCCCAGGTTCACGCCATTCTCCTGCCACAGCCTCCCAAGTAGCTGGGACTACAGGCACCTGCCACCATGCCCGGCTAATTGTTTTGTATTTTTTTTAGTAGAGACAGGGTTTCACCGTATTAGCTGGGATGGTCTCGATTTCCTGACCTTGTGATCCGCCCACCGCGGCCTCCCAAAGTACTGGGATTAAAGGTGTGAGCCACCGCGCCCTGCTGGTCCTGTGCCTTTCTTTAATGGGAGATTTTTTACTACCGATTTAATCTTTTTACTCATCATTGTTCTGTTCACATTTTCTATGTTCTTGTGAGTAAGTCTTGGTAGGTTATATGTTTCTAGAAATTTCTCCATTTTCCAGGTCATATTATTATTATTGTTGTTATGTGGAGTTGTTTATACCAGTCGCATGATCCTTTGTATTTCTGTGGTATCAGTTGTGATGTTTCATTATTCATTTCTGATTTTATTTACTTGACTCTTTTCTCTCTTAAGTACTACAGCTATAGGTTTGTTTATTTTGTTTATCTTTCTGAAAAGTTAACTTTTAATTTTATTGATTTTTTTATCGTTTTTTGTTCCTGGGTCTCATTCGTGGAGCAGGCTCACTAAGGAAGAGCTTTGGCTGTTATTCTGCCGTATCTATTTTGTAACTTTACTTTAAAATAAAATAATAGGCCTTTTTACTTAAAAGAGGTTTGGATTTATAGAAAAAAAATGAGTAGGAAGTATGAGGAGCTCCCATATAATCTCTCTCTCACCCTCACACTTTCCTCTGTCACATGTCTTGGATAAGTATGGTACATTTGCTACAGCTGATGAACCAACATTGATTCATTGTTATTAGCTGAAGTCTATAGTTTACCTTAAGATTTACTTTGGTGTTGTGCAGTCCTAGGGTTTAGACAAATGCATAAAACATGTATCCACCATTACAGAATCATACAGAATTGTTCCATTACCCTAAACATCCCTAGTGCTCCACCTATTTATTCTTCCCTCTCCTTCTCAACCTCTGGTAACCATGGATCTTTTTACTTTATCTATAGTTTTTTACTTTCCAGAATGTCATGTAGGTGGAATAATACAGTATGTAGCCTTTAAATATTGGCTTCTTTCACTTTGCAATATACATTTAAAGTTCCTCTGTGTCTTTTCGTGGCTTGATAACTAATTTTTTATTATTGCTAAATAATATTCCATTGCATGGATACACCAAAGTTTATCGATTCACTTATTGAAAAACATATTGGTTGCTGTAGACTCACTTTTAACTGTAAGTTACAACCAACAGATCATTTATACTTTAAGAAGTACTCTTTTCCAACACTAATGCCAAGATGTGCTTCCTTAACAAAAAAAAATCCCTTTAAGAGCAAAAGCTTTCCCATTCTTTAATTTTCACATGTATTTTAGATACAAAAACACAATTCAACAGATGTTTTAAGCTAATCACTGTTATAAATAACAGAAACTTTTCATCCCATATTTTATCGGTCCCTAAGAATGGTGAGGACACTATGCAACTCACAAATGTAGTTGTCATTTATTAATGCAAACAATAATAATTGAGTAACTGCTATACTCTTTTCTATAAGAATAATAAATACATATTGAAAAAAGAATAAACATATTTTCAATCCCATGTTCAGAAATTTGTGTCATTAGAAAGGAGATGACAAAAATAGCAACATTTATTATAATTAAAGAAGTATGCTCTTTTCCCCTCTATATTCTAATCCTTAGTTTCAGCTTATGTTACTTTGAAATACAATTTGATGAAATGATTTGTAAAGCCACATCACTAAACTTCTCTGCTCATAGCTTTTAAAAAATAAACTGTTTGCTGACCCTGTTTCAAACATTTTATTGTTTTGTATGTTTTATTGCTATAAATATTACTGTATTCCTATAACATTTTCAGTTCTTTCTTTCCTTAACTTCTTAGAAGTAGTTATTAAGGTTTCTACTATTCCAATTTAATTTTGTGAGACACTAAATCTTTATCATATAACTCAGAATTTTAAAGCTGCTATATGGTTTTTCTTTGTGACTTGGCCTCTAGAATCATAAAAGAAGAAGCATCATATCCACTTTCAATGTGTAGAGTGATCTCTTTATTTTTTTCCATATCCTAAACCAGACAATTTCTTATACTGTGGGAAAATTAAAGCTGCTAAACAGCATTCTTCTGTCATTGAATATCTTAGATTTAAAATGAATGTGGCATAATGGGTACTAACAATGTATGTCCTCTGTACCCCTACCAATCCTTACAGCACATCTCACTAATTCATCACCATCCAATCAATAATGGCTCCTGCAGAGAGGGGGTGGAAGAAGAATGCCTTTCTTTTTCCCATAAATATTTGAAATTGGCCTAATTATATTGTCTTGTGCTTGGGTGCAGGGACAATAGCCTTTCATTTAGATGAGCAGAGCGATACACAGGTGGAGAAGTACCTAGTTAGGAAGATTAAATAAAAATGTGCCACTGAACTGTGTAACTGCAGAAACCATCATCTGCCTATATTCCAATTGCATAAAATTGGATCTTATTAACAAAAGGTAATACGAGACAGAAACCAACAGAACAGAACATTGCCAATTTCCCATGGTCACATGTACAGTTAGCTCCCTCTCCCTACTTTTTCTTTCTTTCCCTAACCTTTTCCCTTTCTGTTTGCACTCCCTATTTTCCCCCCACCATAGAAAGTTTCTTGCCCTCTTGTCACCTTTCTCTGTATTACTTTCCTTCTCATTGAGCCTCCTTTTCTCCTTTATCTTGTTTTCTTTCTCTCTTTCCTCTTGGACATAGTAGTAACATAACCAGGAGAGTGATTTGAGATGATCAGTCTTGCAGCTCTAAGAAGTACAAGCTTCAAAGGGATCAACCTACATGTGGGGAAAATTATTAGAAAATATTACAGTTTTTAGGCAAGTGATGATGATGTTCTGAAATGGTGGTCATGGGAAAGGTAAAGAGAGGGTAGATGCGAGAAATCTTGTAAAGATAGAATTGACAGCTTCACAACTGTAGTAAGGACTAGAGCATACTTTCAGAACATTAGAGAATCATTTGCACATCATAACTGTGAATTTTTCAACTGCTAATTTGGCATTGCAATGTGAACTTCAACAATCTGCCCTTTATATACATAAAAATATCATGAATAAATCAGGGGAAAACTAATGAGAAAATACATACCAAAGAGTTAAGTAAGCTCCATGAAGAAAATCAACAACAGTTTGTAATTCAGTTCAATCATGTGCTGGGTAATTGCATATTATGCAATCCAAAAGCATGTGCACTTTCTATTGTAAAATCAGGTTGAGTCCTGAATGTTGGCTCTCTGTGAATGCAGACTTCTACAGAGGGCCTACAGTGGGTTTGCATGTTTAGATGTGCTAAAATATGCACTTGAAAAAAAAAAACACTTCTCTCCTATGACCTCTTTGGAAAAATAATACCATTGGGCATCACGCCTTGGAAACCCACATGGCACAGTTAATGAAAAGCCAGGAGTTTGGAGAGAATATTGAATTTGAAAGTCTCTGAGAGCGTTCCCCAAATGGGTTGTTAAGTCCCTGTGACAGAGAACATTAGTGCTAGATGATGACAGTCATTCGATTCTAAACACAAACCATATTGTCTGTGATTAAAGGCAGATGCTAGAGGAGGGCATCCAGGGCATTGTGGCCAGAGCTGTGTTAGAACTATCCCTTGGCGATTTCAAGGCTGGGACCAAAAGTAATAATAATAATCACAATAAAATAAAACAAAATCTTCCTTAATCCCCATATTGAAGGGTAGATGTCTATAATTTCTGATAGCTTAAGGTTCAAATGTTCTCCATGTTTGGGGAAAGACATCAAAATCATTCTTTATTTATACATATGTATCAATGTGTGTATATATATATATATGTTTATATATAAAGACACACACACATGTGTGTGTGTATGTATATATTCTTTCACAGATGCAAAGAGAAAAGAATAAGCAAACTCCAGTCCACAACAAGATGTCCACATAATCATTTAAAGCATATATATGAGTGAAGGTCTGTTTGTTTGTGAATCTATGCTGCTCCTGTTTGCTTATGTGGTTTGTTACATAGGGTTAGGGAAAAGACAGGTCATTAACCTGTTTTGTTTCTATAATACTTTAATCCAGAAAAATATATCCAGAAACATATTTTCTGCATGGATGGACTGTTTTCCTGTAAGTGTTTATAGGTATTTTTGTTAAAATATTTTCCCTTCTTTTAAACATTTTAAAATTGGTATATAATAATTGTACACATTTTTGCATACATAGGATAGCTTAATATATGTATCCAATGTGTGATAATCAAATGAAGATATTTAGGACATCCATCACTTCAAACACTTGTGTTTTCTTTTTCTTTCTTTCTTTCTTTCTTTCTTTCTTTCCTTCCTTCTTTCTTTCCTTTTCTTCCTTTCTTTCTTTCTTTCTCCTTCCTTCCTCCCTCCCTCCCTCCCTCCCTCCCTCTCTCCCTCTCTCTCTCTTTCTTTCTTTCTTTCTTTCTTTCCTTCTTTCTTTCTCTCCTGCCCTCCTTTCACTCTAATGTTCCAAATACTTGCCTTTTCTTTGTCTTGGAACATTACCATTCTTCTCTTTTAGCTATATTGAAATATACAAAAAGGTATTGAAAACTGTAATTTCCCTACTGTACTATCAAATAGTTGAACTCATTTATTTTACCTACCTATTAACCAAATTATTTTCATTTCCCCACCTCCTTCCTTTCCCAGTCTCTGGTAACCAACATTCTATTCTCTATCTCCATGTGATCCACTTTTTTTAGCTCCCACGTATGAGTGAGAACACGCCGTAATTGCCTTTCTGTGACTATTTTATTTTGCATAATCTAATGGTACACATATATATCTCTCTATGCAAAATCTTTTATATTCACTCATCTATTGATGGAAATTTAGCTTGATTGTATATCTTGGTTATTGCAAAAAGTCCTGAAATAAATATGGGGAGCAGATCTCTCTCCAGTATAGTAATTTCTTTTCTTTGGTTCCTATACCCATCAGTGGGATTGCTGGATCACATGATAGTTGTATTCTTCATTTTTTTGAGAAACCTCCATACTGCTTTTTATAATGGCTGTACAACTTTACATTCCCACCAACAGTGTACATGTGACCCCTTTCTCCAGATTGTCTCCAGCATTTGTTATTATTTTTCTTTTGATAATAGCCATTCTGAGTCGAGATGATACCTCAATGTGATAGGGTTTTGAATTGCATTTCCCTGATGATTAGTGATGTTGAACATTTTTTCATATACCTCTTGGCCATTTGCATGTCTTCTCTTGAGAAATGTCTATTCAGGACTTTTGCCTAGTTTTTAATCAAATTACTTGAGGGTTTTTTATTTTATTTTTTATTTTTATAGTTTGCTACTGAGTTGTTTGAATTGTTTATATATTGTGATTATTTACTTCTACTTGGATGGACAATTCATCTTTAAGAACATTACTTCCATTTTCTAGGTTGTCTTTTTCACTTTGTTAATTGTTTCCTTTGATGTGCAGAAGCTTTTTCACTTGATGTAATTCTGTGTGTCTATTTTTGTTTCTGTTGCCTGTGCTTTTGACATCTCTGTCAACATCAATGTCTTATAGCATTTCCCCAGTGTTTTCTTCTAGTGGTTTCAAAGTTTTATGTCTTGCATTTAAGGCTTTAATCCATTTTGAGTTGATATTTTTAATGGTGAAAGATAGGATCTGATTTCATTCTTCTACATATGCATATCCAACCAAGATCATTTATGAAAGAGACTGTCTTTTCCCCATTATATATTGTTGGTTTTTATGTAAAAAATGAGTTGACTATAAGTGTGTGGGTTTATTTATGGATTTTCTATTCTGTTCTGTTGGTCTATATTTCTGTTTTTATGCCAGTACCATGCTGTGTTGGTTATAACAATTTTATCTTATTGCCTACAGAACATAAAAAAAATTTATTAAAATTATTTTAATAAATGCAACACTTCAACTAGAGTTGCATAGAAATCACTTTGGGTGAAAAACTATATCTATCTAAAATTAATTGAATAATTATATGTTCAAATTTTTAAAATATATTTCACACATGTGATTTCATTTAATACAAGAATTATAGAAGATATATTACTATTTCACCAGTCTTACAGTTGAGGTAACTGAAACACAGAAAAGTTCAGTAATTTTCCCAAGGACACATGGTTAGTAAGTAGCAGAACTGGGATCTGAAGCCAGTAAGTCTGACTTCACAGCTAGGCGTCTTTGTAAAAGTGAATTTATTTTTATAAAAAGCGGAAACCAAAGCTTAATTCCTATTGAAAGCAGGGCATCTAATTGCACCATACTTCTTCAAAAATATCTTAGACTCCAAAGTACTTTACCTTCCATTTAGGGGTAAACCAGAAATAAATGATTCTCAAGTTCCACACAGCACATATGCACAGGAGAGAATACCTTGAAAAAGACAATACGTTGTATCTGAGATCAAATATAAACTATATTTCTAAGAGTTCATAACCACGACTTGGAGTGGTAAAATTGGGGCATAAATTCCTAAATTCTGGGTGATCCTAATAAGCTCAAGCCATAAATTTAGTTTAAGGTGATTTTAGGCGGATGGCTGCAACATGTGCTTGCAAAAACAGATGAAAATGCTTTCTAGAGGCACATATCTTCACCTCAGACCTTAAATGATCACAAAATTTTCCAAAGGAAATGAGCTATTATGCTCAAGGAAATAAGACACCATAAGTGAGGACCAGGAGAAACAACAGTCATGAAGTATATAGATTAGAATTACCAGAGATTTTTTAAAAATGTATATTTATATAAATAAAATATGGCATTAAACATTTAAAAAGATAAAGAATACTGAAGATGAAAAAAATTGGAAAATAAAACTTAGAAAATAAAAATACAATTAAAATGAAAAACTTTATGAAAGATTTAACTGCAGATTAGACAAAAATGAAAGGAGAATTAGCAAAATAGAAGTTAATTTGTAAGAAAAAAATTTATAATATAGCACAGAAGGACCAGCAGATATAAAATATGAAATAAGGTTTAACAGATATGGAAGACAGATTGAGAAAGCCTAACATTTATCTAATATTCAAAAAGAAGAGAGAGATCATGAATGAAATGGGACATTTGAGAAGACAGTAGCTATGAATTTTTCAGAATTTGTGAAGATTGAATCTAAGGATTTAAAAGATCCTGTTTAAAACGTCCTATAAATTCCAAGCAGGATAAATAAAAACAGTTACACCTGTACAAATCCTACTGAAACTATAGGACAATAAATATAATAAGATATTTAAAGCTGTCAAGTTAAAAGAAAGGACAGATTATCTTAAAGGAGTTACAGTTGTGCTGGTAGTTGCATTCTGTCTAATTATGGAAGCAAGAAGACAGTAGAATGTTACGTCTTCAATATACTGAAAAATACGTATATTCTAAAATTATATATACATTAAGATTAACGTCCAAAAATCAGAATGAAACATATGTCATTTTCACACAAACAAACAAACAAAAAAAGAGGAAGCTGGCCACTGACAGGCCTTCATTAAAGGAAATAATGATGTACTTCAGACTTTCCTCTTGAATTAAGACGTAAGTAAAAATAAAGGACAAAGGAAAAATGTGTGGGAAAAATATACAGAAAAACTATAATAAAAGTAATATTGGTGCAGGATAAAAAGTTACAATTAAAATATGATGTTAGGAGTAGCTATCAAAATTCTGTGAGGAAGAGTATGGATATTGATAACATTAGACTGTATATGTTACATATAAATGTCATACGTTTTAGGATAACCTGGAAAACAATTGAAGCAGAATAAACTTTCTCCTTGAAAGTGCTCAGGCAGCACAGTGTTATGGACAGAAAGGAGTCAAAAAACAAATGTGTTCATCTTGGATCTGTTAAGTCTATGAGGATGAATTGAACTAATTACCTGAACAAACATTATGATGTAGCATTAGAATATGTTAACTTGCTATTATTAAGATAATAATTTCAACAATGGTAAAGTTAGCCCAATGTTCTTATGACTAATCAGCACACTTAGAACTCCTCAACAGTTTTCTTGTGCTCTATAAGCTCTTATTACAGTTAGAGGCACATTCTTTGTTATCAAGATATAGCAGCATGGCTGCCTCTAGATGCTATTAGATTGGTGCAAAAGTAATAGCCATTTTCACCATTACTTTTAATGACAAACCCACATTTACTTTTGCAGCAAACTAATAGTTGCAGTCTAGGGTGAGATATAGTAATTTTCTTTTCCAACTCTGATCATTAATAAAAGAAATAAAGAAAAATGAGTATGATCCAAAGCATTTGGTATTAGGCATGTAGTGACCTCATAAGTTGAGATGTACATACACACACAGACACAAAGACACACACACACACCTTCATTTCAGTAGCTCAAGGGAACATTTTTCAGATTTCTGAAGCTTTTTTCTGCATACCTCCTTCATTTATAATATTCTGTCCTATAAATTCAAGCCAATCCACCTTCCAAGCCCTCTGACATTTGTATATTCAACTCAGTAAGACTGCTATTATTTTCTTGAGGTTCCCCTTCTTGCACCAAGGTTTTAAAAGGGCCTCTACGAAGAAAGAAAGGGTAATGATATGACTCAACTTATTTGTTCCAGTTCTTAAAAAATAATTTATGGTTCTATGCTGCCTGTTGTCTAGTGTCTGAAAATGGTTATTTTATATTTTGTATCTACTTATCTAGTTACTTAAGGTGGAAAGACAACTATAGTCCCAGTTCTTCTTTCATGGCCAGAGCAGAATTTTCTTTGTGCTATTTTTATCCTCCTGATTTATTTAAAATGGATGACTTTCCTTTTTATAATTATCTTTCATGCCTATATCTACTTATAGAGCACATGACATGCAATAAGGACTAAGTAAATATTGATGAACAATTAAATTAATGAGTAAATGAATATCTTATAAAACACATTTGGCCTAATGACTATAATAGCTATAATTTATTCACCTTATACTATGTGCCAGGCATTGTGCTAAGCAGTTTTTATTTATTATTTATTTCATACAACTATCACATAAAATGTTTATTGTTATACACCAGAGATCTGCAAATGACAGCCCATAAACCAAATTTGATTCATCATCTGCTTTTGTATTTAAAGTTCTACTGAATCACAGCCACACCGATTGTTTACATATTGTGTGTGACTTCTTTCATATCACAATTGTAGAGCTAAGTAGTTGCAAGAGAGAGTATGTAGCTAAGTAGTTGCAAGAGAGAGTATGTAACCTAGAAAATTGTTCTACTAAACAGCTTATTTAGTATCTGGTCCTTTACAGAAAAATCTTTCCACAAAAGATGAATGAAGCCTAGAAAGATTATTTCATTAGAAGAAAATTACAACTTTGCTATATACTAAAAGTCCTCTCATTAATTCCTGTACTCCATGACTTAAGACAAAATAATTCTCTTTGGACTTTGGTGCAATGTACAACAAATGTGGAAATGTTGAACTCTTAAGTGCAGACTCCTGAAATAATAGATAAAATTTTATCTCCTCCCTAGAAAAGGGTTTTAAAAGAGTTTCTTTCATTCTACTTTTGTTCTTTCTAGATTCATCTCTTATTCTTTCTGAGAAGCCTTCTCTGACTACTCACGCACAAATGAACTTTTCTTAAAGTTTTAAAAATCGTATCATTCAATCTAAATCTTATTTGAAACCTAGTAAGGTTATATGTGTATAACCTCACCTCAAGAAGTCAAAACTCTTTCTCTCATTCATCTGTGTCTCATAGTATATGCGGAACCTCATGGTTATAGCATATTAAGTAGCTGAGAAACATGCATACAGATTGTTAACCATTGTGTTACTTAATGTTAGGTGTCAACTTGACTGGATTAAGGAATACCTGGAGAGCTGGTAAAGCATTATTTCTGGGTGTGCCTGTGAGAATATTTCCAAATGAGATTGGTATGTCAGTACATGGATGGAGTGGAAAAGATTACTCTAAATGAAAGCAGGCACCAACCAATCTGCTTTGGATCCAGATAGAACAAAAAGACAGAGGAAAGGTGAATTCTTCCTGTTTCTCTGTCTTCTGAAGTTGTGAAACCTTTCTTGTCCTGGTTGTGGATATGAGAACTCCAGGCCCTGTGGCCTTTGGAGTCCAGGACTCGCACCAGTAGCTTCTGGATTCTTGGGCCTCTGGCCTGGGACTGAGAGTTGCATCATCAACTCCCCTGGGTCTGAGGCTTCCGGACTTGGTCTGAGCCACACTCAAAGCATCCCAGGGTCCCTAGCTTGCAAATAGCCTGTTGTGGGACTTTTCAGCTTCCATAATTCTGTAAGACAATTCCCCTGGTAAATCCCCTGTTATCTATAACTGTGTCATCTATCTCTCTATCCATCTTTCTATCTATCTATGTACTTATCTATCTCCCATCGTTTCTCTCTCTCTGAAGAACCCTAACTAATTCAACCATCAATAAAAAATGTTGATTAAGTACATCCAATAATTTAGGACTATTGATAGGTAGTATTAATATAGTATTGAGGAGGATAGGCATTGTTTCTCCATTTGTGGGACTTATTGTTGAATAGAAAAGAAAGGCATTAAACAAGTAAGTAAATTCAGAATTAAAGAAAGCTGAGCCTATTTATTTTCTCAGTAGCTCCCATCTATAGTAGATGTACCAATGTCTCTTTCATCCCATTCCAAACTTTCCCCCAAACTATCTTCAACCAAGCAGTCTGCCTTGAAATATGTCTCCCTCACTCTCAATAACAACAAATTTTCTTTTCTTTTCGATAGTAAGTCTGCCCTCAACAATATAAATCAAGCTTGCTTCACCCACTTCCCCAATTCTCCACTTTATCCATTTTTAAAAACAGCAGATAACAAGTTTAGAAACGTAGGCAAGCAAAAATGAAATTTACTTTGAGAAGAGAAAGCAGAAGGCTGTTAATAATCATATATTAATTATTTTACTCTGTTTTAATTAAATAATCATGAATGTGTTTATCATTACAAAGAAAAACTAGAGAATATTTGTAAATGAATAATGGGTAGCTCCTACACTAGTCTCACGGTCAAAAAATACTTACTGTAATAAGGAATGCTTGATGAAGGGAGAAGAAAAGTTTAAATGTTGAACAAACCAGTGAGTTTAAGATCTGAGGCTAGATGTGTGAATGTATTTTAATATAATAAGTAATAATACAACTCATGAGAATGCATGTAATATTCTAAGAATAAAATGTGTAATGAGAAGGAAGAAGGCTTAGAGAAAGCATCAAGGAATTCCAGTATCTCATATTTGGGTGGAAGAGAATAAAATACCAGCAAAAACTAAGAATAGGCAGAGATATGTTAACAAATAAGTTTAAGTTCATGGAAATCAAAGGGAAGAGTAGTCAGTAAGGGAGGGTACATCAGTACAAGTGCAATTGTGTATGTAGAGAAAACATCATATAATGCTCACCCACACATGCCTCTTTCCTCTTTTTTCAGTTTGGTTCTATATTTTCTTTACACAAAATCACAGGATTAGGTAAAATTGGAAGAGACATTTTAATAGGTATTGTCTTTATACATCACTATTTATTAAAGAAACAAATGAAACAATTTATAGGTGAGGCATCTGAAAGAGAAGAGAAAACATCATTCAAGTGAGTTATACCGAAAGAAAAGTGAAATAGAAGTTTGAGAACCTCAATCAAAGAGAAAGACTAGCTGTTTTGTTTCATAAACATAGTATTTGGTCAAACAAATTTATGTTTTAGTTAATGATGGTAATTATGATGTTAAAGAATGTTTTTGACAGTATAGTGGTTAGAAAGGAGAGACTGATATGAACTCAGGTTTTGTCTACACAGAAACACACATGCAAACTATTTTGGTTTCTACTTCTAAATAATCCATAGATAATAGCAACATCTAAATTATATATACTTAATAAAATCCTGGGCATTAATTTTTAACTTTGATCATCTGGCAAAGTCCATGGTATTTCTTTTGGTAATACCATTGTATCTTATGAACTACCAATCAGAAACTGAGTATATTACACTTATGCATATATTTTAAATAACATTTTTTTCATTAGATTACATTAGAAATCAGCTACTGGTAGGATCAGCAATTTTCAATGTTGGCGTCTTATTATTTTATTTTACTTATTTACTTGCTTTTTGGTACTAAGATGAATTATGACAGACATTAAATATTTAACTAAGATTTATAGGAGAAAAATTGAATCTTGAAAAATTGCTATTAACTGACTCATTTTTGAAAACTAATAAAACCTGCTAATATTGAATTTGGTGGGAGAACATCTGGCTTTAGTTTTTACAGCAAGAGAATTTCTATGGAATTACAGCTTAAATAGCATTGAACAAATAACTTATTTGTATTTTCAGTTTAGTATTCACACAGCTGGAGATAATCTCTTCTTGTGCACCCAAAGATAGGATCTCTGTGATACAAAAAGACAAGAAAGTCAGGGATTCAGCTTCCGCTGTGTTCTACTAGATGGTCTTCTGCAGATAGATTTCCCAACTCGCTACCCTGAATAGTTAACAATTTAAACAATTGCCCCAAATCTGAACTGAGGGGAAGGGGAGAAGTGTAATGTATTGATCTCTTGCCTGACTTTGTGAACCTTTCACACTTCACCAAGAAGAAAGGCACCATTCTCTCACCCTTCTCTTCTAGCAATCTTTTCTTCTAGCAGTGTTATAAGATTTGCTTCATGCAGGGTATCTGTCCCTCTCTTTTTCAGGTAGGTGTCAGCCTTCCCTACAAAATAATCAGTATAGAAGTTCATATGACTAAAATGGCAAGGCCTATCATCTTAGTCCCTTCCTGTGTTTTGTAAATTTTATACATTCAGGTGTCAACTGTTCATTTTGTTTAGCTTCTGCTGGCCCCAAAGAAAATTCTATTATATCTGTTCCATTAGTTTGTGATCATTCCTAGGACTGAGTGGGAATGGTGGTGGTGAATGTTAGTTTCTAAAGGAAGTTTTACTCAGTGATTTTGAATACGTGTTACCTTTTCTCTAGGAGAATAAAATATAAATATAACATGAAAAATTGGTCGTGCATAAATGGTGGTGACTGCCTAGTAAAATGAAAGAACTGAGAACTACTCATTTAATCCTTCATTGTTCAAAAACAATGTAGATAGCATCTAGTGGTTAGGCTGAACACATTAATTATACAGTCTTAGCTGATATTAGCCTATTTCTACCTGGTCCCCAACCTCCCCGTTCATTGCATTCCAATTCTGTGATAGAATGACAATAATAATAAGGTATGCTAAAGGTGTTCAGAGAAGGAAGTGGTAATTTAAAAAAAAATGGAAGTTTTAGAAAAAGATATATTTTAGCTCATTCTTAAGAAATTCAGAGGGCCACACAGTCGGAAGGAGGCCATTCAATGCGAAGGTAATAGAACAATGATTTTCAAGTAGGTACAATGTGGTGTTATTTCATGATAGTGACATAAGACTGAGGATTCAGTTTAGAGTATCTGAAGATTTAAAGTGAGACCAGATGATAGAGGTTGCAAAGGTGGCATATTTTTGGTTTGATCTCAGGTAAATAAGGTAGAAAATCACTGTATTCTTGTAAGCAATGGAATGAAAATAAAAGTTGTGTTTAAACAAGAGTAGCTGTTCTCTATGCCTCCCTTAGAGGCTGAAGATTTATTTATGTTTTAATTATTTATGTATCTCTTTTTTC
Source organism: Macaca mulatta (assembly GCF_049350105.2). Classification (NCBI taxonomy): domain Eukaryota; kingdom Metazoa; phylum Chordata; class Mammalia; order Primates; family Cercopithecidae; genus Macaca; species Macaca mulatta. The sequence goes on along the minus strand of NC_133423.1, from coordinate 51,186,016 downwards.
ATAATTGATTTTCTAATTGTTTCAGATACCTACTTTGTTCTGCTGTGTTAATGTCCATCAAAATCTGCAGTATGGATCAGTGGGGTTTCCCTGATGGAACTACTGGAGGTAACATTTATAGATGCCTCCCGGTAGCTTTAGTGACTGTTGCCAAAAAAATGGCCAGCCATTCCCCCACATCAGCCACGGGCAAGCCAGAAAGGTAAGCTGTGCTGGTCTAAGGAAGATCTAGTTCCTTCCGTCTGCATTACTAGTAAAGCAAAAACTTCTGTGCCAATTCTGAACTGAATTAATTAGTTGAAGACCAATCTTAGGTGAACTTTTCTTTCCTTCCATCTGTGTCATTTTTTTCTCACAATAGTGCATGTGGTGAGACCCTCGGGGAGCAATAAGACACTTGGATAAGCCAGTTGTAGATTAAATATAGACTCCCTGTGGCAACTCTTATCTCCTGCCTTCCCTCCTGCTTGCAAAGATGCAGAGACAGGATTATTGCCACAGCTGCGCTTCCTAGAAGACTAATCAATGCAGCTATAAGAAGGACTGAAATGCAGCAGGATTTTCAATTCTAAGGATAAAATTTGTAAAAAGTGAGGAAGAAAACTGTTCTGAAAGTTATAGTGCTGTTAAATCCTAACACGCATTAAAAATAGAAAGCATGTCTATAAAAATTGGGCCATTGTCCTATTTTAGGTGCTTATCAACCTGGGATTGGTAAGTCCTGTCTATAGGAAAGAGAAAAACGAAGTCAAGCTCCCAGAGATCAATTATTTACCAGAACCTGGTTTATTTATGCAAAATTGCATTTGAGGGATGATCATAGTCAGAAACCATGGATGTACCACCTCAGATATCAAATTCATCTTTGCTTCTTCATTAACTTCTGGTTAGGTCTTGCTGTCATGGAACCATATAGGACAAATCTTGAATTAGATGAGGAACAAAATCATAAAAACAACTATCAAAAATGAAAAGGGAAGAGTGAGAAGGACACAGCATAAATCTCTTATCTAGTAGTAACTGGTATTCTACCCTGTAGAAGGTGGTTGCCACTATCCATCTTTAGGGTTAGGAATTCTGATCCTATTATCTGACAGCATTCCCACTCCTTGGCAACATGAAATTAGGCCATCCTGGAGTGAGGGGAGTGCCAGAAATTTGGTGATATGATGCACATAGACAACAAGCTACCCAGTTTGCTCTTCTAGTCCATGCCAGTCTATCAACAGATATTGAGCACCTCCATGTACCAGATACAATGCTGAACAAGCCAGATTTGGCCCTGTCTTCTGGGATGTTACTCTATAATGTACGTATCATACACATAATTATAATTGCAATAATTCCAGTCCAAGAGAAGCAGAGGGTGCCACAATCTAAGGCTAGCTGAAATCCTGAACAATTAAGGTTGCTGTTAAGATCCCTATCTGCCAGCTTTTGAAAAGGGTGAGCAGGCAAGTACCAGGTGAACTGGGCCAAAAAGAGATGAACATGGTGTGAACTCTGACAAATGCAAGATGGGTCAGTGTACCTCCTATGTGGAAATACAAGGAATAAAGCAGACTGGAGTACTTAACTTGGTGAAGGAGTAATTAAAAAACTCTCTATCATCAATAGTGTTTTTGAAACAGGCCTTTGCTTACTAGAAGATGTACAGGAGGGGATTTGGGGGTCCTCATAGCCCATTCCCCAAACTGCTTTCCCCCCTTTGCACAATTTGTCTTGATGTTCTAAAAGGAAACTATTTCTGCCTTGCTATGATTAGGGTGTGCTGATACAAATGTGTGGCATGCATCTTAGCAAAAGTTTCTGTGAATTTAGGATCCTGTTGGTTTTAATAGAAATATATGCATTCAGGGTTTTTTAATTTAATGAAAGACATTAATGAGAAGTATAATGTTTTATACATTTAGTAAAAGACATTAATGAGGAGGAAGTGATTCATTATGACACTGTTCTGTACCCAGAGAATGCCACATGAAGGTTGTTCTCTGGGTGACAAAACAAGGTACACAGTTATTTTAACGGCAACATTAAAATAGCACAAGGGAAGAATATTGAACAGAGTATCCTTAGAAGATAAGTTGTTTGTTTAAATTTTCACTTGGTGTTTAGAAAATATCAGTTTATTTTTTTTTTCTTTCCCTCTCTCTTGATTAAGGCAGTGAGTTTTTATCCTTCCCCATGGCCTAGCTATTATTTCTTCCTAAGTCTTAAATCTGGCAATGAATCTACATATCAGTATGAACTAAAGTGATCCTGCTAGGATATTTTAAATCAAATCTGAGAGCCCTGGTAGGAAATCTGGATTTGCATTCTTCATATTTCTGAATCTTTTCTTTGTTGGTTGCTTTGTTTGTATCGTACAAGTGTCAAAATTGGAAGAGTCAGAGACTCATTACTGAATTTGAGACTTCTTCTGAATTCCAGTTTACAGATTAAGTAAATAAAACTAACATATATAAAATAGAACAAAATTCACTCCTGGAGACCAATGATCCTTTGTTTATTGTTTTAAAACACTGTTTCTTGGGTCAAATTTATCTTATGCATACATTAGTATAAAATTTATACTGTAGACTATGCTAAAGACATGAGCAGGATTTGAAACACAGATAATTCTAGCCTATTGACGTTAGAAACACGAACAAAGAATTATTCAGGGCTTACCTTGAAGCCCAACTGAATCAGGTCCTCCAGATCTCAAGAAGATTGTCTACATACTTATATTATTCTTTGTGATACAACATTCTAAAGAGTGTGAATACTAGAAAAGGCAGCCTCCAATGACTTAATTCTGACTTACTGAGACTTATCATGGAGAGAAAGTATTATTTTTTTCTTTAATGCACGTATAGTGACAAGAATTCCTACAAATTCTTAGAATTTTTATCATTGCAAATTCTTCAGAGAAACTGAAGGATATCAAGTAGGTGGCCTCTCAACATATATTCTCTTTTAAATATACATATATATATTATATTAAGAAATAATTCATAATACTATAATATTTACCATTTTAAAATATATCCTGCAGTTATTTGAATACATTCACAAAGTTATCAACACTATATAATTTTCAGAATTTTTTCACTATCTCAGAAAAGAAAACTTGTACACATTATCAGTCACTCCTCATTCTCTTTTCCCCCCAGCCTCTGGCAACCACTAGTCTACCTTCTGTCTCTGTGAATTTGCTATCTGGACATTTTGTATACATTGAAATACATATATATATATATATATATATATATATATATATATATATATGTAACATATGGTCTTTTGTGTCTAGTTTCTTTCATTTAAAATAAGATTTTCAGATTTGTCCATGTCGTGGCATGAATCAGTACTTAATTATTTTTATGGCTGTATGATAATTTATTGCAAGGGAATAACACGTTTTTCATAATCTTTTTTTTTCATTATGTTTTTGTCACTTGAGTGACATTATGTTTTTGACATTTGAGTTGTTTTTATTCTTGGCTATTATGAATAATATGGGTATGAAAATATTCATACACGTTATTGCCTAGCATATATTTTTATTTTCTTGGATATATTCCTAGGAGTGGAACTGCTGGGTCATATGGAAACTTTATGTTTAATTTTTTGAGAAATTGCCAAAATGTTTTTCCGAGTAGCTACACAATTTTTCTTCCCCATTAATAGTGTATGAATGTTTTTATTTCTCTATAGCTTATTAAACTCTTTACATCTGAGTTTCAAAAAATTTGCCATCGTTTTCCAAAAAATATATTTCTCAATCTGTACCTGATATTTCATCTTTCATCACCCTGCTTTCCAATATTCCAATATACCAACTCTTGCTTAATTCCAGTCTCTCCGGCATTTACCCTTCCTTCCTGTTACCCTACAAATGTGCTAAGGAGGTAAAAAGAGAAGAAAACAGAGGAAATTCTGACCCTTTTCCCAAACTCTCTGGCCTGAAGGATAAAGAAGTGCTTATACGATTTAGTTAATGGAATCACATCCATGTTATCTTATAATATATAAATTTCCAAATAATTATCAAAATCTTCATCTTTCCCATAGCCACTACTTTAGAAATTGAATTCTAAAAGTCTACCTGAGAAACGTCTCCATCTCTTTCTTTCTAACTTCATTCTTCTTTCGTAGTTGAAACTGTAATCTTTTTCTCCCTTGACTATTGGAACATACTTGTAATTTTCTCTACCATCAGACTTCGATTCTCTCCAATTGTTTTTCTAAATTTCTTATAGAGTTAACTTCCTGAAGCACTTTCAATAGTTTGTTGTGATTAGCAGGAAAATATCATGCTCCTTGTTTTAGCATACAAGATCTTATATAATCCATCACAAAGTGACTTTTCTACAACCCCAGAACCCTAGAAATCAGCTTCATGAAACTTATGGATCACAAACGATGGTCTCTTCTGTCAGTCTTTCATTGTGTTTCCATAGGAATTAAGAGCATCATTTTCTGAGTTTCCGTGTCATTGTGATCATTTCTCCATCACAGCTACAAAACAACTTATATTGCAATTCATTTCAACTTACCATCTTGTGTTGATTTTTTTTTTTCAATTTGTGTAATTGTATTTCCCTCCAGCCTATTCGTCAAGGGGAGAAACCATGTTTCATCAATGTTGTATTCCCCAGCCCATAACTCCATGCCAACTCCATGCTAGCACATACTCTTATTAGTTGGGGTTCCGCCATACAAAGTATCAGAGGAAGCCTAAAAGTAACCAGCCTTCTCAAAGTGTCAGAGGAAGCCTGTGGGTAACCAGGCTTCACAAGGCTGTTCTAATGTCTAATGCTGGATTCTGAAGATTATGAGCAGCCCTGGAACCCTATGAAGATAGCTAGAACCCACCAAAAGGCCTGAAAATTGTGACTACTCTTGCTTCCTACGACCTTGGTGATGAGGGTATTCTGCTGAAACTTTTAGTTACGTAGGTAACTTTTAGTTACATAGCTGAACACAAATATACCTGGCCCAGGAGTCAGAGAAAATAAAGGAAAATCCAGAAACAATGTAGGTCAATTCTCTGTTGGTGTCTATTACTACAGAACTATATTTCCACAAACTAAGCAGCTTAATACACACATACTTAACCAAACATATAATTTGTGTGGTTCAGGAGTCTTGACAGTTTACCTAGCTTCTCTGCTTCAGGATTTCACATGCTGCACACTAGGTGTTGTCTAGTTCTACAGTTTCATCTTGGGCTTGACTGTGGAAGGGTGTACATCCTCACTCATGAGATTGTTGGGAGAATTTGGTTTCTTATTGTAGGACAGAGGGCTTCACTTTCTTGCTCGTTGCCAACAGACAATGGTTGGCAATGTTCTCTAACCCTAGACAGTACCTTTCATACCTTGTCAATGGGCCACCAACATAGTTGCTTTCTCAAGCCAGCAAGGGAGAGAGGGAGAGATACTCTAGCAAGATGGGCACTATAATTTTATGTAACATAATCTGGTAATCACATACATGTAATCACATCCATTCTATCACTCTGCCAGAAGCAAATCACAGATCCTGTCCACTCTCAAGGGGATTACACAAGCTCTTGAACCCCAGGAATCACTTAAGAGTGTGTCTGCTACAGTGTACCTTTCTGGCCCTTAGTGTTCCATGTCTCCCCATATTCAAAATGCATTGACACCCTCACAGAGTCCCCAAGAGTCTTATCTTATGACAGCATCTGCTTAAATTTCATAATTTTGTGATTTAAATCAGGTCCAGGTCAGGAGGATGTAATTCCTTGCATGTAGAAAGGCTTAATCCTGGCTTATTATTAGGTTGAACAGATTTTACGGATCAGATGAAGAATTTTCTAAATAGCTCTGATGAGGCTTAAAAGTGATTATGAGTATTTCATCTACTTAACTTTGAGCTCCTGGAGGTGAGACCCTTTGTCTTACATGTTGGTATCTTCAGTAATTTACCCAATGACTTGCAGATAGTAGTGATTCATAGAGAATGTTGATCGACTGACCGTACTTAAATAACTATTTGCTGATCGTAGTCAAAAGACACAGTTGACTTGGAAATTATAGCTGTACTTCATCAGTCCATTTTTTCTTTAATATTATGATATATTTTCCTTGCTTGGTTGATGTCTGCTATTTACTAAATCTCTTCTCTGAAATTCAAATCCCAACCAAGGTTTAAACGATGAGAAAATATCATGTTCAGTTGATTTCTCAGAAGTGCGATTAAATTCTATATTTTGAAATATATTTTTCTGTAAAGGTTTTTGTGCCTCTTGCTAAAAGAAAGTTTCAAATTAGTGTGATTATATGTAAGAAACATCATGTTCAAGGTATCAGTTGTCTTGTCCTGATTAGTTTACAAGTTAGGACAGTTAAACCAGGATCTACAGATTAAGTATGTCACATAGGCATGAGCTGCATTTCTCACTTCATTAATCCAAATTATGCTTATTGAATGCCAGTTCTATGCCAAGATTTTTATTGGGCACTAGGAATGTGGCTGTAAATGATCAGACAAACCCCCTCCCTATGGAGCTTACGTTGTAATAGAGCAGAGAGACAATACACAAATAAACAAAAGAAGTCATTTCAAATTGTGATGAAGTCTATGAAGGAAAATGAAAATGGGCTAAAAGAGAGAGAACATGACTAAGAATAAGGAATACTTTTAGAGATGATGATGATGGACGAAGGCCACCTGAGGAAGGAATGGCATTTATTCTGAATGGAGCCTCAAGGATGATACTCACTTACTAAGCGTGCTGGGCATAGGGTAGAAGCCCATCAAACAGAAAGAAAAGCATGTGCAAAGACCTTAGGAGAAGGAAAGGAGCTCAGTGTATTCATGGGACCAGGAGAAGACTAGTGTAGAGTGGCAGGAGATGTGTGGGAAAGGTAGGCAGGTGCCAGATAAGGATGCCTTATAGGTCATTGGGAGGGTTTCTATTTTTATCTTAAGGCCAAAAGTAGTTAACTTAAGATATTTAGCATGGAACATGCCAAACTGAGTTGACCATTTAAAATCAGCTTTACTGCTCTATGGAGGAACGTCAGAACAGTATGAGCCAGAAGAATGGAGCCCATTAAGGAAGTTGCTCTAAGAGTCCTAGCGAGAGCTGTGGTGACCGAATGAAAATAGAAGGATGGAAATTTATTGTTTTCTATGGACAAAGCCTGCTCATAGGTTAGTGAGGGAAGGGCATAAAAGAAAGGGAGGAATGAGACCTTGGTTCCATATTTCTGGCTTTAGCAAATGGCTGCTGGTGGTGATTTTCGCTCTTGTGAAAAAGACTAATAGGCTAGGCAGTTGGTGGGGTGTCCAGTCCTGGGAAGAGAATCAAAAGTTCCAGTTTGAACATATCACATCCAGAAAGCATATGAGAAATATACAGGGAGATGTCAAAAAAAAATTAAATAAGCAACTCTAGACTGGAAATCATAGGAAAAATTGAGCTACATCTAGTCATTTAGAAGTCATCAGCATGTAGATAGTACTAAAACATCATAGGAATGAATAAGATTTCTTTGGCTCTCCTTTGTTTAGAACAACATTTCTTGAGTGTCTTCTTGCCATAAAGTCGCCAGAGGATTGGTGTTATCTAATAGCTGATGTGTGAAACACATGGTAACTGCTTTTGAAAGTGCTTTGTTATAGAGACAGCTGCTGACCTGAGCACTAACAGGTGCTGCCTAGACCCTGCACCTTAGTGCTTTTGTCCTCATCACCAAGCCTTAACAAGTGCCCCTACCACAGATGTGGAGAGCTCTCAGAACCCCACCATCCACTGACACTGCACCTAAGCTAACTGGGAACCTCCAGGGGCTACTCTACATCCTGAGCCAGAGTCCATCACTCCGAGCACATCTCCACTGGAGCCCATTCTTAACACCTGGTGTGGGCTTGGCTTGTGTCTACTTTTCTGAAATATATGCCCATAAGGATATTTGTTGGTATAAAAAATAGTTCCAGGGTTAAATATTTATTGACATGATACATTAAATTATTTCAAATACATTTTAAAAGCATAGTACCTTAGTGTATCCTCTCAAATCCTACTAGGGATATAGAGATGCCACCTGACAGGTGGCAAAAAGAACCTCAGTGGAAATTCTTGGTGCCAGCTATGTGAAGAGCTCTGCCCAACCTGTATGACTAGAAAGAAGAAGTACCCCAGTCTCCTGGAGGTGAAGACCCAGAAGCTGACTCCTTAGACACTTACAAAGATTTTCTGGCATGTCACAAGTATGAAAGCTTGTGTGTGGGAACTAGTGTAAGCATAGGACTCCTCATACTATAGACACCGTGACAGCATATAGCACTTTCCTCTTGGGAGCAAAAAGAGCTCTTTTGCTTTATAGAAATGGGATTTCACAGTTATTGAGCCTCCCTTTTAAAAAAGATTAAAGTATTATGTCAACCTTTTAAAAAAAAATTTCCTGAATTTTTGTATAAAATGACAACCTATAGAAAAATGACAAAATCTGAAGGGGACACTATGGTAAGTTTGGGTGAATTTGGGCTGCATGGGGCTTAGGAAAACTAAGTTCACTCTTGTCGTTAGAGTCAAGTTCCATGGAAAACAGATTTTAAGGCAAAGATTTGGATGTGGGAGATTTACTGGGGTGTGCTCTCAGGATTACTACCTGTTAGGAAGTTAGAAATGTAGAATGAGGCAGAGGTGAAGTGGGATGTGGTGTGACAGAGGCCTTGGCAACTGGGATGGCTGTTCAGACTTTTTCTAAATTGTGGCATGAGGGCGAAGCCTTTGTAACTCCCACATCAACTCGTCATTGCCTATAAAGTGCTCTCCAGGAAGTGGATATAAGCTTGGCCAAGGCAGCGCCCTTCGGAAGAAGACAGTTTTTAAGGACAGACTCAGCTGTGAGCCTTCAGCAGGCAACATGTCAGATAGGAAGGGACTAGCGGCCTCAGCAGAAGGGCAGTGGGCGGGAGGGCGGGCAGGTAGGGGGTCTCTAAGAAGAGAAAGAGCACAGCCACTAAAATTTAAAACAGTAAATACAAAGTATCAAGAAAGATATTAAATATGTAATTTGTGTAAAACTTGCATGTAAAATGTTTTTACCTTTTTACTGAAAAGTTTGAGCTTCTGTGAATGTAACTTTTTATATGAGGTTGTAATTGTTCCATGTAATTGCTTTTCAGTGATGATGTCTTCAAATTATTTATAGTCACCTTTGATGAGGAACTTCATTCAATTGGAGATAAAAATGTCAAATCATTTTTTACAGCTATAGAAACAATTTTAAGATTTGAAATTATATTTAAACATTGTGAACTATTTTTCTCATTGGCAAATTGTAGTGTTGATGTTTTTCATCAAAATATGAATGAATTTTAAATACAATTGGACTTGTGCCATAAAAAGAATTTCAAAAGAATGGTGAAGCTCCAATCTGCAGAATTAGTAGTCACCTGGCACCTGGTTTGGTCACCTCTGAAAGAGCAGGAGTGAAATCTGTAGCTGCTACTGAAGCAGGGCTCATGAGATAGAATACATCTTTAGTGGTGCCCAATGCACTGTGAATCACAAAAACCAGTGCCTGAGAGATGGCTGGACACATTCTGAGCTCTACTCCATTGAAATCACCTTCCTAGGAGCCAAAAAAAAGAGTTATTCATTGCAAGAAATGACCAAGCAAAAGGCCATGCCGAGCCATACACTGCATAGCACTTATAGGCAAAGGGAATTAATGGCATGGTTTAAAAGCAACTGAAAACTGGAAGCAGCGGCTTTTATTGTCCCTGTGTTAAATACTGGGATAAGGCACTAAGAAAACTTGGCAAAAAATAAATTAATTATTATTTGTAGTGGTTATGTTACATAAAGTCACTGTAAACACTGAGTAGGTGAATACTGAACACATTGCTCCTAGAAGAAAGGCAGGGTTAGTTCCTGTAAGCCTATACACAAACACACACACACACATTGGTGATTCATTAACAGTTAGTTCAGTGCTCGCTTCGGCAGCCCATATACTAAAATTGGAACGATACAGAGATTAGCATGGCCCCTGCGCAAGGATGACACGCAAATTCATGAAGCATTCCATATTTTTATGCAAATCAAAATCACAATGAGATACTATCTCACACCAGTTAGAATGGCAGTCACTAAAAAGTCAGGAAACAACAGGTGCTGGAGAGGATGTGGAGAAATAGGAACACTTTTACACTGTTGGTGGGATTGTAAACTAGTTCAACCATTATGGAAAACAGTATGGCGATTCCTCAAGGATCTAGAACTAGAAATATCATAGGACCCAGCCATCCCATTACTGGGTATATACCCAAAGGATTATAAGTCATGCTGCTTTAAAGACACATGCACACGTATGTTTATTGCAGCACTTTTCACAATAGCAAAGACTTGGAATCAACCCAAATGTCCATCAGTAACAGACTGGATTAAGAAAATGTGGCAGATATACACCATGGAATACTATGCAGCCATAAAAAAGGATGAGTTTGTGTCCTTTGTAGGGACATGGATGCAGCTGGAAACCATCATTCTTAGCAAACTATCGCAAGAACAGAAAACCAAACACCACATGTTCTCACTCATAGGTGGGAACTGAACAATGAGATCACTTGGACACAGGAAGGGGAACATCACACACTGGGGCCTATTATGGGGAGGAGGGAAGGGGAGGGATGGCATTGGGAGTTACATCTGATGTAAATGACGAGTTGATGGGCGCAGCACACCAACATGGCACATGTATACATATGTAACAAACCTGCACATTGTGCACATGTACCCTAGAACTTAAAGTATAATAATAATAAAAAAAACACAGTGAGTTCATAGCCAACAGCACTATAACTCATGCTTAAAGGAAGTTTATGTAACACATATTTTTCCCCCTAAGGCACATCACAGCCTTTTGGGGCTTGGGAACACTAGAAAGCATTTTAGCACTATGCCTTTAGCCCATTTTAAACAGAGAAATCACTAACAAAGAAACCCACAAAAATGCAAAATAACATGGCATTAAATAGACCACAGAGGACAGGTACTTACGGTATAAGAACTGAAACAAAAGGCAGAGTGTTGCTTTGTTCAATCTTATTTGGGAACATGTGCATGAAGCAAGTCAATTTTTTCCCACTCTGATACGTCTAGAATGTGATCCCCAATGTCCATGAAAGTGCCACAAACATTGATTTGGGACTTACAAATAAATTTTAGTGACTAGGCAAATCCACCCATGATTAATCTGTGAATAATGAGGATTGACTGTACTTACTCCTGGAAAACAACGTCATGAACCAACTGAAACAGCTTCTTGTGCGGGCTCACTGGAAGATCCTCACCTCACTAGGCCCACCAATCTGAAACTATTATGTCATCATCTCTGCCCAGTTCTAGCCAGTTCATCTTGCAAGATCAATCCCCACATCACTCAGTCAAGGTCCTATTATGACCACTTCCTAAGTTTTTCCATTTTGAGATACTACTAAGATAGTGTTTTCTCTTAGACTACAGTAAGTCTAATAAACTTAGCTGTCTATGATAAACTGTTTCTTTCTATTGATCTTTTGGTAAGTTTATAGTTAGTACCATTTTCAGGACAACTGTATTCTAGGAATGTGTTTGGAGAGAGAAAGAACACAGAGAAGACAACTGAGAAACAGCATTGCCAGTGAGTTAGGAGACAAGTTAAGAGATCACTGTTACAGAAGCTGATAGAAACAAGCGTGTTAAGAGGGGACACACTTCCTATAACAATTTCTGCATGAAAAAAATTATTTTAGGGTTCTCTTGCTAAGAAGTGATCACCTGGTGTTAGTCTGTTTTACATTGCTATAATATATCAGTTAAGGCTGGGTAATTTATAAAGAAAAGAGACTTATTTTAGCTTATGGTTCTGCAGGCTGTACGTGAAGCATATTTCTGGCACTTGCTTTTGGTGGGGGGCCCGGGAAGCTTACAATAATGGCAGAAGGCGAAGGGGAGCCAGCGTGTCACATGGTGAGAGAGGGAGTTGGAGAGGGAAGTGGGAGGTCCCATACTCTTTTCAACAACCAGATCTTGCAGTAATGCATTGTCGCTAGGAGGGTACCAAGCCACTCATGAGGAATCTGGCCCCATGACCCGAACACCTCCCACCAGGCCCACCTCCAACATGGAGGATCACATTTCAACTCAAGATTTGAGGGGACGCACATACAAACCATGTCACATCCCAAGTAATTTGTTGCTTTGTCCTTTCTGAAAATGTGATAATCAAGTGTTTCTTATTGCTTTTGCTGCCAAAAATCTGAGTCAGACTGCATACTCAAGTGAAGCCTGATAATAACATTAACTTGAGCGGTGGACAGGTTGACTCTATGGTCTTTTTTCCTTAGTCATACTTTTGTATATATTTCGAGTTTATTTGCCTGTTTTTGTTCAGTGTAGTTTCAAGGAGCCCCAGGACCACCCACATGTTTGGTGACTCACAAGACTCCAAGGAAATTGCAGTCATCACTGTGTTTTATTACAACAAAAGGGTACACAGAAGGATCAACAGAGGAAAAGATGCATCAGGCAGAATTCAGGCACAGGCTTCCAAAGTTCTCTCTCACAGAGTTGGGGAGAAGGGATAAGGGTGGTTACACAATGAACTCTCCCTCTAGCAATGAAATACAGCAGCACATGTGCAGTGCTTTTTCCCAGTGTTCTTTAGAGTACAGAGGTTTTATTAGGAGTTGATCCCATTGGTCCTCTTTGCCTGTGTCACCAGTCATGATTACCAAAATTTACACTCCCAGAAGGAAAGCCGGTGTTCACCATAAATCACATTGTTTGCAAAAAGAGTTTAGACGAGGTGATATGGTAGGACTTGTTACCTCATGCATCCAAGACAGACATCAGTTAGTAATGACAAAAATATTCTAAAAGTTAAGTTATCAGATCCCAGACAGGTGCTAGCCACTAAGTAGGTCTTTTTAAAGGGCAAGACAAGCCTGTAAAGACAGAGTATTTACTGCACAGTTTATGTCTACATTCTTTATGTAAACCGTGGAAAACTGGTTTTGAAAAAAGATCATTTAAAAACTCATTAATTGGAACTCTTATCTATATGCTGCCTAATCATTGGTTGGAATTTAATCTCCAGCCTGTTTCTGCTGCACTTACCCGAGGTAACACTTCAATCGTCCTTTCTTATAAAGCCTGTGTATGGCTTAAACTTTTACACTTCTGATTCCTGCTACATGAAGTCCCTTCTTAGAAAACTCTGTAATTCAATACACACTGCTGTCATTCTATCCAAATGTTCTTGTTTATGGAATTTCTTTTGTCAGGCAGGTCCATGAAGACAGGGAAGAATTCTGCTTAGTTATCTGCAGAATTAGTTTTTTGTTTGTTTTTTTTTTTTTGAGAGAGGGTCTTGCTGTGTCACCAGGCTGGAGTGCAGTGGCTTGATCACAGCTCACTTCAGCCTTGACCTTCCAAGCTCAATGGATCCTCCCACCTCAGCCTCCTCAGTAACTGGGACTACAGGTGCATACCACCACACTTGGATAATTTTTGTGTTGTTGTTGTTGTTGTTGTTGTTGTTGTTTTCTGGTAGAGATGAGGTTTTGCCATGTTGCCCAGGCTTGTCTGCAGCTCCTGGCCTTAAGCAATCCTCCTACCTCACCACGCCCAGTCCGTTACTCTGTATTTGAAGGAAGCCTCCAGTAGGCTAGAGGCAAGAAATGTAAAAAAAAAAAAAAAATCCTGAATATATAGTAGACCATTACTTTAATATAGGTTAAAGTGTAACACAGATAAACCCTAAGGTAGCATTAATAAATGTGCATACAATGACTAAATCCTGAGAAATAACAATTCTGCTTTGTGCAGGGATCAGGCCAATCTGGAATCAAGTCAGTTCCCTTCTTAGGGATTTGTGATAGCCCCCAGATTAACCATGTATATAGAGCTCAGAATGCATTTGTACAGGAAATAATGTAATACCTTTCATTGTTAGTAATGATTCAGTCCCTAGATCAACCAACAAAAGCCAATTTAGTCAATGATGTACCTTAATTATAAGAACATAATAGCATCAAAAGATGAAGCCAGCATTTATAGCAAGGTTTCCATGGGAGCATACATACAGTGCTACAAGGTCCCAGCTTAGGTAATCTGGACTGTCATATGTGTTTTGGATATAGAAATAGAAATTACCTTTCTCCATGTCCTTCCATGTGAAACGATAAAAGAAAAATTACTTTAATTTTAAAGTGTTCAGAGGGTTCCCCAAGGCCCAGGCTCCAACTCAGCCTCTCTAGAAGGTAGAACTAGGAAGCTACACTTGAAACATGAAAGTGAGTTATAATCAGACAATTTTTATCTATAGGAGTTGCTAAAAATGAGCGGGAAAATACCTTCCTAATGAAAGAATGAGATTCATACATTAGATATATCCAAACCAAGTCTAAAATACCATTTGGAGAAAGGTCATAGGAAGGTTTTTGTACTAGATGGGACTGGGAAACTCTCACAAGAGTTTTAAAATTATTTAAATCTGCCTGTCACAGTGGCTCACGTTTGTTGTCCCAGCAGTTTGGGAGGGTGAGGCAGACAGATTGCTGCAGCCCAGGAGTTCAAGACCAGCCTGGGCAACATGGCAAAGCCCCATTTCTACAAAAAATATATAATTTAGTGGGCTGTCGTGGCATGAACCTGTAGTCCCAGCTGCTCGGGAGGCTGAGGTGTGAGGATCACTTCAGCCCAGGCTGTTGAAGCTGCTGTGAGCCAATTGCGCCAATACACTCCAGCCTGGAAAACAGAACGAGATCCTGTCCAAAAAAGAATGAGAGAAAATAGAAAAATACATACATACATACCTAAAATTCTCTAAGTCTAATTTGAATTGGAAAGTATGGCATATAGGTGTCATTTTTCCACTCTCTTTTTCTCTCTGAACAGTCATTCACTGGAACAAGCTCTTAGCTCTTTTATTTTCATTTTTCTCCTTTGGTTTAAGACTCAAGACAATTAAAAATACCTGTGGTGGAAAATTGAAATAGTGTTGAGCAATGGAGGCAATGTGCTTAATTACTGTGAGATGGGGGATAGGCATTAAATGATTCTTATGTCAATTTGAAGACATCAGCACTCACATTGCTCACATGATATGGACTGTGACCTGATCTTGCATTTATTCAATTAAGCCAAGGAGTAAAATTCCACTTTTTTTCCTTCTCACATCTGCCAAATCAGCAACACTTCTTGATTTATTGCAATAGTTATTACTATCACTAGCCCAAATACTGAGGACTGAGTAAAAGTGGGTGATGCAAAAATCTTACATAAAGAAATTGTTATGAGACAATGGAATAAAACTAGACAGCAAAGGCTCTAATAGCACTAACACTAGGCAAGTCAATTGCATTCTTGAGAGCTTGGTTACCATCCACCAAATAAGTCTGATATTGTTAAAGTTTTCTTCCCCACCCCCCAGACTTTCTATTCGTATCAATAGATTCTACATCTCTTATCATATTGTTGGAGCTTAATGTTTATGAATATTTATCTTCCCCCAAAACTGTTGGATTTTCTACAGCCTTATTTCTTCATATTTTAGTATATGAGAACTAGGAATTCTGTCAAAAATAGTTGTTGGTAACCTATCATTATCAGTGGGGACCATGGACATATTATGGAACTAACTTGATAATTTTAAGTCTCATGAATTTTAGAATACAAAAGTTTTCCCATATCATGAAGCTCAGTAGAATCACAGAGAATATATGGTTTCCCCTGACCTCTGCTGTAGTGTAAAAGTGGGGAAACCAAGGCCAAGGAAAACCAACCTAGGACTAGTTGTCATTGTTAATATTACTCCACAAAGGATTGTAGACAGGGAAAAGAAATTTTAGGAACTAAATAATACAATAATCATCTAGTTGATCTAATTGTCAATGTGAGGAGAAAGATGACAAGATTTCCTTTTGGAGATAACACATACATTTTATTTGAGAGTAGAATTTTGGACCAAGTGAGAGTAACAGGGCAATCTTTGTGGATGAGGACATGTGCATCTTCAAATCTTTCCTGCTTGAGAAGGCTGTAAAGGAAGAACTACCCATCAGCCATAAAGACGAAGACCATAAACAAGCCTTACATACTACATCTGAAAGCAGTGTTCATGCCTACCTCTTCTCTCGAGAGACCTGACATGTGACCTCCGAGGCACCTTCACACTCAAATACACAAGATCTCTGTGATAAACTTAGGAGGGCAGATATCTCTTTAACACACTGATTTCATTTTCTTTGGATCAATACTCAGTGATGAGATTATTGAATCATATGCTAGTTCTCTTTCTAATTTTTTGAGGAGCTTTCATACTGTTTCTATAAAGATGGTACTAAATTACATTTCTGTACTAAAACTCTATAAGAGTTTTCCTTTCTTCAGCTTCTCCTCAGGATTTGTATTTTTTTGTCATCTTAATGATAGTCATTCTAATTGGGGTAAAGTGGTACCTCATAGTTTTGATTTGCAATTCTCTGATGATTAGTCATGTTGAACATTTTTTTTAATACATCTATTGGCTATTTGTATGTCTCTTTTTGAAAAATGTCCATTCGAATCTTTGACCCATTTTGATTGGGTTATATGGGGGCTTTTTGATATTGAATTGTTTGAGTTTCTCATGTATTCTGGATATTAATCCATAGGCAGATGCATAGTTTCTGAATATTTTCTCTCATGTTTACTGCAGTACTGTTCACAATAGCCAAGGTATGTGCTATGATTTGGGTCTGTGTCCTCACCCAAATCTCATGTTCAGTTATAATCTGCAATGTTGGATGTGAGGCCTAGTGGGAGGTGATTGGATCATGGGGGGCGGATCATGGGGGCAATCATCATTGGATCATTTCTCATGAATGATTTAGCACCATCCTCCTGGTACATCCTCATAATTGTGAATGAGTTCTCCAGAGATCTGGTCATTTAAAAGTATGTAGCACCTCCCACCTCCCTCTCTTGCTTCTGCTTTTGCCATGTGATGTGCCTGCTCCCTGTTTGCATTCAGCCATGATTGTGAGCTTCCTGAGGCCTCCCCGGAAGCTGAGCAGATGTTAGCACCACACTTACTATAAAGCCTGTGGAACTGTGAGCCAGTTAAACCTCTTTGCTTTATAAATTACCCAGTCTCAAGTATTTCTTTATAACAATGCAAGAATGGCCTAATACAATATGGAATGAACATAAATGTCCATCAATGAATAAATAGATTTGAAAAATGTGCTATGTATACACAGTAAAATACAATTCAGCCATGAAAAGAACAAAATTCTGTCATTTGTGACAACATGGACAAATCTAGTGCATATTATATTAAGTGAAATAGATCAGGTCCAGAAGGACAAATACTGCATGATCTCATGTACTTGTGGAACTTCAAAAGATCGATCTCATAGAAGTAGACAGTAGAATAGTGATTACCAGAGACTGGAGAATAAGGGGAGGGGAGTACAGGGAAACGTTTGTCAATGAGTACAAAGCTACAGTTAAATAGGAGGAATAAGTTCCTGTGTTCTATTGCACTGTAGGGTGTCTATAGTCAACAATAATACATTGTATACTTCAAAATAGCTAGAAGAAAACATTTTGAATATTCTCACCACAAAAAATGACAAGTGTTTGTGATAATAGACATACTGATTGCCTGATTTGGTCATTACACGATGTACTGAAACATTACACTGTACCCCATGAATACATACAATTATTATGTATCAATTAAAAACAAAATAAAACTTCAAAAATTAAAAAAACAAAAAATGGCCAAGTGTGGTGGCTCATGTCTGTAATCCCAGCATTTTGGTAGGCTGAGGCAGCAGGATCACTTGAAGCCAGGAGCTCAAGACGAGCCTGGACAACATGGCAAAATCTCATCTCTACAACATTAAAAATATATATAGATTAGCCAGGCTTGGTGGCATGCATCTATAGTTTTAGCTCCTCAGGAGGCTGAGGCAGGAGGATCACTTGACCCCAGGAGTTTGGGGTTGCAGTCAGCTATGATCCTGCCACTGCACTCCAGCCTGGGCAGCAGAGAGAGACCCTGTCTCAAAAAAAAAAAAAAAGAAATGTATTCTGGGTGACACGATTAATTTTTAGCAAAAGAGGAATTTCTCTGCTCTAAAAGAAACTCCGTCTTTGGGAGTAAAGTTCTCAATAAATATTCTATTAACTTGTACTTGTGCCGAATTTGTGAGTGTTTAGTGTCAGTTTAAACAAACAATTAGAAAAAAATCAAAGAAAAACACCACCCCAAAAGGGAATTTCTGAGCTTATAGTGCCAAAAGGACATCTAAAACAGATATGAAAGGCTAAATGACAGATATTAATTGCAAATATTCGGCAGCATTTTTAAAAGGCCCCTTGAGTTCAAGTATATTAGCCCTCAGGAAAAGGCAATCATTGCCAATGAACAAAGCTTAATGCTTACTTGTGAAGTTAGATGTGGAAGAAGAATCTTTACTCCTCAGCACTTACCTGCAAAATTTGACTACTTTACATTCAGTGTTGCGCCTATTTTAATCAATTTCCCAGTATGTTTTCCCTCTTTTTGTCTTGTATCTATGTTCTGGATTCTGAGACAGACATAACTTTATTTAGCCAAATTAGTCTGGGTTCTTAATCCCTATCTGGGTGTTTATGTTTGTTTTGTTTTGGTATGGTTCAGTTTGGTTTGGCTTTTCTTCTTTCTGTTTATTTTGCACAGTCATTTGCATCCCACTTCCCCGTTAGACAATCACAGGGAAGCTGGAGAGATCCCATCTGTGCTTTTTCAGGGGGCAAAATCAACCAACTCAGGGACAGGTGGAGCAGGCAGCAGGAAGGTGACCCCAGGCACGCAGCAGGTGGATGGAGCAGTGCAGGAAACCAGCAGGCAGCAGGCAGCATGAAGGGCAGAAAGGCCCAGCCTGCCTATGTCCAGGCAGCAAATCAAGCAGAGGTTAGCAGGTAAGAAGGGTGACAGGAGGGCAGAGCCAGGCATGTGACCAGGGGGAGGGAGAATCAGAAGGCAATTAGCCAGGGGGAGAGGGCAGATGGAGGGCACCCACCAACAATTACCAGGGGAAAGGGTAGCAGGAGGGTAATAATAGGAGGCAGTTCTGAGGGGCGAGAGGACATCAGGCAGGTGACATGCAACAGCAGTGAGAAAACCCGGCTGATTTACCCACCAAAAAAGCATTGAGCGAAGAACCTCACCACCTCTGGAGCAGCACTAAGCAGTCAGTGGGCCCGGAGGCAACCAAGAGGGGTGACCTCAAGAATGTGTAACCTCTGGGATCTGAGTGTCGGCTACAAGTCCCCATCTCTTGAGGTCTTGCAGCAGGAAATATTTGCACTCTGGACATTGTTTTTTTCCCTGAGGGATTTCAGAAAAGTGCTGTAGGGTGACTGTAACAGAGCAAGTGTACACCAACCTTGCTAGTTTAGGCTGCTATAACCAAGCACCCTAGATTGAGTGGTTTATGAAGAACAGAAATTTATTTCTCACAGTTATGGAGGCTAGAAATCTCAGATCGGGGGGCCAGCATGGTCAGGCTCTGGTGAGGGACTACATCTGGATTGTAGACTGACATCTTTTATCCTCATAGAAAGGTGAGAAATCTCTCTGGAGTCTCTTTTATGAGGGTAGTAATCCCCTTCTTGTGGACTTCACACTAACGACCTAATTACCTACTAAAGGCCTCACCTCCTACTACAACCATGGGGGATTAGGATTGCAACATATGAATTGGGGGAACACAAGTGACTCACCTGGAAAAGAGTATTGAGCGAAGAACTTCACCACCCCTGGAGCAGCACCAAGCAGTCAGTGGGCCCAGAGGCAACCAAGAGGGGTGACCCCAAAAAATGTGTGGCCTCTGGGGTCTGGGAGCCTGTTACAAGTCTACTACACCAACTGCGTTGTACACCACTAATGACCAGGTCCGATTTTTTAAAACGGAGAAAAATGTCATTTAGGTATTTTTCACGGGCCAAGCTCTGTCAGAAACTTTACCTGCGATATCTTATTGAATCCTACAGCTTTGCTTGAAGGTTACTATTATTTTTTGTTTCTAAGTTGAGAATTGAGGTTAAGAGACATGATGAGAGTGGCCCAAGATCACACAGCTGATAAGTGAAAGCTGTGATTTCAACAAGAGCTTCTCTGACCCTCAGACTCTAACAACAACTTTTATATCTCAGGGGGGTCTCAAATTTGGAAAGCCTTTTTTTTTTTTTTCCTTTTTCCCGAGACAGGCGCTCATTCTGTCACCCAGGCTGGAGTGCAGTGTCAACGAACTCCACTCACTGCAACCTCCACCTCCTGGGCTCAAGTCATCTCCATAGTAGCTGGGATCATAGACACACCAGCACGCCCGGCTAATTTTTGTATTTTTGTATTTTTTGTAGAGACGGGGTTTCACCATGTTGCCCAGGCTGGTCTTGAACTCCTGGGCTCAAGTGATCCGTCCACCTTGCCCTCCCAGATTGCTGAGATTACAGGTGTGGGCCACCGCGCCCTTCCAGAGAGCCTTCTTTTCACAGAAAGAAAGTCTTTAGCAGACAATGCATAAATATAAAGGCTTTGGTGTATGGTGTGTGCTAAACACAAGTTCTTTCAAGAGGACACATATTACAAAACAGTGTTTCTTCAATTTAAACAAGGTGCAGGTCCCATAGAAGATGAAAGTCAAAACAAAACAAAAGCTCCCACATTTCCTAAAGCTCCAGTGACTTCAGATTGAGTGGAAGCACTGGACTCTCCAGTAAGGGTCTTGGTCTTCAGCAGCCCTTTACGAAAAGCATACTCTTTGAAACATATTGTTAGTGATCTCTGCATCTCCAGTCTCTCTATTGTCTGCACTCGGTGAGCCTTTGCATCTGTTAGAATATTTTTCCCTTACGATTTATAAAATGCCTGGATCCACACTGGCAGGAACCCTTAGGATATTTATTTTGCATTATGAGAAGCTCAGAGGTGATTAGGCCACAGCACCCCTCCCACAGTTCCCTTGGTCTGCTCTATTCCACAGCGACTTCCTCTTTGGCTCAGCAGCAGGAGGACCATAGAAGCTCCAGGTGTCACATTCAGTCCTGGTCTGTGCTGCAGAGAGATCGGTTATATCTGGTGTCCCTCTTTTTAGATTGAAGGAAGAGATTCAGAAACCCCTTAACCCAAGCAGATTTCCTCATAAAACCCATTGATCAAAAATAATGACATACCTTTCCTAATTAGTCACCTGGAAGGGGAATGGGATTATCAGTATCCACCTTTCCTCTGAACATTGCCATGAAACTGGTACATACCTGAACATAATGAGGATAGGATTCCTTTACAAATGAGGCAAAAGAGGGATGTTGGATTGACAACTAAGAGTCTCTGCTCCTGTCCTCAATTAATAATTGTTGAAAACAAATAAATGACTGAATGTGCATGATCGCTGAGCAGGTTTGATTGGGAATAAGAGTAAAAGCACTGGATTTGGAATTGTTTTCTGGCTCATTACTCATCCCACAGTAGCAGTGTGACCTTGAACAAATCACTTCATTTCCTGAGCCTTGGTTTCCTCATTTGTAAAGTGGAGACCTGCCCCATTTAACTCACAGGGTTATTATGAGAATTAAATATATGTGTGTAAATGCTTTGCGTATGACAAAAGGCTATGTAAATGTGAAGCATTACTATTATTAATATTCAGAATTTAATCAACCTGGTTATTGTGTCAGTGAGCAAATATTTATTATTTTCTATGAGCCAAGTGCAATTTAATTGTGAGCTATGGAGACCACAGAGAAATGTAACATGCAGAAAATACATAAACTTACTGGAGAATAAAATGTCACAAGTCTAAGATTATATAATACATCATTAAAAGAACAGCACAAAACAACTTAAATGGTGTCAAGAAAATTGGGTGTACATTTAAAAAACAAATAAAGTCTCTACATCATATTTAAAACAATAATTCTCAATGGAATAATGACCCAAATAAAGAAATCTCTAAAAGTATTAGACAAAATAGTGGAAAACTTTGACTCTTAGGGTAGGAAAAGTTTTCCCAATCAAGTTTCAAAATCCTGAGCCATAAAAGAAAAAAAGATTGATGTATTTTAATGCATAAAATTTAAATGCCTTACAGCAAAATATATCATAAGCAAAAATAAAAGACAAGTGACAATCTATGATAAAGTATTGTAAGATTTATAACAAAGTATTAATATTCATAAAATACTGTTGAAATAAGTATAAAAGCAATCTAATATAAAGCTGTACAATTCTTTAATAAAAGAGCCTTAATTTCTAATGGAATTATAAAAATATTGTTTGTCCTTTGACATAGTGAAAAAAATTAAAAAATTTTAATGTGATGTCATTTTTGGCCGCTAGATTGGCAAAACTATGTAAAGACTGATAACCTGTAGTGCAGTGCATTGTGTAAGGAGATGGACACATAATTCTATGTGAGTGAAGTGTAAACATTTTTAACTATTTGGAAAGGCAATTTGTCAGTGACTAACACAAACTTAAATGCTCACAATCTTTGAATAAGCAAATCACATTTTAAGGTTTTACTCGGCATGGAAGATTCCCAATGTGAACAAGAATGTGTATAGTTCCAATTCATTTAGTTGTGGAAACCTCAAAATAATATAAATACTTATTGAGAGAGTATTGGTCTGAATTGGGAGAAAAGATATATTATTTAATGCTATAATTAGAAAGATTGTCAGGCGCGGTGGCTCACACCTGTAATCCCAACACTTTGGGAGGTCAAAGTGGGTGAATCACCTGAGGTCAGGAGTTCGAGACCAGCCTGACCAACATGGTGAAACCCTGTCTTTACTAAAATACAAAAATTAGCCTGGTGTGGTGTTGGGCACATGTAATCTCAGCTACTGAGGGAGGCTGAGGCAAGAGAACTGCTTGAACTCCAGGAGAAGGAGTTTTCAGTGAGCCAAGAGCGTGCCATTGTACTCCAGCCTGGGCAACAAGAGCGAAACTCTGTCTCAAAAATAAATAAATAAATACATAAATAAATAAGGTAGATTTCTATGTAACAATACGAAAAGACGTTCAAGATTTATGAGGAGGTGACAGAAGGAAAATGAAGATCTGTAAGTGATCTATGATTCTTTTCTTTCTCTTTCTTCTTTCTTTCCTTTCTTTCTTTTTTTTTTTTTTTTTTTTTGATGGAGTTTTGCTCTAGTTGCCTAGGCTGGAGTGCGATGGTGTGATCTTGACTCATTGCAACCTCTGCCTCTCAGGTTCAAGCGATTCTCCTGCCTCTCAGCCTCCTGAGTAGCCAGGATTACAGGCATGTGCCACCAAGCCTGGCTAATTTTGTATTTCTAGTAGAGACAGAGTTTCTCCATGTTGGTCAGGCTGGTCTCCAACTCCCAACCTCAGGTGATCCACCCACCTCGACTTCTCAGTGTGAACATTTATTTACCTTTACATACACAGTTGAAGAAAGGATTCTAGAGTCCAGACTGAGAAGTATGTTTGTAATATTCCAAGAAAAATTGAGGGTGTCTCTAAAGAGAAGAAATATAGATTCTACATTTCGGTTTAAGTATCTTTCAGATCTTACCTGCTTTTTGGATGTGGACATGAGCTGATTCCATGTCTTCTGAAGTAGAATTTGTTACTCCAAAATTACTCATTATCTTCACATTTTCTGATGTTCAGTTTCCAGACTTTGCTCTCATAGACTCCTTCTTTTAGACTACAACATTTCAAGAAGGTGAGAAACTGTAAGTCTGCACTCTTCCATATAGTAGCCAGATGTGGCTAGTGGGCTTCTAAAATGTGACTAGTGGAAACTCAGATATTCTGTAAGTATAAAATACATACCAAATTTCAAAGGCCTGGTCTGAAGGAAATAATTTAAAATATCTCATTAATAATTATATTCTGGCTAAATATGGCAATGATATTTTTTGATATATTGGGCTAAATAAAATACATAATGAAATTAATTTTATCCATTTATTTTTCTATTTTGTTTTTAATGTGGCTACTAGTAAATTTAAAATAACATGACTGGGAACAGTGGCTCACGTCTGTAGTCCCAACACTTTGGGATGCCAAGGTGGGAGGATCACTTGAGCCCAGAAGTTTGAGGCTGCAGTGAGCTATGATTGCACTACTGCAATTCAGCTTGGGAGACAGAGTCAGAAATTACCTCTGAAAAAAATAATAAAAATAAAAAATATAATTACACATGTGGCTAGGAGTGGCTTATATTGTGTTTCTTTTAGACAGTGCTGCTTTAGGCTCTGAAAAATTTGTTTTATTTTCAAGATCTGAGAATGTACCAGTGTCTGAAGACTTGCTCCATACTCTTCTTCAGACTACAGTTTCCCCCTCTACAGTATCTACCATTTAAAGGCAAAGATCCAAGCAATAAAGAGAATAATCTTAGGATCTATGAGTTCAGACATTGACAATAAGCGTAAGCCCATAATAAATCAGAGGTTTAGATGCTGAATGATTGAGTTGTAGCATTGCCATTAGCAAATGACAAAGTAGGAGCAAACAAGAAATTGAGAATGAAGACAAGCTGTTAGCTTTTAAACAAGATGAATTTGGAAAAGTGGATATGCCCAGCAAGCATTTGGATTAAGAAAATCAAAATGCAGATAAAAGTTGCAAATGGTGATTTAGGATGGAGAATCATTCACAGTTAGTATATGTTGGAAAACCATCTAATGGAATTGATTTTAAAATATTCTATCATTAAATGTTGCAAAATTTATTTTGACTAAATTGTATTCAAAATAATGTATTTAATGCTATGATGATGTTAACATATCCATGTCTACACACATTCTTAATGAGTTTTAAAATAGACAATAAACAAATAAAATATGTTTATCTCCACTGTCAACCTGAAAAAAACCACACACACACAAAATGTAAACATTTAGAAAAGGAGGGGAGACTTTTTAAAATTTTTACAAAGGGTTACAGCCTGCAAGGTCGCCATACCATAGGCAAGGAAGCATGCCTCCAGCAAAATCCAGGAACACGCACTTTGAAAGAGGAGGGTTTGAGCTGGGAGTTTAATGCTATACAGGTTTGCTAAACATATATATTCAACAGGTGACAGGAGGGGCTATGAATATTCATGAAGATTGTCCTGACAACCTTCATGTATGTAATATATCAGGAGAAAGTTACTGAAATCAGTCTCTTGTCCAGTGAAAGCTATAGTTATTGCTGGCATTCAATTAGTCAGTGCCTGTGAGCTGGATAAGTTGTAATTGTTTTAATATTGCTTATCTTCAGACCAATGCTTGTATAGCTGTTAGAGAAAAAGAAAAATCTTGTGGCAATTAGAACATAGTATATTCTTTACGTGTAGGGGTGCATGACTTAACCCTTGTCTGGCATGCCCTTAGGTCCTGTTTATAATTTGGTGTCTTATGCCACAATGAATCTATCCTGTCAGAGTTATGATTTCTATTTTTTTTTTTTTAAGACGGAGTCTCACTCTGTCGCCCAGGCTGGAGTGCAGTGGCGCGATCTCGGCTCACTGCAAGCTCCGCCTCCTGGGTTCACGCCATTCTCCTGCCTCAGCCTCCCCAGTAGCTGGGACTACAGGCAGCCGCCACCATACCGAGCTAATTTTTTTGTATTTTTAGTAGAGACGGGGTTTCATCGTGTTAGTCAGGATGGTCTCGATCTCCTGACCTCGTGATCCGCCCACCTCGGCCTCCCAAAGTGCTGGGAGTACAGGCTTCAGCCACCGTGCCTGGCCATGATCTCTATTTTAATATTAATGTTGATCAGTTGTTGTGTCTAAATCTAAAAGGGAGGGGTATAATGAAGCATGTCTGAACTCCCTTCCAGTCGTGGCTGGGAACTCAGGTTTTAGGTTTTTCTGGGGTTCTCTTTGCCAAGAGAGGGTTTCAAGTTTATGCTAGATATGCCCATGATGTATGCTATTATTTTTTAAAAGAATGACTTTACATCCTCCTATCCAATCACAATGTTGTTTCTTCATTTTTCAATTACTTGATCAGACTTAATTTCCCGTGTACTTAATGACAGACACTGTCATTATAGATACATACATAAGAAGGCTATGATTGGAAGAGATATCCAAAGCATCTACTTGGATGAACATTACACATATCACATTCTTAATAACTTATTGTTAAATTAATAAATTCTTTAATTCAGAATAGGAAAGTTACAGAGTTTCAGAAATAAGAAATATGTAATCTAATCATAGCCAAATTTGCTCCAATCTCACAGCACTGTATAATCAGTTCAGGATGCACAAAAATAATCCATTATTTCTTTCATCCCAGAGCAGAATAATTTCTGTTGGGATGGGTGATGGATGCTAGTGAAAAAGAAGGTAATCCACATAGTTCTTGGGAACGACCAAAAAAAATTCAAAGGCAGAGAATACAGAGGTAAAAACAATAGTAACATGAAGAATAGCAAAGACTTCAAGTTTCCAGTCTTGTATGTTGTTTCAGAAAAACTTTTACACCATGTTTTTCCTCTGCTCTTCTATTAGCACAACAATCAGCACAGAAGACTTCTGTGACCCCAAACATGTGGGGATTTCCCCCCGCCAGCACGCAAACAATCAATTCTGCAGCAGACATCAGCTGTGTGCCCTCCGATTCAACTCTGACACTAACTTCCTAAAGATAGGATCAGATCCCACAGGCTGAGGGCTCAGTCCCAAGACTAACCCGCTGAGACATCAGTCACCAGTCCAGGCCTTTGGAACTTCTGACCAACCAGCTTCAAGTTATGGTTCCCACAACTTCTACTTTGGGTTTGATTAGTTTACTGGAGTGGCTCACAGAACTATAGGAAACACTTAGGTTTGCCAGTTTATTATAAAGGATATTACAAAAAATACAGATAAGCAGATGCATAGGGTGAGGTGCTGGGGAAAGGTGCAGAGCTTCCATGCCCTGCCTGGCTACACCACTCTCCAGGAACCTCCATGTGTTCAGCTATTCAGAAGCTCTCCGAACCCTGTCCTGTTGGGTTTTTATGGAAACTTCATGACATCAGCATTCCTTACCGCAGGGTATGAGGAGGGACCCTTTCTGGAATGAGGGTCTTATGACCCACAGTCACAAGGTAGAGAAAGAATAGAGTCCTGCCTCGGGATAAGTAAAAGGATGGCAGGAGAAGGTCACAGAGATTTTTTTCCTGAGGTCTGCTTCTGAGTCCTGACATATCTAACATTATAACAAAAGACAGTAACAAGGATTATGGGAGTTATGAAGCAGGAAGCGTGGACAAGAATCTCCATATATAAATGTGTGGGATACAGTGAAAGCAGTGCTTAGAGAGAAATTTAAAACATGATTACATGTATTAGAAAATAAGAAAGATCTGGCCGGGCATGGTGGCTCATACCTGTAATCCCAGCACTTTGGGAGGCCAAGGCAGGTGGATCACCTGAGGTCAGGAGTTCAAGACCAGCCTGACCAACATGGTGAAACCCCATCTCTACTTAAAATACAAAAATTAGCCAGGCATGGTGGCATGCAACTGTAGTTCCACCTACTCAGGAGGCTGAGACAGGAGAACTGCTTGAACCCAGGAGGCAGAGATTGCAGTGAGCCAAAATTGGGCCACTGCAATGCAGCCTGGGTGACAGAGCAAGACTCTGACTCAAAAAAAAAAAAAGAAAAGAAGAAAGATCTAATACTAGTAATCTGTTTGCACTTTAGAACACTATAAAAAAAGAGCAAATAATATGCAAAGTAAGAAGAATGAAAGATATCATAAAAATAGAGCAAAAATCAAAGGAATTTAAAATATAAAATGGATTTTATAAAATCAGTTAAACCAAAAGCCAATTTTCTAAAAGTATCAATAAAATTGATCAGCCTCTAACAAAGACGGCTAAGACACAAAGAGGAAAAACACAAATTGCTACTATCAGCAGTGAAAGAGGGGACATCACTACACATCACATGGACATTAAAAGGTAAATAAATGAAGACTATGAACAAACCTGTGTCCACACATTTGATAACCTTGATGAAATGGACCAATTCCTTAAAAGGTGTAATCTTTTAAAACTCACACAAGAAGAAATAGAAAATAAGAATAGGACCATATCTATTTTTAAATTAATAATAACCTCACAAAAGTAAAGCATCAGGCTCAGCTAAGGAAGAAATTATGTTAATTCTCTTCCAGAAGATAGAAACAGAGGTCATACTTCCTAACTCATTCTATGAGGCCAGCATGGCTCTAATGCCGAAGCCAGGCAAAAAAATTATAAGAAAAAACAAACAAAAGTACAGATCTATATATCTCAAAAACATTGGTGCAAAAATCCTCAACCAAATATTAGCAAATCAAATTCAACAATGTGTAAAGTGATTTACACACTATGACCAAGTTAGATTTATCTCAAATATTTAAGGCTGGTTCAATGTTTGACAATTAATTAATGTAATCACCTGGTTAAAGAAGGAAAATTACATGATCTTATCAATAGATGCAGGAAAAAGCATTTGACAAAATCTAACACCGCCTATTCTTAAAACAAAATGTCTCTCAGAATACTAGCAATACAGGGAAATATCCTCAACTTGGTAAAGAACATTTTAAAAAATCATAGTTAATGATGAGAAACTCGAAGCTTCCCCACTACCATGGGGAAAAGAGCAAGTATACTGCCTCTCACTGTGCTTTTTGACTTGATACCAAAAGTACTACGTAATGCAATAAGATGAAGGAAGGAAGGAAGGAAAGAAGGAAGGAAGGAAGGAAAGAGAAAAGAAAAGAAAAGAAAAAAGGAAAGGAAAGAAAAGAAGAGAGGAGAGGAGAGGAGAGAAAGGAAGGAAGGAAGGAAGGAAAAAAGAAAAGGCAAGAAAAGGAAAGAAGGAAGGAAGCAAAAAAGGAAATACAGATTGGGAAGGAAGACATAAAATTATATTTGTTCACACATGGCATGATTGTCTGTGTAGAAAATCCAAAAGAATCAACAAAAAAGCCTCCTGAAATTAATAAATAATTATAGCAAGTTTGCTGGAAATGAAGTTCATATACAAAATTGAACTACTTTTCCATATATCCACAATGAACAAATGGAATTTGAAATTAAAAACACATTACCATTTATATTAGCATCCCCAAAATGTAATATTTCTGCATAAATTTAACAAAATATGTATATAATTTACATGAGGAGAACTACCAAATTCTGAAGAAATATGTCAAAGACTAAATAAATAGAAAGATATCCCAGGTTCATGGGTAGAAAGACTCAATATTGTTTAAATGTTAATTCTTCCCAATTTGATCTATAGATTCAATATAATTACAATAAAAAATGAAAGCAAGTTTAGTGTGTGTGTGTGTGTGTGAATCTTGACAAACTGATTTTAAAGTTCATATGGAGAGGAAAATGACCCAGAGTAGCCAACACAATGTTGAGGGAGAACAAAATGAGAAGACAGCACTACCCAACTTCAAGACTTGCTGAAAAGCTGCAGTAGTCAAGATAGTGAGGTATTGGTAAAAGACAAAAGAACAGGTCAATGAAACAGCATAGTGTTCTCAGACATAACCCACATAATATACTCAACTGATCTTTGACAAAGGTCAAGACAATGGAGCAAAGATAATCTGTTCAATAAATGGTGGTAAGAAACTAGGCATAACAGGCAAAAATAAAATGTAAATCTAGATATGGACCTTATGATCTTCACAAAAATTAATTCAAAATGAACTTTAGAGCTCAATTTAAAATGTAAAATTATAAAACTCCTAGAAGGTAACATCAGAGAAAAACTAGGTGACTTGGGTTTGGTGTTAACTTTTTAGAAACAACACCAAAAGTATGACCCAAAAAAGAAAAAATTGACAAGCTGAACTTAACTAAAATTAAAATACTTCTGTTTTGAGAAAGGCACTATCAAGATCATTGGATGACAAGCAACAGATTGAGAGGAAATATCTGCAAAAGATAGATCTGATAAAGGCGAGTCATTTAAAATATACAAATATCTTTTAAAATTCAACCGTAAGAACCCAAAAAACCTAGTTAAAAATTGTGCAAAATGTCTCAACAGGCATCCTACCAAAGAAGATATAGATAAAGTAAATGATCATATGAAAAGATATCCAACATCTTAGGTCATTAGGGAATTGCGAACTCAAACAACAGTGAGGTGATGCTGCACACCAATTAGAATGGCCAAAATTCAAAACACAGCACCAAATACTGGCCAGAATGTGATGAAACAGAAACTTCCTCATCTTTGGTAGAAATGCAAAATGGTATAGCCACTTTGGAAGACAGTTTGATAGTTTCCTTAAAAAGTAAACATGCTCTTACCATACCTATGATCTTGCAATCGTGTCACTTGACATTTACCCAAATGAACTGAAAACTACATCCACACAACATCCTGCACATGGATGTTTATGGCAACTTTATTTACAATTGCCAAAAGTTGAATGCAACCAAGATGTCCTTTAGTAGACTGATACATAAACTGTAGTACATCCAGACAATTAAATATTGTATTTTTCTATTTTCACACTGCTGATAAAGACATAACCAAGACTGGGTAATTTATACAGGAAAAGGGTTTAGTGGACTTACACTTCCATGTGACTGGGGAGGCCTCACAATCATGGAAGAAGTCAAGGAAGAGCAAGTCACGTCTCACATGGATGGCAGCAGGCAAAAAGAGTTTGTACAGGGAAATTCCCATTTTTAAAACCATCAAATCTCATGAGACTTATTCACTATCACAAGAACAGAAAAGGAAAGACTTGCCCCCACGATTCAATTACTTCCCACCAGGTTCCTGCCATGACACATGGGAACTGTGGGAGTTATAATTCAAGATGAGATGTGGGTGGGGACACAGCCAAACCGTATCAAGTATTATTTAGCACTAAAAAAAAAAAACTGTAAAGCTATAAAAATGTATGGACAAACCTTAAATGTATATTATTAAGTGAAAGAAGACAATCTTGAAAAAAAACGTACTGTATAATTCCAAATACATGATATTCTGGAAATGTCAAAATATGGAGATAGTACAATTAAAGTGGCTGAGAATAGTGGCTCACGTCTGTCATAGTAGTACTTGGCAGGCTGAGAATCATCATCACTTAAGGCCAAGAGTTTGAAGCTAGCCTGGGCATCACAGCAAGATCCCATCCCTACAAGAAAAAATTTTTAAAGTTTCCTAGACATGGTGGCATATGCCTGTAGTCATAGCTACTTGGGAGGCTGGGGCAAGAAGGTTGCTTGAGCCCAGGAATTTCAGGCTGCAGTGACCTATGCTAGTGACAGTGCTCTCCTGCCTGAGTGACAGAGTGAGATTCTGTCTCTTAAAAACAAACAAACAAAAATATTGAAGGGATGAGCACGTAGAGCACAGACGAGTCTTAGGTCAGTCAAATTATTATATATGATACTATAATAATGGATACATGTCATCATACATTTATTTACATCCACAGAATGTAAAACGCCAGGAGTAAATTCTATTTTAAACTCTGGGCGTTTTGCGATAATGATGTGTTAATGAAAGTTCATCACTGATGTGACAAATCCACTACTGTCATGTGGAAAGTTGATACTGGGGGAGTTTCATATACCTGTGAGGACAGCAGGTATATGAAAACTCCCTGCACTTTCTGCTTAATTTTGCTGTGAACCTAAAACTGCTCTATACAATAAAGTTTATTAATTAAAAAAAAAAAAAAACTCTATCGGCCGGGCGCGGTGGCTTCAGCCTGTAATCCCAGCACTTTGGGAGGCCGAGACGGGTGGGTGGATCACGAGGTCAGGAGATCAAGACCATCCTGGCTAACACGGTGAAACCCCGTCTCTACTAAAAATACAAAAAATTAGCCGGGCGCAGTGGCGGGCGCCTGTAGTCCCAGCTACTCCGGAGGCTGAGGCAGGAGAATGGCATGAACTGGGGAGGCGGAGCTTGCAGTGAGCTGAGATCCGGCCACTGCACTCCAGCCTGGGCGACAGAGCGAGACTCCGTCTCAAAAAAAAAAAAAAAACAAAAAACAACAACAACAACAAAAAAACTCTGTTACAGCAAAATTGAGTAACAAGCACCATATTTATCCTCCTGCCCCCCTCCCCCCAAAAAATTAACAAAATATACAAAACAATGACTCTGAGAACAGTTAACATTGGACAATGAGGACATTGTTTCCTGAGAGATGAAAAAAATTATAATAATATGTAACAAATTATTTCCCCAACTTACTGCTCATATAGTTGCTACGTCATGATGCAAAAACAGGACAAGTTCATGGCAATTTTGACAAGATTCGCTTATGTCACTCCCAAATCTCTCAAGTTTTGTTGGTATTCCAGTTCAGCCAGGGAAAGAATGGGTGAGAAAAAAACAAGCTTTGTTACTTCTTTCAGTGTGGGTTTCTATACCTCAAAATACCTCAGTAAATTTCAAGTTGAATAAATTGAAACAGGATAAACACAAAGAATCTTAACACATTATAGTTAAGTTGAATGCCACAGACAAAGGAAATATTTTGAAAACTACAAGATGAAAACAACATATACGCAGATGTACAAAAATATCATTAATTACTGTTCTTATGCCAGAAATAATATAGGCCAGAAACCAATGCAATGACAAATTAAGTGCTTCAATGAAATGTCAGCCAAGTATTCTATATTCAGCATAGCTGCTTAAAATAAGATGAAATGGCCGGGTGTGGTGGCTCACGCCTGCAATCCCAGCACTTTGGGAGGCCGAAGCAGGCAGATCACGAGGTCAAGTGATTGAGAACATCCTGGCCAACATGGTGAAAACCTGTCTCTACTAAAAATACAAAAATTAGCCAGGTGTAGTGGCGCACTCCTGTAGTCCCAGATACTTAGGAGGCTGAGGGAGGAGAATTGCTTGAACCTGAGAGGCGGAGGTTGCAGTGAGCAGAGATTGCGCCACTACACTCAAGCCTAGTGACAGAGTGAGACACTGTCTCAAAAAAAAAAAAAAATATATATATATATATATATATAAAATAAAACTAAGATGAAATACAGACATCCTCAGATGAAGAAAGACTCGAGTAATTCATGGCTAGCAGGCATGACTTAAAGAAAAAACTAACAGAAACCCTATAGGCTGAAGGAACGTAACACTAGACAGTAACTCTAATTCAAGAGGGAATGTGCAGGAAGCCATAAACAGTAAACATAATAATCTATATTGTGTAATTTAATAAAAATACATTACTTTAAAAATTCCTTTTATTAAAAAATATTATTGTGTAAACCTAATTATAATATTATAGTATTGGGTTTATAACATGTTTGGTGAAATAATAGCACAAAGTAAAGAGAAGAAGAAAAGGGTATGTAAATAAATAAAGATATTATATTTTACTGGAATTAAGTTGGTACTATTCTTAAATGGATTATGATTAGATGAGATGCATATTGTAATTATGGAGCAATCACTAAGAAATAATATTAACACAAACAACAGAGGAATTAAAATGATAGATTAGAAAAAAAATTTATATATCACAAAATATAATAGTAAAGGAGAAACAGAGGAATATTTTTAAAATGAGGCTGGTTGCAGTGGCTCACACCTGTAATCTCAGCACTTTGGGAGGTCAAAGTAGGAGGAACGCGCGAGCCCAGGAGTTCAAAACCAGCCTAAGCAACACAGTGAGACCCTCATCTCTACAAAAAATAGAAATTTAGCAAGCCATCATGATAAATACCTGTAGTCCTAGCTACTCATGAAGCTAAGGCAAGAGGATTTCTTGAGCCTCTGAGGTCAAGGCTACAGTGAGCTATGATCACACCACTGCACTCCAGCCTTAAAGACAGAGCAATACTCTATAGCGATCAATCAATCAATCAATCAATAGAAAGCAAATAGAAAAATGACAGGCATAAATCCAACTGTGGCAATACTTAACAGATGAAAAGCAAATAAACCAAGTACAACACGTAGAAGGAAAGGATTGTCGGATTTGATAGAAACAAGACCGAAATATACACTGTCTATAATAGACACACATTATATTCAAATACATAAATAAAAAGCAAAATGATGTAAAAAAGGTAAAGCATGAAATCAGTAACTCTATGACAGCTGAAGTGGCTATATTAACATTATATAAAATAGACTTTAATACAAGAAACACCGTCAGAGAAGAAAAGCCATGTTTCATAATGATAAAACATGTCAATTCATCAGAAAGATGTAACCGTTAACAATATGTATACATTTAATTATAATGCCCCAAAATACCTGGAGCAAAAATGGACAGAATTGAAAAAAGAAACAGACAATTCAAAATTAATAGTTTGGAATTCAAACAACTGACTCTCCATAATGACTAGACAGAAGATTAGTAGGTATATAGAAGACTTGAGTAACACTATACACCAGCAATACTCAGCAAACATCTGGAGAACAGTCCACCTGACAGGAAAATAATACGTATTCTTCTCAAGTGCATAAGGAACAGTCTTCAGGATAGACTATTTTATGTCATAAAACAACCTCAATAAATATAAAATGATTAAAAGCATACAAAGTATATTTATCAACCACAATGGAATCAAATTAGAAATCAATAATGGAGAAATTTTGGGATATTAACAAAATGTGGAAATTAATCAACACCCTCTATATAGCCAATGAGTCAAAGAAGAAATTACAAGGAAAATTAGAGTGAAAATAAAATCAATAGATCCCAACATTTTGGAAGGCCAAGGTGGGAGGATCACTTGAGTCCCAGAGTTTGACACCAGCCTGGGTAACATAGTGAGAGCCAGTAAAAAAATTAGCCAGGCATGGTGATGAGTGTCGGTAGTTCCAGCTACTTGGGAGGCTAAGGTGGGAGCACCACTTGAGCCCAGAAGGTCAACGTTGCGGTGAGCCATGTTTGTACCACTGTACTCCAGCCTGGGCGAGAGTGAGACCCTGTTTCCAAATTAAATAAATAAATAAATAAGTGAATAGTGAAAATAAAAATAAATGAAACCAAAATTCACTCTCAAAAAAAAGTCAACAGAGTTGATAAATATGTAGCTAAATTAAACAAGAAAGTAAGAGAGGAAATCAAAATCAGAAAAGGAAAGAGGTAACATCACTTCCAAAATCTCCAAAATTTAAAAATGTTTTGAAGGAATATGATGAACAACTTTATGAAAACAATCAGGATAATGTACACAAAATTTTATATTTTAATGCCAAGAACAACCACTAGAAAAAATAACTCGAAGCAATAATTTAAAAATCAACAGAAGATGGCTGGGAGCGTTGGCTCACGCCTGTAATCCTAGCACTTTGGGAGACCAAGGTGGGCAGATCATGAAGTCAGGAGATCGAGACCATCCTGGCTAACATGGTGAAACCCCATCTCTACTAAAAATACAAAAAAAAAAAAATAGCTGGGCGTGGTGGGGGGTGCCTGTAGTCCCAGCTACTCGGGAGACTGAGGCAGGAGAATGACATGAACCCAGGAGGCAGAGCCTGCAGTGAGCTGAGATCATGCCACTGCACTCCAGCCTGGGCGACATAGCAAGACTCCGTCTCAAAAAAAAAACAAAAAAAATCAACAGAACATTTAACATAATATATTAAACAATATTTAACAAAAAGAAGGCAGTGAAAGGGAAATAGAACATTTCTTAAATGAAAAAATTAAAAAATCGCAAAATTGGCTCAAGAATAATTAGAAATTCTAAACAGAACTAAAACCAAAATAATGAAATAGTAATTAAGATTTTCCCACCACAAAACGCTCAGGCTTATATGGCTTCATGAGAAAATTTAACAAACTCAGAAAATCTGTGAAGAGGAAATAAGTCCTATCTGACTCTATGAAGCTAGCATTACCCTGAAATGTAAGCCAAAGACATCAAAAATAAATACATAAAACGATAGACCAATTTAGAGATGAAACACTCTCAATAAAAATTAGCAAACCAAATTCAACAATACGCAAAAGGATTTACACCATGAACTAGTTGTATTATTCCTGGAATGAACAGTTAGTTTAACATCCAAAAATCAATTAATGTAATACACTATATTAATAGAATAAAGAAAAAATGTGTATCATCTTTAATAGACACACATAAACGAAAGCTGACAAAATCAAATACCCATTCATGACTTAAACTTGCAACAGACTAGGAAAATAATGGAACCTTCCAGCTGATATAACAGACCTTTGGAAAACCTATAGTTGACATTCTATTTATTGGAGGAAGACTGAATTCTTTCCTACTGAGATCAGGAACAAAGCCAGGATATCTATTCTTCCTATGTTTATTCAAAATTTTTGCGGAGTTTCTCATAAGTCTAACAAAGTCAGAAAAAAGGAACATACAATATCCAAACAGAAAATGAAAAAAATAAAATTGTCTTTATTTGCTGTTGACATAATTGCCTATTTAGAAAATCACACAGAATCTAATTTTTTAAAAGTACTATCACTAATATGTAATTCTGTCAACTTTTTAGAATAAAAGAATAGTAATAAAAAATCAATTATATTTCTATACGACAGCAATGAGCAATTTGAAATAGAAAAATTTACAAAACTTGTGTTTACAATAGCATACACAATGTGTAAACATAGAAGAAAATCTGACAAAAGATGTGCTAAGCTTTGTGC
This sequence comes from Macaca mulatta, assembly GCF_049350105.2. Classification (NCBI taxonomy): domain Eukaryota; kingdom Metazoa; phylum Chordata; class Mammalia; order Primates; family Cercopithecidae; genus Macaca; species Macaca mulatta. The sequence goes on along the minus strand of NC_133423.1, from coordinate 51,149,360 downwards.
AGTGGCAGTATTATAGCCAATCAGGTTTACCTGAGGCGCGATTATTGCTAATGCGGAGCTTGCAGTGAGCTGAGATCCGACCACTGCTCTCCAGCCTGGGTGACAGAGCGAGACTCCGTCTCAAAAAAAAAGAAAAAAAAAAAAAAAAAGAAAAGAAAACTTTTCCCAGTACCCTGCTATGACAACTTGCAATATAGTCAGCACTGGCGATATTTGACTATCTCCATGAAGACTAAGAAAAGAAAATGTGCAAATCTATAAACTAATAACTGTAATATAGCACTAGAATAAATTAAAGAATGCCTAAATAAATGGAGAAATATATACAATTTTCACAAATTGAAACATTCAATATTAGCTCCTTGTCCTTTAATTATATATTGTAGATTCAATCCAATCTCAGACAAAATCCTAGCGGGCTTCATTTTTAGATATTAAGTTTAATCTAGAATTGATGTATAAATGCAAAAAATCTCAAATAATCAACACAACATAGAATAACAAAATTGGAAGATTTATACATCTGACTTCAAGATTCAATATGAAGCTACAGTGTTTAAGACCACGAATTGTTGGCAAGAAATAAAAAATAAATCATTAGAAAATGATAGGCTGGGAGCAATATCCGACCCCTTGAACACTTTGGAGGTTGAGATAGGAGGATCACTTAAGGCCAGGAGTTCGAGAGCAGCCTGGGAAACAAAGTGAGACTCTGTCTCTACAAAAAATTAAAAAATTATCCAGGCATGATGGTGCATGCCTGTTGTCTCGGCTACACAGGAGGCTGATGCAGAATTGCTTGAGCCCAGGATGTCCAGGCTATAGTAAGCCATGTTCATGACATAGCACTTCAGCCTGGGTGACAGAGTGAGATCCTGCCACAAAATAAAAAGAAAGAGAAAATGATAAAGACTGTAAAAATACAATCATATATGGCTACAATTGATTTGTTAAAAAGATGCAAAGGCAATTCAGTGGAGAAATTATAGTGTTTTTAAAAAGTTGTTAGATCAATTTAATATCTATACATAAACATATAAACTTTTACCCATACCTGTTGCCACATTTTTTCTTAAATTAACTAATAGGTCTAAACATAAGCTAAAACTATAAAAGTTTTAGTTGAACACATAGGAGAAAAATTTTTGTGACTGTGGTTTAAGCAAAGAGTTCTTAGATAACAAAACTGAAGTCTGACTCACTTAAAATAATTATAAATTAGACTTCACTAATATGAAGGTCTTCTGTTCCTTGGGAAAGACAATGTTAAAAGAATAAAAACACAAGACATTAGGGAGTATTTGCACATCACATTTTTGATAAATAACTTGTATCCTGAATATATAATTTTCTAAATTCAATAATAAGAAAAAAAAAAAAGACCCTCTGGAAAATTTAGCAACAGATTTTAACAGAAACTTATCCCAAATAAATACAGGGATGACAAATAAGCACACAACACATGTTCAATATCATCATTCATGAGGGAAATGTAAATGAAAACACAATTAGACACTGCCTCACACATTAAAAGGTCTTAAATTGACACTACTGATGACATCAAGTGCTGCAAGGATTTAAATCAACTGGAACCTTCGCAAACTTCTGGGGGGTATGTAAACTGTTGTAACTACTTTGAAAAACAGTTCTGCAGTTTTATAAAAAGGTAAACATACACTTAGTGCATAACTCAGCTATCCCACTCCTAAGTGTTTACTACACAGAAATGAAAACCTATGTTTATAGAAAGACCTGAACATGAAATTTCATAATAGCTTTATTTGTAATAGCCTCAAAGAAATCAACCCAAATGTCATACACAGGTAAATGGACAACAAAATTGTAATATATCTATATGCTAAAATGCTATTCAGAAACAAAAGGTATGAAGTCTTAAGACATCTATAGACACTGGTGAATCTTAAATAGTGAGGCTAAGTGACAGAAATCCAAGAATAACAAAAGATACAGATTGCGAGATTCCATTTTTTAAAAACGTTATAAAATGAAAACTAATTTATGTAAAGCAGACCAGTTGTTGTCTAGGGTTGGGGAGTTAGGGAGGGGTGGGAGGGAGGGACTATGAAGTGTCATAAGGAAACTTTTGGGCGTGGCCGGGTGCAGTGGCTGACACCTGTAATCCCAGGACTTTGGAAGGCCGAGGAGGGAGGATCACTTGAGGCCAAGAATTTGAGACCAACCTGGCCAACAGGATGAAGCGCCATCTCCACTAAAATTTCAAAAATTAGGCAGGCGTGCTAGTGGGCACCTGTAGTCCTAGCTACAGGAGAGGTTGAGGCAGGAGAATTGCTTAAACATGGGAGGGAGAGTTGCAGTAAGCCAAAATTGTGCCACTGATCTCCAGCCTGGACAACAGAGTGAAGCTCCTTCTCCAAAACTAAAACTAAAATAAACCAAAATAAAAAAGAAATGTTCAGGCGTGATTGATATATTTGCTATCTTAATTGTGTTGATAGTCTCACAGGTGTATACATACGTTAGAACTTGTACATTTTAAATATGTGCAGTCCATTGTATGTCAATTATTACACCATATAGGTGTTTTAAACACACACACACACACACACACACAACAAGACAGAAGTAAATGTTTCATTCACAGAATCTTCATGGACAAATCTATGCTTCAAAGGTAGGAAAATCATGAGGTCAAAGAAAAAACACTGTATTTCTGAGATAGTAATAGAGAAAAAAATTTGTGTATTCAATGTTCAATGTACAAATTATTGAAGTCTTTTTGTCCTTTTTTTCATCTCTCCCAACTGTAATTGGAATAGATCAAGTTTACAATAAAAGAAATTCAGTGAAGTTTTCCAAACAGCAATGAGAATGAGCATTGTGGCTCATCCGGAGCTCCAAAAAGCAACTGCTCTGTACCTAAGGAAACCTTGTTTTTCCTTAAAATTTTATTTGTTCTTGGGATTTTAATGGCTTTTAAGAATGTTTTTCCTTATACCTTTGAGTTTCAGTTTCTTCGTATGCAAAATCAAGTCACGAAGATGTTTCCACACAGCCAAGATGTTATGGGATAATGAATTGCTTGATAACCCATTGTAATCTTTGGCAAAAGAACAAAGCATTATTATTGTTATTAAATATTATTAGCTGGCGTACGGTGCTGAACTGATAATTACTTCAAGTAACACTTCATAAAATGCTAACTGTAAAGTGTACATAAATTTATGTATTCATTAACATCATACCTGCTATGAACAAATATTTTGGAAGATTGCCAACATCATTTCTTTCACAGTGTTAGTAAATTTTAATTTATATTCAAACCCATTGCCTCAGTTCCTCACATTCAACTCTCTTCAATACTAATTTAAGTTCTTTGGGTTGAATAAAACTAGTTTATTTGCCTCTTTCATTATAAGAATAACAGCTTGCAGTACAGCTTTATGAGAAGGTCCCCCACTTCCCTTGAAACACAAGTTTCATTGTGTTACTTTTACGTTATAATGTTTCATAAGTAAAAAACTAGCTATAGAAATTAAGGAAGTTGGGAATTAGAATTTGGGAAATTAAAACAATACTAGTACATATTTAAATATGGTTATGTTAGCAGAACTGATCACACACACATTGTTGAATTTCCCAAAAATGCTTTTTATCAGAAATCAATTTTATTGTCATTTCAAGATACATAACATGAACTCTGCAATCAAAACTGTAAGAGATCAACAAGAGGCAGGAGGTCTGATCCCTGCTATCAATCCGTATAAATATTATTATACACATATCCCTGTATATGATCCAGAGGTGAAGTGCATCATTTATTAGCTACTTAAGGCAAGCCCCGGTGCCTGTTGACCAGAGTAGGCTGTTCTGAGCTCAAGGAGACTGCCCCCGCTTCTTTCATTTTGAAGAATTTCAATACTGCAGAAAAGTTAAAAGACCAATATAATGAATACTTATATACTCTTCATCTGACCCCACTAATGGTTTACGTCTCACCACATTTGCATGAACTCTCCTGCTCTGTTTTCATATTTACAAATCCATTTGTAAATAATTTGTATACATTTCTAAGGCTAATTATGTGTTCTGAACAAAAGGAGTTACTTTCGGCTATCGAGACCAAATTTTGTCACTGAAGGAAATAAGTGAAGTCCAGGCTGATGATGTATGGACATACCTAAAGAAACCAGGTAAAGAGATTGTCATTTGGGCATGAAAAGTTTCCTTTGCTATCCAGATAAGCACCTAGTGTAGGGATGACTCCATAATTTATTTCCTGAACCAGAGCACTTCTGAGAGTGAAAGAACGCACTTTTAAGATGTGCACCAGGACTGAAATCCCAGGTATGCTGGGCCTTTGAGCCATCCCACTTTGAGTGCACAGTGTAGGAGCAGCTGCTGAGAAGTAATTTGGGCACAAACTTGGGTGTTTAATTTTCCTCTAATAGACACATTCCCAGAGGACAACAGGTTTCTCTTCCAGCTCATGAATCTGAGGCACAACTTCCAGTGTAGACTAACTTACTGGTCTTGAAAAAAAGAGAGAATTTATATTTCTTTAACTGAAAAGAATCCCATGCAATTAAAAGACAATTTATGTCAGCTGTAATCAAGTTGATGTTCTGGGTCAGCTAGCCAATGAGTTGCACTCCCTGGACCCTCAAACTCCACCACTGCTACCGAGTCTCCAACTAATTTGTCATGAGTCCTTTAGGCAGTCACATGAGAAATGATCAAAGGGCAGGTGTCTGATCACTGGACAACACAGGAGTCTTTATTCCTAAAGCAGGCATCTCCAAGGGTCCAGTTTTATTTTTCCATCTGAATGCAACTCTGCAAATCAAAATGACCACTTTCAACCACTGTCTGATCTGTGTACACCCTGTAAGTCACCCCTCCTATAAGTAGCAAGCAATTGTGGGCATGTAGTCTATTACCAGGAAAAACAAAATGCAGCAACAATCAGAAAAGTTGGCAAACTCAAGTGGACGTTCACCAACATCAAGGTATTTGTAGAAAAAAACAGAGTGAAAAAGCATAAAAGATGTGGGTGTTTTAAAATAATTTAAATCTCTGGAGACTCTGTCTCAAGTCAGTATGGACTGCTCTGGCTGTGCAAAGAAGTTACTGGAAAGCATGACTGCATGTAATCAGCAGGAAAACCATATGCTAATGACTGAATGTCTCCTCTTGGACCTCACAGAAAATCTCCTCTCCAGTTCAGGACATTCCTTTAGCTACTACCCAGACCACATGGTCACTAGATCAAGGGGCCAGTGAACTTCATGCCCAGGTGCATGTAAGGAGAGAAACAGCAGCTTTCCTAAGAAGGGAGGTAAAGCATCATTTAAAACAACAACAACAAAACAAACAGAAAATCATCTGGTGTTAACTGATAAGATAACATGGTCTCTTATAAGAATCCATCTGTAACATATGACTGGGCTCTGAGCTGCTTAGGGAGACATCAAGGAAGAGGTGTACACTGAGCTGTGATTTGGCATGTGGATAAGAGGGGAATCGGTATTGGGAATACCCATTCTTTCAAGGAACGAATTAAACAGTTGAAGATATGGAGGCTCAAAACTGATGTAAGTCAATGTGCTAAGTAGATGCATACATTTGTATATGTTGTGGGTTTCAAAGCACTTTCATTTGCATCATTTTATTTAGTCATCTTAACCAGTATTGGAGACAAACTGGAAAATATTATCATTTCAAAATTATAGATGAGGAAATTTAAACAAAGAGAAAATTAACCTGCTTAAGTGTCTTTGGGTTTTAAATGACAGAGCTGAATCTGGTTGACACATATTTGAATGTATTATTCTTGTATGTTTTAAGAATACATATGTTTAAGTTTACAGATAAAGAAACTGAACTTCAGAGAATTCAGCACATGAGTCATAGTCAATACTCAAACCAGGGGTCTCAGGTTCCATATTCCAGATCTCTCACTATTTCATATTGACTGAAGAAAAATAAAATGACAGTGAGTGTCCAAAACTAATCCAAAAGAACAAAGTAGGGGGGGAAAGTTGTGATCCAAATAAAATTATTGGTTCCTATAAGAAATAGGTGTAATGTCAGGGAAGAGATGAATCAGATTAAGTGCCCATGGGCAGCAAACAGGATTCCAAAGTTTCCCAGTGAGCTTCTTCAGCTTTTAGTCAATCCTGGAAACAAATCTTGTATTTGTTTCTATCTTAGCTTTCTCACAAGTTATCCTGTGCTTATGGAGTTCTTCTCCCTGTAGTTTCACCTGCACCATCCCTTGGGGTCTAATTCCATTATTGCTGCTCAGAATTCATCCATCTTGCCCTGAGCTGAGCTCCTGCAGCACTCACCTCTGAAACCCACGTTAAAAAGGCATAGTTCTGTGTGCATCGATGAGGACCCATGAACTTCTGTTGATGCCTGGGCCAAGGCAACATACAACATTGCTTTTTGGTTTTGCTGAGAGCAGGCTGCTTTCTCAGCAAATCATGCAGCTTCATTCCTACTGCCTTTACACAGATCAAGGAGTCATTTTCCTCTCTAAATTCTGTTTCCTGACTTTTGTTGTTGTAATTTTCTATTTTGAATAATTTTGAGGGTGGACCAATGCATTTTGGACATATCTGTTCCATATTTCAGTACTCTTTTCAAAAGTGCAGGAAAGCCAAAAGTTTACCATGTGTGGAAGCCTGAAATCTTGGCTGAGTCCACTTTTCCCTCGAACCTAGTGTACAATGGGATTTTCATCCAGTACCAGTTTTGACAGCAAGCTGGGAGAGCACAGGTGTTTGGAGGCTAAGACTCCCATTTTTTCATGTGCAGAAAATGAACAATGTCTCCTGTTTCCTGGCGCCCGTCACCATTCCCCTCCTAGTACTGAAGGAACCGACGGGCATGATCACATTGCATTTTGGCTCCTATCTCTCATCCTTCTTGCTTAGGCCCGTCACCCACCAAGTCTCTCACCATTTGGCTTTGCTCTTTAAAACTGGTGGAAACTTAAATATAAGATATTCAAGCTTTGTTTCCTCATCACTATTGTCTTGGTACCACTTGGAGCTCTAGCTATGACCTGTGTGCTCCAGAAATCTGTACTTCAAATGGGGCTTCTTGGTGTGGTGGCAGATATTTTAGAAATGCTGAGAATCCATTGTAATTCATAAAGGAATCTGAAAAGGCCCTTCTGAAGTTGTTAGCTGGAGGCATCATGTAAGGGACAGGGGTGTGCAACCCAATATGGATGCAGTCGTGACAATGGCATATGGCCTATGTGACTTAGAACAAGTTCTTATTTACCCACAGAGGTGAAATATTTTTTCCATCATATATTTTCCTTAGCACTTTAAAGGCATTTTTAATATTTAGCATGGGTTTGATATCATTTTTATTCTCAGTATAGAGATTATGAGGCTCAGACCTTGGAGTTACCTCTAGAAGAATTACATATTCCTGGTAACTGTCAGCTGTAATTTGAACTCAAGTCGAAATGATCTGAGACTCAAAGCTCTTACTCATTACTCTGTGTTACTTTTACCCAGTTCTCTTTGTCCAGCAGGCATAACTGCCCTCTTTTCTCTGTATAAGTGTCCTGCTAAATATTCATTGTTCATCGTTCTTTATGTAGCCACACATTAAAGAAATTTCTTCTTCATCCAAAGGCTTTCATTTACTTGATCACTCTTTATTGAGTAGCTTCCAGTCTGAAGCACTGTGCTGGGGATAGAATGAGACATAAATTGCCATTTCTGTTTTCAAAAATATTATCGTTTATTCAGGAAGACATATAAATAAACATTAGGGAATAGTAAGTATTTTAATGGGGGTCTTTCTATTGTGCTGTAAGAGAACATAGGAGTAGTACCTAGCATAAATGGGAAGAGAGAGGGAAAGAAGGAAAGCTTCTTGGAGGAAGATCAAACTGACAGTATAAAAAGAAAATGTAATCTAGGCCAAGGAATGGCAGAGAGTCAAAAAAGAGCATAAAATTATCCCAACAGTTACAGCATTCAGTCAGGCATTTGCCTTTTGACATATTGACTGTAATACACATTTGACCTAGCTTAGTCACCTTGTTTTGTAATAGATCTTTTACATGTAAGTTCTGTCTCACACCAGGGCTGAATAGTTCTTAAGGGGAGGAAGAAACCAAGTCTTAAGGCATCTTTTATCCCTAGGTTCCTAACCATAATCCTCCTCTATAGTGGTGGTGCTGGTGATAGCACAAAGGAGACTACACAGGGGAAGAAGAGGAGGTGGTACAGGTATACAGTTGTCCCTCTGTATCATTGCTGGATTGGGTCCAGGAGCCCCGTGGATGCCAAAATCCACAGATACCCAAGTTCCTTATAACAAATGACAAAATATTTGCATACAACCGATGCACATTCTCCCGTATACGCTAAATTATCTCTGGATAACTGATATGGTTGTCTCTGTCAAAATCTCATGTCGAATTATAATCTCTAATGTTGAAGGTGGGGCCTGGTGGGAGGTGAATGGATCATGGGGGCAGTTTCTCATGGTTGGAGCTGTCATTGCGATAGTGAGTTCTCTCTCTCGGGAGATGTGGTTGTTTAAGGATATGGCACCTCCCCGCTCTCTCTCGGTCCGGCTCCTGCCATGTAAGACGCCTATTCCCACTCTGCCTTCCACCATGAGGAAACGCTCCCTGAGGCCTCCTCGGAAGCAGATACTGCCATCCTTCCAGTACAACCCGCAGAAATGTGGGCCAATTAAACTTCTTTTCTTTATAAATTACCCGATTTCAGGTATTTCTTTATAGCAATGTGAGAACAAACTGATAACATAATACTTAATACATTGTAAATGCTTTGTAAATTATTGTTATACTGTGTGGGTTTTTATTTGTATTATTTTTATTGTTACATTGTGGTTTTTTTTGTTTTTATTCCCTAATATTTTTGATTCACAGTTGATTGAATCCATGGATATGAAACCTATAAATATGGAGGGATGACTGTATACTGAGAAGAGTAATGTTTTGAGACAAACACAGAACTATGAAAAAAGTACACAGCCCTTCTATTTTTATGTCTAGGATGAAACTTAAAGGTCCACAATGAAGAATTTTATGTTCCTTACTGCCCTCCCATCACAGATACAGAGGCATAGTTCTGATTATATGGACTAATGCAGGCTCTGAATACTTAGAACAAGAGAAAGACCTTATTTTCTTCAAGTTCTAACAAAGCACAGGGAATCAAGGGCAGTAAACCAAAAGGAAAAGTGTTCCATCATTATTTCCCTGTATCTCTAGTCCAGGCTTCTTCTGTTAGGCAGTAAGCTGCTTTTTCTGCTGGAGAAAGTAAGAAGGGGAGCAAAAAATCAACAAAAACCTATGGGGATTATGAATTGGTGATAATGTAAAGCATAAATGTAAGTAGATAAATTGAAAGAATGTGATTTTGTGGTCACTAACAATAAATTCATTAAGTCACTAATAATGAGGTTTACATGCTAAATCAAATAAAATTACATTGATTTCTTCTCAGGATCTTATGCTAAACAGGATATTATAAATTGTGTAAACTTGTTGTCTGGTGTGAGCCATGACCACAAATAAACAGCAGACCTTTTGGGAACCGGAAATGAGAATAAAATGCATGGGTTTATGTTCTATAGGAGTAGCAACTATCCTATGATACACTCAATTCTAGGTGCACTGGATGGCACTCTTCCATAATTATATTCATGGTATTAATACTATAACAAAAAAACACAATTTTGTTCACTAACTTTGTGCAAGGCACTGTTTCAAGATTTACACACAGCTGTACCCAGAGTCCTTCTAGAATGCCTGCTGTATATTTTCTTCCAGTCCAGGTGTTATTTATCCTTCATGGACCAGCTCAAAGCTATGGTTCTCATTTCAGTGTCCCTTGGTCTATTCACTATAGCTGACCTCTCCCTGCCTTGGGTATTTATAAACCTTGTTATCTGCATTATCATTTGACCTTTTACTGTTCTTTAATTGAGTTGTATCTTTTCATCCCAATTAAATAATAAGTTAATGAAAGGCAAAAATAAAAAACAAATTGTAAATATGATAACAAGATATGAGATTTTATATAATATCTCAAATATCACAGTCAATACCTATTCACTCCATAAACATTTCTGTATTTATGACATTAGATTGGAGGTCAGACTATATGGAAACTATGTGAGAGAACTTTTTGTTTTCCATTGCAGTTAACAGTGCACAATGCAATAGCCTAATATCAGGTTCAGCAAACTGTATATAACTATTTGGCCCATAGGCCAAATCTGGTTATGAACATTTGCTTGCTATTGTCTATAACTGCTTTCCCTCTACAATGATTGGTTGAGTAGTTATGACAGAAACCATATGACCTGCAAAGATCAGATTTACTATCTGGCCTTTTATATAGAAAAATTTTGCTGAGCTAAAACCCACCTAATAAAACTAATCTAATTTAATGGCTGATTTTGTGGTCTGATAAACCTAGTATGGAGAACTGGAAAACTTAATTTGTGTCCATAACTCTGTTTATTTTCTTGACCAAATCAACTTCTGATAATTTGACTTTGATCCATCACTATTACTACCAATTAGATTGGTCATTCAAGCAAACGGATTTAGCTGATCAACTAGGAAGAAAGCAATCAATTTGATATTTTGGTTACATTCAAACAACATCAAATCAGATATTCCGGAATACTCAGCTCTAAAATTAACACACTTTTCTAAAATATAGGATGGAAAATTATAGAATTTGAAACTTTAGAGATAATAGCTACTCTAGGGTCACACCAAAACATGGTAGGCAAGTAATTCTTTCTTACCTTCCAATATTTTTTGTATGCTTAATGGTTTTGGACTTAAAACACTGCCCTAAGTAAAAGTTATGTGGAGGAATGACGGTAATTTAAAAAGACACGTGTTTCTAATCAAACTGCAGTAATTCATACCCTGGAATACTACTCAGCAATGAAAAGGAGCAAATTAAAAATCTATGCAACAACTTGAATGAGCCTCAAGGAAGTTAGGTTGACTAGGGGAAAAGAAGCCAGTTTCAAAGGGTTTGAATGTTTGATTCTATTTATATAACATTCATGAAATAATTATAGATATAGAGAATAAATTAGGGGCTGTCAAGGGCTAGGGGGAGAAGGAAAGTAGTTGCTACGTGGGTGCCACACACACACACACACACAAAATAACATACAAATGATTGCATGTGTAACTGGTAAAATATAAAGAAGCACTGTGAATTATACCAATGCTAATTTCATGATTTAGGTAGTTTGCTATAAGATGTTAATACTGAAAGAGGCTGAGGGAAAGGGTCCACAGGACCTGCCTACACATTTCTTTGCAAATTCCTTTCAATGTATAACTATTTTTTTATAGGTTAAAAAGCAGTGTTTCAAAGTAAATAGAGAATGTTTCAAAATAGCCTCATTAAATAAACTGCACTCTGGAAGAGGAACATGTGTGGCCTTAAGGAAATAGGAATTACATTAAATCTGTAAATTGCTTGGGGTAGTATGGACATTTTAACAATATTGATTCTTTCTATGAATGAGCACAGAATGTTTTCTCACTTGTTTGTGTCATTTCTGGTTTTTTTGAGTAGAGTTTTCTAATTCTTATTGTAGAGATCTTTCACTTCTCTGGTTAGCTGTACGGCTAAGTATTTTATTATTTTTGTGGCTATTATGAATGAGATTATGTTTGTGATTTGGCTCTCAGCTTGGATGTTGTTAGTTTATAGAAATGCTACTAATTATTGAACATTAATTTTGTATTTTAAAATATTGCTGAAGTTATTGATCAGATCAGGAGGCTTTGGAGCAGAGACTATGGGGTTTTCTTGGTATAGAATCACATCATCTGCAAACGGAGATGGTTTGACTTCCTCTCTTCATATTTGGATGCCTTTCATTTCTTTCTCTTGTCTGGTTGCTCTGGCTAGAACTTCCATTACTATGTCGAATGGAAGTGGTAAGTGGGCTTCCTGCCTTGTTTCAGTTCTCAAGAGGAATGCTTCCAACTTTTCCCCATGCAGTATGATGTTGGTGTGGATTTGTCATAGATGACTCTTATTATTTTGAAGTATACTTTTTCAATGCCTAGTTTGTTGAGAGTTTTTTTAACATGAAAGACGTTTAATTGTATTGAAAGCCTTTTCTTTATCTATTGATATGATCTTGTGATTTTTGTTTTTAGTTATGTTTATATGGTTAATAACATTTATTGACTTGTACATATTGAGCCAAACTTACATTCCAGGAATAAAACCTGCTTGATCGTGGTAGATTAGCTTTTTGATGTGCTGCTGAATTCAGTTTGCTAGAATTTTGTTGAGGATTTTTGTATATCTGTTCATCGAGGATATTGACCTGAGGTTTTCTTTTGTTGTTGTGTCTCTGCCAGGTTTGATAGCAGGATGATGCTAGCCTCATAGAAGGAATTGGAAGACTTCCTCCACCTGCATTTTTTTTTTTTTCTGGAATAGTTTCAGTAAAAATGGTACCAGCTCTTCTTTATGCATCTGGCAGAATTCCACTGTGAATCTATCTGTTCCTGGGCTTTTTCTGGTTGGTAGACATTTTATTACTGATTCAATTTTGGAGCTTGTTATTGGTCTGTTCAAGGATTCAATGTCTTCCTGGTTCAATCTTGGAAGGTTATATGTTTCCAGGAATTTATCCATTTCTTCTAGATTTCCTAGTTTATATAAATAAAAGTGTTCATAGTAGTCTGTGAAGGTTTTTTGTATTTCTGTGAGATCTGTAGTAATGTTCCTTTTATCATTTCAGATTGTGTTTATTTGATTCTTCTCTCTTTATTAGTATAGATAGTGATCTATCAATCTTATTTCTCGTTTCACAAAACCAACTCCTGAACTCATTGATATTTTGCTTGTTATTTTGTGTCTCAGTTTCCTTCAGTTCAGCCCTGATTTTGGTTATTTCTTGTCTTTCACTAGCTTTGGGGTTGGTATATTCTTGTTTCTCTAGTTTCTCTAGGTGTGATGTTAGGTTGTTAACTTGAGATACTTCTAACTTTTTGATATGGGTAATTAGTGCTATAAATTTTCCTCATAATACTGCCTTAACTCTGTCCCAGATAGTCTCGTATGTTCTATCTTTATTCTTATTGGTTTAAAAGAATTTCTTGATTTCTACCTTAATTGCATTGTTTACTCAGAAGTCATTCAGGAGGAGGTTGTTTAATTTCTATGTAATTATATAGTTGTGAGTTATTTTCCTAGTACTGATATCAATTTTATTGTGCTATGGTTCAAGAGTATGTTTGGTAAAAATTTAATTTTTTGAATTTGCTGAAGATTATTTTATGGTTAAGTATGTGGTTGATTTTAGAGTATATGCCATGTGCAGATGAGAAAAATGTATATTGTTGTTTTGGAGTGGAGAGTTCTGTAAATGTCTATTTGGTCCATTTGGTCCAATCTCATTTCCAAGATTCCAGTGTAATTATTTTTATACATCTGTTGACATTTTTATGGATGCCTTTCCTACTTTATTTCTTTGAATGTTTTAAATAAAAGTTTATAATTATCCCTTTCAGATTGATCTATTGTCTCTAGTCCCACAGGAATTTATCTGTTTAATAACTGTTAATGGCATTACATTATTCATAGACTTTTGCTGTCTGTCAAATGTTATGTTTCTTTCTATAGTCGTAGTCCTATTAGAGATTATCATTGGCCACAGACCCAAGTTTGTTCTGGATTGAGGAGGCATTTCTATTTTCCTATAGGACTACTACCTCATAGTTACATCTGCCTGAACACTATAAGTTTTACCCATTTCAGCATGGATTATTTTTATTAATGTATTAAGGTTTACAGCTTATTTTTCAGCCCTACCAGCCATCCCACCTCTAAGACAAATATAATTGTGACTTGGAATTCTAATCTTTAATTATTGATTTGGTTTTCATCTATGGTATGGTGTATACATTTTTATTCAAACTATGTCTCTGCGCTGATAAGCAGGAATCACGAGTTTCTAATTTACAGAGAGGAAGTACATTTTCAACTCCTTTATTAATTTGCCAAGAGTTTTTCCATGTAGTACCTCTGTGTCACTGACTATCATCCCCACAAAAACATATAATCCCTAGTCCCGAAGGCTGACATTTATTTTCAGTTTCTCTGTAGGCAGTTTAACTTCAATTTATACTAAACACTATGGGATTCTTCTTTGTCCTTGGGACACTGCTGTTTATATTTTTACTTTCAAGACTTACTATGCATATTTTATATTTGATAAATATTTATATTTGATAAAATATTTTATCAATATCTCTATGTATTAAAAATGGATAAGGGAATATCATGTGTGTTTTTATCTCAGCTATACCATTGTCCAAAGATTCTGTTTTTTTGTATGTTTGAAAACCAGAACAAATTATAAAATATTATTTTAAGAATAAAAATATTTTTGCCATTAACCTTTTCTTTCCAGTTTTAGAATAGATCTTTTCCTTTTCTTATGCCATGTGATTACTTAAAGGACTACTTTGTTTTTCTATTTACTATATTTGTTGATTTATTATGTTTCTAATTTTTTCTATTTTAATTCCTGAGTTTAATAGAGCTATCTGATATTTCATGTTTTCCAACTGACAATATGTTTTATTGCCCTGTTAGAAACAATTAGCTTAAACTTGGAAATAAAGCAAAAGTTGTGTTGTTTTTTTTATGCAATGCAAAGGCACCCCCAAAGGACTGTCAGGGGAACAGTATAGTTTATCATATTATTCTTTACTGAATGTTCTAGATTTAGTAGAGTGACTTGTTAAATTGCAGAATTTTGTATGAAAGAGATGCATTAATTTCATTTTGGTAGAAGAGATGATCCAAATGACTAATGGCTTATTGGAAACTAACTAGGTTACATCTAACTCAGCAACATTATTCTAACATTTATTTGCTAATTTGCCTCTAAATATCATGAATTAACAGGTGTTATTCTAGCAGGATATAAAGTCTTCCTTGTTCCCATATTAATTAGTGATTAAAATAATACCTTGGATACTCTGCTCATTCTGTTTTGCCTGAAAAAACACAATTTTACCTTTTCAAAAATCATAATACTCCTGAGTGCCCATCAAGTGCTATTGGATTATTTCTCACATTTTATACTTACAGGAAAGTTGGAGAACACAAATCATAACAGATCTTAATAACTCTTGCTATCATTTTTTAAAACTAGATACATTATTCTGAGGGTGTATCATCTCCAGCTACCATTGCTTTATTATCTAACTGTGAATAGTATACTATTTTCCTGTTACTGCTATTGAAACTGCCTTTGCAAAAATTATAACAGTGAGGGCCAAGCATGATGGCTCACATCTGTAATCCCAGCACTTTGAGAGGCTGAGGCAGCAGATCACTTGAGGCCAGGAGTTTGAGACCAGCCAGTGTGACCAACATGGTGAAACCCCGTCTGTATCAAAAAATACAAAAATTAGCCAAGCAAGATGGCATATGCCCATAATTCCAGCTACTTGGCAGGCTGAGGCACAAGAATCACTTGAACCTAGGTGGCAGATGCTTCAGTGAGCTGAGATTGCACCACTGCACTCCAGCCTGGGAGACAGAGGGAGAATCTATCTCAAAAAAGAAAAAAAAATTATAACAGTGAGAGAAATTTTGCCTAACTGGCTCCTTCTTGTTTCTAACCTCACAAGCTAATTGCCTTTGTTAACTTTTAAACTAAGATAATAACAGTCCCTTCTCCAAACTAAGGTATTCTTTGCTCTGGGACCAAAATTGCTTTTGTGAAACTAATGAAAGACCACAAGTTTAGGATTATGGCAAGGATCTGAATTTGGCTAAAGTTTAGGCACAGTTAAATAATAACCAGCCATTGTTTCCTAACTTGCCTTTGTATAATCCCTTACTTATTAAGAGTCTTATAGCGAGAGGTCAACATTTGTAAATTCCCCAATTGCTCCTATAGATGTCATCATTATTGTCAAAATCTAAGATTGGTCTTTAAGATATTTTTCAGACATTTGCATTTGGGTGGACTAGCTGATATCAGCAGGACCTGTGGCTCATACTAAGAAGCTGACTACTGATCCTAAGATTTTCACCCAGAAATTAGCTCAGTGAATGAAGACAGTTTGGAAACTTCTGTGATTTCATTCCCAACCAATCAGTAGCACCCAGTCTCTGGCACCCTACCCACCAAATTATCCTTAAAATAAACCTTAGGCAGCCCAAGCGTGGTGGCTCATGCCTGTAATCCCAGCACTTTGAGACGCCAAGGTGGGTGGATCACCTGAGGTCATGAGTTCAATACCAGTCTGACCAACATGGCAAAATCCTGACTCTACTAAAAATACAAAAATTGGCCATGTGTGGTGGTGGGCACCTGTAATCCCAACTACTCAGAAGGCTGAGGCAGGAGAATTGCTTGAACCCAGGAGACGGATGTTGCAGTGAGCCAAGATTTCACCATTGCACTCCACCCTGGCTGACAGAGCAAGACTCCATCTCAAAAAGAAAAAAAAACCCTCAGGCTCTGAGCTTTTATGTAGGTGGCTTTGAGAAATGTTTCCCATCCTTTCATTTAGCTGCCTTGCAATAATTAATATCTTTCTCTACTGCAACACTGCTGTCTCAGTGTATTGGCTTTTTTCATGCAGGGTGCAAAAAAAACCAAACAACAACAACAAATTGGGTTATAGCAATATAATAAATTTCCAAAATATTAGCAGCTTAAAAATTCAAGTATGTTATCTTAGTTTTGATATCTTATGTGGATCACATGGGAAAAAATTAAGTTGTCATTAAGGCTGCATTTTATTCTAAAGTTTTAGGGAATAATGCCTTCTCTTGCCTTTTCTAGAAGCGGCCCATATTCCTTTGGACATGGCTTCTCCCTCCATCTTTAAATTTAGTAACATTGAATCTCTTTGGCCATTGTCTTATAGTCACGTCTCAAACTGACTCACTTTTTCTGCTTCTGTCTTCCACTTTTAAGAAGTCTTGTGATTGCATTGGATTCACCTGGATAGTCCAGGATAAGCTTAGTATTTTAAAGTCAGCTGATTAGCAACCTTAATTCCATCTGTGATCATAAATCTCATTTAGCCAACCTATTTCCAGTTTGGGGGGATTAAGAATGGACATCTTAGGAGCTATTATCCCCCCTGCCAGACAGTAATTATTTTTTATTAATAATTTTGATTTTTTCCTTTATTTCTTTGGTAAGAAGTAATGCCTTAAAAATGTAAGAATCTTGAGAGTGTTCTCAGGAAAACATGCCTGAAAAGAATAACAACATGTGCTAATGCCTTCCCACAAGGTGAATAATTTACTTGATTCCACCTTGTTTTAATGTAAAGTGTCACAATCTCTCAGATGAATTTTAAAAGTAACAAATAGGGTGAAAAAGAGAAGCATAACTGTTGAAAGGAATAGCTACCATATGGTATTGAGGAGGAGACATGACTACCAAGCCTTTGCTATGGCAGATATTACAATATCTGATATAAAGGTAAAATGGGAAATAACTTGAAATACACATAGCAATTCCTGCATATCCTTTCAATGAAATGAGGGGAATAGTCTAGCAAACTTTTCAAGGTTGTCAGTATTTATAGGGGTCTGCCACTTTCATCATCTTTGACTAATCTTATAATTCTGCAAATTGCTGGGCGTGGTGGCTCAAGCCTGTAATCCCAGCACTTTGGGAGGCCGAGACGGGCAGATCACAAGGTCAGGAGATCAAGACCATCCTGGCTAACACGGTGAAACCCCATCTCTACTAAAAAATACAAAAAAAAAAACTACCCGGGTGAGGTGGCAGGCACCTGTAGTCCCAGCTACTCAGGAGGCTGAGGCAGGAGAATGGTGTAAACCCGGGAGGCGGAGCTTGCAGTGAGCCGAGATCCGACTACTGCACTCCAGCCTGGGTGACAGAGCGAGACTCTGTCTCAGAAAAAAAAAAAAAAATTCTGCAAATTGTACGGAACTGATAGCAATGCAAATAATTTTTTTCCAAGGGAAACACAACTGATTTTCAATTCTGTCAAAGAAAACCTGGTCTGGATAATAAAACGGTCAAAACATTTTATTCAGGAACAATTACAATAGAGGCAAGAGACTTCAGCATAGAACTGGCCACAATTGCTAATACATCATGGACAAAGATTTTTAGCCAAAAAGTAGGGTAGAGGTCAGTGGATAACAATATTACTAAGAGGAAATGCTAAAGGTAAGGTGGGATTCTGGCTAACCAGATTTGACAGAATTCTTGTTGAAGACTGGCTAGAATGACCAGATATCAAGGGTCTGAGGTTCTCTCTAAACTTACTTTGAATTCTTGTTAAAACTGGGTGATACAGGCCCAACAATAAAAGCCTAGTCGAGAAGAGAAATTAGAAGGCCCCAACTAAAGGTTAGTCAAGGAGTCTTTGTTACTTCCAACAAAAAAGACAATAAGCAGTCTTACATTTATTTTAAAATTTGTTTAATATGCCTGATTATCTATATATAATTATTCTTCAGATGTTCTTTAACTTAGTTTTAACACTTTAGGCACAAAGAGAATTTCCCTTTGAAAGTTTTAGTATGCTGAAATCAACTGACATTAGACAGATTAACAGGAGAAAAGGCATACAAATGGATTAATGTAGATAGGCATAGGAGCCATACAAAATATGAAACTCAAAAGAAGGACCAGATGGCTGAAGCTTAAATAGCCCCCTTTTCATAGAGGCAGGGAAGATGGGGGTATGTAGGCCAATTTTAGAGCAAGTATATAATTTTTAGGACAGTTTGATGGGTCCAAGGGGCATACAATAGTTTGTAAATGATTGTCTTTAGAAACTGAATGAGGCCAAAAATTTATGGGAAGATGAAGGATAAAACTGCATTGCAAACAAAAGTTGTCTTATAATTCAGATAAGTTCTCTTAGGTAATTTTTCTGAGTTGCCATCAGAAGAATATATAAAAAGTCTGTCTGGTTGTGGTGACAACTTTAATCTCCTCTTTTCTGGTAGTTAATCTTTCTTGGCAATTTATTTATTTATTTTATTTTTTTGAGACGGAGTCTTGCTCTGCCGCCAGGCTGGAGTACAGTGGTGAGATCATGGCTCACTGCAAGCTCCAACTCCCAGGTTCAAGCAATTCTCCTGCATCAGCCTCTCGAGTAGCTGGGATTACAGGCACACACCACCACACCCAGCTAATTTTTTTGTATTTTCAGTGGAGACAGGGTTTCACCATGTTGGCCAGGATGGTCTCGATCTCCTCACCTCATGATCTGCCCACCTCAGCCTCCCAAAGTGCTGGGATTATAGGCGTGAGCTACCGGGGCCGGCCTCTTTCCTAGTAATTTAATAAGATTCCTGGGAAGGAGGTTTAAGACAATTCCATTTCCTTTGAAAGAAGTCTCCTCAGTTAGATAAAATTCTAGAGACAGCCCCCTTTTTCCTTTGGAGGCAGGGAGCAACATGAGAAGTTTAGAAAATTCTTGGCTCTGAGGCAGCTTCTAATGACTTCCAATTTATATTAATTAAAAGTGCTCAGCTTGCTAAGTAACATACTCCACTGTACACTTTTTTTCATGCATTAGAAAATCTTTTAAATCTGTCTTAAAAACTATAACACCTTACATTGATACAAGGTTGAATGAAGTGATTTACTCACTTTTCGTTAAGACAGTACACATTTTTTTAACTTTTAAGGTACACATTTCCCAGAATATTCTCAAGAGTCTTATATTTTTCTGAACCCCAACAACACCATGACTGATACTTTCATCAATTAATTTACTAAAACATTTTGTGGACATTTTATGTTTATATGAGAGTCATGTTGCACTCAGGACACACCACCCTGAAATATGACTGTAGGAGACCAGAATATGTCACCCTAAAATATACTTGTTCGGCATATTTTAAGCTGGTTATTCTAAGAAACTGCAGACATAGGAGTAGTTCTGAAAAGCTATTTGTAAAAGAAATTTACTTCTATAAAGAAAATCTACATTGGTAAAGTATCTGTCTTAAAAGGAAGGCTGCTCCAAAACATTTATTACCTGAGAGACTTTATCTACAAAACAAGTTAACCGTTATTCACCATACAGTTTCTCCCTTCACCTTCCCATAACTTGCATGGTCACCAACCCTCAGAAGCTCTGAGCCCTCCTGTTTCCTGTAGCTCAGGATGCTACATAAGCTTCAATCATCTGACCCCTCCTCAACTCTCATATTTTGCGAGAATTTTATGTGTGCCTAGGTACATAATTAAATATAATTTTTTTCCTGTGAATATGTCTCATGACAATTGAATTCATAGTGCAGCCAAGGAACCAAGGAGGGTGGAAGGAAGCCATTTTTTGCTCCACTACAGTTGTGATTTTACTTTTTTGAAAATTGATTTTTAACACAGATAAAGGATTGCAAGTAAGGTTTGCATTTGGCCTGTTTTCCCTACTGTATAATAGAGAAATATACTTACTGTATAATAAATATGGGTTTTGCTATCCATCATTTTTCAAGACTGACTAATTACTGATAAACATTTTTAGTTTTCATTGCAATTAGCTACAGAGTTTCCTGAGTGATTTTCAATAAACAATTTGGTGATGATGTAACTAATAAGTTTGTTACCCAATACACACAGCAAGTTAATACATAGAGATGGGGGTTGCAGCAGAGAAAGAGGTTTAATCATAGAGTCACTGAAGGAGGAGATGGGAGAAAATCTCAAATCCATCTCCCAGAGGAATTTAGGCATAGGATTTTAATGGTTTTGGAGTTGGCCTAAGTGTGGAGGTCATTGGTTGAAGAGTGCAGGATGAAGTCATGGGACAGGGAAATGAAAAAACTGTATTTTCATGCTGATCCTCTTCCTCTGTGGGGATATTCAAACTGGTTGCTGAATTTGGGGTCTGAAGAAAATCATAAGTGATCTGTGAATAAAAGTCTTATAATTCCAGTGTCAGAGATTATTTCTATGGGAGCATTGGGAGTGCAAAACAATTCTTAAACAGTTTTATAATCCTAGTGTCAGAAATACTATCTATAGAAGCAATGGAAATACAAATGATCAACATCTACTGCTATGTGACCATTAGCAACAAGGAAGGGGACTGCTTAATACTTAATTATAACTATATTTCTGTCCAGAAGCCAGCATGCATTTCTTGTCAACCATGTGGTTTTGCGTGTGAACTTCAAAGTGACGTGATTATTTTTAGAGAGATGGACAATAAACTTAAACCAAGAACTTTTTCTCAAAAAAAAAATATCTAGAATGGAAGATCCTAGATATTTAGACATTAGAGGAATGCCCACAGAAAGAGGAAAGTCAATCTAGAAAGAAATAGAAAATAAAAATAGAACACTAAAAAAATTTCAAAAACTTTGATATACAACTCTGCATACGTCCAGAAGTTTCATCTCTAACATGGGATACGGAAGAAAGAAAGGGAAGAAGAGAATCAAAGTTGATGATAACAGTGAAGATATTTGAGAAGCTGACTGGTTTTGTTACAGGAAAGGATTCCTGATCCAGATCCCAAGAGAGGGTTCTTGGATCTCGCAGAAGAAAGAATTTAGGGTGAGTTTGTAAAGTGAAAGCAAGTTTATTAGGAAAGTAAAAGAATGGCTACTCCATAGACAGAGCAGTCCCGAGGGCTACTGGTTCCCCATTTTTCATATAGGGTAACTTCCTGATGTTGCCATGGCATTTGTAAACTGTCATGGTGCTGGTGGGAGTTTAGCAGTGAGGATGACCAGAGGTCACTCTTGTGGCCCTCTTCGTTTTGGTGGGTTTTAGCTGGCTTCACTACTGCAACCTGTTTTATCAGCAAGGTCTTATGACCTGTATCTTGTGCCAACCTCCTATCTCATCCTGTGACTTAGAATGTCTTAACCCTCTGGGAATGCAGCCCAGTAGATCTCAGCCTCATTTTACCCAGCTCCTATTTAAGATGGAGTTGCATTGATTCAAATGCCTCTGACAGTTTTTCTCTTTTCTTAAAACTGTATTTTAAGAGGATTGTTGAGATTTTGCTTAGTATTGTGTGTGTGTGTGTGTATGTGTGTGTGTTTTCAACTCAGATAATAGTAACATTAATATTTTCTTTAGGTTGTTCCGCCCCAAGCATGGTTCAATGGAAGGCAATTGGAAGACACACAGAGTGAGGATCCCTTAGGTTGCCTGCAAGCAACTTAACCAAGTGGGAGCCAATGCTACTGTTCCCCTTATTCTTTTTAGTTTTTCTTTTTCAAGCCTGTTTCGGATTGTAGAACCTTGAATTGAAAAGTCAGCATTAGCAATTCAAATTCTAAACTGAGCTTTTTAATGCTAAATACTTGTGGATATCATTTGAGAAGACTGGCAAGTTAAACAATGTAGATTTTTTATATATACAGCAAACTGACTTTGCAGATATTACTCAGTTAAGATCCAAGCCATGATATTCATCTTGTGCATATGTATACAATCCAGAACCAGCAAAGTATTTTGTAAATTCAGCATTTAGTTATCTCTTACCCATTAAGAGGAAGAAAAGAAAACATTTCCCCCCAACACTTTTATTCTTGCCTGAAGCTAAGCAAGGAGAAAGAGAAAAGGTTTTTAGAATTACAAATAGAACCTTTAAATTGTAGAAATTTGCTAATTTCATTTATGAAAGCACTGCCTAACTTCTGCTTTCTCTCTCAGCTGTTATTCAAATCTCTGTCTCTAGCCAAAGAGAGACAATAATCCTACCAGGAATTTAGTGAGTTTTCTTTTGGAGATCAGACATAAATGCTGCATATTTGAATATGCAAATTTAATAGAACAGATTGCCAAGAAATGAAAAATGGTTATATGTTTAGCCTTAGGAAGTTAGCCCGGCTTAATAGAGCTGACAACGAGTTAAGGAGTGCCCACTTGCAAAACTCATATAGGGAAGAAAGTGCATATAATTTGCTTACCTAACAGGAAGGCACTGAAAAGTGAGTTAGATTGTGGAGACCTAGATTCTCCCCAAATTTACAGTGGCATTCTTTTAAAAGGCCTTAATTTCCTCCTGTGTAAAATAAAGAGGTTTTCTTATGTAATCTAGATTATTTACAACTTGAAAATTCAAAGACGTATTTCTAGCATATCTAATTATTTCACATCTATAGGGAAGGTATCTCATGCCATGGCTGAGCGTGTATGAGTCTCATTGTTTTGCAGTTTGTGTAAAAATGTAAAAAGCATTCACCCCCATTCCCTATGGTTATCATTTGTATGTTCTATTTCAATCTCGTACAGTTTCCCTTTTAAAGAAGACCCAATAAGTTTAACTAACAAAGGGAAGCTCTCATCAAGTAATACATAATTTTAGTCTCCCAAGCGTTTGCTATTTGGTTGGTAATTAATCAAGGGTTTTTCTATGTTTTTCCTTCTTCCTTTCTTTTTCTTTTTCTTTTCTTTTCTTTTTTTTTTTTTATTTGATAAGCCTCAACCAGCTAGTATTTGGAGGTTTGAGAAATTGAAAATTAGTTGCTCCTTTGAATTTACAGTAATCATTTGGGCAGATTGTCAATATCAATTTCCAGCCTACATGACTCTTCTATACCACTCTGGGAATTAGGTCAAAACTGTCCTTCGATAAAAAATTGGACAAAATAACCCAAAGTGAGGAAAAAATCAGTTCAAGGTGAAGTGGGGGAAAAAAATAAATTATCAGTGCCCAGTTTGAAGATCTAGAAATATCCTTATATCTTGATAACATGTTATATATCCTGACTCCCAGGGTATAATTCCAGCCCTGTTAACTAAAGAGCAGATTTTTGGGTTATATGCCATTTCTCTAGTTTTGTCATTTCATATTAAATATTGTTAGAGGTCACATGCAGACTTGCCATTCAGAAATGATTTTTAATTTTATTCTTTTTGTTTGTTTGTTTTGAGAGAGGGTCTTGCTCTGTCACCTAGGTTATTATTAAATGACATGACCATAGCTTACTGTAGCCTCGAATCCTGGGCACAAGTGGTCCTCCTGCTTCAGCCTCCCAAAGTGCTGGGATTACAAGTGCAAGCCATTGCACCCAGTTACCAATTGCTTTAAAATGTATCTCTATCTATCTATCTATCTAATCTATCTATCTATCTATCTATCTATCTTTCTATAGCAATAGGCTGAGCACAGTGGCTCATGCGTATAATCCCAGTACATTGAGAGACCAAGGTGGGAGGATTGCTATTTTGAGCATAGGAGATTGAGGCTTCAGTGAGCTGTGATCATGCCACTGCACTCTAGTCTGGGCAACAAAGCAAGGCTCTATCTTAAAAAATGAATAAACATAAACATAAAACAATAGTTGTTGTAGTCAACATTTATTGAATGCTTATAAGCCAGGCGCTGTTCTAACCACTTTATGTACATGAAGGTGTTCAAACTATGTCACCCCAAAATACGCTACTGTAGCATACAGATTATTTTGAGCTGAAAGCAATTAAGAAAAAGCAGAAACAGGATGAGCTTTCTGCCTACTTTTGTCTACCTGAAAACAGAACATAAATTTCATTCCCCTTATGGAGGTGATTTTCCCCCTCAATTCGCCATACCCCTTCAGGAAGATGATAAACAATCTTATCACCAGACATTAGATGGCCTGTGATGGACCTGAACAAAAAAACCCTACTAAGATAACTCTTATATTCCATTAATTTCCCCTATGTATTTACCTTTCTACAGTTTTCAACCTCTAAAAGCGTATTTTTTTTACTTTGTCTTTTCACTTTTCAACAAATTTACTGTCCCTTTTTTAAGATGCTACACAAGCCCAAGCTCTAACTATCTCTCTGAGTTACTCATCCCTGAGTTTCTCCCATGTGCATGTGTGCTGCTAATGTTAATAAACTTCTGTTGGTTTTTCTGCTGTTAATCTGTCTTTTATCAGCTTAATTTGCAGGGCCTCAGAGAAACTAGGAAAATAGAGGGTAAAGATTTTTCTTCCAACATGGATGAACATATTTAATTAAAATAGTAATCTTAGGTGAAGTATTCTTTGTCCAAAATGCTTGGATACAGAAAAGTTTCAGAATGTGAATATTTTTCAGATTTTGGAATATTTGCGTGTACATAATACTATCTTGGGGATGGGAACAACATCTAAAACAAAATTCATTTATGTTTTATATATACCTTATACACATAGTCTGAAGTTAATTTATAGAATATTTAAAATAATTTTGTACATCAAATTTTGACTGTGTTTAGATTGTAATTGATCACATAGGGTCAGGTGCAAAATTTTCCACTTGTAGAATTATGTGAGTACTCAAAAAGTTTCATGTTTTGAAGCATTTCATATTTTGGATTTTTGTATTAGGAATTCTTGACATGTGCTGTTATCCCAATTTTACATATAGAACTGTAGCCCAGAAACATCAAGTAAGTTGCCCAAGGTCACATAGATGGAAAGTTATGAACCTGTGATTTGAATCCAGACACTCTGAAACCAACTTTACAGAAATTATGACAGGGAGAGAAATCCGACATAGTTGACTCCATCTTGTTTCTTACCTCACAAGCTAATTGTCTTTGTTAACTTTAAAGCAAAGATGATAAAAGTCCTTCCATAAATTAACTTCTTCTTTGCTTGGGGATTGAAATAGCCTCTGTAAGACTAATAAAAGACCACAAGGTTGAGATTATGGGAGGGACCTGAGTTTTGCTAAAATGTAAGTTAAATGACCCACAGTCATTGTTCCCTAGCTTGCTTTTCTATAATCCCTTACTGTTCAAAAGTCATGTAGTCAGAAGTCATAGCATGTATAGCTTCCCCAATTGCTCCTATAGATGTCGGTATTGTCAAAACCTAAGATTTGACTTTGACATATTTTTCAGACTTCTGCATTCTGGCAACCAACTGATATAACCAGAAACCATGGCTCTTACCAAGGAGCTGACTCAACTGGTGACCCCCAACTTAGAACCTGAATCAGTGCATGAAGATAGTTTGAACACTCCAGTGATTTCATCCCCAACCAATCAGTAGTACCCATTGCTTAGACCTCTGCCTTCCAAAATATCCTAAAAACCCTGGGCCCTGAATGCTCAGAGAGGTAGATTTGAGAAATGTCTCCCATCCTTCTGCTTGGCTGGCCCTGAAATTTTTAAACTCTTTCTTTCCAACAAAACCTCATATTCTCAGTGTATTGGCTTTTCTGTGCAGCGGGGAAAACGAGCCCATCAGGCTGCTACAACTCTGACCACAGAGCTAAGTTTTTAAATTTCATTTTGCTGCCTCTCATGATATTAAGAGCTGGAGGTCATTCTATTTAAAATATAAACATCTATTAAAAATAATGCCTTAAGAAAACTTAAATAGGGGGCAAAAGCATATAAATTTTATCTATGTGGAGGAAAATATTTAGTAAGTTGGTTAATTTCTCCAAACAACACATTTTCTCTGAGTGAAAATTTGCTGCAAGAAATGGTTATATTGAGAATAACAAGTAAATTGATTATTAATATTTCCAATATGTAAGTATAAAATTTGGGGGGCAAAGTAGAATGTTTTATAAAGCAAAATAATTTATTTTTATCCAAATTTATCTTCTCCATATATGACAAATTCTTATTTTTTCTTTCCAAATACATATGTATTTTGAATGTCACTTTTATTTTGACTTGAAAATGTTATCTTTATTGCTGTCAATAATGTTAATTTTCTGTGAGTTTAATGTTATGACTGGTAACACACTAGTGTTCTTCAAGAACACAAAAGGTGCTGGGAACAGTAGTTCATGCCTGAATCCCAGCAATTTTGAAGACTGAGACAGGAGATTTGCTTGACCCAGGAGTTAAAGACCAGCCTGAGCAACATAGGAGCACTCCCCACCTCCCCAACCACCTCTACAAATAATTTTAAAAGTTAGCCAGGCATGGTAGGGCATAACTGTGGTCCCAGCTACTCAGGAAACTGAGGTGGGAGAATTTCTTGAGCCCAGGAGGTAAAGACAATGAGACATGTTCACCCCACTGTACTCTAGCCTGATTGATAGAGCATGACAAAACAAACAAACAAAAAAAGGAACACAAAAGGTGCTTTTACAGAATAGGCAGACCAGGTACTTTCTAACTCTACTGAACAGAAGCTATCAGGAGCATCTAGAAGTTATGAGAAACTTAGAGTGGGCTATGAGACAGTCTGAGAGAGCATTGTATCTTGTATCAAAGCAATATGAGTTTTAAAACATGGAAATTGGCTGGGCACAGTGACTCACACCTGTAATTGATAGTGACAAGAAGCAGCCAAATGCTTAGGCAGATAGGGGAGGGTCCCTCGTGAAACCCCACTTTCAAGTCAAAAAAGACAGCCTGAAGGCTGAAAGACCTGACTGCTGGTCCCAGATGAAACCCATGACCCAGAGTGAGAACTTCTGTTCCTATTTGCTCACACTTTCCTGATTAAGTCTTTCTGAATATTCCCTTTTAACCAATTGAATATTGCCTTTTCCAATACTATCTATGGCCTGCCCCTCCCCTATTCTGAGCCCATAAAAGCCCTGCACTCAGCCACATTGAGGAGACTTTTCTGCCTTTGCATCCCCTCTCCATTGAAAGCTGTATTCATCACTCAATAAAACTCCTGACCTTGCTCACTCTTCATTTGTCAGTGTATCCTCATTCTTCTTGGGCACAGGACAAGACCTCAGGAACCAGTGTGCAGGCAAGACTTGGCCTGGGTGGGCTGAGTAGGCAGGCCATCTCCTGCAGCAGATAGCATGGCTGAGTCAGGCCCAGGCAAGGCTTTCTCAGTCAGAGGTCTCCAGCTTTCAAAGTGACTGAGAAACAAACCTGTCATAATCTCACACTTCGGGAGTCTGAGGCAGGAGAATTGCTTAAGCCCGGGAGTTTGAGATCAACTTAGGCAACATGGCAAGACCTCATCTCTACAAAACAAAAAAAGTTAGCTGGGCATGGCAGCATTGCCTGTAGTCCCAGCAACTTGGGAGGTTGAGGTGGGAGGTTCATTTGATTCTGGGTGGATGAGACTGCAGTGAGTCATGTTTATGCCACTGCACTCCAGCCCGGGTGACAGAGCAAAACCCTGTCTCAAAAAATAAAAAAATAATAAAAATTGTATATATATGGAAACGGGATTACAGGGAAGGCTTTATATTCAGCTGGTTGCCTCTCTCAGAAACCAGACAGGTTTGAATAGAAGGGGAAACATTGTGGAGAACATTTTGTCTCCTCTAGTTTTTGGTCTCTTTGAGCAAAACGATGTTTGCAACCTGCTCTCCCATCCTGGAAATGGATTACAGTTCATCTCAGTCAGTGAAACTGATCAGAGTAGAGTAAGTACATATATTTACTGAGGTAACAAAATAAAGGCTAATCTTCTCTTTCTATCCCTCCACCTGGCATTTAGACAGTGCTTTCTTTTGCTGGAACTTGTAGGAGACCAGAACATGCCATCCCAACTATGCCTTTTTGGGATATAGATTATTTTGAACTGATTATTTTCAGAAATAGCAGACACAGGAGAAGCTCTGAAAACAGCATGAATAACACTTTGTAAAATAAGTTTACATTTATAAAATAAAATTTCATTTGTAATACTGTCTTTCTCTCTACCAGAAAGATAAGAATGACTGTAATTCGAAAGAGGCTTATCAATGGAAAAAGCAGCACTTTAAAAAAAAAAAAAAAACTTATTCTTGTGTGCCATACTTTTCCTGGTCACCTGCCCTTACCCGGCCTCCCCACACCCTTTCTCTTTGTTTTTAGGTGAAGATTATATACATATATGTATATGTATATATGTGCGTGTATATATTTGTGTACACACATACACACACACATATATACACGCACATATATACACACACATATATACACACACTATTTATATATACACATATACATATGATATAAATGTAAACAAGCTTCTCTTTGTTTTTCTCATGTTAATATGTCTTTTTCTTATACATGCCCTAGCTGAGTACCTAGAAGGGAAGCAGAAGAGATTTTTTTCTTCTTACAAACTTTAAATCACCCATAACCAAAAATAACAACAAAAAAGTCTTAATCAGCTATTATAAAAATGAATTTCCTAAAATGAAATACTTACCCAAATATTGAAACTGGATTTCTCGTGTAAAAGTCTATGAATATTTAACAGAAACCCTCAGTTCTTATGTATTCACGTATATTTCCATATACAATTTGGTCGGCTAGGTTCTGCAGCACTGAGAAGAAAAATACCTAATTAGCAGTCGTCTAAATTGAAGAAAAAAATGTAAAAAGAAATATAAATAATTCTATGATTGTATTGCCTTTGAAGAACAAATTGAAAGAGCTTTTAAAATAGTAAAGTAAGTTATAAATATGCTGCTCTAAAATACTTCCTTGTGGCTTAACTTAGCACTGCAGGAAGGCAAAGTATATTTACCTGCATTATGAGTGTTGTATTTTATAGTGTGTTTGCTTTTTCTCATTTTGGGCAAGTTTTTGGTGCCCCTGTGAAATCTTGAATATCCAAGGCACTGGAAATATATCAGATTAACACTCAAACACAAGGATACAAAAGAAGCACAATCAATAAAACCTTCCTAATACCAGACCTATCAAAGTACTGAGATCTATTCAATGAATAATATGAATGTAAAAACCAGTGTTCCTTCTTCTTGACTGATTTCATATTTGTGTTTCCTCCATAGTCCTTCTATGGACTTGTCCTTAGATTTTTCTTGATGCTGCGAAATACCTTTGTGATTAGACCTCAGCTTAATTATCTCTCTCTCAACCTTCTGTCCTCCCCTAGGGCTACATTCTTCTCTAACCCTCCCTCCGCCCTAAGTTACTTCTTCTATTTTAAGAGATTTTAAAATGGTACAAAAAACTAAACAGATTGGAACACATTGACAACCAGTCAAAAAACTTGGAGCCCAAACTAAGAGGAATTATTGAATGATCTGGCAGAATGGGTAAAGAAAAAAAAATGTCTGATAGACCTCGCGCTGTGTGTCTGACTAAAGCATCCATGCTGCAGGGTAATCACTCTCCAGTTTGGGAGAGAGGTAAAATATTTCTACCAGACAGTTCTTAACATACTTGAAGATCAATTTTAAGTCACTTTCAGTTTTAAGCCATTGAACACAGACAGAATTCCTCTTTCGAAAGTGAGACAGATAACATTTGAGCACAACAGAGTGAATGATAATGTTGGTAGTGCTGGTGGGTTCTTCTGCCACACCTTCTCCATTACTCCTACCTGGTATGCTTTCTGGACTTTCTATAATATTGAGAATAATTCATGGTGGAAAGTCTTAAACTCCACAACAGTTATCAATAAGAAGCGGAAAGTTAATGAACATTGTACTTGAGTAGAATCAAGGAAAGCAGGCCATCAGGGACAGTGCCCCACAGCTCAGACAAGGACGGCCAGGACTCCTGGGAATGGATGGTTGGGAATGTGGGTCCAGTTCTTTCCACAGTCACTGCCGCTAGGAAGTGCCAACTCCAAGTGACTCAGCCTTTTCCAATAACTCACATCACTAAAACAATATCCATTCATTAAGATTTATTTAAAATGGATCGTGAGCTAATATAAAACTTATTGAACCTATACTTTGTTGTAGTGGTTTTTTTTTTCTTTCTTTTTTTTTTTTTAACCTTTTGAACCCAAAATACCCGAGATGAGTCTCAATCAATTTAGAATGTTTATTTTGTCAATGTTAAGGACATGCCCGTGACAAGCCTCAGGAGGTTCTGATGACATGTGCCCAAGTTTGGCGGGGTACAGTTTGTTTTTATACATTTTAGAGAGACATAATACATCAATCAATACATGTAAGATTTACATATTTACATTGGGTTGATCTAGAAGGGTAGGACAACTCAAAGCATGGGGAAGCCTTCCAAGAGTAACAGGCTTCATAGAGAATAGATTGTACATATTTCTCATTAGACTTCAGGTCTATACTGATGTTAACGCTGGAGGAGTATAATGAGGCATGTTCGACCCTGTCTTCTATCATGGCCCAAGCCAGGTTTACTCTGGAATACCCTTCGCTGAGAGAAGGGGTTTATTTAGATGGTAGGGGGACCCTTAGAATTTTATCTTTGGTTTACAACCTCTTTAAAATTTTACTGAGGGTGTGTATAGTATTGGGACTCAGAAGCCAGTACCCCAGAATATGGTACTTTGTCTTATTGATACAAAGGAGTCTCAAAGTCTCTGCCTTTCCCACTCTTATTCACAGTCTCTCCCAATGCACAGGATAAAGTTGAAGCTCCTTTATCAGCCTATTCAGACCCATCAAAAGGAACAATTGTTTTTTCTTTCCCTACCTGTAATACCAAGAATATAACCACACCTGAATAGATTCTTTCACAAGATAATGTACTAGTTACTCTCTCTTGATCCATTTATTCTCCCTAGTAATCCTCTTAACAGAATTCCCTTCTTTCCTCTCCCATAACCAGTTTTGTCAAAATGGAATATAAGCTTCTAAACCCCTTTGGGGGCAGGGATGGTCAGTCTGTGGTTCTCCTTGTGTACACATTAATAAATTTTTATGCTTTTTCTTGAATTAATCTACCTTTTGTGAGTACATTTGTAAACAAACCTTCAGAAGGCAAAAGGGAAGTTTTTCCTTTGCCCCTGTAATGGTTACATTTTGATATTTTCACATTGTCCTCTCACCAATAATGGGTGTTAACTTCCAGACTTTCAATCTTTTATGACCACCTATAATCCAAATCATAGGATTATATTTTTTAAAAAGACCAATAATTGTGTTTTTAACAATGAGACAATAGGCTTTAAGAGCTCAATTTTAAAAGTCGAAAACACCAAATGTAAGGTGGTATTATTGTGCAGGCATTCGTAAACACCAGAGTAGTCTTCCAATGCCAAAAGTTTCTGTTATTGAACTTTCTGAATATTGAGATTATTCAACTAGGGAAGTATTTGCCATATGGAATGAAACCCTTATAAACCAACCCAAGTTAACACAAAGTTTTAAGGGCATAGGGGAAGCTTATGCACATGCAAAAGCAGCAAATGAAAGCTAGCTGGACCACATAAGTAATGACACTAGAAAAATCAAGTGTACGAGTATTTAAGCAGGAAAAAATATCCTTTATTTTGATCTTTGCTGAACAACTTCCTCCCACCCCAAACCATAAAAGATTTTCCTTAAATAGCCAGTTTTGTTGCTATTATTTCATTATAATTTGTTCTTTGTACACTAGAGGAAACTATCTGTAGAAATTATAGGAACCATTTGTCAATATTGGATACCAAAATGCTAACATGCAGGAAAGAAGCCTTCATGAGTACTAAGATGATAGAAGTGTTGTCTGACTATTAATGCTCCAGGACCAAACTAGACCCCCAAAAGATGATTAAAGCAGTGATCAGGCAAACTCAAGAAAGTCAGATCTACTTGGAAATTTTACCACTCACCTCTAATAGCCTTCCTGTGATTCAAACGCTTCATGCAGTAGAGTGGTCTGCATCCCTTCTCAACTGTGGGGTTATGCCCGGATGTCTCTTCCTTTCTCTTTTTCCTTTCTGCTTCCTTGTTCTTTATTTTTTCAGGCTTCAGGGGAAGTGGTAGAAAATGTAGAAAAGACAAACATTATATGAGTATTATGACCTCTGATCCTTAGTTTTCAATTTATTCTGTTCTAGCATTTAGATTAAACTTTCTGCTACACTAAGCAACAATTTTAAATACATATTGAATATGATAAAATTCTAAGATATCAGGAACCCAGGCTTCTCCCCAGCCTTTAATTGGGCTATTTGGAATTCTACTGCATGGCTGTGCTATTGCCTGCGTACCTCTGAAATCCATCTTTTTCTATTTATTTATAGCTTCTCTGTCACCCTGTAAGCTTCCCCTGGTTTTAGTCCAAATTGGTACCTTTTTTACTCTCTGTAATTCTAGCAGTATGCAAACTTTCTGTTTGAGCTTGGACTATCATATGATAAGAGTCTATTACTTCACTTTCTCAAGGTAAAATCTGAATGGTACTTTCTGGGTATCTTTGTTCAGTTGGCTGTGACCTACATGTGTCTTTGGGTGGTGGACATGGGGATGGAGACAGTTAAGTAGTTTTCACCCACTTAGTTGGAGTTATGGGAGAAAGCAAATTATTTGAGACATTTTTAGTCATGAAAGTAACTCCACTGTCTATCATAAGGGTCATCTAAATCCATATTCCCTTCACCCAACTACATATTTGCCAAATGGTCATCTAGCCTCTATTTGAATACTTCCATGATGGGAAGTTCATTATCTTTAAAGTAGCCTATTGCACTTGAGAATACTACAAATTATTCAAAACTTCAGTTAAGCTGAAATCTACTTACTTGTAAATTTGATCTATATATCCTACTTATGCCCTCTGGGGCAGTAAAATCTCATTATATCTTAAAATGACAGGATTTCACATATTTGAAAAAGCTATATTTCCCCTAAGCCTTTCCTCTCTAAACTAAATATTCTAATCATTTTTCTTTTAGACAAAAGAAAAAAAATACAGGTGGATCTACATTTCATATACTAGGGATATTGAGGGAAAATCATGTATAATTCAATTTTTTAAATTTTTTTCATAAGTACAAAGAGTTACTGTGTGAAGCACAGAGTCTCAGTGCATTTGATGGCAGAGGACCTGAGAGCAAATCCTAGAACCGTCATGTGAAGGCATGCCATTTGAATGCTTTGGTCCGTTTCAGAATTGAGGAAGTAGAGACATAGCATGGTTAAATAACTTGTTCAAGGACACTAAGTACTAAGACAAAGTCCAGGCTCCTTAAAATGTCCAAAAGGGCTTTCTGTGCGTGTGTTTTTTGAGATGGGGTCTCAGTTTGCCACCCAGGCTGTAATCTCAGCAACAATGTATTTCTCTGAGATCTTATAATAGACTAAGTTGTTTCCTGTTGCTGAGCCATCACACATGATGTTTCCTTTTTGTGGAATATTTGTCCTCCAAATCCTCACTTAAATAACTTCTACTCATACCTCAGGTCCCCATATCATCTCTATCAGGGTGTCTTCTTTGAGTGTCTAACCAAGGTAGGTTCCTCTTGTATGTGCTTTCATTGCATCCCATAGTTTCCTTATTGAATCACATATCCATCTCTTACTTGTTTATGTTAGCATGATACTGGATTAATTTTATTGGATATAATCTTTCTGTTGTCTCCACTATACTTTAAACTTTCAGGGCTAGTCTTTATCTTCTTTGTACACCAAGAACACAGTGTTTAACATACCCGAAAAACCATATATCATGTGCATATGTGTGTGCGCATCTCTGTTAGACAGGACTTTGATTCCTAAAGAGAATTACATGTGCAATTAGTCCACATTGCAAGATAAATGTGACAGTTATAACATAATAAATAAGCTTAGCTATATTATGTCAACATGTGCTTTAGATAATTGGGGAGTGTACATTTGTGAAAAGCAAAAATAGTACTTCATTTGTTCAAGATTCCTTAATGTTTAACCTTACTTCTCTTTGTGAAATTTAAACATATTCTGACCAGTCATCCTTACAGTAATATTTCCAGAGCACAGGATGAATGGCTCATAGGTCCTACTTTAATTATGACTGTTACCTTTATGGCCCTGAGCTATCGGTCCTCCAGCTGAAATGTAAACGTAACTGAGTAGTTCTCTCTTCATGTGTGCCCCCGCTTTACTGTCCTCTAGTGAAGGTCTAGTCACACAGGAAGCCCCTCTCTTTATTAAACTGCCAAAGGCAGTATTAAAGAGTTCATGAGGTATTTTAATTTCTCATTTCTGAACATTCTACCTAAGGGAGAAAGAATGAGTATAAGAGTTTCCCTCCAGGCACCTTCCCTAGAGGAATAAACTGCCAATACTTCTCCAAATTAAACATGACCCAATGTCTGAAGGGTTTCAATGCCATTTCCTGGAAACCACCTGGGCTCCTACTTGAAGATGATCATTCTTAGAAAGTTTTGTCACATTCGTAAGAGGAACAGATGACAAATTATATGACTAATTTGGTTTTCTTGGAAAGTAAAATTATATCATAGTCTGCTAATATTTTTTTCTCAATAAGATGCAGACAAAAATTCATGAAATAATCTAGATAGAGCAAACAATACTGCCAGGCTAACTCTAGGAAAGTAAATTTGCATATCTGGGAAAGAGTGTATATACAGATCATAGATAAGTCCATCTTAATAACTGACCCCTTAATGACTGGATCCACATTCCTAGCCAGCAAATACTACAGTTCAATAGCTTTATACTGTCTCAGAGCCCCAAAGGCACAGGTAGGGCAGGCCGGGTAGGGTTGGCTCTCACTGCCTTGATATTGTCTGCTCCAGCAGCTATTACTTCCTCCCTCAGCTGCCATGCCTTTGAGGTAACCTTAGCACTGATTCTCTGACTGCATCTGACACTCCAACACAACCAGGCACACCCATTTCCTCTGCTACCATCATCCTTGCCTTCTCACTCCTGGATAAATCTTCTGTTTTGCCTTTTGGTCAGTTTCCCCTTGTTATTTGCTCCTCTGAGCTGTTAACATAGCAATACTGATCTTGCAATCACCTAATGGGTTCTTCCTGCCTGCAGCACAGACAAAATCAATTCACTGAGACCACAGCATTGCAGTATACTTTATCAGTATAGAAAGATTTCTATACTGCAGTATAGAAATACATTGCAGTATTTCTATACTTTATCAGTATAGAAAGAGTTTAGTTGATGTGAGGCTGGCCCTTGTGAAAGAACTAGAGTTATCACTCAAATGAGCCTACCCAGAGGCTTGAAGGTTAGTATCTACTGACAATTTGCTGGGAAGGAAGTTAGGGAATGGGTGCAGCTGATTGTTTGGGGATGATAATAGGGGTGTGGAAACAGTCCTCATGAGCCAGGTTTTCCTCTGGGTGGGGCCACAGAACCAGAGTAATGAGTCACAAATACCAGTGGGGTTAGTCTGAAAAACATTTCAAAAATCTATCTTAGTTTCTACAGTAGTGATGTTATCTATAGGAGCAATTGTGGAAGTCACAAATCTTGTGACCTCTGGCCACATGACTCCTGAGCAGTAAGGGATTATAGAACAACACCTAAATTTTAGTAGAGTTCAGGTCTCTGATAATCCTATTGTGACCTTTCATTTGTCTTAGAAAGGCACTTTTCAGTCCCTGAGCAAGGACAGGATTAGTTTTAGGGAGAGACTATTATCACCCTTGCTTTCAAATTAAACTATAAACTAAAGTCCTCCCAAAGTTAGGTTGGCTTATACCCAGGATTGACCAAGGACAGGGTTGGAGGTCAGAAACAAGATAAAGTCAACTATGTCATGTTTATTTTCCTATCATAATTTTGCAAAGATTGTTTCAATCTCCTCTTAGCATCCATGGCATTTTGTGGCATCAACTGTCTATTACTTTCGCCTAAAGAGCCAACACTACCTTTTTGCATATATGGCATTCACTTCTCATTTCCTCTTATGAGAGAACGCCTCACCTTTCTCACACATTGCTTTGTTACCAGTTTCACGTTTGTTAAGTCACTGTGTCAATTTATCTCTGTTTTTTCTTTTTTTTCTTTCCCAATGTATTTGGGTGACTGGCATTGGCGAATACAACTCCAAAGTTCCACTGGGAATGACTGCCCTCCCAAACCTAAAACCTTTGGATAAGTCTGGTCCACCAGGCTTTTATCACTTGTGACTTTGGGTTTTTCTCTTGATCTGTTGTGTTGTTGTTGTTGTTGCTGTTTGCATTTTGTTTTCCCTTTCAAGGACAACTTGGCTTCTAGTGATTCTCTCTTATCTCCCAAATATGTCCACATCATGTCTGAACAGTTATAGATGTTCATTCCTAGGGTCTCTTGGGCCCCAAGGAAATCAGCAGATAAGAATTTTTCCCATGGAATTTTTAAAACACATTCATGCATACACAACAGTTTGGACTTCATCTTTCCAAATACCTATGATAGCATATCTATCCTATCCTTGTATCCAGGAAAATTATCTTTGAAGAAAAAACTCAGAGGTAGAGAACAGAACCTTATTCTTTTCCAAGTCCCTTTATACTTTGCTCTTCTTAACTATTTTCATCCTAAGCCTTTCTGGGACACTCTTAGATGTGAGAATTCCTACAGCCAAGAGTTGACCTTGTAAATCCCCCTCCCCCTGCTTTGTTCTTTATCAAATAATCACCTGCATCACACATTTATACTGACCACTGGATAAGTGGTGAAGGTTTATTGTGCATGAGGGACTTCCAATTCTGCAGAAACCACACACTTGGCTCATATTTCAGTGGTTTGAGAGACTGGCATCCCCTCCAATTAGCAACTTCTGAATTTCCCTTTTGTGCTGCATTCCAGATCCTGAATACTGGAATTCTTTGTGGCTTTCTGTAAATGAAAAGAAAATAATAGTACAAGTAGGCAAATAAGAATCTGAAGCCACTACAAGCTCATCCCATTTCTCCTGGCACATATCTGTTATAAAAATTATAATTCTAATTGAAAATAGTAAGTAATAAATATTTTAATAAGTAAAAGTGAATGATTGTTACTTTGTTTTTGAACAAAGTCATAACAACAATTTAAGCCCACATGATCTGGAGGTGGAAAATTTGATGGAAAATAAAGGTTTGAGATTTATATTTTAGGAGTTGGGCTTAATCCTGAGGAAGGAAAGAGTCTTATTTTATTTTATTTTTTTTCTGGGAAGCAGACGAACTTAAAACTAACGTATTAAACCAACTTATTAGCTTATTTGAGGTTTAGTTTGTTAAATTAAGTTTAGCCTAAAGTTGCCTCTTTACATATTTTAAGTTTGGTCTAAAAGTTTCTCCATACGTAAAGAACTACAACCTAACTGGAAATATAATCAGACTGTAACCTTGTTAATATGGTTTGGCTATGGCCCCCGCCAAATCTCATCTTGAATTCTCATCTTGAAATCTCATCTTGAAGGACCTGGTGGAAGGTAATTGAATCATTGGGGTGGGTCTTTCCCATGCTTTTCTCCTGATAGTGAATAAGTCTCATGAGATCTGATGGTTTTAAACACAGGAGTTGCCCTGCACAAGTTCTCTCTCTTTGCCTGCTGCCATCCATGTAAGACGTGACTTGCTTCCCCTTGCCTTCTACCATGATTGTGAGGCTTCCCCAGCCATGTGGAACTGTTAGTCCAATTAAACCTCTTTCTTTTGTAAATTGCCCAATCTCGAGTATGTCTTTATCAGCAGCTTGAAAATGGACTAATACAGGAAATTGGTACTGGGAGTAGGGCACTCCTGAAATGATACCCAAAAATAGGGAAGCAAATTTGGAACTGGGTAACAGGCAGAGGTTGAAACAGTTTGGAGGGCTCAGAAGAAGACAGGAAAATATCAGAAAGCTTGGAACTTCCTAGAGACTTGTTGAATGGCTTTGATCAAAATGCTGATAATGATATGGACAATAAAATGCAGGCTGAGGTGGTCTCATTGGGAGATAAGGAACTTGTTGGGAACTGGAGCAAAGGTGACTCTTGTTATGTTTTACCAAAGATACTGGTGGCATTTTGCCCCTGCCTTAAGGATTTGTGGAACTTTGAACCTGAGATAAATGATTTAGCGTGTCTGGTGGAAGAAATTTCTAAGCACCAAAGCATTCAAGATGTGACTTGGGTGCTGTTAAAAGGCATTCTGTTTTACAAGGGAAGCAAAGCATAAAAGTTTGGAAAGTTTGCAGTGTGGCTATGCAATAGAAAAGAAAATCCCATTTTCTGAGGAGAAATTCAAGCCAGCTGCAGAAATTTACATAAGTAACAAAGAGCCAAATGTTAATTCCCAAGACAATGGGGAAAATGTCTCTGGGGAATGTTAGCACCCCTCCCATCAGAGGCCAGGAGACCTAATAGGAAAAAGTGGTTTTGTGTGCTGTGCCCAGGGTCCTGATGCTGTGTGCAGCCTAGGGACTTGGTGCCTTGTGTCCCAGTCACTCCAGTTGTGGCTGAAAGGGGCAAACATAGAGCATGGGCCATGGCTTCAAAGAGTGCAAGCCTGAAGTCTAGGCAGCTTCCACTTGGTGTTGAACCTGCCAGTATACAGAAGCCAAGAATTTGAGTTTGGGAACCTCTGCCTAGATTTCAGAAAATGTATGGAAATGCCTGGATGTCCAGACGGAAGTTTGCGGCAGGGTGGGGCTCTCATGGAGGACCTCTGCTAGGGCAGTGCTGAAGGAAAATGTGGGGTTGGAGCCCCCACACAGAGTCCCTACTGGGGCACTGCCTAGTGGAGCTGTGAAAAGAGGACAACCATTCTCTAGATCCCAGAATGGTAGATTAACTGTCTGTTTGCACCGTGTGCCTGGAAAAGCCTGAGACATTCAGTGCCAGTCCATGAAAGTAGCCAGGAGGGAGGTTGTACCATGCAAAGCCATGGGAGCAGAGCTGTCAAAGACCATGGAAAACCACCTCTTGCATCAGCATGACCTGGATGTGAGACATGGAGTCAAAGGAGATCATTTTGGAACTTTAAGATTTTACTGCCCTGCTGGATTTTGGACTTGGTTGGGGCCTGTAGCCCCTTTGTTCTGGTCAATTTCTCCCATTTGAAATAACTGTATTTACCCAATTCCTGTATCCCCTATTGTATCTAGGAAGTAGCTAACCTGCTTTTGATTTTACATAGGCTCATAGTGGAAGGCACTTGCCTTGTTTTGGATGAGACTTTGAACTGTGAAGTTCTGAGTTAATGCTGAAATGAGTTAAGACTTTGGAGGATTGTTGGGAAGGCATGATTGCTTGTGAAATGTGAGGATGTGAGATTTGAGAGGTTGTCAGTGGCAGAATGATATGGTTTGACAGTATCTCCACTCAGATCGCATCTTGAATTCTCATGTGTTTTGTGAGGGACCCAGTGGAAGATAATTGAATCATGAGGACAAGTCTTTCCCGTGCTGTTTTCCTAATAGTGAATACATCTCACGAGATCTGATGGTTTTAAGAAGAGGGATTCCTCTGTACAAGTTCTCTCTTTTTGCCTGCTGCCATTCATCTAAGACGTAACCTACTTTTCTGTGCCTTCCAACATCATTGTGAGGCTTCCCCAGCCACATGGAACTGTAAGTCCAATTAAGCCTCTTTCTTTTGTAAAGTGCCCAGTCTCAGGTATGTCTTTATCAACAGCATGAAAACAGACGAATGCACATGTCTTCTACCAATCACAGAGTTTCAGTCAATCACAGGTGGCCAACAATTCAAACCATGTTCAAGTGAGGTAAATGCTGAATTGTAACAAATCAAACTGTTTCTGTACCTCACATTTGTTTTCTGTATGTCCTTTTTTCATTCCTGTCCACAAATGTTATCCGACCATGTGGCATCCCAAAGTCACTCTAAACCTACTCTGGGGACTGCCCAATTAATAAACTGTTCTTTGCTCGCTTAAATTGTTCTTTGCTCAAGTGTTCTTTGCCCAATTAACTAATTGTTCTTTTGCTCAAATTTAATTTTTCTGAAGTTTTTTATTTTTTTAACAGGCTTTAACTCAGTTAAAAGATATATATTCCCCAATATGTGACATTTCAAATCAAGTTTTTGTGTTCTTATT
The DNA here is from genome assembly GCF_049350105.2 of Macaca mulatta. NCBI lineage: Eukaryota > Metazoa > Chordata > Mammalia > Primates > Cercopithecidae > Macaca > Macaca mulatta. Next base: position 51,108,777 of record NC_133423.1, on the reverse strand, counting down.
TCTTCCTTTTGTTATATGTATCAATGGCGTCTTATATTATAATTTTAATTCTTTAACATAATGATGGCTTAATTTTATTTGATATTGACTTTTTGATATGTCCAAATTCCCTCCAGGTCTACAAACATGATCAGAAGTTATTAATTTGAGGAATACTGAACTTGTGTTATAAGGAAAATATAACCTAGAACTCGAGATGTTAGGATCATCTATCTGGAATGCTCTGTTCTCCCATAGTATTATTATTTCAAAATATTATGATTCAAAACAGTAAGCAATATCTAACCTTGAAGTAAAAGGAATGTGACTATCATGTTACTGTGACATTAGCTGTATATTTAAATAAAGAGCAGAATGACATAGTTGGAAGAGCCCAGTCACAGGAGTGTAGGGTCCAGGAGAGGAGAATCTCCTCACCAAAATACTCCATGGCCCTCAGCAACCCATATAACTATTCTAGACCTCAGTTCCCATTTATAATAAACAAAGGACTTCATATATTGATTTCTAAGGTTTCTTCCGTGTCTAAAAGAATGTGATTCTATAGCTTTTTAGCATTTGTCAAAGAGATTTCACATTAATTTTTTGTATGACAAATGAGCTCACAATTTTCAAACAGATGGTGAGTATAACCTCTTAGCTCCAATTTTATAAATAATACAATTGAAGCACAGTGAATAGTGTTGACTTATCTAAGTTACATAGCTAGTTTAACAGTAAGACTGCATTTAAAATGAAGATTTCTGGATTTTCCTGACATCATTTTGCAAATATAGAAAAGGCAGGTTTAGACAATGGGGTACTATTGGCAAATAACTTTTCCAACCATTGTTTTTTTGTTTTTCATATGAAAAACCAAAGTCATAATATCACTCTGGATATTTTACCATGTTAATATTAGATTCAAATGAGCTGATATATGGGAAATCATTTTGAAAGCTGTAAAATGTTATTCAAATATATTAACCAGACTACATACTGATGCTGAAAGCAGCAACATAATTTTCAACTGAGTTATTTTATTTAACTCTATACATTCATCTTCATAACTGGATAATTGGAAATTCTTGCTCCTTTTTGGTTTTGGCTATGTAGAAAAGTCGGCATTATGCAAATGTTATATGCCTTATGTAAGGTTCACTTGAAGTTTTATGGTGAAGTCAAAACTTAGCTATATTAATTCATTTAGCATATATTTATTGAGCATCAGCTATCTGCCAGGAGCTGTTTGGTGTACTGAGAATACAGAGTTAAATAACACAAGCAAGCTTCTGGTGTCATGAAATGTATAATTTAATAAAGGAATGAACAACAAAAAAATAAACAATAATGAAGGGGAAAAAGTATAATTATTTACTTAAAAAAACTAATGGTGTATTTAGGATATAAGCTAAGATTTAAAGTTCAGTAGAGACCAGATAGGTGAAGTTGGGGAAAGAAATACAATCTAGGCAAAGGAAACCAACATCACGTACTATTAAGGAAACAACAGGTGCTGGAGAGGATGTGGAGAAATAGCAACACTTTTACACTGTTGGTGGGATTGTAAACTAGTTCAACCATTATGGAAAACAGTATGGCGATTCCTCAAGGATCTAGAACTAGATGTACCACATGACCCAGCCATCCCATTACTGGGGATATACCCAAAGGATTATAAATTATGCTGCTATAAAGACACATGCACACGTATGTTTATTGCAGCACTATTCACAATAGCAAAGACTTGGAATCAACCCAAATGTCCATCAGTGACAGACTGGATTAAGAAAATGTGGCACATACACACCATGGAATACTATGCAGCCATAAAAAAGGATGAGTTTGTGTCCTTTGTAGGGACATGGATGCAGCTGGAAACCATCATTCTTAGCAAACTATCACAAGAACAGAAAACCAAACACCACATGTTCTCACTCATAGGTGGGAACTGAACAATGAGATCACTTGGACTCAGGAAGGGGAACATCACACACCGGGGCCTAGTATGGGGAGGGGGTAGGGGAGAGGGATTGCATTGGGAGTTATACCTGATGTAAATGACGAGTTGATGGGTGCAGCACACCAACATGGCACAAGTATACATATGTAACAAACCTGCACGTTATGCACATGTACCCTACAACTTAAAGTATAATAATAATAAATAAATTAAAAAAAAAAAAGAAAATAGTTTGTATGTTCTAAGAGAAGGTAGGTGGGATGTGAACTGAGAAGTAACTATTAGATTAAGTCACATGGGGATCATTGATGATCTTGACAAGTGTAGCTCAGTAAAATTATTAGGAAAGGTAATTATTAGGAAAATAATTATTTTAATTATTAAATATTTTTAGAAAATATAATAATAAAGATAAATAATTATTTTAATTACTAAAAATTACTAGGAAGGATAATTATTAGGGAAATAATTAGGACGAGTGTAGCTCAGTAAAATTATTAGGAAAGATAATCTCTCTTTGAGAGATTTGAGGACTGTGCATGAGATGAAAAAATGGAGATTGTGAATATAAACATTTTATTTAAAAAACAGTATAGACTACATTGCATTAAATATACATTGATTACTAGCCAGCTAACTATGGATATCCAAACAATGGTAATAGGTCAAAATTAACTCACCAGAATGATTATAGAAACAGAGAAGAAAATTCTGTACTTAATACTCTTTCATTTTACAACTATATCAATATGCAAACAAATTCATTTTATTCAGATATTTATATAGTTTAAAATATAACAAACAACTAATATAATATAAAGGAAAAGCAAAATAGTAAAGAGTGATACAAGAGGAAAATGCTATCAAATATTCCTGCAAATAAAAGTTACAGTAATTGCTACAAATTTATTCTGAACTTTCCAGCAGTGAGGCAAAGGAGAGATATTCTATGTCATATATAGCTCTCATTTTATGATAAAAAGGAAACCTTTTCTTTTCTTCAGCTTTTCATGTACTTCAACTCAAAACAATTTGAAAAGAACAAACTTAATAGGAAGGCTTTATTTAGCATAACAAATAATACTCCCGTAGTGGTCTTACCAAAAACAAATGTGTTCTTGATGTAGTGCTTGTCCCTTAACCAACGAAAGCCAGAAACTTGATTAAATGATCTTTATGAAGGTAATTTTGGAGTCCTTGTGTGGAATGAATGGGATGGGACAAGAAGAGGGTAAAGTGACTTATGATTTGCATCTTTATAATGATGACCTAATTTAGTAGAGGGCTAGAAATTTAATGGAGAAGTTGATGAAAAATAATGATTCTTTAATTTCTTGACAGTTTGAAGCTGGAATACTAGAAAGACAACTGGATAGCAGAATCAGGGTCCATAGAAATCTGTACATATGTGCTGAATAATAATAATGTAAAATTTAACCGTTCTAATGTTAATGCTTAAAGGTTTGAGCCAATATCCAGCTACACAAATCTAGGAATAGTTAGAGATCTTGGTACAGGGATATATATAACCATGGGTAAAAAGTACTTATTATAAAAATAGTTTAAAATGCTAAATGTAAGTTAAAAATATTATGAAGCATCCCCAAAATAATAAATCAACTTAGGGTGGGATTAACATTCATATAACATTTTAAATAATCCCACTTTATTATTTCTTTATTATTTCTTTATTTCTTTATCAGAATTTAATTTGTATACTTTACATAATCTTGAGCCCTAAATTAGGCTGGAACTTAATCCAATGATGTATTCTGGAAGAAATTGAATTCATGACCTGGGAGATTTTATTAAATAAATCAGCAAAGTTTAGCTTAGTATAAGGAAAACTTTGGGTGTATTGTGGTATAAAGATTAGCTTGCTTCATACAGCTGACAATGGTTCACTTATTCTGTGTGACCATAAGAAGCCTGATAGGGAAAAGATACAAAGAGACTTATTTTAGCTCTTGTAAGCAAACTGTTCAAATATATAACTATCAGATGGGCTGCATTTGGAAGCAGAAATTGTTTCTCACTTGAGTATATGCAGAAGGGGTCAAAGTGTCAAAAAGTAATTAGGCTAGAAAACCATTCAGATCTAAATCAATCTTATTTATAGTCTTTTCATCAAATATAGATTAAATTAATCATTTTTTTAAAAAGAAAAAAGCAACATTTGCAGGATGAAAATTAAATCTCTGCAATCTTCAAAAAATGTTGAAGATGTTTTATCAGAAATGTATATGCCTTAAACCTCCTAAGGGGGAGAAAATTTTAATTTCTACCACCAACCTCTGTCATTTTATTTTAAAGAGCGGGATATGTATGCACAGATATGCATTAGCAATGTCAATATCAGTATCCTTCTTTAAACTATTTAGTTCCTAAAATCATTTTGGTTTGCTCCTGATGAAATATGCCAATGTGAGTAAAGAAAGATGATCATTACAGCATCGTTTTTTGGACCGTACATATTTCGCTACCCCTGCCTCGATCACCTGGCGATCCTGTTCTTTCATTTCTCTCCCAGCAAGCCTGGCTTTCTGTAGGGCAACTGTTGGGTAGTACAACAGCTGATCTCAGCTCTCAGAGGGTTCATGCTGAGCAGCTGGTTGGATTTTGCTTTAAACTTGTTTGCACAGAGCTGCTGTGTACAGCTGTTTACCCCATCAAGTTTATCTCCCAAACACAGCACAATATAATTTATTTTTATAGGGAATTCTTCATAATAGGGGATTCAAATGGCTTCTTAGGGAGAGTCAATCAAAGAATAAAGAGGAACAGAAGGATTGAAGGGGAGTTGTAAAGTGAGAAAGTGACACATGAGAGGTGAATATTCCAGGGAAAGTGAGAATTCCAGCAGGCAAGAAAAAAGACTGTGGGTTTAAAAAAAAAAAAAAAAAAAGGGAAAGGTGATGAATGTTGGTAGGAGAGTGAGTCAAGGTGGCAGGAACCCAGGCATCAGAGGAGGGAAAGTAATGAGAAGCACCTGTGAAATGTTCTCAGCTAGCTATTTTTACTGGTTTACCTGAAGGCTACGTTGACAAACACCAAGTGGAGAAGAAAGACACGTGTATAGGTAATTGACATATTTTGTTTACCAAATGTCTTTTGATCATGTAAGTTTGGGAAATATCGACCTACAGATCACCTGGAATACTCCTTAAATACATAGATATTGGCTCTCATCCCAAACCTACAGTAATGAAATTTCGAAGGAAAGAAGAGACCTAGAAACTCAGATTTTGAACAATCACTCTGATTCTTATGACCAGTCTAGTTTAAAAAACAGCGATTGAGGAACACATTTGGTTTTAAGCAACAGAATAGCTACCTGAAAAGCGTTCAATCCTAAAAGCACAAATTTTTCTCCCGCAAGGAGTCTGGAAGTAATTGGCCACTGACATTGGTCCCATCATGTAGAAATGTCATCAGGGACCTGGGCTTAGGTAACATTTCTACTCCATCATCCTAGCTTATGACTTTTTGCTTTGTATACTTTGACTTACAAGCTATCAAAAAGTGTTTATTACAATCCAGACATGGAGACCTCATTCAAGGCAGGAAAAAGGAGGTGAAAGAAAGAGGAAAGGAGTCGGATCCTTTTTTTTTTTTTTTTTCAGGAAAATTAAAGTTTCCCATTGGAGTAATTTAAAATGAAGACCAGATTTGAAGAATCCCTGAGTAGACAAAGCCAGTGTGTCCTCATGAGTGACCTTAACCTTCCTTGATTTGCAAACAGAGGTGAAATTTAACTTGGGCTATTTCTTGCAAATGCTTATATTAAAGAAACAAACTTAAGGCTAATCAATCAGAAGCTGCCCCCTAACTTATATAACAAGAGAATTTCCAGCAGGCTAAGGCAATCGTGTAACTGCAACCAGTTAAATATTTTCCTTGCTTTACTTCCATGTTAGTCCCATAAAAGCTTTCTCCTCCTTGGTAGTGCCCCTAAACCAATTATAGCTCATAGATTCCTGATTCATGAATCACTGTTTGCTCGAATAAACTCTTAAAAAAAAAATTGTATTGTGCCTCAGTTTACCTTGTAACAGTCCCCAAAACCACTCAAACAGAGTTTCTTACCTTCCTTCGGGCAGCACAGTGTCATAGAGCCACTACTAAATTCAGAAGAGGCCGGAAGAGCAAATTATAAACCTTCTCTAGTAAAAGCAAAGGAGAAGGCCGGGTATAGTGGCTCACGCCTGTAAACCTAGCACTTTGGGAGGCTGAGGCGGGTGGATCACCTGAGGTCAAGAGTTCAAGACCAGCCTGGCCAACATGGCGAAACCCTGTCTCTACTAAAACTACAAACATTACCCAGGTGTAGTGGCGTGCAGCTGTAGTCCCAGTTACTCTGGGAGGCTGAGGCAAGAGAATCGCTTGCACCCAGGAAGCGGCGGTTGCAGTGAGCAGAGATCATGCCACTGCACTCCAGCTTGGGCAAGACTCCATCTAAAAAACGAAACAAAAGACAAAAAAAAAAAAAAAAAGGAGAAAAGAGTTGGATATAGCATTGACTAAGGCAAATTATAGTGTCTACTACTGGTCAATTCTAAAATTGGAAGAATGATGAGTCTCAGGCTTGCTAGGTGATGTGACTTTTTTGCAGCATGGAAAGAATGAAAATTATACTCTTAACTCCTACTTCAGTGAATTGTCCTCCATAGTAACACGACTTGTTCCATCAATGTTTTCAGTAGTTCGCTGTCAGGTCTGAGTTTTCCTGAATGTCAGGTCTGAGTTTTCCTGAAGCCTACTCTGTTTTCCAGTTACAAGTTTGTTGATACTGTATAGATTATTGGTAATAGAGATTCCTGAATCTCATGGCAGCTAAACTAAGTAACAAGCTTGGATAGGTTTAACACATGATTGTGAGTTTATCAAACCTTTGGATGAGCGCACACTATGAGAATTTTACTCAGAGAAGGCAGACCCAATCATCTTCTGCTTTGCTTCCATTATTGACAACAGGGAGAAAATAATTTTCACACTCAAAAGGACAGGATAGATTTGACTAAGAGGAAGTCAAAGCCTCAGAAACATTGGAAGACAGTCATGAATTACGGCTTTAAACAGTTTCAGAGTTCCAAGACCAGGTGGATTACAACATAGAGAAACAGGAAATCTTTCCATTGTTAACATAATCTAGATTAGCAATCTTGAAAAAGGTCACAGAGAATTGACAATGTGGCTGAAAAGCAGAAACGGGAACATATTCTATTAAATAGAATTTTTTCCAGAGCTTAGCATTTCTTATTCTGCCTACTGATAGTTCTGGAAAATATTAACTTGGAAGCATAAGGAGAAAATCAAAAGACTTAGAAAAAAATGATTATTATAAGGAACCACCTGGGTTTTCTGTGAAGATACCACAATCTTCAATAGGCATTTATAACTTCCTTGGAGAAGATGTAGTTAAAGCAAGCCATGAAAGAGTGTGATGGACCAAAGCAGATCCACAGGTATTTTATTTCCTTTTTTAAGATGACCAAAAACTAAAAGTGTGTATTAATAGATTTGATGTTTTTTAAAAAAATCACCCTGTTTTCTGTCTGTACAGAATTTAAGGTAATAAAGGTAAATTTCTTTTAAAATCTTATAATTTTATTAATTCAGAATTTATTATTCCTTAATTGTTTAGTTAAACTACAAATTTCAAATCAATGCTTAGCGAAGTCTTTTTTATTTCTTCTCTATCTCACGTTTTAACTTCGGATTTCAGAATAATCATAAAGCACAGGCAGTTAGTGAAGCAGGTGTCCCATGAAACGACATTGTTGTGTCTTCTTTATGATATTTTAAAACATTTTTACTGATTTTTTTTCCTGAAATATGTGATGCTTATTCAAAAGGAAGATGATGTTTGAAAGTATCCATGCCATGGTTTTTCAAGAATCTCTCCTTAACAATATGTACTCTGATTAGTTACAGGGAATTAAATTATAAATTTATTTTGACTGGGTTTTGTCATAAAAATAAAGAAAAGTGTAAAATGTATGGATGCAGTTCTGCAGGTAGAAAAAGACTAGCTTTACATTATCTATTTGATCTTTATTGCAAATTTACCATATGTAAATTGTTTCCTATGCATTATTTTGCCTTATTGTGGGTGTACATAGATGTGGACATAGGTATGTGTTGGGGAGTAAGTGAGAATGAAAAATAGATACATTAATATTCAGCCTCTCAATATCAACTAGATTATCTTAAAATAATTAGGTGGCTACTATATTAATTGGGTGAAGAACATTAATTGCTTTGTTCTTTTTTTTTTTTTTAACAGGTAACAGTAGCTTTAGTATTTCTGGCTCTATTATTGCATGAAAATTTGTGAAGGATTAGGTGATCACATGTGTTAAGTTTAACTATTTAAGGATTCCATTAATAAGGTATACATAAAAACATACTTGGAATATGGAGAAAAAATGAAGGAAAAAAAAGTATGAGCTCAGTATCCAAAATCAAAATTTTCAATTCTTTAATGTATTAAAATTAGAAAAGTTGCCATTACTTTCAGTGGCAAAAACTGCAATTACATTTTCACCACCCTAATATTTTCCTCTACTCTTTCTGACTAAATATAAGACTAATCAGTTTATATCATAAATGCTGATTTGTCATCTGCTTATTTCTTTATTTCATTTTTTCATCATATTTTCTATTAAAAATAGCTTTAGGAGATTCAGACTCTCTTTGCAGAAATGTTGGAAAAGGATGTCTGGGAACCAATTGTATTTTCTCTCCTTTGCTGGGAGGTGGTCTTGCTGGGGCTGTTTAGTTCAACACTACCAGGACTCTGTGTTATAAGCATTACCCTTAACAGAATATATAGATGATCTATGTAAACTCTTCTGGAATTGTAACAGAAGTTGAGGTACACCAAGTCAGTGGCAAAAGCAAGAACTTAATTTCTTTGTTGTCATCAGCAGGACCTGAGTGGAGCATGTCTTTGACAGTTACTTTCCCTGTAGGGGATCCAACGTGCAAACTGCAATAAGCCAGGCTGTACCTGCTCCTTTTCTGTGCCGTCACGCCTGTTTCCCTAAGTTCTGCTTCCTTGGATAAATAAATTACATCTTTGTAGCAGGCGTGGACTCTTTTCTCATCTCTGCAACCCATCTGCAATGCTGCACACTGTACCGTGAACGCGGTTTCATGAATGTACTTATATGTTTGCCTTGTTGTACAGATGCATACTATTGATAGACATTCAGGTAATTTTTAGCTTTTCTCCATTACAAATAACTCTGTGTGAACCCTTCTTGTACATAAATTTTTGTGGCTGCAGGATAAATTCCTAAAGTAGTGTTGCTTATATGTTTGCAACTCATTTTAAATTTGAAGTGAAGTATGTTCATTTTAAATCTTGATAACGACCATATATTTGATTTGTATACCATCTTGAAACCATGCAGTTCACAAAATCTTTAAAATAAGACTGTCCTTTGTATTGTATTATTTGAGTGATGTATAATTATCAAATTCACATTTAACAAAAATTATAAGAACAAGTTGAACTATTCCACATCATTATTAAATACTCACATTACAGCCCACGATTTATTTGCATTTTAAGTGTATGTTTGACACACCTCTAAGACCAATTAATCAGCTGGCATCTTTGGTTAATGTTGATTTTAGCTAAAATGTGAAATTTCCCCATAACAGCACATAGCCATATAAACAGAAAAACATGTTTAGCACCATGCAAATTAATGCAAGGTCATAGGCAAGACCCACAAAATAATTAAACCAGGTTAAGGTATCCATGCTTTGGGAGACTAAGAATTTTAATTAAAACTGTTATTGAGTTCAAATGAGGGGGTTCTGTCTGTAATTAGTGGGTAATATCTTTCTGCATTAATCAATGTCACCAAAAACTGCCTAAATTAACACTTTGCTTTTCCTATATTGCTTCAGGTTTGTGGGGTTAGAGGGGAGTAAGTGATATAAAAAAGTAATTAAGATTAGAAGGACATGTTTTAAAATCTTGTTTTTCTACCTGATTTAATCTCGGGTACCATACTTGACAGCAAGGAATGAACATGTATTTATTGAACACTTACTACAAGGGAGTCATACTTGGAACTACAAAGAAGATCTCGGTGCTACTTAAAAAGAACACGTGATATGTTAGGCACGGAATTAGGTATTTCATACAAAACCATTGTCTTATATGGTTTTCCACACAGTACAGTTTTTATAGTGGGAATATCTTTCTCCCAACCTCTGCAGAAGGAATGAGTAATTTACTTAAGGTCTTACCAGTAAATTACAATGGAGACAATAAAAGTGAAATTGGGGAACATGGCTTGGGTTTGCAATCATAATGAAGTTACCCAATGAGGCATTGGTTTATCCCACCCAGTCTCTGGCAGAGGTGGACAGCCGGAATCCTCCTATCCCACCTCATGCTTCAGAGCAGACCAGAGCACACCCTCTGAAAGCAAGTGGATCTGAGAACAGATCATTCTCCAGGGTGAATGCACCCAGATGTGTTTAACATTTCACCGGACAGGTAAGAGGTATATTCCTTGGAGAATATTGAGTAATAAGTGGGGAAAGGCTAAGAAAATGACATTCACAGATGCCCCATGGATATTTCAGGCCAGGAGAATAGAAGTATCCATTTGACAGATTTTGGAGTCAAACTCAGTGAATTCTAAAGTCAATGTTCTTCCAGTGCACTACTCCCTGCCCATAGAATGATAGGGTCCCCCAGTGGGAAAGAAATCAGTGTACAGAACTTATGTAGGATCCTTCTGCCACATAAAGGCCTTAGCCCTTTACTTAATCTTCAGTCTGTCGGTCCAATTTTACAGCTGGTAAATCAGATGGTAAGGTGTCCAGGACCAAAGAAATAAGAGCCCTGGAGGGTTACAGGGGTCTGTGTTTCAGAATCCCCTTACTGACACACTACTCTTGAAGGGTTTTCTCCCAGAGACAGCAGAACTCTGCACTTTACATATTGAAACAGGCCACAGAACCCAAAACAGTATCCTTCCCTCCCTTCCTCTTATTCTCTTCCTGTTTCTCTTCCTTCCTTCCTGCCTTTCTTCCAAGAAATATTCACTACATATTTGCTATGTGCTGGGTGCTGAGGCCTAAACATTTTTAAGCACTGCTGCTCATTCACTATGAAAACCTTTGTAATTTCTCATGAGTCTTTCCATTTATTTTCTGTCTTCTCTTCCCAACAATCCTACCTCTGCTATTTCGTGAAAACACAGGTTTCTTTCAACAGCTGTTAAATTGTTTGAAATCCTATTGAGATGATTGTAAAAAAGGATTAACATCAGCCCATTTCCCTCTGTGGAAGATCCATATTAATGCTTCCTATGAGGGAAATGAAACTCCAACCCGAGAAACATTCCAGTCGTTTTATTTTTTTGTTTGGAAATCTTGTTTTGTGTTGCTTTTGTTTTGTCAATAATGTAGTTATGCAGCATTTGTGAAGACAAGCTTTAGGACACATTTTGGACATACGTATTAGAAAACTTGTAAATTGAGACAGCTCTTTCTTCACTGGCACTATCTTCCTGCTTCATTCAGGCTGTATTTTTTCCTCTTTGCCCAGGAAAAAAACTCTTCCTGTTTCCAAAGGCAAGTTTGAAATTCTATTAAACTTAAATTGCTCAATTACTGCAGGATCCAGACACACATACACATACACACACAGACAGACAGACACACACACACACAGGCACACATACAAGTATTTTGGAAAAAAATTAGAACCAAGTGGTAAAAAGGCATAATACACAAAAGAGGGAATGAAATTTAAGAAGAAGATGAGAAACAACCTGAGAACAGAAGCGGCAGAGAACAAGGATCCGTTAATGCACAGTCGGCTTTTGAATTGGGAAGTCTGAAAGAGCAAATCGCTTCTGAAGCAAATACGCACGACAGTACTATAGATTTCCAGATAATTAGGCATGAGAAATGATAAGTAATGATAGTAATAAATTCACCTCCTGCATTTATGTTCTTTCAAGGTACCCAGCATTTTTTTTTTTTCCTACTGGATGGTTTGAGGTGTCAAAGTCAGCTGAGGCTAAAACTGAAAAGGCTGGTGGAGATTCTTCTAAAATAGTTTTCTGGTATGCACGGGTCAATTAATTTGACTGCTGCAGTTGGCCTCCTAAGTTGCACTTAGGAGTACTGAATGCAAGCCGTGGACCTTTGAAGGGGCTCGTCTCTCTCTTTCTTTACATTTAAAGAATATAGCAGCAAAAAGCACAGAAGGAACAGCTGGGGGATTGGCTTCACTGTCTACTAGAGATTGACTGATGAAGGGAACAGGAAGACTGGTTTGGTTTTAGAGCCTGGGGACCCCCACCCATGCCACATTCCCTCTGTATACATGGGAGGATAGGATACAGCATCCTGCTCTGTTTAGAAAATAGTCATTGAGTTTTTTGCCTATTTGTGCCCTGAGGATTTTTATTTCTGCCAAATGTCCCCATATTTGGTAATCTTCTGAATAAACACTTTGTGACATGCTACAAAATAAATACAATCAATTAATCATGCTTTTATAAAACCCATATTATTGTTAACTGCCTAGCTCTCTTCCTGAGGCAGCTTCTATATCCTCAACAACGTATTAGGGGCTCTAAAGGATAAAAAAGAAGCATCAAATCTAGTTTCTCAACTTTCACATTAAACGAATTCACTTATTCAAAACTCTTCATTGAAATTCTACCATTTATTTAGTGTTACGCTAGAAGTTGATGAAAAAAACAACAAAAATCAGGCATGGTCTCCACTCTCTGGGAGTATGCATACCTGTGAGACCAGACATTTGGAAAACAAGTAAACACACATAATACTGACGTGTCTTAGGAACAAAGAAGGACGTTACTAGACTGCCAAGTGGGGAGTAACTAGGACATCTAACCTGGATTGTCGGGAAATGTAAGCGCATTTAAGGAAGTGCAATTTTAGCTGAGGCCTAGAGGCAGAGTAGTAGACACACAGGTGAAGAATGGGAAGAAAGTGGCCTAGTGAAGAAAGAGCAATTGTGAAAGCTTGGAGCATTTTAAGGGAAATGAAAAGAGCCCATGTGGTTGCAGCTCTTGACTGTAGACGCACACTGTACTTCATCATTTCTTTACTCTTCCAAGTAATGAGTTTATCCAATCTTTTCCTGACTTCCACAGTGAAAGATGTTAAGAGCTGTGGTCACTTGGGGAAGACGCCTTTGAGGAAAGTAGGAGAGAAGAGCAAAATCAAGGCTGGCAAGTTTGCCATCTTCATACTATTGCTAAAGGTAAAATGAAAGGAAGTGGAAATAGCACTAAGATAGGAGCAGGAGGCTTAGTTTGGAATTCTGGGTTTCCAGTTCATTCCTTTAAGATCCGGGACAGGCCACTAACCACGTTAGAATTTTCTGTATCTTATCAATAAATTGAAGATGATCTCTTACAGGGTAGTTTTGAAGCTTATGATATAGAGTACATGACTTTTGAAAGCCCTAAAGTGATATGCCAAGCAAACATATGGGCTTCAGGGCTGTTTTCTGAATTTCCAGTATTCAGATTAAATCCCTGTGTATAACGTAGTCTCTGTATAAAAGCAGCCCTTATAGAAACATGCCTGTGTTCCAGATCTGGTACTGAAACAGAAGGGCTATTGTGTGTGTATGTGTGATGATTGTATAGTGTACATGTTGAGTGCGTGTGCTCTATGTGCGGTGTATATGTGGCCTGTGATTATATGATATCTGGCTTGTATGTATATGTTTCTGGTGTGTGTATGGTGAGAATGTGTATGTGTATACACGCACATGTGTATATGGGAGTGTGGTATGAGAATATGTGGTGTGTGGTGCTGGGAGGTGCACACAGGCTGAAAGTCAGGAATCATGGGGAAATATCATCCAGCTTCATCCCAATTTGCTGGAGGAATCCCAGAGATAGCACATTGATAAATCCACAGAAATTGCTGGCTTCAAAGTAAGCCTAAGCCTTTTGTTTTCTAATAGTTGTGTAGGGAACAAACCAGAACACTCTGGGAAGAGAAACTGAGTCTGGGATGGTTTGGAAGATTGAAGCCCAGGCCAAGAGGTATTTTGAATAGGTGAAAGTGAGCAAAATCGAAATGGGAATTAGTTCTCCCTAAATGCACAGGGACTCGGAAGAACAAAGCCCCTGGTATCACCACTCTGATATTTCTAAGCACCCTCAACAGAGGGCTTTGTGCTGTCCAAGCTTGGCTTTGCCAACAACCCTTCTAAAAGGCTAAGGCTGTCTGGCCAAGGACTATAAAGATGAGGGAGTGAAAAGCCACTGCCAGGAGAGTGCTCTCTGTCATGTGCTGTAGCAAAATCTCTTCAGACCAACCTGCCAATATGCGGCCACTGGCATCTGAGGAGAGGAAGGGAAGCCTTTCAGATTACACCTGTTCTGATGCTTGTCAGATGGGAAGCAAGTGTAGTCCTCAGGTTTTCTATAATCTCACTATATGCAACTGTGTAGCAATCAGCAAACAATTGTTTCCTAGTCCCTATACCCCCTAGATTAGAGGAAAGCAAATTGTGGAAAACTAAGCAAGACACAGAGACATAGGCAGCCTTTCTCGGATTGCTTGTCTTCTGGTTTGTGCCAATGGAAGCAAAGCATCCTGGGGCAGCAGGGACAAGCATGGCCCCACACACTCTCTGAACATTCACTACACTGACTGCCCCTCCAGGGCATAGCAGAGGGGATTTTTAAGGTACAAAACAATGCCCTGAAATTCTATTCACCATGTTCTGGTGTACATGCTCCTCTCTGAAAGGAGAAAAGAAAGAAGGAAATGTAGTTCTTCCACATAGAAAATTCCTAGGCTAATAGAGGAAATCAGAGAGTCACTCAGGAAACAATCTCGGAAAAGGGTAGCACCGGATATACTTAGGTATTAAATTCAGTTACAGAGTCTAAGATTTAAACTCCAGAGATGGAGGAAATCTGTGAGAACATCTTTATGAATGGGTCTTGAGTTTGGTCCTAAAAATAGATGGATTATGCTAGACATACGGTCTGAGGGTGGGAGAGAAAGGGAAGGAGAGGGATTGCTTGAGTGGTATAGGAAAATGTGAGTGCTTGTATAATCATGTAGGTTCTATAATTACAGTGCTTAAAACCTATGAGGTTTCTAAAGGCCTACAAAAATCATGTTTGAGATTTAAAGCCATGGATATAGGTACAGAATCTGCCCCCTCCCCCAAAAAAATCCTAAGTAAATATTTTATGGTATTTATAAAGCATACTATAACTTCAACTAATCAGCTGCACCTTAACTCATAAATGTGGTGTTTGATGTGTGTGTTTGGTAGAATGTGTGTTAAGATCCCCAAGAGAAAGAGTGCTCAGGAACCAAGAAGTTCTTAAAGCAACCTCGTTTCAAAAAGAAAAATGACAGGGGGATACCTAGAGAATATCACTTACATAGACATTATTTGCTTTATCTAAAAAAAGCAATGAAGCTTCTAAATTGGGCTCTCCAGAGACCTGGGAATCATAAAACCATAAAGTAGAGGGACTACAGAAATCTTACAAAGATAGAAGGAAGTAACTTAATTCATATTTTGAAGTAAATCAGACTAAGCAGTATTTGGGATTGTTCACGATCAGTGGAAGAACAGAGCACACACACACAATGGTTCAGTTGTGTATTATTTGTGTTAACATCGTGTCTAACAAATGTTTATGCTTTGCAGCTAAAGCTAGATTTTTTTGTTTGTTTGTTTTGATTGAAGGAAAGGTCAACTAACCAGAAATGTTTGTTTTTACTCTGTGAGTTGATCAAACAGTGGGCATCCAGGGTATTTGGTTTATAATCAGCCACTTCTGTCGACCTGTTGACAACTTACCCGATAGCAGGCATAGTAATTTGGAATGCAGGCCTTACAAACCCAATCTATGAAGTAACATCAATCATTACACATGTTTAAGGAAAGGCCTTAAGAATTAACAAGGGAATGTGCCAATAGTTTTCTTTTTACCGCCCCATGTATCAATTGATACAATATAGCTGTTTGTTATGTCATGAATCTTGATTTGCCAAAAACTGATTTTCTTCTTCCAAACATCAGAGCTATATACTGTAAAAGGCAGATATGACAGTTACATAATTAAAAGGAGTAAGTTCTTTCACAATGATCAGTATCATAAAGTAGCTACACTATACTCAATCACTACTACCTAGGAATAAATCTTGTAAAATGTTTAAGTAAATACGCATTCAGTTTATGCCTCTGGATTTATTTACATCAATAACAGTCTAAATTTTGCAAAAAATAGAACAGATCCTGGCTAACTTACTTAAATGCAGCCTGTAGGACATAGGCAGCTGTTAACTGTTATTTTAGTAAATGTTTTGCTATGAAGATGAGGGTTACAAACAACAGAACAAATCTTCAGCGGTATATTTAGAATTGTGCTAAAGCCAAGACCAGGAGATATTAAGCACCATATATACACACACATATATATTTATATATGTATACTACTTACAAAGACATTGTTTGCTTTATCGTATATATATATTTAGACAGAAAGAGTACATATATATATACTCAGCACTTGATCTTGTGCAAATTCTATATCTTATCAGACATGATGGATACTTTCACCTGAATTTGAAAAATAAGTAAACTGAGTATGAGGGAGAAATTGTGCCCAAGGTCACAGAGCTCATTTTAGGGAAGGAATTAGTCTTCCAACTCTCAATCCTGGTTCTTCCCTTGATATTCTTATGTCCTAGAGTTCTATGGGGCATTAATTCTCTTTGCTTTTTTTTTTTTTTTTTTTTTTTTTTTTTTGAGACGGAGTCTCGCTCTGTCGCCCAGGCTGGAGTGCAGTGGCGCGATCTCGGCTCACTGCAAGCTCCGCCTCCCGGGTTCACGCCATTCTCCTGCCTCAGTCTCCGGAGTAGCTGGGACTACAGGCGCCCGCCATGATGCCCGGCTGATTTTTTGTATTTTTAGTGGAGACAGGGTTTCACCGTGTTAGCCAGGATGGTCTCGATCTCCTGACCTCGTGATCTGCCCGCCTCGGCCTCCCAAAGTGCTGGGATTACAGGCGTGAGCCACCGCGCCCGGCCAATTCTCTTTGTTGATATGATGTGTAACAAGGACAAAACAAACAAACAAATTCATGAAGAAAATTTTGTCTTAAACATGATGAAGTAGGTTCCTTTACTAGGATTGCACAGAACCTCTAACCTTTAATATGATAGAGTATGTTATAAATTTGTAAGAGGGATGTAAAAGATGTATTATTTTCCAGGCTTATTTAACCAAAGATCCTGTTCTAGGTATTGAAAACAGCACCTTTTGGAAACTTACATTTCTTCATGAAATCCCTACCAATCTCAGAAGAAAAGAGCCCTCTACTATTGGCCTTATCATATCTTGTACACTTGATACTATTGTTTATGGAATCTTTATTTTTTGTAGAAACAGGAGATGGCTATGTTGCCCAGGCTGGTTTTGAACTCCTGGCTGCACATGATTCTTTTGCCTCAGCCTCCCAAAGTGCTAGGATTACAGGTATGAGCCATTGCACCAGTAGACACTATCATTGATGTTGATACATGAGCATTTCAAGTCTTGCATTCTTTCTTTAATAAGTTTGCAAGGCCAAGCAAGGAACGCCTAATGCAGTTTGTTTAAGAAAACCCGGTTAGTGGTTTAGACAGATGCTTTCTGGAATAACATCCAGTGAGCTGTGACTGGAACGCTATGAAATGTTTTGCACATAAAATGAATACTTATGCATGGAAAGTCAATATCTGCTGTGAGTACTTATCATCTAGTGGTTAGTTTCAAGGGTTTGGAATTAGAGTAGCTCATTCCAGATGAGTCTGTCATTCCTCAATGAAGAAGCAGGAGCACAGAAGTTTACACAGATCTAAATGTGTTGTGTTCTGGCTTTGTCTCAGGTTGGTTTAAAAAAAAAAAAAAAAAAGCACAGCTCACTTCTTTGTAGCACATGCCATATGCAAAACGTAGACATTGCCAGAAAGAGAACTGGCAAAGAGAAGAGACTTTGCTAGAAGAGAACTGCCTTATCTTCAAAGGCAAATAATACTTCATTGCATCTCACAAAAGATTCTTAACATTTTATACTGCATAGAGCAGGTAATATGGTAGATATTCAATAAACCTACCTTATTAATTGAGTAGTGTGGAGCTCCTTTTATTAAAACAGAAAAGATGTTTTATGCCTAGATATGATTCTCTTATTCCAATGGGATGTATTTTAGACCAGAAGCCCTGAGAAGGCAGAGACTGTGGGGTCTTCCTGACATCTGAATTTAGTCAATTCAGAAGAAGACAGAAAATCTATTTATATGAAATTTTGGAAGACAATAAAAGGGAACTGCAGACTCAGTGCCTATTCAAATCATGAGCTTAACATTTCTTACTTAGCAGGTATATATAGATTATATATATGTTTATCTGCTATTAAAAATGATGCCTTTACTTCAAGTAACTGTGAGAGTTGAACAATGGCATCTACTTAAGTGAATTTAGTACTAGGGAGTGTTTTATTTATCTTCTTTTAAAAATAAAAATTAAGCCAAATAGCAAATAGTCAATTATGTCTACTTTAAAATTAAGCAAAAGTGTGTGTGTGTGTGTGTGTATTTATATATATATGTATATAATAGAAATTTAATTTGGAAGAAGATATATATGTATATCCTTTAAAATTAAGCAAAAGTCTATATATGGGTCAAATATGTATACATCAATATATAGATTTTGCTTAATTTTAAAGGCTATATTTATATTTAATATATAACATATATTTATGAATATTATATATATTATATGTGTAAATATGTATATGCTTCCCAAGTTTTGGTGATGCGTAATTGCCAATTATGTTGGATTAATGCAATGAGAAACACTTGGAAAGCAGAAGCAGTTTTTAAAAAAGCAATAAAAAATCACCCATTGAATGATTATAAAAACATATTTAAAAAGTATCTCCTGTGTGAGTTTCTTGCATTCCTGTTCCTTACCTTCTGTATTCATTGAAGAGAAGTCTTTGTTCTCACCGTTATTAAATGAAAGAAGGTGTTCTGTAGTGCTGAGCTAACATGAATGAATAATGAAAAATTACAGAACCAGAGACTACTTGAGTTTGTAGGAACCTTAGGGAACATCCCATTCAGCCTACGTGGTATAATGGTTAAGAGCAAGGGCTCTAAAATCAACTATGTTCAAATCTCGTCTTCTCTTTCCTACCTCTTTCCCTTTCAAGAGGAATACGTTTTCTTTGCTTTGGCTTCATCTGTAAAATTTAGATAATCATTGTGTATAGCTTCAGAAGTCTTGGGTTGCTTAAATGAGTACAGCACCTAGCATGTAGCATATATCTCATAAATGTTAGCTGCTCTTGTATATTATTACAGTTTCACAATAATAATAACCATTGTTATTAATGACCCTAGTAGTAAAAGGATTTAACATAGGAGGAAGCTGAATTGGGGAGAAGTTAAGTGGATTTTAAAAGGTCATATAGAAAGAGAAAGAAGAGCAGCTTCATTTCAAAAGCCATGTGTCATCTAAAATACATGCATACACTGCATACAATACATTCAATACATAAAATAATTTATTTGCGTTCTCCAACTCTACCATGCCTTCCCTATGTTCAGGGACCTCACCTGACTTGTGTATTCTGCTATCCCCTGCTCTGGGATATCATTGTCATATGGCAGGAGTACTAAAAATATATATAAATGAATGAGGAGCAACTGCAGAGTAGTGCACTTGTTACAGAATGAAGAAAGTGATCAAAGAAATCATGAAGTTGTATCTTAAAAAATAAACTTAAAAAATGTAAACTTCAAATTCTCAGGATGAAAATTTATGATTTTTATAAGTGCTGAGAGTTTTAAGGAAGTGAAGATAATACAATTGAGAAATACATTAAAACTGTAAAGAAAGAAATAGAACTTTTAGAAGCTGAAATTATCAAAGCAATAAAAAATATGAAAAATATGAAATATATTAATCTCTGGCAAGTCAATATCGAAGAGTTTAGGTTTTTGTGTATGTAATTTACATTCACATTTAAACTTTTTTGTTTAGCTAGTGGTGGTTTTACACTTAGGACCCTCATTTTTACATCTTTTTATTTCTGCTAATACATGAAGACCTGCTAATAAATTGAGCCTTTACTTCAAGTAACTGTCAGAGTTCAACAGTTGCATCTACCTAAGTAAATTTAATACTAGCAAGTGTTTTATTTATCTTTTAACACATGGAAAATAAAGCCAAATAGCAAATAGTCAATTACATATGTTTTAAAAGAAAGCAAAATCTATATATTGGTTAAATTTTATTTAGTTTTTATAAGTACTAGCAACCCTTCAGTCACAGTTAAAAGGTGGATAAAGATATTTTTGTTATTACTTTGTTATTTTGGGCCCTACATTTTTTAATATTAAGTTCTGCTTTATTTTGTTTTGTTTGAGACATGGTCTAGCTCTGTTACCCAGGCTGACATGCAATGATGTAATCATAGCTCACTACAGCCTTGAACTCCTGGACTCAAACAATTCCCTTGCCTCAATCCCCTGAGTGGCTGGGACTACAGGTGCACTCACCATGTCCGGCTAATTTTGACTTTTTTTGCAGAGTTGGCATCTCTCTATGTTGCTCAGGTTGTTCTCGAACTCCTGGCTTCAAGGAATACTCCCAGTAGGTCTTCTAAAGTGTTGGGATTACAGGCCACTGAATCTGGTTTAAGACTATTTTCTGTCACCACATAGATTACCCTTGAACTTGCAATATTAACAGGGATAAAAAATTGTTCAAAGGGATGAAAAAAGTATTTTATTATTTATATGTATAAAGATATATATGTGTGTAGAGAGATGTATATATACACACACACATGTATATAAATAATATTACATAAATAGAAATACAGTGTATGTGACATAAAAATTTCATGAAATTTTCTAAAAAAATTTTTAGAAAAGAAGTTGTCTAAAAAGGCTCCATGGTGCAAGAAGGATAATAAAAAAATTAGAAAAACTGATCTAAAACTTCATAGTTCAAATCTGGTCTGTATTAGTCTGTTTTGATTCGGCAAATGCGTAATTTGCCCTTAAAAATTTGTTATGTAGTAGCTCGATTGTTCTTAACCCATCTCCACTAAGGTTTCCTATGAGTTTTCCTATGTTTAAAAACAACTAAAAGTAGAAAAAATCTGGGTTTACATCCCAGTTTTCTTTAGTTCTAGTCAAGTACTCACAGCCTGCATTTTCTTTAAATCAGCACAATGAAATAATAATAGCACCTACGAATGTTAAGAAGAACCATTAAGGTAATATAAGCCAATCTTTTAGCCCAGCATTGGTACAGGATGGGTACTGTGGATGAGTGTAGTCTTGGCTATTATGATTGTTCTAATTTTGAGTTTGAATACTGCCACTTCTATAGGGAAGCTTTAATACTCTTGTTTTTAAAGCCAAATCTAAACAGATTTAGAACATCCACAATGAATTAAAGGCAACAGCATTTTATCATCTCCTTCTTCTCCAGCCATATTATATTTGCCATTAGTTTAATCCAAATAAATTACAAAAAATTACACACATACATATATATGCATGTATATGACAAATATGACAATAAATACATACATATGTATGAGACTGTATATGTGCATATTTGTCATATATACATGTATATATTTATACATATATATTTGTCTTATATAAAGTTATGTAAGTGATTAAAAAGAAAAATTAGGCCGTGCACAATGGCTCATGCCTGTAATCCCAGATCTTTGGGAGGCTGAGATGGGTGGATCACTTGAGCTCACAAGTTTGAGACCAGACTGGGCAATATGGTGAAAACCCCATTTCTGCAAAAAAATATTTAAGAATTATCCAGGCATGGTGGTGCATGCCAGTAGTCCAGCTACTTAGGAGGGTGACGTGGGAAGTTGGCTTGAGCCCAGAAGGCAAAGGTCTCAGTAAGCCAAATTAGTGCCACTGAACTCCATCCTGGATGACAGAGCCAGATCTTATCTCAAAAAAAAAAAAAAAAAAAGAAAAAGAAAATTTAATAAGTGCCATTTAAAACAATTTCTAGGAATGCAAGGGGAAATGATTAACTGCCTAGTTTGCAATTCAGAATAAGAGTATCCTATGGAAAGAGGTATCAATTATAATTTATTATAACAAACACTGCAAAAAAATCAGATGATTTAGCCTTGTAATTTTTTTTCCAAATTACATTTACCTTTCGCACAAGCTGCAGTAAAAAAAAAATCAGACATTTATTTATACAGCACTTGAACATGGATTCAAATGAATGAAGTTTCAGTAAGTTTAAGTGATTGAATGAAAGAGTTAGATTGAATGAAGTGACCTCAGAAATGGGAAGATATCCGAAGATATTGTTAATTGCTCATTTCCTTCTCATCTCCGAGGCTGTTTGTTGCAACTAAGATTTGCATAGATTTTATTTTCTGGTAAAGTGACATCTGAATGGTGAATAGATGGAAAATGAGAAAGATTAGGAAAACTAACCAGTAGTGCCTGAGAGCAGAAACTAAACTCAGGAGAGCTGGGCTGGTGCTAAGCTGGAGATGTGTCATTCTCATGTACAATCCTCTATTGAATGACTTTTTAAAAAGGCAATAATTAAATAATAATTAAGCAATAAGCCAACAAGTCTTTTATTTACGAGACTGCATGTTTTATGAACAGCTAAGAAAGAAAGCATTTGTTGTATATTGTTATTAATTGTAGGTTTTTTGTTGTGACCAGATCAACAAAACACTTACTGTAGGCCATTCCCCCTGGGACACAAGAATGACTTTGTTATGCAAAATTTCTCTATAAAGCTTTATACTGGAATCAGATTTTACTCCAACAGCACTTTTTTCTACATAGCTAGCAGTACAATGCCCTGCTCTCTGACCTGTACTAAAAACATGAGGAGAAAGAATACTTATTACTTCCCTTACTACTCTTCCAGAAAACATAAAGGTGTGCTAGCAGAGCTCTGAACCAGGAGCTCTTGAGTTCCAGTTCACCGTTAACCTTAGACAACACATGATTTAGTTTTGATGCATGTCCCTGCCCAAGTCTTATGTTGACATGTAATCCCCAGTATTGGAGGTGAGTCCCAGTGGGAGATGATTGGATCATGGGGGCAAATTTCTCATTAATGGTTTAGCACCATCCCTTGGTACAGTCCTGGGGATGGTGAATCAGTTATTGCAAGATCTGGTTATTTAAAAGTGTTTGGGACCTCCCCACCCTCTCCCTTGCTCCTGCTTTCATCATGTGACCTAATTGCTCCTTTTTATGCCTTTCACTATAAGTAAAAGTTCCTTGAGTCCTTCCCAGAAGCAGATGCCACTATGCTTTCTGTACAGTCTGCAGAACCATGAGCCAATTAAGCCTCTTTTCTTATAAATTATCCAGTCTTGAGTATTTCTTTACAGCAATGCAAAAAGGGACTAATATAACCCACTTACCATATTGTTTTTCAATTTCCACATCCATGTAATGTAGACAATAATTCCTGACTTAAACACTTCTAAGAGTTTTTATAATGAGAAAATGCATTACATAAAAATAGTTTGTCTCAAAATATGTAGTCATAGACATGTATGAGGAATGGCATGACAGGACAAGAGTACAGACCTGACTTTTTATCTGAGTTGATATTAAAAATACTTAAAAAGATCCATAGCTGCACTATACCCTACAAAGTCAACCACCTGATGATCTAGCAATGCTTTTAATTGAAATTACTTGTGATCGTTTCTTCTCATGCATCTATTGCAATATTTATAGAACAAACTGCTCAGGTGAAGTGGATGCTGGGAGAGTGGTATCAGTGGGTATCATCAGTATCCTAGCACCGGTGGTTTTTGTTTTTTGTTTTTTTTTTTTTTGCCATTGTTGTCAGCTCATCTAGGACACCATTCTGAACTTCCTTGAATAATCAGTCTCTCTAGACATCCCTGTCATTCTTTCTCCTTTGGGTGGGGGAGTCATCTCCTTCAGTGTCTGCCAGACAAGAGAGCTTATTACATTACCCTTATTAAATTTCCTCCTTTTGCTCTTCAACTCTCATTGCCCATGCTGTCTCATTGCTATCAGGCTTATAACATTTAATTTCTCCTTTCCTCTGCTATTACTGAGTCCAATTTTCACCCCAATTGTGAGGCTACAGGATGTAGCTTCCTCTCCAGTGAGAGCTCTCCATGGAGGTTTTCAGAGTGACAACCAGACTTATTAATATCATTACTGATTAATCATTTTAAGCACAAGAAGTATGTTGAATACTTCTGTTTGAACTTTCCAAGTATCTGTGACTCCTGCCTTAAATGAGACATGGTTTCGCTTAAAAAAAAATCCCTTGGCCATATGTCCCCTGATTTGTGATCATCCATTGATCCTGAGTGCTATAGTAGATTGAACTATAGGCAGGTCCTTTTAGGAAACCTAAAGCAGTTCTTTCAGAAGCTTTTGATAAAGCTCAAGATCTTTGGGCTAACTCTGAGGGTTCTTTGCTATCAGTTCAACCAAACAGTAAGAATCTCTTAAGGCTATCTCTAGTTTGCCAGGATTACTTGCCACTGCCCTACATTAGTTTACTTAGGATGTAGTTTACTTAGGACTCATTAGTTTACTTAGGATGATTCTGCAGGCTACCTTTTTCCAACCTTAGCATTTTTCCACATGATGGTTTCCTAATGTTTATGCTTTATCTCATCTCCTAAAATCCTACTTGCTATCTCAAGCAGTGCTGAAGTCTCCATCTTTCCCACCTAGTTGAGACATCCTCTCTCTGCACATGTTTGTTGTACTACCTTCAGCACCTAGTCCCTTATTGTCTTGCTACACCATTTCATTTGTCCCTTGGCATTGTTTTCCTCACTTTACCTTGTAAATTCTTTGAGGTCAGAAGACATTTAGTGAAATAATTTTTTTCTCCTTTCTTGCAGGTCTCATAAAGATGGGTAGGTAATAGGCACAAGGATGTGAGGCACATAAAAGTGTGCAAGAAAGAGTGATCCCCAGCCCTTGTGAAGCATTTGCTTTTCAAGCTGGCTCCACACCCTTAACCACCAGATTATACTGTCCCATAGTCCCTACAGGTTGGTTGATTGGTTTTGTTTTAAATATTTGCACATAATCAATGGGCTTCTCTATATCTAGAATACGAGTTTTAACTTCACATTCAAGAATATTTAATGTATTCAAAAATAGGTTTTAAATATTTTATTAACGCAGTGAAACTGAATGCAAAATGTTGTGTACATTTTCTTCTGTCCCTTATCCTTTGCCCCTTCCCAACCCCAAGAATTCACAACTTCAAATATACTCTCAAAGGAGTCTATGACCTCCAGAAGATTAGAAACCTCCACACTGAGCCTATGAGGACACTGCCAAAGCCAGTCATTTTGTAGGTAGGTATGGGGTTGACAGGCAGCAAAATAAATTAATAGGAACTATTCTCATCTTCTCCCAAACTCTACTCTTCTTAGTGCATTTAAACAGTTATTTGAAGAAATGTCTATCCAAGTCTCTTGCAACAGGCTTCTATAGTGGTCTAGGGAGAGCTGTTGTTATTGCTGCCTCACCCCTCCTATGGGAAGTCTTCCTCCCATTCCAGCCCACTGCCCAAAGCTTATCAGCAGAACTGTGCCCCAGGCTGTGTACTGGTGTAATGCAATGCCTAAAGCAAATCCAGAATTAAGGAGTTCCACAGGGAGTGGCCCTGGCGGGGATTAAGGAAACAGGGCTTTGATTTACCCTCAAGCAACAATCCTGTTTCCCCCAAATCCTTCAGGGTATGTGACGAGTGAGGATCAGCATGAATTAGTATCTCAAAGTAAGCCTGCCAACCAGGTCCACAGTAATTGTCTTCCCTTCTTGTCTTAGAAAAAGAAAACTGAATTTCTGATTCTCTTCTCCTAAATTATAGCTCTCATTCTGCTCCTATCCATCTGGGTTAATGCAGCCCCAAGTTGCATTTTTTCTTTACATCTTTGATGTTTGTCCTTCACTTGGTTTCCTTCTAGGTTGATGCAGACTTTCTGAGGGTCTAGGGTAGGGGAGGAAGTGGATGTGTTATGTTGATATACATCTATCTCTTATCTTAGCATGGCAAATCCCAGTTCTCAAGAAGGCTCTTTCACAAGGCTTTTAAATATCCAATCTGTTCCTTTGAGGATCAGTGAATGTGATATGCAGCCTTAGTCTGTAAAATATGGAAGTAGGGACAAACTAAACTTTGCAAAATGTGTCCTGTTAAATTTATATCATATTTACTAGATTTTATTCATGCCTAGTCCCATTTTTTCTCTACTTTTCAAGACTTCACATGCTTCCTGGTCTGAAGTTTTTGGTCTCATTCAAGACCAGTGGATCTTTTTACACTTTGCAACTCACAAGGACAGAGGAGAACATTCCAATAGAACATGATGTCTTGGGTCCTGTGGTCAATATATGTATAGTTCCCTTATAGAATCAATAGTGACAATGACTCCCCAGACCCAAGTCCAAACACTCTAAATTCTCCAGTTGTCCTATAATGTGATGATTTGCAGTCATACTGATTAAAATTCATGAGTGAGAATGTTACTGTGTTAGCCTGTTTTCACTCTCTATAAAAATACTACCTGAGACTGGGTAATTTACAAGGGACAGAGGTTTAACTGACTCACAGTTCTACGTGGATCCAGAGGCCTCAGGAAACATACAATCATGGTGGAAGCAAAAGGGAAGGAAGCAGACATGTGTTACATGGTGGCAGGAGAGAGAGAGAGAGAGACAGAGACAGAGAGAGAGAGAGAGAGAGAGAGAGAGAGAGAGAGAGAGAGAGAGAGAGAGAGACAGAAGGGGAAAGTGCCAGACATTTATCAAAAACAACCAGATCTTGTGAGAACTCACTCACTATTATGAGAACAGCATGGAGGAAACTGCTCCCACGTGATCTAAACACCTCCTACCAGGTCCATCCCCCAACACGTGGGGATTACAATTCAGATTATAATTTAAGATGAGATTTGAATGGAGACATAGTCAAACCATATCAGGTATGTTTTAGAGAAAATGCTTTCTCTAAGAGGATGAGTTCTCGCTTTTATCTATGACAGTTATAGGTAAGCTAAACTTCAAACCAAACACTGTTCATATTTGCTTTCCCTGGTTCTTTCAAGGATTTATCTGGATATCTTGATATGGTGGTTTGAGGTATTTGCAGTCTTTTTTCCCTGAATCTCTAAAAGGCATTTTTCCACATTCAAAGATATAGAGTCATTTAAAATATGAGGAAGTTTGCATTTAGTAAGAAGGCAAAGAAAGCAAAAGTCCTACAGTGAAATAATAATGTTGAGCTTACAAATGTGTTCTCATTGGATTTGTTTGAATTATGATACATACATAAGTTAAATATGAGTTAGGACATAGTAATCCAATTCACTGCTACACATATCTTAAACACAATATTTTTGACCTCAATTTATTTTTCAAGTATTTACTGAACACTTATTATGGTTCAGCTCCAACATATTGAAGAAATTCTAAATCTTTAGACGCTAGTAGTCTTCTCAAAGGGGTATCTTGCCACTTGAAGGACATAAAGTACACAAATAAATGGCAAAGATACGTACTTCTCAGAAGAGTCAAAATTACTTCCAAGTGTATAGATGTCCTAAATTCAGTTTCAGCAAATTCCTGCTGCATGTAAACACATATCTTAATTTGATTTATGACCAAACTCTCAATGGTTGTAGATTCTTGGTTAATGATTATTTTATCCTGTTAAACTGACAAGGATAACCAGATCACAGGATTTAGAAACTTTTGATAGCTTGATTTCTGACTGTAAGCTGCTACCTAAAGCCTTTACAAATTTTGAAAATAAGTAGAAGCACAAAAACAGTCATATTTAGTAGGATATGATATGTTTGAACATATTGTAAAAATGATATTCTTTACATTTGGAGGGTGAGATGGAGGTTTGGAGGTTTGTCCCCTCTAAATATAATGTTGAAATGTAATCCTTAGGGTTGAATGTAGGGCCTGGTTGGAGGTGTTTGGGTGATGAGGATGGACCCCGCTTGAATGGTTTAGTGCCTTCCTTGCTATAATGAGTGAGTTCTTGCTCTGACTTCTTGTGAGATCTGGTTGTTTGAAAGAGCATGGCATCTCCCTCCTCTCTCTCTTGCTTCTGCTTTCACTGGCTTCCCCTTTGTCTTCCACCATGATTGTAAGCTTCTTGATGCCCTCACCAGATGCAGGTTCTGGAGCTATGCTTATACAACCTATAGAACTGTGAGTCAAAATAAACATCATTTCTTTATAAATTACCTAGCTTCAGATATTCCTTTGTATCAACACAAGAATGGACTAACTCTGAAGCATATCCTTGTTCATCTCTAAGTTACTTAAATAAGAAAAAAAAAATCTTGATGCTCTTTCATGATGCCGTATAGCATTGAAACTAGGTAAGAATTTGAATGGACAAATGATCAAAAACCAGAAGTCAGCTGTATAATATGCAACATGTAATGGATTCTTAGGGCAGAAAGCTCCCACTATGAGTGAGGTTAAATTTTCCACCAGCATTACAAATGGTGACTTGAGAGTCCTATTAACTTGAATTTTAGGGTGATAAATGCATTCTTTCCATATTGCTGAATTTGTGGACTAAGATTACACTACTTAGCTGAGTATTTCACAAATCTCTACAGATGATAAATTTCAATACTGCTCTTGACAGTAAAGTACTCATGTCTCAATCTTCCTGTGTCTTTAATTTCCCCCTGCCCGAACCTTCACCAATTTTTTTGATTTTCCCTCTTCCTCTTCTTGGCTTAATATGAGGTAATGCTGAAGAATTTGACTATGGAGAATGTTATAAGAGTTGCAAACCTATCTTAGGTAAAATAATAGTAATAATAATTAAATTGTAGGCTAACTGACAACTTCTTATCCAACCTGGCTGCTGAACAAAATTATCTTTAGAATAGCAAACTTGCGCTGAGGAACTTAATAGGATCTCTTCTATAATGGCTGGTAAGTAGGTGGATTCAACAGGGGAATAGCAGAGTTGAGCAAAGAGGCTGTGATGCTTGGGCATGGCTCCACTACTTAAAATAAAGAGAGGAGCTTGGCCATTGACTAAGACTACCTGGGACATGCTGAACCTACGGTAACCTGCTATAGTTTCTCTCCTTCTTCATTGTCTGCCATCACTGATTCATTCTCCTATCTAGAAGCCATTTTCTAACAATTAACACAAACCTATATTGATGTGAACGTGGAAAATCCAAAGTTTGCTTTTTCACTCACCTTCCATTTCTACAACTCCATTTGCCCCATCTTCTTGAGGTTTGTCTAGTCTGTAAATAAATTATAAAACCTGTCTCGGGCTCTTAACGTGCTTCCATCCTTTTGATATGTACTATGGTTGGTACAAGTAAGAATGGACACTGCCCTTCATCACAGGGAAATAGAGAGTTGTGTGCTCTTTACTGATATTCCTGGTGTTAATAGTGAAACATAGATAAGCTGAAAGGACATGCTACCTGAGGGGAGGGAGGAGAAGAGTTACAGGAGCCTGGATGGAACAGCACTGAGCCAGGGGGTCCGGGGACCTGTTTCTAACAGAAGGAGTATTTACCTGTGGCAGCAAAGTTAGTACTACCTGGAGGAGAACTTGGAAAGATAGCACAACACATTAAGAATAAAGAGCGAAGCAAGGTGGTGCTAGAGTGGAGAGAATGAGCAATGAGTGCTGGGGCTGGAATGATCAAAATCAACCTGAAATGGGGCACAAAAACATGGGTCAAGACCAACAGTTCAGAACTAAGGCCGTGAACAGCAAGAGGGAGCCTGAGTTCTCCTTTTATGTGGTACTCAGTGTGTGGCCCTGGTGTGAGGCTTACAAAATCATTAAGGGCTGAAACAAAGCAAATGTTTAATGTGTGACTAGGGAACAGTTATTATACGGCAAGTAATCATTATAAATATTAACGCACATTATTGAACTTTTTCTAAATAATTTATAGATTTATATATGTGCCCTACGTGGGATAAGCATTTTGACGATAATTAAACAATTCAAGGACCATTGTTTATTTGTGTGTCTTGTGTGTAATAATTCTCCCAGTAAGTCTTATTTATCAATCAAAAATCATATTCCTTGGATTTGTCCCCAATTGCCTTATATTTCCCTGCACTTCAGGGTTATTTTCTCATTCTGTTTTTGACCCTTCATATTAACACTCATGTCTGCCAGCATTTAGAATATAGGATGCTAATTGATTGATGTCTTTGAATCACAAACCTTAGGTTTTTCCTACTCTATAATTCTATTACTCCCTGAATAGTTCTGCATTAAGAGGCCAGCAAGCAAACTCCTTGTAAAGGACCACAGGAAATCTAGAAAGCCCTAGAGAGCTCTGTTTTGCATTTCCCAATGATGTAGGTACCACCCTGTCTTAACTTCAGCTTTCTTTAAAATACTAGGTTCCATCGGATGGTACCCCCTTTATATGACATCACTAAACCTCCATTCATCACTTTTATATTCTTTGTTACATAAAAATATTTTCTTTCTCTCCATCAGTCTTCGCAAATGGGGAGTGAATTATTAAATCAAAAACATTTTTCACTTTAAAATTCAAACTACAAGGCAATCTTCATACCCTAAATCATGAAGAGCGACAAGCAATTCTGTTCACAGGTGGGGCTGCCACACTGGTCCAACCAAGTAGTGTCTTACCAACACGAGCATCATAGAGTCTCCAGGGCACTACATTGAATTGGGATTGTAAGATTACTTTCTCAACACCTCTGTTAAGTAGAAAGATAATATGTATGACTGGAAAGTTAAAAAATAAGATGGGGAAACAGTATGAGCAATATAATAGTATATAATTAATTAGCCAGGGAGACTTATGAGCAATAAGTCTTACAGTTTAGAGGAGATGTTAATCAGGACGGGTAAATTGGAAAGGCTCATTGGAGAGGAAAGCATGTGAAAACATCTTTAAAAATAATGAGAATTTTAAAAAGTAAAGTGGTAGAAAGGAAGCATTCTTGAAGAGAAGAGCAGGTGGCATTAAAGTTGAAGGAAATGCATGTGTAGAGCCAATACTAAGCTACATACTTCAATAAAAGCAATTAGAGATGCTGCATCAAATCTGTCCTCTTCCTTTATAGAATGATTTGACATGAATGTGTTTAGAAATGTTGAGGGCTGCCAACCACAGACAAAGAGTTCTACCTAGATATCGGATGTTTCTAATTAGGATCATCCTCACCAAAATAGGGTAGTAAGCATTAATCAGATCCTTATCTCCTGCTACTCTTTCTTTATTCCATTGCTTTTCCTCTCCCAAATACATTTTCCCAATCTACTCCCTTCCCACACAACTATTTGAGTCCTGTTCCCCTAAGGAACCTTTGTTTTATCAGAAAATTAACACTTGCAGTAGTAACTAGTAAGATAGAAAGTTTTGAGCTTTCCAAACTCTAAAAAAATGTGTAAATTCTCTATAAAAATTCTGAAGTAATAGTTGCTTTCTACAGCAAACACACCTCATAAGAAATATTTTTCAAGAAGTAAATTTTATAATACTATATGATATAATTATGATAGAAAGATAAAAGTAAAAGTTAGATATACCAAAATCAAGAAAGACAACAATTCTCCTAAGAACAAGATGTTCCTGGCCGGGCGCGGTGGCTCACACCTATAATCCCAGCACTTTGAGAGGCCGAGGCGGGTGGATCACGAGGGCAGGAGATCGAGACCACCCTGGCTAACACGGTGAAACCCCGTCTCTACTAAAAATACAAAAAATTAGCCCGGCGTGGTAGTGCGTGCCTGTAGTCCCAGCTACTCGGAGGCTGAGGCAGGAGAATGGCGTGAACCCAGGAGGTGGAGCTTGCAGTGAGCCGAGATGGTGCCACTGCACTACAGCCTGGGCAACAAAGCGAGACTCCATCTAAAAAAAAAAAAATATATATATATATATATTTTATATATATATATAAATATATATATATATATATATATATATATGACACAGACTTTGCACACAAAGGGTTTCACATCTGTTTGAGGAGAATAAAGTCACTGTCAGAGGTCAAAGGAGGATGAAATCTTGGAAGAAGTAGCCCCAGCTCTCTCCCTCTCTGCTTTTGCCTTCTGATTTTGCACTAGTGCTTTCCACTGGCCAAATCCAACACAAAGAAAGCAATACAAAGAAAGCCAAAGAAATTATTAGTCTTCTGGACAACAGAACAAGAAAAAGAAGTGTAGAAAGTGAACTTGTGAGGTTAAATAGGGAGATAGCATTACAGGAAGAGGAGACACAAGCAATCCTTCTTTTAGCCATCCAGCTATTCTTGAAAGTCAAAGAATCTATCTGAGAATCAGCACCCTGCAAGGTCAAGGTGTTGTCCTACAAGCTGTGAAACTGGTCTTAAATAAACAACAAATACATCAAACTTGTATCCTCCATAGCAAGATTACTCAGATTCAAGAATTTACTTCTAATTCTAGCAACTTTGGATTCATTGACCTTAATGGATTGGATCATTGTTCATAAGTAGTATCTGTCATTTCCTGGATGATAATTATTTACATCAGGCTTAGTCATGTGACTTACTTTGGCCTATAAAATGTGGCTAGAAGACATATGTATCACTTATCACTTCTAAGCAGTAGCTTTACAAATCAATGATTTGTTCAACATCTTCTCTTTTTCTTCTGTCTCATTCTTCTGTTTAGATGGAGGCTGATTTATCAGTCTGGGCCCTGAAGTGAAAGCTCTGTGGAACAGAGGTACAGTCAACCAGTAACAGATATAGAGAACAAAAGATAAATCAACCTTGTAAGTGACTGAGATTCCGTGGTCATTTGTTGCCACAGCATGACCTAGCCTATCCATTTTGACACAGAAACTCTAGAGACGATGGCCATGATTTCACTAAATTGCTAGCTGAAATGTGTCTCTGGCTATTTTGGGTTCCTCAGCCATTCAACAAGCACCCATGGGAAAGTAGATTGCTGCTGCACTATAAGGGTAAGGGGGGCTAAGTCTTGAACCCAGAAGATTCACTGCAGGTATTGGTAATATCCTAATACCACTTTATGGAAACTTTGGCAAACCAATGTAGACATGACCTTTAAAGGCTCAGAGCCTATGACTTAAAGGTTGGGGTCATCTCACCAGGTAAAGGATCCTGACCAGGTGAGACCATTCTAATAGAATGGATAATGAGAAAAGGAAGTTATGATTATCAGCTTTGGCCTTATGAAAAGTTAAGGAGTTGGAGAGAAGTATTAATGCTTAGTTTATGCTAATTGATCTTATTTTTTTTCTCACTTTTTTTTTCCTTCTACCTTGTATGAAGCATGCCGGTGGTACTCTACATTACTAATTATGAACAATTTAGAAGTAGACTTAAATAGACAAACACTGAGATGATACACAGTGGCTGCCAGGACTTTCTTTTTGCCCTATATTAAAAAGGAGAGTTTTATCATCTATACCAAGGCCTAGGGCAAAAGCTGAAGGATAAAAGGAGTACACTGTGCTGGTTATTCTCCATCTTCCTGCCCCCTATCTATTATCCATATTGTTTGTACTTCCTCTGTGGCCAGAAGTATGGACCCTAAGGATTATAACTTCTCACTGTTATACTCGCAGAATCCTAGTTAAGTACATGGGAGGCACAAATAGGACATCAAAAGGCAGAAGGAGGGACAGGTTCCTTTCCTGTTGTCATCTGCATCAGAACACCATCTCTGGCTGTCTCTGTCCATTACTGAAGTTTTGTTCTGGGCAGCTCATTCTCCATGGTTCCAGCCCTCTTGGGTTCCAGTAACATTGTTTTCTCTCTCTGTATCTTAGGTGTAGAAATAGTATCAGCTTCCAACAGCTTGTGTTTGGATGATTCAACTTGCCTTGCTGAACCCCTTAACTCCTGCCTTGCCTCTATAAACTTCCTCTTTATTTAATGATTTTTCTTTGAGAAGATCCTCATTTGATTAAGATTTTTCTCACTCTTGGCTCTCTATGCTTGCTTAAGACTTAATATATACCATTTGCACTAAGCTACTAATACAGAACTACAAACACTCACGTATGTATATGCAGATATTCTAGCTTACCTCTATCTTTCTTGACTTTGAAGAACTGAATATTTCCAAGGTTTTTGTGTGTTTTTTTTCCTTTTTCTTTTTCTTTTTTTTTTTTTTTTAGATGAAGGTAAACACTGAACCTGGTAACTTGGATTGAAATGCATAGTTTTCTTCAATAGCAGGCTCCTGAGCCTTGTACAATTCCCCTAATTATGCTCATGTTCTCAAATTTTCCTGAGAAGAAAAAGTCATTCTCTTAAAATAATTTAGTGTTCTTTGAAAATAGGCTGTCTGGAAGCTAGCTGACATCTGAGGTGCCACTTTAAATTCTTGATTCTTGACTATTGTACCATTTTCCTATTGAAATTCAATCCAAACCAGAAGCATAACCCAAGTTTAAGAAATAATTTGTTGATTTCAGTATGCTGCTCAATTAACCAGTAATTCAAAGAACTATTTCTGTCAATTACATTCCTAGAATTTTCCTGGTAGCGGATGGTAAAAAGAGGAAAAGGTTAGTACCCAAGAGGCACGAATCATCAAACTGAAGAAGGCCAATACACTTGAAACAATTAGTTAATAGTACAAGATGGTATGAGAAAGCATTCTTAATGGGGGTGATACAGACTTTAAGACCTTTGGGAGCTCAGAAAAGAGAGAAATCAATAAAGTAGAGAGTATTCCAGGAAGGCTTTAGCTTGAGGGAACATGCAGTTTGTATTTTGGAGTGAAGGTTTTTAAGGCTGGGTTTACCTTGAGGCACTGGCAGTGTCTCTCTAAATAGATGCCACTCACAGGATGGAAGAGGAACACAACAGTGTCTACTAGCCAACCATTTTACACAATACACTGATGACACTTGAGACTTGGTGAGTTTTATAACCAGCATCTACACAAGTCAATGTGCCACAATCACAGAAAAGTTACTAGAGGAGAAATCAGGGGAACTGTTTCTTTGTGTCCTTCTAGACACAGAATGAGACCAAATGGTAGTGATCTTTCTTTGTAGGACTCTCCTTATAAGGTTTTAATATAAATCTCATTACACTGAAATCCTGGCAAAGTATTCATTAGAACTCCTCTAAAGTCTGTGTAGGGGACTTAATAGCTGAAACAAACCATTGGAATTAGTCAATCATTTTATAAATGAACTCACCATGAAGCTTCTTTCTAGATTTAGGTAAAATTTCTGGAGACCTTTTCTTTGCTACACAATAGAAAACCACTCAAACTTGTAAGCAAAGTATGTTTTGTCTATATTTGTAACTTCCAAAAACACTTATCCAGTAGATACTTAACAAATATCTATTTATAATGATAATAATGCAGACAGGTTAATTCGGATTAGAGTTAAATGCCAAAATACTATACAATTTGAGTTAAAAGAGATGTACTGAATGCTATGGTCTAAATGTTTGTGCCCCTCAAAATTCATATGTTGAAACCTAATCCCAAAGGTGATGGTAGTTAAGAGGTGGGGCCTTTGGGAGGTGATTGAGTCATGTGCATTTGGCTCTCATGAATGGGATTTGTCTCCTTATAAAAGAGGCCTGGGAGAGTTGTTCATCCCTTTTTCCATGTGAGGACACAGAAAAATGACATCATCTATGAAGAAAATAGCCCTCAGCAGACATCACATCTTTTGGTACCTTGATCTTCAACTTCCCATCTTGCAAAGCTTTAATACAGTTCTGTTGTTTAGAAATTGCCTTGTTTAAAGTATTTTGTTATAGAAGTTGAAACAGATTAAGATGCTCAATTTCTGAACAATGAAGTGTTATTTAGAAACTCTCTTTTTGTCTCTTTTTCAATTCTTCCTTGGAAAGTATTGACTCATTTTTAAAATAGTATATATATATATATATATATGGATGTTACTTAACATTTATGGAACGACTGTTCTAAGCTCTCTGCTACAACCTGCTTCTACTTCAATCAGGGCAGTTACATGACTATAACTGCATAATTCTTTGATGATGTAATCATGGTTCTATTCTGTGCATCAAGAGCCACTGTTTGTCATTGTCAACTTATAAATGGTCTGTAGGACAGAACAGTAAACATCTGAAGTAAAAGGTTCATGTGTTAGTGGTATTTTAGGCAAGAGGAGAATGAGATGACTATGCAATGACTTTACTATTGAGGAAGGATCTGTGAACTGTATCCCCACTGCAAGGAGGAAATGGAACATTCCTGCTCTCACGGACAAGGAGGCCAATGTTGGAGGCCTTACGTTCTGCTCACCCTGAAATGTAGCCTGTGTGATGGCTATTGAACACAGTGAGCAAAGAACATTGGGACAGCAAGCACTATAGGTACTAGAAAACACAGATATGTTTTGTTAGCTCAGGCATGCATGACACATCTTTTCAAAAATCTGGTGGAAAAAAAAAATAGCCTGAATGAATGATGATCAAAGCCTACATCCAGAGATCATGTATAACAAGACAAAATTGAAGACCCTAGTGACATTTATTTTCTGGAACTTATCCCTTTTTATTCCAAAATTAAACTACTAGGGAAAAAAATTCATCTGCTATCTCTAGTACCAAGAGTATGATGATTTCTGACTTTAAGTTGCTGGTGAGTGCTTCAGGGAAGACAGTGGGAAACATCAAAGCCTCTGTGTAACACTCTTTGCTACTTTGTTGAGCAAAAGAGGAGTCTTCCTTAAATCAAGGCCAAGAGAGATTACTAGTGAAGAAACCCCCCTCACCAAAAAAACACCTAAGTTCTCTTTCACTAATGTTACCTTGAGTCACAGAATTTGCAGTGATAGACTAAAACTACCTAAAACATATTTTTTCCTTGCTTGTTTCAATCATCTAAAATTGTCCTTAGGTATTCCACATCTGAGAAAAGATATTTGAATAAAATTTTGAAAGAATTTGGAGGTGGAAAAATGTATTCTGCAACTGAATATATGAACTTCCTTTGGAGATTGTCTTAAGACGTATTAATATTACAATAATGAAGAGGAAGATGGCTGCTATGACTGGGGTCATACCAAGATTTTAGAGAGAGAATATTCTACCAGATTAGCCATGCATTTTTAATATATATCCACAGGAAAATACATAATATATACATGTGTATATCTACCTGTATAAAATATACACGTATATATTATATGTTTGCATATGTATGTATATATGGTGCAATTTAGATTGTTATATACAAAAACATGTACATGTAGACACAAAGATATACACACAACTTAGTAAAACACAAAATAATACAATATCAAGGCCATCAATGCTAATAGAGATTATCAAATTCAATATCTCTTATTTCAAAGATAAGCACAAGAAAGTGCATGAAATGTGATTTTGGTAAGTCACCATGTCTCTGGATTCTCAGTCACATGCTTTGCCTAACATTCATTTTCCACGTTGTTCTTTGTCACTCTAATTACGGCAACATGCCCTTTCTTTTCCCCAACTTTTCTGGGATTTTATGAAATTTCTATAGGAAACTGTGTTATTCGACAGGTTTTTTTGGACTGAGTAAATATAACCACCTGACTCTTCTTTATTTTCACACAATTTCTTCAGTCACCTCCATTGCCTCTTAGCTGCCAGTGGTTGCATTGGTGGACTGCCTGGTAGTGGGGTGAAAGGAATGAACAGTGGCTATCTGATAATATTTCTAGTTTTCCTTTAAACAAGCTCACTGGAGTATGTGTCCTCTTCACTAGTTTCTGAGGGAGGATATATAAGTGTTCCAATAACTCTGCTACCAGTCTGGTAATTCTCATTTTTGAGTTGCCTTTTCAGCCACCTTAGAATCCACCCAAAGAAAATGAACACAATTTCTCTCCCTTAACTTCCCCTCCTTTTCCAAACTGCTATTGTCTTATAATCATATCTCAACTTTGATCAAGCCTTCTGTTACGTGATGATAGAATCTAATTTGAACTTATTCCTTAAATATCTCAAATTATCTTCTGATATAAGGAAACAAATTTCAGTATCATGAAACCATTTCTCATTATAATGGTGAGCAGATTAGTGACCTTAATTTTCAAAAATATGTTGCAATGCTTCTAAATATAACTAAGATTATTGAAATCAGACATTTGTTTCTTTGTTGCCAGTTTATAACTAATAATTATGTACAGGAAGTTGTTGATTTGCAGAAAGGTACCAATTCAAATTTTCTATAATGTTCTTTGAGTCATAGACAATTAGCTTATTATGGAAAAAAAAAATGGTTTATCGGCTTTGCCTTTTGTCCTAAGTTATCTTTCTGAGATCTCTTACTAAGGAATAGAAATAGGTAGACCCAGCAGAGAAACTGAAAGCTTGTCTTTTTGTTTGTTTGTTTTTTGTATTGTTTTTGTTTTTTGGTTCAGCTGAGCTAAATGTCCTTAGTAGACAGTAAATATTTAAGGCGTTTTCTGTATTTCTATGCTCCCAAGTTGTCAGACCTCATATATTGGGGTTGGTATGCTTAAAATTGCATTTCTTAAAATTAGCCTACCTGAGAAAGATTTTCTGAATGTGATACATTGCATGAAAACATATTTACTGAATTATCATTTTATGAAAATATATATAGAAACTTTTGACATCAGAATAGTGATGTATTCTGATAGAGTCGTGAGTCAGGAATCCAAAAACAGCTCATGAAGGAAATAGTTAAATGTAATGAGGAATTAGTTATTGTAATAAAAGTGAAGGTAAATAGAATGACAAGAAGGACAAATATCTAAATAGAAAATCCTGGCCCAGTAAACCCTGGTCTTAGTCATCTCTGTGCAGTGTGAGAACTCAAGATTAGAGAAATACCTGAGTTGTTATAACAAACCCAGCTTGGGCAGGTGTCCTGTTCATATTGATGCCCATTTAGAAGCGATGCACCCACTTAGGAGTGCTGATGGCATGATATCAGTCATCACTATCATCATTATTGTATGATGCCTTTGGTGTTCATTTGAACCACCTTCAAGTTGGGGGAGAGTTGGACTGAGAGAATGTCTTCAAAAGGTGTGCTACTTTACCCATTTGTCTGTCTTGCTTTTAGGCTCATCTTTATCAGTTCAGAAGACCTCAGTCAGAGGCTGAGCTGCCGCAATGCACTGTCCACAAACATACATACAGTGCATCCAGCTGCCTGATGGGGGACCTGCTAATTGGAGAAGTCTGCTCTGGTCCCCTGTCACCAGTTGGCAGACAGAACAGTCTGGGCCGAAGCTGATTTCCAGAGTCAGGCATTCATTTATCTCAGTGATAACAGGATATGTGTAGAGAGAGGGAGCAAAGAAAGTGAAGGGCAGCTGCAATTGAGGTGGGGACAGTACTAATGCCTCGGCATCAAGGACATGCTTCACGGAGGTGCTTGGCACTTTATTCCTCTCTCCAAAGTTTAATTAGTCACTAATTATCAACAACTCTCTTTTACTATGGATGCATTTGGCCACTGCTGTAATTTTTTAAAAAACATGTTCTCATCTCAACCAAGTTCCAAATGCTAACGTATCAATGTCAGAAACTGCAGTCAAGCACAACCTGTCCCCAAATCCCAGCCCCTTGAAACACGATGGCTCATTAATAACTTAAAAAGGATGATGACACTGATACTATTTATAGGTCCCTGCCAGGCAGGTCTGCCAGCATTAAAGAAATTAACATGGAGAAATTGTCAACTGGAAAACATTAGTGTTTATCAACAGATCAATCAAACTTCTGCAACCGTAAACTGTGCTTTTAGCTAAGTGAAACGTACTAACAATGACAGCCACGTGCCCACCTTGCTGGGGAGTCCTTTGTCCCGCATATCCAAACCAGACACACTGTCCCTTTGACACTGTGGCCATCATCCTGCTGCTGCCTGTTAGGGAAGAGTCTACCTACCTCTGTCCCACATCCGGGAGAAAATTGAAATGACTGGGTGTTGGCGTCGGTCATGTTTTAATTAGCTTTAACTGCCAGTTTGTAAAGTCTCAAGCAGACTAAAATAAATACCAGGGTTAGTGGCTCCAGAAGGCAAATTCTCATTTCTTTATGAAAGGAAGACTCTATGATTTAAGGATTTAAGGAGTTTTTCTTGGTTCTCTCATCCTTTTAAAGCAGTGCTTGACTCTCATTGTTGTATATTTAGAGATGGTTCTATTTTCATTTCTGGGCTACATCGGCGATGATGACATGGCTTCAGAACCTGAACAAAGCTGGAGAGCCCTGATAGGCTGCTGGTGATGTCATGCCTGTGCCTCTAATGCCCAGGAAAAGCACCAGGGACTGACTGTTTTCCTGACTTTTCTTTTCTTTCTTTTTTCCTTATTCTTCCTTTCTCCCCCCCACCTGTTTTTTTTTTTTTTTTTTTTTCAAATATAAAAATCCCACTTTCACACTAACAGTGCATTTGGAGTTTCATATCCTAGCAACGTTATCAGTAAAGGTAGCCGGTGACCGCTCCATACAGACCAACACTGCTTTGGCTTGATACACAGTTTCAGCTCTCAGGGAGAGGATTTTGTGCTGCATCACACTGAATATTGCGGCTCTGTAATTTCTTGTCATTATAGCAAACCCTTTCACGTGCTTCCTTTCTGTAACCCAGATGATCATCACCTGTCAAATTCGACTGCTCACACAAATTCTAACTAGAGGAACTAACAATGGTAGGGGCCATGAAAACCAAAGGAGATAGAAAATACAGCAAGTGCACTAGCTTCAAGATGACAATAGCCTTGACTCATCGCACAGGCTTCTTATCTATCATACAGCCTCACCCACTGCCACCTTTTGTTATTTTTATGCATTCATTCCTAAAACTGCAGGACTGGGGAAATGTTTTTGCTGGGGTAGGTTGGGATGGTTTGGGGCACCTAGAGTGGAATAAAAGGAGCTCTCTGGGTCCCCACTTAGGTGGTTTCATTTTTGTATTCAGTGTGTAGCAAATTCTAGGTTCTCCTAAAAACAAAAATACAAAAACCAATCCCCACGGTTTTAGTTTCAACAACCTAGGTAAAACCTTCTCTAAGTCTCATGTTTCTCATCTTATTAAGTGGGACAATAAAATGCATCTCACTAAGGAGTTGTGAGCATTAAATCCACTGCTGTCTATGGAGCACATAGTGTATAATGGGAGCAAAACTAAAATCTGTCAATTCCATTACAGGCTTTGTGACACCACTAAGTAAACAGTTAACGTAAAAAAAATTAATAAGAAAAATAAACAATAAGGACAATTAATAAACAGAAAAAAAAACAGGAAAAAAGGAGAATTGGGGACTGTAAACAATCTCCAAGGCAGGCCAAGGACCGTTAGTACATTCTCAACTCCAGAGTCATTTCCCTTCTTTATAGCACTGCAATTGGCTTCCCCTGGAGCAAACACTACAATGCTAGAATTTGAGAGAAGGTGGAGGAATATGAATAATTCATTTAAAAACCAAAATCTAAAATTTGTTTAAAAATCTGATGTGTCTTCACTTGATGCAAGAGAGTTTGGATAATCCAAAGCAAACCCCTTCGTACAGGATTTCTGCTCAGGAAATTTAGCAGGTCAATGAGCCTCAGAAAAGAAAAATCACAGTTGTAAAGGTATGTTTGCAAAACTGTACTGAATGTTGTAAAAATTACATAATAAATATGAGTCATGGACCTTGCCATCAAGACTTACAATCCAATTTTAACATGTAAGCATAAATTTGTGAAAAATAAATGGATATAATAATTCAAAACCAAAATAAGAGTTCAAGATAATAGTAGAAGACACATCAAAAGGCAGGGTATGATTAAATGTAAATTGTATTGTGCACATAATTATCTCATAGGAACTAGAAAGAGAAAGATTTTACTTCTAAATGAAATGGTCAGAAAAAGTTTGAAAAAGAGTGTGAGCTACCCTTTGGGTCACAAAAGATGGGCTTGATATGGTTAAACAATAGGAAGAGGGTGTATTGTCAGACAGAAGGAGAAGTTTGAGAACAGGTACAGCCATACTTAAAAAGTAGGTGGAAGAAAATGATTTGTGTAAATGTGTGAATACACTGGAAAGCTCTGAGGGTTCACATTAAAGACAATAGGTCCTGGAATGTAAAGCCATTCATTGTGCATTCAGTGTGGAAGAAGACAAGCAGACATTTGCATTTAAACTTATTTTTATTTGGTTGGATCCGAAATGCTTCATATGATCTATGCACACATTGGTTCCTTGGTTTCTTCTCCCCTAGTAATTTTTTCTTTCTTTTCTTTTCTTTTTTCTTTCTTTTCTTTTCTTTTCTTTCTTCTTTCTTTCTTTCTTTCTTTCTTTCTTTCTTTCTTTCTTTCTTTCTTTCTTTCTTTCTTTCTGTCTGTCTGTCTGTCTGTCTGTCTGTCTTTTTTTAGAGTCCAGGGCTAACTCTGTCTTCCAAGCTAGAGTATAGTGGTGGGATCATAGCTCTAGCTCATTGTAACCTTGAGCTCCTGGGCTCAAGTGATTGTCCTGCCTCAGCCTCTGGAATAGCTGGAATGCACCAGCATGCCCAGGTGATTTTTTAAATTTTAATTTTTTAGAGACAGGGTCTCACTATGTTGCCCAGGTGGGTCTCAAACTCCTGGCCTCAAAGCAATCCTCTCACCTCCCACTCCAATATCTTTGATGCTGTTCATTGTCACCCACCTCTTTATAGACAACAAACCCTGCCCAGATTCTAATAAAAACACACCAATCTGTTATATTCTTAACACTTTGGTTTTCAATGTGTTTGACAATTACAAATTCTAGTTTTGGTATAATTTCTTCAGAATAAAATATTCTGTCTTTGTATCTGTTTATTTCGGGGTTCACATTGTTTTAATATGAAAAAAATTATTTTAAATGTAAAAAATGTTTACTCAATTTATTAGATATGTAATTTGTGTATAATGCTGAAATAATGAATAATATTTTTCTTTTAACTGATTTGAACAGGAACATCAGCATCATCCTTTCTTTGATTCTGTACTCCTTTACTTTCATTTTCTAGGTAAGTTTTACATAGTACGCTATTCTTAATGTAAGCTCACTTTTCCCAGTAAACAACATAGAAGGCAAATTTTACAGCTTGCCTAAAAAACTATAGTGCAACCTGGGGAATGATGGAAATATAGTAACCATCAGTCTGATATCATGCAGATTACAACATACACTAAAGTTTTTTTCCAAGGTATTCCCACCTTGTTTTCCTTTTAAATTTTCTTACCCATTCTGAAGTTTTCACTGTTTGGACCAAATCTGGATATGTTTGTTTCTTTTCATTTAA
Organism: Macaca mulatta; assembly: GCF_049350105.2. NCBI lineage: Eukaryota > Metazoa > Chordata > Mammalia > Primates > Cercopithecidae > Macaca > Macaca mulatta. The sequence goes on along the minus strand of NC_133423.1, from coordinate 51,065,457 downwards.
ATTTTTCAAATCTATGTCTTATAATTTCTAACTGTTCAATTAGACCCAGTGGGACATTTAAATTTTTTTTTTGTTGTAGTTATCTAAATTAGCAGAACACCATCCCACTCAGAGTCAGATACTGCAAATTGCAGGCAAAGGGCCAGTCCCTAAGAAGCAACTGCTGGTTGCCAAGATATGTGCCCAGAAAAATAAATTCTACTTCAATTGATTGCTCCTGTCACATTAAACAGATGATTTTGAATCAATAACTTCGTTTCAGAATTAATTAAATATGTTATTTGCACTGACACATTAAATGGTTTCAAGAAGAAACTTTCATGCTCATTGGAGAATAATTGCTGTGATCTCAGGGACAGAGAGTATCTTCAAGTTACCTTTGTATTCTCTAGATCATAGGCAGATAGTTCCTGGCCCGACAAAAGGAGAAGAGTTTCTATTTTAGCATACCTATGAACCATAAAAGTTATTTTATTCTATAGAGCTTTGTGTATGGCTGGAAGAGAGCCATTTCTAGTTTATTAAGAAAATTTACTCTTTTCAAGCATACCTTTAAAAGTTGCTTCATGGCTGGGCACAGCACTTTAGGAGGCTGAGGAGGGAGGATCACTTGAAGCAGGCATTTGAGACCAGCTTAGGCAAGGTAACAAGACCTTGTCTCTACAAAAAATAGCCGGGTTGGTGCTACATGCCTGTAGATGGAGCTACTCTGGATGCTGATATGGGAGGGTCACTTGAACCCAGGAGTTAGAAGTTACATACTTCTATGCGCTATGATGGCTCACTCCAGCCTGGGTGATAGAGCTAAACCCTGTCTCTAAAATGAATAAACAAATAAATGCAAGTTGCTATTTCATTAGTTATGAATGTTTATTCATCATATTCTTTCTTTCTTTTTCCTTTTTTATTCATTTATTTTATTTTTTGAGACAAGGTTTCCCTCTGTCGTCCAGACTGGAGTGCAGGTGCTCAATCTCAGCTCACTGCAACCTCCACCTTCTGGGCTCAAGTGATCCTCCCATTCCAGCCTCCACAGTAGCTGGGACCACAGGCATCTGCCAACACACCTAGCTAATTTTTTGTATTTTTAGTAGAGATGGTGTTTCACCACATTGCCCAGGCTGGTCTCAAACTCCTGAGTTCAAATGATCCACCCACCTTGGCCTTTCAAACTCCTGGGATTGCAGGTTTGAGCCACTGGACCTGGCCCATTTTTTCCTTTTTAAAGAAAATTGTTCCTTCAATACATATTTATTGAGGGATTAATATGTGACAGACACTGCTAGACACTGAGTAGATCCTTGGTGAATAAAACAGACATGTCCTCTGCTCTCATGTATTGTTGAAAGAACAAAACAGGGTACAAGGATAAAAAAAAAACCAGGGAAGAGACTTGTGAGGTGTGATGGTTAGGGGACGTCCCTGTGAAGAGTTGACATTTAAATGTACACATGACAGCTGAGAAGGAGTCATTCCTGCAAAGAGCAAAAAAAATAGCATGTGCAGAAAGCCTGAATTAGGGAAGAATTTAGCAAGTATGTTAAAAGAAGCCTGAGCTGCTGTAGCAGAGTGAGCCATGGACAGAGAGGTACGAGATAAATTTGGAAAGGAAAGTAAGAACCATATCAGCCATGGATGTAGGTAAAATATTACTCAAAGTGAAGGAGAAAATACCAGAGAATTATAAGAAGGAATGCAAAATAAGCAGGCAACAATTTATAAAGCTCACTCTGGCAGGGTGTCATGGCTCCAGCCTGTAATCCCAGCGCTTTGAGAGGCCAAGGCAGGAGGATTGCTTGAGGCCAGGAGTTCCAGGTTGGCCTGGGCAACATAGTGAGATACCATCTCTACAAAAGCTAAAATAAATAATCATAAAAATAAATCACTGTGATTGTTACAGGGTAATTGGATTAGAAAGGCTAAGAATGTAAACAGGGAGAATGGTTCAGAAATTTTCAGTAGTTTCAGTGAGAGATGATCATGGTAGCTTGCAGTGGAGTGAGAGCAGTGGAGATGGGGAAAAATAGATTCATGTGAAACATATACATGCACACGCAAACACATACACCGAAAGAAATGCGTATTTCATCTATTTCAGATAGATAGAGTTGGGTTGTCAGAGAGAGAGAAATCAAACTGAGCAGATGGCTGACTGGTGGTAGCTTTTCTAGATAAGGTTTGAGGGAGACAGCTTTGGGGAAGAGGAATATGGGGAATGCCATTTGGATCATCTGAATTTTGAGATACCTATGAACCATCCAATTGGGGACATCCAGTAAGCAGTTGGTATACACATGGGGAGCTCAAAAGAGAGGCCAGGATTAGGTTGAAAGGTGGAAGCCATCAACATATAGATGCCATTTGATAGCATGGCAATGAATGAGATCATCTAAGGAGAAACTGCAGAACCAGTGCACTCCAGGATGAAGACTAGGGGATTTCTAATATTCGGACGCTGGGGAAAAAGCAGGAACATAAAGAGGCCAAGTAAAGTGGCCTGAGAAGTGGAAAGAAAATGATGATTGTTTAGTGAAATATAACCCAAGAAAAAAGAATGATTTGAGAAAGAAAACAGTCCATTTGAGAGAGCCCTCTGTTTTGCAGCATAAAGTTAAAAATTTGCCATGGCCACAAGTCACTCCTCTCTAAGGGTGGGGTCACAAGCCAGCCATCAGTGGCTTTAATCCCCAGGGAATAATAGGTCTTGGTTTCATCTTTGTTTTAATGTCACATTGAAAATATTTCCCAAATATATGTTATTGCTTTATCTGTGGTTATATAATGTTCTACACAATTGGTCTGTTTAATTTTATGACAGAAATTCAAACTGGTTGTTTAATTGAACTTTTCCATTATTTCTGCTTATAATTTATTTGTGTGCCTAAATATATCCTGAAACACAGACTGGGGCCGATGTACTCAATAAACAAGCAAACAGAAATCACTCAATGAAGAGGAACAAAACATCCTGTTTCTGAAAGAGGCAGAGAGATTTGTATTTATTTATTTTATTTTTTCGCTATTCAGCTTTTGAACTTTGGTTGCTCAAATTCAGGAGATAATTGTTGAAGTCGCCACAAGAAGCACCCTGTGGAATCTCAGTGTGAAGCTAGCAGTACTAAAATGTGCAAAATTGGAACTCCAAAGGAAATTTCAGCCCCTCATATGATCACACCGAATACATCCAAATGGTTAGAGATTTACCTTTGTCCATTGAACCTCTCACCATGTCAGTGGATCTCCCGCTTTAACAAAACAGGCAGAATTCTGGAAGTTGAAATACACAGGCCACATAAGTATGGTATCTTAGAAACATAAAAGCAATTAAATGCTCCCTCAACCCACACACAAACACACATACAACACATTATCCCTTAAGACGTGACATCCAACTTCTAATAAAAAATTTTGCCAACAATATAGCTATGAAAGCAATACACATTGTCTGAATAAAAGCCTTCTTTTGACGAGAAAATGACTATTAATGAGAACATGTGGTTTCTGGCATCAAGCTTGAAGAGACACAGGTCATAAATCTCTTTGATCTTCTTGCTAAAGCTAGAATCAAGCAAAGAAGCAAGTTCATTCATTTAAAAAAAAATCCTTTTGATTGAAATGATTCCATTTAGTTACAAGTAATTTATCATGTTTTTCTTTCCCTTCTCAGGTTCGGTTTGTTTTTCATTCTTGACTCCGTCATCACAGTTAAATCTTTGCTCGGGTTCCAGCCCGATGTTACTTAAGGGTTTCTTATTTGAAGGAGGTCAGGCAAAACTTCTAAGAGAAATGTGTACGGGTGGAGGGGTCTAGTTTGGGAGATGAGACAAACAACAGTAAGAATTCATAAATTTTGAACAAAAAAAAATGTCTCTCATAGTCAGCCTGTAAGTTGCCTTGACTTGGTTTAGATGCATCAACACTGCCCTCTCTTGTTTATTCACAGCTTACATTGAAACTTTGGCTTCAATGCACAATCTTAACCAATCCAGCATCTCTTTCGTCCCATTGCTTCCCGAAAGTCACCACCAAATACGGAACATAGAGTTCTTATATATTCTCTTCCAGTTCCACGTATTCTCATTTTTATTAAATATGGGATCTTTTGTTTATTTCTGGGTGTGTCTGCTCCTGTCTTAATACAAAGGACCTGAGAGGAGCAGTAGGTGTAAGCCTTTTATCAGCAATGTCCCTTTGGACATGTCATGCAAGCAGCCCTGACAGAACTGCCATCTTTTTATTTCTATAAGGATGATGAATTCCATTTGCAATACACTTTGAGAATACATTTGCAGATTGCCATTCTGGCTGCAAGGTAAAATTTGGAATCATTTTTTCAATTATTTCAAACCAAACTTCCTCACTATCTGGGGCCTTGGAACTTCCTTGGTGAAAAGAATTAAAGCCTGAAGGTTATTGTGCAAAGATGCAGGAGTGTCTGCACACCTTTTGTGAGGCAGAGAAAGCAAGAGATTGCCAAATACTCACATCTTTACCTCTCTTAATTTTCAACAAACAAAATTTAAAAGAAGGATTTTTCTCTCCATTTCTGAAAAAATTCAGAGAAAATGGAAGATACTCAGGCTTAAGTCACTGATTGACGCAGTTAATTATCCCTCTTGCTTCCCACTCCTGATTAGCATTTTGATTTTGGTCAAATGAGTTGGAATCACAGGACAGAAAGAAGTATTAAAAAACAAAATGATCACTTATGAGTCATAGATTCTTAATTTTTTACATGCAAAATTTTGGAACTACCACTCTAACTCATTCACAGGATACAAGCTATTTTTTAGTGCTTCTGAATACACAAATCTGAGATGGACCAAAATGAGGCTAAGAAAGCTAGAGGAAAACCTATAGCAGCTCTTGCCTTCTAGGTCAAATATGTGTTTTGACTTGGGTGGGAAAGCTGTTATAGGAAAGCTCTCAACCTTCTCTTCCCATAAATCTCTGGGTGAACAAGGGTGGAATCGGTTCCATTTCTTTTGACTCATTTTGTTAATTATTGGTAACCATCTAAGTCACTGCGTTACAGAAGGACACTGATGACCTGATTGAGCTCAGTAGGGGGAAAAACAATTCTGGAATCTATTAATGGTGAATGCTACAGGAGGAAGAATAAGGAAGGAAAGTATCCATAGTTGTTTCAGACTTGGCATTTCTTGTTAGGAGCCAGCACAGGATGTGGAAGTCCATGCTTTTCTTTTGGACTTAGAGAGGATTGGCTCATTTGTTTAGCAGTATGCAAAGGAGGGCTTTCCAGAAGTGAGAGACAGGACTCACCGCTTAGAAGTGGAGGGAGGACAGGAAAAATTTAAACTTATTTACCTGAAGAGAGAGAAAAATATCTTCAGGTTTCTCAGCAGCCAAGAAACAGCAAAACAAGGCACATAAAAGTACCTCTAAATAACAAATGGCTGGAGACAATATTGGAGGAGGGCGAGGCAGGTGTTCACTTGATGAGAAGGTAACATTGAGAAGGATTATTTCAGTATTTCAATTTTCATCCACTATCAGCTTGTGCCTTTTTCTATGGTGTCCTGCTCATAATTCAGCATCCAGTGGTGGTCTGCTTCCTTTCCTTCTCACTTATCCAAACTCGCTCTTGGGGAAACCTCTCACATTGGCCATTCAATGGCTAATATTGGAGATACTTTGCCACTGTCATTGTCAAAATATACCTGTTTCACCTCTAGGCATTTGGAAATGGAAAGAGAAGATAGAAACAATTTTATCAAATGTCTATGACATTTTCCTGCCTCACTCCATACTATACACTTGCAGAGCCCCAAATGGCCAACAGTTTATCTGAATGGGCATTATCAGCTTCTGTTTTCTTGTTGTAATGAAACAATTACTGAATTTTAACTCATCAGGTACACATTCAAATCCTGTGATTCTGTTGCATGCCATCTGGGTGACCTTGGCCAAGTCACTTAACCTCTCTGAGTCTAGTTTTCTGTCCTATAAAATGAGGAAAATAATTCCAGCCTTGCCTACTTCACAATGTTGCTGTGAAGATCAAATGAGGTACTGTATGTGAAAGTCCTTTGAAACACTACAAAACACTGCACAGATGCAAGCTATTGTTATAAAGCTGAATCCCGGTGGGTCCCTGTGGTTTTTGAGCCATACGTGTGCATGCTGGGTCTAGTCTATCATTATTTCTAAATATGGCTGGTCTACTGGCTTCTGAAGTTTCCACATGAAATGCAGTCTGTGTATTTGCTCGAAGCCTCTGCTCTATGTCCTGAAATAATGGGCCATTTAGTGTTACATTCCAAACCAGCAGAACCAGCATTTCTGACCTTGTACCTGTGACCTGCAGAAGTACTATTGTATCTCAGAGATAAACGTATCTGAACTGCAAGGTGCTTAAAGATATATTTAGTGCATAGGCATTTCATTTGTCCCTGAGCGATTTTACAGTGTCTGATATAAGCTGGAGATTTTATGATCTATAATCAAAGGCTTTTGCAGATACCTCTCCTTAATTTGGATTTGTGACAGTATTAAAAAAATGGGACTTTCATCTTTGGATCCATTTTACTTACTTGGGTGAAATAGCAATGTATGCTTTTAAGTGAAAGTCACTTAAAAATTTCAGACTGTCCTTAGTAACACAGGAACTCTTGACATGAACTTGTACTATTGACTTAAGGAAAAAATATTCTATTTCCTTCCTCTTTTGATCACCATGGAATCTTCCTTGAACAGACTGCTTTCACTTCTAAAGCTCAATGAACTAGGGGTCTAATGGGCATGAATGTAGAAGATATTTATCTTGTTGCAACTGTTGACAGAATCTTTATCACTGAAAGCTGCATGGCATGATGGAGGTAAAATCTTGGAATGTTAGAACTAGTCCAGAACATTCGGAGTGTTTTTTAAAGAGTCTCATTTTACATATGTAAAAGCTGAGCCTCAAATAGACTTAGGAGTACACCAAAAAACATACTTCCATGATTCACAGAATATGTACTAGAATCAAATAAGGTAAAAGTATCCTTTCTAGTGCACAACAAATAAACAATTTTATTATGAGTAATTTATCAGTCTCTCTACATTTTAATAAATTTTTACAGATAATTTGAGCCATGGAATCTTACTTTATGACATATAGCACTTTTCCCCACCCTGCTAAAAGTGTCATGAAATAATGAAGAAGGATTCTTCCTTCCACTAAGCTATTTGAAGATGTTAAATCCATATAAGTACTTTATGGTATATTTACCACTCATGTGAGTAGATCGCATGCATACATCAAGTGAGGAAAGCCAACCAACCTCAATCACAAAACCAATTCTTTCTTCATTCTCTCACTTTATTTATTCTGTTGAGATAAAATGTAATACCTAGTGATGCAATTAATGTTGAATCTATCTCTTAGGTTTCTAGGACTCCAAATCTCAGAAGAGTCTAGAAATATTCTTTCTGCTTGGTCTCAATTAAACGCTTACCCCTATTCTCCATCACCTCATCTCCAGGGCCTCTAGCCTCACTTTTTTGGTCATAAATCTGTGCTCTTATGGCTTCCACTAAAGAGAAGCCAAAGGTCAGCCATCAACAGTTGTCATCTTACATTTTAAGAGTGCACTACACAGATGTGTGTAAAGGAAGATGGCGATCACTGGAGCCATCTTGGCATCTGGCTGGCATAACTAACAAAGTAAAAAAAATTATGGAGAGGAATAGATAGATTCAATAAATATGTGAGGAGTGTTTTTCTAGAGACCTGAAAAAAAATTGTGGATGGTTTTAAAACAAGTGGAAATGCTCAATATTATGGAGTCTGCACCACATTATATTGTGAAGTCCAGCTCAAATGTTGCTCCAGCAGATGAACACCTGCTTCCTAGAACAAGTTTAACCCGCCAACGTCTGTGTCTATACTATGCTGTCATTGGAGTTTATGAGATGTGGTGACCCTCCCTGAGCAGAGACCAGCCTGACCCATACCCAGGTCAAGACACTGATGCCATTTTCTCACAAAATTGTTTTTGTGCCTTCTACATTTCAAGTGTCCATTCTGTTGCCTGGATATTTATAATCCTTCTCTTAATATTGATTGAACAAATCCAGTGAGAGAACTGACTGGCTCCATGATGCCTCAGAAGCTAAGCTCAGTTTTAAGACATAATTTTATTAGCAACAGTAACTGAATCACCTGGCAACAAGGAAGTTTTTCCCTTGGCTTGGGAACAAAATTGGGTCTTGAGCCAGACTATGAACAAGTTGATAGTGTGCAAATGCCAGCACTAAGAGAAAGGATGCCACTCTGCTAAAGGGGCTCAAGGAAAATGAAACTAAAGTGGGATTTGACATAATATCTCCCACACTTGATCCGTTGATAACTATTGTAACGGAAAACTGAACACAATGGAAGATTGAATGTAAGGTCCAAGAAGAGACTCTTCAGGTGACCAAATTCTGATAGAGGCTTTTGGGAAAGTGGGCTACTTAGATATTTAGATAAGAAAGACCATATTTAGATATACAAAGGTATTTTATTTTTCAATATCCTTAGGTCCAAGATGATTTAGAAACATTTTAGGATAGAACGATGAAGAGGAAAGCTGTAGAGTTGTATGTCAGAAAACATAATTCAAATGGCTTAATATAAGTAGAAGTCCTTCAGTGGATTAGGCTTCAGAGCTGTATTGATTCAGACCTGGATCAGTTCTACCTTCTCACTTGCTTCTGTAGAGCCAGCCTCATCCCGAGACTGGATTCTCCAGTGAAAACAAATTCATTGCTACAGTTCCAGACTTCACATCTTCATATCAACCACCATCCTGACGAACACAAAGGGAGCTTTTTCCCCAACATCTCTAACAGAGATCCGAAATGGACTCATTAGATTGCTTAAACTGGATGCTTAATGAGTGTGGCCAGGAGAATAGAATGTGCTGATTGGTTTACTCCCAGTGGGTCCCTGAACTGGACCAGGGGTGAGGCCAGAAGTCCAAATCCTTCAAAGAACAGAATTGCAAGAAGGATAGATACCCCAGTTAAAATTCAGTCTGTGTTCAGGGAAGGATCCTGAGGCTTAGTGAAGTAAGGTGACTTCCCAAGGCCACATTGTAACACAATGAGTAAGGTTTGACCCTCAACTCTGATTGGCATAACCACTGTCCCAGCCTCCAACTTTTATTTTCAACTGCCCCAAGTAGCCTCTGAACTTGACTTTTCTGGCTTTCCTCTTCTAACCTGTTGAATAATGTGATGGCATTGCATGACCTATAAGGTCCCATTCATGCTATAATTCTATTTCCCCTGTAGCAAAAAGGTGGTATATTTATATGTTTTGCTTCGAAGCTATAGATTTTAGCATTTGGTGGTCTAGAATAAATACCAATCATGTCTGTGTTAATTAAGGTCTGCAATTAACCCAACTAGGAGACAATATCAAGAGTAACTTGAAAACAAGAATGAGTCTGAGATTCATTTCTTTATCAATTCACTCACTGGCAAATGTTTATTGAATTCCTATTATTTGGCAAGCAATATTCTTTTTTTTTTTTTTGATACGGAGTCTTACTCTGTTGCCCAGGCTGGAGTACGGTGGTGCAATCTCAGCTCACTGCAACCTCCTCCTCCTGGGTTCCAGTGATTCTCTTGCCTCAGCCTAATGAGTAGCTGGGAATATGAGCGCGTGACACCACGCCTAGCTAATTTTTGCATTTTCAGTACAGACGAGGTTTCATCATGTTGGCCAGGCTGGTCTCGAATTTCTGACCCCAGGTGATCCGCTTGCTGCGGCCTCCGAAAGTTCTGATATTACAGGTGTGAGCCACTGCACCCAGCCTTGCCAAGCAATATTCTAAGTAGTAGGATGGGCAACCTTGCTACAAGTGTCATCTGTGGACCAAGGGCACTGGTACTCATGGTGAACATGTTAGAAATGCAGACTCTCAGGCCCTACCCAGGTCCCCCAGATCAGAATTTGCATTTTTAACAAGATCTCCCATTGATTTGTATGCACATTAAAGTTGGATAAATACTGTATAAGAAAACAAAAAAATTAATTGGCCTTTAACTAAGAAAAAAGACAAATTTTAGAAAACCATGTTCTTTTACTTAGGTTATAAAGAAAAATATTCATTTATCTATCCATTAACATGTTACCAAATTACAATTGTATTCTAATTGATTATAATTTTCAGCAATGAATTATCAATTTAGAGGAAATTGAGCTCTTGATTCTCTTATCAATGTCCAAGAATCATCCATTCATTCCAATTTATCTTTCAAATACCTAATTACTTCTTAAAAGATTTAAACATTGAGGAGAAATGGTCCTAGATAATATATATATAGCATCTTAGTAACCAGAAAGAATTGGTAGGAAGTATTGCAGAATTATCAAGTGTGGGCTACTGTAACACTCAGGGATGGTATCAACTGTTTTTTATTTGGAAAACATTCTTCTGGTTTATATGAGGTGAGGAACAGCAGCCTCTTCTGGTTCTTCACAATGAGACTTTGGATATTACATATTCTGGAATACAGCAGGTTAAATGAAATATTCATTTTATCTTTCAAAACACAGACTGGAAATGTACCCAATGCCCACTGGGAAGTATCAAAGAAGATAAATTATTGGGGAAAGCAGATTTTGCCTTCTTCTTCTTTCTGGTCTATGTGCTTTCCAAACCCAGACTCTTTTCTTTTTTCCTCCCCTTTGGGAGCATTTTAAGAAGATAAATACAGATTTATCATTTTTAGCCCAAATGAATGTTTTCAAAATAAGTTGTGGTGCTGTCTGCCAGCAGTAGGCACCCCTGCGTTCACTAGTAAAATTCTGCCAAACCCTCAGTCCTCATGGGCACCTTTGCACTCTAATTGCCAAAAAGGAAAGGAAAAAAGCCTCACATCAAGTATGTGGCACCCAAGGGATAGAAAAGCAAAGAATATGCGCATGAACAGTAACATTTTTCAAAGAAGAAACATAATTTGCTGGAGCAGTGATAGGTGAATGGATTTTTCTACAGATATTCACTCCACACTTCAACCATTAATAACTTCTTTGCCCTGGATGGAAACATTTACACATGGGACCTCAACATGGTCCTAATGGTAATACCTAGATACCAACCCTAAGGCCAGATCCAGGCAATTAAGCAGGGTGGTTTTGTGGGCTATGCCTTGCACAGCTCCACTGTACATCCCCCAAAAGCAACATTCATGCAGATGATAATGTGAATGGCATCTGCAGGTTGTGCAGCATGGTCACCTGCCACCCAAAGTTCCTTCTCAACAACAGTCCAGTCCTTCATCAGAAAATCATTGACACCTCAGCCTGCCATTCCATCTACTCCCACCATTCCATGCTCACCATAAGTAACTCTAAACTTGGTGAAATGATTCCAAATTTCATAACATAACTCTTCTCCACCTATATCTTCTTTTGGTCAATGACACCTAAAATGAATTTCCAACTTTTGACTAATTCGTCTTTCCTCTAGGACATCCACAAAAAAAAAGTAATAATTGCCAACTTTGTTTTTTGTTTATTTGTTTGGCTTTTAAATACAAAAATAGTGGAATGATCAACAAATAGAAAAGATGCATCTGGTAAACAATGTAAGTGTCCTGGGCTTTCTGCAAATCTCAGCCCAAAGGCATATATTTGCAAAGAAGACCACTTCGTTAGTCAAAATTTCATGTGGGACTTCATAATGTTCTGAGAACTCTGCTATCTGCCACTACCATGAGCGAAGCTGTTTATCAAAGTTTCTTCTCTCCCTATACTGACTGGGGACACTCACATTTATTCTGTAAATGTATTCTTTTTATTTTTCTGTAGATTATATTGCTGTAAATATCTCATTCCTGTGAATGTAATTACCACACTTCAATAGTCACTGAGAACAGGTGCACAATGACATTTGATGAACAAAGAAGGGGATGAATGAATTAATAAATGAGTGTGAAACACTGTGCTGGAAATGTTTCTACACAAGAATTAAGCAAAATTTAAGATCATGATTTGACCATTGAGTTTAGCATCTAGTTGAGGTTTCAAAACCATGTTGAGTTAAATTAGGGTCTAAATCTTTGCCAATTTCCAAATAGTGAGGTGAACATTAGAGATAATAGTGATAATAGTGCAAAAGTCATGGGATGGGTCAGGGGTTGGGGAGATTGTTAAGGTATGAAGAGATGACGTTTGAGCTGCCCTTCGATAGATGTCTAAAATTTATTGCAAATCGTGCTAATTTGTACAGAGCCATTTATAAAGATGGGTAATCTTAATGACTAAGGAAGGTTCAGTAACAAAAGGGACAAGAGACCTAGGATTTTTATGTCACCATAATGTTTGCTAACATAAGCACAGTATTTGCTTTACAAATCTGATATGAGACGACACCTTTTCTTTAGGATGAAGCCACTCTCTGAAATCACAATTCTTTGTAGGTGTCTGAAGGCAGATTATATTTTTACCACCTATTCTTGCCTTAATTTAAGACACATCATAGAATGTTTGGTGGAAATTGGTCCTGAATGCAAGAGCCCCTCCAGATAATTTTAAAGTATGTGCAATCTAATTAGCAGAGAGGAACCCTCAAAAATAGTGTCTGGACTCAAAGAAGATGGGAGTATCCCTGATGAGAATTCTTCTTAAAATCTATTTAATCAATAGACACGTATGTATTGATCAGTTTGGCATTCTTAAATGTAGCATTGGTATAAAAAATCCATCTCATTCTGATGCATTTGGTGCCCCTAAACCCATTCTAAATGTGTCTTTGATCCAGTTCTCCAAAGAGTGATCAGATTGGAAAAATAAATAAATAAATAATAAATTTTATTTATGTGCATTTATTTCTTTAAAATAGTAGCTTTGAAGAATCTATGTGTTGGCCAGGCAATACAAAAAGTAAGGTCCCTGGGTTCTGGTTAAATAAAGTTGCACAATGTTGTGTATGTGTATATGTGAGCATATGTGTCTTTTAAAAGTCTTCTCTCTTTAACAGTGGTGTTTCTCTAATGATTTAACGACTGGTGCTGATGGTTCAGCGCTTCCTTTCCTTCTTAACGGTGTGAATAAAGCAATAGGGCATCTGTGATATGCAAACATATGAATCTCAAAACAACAAGGGTTGTTTGGATTTCCCATTGCTCAGAAAACACCATTTATATTTCCTATATGCTTTATTTATTTATCGGAGTGTTTCATTGTACTTTTTTCTATTTGCTTTACTTCTGAGGGCATTGACCCATCTCTTTCTTAAGACAGAAAGAATAAGAACAGAGATTAAAAAATCATAGCAATTCAACATTAAGTCCTCCACTTCCTCTCATCTTCGGTGAAAATTTAACGACATTTGAAACCTGACTCCATCCTTCATGTCTAGGAGGGTGTTAGTAATTTGCCCTTTTATTTCCCCATCCAATTCTGTCTTTGCTAAGGAAGGATTGGCCAAGAATAGGGCAAAACCATTGTATTCCACTTCAGAAATGGCCCCTGGAGAGTGCTCTGGGTGAACTCTCCTCCAGATTGCCCTGGTCCTCAGCTGGCCCTTTGTGCAGGGGATTGAGTAAGTAGATCCAGGGGGGGTTGTGATGCTTTTCTCTATTCCTGCAACCCTGAGGAACAAGTAGAATTCACCAAGGTATCTTTGCTTCATTGTACCTCATTGTCCATACCTTTTATTTTTTGATCTCCTGAGATTTTAATTATTTGGTGGTGATCTATTTGTCAGGATGCCTGTAAGGATAGACCTGTGAATCTGCTTTCCTGATAGACTGGCACTCCAGGGTATATATTTTTTTTATCAAAAGGTCACATCGATCTCAGTGTTGCTTTTCCATCCCTAAGTCCTGCTATCTATTATTTGCTACTGGCAGAACCTCTGTCAAGTCCTTTAACCCTCTGAGCCTCAGTTTCTACATGTGTAAAACGGGGATAGCAATATCTGCCTTGCACTATTGCTGAGATAATTTTATCAGATTCAACAGCCTGATGGATATAAGTCATATCAGTGTGCCTGACATTTAGTAGACACTCAAAAAACGTCAGTTTCTTTTCCTTTCTCAGTCTCCATTGAATTTCCACCATGATCCGAAGCATGGAAATCCACATAAATCTGGAAATTTCTTTGGAATTAATGAAAAACGCTAGTATTTCTCACATATGACTAGTGATACTTCTTGAACCAACACTGAACTCTAAAATCCTTTCGGAGCTCTCTCCCTCCTTGTCCATTATTACAGCAGCTCATATCAGAGCATCTGTCAAAAATTGCAGTGGGACACATTTGGCAGTCACTTTCCCCCACATTCACTTAATGTTGTCTATTAAAGGACAACCATAGTCAAAGAAGCAATGGTACAAATGGAAATACGGAGCCAAGAGAATTTTAAAGGAAAAAAAAAAGCCAAATCAGTTTCCATCATTTTCCAGTGTCTGTAAGATATGACTTCTGCCATTACAGGATGCACTCTAGCACTAGCTTTTTGGCTCAGTATATCTATCATGGATCCTTGAAATGTGATTTTATTACCAGAATTACTGACAGGACCATGCAGTGCCATGGGATTAACTGGAACTAGGTCGTGAGACACCAAGGAGAGTTTTGCAAATACAAATGTGCAAATGGGTTTCTCTGTTCATGGTGGATTAGATCAATCTTCTCTGTAAGGCTTTGGCAAGTCTGCCATTTTGTCGGTAAATGACTACAGAACATCCATCTTCCCTGGACTCTAAAACAACTTACCCTCTGTTCTTTGAGTGAGTCCACTAGTGCACAGAATGGAGCCAATGAAGGCAATGGTCTAAAAAGCATGGCCACCTGAGGTATCTGGGTACATTATCAGAGTGATGAGAGGGAGACACATTCACATTGGATCCATTTCACATCAGTTGCATTGCGCGGCATAAACGGTAATAAGAAAGGAAAGACTGGGTGTCCCTGACACCAGCCTCAGAGCCACATGAAATATCACCTAACATTGGCAGCCTGACCCTTCCCTGGACTCTCCGGGAGGCAGCCCTGTGCTATGCCTACCTCTTCGTTAGGCTTCTCACTAACAGCACCTCTTAGCACTAATTCAAATGGTAAAATAACACTGCCTCTGCCCCGTGTAGTCAAGCAGCAGAAGGAACGTGGCACCAAAAAACCTGGGCATGAGGAAGTAATAAATATGTTTTAAGATGACAGTTTCAAGGAACCTAAGCCTGCACAGCAGAGTTGAAGGCAGACAGCTTCAGATGGCAAAAGCTGCCGAGGAGATGTCTTCAAGACCAGCAGTGTCTGAAAGGAAAGAACAGAATGCAGGCCAGGTCTGGATCAGAGGAAAAGCCCCAGAGACGTGCAATGAGATGCACCTTTTGAAACAGTCAGAAGAGAATAAGAAATAAGGAAGGGACTGAGCCAGTTCAAGTATTCTTGTAATAGGATGAGGTTGCTTTATTTCCGCATCTGAAACCCATTCCCTTTCGAGGCATCTCTTTTTACTCCACTTTGATTTAGCCCCGGTTTCCTAAGTCCTATTTCGTAGTGCACCCAAACTGCATAAATGAAACCACTTTGGAAACTCCCTTCTCAGTCATCTTGGAGACACACATGATAGGCAGGGTTGGTATAACTCAGCCTTTTATATATTTTTAACTACCTGGCATAAACCCACATTTAAATGTCACCAGTAGCAAAGCCAAGAATAAATTCACGACCGCGCCTGCATTCAAGCACGTTAGCATGCACACACGCGCGCACGCCTACAGTGTTACTGAGAACAAACTTGCCAATTTGCAAATGGGACATAAGAATACATTAAGACAAAGGTGGACCTATGGTTACAGAGAATAAATAATTGGTTTCTGTCTTGCGGCATGTTTTAATTAAAGATAGCAATGCAATCTACAATATCTCCGGAAATTATTAGAAACCTTTTTTTCCAGAGGCAAAAAGGATCAACACCTTTTTGTTTCAGTGGCATAAAATATCTCAGGTTACTTTGTCCCTGTTTATTCCAGCAACTCCAAGTTGAAAGTAAACATTACAGTCATGAGGGTAAAATCATGTTTTCAGAGTAAATGAGGACATTTTGAAATTGGCTAAAATGTTTGCTTCACCAGCTTTTGAGATATCCAACTCCTAGGCCTCTGCTCTAGGGATAGAGGCAAAGGAGGAGGTAAATGATTGAACGGGGGCTTTCTGTTTTTCAAGCAGAGCAGCCAAAACTACTAGACAAAGCCACGAGCTAAGCATCTATGAAAAACGATAGTGATAATTCACCTTATCTCTGGGAGGAACAACACAGCAAGTTCTATGTGTTTCTCTCCATAAAATGGGTTTTCAAAATTTGCTTCTTTTCCCCAGGATGTTGAAAGCAAAATATCATACTAACATCCAAAAAGATAAATGCCACTTCTATGGAAAATATTGTGAGATGTCACCAAATGCAAAAGCAAAGGCCTTCTCTTCAGCTGCTGAAATGAGCATTTGTTTTACGTCTTTCCCACTGAAATTTAACCATCCCGATAGATATTTCAGCACACTATACAGAAGTGTAGAAATGGAGAAAACAGAATGATCCTCCGATCATTATCTATAGGACATTACGCTGACAAATGGTGGTATTAATGAACCTAAATGAATTTGAATCCTCTCTCCCTGCAGTTATTTTGATAATACAAGAATCTAGTAAAGTACATGGAATTAACAATTAAAGGGGGTTAAGCAGACACTTAATACTTGTTCTCTTTTGCACAATTTGGCAGTAATGCATCTGCTGTCATCAGGATTTTTATTTCTTTTTGGGGAAAAAAAATCAGGGGGGTGGGTGTGTGGAGTGGGAAATGTTTATGTTTTGGAAGCAAAGCCTCCAGGATTTGCAGCTCCTCGGTGCAGACCCGGCACGTATGTGTTTGCGTTGGTGTGTGTGGTTTTGTGCGTTGGTGGCCCCCGCCGGGCGCGGCAGGCCTGTCTGGATTTCTCCTTTTGCAACAGCTCCACCTTTGGGCTTCTAAAGGGAAAGGTCCTTTTTGCTAAAGGATATGAAAGAAACGGCAGCAGCCAGAAAAATGCACTCCACACTCAACCTTTTGTTTAGTGAAACTAGACAATAAAATTATTTTCTTCATTAGAAATAGAGGCACGAAGAAGAAAGGGGAGCATGGAGAAAGAAAAGGAGGATAACAAGGAAGATAAAAAAAAAAAGGGAGACAGAGGATAGAGAAAGAAAAAAGGAGGAGGGCAATGACGGAAAAGGAGAGAGCTTTGTTTTTTGACCAGAGGAAAGTGCAGGGCTCATTGAGCAGTTATTTCTTGAATGCTTTTCTGCCTAGATTGCATACTTCTGTAAAGCTCCGATAGACCTGAAGTCCAGCGTCTCTGTGGCAGACTTCCTCAGCAGTGCCATTTTCCCTGTCACTTGTTGTTTATAAACTATAGTACCAGATTAGTGAATGAGAATACAACAGAGGATCTGGATTTCTGTCAAGCCCATTCTCTTTAAAATAAGGACGATATGCAATATGTGCATGTTGGTAAGGTTCTCACTATTTCTTTCTGAAAGCTCAACAGTCTTGGATTGTTTCCAGACAGATTACAGCCTCACTCCCAGAAAGCATGACCTTGGCTAACCAGGGATGGGGGGATGAACACAGAGAAACTTCTTAAATCCCACTGTCTACAAAATCCTAACCTTTAAATGTGTGAGTTGTAGTTAGGCAAGTATTCCGGGAATACAGTATGGGAGCTTAGTGGGCAGGGCTGGAGATCTAAGTAAATCTTTGTCTAGGGGAATTGGTTTGGTTCTTTCAGTATAAAAAGATCAGAAAAAACAAGTCTGTTCCAAAATCTGTGCTTTGTATGAATGTAGGTTTTATAATCAAATCTATGAGAGTATAAAAAAAAGAAAAAACAGTATCACAAGTAGAAAGGAAATGACATTCAGAAGCCTCAGATTAACTCCAAGGGTGAGACAGGTCCAGGCACTTTGCTTTGGAGCCTTTAGTTCTGACCTTCATAGTTTTAAATCTGTATTTTTTCTCACTATTCTGACTGTTTGCTTCTGCTTCTCTGAATATCACATTGCATAGTTCACCTAGATTTCACATCCAAAAGTGTCCTCTTCAATAAGTAACTCCCCTGCTCAAAATCCTCTAAGTTCTCTCCATTGCTCACAGGATAAAATTTATATTTCTCAGCCCTAATTCCAAGGTGTTTGAAGATCTACATCCAAGCCCCTCTCCGAGTAGTCCCATACAGAGACTGTCCTTTCAAGTCAAGGTAAGCATTCAATGCCTCATCTTTAAGAACACTCAGAGCTTCCTTTTAATGCTACTTCCCCTTAAGGTCCAACTGCAATTCTAAGCCTTGCAGCCAGTATCATGACAAATGCATTCATAAAAGCATCCACTCACTCTTGTAATTCTGTGGGTCTGTAAGCATATGTGTGTGTGTGTGTATTCATTTTAGTTTCAAAGTAACAGTATGTATATATGTATGTGTGTATATCTGTGTGTTTATATAGAGATATATCTGATTTTTTTTTAACTCTTTATCTGGGTGACATGTTTTTTGTTTGTTTGTTTTTTTGAGACAGAATCTTGCTCTGTCACCCAGGCTGGAGTGCAGTGGCACGGTCTTGGCTGACTGCAAGCTCCGCCTCCTGGGTTCATGCCATTCTCCTGCCTCCGCCACCACGTCCGGCTACTTTTTTTGTATTTTTGGTAGAGATGGGGTTTCACGGTGTTAGCCAGGATGGTCTCAATCTCCTGACCTCGTGATCAGTCTGCCTCAGCCTCCCAAAGTGCTGGGATTACAGGCGTGAGTCACTGCACCTGGCAGGTGACAAGTTTTTTTTAGGGCAAAGTTTATGCCTATTTTAGTGTCCTTATGACAATTAGGGTAGTGCTTTGTATATATGAGGCATTGAATTTAATATATATATTGATTGGTTGAGTTGACGGTGAAATGACTGTCCCATTTGTGCACCCAAATAGAGTTATATACTTATAAATGGTATCTTTCTGAATAGTTTGAGGAACCAATAATTAAATGAGCCTGATGCAGAAAATTGGGCACTTTTACTTTTAAATCTTTACTATTTAATATTTAGCCAGTTTTTATTGCAGGGGTAAGTAGAATCTTCATATCGCCTCTTGTCTTATACCTCCCAGCTATGTTTATGCGTTTTTTATATTTAAACTCTCTATAAATCTTATAAAAGTGAAAGCTGAAAAAGAAGTCCACTTATTTTGGTGCATAATTTTTTTATATATCCTATGTTTTTGGAAGCAAACTAAGCTCTGAAAACTCTTGTAATTCCTAACAATTACTTGAGGCCAGGAACATATTTAATATACACCTATCTCTCCCTACTACACATATCCACATTTTACTATTTGTGAATTTGGCCAAAGAATAATGGGTACTCAAAAATCATCATTTTGTATATTATCTATTTAGAGGTATTCCATGCCTCCTTTCATACTCTAAGGAAGTGTTCTTTCCTTAGCTACTGAACAGTAAATTATTTTTGAAGCAGGGCCTTGATGTTCCTCCTGATCCCACACATGATCACAATGGACTCCAGAAACGCTTAGTCTGAACACTAAGCACCTACGAAGGATCAGTGGTTTTTAGAGGTAAATTGTATGTAAAAGGCCATGCATGCTGAAGAAGCTTAGAGGAAAAGGTTTTTTAAGGTCTGAAACTAGAAGAGGCATGTCAGGCCGCAGAGGATTTCCAGTTTCCCCTTGCTGGGATTGGATGTAAGCAACGTGGTTCTTTAACTACACACTGTATACCATTTAAAAAAACAAAAAACATGAATTATAGAAAGGTGATGGACCCGTGAAGCACATCTTCTCACTCTCTCATCTTAATTTTTTAATTTCTAGACAAATCTATCTCTCCCTCCAGACTGAATTACCCACTCTCCATTTTTCACTTCTTGTATGTACTTCTATTTTATAAAACTCATTTATCTCGTGTGTCTCTCCCTTAGAGTGCAAGCATTTATCCAGAACAGAGAATGTGTCACATATATCTATGCAGCCCCTTTACCTAGAACAAAACCTGGCACATAATGATGATCAATAAATGCTGGTTAAAATGTTTCAGTGAATTTTAAGCTGTTTGGAGAGAGTGAATTATATCTTGATCAAATTTACATCCTTAAAATTCTTAAAACAATGCTTTGTAAATAGATGGAACTGAATGATTATTTTTTTTTTTTTGCTTTTAAACAAGGAGGGAATCCATGAGCTAAACTCTAAACATGGATGCTTTGTTGGAGCAGAGCATGCCTACTTTTCAGGTGCAGGGCTCAGATGCAGAACTTGGGCCGTTAGTTGATATGAGAAACTTACCAGACAACAGAGATTTATCTTTTTCTTCATCAGCAGGGTATATCTCAAAAAATTTTTTAAAGAAAGGTTATTTGTTATTGTGGCATTTCATGTTTGGCTTCGTGTTCTATTTTTTAGCATCCGCTTCTGTCCTGTAGTTTCTCTGGTAACTTGTGCCACTGTAGCAAGTGCTAACTGCCTGTTGATGGGACAGGCTAAATGGGTCTGAGGAATAATTGTACCTGGCCTTTCACCTTAATGCCTTTATAAATGTCCCCTGCTTTATTTTTAAAGGTGACTAAGACAATTTAATATCATAAAAGGTTGAGTAATACCCAAGGCAAACACATTTTAAGTTAGTGATGGGCTGGCCCCCCGCTGTTCACATTATAAATTAATCTTGTGGGCCTCTGGAATACAAAAACAATTGCTCCTTGGTGCAGTTTTATTTTGCGCCCTCTAGGCTATTTACTTCATGACTGTCCAGTGCATGTAAATCAATATGTCAGTATCCTTTCTAGTTTCAGAGTCACAGCAGGCAAGATAAGAATTGAAGCAAACATCAGGATATAGACCTTGAGATCGTGTGTCTTTGACACCTGGAAATGCAGAATTTGTTTTTTCTTATGTTGTAACTTGTGAGAGTTTGTCTGAATGTCCAAAGTTACAGAGACTTGGTGTATTAATCAGGGTTCTCCAGAGACACGAACCAATTGTGTGTGTATACCGCCCCCCCCCAAACACACACAGACACACACATATTTACTGTAAGCACTTGGCTTACATGATAACTAAAGCTGGTAAGTCCCGCAATCTACAGTTAGTAAGCAGGAGACCCAGGAAAGCAGATGATGTAGTTCTAGTCTAAACTTCCAGTCCAAAGGCCTGAGAACCAGGAGGGCCCATGATACCAGTTCTAGTCTGAAAGCTGGCTTGAGACCTAAGAAGAGCTGATTTTTCATTTTGAGTTCAACATCAGATAAGAATGACATCAGAACTTAGTTGGGCGTTCTTAGGAGTTCCCTCTTAGCCTTTTTATTTCACCAGAACTTCCACTATTAGATGAAGATCTAGGGAGGACAATCTTCTTTCCTCAGTCTACTGAGTCAAATGTAATCTCATCCAGAAACAACCTCACAGATATACCCAGAATAATGTTTGATCAGATGTCTGGGCACCCCATGGTCAAGTTGACACATAAAATTCACCATTACACTTGCTATTGCTTAAGACGCTGCTTGGCTCTTGAATATATCTGTGTGTGTGTGTATATATATGTGTGTGTGTATATGTGTGTGTGTGTATATATGAGTGTGTTCATATATGTGTGTGTGTGTGTGTGTGTATATATATACAGTCACATACTGCATAATGCCATTTTAGTCAATGACAAACAGTATTTACATTGGTGATCTCACAAGACCGTAATGGAGCTGAAAAATTCTTTTTCCCTAGTGACATCATAACTCTCATAATCTTGTAGTACAATACATGACTCATGTGTTTATGGTAATACTGATGTAAATAAACCTACTGTATTACTAGTTGTATAAATGTGTACAGTAATGTCCTAAACCTTCATATTCACTCTCCACTCACTCAATGACTCACGCAGAGCAACTTTCAGTCCTGCAAGCTCCATTCATAGTAAGTACCTTTTTCAGGTGTATCACCTTTTAATCTTTGATGTTATATTTGTACAGTATCTTTTCTATGTTTAATACATGAAGACTTACCTTTGTGCCTCAATTGACTACAATAATCAGTACAGTAACATGTTCTACAGGTTTGCAACCTGGGGCAATAAGATATACCATATAGGCTAAATGTGTAGTGGGCTATACCATCTAGGTTTGTGTAAGGGCACTCTATGATTTTCACAGGACAGAACTTCATAGCAATGCATTTCTCACAATGTATCTATACCCATCATTAAGGAATGTGTGACTGTATATAATTTCTCAATTTAACCACTTGTTATGTAATTGTGTGTTTTCATATTAATATATTAAACTATGGTAAACATTAGTATTAAGCAAGTGTCTGGCACTTTGCTACATACATGACTTCATTTATTTATTAAAATGATACTATAGCATATATATTCACATTTCTCCAATTTTCCAGATGTAGATATTAAGTCTGAGACAGGTAAAAGAAATTGCCCCGAGTGCCAAAACTTGTAATTGGCATGTCAAGATTAGAATCCAGGTCTATTTGGCACCAAAATTCTGCGTTCTTTACTCTATTTCTCTTGAAGCTTATGATGCTCAGAAAATCTGCATTATATGTAGAATCTAAAGGTGTAAATATAGTAGTTCTCTTTTGAGAAATAATTGTTTTGCCATAAAAGCCAATTTGCAAGAAAATGTCATTAGGAATAACACTACTTAATTTTTTGTACATGTAGAGAAATAGCAGTGAGAAAGGGGAATTTCCAAGGTATAAAACTTGGAATGTGGTATGCTGAATTAAACACATGAACACCAGACTGTTGCTTTTCTCTGGAAGAAATAAATATTCCCCAAACAAGAGGGTTCAACCTTCATTTCTCTAAAGGGCTTCTGGGTCAGGACTACTTCTGGCATCTTTATGGAAATAACCATTAAACAGATATGTGATGATAAGGTTATTGTGATGTTAAATGTTGTATAGCAACCTATACACTGGACCTAGCTACCTTTCACATTTTAGAGAGAATAGCCATCTGAAAAGCACGCATGACTTTTGTTATATTTTGGGCTTTCATATTGGTCTTCCAAGGTAGAACCAAAAATGAAAAGAATTGTAATAATACAAGTTTCTTATGTGATAATTTAACCAGATACCATATTTTCTTTTAAACTACCTGTTATACCCACTAGGTTATTTATGGATGGTAAGTTTATCTGCCATTCGCTAGGACTGGAGCACATTGCTACTTTGACATGACATCTTATAAAATACTGTGGAGACTTTGCTTATAACCATAATGGAGTAACTCGTACAAGACTTGCTTTCTTAAGGATAATATTGGACAAAACATATGCAATATACAGTTTTCAGATATAGGACAAAGGGAAGTACATGATCACACACCCAAGAGAAGAAAGCAAGAGAGTTCTATAATTGTCCAATATTTCTGTCTAGACACATTTTCCAGACCCAGCATGGGGAGGAATTCAAGCAGAGTATGACGATCTTGCAAAGTAAAGCACAAAAATCAGAATTTGGGACTATATGAGTGACTGGAATTTACAGGGCATAGTACCAGTAACAAAGGAGCAGCAGAAACCTGCATAGGGTCCCTGTGAGACTGAGCAAATGGTAGCCAGAGCATGTGCAGGGTGAGACTCTACAAAACTGGACAAAAACAAATGCCATGGGAAGAATAACTATAGGGAAGCTGTGACCCAAGCGATTTCTGGGTATCATACAGGACCAGGAGATTCTGAGCTGTGATAACAAGAGTGGAAAGAAATTACTCTATAGCTGAAGTACTGAGTAGCCACTTCAGAAGGAGCAACCTTGGGAGCAAAGATTATACAATTTTAGAGTAAAGTCTACTCCAGACTCTATTAAAACTTTAAGCCTTTAAAGCAGGGGTGCCCAATCCTGGGCCATGGACCAGTACTGGTCAGTGGCCTGTTAGGAACTGGGCTGCATGGCAGTAGGTAGCGGCAGGCAAGCAAGCAGTTCCACCCAAGCTCTGCCTCCTGTCAGATAAGCCACAGCATTAGATTCTCATAGGAGCACAAAGCCTACTGTGAACTGCGCGTGCAAGGGATCTAGGTTGCGCACTCCTTATGAGAGTCTAACTAATGCCTGATGATGTGAGGTGGAACAGTTTCATCCTGAAACCACTCTCTATCTTCTTTGCATGGAAAAATTGTCTTCCACGAAGCCGGTCCCTGGTGTAAAAAGGTTGGGGACCATGGCTTTAAAGAAGCAAGCTGATCTCTAAGCAAACTAACTTCCTGCCTGAATTCAACTTAGCATTCTTCAAAGAAAAAGGAACAAACTTCAGATATTGAACAGCATAGAAATTGAATACCCAAATGCAGTCAAAACATACTAAACATGTAAAGAACCAGGAGAGTATGACCTATAAACAGGAGGGAGAAGGAAAAAACCTAAAGACACAGACCGTGGAATGATGAAATTGGCAGACTAAGCCTTTAAAAGGAGCTATTACCATTATGTTCAAGAATTTATAGGGAAAAAAACCATGACAGAGAAAGAAATGGAATATCTCAATAGATAAATAGAAGCCATATATAGAGAAGCAAATGAAAATTCTGGAATTGAGAAATATGATATCTGAAATATATTTATATTTATGTCTCTATACATCTATGTGTGTGTATATATATAATCTGTATTTAGCTTAAAACTAAATAGAAGCTAAAGAAGAAAAAACTAAGTGAACTTAAAGCTAAGGTGATAAAACTATTCAAACTCTTTCAGAAGCTATAGTAAAAGGGAATACTTCCATAGTCATTTTATGTGGTCACCATATCCTTGACACTAAATCAAGACAAGATCATTATAAGAAAAAAATTTTACAGATTAATATATCTCTTGAACTTGTGCAAACAAGTTACTAATAATTTATTCTCGAGTTGAATTCAGCAAGGTTTAGAAAGTCTAAAACATAATGACAGTGAGATTGATCCTAGTAACATAAGGTTTGATTAATATTCAAAAACACACTAACATTATACTCCACATTAACAAAAGCGGAAGAAAAATCACATAGCCATCTCAATAAATGCAGAAAAACACTTGGAAATTCAGCATTCATTTATGATTTAAAAGAGAAAAATCTATCAACAAACTAGGAACAAAGGGAACTTCCTCAACCCGATAAAGGGCATCTATGCAAAATCTGCAGTTAACTTCATACTTAATGGTGAAAGGCTGAATGCTTTCTACTTAAAATCAAGAATGAGAAAAAGAGTTTGGTCTTACCACTTCTATTCAGCATTGTGTTAGAAGTCTTATCATGTTCAATAAAACACAAAGATAAATAAAAGACAAACAGATTTGAAGAAGATATAAAATAGTAAGAAGCCTACAAAAATACTAGAACTGGTAAGTCAATTTAATAAAATTGAAGCACACAAGTTATATATATAATTCAATTGTAATTCTATGAGTATTTTAAAAAATTGGTAACAAAGGTCGGGCACAGTGGCTCACACCTGTAATCCCAGCACTTTGGGATGCCGAGGTGGGTTGATTACCTGAGGGCAGGAGGTCAAGACCAGCCTGACCAACATGATGAAACCCCCAAAATAGAAAAATACAAAAAAAATTAAAAAGTCAGATATGATGGCAGGTGCCTGTAATCCCAGCTACTCAGGAGGCTGAGGCAGGAGAATATCTTGAACCCAGAGGCAGAGGCTGTAATGAGCTGAGATTGCTCCATTGCACTCCTACTTGGGCAACAGAGCAAGACTCCATTTCAAAAAAAAAAAAAAAATTGGCAACAAAAATTAAATAAGGAATAACATTTGTGATATACAGCCCAAAATAAAAAGAGGGAAAACCTAACAAAATATATGCAATACCTATGTGCTGAAAACTACAAAATGTTGTTGAGAGAAATTAAAGAAGTTCTAAATAAATGTTCATGGACTGGAGGTCACAATATTTTTAAGATGCCGCTTCTCCACAAATTGTTCTATGGATTCAATGCAATCTCAAACAAAAATCACAGCAAGCATTTTGTAATAAATGACAAGCTTTATCTAAAACTTATATGCCAATGCAAAAGACCTAATGTGGCCAAAGTATTCTTGAGAAAAAACAATTTTGGAGAATTGGTGGTACGTGATTTTTGGGTCCATTATGAATCTGCATTATTCTAGGCAATGTATTATTGCATGAAGAAACATAAACAGATTAATGGAGCTGAATGGAAAATCTGGAAGTAGACCCACTTAGTGTTTCTTCAATTGATTGTGAGGTATTAACGTAATATAATGCAGAAAAAGAAACACCCCAAAAATATTCTGGAACAACCACATAGCTATATGTGGGGAGAGAGAGAGAGACAGAGAGAGGGAATCTCAATCTCTACCTCACATTATACAAAAAAATAATAATTCTAGATAGCTCATAGTTCCAAATGTAAGTCCATAAGGCTCTAGAAGAAAACAGCAGGTTATTAGCATAGGCAATGATTTCTTAGACAGAACAGAGGAAGCATTAACCATAATTAAAAGCTGGTATGTTTATTTTATCTGAATTAAAAACTTCTGCTCATTAAGAAACACTTAAGAAAATGTAAAGGTAAGCCACATTTTGGGAAAAGAAATTTTGTAATGCATATATTTGACAAAAGATTTGTCTAAAATATATAAAAAACTTGGAAAAGTCAATATTAAAAAACCCAATATAAAAAATATGTAAAAGATCTCAACAAGTGCTCACAAATGAAGGTACGCAAATGCCCAATAAAAGCAAAAAGAAACACTCAAAATTACCTATCAGGGAAATATTAAATGAACAATGGCTAAAATTAAAATATTGGCAACACCAATTGTTTGTTGATACAAATGTTGAGCAACTAGTTTGCTCAAACATTGCTGGTAGAAGTGTAACAATGTTTAAGCACTTTGGAAATACATATTCTAGTTTCTTACAAAGCTAAACATGCATATTTCCAGTGACTCAACAATGGTAGCTTAGGTATTTATACAAAATACTCGATAACACATATCCACAAAAACATACAGAAACGTACATGGGAACTATAGTCATAGATAAAAGGTAAAAACAATCCAAATGTACATCAGTAGAAAAATATGTTAAAATGATATTGTGTTTTACTCACACAAGGGAATAGTATGCAGCAATGAAAAGGAACTATTGATACATGAAACGATGTAGACGAATCTTGAGAACAGTATATTGAAAGAATAAGAGATGAGTGGGTACAGTATGATTCTATTTCCAATAAGTACTAGAATAGGCAAAATGAATTGATGGTAAAAGAAATTGGGTGAGTAGTTATATTTGAGCCAGGATGGAGATTGACAGGGAAGAAACAATTTCGGAAGTAATGGAAATTATCTATTTCTTAATAGAGGCATAGAATATATAAATACATCAATTTTTCAAAACTTATGAAACTATATTCTTTAGATCTGTGCATCTCATTGTCTATAAATCATACCTCAATCAAAAATTATTGTTCAAACAAAATCCAGCGGAGAGCATAATGCCTGGTACATAGTAGGTGCTCAATCAATATTTGTTGGATGATATTATTCCTAGGAAGAATCTCAGATAGTGATTTTTTTTCCTTGCAAAGAACTATGGCAATATTGAGGAAACAACTCAAAGAGAATGTCAGTTGCATCATCTTTGTTCATAATGGATGTGAAAATTATTTTTGCAATATTGATTTTTGTTCTGAGGGAAACTAAAACAGACCAATTTGTTCAATCTTCAGAGAGATTTAGGTAGTGTTAAAGTGGCTCATTGGGAGAGTAGAAACTAAAGCTAACACAGCTCTCTTGGCCTGACCTATACCTTTATCAAACCCAAGCCAAAGACTGTGGTTGCATTTCTCAAAGTCCATTTGACAGACAGGAACTGTCAGTAACGGTCATACTTAGCAGAAATTCATTAACCTGCAGACCTTCTCCATTTGAGGAAATATTTTCTCACTATATTGAAAGCATACTCATTTCTCTAAGAACAACCTCACATGCACTTACTCCTTGAAGTTTTTTTTTTTTTTTTTTTTTTAAGCTTTGCAGCCTGAAATGATCTCTACATCTTCTAGATCTTATGGCAATTTCCTAGTGCTTCTATTATAAAACCCATCACTTTCCACTTTATATTACAGCAGTTTGGGTACCTGTTTTATCCCCTCTTGGACTGCAAACTGCTTTAGAGGATAGAGCTAGTTATTCATTTTATATTTTCACAAAATATACCACACTGTAGTTTTCTACACACATATTTGCCAAATAAGTGTATAAATAAATAAATAAATGAAGAAATCTTTGGGTCGATGGCAAGAGAGAAAAAACTCACAATTACAAACAGCAGAATGGGATTTTGCATAGTAATTTTCAGCAATTTTATTCATTATTTCTTTCAGATGTATTCATGGAGAGCTATTGTTTGGCACATATTGTTCTAGCTATATACTAAGGCTGAAAGTTGAATGAGACATGGACTTTGCTCCTCAAGGAGGTCGCAAATACAAATAGAGAGATGGATATAATTGTAAAATAATGAGAGCTTGAATGGAGGAGAGATTCAGGGGAGAGTGATAGCACAAAATTTAAAAAAGTAATCATGAAAACTGGAGGTTTCGGTAATGTCTGTAGAAAATTCCAGATGACTATAAAAGGCAATGATAACATCTAACATCAAGGGTTTACTAGACTCTGAACTTCTTGAATCCTGTCAGCAATGCTAGAGGTACTACTATTTTTCCCTTCATGCAGAAGAAGAAAAAAAAAAAGCCTGAGACACTGAAATTAAGCATTTTGCCTAAGGCCATTACAGCTACTGGTAAAATCAGGTTTTGAGTACAGCATGTTTCGAGCCAGAGCCATATCCTCAATCAAAATGAACTCAGTCTTGAAAAATGAGTAGGCCCCACTTTTCTGGTATGTATGAAGATGTTCCTGTGAGGTTAGTGGTTTTATCAGTCAAGGTTCCTCACTGTTTCACTCAAGTCGAATTATTGAATATTGCTACTTTATGCAACAACAGATAAACTATCAGAAGGATACTAGGATTTCTCGGAGTATCCAAGCAGGTATTGAATATTCCAACTTCAGGAAGAGCAAAAAACCTTCCAGATTAATGGGTCTTAGCAACTGGAAATAATGGGTTTTCTCTCTGGGTATCTTTTAAATCTTGGATCAGATATAAATCCCTGGATCAATCAATTGTGGACAGAGACAGGGTCATATTATACCAGGGCCAGCACTCACATATTTATAAAAGGTGCCATTTATATTATAAACTATATACAGGCAATGTAAAAGATGTTACCTGGAGGTGTGCTATATTGATGCTCAAATGGAAACTTTTTTTTTTTTTTTTTTTTTTTTGAGACGGAGTCTGGCTCTGTTGCCCAGGCTGGAGTGCAGAGGCCGGATCTCAGCTCACTGCAAGCTCCGCCTCCCGGGTTTACGCCATTCTCCTGCCTCAGCCTCCCGAGTAGCTGGGACTACAGGCGCCCACCACCTCGCCCGGCTAGATTTTTGTATTTTTTTTTGTAGAGACGGGGTTTCACCGTGTTAGCCAGGATGGTCTCGATCTCCTGACCTTGTGATCCGCCCGTCTCGGCCTCCCAAAGTGCTGGGATTACAGGCTTGAGCCACCGCGCCCGGCCCTCAAATGGAAACTTAATAGCAGCCATGTGGTTGGTAGGACATCCCATGGCTACCCAAAAGTGCAGATTTGAGTAGAAACAAAGTGAAAGAAGATAATGGCTATTTGCTGCAGGGATTGGGGTTGGAATAAAATTCAGAATTCTCATATATGAGTCTCAGATATTTTATAACATCAGGCCATGTTTGTTTTTTTTTTCTTAGTCCTTGCCTGCATCCAATGTACTGTGAAGTTTCCAACAATGAGGTCTCATTTCCAGTGATTTCTTTTTGTTTTTTTTAACTCAAAATTATTGTAGACTGATTTCACTTGGATTAAAATAAAGTACAATGTCCCCCTGACTCAATACATTATTTGGAATTGAACTGACCTTCACATTCTCAGCTATTTTGCCTCATGGTGTGATGGTGTGGGTAACTAATAAAGTGAATGGCACATGATTTGAGTCAATTGGTAGAAGAGTCACGATCCGAGTACTGTATTTAAAGGCAAGTCTAAAAAAGACCAATTTGTTTGCTGTTATGGTGTTGGCACTCCTTAGATTCTTCACCTGCTTTGTCTTTGTGAAATAAGGGAAAACGCACAGAGAAAATAAAATAATGGTATTATCCTACCATGTATCTATTAAATGTTACATCCTATATGTGAATTATTTTATTTACGCTTCCAACTGACATACAGATTTTCCTCCCCTTATTTTAAAACATTGAAAACAAGCTGAGGTTGATTCAATAATTAAAGTTTCACACTGCTAGAAAATGGCACAGATTGAACTGAAACCCACAGCTCTGTTTATGCCTTCTGTGTCAGGTTCACCTAAAAATACGTAACACCAATTTACCTAGGCTCTGTGGCTACCATCAGAGCAGTGGGGCATTCCAGGTTTATTGACTCGCCTAGCACGTTTACAGAGACCCAAAGCAACGGGCACAAGAACTCCCTTTAAATTCAACACGTCCTTCACTTCCAGGGTCTACTTTATTAGATTCAATCAATCCCAGCTTAATAGTGAAATTGAGGTTTTCATTTGGTAAGCTCTATTACTGAAGGTCGCATTACTTTTTTAAGTGGTAGAATTATTGTTTACTAACTACAGAATTTATGCCATTGGTAACTTCCGTCCAGCATGACTGTGATCTTCCCAAGTCTCTTTATCTTTCAATGGGAAACACATTCCTTTGTTAGTGTTGTGTATAACTACAGTTAATAACAACTAGTGTGAAAAGTGATATCTTACTCAGTAATATTTAATTAGACTTGAAAATAGCAAGTTACCACCAACATGTAGAATAAATCCTATCTAAGGAATAAGGAGGCTGTACCCATATTCTTGGTTTTTCAGTGACTTATAAGGTGATGCTGCACAAATAATATAACCACTCAAGGCTTCTCTTTCCTTATCTATCAGTTATAACACTTATTCTACTCTCTAAAAGACAGAACAAAGGCTTGAACGAACTCACGTCTGTACGAGTGCTTTAATGAAACGTCACATATTACTTTACCTTGACACACATCTTTTAAAATCCACTAATTCTTCACATTTTTCAAAGTGGAAAAAATCAGGAAACAGGAGGTTAAAAATAGAAGAGGTATCTTCCAAGAGGCTGGAAAGGGTCCTAGGGGCCAAACAGCCAAGTGGGATTTACTCTGAGGCAGGCTGACTGTGGCATGTGTTAATTTTCTTAAACTTTAAGAACCCACTAACTTCAGCTAATAATGTCTGGGATTACAGCACCCAAAATGTCAAGATCACTGTATTCGCCTGTCTATTGGCCTTTGTCACATTTTCGCACCCTACATGATATTTGGCAAAATCCTTCCTGACTTTCTCCCTTAGGTGTCATTCTCAAGAATGTGAAGTTCTACTGCAAAATGTGCAGCCTGAAGAATCAGAGGTTAGAGGCAAAAATCTCTATCCTGCTAATAGAGTTTCAAACGGAAGGGCTCGCCAGTCCCTCTGAGATTTTGTTTTATGTAAATGTTCCCACCTCCTGGAGAGTCCTCCCTTATGACTTTGTTAGAAAGGCCATATATTTCCAGATTTCATTTAGGGAAAGCATTTGTTCATTCAGGGAAAGAGAAAAACTAATTCTCTGAGGCACACTGACATTGATGAGAAATAAAGCCAGAGCCCAACAAGGAGGCGAGACCAGGGGAACTCCAGCAAAGTAGAATGAAAGTCACAAGATGTTTTAACTGCATACAAGGAAAAGGGTGGAACCTTCTGAGAAACGGATCCACCTACTGGAAACTTCTCATGAACTGTATTTTTTAGGGACAGAGGAAGTAAGAGGAGGTTTTCTCTGGAGAGACAGCCTCTAGGGTCTTCAGAGCCAAACTTTTGGCCCAGTCTTTCTGGGTAAAGAGGGTTAAGTCTATGTGAAGCAGCATCAACTGGCTGGAAAACTATTTGACCTTCACTGGATCGTCAGTCATTCTTTTGCTTGAGTGGCTGAATGAAGAGTATGTCATTCTGTCATAGCAAAAATCTGGAGAAGGGGAAAAAAATTAAATCGATCTTCTTCATCTCAGAAAGGCTTAGTTTCATTGGCATCTAACTGACACAAACACTCTTTGCTAGGTTTCTGTTTGCTGATAGTAATTAAATATTCCTGTCTCTGACTTCACAGCCAAATGCCCTGGCTGATGACGAGGACAGTATGCTCCACTTTTAAAGGACAGAGTTGGAAATTTGCTTATTCTAAATGCCTCTGATTATAGACATGTATATGTATGTCTGGGTTCTCTCTCTTTCTCTTTCTAAAATCTATTCCACTCACCAGATGCAAGAAAATCTTAACAAAACAATAAAATCTATAATGTGCACTACATTGACATTTGTAGTCCTATATTAGCTGTTAATTAGAGCTTATCCATAGACTAATCTGGATTTCAAATGAATAATTTTAGCAATTTATGAACTTACACATTTTTAGTCATTTATTAAGAAAAATGAATTAAAAAGAAAGAAAAGAGAGGATAGCAAGGCAAGTAAGAGATCTAGATGACAAGGACTATTATAATTTTGCCACAAATTTTTCCAACTGAGAGGCCTTGATTGCCTTGCCTTTGTCTGTTTGCTGGCTTGTTTCTGTTTGTACTTCACCACCTCCCTGAAGTAAGATGGCAATGAAATGGTGCTGTGACTGACCACAGTTTTTTCCCCAGACAATGGTAAGATATGGAGACTTTCCTCCCTTAAGAAAAGAGTGAATAGCAATTGTCTTGTGTGCCTTTCAATAACTAGTAAGATTAACCCCAGAGAAACCTCCTGTAGCCGAGACATTGATTGTTCTTTCTCATCTGGGCCAGAGTCTATTTGAGGAGACTCAGCCCCATCTTGAAAAGGGAAGGGGGTAAGGTAGAGGTCAGGAGTTAGACAGTCTCATTTTCTTCTTTAGAATTCCTGTGCTCAGGACAGGTCTCTCCACACAGTCTAGCTGGGAATTGGGGCCATCACCCAGAGACTTTAGAACCTAAAAATGCTTTATTTAGAGACTTATATACTTTAGAGAGTTTTGCTTTTTATTTCTTGCTTCAGCTTACCTGAAGGACTCCATTCTGCTTTGCGACAATTGATCAAACAACAGTCTTCTTACGTTATCAAAAAAATGAGTGTCTGAAATGAAGCAGCAGACATCCAAGGAATATCTTGAATAATTCTAGGTGCTAGATAAATGAAATTAAGATTGTCAGGGGCTCAAAAATGAGTCTTTTCTTTTTCCCTCTTATTTTCCTTTTGTTATCTTGATTTATACAATTTGAGAAACTTTTTCATTATGATAGAAGGTATGTGAAGTAGACGGTTGGAACAGCCAAAGTCTCTTTTAGAGCATCTTTCTTGTCAATATTCAAATAAAAACATTTATGAGGACCTTTTAAGGTTTTAGGGTTCTTGTTAACTTTAGAAGTTAGAGCAATGTGAATTGATAATATAAACATGCACAATTTAAGTCACTGTGTTAAGAAGATTTGGGATTTGTTTCTGAGTTGGGAAGTAATCAGTATATATAAAAAAGGACAGGGGAGTTGTGTATGCAGTCCTTTCCCTTTGCTAAGATAGCCACAGAGCTAAATCATCTAGATATGACCTCTTTCTTACCTGCTGACCTCATAAATAGATTTGTATTTATCAGGCTAAGTTTTGTTCACATCTATGCTTATATGTATAATATCTTATCTCTGATCTTCACCACAACCCTGAAAGTTGATATTCATCAAGTTAGATTGCAAAACTTGGACACAGCTTATAAGTGACCCATGTTGCTTTGAAGTCAGTATTATTCCAATGTACCTTGCTACTAATACATAATGATGTGGCATGGAAGTAAACATATGTGTTTAAAGAATGGCAAGGACTCCATGGGGGCTAGGTTGAACGTACATGTTGAGGAGCAGCCAAGTTAACTTTGAACAGTTGGTTTAGAGTCAGTTAAGGAAGCTCTTCAAATATGAGGTGAAGAATGAACTCTATTCTGAAGGCCACAGAAGATCATTGAAGTAGGACCATAGTGTGAATACTACTGAGATTATAAAGAATATAAATATTTCACCATAACTTTCATTTTTCATACATAGGCACCTATGTAGAGCCAATAATATAACAATTACTAGTCAATAACACATGAAATACCACATGGAATTCAGTCATACATCTTTTTACTAGACTAATTAAAAAGTAAACTAGGAGCCACAATCAGTTCTATTCATGGGTTAGACTTCACTGATCTATTTTGATGCCAGAGGAAGGATTTGAACCTAAGATCTTCTCATTTCTAGACACTCATTAAACAATTATACCTTAAGTACTAGCCATGTGCAGCAAACATATGTTAAGTACCTGCTATTCACAACGAATTTATATTGAACACAAGCTATAAAACTGGATGCTTTATAGATATCAAGAAGTGTAAAATAATGCCTCTCTTTCAAAATGCTTAAAATCTTGCTGCAGGGATTAGACTTAGTCATTTGAAAACTTCATTAATAATAAAAGAACAATAGAGTTTCACTAGTAAAAATATAAGGAAATACATAATTATGTAGCAAGTAATGGTTCAGATAATATTAACTAAATTGCCCCCTATAGCAAATTATCTCCCATGTTCAAAGGGAAGATTCCATATACCTGTTAAGGATGTCAGAATGTTAAATGCATAAACTTTGCAGACATTTCGAATTGGATGCTTAAAGTGTTTCTTACCAATATATTGCAATTACATGAAACCAAATCTGAAAAAGTATACATCGACCTGGTGAGTTCCAAGTGAAAAGAAGGTTAATTTTTTATTTAGGCACTGACTATAACTATCAGATAACAAAGGAAATGATTCATGGAAATGAAAGAGATGACAGGGTCCTACCACTGTGACTTCGTAACCACACCATAAATCAAGAGTAAAAGTCCTCAATGAAGTAAACCCATAGTCTCCTCTAGAAGACTTCTTATTACTCTTTTTGCTCTTTAGTTCCATGTTTTTTGAAGTCGTTTTCATCTGATGACAGCTACTTGGGAGGCTGAGGCAGGAGAATAGCTTGAACCCAAGAGGTGGAGGTTGCAGTGAGCTGAAATCGTGCCATTGCACTCCAGCCTGGGCAACAAGAGTGAATCTCTGTCTCAAACAACAACAACAACAACAACAACAACATACACTCCTACTGATATTTGGACCTATTCCCTAGCCATAATGGACTCTGAGAAGTGTTCATTTCTTCCTCTGGTTTCTGCTTCAAGTTCAGTGTATCCATTTTGATTGACGTCACCCCTTCCTGGATCTCACATCTGTCCATGACATGTGCCTGTGTAAGCCAGCTCATCTTCCACCTAGGCAGTAAGGTCATCACTGTACCCATGGTGGAGCAACCACTTTACCAAAGGAAGCATCTCACCAATGAAGAAACCACTCCCAACCCACCTCCTCTGCAGAAAAGAAAAGAAGGTCATCCAAGTCATCTCCCATTTCAAATCTAAATCTAGCTCTATGTATTGGATTAGAAGGTAGCTATATATTATGAGGGGCATTAGAGATGTACTCACATCCCTAAATAATCTGCAAAAGTGTGCTTCCCTGCACTTAGAAGTCCATGCATTAGTAACCCTTGCATAAGACACAGATTTAAATGCAAATGTTCTCCCTATAGAGAGACATCCCTGCACATTAGCAACTTCATTTTTTGGTTGACATAAAACCTACAATTAGATGTCTCCTGTAAGCTAGATAATTTTTAACAGGATTGAAAAATCAGGAAAGAAAATGTGACCAACACTATTGCTTGGGAGAAAAGAGCTTATTTGGGAGGAATAAGGAAATTTGTCAGGGTTCACAAGACGGTTAATAGCCGTCTGGGAAGGGAGGCATTTGTTGTTGCTGTTGTTGTTGTTGTTGTTGTTGTTGTTGAGATGGAGTCTCACTCTGTCGCCCAGGCTGGAGTCCAGTGGTGAGATCTCCGCTCACTGCAAGCTCCGCCTCCCAGGTTCACGCCATTCTCCTGCCTCAGCCTCCGGAATAGGTGGGACTACAGGCGCCTGCCACCATGCCTGGCTAGTTTTTTTTTGTATTTTTTTTTTCTTTTTAGTAGAGACGGGGTTTCACCGTGTTAGCCATGAAGGTCTCGATCTCCTGACCTCGTGATACTCTGCCTCAGCCTCCTAAAGTTCTGGGATTACAGGCGTGAGACACTGCGCCTGACTGGGAGGCATTTTAATTTTTTATTTTTTGACTTTTATTTTAAGTTCAAGGGTACATGTGCAGGTTTGTTACATAGGTAAACTTGTGTCATGGGAATTTGTTGTACAGATTATTTCATCACCTAGGTATTAGTACCCATTAGTTATTTTTCTTGATCATCTCCCTCGTCCCACCCTCCACCCTCCAATAAGCCCCAGTATCTATGTGTCCATGTGTTGTCATCATTTAGCTCCAATTTATAAGTGAGGACATGTGGTATTTGGTTTTCTGTTCCTGTGTTAGTTTGCTAAGAATACTAGCCTACAGCTCCATCCATATCCCTGCAAAGGACATAATCTCATTCTTTTTTATGGCTGCATAGTATTTCATGGTGTCTATGTACCAAATTTTCTTTATCCAGTCTATCACTGATGGCATTTAGGTTGATTCCATGTCTTTGCTATTGTGAATAGTGTTGCAATGAACATATGTGTACATGTGTCTTTATAATAGAATGATTTATATTCCTTTAGATATATATCCAGTAATGGGATTGCTGGGTCAAATGGTATTTCTGCCTCTAGGTCTTTGGGGAATCACCACACTATCTTCTACAATGGTTGAAGTAATTTACACTCCCCCCATCAGTGTATAAGTGTTCGTTTTTCTCCATAACCTTCCCATCATCTGTTATTTTTTAACTTTTTAATAATAGACATTCTGACTTGTGTGAGATAATATCTCACTGTGGTTTTGAGTTGCGTTTCTCCAATGATCACTGATGTGGAGCCTTCTCTATATGATTGTTGGCTAAATGTATGTTTTCTTTTGAAAAGCATTCATGTTCTTTGCCCACTTTTTAATGGGGTTGTTTGTTTTTTTCTTTTAAATTTGTTTAAGTTTCATATAGATGCCAGATATTACGTCTTTGTTGAATGTATAGTTCGCAAAATTTTTCTCCCATTCTGTAGTTTAGACAAACTCTATTGGATAGTTTCTTTTATTGTGCAGAAGTTTTTTAGTTTCCATACATCAACCACAGTCAAGCTGAGAGCCAAATCAGGAATGAACTCTCATTCACAATTGACACACACACACACACACACACACACAACCTAGGAATGCAGCTAACTTAGGATGTGAAAGATCTCTACAAAGAGAACTACAAACTACTACTCAAAGAAATCAGAGATGACATAAACAAATGGAAAAACATTCCATGCTCATGGATACAAAGAATCAATATCACTAAAACGCCCAAATTGCCTGAAGCAATTTATAGATTCAATGCTATGCTTATTAAACTACCCTTGACATTCTTCACAGAATATGAAAAAACTATTTTAAAATTCATATGGAACCAAAAAAATAAATAAAAGCCTGAATAGCCAATGCAATCCCGTGTAAAAAGAGCAAAGCTAGAGGCACAACACTAACCAACTTCAAGCTATACTATAGAGCTTTAGTAACCAAAACAGCATGATACTGTTACAAAAACAGGCACAAAAACCAATGGAACAGAATGGAGAACCCAGAAATAAGACCACAAACTT
This sequence comes from Macaca mulatta, assembly GCF_049350105.2. NCBI lineage: Eukaryota > Metazoa > Chordata > Mammalia > Primates > Cercopithecidae > Macaca > Macaca mulatta. The sequence goes on along the minus strand of NC_133423.1, from coordinate 51,027,577 downwards.
ACAACTATCTGATCTTTGACAAACGTGACAAAAACAAGCAATGAGGAAAGGATTCCCTATTCAATAAATGGTGCTGAGATAATGGGCTAGTCATATGCAGAAGATTAAAACTGGACCCCTTCCTCATACCATGTACCAAAATTAACTCAAAATGGATGAAAGACTTAAATGTAAAAACCAAAACTATAAAAGCCCTGGAAGACAAACTAGGCAACACCATTCAGGACTTAGGCATGGGCAAAGATTTTATGAAGAAGATGCCAAAAGCAATTGCAACAAAACTAAAAATTGACAATTGGAATCTAATTATAATAAACTAAACAAGTTCTGCACAGGAAAAGAAACTATCAACAGGGAGGCATTTTTAAATGGAAGTTTTCATTACTGTGAAGACCCAACTTTTTTTTTTTTTTTTTTGTATTCTACAATCTGGCCAATGGCTAGGCTATAAAGTTTACCTAAGATACTGGAGATTTTATTGAATTTGAAGACAGTTGAGCAACTGTGCCTCTTTCATTTTATCTACCCTTCTAAAGGTTAAGAATATTTAGTTATTTCTAGATTTGAGATATTATCCCTGCATTAACACCATTAACAGGACACATGTGGTCCCATCAGTGCAGATGGAACTCACTGAAGTTCATGACCCTGCTATGGATAAGTGTTAGTTAAAGGATTCAGACCTAAGTCTGCCTCTTTATTTTAATTCATTATGTAAATCCTGAAACACTTCTTCAGATATATTCCAACTCTTCTTTATGTTGTAATCTATATGATAATGCCATGAAAATCCCATCAATAATTCTATCCTGCTCCATTCTTTGGTGATTTACAAACTGATGGTACCTACTCTGTCAGAAGACACTTCACTCCAGCTATCAACAAATACATCAATTTTTAAGGTGGTTGAGTTGCATGTCTCTATTACCTGTCAGCCAACAAAAAGTGTGACTATGTTAATATATGCCAGTGAAAGAATATAAGAGCGAGGATATTACCCTAACCATTAAATTCACCAATAATTTATTGAACTAATTTGTGCATAACACTGACCTAAATGATGCATTTGATTGTTAATGGAAGGGAGGGAGGCTTAATGATAGTTGCCATTTACTTCTTCATTACAAGAATTTTAGAAAATTTATCTTATTTAAGAATTTCAGCACCATGTGAAACACAAATTATCCTAGATATACTTTTTAAGACGAGGAAACCAAGGCTTAGTAAGAAAAACTTTTATCAAGGCCACATGAATATCTAGTGTTGAAGCTGCAATTTAAACCAGTTCCATGTCTCTGAAGCCAGCACTTGACACTTAACCCTCTAGTATATTACTCGCTAAATAGCCCTCTTAGTACTGCCACAGAGCAAATGTCCTCCTAATCAGACTTGAGAGCCATCTTTGACATGGTAAAAATAGGTAGAAAGATGAAGCCTCTTTTATTTTATTTTATTTTATTTTATTTTATTTTATTTTATTTTATTTTTATAGATGGAGTCTCGCTTTGTCGCCCAGGCTTGAGTGCAGTGGTGTGATCTCGGCTCACGGCAAGCTCCACCTTGCAAGTTCACGCCATTCTCCTGCCTCAGCCTCCCAAGTAGCTGGGACTACAGGCACCCACCACCATGCCCGGCTAATTTTTTTTTTTTTTTGTATTTTTAGTAGAGACAGGGTTACATTGTGTTAGCCAGGATGGTCTCGATCTCCTGACCTCGTGATCTGCCCGCCTCAGCCTCCCAAAGTGCTGGGATTATAGGTGTGAGCCACCACGCCCAGCCGCCTCTTTCTTACAGCTTTTGTTTTTTGACTAGCCAGATCAGTGGGTAGCACATTAACCCAAGCCATATTGCTTTCTAACCGATTGTCAGGAAAGAGGAATTGGTCAGCAAGCTCAGTCACAAGGTAAGGTTTAATAACTTGTTAATACAAATCGACATAGCATCTGAATTTCTTGCAGCTATAGCCTTCTCTCTTCTATGCTCCCTTTGCCCAACCCACTGCTCCCAGTATCACACTCAGGTTAAGCAAGTATCTATGGCTTGCCTGCCTTAAATTCTATTTTATTACCCTCCCAGTTCACTCTTCTTACCCTCCTATTGAGGCCACGCTGGGAACCTTGGCCTGTATATCTTGGATATACAGGTATATATAGATATATAGATATGCCTGACTGGTTCTTACCAGCTCTTCCAAGTAAAGCAGTGTTTCTCACTACATTAGAACCATTAAGGAAAATTGTCTCCCTCTCTACCATTCATTACCTTTTCCACTCTGATTGCTAATCCTGGGTTGGATTGTAGTTTTCTATAATATAACAAAATTTGAGAGCCAAATTCTAAGAGATTCTAGTCTTCATATATCTTGCTGTAAAGTGTGATTACACCATGACTAGAAGAAATCTTGTAACCCTAGCATGTTTATGTCTGATTATATTACCCATCAAGTGGAAAAATTCACTTTGCAATCTGTAAGTTTCCTGTGAATACAGATTATGTCTGTCTTGTTTGCTAGTGTAACTTGAAAGGCACTTATAGGGCATGGCACATATTAAGTGCCCTACAAATATTTGTTTGATTTAAATCAATGGCTGGAAGACTGAACAGATGGAGCAATGGATGAATGACATGCTTGTTGGCTGAGCTAGCTTATTTCTTCTTCCCCACAACACATACCTGTTCCATATGATAGTAATAACCCTAAACTCCTCCTGAGCCTTGCCATTATGGCCTTATTATATCACATCAGGCCAGTCTATTTCCCAAGATACCTGGATAAAATGTATATGAATGATACTATGGACTAGCAGAGTTTTAGACAACCTAAGTGATATATCAAGTTCTCCTATCACTCCTCTTTATCTCCTGGGAAAGTGAGTTTGTTGTGTTACGCAACATAGTTATCAAAGTGGCAAACACATCACATATTTTCTTATCACAATTTTAATTACTTTTGTTTGCTTGCCTTTGCCTTTTCCATTGAAAGCCTTTATTCATATTGACCCACTTCAATTTTGCTTAGTTTATAAATCCCGGTGAAATTTTAGCTAGAAGTGGCATGGCCATAACTGAAGTATATATTCATAAGTAACAATATGGGTAAGAACATGCCTTTGGTTTTTATGATAGTTTTTGAATCAGATTTTCAATGACTTAAAAGTTTTCTTAAAATGTGTACCATATGCCTATATTTTTTTGACATTTATAAAGAAGGTTATTCTACGCCTGAGCTCTTTGGTTATCTGACTACTAGAGAATATGAGGCAGAGAACACTTACTGCAAAGAAAATGTTCTTTTATAGCATCCTTTAGCATGCATTATAGCTCTCAAAGAAATAGAAGCCAAGATTTCCAAATGTATTAGTTTCCCAAAGTTATCACTCAACAATGTTTGACACAGTGGAGGCAATAGGTAAAGTTAGTACAGTCCTTGTTAAACCCTGGGTTTAATGATTTTTTTAGGACATTCGTATTAAAATGGGATCGTTAAGAATATACTGCCATTCCAGCAGCATAAAAAATGCATACAATAAGTTCACACAATGCATACCAATAATGACTCAACAAAATAAACGGCAAAATGAAACCAGCATTGCTCACAGTGTGTTTAAAATAACCTTTAGGCATTTGATGAGTTTTTTTGGTAACCATTTGGTGGCAAACTACTCAGTGTAAAAGAACAGTTTAAAAGCTAATAGGAAAAATCTGGCATTAATAACCCAGTAGATTACGGTGAGAACAATAGTGAAGTTACTGTAGAAAGCAATGTATCTAGATAATTAAAGTTAAGCCATTTTGGTTCTACAGCAGTAAAAGATATGCCTGCTGGGAACATGAGAGACCCCATATGCAAAGCTGACTCTAAAAGTAAAAAGTTGGCTTCCTGGTTACACAAGTAGGTTGAAATAGAGTGTGAAGCAAGGCAGAGAAGTGTGGAGCAAGGCAGAGAAGTGTGGAGCAAGGCAGAGAAGTGTAGGCAGATCACGGGGATTCATTAATTATCCTGTCTCAGCTTTATTTTTCCTTCACTCAAAAGGTTATTACTATCATTCTATGCTTAAATTATGTTGGTAAACACTAAACCTCCCTCTTAATCTGTGCCCGAATTATGAATAAACAACTTAAATGTGCAAAAGACCTTGGAAATGCATGCCAAGATAAACTATAGATAGAATTATCCATAGCTTGAAATTAAAGTTAAAACCCTAGTGCAGTTACTTTGTCGAGATATCTGAGAATAGGCCAGTAGCATTTTTGTTTTTCCATTCTCAGTATGCATAATAATGAAGCAAATGTTAATAACACTTTCGTGATGCAGAGTGATTAATAAGCAATTAGGTCTTGCATCTAAATGATTTTGTTGGCAGTCTTGGATATGCGTTTCTTGGAAGTCTACTGTTGTCTGATACTGATTCTAATAACTAGTGTAAAATTTTTTTTAAAAAAAATTATAGGATTGTATTAATAGCTAAACCATAACAAGAGTGGGTCTGGGCTCAGGCAATGCACAGAATATGATCAGGGATGTTCAGGTATCAATGTAGAAGACACATTTGAAAGCTACCTCATCATTGATATGCAAAAAGGCCAGTTGTGGGATCATCCTATTTGTTTTATTCTATTTATTATTTTAATTTTTTTTAATTTGCAGTATTTTGTGTTTTGTGTTATGTTTTCCATCATTTTAATCTTGTCAAAAATCTAGACAAAATATTAAATCTAAAGACAAAATAAAAAAATCTAAATCTATTTTGAACACGTTTTAAATGGAACCCTTGAACTCTATATTTAAAAATAAAAAGTCAAGTATTTTTTATTCTACCTCATCTAAGCATGCCTTTAAAATGCTGAATTCAGGCTGGATGTTGTGGCTTACACCTATAATCCCAGCACTTTGAGAGGCCAAGGCAGGTGGATCGCTTGAGCCCAGGAGTTCTAGACCAGTTTGGGTGAAATGGTGAAACCTCACCTCTACAAAAAATACAAAGATTAGCTGGATGTGATGGCCTGTGCCTGAAGTTTCAGCTAGTTGGGAGGCTGAGGTGAGAGGATCAATTAAGCCCAGGAAATCGCGGCTGCCATGAGCCATGAGCGCACCACTGCACTCTAGCTTGGGAAACAGGGCGAGATCCTGTCTCAAAAAAATATAAAAGTAATAAAAATAAAATCCTGAATTCAAAATTTGTTTAAGACTCAATAATTTCTTATACATGAAGACTACATGAAACTTTTCAGTGTGTATTATTCACATTTAGTATTTTACTGAGTAATCACAACAACTTTATGACGTTGTATAACAAAGATGAGCTCCTGTGGGCTGATAAAGAAATCAAAGTCCAGGGAGTTCAGCAAACTTGTTCAAATAGCAAGTTTAGGTCTTGGACACAGAAACTCTGCATGTTTGAATTAAACACAGCATCAGCTGTCATGATATAAAGGAAATTTTGAGTTCGGGTAATAAGACTCTTAGAATTTCACAAAATAGCTACTGAAAGTGTTCCAAACAAAAGAGTCGGGAATTTGGGCACCACCACCACCGCATATACCCAGCAAACCCAGATCATTCAAGGGAGGAGGCAGGAGGGGCATTTGCTCTGCTTCACTTCAACAAATGACCCTGAATTGGGATTCGCAATATAAACTTTCAATATTTTTATACATTGAATTATTAGCAAGGGGAAAATGTTATTATCTCCTGAATGATATTCCCAAATATACCAAAATTTATTTTATATTCTAGAAACCATCTCCCAAAAAACAACAAATGGCAGAAGAAGTAGGAGGGGGACAGATGGGGAGGGAGCAGAAGAGGGAGCAGGAAGAAGAGGAAAGAACTTCCATTCCCCACTGTGCTCCTGAAATTTTTAGTCACAGACTTAGCATCATGATGCTCTTCAGATTCAATTTAGTGTGGTTTGATTATTAGTACAGAGCACCCAGAATGAGCTATGCTAGACGGCAACAGTATGTAAGGATCACTTCCTGATACCTTCTTCCCTCTTTTATTCCTGGCTCATGACTTTGCTTTCTTAAAGCAAGAGGTATCTGCAACAATGGGGAGGGGGAAGATGCTAGATGGGAAAAGAAGAAGAAAGTAGCCTGATTGCAGCTTCGCTTTGTGAATTCAAGAAGTGTGTGTTTGAAAAATGAAGGTGCATAAGTTAGTGTAGCTCCAGGGCGCCAGCTTCCCTAGTGTTAGCATAGCTGACACACTGACAGTTTATATGGAATTTATGTGCCTATTTCCTCTGCTTTTTATGGGAAAACATGTTGTTACCTTACAGCTGCCCACATCACATGCCGCCAATCCGCCTCTGAGCCATAGAGCACCTTTCTCGAGGAAACATACATACATCAAGGGCTTATGTATTTTTTACAATGTTGTAAGGGGAAAATAATAAAATATGGGTTATTGTGTACACCATTCCATGGTTTAATTTTTTTTATTTCACTGGCTTAATTGACTCTGACCATTTTTATTGCCCTTTTCCCCACCTCATCTCGCCATTTTAATTGTTTATGTGTTTGTGTACAATTGGATCGCATCTGGAAAAGGACAGGAGCTGTAACCACAACTTAAAAGCCAATTGCAGAGCTTTAAAAAGTAAATAAAGCATTTAAGCTGCCACATCAGTAGGAATTTATATGCAGATGTAAAAGAAGGAAATGTACGTTTTAGAGTGAAATGCTTAAAAATCAGCTCCTCTTTTCAATCACCTGCAGGAGCCCTGGATCCTTTGTGCTCTCTGACTGGTGGAAGGCAGTACACAAGGAAGCACGGCAGGGGTCTCGCTCTGCCTCTTCCCTTCCACTCCATGGGCCAGAAGCTCTGCATGGGCTAGAAGCAGAACCTTCACCCGAGCATACTTCAGAGGCAGGTCGTTCATGGCCGAAGGCCTGGGGTCACTCTCACCTATTGCCTTGCACTACTATCTTGCCCAGACTCTCAATGCCTGTGGCAGTTGTTTCAGGACACATCTCGTTTTTCTATTTAGCCTCTATTCTTATTTTTTGAATGACCTGATAGGAGAAAAATAAGCTATTTATGCCAATTTACATTTCCCACAATCTTCTACACTTCCAAATAGAACCTCATTGCTATAAATCAATCTTTAATTAGGAAGTGAAGAATGTAATGCAATGAGAGAAAAATAATGGGGATAGATTAATGAATCCAAATCATACAAGGCAACTTCTTTGCAATACAGGGGACCAACTGGTTCTGTACCCTTCAACAGGCAGTAAATGGAAATACGGTTCAACATTTATCTTGCCAGCTGTCCTCAAACTTGTCTTCCCAGGTTTCTCAGGATACCCCTGCTTTGGGGCATGTTATTAGACAACAAACTGTGAAGGAAATTTTCACTTAAGGGGGAAAGATAATGTATGTGAAACTTAGCCTTCTGGTGAGTAGGTTGGACCCTAAATGATGTTAAGAATTCTCTCATTTCTCAAGCCTATGTATGTGTATATGTGTGTGTGTGTGAGTGGTGTGGTGTGGTGTGGTGTGTGTGTTTGTGTGTTTAGGTACATCTTGAACATTCCTGCTTGAAAATCTTATAGTCAGTGCTCTGATGCTTTTACATTGGCTAAGGCAGATAGATGCTTTAGCTCTGAATATTGTACCCCTCCACCAAACTACCTTTTGAAATAAAAAATATTTTCCAAGTATATAGAAAAAACTGTCATAACCTAAAATGCTGGCCCCAGAAGGATTGCCTTGTAGTAGTGAGAGGCACACAATCAGCACCTCCTGCAATCTGCCTGCTGATATTTCCTTTCCTCTCAGGGTTCCTGGTGAATTATGGAAAAATCAATGACGTCTTCTTGCGTCTTTTTCTCCTCCTTGTAATGCTTTATCCCCCAGAATGACACATCGCCTTCCTTTAGTACTCTGTAGCAAAACTGAGACAGAGCTAGACTATTTAACTAACACATTTAAAAAGGATCTGCAATAACAAAGCAAACCCAATTTTATGAATTAATTTGCCTGCTTGCCAAGATGCAGGTTATTCATCTTTGTATTCATTCCACCCGGGGCTGGTCCCTCCTGTAACTCCTAACCTGCCTCCACATAGCAGAGGCCCTGTTTAACCCTGCCTGTTGAAAACTCTCAAAGTCCAGGTCAAGAAAAGTCAAGAAGTCAAGATAGTTTACTTCAAATACATGAGATTCTATCATGTGGGATTTAAATTTGACTTGCTCTGTGCAGTTCTGGTGTGTGAAATTATGACCAATGACGGTGACATGAAGAAAAAGCTCAGCCCAGGATAAGTAAGAATCCTCTAATGAGCAGCTCTGGCTTACAATGGAATGAGATGCTTTTTGAGACAAGGAGTCTGAAGTAGAGCTTGGAAGAACAACAAAGACATAGACACTCGCATTTAAGGGCTGGAATGATTTTAAGTTGCCTATAGAGCAACCACCCTATTTATCTGAAGGTCTATGACTCTATCACGGTCTCAATTTAATGTTAAGATTCTTAAAGAAAGGTTTCCAAAGTAGAGGCCCGACACTGATTTAACTCACCCTCCTGTTAGGTAGAGATGGCATTTGCCAAATTTTAGATCTGCACGAATGTCTAAGGTGGGATAAATTCTGGAAGGATGAGATTACCTGCAACACATAAGTCTTTGTGATATCACAGACAGCAGGGTGGTATTTGTTCTCTCTTGCAGTTATTTAGATAATGTTTCAGATAAGTTTTCAGTTTGGTTTTATCTATTATTGCTTTTAGGTTTCATGTATGCTTATCCTATTTATAAAAGGGTTGTATATGTCCTACCTCACAGCTCTCTTAGCATTGTTTCCGAGGGATAGAAATATATTATGCATTTTTCTTGTCCTTCAGTTGTTCCTCCAGACCAGGAATATACACAAGAAGAAATAAGACAAATGTAATCTGCTCTCATGCAAACCTGAATTTATTTAAAATGAAAAGCCAAAGAGATCAGAAAGTCTGTGTACCAAAATTTGTACAGTGTCACCTGACTCTGACATAGAAAAAAAAATAGGAAAAAACTTCAACTTCTTGCAATGGGTAATGTAATAAACAAGAAGAGTATGGTTTACAGTATGCATATGTGTATATGTATATGTGTGTGTGTGTGTGTGTTTCTACTTTCATTAAAAGGAGCATTTGAAAAGCCACCCATTTTGATAGATGTTTTTCCTATATCCCCTAAATTTATTCTAAATAGAAAAACAATAAAAACACAGCAAGACTGGCCTGAGAACAATGTTAGAGAGTTTTCAATTCAACTCCCTCATTTTATTGATGGGGCACTTGAAGTCACGGGGACGGGGTGGTAAAACGTCTTGTCCACAGTTGCACGTCTCTTTAATGGCAGAACCAATACTTTGCAGCAGTTTATTGCTCTTACCATCATAGCACCTTTTAGACAAACCACTGACGAATTGTCCAACGGCTTGAGTGATTGGGGGTTTAATAAGATTGCTATTGAAGTTGATTTTGTGCATCAACCATAGTGAATCATGTGTTTTAAGACACAGAGAGCCGCACCTAAAATGTTTCTTTTCTTTTCTTTCTTTCTTTTTTTAACAGAGATGAGGTCTCTCTATGTCGCCCAGGCTGGTCTCAAACTCCTGGACTCAAGCAATACTCCTGCTTTGGTTTCTTAAAGTGTTGGGATTACAGGCATCAGTCACTGCACCCAGCTGAAAGTTGCTTTTCATAGTTATGCTAATGTACATGAAACTGACATGAAGCTCACTATGTTTTTGGTAGAAATTGAGCCTTAAGGACTACTGATACGACAAAATATCTGACATTTATTGAATGCTTGCCCTGCGCATCTCACTTCTGAGTATTTTCATATATTAACCCTAGATAATCCTTAATAGAGAACAACAATGTTATTACCATAAATATTCTACTTCACAGAATAAGGAAACAAACTCAGGATTGTGCCCAATTTCACAGTTCGTAAGACTGGAAACAGAATTTTAGTGTAGGCAATACTACTGCAGGAGCTGCTTTTCTTAACTACCAAACTATTTTGTCCCCCTGCAGAACTAGCATATTATGGATGGTTACCTATGTTGTGTGAAATAAAAAGAGATAACAGTTACAGAATGTCCTTTCTTTGTCTTCATCAGTTCCTGAACTTTCTAGTGAATCTAGGCAGTATTCTCAGCAGGCCTGTGTGTGTGTGTGTGCATGCGCATGTATGTATGTGTGGTGTTCACATATGTTACATAAGAAAAGTACTATAATATTTAAGTTTATTACCATTACATGGTTCGTTGTCACTTTGGAAAAAGAGAACTCTAAAAAAGGCACTCAGGATGGGTAATGTTTTGAAATGTGTTTGGTGGAAGCACTGGAAAAATCTAGCTTCTAAAAGAATTCATCTAGAATCCAAGTAAGATAAATTATGCTAGTAAGAAGCTTCAGAAATTTAGGGGAAAAAAGAGAAAGAAGTAGGATTCCAGAGTGAAAGAAAACAAAAACAAACAAACAAAGCAAGAAAGAAGATGCAAGGAGTTGGCAAATATATACAATACATATGCTTGCAAATATATGGGTATTACAATATGTATGCCTGTATAACTGGCTTCATAATTTATGTTCCTATATACAGTTGTTTAACTCTTAGAACTGAAATTATAGCACACATGTCCACTCCTCCTATCCTTTATTAACTGAAGTCCCATTTTATGTTCAGTGCCTCTTCAGTCTTTTCATTAAGTTTCCTGTACCCTGATTCAGGTTATTAGACCTTTACTTCTAGATTGGTGCACTAGGTTAGATATTATTACATGAATTTGTCTTTTGAACACTGCCCCTTTTTTTATTCCAATCCCTCTTATTCCATTTTAATCAAGCCATTTGCTAGTTTAAATGTCTTCTTTAAGTTTCTACCTTTTAAAGCACAAAACTGTTTATCCTAGCGTTCAAGTTCACCCACAGTCTAACCTGAACCTAACTATACAACCTGCTACTACTTTAACAGGTCCAGTCAAATGGATCCATTGGCCACTCACAGAATGTGCTCTATCTTCCTATTTCTGAAACTTTATGCCTGGCATCTCCTCCACTTAGAATTTCCTCCCCTATTTCTGACTTCTAAATCCTAACCCTTCTCAAGGTCCAGCTGGTCTGCCACCTACTTCTGAAAGTTTTCATTGTTATATCAGAAAAATAGTTTATAGTGAATTCTAAGAGATCTTTACTAACACAATGCCAATTGTGTGCTTCCCTGAATTATAGTTATTTATATGTAAGTTAAGAATATTCAATAGTGACTCAATCAATGTCTTCAAACCCCCTTTATTGCTGACACATTTTTCATAAGCCTAAATCATAATATGTTCCACTCCAATCCTGTCTCTAGAAATGTACCTGAAATTAGGCTTCATACACATAAGAAGTTCTAAATGAAGCTCTGATAAATGAATACATGATAAATGTTTCATGATCTGTCCACTTGCTGGCTTTCTGACTCCATCTTTTCCTGGTCTCTCCTATACTTATAACAGTGGAGGGAGGCTCAGCATACTGACTCAATTTTGCCTCTGAACAGCACAATCCCCCATTCCCTGCACCATGCCAGCAGTAATATCTTTTAGGTTAAAAGTTTCTATTTAACTTTGCCTGTAGACCAGCTAATTATAGAAGGAATTTAGTTTGTAGTTCAGCTTTAAGACAAAATAATAGTCCCTTTCTCAAAACTAATTCCTGAGGAGATAAGGAAATGTATAAACAAATAACAGGATTCTGTTAAAAGCTAACAGGAACACCATGACCTGATCTACTTCATCCCAACCAAAGTCAACTGACGAAGAACAAAGAAGTGTTACAACCTCTTTGAATCTTCACTGGTGCCCAGATGTCTGTGGTCTTAGGGCAGCTTTTAGCCTCAATTCTCTCTTCTTCTCCCTTCCCTGAACATGAAAAGGAATCTGAAGTTAACACTTACTAACTTAAGATGGTCCTTTAGGATGCTATTCTGTCATCTTCTTGGTTGGCTGGCTCTCTAAATGAAGTTGCTTTCCTTGCCTAAAACCTTGTCTGTCAATTTACTGGCTGTCATGGGGGTAGTAGTGCAAGATGGGACTCAGTTACATATTCACTACTAGTAACTATGTGATATGGTTTGGCTGTGTCCCTACCCAAATTGCATCTTGAATTGTAGCTCCCATAATTCCCACATGTGTGGGAGGGACCCGGTGGGAGATAATTGAATCATGGGGGTGGTTTCCCTTATACTGTTCTCCTGGTAGTGAATAAGTCTCACGAGATCTGATGGTTTTATAAGTGTTTCCCCTTTTAGCTTGGCTCTCATTCTCTCTTGCCTGCCACCATGTAAGATGTGACTTTCGCCTTCCACTATGACTGTGAGGCCTCCCTGGCCACATGGAACTGTGAGTCCATTAACCCTCTTTTTCTTTATAAGTCACCCAGTCTTGGGTATGTCTTTACCAGCAGCATGAGAATGGACTAATAGACCATGCTTCCTTTGTGATTCCTCAAAACTTCAAGAACAGGCTCCCTCAGAGTTTTGCTCTTGTTGGAATGCTTTTCCCATGAATATCAGCGAGACTCATTCTTCCAGTGAAAGTAGGCCTCTACTCAAATGTTACTTGATTATAAAGGCCTTCTTTGACCACCTTATATAAAATTCTAGTGTTTTCACATCATTCCTGCAATTTCCCTAGCCCTGCTTTGTTTTCTTTATCCACTTGTCATCACCTAACATTTTATTCATTCATGTATTTGTTTATGGTCTGTCTTTCCCCATCTGAAACTAAATTCCATGAGAACATGGAATTTGTTTTACTCATGGAAAGCATGCCCAAGATCTAGCAGGATCTTGATTAATATCTTTTGAATCAATAAAGGAGTGAATTATTTAGTAGTTAATGTTTTGTTGGTTTTAACAGGACGTGAATTAAAGAGAATGCTGAAAGCATCACTACACCCTAATCAAGACAATTTTAAATAAAACTATAAAGCAAAGCCATATATCATACTTTAGATATGTTACCTTAATATATAGATAAAGAAGTTTGACTCAACAGTATTGAGCCAAGTTTGATCCATTCTCTGGACCCAGCTGCCAGTTTGTAGGAAATTCTGAGGACAGAGGAACATGTTGAACTGTATCAAGAATCTCCTCTCAGCAGCAGGCAGAACATGGGGGAGTCTCTATAGGTCAAACACCCAAGAGTTTTCAGCAGATAAATTATAAAGACAAGAAGAGGCTGAAAGGAGAACTTGCAGACAAAAAGAGACATATTACGTTTAAATATAGGCAAGATAAGCTAATTTAGAGATTCACACTTGGGTGGTACACTAGAAAGCAACACATGGAGGTGATTACTATGAAAGTCAGAAAAGACACTACTTGTGGCAGAAGGGAAGGGCTGAGTTGGGACACAGTCCATGGACAGACTTCTAGGGTAGGTAGTTTCATTTTTTTGACCTGGGTGGTAAGTCAGAAGAACTTGCCTTACAGTGAGAGACTAAGCTATATCTTGTGTGTGTATATATGTGTGTGTTTGTATGTATAAAAAATGAAACCTATTTTGAAGCAAAGTAAGGAAACAAAAAGCTTGGTGCCAAAGTAAAGGGTCTGTACTTCAAAATTTCAACTTATTCTCCTGCGCTATTTGCTCCATGTGTACTGTCTGGTGCCTGTGTCCTGTTATCTGCCATGAATGCATTGAACAATGCATTTGATGAATTCTGGAACTTAATCCCTCTGCCTCACTAATTCTACCCATCCTCATCTCTCTTTCACTTTCTACTTTCCCACTGAATTCCAGAATCAGTCTGTATGCTCAATGACTTGTCACTTGCTGCTTGTGTAGCCCTAAGAAAATCACTTTCTAATTTCCTTATTAAGAAGAAAAGACGGGAGGGAAGGGAAGGGAAGGGAAAGGAAGGGAAGGGAAGGGAAGGGGAAAATGAGGAGAGAAGAAAGAGGAAGGAGAGAGGAAAGAAAGAAAAAATAATTAATTTGTATTGTGCATTTGCCCACAGCTCTACCTTGAGTGAAAGAGAGAGTGAGTAGGGTGTTAATGAAGATTCTGTTTATTCATTTATTTTCCAAATGCAGGAAACATTGGTCCTCAAACAGCTTTAAGGATAATTAAAGCAATGATGAAATATATTGATTGATTCCAAATTTTCTCACAGGAGTGATTAATTGCATTTTGGACTTTGAAAAATTCCAAAGGAGATTGCGAGAGAAGAGAATCTTGATCCTGGGCTGTGTAAGGCATGTTTTTTTTTTTTTTCTTCTTCTCCTTTCTTACCGTTATTAAAATTGCAGCTATGGATACACACAGAAAGGAAGAATGTGCCCAGTGCTTAAGAATATTTAAAGAAAGACTCCCACCATGTCACTGCACATCAGTGGACATGTCACAATGTGCTAGAGATGCCCAATCAATAGTTTACAAAGAAAACAATCAATATATGAATACTACAGAAGCCCACAGCCAGAGTACCTTATGGAAATGTTGGCAGTTTCTCTAATGGTGTAAAGTGATGTGATTGGGATTTTTTTGCTTCTTTGGCAACTGCAATAGAATGATTTAATTTAATAGGGTCATGATCTCAAGAACACAAAGAAAAGAATTAATTTTTCCTCCTAGGGAACTACGGCTCTGGGAGCTCCTTTGGCCCATTTCCTTGGCCTGAGGGGTACATGATGGGGTGCATCCCCAAAGCTGGCAGCCTCTATGTGGCTAGGCAGCAAAAACCCTCTGATGCAGGGCAGGCGAGTCCCATAGCAGGGGCTTAGACCAAGAGGGTTCTTGGTTTCTCCCAGGAAAGAATTCAGGGATGAGCTGGTGGTGTTAGCAACTTTGACTGGAGCAGCAGTAAGGAGCAGCAGCAGAGACACCTCTCCTTGGGGAGCAGAGCTACGCCATAGGCAGTGTGCCCAGAATAGCAGCTCAGAGGCGGTTCTGCTGTCTTATTTACACTCACTTTTAATTACCTGCAAATTAGGGGGTGGTATATGCATAAATTTCTAGGAAGAGTCGTAAGTTCGGGGTCATGGGGTGACTGCCGTGGAAAAGGGTGGCAACTTCTGGGAGTTGCCATAGCAGTGGCAAACTGACATGGCACACGGGTGGGGTATGTCTTATGAAAAGCTGCTTCTGCCAGCATTGTTTTAGCTGGTCCTCAATTTGCTCTGATGTCTGAGCCCCACCTCCAGAGTAGAGTCCTGCTTTGTTTTCTACCTCACCGTGTCCTCTGTATGATAGGAGCAGTAACTAATATTAATCATGTGTACTAAGAATTCTAGGCACTGAGCTAAGGCCTCAGATTTACTCTCCACCATCCTCTGCAGGAGACTGTCCCATAACTACCATAATTAGATAAAGACACATAGGTTTAGAGGGCTTAGGAGACTGCCCTCAGCCAGAAAGACAGGAGATGGAGTTTTCAATCCAGTAGAACATTTCAAAGTCCATGCTTTCAAAAGCAAACGCCTCACTATTCATAGTTCTACCAAAATTGCACATTATTCCTCAGGTCATCGAACATCACAGGGTGAAATCTTAAAATATTAGCTTTGTGATAACACTGAAGGGGGCAAGATGAAGGGGAAATTCCATAACATCTTGTATTAGAAACCTGGATTTCAAGTCAAGGTATACACATTCACGGGCTCTGAGATCTAAAACAAGTTTCTTATTCTCTCTGGGCCACAGTTTCCTCATCTGTAAAAGAGATACTTATCTGATACCTTTTAGGTACAAAGGTGGAATAACAAATGTGAAAGCTTATAATATACTCTTGAGGGTCATGTGAATATAAGTTGTTGTCTATGAAAAGGAAACTGAGACCTAGAAATATTAACTGGCTTGCCCAGAGCCACAGAACTGGTTAGATGGTTAAGGCCTGAACTAAAAAGTCAAATCTCTTGACACACATTTGTAAACTTTTACTCAACAAGCATGCCAAAACTAAATTGAATTAATACCTATTAGTCTTGAGGCCATTATAGGTAAAATAGTAATTTTTAACACTGTGCTTGGCACACTGTAGTTAATAAATGTAAGATATTATAATAACTATTATTACCTCATCTTAGCATTGTTCGGAAAAAGAAATTAGATGAGAAATAGAAAAATATTCTTTAAATAATAATATGCTTTACTAATAGTGTCAGGCAAAGTTAGGAGATTGTGCTCAGTATCTTGTTCGAATTTAACAACTTCTGACTTAATCACATATGTTGAGTCCAGAATTGTTTGGCCATTATACTATCAGAAAGAGAGCAATTAATTCCTTCTGCAAAGGGAATTACCTTCCGGTCCAACCCAATTTTTAATTTGAGTATGTATCATAACCCCAATCAATGCAGACTTCCAATCTCTTCTTCCTCAGTAGCCAGTGTAGGTTTAAAAGCCTTTAAAGGAAATTCAACTATTTTCACCTGTGTTTGTTGTAACTGTAATCACATCTCTCTCTATTTGGGACTCGGAGAGAGGGTGCAGTGCCAGTAATCCTTTTGTTTGCAACCTAAGCTATGTGCTTCTTCAATGGATCCTTGAGCTAGAGGCCGTTTCCAGGGGTGAAGTGAATGAATCATTCCATAAGGACATCCACTCACACTCTACCTGCTTCAATTGCCCTCAATTTTGTACAGCTGAAGCTGGGTCAAATAAACAACTGGGTAGGCACAGGTTCGGATGTGTGGTAGAAAATGGGCAGGAAAATAGGAATTAGCAGTACAATTAGGGTAAAGGCTGTTCTCATTATTTTAGATGCAGGTATTGACAAGCACAGAGCTACAATGTACCGTTAGTCCTTTTAAAGAACTTGCCACATCCTCATGAAGTTCCCTATAGTAATTTGATATCCTTATCTCTCACTCCTGGTATAGACCCCAAAACTGCAACCAGGGTTCAATTGTGTCTTGGGGGCTCACCTCTCTCTGCTCCCCCTTGCTGCACCTGAGCTCCAAATAGCTGCCGAACTTCTTATGAATCAGAAACACATGGGTCTCAATCAATTGGCCTGACTCCTCTCTCTGTAGCAGGAGATGTGTTTCCTCTGTTTAGCCTGCACAAAACAAAAGCCGATATTGGTCCCATGGCTCCTCCATAGTCAGGAGATGGCCACACAGCTGGGTGAAGCCAATGACAGCCTCTCCCTAGAGCTGAGGGCTTTTTCCACTTGTTTTCTTTTTTAATTTGTCGACCTAAGCTGTCTCCCTGCCTTTTGAAAAGGACGTAAGAAGTCTGAGCCCAGGAGCTTCCCACCAGTAGTGCCTGCCAGGAGCTGAAAGGACCAATTAGCAGGGTCCCCTATCTGGGATTTCTCCTCCTCTGGCTGACTTGCTGGGGACTCATAAATTACCCATGCTGAGGCAGACGCCAAGACCCTGGACACTTGCTCACAGCTCTTCAGACACCACAAACTGAACAGGAGCTTCCCTGTGAGAGGGCCTGCGGGACTTTCACTAAACTTGCCTCAGTGGGAAATCAGTGGTTAACTAGGTCATAGGCAGTTGATGAAATCTCTAAAGGGAGTGAGTGTGCTAGGGACTGGCTTTCTTTAGAAGAGTTTATTCTTTAGTCAAGGAGGGAGGGTTGTAAGAAGCTATAAAAGGGGCCAATGCTTTAAGAAAGAAAGAAGAAAGGGAAGAGAGGAGGGAAGTGGGTGAGGGAAAAATACAGGAAGGGAAATTCTACATTTTAGCTGCTTCTCAAAATAAACAGAGATATTTGGGTGACTTGAGATATTAGGACCTGCTATTCATATTAGAGTCTGAATGGGCAAGAATTTAGATATGTAAGTTTACAAGCAACCACCTTATATGTCATTTCCTTTCATTGTGATGGACATAAACTGGGACATAGTTGAACATAAGTCCTCTTGTTAAGAATTATATA
The DNA here is from genome assembly GCF_049350105.2 of Macaca mulatta. Lineage (NCBI taxonomy): Eukaryota > Metazoa > Chordata > Mammalia > Primates > Cercopithecidae > Macaca > Macaca mulatta. The sequence goes on along the minus strand of NC_133423.1, from coordinate 51,009,697 downwards.
TATACACACACACATATAGAGACAGATTATATATATAGATAATATAGATAAATGTGTGTGTGTGTGTATATATACATACATACACACACACACACATACACACACACACATATGTATTTTAAACACCAAACTTTTGTATTGGTCTATTTCCTCAAGTAAAAGATTGAGGAATGTTTTCCCAACATCCTTTGTGTTCTCACTAGTAAAATATTAGTTTTCTTTGTATATGTACCTCAAACTTAATTTATTTAAAAACAACCTTCCCATCCTCTCCCTCACTCAATGCTCTGTGGGTCAGTCCCTGACCTAGGGGCATCAAGGACTTCTCCTTCCCATTCTATCCAGTCATGAGTCACATTCTGCCAAATCCATGCCTATAATGCCCTGCATATTTGTACTCTGAGTGCTTGTGGCCAGACCCTCATTTCCACTGGGTGGGATGGCTCAGACTGTCGTAATTGGCCTTACTGCTACTGGCTTGCCTCCTTTTCTGTCTTTGCTACAAACTACTGTCATAGGTCTCATTCTAAAATACCCTCAGACAACTAACAAGTATGGAATATAATCATTAATCACCGATTAGTCATTCAGGTCCTTCTACACCTAGACCAGCTTTCCCACCTTGTCTGGATGTCTCCCTTTACCCCACAAACTGCCTAATTCAGCCACAGTGGGCGTACAGTACACTGCATTTCTTTATTTCATGCTCTGCCCACTCGCTGCATTGCCTTTCCTAATATCTTTACTTCTCTCATGCAGACATCTATAAAAGATGATTTTAGATTTGCACAAAGGCAAATGTGACCTCTTGTGTCTCACCTCTTCCATCCACTGCTGAAGCACCATATCCCCAAGATAAATTTCCTGAACACTCAAATTCAAAATATTCCATTCCAACCCTTTCATTTGATTATGTTTTAGTTGTAACCATGCTATAGATCTGTTCTGTCTGGTACAGTAGCCACTAATCACAGGTTCCTACTGAGCTCTTGTAATGTGGCTAGTCCAAATTGAAATGTACTACAAGGGTAAAATGCAGACTGGATTATTATGACTTAATATTTTAAAAATTAAAATATATTAACCATTTTATATTGATTACATAGTAAAATGATAATATTTTAAAAGATAATTTGGATTTATTTGTCAAAATAAAATGTATTATTGAAATCAATCTCACTTGTTTCTTTTCACCCTTCTAATGTGACTGCTAGAACATTTAAAATTAGATATGTGGCTAAAGTATGCTTCCACTGGACAAAGCTGCTATAGAACATTTTACATGTCATCTTACATTAATGTGTTGGCTTCCTTCCCCAGTAGATTGTAAACCACAGGAAGGCAAGAAGCAGGTTATTCTGTTTCATCCACAGTAGTTGCATATGTCAGGAACTCAACAGAAATTATTTGAATGAAATTCCAGATGGAGGTAGGGTGTTTTAGTCCATTCTCACATGGCTATAAAGAACACTACCTGTGCCAGGCCTGGTGGCTCACGCCTGTAATCCCAGCACTTTGGGAGGCCGAGGTGGGAGAATCACCTGAGGTCAGGAGTTCAAGACCAGCCTGGCCAACATGGTAAAGCCCTGTCTCTCCAAAAATACAAAAATTAGCTGGGCATGGTGGCTGCACCCATAATCCCAGCTACCTGGGATGCTGAGGCAGGAGGATGACTTGAACCCAGGAGGCAGAGGAGGTTGCAGTGAGCTGATAAGGTGCCATTGCACTCCAACCTGGGCAACAGAGGGTGACTCCGTCTCAAAAAAAAAAAAAAAAAAAAAGCTACCTGAAACTGAGTAATTTTAAGGAAATACGTGTAATCGACTCAGTTTCATAGGCTTAACAGGAAGCATGGCTAGGAGGCCTCAGGAAACTTAAAATCATGGTGGAAGGTGAAGGGGAAGCCGGCACCTGCTTCACAAGGAGGCAGAAAGGCGTGCAAGCAGGGGAAATGCCAGAAGCTTATAAAACCATCAGATCTCCTAGGAATTCACTCACTATCACAAGAACAGCATGGAGAAAACTGCCCTCATGATCCAATCACTTCCCTCCCTTGACACGTGGAGATTACAACTCCCTCCCTCAACACCCATGGATTACAATTCCAGATAAGGTTTGGAAGGGGATGCAGAGCCAAACCATATCATGGGGCCTTTGCCTTTTTTAAACATTTTGGTCTTTAATAAGTTTGCTTGTTATTTGTAATTTCTTTTCTGTTCGTTTCTTTCTATTGGATTTTTTTTTTTGGTCCTTTTTTGTTTATTTGCAAAAGTAATTTGTATATTCTAGATACACATTTTACATACTTACGATGCAAAGCATCTCCTCTCTGTTTATGAATTGCCTTATATTCTCTTGTTAAAAGAGAGTTTGTTATGGACAAGAAATTTAAGTTTAATGCAATCGAATTTATTGACTTTTCTTTTATAATTTGTTGTCATTTTGAGTGCTATTTAGAAAATACATTATACCTATCCTGAGTCATAAAAATATTTGTCTTTATTTCTCTCTAAAATGTTTAAAATTTGACTATCAGATTTAATTTATTGATCTATCCTGAACTAATTTTTAAGATGGTGTGTTCTTTTTTTAAAAAAATTTAGTATTGCTATGCCACCTCTATAATATCAAATTTAGTGCTGTATTTCCAGTAGATAAAAGCAGACTTCACCTACCTAGGAGCTCCTATGAGGGCAAGATAGAACGGTTTGGATAGTTCTTTTTGACAAGTAAAAATACAGAGGCTCAGCTTCTATTTGGAGAGAAGATTTAACAACTCCAGGATCAACCCAGTGGATTTTAGATTTGCACAAAGGCAAATGTGACCTCTTGCGTCTCCACATCTTACATTCAGACTGCAAGCAACCTTAAACCCTCCTTATATAATTTCAAGAATTCTAACAGTGATAGCTTCCTTATTGTCTGTTACCATTGTTTCTCAACTGTGTTTTCACTGTTACTAGGGACTTCTACAAGATAACTAAGGATAGAGGCAAAGAGAGAAAAATAGCCTTTCATCTACATGAGACAAGCCAAAAAACTATGTGGAGCTGGTAGATGGGCATATTTTGTGGGTAGAAGATACAGAAACAATTAATCCCTTACCTGTTTTCTAGAAGTTTAACAAAAAGAATTCTTTCAAAAGTTGAAAACTATATTTTTAAATACAAAAATACAGATAAATATAAAATACAAAAATATAAATTATACATATATCAATCATTATTCTAAAACTAAAATTGTACTGTTTGTACTTATTATGTATTTGTATATTATTAATATATTATGGGTATTTTTCCATGCCATAAAATATTCTTTGCGCATAAATTATTAAAGATTGTTCCATTCTATGAATGTTCCAATTCTCTTTTTGATTGGGTTTTAGTTTATTTTTTTTCCTCTCAGAGTTTTTGTCATTGTAAGTAACAATAAAAGTATATGTACATTTTAAACAGATTTTGGTTATATCATGATATTTCCTTAGAACAACTTCTGTAAGTGGAGTGATTTGATTAAAGGAAATGTACATTATAAAATCTTTGATACACGCAAGCTAGAGTAAATATATAGACTCATTTTAGTAAAAAAGCATTTTTTTTTGCATTTTATTCTTGTTCCAGAATGATGAACTCAACATATTTTCTGTCATATGGCAGAGATTGAAAGATTATATCTTCCTTCCTTTACTGTATGAATTGTAATGATTTGGGATCTGTGTTCCAAGGAATAGTGAACTCTATTGAAAAATAATGCAAAGAGAACAGGATTTAAGGAGAAGGTCAAAGAAATCAACAGCACTTGAGAGGGAAAGAGAGAAATGTCAAATAAAAAACAATTCCAGGCTGGGGTGTGGTGGCTTATGCCTATAACATCAACTCTTTGGGAGGCCAAGACAGCAAGATCCCTTGAAGCTAGGAGTTTGAGACCAGCCTGTGCAACAAAGCAATAAAGCAGGACCCTATCTCTACAATAAAAAATACCAAATAAACAAATACATTAGGTGCTGTGGGACACTTGTATTCCCAGCTATTCAGAAGACTGAGCCCAGAGGATCCTTTGAGCACAGGAGTTCAGAGGCTGCAGTGAGCTATGATTGTACCACCGCTCTTCAGCCTGAGTGACAGAGTAAGACAAGGGAGGGGGGAAGGGAAGGAAGGAAGGAAAGAAGGAAAGAAGGATGGAAGGAAAGAAGGAAGGAAGGAATTAAGGAGGAAGGGAGGGAGGGAGGGAGTGAGGGAGGGAGGGAGGAAGGAAGGAAGGAAGAAAAGAAAAGAGGGAGAGAGGGAGGGAAGAAACAAGGCTACAGGACAGTGGGATAAAAGGTGGTAGGATGATGGGACAATAAATCAGAGATAAATAAATAAATAAATAAATAAATAAATAAATCAGCATAACGCCTGGCTAATTTTTGTATTTTTAGTAGAGGCAAGGTTTTGCCATGTTGGCCAGGCTGGTCTGGAACTACTACCTCAAGTGATCCACCTGCCTCAGCCTCCCAGTGTGCTGGGATTGCAGGCATGAGCCACCGTGCCTGGCCTTAAATTTATCTTCTAACAGTCCTGCAAACACTCCTTCACACTTGCCATTTCTATGTCTTTATTCAGGCTTTACGTCACTGTCAGAATGCTCACCTTTTTATCTTCCACTTAAATGAATCCTTCCCATTTATCAAGGTCTTCTCAATATTTGTCTGCATATTGAAGCATGATTCACATCTTTATTCACCTTCCTTTCACTTTAATTTGTGCAGCACTTAGTTTATACTATATTATTCCAATGAGTAATCATATATTGTCATTTTATGTTGTTCAACTTTCCTTGCCATCACAGACTGTGAGTTCTACCAATGTACAGATAATACACCTTGGGAATTCTCTCCGGAAAAAAAGACACAAGGTATACATTTATTAATAAATAGCAGAGACCTTAATTGATTACCTAATTCATTCCAGAAAATGATGGCTCCTCAAGTATGGCTACTGCAGTGACTCTGCTGGTAGATGAGTGCACCAGTGTAGTAGTCACTGCAACAGCCGTGCTTGAGGACTATGGGGACTGCTCAAGTCAGGTCACCTGGGGACTTTTGAAATCATACGTAACCCCTGTGTCCTCTCATTCTTCCTCTATGTCTCCACTGTGTCAATCTGATGACTCTCCTTAGGAGGACATTCTTTGCGGGAATCATCAACACAGTGATGGAAATGTGTCATTGCCTTCTATGTGGTAGAGCATAAAGAAGGTTTAACCACCCAGCTAAAGCACAGAACACGTGAAGCAGAGTAATGGTATAAATATATGAAGGCTATTTTGTTTCCTTAATGAGAAATTCTTACCTGTGGCGAATTTGGAAACATGATACGCCAAATTATAGAAGGCCCTGGATAACATGTGAGCATTCTGCTTACATTTTTACAAAATACATCTTGCTTTGGACCTTGGCTTTTTTCATGGAAGAAATATTAAAAATATATCTTTGAGATTTCCATATTAATGTTTAAAAATTATGTTATTTTACTACTTCACACTTATTAGGTGTTATTTTCAGGAAAGTGGGAAATAATTGTTGGCTAAACAGTGAAGAAGTCAGAAATTTTGTATACTCTTCGTAGAAATGTAAAATGGTGCAGTCACTGTGGAAAACTGGTGATTCCCTTAAAGGTTAAACATAGAATTACTGTATGATCGATAAATTGCACTTCTTGATGTATACCCAAAAGAATTGAAAGCAGAGACTCTAGATATTTGTACACCCATGCTCATGGTCACATTACTCATAATAACCAAAAGATGGAAGAAACTCAAGTGTCTATGAGATGAATGGATAAGCACAGTGTGGTATAAACATATAATGGAATATTATTCAGCCTGAGAAAATGAATGAAATTCTAACTCATGAAACAAAATAAATGAACTTTCAAAACATGCTAAGTGAAATAAAATAGACTTAAAAGGGCAAATATTGTATGGCTCCATTGATCTGAGGTACCCAGAATACACAAACTCATACAGACAGACAGTAAAATGAAAGGTTACTTGGGGTTGGGGAAATGAGGGGTAGAGAATTATTGCATAGGGGCTATAGAGTTTCTGTTTGGGATAATAAAACATTTCTGGAAATGTATAGTAGCAATGATTGCACACATTGTGAATGACCTAAATGCCACTGAATTTGTACACTTTAAATAGTTTAAGTATGTTTTACTACAATAAAACAAATATCTATTTTTTAAAATGTCTTATGGATTCTATAGGACTAAGTTGGGTGTTCTTGTTTATTTTTTGTTTTATTTTTGTTGTTATTTTTGTTCCAACTGTGCCTACCCCAGAATGATTTTATAGGTCATATTTATTTCTATTTGTGTCTTCTAAGTTCCCATGCATGAAAAACTTAGTCCTTTAGTCTGCCCATCTGCCTCCATTAAATGTTCTCACATGGCAATCTCTATCATACCATTGCCTCACTTTTCTACGGTGTGGCTACAATACTCCTTCACTCCTAACCACACTCCAGATGTTCAATTTAATGAAGTGGCTACCTCAGACACATGCAAACCGAAAAGAATTGCATTATAATTAGGAATCTGATTATATTGCAAATGAAATGAGACTCTGTACTGTTGCTTTCTCATAAAATATATGTTTCTACTTAATTCAATCAAGGTTTCATAGGTTTAACTATATTTCCTCATTTTAATCTTATCTCACTGTTGACAACCAAGCTGTATTGAGTCTGTGAGTTTATATTTTAAGGTAATTATTTTCATTCCAATAAGTCTTCTTCTCCGTAATTATCTAACTAATGAAGAGGTGGATCTTCAACTCAGACAAGTCTATTCAGATTACATTGTCTGACAATCTGACCAACAACTTTATGCTACCTATTTCTGTGTTTCTCAGGTAAATACTTATCATTCATTCTCAGGTAACATTAACCATTCTAATCAGTTCCAGTATTTTCTCTTGTAACTAGAAGCTAAAGTGATTATGCTTTTGGCCTAGTTACCCCAGAAACATCTCTTCAATGACTGTCTAAAGGTTCTTTATACTTCGTAGAATTTTCCAGACTTCTATCCATTTTCTAGAAAAGAAATTGAGTCAATGTTCTCTTATCATAATCAATATATTTATTTTATTCACCATTGTTAAACACCATTTTAAATCTTATAGCAGAAGCAAACTGATTAGAAAGTCAAATTTATTGCATAACAACAAATTTGACTTCAGTTACACAGCTATTTGCCCATAGTGTTAACTTCGAAATTTCATTAACTCAATGTGACTCCAAGGAGTAAATATTAAGCCAATACATGTTGATAGTAAAAGCTTTTAAGATCTCCTTGCAATAAATGAAAACTTTTATTGTGACAGGAGAGCACATTACCATCAGCCATAGACACATTATCTGAGGAGGGGGTATAATGAAGAAGGAAAGGGAAGAATTTCAATTAAATAAATCAGTCATCACAAATTAAACAACAATAACAGTAAAACATAAGTCTGCAATTTGTTTCATTAGGTATATGAAATATAAACTCTATCCCAAAGGCTCTTAAAACATAGTGGGGGAGATAAAACAATGAGAACAAGCGGGTTGCCCTTTTTCATTGCTGTGGGGTTCACAGAAGAAAGCTCTGAGAGAGTCAAGGCCCAGAAATGGCTTTGCTAAATTGTTAGGTACTCCAGCATCATCAAGATGGATAGGATTGGATTAATGCAGAGGAGGGTGTAACACCCAAGAAAGGGAAAGATCCGCAGCATATGGGGGCTGTGGCAGATCTGATGTGACTGGAGGTGATTAAGACCATCAGGCTGATAGGAGGAATTGATACTAAATAGAGTTATCAGTGACTCAGATGTAGTGAAGTGACTTGTGCAGACAACTTGTGCAGAAAGCCTGTATATGGCTTTGAAGTCCAAAAGATCAAACTCTGTGTTTGAGCAGGGGAGGCACCATTTTTAGGGTACACTTTTGGAGAACAAATCTGCTGGCAGCAAGAAAATATTTTGAAGAGAGAGACTATGGAAGACAACAGAAAGAGGAAAGAGAAGAAGTAAGGATGCCTAGTGTGACCTCATCACCATGACTTTCCTGGTGGGGTGGAGTAGATGGAGAAAAGTACATCAGGTTTGCAATTTTGTGTATGTGGTGGGTAAAGCATTTTGTCCCCGTTTTTTTTTTTTTCCATACCTTGATATTTCATAAACTAGGATTTATGGCCAGATTCAGTGGCTCACGCCTATAATCCCAGCCCTTTGGGAAGCTGAGACGGGTGGACAACTTGAGCCCAGGACTTAAAGACCAGCCTGAGCAATAAAGTGAAACCTTGTTTCTGCAAGAACTAAAATAAAAAAATTAACCCGGCATGTGCCTATGGTTCCAGCTACATAGGAGGCTGAAACGGGGATATCACTTGAGCCTAGGAGGTCAATGCTGCAGTGAGCCATGATTGAGACATTGCTCTTCACTCTGGGTGACAGAGTGAGACTCTGTCTCAAAAAAAGAAAAACAGGATATGTATTAGTTTGCATTAGTTCATTTTCACACTGCTGATAAGGCATACCTGAGAGTGGGCAATTTACAATACAAAGAGGTTTATTGGACTTACAGTTTCATGTGGCTGGGGAGGCCTCAAGATCATGGCAGAAGGTGAAAGGCAAGAAAGATCAAGCCATGTCTTACATGGATGGTGGCAGGCAAAAAGAGAGCTTGTGCAGGGAAACTCCCGTTTTTAAAACCATCAGATCTTGTGAGACTCATTCACTATCACGAGAGCAGCACATAAAAGACCTGCCTTCATAATTCGGTCACCTTCCACTGGGTTCCTCCCATGACATTTAGGAATTATAAGAGTTATAATTCAAGATTAAGATTTGGTTGGAGACACAGCAAAACCATATCAGGATATATTATATTTTCCAATGGGGAAGTTCTTGAAGGTTAAGATCTATGGCTAAATAATGCTTTGAACTTTTCTTGTTTATTTTTGTTAGTCTATTTTTCAATTTATTGTAAGTATAAATAAAAATTTTGTAAAGGTACAAATAATCCTTTACATTTTTAAGACGTGTAAAATTAAGTCAAAGAAATATTTTAAAATAACAACAATAGTATAATAGCTAACATCTATTGATGTTAACTATGTACCATCTAATATTCTAAGCATTTTCCTCGTAAAATCTTATTTAATTAGTACAAAAATCTCTGTGAGATAAGTACTATTATTGTTCCTACTTTATAGGTGAAGAAACCAAGACACAGAAAGAATGAATATGTAAAAGATGTCAGAACTAGGAAGTGATGGAATCAGGAAGAGAGCCTGGACAGCCTGCCTTATGACTCACAGGTCATCTGGCCACAAAAGCAATAGGAAACAAAATCCAAGATCAAACCGCAAAGCATAGGTACTCCATTAATCAATAACAATAAGAGGAATAATTGGGATGCTATACAGTCCTTTACAAACTATTTTACCAACATATTGTTGCTTGAGATTTGCACCACTTAAGAGGAGAAACTGAAGCACCGAGGAGAACTGAGTAAGACTACTTGATAGAATCCTCTCAAAGCATTGAGTTTAAGCTTGAAGTTATTTCAGTGCTTCAATACTCTTCCACTTTACTTAGCATACACACAATTACCACCAAAATTTAGCAAGTAACATAAAAAATGTGAAATGTTCCCAAAGACAGAAAAGTCACCAGCAATCAAAACTGAAAGGAATGTCAAAACTAACAAATAGCACCTGCAGAAAATGAATAAATTGGGTACTTATAATGCTTTATTATTTTGAATTATGGCACCACTAACTGAGCTAGGAAGGGTTTTTTTCTGATTATTGTATCTTTAAAAACATGAATTCCATCTTGACTGCCTCTTTAAATAAGATTAATTCATAGCTTTCCCAATTTAATTGCTTTATCTGTTTTGGTCCATTAGATTCTATTGGAGAATATAGTTTTTATGATAAATTAAATTCTAGGGTTTTATTTTGACATCTAAGTTAATTTTTAATTCTGGAAAAAGTTCTGCTCTATGCAATTTAGTTCTTTCAGAAGTGCTGAAAAAAATGAGAGTTGCATCATTGTAAGTTTTCTATAAAACAGGTATTTCACAACCAGCCTGGCTGGATTTTCTTTGTTTTTTCTTAGGCCTTAGCCACTCCAATGAAAGCCTTCTTTGAGGGATGCTTGCATATTAGCTTTTCCTACAATTTTCAAAGAACAATTTCATCACAGGAAATTGAGTGTTTGGTACATGCCTGCCTGTCAGGAAGGATTGAATCTCTGATATAGTTTGGATGTTTATCCCCTCCAAATTTCATGTTGTATTTGACCATCAATGTTGGAGTTGGGGCTTGGTGGCAGGTGTTTGGAGCATGAGAATGGATCCTTCCTTAATGACAGTCCTCATGATAACGAGTGGAATCTTACTCTTGGTTTCCATGAGACTTGATTGTTGAAAGAGTCTGATACCTTCTCTACTCTCTTTCCTCCTCTCTTGCCATGTGATGCCTGCTGTCCTTTCCCTTCTTCTATGAGAGGAAGCTTCCTGAAGCCTTCACCAAAAGCAGATGTTGGCAGCATGCCTCTTCTAGAGTCTGCAGAACCGTGAGCCAAATAAAACACTTTTCTTTACAAAGTATCCAACCTCAGGCATTCCTTTGTAGCAATGCAAATACACTAAGACAATGTCCATGCTGCTTTCACTTGAGCAAATAAAAATGCATTTGAAATTTCCATATAGGCCATTGTCTATGAATTAGTCTGGGTTTGGCCATGGCCACGGAATCAGAGCCACTCTAACAATTAGAGGGATAAACAAACTTAATATAGGAATCAGGGCTAACACATATGTTAAAAAAACAAAGCAGGGAGAATGAAGGTCCAGAAGGCTGGAGAAACAGTCCTCCCACTAGCACTAGCCAATATACAATTTTGACATATAATAGAAGCTTAATAAATATTTGAGGGATAAATGAAGATTGGATTTCAATTAACATATTTTTTTTTTTTTCAAAAGAAAGGCAGAAATATATCTTTAGGCTGCGAGTAAACTCCTCGCCTCTTGTCATGGATAGTTCTCCAGTGCTAGAAGAGCATCACAGTTAGTGGTTAGATACCTGATCAAGAGTGCTTTACAGAGGTCTCAAACCAAAAACTTAACTTTGAAACGTTAGGAACTAGGAAAAGAAGGACAAACTAAACCCAAGCAAGTGAAAAAAGGAAATAAAAAAATAATAGAGCAGGATAAACAAACTATAACATAGAAAAATTGATAGAGAAAATAATAAACTCAAAAGTTGATGTTTTTGAAAAGATCAACGTAATGGATAAACTTTTAGCTACATATGATTAAGAAAAAAAAGGCCTGGCACAGTGACTCTAACAGAGTTTCTCTTGCCTTCTTTTGGGCAGCACTGTTTCGTAGAGCCACTACTAAAATTCAGAGCAGGCCAGAAGAGCAAATGATAAACTTTCTCTAATAAAAACAAAGGAGAAGGCCTGGCGCGGTGGCTGATGCCTGTAATCCCAACACTTTGGGAGGCTGAGGTGGGCAGATCACGAGGTCAGGAGGTCGAGTCCATCCTGGCTAACACTGTGAAACCTCGTTTACTAAAAATACAAAAAATTAGCTGGACACGATGGCACACACCTGTAGTCCTAGCTACTTGGGAGGCCGAGGTAGGAGAATTGCTTGAACCCGGGAGGCAGAGGTTGCAGTGAGCCAAGATCGTGCCACTGCACTCCAGCCTTGACGACAGAGCAAGACTCCATCTAAAAAAAATAAAAAATAAAATAAAATAAAATAAAATAAAATAAAAAACTAAGGGAAAAATAAGACAAAAGACACAAATTACTAAAATCAGAGAGGAAAATGGGAACATTACTACCAGTTCTAGAGAAATAAAAAGGGGTTATAAGGTAGTAATGTGAACAATTACAGGCCAGCAGATTGGATAACTTGGATGAAATGAACAAATTCCTAACAAATTCTAAATCAGAAATAAATAAAAACTATGAATATATCTATAATGAGTGAAAAGAATGAATCAGTAATTACAAATCTCCTGACACAGAAAAGCCATGGACCTGTTAGATTTACCAGTTAATTTTCCAAACATTTAAAGAACTAACACCAATCCTTCTCAACTGTTTCAAAAATATGATGAGGAGGAAACACTTTTTGATTTATTTGATGAGGCCAACATTAACCATGATACCAAAGAGGCTATAAGAGAAAGTCAACATGCCTTATTCATATTGATTTTTAAAATTCTCAACCACATTAATTCTCTAGCAAACTTAATTAAGCATTAAAGGGATTATACATTATGACCTAGCAGAATTTATTCTGGGAATGCAGGGATGAGTCAACATAGAAAAATCAATTAATGTAATATATCACATTAACAGAATGAAAGAAAGGAATCATATGATCATCTCTAATAATGCAGAAAAGGCATCTGAAAACATGTAACATCATTTTTTTTTCATTAAAACACTTAACAAGAAAGGAGTAAAGGAAAACTACTTCAACATAACAAAAGCCATATATGAAAAGCCCCGAGCAAATCTCACACAAAATAGTTAAAGATTGAAAGCTTTTCCTGTAAAATCAAAAGCAAGACAAGAATAACCACTTTTACCACTGCTATGCAATATAGTACTAGAAGTTCTAGCCAGGGCATTTAGGCAAGAAATATATATATCTCTCTCTCTCTCTCTCTCTCTCTCTCTCTCTCTCTCTCACACACACACACACACACACACACACACACACACACCTGTTAGAACTAATAAATTCAGCAAAGTATCAGAATACAAAATCAACATTCAAAGATCAATTGCATTTTATACACTAACAATGAGCAATCTGAGACAATGAAATTATAATAACAATTCCATTTACAGTAGCATCAAAAAGAAAAAAAGCTTAGAAATTAACAGTGGAGGTGAAGGACCACCATATACTGCTAAAAGAAATGTAAAAAGACATAAATAAATGAAAATACATCCCATGTTCATGAACTGGAAGACCTAATATTGTTAAGAAGCCAATAGCACCCAAAGTTATTTACAGATTTAATGCAGTCCTTATCAAAACCGCCATGATTTTTTTTTTTTTTGCAGAAATATAAAACTTATCCAAAAATCAATATGGAATCTCAAGGGATCTCAAATAGCCAAAACAATCTTGAAGCAGAAGAACAAAACTGGAGGACTAAAACTTCCTAATTTTAAGACTTACTACAAACCTAAAGTAACTAAAACAGTGTGGTATTGACATAAAGACAGAAATATAGACCAATGGTATAAAATAAAAAGCCTGGAAATAAATGCTCACATATATGGTCAAATGATTTATGACAAGAATGCCAAGACCATTCTATGGAGAAAAGGAAATCTTTTTAGCAAATGGAGCTGGGAAAAACTGGATATTCACATACAAAAGATTGAAGTCAAACTCTTCCCTCACATTATATGCAAAAACTAAATTAAAATGAATCAAAGACCTAAATGTATAATTATATAACCGCTAGAAAGAAAACACAGGAAAAAGGCTTCATAACATTAGATTCAATTATTTTTTGAATATGACATAGTGAATTTTTTTTTGAATATGAGACCAAATAAATAGGCAATAAAGGAAAAAATAGATAAATTGGACTTACGAATTTTTAAGTGTGCATAAAAATGCTATCAATATAGTAAACAGGCAACTTATAGAATGAGAGCAAATATTTGCACATTATGTATCTGATGAAGGATTATAATTGAGAATAGGTAGAGAACTCCTAAAATACAACAACAAAGAAATAAATGACCAGATTCAAAAATGGGTAAAAGACTTGAGTAGACATTTCTCCAAGGAAATGTCTCAGCATCCCCAAGGAAGGATGCTCAACATTAGAGAAATGCAAATAAGAAACTGCAACAAGATACCACCACACACCCATCAGGATAGCTACTACTGGGTGAAAAAAAGTAAAAACAAAATAATAATAAGTTAAGGCAAAGTTATAGAGTATTTGAAACCTTTGGGCATTGTTAGTTGAAAGTAAAATGGTAGAACCACTGTAGAAAGCAGTATAGCAATTCTTCAAAAAGTTAAAAGTAGAATTACCACATGATCCAGAAATTGCTCTTCGGGGTTTATACCCAAAGTAATTTAAAGAATATGCAAAGAGATATTTGAATACAAATGATTACAGTAGTATTTATTTATGATAGCTAAAATGTAGAAGTACTCAAGTATCTATAGTATGAATGAAAATGTAAAATGTAGGCTGAGGTATGAGAGAATTGGGAGTTACTGTTTAATGAGTACAGAGTTTCAGTTTTACAAGATAAAAAAATTCGGCAATAGATGGTGGTGATGGTTACTCGACATTATGAATATTTAAAATCACCAAATTGTACACTAAAAATGGTTAACATGGCAAATTTTATGTTGTGTATATTTTTGCACAAATAAAAAAGTGGGAAAGAATCTTCTATGACATCTGAAAAATGTCACCAAGGAAGAAATTTCCTGTGTTTTCAATATTGATGGAACTGGCAAATTTTGGAAAAGCATGCATGGTATAATATCATTATAAGAACTATATAACTAGTTCTAAATCTTGGAAGACTGACTCATATTCCTATTTGATAGAAACATTTCTGAGGACACTAGGCTTAAAACTTTTTTGTAGTCACCTTGAGTATTCAAACAGCCCTTCAAAAACTCATCTTTTTAACCCAATAGACATTTAATCCTATACTAAGTTATGGGTTATTTTAAATTGTTGTCTTGAGTTATTATTCCCTTGTACAATCAATTAACTTTGCATAGGGGTGATATTTTTTCCTTTAAGAACTTAAGTAACTTGAAGTTAGGAATAAAATGTAATAACATTTATTTGATACTAGGTTTCGTCCAGTCCAATTCAATACATAACAAGTAGTCAAGATATATCTTTAAGTCAATTCTTGATTATTTAACTTATCTCAATCAAGTAAATGGTTTAGTGACTAGTGTGTGTTCAGCACTGTTCTATGTGCTGTTGGATGACAAATCTATGCCTGCTCCAGCATATTTGGAGAAAGAAGAGTGATGTCGCAAGGTTTCTCATCAAACACAAGGAGGTATTTAGAAATGTCTACAGTGCTTTTGGTTTTCACAGTGATGGGGCACATTGAAGCCATTAAATGCTAGAAAGTTAGGGATGATCAATATCCTGCAATATGTGGGACAGTCCCACAAAAGCAAGAATTATGTTGTCCAAAATGGTGGTAGCACTCTTAGTTGAGAAACCCTGGCTGGGTATTGTGGGAATTAGTTAGAGTTATACTTTTTCATGCTGAAAAAGTAGGTTGTTATCCTTTAGACAATGGGAGCTACCAAGTGTCTTTAAGCATGGGAGAGACTTGATTAGCTTTTGATTTCAGAAAGGAAACTGAACATGTATAGGCAGAAATAAGACACAGGAAGACCACATGGTGGGTAATGTCAGTAGTGCAGCTAAGGAGTTGTTTCTTGTTTCTCATCTTGGTGTAGCTCTGCCCAGGGCATTGTAAGACATAAAATCATCAATTTTTTTTTTTTAAATAGGCAAGAAGAAGAGATTCCAGCAGAAGTGGCAAACCCATCTTTAAGCACATTTGCATGCCCAGGTGATGGGACATGCTAATTGGATTATTGTAATTGGACTAACCCTTAAAGCTAGGAATATGGTCAATCTTAAACCCACTAGCTGAGAATAGAGTGATCTTCTATGGGAATTCAGTGTTCTTTCAGATATACCGAAGAAAGAGGAATAGGAACACACAATAAGTATGTATATACAATGGGGAAATACATAAAATAGTTGTAAAATAGTATATAAAAGTATACATGGGAATGTGGAAACTTGTTCTTCCAAAAGCTATTGGAAATCTTGCAATACTTAGCATAGAATCAAATAGGTAGTGAATCTCCAGTAAAAACCTGCTCAATTGTACTGTGGCAGGTGTAATACATCTTAATTTTATCTTCTGCAAAAGAAATACCTAAAATTGCTTATCAATTGATTGACTGCATACAATATTTTGAGATATCTATGTAACCAACAACGTACTAAACATTCTGTTCCCTGCAGAGAAATCATAATAGCAAAGGTATTTATATACTAGATAAAAAGATAAAAATGAAACATATGAAGAAAGAGAAAAATCTAGTAATTAATTGAAGACATTTAATGACAAGGATGAAAGCATTTCAGAGAAGAATGGTTGACATAAACTGGTGTAGTCAGTAAAGCCTTTGTGGAAGACAACAGCCTGGAAGAACAGAAGGAAGTTGGGTAAAAGGGTAAAGAATTGGGGCAAGCAAATGAGACTTAAACAAATTGGGTCAAAATGGTGATGTAGGCCTAGTGTCAACTTTGGTATTTACTTCTCTGCGATTGATCCTTTTTGGTCTCTGATCTCTAGATTTCTGATCTATGAATGCTACTAAAGATGTTTATCTTACAGGACTGCTATGAAGATTAACTGAGATGGTATGTGTCACAGCTGCTGGAAATGTACTCAGAATGCGTGCTCAGATATTCTCAATCATTCGTTCATTCTTGGAATGAGAACTTATAACTTTCACTGTGACAAGTCAAAACCGTGAAATGTGATTTTTAAGGGACCTAAGGATCACCTCTGACCATTTCAACCTCCTCTAGCCATACAGCTGAGCTGCCCACACTGCAGGACTGGATGCGGCTTTATTAGAAAACGTATTTCATTTCATACTGTTTCCACCTCTATTCACAAAACACTGGGGAAAAGAAACCTGTTCTCACTACTCCACAGACACTGCCTGCCATTGCCCAGGTTCCTACATGGAAACCTCTGGTTAGAAATAGGCCCCCTTTCATCACCAAGGAGAAGGAGGCCCCCATTCTTCTTCAGCAAGTGTCTTTCATTAGGTTCTTGAGAAAACCACAGGAATCAATGTTATGATGCCAGAGATGACTAAAATAAAATTCAGGACTGGAACTTCCATTGTATATCCTGATTCTTTCACTTGACAAAAATTATTGACAAGTCATTGGAATGTCTGTTTGTAAGACTTGTTTCCTTCTTTCAGTTGAATAATGTATTTTCTATTTTTCAAACATTTTTATAAGCTTTTCAAAGAATGATTTTATTATTTTTTTTCAAGCAGTATATTATATATAAGTTCCCAAATTCAGGTAAATGTCCTTATTTTCCTTCTGTCTGAATTCCCTTTATAGACTCAGTTTTCCTTTTCTCTTTCTTTGGTACTTCACTCTCTGCCTTCCAGTCCTCACTCCATATGCCCTATTTCTTTCCATTTGTTGGTTTAATTTTCTGTGGTAGTTTGATTCATCTCTGGTTGATCCCAGTCAACATAAGAAAGATGGCAGCAGAGTTAGGATTGGACCAAATTCTAGAGACCGGCACTGTTCTTTAGTCGGAGCAGGTGCACGGAAGCCAGAGGGATGCTCCGAGCTGGCAGAGCCAGCAGCTCTCTCAGCGTCAAGGTAGCTGCTGCTGCCTTACTCAGAGCTCGTTACGTTAAATGGAAGTCAGCTTTAAACATTCATTCAGATCGATTTATTCAAAGGTGTTTAAGGTTCAGCTGAGTTTATTACTACAGATGTGGTTGGGGCCCTTACAGTTTAGCATAATGTTTCATCAGTTGTAGTTCCAAATACACCCATGTGGTGTCCGTTGACAGGGGTATAGGGGTCTTTTATAGCAAAACAGAGATTGCCGGAGAAGGTTTGCTAGAGAACTTGTTTCCATAATACTCCGAGGGGGTTAACGTTTATGAAGAATTTAAATCTTTCCTCTTGGCTTGAATTATCTTTTTTTTTTTTCTTTTTACCCATCCCTGTCTCCAAAGAAAGCAATAAGCCTGTCAAAGGAGGAATTAATTAAGCAAATCAATCAGTCAGTTTTATTAAGGAATTACAAAACCCAAGTGGAGCATTAATTATTCAGATAATGGGATATCTCTGAGCCTTTCTTTTCAATTATTGATAAGCTGCTATCTATCATTCAAACTGCTTTAGTACTGATTTAGCTGTGAATGAAGCCAGGTCATTCAGCCAGAGCATATGCTAGTTATGAGCAGTGCTGGGAAGCCGAGGATATAGGAACTTGCTGGGGTACTGTGTCCACCCAGTGTGAATACAAACAATAACTATCACGAGGCACAGACTGGGCTACACTGCAGATATCTCAGTAAAAGTCTCACCTCACTGGCATGACCCACCTGATTAAAAATGTGCACTGAGGCAATGAAGTCAGGGACTTCTTTTCCTTTACCAAATTTACATTTTTTGTTGGCCTTGTAAGAATGGCTACCAAGCAAAGTAACACTTCTAATAAACCGAATGCTGTTGTTTTACAGCTAAGAACAATTTTTTAAATGGCCCTGTTTTTACATCTGCAGAAACTTTAGATTTTTCCCCTCCAACATCGGGGGCAAAATATTTCCTTCAACCTCAGAAATATCTGAAACACTCCTTGTTTTAGTGTTTATACATACATCGATATGAATAGATATATACAGACGTAAGATTAAAGGTTCTGCTCAAATCTTTTCTAATTTGTGTTAGGAGTTTTATCAATTATTCTCTCTCATCAAAGATTTATTTAGTACTTACTAGGTGCTGAATCCTGATCATGTAAAGACTGAGATTACAAGGCACTCATGGTGCTATGACAAAGGCATATACTAATACAAGATTTATTTTATTTTAATCATACAAACCATCAGTCTCTCACAAGGAAATTTAAGATAAGCAGAACCAAAGATCTCAGTGTGGCACAGAAGATCACAGTAATGAGTAAAATAAACAGATAATTTGTTCCTCATAAATCATAGAAGAAAATGTATAAAACCCAAAAGGTCCACCAAAATGTTAAAGAAATGCTCACGGAATAAAATGATATATGGCTAGCACTAGGGCAAAGGGAAGAGTTTCTGGGCAGAGCTTGAGAGCTTAGTAACAATCCTGACTCTTTATATCACTAATGGCTTAGTTTTGGGCTCACTGGCCACAGATAGATACATTTCTTAAGCTCTGTGCTCAAGCCAAATTTTGAAACATTAACAATATATCTCAATACTTAGAAAATTCAGGAGTCAGCAGCAGCTTATTGGAAAACTGTTAAGCAACACTGTAAAACTACCTACTTCCAAGTTGTATCTCCCTCCCCTGAACTCTTATAGCACTTTACATTACTCATATCCCACTTAACATATCCTGTGGATGTTCAGTCAAAGGCTTTAAGCCTGACACCATATTAAAAGCTCCTTGAGGCAACACCAAAAACACGAGCCATCAACTAAAACCTTGATTAATTAAAATTCATAAAATTAAAAATGCTTGCTCTGTAAAAAACACAATTCACAGAATAAAAAGATCAAAGTCAAAGATAGGGATAAAATATTTGCAAATTGCATAACAATAAAAAGTTACATCTAAGATAGCTAAAGAATTATCAAAACTCAAAAGTAAAAAACAATTAATTAAAATGGCTAAAAGGTTTGAACATACACTTCACCAAAGAAGACATATAAATGACAAATATGCACATGAAAAGATGTACACAATCATTAATCATTAGTAAATGCAAATTAGAACCATAATGAAATACTACATACCTACTAGAATGGACAACACTTTATTTATTTATTTATTTTTTGGACAACACTTTAAATCTGACAGTACCAAATAAATATGCAGAGCAACTGGAATTCTCATACGTTGCTAGTGGAAATATATAATGGCAAAACTACTCTGGAAAATAGTTTGGTAGTTTCCTGTATAATCAAACTTACACTTTTCATATGATCCAGCAATTTCACTCATTACCCAAGAGTATTAAAGACATGTTCACACAGAAACTTGTAAATGAATGTTCATAGCAGTTTTATTTGTAATTGCTTAAAACTGGAAACAACTCCAATGTTTTTCAACAGATGAATAGATAAAGACAATCTGGCATGACCATTCAATGGAATACTACTTATCAATAGAGTGCATTGAGCTGTTTATACATGCAGTAATACAGAAAAATCTCAAAAGCATTACGCTAAGTAAAAGAAAAACAGTCAAATCATGCATATTGTATATTCTATAAGTATAAAATTCTGGAAAATGCAAAACTATAGGAATAGTTTTGTACATATTGTTGGCAGCCGAGGTTTAGGGGTGGAGATAAGGTTTGTCAACAAAGGAGCAGCATAAGGGAATATTAAGCAGGAGGATGAAATTCTTCTGTATATTGATGTGATTGTGGTTACATGACTATTCATTTGTAAAAACTCAAAACTCTACACAAAAAAGAGTAAAGTTTACTATGTGAAAACTGAAAAATATATTTTGAGAAAAGAGCTTCTTGAGTGTGGGAACTGTGCTATATTCACTCTTGTAGATGTCAGAGTATAAGTATTAAGATATAGAGATGGTAATAGATTAACTCACATTTATTGAGTAAAACATACTATAGTTCAAACTTGAAACTTCCACAATTGTTCATAAATAATAGATAAAAGTTGGAATAAATTGATTTAGAATATTATGATTCTGCAAATAGTGATTTTTAAAAAAGATTTTATGTAAGTCCTGGTAACCGGATCTTTCTGCAAGAAATGCTCTTAATAGTGAACCAGACATCATGATAAAACAAGCTTGCCTTTATATTACTTTTAGTACAGTTCTTGACTCAGCACAACTCAGCACTTGACTGACAAACAAGAAAAGGCAAATACTTGTTGAACATTTGGGTTTTGCAAGGAATTTTAATAAATTTTGAACTATTTCCTAATTTGCTCTTTAAGCAACAATTACCCAAGTTACACAACTGTTAATGGGGAGAAACATAACTCAGCTGAGATCTTACTGGTTCTAGTCCCTGTCCTGTCCGTTAATCAAAGCACTTTATATCAGTAACCAGACATGGAAAGCAGCAGGAGGGAAAAAGAAAAGCAAGACATCGAGATGAATCAGGAATCAGGGATAAATCCCAGAAATTATAGTGAATTTTGAGCTGCTACTCTGAACCCAGAAAAGAGGTGAGGATTCATATGCCAGGGATTGATTATTATGCCAGGGCCAGAAGGAAGAAGGAGCATATATTAGGGAGTAAGGAGAGGGGAAAATCTTTTGCAGACGAGCTAGTATTTAAAGCATACCAATATTAGATAGCAGAGGAAGACAAAGTTCCAAATGTTTAACGTGTTCCTATTACATACCAGACCTTCTGGTGAGCAATAGGGCCAAAAGATAAATGAGATAGTGTCAGCCTTTAAGGAGCATAGAACCAAGTAGAGGGAGACCGCAGGGTTTGTGGCTCCTTTATTTTTTAATTAAAGCATACCAAAATATGCTGCAATAGTTGTAGGCACCAGATACAGAGTGGTCCTAACAAAAGGAATGGCCACATCTATTTGAAGGATTTAGTGAAGCCTTCAGGGAGGGAAGGATGTTGTCATAGTCTCAAAAGACGAGTTGATTAGCCAGATGGCCAGAAAAAAATGGAGATGGTACTAACATTCCAGGAAGAAGGGATAGAGGGATTAAAGTGTGAAGCTGATACTGGCATGGTATGTGTGAGGATATGAAAGACATTCAAGAGGATTAGGTCATGAGATTTGAGCCAAGAGTCTATGGAAATAAGATTAAAGTTATGGGCAGGTGCACATCATAGTGACCTTTGTTTTAGTCATGGCAAGAAAATTTGACTTTATTTAGTAACTACTTGAAATTTTTGGAGGCTTCTTCAAAGAAGCATAGTGTAATCAGACTTGCAATTTAGAAAGGTGTGGCAAATAGACTTAAGGATTGCAAAACTGGAGTATGAAATCTAGTTAGCACACTACTGCTATTCCTTCAGTCACCAGACAATGAAAGTCTTCTAGGTGAAGAAGATGGATTAATATTAATACTCATCCCCTTTGCTCTTCTCCTCTCCTAAACACCTCTCTAAAGTACAATGTTTTAAAGAAGCAATACAAAATGTAACTAACAACAAAAAATATTATGAGTAGAATTGTCAGTTCGAAAGAAATGTCGACCACCTGACCAACATGGTGAATCCCCATCTCTACTAAAAATACAAAAATTAGCTGGGCATAGTGGAGGGTGCCTATAATCCTAGCTACTCTGGAGGCAGAGGCAGGAGAATAGCTTGAACCTGGGGGGCGGAGATTTCAGTGAGCCAAGATTGTGCCACTTCACTCCAGCCTGGGCGAAGGGGTGAAACTCCATCTCAAAAAAAAAAAAAAAAAAAAAAAAAAAAAAAAAGAGAGAGAGAGAAAGAAAAAGTAAAAGACAGAAATGAATGAAATATCTTTAAACTTTTAGAAGCTGGAAAATAGACAGAGGAGAAGTAACTGATACTAAAGAACAGAAAATATCATGGTTTGAGAGCACATAAAAAAATTAAGAGCAAGAAGAAAGCTATTTATTTTGTTTCTGTAGTGCCCCAAAATGTGCCAAATTCAAGTGAAGTTTGAATATAAAAGAGTTTGCCTCCTGCTCCCTCACCTGGTTTCTTCTGCAAGCACTAGGCTTGTATACATGTTTTTCCCCTCTTCCTGATTTTCCATCCCAACATTTTGACACATTTTGTAGTGACTATAGTGGTTCTTTGCTTGTGGTGACTCCTTTTAAATATTTATTCAATGAATCAGAGTCATAAACCATTCATCTCTCACTATACTCAGCCACCTTCAGAGCACCTAATTTGAATTATCAGATCATCTGACTGCTATGTTAAAATACTGCTACGTGGTAGACATCATGCTGGGTTGATTAAAATAATTCAAATTTAATATGGAAAGGATTTGGGGAACACCACCTGTAATCCCATTCAGAGTTGAGTTGCACAATTATCAGGTAGGTTATGTGATTTCCTCAGCCTGAGCACTATGTGACAGGGAGGCTATGGTGCTTTGATGGCTTCCTGGTAGAACACCTCCCACATCACACAGAACTCAAGTGTATGTGTTTTCTTTCCTAGCCTATTTTTCATTTCTTACCTCTGTCTCTAATGATAGACCAACAGCAATGCCTTTAATACGGAATTTGGGTTTCATAAATAAATTTGAAAAAGAACTTAAAAGTGTTAAAGAATTGGGTGGAGAGGTGTCACATTGTGATTCTGACCTTTTGGTTAGAAAATGACTTCTGCATCTGTTTCCCCCACTTCACCACTAAGACATTATAAGCCTAAGAGAACAGTATGCCAACCCCAGTAGCACTGTTAAACTCTCTTGTCTTCCCAGCTTTGACATGAAGTGGTCCTCTGACTTACTCATTTTGCCTCTTGCCTCTGACTTCTCCAGTTGACCTGATATTACTCTTCCTCCCCAACAGTATTGAATTCATCTCTGACTGCAGAAAGAGCTATTGTATTCAGGGGGAAAGGATAAAGAGGACAGACCACTTGGCCCTTGTTCTGAACTTAAATATTCTCGGCAGAGCAGTGGAGCCTTTTGAAAGCTCTGTCTGTTGGTGTTCTAGGTCTGGATTCCTCATTTCCTTCTCTGTTTGAGATGTGAGGATGAGGGGAATCTTGGCATTTGGATGCTTTCCAATGCCAATTTTTTTTGTCAAAAGCTGGCTCCCCAAATATTACCAACACAACCTCTTAATAAGAAAAAAACCAAATTAATTGCTTATTATTGTAAGGGAGAACACCACTTTGCAAAGCTTTGTCAGCGTCTTGCAGAGAGAAGATAAGGTTAAAAACTATTGATTTTAGGCAAATATTTCAAAGTTGGAGTTTGACTGCATTTGGATAAGGAGTGTAATAAAACAGTCCAGGATTTGTGGAAATAGCATGGTGAATATTTTGAATTAGGAATTAAAATAATTGGAGAGCACAAAGTGTTGATGTTTTCCATTGAAGAACTGAGTCTATCAGGAAGTTCCTGTAATGAACAATCAAAATATTTGCCCAGGCAAGAGACTTTAGAAAGAATAAGGCCATGCTAATGGAGACAGAGCAATAAGCAAGACAAGCTAACAGAGACAGAAAAATGGCACAGTCATGCTATTGTAGATGATAAAATGTGGTTTCGGTTCTCAGTGCCCAGGCAGAGTGTGGAGATCTACGGCTTTGGCTCTCATTGTCACCACAGTGTCTGTCAGTGTTTTCTGATTATTTTGCCCATTTATTTTTGAACTTTATTAATTATCTCACAATGAAATCATGCTCATTTATTCCACTCAGGGGGATTGAAGATATTGATATTTGATGGGCTTAAGCTTGAATTCAGGGCCTGCCATTTCCTAGCACTGTGACCTTGGTTGAGTTACTTCATCTCTCAGAGCCTCAGCTTTTTTATCTGTAAATTGGGTGTCTTAGTCTGTTCCTGCTGCTATAACAAAATACCTCAGACTGAATAATTTATATAACAGAATAGTGTTGTTTTCAGTTCTGGAGGCTGGAAAGTTCAAGATCAATTCTCCTACAGATTTGGTTTCTGGGCAAGCTTGCTCTCTTTTTGAAATATGATGCCTTATTACTGCTTCCTTCCGTGATTAAAGAAGGCAAGAGCACTCACTTGAGACTCTTCTATAAGTACCCTAATCCCATTTATGACAGTGGAGCCCTCATGATCGAATTATATCCCAAAGGCCCCACCTTTTAACTGTATTAGGTATAGTTATAGGGTCCGTCATATAAATTGGAGAGGATACTAGCTTTCAGACTTCAGTATTGGGATAATGTTACTTACCTCAAAGAACAGTAGTTCAGATCGAGAGTAAGATTTCACAGCGTTGTGATCTCTTTGATAATGCTATGTGTATGCATTTTAACTGGGTTTTCTGTCCTGACTTTGTTTATTGTCTAAGTCCTCATTTTTGGACAATCATTTCCCTGAAAAATTGGCTACATTTTTATTTTTCCCTCTCAAGTTTTGCTGCATTTCCAAGGCACTGACAATTTTGCATGAACATTTGATGTATTATTTGGCCCAACCTTCTGAAATTTATGCAGCCTTAAGCATGGTGAGTTGGAAAGATCACTGGAATTGAAGTCAGAAGTTCTTGACTTAATCCTTAACTCAGCTACCAACTCCCTCTGTGACCTTGGGCTAGGATAGCCAGGCTGAAATTTGGCTCATTTAGACCCCTAGTTCTAAATCTGACCCTGCTGAGTGTTTGGACTTTGAAGTACTTCTCTGAAGAGCCATATACTCATCTGAACAGCTTGCCAACAATTTCGTGGAGTTTCCTGACATATCTCCATGGAACTCTCAGACTTTTCAGAGCATGGTTGGAAAACAACTGCAATGAAATCATAGCATCGAATTAACAAAACTCATTTTTTTAATCTACTCATTTATCCCACAAATATTTACTTTTGATAAGTGCCAAGCTTAATAAGAAGTCAATAGAAATGATCCTAGGGATAGAAGATAATAATTTCTTTGACTTAGAAGTCTTGTGATTCCAACATCCTTAAAATGAAAAGAAACCCTGTCTCCCATTCTACCCTACCCCCAACGCACACACACACTCCACCACCACCAAACCTGCCAAGCTTCATAAGTTCCTCCATCTCTGCACTGCTTGTTCGTTAAGAGGGTGCCCCTTCAGCAGCACTGGGGCCAGGCTTCAGCTGCTCAGTCATTCTCAATTTGTCTCAGCCATATTATTTCGCCTACCAGCCATATCAGAGCACGTCTATGCCTTCCTTCCATCGTTACTCCATCTCATTTATTTTTTAGTATTTTCTCAACAGTTCCTCCAGACGCTCTCATTAAGTGCTGGGCTAATTAACCTCCTGTTTCTGAGCAGTGGTGCTGTGGTGAGCTGCCTGGCCCTGCAGGAGGGCTCCCTGCTGCATGGGAGGAAGTCGGCCCAGCTCCAGTCTGCTCACACACCTGCAATGGCTCACAACCGG
Organism: Macaca mulatta; assembly: GCF_049350105.2. Lineage (NCBI taxonomy): Eukaryota > Metazoa > Chordata > Mammalia > Primates > Cercopithecidae > Macaca > Macaca mulatta. Next base: position 50,983,786 of record NC_133423.1, on the reverse strand, counting down.
ACCTGGCACCTACTTAGCAAGGTTGTTTTTGTTTTTTCATTTTTTTTTTTTCCAAAACTGATGTTCTTTATTCCAGACAAGCATACACCATGGCCCCAGCCACCCTCACTCACTGACAATATTAGTGATTGAAATCTCTCAGCCCCAGAAACCAGAGGTCTCTATTAACGTTGCAGACATGTTTTCCATGCTGCAGACTCAGTAGGCACTTAGCAGCTCCTCTCCAAGATGCTCTGGTTCATGGTTAAGAGCAGCTGATACAGCCAGTACCACAGAGAGCCTGCACAGAATCAAAAGCTAGGGATCACTGGATTCTCCTGGAACTCTGAAGTATGCAAAATGACATGTCACCACTATGGCTTTTCCTCCCCATTTTTATATCCAAGCTAAAATACATTTGAATTTCTTCTCCTAGATTCCTAGCATAAGGGTCATGGTTGATGGAACAACTGTTCAATTCTGAACCCCACATTTATAGGAAGGAGAGCAGTAAAATAAACTATCTCCCTGACCTATTCCATCTATAGCCAAGAGAGGAATTTAGTATTTTGTCCATCCTTGGCTGAGTCTTTCTAGATTGGGATAATTGATGAACCACTTTTTATTCATACATCTTTGTGTATCCTGTGGACAAACTTTTTTTTTTTTTCTGTAATAGCACTGTAAGTTATTAGATGCTCTCTAGTTTTTCTTCCTTGCTCTAAATAACATTAGTGCACCACTTTATAGTTAGCAAAACACTTTCAAGCCTGTCATCTTATTTATTCCTCAGTTGGATGAAAGTATTAGCATCATCTGACATTCAGAAAGACTTGCCCAAAGCCACCCAAATGAAAACGAGAACACCAGAAAAGAAAGGAGAGAAACTTAACCGCTTAAATCTCTGGAGGCTCCTCAGGCCTGTTAGGTTTAGCCCTGATGTTACCTCCCTCCATGCCCAACCGTTTTCTTCTCTCCCTCTCACCTCCACATTCTGCAGACCTCTCCCTTCTACCTCTACCCTCTCATTGATTCCCTGAACCCCCTTTCCCAGAGCATGGCACAAACATTTTCAAGGCATAAGTTTATTTACACATATGGCAATTTTCTTAGTGTCCTACGTCTGATACATGTCAAAGCTATTCTTCACCAGGTTTCTAATAAAAGCAGGGCAAAGCTTGATTAACACTATTGTTGAGGAACCACTTGAGAAATGATATGCATGACAGATTCATATCATTTCTACTTACATACTTTGCTCTTATTACAGCTAATAAAGCTAGTGTTGTTTTGATGTAAAAGTAGTATCCTCCCAATTCCTGCTCCGGTTGCTTCTCCAAGCTTTTCTAGCTGCACTTTTGACTAAGGGAGGTAGACTCAAATCTCATTGCTCGAAGCCCTCAGCTTCTCTCAGGACTCCTGAAAGTAGAACAAAGGAAATCAGGTTTTACAGCTAGAGAGCAATGGAGCAGGGTGTCAAGCCGTGTTTTCCGACTCTGTATGCCTCCTGTGTGACTCTGTGAAAGTCACTAAACCCAACCTGACCTCAGTCATCTCACAAGTCAATTGAGAAGATAAGCTAATATGATTTCAGAATTTGCTTCTAGCAATGAAATTTTACAATTTTATTTCATAAGGTAGAGAACGTTTTTTTTTCCTCCCATTGAGCCAAAGTTCGCTCCCTTTTTACCAATTGATATAAAAAGTCAGCTTTTCCCCTTCTTCACACAATAGTTGCCTTGAGTGATCAGGGCAACTTCCACTTTTTCTGAAGTTGTCTTCTCCTAAGGCTAATTAATGTCCCAGCAATGTATATGGCTTGGTTCTGATACCTTTTGTTAACATTTTGAATAGCTTTAACATGTCTAATTAAATACAGTATGACTTTTTGGGTAGGATGTTCTTTATAGAAAGTGCAATTACAACCTATGGGCTGTTTTCTTTTTTTTCTTTTTTCTTTTTTTTTTTTTTTTTTGAGATGGAGTCTTGCTCTGTTGCCCAGGCTGGAGTGCAGTGGCATGATGTCCACTCACTGCAAGCTCCACCTTCCAGGTTCACACCATTCTCCTGCCTCAGCCTCCCGAGTAGCTGGGACTACAGGCACCCGCCACCACGCCCGGCTAATGTGTTTTTTTTTTTTTTTTTGTATTATTAGTAGAGATGGCATTTCACCATGTTAGCCAGGATGATCTCGATCTCCTAACCTTGTGATCCGCCCACCTTGGCCTCCCAAAGTTCTGGGATTACAGGCATGAGCCACCGTGCCAGGCCTTCTTTTCTTCCTTTGTAATGTTACTTTTCCTTCTAGAAGACTATTTTTTTCCCCCGATGACATTAGAAGCACAATATATGCACCATCAGTCAATCTATGCTATGGTGTCTCTGGCCTCCTGGGGTTCCAGGTGGAGGTGTCCCCAACCTCAGATGCTGACTGCAGATCCCTGGGCAATACTGCTGATGTGTCAGACACTGTTGAAATGCTTTTCCTTCTTAAATGTTTAATAGAACAATGTGAAGTATCTCATATTTCCACCATAGGTGAAAACTGGAGGATGAGCTTGCCCAAGCCCCACAGATAATTTGACTCCAAATCTCAAGTTTTAACCATTAGACTATAAAAAGGGGTGAGGAGGTCATAAGGAAACACAAAATAGATTCCAATGTAGGATAACAATATCTCTGATTCCAACATAACTTAAATAATTGAAAATATCTCAATTCTTAGCTGAAATATTAAGGAAGGACTGAGCACATGGCTTGTAGTAAAAAGATGAAGCAGAGGTGCTTTTCATTATGATGAGGATGAAGGATTAAGAACATATAAACTGCTTTCAGCATGCTAACTTCTGCAAGCCTCAGAGTGGTTTCTAGTTGAGCAGGTAGAAATATGGATGTGGAGCGACTCTGTGGATCAATACCCTGGTTTTCCTCCCACCATGCTATCTGCTAATCTCAAGCCTCTTGCCTGTCGCCCGACTTCGAAATGCCTGAGTACCCGGCATTCTGCACACAACGCTCAGCTCTTTTGTATCCACAGTCTCTTCCCAAATGTCCTTCAGCCAGGACTAAAATCAGCCCTCTTAGTCTTGGAAACTGGAGACCAGAATTTGGGAGTCCTATAGCCTAATTAGCCATGGATGCCTCATTTTCTTTTTTCTTGTTTGCTACGGAAACTCCAACTCTTAATTTGCTACCTTTTATTAAGATGCAACTATTTGTCAGAGAGTAACATTAACTAAGTTTTTAATTGTCAATATGTTGGTTTGAATGTATTTACCAAGGTCCTTTCTTGAAATAAGCCAGTACAAGGACAAAGCTCAGCCAACATATAATGCATCATCTCAAATGTGCAGGTCTTGATGGGATGCCTCAGGAAACCAGGAAGCAGCATGAGAAAGACATGAGAAGGAGAGGAGAAGCAGATTATGGGGCCAGGAAGAAAACTGAGGGTGTAAACTCATATTAAATATCTCTGAGCAGCTACTATGTTGAGCACCCTCTGGAGCTTACCTCATTTGATCTTCACAAAAATTCTACCACATAAATATCGTTACCCATATGTCATATGTTATGGTAGAAACATTCTCAGAGAGTTTAGTTAATAGACCCCAAGTCAGCCAATCAAGGATGATGCAGAAATTTAAATCTGAATTTTCCTCCATAGCCCAAGATCTTTTTCACATACGAACTTTTCTTCCTAGTAAGGACAATGCCTAGTACTTGTAAGTAATATTTTAAATGGACGTGAAGGCTATTAGATGTTATCAGATTGTACTACGTCAACCTGTAAACCACAGCTGCATCACTGTATTGGCAGGCTGATCTTTGGTACATTGTGAAGTCAGAAGAGCTGTTGGCAAAGTTTCCCTTTTCTTTCCTCCTTGCCCTAGGTGTCCACTGCTCTCCTTTCCCTTACATAAATCCGTGTGCAGTTCCCTTTTTGGCAGTGTGGTTTTCTATTCTCTCCCCACAGCTTCCCCCTAAAATCTGATATCCTCTGCACCCAGACGTTGTGGGAAGCTGGACAACCACTGCCATATTGAACGACAGTTGCGAATGGAGAGTGGCATATTTTTCAGGTGTGCTGGGTTTATACAAATAAAACCTGAAAATTGCTTGTTTTAAATGAAAAAAGAATTTAAAGCAGAATTTTCATTTTAATAGGGATTGGAATGTAAAGTGAAAGGAATACAGCTTAGAAAGCAAGTTTTGAGTGAGAGATTCACCATGGCATTTCAAGATCCCTAAGACCATGCCATAGAAGCATGCAGTTAGCTCTTGGGTTAAATTTTGACTCTTAAATATGCTTCATTGCATTATAGAAAATATAACTTATCTTTTACCCTTTTAGACATTGTTTTCAAATGTTGTCATAATCTGAAAAATAGGTTTCCTAAAGAATAAAAGATAGGTTTTTATTTTCCCCATCTTCAGCGTTAGAACCTTGACCACCTCATCCATGCTCTGGTGCAGATGACTGTATTCAGAGGAGCTGCAGCAAAAGTTTGACCCCACATCTTTATGTTACTTCACTTTCTTCTCAGTTCATGCAAAGGACCCATATCCATAGCTATGTGGACTATTATTTTTTCTTCAATCAGTATTTTCACAGCAAGCTTGATTCTGGCAGCCAGCCACAATAGAATCATCTGAGACTGGCTGCATACCAAGCCCCTTGGAACTTTGGTCTGCACCTAGGGAGAGGATCACTCTGGGGTTAATGCTCACTTGGCAAGTTGACCTTGAGTAAATTATTTAACCTTTCTGTGACACAATTTCTTCATCTATAAAATAGAGGCATTAATAGCATGAAGCTCATAAGGTTGAGGATTAAACACAATAATTCAATATAAAGAGCTTTTTATAGCACCTAGTACATATTCTATATTCAATTAATGTTAGTTATTAATACAATACACTCTTCTTCACTCATCTTTCTTCCTTGTCAAAACACTCCTTAACTCTCAGAAGGAAGGGAAGACACCTTCTTTCAGAGAACTATAAATATTTTCAGAAGTTTCTTGTCCCAATATCTGCTTATTATAAAATAAATGAATAAATGAAAACTAAAAAGTCATTATAAGCTATCTGCCTAATATTTGTTTTATAATTTAAATGCTGTGGAACATCTCACTGGTCACTTAGAGCGACTTTAGCTAGCAGGATAGAATTCTCTTTCAAGTTATAGACCAAATTGATGGGGTCATAGTAGGCAACTATCTGGTCAACCTCAAAAGTAAGCTAAATGAAACAGTTTTAGGCTCTATATGGACACTTGTAGCAATGACAGTATCTCACTCTGAATGAGCAGCTCATTGTTTAAGACTTGAGAGACACCATTGCCACTTAACTCAACTAAATTGTGATGACTACTTTTGGATATGAATTAAGCTACTACAATAAACACTACTTTACACATTTACTATGTGTACCCTTTGGGAAAGAACTAGGCAGTGCAGTTTTAGTTTTACCTGACCACTTCAACTTTGCAAGATCCTAACCTGGAAAATTCCCTCCAATGTTATATATGTTATATGACACGTCTAACTCTTGGGATTGGAAGTGATCTAATAATCTCATTACACTAAAGTGTTAAGGGCATCATGTATTAGTGTTACTAGAAGGAATTACTGTTTAAATGAGGAGTCTGTACAGGTCAGTGGTTAATCAAAAGCAGCGAAGATTGATAAACTTTCAGATATCAGTAGGTGAGATATTTGAAGAGAGGAAAATACTTGGCATCCACCAAATCGCACCACTTAAATGACTCCTTTTGTATATAAAGGTTTTTTGTAACTACTTATTTGTTCACACAAAAGTCTTTGATGAGAAGTTACTACTTGCAAGTTAGAGGTTCTGGTGCAATAACCAAGACAAGCAAGGAAGACATTTAACAATAAATTAAAGAATTACTGTAAGTTACAAAGTATAATGAGTATGTGACAGGACATGAAGGAGTTTGGAGAGTGAGGGAAGGCTTACTTGAAGGTTTTCTACTAAGTCTTGGTAGACATTATACATAAAAGCGAGTTTCACAAGGGAGAGGAAAAAGCACTTCAAGAAGATGGACTAACACTTGCGACGGTCCTAAAGTGAGACAAGAATCATTTCTACAAAGCATTGAGAGGTTGGTATAAATAAAACATACGGGGTGGGGGAAAAAGTTAATGAAATAGGAAACTAACAGAGCCCACAGGCTAAATTTGTTTATAAACTATGGTCAATGGTAGCCCCAGGAATATTTGAAACAATGGAGTAATCAGATTACATATGTGCCTTTAGAAAGCACTCTCTGGCTTCATTGTAAGGAATGGGCAGAAAGAAGGGAATAAATGGGGGAGAGACCACACAGGAAGCTATAGCGTCTTCCCGGGGAGTTTGAACCAGAGTAGAGGTTATAAATGGAGAGGAGCTGAAGGGTTTGAGAGATGGTCCCACGGTAAGAATTAATAAGATGTTGCATTTGATTTTATAAGAAAGCTGAGGGCAAAGGAGATGTCAGGAATAGCCCTCGATTCTTTGCTTGCTTAGCTGGATGAATGACGATGCCATCTGCAGAGGCAGAATTGTCTGGAAACTCCCGGTGTTTCTTCTTCAAGATGACTCTGAGTTTGTACTCTGATCACTTCTTCTGCTTTGCCACATTTTAATTATGGGCAAAATATAGAATGGGAAAACCACAAAAACGTAACTTGGAAACAAATAAAGGAAATATTTCCACAATCCAGAAATAAAAATCGAAAATAAGGTCTAATTTGTTAAAAAAAAATAATTTAAAAGGAGGGGCTAAACCTGAAGGTCATCTTTTAAACCCCAGATTTAAAAACAGGTGGTGGTGGCCAGGGATTCTGCCTTTCTGGGCAAAGGAGACCAAAAACACAGCATTTTGGAAAGTGACTGAATTCAGGCTCTTTGTTTGAAAGTACAGGACAACTTTACCACATTCATGAAAATAGGCTACATGAAACAGCTTTGACTATTAAAATCTGATTTCTATTAAGAGAAATGAAAACCATTTTGCTTACCTATAGAAAATGTTTATAGCTGCTTTACAGGTAATTGCCGAAAAATTGAATCACACCAAATAACTCTCAATTGTGAAATAGATAAGCAAGCTGTAGTCCATTCATACAGTGAAATATTGCTTAACAATAAAAAGGACTAAATTGTTGACACATGCCACTACATGCATAACATTCAAATACATGATGCCAAGCAAGGAATCCAGATTCAAAAGGCTGCATACTTTATGATTTCATGTATATGACATTCTGAAAAAGGCACAACTACAAGAATGGAGAATACATCAGCGGTTCCCAGGGGCTGAATGGTAGAAATGGGAAGAGGATGTGAAGGATGTCACTACAAAAGGTAGCACAGGGGAATTTTGTACATGATGTGTTGATGAGGAATGTTGATAGAGCTGTTTTGTTTCTTGGTTATAGCGGTGATTTCAGGATTCCATGCATTTGTCAGAATCTTGACTGTACACCAAAAATAAGAAATTTTGTTCTATGTTTACTTAAAAATGAATAAAAAGTAAACCTAGATTATGATTCTCAGAATGAGGTGCATAAAGGCACGGACATAAAGGCTATACCAGGAACTGAGTCAAGACACACACTTGCTCTGCAGCTGGATCTGCAAAGGTTTTAACGCCATCACCAGGCATGACACGGTGCTTGCACTTATGAGACCTGGATCTTGAAACTAGTGGAGGTAGTTGCAAAACCACTAGGAGTGAGAGATGAGCACTGAATGGAAAGAGAACTAGAGAAAAATAATCTCCACACAACATACACCTATAACCCCAAATTTCAAAGCAAATGAAAAAATAAAATACCAAGTAAGAAAGTCAAAAGAAAAAAAAAAACTCACTAGAAAAACGATTTTCTCATTTAAAACTAATGTTGTAGTGAGATGAAGGATTTAAGATAATTATGTTTTACATGATTAAGGACATAACTGATAAAATAACTATTTTAGAAGAAGAAATTATTTTTACAATGGGCTATAATAAAATATATGTGGATGTATAAAAGAAACAACTAGAAATTCTTGCATGATCAAATATTCCTATTGATATAAATATTTTATTGGTAATGGTAATTCAAGATGGGCTGCAATCATAATTGTGGTACAATAATAATACTTAGAGTTGGAAAGAATATTTTTAAAAATCCATTCCCAAAATGCAGCACAGAGAGACAAACAGGTAAAATGAGGCTAAGATATGATAACAAGGAAAAAAATCCATTTCACTCACAAATTCAGATGCAAAACTTCTAGACAAAATATTATCCAACTGAATCCACTATCATGGAGCAAGCATAATTGCCAATGTGGGTTTATTTTAGAAATGCATATTAATAGATTAAAAGGGAATATCCATATAATTGTTTCAATAATTTCATAAAACACTTAACAAAATTAAATATAAACTAATGTTAAAAATTTCCAGCAAACTAGAAGAGAGCAAAATTCGCTATCATTAAAAAATGTGCATTATTAGCATTATTTTAAACAGGAAATGTTAGAAGAATGAGGAATGAGATTATGCACTCACTTTTATCAATTCAGCTCCTTGACTTTGTATGGGAGATCCTAGCTAGTGTGATTGAAACAAAACAAAAAGCTTAAAGTTCAGAAAAGAATAATCAAAATCTCATTAATGTAAATGATATGAGACTTTATATTAAAAATTTAAAGAAACTATGAATAAATTTTAGAATCATACCAGAGTTTAGCAAGATGGCTAGATAATAAGATAACCAAACAGAAGTCAGTTGCATTTTCATACTCCAGAAAATATAATTTAAAAGAAGACAATATTGTAAAAGAGCACCAAGTAACCAAGAATGAATCTAACAAAAGATAAGCAAACCTGTACTTAGAAAATTATATTTTATTTATTTATAGTCATTAAAGAAAGCCTGAAGAAGTGAAGAGATATTGTGTTCAAAGAAGGAAAAGATTAGCATTGTAATATTGTCAATCATTTATATGTATGAAATAATAAGAGCCAAAAATAACCAAGACTCTTTTGAAAAAGAGTAAGGAGAGGACTGGCACTATCCAACATCAAGTCTTATTGTAAACCTATAGAAATAAGTCCATAAAGCACTGGCATAGGCAGAAACAAATTGACAAAAGAAGTGAAGTTACAGCCCCATAATTGACTCATGCATTAACGAAAAAAGTGGCCTGGCATACAAATGGACAGCCATGGCCCTACAGCATTTATTAAATGGAGTTTTTCAAAATTGTCTACACACTAAAAAAACTGTTTTTGGATTTCCCACCTAATATCATACGCAAAATAATCATCTGTAGATGTGTGAGTATGTATTTAAAGGTGACCTCCAAAACAGCTCATGTGTCAAAGAGGAAATTGTAGCAATGTAAATTATAAAATATTTAGAATTGAATGATAATAAAAGCATGATGTAATCAAATCTGGGAGTTACAACTAACACAGGACTAGTGGGAAGGTTAGCTTTCTAGACAGTAATTTAGAAAGAAAAAGAAATTAAAGATTGGAAGTAAATGATTTATGTTGAACTTAGATGCTGTAGAAAAAAACAATTAAAAAAAGATAAAGGAAACAAAACAATGAAGAGCAGCAAATTAAAGAAAATAATATAAAAATTAGTGAAAGTAAAGGCAATTTTTAGGACTATCTCAGCAAGTCTGATTTTAAAAATACAGAAAGATTGAGAAGGGAGATAAAGAAAGAGGAAATATGTCTATAAATTAGGATTAGAAAAGAGAATAAAAATACAAACGTAGTAAGGATTTTGAAAATCAAAAGAGTGATACACAATTCAGATACAATAAATAGTTTTCTAAGACAATATATAGATTACCAAAGTATCTCAATAAAAATTTAATAACCATTAAAACATATACATTGTAGTAAAATTTCCTCTCTTTCAAAAGAAAACCATTTATAGATTAATATACAGTCAAATTTTGCCAAATTCTTAAATAACCAAATAATGTTATTTTCTGAATGTTTCAGTCTAGGACTCGTGATTAAGTTTACCAACTCCTTTTCCAAAGTTAGTTTCACTTTAATTCTAAAATTATCAAGGGCAAGTATAAGAAACAACAATTGCAGGCCAACTGTATTGATGAAAATATTGACCAATTTATAAAAAACAGCAAACCAATTTTAGCATCAGTTTCATGCATTGTTTATCCTAGGAATGCAATGATTGTTTAAAGCAGAAAACTTATTAAAGTAATCCTAATGTAATTCAGCTTATTAATAATTAAAAGAAAAAAGAGCCTGGTGCGGTGGCTCACGCCTGTAATCCCAGCACTTTGGGAGGCCGAGACGGGCGGATCACGAGGTCAGGAGATCGAGACCATCCTGGCTAACACGGTGAAACCCCGTCTCTACTAAAAAATACAAAAAACTAGCCGGGCGAGGCGGCGGGCGCCTGTAGTCCCAGCTACTCGGGAGGCTGAGGCAGGAGAATGTCGTAAACCCGGGAGGTGGAGCTTGCAGTGAGCTGAGATCCGGCCACTGCACTCCAGCCCGGGTGACAGAGCCAGACTCCGTCTCAAAAAAAAAAAAAAAAAAGAAAAAGAAAAAAACAAGATCTTCTCATAATACTTATTTCCTGGTAAAATCAGAAAAACATTTCATTTAATTTTACATATGTCTATGATAAAACACTCAGCTAACAGAAGCTTCAGGTTTCTAAAGTTCACAAAGAGTACTGTATTCGATTTTTTTAAGAGCTGCTGTAACAAATTGTGACAAAGATATTGGCTTAAAACCATACACCTTTATTATCTTACAGTTTTTTGTGTTAAAAGTTTGGTACAGGTCTCACTGGGCTGAAATCAAGTTGTTGACATGGGTGTGTTTCTTCCAGAAGCTTTAGGGGAATATCTGCATTGCATTTTTTAGTTGCTAGAGGCTGCCCCTTTTCCTTTAGCATATGGCTCCTTCTTCCATCTTCAATGTCAGTAATGGCTAGTTAAGTCCTCACACTCCATCACTCTTATCTTCTCTTCTAACTCCCTTTTCCACTTACAAAGATTCTTGTGATAACATTAGTCCCCTCTGGATAATCCAGGATAATGTATCTATTTTAAATTCATTTTAAGGTTAGTAATCTTAATTCTGCTGGTAACTTTAATTCTCTTTTTCCATGTATTTTAGTATATGCACAGCTTCTGAAGATTAGAATGTGAATATCTCTGGGAGGCCATTATTCTTCCTACCACAAGTACATGTGAGTTAGGTTTGTTTTCTGCAAAGAACAATCAAAATCCTAACAGAAAGGGCTTACATAAGAGAATCCTCACTTGTTCCATGCTGTGAGAAGCAGCAGTTCAGGATCGTATGGCAACACAAGCATGACATCAGAGTCTCCAGCCTCTTCTACTTTTCTGTTGCATAATCTTTGATGCAAAAGATGGCTGCTCCTCCTAGAGGCATCATATTTGCATTCTAGGAAAGAAGAATGTGGAAGAGGGGAGGGCCAGTGCCTATGTCAGGAATGCAAAAAGCTTTCCCAGAAACCTTAAATTTGCATGTCATTATCTAGCACTGGTCTTTTAGCTGCAATGGAGTTTGAAAAAGTCAGATTTTTAAAAAATCTGGGCATAGTGCTGCCCTTTTCAAAATCAATTACCTATTAGTAAGATGGAAGGGGGGTAATGAATACTGCATAGGAAACTAGCAGTGTCAGCTACTGAATAACTATCATCATATTTAATGGTGATATTTTAGAAGCATTTCAATTCGAGTCACAGATAAAGTGGAGATGTCGACTATCACTTCTTCTATTCATTCTTTTGGAGTTTCCAATCAACGTAATACCAAGAAAAATTAATAGAAAGTATAAGAAAAGAAAGCAGAAAATCATTGAAGATGGGCATATTGTCAGTAGGATACCATAAATTATTTAGCAAGGATTTTTAGGTACCTAGATGATATCCACATAATGTTATAGTTGAATGTATGGGTACATGAATAGAGATGTAAATTTGAATCGTAAGGGAACAATGGCTCACACCTGTAATCCCAGGACTTTGGGAAGCCGAGGTGGTGGATCACCTGAGGTCAGGAGTTCGAGACTAGCCTGATCAACATGGTGAAACCCCCTCTCTACTAAAAATACAAAAATTAGCCAGGCGTGGTGGCACATGCCTGTAATCCCAGCTACTTGGGAGGCCGAGGCGGGAGGATCTCTTGAACCCGGGAGACAGAGGTTGCAGTGAGCCGAGATTGCGCCATTGCACTCCAACCTGGGAAACAAGAGCAAAACTCCATCTCAGAAAAAAAAAAAAAAAAGAAAGAAAAAAAGAAAAGAAAAGAAAAGAAAAATCTCTGTAATCAAGTACAATTGCCTGGTGATAGAGAATAAGGTTAAACAGAGGGGAGGAGTTAAGACTGAACATTAAAGAATTACAATATTTAAAGACAAAACTAAGAAATGTCCAGAGAAGTAGAAGTAAATACCAAAAATACAGAGAAGTATGGTGTTGATGTCAATGACAAGAAGAAAGTTTCCAGGGGAAGAAGCTAAAAATGTTTCATTTTGCTGAGAAGAACAAAGAAGAAAAAAGAAGAAAGAAGGTAAAGTTGACTTTACGATATGGTAGGCTTTGATGACCAAGGCATATAGAGGAATGGTGGCAATTTTTATGTGAGCCTGATGAAAATGAGCTCAAGAGTTCATGGGGTCACAATAGTCAAGAAATGGAAGCAACCTAAATGTCCTTGGATAGATGATGGGCTGAAGGGTAAAGAAGATAGGATACATACATACAGTGAAATAGGCACTATTCAGATGTACAAAAGAAGGACATTCTGGAATATATGGCAACATGGGTAAGCCTTGAAGACAATATGCTAAGTGAAATAAGCAAGTCATACACACATACACACACACACACAAAACCAAATACTGCAAGAAGCCACTTATATGAGGTATCTAATAAAACACAGTAATGGAATCAAGTATTGGAATGGTAGTTTCCAGGTGCTGCAGAGAGGAAAATGGGCAGTTACTAATCAATGGACATAAAGTTTCAGTCAAGCAAGATGAATAAGTCCTACAGATTGCTTATACAACATTGTACTTAAAGTCAACAATAATGTTTGGCACTTAAAAATTTGAGTATAGATCACATGTTAAGTCTTCTGACCATAGTAAAATAAAATACAGTTCAAGGGAAATAGAGACATTGAAACAGCATACAAAATCTTTTGAAAATTTTAATTTTCATGTAAGCAGAAATATAGGGCAATATTGGGGAGTGGGAATGGGGGTGGAGTTGACAGTGTAATTTTATTTATGAGAGACTAGAGTTTGTTAACTGCTAATTGGGATGATCCTATAAAAGAGTCTTGTAGAAGTTCCAACGAAGGGATTGGTGAGCAGAAATATATCGTTCCTAACTATCTAGAAAGGAATTGGTATTAAAATAAGATGGATAACTCGCCTTTTTAAACAAGTTATAGAGATAAAAGAATGGGTGTAGATAGAAAGATGAAAAGACACAAGAGTTTCCATATGACGGCTTCAATTTTCCCTGTGAAGAATAAGATCATCTGCTGAGAATTGACAGGGGCAGATGGGGAGAGCCAGAAGATTAATGAAAATGGAATAGGTTTGAAATAGCCATTGTAAATATTGGAAAGAAATTGACCAGATCAACATACTAGAATTATTGGATAGTCCTGTTATTGGAACTCAGCTGAGGTTGGCAATCATAAATTCACAACGGAATCACACTGCTATGTGCTATTTTTCCAGGAAAACATGATATTTCCTGGCAATAGTTTCATCCAAGGTTTAGATTTGTCCCAGATAAAAGCAATATAGAACAGAGGGTCAGAAGGATTTAGCATTTATGTAAGGTTTAATTGTAATATTGGGTCAAGCAATCTAAGCTGCATAGGAAGGAGAGTGACAGCAGATTTAAATCCCATGGATAGCAAAACAAATAGGGGTGAAAGCTGCAGGTCTGAACATTCATGGTAGAATTGTTTGAACAAACAAGCTGGAAAGATGGAAAATTCAGGCCAGAGAGTAGTAACTTTGAACTAGTCATTTTAAAAGTAAAATCATTTCAATATTAAGGCAAAGAGCTGGAAATAATATTTAGAAGATAATTTGAGACTATGAAGAAATACGCTGCTCATAGAGTAAACATCCCAAAGAGGAAAATAATAATTTAGGGTTGGAGTCAAGGAAAGCAATACAGAACATTTGGGCAAGATGGTGCAGTTTATAACGTGGAATGAAAACAAGGTGAACTCATCCCTCAGATATTGACCAGTAAGCATTGAGCATTGGGCAATGCCATGAAATGTGGATCTCTACTAGCCACAGTCATGAACTGAATCATGGTATGGGATCCTTTTCTATATTCACAGAATGTTCCACAAATCTTCAAATAGTACTCCCTCTGGAATGACTTGGTTCATCTCAATGATAAGTGACATCTTCTGTTATTCATCAATTTCCTAAGCAACCTAGACATACAAAACTGGGGAGCACAAATTATGCTGAGTGATAGCATGATAAAATGATTCGAGGTTGTAAGTTTGGCTCCAGAGCCAGCCTTTGACACACGAGAATTTTGGGTGCAGTTTTCTTCCACCAACTCCTCCTCCCACTTATCCATCCCACCTCCATGCACGCACAATTGACTTGTTTATCCTGACTCTTGGTTTTTCAGACCTTACCCTGTTGCCTCTCAGAAGCCTGAAAGCAGACCACAATGCTCTAGGCTCTATCCTCTTTGGTGTTCAAACCCACCAAATGGTGACAATCTGTTTAGATTCTCATTCCTTTTGGTTCTTGTTGGTGACTGATTGGCTAGTCGGTCAAAACAATTTATGCAGATGCAGAAATGGCTGAAGGTAGCATGGTGCATTGTAATGTCCTTGTAACCAATTCTTCACTCAGGTTATCAGAGCCTTAGTCTCAAAGAGTGATTAATGGTATGAGTTTCAAGCACTGTGTAAAAGACAGTTGGAGTCTCTTTTCCAGAAATAAAATACTTATAAGTATTTCTCAAGTTTATTATTTAATTCATGCAACAGCTGAGAGTCTATTATATCTGTTACATCCCAGACATTGCTTAAGGTTCTGGCCATAAGAAATGCCTAGGTCACTGACCCACACCTTAAATAATTTATAGTCTGGGAAGAGACAGATGCGTAACAAAAATTTTAGGGTAATAGCTGCTACAACAGAAATCTGTAAGTGTGCAAAAGAGACATAAAAGAGAAAGGGCAAATCCTCATTGTCTTATTTCCTCTGGGAACATGTTTCAATAATGATCCTTTCTCTTCTGTTTACTTTTTGTTTCTTCTCTACGGATCCTTTCTAGTCATCCTGTAACTCAAGTCCATTTCATCTAAAAACAAAATAAAATAAAACAAGAACCTATTATTAACTCTGGATATCCTTCCATTTTTATGTTTCTCCTTTATAGCCTTCTTAGCAAAAATGTTCGTAAATTAGGTTGCATATTGTAACTACCTGGGGAAGGGGACTCATGCCTGGACCTCACTCCACAGAAATTCTGTTTATTTGATCTGGGAAGTGGGCATCAGAATTTTTAATGTCTCCCAGGTATATTCTAATATGAATGAGCCAAGAATGAGAGCTGCCATTCTAAAGGACGGTAAGACTGATCACTCCAACATATGTACAGTGCAGGACATATTAAGCACTCAATAAATGACTATTACCATTGCATTGATCAATAAATACGAGTGTGCTTTGAGTGCATGGGTGTCACATTCTAGTTAACAGAAAACTGGTAGACAGATTTGCCTGACTGAGGTGGAAATGACTTAGTATTTACCAGCTATTCCAAATTTGTTTCATCTTCAAACTGTTGACAGCCAAAAGGCAAGACTCTTGGCACTCAGTTTCTCCATCTATAAAATGGGAAAAATCACTTATTCTGAATCATGGGGTTGGTTAGAGGATTAATTAACTCATCTTTGTAAAATGCTCTGCAGAGGGGCAAAAAAAAAAAATCTATAAGAGCTAAGGATTATAGTCTCTCTGAAGCATCTATAATTTGTAGAGACTTTTATAGCCTGTCTGGTCAGTGAAGCCTGTAGTTTGGAGCCTTACTTTTCCTTCAATTCTTTAGAGCACAGACTCTGGTTAAACTCATTGGACTTTACTTAGCCCTCAGGAAAATGACTATAAACTTGTTGCTGTCGAAAATGTCCACGATATTTGCTCTTTACACTCTGAGCGAATGTTCAATTCTATGTGTTCCCCAAATGCCATCTTTTATGCCTTTTCTTGAGAAAGAGGGTGGTGGAAGTGAAGAAGAAGGGTAAATGGGACCCCCCTCCCTTAAACCTATCCATCAGTTGGATGATGTGTTTGGCAACTAAACTGGATCTTTACCTATTTTCTTGAAGGATTTTCTAGTAGCTGCTTTCATACCCCATTTCAGTAATATTTAATGTTGCCTCGTCTTTCCATTGTGCTCAAAGGTCTTCGTAAGGACACTGAAATAAAAACGATGATTCCTGGCATCTGCACAGAGTGAAGCAAGAGAATGTTACAAATGAGAAAATAGAGCTGGGGTCTGCTTTCTTTCTTTTGGCAAAAAACCTGCTATAGAAACTAATGTAGATGAGGGGGCACTGAGCCATATATAAGTGAGTAATTATCTACTGTTACAGGCCTTATTATCTCTCCAAATGTTTGCTAAAATTCTGTTGGGCAGCCATCTGGACCCAGAGATTTACCCGTGGATAGAGAGTAGATTGTTGTTTTAACTTGAGATAGGAAAATCTCTTTCTTTAATTCTTTTCTGTCATCTTCTGTTAAATAATTTAAGTGAATGTCTCTTACACAGCTCTCTGTGAGTCCTCAGAGTAACTGGATTCAGTGTGATAAACTCATATAAAATATTTCTTGAAAGTTTTTTTTTTCCCTTTTCCCCCACCAGAGAATCCAAGGACAGTTTGCCATCTGTTGTAAGAATTTCATTAATGCACCTATTTTCTCTTCATTTTTGCAAGAGTGGTCAGTCCAAATAATTTGTAGCCCTCTCCTGTTATGGGAAGGATTCGCTGCCCAGAAGCGTCACCCCATCACAGCTAAGTCCCTGCTCTCTCATTATGGCTTTCTCTCAGGTGGCTTTGTTAGCTCAGAACAACAAAGCCTATGTCCCAAAGCCTGGTTGGGTATCAATAATTTAACAACATGTCATAGACAACAGTGAACCATGCTGCTAGGGTTGAAATATTCCTAGGGCTCACTATCTATTATGCTGGGTTTTCTCACTGTGCAGTGAATGGAGTACAGGTGGGCCCAGCATTTTCCCAATTCAGAAACTTACAAGATAAGATAATGGCACAGGGGAGGGTTTATTTGCATTACAAAAGATTCCCTGATTTACCAAAGGGTTCACATTGGATCTTCTTTAAATTAAGAGCTCCTTTTCAGCAATGAAATATTTATAGGCTTAATTTTGTTTGGCGCTTTCATGATAACACTCCCAAAAAACTGCCTTATTCAGACAAGATGACCCTCCTTCAGACTTGACTGGTCAAAAGTCTGTGCAAAAAAATATTTGAAACATAATATTCAAAACACAGAACTTTTACTTCATATTTTCTTTTGGTCTAGATTTCACCGCAGTCTGGTACATATAAGTGTAGCTTAGAGTCTGCTGCACCTGATTTGAACACTGACTCCAAATTCTCACTGTCTCACTTAGACACATGACCCAGTTACTCCCCATAGTGCCAGATAAAATGCCCAGGTACCAAAAGCCTCAGGCATCAATGCAGAACGTTCTGTTCTAGTAGTTACATTTAGGAGACAGAGGAAGGTTTACAGTGCAGTCCCATAGCACAAAACCGGATAGATACCCAGACATAGTTATATAATTCCTAAAGTCCCTATCCAAGCATCACAGGTCCTCTCCTCTCTGTCCTCCTCAGCAAGTGCCTAAGCTTAGGACCTGTTCTTCATCCTCCTAGAGTTTGTCGCCTCTGTTGCCACCTAAATTATGCAGAGAATTCTGCCCTGCTCAGTCCAGCTTCTGCTTCCCTACTGTCAGCCATCACTGTGTTTAGCTAAGAACCATCTCCCCAGTTACTAGAAACTCTCAGTATATACCTTCTGCTCTTTTTCTTTTATACAATGGTTTTTGTTTGTTTGTTTTAGCTAAATTATCCACCTTCACTAGAAAAGTTTACTCTCTTTGAGACTGGCCTGCTGCCAGATATCAAAAAGGTCAAGCCCAAGTTTGGAGCATGACACATGGGGCCATTCACCATAAATCATCAGAACGGTTTGAACACGGGGCAATTATAAATGCCCAGGAAAGCCAGAGAATCATCACACAACTGTTTCTTACACTGTCTGAGTAGTTCACACCAGATCGAGTCAGAGTGATTGAGAACCTCCTCTCCCCTCCTCAGGATGGACTAGATTGGCCCCCTGATCATAGGGGTTTCCATCAATCATGGGTTGTGGTTCTGCACAGGAATTTTGCTAAGGGCTTGAGAACTAAGTGAGGAACGTGAGGGATCAAGGGTCAGATTTAGGAAGCAGAGGGTGCTCCTTTCCTCCTGCTTTTCTTACTAGGATTTATCTGGAGCTCTCTTCTCCTATAACTATCTTTGTGTTGTGGGTCTCCATTGTTATCCATAAGGGCATCTTTGCTGCTCTCCCCGGCATTCACCCTCTAAGTCCCTTGGATGTCATGGCCACAGAAATCTCACTAAAGTACCACTTCCATCCCAGCATTTCACCTGCTCAAAAACCTGCACTGCTACTTATGTTCCTGCATCAGTTATAAAAGGCGTGCCCGTAAAATTTATTGCCCAAACCAGGACATATTTGAGAGTAAAAAAGGTGCACTTAATATTTATGTCAAGACCATAGGTGTAAATGGAAAATGCCTCATGTAACAGGGATATATGGTCACCTTAAACATAATCTCCCTACCTTGTGTTTGAGACTATGTTTCCATACTACTTATCAATCTAATCTTATTCCAAAGGTCAGAGCACTACTACAATACTAAAAATAATAGCAGCAATGGCAACCATAATACTAGCAACCAGTCATGAGTTCTCTTCTGTATAGCAAGCACTGTGTCTCAGTGACATATACTTTTTCACTTTCCACATTCTTACGAGATCAGGTGCCATTTTTGCCATTTTACAAATGGGTAAACTGAAATAAAGAGGTTTAAATACTTGACTAAGGTCATGCAGCTGGTAAATGGGGCCCCTGAAATTTAAGTCCAGGATAGTTTGACCCTACGCTTACCACTGTTTGCCAAACCATCTCCTTACTTTTTGTTGTTGTTGTTGAGATGGAGTTTCACTCTTGTTGCCCAGGCTGGAGTGCAGTGCCGCAATTTCGGCTCACTGCAACCTCTGCCTCCCAGGTTCAAGCGATTCTCCTGCCTCAGCCTCCCAAGTAGATGGGACTACAGGCACCTGCCACCACGCCTGGCTAATTTGTGTATATTTAGTGGAGACAAGGTTTCACCATGTTGGCCAGGCTGGTCTCGAACTCCTGACCTCAGGTCATCTGCTCGCCTCAGCCTCCCAAAGTGCTGGGATTACAGGTGTGAGCCGCTGTGCCCGGCCCACCTCCTTACATTTTTAAAGTACTTTGTAAAGCACATAAAGAATATTTAGGATTACAACGGATGGAATGTTCTCCTAGTCTGGATGTGGTCTCCCCCATAATGCTGAATGGCTGAATTAACATTACCTAGCTCCTTCCCACCCTTTCATCTTTGCTTATGCTGTTATCTCTAAATTTATTGCCCTTCTATGTTTTTCGTGTCTATCCATGGTCAGTCCATCTGGCAAAGCCCAGTTTAATTTCACACCTTCTGTGAAACCATAGCTGGCTACTCAATTGACATTAATCCCTCCCACCTGTATCCTCTTAGCCTAATTATCCTTCGTATAGTACACAAATTTGCAATAAATTAAAAAATTTCCTTTTCAGTTCTCTAATGATTTTTTGTTTGTTATTCTTCTCTCCCTAACCTGTATGCAAATCCATCAAAGACAGGGAACTTCCTAGAACAAAATTTAACTTGAAATTTGGCCAGATAAATATAGTTTAGACATTTTTTTAAACAAATTCAGTTAAGAGATTAAATAACTCATCCAAAATTCATATAAAAAAATGCCCTAAAAAGATTGTTTAATATTTTTTCTACCAAAAAATGAGATATTCCTAGTAGCATTATTAAGACACTTTGAAATAAGATTTTTGTTTAAGTGACTGGACACATACTAAA
Source organism: Macaca mulatta (assembly GCF_049350105.2). Taxonomy (NCBI): domain Eukaryota; kingdom Metazoa; phylum Chordata; class Mammalia; order Primates; family Cercopithecidae; genus Macaca; species Macaca mulatta. Next base: position 50,963,515 of record NC_133423.1, on the reverse strand, counting down.
ACAATTATCTTAAAATACTCTTGCTTTTTAAATAAATATATCCAACTGGTTTGAATGGTCTCACCTTGTGATGAGGAAAAGGAAACTTCAACATTTTCCTCACACCTGTAATGGGAAAAGCACAATATCCTGCTGCCTGGATCAGAAAAACCAGGAAGAATCCCAGGGATGTTCTGTAGTCTCAAATTCACTAGAAACTTATTTGGGGGGAACAAAAAGGAGACTGGTCTCAAAATAGCTGTGTTGACTACATTGCCCCAACAATAATGCATTGAAATTCCCGATGAGACTGAACAATAGCTAAACCATCAGCTTCACTCTGGCTTCATTCCTTTTGTTAATGAATTGGTTTGAATTTCCCTGGCCATGCTGAGGTCATCTGCCAGCCTGTGACTGATGATTCTAGGTGGGGAAATAACTCAGTAAGTACTACTCAGATAGCCAGCAATCTGCTCCCATTGTCCCCAGACCCAAGGCAGTGTACAAGCCCTGGCTTCATGGAGTGATGGCTTTGGGCCTGGTGAAATAGGCACTGGGCACCTCACTTTCCAAAAATTATCAGAGAGCTCTGATGGAGAAAGAAGGCACTAATGGACCAGGAGTCATTCTCAAATACAGATAGTACAGGATATTACGGTCACTAATGTGCAAAAGATTATACCAGTAGGAAATCTTATGGGCTATTTGCAAAACACTTCCCTGAGTTACTCTGCAGGATCAGCCGGTGAAAAATTACAAAATTAGCCAAGGTGCTTTTTTTTATTTTTCTTTTGTTCCAGCATTCTTGGTACACTTCTGATGCCTAAAGTCCTTATGCTCCTCACTGTTCTTCCTCTAACACTCTATTGTTTCTCAAAATAATAATAATAGCAAACATCTAGACATTGCTTATTATGTTCCAGGAACTACACTTTTCATAGAACACCTCTTTGATCCTTACAAATTCACCTTGAAATTGGCTGCAGTTTTTATCTTGACTTGAAGTTGCTGACACATTTTCCCAGAGATACAGAACTAGTTAAATGGCAGAACTGGGTTGTAAAGCCAGGCACGGCCACCCGAGTCCTGAATTTCGGCAGCCACATAAAGTATATGCCCAATTCACTCATGCAGCTATTTTTCCACCAAGAAGGAATGTGGTTTAAGAAACTAGTTTACTCTGAGATTACAGACTTAACCAATCCCCTTCCCAAGGTTGCTCATACTTAAAGAAATCTCAGAATAGGAACATTTCATGTGTGTCTAGTAAAATGTCATCCCAATGGTAGGTAAGATTTTTCTGAGTATAAGACTAGTCTTTTTTTTTTTTTTTTTTAACTTTAAGTTCTGGGATACATGTGCTGAACGCGCAGGTTTGTTATATAGGTATGCATGTGCCATGGTGGTTTGCTGCATCTATCAACTCATCATCTATGTTTTAAGCCCCACATGCATTAGGTATTTGTCCCAATGCTCTCCCTCCCCTTGCCCCCCACCCCCGACAGGCCCCAGTGTGTGATGTTTCCCTCCCTGTGCCCATGTGTTTGCATTGTTCAACTCCCACTTATGAGTGAGAACATGCAGTGTTTGGTTTTCTGTCCCTGTGTTTGTTTGCTGAGAATAATGGTTTCCAGCTTCATCCATGTCCCTGCAAAGGACATGAACTCATTTTTTTATGGCTGTATAGTATTCCATGGTGTATGTGCCACATTTTCTTTATCCATTCTATCACTGATGGGCATTTGGGTTGGTTCCAAGTCTTTGCTATTGTAAACAGTGCTGCAGTAATCATACGTGTGCATGTGTCTTTATAGCAGAATGATTTATAATCTTTTGGGTATATAACCATTAATGAGATTGCTGGGTCAAATGAAGACCCGTCTTCTTAATCAGCCTGTGAATTATAATAGAACAAATTTAACCTCTATGGATCACAGGACTAGAGTAGTTGGTGCTCTTCTGAGTTGCCCAGAAGCTTCAAAGGCTGAAATAGATTATTTCTTTATCTTTGGATTCAAATCTTCATTATTTGAGTTCTTGTACATGTATTCCTCCCCTCCACATAGCCAGAAACCACCTTTTTAATTTATAAAAAAAATTCCTCTAGTTCGAGACTCATGATTTTCTTAATGTAAGTCCTGATCAATTATATATTTTTTCTTCTTTGAATCAATTATATATTTCTTCTTTGAATTTGCCATACATACATGACTTATAGCCTATAGATGATTCTTATACTTGAGTAATTCTATCATGCTCTTCTCTGGTAAATGTGTTTATGTTTTACTTTCCGACAAAACTCAAATGTGTTTATGTCTTACTTTCTGATAAAAGTTTCTCAGTGAATGGAAAAGCAGAGAGTTATCAATATTTGTGATTATTTCTAGCACAAACTAAATATGAAGAAGCTTCTTAAATGAGATAATGTATAGGAACCACTTATGAGTGGCTGGCATATAGAATGTGTTTACACACACACACACATGCACACACACACATTACGTTACATTATGTACCTCTCCCTTCTTTTACCTTAAAAAAACACTTTTGGCTAAACAAACAAAAAACTAGTCTTTCTATAGTTAAATTCAAACATATATTTAGTGAAATTAAGAATTGTGTTTGCCTTAAAATCCTATGTATAACCAGGAACCGAACAGATGTTGAAAGACCTGGTCTCAGGCACATATTCCTTCCCTTCAAATAAGATGCCTCTTGATTTAAGGAGAGCAACTCCTGGGAGTCTAATTCCATCAGTAGGCTAGTCTCATCATACAATCTCGACACATTTGAGGAATGCAGACCAAGATAATCAACTATCCTCACTTGGGCCACCATCACCTTTGAGATCAGCGGAGCCTGTCTCATTGCAATTCGCCAGAGCAAGTCTGCTCAGAAAGCATCTGGCAGGACAGCCTAATTAAGTATTTACCCTGGCAGCCAAACTAGCTCTTTCAGATTCATTACTGTTTCTCAAACAACTAAAATTAATTTCTTTAAGTGAATAGAGAAAAGATATTTTAAAACAACCTTATATGGGTAGAATATTTGAATTATCACAATTGTTAGCTATTTTTAAATTCTATTAATTAATATTATTTTATCTCCAACATATGTTCTTGTTTTTATGGAACTGTTCTCGTGACTGGTCTGGGATAAAATGTCATCAGTAGCCTCTGGCAAGTAGAGATTTCACATCTGGGTAACTTCACCTGTCCTTACTTTATAACGCATGAGCACCGGTCTGACACTCTGGAGTTCTTCCATTGCCATGCCAGCAGGTAAAGTGGGCGAGGGAGAATCTATGTTGAAGTCTTATGACACAACGGCCCAGATTTTTAAATGGGCATAAAGAAGGGGGAGGGGTCCTTGGGTTTATGTGAAAATCCTCTCTCAAGCAAGACCTTTTTAATAACATAACTAAATATGTCAACATATTAAAATATTTTTAAAGAAATAACTAGATATACAAGTTAATATCTTTCTTGCTCATTCCTGAAGTATGTCCTGTCACTGTTGATTTGTTACATTTTTCTTTGAAATTCGGGGCTTTGCTGCATCTACCTAACTAGCACATAATTATTTTTATTTATGATTTCTCATTGGCAATAGAACTTCAAAAAACAGCGTTACTAGAAATGAGGGTGTATTCACTTACAGCAATATGTGGCAAACCAGATGCTTTCCAATACTTGAAAAGGACATTAGACTAGCAAGTCACAGTAGAAAACAAAGCAATTATTTAAAATATATTTCATCTAGTTCATATATTTTTTGACATCAGGTACTTTTGTATGCTGGTTTTGCTAAGAGATTGGAAATAAAAATAACCATTCTTTTTATTGCAGTGTTATTACTCAGGTGTTAAGGTCAAATTTAACGTCTCCATTAAAATCTTTTTTTCTTCTTCTTCAAATAAGTACTTTGGCTTAATCAATGGAGTCCCATGTTTACTCTCACCTACGTTTGCAAATTATAACCATTCTAAAACTACACATAAACTGTTTATATGCGTTTCCCACTTCAATAAAGCCTCCCACTCTCATATCACACCCTAAACTTTGACTCAACAGTAATGTCATTTCCTCCAAAATTTCACCAGTATTCCTATTTAATGAATCCCTCACACATTTATACCACTATCTCGAGCCAACAATCCATCAACATTGGTCCCTAATTCATAGCCCATCACTCTTTCATTATCAAAGACCCATTTTTTGTCTTCTCTCCTTCCCCAGCTTAGACTCCAGAGTCAATTTCTTACTCATTCCCTTGCCCTCTGGTCTCTCCTTGGTGAAACTCCTTTTCTCAACTATCCCACGTGTCCTCTAAAGCTATGGAACATGGATTGGGAAAAATATGATAATGCTGATTGCTTTCACTTTAAGTTTATAACAGTCCATCTCCTGTGGGGTCTTAAAATGTTTCTGCAGTCTTTCTATATATCCCTAGTTCCTCCACTCTCCAAATCTGCTCTAGAATACCTTCACAACTTTTCCTTTTTTCTCAAACTTTTAACATATCTTCACCCTCCTTACTCTGTTGATGACTTCGACTTTCATTTCTGTGAGAACACAAAGAAATCAGAAGAGAGTAACATCCTCATCGCCAATTACCAAACCCACCAATATATCTCCATTCTCATTTTACAATGCTTTTCTTTTGTTATAGTGGCTAAATTTTTCTTACCTTCACTGAGAGCCAAATATTCCTCTCCCACACTGGATCCCATCGTCTCTAAAATACTCAAAGGGTTTTATTCCTGTAACTTTACTTGTCCCTCTTTAACTGCATCATCAATCACTCCACTGTTTGTTCTCATCAGTGTAAGTACTAGTTGTAACACCTCTCATTTTAACAATTTCTGTGAACCTTCATTTCACTCACACATGTTTCTGCTCTCATTGTAGGAAAAAACTGCTGGAGATAGTTGCTTATACCCATTCTTTTCATTTCTTAAACTCCAATTTTATCTTTGAAGCCATACCAGTCAAGTTTTCATCCAGTCACTCCAATGACACTGTTCTTGTGAAGTAACCAAAAACCTCCATGTGGTTGAATCCATTAGCGAATTCTCAGTTCTACCCTTCCTCTACTCTGTAGCAGCATTTGGCAAAGTTAATCATTCCCTCATCCTTGAAACAATGTATTCACTTGGCTTTTGAGATAGCTTCCCCTCTGGTTATACATCCTAACTCTACATCCTAACTCTACAACACCTAGGCTGATTTGTCTTCATCTTCTGAACTGGTGTTAGACTTCTATTGTCTCGCCTTGTCTTGTCTTGTCTGGTCTTGTCTTCTTTTCTGAATTATCACTTTGGGCATTGGAGTGCCACCAAGTTCATGGTTTTAAGAATAATCTGGGCTGGGTGCGGTGGCTCACGCCTATAATCCCAGCACTTTTGGAGGCCGAGGCGGGCGCATCACGGAGTCAGGAGATTGAGACCATCCTGGCTAACACGGTGAAACCCCATTACACCCTCTCTACTAAAATTACAAAAATTTAGCCAGGCATGGTGGCTGGCGTCTGTAGTCCCAGCTACTTGGGAGGCTGAGGCAGGAGAATGGTGTGAACCGAGATGGTGCCACTGCACTCCAGCCTGGGTGACAGAGCAAGATTCCGTCTCAAAAAAAAAAAAGCGAAAAAAAAAAAAAAAAGGAGAATATTTTGTCAACTAACACTTTCACATTTTCACACTGATATTTCTTTTTTTTTTTTTTTTTAATTATACTTTAAGTTCTAGGGTACATGTGCACAACATGCAGGTTTGTTACATATGTATACATGTGCCATGTTGGTGTACTATATCCATCAACTTGTCAGCACCCATCAACTCGTCATTTACATCAGTTATAACTCCCAATGCCATCCCTCCCCGCTACCCCCTCCCCATAATAGGCCCCGGTGTGTGATGTTCCCCTTCCCATGTCCAAGTGATCTCATTGTTTAATTCCCACCTATGAGCGAGAACATGTGGTGTTTGGTTTTCTGTTCTTGTGAAAGTTTGCCGAGAATGATGATTTCCAGCTGCACCCATGTCCCTACAAAGGACACAAACTCATCCTTTTTTATGGCTACATAGTATTCCATGGTGTATATATGCCACATTTTCTTAATCCAGTCTGTCACTGATGGACATTTGGGTTGATTCCAAGTCTTTGCTATTGTGAATAGTGCCACAATAAGCATACGTGTTCATGTGTCTTTATAGCCGCATGATTTATAATCCTTTGGGTATATACCCAGTAATGCAATGGCTGGGTCATATGGTATTTCTAGTTCTAGATCCTTGAGGAATCGCCATACTGTTTTCCACAATGGTTGAACTAGTTTACAATCCCACCAACAGTGTAAAAGTGTTCCTATTTCTCCACATCCTTTCCAGCACCTGTTGTTTCCTGACTTTTTAATGATTGCCATTCTAAGTGGTGTGAGATGGTATCTCATTGTGGTTTTGATTTGCATTTCTCTGATGGCCAGTGATGATGAGCATTTTTTCATGTGTCTGTTGGCTGTATGCGTGTCTTCTTTTGAGAAATGTCTGTTCCTATCCTTTGCCCACTTTTTGATGGGGTTGTTTGTTTTTTTCTTGTAAATTTGTTTGAGTTCTTTGTGGGTTCTGGATATTAGCCCTTTGTCTGATGAGTAGATTGCAAAAATTTTCTCCCATGCTGTAGAGTGCCTGTTCACTCTGATGGTAGTTTCTTTTGCTGTGCAGAAGCTCTTTAGTTTAATTAGATCCCGTTTGTCAATTTTGGCTTTTGTTGCCGTTGCTTTTGGTGTTTTAGACATGAAGTCCTTACCCATGCCTATGTCCTGAATGGTATTACCTAGGTTTTCTTCTAGGGTTTTTATGGTATTAGGTCAAACATTTAAGTCTCTAATCCATCTTGAATTAATTTTCATATAAGGAGTAAGGAAAGGATCCAATTTCAGCTTTCTGCTTATGGCTAGCCAATTTTCCCAGTACCATTTATTAAATAGGGAATCCTTTCCCCATTTCTTGTTTCTCTCAGGTTTGTCAAAGATTAGATGGCTGTAGATGTGTGGTATTATTTCTGAGGGCTCTGTTTTGTTCCATTGGTCTATATCTGTGTTTTCGTACCAGTACCATGCTGTTTTGGTTACTGTAACCTTGTAGTATAGTTTGAAGTCAGGTAGCGTGATGTCTCCAGCTTTGTTCTTTTGACTTAGGATTGTCTTGGCAATGCAGGGTCTTTTTTGGTTCCACATGAACTTTAAAGCAGTTTTTCCAATTCTGTGAAGAAAGTCATTGGTAGCTTGATGGGGATGGCATTGAATCTATAAATTACCTTGGGCAGTATGGCCATTTTCACGATATTGATTCTTCCTGTCCATGAGCATGGTATGTTTTTCCATTTGTTTGTGTCCTCTTTTATTTCACTGAGCAGTGGTTAGTAGTTCTCCTTGAAGAGGTCCTTTACATCCCTTGTAAGCTGGATTCCTAGGTATTTTATTCTTTTTGAAGCAATTGTGAATGGAAGTTCCTTCAAGATTTGGCTCTCTGTCTCTTACTGGTGTATAAGAATGCTTGTGATTTTTGCACATTAATTTTGTATCCTGAGATTTTGCTGAAGTTTCTTATCAGCTTAAGGAGATTTTGGGCTGAGACCATGGGGTTTTCTAAATATACAGTCATGTCATCTGCAAACAGGAACAATTTGACTTCTTCTTTTCCTAACTGAATACCCTTGATTTCTTTCTCTTGCCTGATTGCGCTAGCCAGAACTTCCAACACTATGTTGAATAGGAGTGGTGAGAGAGGGCATCTCTCTCTTGTGCCAGTTTTCAAAGGGAATGCTTCCAGTTGGCCGGGCGCGGTGGCTCAAGCCTGTAATCCCAGCACTTTGGGAGGCCGAGGCGGGTGGATCACGAGGTCAGGAGATCGAGACTATCCTGGCTAACACGGTGAAACCCCGTCTCTACTGAAAATACAAAAAAAAAAAAAAAAAATTAGCCGGGCGTGGTAGCGGGCGCCTGTAGTCCCAGCTACTTGGGAGGCTGAGTCGGGAGAATGGCGTGAACCCAGGGGGCGGAGCTTGCAGTGAGCCGAGATCGCGCCACTGCACTCCAGCCTGGGAGACACAGCGAGACTCCGTCTCAAAAAAAAAAAAAAAAAAGAAAAAAAAGACAGAAGTCAAATATTATAGATGAACCTGTATCCATTTTATATTTGACACATTGGATGAGAGAATGTGGCTCACATGGGTGGCCATAAGCAGGCTTCCTACTACTTTCCCTTCTTGTCCAGAGCTCAAGTCAGCCCACCCCAGGAGGAATATTTGTCTTCAGGGTTTGATACACTTATCTAAAATTACTGTCCTTTACACTGGTGTGATTACCAATTTATTTATCCAACAAATATTGAGAACCTACTATATGCCAGGTTCCAGATGCCGTAGATACTGTGTGAATCAAACAAACTAATTCCACTTAACGTTTCTAAATGCAGGAGAACAGAAACTGGTTAAGTCTATGCAAGCCTGCAGCTGGCCAGATCTTAAAATCGGAAAAAGAAAGGTCTGAGATGTAGGCTCTCTTCTTTTCTTTTCTCCTTTCTTTTTTTCTTTTCTTTTTCTGTTTCTTTCTTCTTTTTTTTTTTGGACAAAGTCTTACTCTGTCGCTCAGGCTGGAGTGCAGTGGCATGATCTCAGCTTACCACAACCTCCACCTCCTGGGTTCAAGTGATTCTCCTGCCTCAGCCTCCCAAGTAGCTGGGATTACAGATGTGTGCCAATATGCCAAGCTAAGTTTTTTTTTTTTTTTTTAAGTAGAGACAAGGTTTTACCATGTTGGTCAGTCTGGTTTCGAACTCCTGACCTCAGGTGATTCACCGCCCCCTGCCTTGGCCTCCCAAAGTGCCAGCATTACAGGCGTGAGCCACCACACCTGGCCAGCTCTTACTTTCACCAGTCATTGAACCATTCCATATCCACCTTCAGGGAGGAGTGAGTGAGAGGATGTGAGGAAAAAGGCTGACATGTTTTTTATATGACATTCTCTCCTGGCGACCATAAGTTCCTTCCACAACATGGAAGAAGGAATATGATCAGCTTTGTGATTTAGAAAGATAGTCCTTGGAAGTATAAAAGATAAAGAGAAGAGGGACATGCTAGTCTCAATGCCTTTTGCAAAAATCTTCTTAAATTTTTTTGGGCAAGTTGCCTTAATGATGAATGCACGATAACTATAACATGAAGAAACGCCTGTCTAGAACACAGTGCTGAAATCAAGATTAATAAATACAGCATTATCTCCAATTCCCTTTGCATAATCACCTCTCTGGTACACTAGACATTGTTTCTAGAATTGCTTGAGAATGTAAATATATTATTATATTGAGGCCATATCTTTACACTGCAATCACTAGAATATATGATAGAAATAATGAACAGAATTTGCAGTGAGATTTTTTATCAATGCTGAATTTTCCCCTGCTTTATGATTTTCTATTGAAAATTAGAATAACTGCCAGAGACCTTGCAATTTTACTTAGTCACAATAAATGCAGTTGCTCTTTCTGTGGTATGGTTCTCATACATCTTAAATTGTGAGACTGTTTTGTAAGTACCTTTCTAAATCACTGGCACAGTTTGTTCTCATGTCTGCAAAAACTGTAAGAAAAATATTTTTCTTATACAAAACCACCATTCTCTTTAATTTGCATGGACTTTAAACAAATATTTGGGCCTGGTGCTGTGCACCCCTAGTTGCAGTTACTCAGGAGGTTGAGGCAGGAGGATTACTGAGCCCAGGAATTTAAGGGAGGAGTGTGCTGTGATAGCTTCTGTGAATAGCCACTGCACTCCAGCCTGGGCAACATATAGACAACCTGCCTCTAAATAAATAAACAAATAATAGGCTTTTTTTGTTTTAGATTTATGGAAAAATTGAGCAGAATGTACAGTTGCCTTATAGTCTTTAATCCCTTCTCCTGCTTCTTCTGCTCTTCTAGTATTAATATCACACGTTGTTGTGGTACATATGTTATAATTGATAAATTGATATTGGTACACTATTATTAATTCTAGTCTATCATTTAATTAATTCACTTTTTGCATTTTACATTCTACAGATTTTGGCAAACATATAATATAATGACATGTATCCAACTTTGTAGTATCATATAGGATACTTTCATTGCCCTAAATACCTCCTTCAATCTGCTTATCTCTCCCTCCCTCTCCCCAGACCTCTGGCAACCACTGATCTTTTTTTTTTTTTTTTTTTTTTGATATTGGGTCTCACTCTGCCACCCAGGCTAGAGTGCAGTGGGGCAACCTTGGCTCATTGCAACCTCTGCCTCCTGGATTCAAGCAATTCTCCTGCCTCAGCCTCCCGAGTAGCTAGGACGACAGGCACACGCCACTATGCCCAGCTAATTTTTTTGTATTTTTAGTAGAGATGGGGTTTCACCGTGTTGCCCAGGCTGGTCTTGACTTCCTGACCTCAGATAATCCACCTGCCTTGGCCTCCCAAAGTGCTGGCATTACAGGCATGAGCCTCTGCACCTGGCTGATCTTTTGACTGTCTCTGTAGCCTTGCCTCTTCCTGAATGTCTTGTATTTGGAACCATATAGAATGTAGCCTTTTCACATTGACTTCTTTCACTTAGCCACCTGCATTTAAGTTTCTTCCATGTCTTTTGATGGGTTGATAGCTCATTTATTTCTGTTGCTGAATAATATTCCATAGTATATATGTACCACAGTTGGTTTATGCACTAACCCATGGAAGTAAATATTGGCTACTTCCAAGTTTTGGAAATTATGTGCACTGTTGATATAAATATTTGCATGCATGTTTTAAATTCATTTGGATACAAGTGTATACTTTTAAAGCTCAAGAAAGAAGAACTTAATTTTTGAAATAGTGTATCTCCATTATTTCAACTGATTGAATATCTTTTGTATGCATGAAATATTTTGGAGATGGCATTATAGTTCTATATGTTTTTGACCGTAAGAGCTTTTATCTGCTGATTATCTCCTCCATTTACCCATACCTCACTATGCTTCCTAAGGTCTCAGCCCTGGTGCTTGCCTATCCATATATTTCTTACACCATCTTCACTTTATCCTTTCTACTAGTTCCTGGCTAAGCTTTGTTTTTATATTTAAAAAAATTGCAGGAGATCAGAAACATAAATTTACTGAGTTGGGGACTGTGGCATAATTAGCTCCCTCTTGGTTCATCCGTAAGTCAGCTTTCCTTTTATCTAATCCCAGTTAAACAATTGTTAATACGTGAGTTGGGTCAGGTGAATGAGCAACATTCCCTTAACCAGTTAAGAAAAAACAAGCTGATTGGGATACACTACTGGAACATGGTTGAGCTGTGGTGAATGGAGGGAGGGAGTTGAGTTTTGAAGCATTAAAAATGATAGCAGTGACAGCATTCTTGGAAAGCAGTTCTACCAGCACAGATAGTTTTGTCTAATTTGACCCACAAACTGGCCTTTCTTTCCATGAAAACCATTTGTTCTTGAGTAGTCAATGAATGATTCCGGACAAAGTAGAGCTTCATCAAAACATTGCAATATACTCTGCATCTGTGGAGTGCCATATTTTGCCTTTTCTTTTCTATTTGTTTTGCAATCTCTTTTTTTTTCCACAACAAACTTCTAAGAAAGGGAATGAAGGCACGATTCCCATTTTATGGGTGAGGAAACTGAAACATACAAAGGTTCAATGCCACCATGCCTAATGCCACCTGGGTAATTATGGGAAAACAAGAAGACAAAATCTGGTGTTCTGGACTCTTAGCCCTATGTACTCTCTTCTATAACATGCTGCCTTCGCAACTGTGGTCATTAGTCTGTGGCTGAGATTGTGATGGTGTCATGTCAGTGGAGCCAGAGCAACAAATTTAATGACACAGCTGGGAAAACTTAAAAGCCTGCCCTTGGCTGGGTCATAAGTGGAGGTTAATACAATGGTGTCATTACAGACTTTTTCCCGCCTCCCAAAACCACAGCACAGTTCAAGAGAATCAAAAAGGTTCCATTGGGGGTTGGCTCAGGTCTGAATGAGCAGCCAAGGTCAGAATGGAAATGTGGAATAGACAGGGAACTGTTGAGTCCAATGCAAAGTTCAAAACTGCTCAGTGAATCCCACATGACCCAAAGTCTACCTTCGCCTGCCAATTAAAAGATCGTCCTCAGTTAGAGTTTAAATTAAGGCAGCATGCTGCTTCTTGCGCTAAAGATCTGGTGATTTAATGCAACTCATTTCTAAATCAATCCTTTTCAAAGTAATATGCTTGAAACAAGGCTCTATTACCTGTCCAAACTATTTTTAAAAATATTCCCACTGCAACTGAATACAACACTCCAAGGTCCCGTTGCACACTTCACACCCCCTACCGTGTACTATACCTTTAATTTCATAATATATGCAGTCTTAAATTCAACATTTATTTTTAACACCTATATTTTAATGAAACATGAAATATAAAATGAAACTCCAGACTGCCTTGTATGAGCACGAAGAAAAATCCTAATTACCTGTTTCAAAAGTGTGAAGCACTTTCTAATTTTCCACTAGCCAGTTTCCTTAGACAGCACCTAGTATTATAACTATTTATGCCAATTGTGCTATTTCATGCATAAAATTACTGTGTTATTGTTGGAATAGATGCCAGAGAGATATCTAAGCAGGGTGCAATCACTTCAGTTTCTATCAAATTGGGCTCCTGAAAGGTATCATAAATTTTATTAGAAGGCAAGGGGCTAATGGCAGCCAATCAGTGTTAATGCTGATAAAATTGCTGTATTTTACATTATAAAAACCAGATGATATTTTTGTCAGAGGGCCACCTTTTGTTTTATTAAGAATGCATCATGAAAACTATATTGTAATCACAGAAGATACTTAGGAAAGCTGCCTCCCTTCCTCAGGATGTGGGGGTGACGTTCCTCTTGGGGTGCTCTGGCTAGCGGTTGGTGAGGCAGCCTTTGCTCTTGGCTGTCTGATGAATGGTAGCATGAAATGAAGCAATGCAAAATGCATCCCTCACACTATGGGTACCGTAACTCAATTGCATGCAGCTTTATTCTCTTAGGGTCCACTCTTTGGGAAACAAATATTAATGTTCCACTGTTCCCAGGTCCTTTATTGTGCTATAAAAAAATTGTTTTCGATTAACCTGCCAATTGAATCTGGAGAGCTAGGTGGTTTTTAAGACTCCCTCGCTTCTTCCTGAGGCACCACAGTAAAGAGTGGCAGATTATGATGATATTGAAACAGAAAAGAAGAAAGTTTGGTGCAGAGTTCAGGCCCTTTGATACAGTCCTGAGTTGCATTTTATCAATAGTAACAATAATTTCCATAAGTTGAAGGCTCAAATGTGCTACCTTGGGCAAATCAATTCCTCTCTCCAAGTCTTCTGTGTCCTTATTTCTGAAATGATGGTATAAAACGCTGTAGTCTCTAAGGCACCTTACACACACGCACACACGCGCGCACACACACACACACACCCCTGGGGAAATAACTTGTTATCTTACCTTTGCTTCTATTGGCAACTCCTTACTTGAACTGATATCTGGGAGAACTGCTAATGTTATCAGACTTGAGGAAGCACAGGTTGAATGATCTGGACTTTTGTTGCTGCTCCATTTCAGAGAGAAAAAGCTAGACAGTGTAACTCTCTATGGTCAGCAACTAGCAACAATAAAAATAGATTAAATAATCATTCAAATGCTCTTTCAGACACCCAAAAACTTAGCACACAGGAGTTTTCTCTCCCTAGTTTCTAACAACTACATCAAGCATAAAGTGCAATCTAACTCTCAATTACAGTAGGACTTGTGTTATCTTGTGTTCAATCAGATATAAATACTTCAAGGAAAAAGACCTATTTTGTACTTCGTTTGAATACCCTTATTGCTCAACACTAAGCAGTCACTCATAAGTGACTTCAGAACTCAGTGGTTAGGGGTGAGTGGTTGACAGAACATGAAGAAACCATCAGTTGGCTTATATGATTGAGCACACTGGATTAAGCTAACTGTTTGTTAGAGGATAGTAGGCAGACGTGTTTAAAACTATGTCTTCAATTTCTATTCCCATTAGACTGTCACCATAAATCCACTTTTTTAAAAGTAAATTTCATGTTTGTTTGCTTCTCTTTAGGTTGATTCTGATGCTTCCCCAAAGAACCATTGATGGCTGCCTCTTCCGCAGTATCACAACCCACCTACTGGAGCTAATAATTATAACTCTGTTACAAGTATTTCTAGAAGCTTGGGGGCATGCCTTACCAAAATAAACACATATTAATGTGACTAAACAATATATTAGTGTTTATGTAAATCAAGTTACACACGTTATATGCCGTAATAAATTACCAAGGCTCTGTGACTAATGACTATAATTTTGTAGTAACCAGACAGGGGTGCCATATATGATTGGGCAGTTTGTGTGCCACACCAGAGTAAAGCCAGGACAGTGAGTGGTGAGTCACCAAGCTGTGCATCTGGTGTGAGTGAGTAATTATCAGAAAGACACTGCACCTTTTTATTCTCAAGAAAGCATTTCCCACTCTCCCGGCCATGTACCCACAGGGAGAAACCATGTTTTTCAATTCACACAAAGGGGTTATAAACATACCAGTAACTACTAAACCAAATGATTTTAAAATTCCACTAAGAACCTCGTATGTGCTGAATCCCAACTAATCCTTAATTCAGTCCGTTTCTACAAAGCAACAGAAGCTATAATCTGAGAAATTTTAGATTTCCTGAAAACAGTTCCCAGACCCCAGATCCCACTGATACCAAATGAAATCAAGCCAAGCAAGACAATTTTTACTTGGATTACCTGAGGAGGGGATAAAGATTGGAACAGATCCACAAATAAATGCTCAGAAACAAACGAAACAATGAGTTAAGAGACCAGGAGAGGGCCAGGCCTGCACCTACCAACCTGCATGTGCGACGGAAAAGCACAATGTTCTCATTATGTACATCATATGGTTGCCCCATTTTCAGATGTCTTAATGGCCTTGGAAGATTATTCCATTAGGGTTTCCTTAATTATTTTCACAGTTACTGTCACCTTTGCACCCGGCCTCTGAGTAGTTTGAAAATAGTGTATGAATGATGCTGAGATGCATTAACTATAGCTGAGCAATTACACCATTCAACCAGAATATAAAGGTAATTCAAAGTAATGAATCCTTAGCTATGTATATGACAGAAGAATTGCTTCTTCTCTATAGTCTTTCAGTCAGCCAGTTAATACTCATGTAATACAGGTTATTAGAACTAGTTATTTTCAAGGGGAGTTAAAAAAGCCAGGACATGTTCCAAAGCTAGACATTGTTATATATCACTTTTTTTGTATTTCATTTAAAATAGCCAAATAATAAAAGTTAAGTATGTTTAATTACCTAATCAACCTTGTGTGTGGCATGTAATTATGACCCTTGCCTCATGTCTAAATCACACCCTGTTCCTAAGCCCCGCCACCATCCCTCATACTATTCTTGAACTCCACACCATCCCTGAAAGTGATCACTTTTTATCCCAATCCTAGGCCACTTTCTATCTCAAACTGCCTCCCTAAGATTTAATGTTTGCTTTTAAACCAAATTAAAATGTACCTGAAATCAAAACAGAGGCTTCAAAATGCCATGTGATCAACATAACCTGGTCCCTCAAGTTGTTTAAAATACTGTTGGGAGATTAAGCCCATTAAAAATCTAACAACGAAATCTTAACAAATATTGCCCTCACAGAGTTGTCAGAAGCTGATAACTATGGCTAATATTAAATAAATGGATCTGTTAAGTGATCCAGGAGGTTTTCCCAGGAGGGACCCAGGAGGTGTGCGTGTGCTTTCTCAAGTTTTATTTCTAATTGAAAATGCCTTCTGAAATTTGTTGACACTAAGATGAGAAACCCTAAAGAAAGAAATCTTAGCATGGACTGTGATCAGTGTGATGTGAGAAAGTTTCTTATGTCAAGAAGGTTAGGTGCCCAGGTTTCCCGACAACAAATATTCTCAATAATCTATCTCACTCTTTCAGAATCTGTTAGTTCATTTTGCATTGTTATGAAGCAATACCTGAGGCTGGGTAATTTATAAAGAAAAAGCTGTATGTGACCCACAATTTTGCAGACTGTACTAGAAGCATGACACCAGCATCTGCTTCTGGTTAGGCCTTAGAACGTTTACAATCATACCAAAAGTAGAGGGAGAGCCAAGGGTGTCGTATGGCCAGAGGAAACGAGAGAGAGGGAAGGGGTGCCACGCTGTTTTTTAACAACCAGATTTTCTGGTAACTCATTACCATGGGGAAGGCATGAATCCATTCATGAGGGATCCACCCCCATAACCCAAACATCTCACAGTGGACTCTACTTCCAATACCGGGGATCACATTTTAACATGAGATTTGGAGGGGCCAAAATATCCAAACTGTGTCAGAATCCAAACATGGGCTGTTTGATTACATGGAAAATTGACCAGGTTGCCTTATTGCTCATGAAACTCTTTTATATCCATCCTACAGAGAGATGACTCATGGGTCAAATGAAATTCAGATCCAAGCTCTGGAGAGTGTGTGGGGATGTGTGAAAAGACTTGGCAAGTTGAACACACGGGTAAATGTAAGAACATAAAGGGGCTTTGCTTCTATTGTTTGGTAGTGATTGTTTTGGATACTGGTGTAAATTTTTCAGTTTGGAAATTGAGTAGTAATAAAGTCTCCTTGGGGTAGAAAGTTAAGAAAGAGAAGAATAAAGTGGGAACACGTAGGTCAGAGGACAGAAGCCTGCGAGTTTTACTTTTCTTGATAAACAAAGGGAATTCAAGGAAAATTGTAGTAAGAGAGTCGTGTGATTAAAGTGGGTTTATGGAAACAAAACTGGATACTTGGACAGATTATGTGGATGTGGATGATGACACACAGCATATTTATGTAGCCTGCAGCTAGTACTTCTATAAAATTATTTTGTGATCTCATAAAATCTCAGTGGTAACAATAACATATTATTTGAATCCTCAATGGGCCAAAAGTTTCATGATTCCATCCACATGCTGATTACATGAAACCTTGGTAATATACCCATGGTCAATATATCCTAAAGTCCGGATTGATTTATAACCTTGCAGTCTATTTGTACCCATTTAATATCTTTTATATAAAATCAGACACCCTGTGTTGTCTCTGATGCTGTATCTAAAGAGTTGAAAGAAGAGGAGTTAGGCCACAGGAGTCTTTTTGGAGAGAGAATATAATGCAAGAGATCAGTAAAGCAATAAAAGGGTCTGACTGTCCCTCTCCTAGTATATGAAATTCAGTTAAAAATATAACACCAAGATTTTTTAATAAAGGGATAGAAGCTTGTGGCTCCTGTCATTGAAAGTTCTAGTGCCAGATGAATCTTTACAATTCAGATCTTGGGGAGGAGGAGGAGGGATATGGGGGAAAAAATGAATAAATCTCTACAATTTGACAAGTGACTGATCTTTGCCTTGTTAACTGGCTATGCAAAGATTTTAGTAAATTCTTCTGTCATTCCCAATTTCTCTTATTCATGAGAATTTTATGATATTTAAATGACACAATGAAAGGTAATCCTATATTTGCTTTGCAGAGCATTTTAAGACATGCAGTCAGAGTGTATAATGTAGTCCTGTTTCCACCACTGTGCAAAGATGAAGTTGTATAATCAACTCCAAATCGGGGGAGAAAAACATATGGTATTATTTTCATTGTTTCAGAATATAGTAACACGGATAACACAATAGTCCTTATACTTAGAGCTGTTTTCAGCCAAAATACCTAAAATGCATGAATTGCTGCAATCTCTTGGCCCCCTTTCTCTCTTCATGTCTGCAACCCTATCTCTATCTGCCTTTTTTCCCTTGTCTCTGTGCCTGCTATTTTTGTCTCCCTCTCCCTTCTCCGTGTCTTTCTTCGTATTGGTTTCCCTCTTCTCCAGTTCATCCCCCTCTCCACATTCCGACCTCAATAGACACTTCCCCCTTTGCTGCCCTGAGTCTTCATAGTTTTCCTAACATGAAAAAGGAAAATAAGTGCCTTTGCTTAGATGCTTAGTTTGCATTTCCTTCCAATGTACTTTCAGAAAACTCCAAACAAAATCAAGAATTTCAATCCAAACTCAAGGGAAAAATTGCAATAAAGTGGTACAAATTAGAGCAGGGATGGGAAAAAGAAATATTGTCAAGTTCCTGGAATATTTTAAAACATTATTACTGTAGGGAATGGATGAAGACACTTTTAAGTTGCTTAAGTTTTAAGCAACTGATGCAATTTTGATCAATAATTGAAGTTGAATAATTCTAAAAAAGCACTATTAGCTCACAGATTGAAGTGCCCATTTGGGATCAGAGAGGCCTCAAAGTATGGGATCAGACCGACTTCACTTCAACCCTCCCCTGTTATTTCTGGCTATATGTCCTGAAGCTACTCATTTATCATCTCTAAGCCTTGGTTTACTTACAAAAACAAAACAGAAAATAATACTATGGTAGCTGAACTAAGATAATGTAAGTAAAGTGCTTAGCACCACTCTGAAACATAATACATGTTCAAACATCATCAACATTATGGTTTTCTTCATTTTTATTGGCTACAAGAATAACAATTTCCACATTAAATATTTACTCTCATAAAGACAATTATCCATTTAGAGCTCCATGTTCTCTTCTTTTATGAAAGTTTAGTAAGTTCTTACTTTGATTTAATTTTTATTTGTATAAAACATATATGTACAAAGTTAAATAATCCGAGTACATATGTACAAAGTTTAATAAGCAACGTTTCTCAAAAATTGTGAAAAAATAACAGTATTTAGGCTTATCCATTTGCACTCTAAATTCTCATTTCCAGAAGTAATTCTCTTTATTTTCCAATGTTACATTTTTTCTGAATTTTCTTCTCTCCCTATGCCTAACTAATGTGTTTATTCTATTTTTTTTTTCAGGTTTTATTATCTGTTTAGTTCCTACTGTGGAAGATGAGAATCTTGCTCTCTTTGTAATTTCCCCACAGAAACACACACATTTCTACTTTTCTCATCCCCTCAATAGTCTATGACAATTTTTGTTAAATGAATAGTCTGCATTTGTATAATTATTACTGGATAAATACTACTTACAGTGGAACCCATTTTGTATATGATTAGGTATTCTTTCTTGTAGAACTTTATGTCTATCCGGGAGTTAATACTTCTCTGATTATTTTCAGTTTCTTAATGTCCTATATACCTGTTACTAATTTATGCTGAACTCTCCAACAGAAACTGAAATCTCTTTCTATGTTTGAACACATCAGGTATTCTACAAGTTTCTTTTCTTATTTATGTACAATCCTCCTAGTGCTTTCCATCTTCCTACGCTAGTCTAAACTGGTTGTTCTCTAGGCTGGTGGCAGTGTTATCATCCTGATATTCCCATTCACCATCAGCCTGGGAATTCTGTTGGTTTTTCTCCTGTATGGGCTCCTCTATTTCCCGATATTTTAAGTTAAAAACTTGGTGTCAACCCTAATTTTCATGAGTATATTTATGCAATAGCTTTTCAGAAAAAAATACAAAAAAGCAAAAATTTTTTCTTGTGATTTTTCTTGCTTGAAAATATATTTATTTCATGGGCCAGCCAACTATGGGCTGTAGGCTAAAATCCTCCCATTTGAGTGAATAATGTTTTATTAGAATACAACCACACCCATTTGTTTACTTATTACATATTATGCCACAATAGAAGATTTGAGAAATTGCAATAAAGAACATTTAGATGATAAAGCCTACAATATTTATTATCTGGGCCTTTACAGAGCAAATATTTGCTAATACTTGCTTTATTCTATATTCACACAAAATTGTTAATTTTGCTAGATATAGAATTTTAAAGGGCTTTTTAAAAATCTTCTAGCTTCCTCAGTGAATGTTTAATAGCACTACAACATTCTGATTCCTAATCCTTTATATAAAAACTGTTATTTTGTTTCTTTTTGGAAGCTTCTGAAACCTTCTCCTTGTTCTTGGTATGAACACTTGTTCTTCTAATGCAATAAACACAGGATGAACCCATTCAATATAAAATCAAAAGTGTATGTGATAATTTTTTATCTTCCTTTTTTTTTTCTCTTTTTCTGAACCAAATAGTCAAAGTATAGGTCTCCTAGACTAAATTAAAATCTTTTTCAGTCACATGAAAGCTGAAATAATTTATCACCAACAGAACTTCATTATAAGTAATGTTAAGAAAACTTATTCAGGAGGAGGGAAAATGATGTCAAACAGAAATACTAATCTCTATACAGGAATGAATAGCATCAGAAATCTAACTACATAAATCAATATGCAAATGTTTTTCTTACTATTTAAACCATTTTATAAGATATAATGAAGTTTCTTGTATAAACAAAAATGACAATAATGTAAAATAAAGCATAATGCATAGCCCTAGTATGAAAACTGAGAGGTTTATAACAATATAAAATCCATGACCATAACACAGAAACTGAGATGTGAGAAAGATAGATATATTATTGTAACATTCTAGTACTATTTGTGAATTATACAATACCTTTTGAAGAGCATCTGTGATAGATTAAAATATATTCTCTGAAAACTAACACAACCACCAAAAGAACAGAACAAAGAATAATAAATAACAAGCCAACAATGACAGTAAAGTAAATCATCATTCAATAATGGAAAAGAGGTCAGAGAAAGAGGAAAAGGAAAGAAAGAACACATGGGACAAATAGAACACAAAAAGCAAAATTGGAGATCAACAATCACGTTACATGTAAATGTTCTAAACACCCAAATTGGAAGTGAGAGTTTGTGAAATTAGATTTAAAAGAAAGAAGGAAAGACTCACCTATATGCTGCTTATAAGAAGTGTATTCTAAATTAAAGGAGGAAATAGGTTAAAAGTAAAAGAATGGGATAAGATATACCAAACTAACACTATTAAAAAATACTCTGGAGTAGTTGTATTTACATAAAATAAATTAGATTTCGGGGAAAAGAGTATTACTAGGGTTTAATATCATATTTATAATGACAACGATTGTAAATATTTATATATCTAAAAACAGAGCTCAGAAAATTCATGAAGCAAAACTAATACAATCACAAGGAGAAATAAAAATCCATATAATTAGAAATTTTAATACCTCTCTGTCCTGATTGGTAAAACAAGTGGACAGAAAACCAGTAAATATATAGAAAACCGGTAAGTATATAGAACAACACAGTCAAGACACCTGACCAAATGATATTTATAGGACACTCTACTGAACAACAGAATAATAGGCATTATTTTCCAGTGCACATGGAGCATTTACCAAAATGTATATTATTCTAATCTTAATACATTTAAAAGGGTTTAAGTCACACACAAAAATGTTCTTAGATTACAACGAAATTAAATTAGAATTAAATAACAGAATGATATCTGGAAAATCTTTTCAAATATTTGAAAACTAATTAATACACATCTTAATAGCCTATGTATCAGAGAAGAAAGTCAAAGGGGAAATGAGGAAGTATTTTCAATTGAATGCAAATAGAAAGACGTGAGAATTTGTATAATGCCAGTAAAGCAGTACTTAGGGGAAAATTTGTAGCACTAAATGCCTACATAAGAAAAGAGAAAAACATCAGATCAATGATCTCATCCCTCACCTTAAAAAAACAGAAAAAGAAGTAAAAATAAATGCAGATTAAAAAGAATAAAGGAAATAATAAAGATCAGAGCAGAAAGCAGTGAAAGAGGAAGATTAGAGAAACAAATGAAACTAAAAACTGTTGTGTTTGTGTATTTTGAGATACATAAAAGTTTATAAATTCTTCCAGATGCAACAGGAAAAAGTAGAGACAAATTACTACAAATACCAGGAATGACATAAGTGATTTCACAAGAGTTTCTATAGGTACCAAAATCCCACAAAAAGATTGCATGAAAGAATACTACACACACACACACACACACACACACACACAAATAGGATCATACTGTTATTGCTAAACACAATTTTAGCAAATAAAATTCTTCTCTCTCTTTGTCTCTCTCACACACACGTTTGTTTAGTGTTAAAACAAATTTGGAATTCCTGAAATAACCCTCATTTGGATATGATAATATTGTATATTTGTGTGTATATGGTGTGTATACACATACCATATTTATATATATAATATAGATACACACACCATATATATACACACACACACATATATATGTAGCACTATACTATATATACTATTCTGTATGTTATATACACACACCATACACACACACACAGACGTACACACACACACACACACACAATATTATCATGACCAAGTGGGGTTTATTTCAGAAATTCCACATTTGTTTTAGCACCAAAGAATCAATTAATGAAATCCACCATAATAAGAAAATAAGAAAAATAACATGATCATATCAGTAGCCACTGAAAAAAGCATGTGGCAAAATCTATTTCTGATTAAAACTGTCGGCAAACTAGGAATAGAATGGAATTTCCTCAAGCTAATGAAAAGCATCTACTGTAAGCCTACAGTGAACACGATAGTTAGTGGTTAAAGACTAAATACTTCTCCCTAAGATTAGGAATGTGATAAGGAAGTTCCCTCTCACCACCTTTATTCAACGTTATACTGAAGGTTCTAGCTAGTTCAATACAGCAAGAATAAGGTATGAAAGGCATCCAGATTGACACAGAAGACATAAAACTGTCTTAACTTGCACACAACATTGTCATTTACATAGAAACTTCAATGATATCTCAAAAGAACAACTAGAATAAGTGAGTTTAGCAATGTTAAATGATACAACATCAATATGTAAAAATCAATTGTGTTTTCATTTACTAGTTACAAACTATCAACATTGAAATATAAAATAAAAACATTTATTATAACATAAAATATAAATACTTAGAAATAATGCTGACGAGACATGTATGCTGAAAATTTTTTAAAAAGCTAAGATAAGTTAACCTAAATAAGTGGAAATATATACCATGTTTATGGGTCAGATGAACAAATAATGTTAGGATGTAAATTTTCCTTAAATTGTTCTATAGATTCAATGCAATCCCAATCAAAATCCCAGCAGGGATTTTTAGAAAATAGAAAGCTGATCTAAAATTCATATGGAAATGCAAAAGACCTAGAATGCCCAAAAGAAGTTTTAAAAGAAGACTGAACTTAAAGGACTAACATTTCTTGATTTTAAAACATGTTATAAAGCCACAATAATCAAGACAGTGGGGTTTTGGCATCAAGAGAGCTAAATAGTCCAATGGAACACAGCCTACAATTCAAACTGCACATATCTATAAAAGGAAGTTTTTGACAAAGGTGCAAAGATCGTACAGTAGAAAGAGATCATCTTTTCAACGAATCAGGGTAGAACAAATGGATATTTACATGCAAAAATAAAATGATGTACTTGGATCCATAACTCTAATTAGCTAAAAATGTATTATAAACTTAAATGTGCAACTTAAAGTTTTAAAACTTCCTGAAGTAAACACAAGAAAAAGCCTTTGTGATCCTGGCTTAGGGGACGGTTTCTTAAATATGACAGCAAAAGTGCAATCCAGAAAAGTTAATAAATTCAACTTCATCAAAGTTAAAAACTTTTGCTGTGTTAAAAACTGGGAGAAAATATTTTTAAATCTTATCCCTGATAAAGGTTCATATCAAAAATTATACAGAACTCTGAAAAAATTGTAAGAAGAAAACAAAAAAGTTATTTTTAAAAATAAGCAAAATATTTAAGGAGGTATTTCAAAAAAGATATATGGATGATAAACATGTGAAAAATGCTCTGCATCATTAGTTACTAAGGAAATAAATTTTAATGTATTTCTACATGCTTATTAGAAATGCTAATATTAAAAGGACTCATCATTTCCAGTGTTGTATGGATATGGAACAAGTAGAACTCTCATACACCATTGGTAGATGTCTAAAATGGTACTACTGCCTTAAAAAATAACTTAGTATTTCCCGAAGAGTTAAACATACATCTACCATTTAATCTAGCCATTCTGCCTCTTGGTATTTATGCAAGAGAAAATAAAAACATATATCCATACAAAACTTTGTACATCAGTCTTCACAAAAGTTGTATTTTTAAGAGCCCAAAATGTGTAACAACCCAAGTATCCATCAACAGGTGACTGGATAAACAAATTGTGTTATAGCTATATTATAAAATACCACTCTACAATAAAAATGAGTAAACAATTGATAAATACAACATCTCCTTAAATAGCACAATAATTATACTGACTGAAGGAAGTTAGACAAGGAAGAGTTCATACTGTATAATTCTATTTAGATAAAACTCTAAAAATAAAAAATCAATTAATAGTGAAAAAAAAAACAAACAAAAAACAACAGACCAGCGATTGTGTGGGAATGATATGAGTGTAGAGGAGAAGAAGTATAAAAGGGCATGAGGAAACTTCTAAGGGTGATAGATACGTTTCTTATTGTGATTGAGGTGATAGTTTAATGGATTCATACAAATGCCAAACTGCATACTTGAAATATGTGCAAGTTTTTTTATTTCAATTGTATAAAGTTGTCAATCTAAACAAAATACAAAAAAACTATATAGTGAAATGTTAACCTCCCATCTTTTTTCCTTAGCAACAGTTTCTTTCTCTTGAAGTAACCATTATTGCCAGTTTCTCAATGTTTCGTTGTATCTGTTTCTTCTCTGTTTTGGTCTCCTTTATCTTAAGATCTTCAAATGTCAAGTGATTCCTGATCATTTGTTCATACTGAAAGTCCAGCAGACATAGACACAGTTTGAGAAATGGTGAAATTTTGTTTAGGCTAGTTGGTCAGAGATACTATTTTTATTTATTTGTTTTTGTTTTCTTAGTAAATCTCAACTTTTTCTTATGAGAAATCCTGTTGTCTTTGGCTGGTGAGCATATCTAGAAGGCAACACTCAAATCTTACATCTGTATTGTGCAGGGATAGCTGTCAATGGCTTTGTAGAAACATGTAGATGTTATTGTTTATGGCAGGGTAATATGTTCCAGAGTGTTCTGCAAATAAGACAATGGGACACAGGAAATGTGTAGCTTATAAAGTCTTTTAGGCAATTTGACAATGTTTAACATCCCATATCAAGAAAATTACTATGACTTAAAAATATGAAAAATTATACATTAAATTGTTCATATCAATGCTTTCAAACTACCTACCTGAGAAACACAGACTCTTAATCCAAAGGTAAGATATTAGAAAAATTTCTGAAGCTCCTTTTGGACTTTCATTTGGACCCAAAAATACTTAGGAATATTCTCAATGCCCTAAATATGAATCATTTTGAGAAACAGGAAAAGGAGAATTAGATGAACATGAATATGATCAAGCTGAGGCTACAATTGTGACCTCAAAACAGATGTCCTTTGAAAGTAGTGATACTTAAACACTGGTCCTGAAGAAAATTTTAAAAGAGAAGTTTCAAATGCCTGTTGAATGTTGACAACCTCCTAAGAATAAGTATATCTGCTCCCAGGATGACTACTTTGAAAGACAGCTCTCACTCAGATGTATAAATTTACATGTGTCAGCATGGGTGCGAGTAATTAGGAGGTTCAATTTATTCCTTTACAGATATACTTTGGATAAGTATAACAGGTGAGGTCAAGAAAGTTGCCCCTTTACTCACCTGCAAAAGCCTGTTAAGCTGGACTGCCTCCTGAGAATGTGTGGCTGATGACAGCAGAAGACAAGAAGGTTACTGCTTTGATAAATACCCCAAGGGTCTGCAAAATGGCAGTGCTGGGAGGCATGTGCCAAATCATGTTTGGCTTTGGCCCTATAACTTGTGAGTCTGTCAAGGACTCATCACGTCAATTGGTGGAAAATGGATTACTGTCATTCTTCAAGGCACGGCACATCATTCCCCATTGATTGGCATGCCAAATCCTTCACAAAGTAATGAGTCAGGGACGATTCAAATCATCATCCAACTGTCAGCTTGATTGCATAGCCCTCTATCAATGGGATTAAACTGGTGTGGCATCCAAAATGTAATGAAATGCATTACTTTACTTGAAAAGTTGACAAGTAGACAGGGATGCTGGACCCAGGAGGCCTAGGCATACAGAAAAAAATAATAATCATAAAAGTGGGGGAGTGAATTGATAGATAACATAAATACATTTTTTTTTTCAGCCTCACAGGAGATGCTGTGACTAAAGGGAATTACTTTTCTCTTCAAAGAGAGTTTAAACTGAAAGGACATTGTAGAAAGGACATTATAGAAATCATCTAGTTGGTGCCTGTTCTTTAACAACAAAAAACAAACTCAAGTAAAGTGAGTCACTAATGTTAGTTAATGTGGAGAGAATGGGGATACAATAGAAATCATGTTCTTTGAAGGAAAAAAAAAAATAACATGGTTCTCTATCCTGATTCTTCAACCTACTAATTGTGTCATCGTAGGAAAGCTCCTTAGCCTTTGTCTCCTTGCCTTCAAAATGGGGATAATGATACTACATATATGACATACATCAATATTCATTGATACATGCAGATCACATACATCATATTACATGTATACAATGTATTTCATATATATCACAGTTAAAGAAGGATTAGGGGAGCAAAAGTATATATAAAATAACTCTTACATAGTAGCTATATTTCTTACTAAAATTGAGACAATTAGGATATCGTATCAGTGTTTGCCAAGAAAAAAATGCTGCTGTGTGCTTAGTTCGTATGTAGCATACACACACAAAACAAAATCTATTGAAGAGACTCAAGCTGAATTTCTTATTTTTCTTCTGCCTTAGTGATCCCCATCACTTTATCTCAGGAAAAGGACCATCCCCTGGACAAACGTAACTCATGAACATTACTTAAGTTAATGCAGTTTAGGGAAATCATAAACCTTGCTAAGGTCATATACCCAGTAAGGGGTAGGGTTTTATTGATATGGCTCTAAAGTCATGAGCCCTTTTGCTCCTTGTGGTGATAATGTTCCTGGTTCTTCAGCAGCAGGGAACATTCTTCCAGTGTTTTTTAGCTCTTTCACTGGGAACATGCTGGATCAAATATATAGTGTTGTATTCTTACAGTGGGTTGTGTTGCAAGAGGGTTGCCTTGCACGTAAATAGTCACTTAGGTGATTAAGTGAAACTTGTTCACACGTTGCTCCAACAACATTTGTTAAGGTACATTAAACTGATTAAAATTACATTATTTTAGATTTTAGAAAAAAAATGTTTTGGGGTAGGATTATTACATCTCTATCTTTATTAGCTAAGGCAATTATTTGACAACCTAAAAAACTAAGTATTTGAGAAATTGTTGGCATATTGGGTCCTGAATGGGAAGGTATCATTTTAGGAATAAAATCTCTTCCCAGTGTGGAGGCATCAAGACCAGGGTTGAAAATGTGATTCTAAGTGAAATATATTTAGATGTCTATTTCATTGTTAGAAGTTTCACTATATTTTCTGCCAGGTTCTTTACATATGGATTCTGTGCAAAGTTATGGAAACCGTATATTTAGAGTGGCATTGACAATTCATGGTGCATACAAAGAAGGGAAAGCGGCCTTTGATCAAACAAGTTGAAAAAATATTGCTCACTATGTCCCTTATAGCTCCAATACTTCCTAACATATTCAAGGATCTAAGAAGTCTTGTTGTGAAGAAACCTGTTTAACTTTATTCTCTCCAGCATTTCGACAGCGTCTTTGACAAGAGAAGTTCTTCACGTGTAGTATCCACCATAGCACCCAGAACAGAGCCTGACTAGGAGGGACTCAAGAAATACCGGGGGTAAGAATGTTGAGGAATTTCACAGTATATTCATGTCTAACAGTTGTTATACAGAAAAAGTCGGTTTGATGGTTATGTATTGTACTGTGGCAGGCACTGGGGAAAGAGTCTAAAACAATAAATATATGATATGCATTAGCCTTAAAGGAGTTTAGAGTTTAGTGGATGAGACAGAAATGTTCATAAATTACAAAATAGAGGCAGCACCACATAAATATTTAGAGCAATGGTTTTGGTCTCGGACAGAGCTGGGTTCAAGTTTCGATGCTGCCACTTGTTGGCTGGATGATCAAAAGTGAGTTATTTAGTCACTCGAAGGCTTCAGTCTTCCAACCAGGAAAATGAAGATAACAGTGTCACATATCTCACATGAATATTATTTGATGTAATGTATGCAAAGGAAAAGAACGGTATCTTATTTCACTATTCCCAGAACCATCTAATGTTGAAACATAGTCATTGCTCAAATATTTGTTTAGTGAATTAATGATGACTTAATTAATTATATATTTATAATTTCTATCTAGCACAGTGCCTTATATGGAGTAGGTACCTAAGGAAGTATTACTGAATAAATAAAACAATGAATCAGAGGGATTTTCGAAGCTCAGCTTGCACTTTCTCCTGTGTACATAACTTTCCTGCCCTGCCATTGCATTTGAAGTCATATAAGGGTACACTTATAAATATCCACCATTTTCTATGCTCTCTGTGGCGGCTTTGTAATGTGCCAACTTGGATAGGCTGAACTTCATTTGCCATAAATAGTTTTCTAGTATGTCTCTGGCTAAAGTGAGCCAAAAAGAAATGTTCTTTCTTTTTCTTCTTCAACTTTTTTTTTTTTTTTTTTGAGTGGAGGGGGCAATATTGCAGGATGAAAGTAAAGGAGTAGCTACTTTGTACCTTATCCATGTTGTCATTTACTTTCTGGCTCTCCTCTGGATATAAGGTAGCAGACAGGCCTGCAGCTGCTTCATCTTCCCCTGGATTCTCCTTCCATTTCTCTGACTCCTGTCCAGATATTCATTTAGCTTCACGATGGACACCAACTTGACAGTCCCTATCAAGGTTAAAAGCAGCAAACATTGACATGAGTTTCAGTCTACTCTTGTGGGTTCCAGTTCAAATTGCATTCTAAACAGCCCATGTTTTCCCTTTAGTTAGGCAAACGTAGGGAAAAGTCTTCGTATCACATGCATGTCATTAGGGTCCTTAGGGCTCTTATTCTGCATGTCACTTCCCAACTGGAGGGGCAACAGGGCAGTGTAAAGCTCAACCCCAGACATGGGATATGGGATCTATTCCCAGCTCTCAATGTATCAACCCTTGGGGCATGAGTAAATCATGAATTTTGTGTTTCAGATTCTACTTTGTTCAATGGATGGTGTCCATTCTTCTCCTGCTTATACAACTACTGTAGAGATGAGCTATTACATGTAAAACCAATACACCTTGAAAGAATATATAAATCTCTAGTGTTTACAAATATTCAATATTATTTTGGCACTATTGCTATTATTCTTTTAAATCTATCATGTAGTGAGAACTTACTTTATACCATGCACCATACTGAGAGCACATTTCATTTTTCCATTTATTCCCTGTGGAATAGGCCTTACTGTCCCCATTACACATGTAAGAAAATGTTAGAAATGTTACTACCAATCCAGAGTTTATAGCCTACCCTATCTGCACAGCCAGAGTGCCTAGGCATTTCTTTATAACATGCAAAACACATAGAAAAACCGTGCAAATTTTGTTATTATGTGAACTATATGCATTAGTTGTACAATAGTTGTGCTATATGAAGTTGCTTACAAACCCTTTTATTAAATTGTATAATGATGCAATGCTGAATTTGAAAATTATTGCATATCACAAGATAGACCATTCAACTTCAGACAATGAAAATTGCCAAATCACTTGACTGACATCAGAAATTTTTCAGATTTAGGAAAGGTTACTGTGAACTGACAAAGTACTTCAAAGAATTCTCCCTGAGGCATTAACTATCTATCAGTCAAAAACTTTCAGTTGATATTTAAGAGTAGCTATTTAACTTCAAGTAGTATTATTTTAATTAGAGAAAATTGGAAGTGAACATCTGAATATGGTAAATAGTAAATGTGCATTAAATCATTTGCTATGTCTTTAGAAATGATAATAAGATTAATATTTTAAGTTTGGGTTTTGGAGATTAGCTTGTCATATTGATAGTATATCTGCAATTGACCAGAAGTGCTTCAGAAAAATATCAAGAAACAGAATGTGAAAAAGGCTTACATTTTGATTTAGATAATGAGGAAAAAGCTATTTGTGTAAAAGATACATACTCTTCTGGGTGAATATGGCTATGTGTAATGCGTGTATATTCTGAAGATATGCCGTGTGTGTGTGTGTTTATATATTTTACAGAAAAGCTATTATCAAATCAATATGTGTTTTATCATCAATGGTAACAGAGTTGAGGGAATTTGGTACATGTGTTTAAGCTGTTGTTAATTTTAAATCTTGCAAGTTCGAGCCAAGACTACAGACAGGTAAAAATATCCTAGGTAGGCAGTTCAAAGAAATGAACAATGGGGATCATTGAAAGCAGCTCAATCTGGTAAAAGATCTACTTCATTTTTCACATGAGGTCTAAGATTTCAGAAAATTTAAGTCAACTAAATTGTCAATAAGTTATCTCCATAAATGGTGAATCTAAAGGTAGAGCAATGATCTTTGATATTCAAGGGGAGATAAAGACAGGAGCTAAAGGGAGTAGGCCGAAATCATGAATTTTTAAAGATATTTACATAAGTGAGTTTTAGTAATTAAATGAAATTACAACTCTAGAAAAATTAGCAAGTTAGCAAATAAAAATATTGGGAAGTAATTGTAGCCATCAGAAGAATGAGTTATAGCCTAGGAAGATAAGTAAATATGTGAATTGGAAGCCTACGTAGAAAGAGAAACCAAAATTGAAAATTAGTATACAAAAGCACAAAGAAAAATATTAAGTATAAGTTAACACAAAAACACAGCAAATTATATACAGCACATGATGGTTGTTTAGACAATTCCTTTGTTAAAGTTCATGACTTTACAGCAAAAATAGGAGAAATAATGTATATACACATAAAATAAGACACATTTTAGGAAAAGCAATCTAGAATAAGATGAAATAAATAGATTCCTAATCAAAAATAGAAAATTTCATATATATATCTAATAAATAAATAAGTTCTAGCGAAATTGTGCTGTGACTAAGCAGTTATTGGTCTTTAGGGCAAGTATGTATATATTCTTCATTACACAACACTGGTATATACAGTTATGGTAATACAGAATGTACACGAGTAAAATTATGATAATGTAAATGTTGAAGTAGCCAACAGGAAGAAGTCACGTGAATGGAAAGCTCAGTCCTAATCTGTGATTAAATTCTAAGAACTATAAAATGTGTTTGGAAGTATGCTGCCTGCATTGCACAAGTTTCATACCTTATTATTATTCTCCATTGCATATGGTAGAACTTCCTCCTGATTGTTTACAAACATTATCTTTCCAAACAAAGATTAGAAACTTTCTGGTGACTGAGAGCTTGGTGCCAGGACTAGAGAAAGTTCCATCCAGAATCAAATTTTTTGCCCACGGGGATTTGGGTTCCAGTTCAAAGTAAGATGAGTTTGGAAACATGAAACACCACTTGCCCTTAGTGCCAGTATAAGGCCTGATGAGAAAAATGAAATATCTACTCCCATTTTATCATTTCGACCTACGTTTTAAAAATCTTTTTCCTTTCTAATTTCTAAGTCTCTTCCCTCCAACGCTTCTTAGCAAAGTTTCTTATATTGGAAAAATATACATAATTATTACCTTAAATTATGATAATAAAGCTCTCAAGTGGGATTTTTAACATTTTTCTAATTACAAAATTAAACTTTCCTTGTGAAAAGATCTCATCCATCACCAGCAAAAACTTGAGGTTTTACCGGAGAGAATAAGGGCTTTACATTGCCTGTGAAATCTCCACATTTGAACCACACTGAAGAACTCTCAGATTCTCCAACTACTCCTTGATCCACTAGACATTGTTCTACAGTGCAAATGGCTACATGGCTAAAAGTTCCATGCCACGGTGGCACAAGAGCCGTGTGCAATGAGCATCCTCAAAACTCAGGCTTAAATGTTGCTAGTTTGGTGTGCCTGATAAATTTTTGAATTTAATCAAATACTACCTGTAGACCAGTCAAAATGTGAAATACATAGAAGGTCTTCCAATTAACGTTATTTCTTTTACACCCTGATCTCCCCAAGTCTGCAGAGGCCTTTCCATTGCACAGAAGCATGGTCCAAACAGCCTGGTAGTCTGGCTGCCTTTTTTTTTTTTTTTTAACCAGTATTTTAAACCTATTATTTGACCCATCTCCTCAAGGTTCTTCACCCTGTGACAGAGAATGTATGAGTAACTATTTTCAGGCCAGGCATTATGCGTAATAATGGCTTAATAAACCTTACCCTGATAATAATTTCCAGCCCAATAATAGAATAAAAGGGAGAAATAATACATTAGCTGTATGTAATTTGAGAATTTATTTTACGGCAGAGGTTCATGCAAATCATACCATATGGTCAGATATTTACATTGCTTATGTTTAAAGTTGGGTTAGGTTACATGTGCATACATAATCAAAGTGTACTCTTCAAAGTCACTTTGTGAGTCCACAGCTGAAAAAAAAATCCCTCTTTCCTTTGCCTGATGGATAAGAAACAGTGTGCTACATTTTTCTTAACTAAGGGTCTCACACATTGGCAATTTTGTCAACCTAGATGTAAACACCACTGCCACGTCCGAATCATAATAAATTTTGTTTACTGTAGTTAGACATTCGGTTTGCTTACATTTTAGTTAAAACAGCCAAAGATTTATCCTTCTGTCAGAGCCACTGCAAAATTGAGAGTCTTGTGCAAGTTGTAAGCTTTCTGCTTAATCTTCTGGAAACTTTTCCAATTTTCCTTTAATAACACCAGGAGGCCAGTGGTGTGCCACTTATGGATGGAGGGGGAGGAGTTCTCCATCCCGAGTTTCCCTCCTTTGCTCAGTTGACAGGCGCCACAGAAATGAAATGCAGTAATATACATTAGCACTAACTTATACACCAAGCTGTCACCATCAGGTAAAATTGATCACAAATTACTGATTACTGAATCAAGAAAGTCATCAGTTATATTGTACTTGATTACTTTCTCATAAGAGGAATATATTACTGAATATGCTGAGATTACTCATGCATAAGAATTTGGAACTGACACTCCAGCAGCCCACACTCAAGAGGGAAGAAGAATTGTGCTGAGAAATTAGACTCTAAGTTCTATATAAAAATTATTTTAAACTGGTTCTTAAATTATGGCCAACGCCATAATGTCTACTTGAATAATTTTCAACTGTTTTATGGGGTGAAAGCTTCTTCATCACACATTCTTCTAGGAAGTACCATGGTCATGCTCATCAGCTACCCTCCATGGTAGGAAGTGCTCTAATATTGGTCAAGTTTACAGAATTAGGCTAATAGAGTTTATGGAAATTTTTCTAGGACAAGGTAAGAAATAAAACATCATTTTCTTTGTGATTTATTTTCTCCTTGAAGGCCTGTTTCGCACTTGATCTTAGCCAAAGGCCAAAAAGCAATTGAAGACCTGTTTTGATTTGTCTTACTCTTCTCTCTCCTCTCCTTTGCTATGATCACTTTAAGACTTACTGAAAACTGCCTCTCATCGAAAAGAGACCCTTCCGCCCTTGGAAAATCATATGGGCCAGACAAGAGTTCTAAGACAGATCTTAAGCAAAATATGTGAAAGAGATATTAGCATTCATACATTGTCTAATTAACTCACCTGGAACATGAAGCTGAAGTTTTCTTTTTTGATAAAGAGCACACATTTGCCCATATAGAGATAATTTTATCATTGCCAACTGATAGCAGCTGATTGAAATTCAGGCTCTGTGAAAGGAGGCTGAACATACAGAAGAAATGTAAAGTTAGGTTAACATCTTACACTTTACACCAGAATAAAATTTAGATGGGTAAGGAATGGGTTTTCCAAACAAACTCTGGCAAGATTTTTTCCAAACTGGGATATGCAGAGTCTCAAGGAGAAGCAGCAGTGTGGACAGGAGCATGAGAAATAAAAGAAAAAGCTGAAAACATCTTCCTAGATTGTTTATATTTTGCTAATTTGATACACTCACAGTCTGAAAACATTTAGGCCAATGTCTTATTTTTGTTTAAGTTCAGGCAGCATTATGCTTTTACCTTTAGGGAGTGATTTGCAATATCGTGTGTGTGTGTGTGTGTGTGTGTGTGTGTGTGTGTGTGTGTGTGTGTGTGTTTTGTGCCTATCAGCCCCATCCTCTTCACCACATCATCAGCACAGTTGGTGCTGTGTGAATACAGCTTGCTCTGCTGGATTAACAGGACTCACTCCACTCCTGGTCGTGGTTTGCCAGTGATACTTAGTTCCTAGTGGTAGTCAGCTGGAGTCAACAAGAACTGGAAGCTACACAGGAGGGAGAAGATTAGGAAGCCTGTCTTCATCTCCTGGTATAAGTCTGGATGTACCCACAGCTATTGACCATATTTTTCATTGTCTATGCCCAAATTTTGTCAGTTTCCCCCAGTCATTGTTACCTTATCCCCAGCATTCTAACTGCATTGCAAGGTCATGCTATCAAAAGGATGGACACTCAAAGCCAAAGTTCCTTGCTGAATAGGCTTACTTCCTATAGATTCCTGATCCAATTCCATCCATATGTTTGGATTTCTCTGAATAAAGACACCAGCCATAAACGAACCCAAGTCAATACATGGCTTCAGAATATGGGTATTTGGGGTGGAATGCGGTGGCTCACGCCTGTAGTCCCAGCACA
This sequence comes from Macaca mulatta, assembly GCF_049350105.2. Lineage (NCBI taxonomy): Eukaryota > Metazoa > Chordata > Mammalia > Primates > Cercopithecidae > Macaca > Macaca mulatta. The sequence goes on along the minus strand of NC_133423.1, from coordinate 50,928,783 downwards.
TTGGGAGGCCGAGGCAGGCAGAACACTTGAGGCCAGAAGTTCGAGACCAACCTGGCCAAGATGATGAAACCCTGCCTCTACTAAAAATAACATAAATTAGCTGGACATAGTGGTGCACACCTGTAATCCCAGCTACTCAGGAGGCTGAGGTATGAGAATCACTTGAACGCGGGAGGCTGAGGTTGCAGTGAGCCAAGATCACGCCATTACACTCAAGTCTGAGTGACAGAGTGAGATCCCATCTCAAGGGAAAAAACGCAATAATAATGATAAATAGGAAATGGGTATTTGGCTAACAGATTCTCCCTATTGGCTTCAGGTTTAGCACCATCTCCTTACGAATCATTACGGCATACTCTGTTCTGACTGAGAAACGAGTGTCCAGTACAACTGAGAATTTTACAATTTTGATATTTGTGAGACCTAAAGAACACATCTTTTCAGAGAGAACAGAGTCCCTTTTCAGATCACATGCCATGTGATGTTACAAAGAGAAAAATTAATAATTGTAACTTGATTGTTTATCTAATTCTTTAATGGTAGAGTTTGAAAGAAGACTCATTGTAGTTCGGAATGTTGGACTGTCTTCATGTAATTCATTATAAATATGTTCCAGACAGTGCTTTATGAAAAAAAAAATAACCCCAACCATTTAATCATCCCAGTTGGTTGTTTATAACAATAGGATATTTAATGCTATAGGACAGAAGACAAATGTCATGCAATGCAATTTTTTTTTGCGTGAGTTTTAGCCTTCAGTAAGATCTGACAAATATTGGCATTATATGTCACTAAAAAGTAAAAGATCATGCTCTGACCTTCAAGAATCCCCACAATATGTACATTATGTTGATGTGCCCTTTGTTTTTTCTATTTTGGTTTGCTTTGGCGGCCTCTGCAATTTCAGGATGAGGGAAGATTGTCTTACCGAGTTTCAGATGTCATCATTTTAGCCAAGGAATTAACTAAAAGGAAAGTCTACTTCTTCCACTATTTATTTATTTTCCTCTGACACAGCTGGGAGTCAAGACATGTTGAAAAAGGCATAAGCCACAATATGGTCAGATGCTCATTTAGGGTGAGCCCAAAGTGACTTCACAAAAGCAAGTGTAAACTTTTCTAAAACAGTTTGGTTTTAAATTGAAGTCTCTTAAGAAGGAACCCATCTGAGAAGGTCAGAATTTGTGCTTCTTCCTTTTGAAAGGCCTTCCACTCAGATGTAAAAAATGTGCACCATCGTTAAGGGGTCAGTCACATTCCTCCTAATCCACAGAGACTTGCTCCCATCTCCCTTGCTGTATTCACTCACCTCCGCTTTCTTTAAACTCGTAATGTTCTTGTAATCTCCACTGTACATTTCATTATTTAATTATATATTTCTTGTTATTGCATCATTGGTTTTGCCTCTAGCTAGAGGTCAAGAAAATTAAGATGAATGACCACATCTCTTTCTTATTACATGACATGGAACATGGTATATATACTCTTCATCCAATTCTTTTAATCAGCTTATGACCTAACTGCAGATTGGGTTTCAAAACAGACAGATAAGAAAATAAAATATAAATATTGTTAGGTCCCCACTTTCTCTTACAAAGTCAGATAATTTTCTTTCTAATGTTAATCATGTATTTTTGCTTTTCAAAGCAAATTTATATTTACTATTATGATTGATCCTCATAAAAACTCTTGAAGATAAACAGAACTGGTGTCCATGTAGATATGAGCATGTGTTCATACTAAGTGGCAGAGTCTAGAACTCAAGACTCATAATTCCCAACTGATGTGCTTGACTCTAAATAACATTGGCATAGAGCTGGGTGCAATGGCTCATTCCTGTGATCTCAGCTACTTGGGAATCTGAGGTGGAAAGGTAGCTTGAGCCGAGGAGGTCAAGGCTGCAGTGAGCACTGTGATTATGCCATTGTAGTTCAACCTGGATGACACAGCATGACCCTGTCTCTTTGAAAACAAATTAGTCCTAAAAAACCGTGGCATGACTTACTGCCCATTTACGAAAAATTGTGCCTTAGTTTCTGCCAGATAATGACATCGTTAAGACAATGTTACTAAAATGCAATGGAAAAAAGAGTTTCCATTAAGTTTGGCAGACCACAGAAAATGTTCCTCTCACATTTATAAGTGAAAAAGTAAATGGTTACACACAGCGTTAAAGTAGAATTACTGACAGAAAATTCAGTTGGGAGGCAGAAGTAAGAGAATTAGTCTCAATTCTATACATCTCCACTCTGGGCCTCCATAATCTCAAAGAAAATAAGGAGTAAATTTCAAGCATCCCTTCTAGCCTAGTACTTATGATTGACCTCTCTGTAACACTGATAATTAGGAGTAGTTTCTTTATTATTCAATGCTGTGATCCGTGTCTACTCTATTATTTGGTCATTGGCATGATACAATATTTGAGTAGAATTTGAATTGAGGCAGTATTTATTTTGAGTTCCCGGTATTGTTTACCTGGCTTACAGTTTAATTGTTTGGTTCATCTATTTATGCATATTTAAAGAGCTAACTGGTGATTATACTGTTTGTTTAAGAAGTCATGTTTCCTGGAGACATATCGCAAGTTCAATCTAGTGCTACTGAGAAAAAGAAATCCCCATTCCTCGTTAAAGTTTGACAGTGTCTTGTTAAGTTGATATGTATTAAGCCCATATTCAATGCTCTATAACACTATCTGAGGCATGCTGAGAAACACAAATATAAGGAAAGGATCCTGCTCTCAAATGCTCAACAATCTTGCTAGGAAGTAAAACATGTAGACATGAATAATTTGCTGGCAACTCAAAGAAGTAAATAATAAATAACAAATTATTGGTATGTTTACTGTCAAATCATGTGCTGATAAATGTTTAACAACTGACTCGTTGGCAGGGGCTGAGGTAGGGACTGAATAACCAGATTAGGAGCATTTACCAATTTCCATGGTGTAAATATTCCTACACTGGTCAATTTCAAGTCACAAACCTGAGGTCGCTGGACAGAGTTGGGGACAGGTGCACACAACAGGCTTTGGCAAGCCAGTTCTAGCTGACTCCAACATGCCAGCACTCTTGTAGAAGTTTTGATCAAACAAAGATCTCAAGGGCCAAAGTGGTTAAGCCTCTTCTATGGAGGAATGTCTCTCATATCCGTATCTCTGAAGGACAATGGGATAAATAGGGGAGAGTTGATGTGAAAGAATTCCTGAAAGAGATGATGTAAGCAATGGTCTAAGTGTCCAATGACCAAGATAGGCTTCAAGAATAGAAATATGTCCATCAGAGCATTTATGGAGAATGATTTTAGACAGTAGGTAAAAAAAAAAAAAAAATAGGAAAGAACTCTTCACTGATTTGGATTGTATCTTGTAAGTTTGCCTTTCCAAAGATGTGAACGATATTTGTGTCAAGGAAGAAAAATGAATAGTGAAAAATATCAAACCTATTTTCATTCAAAAATCAATTTGATGATTGTAAAAATTGTTATTTAAAAATATTTTGAAGTTAAAAATTCAAAATTTGTTTATAGAGAGCTCTGCAAATCACATGAAATCCCTGCATCACAAAATTACTCTGTGAAAAGAAAGTTTAAACCTCTCTTTAGCCAAAACACACTAAATTCTTGTAGTAGTTATATTCAGTACCACATTGGAGCCTTTAAAATTCTTTTTTTCCCAAAAAATAAATCCATGTTTTGCCCTAGAAGACTTTTAACTTCAGTCCTTCTTCACAGCAGAATCCACTGTTATAGCACTATTCCAAAATATTTCCATTCTTGTCAGTATCCCTGAAGATAAGGCTTTATTTTGATAATTCATGTGGTTGGATATCAAACAGCTGCCAGGATATCTACCGACATCTGCTGTTTAGTTTTTATCAGTTTGTCCCATCTGGCCTGCATTCAACAGGACCCAAATCAAGGCTGAACAAAATCACAGGACCTTCAAAAGCAATTTTACATTATTTTTGGAAGCATCAAGTATTCTTTCTCAGTTGTTAGAGCCACAGACTGTGTTGTCTATTGTCCTAGAGACAACTCTGAAACTTTTCAGATTAAACTTTTTAACACTATCCTCTCCATAAAACTTTAAAATTTCTAAACTACATGCTTAGTATTCATCTAAACTGGCTTTTATGTGGCTTAGAAACATCAAATATGTTAAAGAATAGTAAATTATTAGTATGCATAATTATTAAAGTATATGTTAATCATTAATTTAATCTATACAGATAGAGTCAAGAAAATTTCTTATCTTGGGAATTTCCAATTTCTTTCTAAGATTCCCTTGCATCTACCTCTGCTTCTCATTTGCATGTAGCAGGGGTCTACTAATATCCTCCTTCATGCCTCACATTCTAACTTGTTGTATATCTTCTCCCTCTGCCCACACTTATCAAGACAAGAAAAAGGACTAGGATTGTAAATATGGCATGTACCCTGTAACATAAAATTCCACTGTGCTTTTGACTCCACTATCTCTCAACTTCTCCTGACCTGATTCCTCTTCTGTGAGTCTTTCTAGCACATCTCCAGTTCCAGGGTCTCCCTTATGTTTAACACTGACCTGGCATTCTACCTACTAATGTGAAAATAAGATGCACGTTCTCATTTTAAAATGAAAATCGGTCACAAAGAAGGTAAATGATCTTCTCAAGGCCAAGTAGTGAATCAATGGCAGAACAAGGATGAAAACAGGAATATTTGTCTCAAAAAATCCCATTCTTCCAAGAACTTCCCAGATGCAGGCAGCAGCACAATATGTCTTTGCTAAAGAAGACTAGAAACATGTTATTTTAAAAAATAATTGCAATGTTTCCTTTAATTTCTAGGGGCACATGTGCATGTTGGTTATGTGGGCTTATTTTGTGATGCTGAAATTTGGAGTATGAATGATTCCACCACCCAAGTAGTCAGCATAGTACCAAATAGGTAATTTTTTAGCCCTTCCTCCCTCCTCCTCCTTCTCTGTTCCCTCTTGTAATCCCCAGTTTCTATTGTTTTTATCTTTATGTCCATGTGTACCCAATGCTCAGCTCCCACTTGTAAGTGAGAACATGTGGTATTTGGTTTTCTGTTCCTGTGTTAGTTCATTTAGGATAATGGCCTCTAGCTGCATCCATGTTGCCACAAGGACATGATTTCATCCTTTTTGATGGCTGCATAGTATTCCATGATGTATATATACCACATTTTCTTTATTCAGTCCATCATTGACGGGCACCTAGGTTGAGTCAATATCTTTGCTATTGTGAATAATGTTGTGATGAATGTATGAGTACATGCGTCTTTTTGGTAGAACTATTTATTTTCATTGAGTATATACCTAGTAATGGGATTCATGGGTTAAATGGTAGCTCTGTTTTAAGTTCTTTGAGAAATCTCCAAATTGCTTTCTACAGTGGCTGAACTAATTTACATTCCCATCAATAGTGTGTAAGTATTCTCTTTTCTTCACAGCCTCGCCAGCATCTGTTATTTTTTGACTTTTTAATAATAGCCATTCTGAATGGTGTGAGATGGTATCTCATTGTGGTTTTGTTCTTTATTTCAGCAAAAACTGTAGCTGAAAAATAAAAACTAATTGAGCATAAATGTATTCTTTTATTCACATCCTTTTCTATAAAATCATGATGAAAATAAATAAATACATAGTTTGAAAAGAATAGCATTGTGGTTACATCCTCTCTTTTATTGTAGAATGTTTAACCACAGAATATTCATTTCCACTGTGTCTATATACTCAAGACTGAGAATTGAGATAATTCTCTACCCTAAATCCCTCTAAAGCAACTCCCACTTTCTTGTATTTGAAAAGTTTTATTATCTATACAATTTCAAGTGGATTTCTATAATTTCTTCTTCCACATTTTACCAATGGTTTAGTGGAACAAATAATCCTGTTTAAGTTGTCTGTAAATATTTAAAGGTGACGAGCAAATAATTGGTAGAATCAGGCTAACTGGTATCTGGTTTCTAATTCTTATCCTAGTAACATCCCTTCTAACACCACCTTGGGATACACAGAACCCAGAAATTTGTTACCTAATTTCTCCAAACTCATTTCCAAGGTTTGCAAATGCCTCTTCCTCAGGTCTCTTCTTCCAAGGGCCAACCATAATTCCAGGGTGCACCTCATGTCCCCACTGGCCAAATGCTGTGAATGGGGTTTGGATATGCAGAATGAAGTGTCCACACATGTAAGCATGAACATGTGTAATGTAAACATCTGTAAAACATCTGTAATGCTGAACAGAACTGGGGTGGGAAGAACAGATCCTTGGACAAAGACTGAAAACCAGAGCCCATGGCCAGGTCTCCCACGCATCACATTCTGCATGGATCCAAGGAACCTGTGAATTCTACATTCCAATTTGATGGTCCTCCTGGTCTTTAATTTATTTACTAGTTTTTTATTGAGTTATATTTTTTTAATATTCAGATATGTGGTATGAAAACTTCCATTAGTGCGTGTTCACCAGCTCTGCAAGTGTTAAGTGTGGGTCGGCCTTTTCCCTTCAACCCACAATGAATATAAATATGTCTGACAAGGAAATTTCAAGTGATTTGATTGATGTAGTCAAAAATGGACAAGAATTACTTACCTCAAAATAATAATTCTTTAAGAATTTTGTCTACACATTTAGGCAAAATTAAAATTTATGACCACAGAGAATTTTAAACTTCATTTTATTTTTCATTTCTGCAGTCAACACTGATCCATTTATTGATATGATGTGAAATTTCTATTTTGTTCATTCTATAGAGGCTCCAAAACAGAATAATTCTTAGTTCCTTTCTACTATGTCCATTCCAAAAGAGTAGCAAATTTAGCCTAGTTCTCCGTTTCTTTGTATAGAGCAATGGTATTTTTATTGAAATGAGAAATTTACAAGCTCATTACAAAGTGCTTATTCTTGCTCAAAATAGCTTTGGCATAGTATTATGCAATATTTCTCCCCAAATATCAGGAAATGCTGAATTAACAGATCCAGTTTGGAGAATTTAGAGGTTGTGCCCAGTAACTTTACTATGTCTGTCAGGGAAGTCCCTCTCATCATTCTAGAGTAATTTCATCTTTGGTTGAGTGGAACTTTTGTAGCTTAATGGGTGATAATTTCCTCCTGTCAGACATCTCATGTTCTGCACGCCCCTCATCTGGCCTGTGTCACATAAAGAGGAGGGAATATAATTTTCCACCCACCTGTAGAAAACAGCTAAATTTTATTTCCTATGTGATTCCTAATACGCTGCCCCATGACAGGAATTCATTATCCACAGATGAAGTAATTATCCTCAAGAAGAGTGGAGTTGAAGCACATAAACTTTTGAGTCTGATAGGGATGGGTTTGAAGGCTGGCTCTCCCAACCCTTACATGCTATATGATCTCCAGAAAACTGCTTAATGTCTCAAAGTTTCAGATTTCTCTTTTATAAAGCAGAAATAATATACCTTTCTTTTAGAGTAATTGTGAGGATTAGATAAGACAACAGATATAAAGTTTCTGGCACCTGGTAGGCACTCAATAATTGCCATTATTATTAGAGCATCTAAATAATTACCACCATGCTGCTCTGAGTATTTTACTATACCCATGACTTGTAAGTGAATGATTCCTATGTGACCCCAAGTCTTTTAATTCCAATGAGACACCTCCACTCAGATGTCTCAGAATTATCTCAATTCAATATGTGCAATATAAAACATCATCAGATTTAAAAAATTAATCCCCAAACTTCCTGAAATTAAAAAAGTAGATACTAGATACTCCCTGTTTCATTTTTTAAAGCAGTAATAAAGAAGGTGTGAAATTAAAAGTGAAAATTTCTCCCTTCCCTAGGCTCCTCTCGCATTCCTTCCTCAAATTCCCACAGCTAAGCATAGTAACAGTTTGGTATATTTCCTCAATGTCATGTTTTACTGCTCTTTCATTTTTCCAGTTTATGCTATTTATCACTAAATCCTTTCAAATGCCTCTCATGTCTGTTGCTGGTCCTCAGTTTCCCTTCTATTGACACTGCTCTAGGTAGGTCTTCATCATCACACATTAATCTAAACATCTACATCTCCTTGACACCTGATCCCTCTCATTATCCTTCTTCCTCCACTAACTTACTCTTCTGTTCAAGTTTTATTGCCTGCTGCATCCAGTAAGTAAAGCAGGGTACCTGCTTTCAAGACCTTTTTGTATTTGTCCCCGTGTTTCTTCTTCACCTTGTATACTTTGATATCACATAGGTGGCAATTTTACATAAAGTGTATTTTTGTGCCTCAGATGCTTTGTTTATGTTGTTCTCTACTGTTATGAGTTGAAATCTGTTCCTCCATAATTTATCCTTTGAAGTTCTAACCCCCAGTACTTCTGATTGTAACCATTTTTGGAGACAAGGCCTTAACAGAGGTAACCGAGTGAAAATGAAGTAATTAAGGTGGGCCTTAGTCCACCATAACTATTGTCCTTATCAAAAAGGGAAATTTAGAGACAGACATCCATAGAGAAAGAACACCATGTGATCATCCAGGCAAAAATAGGGTGATGCATCTATGAGCCAAGGACCACCAAAGATGTCCAGCAAACACCAGAAGCTAAAAGAGAGACATAGAACAGATTTCCCTCACAGCATTTAGAAGGAATCAATCGTGCTGACACCTGGATCTTGGACTTCTAGCCCCAGAACTGTGAGAGAATAAACTTCTATTGTTAAAGTTACCCAGTCTGTTGTACTTTGTTATAAAAGATGTAGCAAATTATTGCACCACTCTTTCAAGTAATTGTACCTCTGCAAATGCTGAGTGTTGTACTCAAACTGAGGATATAATGAAGAAGTTGTTCCAGACCATACAAGCTGACGCTGACTTCTCTTCTCTGCCTTTTCACAGTGCCTAAGAGCTGTACCACGTTTATGACATTTAATCATGGAGGCAGATACTATCCACTCTATGTTTTAATATACAAAAGCTGTACCCCTTCATCTCTGCTTACAATAATCCTCAATTTTATTTTAAATGCAGAAAGTGTTTCCCTGATACCAGAAAATTATTGTAGATGTTTAACTCTTTTTTTTTTTTTTTTTTTTTTTTTTTTTGAGGCAGAGTTTTATTCTTGTTGCCCAGGCTGGAGTCCAATGGCATGATCTCAGCTCACTGCAACCTCCGCCTTCTGGGTTCAATCAATTCTCCTACCTCAGACTCCTGAGTAGGTGGGATTACAGGCATATGGCACCATGCCCGGCTAATTTTGTATTTTTAGTAGAGACAGGGTTTCTCCATGTTGGTCAGACTGGTCTCGAACTCCTAACTTCAGATGATCTGCCTGCCTCGGCCTCCCAATTAACTCATTTTTAATAAATTTTTTTTTATTTGCCAGTGAGTTGACTAGAGACAGAACGTGAACCCTGTATGATAGATAGGATATAAGGGTAAAACTTGGAAGATTTCTAGGGAGACTCTTGCTTTTCTGACAAGGGAGACAGATGTGGCTAATACTGCCACCCTCCCTCTTCCTCTGGTTTTTAGTAAAGTATGCCTGGAACTACAGTAGCTATCTTATGACCCAGAAGCATCAAGGGTGAGAAAAAATGGCCAACATCCTAAGAATGGCACAGAGCACAAAGACTGTAAGTGCATGAGTCCTTGATGGCATGACTGACAGTCAAACTAATACTGGCAAACACAAATTTCCAGACTTCTTGTTACTTGAAGAAAATTACACTTTTTTTGGTTTCAGCCACTTTCATGAAAGCATGCCTAATTGACAATGTGCCATACGACTATTACATGAAGTATTTTATATGTCTTACTTACTAATAGTGGCTGGGACTTAACTTTTTCCTGGCATGTAGTAGATGCTTAGTAGATGAATATCAATGTTCTTTATGTCATGTTATATACTTTATGAAGCTGTTAACATCTAACCAATGCAGGCTTAATTATTTTGCCAAAACCCTGAGTACATATGAATAATCTAGCAAGAAAATGTTTTTATGATCTCAGCTCTGGTGGCCATTAGTAGTAGTCCCCAAATATTTTATAGTCCACCATACAGGCGCCATGGCAGAATTGCACTTGTCTACCCTATTTTAAATTAAGCATATGTATAGCACTTGCTTCAGCAAATATGAGTGGAAGTGACGTGTGTCACTTCCAGGCTTAAAAGCCAGTGCAGGATTTGTGACTATCTCTTTTGCTCTACCCTGGCAATGGCAATGCTGCCAATGTGGGCTCCCTAGGAGCCTGGGTCCCAGGATAAAATGATGTGAAGCAGAGCTCTTGGCTGACACCTGATGGACTTTTGATGTAAATGAAAGTTAACTTTGTTCTAAGCCACAGAGATTTTTGCTTCCCAGTAGTAACCTAGCCTGACTAGTATATAAAACAATCTTATCTTCTGAAACAAGATTGCAGGTTGATCTGAACACTAAAACCTCCTATGACCACCATTTTGGCTTCAGTGATCTGTGATTTAGGTCTTTTTCTATGCCTTTTATTAACATTCATATAGTTTTGTAATACTACATGGCTCTCACCCAGAATGGTTATGAATAATTTTATTAACCCAGGTCCTGCCCTCGAGGCACTTACAAGATCTATGGTGTATTGAGTTTCTCTATAAATATTCAGTACATGCACAAACCACTGGCAAAATGTAAAGCAAAAACAGCATTAAAAGAAAAATTACCAAACACACTTGGAAACTGAAGATTTAAGGAAGGAAAAAATGGAGTAAACAATTTATTTTTCAACACTTTTAGCTTTCAGTTCCATAAAACACTTTATTTTTATGTGTTACTGTAAGTGTTATTAATAGTCATATCTGAGTTCAGAGCACCTCATGGCAAAATTGCAAGGTCAGTAAGGTTTGTGTTCTGGCCGCAAGCCTTGGCAGTAGGAACTGTTTCTCCATTTTCATAAAACTGCTTTCTCCAAACTCTATGCCCTGTTTCTAGTCTCTGTTTCTCCTAGTATCTTTTGCTCTTCCTTTATCAAAATCCAATCCAGGAACAAATATGTTATTCATGGCTTAAAATATATTATAATGGCAGATAATTTACATTTTGAATCTTTCCTGCAATCATGACTTGATGGGTTCTGTTACCATCTCAATGATCTAGAAGACTGATGATCTGGTAGAGATTAAATTGTAAGTGTTGTTGGACAAACTTGCTTCTTATCTCTGAAATCATATACTAGAGTTGCTTTATCCAACATATAAGTAATTAAGATTTCCTCACACTACACCAACCAGTGGACACCACAGTCATAACAATAACTAACAACATTCCTGAGTGCTGACTATGTGCTGGGCACTCTTCAGGGTATGTCCCATGAATTAATTTATTCAGTTCTGCCAACTATTCAATGGAATATATTACAATATTTGGCCCTTGTTACAAATCATTTAAGTAAATGTCCCAAGGTTGTGTGATTAGTATGATGCAAATATAGGGTTTAAATTTAGACAGTCTGGCTTCAGAGCCTCCCACCTCACTTCTCCTTCTTTCTACCTCTTTGTTATTTTAAGCATAGCTTAAATAGAGAACTGCTAGCCTGGCATTATCCGTGAGGCTTCATCTAGATGTACCTGGAAGATGAAAGGCAAGAGAAAGATTGTCTTTATTGCATTTTTTACTTCCCTACTCGTCTCCTTACCCTTACACAGACATAAACACTTCAGGCTGGAATGTGTAGCACCAACGGCTCTACCATCTCCTTAGAGGCCCTGTTGGCATTTTGTATTGTTTCCACACCTGTTTTATTGGACTGAAGAATAAATTTAGTCCTTATCTTCACATTCATTGGCCAATTTCCTAACTGAGATTTAGCTACCTGCCTCTCTCCCTCTTGAAAGTCAGTTTTCTTGTTTTCCCATCCTATCACTAATTTTCCCAAATATGAAACAGAATATTCTGATTTGAGAATAATGCCTTACATTTGTGATTGGGCTATCCATGTCAGAATTTTTATTTTTACTGTTGAGAGTGGTGCTTATAGAATTCTCAAGATACAGAAGTTTGGAGTAGGTGGGATGATACCTTGAAGGGTTTTATGTATAACCATGATGGTCATAACATGGTTTAGAGAAAGACTGCAGGCTCTCTGAAGAAGACTTCTAGCCCTCTTACCTCCCACAACGATGTTATGACAGGGTGGGGCATACAATAAGAAGTCAATACATGCTATTGATTGACTTCTTAAATTCTTTGCAAAATTTTTTGAGGATTCTTTCTTCTTTAATTGTGGAACTCAAATTTATTTCAGGGAGAGTTAATTGTGTATTGGTCTGATTTATTTGCAATTTATTTTTTGAAGAAATTATTTGATGTCTAAGGGCCTTAAAAAAAAGAAGCCATTTCCTTTTGAACAATGAAATCACGTTTCACTGGCATAATTGGACTGGAACACAGACAGGCTCGAGTTTAGCTCTAAACTCAGAACCCATGAAGGTCGACTGGAAAAACGCAGTCGCCCATCCCAGTCTTAAGTGGCACTTTTTTTTTTTTTTTCAAATTGTGTCACAAACATGCATACAAAACAAGAGCTAAGTGTTACGGATTATAACCTAAAGCTTTCCAGCCATGCCAGTTAGGAGAGAAAATCAAAGGAAACTTGTGACACTTCAATTTAACTTTCTCCGTTCACAGCGTGTAGGAGGATGGGGGGAAATCAGATAGATTTAAGGTATAGCCTACAATATGATCAAAAGAAAAAAAATCTACTACCATGCTTTGCTTTCATTTCAGAGTCCTATCATTATGGTTACAGCCTGAACAAACAAAATCTGTCTAAGAAACATCTATTCTCATAACTACCTAATAAATCAGCAACAATAAAAGGTGTGTCCAGCTTACTGACCAATGTTCAGCAATTATATCAAGCTCTCTCACCTCGTACCTTCTTTGTTCAACTGTCCGCACTTACCTAGTTCCTACTGCTTACAGCCCTGTCTTTATTGCCTCTGCCAACGCTATCTGGCAGGTGATTTTACTGGCCCTAAGAGCTCTGTGAATGCCATATTCATCCTTCGACTCTTCCTACTTCTGGGTCTGAGAAACTCTCCCCTAAATTCACAGTTGCCTATGTGATTGGCTTGTTTATTAGTTACCCAAAAGGATTTTCCTGATACCTAGCATGGAGAGATTCTACCGGACCAAAAGAGAAAGAAGCTATATGAAATGATAGAAAAGAGATAAGTCAATAGGATTAAAGAGACCTCTCAAGGAATTAAGTGGCAACACTGGCAGTAAGTGACTTCAGGGTAGACAAGTAGACAAGTAGAAAGACTACACAAATAAAAATAAATGTGTATATATATACACACACATATAAAGATAGATGCATAGATATATGTATATATCTAAGTATGTATGTATGTATCTTATATACAAACATACATAGATGTATGTATATATCTTATATACATTCTAGCCTGAAATGTTTATGTCTATCGAAGGGTAAGGAGATGAGTAGGGAAGTAAAAAATCCAATAAAGACAATCTTTCTCTTGCCTTTCGTCTTCCAGGTACATCTAGGAGAAGCCTCACGGATAATGCCAGGCTGGCAGTTCTCTATTTAAGCTATGCTTAAAATAACAACGAGGCAGAAAGAAGGAGAAGTGAAGTGGGAGGCTCTGAAGCCAGACTGTCTTATATAGATGTATGTGTGTGTGTGTGTGTGTATATATATATATGTGTGTATATATATATATAAAGATTGTTACCCTTAGGAGGGCCCTAATTTAATCTGGTCCAAATGTTTTATTTTATAGGTATTGATATTTATCCCCTAAAGTCAAGAGAATTAGTGAAGTTTATATAGTGAATTAGTGACAAAACTGAGGTTAAACCTAAAGTATCCTAAATTAAAGGCCAGAGTGCTTTTCTTTCCCAGTTCTCCAGGGATCCTTGTACCATTTTGTGCATTAAAGGGACTCTCTATATATTGAAGGTAGCAAACTAGGAAAGCAGAGATTGAGGGAGGAAGTAAAGAAGGAAGATAATGTATTCTGGATTCTTGAAGCAAATAAGAAGTATTTAGATAATGCTGTGTTTTCTGGCATAGCAGGAAGTGGAGCGGAGTCAAACAGTGAAACACGAAATACACACCAAGACTCATTCTTCAAATGCAAAAACCCAATAGGAACACACCTGGAAGCACAGGAGAAGATATCATCAAACAAAGTGGGGATGCTCCCAATCATGACTGAGAATGAAGGACAAGAATTAGGGAAGAACAAGACAAGACAAGAATTAGGACAAGAATCAGGAAAAGAAAACAGTTACATAAACCAAAAAACAAAAATATACCACAGTTGCTAAAGCAAAGTGACCAATTCTGTCTAGTGTGGCTTTTTGCACTTCTGGCCCATTGGAACAAGCCAGATCTTGCCCCACAATATTTGAAAAGTTGCTCATCACTTCATTTTCTGGACAACTTCAGAAAAGTAAGTGGAAGTTTAACAAAAATATGAATCAAAGCATGGGAAATCTGAAAAAGTATTCTGGTGTGCTGTGTTGCTTATGGTATTTCAAAAATGTAAGATGAAATTGTAGAATATCAAGTTCCTAAAGTTGCTTATAAGTGCAGATGAAAGTAAGAATCCTTCCACTGGACAGCATCTTGAAAACCTGCAGACATTTTTCTTTTTGCTATTTTTCTTTTATTACTATACTTTAAGTTCTGGAGTACATGTGCAGAACATGTAGGTTTGTTACATAGGTGTACATGTGCCATGGAGGTTTGCTGCACCCATCAACCCTTCATCTACATTACATATTTCTCCTAATGCTATCCCTCCCAACCCCCAACCCCTGACAGGCTCCAGTGTGTAATGTTCCTCTCCCTGTGTCCAAGTGTTCTCATTGTTCAACTCCCACTTATGAGTGAGAACATGTGGTGTTTGGTTTTCTGTTCTTGTGTAAGTTTGCTGAGAATGATGGTTTCCAGCTTCATCCATGTACCTGCAAAGGACATGAACTCATCCTTTTTATGGCTGCATACTATTCCATGGTGTATATGTGCCACATTTTCTTTATCCAGTCTATCGTTGATGGGCATTTGGGTTGGTTCCAAGTCTTTGCTATTGTGAACAGTGCTGCAATAAATATACTTGTGCATGGGAGACATTTTTAATGAGGAAAGCAGAAAGAGCAATAGGAAACCAAACATAATCATATGTGATGCCTATATAGTGCCCAGCCAATGGATGGCTCAATTTTGATGTGGTGCTGTGCACAAAGAAAACAAAACAAAAACAAACAAGAAAACCACACACACAAAAGCATCTGGCAAGCAAAATAACTTAAGAAAACAATTTAATGTTTATTATATTCCCTCATGAAAGTACTAAATGGAAAAATATTCATAATAAGGAGTAAAACATTTAAATCTTTCTCTCTCCATCAACTCTTGGGCTACGGTAGAGGCCCAAGGAATAAAAGGAGAAGAGAATTGCCACATGCTGCTCAGAGTGTCCAAGCTTGTCTGACACCCCCTAGCCTCAGTTTTCTATGATTCTAAACCACTGACTCTGCCCTTCGTGCCTCAGTGCTTCCCAGTCTCTGTAATTTAAATCCAAAAGCAACATACTTTCATCAAAGATCATCCATCACTCCAATCAACAACCTTTCAGCCTAACCATGCACTATAAACTTCACTCTTGCAGCTCACTGAAATTCTTGCTATTCTTCAGAACTTGACCTGCACACTCCCACATCATTGCCCCAAAATCTTCCCTTGGAATACCCTTCTGCCATTTTCCAGTTCTTAATAGTTTGCCTTAAATGCCATGCCTTTTCTGAAGGTGCACCTAGTGCCCCAGTCAAATCAAATTATCTCTCTTGTGTGGCTATCCACAGTGTGCTCCTACATTACAGGCTTATATATTTTTCATCTCATTCAAAAGAGACTTGTGGCACTTAGTAGCGCTATTTGTGAATATGCCTGCTTTCCCCACCAGGTTCTGAATTCCTCATGAAAACGGATGCAGCTTTATTTATCTAAAGCCTCTGTAAAATCCATTAAGGGCCCCTTGAAACAATTATGAACCTAAACAAAGTTTATTCTCTCGAATGACCTGGCCTTATCTTACCCAACTTACATTCTGTAATCTCCTAAGTGAATGGCAAGAGTTGTTTTGTTAAATGAAATTAATGCCATTAAGGTGAAATTAATTTGTTCATGGGAAAAAAATGTAGTCTCCAGGTTGTCTCCAAGCCAGTTGCCAATATTGGAGAACCACTATTTAACAATTACCAGTAAACTAGATCAGGACTGCCTAGAAGTTACCATCTGCTACCTTAGCATGGTCAAATCAGCATTTATTATGGATTTGGATGCATATAATGATTGTTTTCAGGTTAAATAAAGGAAGAAGAAAATGAAACAGAGTGGAAGAGAAGTAATCATGGTCAACAAATGATGCCTCCAAAGTAACATCAATATAATGTAATTAAAGGTCAAGAAGAAATCTTTTCATTCTGAATGTAGTTAAATTCCTTATCTCTTTGCTGGTTTGAAACATTTCATCAAACTTACACAGCAGCTATTCCCTGTGGGCCTTTACAGACACATAATAAATGTGAGGTTTGAAATTTCTGCTCTTTTGAGTTATTTTAAATACTTTTGGTTGTTTTGTGTGTAGGTGTAAGCAAGCATGCATGAACACACAGACACAAGCATACACACGCACGCGCACACATACTCTGGAAAGAGCAGTGAACATTCAGTCAGAAACCAACACTGGCTCCACATCTAAACCTGACTCATTGGTGAAGTACCTTGCCTTCATGAATGGATGTCTCCTTATTTTTATAATTGGGACACTGAAAAAGATGATGTCTACATTCTTTTCTGATTTTTTAGATCTGTGGGTTCTATGCAAATGCACACCATTTAAGCAACTGCCTAATGTTGAACAGGAAAACATTTTTTTTTTAATTACACCTAGTAAACTCTCTGGTAGAACCCTTAGGTTCCATGGATGGCCCTTACCCATGAAACTGTAAAAAGAGCAGGAGGAACGTCTGCTCCTCAGTCACACAGGAAGTCTGATGTCTAATCTAGATCGGAATTCAGAGGATGCTATCTCTGGCCCTAAAATTAATCAGAGTCCATTGCTCTCAGCCATAAGATTAAAAGGAAGGATGTTTTAACTGAAACAATACTCTGATTTAATCTCATATCAGGGGTTGCCATACAATCTTATTTTGTCTTCTCTCAGTTTGGTTTCACACATGAAAAAGAAAGCCCTTGCAAAATGTGTGCAAATTGTTAAATGTCAGCTGAATGTCATTTTCCAAGTTTGGCACTAAAATAGGGCTCTCTGAAAATTGGCTGTCATCTGCTGAGACTTAAAGGAAAGATCTTTGAAAAGGTCCTGGGAGGCTTCATTTCCAGAGGTTTTTAAGGTCCCACATGAGCTGACTGCCTCCTCACGTAAGTCATTTCCCCGTGGTCTGCAATGTCGCAGTTCTTCCCGCCTCCGTGCCTTGGATTTTGTCACTCCCCTGCCCATGAATGCTCTCTCTTTGCACTCTGTCTATCCAAATGTGACAATTTCTCAAAGACAACGCTAAGGTACTTCCTCCGCAAAGCAGTGTTGACTTCTTCTGCCATACACAATCTTTCCACTCTACAACCTGACTGCCTGTATTTGAACCCTGCACCAGTTGGTCCTGGTTTAGACTAGTACCGGTCTAGATAATGTTTGCATATTCTACGCTGTACCCATTTCTCTTGTCTTACTACTTGTTTGAAAATTCTTTAAGTAAAAACCCAATTTTATTCTACCATTTGTATTGTTCACCACAAAGCTGTTCATACAAGAGATGTTCCAACACACAATACTACTTCTATTTCATCTCCTGTTGTCCTCAAAAAGTAGAGAAATTTAAATGGGCTTGTTGCCTTTAAGGGTAGACTTACATAGCTGTTATTATTTTTTTAAGTTGATGGGTTACAGAGGCAGGGAATGAAGGCAAGTAATCAAATAATCAAGAGCAGAACTTACATGAGCATTTCAGCACAAAGCAACATTTGGACCTAAATTACCCCCCAAATTAAACTTACACTCCCTAGAAGCATTTTCTCATACCTTGACAACCTAGATAGAGCTACTACGGCTCACTGGGAAACGTAAATATCACCAATGCCCAAACTGAGTACCATTAGGGAACGAGGTGTGAACTGCCTAAGGACAGACACGAGTATCTGATGGCACTATACCCTCTCAAAATCCTGGGCATTTGTCTTACTGCCAGACTGACCTTCTCTTGAGAAATACAGTTATTTTTCTCTCATTGAGGTAGCTTAATCGGTGTGTTGACTCTTGTTTTTCTTCCAGGTAAATGGGACAGAGACAGATGAAGAAAAACACAGAGGGAGCTTTGATGAATCTATGCAATGTTTTATTGCTGATGCAGGCTGATTCCATACATTTCTGGAAATGTAACACTTTAGAAGAAGAGAGGGTGGGGTCCTGATTGAGTGAGGGGTGATGTAATAGAAGTTGATGCATCTTATCAGTAGTTGGGCAGACACACTTACTCTGCAGATGGACCTCGTCACATAGGAAAAATCAGATGACATAGAATAGAGCCTAATGTTTTCATTAAAGTGAGAAGAGACCTTTACTAGCCTAAGAAAAATGTCTTAACTAAAAAATAGATTTTTCAAAGACCACAGACAACAGCAAGGTAAAATGTGTTTGATTTATGGCAGGTTTAAAAGGTCTTCTTCACACATGTGAGTCTAGAGCCACAGTAGGTGCCACAATAGGATGATAAATGAAGAAATAACTCAACAGGAAAGCAACAGGGCAGTGGGCTCTGGGGTAGTGACGGCTGCACCACTCAGCCTCAGAGTGGGATCTGAATGCTGAGGGGAGCAACTATAGTGTGAGGTGGAAGAGGTAGATAAAGAAAAGAGGGTGACACTAGGAATCAGAAAGCTAGAATTTTTTTCCCAAGTTTCCCACTAATTTTTTGCATGACCTCGGAGGAAATCACTTTACCTTTCTCTGCCTGTACTTTTGCATCTCTGAGTGAGAATAACAAGAACATGTCCCACTACTCTCTGGGATGTTATAAAAAATAAAACACAATGTGATAATAGATGAACTAGTGCTTTGAAGAGCTCAAAAGCACTGCACAAATGTAAGGTATTAATTATGTTCTAAAGGTATCATTTCAGTGAGAGAGATAAAAAAAAGAAGGAGCATATTATTAAATTACATATTTGAAAAGATAAGAGACATATTGGGAGGGCTGCTTTCAAGAGATATTATAGAAGCTGGCATTCGATCTTCTAGACACCAGCCAATCCTCACACAAAAACACAGGTCTGAGATGAGAAAGAAATAGATGATGGTGTACAGGGGATGAATCGTGTATCAAGGTGAATTGCAGAAATGTACTGACAAAATAAAATTGGTGACTTACATAATGAGTATCAAAAATTAATAAGCATACAAAAGACTTAACATTACAAAGAAGAAAAGATAGAGGTTTAGGATAAATTCAAAGCTACAAAATGAGCTTAAAAGGAAATTATTAAGAAGTACTTCTTCCTTCCCAAAGAAGGGGAGCAATAGAACAACACGTTGTGAAAAGCCAGGCCTTTAGGAAGTCCATCCTGCCAATGCCTGAGCAATAATTTCAGAAGATAACTACCCTCAGGACCAAGCAAAACAAATCATTTAGTAAATGACTTAGGCATTGGGCTTGGGGGAGATAAGAGAAGGAAAATCTGGGAAATTCTGCCCTTGTGGACACTAGAAAGAAAGGATGAGAATATAAAAAACAGTGAAGTGAGGCTTAATTGCTAAACACAGGCTATGAACATTCTAGTTGGTTAGAAAAGAAATATAATGAGAGGGTTTGCTCTACAAGATATAAAAACATTTCTAGTCCTAAGATTCTAAAATTCTAAGAGCATTTTCTTTGCTAGAAATAACATTCAAAGACTTCTGCCTCCTGGCTCTTGAAAAAAGACTAAAAAACAACTCTAAAGAGGTGGAAGCTGTGTGCTTTGTATTCAGGAATACCAGGCCCAGCTAAGAGTGAGAGTTCATGTTGAAAACAAAGAGAAAGTAAGTGAAAGTCCATATACTGAAAACTGATGTCCCTATCCTAGCTTTCAGAACACTGGCAACCAGGCTTATATCCCCTCAAACTCATCTCTTTTATTACCTTCAGAAAAAGAGATTGGAAGATACTTTTGGGGGAAAATTCACAAATCCAAGAGGAAATGTATATGCATATATATAGATTTTGGCAGATAAGGCTCAAGACCTGCTTTGGAACTTACAGTTGAGTTCACTGCTAGTAAGATTCATCTATACACAGTCTTGACAGCTGTAGATATGAGCAGATAGCCTGGAGTTACCAGCCAGCAGAGGACAGCCTTCACCAGAAAAGGTAAAGGCCAAAACCAAAACTCAAACAGAAAAAATTAAAGGAAATAGAAGATAGCAGAAAACTTCAGGTAGAAGAAAACTTTCTTTAAAAATCATTATAATTAACATTCTTAGAGGTTAAAAAAATAAAGTTGAACCCCCTTTGAAAGAAAAACAATGATTATGAAAAATTAGAGACATTGTCCAGGCATGGTAGCTCAAGCCTGTAATCTCAGCCGTTTGGGAGGCTGAGGTGAGAGAATTCCTTGAGCTCAGGAGTCCAAGACCAGGCTGGGCTAAATAGAAAGACCCCCATCTCTACAAAGTAAAAAAATTAGCCAGGCATGGTGGCACTAGCCTGTAAACCCAACTACATGGAAGGCTGAGGCAGGAGGGTCATTTGACCCTGAGAGGCCATGGCTACAGTGAACTATGATCACGCCACTGCACTTCAGCCTGGGTGACAGAACAAAACCTTGTGTCAAAAAATGCAAAGAAAAACAAAAAACAAAAAACAAAAAAACAGAGACATATATCAAAGGAAAGAGAGTAATATAATGAACCTTGCGTACTTCCCAGCTAGCTTTCAAAATTATCAATATATTGTCAATTTTTTTACCTCTAAAACATCACCTACTCTCTATCTCAGATTATTTGAAATAATTCCTAGATTAATAGCATGTCATCTATAAATATTTTATGATAAGTCTCTAAAAATTTAGTACTTTACAACGTACATAACTACCACATAACTATCACACCAAAAATTATTATTATTATTTATATCATCAAAAAAATCAGTCAGATTTTGGATTTTGCTAATTGTATCACTTATTTCATTTCAGGTTATTTATGGGTTGCTCAAGTCAGGATTCAAATTGTGACATTAATATTTTCATCAGATTGACTAAACGCTTAATCTACAGGGTTCCTTTCCTTTCTCTCTTTCTCTCCCTTTTTACCTCCCTTGCAATTTATTTTGGCAGTTATTGGTTTATTTTCCTATAGAGTATTTCACAGTCTAGATTTTTCATCTCTGTGGTATCATTATTTCTGATAATTCTTTCTTTATTCCTGATAATTCTTATTAATTGCTAATTATATTTAGAGACTTAGTAAAACTTAGGTTCAATATTTAGGCAAGAATTTTCTGTAGTGGATTATAAGTATTTCAATCAGCAGGGACATATTGTCTGGTTGTCTATCTTTCTGTGACATTTTAAGCCTTGAAAATCATGCTTAATCACTAGAACTAAGTGTATTATTTCATTTAGGGTTACAGAATATTCTAATTCTATAATTCTTTCATCATTTTATTAACTGGAATACTTCTATGAAGAGAAACTTCTTTTTATCAAATATGTGTTCCCTGAGATACCTTTGCAGAAGAAAGGCATAATAAGTATTTCACTTTTACCTCTATTAATGAACTTTTACAATAATAAGTTGGTTCTCTAGCATTCTCTAAAATGATGAATGAGGTTTTTTATTCAAATATCATTATAAACACACAGAATTATATGTCATTAATTTGCAATCCTCAGTCACATTTGCTGTTGTTATCAGTGCTCAAAACCTCTTCCAGTTGGCCTCTGAGTTGATCTGACATAAGGTGGAAGTCTCTGCTTTTTGATTTGGTGAGGTGGTCCAGGCTCATCTTATACATTCCCAACCTCACACCTACATTCTTTTCACTCTCCAAAGTCATCTGGTTCTTTTCAGTGGAAAGTGGTATTTCAAAACCGTAATTCTTTTTCCTCATGTCAGCTCTTTTTTTTGCTTCTCAAGGATATTTAAAAATGTACTTATCCAGAATGTTTGGTTATTTGAGAGAGAGGATTGGCCCACATAACCTAGCCCACTATTCACACCAACTCATACTGAGACCTTTGCTAAATCCATTCACTGGCAAGTGCTTCCCCTGGTTATTTGCATGGCTTATTTCCCTAATTCTCTAAAGGCTTTGCTTAAAATTCAGATTCTCAATGAATAGTTCCCTGATTGTACAGAGTGCAAAGAAGTGAGTGTTGAATGAATGACTAAATAGTGCCTAAATAAAACACAAGGGAAGTTTGTTAAAAAGGAACACAGAAAGGTCAGAAAAAGAGATCTTAAAAAATTTAGGTATCATAACAAAATGAAGCATTCAGATTTATAAATCTAGAAGCACAGTTATCTAAACAGAAAGAAACAAACAAAAAATCTAATGATAAAGAATTATACAAAAGGGTTTTAAAACATCTTAGACATAAAGAATACTAGTTTCTAGAAAGTATTAAAAGAAAACATAGGAACAATTGAATGCCAGCATGATGGATTGAAATAAAGACTCCCATCAAAGCATATTATAACAAAATTTCACAACACTATGGACAAAGCGATGACCCTACAAGTGCTTATGCAGAGGCAAATGCGCTAATTAACACATAAGTTCAGGAGTTACAATGCCACCCGACTTCTCTGTAGTAACATACCTTTGCTAAATCTTGAGGAGAATGATTCTCAATCTAGAATATATTATTTATCAAGTGTAAGGAAGAGAATAAGGACATATTCAAACACAGATTCTCATGAAGACAGATTTCAGAATGACAGCAAGCATAGGAAACTATGAGCCTGAATAGTAGAGTAGGCTGAAGACTCACATGGAATATCTCCTAGCAGTTAAGAACAGAGGGAGAAAGAAGGGGGGAAAAGAGGAAAAGAGATCTTAAAAATTTTAAATATCATAAAAAAATGAAAATTTCAGGTATCAATCCAGAAGCACAAATATTTAAAAACAAACAGACAAAAAACTACAAAACAGAAAAAGGACTACCTGACTCAGTTGAATTGATTGAAAGATTTCCACAACTTTCAGATTATTCGGCGATGAATCATTGATACATAAAAATGAAACAAATAAAAAAATTATTCAATACAAACAAAAATTTAAAGAGGATGTCAAAGAAAGGAAACAAAACTAGTATACCACATGACTCAGCAATGAGCAATGTTTAAAAAGTCATAACGAAGTAACTATTATACAATGATTTCAGAATTATGGCTTACTTACACTGGGAGAATTGGGAAAGAGAATAATAGTCTGGGCTGGTGTGTGTATACAAAGAGTAGTACATAAAAAAGTTCATTTTTGGAAAATGAGGGAGGCATCAGAAAATACTGTATTTAGCTGGAGATTTTAGAAATAACAGAATAAAAATGATATCTCTAAAAGTTAAAGTGAACACTAAAAGACACAGTTAAAACTGTTAAAAATATTACTTTGGGGAAGCAGAAAGTAGAGATGAGGAGACACTTTATTAACTAAGAAAAAAAAGCTATATGACTTTTTAAAAGTTTATTTATTTATTCATTTGTTAAGAAACAAGGCCTCACTCTGCTGCTCAGGCTGGAGTACAACGGTGCAATCATAGCTCACTGCAGCCTCGAACTCCTGGGCTGAAGCCAACCTCCTGCCTCAGCCACCAGAGTAGCTGGTACTACAAGCGTGTGCCACCATGCCCAGCTAATTTAAAACAAAAATTATTTTACAGATGAGGTCTTGCTATGTTGCCCAGGCTGGTTTCGAACTCCGGGCCTCAAGCTATCCTCCTGCCTCCGTCTCTAGAGTACATTGATCCTCCTGCCTCAATCTGTAGGTGTGAGCCATCACAACTGGTTCTTGGCTTTTTAAACTAGGTAAATGTACATCTTTAAAGAAAATGATTTTTAAATGTGTTTTAGAAAGTGAAAAGGTGTCTAAAGTGTGCATTAAGGAAATGAATTAGTCTGCTTATTAACGATTTACATAAGGTAAACACATGTTCTGTAGTCCAGGAGCAGGACGGTGACAGCTTGAACTACGTGGGACATGTGCATGCAGAGGTTTTCACACCTGAACTGATGTGTGCAGTTTCAAACACAGAAACTGAAATTTCTTGTTGGCTTGGATCCCCGGGTCTCTCTTGATCTTTCCAAAGAATAACTTACCAGTCAGGAGAAGTTCCTTACAGGTTCAGATGTCCCCAGAAAACGACTGAAACTTCTGGGACATTGTCAATCTGGAGAGAAAAGTAGTGTACAATCATGAACACTGGGTATGGTGACACTGATTGAGACCAGGTCAGTGCAAGAAGTGATAGGCAAGTGCCAGGCCCATGACCCAGATTAAAACATAGATGTAAAACCCTTCCTATCATCCAAAAGGTAAACTCTTCCCCTTATATCTTTAGTCATTACCTCAACTTCCTCCCAAACTCTACCATGCATCCTCGTAACTCTTCTATGGTAACAAGAATGTAATGTTATAAAATCTCCTTCCCTTTATCCTTATTACACCATTTATGTATATTCAAAAAACTTGTCACCTAAGATGTTCCTCTAATTCTACATATTTAATATATTCTCTTTATGCCTGCAAAAAACGCTATATAAAAATTATCTCCAAATATTCATGAGCATACATAGAAACCCTCAAAATGTACCTTTGTTATATATATATGTTATTGATATTCATGTTTCTTGGGTTTTAACACAAGAAAATACTCCCTTGGTAAGTACTCTTTCTCCTTTTTGCTGTCATCTTTAAAATCTTCTGGTCTTCTTAAAAAGTGGGGCCCACTTCTGCATTTATCCACATCCTTCTTGTCTACTAAGAACTATCCTTCAAAATTTCTATGAAAAACCTGAATAAAAATTATTACCTATTGAGAGTTTATCAGTAACAAAGGCAGTGCCATACATAAACTATATTGGGTAGAGGATTTCAGCAGCATGATAGAAGGAGATATTGTGAAGTCTCCTGCAATCCAACAAAGTCTACATGTCCAATGTGTCTGAATTTTCTCAGAAAGATGATTATGTTTTGGAATTAAAGAAGAGCATATTTTATAACATGCAATTTTTATGCATGCTAAGGGTGAGTATAAAACTCTCAGACTTTTATCTATAAACACATTTGAATGGTGGAAGGAAAAATAAATATAACTATCCCAGGTAACTAGGCAGAGGCAACTATTACCAAAGGGATAGGAACTTCAAGAGTTTGAGGATGTTGACCATAATTTGCATCCCAATGTTCACGCATGTCAGCCACAGTATAAAAAATCTGATTTCTGACATGGGTGGGAGCACATGCAGAAAGTAAGTTACTGATTTCACATCTGTCATGCTGATATATGGAGACCAGTGTCATGTGTCCAATCCTATAGTGACTATCTTGAGTCTGACCTCACAAGGACATCTGTGCTGATGCCCTTTCTTTATCCTCCTTTGCACATGGCCAAACTCAGGCTCAGCAACACAGAAGGCTAAAGGAATCAAACACATCTATTCACATATGGTGAATGACTGGCAGGGCTCAATGGACCCTTTGCATAGCTGTTTACAATTTATCAGTGAAAACAGAACCATAAACTATAATTTTTTGAGCTACTACCATATGGTAGGGACAGTTCTTTCAATGAATTGTTTAAACTCAAACATTGCCAAGTCAATTATTTCCCCCATTTTACAAGAGAGGTAACTGAGTCACAGGATCACCCAGCTAATAAATGGCACAGATAAGAATCACAGCCAGTTCTGCTCAGCTCAAAAGCTCACGCTGCGTCTACTGTGCTGGTCGCTTCTCACAACAAAGCACAATTTCTAACCTCAGTGACAGACTAGCGGAGAACATCATTTGGAAAAAGTGGCCCTCAAATCAGACCAAAGTGACAATTATGTAAACTGCCTTATGTGTAAGACTAGTCCTAGAGAAGAGGGTGTGTACACATATGTAGATGTGAATGCATGTAAATACTGCAAATCCATGAGTGCATTGTATATATTAAACTTTACTATTCACTTAATAGATAATAATTTGGGGCTACTTTGTAGCATATTTAAAGCCCAACTCCCCAAATTTCCTTCACCTTTTCGTACCTTTTTATTGCTTTCACACTGTGAATGCAGCATGTGCAGACCCCTTGAGCTACCTAGATTAGTTATCTTCCTGCATAAATCCCTTAGACTTTGGACTGGGTATGGGATTTAATCCTGAGAGCCTAGAGCTAAAATAGTGAGAAAGAGATAATAAACAATAGTAAATAAAGAAAGAACAAAAATATGCCAATACAAGAAAGCAGCAATTTCTGCTTCTGCATTAACACCGTCCAAATTGGAAGCATTACCCTCCTTTAAAGTATTAATCAGCAGGGAGATTTTTAGAACTCAAAATTAATAAGATTTTTTTTCAACCTGACATAAAGAACAGTCTCCCCACCCCATGTTCATTTTGCTGACATTCGGTAACTTGATGGACATTAATAAATAGCCCAAAATGATTAACTCAGAGATTTCCAGACAAACTTGGCAGGACCTAAAGTACTGGGCTTTGGATGGGCAAGAAGAATATTAGACCTTCTGGGGTGTTATCCACCCAGTCAGAACATTTTACCATTCATCCGTCATTACTTATTTCCTCATTCCAACATGGCCACTTGCCATGACAGCCTGCCACGAGCCACCTGACAATCGTTTCCATACACATTGCACCTTTGGCAGGGAGACTGCCATTTTTGTTTAAGGCAGTTATTGGTCTCACATTTGCGGTAATTTATCAAATGTCTTGCTGAAATTCTATTTTCTATGAGGGTATATAAAAGACTCATAGCATCTTTTCTCTATTTGGCGAAAATTAAAAGCTTTGAAATTTGGCCTCTTTCGAGAAGGAAGCTTAAGGCAAATCCATTCCTCATATCTTCTGAAGGGATTGGCATCACCCTCAGGGCTGTAGGGATTTCTGATGCCAAGGTTGGCATGCCGAATCGTTATTTTCTGTAATCTATTGCATTAAAATATGTAAAATTCTGACAGTTGCATTTGGAATTGGGTCGTAGTCTAACAGGCACTAGAGCACTCCTAAGTAAGTCACTCAATTTCCACCCCCACCATCTAATACATGATTGCTGTCAACTCATCTTGTACTAAGTGTGTCTAAATGCATGAATATAGAGAAGAAAAGCAAGAAAGGAGAGAGGTCTAGGCTAGGCATCAGGAGAGTGATGGGGCCCTCCAATAAAATGAAGATTGACCCATATTAGAGATGGGTTAACTGAGTCTAAGAAAAAGTAAATAATTACAAAATGATCACAAAAGTCAAAAGTGTCATGTTTCATATCAGGACTCTCTGGCTTCAAAGACTATCTTATGTCCACCTAGTGATGTGTAGGAAGAGAATATATACATTGTTCAGAGTAAATGTCAAGTCAAGAAATCTACATTTTTACACAATTGCTTGACATACAGTCGAAAAAGATTTAAAGACACCCTCCTCTTCACTGTCAATTTATGCTGAAAGAATGCATTTTCTCACACACACACACACACACACACACACACACACACACACACACACACATATTCTAAGTACCAGATTAGTAACAGGGAGAAGCAGCATCGCATAGCCACGTTGTATAACTAATGCAACAGAAATTAGCATTAAGGACAGTATAACTGAAGAAAAAGTTTTCTATAAGCATCAATTTATAAAGAATCAGGACACATACTAACAAAAACTTGACAGCCAATCTACTTTTAGAACATGGAAAGACATTTTCTTAATTTCAAGGGCACAGCCACGTTACTAAAACTGAAAATAGTAAAACTTCTATTCACTGCTATCCAATATAATCCACAAACGCGGATCACAAATAAAATTTTAGATTTCGTAGTAGTCACATTAAAAAATTAAAAAGAAACAAGTAAAATTAATTTTAAGAATATGCTTTTATTAGCTTAATATGTCCAAAATACTATAAACTTCAAGACATAATCAATATATAAGTTGAATAAAATATTTTACATTTAAAAATAAATCTAGTCTGTATTTTATACTTTAAAGACATCTCAATTCAGATTAGGCACATTTCAAGTTCTCAGTAGCCACACTGAGCTAATGGCTACCATTGAAAAGCACAGCTCTTCACTCTACGCCATGAAAAAGAGATAGATGGGTCAGAATGCTATTTATTCTTTTCCTAATTGGTCCTTGGCTTATGAATAAAAGATCCAGACTAATTAGAAAACTGGGGAGTGGAAGAGAAGTAGAAGGGGCTGGGGAGAAGTTTCAAGGATAACTACAGGCAATGGCAATTGGCAACTTAATGACAGAAATAGTCCATTTACAAGTAAAATGCTGACATGGATGGGTGAGTGGGGGAGAGAAAACGAGAAACCTAGGAACCAGGGCTGCTTATAATGTGCAGATTTTCATATACCTAAGAGTATCAGTGAACTAGGCAGTGGAAAAAGTCAAAGAGCCTTGAATGACCATCTGTCTCCAAGAATAATAGAGTAGGAGCTAGGCACATGCCCTTGAGGCTGAAGTGTAGATCCCGGAAGAAGATTTGCCCCCTGCTCAAGTTGATAAAGCCATACCTTTGATTGACACGTATTTTGGTTTACAAAGATTTCTTTCCAGAAAGCAAAACAATAAAACAAAAAAACTGCACAGAAACAATAATAGCAATAATTTAAAAATAAAAACAACACTATAAATCAGTAGCAAAATAAAATATTTTTTTTTAAAAGTGGCATTGAGAACGTGAATTAGAAAAACCCTATGTATATGAAAGTGCTAAACTTTTCTTTTTAATAAAACAACAAAAAGCCAGAACAAAATATCAATATTTTCCCACGTTAGGAAAAATGTTTCTAAGCATAGAATTTATGAAAGAAAACCATTTGGGGGTGTGAGAAATAATCAATATGTTGGTATCAAAAATAGAACATCTCTGAAACTCAACAAACACCCTAAGCCAAATTAAAAACAAATGATGGGCCGGGCACCGTGGCTCACACCTGTCATCAGGTTCAGGAAATGTATCCTTTCTACAGGGTCTCCACCTTCCAAAGAGAAATCCAAGCCATGAAGGAGTTTTTGTTTTTTGTTTTTTTCTTGTTTGTTTAATTTTGGTTTTTTTCAGTCTGGATGTCTTTGTATCTAAGGTTGGGTAGTGGAAGACAAATTGTATCAAACTCTTAGACTTGTAGTTTAGAGACTCTGGTATCTTTCAATAAAAGAATTATCCTCTAGAATAAAACTTCTAAGAATAAAATAAGCAATAATTTCAGTTTAGTTCATTTAATTCATTCTTTGCTTGAGTCTTAGCCAAACACACAGATTACTTATTTGGCCAAAGTCTCAGGCTAAATAATTATTGTACTTTAATTGACTTCTTCCTGGACAGAGGCTGGATTCAAGTTATACTATTAATATTTACTTCTCAACTTCTAAGAATGTGTTCTTACTGAAATAGACATTCCAGTCAATTGCATACAGTTTGATTTTACTTATCTCAATCATTATTTTCATATCGCAGGGGTCCATTCCCTCTCTTTCATTTCTGTACCACTTGCATTCCCAACAACTCTTCCTCTTGGACATAGTTTTCTCTTTGTACCTAACTCTTTCACTTACTTCAGGGAATTGTATCTGTCTAGTATTTATCTCCTAAATGTGACCCACACTGCAACCTAAGGAGTCCTCAGCCTACATTAGAGTAAATAATCCAGGAAAAAGTCTTCTTCAAGGAAGTATCTCTATGCGGACACATGGCACATTTCCCTTTGGTTTGGGACACTGAGAAATGCCAAAATAAAATAACACTTTTATTTCTAGTAAATCCAGAGCCTAAACCTTACTGTTTGCCCATTTCCAGACACAAGTATCCTGTATGTTCTGCTGTTACAAAATCTTTTCCCCTGAACCAATCCTCTTTCAATTAGTTGCAAAGCAGATTTCAGAGGTATAATCCAAGCAACACCAGGGACCTAGCTGGGCACCCCAACCCTTGTAACTTGTTGATTCCTCAGGTGAACTTGAATTCTCTTCCTGAAGGTGAAATCTGTCTTCAGAGTCCACTGAGCCTTTTAGTCCCTTGAAAGTTCTTACAGTGTCTATAAAAATTTCTGCTCTTAACCTTTCTTGTGTTATAAAAAGCACAGCCACGTTCCTCATAACTATTTGATGTCTTATATAAAACCCTTTATAAAATAAAAAAAAATCTCCCCAGATAGCCTCAAAAGAAAAGTTGCCCGCCGTTGTCTTAAAACGGCATGCTTATTTAATATCGGCATGAAGACAGAGTCAGTGCTCTGAATTCTGGACTGCCCATGCTGGCATTGAGGAGCACTGTTAAAACCTGCCAGTTGCTAAAATATCCCTTCTACTCCGTGGGGAGATAGTGTCAAGAGTAAAAGCCAGAAAGGGAAAATTTTGGCCGGCATCCAAATACAGTTGTAGAAAAGAAGGTTCTCTCTCCGACAGCATTCTGACATGCTTTCTTCAGTCTTGCCACGAAGTTGAAATCTTTCCTCAGGAGAGATGAGTGTATATATAAAGACAGCATGCACATGGTGGGCTCAGGAATTTCAAACATGGCCCAGTCTGACATGAAGGAAGGAAAGGGAGAAGGGGTGGGGAAGAAATCGCTGAAGTTCCAGAAAGGCTTGTCAAAAAGTAAGCCATTTCAACAGGTTTGTCTTTGAAATATTTCTTCTGAGTGATTCTAATATAATTTGGACCCAATCCTTGTATGATTTTATATGAGGCTACTTGTTTGCTTGATTTCTGAAAGTCTGAATTTATCATATACATGAAGATATATGTGACATACATGATAAAAATAATTTTGCATTTATGCACTCATTAGAACACAACACATTAGTATCCAAAGAGCAGCTAAGATATACAGGCAAAATTTTAAAAGCACAACTAGAAGGAAGAAATGGGAAGGGATAATAGAAAAATATACAGAAAAATTCCTCTAACCTCAACTGGCAATGCCACTGTCACAGAGAAGACGATGGTAGGCCTTTGTTATCACTTGGCTTACAGAGTCTGTGAGGAGGAGGATGGCAGGAGGGTATGTCTGTGCGTGCACATGCCAACATATACAGGCAGAGAGGGCCTGGAGAGCCCTTCAAGCAAAATAAAACTTCAAAAAAGATACATATGCACCTATTTTCTACACTCATGGCTATATCTCTACAGAGTAAAGAATACAAACTTGGCAATCATCTAAATAATTTCATGAATAACTTTAATATTAATAGCAGGGAATGAGTATATTAGACCTTGACCAACGGTGTAGGTTTATTGAAGCTGTATTTATTTCATGTTTTCTTATGTTTTGAATTGTAAGAAAGGCCAGAGGTTCTAATCTTAAGGACCTTCTGAATAAATGTTAATAGGTAAGCAAAGAAACAGGCCATTGTATAATTGCTAAAAAATATTAAGAGTCAACTTCTAAATAAGCCTATGTAGCCACCAAAATCCACAATAAAAATATAAAGTGTCATTTTCTCGATTTGCCTATACAGTACATTTCTAATCGTGTCTTGATTCTTTCTCTGGCTAGTTGTTGATCTTCTTTATGGAAAACAATTCCTCTGAATGTCAATTTCCTCACTGGTAAAATAGAAATAACAATAATACCTACTTCTTAGTGTTATGTGATTTCAAATGGTACAATGTGTGTATCTTTAGCAGACTATAAAATGCTGGACACATGTTGATCATCATGAATAGTAGTAATATCTCTGATCATTTCACCCACAAGATTGAAGAGAAGGGTTATTTCATAGTTTCTTAGATTTTAATCAGTTTCTAATGAACTCATTTCATGGTCATAAAATACTAGAACTGAACGAGATCTTAGATATCATCTCATGCAAACTTCCTCATTTTTAAGGACCACAGAGTTTGTGGCATCATGCTCAAAGTCAAACATCAACATGTATGGAATACAGATAGTTTTAGGATACATATATCTGGAATGCAGGCTATTGTGAGCTTGCTAAGTATTTTCTTTGACAAAATTCTCTGACTGTTTCGAAAATATTAGGTTAACAAATCTGGCCTTAAAGGAAATTTCTGTAAACTGAATTTTCTGTTTACCATTAGTTCTTATAATGCAATTTAGAAAAAAATGATCCCATGGGAACAGCAGCCGGAGACATCTTTTAAAGCTATAAATCCAATCCTCTCATACTCTTGCTTAAATCTTTCTATTGAACCTCTCTGGTCCTTATTATAAAAACCCCTCACCATCTTCTGCAAGGTTTATATGCTGTAATTCCTACTGGTATAGACAAATTCATCTCTAATGAAACACCTCCTTCACGATTACACTTTGACTATACCTGCCTTTTTTATTTTCCTCCGAAATCTGAGGCTTGGGCTGTGATTTTTCCCTATATCATTGTATGCCAAACCTTTTGTCAGCGTAAGCGTCATCTCCTTAAAGAGAAATTTGTGACTGCCCCGGTCTCTTACCTATTTCTCCTTATTTCACTCATGGTGCTCAGCCCATATGGAATGGTCTTGTTTAGGGATATTTTGCATGTTTCAGATCAGCCTCAGCCACTGGAACATAAGCTTTATTAGGGCAGCAATTATTCCGTTTCTTACACACCATTGAATCCCCAGTATTTAGCTAGACTAGCCAGGACTAGCTACACGTAATAGGCGGCACTTAATAATTAGTTGTTGGATGAAAGAACAAACGGATGAATGAATAGATAAATGAGTCCACCACTGTCACTTTTGATATGAAAGATGCTAAGATGATGATTAGGATTGCTTTCATAGTAGAATGCAATACTGACCCAATTAAAACACTTTGGCAACCAGGACTGTGTTGGAAGAATTCTGTGAGGAAGCGCTGGCACTTGATTGCAAGATGAAAGAACACCAAAGACAAACTTCACTGGCATCAGAATTTCACAGGAAACTAGGCCTCAGTATCAGGTAGAGTCATTAATTGTATGAAAAATAAAAATGTTTCAAGCACTGTATTCTAGCTATATAGCATACAGGAGAGTTAAAAGGAAAAAAGATATGTAAGACACACTCTTTGACATAAATTTCAAATTTGCTTTGTGATATAAAGTATAAATGTAAAAGAAATTGTTTGAGAGTGAGTCAGATAGAACAGCTAATAGGTACTCTGAATTTAAGAGAGAAGTTTTACCAACTTGCACGCTGGTAAGGTTTTATTTTGAAGGAATGTTATTAAGTCATCTGCATTCATCATTTTGGGAAATAAGGGCTGTTTGGACCTCCTGATACTTATTTTATTCAGATACATAAAAGCAGAAGTGTTTATTTCCCTTTATTTCACCATATACAAATATACCCAGTGATTATCCAAAATGACAGTAGAAGCCATGTAGGTACAGGACACAGAGCTTGTTTGTGAAAAAACTGAGACATGGGTAATCTGTATGTTTTATGGCTCTTATATTACTTTTTGGGGTTTCCTATCTCCTGGTCCATTTGCAAATAACAGAAGGACTAAGGTGATCAGATGTGTTTAATTGTAGGTGACCAATTAACAGTATGAATGAGACCAGAATGATTTCCTAGCTAGAATATGAGTAAAACTAAGTCCCCTTACAGCTTTCTTCCAGTTGGTTATACTTCACATGTGATAAAGAAATAGTAACAGAGATGCAGTAGAGTATAATATTTTAGCCCTTTCCTCCAATATTATCTTGGCACATCTATCACAAATGGGGCTGGGTTGCACTGGAAGCTTCTGTCAGAGATCAAAGCTTCAGGTCTCAGAAACACTATATCTGGCAAAGGACAAGCATCCACAACTGTAGGGTCAGGGCCCAATTCTGCTGGCTTGGGTTCTGATGACCCTTTCACCTTTGCAATTCTGAGTCCTGCCTGCTAGATCTGGGTAAAATGTAGCTTGGTACAAAAGCAATTGCAGTTTTTGCCATTACACCAACCTAATACATAGTCTTCTTTACTTTGGCTCAGTTTTGTGAGCGAGCACTTTTCGTGGTATTATATATCAATGGTGTTCTTCAAATATTTGGGTGGTTAGATAAATGAAGGAATGCTTGGATTTATTTGCAACCTGGCCTATAAATACATACAGTATCTGTCAGATCATTTTTTTTCCTAAGCTACAATCCCTCTTTGCTTTAGAAATCTGGGGAAATGTAGTTGAAACATAGGTATTGGAATGACTTGAGGCTTGGGTTTAATGCCTGCTCACCACTGCTAGCTTTGAGATCCTGAACAATACCCAAAACCATTAATATCAATGAATCTCGGTCTCTCTATTTTTAAAAAGCAAGATCATACATTTACTTTCCCGTTAAGACCAATAAATGAGATGTTGCACATAACATACATTACTTTTCTTTTCCTGGCTATTTGACAGAATTTTTTTACTCCTTGGTCTTAAAATTGGACTTTTGTTTGTTGGTGGTTTGACTTTATTTTTGTTTTCCCAAATCTAAGATTGTATTAAAGTATCTGATGCTTTTATCTACACATGATATTGTCTTGCGATTTTTTTTTCTAACGCTGACCTCTGCTGGGGGCAGGAAGCCAGGCAAAGCACTGGAGTAGGGGAGTCATCTTATCCTACACCTTAATATATATAACAATATACTGCCTTTTGGTATAATACGTCATGAATAAATTTGAAAATGTGATTTTATTTATTTTCTATTATCTGCATTGTAACATTAATTGTGTAAAAAATATTCCCCCTCGTCACTGTTTACTGTTCTCTAAAATAAAACTGCAAAATTGGAAAGGTGGTTAAGCTATTTATTTTAAAGCTAAGACTCTCTCATCATTCATATCTTTCTCCAATTTCCATCGTTCTATGACTCAGGATCTTTCTCCTTATCACTGTCACACGGCACCCAGGCTTGGGGGCCGTGAAAAACCTCATCACTTCCTGGACAAGAGCATCCATATCTCTTAGCAGCAGAACTAGGTTGGACGGTTCATTATCTGAGGAGAGGGGAATGAGCACAACATTTAGAAATGCTACTGTGGCGGACTCCGTGCAAATCAAAGATTTGTGCAAATGATCACATTTCTACCACTCTCCTTCCCTCCATGGCACATTCTGCTCATTAATTCATTAGTCTTTATACCACCCTGCAGCGAAGGTAACTATTATTAGCTTGGGTTTTTAGATGGAGAAATAGAACTAAAGTACAATGAAGTTCAGCAACTTGCCCAAGATCACAGTGGGAGATGTTGTTGGGAGTGGGATCTGAGCCCAGGCATTTTGTCTCGCAAGTGCCTGCTCTAACACGGAGAAATCCCCCACCTACCCTGTCCATTAGCATAATGGTTAAGGGAAGCTGTCATTTTATTTCCTGGAGTTGCATTCACCTAAGCTGCTGAACTCTCCTGAACACACATACAGTTGAGTTGTTCTAACATTTACACTGCCAAACGTCTGCATAATTCCTCTCTTTTCCTTGCCTAGCTGTCAGCAGCTGCCCTGCCTGACAGAATGCAGCCACTTGGTCAGGAAAATATAATTTTGAAAAAAAAAAAAAAAAGTACTGTTACTTTTCAGCCCAGTGCTATGAAAGAAGCATGATATTGTCACCTAGTGAAACAACACATTTCCTTCTGAAAGGAAAGGCATATCATATTATTTTTACGCACTGGCCCTTTCTGCGCATCCTATCCCGAGGTGCAAATGACATTTTGGCTTATCACCACGATGCTGATGATGAAAATGATCTGACAGTCAAGATGTTTCACCTGATCAGCTTGTAACTCTTGATTTGATTTCAGGAGACCTGTAAAGATATAGATCAGAGAGGAAACCACTGGGGGCTGAGGGCCTGCCATGTGCCTACCACTGTGCTGGGCTCAATGATTGTCACAAAACTACAAGGTGGGTACTGCTGCTCTAGTTACATAGCTGGAAAAAAAGAAACTTTGAGAGGTGAACTAGCCCCAGATTGCTCAGCTACCAGCTGCAACCAAGATTTGAACCCACTTCTATCTAAATTACTCTAAATCATGTTGAATATATATATACACACATATATATTCATATTTCATATATATTTTCATATATATATATAAAATAAGCAATAAGCATGTATCAATGATACTTACTTTTATTTCAGCTGAACTCACCTAATAGAATCTTTACTTCTGAAAGAGAAGGCCCTTGCATTGGAAATTATTTGCTGAGCATGAGCAGATGGCTGTGCTGGGTTATTGGGATTTCGTGGATGTGTACATAGTTGATTATCAGGTCAGACTGTAATAACTGTTATTCTTGAGGTAGAAGCAAAATGCACTAAAAGCGAGGTATCCCAGTCTAGGCTGCTGAGTAAATGAATCTAGAGGCTGGATATGTGGAAAGGAATTTAGGGTTTTGGTCTATTAGAATCAAGGTATCCAAGTAGACAAATGTGTATTCATTACCTACCAAGTGCCAAGCAATGTGACAGATCATCTCTCCATTCAGAGATGTTGAAACAGATCAGAGGGAGGAGGTGAGTTGTTCAAGTCACTAAGTTAGCTAGTGACCAAGCTAAGGCTGAGTCCATGTTGTCCTGACTTCTCAGCATAATTGTCACTGTGTCTCATGGTTCTGTCCTCTATAACACACCTAAATTTTCTGCACATCTGCCACCCAGTTAGAAACCGTTCTCCTTTCTCTATCTTTCCTCTTTGTTTCTCTGATAAGCATACTGTGAGAGGAAGGACAATTAGTCATTCCTGGACAATTGTTTTTAATTTCATATGTGAACTTGGGTGAAAAAGTTACTAAATGTAGTGATTTTCAGGATATTTATTTGAAAAACACATTCAGAAACATTTGTACACCTATTTTACTATTTAGCATTTAGATATGAAGCAAGCACCATTGTAACTGCAACTCCAGTTAAGAAAATACAATAAGTCTTTTTCAGCACCTCAAAAGTTTCCATGTCACTCTTTCCTTTCCTGATAAAGGTAACCATTTTCCTGACATATCAAATAATATCCCCTATTTTTTTCTCACAATCCTAATATTGAACAAAACTGACAATATACCAAAAAACTTGTACAATGCAATTCTATTCATAAAAATCAAAATATGAAACTCTCTGGTTTAGAAGCATATATGAGGGTGGCAAAACTACAAAAAAATAAGAAGTGATGTTTTAAATAATGTAAATCAAAACCTGTCCTCTCTCTGCTATAGTTTATCAGCAACTTTTCATTACACATAAAATAAAATTGTATTTCCTTACCCTAACCCAGAAATGTGTGTGAAATCTGGCCCTGCCCACTTCTCTGACTTGACCTCAATGCATGCTCCCTGTCTAGTCTTTGCCTTCCAGAAACAACTTCAGACTGTTCCAAAAACAGAGCAAACTCATTGGTGCCCGGGGTCTTTCCCAGCCACATTCTGAGGACCTTCACATTGCTGGTACCTGTCACTCAGTTCTCAGTTTAATGTCTCTACCTAAGAGGGGTCCTCCCCCTCCACCTCCCATCTAAATTACCATCTATTCACCTTCCAATATTTTCATCATAACATTTATCATTACTTAATATTTTGTGTTTTGGTTATTACCTATTTTTTGGATTATGTCTGTGTAACTCCACTGGAACATAATTTTCATGAGGGAAAGGTCCACCTCTGTCTTGTCTGATGCTGTTTTCTTAGCAACAAAAACATTGCCTGACCCATAGTAGATGCTGAATAATGCCCGTTGAGTGAATAGTCAAAGAACAAATCGTTCCCTGCTTAGACTGCGATATGGTTAGGTTTTATGTCCCCACCCAAATCTCATCTTGAATTATAATCCCTGTAACCCCCATAATCTCCACATGTCAAGGGAGAGACCAGGTGGAGGTAATTGAATCATGGAGGTTGTTTCCCCCTTGCTATTCTCATTATAGTGAGTGAGTTCTCACAAGATCTGATGGTTTTATAAGAGGCTCTTTCCCCTTCACTTGGCACTTCTCCTTCCTGCTGCCTTGTGAAGAAGGTGGCTTGCTCTCACTTTGCCTTCCACCATAATTGTAAGTTTCCTGAGGTCTCCCCAGCCAGGCTGAACTGTGAGTCAATTAAACCTCTTTCCTTTGTAAATTACCCAGTCTTGAACAGTTTTTTATAGCAGCGTAAAAATAGACTAATACAGATGGGAATCAAACATCAAGAATACATACATGCTTCACAGAATTCTGAACTTTGGGCTGAGAGTTGGCCAGTGAGAAGAACCAGCCAGATGAAGAGGATGAGGAACACTCTCTAAGAAACATTGCGCCAGAGGTGAGGCTGGGGCATGGAATCTCATCTTAGGATTCACAGGCAAGTAACGGATTCTACCTACTTTTTATAAGTCTCAATCCCACTCCCACCTTCTCGGTTATGGAAAGAAGCTTTTGATTATATCATCCCCTGCCCATTCTTTGTCTCCTCGCACAGCAATAACAGGGAACAGGGGGAGCTAAGGAATAGAAGAGGAATGTAAGAACTCAGTCCAGGCAAGCTGGGACTTTTGAAGACTCATCCTTCTCTGTGTCTGGTCCTAACTCATGCTGCAGCCGTCACCCCGCTGTGTTATCAATGGACCACAGGTCCTATTCAGGGTCAGGTGACCTTGTGAAGCAGAAATAATATGTCACAAAGATACAGTGTAACAAAAGATGCGTGCAAGGCTTGGCTGGCAAGCCAGCTTTTCTAAATAACATTCTGATTGCATTCGATGCCTCAGCAACCCCTCTATTCTTGCTGCCCAGGCACTCTGCAGCCAATATATGCACTGGATGATGAAAAGCCCGGGCACCCACTGGGCAAAAACCAAATCACATATCGGCAACATCGGCATAAGAGCATATAAAGCAATCCTGTTAAATATTTAGATGTGTAGGGCCCCAGAGCATGACACACACTCAACTAAAAATGTACTATTTTTAAAAACCAGGAAACTTGAGATTACAAACCAGTATAATATTGTGCCTTTAAAAGGAGAGTGAATATACAAAGGATTTGTTGCATATTGACCTATGGGATTTAAATCATCGCCACCAAATCACACGCTGGTCTGGGACTGGGCTCATTGAATCACAGAATTAATCCCATACATTTACATTTCACTTTTTTGTTACAAATCACTTTCACAAGCATTATGTTGTCTGATGCTTGAAACAAAAATCCATGGAGATAAGTTTGTTAGCAAGTTTATTTGATCCTTTACTCAGGACTAGGCACCAGATTATGCACTAGGAAACATACAAAGAATAATTCACAATTTGAGAAAGAGGACACATGTAGAAATAGACAGGTATTATCTCCTTGAGGGAAACTATAATGAAATAAGCGTCAGAAGCATATCTAAGATAAAAGTAGAGTTTAACAGCAAGAACAAGCATTCATCATATGACTGTTATCATCAAGAAACAGTCCCAGGTTTAGGCTTACAACTGACACCCTACACTGACACCCTGTATTTGTGCTCAGGGCACAAATGAAAAGATAGAACACTTCAATAGCAGAATAATTACAAGTACATTAATATAAGTAAGTGCCCACTGAGCAATCCAAATTATGAGCATGTAAGCATTTGGAAGAAGATAGGCTAAATAGAAGAATTGTAGAAGAATTGGGATTTGAGTTAATATTTGAAGGAAAGGTGATACAAGAATAGAAGTGTGAGTCTATGTTTCTGACAATGTGTTAAGGTGTTTTATTAGTTGAGGCTTACTTTTCACAAGGAGAACAATGTGAGTTTTCAAGGATTATAAAGCTAACCAGTTAGAACCCAAATACATTGACATCCCTGCTACAAAATGCTACCTCCAAATAAGTGACATGATCTGTTCATTGCAGAAATGATAGTCCCACTGACAAAGTAGGAAGCAAGAAATCTCCAGGGCAGGTAGGTGGAGATCCTGGATGAGGTATCTCAGCTGATTTAGAGCATCAATAGGAGTCAGCAAGAGAAGACACGGAATAAGGGGATTTCTGATGGAAGAAAGAAAAAAAAATGAAAGAAGAAAGTCTTCCATGTGAAAAGCAGGGCACCTTCCTTTTGGTAGTAAGTACTATCCAGGCACTGAGCCCAGCAGGGTCTTCGTCTCTCTGCCTTTGTGGTAAGGTAAGGAAGGAAGGTCACAATGCACAGCCCACCACGAGTGAGTGCTGCGGGAATCCAGAAGCAATTGTCAGAACCCAGCAGAGGAAATTACAGCACAGGTCCTCCCATG
The DNA here is from genome assembly GCF_049350105.2 of Macaca mulatta. NCBI lineage: Eukaryota > Metazoa > Chordata > Mammalia > Primates > Cercopithecidae > Macaca > Macaca mulatta. The sequence goes on along the minus strand of NC_133423.1, from coordinate 50,888,373 downwards.
GCCTTAACCACAGGGGCGAGCCCTGAGGACTGTGCTTGTGACAAGATCCCAAGGATGCTGCAGCTGGGAGCAGAGCTGGGGCCTCTGTGAGGCTCCTGTCCTCACTAGTCAGAACTCCCTGGGAAGGTCAGACACACTGACCCCGCTGTGTCCTCCAGGCCACACACTTGATCACACTTACCTTGGACCAGAAGATGCTGCTCTTCAATTTCTAGTCAAGGTCAAAACAGAGGTTTAAGAATATCTGGGAACTGACAGCAAATAATGAAGATGAACTTGATATAAAACCTCAAGTATAAGTACATTTCTTCAGCCTTCTGTATTCTTCCTTTATCCTCTTTAATTTTCTTTGATGGTTCTTGAAGCTTTGGTCAAATAATTAAGGGTAAGTATATTAGGTTTCATTGAACCACTTTTGTTCAAAGTTTAAAAATGACACTTATGCTTCTCGAACTTCTCTTACTGAACCGGCTAAAGCAATGCTTTGAAGAAAGGGAATAGTCTGTAGCCATAGCTCACCACTAGGGACAATTACTCACCGAAACTTTCTTTGAAGAGAAACCCTCCGATGATCTCACCTCTTATGTTACTGATAAGACATTCAGAATAAAAAAAGTGAATAACTCATGTAAATAAATGTGACACTGTTATTTTTCCGCCATTGTAATGTCAGAGAAACAGTTACTAGATGGACACTAAGTACAAAAGATATAAAAATTAGGAAAAATCTGAGCAATCAATTCAGTCGAGCATCACTAAGTACATCAGAAGACACAGACCAGGGCACTAGATTCGCCACTTCTAAGTTGTGACTTTCTCAGAATCATCACTGTTTAATGTGGATAGCCTAATGGGAGCAGATCAATATGAAACGTGTATGCATGATCAGCATGTGCTGAAGGTCTCCCACAACCACCAGTGTAGTTATCGCCAAGCTATTAAGCCACGGCCCCAGTGTGCCCAGACCCACACAGGAAAGCCAACTGACTGACAGATGGGGCTAGGTTAGTTTAAGACAAAGAGAAAACATAAAATTGTGTATTATTTTTACCTGCATGAAGAAAAACAACTTCTGAAATTGCCATTGTAGAAAATAATGTAACCATTTCTTCAGACTGGCTTTCATTTCTTTTTCTCTGTCTGAGGTTTTTCTGTAAATGGATTATTCAGGTAAGTAAAAAAGCAAAAATAAATAAATAAATAAATAAACACTGCTACTGTTTTCAAATTACAGCAACTACCATGGCTGTTAGTAATCCTTGATCAGTGCTGCCACACTTCAGTAACAGTATCCCATACACTTCCTTCTTACCAGTAATCCTTAAAGTATGGGATGCATATATATGTATAATTTTTATCAGAGCCTTCAAAACTGCATTTATGAGAGAAGAAATCTGCTATATGAATTTGAGGTTTAGCTCTCCCGGCAAAAACACAGGAAAAAAAATAAATCTTAAAAAACAATTGTGACGGTATTGTTAAAAATATTGAATCCAGTTGACGTCCTTTCTTCTGCTTTTTTTTTCTCCAAGCACTGGGATAGGATACGGCTGTTGAGTCTGTCAACTGGAAAATCCTTCCTAAAGGGCAAAATGCCACATTATGGATCACAGTCAACCAAAAGGGGAAAAAATAAAGTAGAAAATTGTCCTCCAAGCTTATAAAAACCCACCTGCCTCCCATAACAAGGCAGGGCCATTCTTCACCACCTCCCATCCTGAAGACATTTAGAGGGTCATAATTTTCAATTCCTTTTTCTCTTATTCTTCTTTCTTTTTCTTGGTAGGAGGAGGCAGGTCTGAAAGAAGCTACTTGCTGAAGACTGAGAGAAGATGGCCTGAACTAATTCATCTTGTGACCTTTTAGTGCCTTCACACTAGGGTGATTTAATAGCACTTAATCTGTCAAAAATCTGAAGCTTTGTAATAACTGTATTTTAAACCAGTTTTTATGGAGCATTAGTGAAAGTCCTTTCAGTTTACAAAGAAAGAGAGAAAGAAGAGAGGAAACTTGCAATGTTTGTCCTCATTAAACTTCCAGAGACTCCCTACTGTATTCCTGGGCCATGCAGTGACTGACCCACAAGGCAGTCTTGTCCCTTAATTATAGGGTGTCCCAAGGAGGGCTGGACCATAACTGGCCTGACCAGAGTAGTGTAGGCTGGGTCATGCTGCTGACTTTGAAAATGAATTTCTTATTAAGAGCCACTGGAAAGAGGCATGGGCAAACTTCACACCACTGGGCCTTGTGACTCTTTTCAATCCAGAGTACTTTGCTGCAAACTGAAAGGTGTTGTGATTGGTTTGTCTTGGTGTGTGGTTTTTTCCAATATTAACAACCAATTCTCCAACACCAGTTGGGTGTCCAATAATTCAATTTAATTCTGACTTTATCTAATGAGAGTTATTGTTAGAACCCACAAGTTTAAGAGAGAAGTACCACAACACTGCCCTTACTTTGGATGCCAGCCACAAGTCCAGGTGACCAATACTTTCCCCCAGCTGACTACAAATTTGGGGGTTCCCATGATCCTTCCATAGGTTCGGTAGTTCACTAATGACTCACAGAATTCGGGGAAGTGTTTTACTTACGATTACTGGTTAATTAGAAAGGACACAACTCAGAAACAACCAAATGGAAAGACACATGGGGCAAAGTATAGGGCTGGGGGGCACAGAGCTGCAATTCCCTCTCTAAGTATGCCACCCTCTCAGCACCTCAATATGTTCACCAACCTAGAAACTCCTTAAATCCCATTGTTAAGAGTTTTTATAACCCAAACTCCAGCTCTCTTCTCCTCTCTGGAGTTCAGGGCATGAAGCTGAAATTTCCCAAACTCTAATCACCTGTTTGGTGTTTCTGGTGACCTGAACCATCCTGAAGCTATATAGCAGCACCTCCCTCAACCCCACCACCTGACTCTACTCAGGAGTATAAACTCACGTGTAGTGAAAGGATTAGAGGTTGGGAAATAAAATAAAATAAAATAAAATAAATATTTTATTTTACCACAGTCTGTGCAGTCTGAAAAAGCCAGGTTAGACATGTTATCTTGAATGGACCTAAAATTTTACTTCTTAAAATAGTGCACTTAAATCCACCTTCTGTTCATGCTCCTGTTTGTCTCCTTGCCGTTAAGCCAGATTCTTGTTTCCATATCTGTTTAATACCATCTCTATCAACCATCTTCTAGGATTCGGTTTCAGCTCACCCTTCATCCCAGCCTCCTTTTCCTGACCTCCCAAACCTTACCACCTTTACCTCCCTTCCCCTTTTCTGAGTTCCTGTGTTACCTGGAATCTGCAACGTTAGCTTCATTCACATTAGATTGTCCCACTTGAATCATAACTTCTGTCTTGTTTGATGTCAAATTAGTAATAGATGGCACATTTAAGTCAGAATAAATTGAGGAAGATTTAATAGAATAATTATTTTAAAAAGTGGTGATCAGGTATGGGAAATCCAAAAGGACACCAAGGCTAGCAATGGTCCTGTTACCATTCCTAGGCCTGAAGAGATGGAGGAAGGAACTAGTGCCAGACCTGGACAAAGAGGGTTATACAGAGACAGATTCCTTTAAAGGTGTGATTTCTGCTAGAGAAATAGAATTAACCCCAGGTAATACCATAAAGGGGGATGAGGGAATGATTATCTCAAACCCATTCTCTAATTTCTCACTAGGGTTTGCCATTGGCTGAATCAAACACGGAACCATGGGCAAGTAAGCCCACTGATGAGTTCGTACAGGTCAGCCCCAAGGACAGAGAGAAGGCGGAGAGCAGCTCTGAAAGTACAGTATCACAGAATAGTTTAATAAACAATCTCTGAGGCATAGATGCAGAGGCCTATAGAAACTTCCCAAATCCAGATAGACTCTCTTCTATGGTTGTCATGCCCCAGTGCATCTTTGTATCCTCTGTCTGCCTGGATAGCAGAAAGAAGCTCAGCAGAAGTTCAGCTTGCAACACCATATTTTCATATGACTTTCTTTCTTTCTTTCTTTCTTTTTTTTTTTTTTTTTTTTTTTTAGGGAAAGAGTCTTGCTCTATTCCCTGGGCTGGGATTTTAGGTATGTGCCACCACATCCAGACATTTCTAAAGAATTTTTGTAAAGATGGGGGTCTCACTAAGTTGCCCAGGCTGGTCTCAAACTCATGGCCTCAAGTGATCCTCCCATCTAGGCCTCCCAAATGATCTCTTCATTGACTGACATTTAGCACAAAGAGCCAAAGCAAAAGGGTCTATCAAGGATTTAAAGTAGCACACACAAAGGCCAGGGAACAATACTCTGCATGTCTTCTGTCTTTAAGATGCTTTTTCTCTTAGTTTCCACAAAACTGCCTTCCATTTTTTCTCCTTCCTCACTGCAACTCCTGAGCTCTTCTGCTAGTTCCTTCTCCTTCATCTTTGGGCTCTTCTTTTTGTTGCTGTTTTGTTTTTTTAATTCTATATATATATTTTTTCTTTCTTTTTTCTTGAGACAGAGTCTTACTCCCACCACCCAGGCTATAGTGCAGTGGCACAATCATGGCTCACTGCAGCTTCTATCTCCCAGGCTCAAGTAATCCTCCCACCTCAGCCTCCCGAGTAGCTGGGACTACAGTTGTGCACCACCATGCCCTGCTAATGTTTTGAACTTTTTGTGGACATGGAACCCCATGTCATCATATTGCCCAGGCTGGTCTCGAACTCCTGGGCTCAAGGGATCCTCCCACCTCGACTTCCCAAAGTGCTGGATTACAGCCTTGAGCTACTGTACCATGCTACACTTTCTTTCTAAAAGAGGACTCAGTTGTCATGACTTTATTACAATGGATATGCTTATACCATGGAAAATTTTTAAATCTCAAATCAGACCTTTGTGGTAAATTTGAAGCAAGTATATAAAGCTCCTGACCTAGTAGCTCTTGTTGAATGTCTCACATACATCTCAGGACTCATCTTTGCAAATAAACTAATTCTTCTTTTTTTTTCTAACTCATTTAACAGTAGCTCTAGACAGGGAGCTGTCCAAGCCAGAAGCGGGGGTCATATTGTGTCCTTCCTCCTATATCTCCCACCTGGAAACTATGCCAGATCCTGCAAACTCTCCCTTGCTCAGAGGATGCATATTTTTTCTATTCCAACACAGCTGTTTTCTCATTCAAACAAACAGCATCTCTCACCGAACTAGCAACTGACCTATCTTTCTGCTTCTTCTCTTTGTTCTCTGCAAATCACTGTCCTCACTGCTGGCAGAATGTGCATTTTAAAGGGCTAATCCAATTCTGTATTCTTCTTAAAGCCCTTTCCTGGCTTCCCCATGCACTTGGAATCAAATCCAAATTCCTTCCTCTGGTCTACAAGACCCTACATAATCCATGATCAGGCTCTGCCTTTCTCTCCAGACTAACCAGCCTGATTGGTCCCATAACACTCTATCTACTCTTCCCTCACTCTTTGACCTACCAAACTCATTCCTCTCAGAGAAGCTTCATTGTAGGTGCTGAATGTTCTTCCTGAAGAACATTATAGGTTGCAGTTCAATGTTACCTTCTCAGAAAATACATTTACTGATTGTTTCATGTAAAATAAATCTCTATCCTGTTGACTCTTAAATCTCCTACATGAGAAAATGGCTGTGTTGGAATAGAAAAAATTATGTATCCTCTGGGCAAGGGAAGATTTGCAGGATTTGGCAGAGTTTACAGGTGGAGAATAAAGAGGAAGATGGGGACAATATGACCCCTGCTTCTGACTTGGACAATTCCCTGGCTAGAGCTACTCTTAAATGGGTTAGGAAAAATGAAGAAGTAGTTTATTTGCAAAAACGAGTTCTGAGATGTATGTGACACATTCAACAAGAGCTACTAGGTCAGTAAGTTTCATTCTTTCAGAGCCTTGTCACTAACTGAAATTATGTAATTATCTGTTAATAATCTTCTCCGCTAGAAGGAGAATCCCTAGAAATCATCAGTCCTCACTGCCTAAGTAAAGGCTGGTGCATAATAGTTCCTGAATAAATAAATATGTCTTATTCTGAAATTAGTAGATGAATGAATAAAATAAGTCAGGAATAAAAGGAAGTCCTTTCTCTCTCTAGTATTTCTTTAATTCAATTAATTAAGCACCTGTCTATAATAACTTAGTATATATAGCTCATATAAAATATGTATTTTTCCCCAAAGTATTTCCAAATACAATGAAAGATTTTGAAGGCTGGATAATGTTTTATATAAATTTCAGTCCTTATGGCTTTCAGCATATTATTTGCAGCCTAAGTGTTGCTGAGTAAATATTTGTTGAATGAATAAGTGGAAGAATCAAATGGGAGGGAATGAAGGAACAAAGTACCTTTCTTTTCATGTGATAATAAACTCAGCATCCAAAATAAACAGCTCTAGCCAACAGCAGCTTGAACACATCTGCTCATGGCTACAATCTTCTTCATGCTTAATATTCTCCCCTAGTGTTCCTTATTTCTTTATCGTTTTAGCCTTTGCACAAAATCCAAAGAAACAAAGAGGCACAACTTAAGCCCTCAGAGAAGCTTGGTTAAAGAGTAAGAAACAGAGGTAAGTGGTGGATATGATTTAAGACAGGTACTTCAGACTCCATAAATTTTCTCAGTCAGCATTAGAGCTGTTTAATATTTTATACAGCATTACTTGCCTAGGTGTGACATCCAGAAAACCCCATAAATGCATAAGCTTTCTCTTTTGATTTGTTTTTTTTCTCCTGGCGTTGGGGATGATTTTTGCCCAAACTACCTAAATTCTCCTTCTTCCCTTTGTACTTGTTCACCTCAATTATAAATATCTGCAGTTTTCTTTGATTACAGTTAAGAAAAATATTCTAGATCATTATCTTTGTTAATTTAAAGTAACACATGGAGATTACAACAGAGATAATTGCTTTATGCCACATGAACATGGGACGTCTGATGAGCCCTGCATTCATTTACTCATCCCTTAGTCAGGATCTACTGTACTAAGGGTGTCGAAATAGAAACAAAGATTAATAAAAACAGGTCTACCTGTATTTTCTTCTCATGACATAGGTGTTGGACAAAGATTTCAAACTGGATTTTTACACAACATCAAAGTCCAGTTTGTAAACTTGAGGCTTTCTTTTTCCCATAACCAACCCATATTCAACTCTATCCTATGTTCCATGCTGGTTTCTTACTGAGTGGGTGGAGTGTGTGTATATGGTAAGTGTACGTGTGTGTGTCTGTGTGTGTGTGTGCGCGCGTGTGTGTGTGTGCACGCATGTGTGTGTGTGTGTGTGTGAGAGAGAGAGAGAGAGTTCTGCTTCCTACTGGACTTTAAGTTCCATTGAAAGAAGAGGTAATTCCTGCACATTTTACATACCTCCTGCATGTTTCCCAAATACAGTTTGGATATGTGGTAGGCACAAATAATTCTGTAACATTTCATTACATTTATATATTTTTGCAACTCAATTCAATTTGACTTCAAGCTTTCATTTGCCAAGTTTGGTGAGCTCCATTAGCAGCCACGTTCTATGCATCAATTTTACTCTCTGAGGTCCTCATAGGACCATGGGGTTTACAAAGTTTTGGAAATGAGGGCAATGCTCTGGTCATCAACCTAAGCTCTCAGTACTCACTGAAGGTTCTATTGCTAGTTGGACCCTCACCGCAGGGCTGGCTATAGGCCCCCTTGTACTGTTCTATTAATTCTAGTACTTGTGATCATCCTCCATACGCATTCACCAGACCGAAGCATTTCCATCCAATAACCTGCTCCACCCTGTAAATGCTGCATGTAAGCAGGCCACATGCCTCTAGTAAAACAAATAAATCCCAGCTTTTTTTCCTCAATCTTAAGAAAGTCAGCCCTTGGAGATACTCTCCTCTGATACTCTAACATCTCCCCAGTAGTCCAGTCCCTACCTATTCATTCCAAAAATTACCTAACTGTTGGTTCTCAACCTTGTCAAGTCTAACACATCGATTTATGAGAAATGATACATTATTATTTGTAATAAATATTTTATAATGCATCATTTTTATACTGAAATAAAATTCATAGCCTACTTGTTCGCATGATTTCACATAAACCCATAATAAAGTTAAAAATTCAAAGATTTGCATTGACAAAAGGTTAGACTTGGTCAGATAGAGATGTAGAGAAATGCAAGATAACTCAGGAGAAAATACCTTGATTATGGTAAACTGTAGTGAAAAGATGGAAATATAGCATAGAACATAAAAGGCATAGAAGACACAGTAAGAGGCATACATGCTTTCAACTTGAGTCCCGGAAGAAGAGAAATAATATTGACAAGAAGTAACATTTGTGGAGAAAATAGCTGAGAATTTTCTAATACTGAAACACACACACACACAAACACGTCACATAAAATTCAACAATTGCTACAAACCTCAAGAAAGATAAGTAAAAGAAATAAACCCTAAAAACATCATAGTAAACTGTTAACGAAATAAAAAAGAAAAAGAAAAATCTTAAAAACATCTAGGCAAACGAACTCTACTACCTTCAAAGGAGCAACAGCTGATCTCTCTTTCTCTCAGAGAAAGAAAAGTCAAGAGAGAGTGAAATGATATCTTCAGGGTGGTGGAACAAATCCTAATAATTCATAACTCTATGTCCATTGGGGAAAAAATAATGCCCAAGAAATGATGACCAAGTAAATAAATTTTCAGAGAACCGAGAGCTAATAGAGTTTGTCACTGTCAGTCTGCTCATAAATAAAATATTAAAAGCAGAAGGAAAATAATCCACCTTACAAGAAAAATTGCAACACATTAAACAGCTTAAATATATGGGAAATATACATTATATATATATATAATTTCTTTGTGTGTATATGTGTATATATATTTGTATAATATGTATTGTACATAATATACAGTATGTAGGTCTTAGGTTGATGACCAGAACATTTCCCTCATTTACTAGACTTTGTAACCCCCTGGTCCTATCAGGACCTCAGAGAGTAGAACTGATGCGCAGAACATGGCTGTTAATGGATCTCACCAGACTTGTCAAATGAAAGCTTGCAGTCAAATTGACTTGAGTTGCAAATATGTGTATATATTTAAACACACATACACATATACACATGTACATGTATATATACATATATATGTACATGTACACACACACACACAAAGAAACAGAAAAATGTATGAGAGAAATGTTGGTAACTGCCATCAGGGTCAAGAAAGCCCTAGAAATCAAGAACTCAACGGGCTTCTTGCTTGTCTTACAAAATGAATAAGAAAAATTGATTTTCATTTTTTTAGTTGACAATTGCATGATGAGAAAGAGAAAGAGAGAGAGAGATCACTTAATTTCTTATAAAGTTTCACAAATAATGGTTAAATACATAAAATAAAGCATTACTCTTGCATTCAAAGAGACTCAAGCCTGGAAGCAATAAATCACAGCCAAAAGTCACTGAAATAGAATAGAGAACAAGTGCCATACAAAGGTAATGAAAACAATTGCAAGTGGGATTAAAAAAAATAAAGGTCACTCTTATTTTTTGCTATATATATATATATATATATATATATATATATACACACACACACATACACACACATACACATACTCCCTGATTAGTCATAAGTATTTTTTAAATGTCACAAAAATGTTTCTAATACAATGTGAGAGACTAGAGTCAATGCTTTCATGTTCTCAAGTTGGAATATAATTGTGCACTGGTATCCTAACTATATAATTTTTACTTAAAACTTTATGCCACAAAGGTTCTTAGTATGAAGTTTGTTAAAATGGAGATCTTAGGTGCTACACAGAGATTCTGATTTGATTAATCTGGAGACTTATGCAGAAGTCTTCATTTTATAAGGGCAACAGAGAAGTTTGATGCAGGCAGAACTTAGGACTACACCTTTAGAAAGGCTTTTCTGAAGATACTTAGCATATTTATTCTGATAAGATGTATTTCCTAACTTAAATGAAGAGGGGTGGCTCCTCTCAGAAAAGCCAAGTATGTGGAGTGTAGAGAGAATCATCTATAGAGAATGGTTTACTTTAAGAAGGGAGGTGTGCATCTTCAGCCCTAATCTGGTGAGATGCCAGGCTCACTCTAGTATTGCTGAAGAGCAAAGTAAAAGGAGTCTATTTAGGGAATCAGTTCTTGGAGAGCTTCACATGTTGGGGCCTGTGAATATTGAAAGTTGTGCCTTCTTTTTTTTTTTTTTTGTGATGGAATTTCGCTCTTGTTGCCATCTGGAGTGCAATGGCACGATCTCAGCTCACTGCATCCTGTGCCTCCTGGGTTCAAGTGATTCTCCTGCCTCAGCCTCCCTGGTAGCTGGGATTACAACCTGTGCCTTCTTTTCTGCAGCAGTCTGAAGATGGGAAAAAGAGGGTGGAGGGTGCTATGCCAGTTTCCATTTGCCTGTAATGCATTCAAAATAATTCCTCTGTGGTTCCTGGAGCTGATTCTAAAGGGAGGCAGATCTAAAAAAACCATAAGTTGGGAGTGGTGGGGCTGCCTGGGGAGCTATAGGCCAACCAAAACTAAGACCCGGTAGGAGTGCTACTGGGGACATGGATCGCTTCATAATAAAGTAAAAACAAGATAATACTCTGTGATCGAGATTCAGTAATAGGGAGGGCTAGGGTGAACTGGACCCTGCACCAAGGAAACTCATATGCCATCTGTGCATAAGTCTCCTCACTGGCAAAGAAAAACAGCCACTTACAGACACAGAACAAACTATAGAGAGACTGCTGTGATCTCCACACCTCTGAGTACGTGACCAACTTTGAAAGATCTCAGCCTCCCCATTCCCTTTACCCAGGTCCCACTCCAAAAAGAGGTAGGCCCAGAGTTGGTCAAGAAATGAAACTGGAGACCGTGCTCAGAAGGAAAGTCCCCCAGAGCCACAGTTCAAGTCTCTACTAATGGGAAGGTGAGGAAAAAAAGTCAAGACTGGGGATTAAAACCGTTCTGATTTAATTTTAATAACAAAGTGACGATGAAGTTTTGGAATCTGCTTCCCAGAGGGAAGGGAGTTGAAACAGAGAAGAGTTGAAAGAAGTACGAGTTGGGTACCACTCAAGTGAAAATTCAAAATCTGAAAAGCTCCAAAATCGGAAACATTTTGAGTGCCAACATGACACTCAAAAGAGATGCCCAATGAGGCATTTCAAATTTCTGATGTTTGGATCATCGGATTAGGAATGCTCAACCAGTAGGTATAACACAAATATTCCAAAATCCAAAAAAAATTCAAAATTCTAAACACCTTTGGTTCCAAGCATTTTGGATGAAAGATACTCAGCCTGCATTTGGATAAACAAAACCTTTTTAGTATTTGAAACTCCACTTAGCTGAGACTCCTTGATATATTGGTTCATAGCTGTTCAGTGGCAGAAGTGAGACTTAAAACTGACCTGAATCCCTCCCTCCAAGTGTCTGGACACTTTCAGGTCTCATTTTCTTCTTAGGCCTGAGTAATTCCTCTTATACTCATATCCCTTGTGATTTCAAAAAAAAAACTATCTTCAGCAGGTCCTGAGTGGAACCTGCCTTTTCTTTTGTTTTCATACTTGTTATCTGAGAAAGATCTTGAGCCTAAATTTCAAGAATACAACAGAGTCCATGAATTGGCAAAGTCTTGAAACACCACTGACTGCAACTGACACCAATTTGGAGCCATGGGATCACCAGATGACTGACCTTGGCTTTTCCAACACAGGCAAGGTTGGGCTAGGACTGGCTGTCCATCAACCTGGCTTTCTTTTCTCCTGCATTCCTCGGGGTGCTAAGAGCTGCCTTGCAGGTGGGGAGCAATTGCATTACCATAAGCCTCCAATTAGAGAGCCTCCCTGGCAGGCTGATCTGATTCCTTTCAAGAGCTACTGATGATGGCCAAGTTTTGCCACCGATCTGCATATTCACTTGCACAGAAGACACAACAAGTAGCAGAAAAGAGACATGGGAAAGGCATTCTGCTGAATGAATTTGGTACCTAAGGGTTGCTCACAGACCTACCTCCTAGATATGGGAAGGATTAGAAATTAGTAAGCATATCACTGTCCACTTTTACTGAGAAGACACTAATTCTCCCCTTTCTGAAACTACTTTGACTTAGGGATACTCAGAATCATCCGGGACATTTTTAGTTCTGTTGTTCCTAAGAAACTACTTGGAAGATCAGTGGGAGGACAGCCTAGCCTCTAGATAAACTAATCATACTTCTCTATTCATCATTTTCCTAATACATAAAGAGCTAATACTGGTAATGTAGTCTCTACTGAAATAATAATAAGATCAGCATTTACTGAAAATTAAATAAAGTTTCTCTTCCAGTTCCAGCTATTTGATTCTAAAACTTAGATTCTACTATATCATAAACAAGAGTTTGTGTATAAATGTCTAAACACACATAAACCTACACACACTTTAATAAATACATACATGCTTTAATTATTTTTAATTATTAATTATATTTCATTATTAAATATTGCTCATTCATCACCTCATGTGTTTCAGTGCAATACAAGAAATACATATGAAGTGATGAATGAGGGATAACCCTTAATGTATATCACAGTAGGTAACAAATCATCCAAATTCAGATCAAGCAGTAGAAACTGGTATGTGTAAAGGTCAATGACAACATTTTCTATTTTATTTCCTTAAGTCCAAATATACCTGATGCAATAGTTAATCTAGAATAGTCAAGAACTTATCAAATCCCAGCCTTTATAAATGTGTGCTTGAATGATATAAATCTTCCGTGAGCCCAGGGTCACTTTGATCCTTTTAGTGGCTTGTAAAGCAGCATGTAACCTCGTGCAGACAAAGGAGGCAGCCACCAAGTCAGAGGAGAGAGTTGCAGAAGGGTCTTTGAAGGGAAGAAAGGGACTTGGTTGATTCTCAGATTGCCTCCAATACTGAGACTGCAGTTTTCTACACTCGGTTTGGAAGAGAAAGACAATGAAAACTGGAAATTTTATAATTTGAACTCATCTTCTGATCCTACCCCATTGCTATCTACACGTTGGGGGTATGACATCAAATATTCAGTGTGGTGTTCTGATGCAATCAAATTCGTTGAATGGAGCTTAAGTGCCCCCTGAAGGATCGTCCACCTAAGGTCAGAAACTGAATGGTCAAAACAAAGGACTGTTGAGGGGGGATACACATGGCCTAAGCTATTCGGAAAATGTTTTAGCAAAAAATGGTTTTCTCATTCATTTGCTGGTAACTAATTTGTTTGATACTTTTTTAATTTCTAAAACTTGAGGTAGGTGCAGTTTGTAAAAGTAAATCGTACTTTTACATTAAGGACTGGTTCAGATCTGAGCTGCCAGTTATCTGAGGAGACTGTGACACAGGACAGTTAAGCAAAGGTCTAAACTGTCACACAGGCTGCTGGGAACCACACTCTCCTTGCTTACATGTAAATATGAGGTAAAGAAGCCATTTTTGCTTCCCAGAGCCCAGAGGAGGAATGATGAGATAGTGAATTTTAAAAGCCTTTTGTTGTTTTTTAGTAAAGACAGTGTATGAAGCCAGGGCATAAATATTATTGTTCTTCTTATTCTGATGCCTACTGAATAACACAGCCTTGCTGAAGGCGTGTTCTCTTAGTAAACTCCCTCTAGAGATTCCACCAAGGGTCTGATAGGTGAAAGGCCAGACTTTTCATTAGATAACCCCCAAGCAAGGTTGGAAAACATGTTTTTAATAAGATGAGACTTTTCCAGTCTAAGTTTTCAGTATGTTGACGTAGTTTCTCATATTGCAATTTCAGAATAAGTGCTTCTGGCAGGGCTGTAGCCTGCAAGTCTCCCTCTACTATTCTGGAAGAGGAACAGTGGTAAGCAGCATATCATCGCAAAGGCAGGATTCCTTCAGTCAAGGCAGGGTGAGGTGTCTAATGCTTCCGGCAAATCTACTACCAGGCAAGACAAACTTGCTATGGTACAAACTTTTCTAAAACTGGATAAAAGTTGTTATTGATGTTTGTTTCTATCCATTGATTTAACCGTAATTTTTAAAAATATAATTATTTCAACAATTAAGTGGTTCTTGTCACCATTGCCTCGTGTAAGAACTAACATACAAACATGGAAAGAGATGAAGAGAGAGTCTCTATGTGGTGTATACATGGTTAGAAAAAATCATATGCTCATAATGCTTGTTTCATAAAATATCTAGAAAGCAGGAACTCTATGAATCCATGCATTTCACTGTATGCATTTTTAATTTTTATTGTAAAAATAAATATCCAAATAAGTGTGTAAGATTTATCAATAATCAGTGACTTATCACAAAATTAATGTGTTACCACCTCCCAGATAAAGAAAGCCCTCTCTGACCCCTTCCAATCATTACCCTGCTCTTCCAGTAACCACTAGCCTGGTTTAAAAGTAATCATATTAGTGTATTTTTTTCTAGGATTTGTCCTAAGCATGCATCTCTGAATACTATAGTTTGGGTTCATTTGAGTTTTGAAATTCATGTAACTGAAATTATTCTGTATGCATGGAATGCCTGCGTAAGTTCCCTTAGCCACCCTGTCTTCAGTTCTTCCAGAAGCGAAAGGGATACAACACAGATCAAAGTTTCAGGCATACCAAAATAGGTGTTTGCCATAAATCACATTGTTAGCATAAACAACATGGTGCAGCCTGAAGCCTCACATACACAAAACACTCTTATCACGCAGGAGGGGGTAAATGGAGTTAAATCTAAGGTCTTTGCACTTTCTGGGAAAAAGGTAAATTAAAAAATTAAAGATTTGGATAATTTCACTCCACAGATCCCTAAAACACCATTGCAATGAGAAAGACAGATACCTTGGTACTCTTTAGGAAGGTTGTGGCCAGGAGGGATTCTTACTTCAGTAGGGTAGTCTGTGAAAAATGGAGAGAGAGGGGCAGAAAGAGTATTGGTGGATGCCTATTTCTGTAGTCCAGGCAAGCCGATCCTCCCAGTCGGCTCATATTTTGGGTTTGGAATTTGATTTCTGGGTAAAATTATCAGGGCAAAGTCAATATGTGTTCTTGCAGTGTGTATCTGTGTGGGAGTGTTGGAGCAGAGAGCATGCAGCGGGTGGGGGTTAGGAGGTATACATGGCTGCTGTCCAGTCAATGAGGACACCCAGAGGTCATCCTCTGAATCTATGAGCAAGGACAAAAGGAGTTGGCAAAGAACTCAACAGAATTTTCAACCCTATGCACCTAAATCATTGCTTCCTGCTGGAAGTTGTAGAATGTCAGGATAAGCATTATGAAGTAAATATTGTGCACAATGGGGAGGGAATTAGCTGTGCAATTCCCATTAATGCTAATGAGACTTTGGTGGTTAATTTCCCATGCCTTGTGCTGAATATTTGCCCCAATTAGTTATGTCAAGCTTGTGCCACACTCCAACCAAGTTTTCACTTTTGGGGAGGGGTGACAAGGGGAGTGAGTAATTGTCCTCATCATTTCTTTTAAGTTCAGATGGTGAAGGCAAGGCTGGAGTCATCTAATCTTATGTTTACTTCTTCGGATAAAAACCCTCTGAGAAGCTAGCATTTTGCCAAAACTTGTGAAATGCACAACCCCTTGGAAATCATTGTTTTCATTAGTAAGCTACCTGCTGGGGCATTCTCTTATAGGAGACGGGTTTATTTTAGCTTATTTATTTTACTCCAAAGAATAATTTCATCTCTATTCTCATTAGACCTACAGTTTGGTTTAACATCCCTATTACTTCCATGATGATGCTCCAGATAATAGGAAATTAGAGGAGATGTAGGAGTGATTTTTACAAGAGTACAATCAGATGGATCAGTCCATAATAAGCTTTGATTCTGTGTGCAAAATCGGGTTTTCTTTTTTGTTCCAAATAAATGTGTGTATCCCTCATTTAAGGTACCTCTCTCACACTTGCCTTCTATACTATATATATTTCTCATACTTTACCTACTGAAGTGTAAACTCCTGAAGAGTTGAAACTGTTTCATGTGCCTTCACATCTCCTACTAATATCAAGCAAAGCATTAGACACTTAGTTTACATTTACTAATGAATGAAAATATACACATACATAACAGATATAAGTATGGAGTAACATCAGATGGTGTCAATATCCAATAGAAATTCCCTTTAAATCAAATCTTAGAGTACATATAGCCACATTATACACATTTTCACAACTCCAAAAAATATGTTCTTATGAAAATGTATCTGGGAGTAATTTGTTAAAAAGGAAATAAGAGTGTGTTTGAAATAAAAATCAGAGTCAGAAATGAGGGAGGAAAGAAGAGACATTTTTGCAGTACGCTTTTGGGAAAGATATATGGAAATGAGGAGAAATCAAATTCAGCTTTTAAACTGGATTCAGATGGCTTTTGTGGAGTGAGGAGAGGCTAGCTTATCTATACACTACAAGGGCATAATACCACAATGGCAGGTCTTCTGTAACAAAGAGAGTGAGAACTATATAGCCCTGGGTGTTGAGGAAAGGAGGTGATGAATATAAACTCAAAGAGGCTGCCTTGAGGTTTTTAATATATCAAACCTCCCTGTTAACCCTCATAGTTCTTCTGTGGGAAGGAAGTAGGACTTGGTAGACATAAGAGAAAAACTTCTGGTCAAAAATCAGAAAGGAACTTTTAAATTTTAATTAAAAAACATGCAGGCAGAAAACTATAAAAGATTCTTCTTTATGCGTATTATCTGTAACAAAACAAAATACCCTTTAAGTGTTCCACTGAAACCTGAGGAAAGTAAATCCGAAAACAACATTAATGAGTACAAGAAAATAAAACTAATAGCACAATATCTCATCTTATAAATGTAAGCTATTTAAAACATCATGAATGCAGCCTTTAATCTTTACTCAGTAGATGCTCAATATATATGGACTGAATAAATGAGTAGATTGTCCCAAAGCATTACCACCCCTACACTGGTCTTGGAAGATATTAGATTTTCTGTCCTTCAAAAGTAGGTTAAGAAAAGTAATGTTCCTAAGAAGCAACTTCTGCCTACCAGGAAAGAAGTATATCCATGTCCTAGCCATCGGACTTTCCTTTTTGTGTCATTGTGCATAAAATAATCTCAGTGTTTCCTGTGTTCCAAGCGATACTGTAATCATCTTATGGGTATTAACTCATTTAATCCTCCCAATCACCCTATGATGCTAATATTAATATTACCATTATTTTACAATTGTAGAAAATAAGGCATAGAGGGTCTTGATAATATCCCCAATGTCACTAGTCATTAAAAGGACCAGGATTTGAACCCCAGAAACCTGGTTCCACACCTTGCTTACGTTCTTTCCCTTTTTTCTTTCTTTTGTTTTTCTTTCCTTTTCCACAAAAAAATCTGTAATTTCTTTTTTCCCTTCCTTCCTTCCTTTCCTTTTCTTTCTTCCTTCCTTGCTCCCTCCCTCCCTTTCTTCCTTCCTTCCTTCTCTCCTTCTTTCTTTCTTTTTCTCTTTCTTTCTCTTCCTTCCTTCCTTCCCTCCCTCCTTCCCTCCCTCCCTCCTTCCTTCCTTCTTTCCTTCCTTCCTTCCTTCTTCTTTTTTCTTTTCTTTTCTCTTTTCTTCTTTCTTTCTTTCTTTCTTTCTTTCTTTCTTTCTTTCTCTCTTTCTCTCTTTCTCTCTTTCTCTCTCTCTCTCTCTCTCTCTCTCTCTCTCTCTTTCTAACTTCATTGAGATGTAATTCACACACTGCTCTGGGCTTCATTGTGCCTTCCTCCCAAATTCATGTGTTGAAGTTCAAACCCCCAGTACCTTAGAATGTGAGCATATTTGGAGATAAGGTATTTACTGAGGTGATTAAGTTAAAACTTAGGTCATTAGGGACAGCCAAAATTCAATATGACTAGTGTCCTTATAAGAATAAGAGAGGCCAGGTATGGTGGGTCACGCCTGTAATCTTAGCACTTTGAGAGGCTGAGGTGGGCAGATCACGATGTCAGGAGATCGAGACTGTTCTGGCTAACACGGTGAAACCTGGTCTCTACTAAAAATACAAAAAATTAGCCAGGCGTGGTGGCGCCCACATGTAGCCGCAGCTGCTCTGGAGGCTGAGGCAGGAGAATTGCTTGAACTCGGGAGGCAGAGGTTGCAGTGAGCGGAGTTTGCACCACTGCACTCCAGCCTGGGCGACAAAGCAAGACTCCGCCTCAAAAAAAAAAAAAAAAAAAAAGAAAAAAAAAAAAGAAGTGATTTGGACACACATAAGTACAGAGGAAAGAGGATGTGAAGATACTGGAAGAATATGTCCATCTACAAGGCAAGGAGAGAAGCCTGGAACAGATTTTTTCCTCATAGCCTCAGAAGGAACCAACCCTGTTGACACTTTGATTTTGGACTTCCAGCCTCCAGAACTGTGAGAAAATTGATTTCTGTTGTTTAAGCTGTTCATTCTGCATCATTTCATTACAGCGGCCTTAACAAACTAGTACATATACCATACACTTTACCTAGTTAACTTTGCCTATTTAACATGGACAATAAGTGGTTTTTAGTATATTCACAAAGTTCTGCAGCCATCACCATAATGAATTTTAAAACATATGTCATCTCCTGAAAACTCCATACTCATTAGCTGACATTTCTCACACCTTGCCCCTGGCAACCACCAGTCTACTTTCTATCTCTGTGGATTGGCCTATTCCAGACATTTCATAAAAATTAAATCATATAACATGTGGCCTTTTGTGTGTGGCTTCTTTGACTTAGAGCCGACTTACTTGACCCCTATCTTACTGTACTATATTATTTTACTATCTTACCTCTTTATTCTTGTTTTAATCAATATATAATAATCCAACAATTACTCCTAATTCATATAAATTCTCGATAGCACTCTCAAACGGTACATTTTAAGATAAATTACTAAAACATATAACTACATGGAAGAATGGTGGTGAACTACAGTGAAAAAAATGCATTAAAAGGTAAAAATGCACTATAAAAAGGAATTAATCTAGCCAGGTACAGTGGCCCATGCCTGTAATCCTAGCACTTTTGGAGGTTGAGGTAGGCAGATCACTTCAGGTCAGGAGTTCGAGATCAGCCTGACCAATATGGCAAAACCCCATCTCTACTAAAAATACAAAAATTAGCTGGGCGTGGTGGTGGGTGCCTATAATTCCAGATCCTCGGGAGGTTGAGGCAGGAGAATTGCTTGAACCCAGGAGGCAGATGTTGTAGTAAGTTGAGATCATGCCACTGCACTCCAACCTGGATAACAGAGCAAGACTCCATCTTAAAAAAAAATTAATCTAGATAATATTGTTCCTTTTTCCTATGAATTATGCAAATAGTTCTGTCTGCATTTCTTTGGCCTTTAAATGTCTCCAAAGCATTTTTCCATGCCCCACTTTCTGTTCAACACATATCAATGATATAAACAAAAAAAAAAAAAAGAGAGAGAGAGACATTTCAACCCACCATTTAAAAAGTCTTTCCAAGAGCCTCCTGGAAAAGAGAAACAAATGAAATACGTCGTTTATAGATCCTCAGGTTCACCTTGGGTAGCTCTGCCACTGCAACACTTCTATCCTCCAAAATCTAGCACTTAAAGATTAATAAGCATCCCAGCATAGAGGAAGTAAAGTAAGGCATTAGCTCTGTGGGTGTTTCTGGACTGGACATGAGGCAGAAGGAAATGAATGGTACCCTGATCCTCAGCGTTGGTTTCGATCCCATTGCATCAGCCTTGCATGAAGGAGCATTCAAATGTGATGGCGCTCCCAGGAAGAGCTCTGGCTGCTCACTGGATAAGCATGTTTCTGAAAACATGAGGTGAATTAGAGTGCACCTCGGAGGGACCTTGGGACCTGAATTGAAAGGGCTTCTGTAGTTTCAGGGGTCCACCAGGAAACTGAGGTCCATTCACCCTGCAAAGTAGCAGAGATAGATAGGATAATTTTTAAAATTCATTTCAAAAGGGTAAATAGAAAGATATTGGTGTGTGGGAAAGAGAGACACAGATGGCCAGGTAATGTAGAGAATTCAACCATATTGCTTTGATTCAAACTTTCCCTTTTTTAAAAATACATAAATGCAAGTTCAAAAATGTGTATTGGAGCCGAGCCCCCCACCCCATCCCCACTATATACCTAGATCTGTGCTAGGTACTCAGTGAGTGTTTACACTAGCAAGGAGGCAGCAATGGAGCATACATACCCTAAGACAGGTTTCTTGTCATATGCAGATCACCATCTACTTGAAGGTGCAACTGCACACAAATGAATCAATGCACAAAATAGATGGTGCATGAACCAGAAATAAATTACATAGTTCAGATTGCACTGTTAAAGGGCTTCTTGCCTTTATCTTTATTTGTTATTGCCTCTAATTCACTTCCAAATATAGATTATAATATTCTCCTAAATATGTGCCTGTTTCAAAATTGTTTTCCTTAGATTATAAACAAACAACTGTACAGGGTCAAGTTTTTATTTTATTCGTGTTTAAATTTTAGAATCACCTCATCTGAGTGTGAAACTTGCACCTAGATTTAAAAAACTCCGTTAGGAGCCTGGGTTTGGTCACCGTGGATGAGGCATGTAGCCAGAGTGTTCTCATCTTATCTAGATACATAATAAAGTCATGGGCATTAAATTCCATTAGCAAAAGTGTGGGGGAAGAAAAAGAAATCTAGAACACAAGATACAAAGTAAGGAACCATTGCTATTGTCATCATACAGCATCACATAGTTTATGTCCCAGAGTTTACAGGGATTAGATTTTGCCATCTTTATTACATAGAAAGAGTTTCCGAGTCCCACCCTCTAGAATTAGTATTAACTTTTCTAGTCCTCACTCTCAGGAAATGGCATAACCACTTAAGGAGCCAAATCTCTATTGGACATTTATTATATAACACTGTCCCATGTCAGAAACCAGGCCAGAGACAAACAGTTGAGAAAAGACTGTCCAAGAACTTGAGGACGATGGAGAAAACACCAACACATTCAATACAAATAGATAATAATTACATCAAAAGAGCAAGCCAGAGAAGGAATGGAACCTTATAAGCTGGACAGTGGATCAGAGAAGGCTACAGAGAGAAGACAGATGAAATTTGACACTGACATTTGAAATGGTCAGGAGTCTTTCAGTCAACCAACAAAACCAGGAATTTATTGGTTGATGAAAACTCCAGGCATGGTGCTGATTTTAAGCATGCCTCAGTCCAAGTGCTCAAATAATGTTTTTCTCATTTTTTGTCACACTGTCTCCTGCCTGGTCTCAGCACTCCTTTCCTAGGAGTTTGTTTTCTTTCTCAGGCAACTCTTTTCACGGAAGAAAGAGGGCCACTTCCAGCTTCTGGTTTCTATCAGTCCTCACTGTTTGGTATCCCAGCAGCAAAGCATTTTTCCTCTCTGGTTTCTGTCTGTCTAATGGAATCTCGGTAGGACACCTATTGGCTCCGCATGGCTGGGAGCGCACCTTGTAGGCAGAGTACCATGGACAGAGGTGCCACAAGTAACAAATGCCCACCCCTGAGGCTGGGAGTGGCAAGGTAATATGAGTGACAGTCCTCTCATAATCCATGAGATGGGGAAGAGCAGTCACCTAATAGAAATGAGAGTAGGTAGGTAGACATGAGCAATGACTGTCCCTACATCTTCAACAACTGAAAAAGAATGTCCAGACAGAGAGAAGAGGTGGAAAGCTATAAAAATGTATTGATAATATAGTAATTAAGTTTTACAGAAGGAAATGAGCATGGTACGTGTGTTTGGGGAGGAAAGGAGGATGTGGTATAATATATGCAGAATATATTGATTACAAAGCAAAGTCTAAGCATGGATATCATAACATTTCTTCTTTCTCCCACTTTCCACTCCTCCTCTCTTTACAGGGTAAACCAAGCAACTCTTTGTGGAATGCCTGATGAGAACAAAAACTAATCTCATTGATCTGATATAAGATGTGATGCCAAACTTCGTGAGTTCATGTCCCAACTGTAGAGGCAATATATATACACATAGAAAGCTGTCTAACGATGGATGCTTACAGATTAACACACAACCAAGTCCAACATTCCAAAATAAATCTGCCTTTACAAGGCAGCCCCCGGGCTTGGGGTTGACACTTCAATATGAAGAAACCAGGTCCAGTGAGCTTCCCATAGGGGTCCCGCTAGACCAAAGTTGGCCTCAGATTGCAGCCTCTTCCTCACCCTGTGAAGGTCGGATTGTAGCTCAAAAGGAATCCTGGCGACATAAATTATGTAAAACAACCACTTCAGGGTGTTAAACTGAACTGAAGTCTGAATTTAACTGCCCAGCAAATCACTGAAAAGGGACTATAGCAATATCTTTAATAGATGATATAAATACTTGGGGCATAAAACTGCCTATTTTACTTATTTCTATTACAGCAATTCCCCTCCCCTCCAAGACCTGACTAGGACAGATAAACAGGCTACCAAGCTTCTGTTTTCTGGGTATGTGCATTTTTCCTAAGTTTACCACCATCTTCCACAACACCCAAACTTATTTGTTTGGGTTTTATCTGAGATTCATACCTGGGAGACCAGAAGCAGGGGACAAGACCTGCTGTTTTGGACAGGATACTTGGATTACTAAGGTTCGTAAATTCCAGTGTTGGGCACAGTTTCAGTCTGATATAAAACCTGTCAAAATCTAGTCTGGTTCTATGTCATCCTTTAAGCTCCATATCCTTACTGCCCAACCCAATTCCCACCTCCTTTGATGACCCCTGTGCACATGAATCTGTCTTACCTCCTGTTGTGACAATGATGCCTGTGTGCTCATTTTCCACGTCTGCATCTTTTCTCTCAAGTTGAATGAGTAAAGGTTTCTCTGAATCAGAGACCACCTTTGATTTTCATTCTCCAGAGCACAGCAAAATGTCTTCAGAGGCAATACGAGGAGTTGGGGGGATCGGCAAGCAGTGTTTTGAAACCATAGAGTTTCAGGGGTGAAACCACCTCTGCCACTATTTTTTCTGTGCCACATTTGCTCCTTCTGTAAAATAAGGATAAAAATAAGGATAACTACCTAACTCCTAATTGTTAGAGTTAAAACAAAAGAGTAAATGTTTGCGTCTTTCTTGCTGTTCTTTTTCCTTTTTCTTTTCTTCATGCTCATCAGTGTACCTTCTGGATCCTTTGTGATTGTTGTTGACAGGTCCAGCTACTCATCCAACACCTGGAGTCACACCTCACATCCTTTCTGCCTCTCAAATTCTACCAGCATTTCAAAGTCCAATTCAAGTTCTGATTTTCTCATTGTCTAACTCTTCTCACTGTTACTATTTTCTGTTGTCTCCAAGAGCCCTTTGTACTCTATTTATCCCAATAGCTAAGTACTTACTAACTTTTTCACATTTGTTATTTTCTCATTCCCTTCAATCTCCTTGATAGCAGGGGTTACACTTTTTTTTTTTTTTTTTTTTTGCCTTTTTTTGTGTGCCTCCTTATAAGTACCGAAGTACTGGCCTATTAGTAGAAACAACATAAATAGGTGTTGATAACATAGACAAGAATGATGCTACAATCAATAATGTAGCAAGAAGAAAATGATCAATTATAACAGTAAGGCTACAAAAATCTGGTAGGAATCAAATAGTCTTCTAACACATTTTGCACATATTAACTTACTGAAATGAAGGCCTAAATGTATGTTTTTCAAAACTAATCACATAGGAAGGGGAGATAGTTGAATTACTTAAATTTCTCCAGAAAAAGCTTCTGTACAAAAAACATAACTTCTGAAGAAATTCAAGTGGTTCTAGTGGCAAGGCTACAATTAGAAAAAGCTTGCAGAGGTTGGATAATGTTATTTTCCTATAATATATGGTCTATCAATCAGCCAGAAAATGTGTAAAATATGACTAATTCCTCAGGGGCCACTTCTCCGGCTTAATTATGGTGTTTCTTGTGTTGCTGTGATCCCTCCCATCTGTGACCACATAGATAAGCACTTCTGTGGATACTTCTGCCTTCTTTGTGGTTTCCTGTGTGTGTGATTTTGTTTCTAACTAAATCTTAACTTTCTTTCAGAGAGAGACATTTTCCATCTTCAGAAAACCTAATACATACCTGAGAATGCATGCAACACATTTTTTCCATTAGACTCACTCAATTTCATCCATTCCAAATATCCCTGCGAAATCCAACTACATCTCCAAAGCCTGCTATCTTTCAGTAAGGAAACACATGACAGAGTGCCACTACAAACAGCAATTCCTTTTCTAAACTCCTCTAGGAAGTCAAACCATGTTGCACAGTAAAGCATAACAATTTGAAATCCTGAAATACAAAGCAAGGCTGCACACCCAGAAATGAGGTTCATCCCCCACACTGTGGCATCTGGTTACTAACAGAGGACTAATTTCTGTCCTTGGATGCCTGAGTACACCTCCTATTACACTGACTTAAATGAAAACCCCCAGGGGGGAACTTGACCCTAACGATTTATCTGACAGTATGGCCATATTAGATCCTTTCAAATCCTTTAATTTGCAAAAAGTCCCAAAGTCAGTGAACTAAACAATAGCAGCTCTCTCCCCATGCTGTGTAACTTGGGTGATATTTATGGACAGGGAAAAGTTCTGTGTTCAGCAATTTCCTAATCAAGTAAGAACAAATGGAGAAAGCAAATCCATGAAATAGGAAAGGGCAAGCCCACCGAGCTATGACTCAAAAGGTGGCAGAGAAAAGTTAGTGCCATTTGCTGCTGAACCTCCTGCACCAGTCAAAATGCATCCATCAGAGATGCTACAGAGGCTGGAACTTAGGGAAATGGCTGGACTATGTTTAAGCTAGAGCCGCGTGAAGCGTCCCTGTGGAAAAGGGCCCTGCAAATCAAAATGGGCCTGCATCTAACCTCAAATATCAATTGCGTGTCTCACTGGATTCATTTTTTTAATAGAGTATAATTCATCATTGGCTGTTTCTGAGAATCTCACAAATTCCAATCCGACAAATCTTTTAAAAATACTTATTATTTGTATGTCAATACCCGGGAGAGACTGTGTAGAACCACCCAAACAGAAGAAACAATGGTCCCCATGAAAATGGAATATTCTAGGAGCTGGCTTTTGTTTGTGACGTTGCTGTTGCTTGTGCCTGCAGATGATGTGCCCTTCACTTGGAAGCCCGTCTCTCTACTTTTCTGCCTTCAGCGGCTTTACATATGAAGTGCTTCAGGCCGATGAACCATGTTCTCTGTTGTTTTCCAAAAGCTCTTGCAAGACCCGGTTTCACACCATGAAATCCCCACTGCCAAGAAAATCTTCCCTGAAATATGACCGAACTGCCTCCATGCTGAATTTCCCATTTTTTCTTCTCTTCCTTTCATTCATAGGAAAGAGCATAACCCATCTTCTTTTTATGACTCTATATTCACAGACTCGGACGTATGGAATCATACTTTTGAATCTATAACTGCAGAATTTCTCCACAGTGAGCACCAGAAGGTAAAACAATGGGAGAAAGTCAGTGCTCAAGGGATTGCAGAGTGGCTGCCTTTCCGCTCAGCTTCCTGCTGTTTCCCTCTTGGTGACCGGAAGTTTGGGTCATCTGCACAGCATCCAGTTCTCTCTTCCTCTGCAGCATTCTGGCAGTAGAGAAAGGTTGGCCCCACAGACCCTACATTAGTTTCTTTTCCTCTTCTTCCATTTCGAGCAGTTTACAAAAGAGCTAAGACAAGTATGAGTTGTCTCTCATGAAAGGCAAAAACAATCTTAGAATAAAGCAAAGCTGTCAATGTCACACTGAACAGATTTTTAATTTTCTTTGAGACTTATATGCATGTATTTCAATGTTATGTAGATTACTTTGAAACCTATTTCTTCATCTCTTTTTCTCTTGTTGGCCCTAAAATCCCAACTCCAACATCCCTATCCTTAGACTTCTCTTTCTTAATTTCTTGATTTGATATGCTTACGAATCAGTACATTTTCTTGACAAGTTTCAGCAGTGCCAAGGTTTCTAGACTCTCCATGAAAAGATGTGTCCTTTTCCTACTGGCCTCAAATAATTAAAATAGGAACCAGGTGCAGTGGCTTATGCCTGTAATCCCATCACTTTGGGAGGCTGAGTTTGGAGGATTGCTGGAGGCCAGGAGTCTGACAACAGCCTGGGCAACATAGTGAGACCCCATATCAACAAACAACAACAACAACAAAAAGCTGGATGTGGTGGTGCATGCTTGTAGTCCTGGCTACTAGGGTGGCTGAGGTGGGAGGATTAGTTGAGCCCAGGTGTTTGTGGTTACAATAAGTGATGATTATGCCACTACACTACAACCCGGCCAACAGAGGGAGGTCCTGTCTCTTAAAAAAGAATAGTAATAATAATAATACAAATAAAATAAAATAAAATAAAATAAACTAGGCTATTACCCAAAACTTCCATGGTAATATCTAGTCTGCTACTCTACATGTTTGTTTTTATGGAGGGTTGTAGGTGGAAGCAAAGGGATTCAAAACATGGCTACCTTGGTGAAATAATCAGTCAGGTTTTCTGAAACCTCTAGACCAAAAATGCTTATGGAGATGGAGCACAGCATCTCCAGTGGACTTGGATCTAAGCAACAGTGAAGTTCAAATATGAAAGGTCCTGAAGTGAAAAATAGTGGTAGCAGTCACCCAAGATAAATGTTTGAGACTGGAAATGTTTAGATGATCTGGAAATCTAGACAATAGCAGAGCCAAAGATTCTCACTCATCCAAATATAAAGATCAATCTCATAAATTCCTAAAAAATTAAAACATATTGAAAAGAAAAACAGGAAAGGGTCTTAATTATAAGAATGTTTTAAAAAAATGTTTAAGGAGCTTGGTAATGGGAAAAATACAATAAAATAAGGTATTGTGATGAGGAAAATAGAAGCAAAGTCAGTTATAACCACAGACTAAAGTAAAGAGAAGCTGGTAAGTACTGAGCTATGGCTCCCCATGTTCATGACAAGAGCACTCCAGCCACCCAAGGTTCCTTCCCTCCTCCAGATTGCTCAAGTATCTCATGACCTGGAATCATGGTTAAGGACACTTGGTCACCAGGCTAAGGATAGCAATTTGCTACACTTCTTATCTCTGATTTTAGTGGCTGAACATTCTGACCAAGGCATGTGTGTCAAGGAAAGCTATGAACAGAATCATGATGGACATCTAAAAGAGTTCCACAGAACAACAGAAGCGTTTTCTAAAACAAAGGTTATACTATAGGACTAAAAGAGGTATTGTGATCCCTTGCTTCATCAGTTAAGGAATTGTCATGTTATAGCTGACAGCAGCTAAAACCCAGACATATTCACAGGGTGAAGGATGGAGAACAGACTAGAATCAGAACATCCCACCACTCAGTGGAGGCCAGAAAGACTTCCCAGAATGCCACACTTCCCCATCTTAAGTGTGTGGCAAGAAGTCCTCCCAACATTTACAGAAACTTTAAAATCAATTAGTGTGTTGGCTTCTGAGAAGATATTTTAACCTGTCCAGAGTAATAAAGTCAGCAATGCGCAGCATTACTTTTCTCTATGAAGCGCTTGAATAAATAAGACATTTATAAAAATGAATGGAAAATCTGAAATGAATATCCCAAAAACCATGAAAAACTAAGCTAAAAGAAATTGAATTTTCTTTTGAGTCTCTAAGAGAGAGGCGGCAGTTGAGTATTTTTATACATAATTTATAAGGAAAATTGTCCCGTTCACTCAAGTATACACCGTATCAGTTTGTGGGAAAGATTAAGCAAGCTGTCTTCTTTTTAATTGAAATCAAATATAGGTGTGGAAGAAAATGAATTCTGACTGAGGCAGAATGCAATGAGTCACATGACCAAAGGCTTTCTGGAGTTTACATGAGAGTTTTGTATGTGAGTGTGTGTGTGCGCGCGTGTGTGTTTAACAGAGTAACTTTAACCTTATTTTACCTTCTTTATAGATTACTAATAAGAAAAGGCCCCAAAGTGAAATCCTACTTCATGCTAAAGCTTCCTGTTCTTATTTTCTTTCCATTCCAAGGAAAGGTGGGCCTTAGCAACACATTTCTCACTGGATGCCTATGATTTTGAATGGCATCAATAAAATACCCTGGGATGTTTATTATTGTTTCCTAAAATGTTATTATAAACTATTCAGTCCTTGGAATTTCTTACCCAAAGATAACTGTCTAAATTGTGAATACCCCCAGAAACACCACACTAACTCCTAGTAATGCAAGGTAACTCCCTCTAAGCATCAAAGTAAGAGGATTCAGGGAGGTTGGGCCGACAAAAAGAGAACAACTTTGGGCCAGGTGCAGTGGCTCATGCCTGTAATCCCAGCAATATGGGAAGCTGAAGCAGATGGATCACTTGAGGTCAGGAATTCAAGACCAGCCTGGCCAACATGGTAAAACCCCATGTGCACTAAAAATACAAAAACCAGCTGGGTGTGGTGGCAAGCACCTGTAATCTCAGCTACTCCTGAGGCTGAGGCAGGAGAATTGCTTGAAACTGGAAGGTGAAGGTTGCAGTGAGCCGAGATAACTCCATTGCACTCCAGCCTAGGTGACAGAGTGAGACTCTGTCTCAAAAAAAAAAAGAAAGAAAAAGAAAGAAAGAAAGAAAGAAAGAAAGAAAGAAAGAAAGAAAGAAAGAGAGAGAGAAAGAAAGAGAGAGAGAGAGAAAGAAAGAGAGAAAGAAAGAGAGAAAGAAAGAAAGAAAAAGAAAAAGAAAGAGAGAACAACTTTGGGGGAAAGCCCTAAGGCAGTGATGTCACAATTTTGCTACCAGGATCCGGGATAGGCCAAGAAGATGGATTCTAGCAATCCCTATAAGAAGCATTAATTATATTCTGTGTGTCTCTTTGCCTTGAGACCCCCTGTCATGACTTTTCCTCATCCCGAGAACATCATTCTGATACGCTTTGGATCACAGTGAGTTCCTCTAGCACCAGTGGCATGTAGACGTTCACCTATGTACCGTTCTTATGTCACATGTTCCCTTGCCATTGTTTTCTGGGTATTCAGTATATTTTTGTTCTGGGCCCCAGTGTAACAGAAGAGCTAATGCATCTCTGTCTTCGAGAGCCCTACAGCAAATGCAACAAACCTACTCCTACTAAGCAGATTCAATATTAATAATACTAAAATGAAAAAACGGATGCAGTGCTTTAGTTTCCAGAAACCATTTATTTCTGTAATTGTTTACTTATATAAACTAAGAAGGAAATTAAGCAAGAAGGTATTATTATCCCAGGTTAACAGAGGAATAAATAACCATTGAAATAACAGCCACCACTAGCTAACTTTCGTAGAAAATTACACTATGTTAGACACTCTCTTAGGCAACCTTTTGAGTACATGATAATATTAACTAATTTAATAATTTCAACAGTGCTGTGATGGAGCTATTGTTATTATTCCCATTTTCTTAAGGAGAAAACTATAGCTTTAGGAATTTGAGCTACTTTCTCAAGATCACACAGGCAGTAGGTGGCAGAAATTGTCCCTTGAATCTAGTTCCATTGAATCAAAACTCAATTATCTTAAATACTGCTACTCTAAAGAAGTCTTAAAGTATAGATGTAATTGGTCTCAAGGTCATATTTCCTAAGTGGCAGGATATGGACTCCTTCTGTATCTAACTTTTTATCAAATGCAGTTTCAACACTACCTTGATATTTATGAAAATTCAGGCAATTTGGCTAAGGAGCAGAATGTTAAGGTACACTTGATCCTGTACCAAAACTTCAGCAAACACTAGTTCCTCACCTAGAGACTCTGCTTGACAGTGGAAATTTCCTATGGCTCTATTGGATGGCTTCAAGACATTCTATCTACAAGAAATGCAATGGATTTAATGGTATCCATTAAGCTTATGGTAATTTTAGCCTTTCCAACTTCTGGCAAAAGAACATACATTGTGAGCACAGGGTAAATTCCAATCTAAGGCTGCAATTTTGATCCTCCTATGTTATTAGCAGAGTG
Organism: Macaca mulatta; assembly: GCF_049350105.2. Lineage (NCBI taxonomy): Eukaryota > Metazoa > Chordata > Mammalia > Primates > Cercopithecidae > Macaca > Macaca mulatta. The sequence continues at coordinate 50,858,451 of NC_133423.1, read as the reverse complement.
AGTCACTCTAAGCAGCAGTTACAGGGTACATTTTTTCTGGTAACTTCTTAGAATATGACAATGAATGGATGTGAACCCGAGCACACTCAGATTTTACAGTTCTCCTAAGTATTTAGACATGGCAACAATGTTAAGATCTGGTCATTTCCTTAATTATAATGGTTATTCTTCTTCATAGAATAGTTTTCTTTTTTCCAGTACATACATTTGGTTAAAGAAGAGAAAGCTGAATTAGATTTATATTTCTTACTTTAAAAATCAAGTCAACATATTTAACCAAATTGCCAAGTGGGGTGCTGTGTTCTAGGTCTATGCTTGAATTTGAAGAATTGGTGAATAGAGAAAGTTTAGATCAGGAGCCTCCTCCCACTTATGCAATGTTACTTTTATTTGTTCATAGGGAAGATATTTTTTGTACAGTTAAACCACAGGCTGTCAAGTGCTAGTTTGTATATTGTAGTCCAAGATTACTCCAAAATATGAAATGCATCTACATAGCACCAAAGAGAAGAGACGAGAAAGGAAATTATTTAATAAATTATATCAAATTATCTCAACTCCCTGGTCCAAATACAAAATTTGGAATGGTGAGTCTAGTGGTATGATATAAATTCACTTATAGAATTGGCTATTTTTTCTTAGATGAAATTCAGTGTTTGGTTATACTTTTCTGTCAATAACATCATTCAATAAAATTCTATGAAAAAAACAAAGAAGAAAAAAAGCAGAGCTATTTATAGATGTAATATCAATGGCTCTTTAGGGCCTAACAGTATTTCTCAAAGTGTGACCCTAAAAACATTTACATTAAGAATCACCTGGTGGTGGCTGGTCACAGTGGCTCATGCTTGTAATGACAGCACTTTGGGAGGTCAAGGCAGGAGGATCACTTGAGTCCAGGGGTTTGAGACCAGCCTGGGCAATATGGTGAGACCTGATCTCTACAGAAAAACAAAAAAAAATTAGTCAGGTGTGGTGGCAGACACCTATAGTCCCAGCTACTCAGGAAGCTGAGATAGGATCACTTGAGCCTGGGAGTTCCAGGCTGCAGTGAGTTAGGATCATGCCACTGCACTCCAACCTGGACAACCTTTATGGGAACACCCTGACACCAACATTTGTGACATACTCTGTAAGTGATGGCTTTATATTATAGTTTGAGAATCACTGGTCAGGTTCCTAAGAAAGCTAGATATCTATGGAGCACAGAGAGGCAAAGGAGAGGGAAGGCCGCAGCAGCCACAGTGGAAGAGGAAGAAGGAAAGGCCTCCTGGCAAGAATTCCTCAGTTGTGTTAGCTCTGGTGTAACAGCTGGCCCAGGATCTTGGAGCCCTGTGAAAGGGGAGCCCCTCTGAGATAGGAACACAGGCCCAGGGAAGCTTTTGTCTTTGGGAGCATGGATGGTGAAAGGAAGAGAAGAGGAAGAGCAAGGTTAAACTCTTTGCTCAGCTCTCCCCCTCCTGGGATTCCTCCCCAGGGAAGAGGCGAACTGCTTGTTTCCAAGAGAATGATTTTGAGACCAGGTAACTTGGGCCCTGCCCTGTATTTGGGGCTCTGGAAAGAGGTCAACTATCTGGTTTCCTGAATAACCTCTTATGGCCATTACCAGATGTACTCAGCAGCACGATAGGGTCAGTCAGAGGGAACAGGGTCAGCATGTGGAATGGTGCCCTGAGTTTCCTCTTTGCCTGTGAGTGGGGCATAGAAGGCAACTGAATGGAGAGCAGTGGCCTTGCCCTAAGCCCATCCTGGTTTGAGGCATCATTTCCTACCCGGGCAGCTGAGACCAAGACAGATAAAATGAGATAATGTATATAAAGCGTTTATGAATGTGCTATTTTAAAAGTTAGCTAATAGTATAAAGTATGTGAAAGTGCTTTGGGACTCTATAAACTGAACAAATGAAGTGTATAGAATTAATAGAGAGAAGTTTGTAGTTCCAAGAAAATTTAAAATTGCTGTTCATCTACCGAGTTTACAGTGACTTCAGAATTGAGCTTCATAAACCCTAGCAGTTTCTCTGAAGTCCCCTCCTACTACTTCTTTTGTCCACTGTGGGGAGATGAGGCCCTAGGAGAGACTTCTCATCATCCACTTCACCTCTACTTTACCATCCTGTTGCTGATCCTACTTCTTACTATAATTTGTTTGATGAAAGTTTCTCAACTAAGAAAGTGTATGAAAAGTATTGTTCTCGAAGATAAAAAATGAAAAAGTCACCAAGACTTCAGTAAGAAAAGTAGTAATATTCTAAGATACATACCAAACATAGGCAGCCTTAAAACCCAGAGCTGTTGTCAGTCTTACCCATAATTTCTTTCCTATTTTATTTAATAATAAATGGAATTGGAATCTCAAACTATACCTCCATTGCATGCAATAGTTTATAATGCCATCAGCCCTCATCTGTTTCCAATAAAGAAAGGACACTGCATTGACTCCAAGAGTTTACAATAAAACCCACTGAATCCCTGGGTTCCCTAAGCACTGTCTTGTCACAAGCACAATGAATTGCCTCACAAAGCACTAATACTTTGAATTACTGTCAGCACCAATTCTTATCTTCTAGAAACTGATAAAACAATCAATAGAGGTTTTTTTGTGTGTATTTGTTTCCAAGGAGATAATGATGTGCTCAGGGTTATAGGGAAGGCTTCCTGGTCTCCAGAGAGGAGTAAGAACTATAAGACAAAAGCCGTGAGAAAAACCATTGGCTGTGCTTGGTATCCTTGGGTAATTTTTTCACCCTTCGTTCAAAAGTTCTCAATCTGTAAAGTGGGATAATAGTTGGCCCATTTTCCCAACACAGAGATAGGTCAAATATAAAATCTAGATTCATAGAAGACAAAAGGGCCCTTAATTATTTAGATACCATTACTTTGTGATCTCAAATTAGCATCAACACTAGATTTTTATTATTCTCCACCACTGTATATTATAGTTATCCACTTACCTGTATCACCCCTATTCAAACATGATTCTGTTGAGATTCAGGGCGATGCCTTAATCATCTTTGTCTCCATAGCACCAAGAAGATAGCATCACATATCTTAGAGACTCATTTATTACTAATCATTTATTAAATGAATGAAAGAAGAAAATAAATTAATGTATAGATTAATACATAAAGGTATTGAGCCATTTAAAATTCCACTCACACATCAGAGTTTTTATAAAATATCCACAAAATGGTCCCTAAGCCTTGAAACATGTGTACCAAGGAAGATGACCAGGATGGCTGGGGCAGATGTAGGAACAATGCCAAAAAGCATAACATTCCATTATTAATGGAGTCAAAGCTGCATATACTTGTTATTGGTAGTCATATCCTATTGTCATACCAAAATTAGGTAACGTCAGCCAGAACGCCCCAATATTTTCCACGTGTTATGAATTCATTTCAGTTCAGGTACCTTTTGAGTCCAGAAGCAGAAGTATCTATGAGTCCATAACACACGTTGATATGTCAGCTTGGGCCCATTTTTAACTTTATATTGATATATGACACACATAGAAGAAAGTAAAAAATCAGGTGTCCAACTTGATGAATTTTCAATAGAACAACCCCAGTAACTAGTACCCAAATTAAAAAAAGAATAAAACATTACCAGCACCCTAGAAGCTCATTTTTTTGCCTTCTTCCTGTCACCATCCCAGCAAGTGCAAATGCAACCTGTATTCTGACATTGTGCATTAACTGTTTTCAAAAGGTGTACCCATGAAATAATATTGAGTGAATTCTGATGGCTTCTTTTATTCCCTTTTTTTTTCTCACTCTTCACCACCACCTTTTATTCTCATTACTGGTATAGTATTCCATTGTGTGAATACCCTATAACACAGTTATTCATGCTAGTGTTGATGAATGTTTGGGTAGTTTCTCATTTGGTGCCAGTAGCAATAGTGTGCTATAAACATCTTGTGCAGGTTTTTGTGGATATATGCTTAGTATTCTATTACACTCAATAGCTTTTTGAATCATAAATCTATTTCAGTCTTATCAGCTCCACCTCCAAACATATTGAAATCTATCCACCTCTGGCTTCCCTGCTCCCAAGTTAGTCTCAACAACCTCACCTCTGATTGTGGAATATGGCAATAAATCCTAACTCATCTCTGCTTTCATACTCCACGTAATCTGTTCTACACAGCCAGACATTGTTATTTTTTAAATAATGTAAATAAGATTATATCCCATGACTGCTTAAAACTCACCAGTGGTTTGTATATTTTTTATTAAAATAAAAGAAACACGCCCTAGCATGTCCTATAAGGCTCTATTCGAATGACCTCTGCCTACATCTGTGGATGGATTTTGAATATTTTGAATCGTTCTCTCTCTCCTCCTCACTCTGCTCCAGCCACGCTGGCTTTCTTGCAGGAATCGACTAGGCTAAATGTCTTCCTTCATTCTAATGCACCTGACCTAGAATCTTCACATAGCAAAATATTTTCCTTCATTCAGGACTCATATCAATGTTATCTCCTTCGAGAGACCTTCCCTGACCCTTCCTACCAATCTAAAACAGCGCCTCCCTCTAGGTCTTTTTCCATCTGGTTAAATGGAGCTCATTTCTCTGCCTAATGTGTCTGTTATCTATTTCCTTGCTTACTGACTCTCTTATTGTTTATAACAGTTTTATCGAGATGTAATTTACATACCATAAAATTCACCCTTTTAAAGTGTACAATTCAGTGGGTTTTAGTATATTCACAAAGCTGTACAAGCATCATCACTATTTAATTTCAGTACATTCCTATCCAAAAGAAACTCTGTACCCATTAGCAGTCACTCCCCATTCTCCTTCCCCTCAGCCCCTGGCAACCACTAACCTACTTTCTATTAGTATGAGATTGACTATTCTGGACATTTTATATAAACAGAAATATATAATATGTGCCTTTGTGTCTGACTTCTTTCACTTAGCATTATATTTTCAAGGTTCATCATGCTGTAGCACATAACAGTACTTCATTCTTTTCTTTTGTCAAATAATATTCCATTGTATAGATATATCACATTTTATTCAACCATTTTTCATTAGATGGACATTTGAGTTATTTCCTTTTCTGGCTATTCTACATAATGCTGCCATGAATGATTTTGTATACATTTTTCTATGAATGTAAGTTTTCATTTGTCTTGAGTATATATCCAGGTGTAGATGACTGTCTTTTGATATTAGAATAACATCTCATCTCTAGTAGCAGACAGTGCTGGCACTAGCATATGGGAGGTACCCAACACATTTTGTTGAATTAATTAACCTGGGATCTCAAAGCAGGATTAACCAGAACTAATTAGCTTTTATAGTTCATCTTAAAAATAAGATGAACTATCACTTAGGCCTCAACTGCCTAATAAAAATGGGCCAGACGTGGTGGCTCATGCCTGTAATCTTAGCACTTTGGGAGGCTGAGGTGGGTGGATCACCTGAGGTCAGGTGACCAGCCTGGGCAACATGGTGAAACCTCATCTATGAAAAAATACAAAAATCTTCTGGGCATGATGACTGGTGCCTGTAATCCCAGCTACTTGAGAGGCTGAGGCAGGAGAATTTCTTGAATCCTGGAGGCAGAGGTTACAGTGAGCCGAGATTATGCCATTGCACTCCAGCCTGGGTGACAAAGCAAGACTCCATCTAAAAAAAAAAAAAAAAAATTCAAGGAAAAGCTAGTTTTTCCATGCTAGTTTTCACATTAATCAGCACATCCTGAGAATCGTGTGTTCAGAAGGATATTTAAACTTAAACACACGGTACAATTTGGAGGAGGGAGCAGATTCATGGGTAAAATAAAAATACAAAAGAAGAAAATTTAACTATGGCCACTTCTATAGATGAATTTGCTTGCAGGAACCTTGGTAAAGATTCTCTGAGACCAAACAAAAAAATTACTCTAGGCCAAACAGGTCACATCCTTTAGAATGCGCTGATCCAGTTGAGAAAATAAATGAAGCAACTGACTTTAAATATCTGGGGCTGCTGCTTATATCAAAACTGGAGTCAAATGTTTTTATCTTCATAGCTGTGGGAATGTATCTCAAAATCCTCTTGGAACCACATTTATCTCTCAGCAAGATTGTTTAAGACCATCAAAGCACAAGAATTGCCCCAGTGGAACCAGACCAATGGCCCATCCAGCCCAAGATCTTGCCTCTGAGAGTAGCCAGTGTGGAATAGTATTTAAAGAAAAAAAAAAAAAAAGTAAAAGTCCTTACTGAAATGCACCTAATTGTGCAATGTCAGAGCAGGGGGCTTGGAGCAATCTCTTCTGAGCCCAGCTGGTGACCAGCTTCTGCCCTGAAGCAGAAGGTCTGACGGCCCTTGTAAGACTTAGCCTGGCAAGTGTAACTGCCGGCTCCATTTCAGATCATGATTTCCTTCCCCTGGTGTCTTTAGAAAAGAAGGTTGGATATTTACCACCCAACAAGTTTGCTGCTATCACATTATGGTGGGCCATTAGAGTTAATCCATTAGCAAAGGGAGAAAGATCTTCAGGGAACTGGGGAGTTTAAGTTGAACATTGAGATAATTTGCTGCCATTTCTTCTAAAATAGTTATTTTATTCGTAGGCTTTTTTTTTTTTTTTAAGAGAAATACTCTCTTCATTCTGCCTTGCTTGGATGTGTTCCCTTAAACAAAGCTGATATCTTCAGCTAACTGTCTGTGCATCATAAACAGGCCAGCTAGAATAGGCAAAGTAGTTAAGATTTGGAGCTGAATGGTTTCTCTTTAGCTTCCTGGCTGACACAATGCTTATATTTCCAGTCTTGATGAAAGAAAAGCAAATTATTCATTCATTAATTCTTCATTAAAAATTGAGTACACAGGCCAGGCACAGTGGCTCATGCCTGTAATTTCAGCACTTTGGAAGCCCGAGGCGGGCATATCGCTTGAGGTCAGGAGTTCGAGACCAGCCTGGCCAAAATAGTGAAATCCCATCTTTACTAAAAAAGAAATACAAAAATTAGCCGGGTGTGGTGGTGTGTGCCTGTGGTCCCAGCTGCTTGAGAGGCTGAGGCAGGAGAATAGCTGAAACCCGGGAGGCAGAGGCGGCAGTCAGCAGAGATTGTGCCAATGCACTCCAGCCTGGGCAACAGGGCAAAACTCCATCTGAAACAAAATAAAAATAAATAAATAAATAAATAAGCACGCAGAGTTAGGCTAAACCCTGGGAGTACAATGGTGAAGGAAACAGATCCTATGCTTGTAGTTACAGGGTTTCTATTATAGTGTGATGACCTGAAAAATAAATGTGAAGAGACAAATTAAAAATATATATACTTACAAATCAGAACGCAATTACATAATGGAAACAAAGAAGGCATTGAAATAAAAAGAATAATTTGGCAGCCAGGAGAGGGCTTTCACTTATGTTAGAGGTTTAAACAGAAATACTGCAATAGTGAGGAGTGAGCTCCAGCAGAGAGAAGCATGGACTGGGCTGTGAGGCTGCAATGAGGTTGGCATGCTCCTGAACTGGGCAACCACATATCTCACAAGAGCATTGTCTATGAAGAAGCAACGTGACATGAGAGTTTCAGCGATTTAGGCAAAGCCTATATATAGTCTTATATGTAATGAGAGAAAGTTTGAATTGTATTTTCATGCAATGGAAATGTTTAACTCTTGAGGCCACTATTTAACAAGTTAACAGTTACTAAATAAGTACTGACAATACAGTCAGGTTTCCCTGGGACCAGCTGACCAGACTGCAGAGCAAACCATGCATCTGACCCTTCTGAGGTTCTCTGGGTGTGGTCCTGCTAGAGAATGACCACGGGGTAAGGTGAAGACTGCTGAGTCCATACAGCTCCTTTATGTACCTGAGATCTTGATCTTTGACCTGGCTTGATATGCCGCCCTTCTGCTTGACGTGACCCTTGAACTCGATCGATGTCTCTGTTGGATCTTGCATTTCATTCTCTTTGTTTAATTGTTTTCATTTTGTTCTGTTTTGTTTTGACAAAGTTTCATTCTTGTTGCCCAGACTGGAGTGCAGTGGCGCAATCTCAGCTCACTGCAACCTCCACTTTCTGGGTTCAAGCGATTATTAAACCTCAGACTCCCGAGTAGCTGGGATTACAGGCATGGGCCACCACGCCCAGCTAATTTGTATTTTTAGTAGAGATGGGGTTTCACCATGTTGGTCAGACTGATCTCAAACTCCTGACCTCAAGTGATCCTACTGCCTCGGCCTCCCAAAGTGCTAGGATTACAGGCATGGAGCCATCACACCCGGCCTTGTCTAATGTTTTAGCAAAGGTATCACTTCCCCAAATCGTTCTCCCTCATTATTAGCCACTTAATTTGGGGCACCTAATCCTGAGGGGTAAACCCTTTTAACGCCGTGAAATCTGGCTTCCTCTCTGGGGTAATCAGTTACACCATGTGGAACACATCATTTTAAGCTTTGGAATTGTCAGGGAAAGTTGCATTGAGATAGAACCCAGGGTTAGAGATAACAATAAAAGAAGAAACTTCAGAGACTGGGAATTTGGCTAACAGCATGATAAAGTCAGGACAGCACTGATTGAGTGCTTACTAAGTGCCAAACTCTATGCTATAAACTTGATATGCATCAACTTATTTAATGCTTCCTAAAATTCTATAAGAAAATTTTCAATCCATGTTTTGCAGAAGAGAAAACTGTGGCACAGAAAGGAGATGTAAAATGTTCAAGGTAAAAAGATGTTGGAGCCAGGATTTGAACCAGAGAGTCTGATACTAGAGCCATTGTTTGTATACCCAGCAGTAGGGAAAGAGCATGGAATGAAAAGTTGGGCGACTTCGGTTCCAAGAGCAGTGCTGCTGACTCACTATGTGACATAGCGTCATGCACCCCACAGCTCTTTATAAAGAACATAAAAAATTCTGCTGATCTCCATTTCCCAGTGACTTGGGGATGTGTCTTCATAGTATGTATTGGGCACCCGTGAGCAACCATTGGCTATCTCTGCATATTTGGGAGGGAAGAGAAAAATCACACACAAACATTCACCAATCAAGTATTTAGTGAGTATTTGCATAATGCCAAACACTTTGTTAAACACAGGGAGAGACATGTCAGTAACTTAGAAGACATTCCATGTGTCCCAAAGGACTTGCAAAGTAATTGGCATAGTTAATGATATAAAGCAGGATGAGGGATACCAATGATAAGAGATATAGAAGATCAAAAGAGACAGAAATTAATGCTACCTGGGATACGCAGTGGAAATAGCAGCAGGGCTGAGCCTCGGAAAAATGAACAGGCCTCAAACAAGTGTGGAGGAAAGCAAAGACGATCCTCGCTAACACGGTGAAACCCCGTCTCTACTAAAAAATGCAAGAAAACTAGCCGGGCGGGTTGGCGGGCGCCTGTAGTCCCAGCTACTCGGGAGGCTGAGGTAGGAGAATGGCGTAAACCTGGGAGGCGGAGCTTGCAGTGAGCTGAGATCCGGCCACTGCACCCCAGCCTGGGCGACAGAGCGAGACTCCGTCTCAAAAAAAAAAAAAAAAAAAGAAAAAAAGAATTTACATGTATTATTACTTTCAGATTTCTGTTATCAAGTGACTGAGACCCAGAAAATAATTCAAAGTATACACACACACACACACACACACACACACACACACACACACACACACACACAGGCTGCCCATGCTGTCTTATTTACTATTTGAATTATTAAACTAGCCTATTGCATACAAACATATTTCTCAGGGTTTAAAAGTTGGGAGTGGAGGCAGGAAATGGAGGGACGTAAAGCCACTCTGTGGTTTGTACATCAGGGCAGTTGTCTTTCAACTCACCAGAGGTGCATCAAAATCACCTAGGGAACTTTTTCCAGATATAGCTTCCTATATTCCACCTCAGGCTTGAAAAGATGAGCCTGGGAATAGGAAATAGATTTCTAGAAGATCCCAATGACCACAGCTCTAAGAAAGTGCTGTTCTATGAAACAATAGTGGGAGGTATGCCATAGAAGCCTGAAGACCCAAAAGACAAGAAATCAGAACCTGTCCTCATAGGAATGCCTCTCAAAGGAGCTTTGATTGGAAACAGGCAATATTTAGGAACTGAATTTTCAAAATTTGCAAAGCAGGAGAAAGTCAGAGGCTATGGAAAACCGTATCTCCCCATCTTTCTGTCATTCCATGTACCATACAAATATCAAATACAAACTGGTATATTCCAAGCATCTAATTTCACATTCCAGGCTTCTAATTTCACATCTTTTAAAACAAGGAAGCAGTCCTGGGTCCAATCATACAAAATCCTACAACAAAAGTCTAAAAAGTATAAAGGAAAAAACACATTTCCCGCCTTAAGGAACTTAGAAATGGGGCAGAAACTTTGAGTATATGAAATATTTAAATAACAATATAAGTGACTGAATGACACAGTAAATGGTTATCAGTATTGCTCTGTATCAAAGATCATAAAATGGTAGCCTATAGATCTCATTCACACATGTTTTGTTTAGCCTGAATGGTGTTTTAAAAATAAAAAATGAATTTCTATTTAAAAATTGGGAGTTTTCACCTATTGATCAAGAATGTTTAACTTCTCTTGAAAACGTTGAGGGCTCTGGCTTCATGCTGGGATCTGCCATCTTGCATGGTCACAGAGATGCTGAGTAGTGGTGGCAGTTCATTAACCAACCTTAGAGTATCCTGTTGGCCATAGTCTCCGCTACTTTTCCATGCTGTCTGATCCCACCTTCCTAACTCATTCTTGTTTCTTGCCTAGCCTCTGTAGGTATTTGTGTCTCTGTGCCTGGCTACACAAATTGAGAGGAAAGGGAAGGCATTATGTGTCAGAATGTTGAATCCCTGAAGGACAGGAATCTAGGTCTTGAAAGAGAATAAGGCACTGTGTAACTGGACTTTCGGTCAATGCAAAGAAATAGACCTTAATGTCATCATTCCCAAATAAGAAAATGTTTATTTCACCTATCCTATTTCTTCTTGAACTCATGTCAGCAGGATTCATTTACAGTCATTAAAGAATACAACCTAGGCCCGTCATGGTTGCTCATGCGTGTAATCCTAGCACTTTGGGAAGCTGAGACAAGAGGATCATTTGAGCCCAGGAGTTTGAGATCAGCCTGGAAAACACAGCAAGATCTCATTTCTATAAGAAATTTTAAAATTAGCTGGAAGTGGTGGTGCATGCCTGTAGTCTCAGCTTCTCAGGAGGCTGAGACAGGAGGATCACTTGAGCCCAGGTGGTTGAGGCTGCAGTGAGCCATGACTGCACCACTGCTCTCCAGCCTGGATGACAGAGCAACTGTCTCTTTCCGAGCTTACAACTTTAAGAATTCAAGAAAGAAATAGAAATGCTTATGGAAATGTGTTCTGAGATTTGCCATCCTCTACACACTTGCATAAGTGAAGGGTACAGGCATTGTTAAAGGAGATGGCATTCATCCATCCAGAGAGTAAATGGTTGGGTAGAAAATGCTAATACTGAGACCTGACGCCCTGGAGAAATTTAGATTCACAGTGGGAAAAATGGCCAGCAGGTGCGTACCCCTCTGTCAAGCCCTTAGAAAGGAACTGGGGAACAAGTAGCTCTCACAGGGCTTGAACTCTAAGACATAACTACTCTATTTGCTTTTGACAAAGTGTAATCTAATTGTAATCTAATGACCTCAAAGGGGACTCTTCGATGATTAAATTCAGGAGTCAAGAACCATGTACCTACTTTTTCCTTTTTGTTTCCAAACCCTAAAACTTAATGAGGTAAATTCAAGACCTTATGGAGGATTAGAGTTAAAAAAAAAAAAAAAAAAAAAGCCTTAAAAATCAAGAAGAAAAGCCCAGATGGTCTGATCTGGACTTTTTAAAGTTGGCTGCAGACAGCATTGCTGAGGACCCAGCCATTATTTTTTAATCTCTCATTGACAAGGCAAAACTTCCCTGCAGACTGGGATTTGGGACTTGTTATCTCCATTTTATTGGCCTCTTTGCCAAGAATAGCAGGGCCGATAAAACGCAGACTTCAGTCAGCAGGGAAAGAGGAATGGACACTGAGGCTCTGGGGACAGCAGAGAGCAGCCGCTCACATTCCCTGTGGAGTCGGGGAAGGTTGCTTATTTAGTATCTGGCAGTGAAAAAGAATAAAAGGAAAGAAGGGTTGGTGTGGTGCAGGAGAAAGAAGCTAAGACAAAAGAGACAGAGAGAGAGAGAGAGAAGGAAAACCAGAGGGAGAAAGAAAAGAAAGAGAAGGGAGAGAAAGTGGAAGGAGGAAACAGGAAGAATGCGGGGAGGAAGGGTAGAATAGCTTTACAAATGGAACAAAATTCTATCTCAGCTTTTTTTTTAGCTGCCTTTATTTGAAAGCAAATTATCAAGTGACACTGTAAGACAATTCTTCCTCACTTCTCCTTGTGATGTTTATAAAGAAAATTGGAGGGGCTTCCTATTACTCTTAGAATAAAGTATAAGACCTCTATATGTTTTACGAGGTACTGTAAACTTCCTCTCTAACCAATCGCACTAGACCTTTGTCACATAGTGTCCCCATGTGAAACCCCAACCTCTGAAATTCCATTAGTTTTTCACGTTAATTCTACCCATTCTTGCCTTTCTGCTTTATTTAAGACATTTCCTCTGCCTGGAACCCACTCCCATTCCTCTCCAATATGACTACATTGCTTTCAATGTCAAGCAGTGGGTTTCTTCTGAATGACTGAAGAGGGCTGGTCTTTCAGGACAATGAGATATTCTTCTGAAATGTATAGGCAAGCATTATCCTTGGATGTGGACAACATGCTTTGGGAACCAGATAATTAAGAGAAAGGCCAGGAAATGGCGATGGGAGAAGGACTTGGGCAGGATATCTCTGAAACAATCTGTGAAATAAAGATAGGTCCGGAAGCAGAAAACATGTTGACCGTGCACAACCATAACTGACTCTCTCTACACAAACGTTCTCCCTTGATCAGAGATGCAACTATGTGATAGCCACTTGTGTGACGGTGGTAGAAAATGAAAATAAAAATTGTATTTTCTATGCTTGGCCAGACTTCCTGCAAGACTATCTTGAGGACTCTGTTCATGGCTTATCCAGTAGCCTTTGCATTTTCCCAAGGAAGTGGCTCTGGGATATTCTCCTTGTCAGACGGTGCTTGTGAATCATCCATTGGAGGTTGCACAGTAAGTTCTAACTTGGCGTCTTGAAATCTGTAAGAGATGTCCCTCAAACCTCAAACACCTGGGACCATCTGTATTAGTCCGTTCTCATGGGGCTAACAAAGACATACCCAAGACTGGGTAATTTATAAAGGAAAGAGGTTTAATTGGCTCATAGTTCAGCATGGCTGAGGAGGCCTCAGAAAACTTACAAACATGGCAAAGGGGGAAGCAAACATGTCCTTCTTCACATGGTGGCAGCATGGAAAAGTGTCAAGCAAAAGGGGGAAAAGTCCCTAATAAAGCTATCAGATCTTGTGAGAACGCACTATCATGAGAAAAGCATGAGGGCAACTGGCCCCATGATTAAATTACCTCCCACCAGGCCTCTCTCAGGACATGTGAGGATTATGGGAGCTACAATTCAAGATGAGATTTCGGTGGGTACACAGCCAGATCATATCAGCATGTATAGGAGGCAGCAGCAAAACAGGGTCATCAGGCCTTAGGAAAAGTGGTCATCAGCAAAAATGGCAACAATCTTCTAAATCACAACCTGGAATATCCTGCTCTCCTGATGAACTAGCTCACCTGTTGAACTGTTCGTTAAAAACAATAAATCTGCTTTATTCAGTTTTCTAATCTCTTGGCTTTCTTTCTATCTGAACTCTCCTGTTTCTACTTTCCCCCAAACCTTCCTAGAGTCCATCACTCCTCACTGTGCTGACCTGCTTGCAAAGAGCCCCAACTCCATCACTTCTTTTTCCCTCATTCACATTTTTCTCCCCAAATCCCAACCCTAGATAAACTGAATGCTCTTCTCTCCCCTTTTGCTCTCATAAATCATATAACTTGAAAGACAATTTACTATGAAATCATGATAACCAACTTCAAACATATATCCATCTTCACCTGCCATTCTCACTGCATTGCTCTACAATGCTCACTCTTTCATTCTCATCAAAAATTTCTTTGCTACTTGGGAGGGAGAAGTGGGAGCACTGCTTGAGGCCATCAGTTGGAGACCACCCTGGACAGCATAGTGAGACATCATCTCTACAAAAACTAAAGAAACAATTAGCTGGGCATAGTGGTACATGCCTATAGTCCCAGTTACTCAGGAGGCTAAGGCAGGAGGATCTCTTGAGCCCAGGAGTTTGAGGCTGCTGTGAACTATGATCATGCCACTGCACACTGCACTCCAGCCTGGATGACAGAGCAAAATCTCATCTCTTTAAAAAAATGAGAGAGAGAGAGAGAGAGAGCGAGAGAAGAAGAAGAAGAAGAAGAAGAAGAAGAAGAAGAAGAAGAAGAAGAAGAAGAAGAAGAAGAAGAAGAAGAAGAAGAAGAAGAAGAAGAAGAGGAGAAGAAGAAGAGAGATTAGTTTGTATTTCTCTTTTATTTTTAACCTCTTCTATATTTTGTTGAGCAAATTAGGGACCATCAGCCTGGAATTTTCACACATTCTCACATCCAAATCTTTCAACCTTCCAACATAATATCCAACATAAATATTCTTCTTGCCATTTTTTCCCTCTAACTCAGGTGATTAAGTGTCTTTCCTCTACCAAGGGAACTCGTCATATGTGCTCTGCATCACAAATCCCCTCACCTTCTCAAGGACTTTGCATTCTCAATTGTCCCCTTTCTCTCCTACATCAACTTCTCTCTTTTCACCAAATTGTTCACATTTGCCCTGCCTTCCTCACCACCCCTGGGTGTGGGGGACGGGGGGACAGTATGGGGCACATAAGGATAATCCTTCCTACATTTAAAAATAAAATAAAAATTAAATAATATCTGCCTCCCATAACTTTAGAGTTTCCTACAAACTACAGTACGTTTTCTTTGTTTTTCTTCTCAGGTGAACCTGTGAACGGAATTGTCTGACACACAGTGTCTACTTCTTTTTTATTATTTTTAGAGACAGGGTCTCACTCTGTCACCCAGGCTGGAGTGCAGTGGCACAATCATTGATCATAGCCACTGCAGCGTTGAACTCCTGGGCTCAAGTAATCCTCCCACCCCAGTTTCCCAACTAGCTGGGACTACAGGGATGCACCACCATGCCTGGCTAATTTTTCCTCTTTTTTTTTTTTTTTTTTTTTTTGTAAAGACAGGGTCTCCCTATGTTGCCCAAGGTGGCCTTGAACTCCGGGCCTCAATGGATACTTTCACTTCAACCTCCCAAAATGTTGGGACTACAAGTGTGAGCCTATAGTCCCACACCTGCCCATGCCTCCATTTTTTAAGCTCTTTTTCATTTTATAATCCACTCCAGTGTGACTTTTCTCCCTATCATTCCACTGAAACTGCTCCTTGTGGTGGCAGCATTGAACACAGCTCCTTATTCCTGTGTTTTTTCTCTCTTGACCTTCAAGACATCATCCTCCCATTGTTTTCCTCCCTCCTCCCTAGCTGTTCCTTCTATCTTTTATAGTTTTCTCTTCCTCTCCCTGACAGAAGAGTGTTGGAGTTCCTTCGGCACTTCACCCCCCTTTTCTATTTTTTCTAGACCCTTTTCCTTTATTCTCACAGTTTTAATTGACATTTATATTTTGATACTTCCCAAATTTATATCCTCAGTATGGGCTTCTCTGAGTTTCACACCCATATATCCTGCTGCCTACTTAACGTGTTTGAGACAGAATTTTTGATTTTATCCTAAAAATTGTTCTTTCCCCAGTCTTTCCCATCTCAGTAAATGGCATCACTATCCACACATTTTCTCAAGCCAGAAATCTTAGAGTGTGGCATTCCTCATCCCGCCCCCCTCTGAATTTACATCTGATGTTCCTTCCACAAAACTATACATTAAATCCTTTGAGCTCTCCTTATTCCCTCACCCAATATCCTCATCCCAGACACCATCATTTCTCCCAGAGCTACCATAAGAACCATCTTACAGGTCTCTCAATTCTTTTGTGGTATTTCAAATCCACATTTTCTCCACACACATTTTAAAGTTGCTCTTTAAAACAATATTAATTGTATCAGGCCACTCTCAAGATCAAAAGCTTTCAATAATTTCCCATTCCACTTTGAATCCAATGCAAATTCCCTATCATGACGCACACTATCCTTTTTATTGTCCGAATCTTATTGCATGCTACATTCCACTTTATCTTAAGAGTTTCATTCATGGAGCCCTCCATCCAGTTTCCCAAATATTCAATTATTCTTTAAGATCTCCACATCCGCCATTTTCTCAACTGGATATCTCTTCTAAATGGCTGCCTCTTTTCATCCATTCAGCTATAATCATTGCCTCCTTGGAGGTCTTCCTTTACCAATATATGTAATATGATAGTAATAGTTAACTGTACATTGTTCAACCAATACACAACTAAGTACTTTAAATTGATTATCCTATTTAATATTCTTAACAAACCTATAAGTAATGCATTATATAAAAAATTAAGGCATACAGCATACAGAAGTGAAATAACTTACTCAAAGACAACATAACTTATAAACAAAGCCTCTAGGATTCAAAACTAAATAACTCTAGAACCAAAATCTTAACCACTATAGTATATTAATTTATGTTTCCTCCTCTTATTTCTCACATTTTATAATGTCTAATTAAGCATTAATTCATTTACTTCATTTATTCATACAGCTAAAATTTATAAGGACCTACTATGTGTCAGGTCCTGTCCTAGGTAGAAAAGGCAAGATCTCCCACCTTGTGGGAACTGTGTCTAAATGGGGATGATTGACAGTAGCCAAAGAAACAAATTTATAAAATATGTGAGGCCAGGAACATGCTTTGAGATTCGTGTGCCTGCTGTATTCCTGGTACATGAGAGACAAGTGCTTAATAATATTTTTATTAAATGTGAGTTTTGAGGAAGTCTTTGTTTGGTTTAAATATCAGAAGGAGAGTATTAGTTTTCTGTGGCTGCCATAACAAATTACCACAAACTAGGTAGCTTAAAGCATAAATGGAGTCTCTCACAGCTCTGGAGTCAAGAAGCCTGCAATCAAGATATGATCTGGACTGCACATCCTCTGGAGGCACTAAGGAAGAATCCAGTTCTTGCCTCTTCCAGCTTCTGGTGGCTATCTGCATTCCTTGGCTTGTGGCCACATCTTGCTCAGCTCAGCGTTCATGTCACCTTCTCCTCTGTGTTTCCGTGTTCCCCTCTTGCCTCTCTGTTAGAATGTCGCCTGTGATGTCATTAAGACCCACCTGAATAATTCAGCTAATATCATCACATCAAGACCTCAACTTAATTATCATTTTTTGCTGTATGAGGTATTCACAGGTTCTAGGGAGTAGGATGTGGACATATATTTTTTGCAACCACCATTCAGCCTACTTGAAAAAATATAGGTCTATCTGCTCTTGTAAAGGATTATCTCCCAGTGAGGTACTATGATCCTGTTTCCTCAACTGTCTACATTGTTGGAAATAAGTTCAGATCTTATCAAAACCCAGATTCACTTTTGAAACTATTAGAGAAGTGGTCTCAAACTCCAATGTATTTAAATATCATTTAAAAGTTTATAAAGTTTCTATTGGTACCTTTGTACCCAAAGATTGTAACTCTACAGTTGTCTGTTTGGCATTGCATTGTAACAAATACTCAGGTGATTCTGGTGCTGAAGATCACACCTTGTGGACAGTGCCCAAGAGAAAAATGTAAGATGGATTCAGACAGAGATCTCTAGAGATGACATCCATCTTTTACTATAAGATCAATAGGCCCAGACATTCTAGCTAACTCTTCAGGAAGTAAAGACTTGTTTCCTGAGCAGAATCTGAAATGGCTCCCATCTCTCAGGTACCTTAAGCACTTCGTTTCTTTGGGGACACACTGATGGCTTATTTCATTTTTTCTAGAGTATAACCAGTGAGAATGTATTCTTCTCAACTTTCTATGAGGCCTCTCTCAGGAACCTTACCTTTTTTCTTCTCCCATCAGGTTGCGAATCTCAGGTGCATTTGAAGACCTACATGTAGGATGAAGGGCACAGCTTCCAAGAATTGTAGTGATAAATTTTGTGCTATTAGGTAAAGAGAGTATCATTTGTATCATTAAGCCAAATACATTATTTTATTTGGTTGTGTAAGTGGACACAGTATCAAATGGTTTTTCAAGTGTCTGTCTTCAAGAGTCTTACACTGGTCCACTAATGCTATGTGAAACATTATCCTAATAATTTTTCTTGGAATAACAACCTCTTCTCTCCATGCAGGTAAAATGGGTGTATGATCTTGTCTCAGGTAAAGTACTTGCCTAACACCTTTAAAGTCGTATTGTATGTCTATTTTCAGAAAGGAAATAAAGAAGCTTAAAAATTAAAAACATATAAATGAGATAATCAGTTTTTGTGTACATTTGTTTGCTCTTATAATTGCAGATAAATTAGGGATTAACTAGTTTGGAGAAATAACTCTTTAGGTTTATTAAATCCTCCCAAAGATATCAGAATTTCATTCAACCTAAAGATTGTTTTCCAAACTGTTACAGTCTTTTTTTCCATCCCCTTCAGTGGTTCCTCTGCTCATAGGCTCTAGTTCAGACAATGATGGAAAGTCCATAATAAACCACTAAAAAATGGAATAACCCACATATGTCAGTTGCTTCACAGAGCTCAGGTGAAGCTGTGCCTGCAGAGACACAGGTGTGTTCTCCATGCTGGAGAGTGAATCAATGTATGCATAGGCTATTTTGGAAGTATTCCATAACCCAAATTCCTGTACGTCGATTTAAGTTTACATCCAGCTGGGTAAGCAGTTTACTAAATGGTGCTTGAAGAGATCTGGTGGTGAGAATCTCCTCACTCCTCTGGCAAGGGCATGGAATAGCATCCTCCATTTCCCTCCACTACCTCCCATCAAGAAGCAGTCTGCTTATTATATATGATGACCTCTCTAAATTCTCTTTCAAAATTCTAAATCGTCATTTTGATTTGATTTATTCTGGCCTACACATATGGCAAGAGGCACACAGAATTTACTTTGGCACCACACATACCCTGAGAAGAGTACTTTCATTCATTTACTTAGCAAATATTAGTTGAATATCTAGCATCTTTCAAGAATACAGCTGCTCCATGATTTACCTTTAAATAAATTGAAAGCCAGAGAGTTTATTTTTTCTTGGCTATACATTTATGTATTTATATTTGTATTAATACATACTGATAGAAAAGATTAATTTCAAATTTAATGTTAGCTATCAAATGTGTGGATGAAGTATATATTCACAGAGTTATTCAAAATGCTAGATATTAGCATCTTTAATTAAAAGTGTCTACTTTCACAATGGACATTAAAAACGAAAAGTGTGTTTTTATGGCCCTGTGGTTGAATTCATACCACAACATTTGGTATTTCACTCAAATAACCAAGTTAGGAAATGTTACCATGTGTTAGCAGCACTACCTCAGCAAGACCACAGACCTTAGTGAAACAAATATTTAAATTTCAGCACAGAGATATAGATTGATATTTTTTCATGCTGTAGCTAGTAGTTGTATTTGGTGATTAACTGCACGCTTCCTCTCTCTGTTTCACACACACACAAACACACACACACACACACACACACACACACACACACACATACATCATGTGCCTATTATTTTCCCACAGATAACCAGAGGACAGATATTTGCCGTCAAGATAGCACAGGCTTTTGGAAGCTCAGCAAGGCAGTTTGTGTGATGCCTGTGATTCCATTTGTCACAGGAGACTTTATGAGGGAACAGAAGATACAACTTTGCTTCATTTTTCATTTCCTGTTATCTCTCAGATTTTGGTCTTCAGATGCTCTGTTTTCCTGTACCTCAACTGGAGTCGATGTTATCAGAGCACCACCTGCTACCACCGTTGCAGCTGAGGCTCTGTCAGCAGCTCCAGGAGGAGAGTGCTTCCTTCCAGAGCAGCTGAGAAGCTCCCTCTGGGCCAGAGCAAACCAA
The DNA here is from genome assembly GCF_049350105.2 of Macaca mulatta. Lineage (NCBI taxonomy): Eukaryota > Metazoa > Chordata > Mammalia > Primates > Cercopithecidae > Macaca > Macaca mulatta. Next base: position 50,838,394 of record NC_133423.1, on the reverse strand, counting down.
GTCCATGATGAGGTCTCCATATGCAGAGCAAAGTGAAAACACTCACTGATTAACTAAATAATTCTACCAGAGAAACATTCTTAGATTTGTAAAGCACTTTCCATTTTATGGAGAACTTTCCCATCTATATTTCACTGGATCTTCAGAGCAGCCTGTAAGACAACTGGGCTCGTACAATTATGCCCATTTGCACTTGAGTGGAGATCATGTTTTCCACATCCCCTGAATTTTGAAATGCCTAAGCTGTGGGGTGCAATTCAAGGATAAGTAACAGAGTCAGTGAGTCCGTGGTAAAGAAGTCAGGCCAAAGATACAAAAGAAAAGGTAAATGGTTGCCGTGAGGCAGGAAGAAAAGAACAGTGAACTGCTGTGATTCAGCTATAATATGACTCTCAACATGGAGAAAGCTAAATAACAGGAGAAAAGAATTAATGGGGAAAAGGAAGACAAAGCACATTACTTAGGAATTGTTGGAGGCATGCATTACGAGGAAGGACAGGAAGTTGATGGCAGTGGACTGTCCCAGCCTATTCTTCTCTGATGCCATTTCTTAGAGTTGGCTCCTCCAGGCTGGATCCTAACAAATCTTTCATTGGCTTCTAGGTGCCATTCACTGTCCCCCTCCTTCTCTGGAAATTACTTTCCCCTTGGTCAGAGTTCTTTTGATTGGAGATTCTCACTGCCTCCCAAGACTGTAAAAACAGAGTGAGAGGAGGTGGTATGGGGTCTTGCCTAGTCCCGGTCTTGACAAACACATCTCTTCATCCTCCCATCACTGCTCCTCCTCAGAAACACAATCTTGCTCCCATATCCAGTGATAATTCTAACCTTGTTTTAAGATTGCTATTCAATGATATGCCTCAGTCAGATCATTGGGTCCCGGTCATTATTATATACCCATACCTCTGAATCATTTAGGACCGTGGCTCTGAATAATTCCCAACACTCCCAACAGTAACCATGTGAACCTGTAGCCTAAGGAGCTGGAATTCACCAACTACCAAGAAATGATCTCCTGGTGCTGGCTGCCTGCCAATCATCTCATCCACCAAAACTTTAAATGTCATCTGCTTGTCTTCTCCAACCTGATGTTTCTCCAGCTTGTTGGGAGACCTTCCCATTTGTTTTAAATCTCTCTAAAATAGATGTCTTGCTTGGATTGTACCCCATTGCTCTACGTTTTCAAGTATCTAGTTTTACCTACTCTAGTGGTACCTATAGCAAAATTCATTCTTACCAGCACTTATCTAACCTAAGTGGGACCTGGGCATCTAAGTTTTAATCTTACTTTTTCTAGTCTCCCCAGGCTCTTGGACTTAAGCTTTGTTATATCATATGAAGGTTATAGACCATCACCAGAGTGACTGGAAGAAAGTCAACATTTCAGAGAATATGTGCCACTAAATAGGTTAGGCCATGAGCAAGAAACAAGTAAGACCTGAAAAAAATGATCTTTTAAGAATCCATATTTGGCTGGGCGCAGTGGCTAACGCCTGTAATTCCAGCACTCTGGGAGGCTGAGGCGGGAGGATCACAAGGTCAGGAGATCGAGACCATCCTGGCTAACACGGTGAAACCCCATCTCTACTAAAAATACGAAAAATTAGCTGGGCGTGGTGGTGGGCACCTGTAGTCCCAGCTACTCAGGAGGCCGAGGCAGGAGAATGACGTGAGTCAGGGAGGCGAAGCCTTCAATGAGGCAAGATCGTACCATTGCTCTCCAGCCTGGGCAGCAGAGTGAGACTCCATCTCAAAAAAAAAAAAAATCCGTATTCATAGAGCCCTGAGAAACTACCCTACAGGTACAGGTGGGTAAAGTCTGGCAAAGGGTGTGACATGGGGCTCACTGGGATATCCTTCCATGCCTACGGTCTCCAAAAGTCTCAGTCCATGTGGCTGCTATAATAAAAACACTATAGACTGGGTGACTTACAAACTACAGAAATATATTACTCACAGTTCTGGGAATTCCAATGTCAAGGTGTCCTCCTGTGAGAGCTTGCTTCTTCGCTCATTAATAGCTATCTTCTTGCTATGCCCTCATGGTGGAAGGGAGGGAGGAGCTCTCTGGAGTCTCTTTTATAAGGACACTAATCCCATTAATGAGAGCTCCACTCCCGTAACCTAATGACCTCCCAAAGTCCCCACCTTCTAATAACATTGTATTGGGGGTTAGGATTTCAGATTGAATTTTGCACGGACATAAAAGCATTCAATCTATAGCAGCAGACTTCTGCAAGCTGTTAACATTTTGCTTCTTTGAAATGTATTGGTTCTATTATCACACATGCTACCCTCCAGTTGTACATAATAAAATTTATGACTAATTGTGGTTTGATGCACTACTGATACTAAAGATATTTGACAACTTGCTATAGAAAGGGCCCAAAAGGAATAATTCTTTAATGAAGCATTTTGCAAGGTGCTGAAGGCTATGGAATGATGATGAAGGAGAGATTATATGTATGGGTTGCACCCATGATAAGGCAAGAGGATGAAGAGAAAAAATATTTAGCACGGAGGAGCTATAATTGAACCTTCCACAGAAGTGACTATAACCATTAGAAGCTCCACTCTGTGATGGCTTTCACAAGATACCCTCCCTGAAACAGAAGGGCCTCTTGATTTCCAAAGTGTGCTATTTATTCCCTCCAGTTGCTTCATTCAAAATCATTCCTGGCTGGGAGCAGTGGCTCACGCCTGTAATCCCAGCACTTTGGAAGACCAAGGCAGGTGGATCACCTAAGGTCAGGAGTTTGAGACCAACCTGTCCAACATGGTGAAACCCTGCCTCTACTAAAAATAAAAAAATTTAACTGGGTGTGGTGGCACGCGCCTGTAGTTCCAGCTACTCAGGAGGCTGAGGCAGGAGAATCTCTTGAACCCGGGAGGTAGAGGTTGCAATGAGCCGAGATAGCACCACTGCACAGTCTGGGTGAAAGAGTGACACTCCATCTCAAAAAAAAAGAGTTTTTTCTTGGAACTTCTGATAAGTTTAGAACTCTGGTGACTTAGAGCAACATTTTCCCAAGTGTGAAATGCTACAGATAATTTTAGGTGGTGCACGAGTTCGGCAAATAAAACTGAATCACATAGTGAGAAAGTTATTCCCTTTTCAATTCTCTTTTGATCCTTCTGATGACACCAAAGATAAATTCTCAGTCTGGAATCGTACATCTTTAACACCTCTCTAATGCTTGCTTTTCTCCTTTTTTAGCAAAGAAAGTACATGTTTGAAGCTCAGAGCCTTTGACAGGTAATATGTTTCCAGAAATTAATAATGTCTAGTTATATTGTATGTATTTTCATACTTACTGTCCTTTAATGGAAAATAATATTGGTCATATATTTGAGATAATGAAATTGAGATTTCTTTTAAAAATAAGTTTCTAAGTTAAAAAGAGTGAATATATTTAAGAAAAAAACTTTAATAGCTGATAGTACTATGTTATGTGGCAATAGACATTGGAAAGATATTAATGGTGACATGCAAATGACTAGTAGTCAACACCAGCTTGGGTCATACTCCCAACATTTTCACTGGGCTGCAGAATTCCTCTTTCTTATCATTCCTTACCTTTTTGCTATCCTTTTGCCCAACATAATATTTTAGTTGAAGTGCACCTTGATTGACTGGATGGCAAGCATACAACCTTCTAATGTTCATTCATTTCATGGTGGTACTACAAGTCTCACTAAAAGTTCAGATGTAGGCAAGGGAATGAGAAATTTAGTGAAGGGAAAGCCAGCATCCTCTGCCTTCAGCACGGGGGATGATAGAACAGGCATAAGGGAAAAAGCATGTCAACACAGGATGGGATATATATGCCCCTTGTAGCCTCCCCACCACCCTGCCCCTTAACGTCTCCTATTACACAGGGGGACAGAGGGAGAGGAGAGGGAAACCATACACCATGTATTTGGGTAATTGCTTTCTCAAAATGAAATGGCATCTTCTTTTTATTTCCCTTACTCTCGCCTAATAACACTAGCATATTATATTCCCCACACTGAAATCTGGGTATGTAAATCTTTGCAGGCACAGTGAGGCCTTGTTGGGTTTGGCTGTTGTTTCTGAATAGAGTATAAGGGGACATAAAATGTAAGTGAATCAAGCCCTCAGCTAGCATTTAATTGATAAGAACTAAAGCTAATATTAGATAACAAATAAATGGTCTGTTGCACAGGCATTTAATTAAACACCAAATTAATGCAGTAATGACCTACTGGAACTAACAGCCAGGAATGCTTTACTGCACTCCAGCATCTGGACGCTTTCACCTTCCAGTCCCCCTCCTCCTTCCCCCGCCTCCACGGACAGATACATTATAAAGAAATACATTCACTCATAGCCCATGTCCTCATGTTTTCATGTCCCAACTCATCACATATAAGAATCTACTTTGCCCAAGAAAGCTTGACTATTTAGTTTACTCTCTACCTCATCTTTCCCATCATACGTCCCAAATCTCAGCACTTGAGACTATTTGAAACCCTAGTCTTGTAACCCTTGGCTGATTACATGCTGCCTTGAAGATTAATTGCAGACAGTGTTTTAGTTAATGGTTTCAGGCAAGAGCATGCAAAATCATGAAGGAGAGTTGAGGAATCAATACGTGGCTTTGTCTGGACCTATCCAGGAGCTTTCAGTCATACAATAAAACACATAATTAGAACAGGAGATTAACTCCACTCAGATTTACTCAACTCACCCTTGTTGACTCATCTGGGCTGCAATCATACAAATCAACATCTTCATGTTGACTCCTATGCACAAGTTAGAGATAAGCACTGGAGACATTTTGTGAACACCTTTTGCATACAGTGTCCACACACATCCATGTGAATGCTACGTCTTTCTTATGGTCCATGAGACTTTGCAGTTCCCTGCTGGACATGTGAACAGACGCTTTTCTTTTTCTTTTTTATTTTTTTATTATACTTTAAGTTTTAGGGTACATATGCACAACGTGCAGGTTTGTTACATGTGTATACATGTGTCATGTTGGTGTTCTGCACCTGTTAACTCGTCATTTATATTAGGAACAGACCCTTTTCAAAGATGTCCCTTAAGGGTTTCTATTTTCCTACACTCCAGTGTGACTTCAGTGAGAAGAAAGTGCTCTCTCGGTGCCAGCAGCCTTGCATCCATGCATCATTCCAATGCGGGGCTTTAAAAGTGAATGCAGGTGACTTTACTGGAACATTTCTACAGAATTCTTCAGCCCCATATGGCTTAATTCCTCCTGCTCTGAATGCTGAGAAAGCAAACCTGTACTGTGTGGCACATGCTATGCACTTACAAATTTGGAATCTCTATCCATAATTCCTGAGGTGAGGGATTCCTGTATCAAAGGAGTTTTCAATGAGTTTGGAATATTATTTTTCCTAAACTAGCACCCATCCCCTTCTCCAACATGATTGTAAATCAAACTGATTTTGACAAGCTGAGTTAAACCCTATTGACTCTAGAAGGACAATATAGAAAAATCTATATTTATATCTATGTATCTAACATATACACGTATATTTTTTATATATATATACACACATATATATATATTTACAGGCTTTCATGTTAGATTTTCTTTCCTGCAGGATTCTCCTATATACCTTACCATGCTCTACTCCTTTTACATCACAATATCTCTTCTAATCCCACCTTTACCCAATTCCCATCTCCATCGCCTTTATGGGACCCTCATTATCTCATCCTTCCTCAGAACTCCCCATGTATATCTCCTCATACGTACAGACCATTTCTGCCTCTGGAACTTGTGAGTCTGAAAGTCAATAGCAACTTCAATGAACTCTTTTAAGGTTTTGTTTTCTTTTGTAAGGAAACTGAAAAAAAAGTAAATCTCTAATGGTGAAGTTTCCTGAAAAATGCAAGGTGAATAGGGGAGATATCAGGGGCCTAGGATAGAGCTTTCCTGCATCTTTTAATAACATCACACATGTTCCCCTTTCCATATAGGGTCAAGCCTCTGTGGATGGGACAGATAGATTCAAGGGAATCTTATCCTACAACTTTTGGAACCATTTGCACCTGTAGTATGTATGAAGTCTTCTGAGTGACCTAGAATTTATAATAACAGCTCATATTTATTGAGGACTTACCGTGTGTAGGACACTGTTTTAACTTTGTGAGAAATGTATTTTAAAAAAACTATGTAATATTTCTGGATATTTGCCCAACATCTTGCTTTCTCATTAATGCATTAATCCTAAGATTTATTGTGCCATTAAATAGCTGACTAAAAGATTTCCCAAATTATTCTCCACATCAGTTGTTGTATGCAATACTCTTCTCACCCCTGTGAAATAAATTGGGCCGGTATAACTACCCCTTTTGAAATGAATGTGGTTTTTTTTTTTTTTTTTTTTTTTTGAGACAGAGTCTCGCTCTGTCACCCAGGCTGGAGTGCAGTGGCCGGATCTCAGCTCACTGCAAGCTCCGCCTCCCGGGTTCACGCCATTCTCCTGCCTCAGCCTCCCGAGTAGCTGGGACTACAGGCGCCTGCCACCTCGCCCAGCTAAGTTTTTGTATTTTTAGTAGAGACGGGGTTTCACCGTGTTACCCAGGATGGTCTCGATCTCCTGACCTCGTGATCCGCCCGTCTCGGCCTCCCAAAGTGCTGGGATTACAGGCTTGAGCCACCGTGCCCGGCCGAAATGAATGTGTTAAACTCGGAGAAGTTGAAAAAATCACACAGCAATTTAGGGTTGGAACTAGAGAAGAAATCTGACTTTCAGAACAAGGTGTTTTTCATGATACCACGTTGTCCCTTTTCTTTACAGGCTGCTATGCACAGTGTTGAAATAAACTACCTGGGAAAAGGCAACCATGTAATAAACTTTAAAAATAAATAAAGAGATATTAAATTGTCTCCTCTAATTTTTGTTCTTCAGTCATATGTTTTATCCCGGGATAGCAAATTGTTTACAAGCAATTACAGTAATTAAGCATAAATACACCCCAGCGAGGCAAATATTATTATCCACTTTTTAACAGATGGGAAAGCAGAAGTAGAGAAAACTGGAATGACCTGCACAAGGCCAAACAGGGTGTCTGCTACAAAAAGACAGAGAGGGCCTGGAACCTCAGACACCCCAGCTTTATCCTCAGACTTCTAGATGGTCCACACTCTTTAAGGAGGTTTTGACATTTTAAAAAAAGAAAACAATAAATAAAGGATGAAGGTGGTTGGTGACAATGCCAGGGAGAGATATGGCAGAGGTAACAACGCCAACAGGGAAAAGGCTTGAAAGACGCGATGTGACATAGCCCAGTGCCTCAGAGATAGCTGAGACAAGGTCCAGGTTCATGTTCAGGCTTCTTAGGTTTAGCAGCAACATTTATAAATAGAATATAATAGTCTACTCTCAGAAATAAGGTGGCCAAGCTTTTTTTTCCTTTACATGTTTAGAATGAGTCTGAGCCCATAAAATGAAGATTACTGAACTACAGAATAAAACAATGTGGTCGTGATGAAGACACAATCACCCTTTCTGAAGGACTTTGGGATTTATGAGTCAAATGCAAAGTTGCATTAATATTAAGAAAATTACATCCATGGGAAAATGCTGAAAGACAAGAAGGCTAGCTTCTCATGCTGCATCTTTCTGCCCATTATCACATTTGACAAGCAGATTGAATTCAAGCAGAAAGTGGACGGCCAAATGGAGTTAGACAGGATTGAAACAATGGCATTAAGAGTTAACAAAAATGCATTTGAAATGAAAAGTTACCAGACGAGGTTCATGTCACATTCCCGAAATCCAAAACAGTAAAGCCAAGACAAATACTTGTTTGATTTTTCTGTTGAAATATTTAGGAGATTTTTTTCTATCCTATTTGTCATCACTTATCAATGTAAGATGGATTCGGCCTGCAATAAAACAGAGGGGATTTTAATATCTCCCTCAGACAGCTTTATGAAGTTGTATGTATAGGACAGAAAAGTATCCAGACACCCATTCCTGCAAAGAAGCAAAAAGTTATTTATGGCACTGGTTATTTCTAGGAAAACTTATACAGTCACCATATACTAACCACAAGAGAGTGAGAAAGAGAAAGAGAAGAGAGAGAGAGAATACAAGCTAGAGAGTACAGCACTTCATTGTCAAAGTTACTCATCTGCACACACCTCAGGACAGCATCTAGGCATCTCCAATTTTCTTAGAAGAGGCAAGAAGATATTGAGAAATGTATGCACCTTCTTGGAGAATTCTTCATACAAAAACATTTTGACCACGTTAGAACAAGCATGGAATATCACTACCTATAATGAGATGATGTTAGTTGGTTCCAATAGATTCTGAAAGTTTGCTGAGGGAAAAATAACTTCAAATATTGGCTGAAATAGGCAATTCTAAGTCCTTTTTTATTGCGACTCTTACTCAGAATATTAAAAAATTATGTTTCTATTTCAGTGGTGCAGGTCTTTCCTCTCTGACTTCCACCATTCATGAGATATTTCTACATGAATCAGCTAATTTAGGAATAAAAAAGAATAGAGAGACAAACAAGACAGTTAAGCTGTGTAGTTTATCACTAATTTAAAAATATTTCCACTCAATAATAAATCTTTAGATGTTAAATGAAAATGATCTCAAAGACCAAAATGTGAATAAGTAGGGCAAAGTAGGATGTTTAGAATAATAGAAATTGACTGTCAGTTCTTTTTTTTCTATTATTTTGCCGACTTGTGAACGTGGCTATTAAATTCAGCCGTGTGAATTCCAGTCAAACAAGGCCACCAGCCTGAATGAAGGGGTGAATGAATGAACGCACAAATGAATGAATTGCATGTAACTTATACCAATGTTCTATTTGCATTAGCTAGTCATTTTAGGAAATGTGATGTTTAAAATCTGAAGTTTTCTTATCCCTGTCTTAGACTGTTCAGTCATCCCACTCACAGGTGACATGTCAGTTGGTGGTGTGCAGACTGAGACATCATGCAATTCCATACAACATTCAGCTATGGTGTTGGTAGGCCAAAATGTCCCCACAGACTATTATCACTCACAAGTCTAGATTTAGGCTGGTTTTGATTTTCACTTTATGTTCTACCCACCAAATAACTTCTGGGTAAGAGGATTCATCTGCCATTCAAAACATTGGACGCTGGTCTGGATAGCATCATTTTTCCCATTTTGAATACAAGTGCTTGATGAGTAATGGTGTTGCTGCCTTCCAACACACCGGAGAAGAACAGGCCCCTCTGGAAGCAATTAATAATCCTGGTGGTCAGTAGGTGAGCTATAGCTCCTGTTCTCAGACCTCTAATTCAACAATATGACCAAACATACCTGTTCTGTAGAGTTTGCAATCCACTGCGTGCTTAAAAGAGAACAGCCTGGTGAGGTAGTATTTAATGACCTCCCCAGCTGATGAATCTCCAAATTTTCAATATGACATTTGAGCAAAGTCACATTTGTACTCTGGAAATTTTTCCAGGTCCAGATTCTAGTTCACAGGTCAGTGAATCAGCTTTATTGGGTCTCAAATCTCTCTTGTACTTTCCTGCTTCTCCAAACACTCTATAATCATTAGAATCACATAGTGACATTATATACTTTATGGACAACAAATGAAAGAAACTACCTATAGCAAGTTGCTAAACTATTTCTCTCAATCTCCCAATTTGACATCCAGAGGATTGAGGTATTGTAGGACAGGTGCCACTGGCTAGGTAATTATTAGGGTTTAATTAGTTTATCTCTAAGCCAGCTGCCACATCCTCCTTCATTGGTCAGTATTTTAAACTTCCTTTAAATTCCTCCTGCCTTAAGCAGCAATAACAGGGATTTAGGGAAATAAAAATTAATGTTTAATTAGGAAAGAAACAGGATTTGTTTGTTTGTTTGTTTTCCTAATGGGAACACAAGACAAAAGCCCTTTGTATTTTTTTTTTTATAACTCATTATCTTTCCATTTTTGAAATGTGAGCATCAAGTGCATTTAGGATTCTAGTTTCTTTTATAGTTTTAGCAGTTCTCCCGCCTAGACAATATACTTCTCTCCCAACTTTGATGGAGAAAACATCAAGATGATTTTCAGTAATTAGCCAATGCATATGGATGGTTTGAGAATATTACACCTTTTCTCACATAGTAATAGTTCTTTCCAAGAAACGTGATACTAGTCACAAGCCCTGATACCCTAGATGGATGGACATTGCACCTAAGTGGATTCATGACTAACAGTGTCATGGCCCGCACACCTCAATTGAGAAAATAAGCCAAAAATACCCACCACAGAGAGTGGTCTGAATCCAACCCTGACACCCTCCACTACAGGTTGCAATGATTTTGCTGCTTAATGGGGAATCATCCAGGCTTCTCTTGATTTGGCTCCTGCCTCCACTTTGGTCTTACAGCTCAAGGTTTCTCAGTCCTACCTCTGTGTGCTAACACCACCAAACTGCACATAACCCACTGCTCCTCCAACATCCCTAAACACCCCCGCCCTGTACCCTCACATGTTCCATGCTGCTTCCACATCTCTGCTGTGTTGAACTGTCCCTTCAGTCTGGAATGTTCTAAGTGCGTTTCATTTAGGTAGTGATAATGCACATTGTGTGTGTTGCAATTTACAGTCCCTTACTAAACAAAGTTGATACAGAACTCCATGAGGTTTGCATTAAGAAACACTGAAAGCCTACTTTTTGATATAAAATTCAAGTTTCCATATCATATGGATCTATAATTCGAGAAGCAAACTTTTAATAAAAGGTTTCTTGAATATAAAATTCAAAATGAGGTTTCTCAGCTCATAGCTTTTTAGGAAGATTTGTTTGAAAGTACCAAAAAAAAAAAAAAAAAAAAAAAAACAAAACCTCAACTGGAAGGTTATTAAACAATTATTTCTTCTGTCTAATCAATGCATTTAATAGGCAAATTGAAAAACACAGAGCCGAAAGCCATAGACTGTGCCCTCAAAAAGCTTAGTCTAGCTAAGATAAAATTCCCATTAATTGTAATGGGAAATTACATTATAAAATGGCAAACTTGAAGTGCCAAATGGATGACAGGCAATCAATGAGTGCAACTGGAAGAAATAGAAAAGAATTTAGGCATTCCTTAATGGAGGAACAGCGTCATCACAGATGAGGAAATGTTCCCCTGGTAGCCTTTTTGAAAGGAGTGTGGATGGGTTAATGAATTTAGAACACATCACTCTAACTAAGCAGAGGGAATGTGTTGGGAAACGGTGATGGTAAGTTTGGAAAGAAGAAACGTGACTGTCCCTGTTTATTTCATGCAGTGTCTCCTCATATTTTTCTATAAAATAAGACAGTACACACTGAAGATGATTTATAATTCCACTTTTGTCCAGCTTTGACCTCAAAATGCACCTTCTCAACAGCATGTGATTGCTTAGGCGTGTAACAACTGCATGTTCACTAGCTGATGACTCTGCTGCATCTGACCATCTCTAAGGGTTAAGTTGATTATTACTAAGCAACCTTAAGGCCTTAGCAGTCACAGCATAACAATTCGTGGAGGAGGGAATAGCAACAACTTTTGCCCTTTGCATTTTTTCTTCTCTGTTTATGGGTTAGTTCAATTTACCATTAGTTTCCCCGAACTAATGTGCCTTCTCAGGGTACACTGAGACTAGCCACGTATTTCAAGTCCAGTTATGTTTTTGTTGGTCACCCCATCTTATTACCCAACTTTCTAAATTTCCAGGATGAGATAAAGCAAATATACATCAGAAACACAAACACTCAACTATACGTACATGGAGGAAAAAGAATGTCAGGTGAAGACTTTTGACTACTGGTTGAAAAAACTTAACTTAGAATCAGGAGCCCTCTATGAGCTAAATGTACTTTAAATTAAAGTCAATAAAATGCACTGTACTTTTCTGCAAATATTGACAACTAATAATCTTTAGTCACGTTCAAAATATGGACTGAATACAGAGCCAGTGAAAGTGAGTCAGCACCTATGGCATGATGTTCATGATCTGAATTATGGCTTAAATGTATAACTTTATATTTCCTAATGAGACAAAGAACAGGAAACTAACATCTGTAATGATGCATACTATTACTTAGTATCCAAAATAAAAATGGTCTTAGTTTTAATGCTACTCTTTTTTTGCTCTGAGATCCTTTTAAAATATTACATCATATTTCAAGATACTATATTTAAATTATTTTCTTAAGGTTTGTAACAGTTGGGCACAGAGGTGTGACTCTTAGAATTTTCTTTCCACTATCCCATTTTCCATTTTCCAGGAGTATTTCACATCTGCTTCTTAAGATTCCTTTTCAGTACACACTACAAAGACGTTCTTGAACTTGTCCACAGCTATTTCTAATTTGTCTGATCTTCATCAGTCAGTTTAAAGGGGCATAAAATGTCATCTGCCTCATCCGTCACTGTGTGTGTGTGTGTTAATGTATTTATCTGATTCACTTCCCCTGAGTCGTCTAAGCTTGATGCAGTTCTGAATCTTTCCCATCTCCTAATTTATTTCAGTCACTCCTCGGGTGTACTGGAGCTGAATTTTTCAGGTAGACTCATCTGAAAAGATGCCATGCTCTAGCAATTCTATAAGCAATTATCATCCTAATAGCTTGCAAATCCTGCATTGTATATTCAGTGTTGGTCTACTGCCAGACAGAGGTCCATTTTTCCCTAAGCCCTTGACATAGTATTTTCAGAAGCCTTCCCAATGGAGGAGTTGTTTGACTCCTTTGGGATCGTTAGAAATAGTTAATGATGCTGTATCATCATAAGAGGTTGGTATGAACATTTGGTGGTAGTATGACCACAATTGCTACTACTGAAAATTTCAGCTCAACCTCCTACTGTAGCTGACATGGCGTAATGGAATGGTCAAACCTACTACTTTTCAGATAAGGCTAATATGGCTCAATACAGCGTCAAGAGAATCTTCTTCATCACCACCATCATCAAAATCTATTATGATCATAATTATTTCATCAGAATATAACATTTACTACAGGCTTATATCACTTAGAGTCTTACATTCGGTTTTATGCATACTAAAGGGGGAGTGATATAATAAGATAAATATCAACTTAAAGTAGCAGATGTTGTTTCTCAAATGAGTAATATGATAGTGATTCTCGGACAGTAATGGAACAGTAAGAAAAGACACCAGGACTGTTGGGTGTTGGGAGCTGTTGGAATACCAGCTGGGCCTGAAAAGACAGGCATGAGTATGCATAGAGAAGATTGGAGAATGACCTGGTCAGTGGTGTGGCAGTCATTTTGTGCTGGGAATAATCTAGGCCAAATCAACTGATATGAAGGGCTCATGGAAAATTATGTTGAAAATTCATACTGTATACTGAAAACTCAAGTCACAAAAGGTTTTGAATTGTGTGAACTTTTACTTTAGGCTAGAGGAGAAACTGAGAGCCACAACATTCCAAAGAGGCCCCTTGTCCAAAGACTACTATTTCCTTGGTATGATTGCTTTTCTATCCTGTGTCTCATTCAGTCTTTTATTTATTCATTCAGCAAAGGGTTCTTGACTGTGCACTATATGCCAGGAACCTTTCTATATGTCATACACACAGCAAGAAACAAAATACAAACTTCATTGTTTATTGTGGAGAATATTAGTTTGCTAGGTCTACTACAGCAAAATATCACAGACTGGGTGGCTTAAATAAAAGAAGTGTATTTTTTTATTTATTTATTTTTTATTTTTTTTTTTTTTACATTTCTGGAGACTACAAGTCCAAAGTCAAGGTGATAACTGGATTGATTTGCTCTGAGACTCCTCTCTTTGTCTTGCAGATGGCAGCCTTCTTGCTGCCTCATCACGATTGTCCTTTCTTGAGCATGTGCTCCCCTGGCGTGTCTCCATCTTTTAATAAGGACATCAGCCATATTCAATTAGGGCCCCCTCTAAAGGCTTCATTTTAACTTAGTCACCTCTCTAAAGACATTTTTTATAAATACTTTTACAGTCTGAATACTGGGGTCTGGAACTTCAACATATGAGTTGTGCAAGTGCATATTTCAGCCCACAATGTGTAGCTAACATTCTAGTGGGGAAAACAGATACCCACTATCATAAAAATGACCTCCTTGGGGGCCTCCTCGAGGTTTCCCTATCACACTCACCATTCATGAACCCAGGAGTGGACATAGCTGATGCTCAGCCTGAGCTCCGTGTTACCTACACACGTATAACCCCTCTCCCACTTTCCTGGCACCATCCAGGCAAAGAGAAGGGGGCAGCAAGGACCTGTCTCTTCTATGATGTGCCTGTTGTGACTTAAATTCTCCAAATCCTTCTCGTAACCTGATTTCTCTTGACGATGATAAGGACAAAGAACCAACACAGTGAGATTTGGCCTTAGATCCACATACCCCAGGAATGGTCCTGATCAGAAGGCTCAAATGAGAATATAAAAAGAAACAAAAATGCTTAGAAAAGAGATATACTGTGTGTAACTTGAATTTTCCAGTCTCAGCAGTCTGTGGGTAAAATAAGGTCACATTAATATTAATAATCAAATTGTCTGGCCTGCAGCCGCGCCTGCAAAACCACAGATTCTCATTCTTCATTCTCCTGGCCTACACCCCAAGGTCTTTGATTATCTCTCAGTTATTTCTTGGAGGCCCCAGGGTGAGTCTCACCTCATGTTTGTTCAAGAATAAGTGCACATCTGTTCTTTCTAAGAGCCTTGTAGAAGTCCACTCACCGGGACATTTGGGGGCAGCACTTCTCTAACACCACAGCTGATGATGCCTTCTGAGAGAGCGCAGCTCCCTACCACTGTACCTCACCACTCCCTAGTTTCTGCCAAGTTTGGCCAGGCTGTCCCTTAAACTAATGCCCTTCTCCAACTTGGCTTGCCCTTCTTCACCTGGATACTCAGGCAATACTGCTATTGCCCCCAGCCTCAAATTCTGCTAAAAGTGACCCCTGGAAATGGAGAAATGATTCATTCCAGTCCCTGAATACAACCCGTCAAGCATGCCAATTCATGAAAGCAGAAGACCCCACCAAGAGCGAGGCATGGTGGATCAGGCATAACTTGCTCTTACAACCAAACTTCACTTTGATCCACTGATATTAACCATACCATTTTCCATAGGAAAATAAATGCCATCATCATTCGTGAAGATGAACAACAATTATTTGAATAAATAATGGTAAAATTGATGAAAAACATCAAAATTACAGATCTAAAATTTCTGTGAATCCCAAGCAGGGTAAACACAAAAAGAACCACACCTAGACACATCAAAATCAAACTGCTGGAAACTGGAAATAATCATAAAAGCAGCCAGTGGGAAAAAGACACATTGCAGACAGGAGAACAGCAACGCAAAATGATGGCAAACTTATTATCAGAAACAATGAAACCCACAAGACAATGAAATGGCAGCTTTAAAGTGCTTTAAAAACAACACAAAACAGAAGAATCAACCCAGAATTCTCTATCCATTAAAAATAAGGATGAAATAAAGACATCTTCAGATATATAAAAGTTGAAAAATTTTATTGTAAGCATACCTCAATGACAAGTAATGCAATAGAGTTATTCATCCTGAATGCAAATAACATCAGATGGAAACTCAGATATATAGAAAGTTAGTAAAAGATGATAAATATGTGAGTAAATATAAAATGTTATCTTTTTTTCTTTTGCCAATTTCTTGAAAAGACAACTATTTACAGAAAAAGTAGTGTTTAATGTGGGATTTATAATGCATGTAGATGTAAAATATTTGACAATTATAACACGGAACATAGAGTGGGGGGACAGAATAAATGAAGTAATACTTCTATAAGATTTCCACATCTTACTTGAAGTGGTGTGGTATTAATTCTAAGTAGACCGTGACAAGTTGAGAAAACATATTATAATTCTCATCAACCACTTAAAAGACACAGAGGTATAGCTTAAAAGCTTGTAGACAAACAAAAAAGAAATACTATAAAAGATTATATTAAACTAAAAGAAGCCAAGAAAAAAGACAGGAATAGCAATAGATTAGTCAAATAGAAAACAAACAGCCAAACAAAATCAACAACGACATGAAATATAGTGGACTAAACCCTCACCTCGGTTATATGGTTAAGTGATTTTTGGCAAAGTCTCAAAGACAATTCAATGAAGTCTTTTCAACAAATGGTACTTACACAATTTGAAAATACATGTGCCCCCGCCCCCAAAATAAGAGCATTATATCACATACAAAAATTAGCTAAAAATGAATTGTAGACCTAAAGGTAAAATATAAAAATATAAAACAATAAATCTTCCATCAAAAAATCATGACAGAAAATCCTTGTGACCTTAGTTTTAACAAAGATTTTTTTGCTTGCAATACCAAATGCACTATTCATAAAAGAAAATAAATGAATTAATTTGACCTCATCAAAATTCAAAATTTGTCCTCTTTGAAAGACACTATAAAGAAAATGAAAAGATGGCCAGGTGCAATGGCTCACACCTGTAATCCCAGCACTTTGGGAGGCCGAGGTGAGAGGATAGCTTGAGCCAAGAATTTGAGACTAGCCTTGGCAACACTGTGAAATCCATCTCTATTTAAAAATAAAATAATAATACAGGAAGTATTACGAGCCCAGGAGTATATACAGAGAGGATCACGAGCCCAGGAGGTCGAGGCTGCCGGGGGCCAAGATCATGCCATTGTGCTCCAGCCTGGGTGACAGAGCAAGACCCTGTTGAAAGGGAGGGAAGAGAAGGGAAGGGAAGGGAAGGGAAGGGAAGGGAAGGAAGGAAGGAAGGAAGGAAGGAAGGAAGGAAGGAAGGAAGGAAGGAAGGAAGGATGAAAGGAAGGAAGGGAGGGGAAGGGAAGGGAAGTGAAAAGGAAGGAAGGAAGGAAAGGAAGGGAAGGGAAGGGAAAAAGAAGGAAGGAAGGAAAGAAAGGAAAGGAAGGGAAGGGAAGGGAAAAAGAAGAAAGAAAGGAAGGGAAGGGAAGGGAAGGGAAGGTCTTGTTGGGGCTAATGCAGATGGTCACCTTAAGTTGAAGACAATGCACATTTACCATTCTGAAAATCCTGTGGCCCTTAGGAATTATGCTAAATCTCCTCTGCTTATACACTAGAAATGGAACAAGGAAACCTGAAAGACAGCAGATCTATTTACAAGATGGTTTACTAAATATTTTAAGCCTACTGTTGACACCCACTGCTCAGCAAAAAGATTATTTTCAGAATATTACTGTTCATTAACAATGTACCTGGTCACCAAAGAGCTCTGATAGAGATGTACAAGGAGATTAATGTTGTTTTTATACCTGCTAATACAACATGTATTCTGTAGCCCATAGATCAAGAGTAAATTTTACTTTCAAGTCTTATTTTTTAAGAAATAAATTTTATAAGGCTATAGCTGATACAGATAGTGGTTCTTCTGATGGAAATGGGCAAAGTAAACTGAAAGCCTCCTAGAAAGGATTCTCCATTCTTAATGGCATTCTAGGTGCCATTAAGAACATGTGTGATTTATGGGAAGAGGTAAAAATATCAACATTAACTGAAGTAAGTTGATACTAATCTTCGTGTATGATTTTAAGGGGGCTCAAGACTTCAGTGGAGGAGGTCACTGCGGATATAGTGAAAATAGCAAGAGAACTAGAATTAGAAATAGAACCAAAAGATGTAACTGAATTGCTGCAATCTCATGATAAAACTTAAATGAATGAGGAGTTGCTTCTTATGGATGAGCAAAGAAAGTGGTTTCTTTAGATGGAGTCCACTCCTGGTGAACATGCTGTGAACATAGCTAAAATCACAGCAAATGATTTACAGTATTACACAAAGCAGCAACAGAGTTTGAGAAGATTGACTCCAATTTTGAAAGAAGTTTTATTGTGAGTAAAGTGCTATCAAACAGTGTCACATGCTACAGAGAAATCACTGGTGAAAGGAAGAGTCAATTGACACAGCAAATTTCATTTTTGTCTTATTTTAAGAAATTTCCACCGCCACTCCAACCTTCAGCAAACACCATCCTTATCAGTCAGCAACCATCAACAATGAGGCAAGACCCTTCACCAAAAGATATGACTTGCAGAAGGCTCAGATGATCATTAGCATTTTAGAAATGAAGTATTTTAAGTTAAGGTATGTACATCATTTTGGGGGGGTATAATGCTGTTGCACACTTAACAAACTGTGGTATAATATAAAGGTAACTTTTATATGCACTGGAAAACCAAACTATTTGTGTGACCCACCTTATTGTGATGATATTCACTTTATTATGGTCATCTGGAATAGAACCCATAATATCTCTAAGATATTCCTATTCTACTCAGCAATAAAAATGAATGAACTATTTATACACACAATGACATGAATGAATCTCAAAATACTCATGCAGAGTGAAAGATAGGCAAAAAATGTGCATGCTATATAATGCATTTGTAAAAAAATTTCTAGAAAACGCAAACTAATCTATAGTGACTGGAAGCAGATCAGTGTTTGCATGATAATGGAACAAGAATGGTACAGAAAAGAGTGGGAGGGAAGAATTATAAGGCCATAAGAAAATTTTGGGAGTGATAGATATTTTCCAAATCTGGATTGTAACCATGGTTTCATGGGTATATACATGTATCAAAACATCGAATTTTGTACCTTAATATGTGCAATAGCTATACTGCTTGCAAAAGCAGAAATATAAGCAACAGAAATGTTCATCAACAGTAAGACACATATTTTGTTTTATTAAATTTATTTACATGCAGCAATAACAATGTGAAAAAAGCCACAACTACATGCGACTATATGAATGAAACTTCAGAACACACTTAGAGTAAACATAGTAAATCATAGAAGCATAAACAATAACATTATTACAGTTGTCAAAATTGGAAATATAGCAAACTAGATGATTTGTTGTTTTGGAGCACTTCCAAATGTTATTAAACAATAAAGAGAAAATCAAAGGTGAAACGACAACCACACAACTCAAGAGTAGTGGCTCTTCTGGGCAGGTGGAATGGAAATGGAACTAAGGAAGGGCACTCAGAGTGCTTCCAAAGGTAATTGTGATGTTTTATTTTTAAAATTGGGTAGTGACCAACCTGGGTGTTCCTTGGATTGTTATTCTTTATGCTGTAGAAATGGTTTGTATATATCCATTTTTATCTACTCAGTATTTAATGAAATATGTTGGGAAGCCTTAGAATACAAACACTCCATTTGTAAGGTAGACATTGTCAGATGGAATAAACAAAGCATGGCCGAGCATACACTGTCTAGAAAAGGTGAATTGAAAAATATATAGACTAAAGAGGTTGGAAGTACAAGAATTGGGTGGAAATCACAGAAAAAAATAAGCATAAGAAAGCTGGTGTGGCTACATTTCTACCAGTCAAAGTAGACTTCAAGAGTATCATCAACAACAAGGAGAAACATTTCACAGTAATCAGAGTCAGCTCAACAAAGTTATGAGAAATAAGTGAAATAATCATCTGCAAAAGCCAAAGCAAACTGACTAAATAGTGGGGACCCTGAGTATATTCTTTGGTATCTCTGAAGTGGTGGCATGATAGGACTCTGGTTCTTGTCAACTTCATAGACCCTCATTTCAGTTCTGAATTCCCTTCTTCCAGAATTCTTTTATTTTCTATTCATAAACTTCTATCCTTTCCAAAGAGAGAGAGAAGAAAAAGAGAAAATCATCAACAACAATAACAGGAACAAAAAACAGCAAGAAATAAAAAGTAGGGTTATTAATAAAGCAATCAATGTTATACCTATTAACATTAATAATTCACAATGATGCCTCAATATTTTCTCAAATTCTAAAGACAAGTTGTTTAGGCTATAAACTTTTTATTTGTGGCTCTATTTGCAACTTGCTTTTTTGCTTAGCTATGTTTTCTCTATTTGATTTTGTTTGCACTTAAATCAGAAATACAAATATTGAACTTAAAAATAAATTGATACACGGTTGAGCCCATGTGTGATCAGAAAAATCAAAATCATTTTTCTTTTCAGACAAAAGTATTAAAATGAATTGCCATCCTGACTAACTGGAGACATTACAGTGACATGAGTAATATTCCAACTTGCTGCAAAAGGCTGCAGTGTTTGCTGATTACTCTATGGTAAGTGTGTCAGAAACAGAGCTTTGGGACAGATTTCATTTTCTAAAATTATTTGCACTCAGGAGGAGAAGCGGGCATCTTGATGACTGTGAAAGAATAAACAAAATAAAATATCTCAGGCAGCTGACACAGGCTGGAGACCAGCACAAACTACCAACTTTACGGGCCCTTGTCCATCCCTCCTTCTCTCTTAATTTACTTGTTGATTTATAGCATAAATGGATTTATTCCCTTTTTTCCCCAGCTTGTACTTCAGTTGTACAGAGTAGGAATATGTTTGCTAGTTCCTACTCCCTCAGGTAGGAGCTGCAGATCCACTTTGCCTGGGGTTGGTCACAGAGGGATCTCTGTACCCACAGGAATCTCCTTTCTTCAAGCTTTTATGACTGTGACAATCTGAAGGACTATAGGCTAGAGCTGGGGATGTTAGTAAAACATTAACATTATTTCTAGAGTGAAAATGTATTTATTCAGGCAGTGCATAACCATTGTTTAAATATTTTCTGACAGGTGAGGTATATAGGTTTGTGTGTATTTGTGTGATTTGCATAAACCACACACAAAAATTCATCACATCATTTAATGTTAGTACACACATGTGCTCACATATGGAGAGGAAGTTTAGCAATATAAATATTTTCACCATTCATCATTTCAACAAACACTGATTCATTAAATATTTATTGAGCATCTATGATATACGAGGCCATGAATTAGATACTATGGGAGCTACGAAGATGAATCAATCATAGACTATCCCCTAAGCAGCTTATTACCCAGGGTCAGAGATAAACCAAGGACTCGAAACTTTATTTCCAAATACAAAGTGATATATTCGACAAGAAGACAAAAAAAATTGCCAAGGGAGTCTTAGAGGGGGGAAACTAACTCTTCAAGTACAGACTGTGGAAGAATAACATCAAATAATGCTTTTAAATGGGCCAGATAACCTGGTCAGATTTTGATAGGGGCATGTGGTGCAGACAATAGTTACATTAAAGCAAACTTTGTGAACCAGAGCTGCAGAAATAAGAGAGTGGGGTGCATTGTCAAACAATGCATAAGCTTACAAAAAGGAGTCTTGAGATATGAAGTCTGTGATACAAGGGTTGCAGTAAATGTAATGGACAATGGAGAGTCATTCAAGGACTCTGAGTATGAAGATGACATGCACTGAGATGTGAGCTTCTTGTTTCATTTACTTTCAAACATCTCAGTACTCAGTAGAGAGCTATGCTCTTAGCAGATGTCCAATAAAGAATAATAACATTTATAGTTTCCATTTATTGAGCTCTTATTATGTGCCTGACTCTTTTCTAAATACTTTAGATGTAGAACTTAATTTAATCCTCACTACAACCTTATGAGGTTTTTGACATAATTAGCTCTGTTTTATAGATGAAGTAATTGAGATGCAGCCTTTAAGTTAAAAACGTAACCAAGGTCACACAGCCTGTAGATAACAGAATGAGGACATAAGCCAAAGTCTCTACTAGGTTTCTCTATTCCTCAACAAACAAATATCTATCAAATAAATAAGGGCCTTAATACACTGAAGAGCAGAACATTACACTCTTTTATCATATGATTAAATGGCAGATGAAAGTAGACACAACCCACTGAACTAAATTACAGCTTTAGTTGTTACGTTCTCAGGGACATAAAAGAGGAACTGTTGGTTTGGGTCAGGTTTCTGCTGTCCTCAGGGGAATGTGACATGTGGTTTTGTCCCCGGTGCTACTGCCAGGCAGCAGCCATCAAGACCTGGCCACCCGTTATGATGTGGCTGCAGCATGTGTCATCCCGTGCTGGGCACTGTGCAGCTTTGAGAAAAACATGGCAGAATCTGCAAATGACCTTTGTGTGGAAAGGAGAGTAAAACAGAACCGCTGGGGTCCTCAGGATGTGTGAAATTGCCTCTTCTCCTGTAAGCAGAATCAAAATACTTCCTTACACTAGGATAATAAAATTATTCTGCAATTCGTTGAAGAGCTGGGAGAGGGAAGTGGGCAGGCTATAGAGTCATTTGAGGTTGGTCTACACCAGTCAGGCAAAGGGGAAATAATTATGTGCTCTTCATAATTATAAAGACAGCTTAGCTGTAATGTGTGAAGTTCCAAAAAGTCATCTTTGTCTTTGAGGTTAATTTTTCTCTTCCCAAATGATATAAATGCCTTAAATCTTTCTATGAAGACAAGGCCTTAGGGTTTCTGAAAAGTGACATCAATCCAGTCTGGAAGTACTTACTAAGCACTTATTACGAACCTGTCCAGGGTCACCATGTAGGGCATTAGAAGACCATGAGGTAGCGTGTGAAGGGAAGAGAGTGTGCTTTGACACCAGATCAATCTCACTCCTGCCTTTAGTGGCTGAGGGGCCATGGTCCAGGCATTCCACTGGTCCGAGCTAATTTTTTTCATCTCTAACATAGGGACTATATAATTGGGAGGTGGTTGGTTGGTGAGATAACATAAATAAAAAAGTCTTATATAACCACTAAAGTACTCAATACATCCTAGTGTATGTCTGTGTGTGTGTGTGTGTGTGTGTGTGTTTCTAAGCATCAGTTGAAATATATTTCCAGTTAAGCTATTGCTGAAAATTTGTTTCTTTCACATTTACTCAGATTACAGAGCCAGGTCATCCGGGTTTAATATAATTCCAGATGCACTCATTTATAACACATTCATTGGTGGAATGGATTATCCTTTCTCAACTTTTAACAGAGTCAGAAGGATGAGTGAGTCAAAATTTCTCCAATTCTTTCTTACTCTTTTTGTGGGTTCATTGGAGAGGATGAGATAAGACTAAATACATAATAGTAAGGACATCAGAGTCTTTCGGGGAGTATTAGTTTAGAATTTTAGAATTAATTTGGATGAGATTACACAATAGGATGGCATTGTATAGTGATTCCACAGTTCTAGTTATATGTTTCTTTAAAACGTGTTTATGTATTAGTTTGCTGTTGCTGCTGTAACAAAGCACCACAAATGTAATCGTGCTTTCTTCTACAGTTCTGAAGGTCAGAAGTCTTATTGATCTAAAATAAAGGTGCAGGCAGGGGTGTGTTCCTTCTACAGCCTCTAAATGAGAATCATTTCCTTGCCTTACCTGGCTTCTAGAGGCTGCTCACCTTCCTTGGCTGGTGGCCAAAGCCAGCAATTACATCATCAATTTAGCCTCTGTGTTTTTCTCTCCTGCCTTTTTCTTCCCCTAATAAAGATCACTGTGATTCCAGTGTGTCCACTCAGATAATACAAGATGATCTTGTCTCAAGATTCTTAAGTTAATCACGTCTGCAAAGTGCAAAGTCTATTTTGTCAAGTAAGGTAACAAGGGATTAACTAGTTTTTTTTTACTGCCGTTTAACAAATGTCCATTAAACAAATAGATACGTGGACATCTTTGAAGTCCATTGTTCTACTGGTAACAATTTCGTGTTGTTTTTCAGCCCTGACCTCCCTCTCCTGAGGCCAGCATTGTCACTGGGCCACAGAGGTATCATATTAGCCTTTGAAATAACTCTAACCATGAGCAAAGTTGCTCACCTAGGAAAGGAAGTATTCTGAGGATGCTCAGTGGTGGAACAGGTTTGGTCCAGCTACGTAGGTTTGCAGAGCTGTTTCCCTTTGTATCTCAGCTAGGCAAGTCTTCACACTGGCTTTCTAAAAGCAGCCCCAATTCAGGCAGACATATAATACATTTTGAATTGTTCAGTTTGAGAATGTAGCCACCCCAAAGGACAGAGATGACAGTGACCTGTTGTCCTTCCAGAAAATCGGACTTGTGTGCAACACTGGTGCTCATTGAATATGGGTTGTTTAATAAACCAGAATGGTCATGTTTCCTTCAGACATATTCCTATAACTGCAGCCAAAGAAAAATAGTGCTGAAGAAAAGGCTTTTATTATCTTTTATTTTACCCTCTAAAATCTAATTCGGAGCATGAGGAGAAATGTATGCACAGAGCCAAATTTCATGTTCATTAATGTAATTGGACATTAGTGCCGTAGCCACGTCCTCTCACTCAGCAGCGAAAATGACCCTCTTCCTGTATTATCATCAATAACGGCATGGTGATGGCCTGGCTGGGACTGACCAGACTGTAACAGAGCTCTCAGTCCCTTGGGCAACGGGATGATTTTTATTTACAGTGACAAGATGATCTTTACACTTGTTTCTCTTTGGACTGTACACACACAGCTCTATCCGTAAGCCAAAATACAGCCAGGCTGGCTCTTTCTGCCCTGCACTTTACTTAACTGACGAGGTGTCAGCATTAATTTCTTGACTGTTGGAAAGTCTCATCTCTCTTGCCCTAGGGATGTTTTCTTGACCTCTCTAGTCCTGTGATTGGAAGCGGTTTGGTCTTTTCTCATAAGCTCCAAACATTTTCTTTCTCTTCCATTGCAATTATTATCTCCTGTGACATTTACAAGGACCGGTACTGCTGTAGCTAGAGCTATAAACATACAAGAAGTCTCAGCGACCCAGAATTCTTTTCTGCTTGAACATGCCAGTTAATAACTTTAGGGGCTTTCAGCATGAATTTGTGATTGGAGCTCTCTAAATAAGTATGTAGCTTTAAAAGCAGTCTTTGTCAGTAGAAATTTTCGAGAATATGTTTGAAAAAATTGTAGTCAAGCATAGTTCTGTAAATAAAACATTTAATTATTCAACTCTACAACCCTCACATAATTATTGTTTTTTTTTTTTTTTTTTTTCTTATAGCTGCATGAGGTTCACGCAACAGCTGGAAATGGCTTTGCACTAGAGTTGATTTTGAGACCCAGGACAATGGTGAAAATAGTGCTGAGCTAGAAATGGGCTGAACCTGGACCACTAATGAGTTGTACCATCTTCAGTGACTCACCCACTTCCCTAGAACTCCATTTCCTTAATTTGCAAATAATAATAAGAGTTATAAGCTTAGTTCATCCAAAAGTTCTCTTCCAGCTCTAACATTTGGGAAATAAATAAATAACCACCCAGCACCTCTCAACCTTTATTAATATTTTTCTGTGGGAGTGCTGCTTGCTTGCAATAGATGAAGGATTAAGCAGAAGGCTACCCCTTTTGTGCTTAGTGCTGCTGACCTCAGTTCTCACATATTTTCACCACCTGACTGTAGACAAGAAGAACAAGCTGGAACCAGCAAGTGTTTGTCCTCTTCCATGGAGAGATTCATTCAGAGGCCCAGAGGTTTTGAAGCAAAGTAACAAGAGCACCCGGTAAGTCTCTATTTTCTAAGGTGGGTTCTCCAAGTTGCAATGATATCAGTTAACTGCTAGATGATTTTTAATATTCTGAAGAGATTTTGATTTTAAGTTTTGTACTTGGAGAGTGAAACTTGGTGTTCAAGCAAGAAAAACATTATTTGTCAAGGCCAATATAGCTATCCATTTTCAAAGTATCTGCTGAATTTCCCTGTCACTGCTTTATTTCTCTTAGGTTCTCCTGAAGTTAAAGCAGAAATTTGCCCATATCTGCTATCGGGAATTCACAACCAATAGAACTCACTCTGGTCCTTGGCCCCTTCTTCTGAGTGTTAATATTTGTTGTGTCCATTGCTCAGGCAATATAGATCCTGTCCCTTATGCAAGGCCCAATGAATCTCTGGTTTGCTTCCACTCTGACCCCAGCCTCTATGAACTCCATGCTATCATCTATAGCAGAAAGACATGCACCTTGCAATTTAACTTCTGATATACTTTCAAAATATTGCATTTTAAAAAAAATTCTTTTCCATTAGATTATGAAGGCATTGATAACAGACAACATACCGCACTCTTTCTAATTTGAAAATAGTAAGTGATCAATGAATATTTAATGGACACTCCATAATTTCTGCCATATGGGAGGGATAATTGTAGGTAAATATTTGTTGATATTGTTTTCAAAGTGGGATTCCTGAACCAGCGGCATCAGCATCATCTGGGACCTTGTTAGAAACAGATTCCCAGGTTTACTGATTCAGAGATTCTAGAGGTGTGACCAGCTCCGTGTTTCAGTAATTCTTCCAGATGATTTAAATGCATGTCAATATTTGAGAATCACCGTCACAGGCCAATTTCTAAGTCTCAGAAGTCTATCTTCTGAGATAGACTTCTCAATACAATACAATTTTGTTACTTGTAACACATATGCAATGCATTTATTTGTGTTTGCATTCATTAATACATTCATTATGTTGGTGGAAGTTTATTTATATGGATGCAATGTTTGCCACCCAGTCCCTCACCTGCGGTAGAGTGCACATAACAGAAATCAGTAAAGGTTTTTCTCCCCACAAAAGATCATTGCTTTTTATAAATGAAAAACATGACTAACATCATCTTGCTAGAAAGTTAATTTTTATTCACTCTCCTGTCGAATGTGGCTAAAGCCACCAAGATCCAATGCTATTCTATGGATTACTGCGTGGAAACTGAGGTGGTTCGACTGACTTAGCTGGAGAGGTGGATGCTTCCTCTTCTCCTTTTAATCTTGAGATTTGTTCCCACCTGAGCACCCTGGAAAGAAGACATGACATGTGGTCACCTATAAAAAAAATCCCAATATATGATCAAAGTCCATTGTTCAGAAAATATTGAATTCTCTAGATTCATCCTAATGAGGAGTTGCATGTAGCCTTTATTCCTTTATTTTATTTATTTATGCCTTTATTGTACAGATTATCTGGTTTCTGCCAGTGAATCTTTATTGATGTACTATTAGGGCCAATGACCCCGAAAAATGAATATAGTTACAAACTGAAAAGACCCTGAGAATGTGTGGGTTTAGATTTGTGTGTTTGTGCACGAACAAACATTATTAAGGACGACAGTGAAGAGAAAGATTTATTCCCCTAGAATACATCGCCAAGATTCCTGAGGGTTAATTACTTCTTTTGAGAAATTAGCTCCAACCTGTCACTGGCTTACTGACAGGCAGTGATTTCCTCTGGTAAACACCTGGAAGCAATTGCCTTCAGCTGCTTACCTGTGATTCCGGTATATATAGGAGTATACACAACATAGGAGTTTCTACTTAAAGTTATGCAAATTTATTAACTGGGCAAAGCACATAATGCTCGAGAGATTTGAGAGGTTTCTACAAAAATCAAGGCATTAATTGATACAACATGTTTAAGTACTTTTCTACTCACCCCATGTTAAGCAGACAATAGACACCTTCTTCCCTGCCATTCTGGGAGCATGCCATGTAAACTGGGAGTGCAGACACAAGAAGCACAGGAAGGAGGAAAGGAAAAAAGGAAGAAAGGAAAGGTGGAAGGAAGGAAAGAAGGAAGAAAGGAAGGAGGGAAGGAAGGAAGGAAGGAAGGAAGGAAGGAAGGAAGGAAGCGAGGGAGGGAGGAAGGGAGGAGGGGAGGAAGGGAAGAAGGAAGGAAGGAAGGAAAGAAGGAAGAAAGGAAAGAAGGAAGAAAGGAAAGAAGGATGGAAAGAAAGAAGGATGGAAGGGAGGGAGGGAAGAAGGGAGGGAGGGAGGGAAGAAGGGAGGGAGGGAGGGAGGAAGGGAGGGAGGAAGGGAGGGAGTGAAGAAGGGAGGGAGGAAGGGAGGGAGTGAAGAAGGGAGGGAGTGAAGAAGGGAGGGAGGGAGGAAGGGAGGGAAAAAAAGAAAGAAGGGAATACATGAGTAGAAGAAACTTAAAGGAAACAAAAATTAAAGAAATTGTATAGAAAGGGTTATATATAACACAGAAATTCAAGGAAAGAAGATTTTGCATAAGGTGAATAGATGGGTAAAATTTCCTAGAGCAGTGAGACTTGAGTTGGCCCTAAAGGAAGAATAGATGGCAGCAAAAGGAAAATGTTTTCTACCAAACAATGGCCTCTCCAATAATCTGTTCTCTTCTGAGTAGGCTGGAAAATTAGGAGAGCAGACACACACCTCTTTTATTTAAAGCATCCTATTTAGCTCCTGTCAGTGAACAGATAAATTATATCACCATTTATTCCCAATCTCCCAGTGGATTCAATACTTCAGAAAGGACATTTTTACTGCAGGCAAATTAATCCATTCCTTTTTTAAAAATAATAGGTTTATATTGATATATTTAAGGAATCTGTCAATTCCTGCACAAACTGCCAAATCATGTGTGAAATTTAAAAATAGAGCTGAATACTTAAAACTCTTCAGACAGTAATAAATGGGCTTAGACTTGAAGACAGAAATATGAATACATGGAAGGCATGAAAACTAAGTTAACCAGATTTCCCTAATTTTGTGGATCTATATGGATTACAAACACTTTATGGAATGGAAACCATACATGGCTTTCCACCAATTATGCCATGACTGGCACAATGCACAATGAGAAAATTACATTTCTGTGATAACTAATACAGTTAGAAATGGCAAATAAGAAGTTAGGCAAAATTCTTTCTCTTCCATAGTGCTAGAAAACTATGGGACTCTACCTACTTCAGAAATAGCAGGTGTTTCAACATTTCTAAGATCCTTTGGTATAGAATTTAGCAAATTAGTACCTTTCACTATAGAATTTTAACTTGAATCCCATAAAGATGGTCAATATTATATTTCTTCCCTCTATCTATTCATTGTGAAGTCACTCCCTCCTCATTGCCTGGTCAATAAGATAGCAAGGAAATAGGATTTTAACTTAGAGTCTTAGTTTTTTACGAACAATAACTCATATTAATTTATAATCAATTACTAGTATTAGCATAATTTATCTATTATATCAACTAACATAAGAGTTATTAGATGCCACCTCTGTGCAAATCAAGAAATGGTTACACACGATCTTCAACTTCACAAGATTTAAAATTTAGTCTTGGAAAGTAGGTTAGTACTTATGAGACATGTTAAAAATACAAATGAAATTGAGTAATAATTTGTGATCTAAAAGCTACAAATTATATTATAGATTAAAAAGTTAAGTGACTACATAAGAGCTTTAAAAGCAAGCATCTTTTGCAATGCTTTGAACATAGCACACACTCATTGAATATGTGTTGAATGATAATACCAACAAAGATGCTAATGCAAAAGATATAACTTTTCTAAGTAAGCTAAAATGATCCAGGGAGGCCTCATTAAGGAAAAATGACCTAGACCTAGGAAGAACAGTTTTTTAACAAGTAGAAGTTAGAAAACAAACAAACAAACAAACAAAAAACACCAAAATAGGAAGCATAGATGAGAGGAAAGAAGGGGAGTGAAGCCTTGGACCTGCACTGTCCAATTCCACAGCCACCAGTCAGATGTAGTTCATTTGGCCACATGAGCCACACTTCAAGTGCTCAATAGCTACTCTGGCTAGTGGCTACCATATTGGAGAGAGCAGATACAGAACCTGCACTTCTATCATTGCAGAAGGTTCCATTGGGCTGAGCTGGCTTAAACTCAAAAACACACTGAGAGAGAGAGTGTGTGTTGAGAGCAGGGAGAGTTGGATCTCTGTGAATCTATTTTCTTATCTATAAAGTAAGTAAGAAAATGATATAAACTTTGCCACTTACAGTTCCAAAATTCTGTGTCAACATATAAATTCAGCAGAGCAGCTGGTGTACATAAAGGAGAGTGAAAGTGAAATTTTAGAAAGAAAAATGAAAAGAGATTGTTGAGGGTACTTAACAAGGCTTGTATTCATCCTGTGGGCAATGATGAGACATCAGAGGCCTTTGAGGAGAGAATTGATAGTCAGTGTTGCTTTCATTTGCACTTTAAAATGTACCTTTCATTTATGTAACAGTTTTTGTCTCAACCCTCAGCTATCATTGAAAAATCTTATCTCCTTACTTTAAGCAATGATATGTTCCCAATTTCCAGATGTGTCAGTTGCATCCTCTGGGAAGCAGATACTTAGACTGAGCTAAGAGTATAAGCAATTTATTAGGGGACTAATACCTATGAAAGATAAAACAAAAGAGAAGACAGAACTAGGGAAAGCCTTCAGATTGTGATGCGCCTGTGAAAGAAAAGAGCAGTGAAAGAAGAATGGGGCAGGGAGAGAGCCTCAGATCATGATACACATCTGAGAAATTCTCAGCCAACCCAAGGGGGAGCTCAGAGCAAAGTTGGACCATTAAAGGGGTCCCTCTCTGGGCAGAAATAGCCAGGCCCTAGTACCTCTGCTGGGCTCAATTATTGGCTGGGTAGTATGTATGAGGAGAGTGGTCTTGGTTCAAAAAGGGAAGCAGATCCTGCTGGTGCTGCAACTCAAGGATGTTTGGTAACTGCACTCCTTGTAGTCGAGTGGTCAGTTCCGTAGGAAGTGGTATCTGAGTGGCACACCTCCATGGCTGCAACCCTGGCTTTCAATGCCAACAGGCCTCACAACTATTTCTCCATTCTGAAACCTCCCATTTGATTCTGTTTCGGTTCGTTCTTTCCCCCAGAACAGCAAAAGGCAGGACAGATTGAAAATAGGCTACTGTTAACAAAAGATGTGACATCAAAGAAGGAAAGGATCTTTTGGAGAATTCTCATGCCTGTGGTCCCTAAGCCATTCTTGTTAACTTGTGGTGAGCCAAAATTTTATACCCGTAACCTTTGCTCTGCTACTGGGAAGTCCTAGGTGGATTGTTATAAGGAGCAAAAAGTACATACGATGTGAAAACGGTTTAAAATTTAGTTATATAAAGGCATACCTCCTCTCTATTCACATTTTTGTAATAAAGCCTTCCGTTTCCAGCAAAATGCCATAGCTTCCAAATATCCATTTCATTTGAACTGCTTTTTAGGTGATAGAGAATAACTCTTCCTCTTCCAGTTATCAAGGAAAGAAAAAAAAGTCACAAATATGCATTCCTAACATTACACCAAGGGTCCAACCTGGAAATTTTAATACATTCAGACTTTGGGCATTATAAACAAGTTCCCCAAACATAAATGAGATTGCACAGTATTTTTTGGTTGCCTTCTTTTACATAACATGAGTATCTTGAGATTCATCTACATTGCTGTGAATATCAATAATTCATTCTTTTTACTAATAAGTAGTATGCCATTATATGTTTTACTACAGTTTGTTTACCCATTTACTTATTGAAAAACACTTGATTTGTTTCCAGGTTTTGGCTAAACCTAAAAACAGGTGACTAATGACTAATGATGCTGACCATTTTTTTCACATACTTGTTTGCCATCCATTTATATTCTTTGATTAAAAAAACTCTCCAGATCTTGTTTTTATTTTTTAATTTGGTGGTTTTTTCCCTTATAATTGAAGGTTGAGAGTTATCACTTTATTCTGAATACAAATTCTTTATTAGATCTGTATTTTAAAACATTTTCTCCCAGTTCATGGCTTCTCTTTTCATTCTATTATCAGTGTCTTTAAACATCAGAAATTCCTAATTTTGGTATACTTTATTTTATCAATATTTTTATGTCATAAATTACGTTTTTAGTAACAAATCTAACCCAAGGTCTTGACAATTTTTTAGTATGTTGTCTTCTAGAAATTGTATCGTTTTAGGCTATACATTAGGTCTAAGATCCATTTGAGTTAATTTTTGCATAAGATATAAGGAGGTATAAATTAAAATTATATCTTTTCCTTTTTTCTTTTTTCTTTATTTTTCTTTCTATTTTGCAATATCCCATTATGCCTTCATCCACTTGTTTTAAATGGATATCTACTTGTTTTAAAACCATTTACTAAAAAGGATAAACTTCTTCTACTGAATTGCTTTTGTAATTTTGTTGAAAAGCACATTAATATGTGTTTAGATGTATTTCTGGAATCTATATTCTGTTCCATTAAACTTCTTATCTATCTTTACTTCAATATCACCATGTATTGAACACTTTTGTTTCATTAGAAGTCTTGAAACAAGATAGTACTAGTCCTCCAACTTTATTCTTTTTTTCAGTTATTTGGGCTGTGCTGATTTAAACATTCAAATTAAACTGAATAAGAAAAATTTAAGAAATTACTGAAAAAATATGAATATATAGAGCAATTATAGCTCAACGATTTGTTTAAGAAACTTTTTTTTTTTTTTTGGAATATCAGTAATAACATGAAGAAGAGTTTTGTTATCAAAACCCATTGTGAAACTCTTCTTTAAGTGATGTAAACATATTTCCTTGCAGAAAGACTTCTCAGGACCTTTAACAGGGTAACACATGTTAGGACTCTCCAAGAAAAAGATCCAGTAAGCTGCATTTCACAAAGATCTTCCACTACTGGTGCTTTAATAATCTGATGAGACAACATTCCACAGAACTTCTTTAGGAAGCAGTTAGTAGACAACAGAGCGTCACACAACATATAGTTGCTGTTTCTGGAGAGCATCTAGTAGGATTAGCCCAGTGAGACAGAGAGACTGAGCTGGGTAGAAAAGACAATTTGAGAGGAGCAGAAAAAGGAACAATAACTTAAGCTCTGGAAACAGGAAGTAGAACCTTTAGACACATGTTATATCTCTGGTTGTTTGTTCTATTTGCAGACAGATCATTCTGGCCTTTGTACCACAGGAGCAGGTCTCTTCTGGACACACTTCTCTGTGCCTCTGGCCTTGTCACTCTTTCCCTATCATTATGAGCCTAACAGGTTTGCACTGGATAATTCCTTAATTTTTCATTTTTCTTCTGTTTATCCTTCATACCTTCTCAATCCTCAGCTTCCATGGTGCTCCAATATGCTGTAAGGGTTGGGTTTAGAAGTGCACAGAGGATGATTTCCCGTTCAGGTATGGGGTGGGCTAGATTCTCCATCTTTGGCTTAGTGGCAGCTAAGCGAAGGGAAGCTTACATTGATCATAACTTTATATAAGTAAGAGAATGTCTTTAGTCTTTATCAGGTTCAAAGCAAAGTTACCCCAAGTAAGAGAAACAAGAAGGGATCATAAAATACCATGATATGGGGAGTGTTAGAAGCTCAGTCCAAGAAGGAATGGAAGAATTCAAAACTTTGAGCTTAACTGAGTCAGACAGATAATATTAAACACACAAAGGGAATATTAAGGGCTGTGAAATACTCAAGAGCTCATGCCCAGCCTAAAAGCATTTCATTTCATGTTGTAAAGCCCTCCTCTAGTGAAAAGAAAACACCTCCAATGGCTCACATCTCAGGTCAGAATTAAAAAGAGCTGGGCAACGAATCCGGTCAGAACCTTTACCATTCCATCCCATTCAATAAGCAGGCATTTATTAAGCAAGATCTGTGTCAAACACTAGGGATCTAATGTTAAATAAAAGCCAATCCCCAACTGCAAATAGCTTACAATCTACTTGAGGGACAAATATCTGTCTGAGAAATTAAAGTGAGACTTCCAGATGAGATGACACTTGATGAGATTTTATATAACTAGGACTTACTTAGCCAATCAGATTTTAGTATTTAACAGCAGGTATGAGAATTGCTTTGCAGACAGTGGGCTGTGATAACATTGTCCCATTCCTTGTGAGTGTTCCTATACTGCTTGTTTTGCTACAAAAATATCCTAAGAGCACATGAACACACACACACACACACACACACACACACACACACACACACACACACACGCTCACATGATCCAATAAATATCTAGGCTCCATTGGAAGTGTAGCAAGGAATACCAAACTTTACCTTTTTCATAATTTCTTCTATATCTAACCATGAAGCGCATGAGAAATGTGAATATCAAGAATGTGAAGTGCTTTTTTCTTTGACACCTTCAGAATCTAAACAAGACAATGAGTTTTGATATATTGGATAGTTATATCTATAAACAAAAAGTAGACTTGAAATTCATGATGGTTTGAGCACACCAAGATTAAATTGGATCTGACTTTTCTTATTCTTCCCATCCTTCTCTGCCTTTGACCTCCAATGCCATGAGGAATGTTCTGGACCCACGCTATTGGGAACAGAGTCACAGAAATGCCTCTGGACCCTTATAATGGCTAGTGAAATATTACTACCGTTCTGCTGAAGATATGGGCTTGTGAGGAGGGGTGGACTTGCCTGAGAACTTATTTTGTAACTAGAGCAGCTTAATAGACATACAGGAATTACCGTTCTCCTCAACAGTCTCGGAAAAAATTGAGAAACCCTCATTCCCCTTGTTTGCCTCTTGTCCTCATGGATTTTGAGCACACTTTTTGCTCTTGCCCTCCACTCAGGTAAAGTCTTGGCAA
Organism: Macaca mulatta; assembly: GCF_049350105.2. Lineage (NCBI taxonomy): Eukaryota > Metazoa > Chordata > Mammalia > Primates > Cercopithecidae > Macaca > Macaca mulatta. Next base: position 50,804,191 of record NC_133423.1, on the reverse strand, counting down.
CTCTGCTGCCATTTTGCCATCTTTTCACTTTGGTTTGGGGTTGGGGAGCAAATCCAAATTATAAGGATGTGTAAAAACAGAGCATAGCACATTAGCATTTCCAGTGTACCACTCCGGGAATCTCAGCATTTTCAATATATATTTAAAATAACGGAGTGAGACAAGCTGCTGCCTTCCCTCAAAATTGCCAACGTATGCTCCGAGATCTCCTGCATTTTGCATTGTGTCAGTCTGTGTCAGAGGTTTCAGGAAAGGTAATATAGAAGATGAATGAAAGTCTATCATTGCAGTGCCAAGATGAAAAAGTGACAGCTCATAATGAAAAGAAAAATAGTTTCCATTTTGGGCCTCTGTAAGTAAGAAAGTGACAGAGTCTTGGGAACTGTGAGCCTGAAAAATGGTCCCTTTGACAGACATGCCTGTAAGTGAGAGGGCCCCGGATATAATACCACCTATAATAGAGGGAATAATGATTATTTTAGGCATTGCATGATTTTGAATAAATCCTTGACTACTCCCCAGAAAATGGAGTTGAAAGGAATCTAGCAAGAGGGGTGGGTTAATTTAAGGAATAAATGACCACTTTTTTTGTCTTTTATGCCTAAGTTGGTTAAATATATTTTTGTCAAAAATGACCAAAAGCCAATAGTATTAATAAAAAGAAATTTGCCTCCACAGGGATAAAAAATGCCACCCTAAAATTTTCCTTCAGGGTTTTGTTTCTTTGTGGCCAAATCTTTTAGAATTAAGTTCTAGATTGGCTATTGTAATCCAGTGTTTGCAAACTAATTGAATTGAACTAAATTCAAGCTGAGACAACAGTGTAAAATACTATATATTTTTAAGTTCAATTCCAAATTTCAAGATGCTTCGTATTATCTGAGAAACTATTTTCATTTTTCTTTAATAGCTGGTATTGCTTGGATGTAGCCTCAGATGTTAGCCCATTTGCAGCATTTACAATTACTTACTCTGCATAATTTCTGTATCCGTCTTAAAATAAATACAACCAGAAACACACTTCCAACTCATTTAACAAATGCTAGGTCAGTGGCTCTTCCCTGTACATTTGCTCTAGTGAGAGCACAGAGTATTGTATTGATTTCTTAAACTAGGCTATACAAAATCTATCTAAGAATTGGAGCTCCGAGAGTTTCCACTCTCTTGGTTTCAACCATCAACTAAAAGAAATAAATGATCACTAAAAAAAAGTGATTGCTACCCATTGAGAGCTCAAAGTGGAGCCTGAGGGAGAATGTGAATTTATTTATCACAAAGCCTTAGACCTGTAAGGAACTATAGTGGCCTCCAGCCTGGGCTCTGCTCAGCACTCCTGGTGGCAGGGAATTGGATGCTTCTCACACGTCTATTCCATTTCAGAGCAGCTCTAACTATCAAAAGAGCTTCTTGATTTCAAGTCCATATCAATCTTCCTCCAACAGGTGTTTTTTGTCCTGTCTGCCCCCCTGAAAATACAGAGAAAGGATCTATCGTTGTTCTGAAGAACATCCATGTGCCTATTTGTTAGTAGATACGTTGTCCACCCTGGACAACCCTCTTACCAATCTTTTCCCTAAAGGAAAGTTGAGTTATAAAGATCACTGAGAGGAGCCACAAAGGAGAAAAGACACAGCTAGGCCGGGTGCAGTGGCTCACGCTTGTAATCCCAGCACTTTGGGAGGTTGAGGCCAGCAGATCATGAGGTCAGGAGATTGAGACCATCCTGGCTAACATGGTGAAATCCCGTCTCTACTGAAAATACAAAAACAAAATTAGCCGGGCGAGTTGGCAGGCTCCTGTAGTCCCAGCTACTCAGGGGGCTGAGGCGGGAGAATGGCATGAACCCAGGAGGTGGAGCTGGCAGTGAACCGAGATAGCACCACTGCACTCCAGTCTGGGTGACAAAGACTCCGTCTCAAAAACAAACAAACAAACAAACAAAAACAAAACAAAACAAAACACAGCTCATGTCTTTCCTCAGTGTTCTCCCCATGCGTTGTTCCCTCCAACACTCATCGTGCTATGCAGTGACCATGTGCATATCCACGTGGTGGCCTTGGCCACAAAAGAGTGGAAAGCACAGGCTTTCTGAGGAATTGAGTTGCCATCCAGGTCAGCCTCTTGCAGTTTTTGTAGTCATAGGCCAATTATTTTACTTTCTGAGCTCCATCTGTAGAATGGCAATACTTTCAATCTGTTCCAGTTGCAAAAATTAAGTTAGTTAGAATGTATAAAACTCCTGGAAAATAGTCAGTATTCAATAAATAATAGTTCTTGTTTCCCCAAGGCTTATGGTTGAATTTTAGTTACCTTTGTTTTCTGGATAAATGGTGCATAATAGATACTCTGAAAATATTTGGGGAAATGGGAAGGGAGGAAGAGATGGAGGAAAGAGGTTTCAATTTGTTTCACAATGGGGATTGTGGAGACAGGGCAAAGTCATAGCGTATAAATGGGGCTCTCAGCTTTCTTTTATTTGGCTTTTAAATACACCATGTCCCTAAGTCACAGCAGTGTTGGGTGCTTGAATACAGTGTCTGGAATAATCACTGCGGTCCATCTTCCCAGAGACTACTTCTGAGCAAAAGTCAAAATAGGAAAGTTCATGAATAACACTGGAGAAAGTGTATTTTGGTATAATAAGTCTCAGAAAAATAAAGTCTAAAATTCTGACTTAGTACAAAGAAGCAGGTCCTGATGCTGAGATTTATTAGTAAAGGACAAACTGTCCAACTAAGTGCAGGCAGCTTCCGCTCTCAAAATAAAAGACCAGAATGGACAAAAGGCAGAGGAAGAGACTGTATTATTCTGGGAATAATGCAACTCTGAAAAGATGGTGAAGAGATGCCCTAATAGATCTTTCATTCCTCACACTCATTCACCAAGAACAAACAGCACAAAGAGAACCAGCATTTTCTCGGGGTGCTAAGAATAAGGAGAATAATTTCCTGCATGGAGCTTAATGTTAATCAAAGCAGTTTTTTGTGCACTCATAAGGATATAATATGCAAAGGCACTGGCTTATGATTTTGAGAGGGAAAATGAGACAAGAACATGTCTCAAATACTTGATTTTTGCACTATAGTCTCCTGTCTGCCTCCTATTTGTTTACTCATCTCCAGCCAGTAAATTAGTTCTTGTACTCACCACTATGCACTCTGCTTTCATTGTTTAGAAATGAGAACCACCTTACCATCACAACCAGCACACACACACACACACACACACCCTTGTGTGTGTACACTCACACATGCACAAACTCCTTTCTATCAAAATTCAAATCACTTGCAAAGTGTGCCTCAGATTTCAATATCAGATCCTCTTCATAAACTTCTAACAGAATCAGTGAATTCTCAAAGCACAGATTGCCACTTCCATTGAGCATGACAGTCACAGGACAAGGTGCTTTATTTTAAGGAACCAACAATCAGATTGGTGAATGAAAACTTATTGAACACACACACACGCACACACACACACACACGAGAGAACAGAGAGAGAAAGAGAGAGAGAGAGAGAGAGAGAGAATGAATGAATGAGAAAGAGAGAGCAAACTAGGCTTTTTCAAATGGATGGTAATGAATAAAAACACCATAAAAAAAGAGTTGTGTTGAGGGAGGGATGATGTCAGACTGAGGAGGGGGATAGGATTTCAACTGAACCTTAAAGCAAGGATCTGACTTAGATAAGCAAAGAGGAGAGGAAAGCAATTTCCTAGGTTTCTACTTGAACATTCTGCCCACAGACAGGGGAATTTCCTCTTGTTGATTCAATCAAGATAGACTCCATATTTAGCAGCCTTTCAGTGTAATGAATCATACCTGGTGGAGGCTCTCAAGACTCATATAGAATATCCAAAGCCGCACACATTGCTGCCTGCAGTTTCAAATTTAATCAAATGTATGGATTTGTATTGGTCTTGAATTTTACCCCTAGATGACAGCTTAAATGGTAAAATGGCAAGACTTGAACTCTGCCAATGAAAATCTAAATTGCTAAGCTTCAGCAGTGTGCCAGTTATTAATTAATTGCTTCTCGGCTGCAACCCCACCTTGTTTTTGTCTTACTTCATGATATTTAAGCTGTCAGCCTGCAAAGGACTTCATTTCCTTGTCAGCTGGACCAAGGAGGCTGGGTCTCACCCTCAGGAGTCCTCCTCTGAATTTCCAAGTTCCTTCTTGACCACTTTTTCTTCAGTTACTTTCTACAGTTGCCACCTCTGTTAGCCGCTAGAGCTCTTTTTCATCCCTTTTAGTAGTGAATTGCTTTTACGTACTTATCAATCCTTCATATTAAGTTTTGCCTGGTCAAATTACTTGTGGGTTTCTGTTTTGTAACTGAACCCTGACTAATAACAGAACTTGCTTTTCTTTAGGGGACAGCACCCTTCCTTTCATCTGTGAGATAGAGGTAAGTATGGAGGTAGTGATGAAGAGGAATGGGAGAGAGAAAGTTTTAGTCATTAGTATAATCCTGTAACCTCTTGGGCACGTTATTGGCTGGTATTAGAGATATTCTGTTGCTAATTCTAGCTGTGCCATCTATTCACCTGTTTGCTCTCAGATTCATTTTCTGCCCTTCTCCTTCTCTAGTGTGTTTCACAGGGGCTTATTCACAATTTTTGCAAACCAGTTTTTTACTAAGTTCAGTCAGTGGTGGTAAATGTTATGAAAGGAAAATGGAAAAATTCTGGTCACACCCCCAGCCTCACCACCTCATGCCCCAAGGCAGCCATTTTGAACATTGTGGCCTCTGCCCTTTGTGTCAACTCTTAGCGTAAGTTCAATTTTGGTCAGACAGCCCTGACCCTTAGTCTCTGATAATACCACCTTTCCCTTTGGTCTCTCCAGTCCTAGGGATAGTAGCATCTTCTTAGCATCTTCTTACAGCTAGTAGCCTGAAATAAATTTCTACTACTGACCTACCTGGTAGAAAGGCTCTGTTTTGCTAATTGCTAAGTAGAAAGGCTCTGTTTTGCTAATTGGACTCTGACTGATAATGCTATAGAGGTACCGCTCACATAATCTTTATCAATTCATGTATTTGAAAGTTTTCTAATATAACCAAATACATTCTGTTTCTTACTTATCTAGATAGTATCATGGTTGTGACACTGACATTCAAAAGAAATGTCAATTTGTTTCTCATATAGGTCTCCTTTCTTCTTCTTTCTAGCTTCTTGTTTCAAGGATTGTGAAAATGAGTAAATAATGTAGTCGATAAGGGTGTCTTCATGAAATTCTACATCATCACAACACACCTTCATATGCTCAAAGAAAATAAAAATATATAAGAGTCTCCATTAAAGCCACTTTTGTCCTAACATGTCTAGGTAATTGGGGCAAATACATTCCTTCCTCTTTCATTTATGCATCACTGGTCTAAATTCTCACCTAAGATATAAATTTAAAAAGGGAAAAAAAGAACCGGAAAAGAAGGAGAGTAGGTGGAGGAAGAGAACAATGACATCAACTAGAATTAATTGAATGTTATTCATATAAGTTCTTCCTTTAATTCACACAGGAAGCCATGAGTTGGATATGATTCTTATTCTCATTTTACAAATAAGATAACTGAGGCATAGAGATGTTAAATAGCTTGCCCAACGTTACACACTGGGTCAGTGTGGTCGACCTGGAGTTTGAATACAGGTCCGCCCAACTTTAAGGCCTAATTCATACACTTTGAAAGAGGACCAGAAAAAGGGAAAAGCCTGCGGCTGGAGAGAGAAAGTAAAGTCCTCAAAAGCCTTTATGGGTCATTGTGAAGGCCTAGACATGCAAAGATGAAATCCAGAAGGGAGAGTCCTGAAGGAGAGGAGGAGAGGCTGAGAGCAAATCCTGCCTACTTCCAATCTTTGTCTGGCTGCAGGTGGTAGGGAGAGAAGAGGTGAAGTGATAGCAATTGCACAGAAAACCTTCTGAACCGGAGAAGTGGTCACACGTGAGAAATGAGCTTGAACTCCAAAATGGCATCCACAAGGCCAAAGTGTCTTTTTAGCATATGCCATCCCCCTAATAGGCAGGTAATTGCTTCGGTACTCTGGTGGAGAGGAGCCTTCAGTTTGGGGTACCTTATTAAGATATTGACAGACCCTGGAGAGTTCAGAGAGGATCAGGGAGATGATTACAGGGGCTGGAGGGGTTGATTTATGAGGCAAAATGGAAAGACTGGTGCTGTTACCGCTTGGAAAAATGATAGCTAAGAGAGGCATAATGATATCTATAAATATTAGTAGGGCGGAAGCAGAGAGAAGAGAAGGGATTCATATGCTACAGATGGAATACAATACCCTCTGTTTCCCTTTGCTGAACTGCCAGGAAAAACTTTCTGACAGCAATGTCATCAGAACGGCAGAAAAATCAGCCACAGGGGAAGGGGTGAAAGTGACAGCCCAGGAACACTGAAGACCGAGCTCCAGAAAAAATCAGTGTGTTGAAGGGCATCCTCTGCCCTAACTTAGGATTGGACTGGAGAGGCCATTGTAGAACAAGGAGGCATTGCAGAGTCCAGGGTTCATCTTGTTCTCCAACCTTCCTTCTCATCCATCCCCTTCACACCAGTCAGGTTTATGCATTGTGCCTTTGTTCAAACTTTCCCCTTACTGTAGAAACCTCCTTACTACTCTGAATCTACCCATTCTACGTCCACATTTAACGAAAGCCTCCAGTAACCATGGTACTGAGCTAAGGGGATGGATACAATGGCAAGGAGAAAATCATGATCTTCAAACTGATGGTTAGCTGGAAAGCCAGTCAAGTAATCACATAGGTAAATATAGTGTAATGAGTGGGATGATTGATGTAGGGCCAGAGTGTTCTGGAAATAAGGAGGGGAGATCCTGATACAGACTGAAGGCATGGAGTGATAATTGCCGAAATGTGACAATGTTAAACTTCACCTGAGCCATAAAAAGACAATGGTTAAGAAATCTCCCTACCCTTTCGTGTTCTGGGAAGCCAAAGCATCATCCTTTCCCCTATGACTTGGAAAAGACTTTTGGTCCACTCTTCTCACAACTCCCCATAAGATTCACAAACAACTCTCTTGTTTATCTGTGACAAAGCCAAACACAGACCTTTCTTATTTTGCCTGAACTTGCTGAAAGGTCAGACGCGGACCTTGCAGCTTCCTATTCTTCTCATGAATTAGTAGCTGAGGTTAAAAGTTGTCCCCATGAAAGTAGAAACATTTCGTGTTTGGTTGACTGAGACTTTCCATTGCAAACCACCCCACCTGTAACTTGTCCACTCCTTTCTATAAAAATCTAAGACAAAGTCACACTGCTGAGGCACTCTGATCTTCAGATCTGAAAGGTTGTCCCTGTTGCAGTAACCTGAATAACATCAGTTTCCTTATTAATCTGATATTTATCTCTGACAAAAGAATCTGGAATAGTGAGTTACAATTAAGGAAAGAAGAAGAGGAGGCATATGGAAGGGAGTCACACAGAAAGGAAGCAACTCATACACAGGCCTGGAGATGAGAAACAGAAGACTATGTTACTGCACTGCTGTGGCTGAAGTGGGAGAGGGGTAAGGTGAGGAATTAGACTGGGAGAGGGCTAAAGGGTAAAGAGGAGATGGGTAAAGTGAGGAATTAGGCTGGAGACGCATCTTTTGTCACAGAGCACGACCCTAGCCAAAAATCTTTCCTGACTTAGATTCTTTACTATAAAAATGAGGAAAATAATAATGAAGGAGGTCACGAGGGCCAAACTCTTGGCACGTGGTAGATGCTCAAGAACAAAGTGGCATTCTCAGGACAGTGCCTGGCATGTGGTGGATGGAGAAGTACTGCTTCCTAAATGGTTGGTGGACTGATGTTCCCATCTTACCTCCTACATTCAAGTGAATTATTGTAGCCAATTCTGTTGCCAAGTGGATTAGAAGCCAGTACAGATGTTATCTCTTGATGTCACATTGTGTATGATGATAATTCCATCCTGCCTTAGGAGGCATCACCATAGTTTAAGCCTCTTTGAATAGAAACAAAAGCAGAGCATGTTTCACTGGAGAGCATAAACCCACAGTAAACTCTCAGAGCAGGTTGGTCAGATTGTGGACCTTAGAACCTGAGCAGGGCTGATGTAGTATGCAGACCCAAATGGTGCACACTGGATGTGATATGGCTCTGGTAAGCCTAACGATGCTGCAAAGCCAGCCCCAGCCCACCACACGGCCACTTGTGGCAGCCACAGTTTGTATGGACCGGTTCAGAGGGATAAAAATGCATTTCCCAAACCAACAGTACTCAATGCAACATATTTTTCACATGTTTAATGGAACAGAAATTTTTATTTTAACTGACATTTATGGGCATTATAGTGTTCTGTGGAGAGAGCAGAAACCTGGTGAGGAGAGATAGCAAGTATACGAATCATATTATTTTTATCATAAGATTAGTGTATTCTGTGTTTTCCTCCCTCAAGGCTCCTTTTTCCCCCTCCCAGCCTAGAAAAGCAAGTGATTATCTACGGAGGCTCCTACTATACAAAGCCCCAGCTTAGTTAACCCTTTCTCCATTGCAATCCAGGCACCAGAGATTCCATTATTTAATGCTAATGTATTGTTTTCCCACTGCCTGGCTCTGAGAGATCCAGATTCTTGGCGCCACAGACTCAAGCATCAGCCAAAGCAATAAAGAGGAGACAATTCTTCATTATCATCCCTGGAAGCTACACAGTGACAATGAGGGTTCGCTAGTGTTTCTGTATACATTCAGAAAGCATATCCTAAAGTTGTGGTTTTAGTGACAATCAGCTTTAACTATTCTGGCCATCTTCTTCCCATGTTTTGCTTTTAAAAACTGGAGCAGCCAGGCTCACTGACTCATGCCTGTAATCCCAACACTTTGGGAAGCTGAGGCGGGCAGATCACGAGGTCAGGAGATTGAGACCATCCTGGCGAACACGGTGAAACCCCATCTCTACTAAAAATACAAACAAATAGCCCAGAGTGATGGCACACACCAGTAATCCCAGTTACTCGGGAGCTGAGGCAGGAGGATTGCTTGAACCCGGGAGGCGGAGGTTGCAGTGAGCCGAGATAGCGCCACTGCTCTCCAGCATGGGAGACAGAGAGAGACTCCATCTCAAAATAAATAAATAAATAAATAAACACATACATACATACATACATACATACATACATACATAAACAAACTGGGGCTTCCAGGAGGTCAACAGAGATAACAAATTTGAGAAGGAATAAGGGGTCTTTGAGACAAGTATGCCCTTTCCTAGTTCTCTTTTTCCCTTTTGTTCCCACTACACCCCAGATTAATCTCTTTTTCTTGTCTCCTCTTGTCCTGCCATCTCTGTTTCAACTGTTGTTTTTCTTCAGATGTAAGGAAAACCCTGGCTGTAAATCAAGGTTCTAATCCTTGCTGTAACCTTACCAAGCTGTATAAACGTGACTATGTCAATCAAGCAAGGCTGCAGTTCCCTCTCCTGTGGAAGTGGTCCTGAGACCTTTCCAGGTTCTCCACAGACTAAAATTCCATATGCTTCCTGTGTTCCTCAGTCTCCATGGCTTTAAAACCAATTCGTACACTGAGTAAGAACTTTTATGTCATTACTTCATTGCTGATGAGACAATGTAAAGTAATGTCCAAGTTTCTGGTGGTGCAATTGTCTTTGTAAATTGCATAATTCAATATGCATCTCAAAGTTTAATTTCTAAATAGTGTTTAGTATTTGCACAGCATAATTTGCTAAGCTTCCATGCAGCTGGCCAAACACACTGAGCTGACCATTCTCCTTGACATTGTAAATAAATGACAATTATGAATCAAAGAAATACAGACCAGTACTTGAAAAGCCCGGGGCAGTCCTGCTAGAGCAGTATCACATCTGTAGCAAAATCCAGATAAATGTTTCCTATGATGAGGACAGGCAAGGAAGTTTGTAAGACTAGGTTGGCACAAATGATAAAATCCCGTGGACACCCCATCCTCTCAGCCCTGTTCCCATCATATTCTGCTCTTTTTACACGAGTTTCAATCAGGATGTGGAGTCACAAAATATACTACCTGGCTCAGAAAACTGCAGAAAAGCAGCCTAAGTTCTTTTCAGCCTGGCTCTGATGCTTGAAAATTATACCTATTGGAACTTGTGAGCATATCACAGATGCTGAGCAGGTGAGCTTTAAAAAATGGAGTTTCATCTGAATAATCTGTCAGGCTACTGACAACAAAGAGCTATTTCTGACTGTAGCTGGAATGAGTGATTACTTTGATAACAAATTAAAACAAGCTTGGAAATTGGAAATTACCAGAATTAAGCTATCTCCAGTGAATGACTGAGCTCCCCACTTGAGTACATTTTCTTCTGTATTAGCCGTAAACATGAGCTCTTCATTAATAGAAATTGGCTCATTGCTACTAACCACAAGGGGAATCTATAGGATGTGTGGCACTAACTTCCAACCTGATCAAGAAGATAACTTGTTCTTAATGTGAGTGCTTTCTTGGGAACTTAAACATTCTTTATGTCCCCTTTGGCTTCTTGCATATGAAGCCAATTGTAATGTTCCACTTTTAAATGTTCAAATATTTTCTCTGCATGGGATGTCTATGACACCAAATAATTTCTGGATGATTACTGTTTTTAATAACCATCTAATTACCGTATTAATCAGAAATGTCCTTTTGGCTTATAGAAGGCACAAGGGACAGAGGTAAGAAACAAAGATATTCCTGTTGCAATCCACTTGTACAGAACTTCCAAGCTTCCTATTCAGATGATACAGAAATGTTGCTAAATTCTGGGCTCAATCTATGGTAAACAGAAGATGTTCCAGTCTTTTATTCAAAGCATTCCAACTAAATGGGTGTCTCATGACCTCCCAAACGCCTGTATGCCTTGAATACTTAATTGAATCACCCTTTTGTATTTTAACTTTATAAAGTGAAAAATGTTGTCACTTGGAGGAAATTTTATTCAGATATTTTCTGTTGACTGCTTTTTCTCCTGATCCCTGATCTATACATGATGACCTTATACAGCAATGAATCAGAGAGGTTAATATTCCAAATAGGCTGTGTTATTTCTTTGCGTTTATCTTAGCTTTACCAAGCTTCCATTTCATCAAATGACCCTTGCCACCTATTTAGCTAGTAAATTTTGTGTAAATCACAATAGACGTCTTCTCTGCTGCCCTCTCATCTCCTCCTCCCCTGGTGGTTTTTCTTGGAAGAGATGGAAATGCTAGTGATACCTGTCTCAGCTCTTATTCATCCCTCACTTACTTTTCTGGCAGGAGTGTGTGTGTGTGTGTGTGTGTGTGTGTGTGTGTGTGTGTGTGTGTGTGTATGTGTCTGTCTGTCTAAAGAAATAATGAAAAATAGCCAGAGAGAATTTTCTGAAGTCTTGGGAGTTTCATTTAAAGAATTGCACTGATTTTTTTTTTTTTTTTTTTTTTTGCATTTGATGAAATGGTAATTTTCCTGCTTCTCTTTCATACTGAGCTTGATGGACAGGCCCTTCTTTCATGTACAAATAATCTTTATGACCCTTGTAAGCAGGTCTGATGATACTCAGCTGAGTAATGTACCAGAACTGAAATTTCCATCTACTTGATGTTTTGCACAGGGGTTTTGATGAAGTCACTGTCACCTGCTATTAACTTAATATCAAGTCTTAATAGGGTCCCTTTCTCACCATCTCCACGCTGTTGGGGTCCAAATTAATTACAAAGTAAAAATTCTGCCACATAAATCCTCAATTCCCATGGAGGAAAAAAAAAGTTTCTAACCTCATTTGAAGGGCTCAGAGAGCAGCCTGTGCAAGAAAATTTGCCTTCAAGACACGTCTATAAAGTCTGTATACCAGTGCGAAAAACAGAGGACCCTGCAAAATGGGGCTCACTTCCTTCCGCTCAAGCGCTGTGTCTTCTTTCTTGGCATCTCATATTTATTCTCCTAAATTGTTTGACTCTTCACATAGTGCTCCAAGGTACTGAGCTATGGCTGGAGATAAAATCTTCCCTAAAAATAACCTATTCTGTAAGTTTCCAGTGTATCAAAAAGTATCAAATGAATATAGGATAAAATGATCTAAATCTATTCCAATCCTTATGTTCTGTAAAAAGTTGTAAAAAATAAAAAATATAAGAATTTTTTTAAAAAAATTCTACTCAATAGTCATCTGGTATTACCTAAAATTTTGCTATCAGAAATAAATTTGTTATTAAATGATAACATCTCTAAAAGTCAGGAGAAAGGATGAAGAGTTTGAAAGGATCAAAAGAACTTAATCTCTATTAGGCACGTAAAACTTCACATGAATTTGTTTAGGATATCACTGGGAGTGAAGACAGGGTGTCATGGTGTTTGGGAGAATATGGGGGCGAGGGTCATATATACAATAATGGTTGAAAAGATGGGAGGATCTTTCCAAAGGTATGGTAGAGCATGAAAGATAACTTTGCCTAGGTCACAATTCTGTCTGCAGATATCCAAGGGCAACAGAATAAAACAGGAGTAGGGGTAATATTCGTGTCTAAACATTGGAAAAATATGCAAAGAGAGATAATAATTAAAAGCTCAGATATACTTATACATTTCATTAATACACAGAACCCTTAACTTTAATTACTTATTAGACACTAAAAAACAGATTATTCATTTCACCCTTCCTAAAATCAAAAATTGTACTTTTGAAGCTTCCCTCAGATTCCATCGTATTCCTTTTGCTGTTTCTAGCCCCCAGGTTCCTGATTCCAGCTTACCACACCTGCAGCTCTTCTTTAGCTGCATTTATATACTTGGTTCCTAGAGCAAATTTGCCAGTTCAGGCAAACCTAAAAGTTTGTGTTCCCTAGGCTCTTAGCCAGCGAGTGAATACTAGGGCTACTCGAATATGAAAACCTGGCACCCTCACTTCCTGTGGAATGAACACAGAGGCATGACTTAAAATTCAGAATTTTCCTGGATCAGATTGAAGTTATCCTCCGCAGGTCCTTAGCTGAAATCTCAGCCTTGCTTGGCCTCTTTCCTTTTTCTGTGCTACTTCCCCACTTTCTTACTGGATTCTCTTTAAACAAAAATCATTTGCACACCATCTCAGAGCCTTCTTCTGGGTAACCCAACTATGACATGCCATTTCCAGATATATCCACCTGAAGGTCTGGACAAACTCGAATTTATCATGGCCAACACCAAATGCATCATCATGTCCCACTTACCACTTCCAATAATCATTCTTGTTAGGAATGTAACATTCTCATAGTTACTCAAGCACAGAGGTTTGGAGGAATGTGTAAATGTTTTCTTTTTACTCCATGATTTAACTAACACCGGTATTACATTTTACAGTTTACAAAACGTTTTCATTTACTTAATATAATTTGATTCTCAAAATAAACTTTGTAAATCTATAGGTTAGATTTGATCATCTCAGCCTCAAAGGGAGGTTTCAAAGGATAAAGAAAATTAAACAGTGAGTAAATTGAGTAATTGGTATGAGGACCTGCGCCATTGACGTTGATTGACTACTTTTTAACAAAGCCAGATGTTCTTCCTTCAGGATATCTTTCAGATGCCTCTCTTTTTTTCTGTTTCTTTGATGTAACCTTGGTTTAGACCCTTGCGATCCTTTCTCTGATTATAACAATTATCTCCTAAATGGTTACTCTACCTCTACTTCTCCTTGTTTTATGCCTGCATGCCCCTGCTAAATCACATCTCTTTCTCACTTTACTGTGATCTGGATCCTGCAGTCATTTCTAGGTTTAACTCTTGCTTGTCCCTTCTATCTAATTCTAGGGTTTATTTGTATACTGAATTATAGCATAGCTATACTCATGTACAGACATGAGTACCTTTAAGTGAGGTGATGCTATAACAAACATCTAATGTGTGTGTGTCACTGACTTAGAAACTGAATGATTAAAGGCAATAAAACTAATAAAGAAAAAGAAATTTAAAAGATTGGCCAGGCACGGTGGCTCACTTTGAGAGGCCAAGGCAGGCAGATCATGAGGTCAGGAGATTGAGATCCTTCTGACCAACATGGCGAAACCCTGTCTCTACTAAAAAATACAAAAATTAGCTGAGTGTGGTGGTACATGCCTGTAATCCCAGCTACTCGGGAGGCTGAGGCAGGAGAATTGCTTGAACCAGGGAGTATGGCGTTGCAGTGAGCCAAGATTATGCCACTGCAAAGTGGCTATGCATATTACGCAGTGAATAAACTTTGGTAGAACTGTTGCCTGCTAGAACTTGGACGTGAGATTACATGTCTAATTAGCTTATTGTACCGGGAGAAGAAGTTGAAAAACTGAGCTAGTACAGTTGACCATTGAACAATATGGGAGTTAGGGGAACAAACCTCTGTGCAGTCAAAGATCTGTGTACATCTTTTGACTCCTCTAGAACTTACCTACTAATGGTCAACTATTGACCAGAAGACTTACCAATAATGTAGTCAATTAACACGTATTTTGCATATTACATGTTACATGCTTTATATACTTTATTCTTACAATAAAGTAAGGTAGAGGAAAGAAACTGTTAAAATCATAAGGAGAAGAAAATATATTTGCTATTCATTAAATGGAAGTGGATCATCATAAAGGTCTTCATTTTCACTGTCTTCGTGTTGAGTAGGCTGAGGAGAAGGAAGAAGAAGAGGGGTTGGTCTTACTGCCTCCAAGGTTGGAGAGGTTGAAAAAAATCCTTTTATAAGTGGACCCATGCTATACAAATCCATATTGTTCAAAGGTCAACTGTAGTGTGTGTTGGAAAGGTGATTAGGCTTTAGTCAATAAAATGTTCACAGAAGCAATGAAGCTGCCTCTAGATCTGCACTGAAATTCACCCTATGCAGCCCTCTAGCTCTTTTCCTCTACAGGAACCTTGGAGATCCTGTGTAGAAGATAGCAGAATCTAGAGACAGTAGGACATTGGACCTCTAACTCAGTGCTAGAGGATAGTCTCCAAGAAAAACAAAAGAGGATCTACACAGGACTCTGAAATGAAAGAGAAGTAATCTGTTGTGTTAAGTTCTGAGACACTGGAGTTTATTTTTATACAAAGCATGCCCTAGAGTGTTGTGTTTGATAGCCCACGATGTCTACACCTTCAATTCCAGCACCTAGCACAGTGCTATGCATACAGCTAAATGTTCAATGCTTATTAAATCAAATAGAAACAAAAAAACTCATATTTGGAACTGATTTTAATGAGTAAAAAGTATACAGCCATTCATAGATACTAGTGCACAATTACTATATAAATAACATAAGAAATAAACATCAAGGAAGAAAATGGTAATTATGTTTAATATCTCAAAATCATTATTCTTAACAGCTATGAGTTGAATTGTTCAATTATAACAAAGTGAATAGAAAATAATAATTAGTTGAGACATTTTCAGAAAATACTCATCACAATGCCCCCAAATTGTTTTTTATTTACATAAACCATTAAGTAAGTGGATGAAATATATAGCTACACTCTTTATTACAAATTTATTGTTTTCTTAGTTAACACAATTAAAAAATCCTGGTGATTATTTATTTCCTCAGGGGGTAGAAAATATTAGTCAACAATTTTAGCAAACAGTTTAGAGCAAGGGAAGTCAGGTTAACTGGGGTTTGTGACATTTACAGCACTAGAGCCTATGTTCACAAATGGCTTCTTCGCTTCTTCAATTGTTCTGGTCTATAGTGTCAGGTTCTGGTGGCCCCATCCACTGCATTAGTCAAGGTGAATTCCCTAAACATGACAAAGTCTGACACAGTGACAGTGTTGCAATCCATCACACACTGTGGATCACAAACTTTTAAAGTGGCTTTTAGAGACATAACCTTCCCCATCCTACTGGCCTCCACAGGTGCCAGTTTTGACTCAGCAGAATGTATCAGCCTCCTTCCCCAAGTCCCACTGCTGAGAATTCAAGGATCACTTGTAGTAAACTCAACCTAACACATTCTGGGCCACTATCATATGACGTCCCTCTACTCACACCCTCTGAGTGGCCTCTTCTCATTCCGTTCATATCCTCATGTCTATCTGGTTCATTTGTACCCATGTAATGAGATCATGGCTCTGTGTCAGTAGAATCTCTTCCAACTTCTCTTCAAGCTTCCCTGCTCAGCCTCTGGAACATTTAGAATTCACCCTTTTTCTGCTGCTTCCACTCATCCCATTCCTCCAACAGTATGACAGATCTCCAATCACTGCTGCAGCATACCTGTATAGAGCTGTCCAGAACCAATCCTGGCTCCAGAATGCTGATCCCCTGCCTCTGCTCAGACCTCCATTTAATCCTCTAACATTAAAATTCTTCATAGGCACACACCTGTGCCTCACATTCATGTCCTTTTTGATGTAGTTAAAGCAAATACTTAAAACACAGAACATCAAAGCCAGTCAAGAGGATGGAAATGGATGGGTCTACTTCTGAGCTGTCCCTTTCAGTGCCCCAAAGCAGAATCACTGTGTCAAGCAAGGTTTCTGCTACTCTCCTAAGACACTCTCCTAGGCCCAAATGCAGGAAACCCCAAGCCTCAGTCTTTCCTACATGTTTCCCACTCAGTCTCCAAATGCAACCCCTGTCCCACAAGATACTTGGTATTTCTTATGTAAACGGCATTAGAGAGGGGACAAGTGCGGAAATTATCTCAAAATTTGACTATTAGTAATAACAAAATACACATGAATCATCTTAGCAGAGAGATAAAGAATGATGTTATACCAATTTTGTACACAATTATTTATTCCAAGAATTAGGGAAGATAAAGAGGTAAATATTTTCCAGAATTTCTGGAAAACTGTCTCCATAAACAGCTGAGCGACTTCAGCCTAGGTAATTAGCCTGGGGGATTAACCTTAATGGACATAGCACATTACTAAAGCTCTGAAATGGTCTTAAATTTATTTCATCGTGCTTCCCATTTGTAAAAAGTTTATGTGCACATATCGCTCCTCTTTTATATTTAGAAATAATATCCAGATACTACTGTACAAATACATTATGTACACTATAAAATCCCCATAACAAATAGAAATTTTAAAGGATGAGATGAAAGAGAAAAGGAAAGAAGTGGAAAAAAAAAAAGAAACGCTCATATTTTCTCCTCTCCCAGTTGAGAGTCCTATACATTCCCTCAGTGACAGAAATCTCACTTTGGCAATGACTGTACTAAGAAAAGCATGTGGTAAGCTCACTAAAAGGATGAGTGGTATGACATGGTGAGGAAGAGACATAGGTGGGCAGAACTTTAAAGGCCTAGTTCTGAATTCCTGCTCATTAAATTTCTCTCTGCAGCTGGAAGATGCATTACTTGTGTCGTTATTTTATGAATATAAGACAGTGTATATTGTTATAGATGCCATGGACGGATCTATCGTCATAAAGAAACCTATGGGATAGTCAACATTTCCCAGTTGACTTTGTTCTCTGATTCTGTGGCCCGAATTGTTCTGGTCTGCTTTGCTTCCTTGAAGAATTCTTCCTCTCGTTCCTTACAAAACTTCCTGCTTGTGGATCCATCTACAGGAATCCTTCTATGAGAAGATGTGGAGGTGTTTGAGGGAAGAGAAGACCCAAGTGCCTTGGCATTTTTGTTTCCGTATACTAGGCACCTACTTAAACCAGCTAAAGGGCATCGTGAGCTGTCCTTGACTCTCTAGAGCACAAATAGCATTTATCTCTGGGCAGCGGGCAGCGCCAATGCGGGTTTTTGTCAACCTGTCAAATTTTTTTTCCTTAAACAGAAAGCAGAGTTCAGTAAATAAAGATAAATGATTGTGCTCCTTCTCTGCAGACCCTGGAGCTAAACTGAACAGGCCTCTTATGGTTTGGCGCTGCTTCATTGACTGTTCAGACAGCCCAGTAATACGACAGATGTACCCAGCCGTTCCCTCTTCCCCGCTGTCCATTAGATTATGTTCATTTTGTCTGAGATGCCATTAGAAGTCTCAAGGTCAAAGAAGTCGCAAGGAAGAAAAGAGGATGACTAATTTTTTCCTGCAGCCCTTCATTGCCCGAAGAGCCTCCAGACAGGTGGGCTCCTGCTTTGTGAGGGGCACAAAGAGGGGGGCACCATGCAATTTAGTTGAAATAAAATGCAGGTGTGCAATTAACCCAGACACACTTCTGGCAACCAGCACGGCTTGGCATTGGAAGTTTTATTTGAATCAGGGGAGAATATTATTTGAGATATTTTCCTAAATGACAAATGAATGATTTACCTGCAGCAATGTGTTAAGGAAGAGTTTGTGGAGCAGAAAAGGCTTATATTTTCCTTTCTGTCTTGTCTTGCCTTTCCTTTTCTTTCTTTCTCTTTCTTTCTTTCTCTTTCTTTCTTTCTTTCTTTCTCTTTCTTTCTTTCTTTCTTTCTTTCTTTCTTTCTTTCTTTCTTTCTTTCTTTCTCTCTCTCTCTCTCTCTCCTTTCTTTCTTTCTTTCTTTCTTTCTTTCTTTCTTTCTTTCTTTCTTTCTTTCTTTCTTTCTTTCTTTCTTTCTCCTTTCCTTCTTTTTCTTTCTTGAAAAAGTGGTAATAGTGTTTTGCTCCTAAACTGTTTCCCTTGGGATTTCTTGAGAATATCATGCAAATAGGGAATTTGTCCCTGCTTAGCAGCTATGATTATGCATGTAATGGTCCTTGAATTTATATAGTGTGTTATTCCTGAGCTCAAAGCACTTAACGCACACGGCCACATCATTAACACTTAGAGTCACAGAATGTGAAAACTGGAAGAGACTGTGAGGATTACCTGCTTCAACGCCTCCATAGACAGGAAAATACACAGTGCTGTTATATGGGGTCCTCTACTTGCTTTGTTCATGTGAGTCAGGTTATCCTTCTAAATAGGGATAGGGACTATATTGTCTTCATCTCTAAAAGCCCTCACAGCATCTAGTTTAAGCCTGAGTACAAGAGAATCAGAGAGCTGTGTGTACACTGGCAATTAGAATTATATAATCAAAAAGTTAGAAATTTAAACACCTAATCTCTTCAGAAATGTAAGAATTCTGCTCAATGCTTAGAAAGAGGCACTAAGAGAAAGTTATGTAAGAGGACTCCGAGTTCCATCACTATTAACAGATCCACTCTCATTTAATTTTTAAATATTTTGTGAGATGTGATATGAGAGTATTATTTGAAGAAAAGTTTTCCATTGCTTAGAAAATAAATTAGATAAATTTTTATATAGCACCCCAAGATTATCATATAACATTTCCCTAAGCAAGCCTATGAAAAACAACAGACTTTAATTCGTATTTCACAACACCTTGTTGAGTTAGGGCCATGAAAGGCAACAGTATGTATGACACACCAGCAGAGTGACCACGTGTAAGTTTGTGATGCTTTTGTTTCTATTCAATTGCATTCAACAATTATGTATTGAGCGTTGTCTTGTGGTTTTCATTGTACTAGGCTGAAGGTTATGTTGAGAACAAAATACAACTCTATGAGCTTTTCAATTTATTTCAGCAGAGAAAACTCACGAAATCCATAAATGACCCTACTTTTAAGAATATGAATGTCAATAAGCACAGTTAAGAACATAAGAGAATTGTAAAATGACAAATCAGATGAAAAGAGGAAAAACTTGAATTGGAGCTTATTGGAGTTATAAGAGACCTTGTAGACCATTTCTTTAATGGATGAGTAAGCTGAGGCCCAAAGAAATAATGTGACTTGTCCACAATTGCCCAAGTCAGAGGAAACATAATTGATACTGTTCCACATATCTCCTCAACCTCCAGTTTACTGTGCTTTTGTACATTGTGCTGTCTTCTCTAGACCAGGGAGAATTAGACTATTAGAAGAAATGAGGGTTAAAACCAGGAAAGGAGAGAGCAATTATCCTTCGATATAGTAGGAAGAACTAAGATACGGTGCTCTGTGGGCCATGGACCAAGATACCTGAGACAGTAAGGTCTTAGATTACATTTAGCAAGCAAACATTGAGTGAGTTCCCAGTAAAAAGCACCATGCTAGACTCAATGGGAGTGACAAAAAATAGATAATACAGTTTCTGAGCTTAAGGAACTCTCTAGAGTAGGGGGATGAGAAGTACTCAGAGATGTCTATAAATCTGATAGAGGGGCAATCACAATGCTTCAAAGGCTGACAGAATTTACATACAAATGACTGGCAAATCTCTTCTAGATTTATCTTCTGTGTTCCAGATCCATACATTCACCTGCCTGTTGGCATTCCCAACTGGATGTCTCATAATCTCCTCAGGGTCAAAAATTCAAAACTGAATTCATAACTCCCACCCCCCTGCATCTTCCATCTCCAATCCTCCTTCTGAGTTCCCATCTCAGCAACACGCTTTAGTTTTCCACCTTAGTAAGTGGCAACGCCACCCTGACACCACCTCCCATGTTACTCAAGCCAGAAACCTGGAGGTCATCCTTGACTATTCCCATCCCTTCATGTTTTACATCCAGTCAGCTCTGAGTGGTTTCCTGTCTTAGATGGCTCTAAAAATTCAGGACTCAGTGCCAATGACCTAGTCCAAGACCCCATTATCTTCCTCCTGGATGATGGCATGAATGTACTAACTGCTATCTTTGCTTCCTAACTCTTCTCCTCTTCCAATTAAATATATAATATACACTCAAACATAAATGAACATTCTGTAACTCACATCTAGTTGTATCTTTCTTCTTACCATTGCTCTTAGCATTAAGTACAAAACTGCTTAACATCTTGCAAATCTTCTTTCCCATTTTTCCCCTGCTCATCTTCCCAATCTCATCTCCCACCGATTTTCTATCCCCTTACAATATCCCATCTTCTCCATTAATATTGGGTTCTCTTGACTCCTTCGTGTTGTCATATTTTCTTCCTTTTGTACATACTGTTTCCCTATCTGAATCCCTGTTACATCTTCCCACCCAGTCACACAGCCATACACACGAAAACAATGCAGACACGCATACACATTTCACATGGCTAGCTTCAACTCATCTTCAGATTTCAGCGTAAGCCTTACTTCTTTTAGAGTTTCCTTGACCCCCTAGACCTTGTTTCCATAATATTTTATTTGCTACCCTGTTTCTATAGCATTTTATTTGCTCCATCACAGTATGTGCCTCACTTTATACTAATTTCTTAAATGTCTGTCTTCTCCATAGAACTGAAAGGTCTGACTTGTGCCTCAAATTGTCCCTGGTGCTTAGCACAAAACATGCACATGATACTTAATAAATATTGAATAAACAAATGATTACTCAATGATAACCAGAGAATTTAATCTGAGGCAAGCAAGTTCCAAGAGATAGAAAGGAGGACACTGTTTAAGTAAGAATTAGGCATATTGGAAGCAATTTAAAAGGTCCTTAACCCAGCAGGATGGTGCCACGCCTGAATCAGACCACGGCTGAGATCGTCATTTTCCTGAGCATTAAATTCATTCACAAATGTTAATGGGTCTGAAAAAAATAATTACAATGGTAACAAATTAGGGGTCTGTTACACTAACTAACTTTTCTCTATTAACACAGAATTTACTCTGAAGAACAGAAAGAGCCAAGTGAGCAGATTTCATAATTGCAGAACTTTATTTTCACTTTGCTCTAACTTTCCCAGTGAAACAGAACATAAAGAAAGCTTTTCGCAAATGGATAATTACACACCACATCTCTGGATTATGAGATACTGTGTAACCTTTTCTCCTCCCTTTGTAATGTGATCGAGCACCATCATAGAGCTATTTTTGCCCTTATGGGGAAAGAAAGCACTTCAAGTCACTCTTTATGTCTACTAGCATGATTTCAGGTTTATTAACACATACCCACAAAATTTGTAATTTTTTGCAGTACCTGAAAAGATTATGTAGATCAGCTAACACAAACTTCTATTCTAAGAAGCTGAAACTAAGGTCAAGGAAAGTTAAACAACTCCTTGTAACTTGAAAATCCTGGAATAAGAGAAACTTACATCAAATGAACAGTAATGGCTGCCTTTGTAGAGACATGAAATAGAGTGTCAGCCTTAGGTGTGGGAAGAGAGGATATAGTGGAGACAGATGTCAAATCAAAAACAAATAAAAATAAATAGCAAAAGTGTACTTATTTAGCTCAGATGGCTTAAGACAAACCATTTATTTGACACTTAACCCCTGCACACACAGAAAAGTAAGTTACCATAATGTAAGGAGCACAGAAAACGGAATCATACAGACTTACCTCCAACCCAAAATGCATCCCGACCCCACAACTACAGAATTTCTCTTAGTGTATGCTCCGAGTACTCATCAAGCCCACCAATATATCATGTTTGGGCAACTCTGGCAATTACGTCCATTTTCATAACTTAAGTGTTCAGAACTTAATCATGCATGTGGGAAAAACCCCAGACAGCTCTGTAATGATGACTTTTCATATGGTTTCTTTTCCTGTCATCCAAGTGCTAAGAACTATCTATTTTGAGTCAGTTCAAATCTTTAGATTCAACACCCTGTCTCTCAAGCCCTTCGATTTGTATCTGGGTGATGGCTACCTGGATCATTGTGGGCAAATATGTGGTTCAATTGGTCATTTGAAGTGATACAGACCAAACAACAGGTTGACTACCTCTTATCTTTTCAACATGTATTGTTTAACCTCATTCATTTGAAAAGTTTTCCACAGTCAAGGAAATTAGTTCATATGTCTCACTAAACTCAAAAAACCAAACCCCGATCAAAGATTTTAGAAGATTCATCCATAGAATTCAAGGAATGAAAGATTCTTAAAGGATCTCTGTTTCATTCACCTGTTTAAGGAAATAACATGCATATTTTTTACAAAGTAATTCAACTTTGAAAACCTTTGATAAATCCACTGAAAAAACTCTTGCTAAAGTCAACAATGTCCTCTGTGTCGCTAAATGCAATCAATGATCAAATGTTAAGCCTTGATCTGGCCCCTTCCATCAGTAGCATTTAAAACAGCTAACCACTCCCTTTTCTATGAAGCCCTTTCTTCTTTTGTCCTTTGCAACACTGCTCTTATTTCATCCTGGCACACTGGCTGCTCATTCTCATACTCCTTTTTGAATTTGTCTTCATTTACCAAACTTTAAACTTTGGGCTGCTCCGTCTAAGATTTTAGATATCTTTATTGTTTACACACATGCCCTGAGCAGTTTCATCCAAGTGTATGACTTCAGATATTATCTAAATGTTCTTGACTTCCATCTCATACCTCTATACTAAATTCCATAATCATATAACCAACTGCCTTCTCAAAATCTACAACTGGACAGCTAATAGGTATTGGACTTTAACCTGTATAAAGTAATAATACCGATTTTACCCCAACCCTGATCCTCCTGCTGCCTTCTCCATCTCTAAAAATGATTGTTGCATTTTTTCATGCACTCAGGTTAAAAACTTGAATTCAACATCTCATCCTCTCTTGAACTCATAACTTACCTCCAACTCAAAAGAAAATCCTATCATCTTCACTTTCAAACTAGAAAACAGAGTTTAGCCATTTTTCTGCCTCCAACACCTCAGTCCAAGCTATCATCATTCCTTAGCAAAAACATTGCCATAGCTTTTTAGTTGATCTCCCTATTTTTACCTATAGAAACTCAAATAATTTTTTTTAAAAATTTAATTCTGATTATAACTGTCCTCTACTCAAATTCTTATAGGGGTTCCCCATTTTATCAGAGCAGAAGGTAAGTCTTCCCATGACCTATAAGGTTCTGCATAAGTGAGCTCCCCACTATCTCACTGGACAAATCTCTGACCTTTCTCTCCTTACCCTTCTGTAGCCACCATGGCTTTTCTGCTATTTTTCAAAGGTACTAAGCCTTCTCCTGCCTCGAAACTTTTCTCTTGTTTTTTTTTTCCTGGACAAGAAAACAAATGTTTCTTCTCCACTTCTCTTCGTTTCTCCACTAATCTTTCCCCCAAAATAGCATGTCCTTATTCTGGGTTTTTCCTATCCTCATTTTTCTGTTATATTTATCTCCAGACCCTTGTCTCATCCAGTTTACTGCCTGTTATTTATGATCTATCTTTCCTCGTCGACCCCACTAGAAGTTAAGTTCCACATAAGCAAGAAATGTATTTTGTTCACCATCAATCCTCACTGCCTAGAATAGTACCTGGTGCATAGTAGGGAGACAATAAAATCATCATATTTGAATGAATAAATAAGTAAATAAATAAATAAATGGTAATTGTAACAAATAAGTGGTAAGCCTCAAAAAAAACATAGCTACTTTATAGTTGATGCTACAAAGACCCACAGGAATAGGGGCTCAAATTATTAGTCAAGATACCAGTGTTATAATTTGAGGAAAGCTAAGCAAGTTATTCAGCACAAGAAAACCCCTTAAGTTGAGTGGTATTGGAACTTAATTTTTTGCCTAAATATTAAAGCCCCAGTGGAAAAAAAACAAAACTGTATCTCACTTATGAAGCCACAGGAGCAAAAACTGACACGTTGCCCCACATTCTAGTGACCTTAGCACTACTTATACCATAGTCAGGAAAAAAAAAAAAAGCCAGGGAGGCTGAAGCAGGAGAATGGCGTGAACTCGGGAGGCGGAGCTTGCAGTGAGCCCAGATCCAGTCACTGCACTCCAGCCTGGGCAACAGAGAAAGACTCTGTCTCAAAAAAAAAAAAAAAAAAAAAAATCTAGTTATAGTCCCCCAAACAAATGAAATCTTCAGCATTTTTCACAAATATGACTTTAGCAAAAAAAAAAAAAAAAAAAAAAGGAAAAAGAAAAAGAAGAAAAAAAGTTTTTTTCTGCTTTTTCAAAGCTGGTAATCTTGGTTAACTTTGTATTTATTTTTCTTTTAGATATTTCTGTCAGTTGATTTGGTGAGCAGGTTTTGCAATCTGATTCTCTTTATAAGTAAACATTTCCTTTCCTTTTCTCTGAGTCATCCTATGACCAAGCTTTCCCTGAGAGTGGTATCACCATTAATCAATCATTCCTCTAAACCCCTCAGCACCCTGGTCAGTACTATACAATTTAGCACCTAATAATGTAACTTTGATGTTATTTGCTGTAATTTTATACATCCCTACCACAGCAGTTAGCACATTATGCTTCACATACTAGACAAACAATAAATATTTGTTACTTTATAGGCACAATGGTTATTATTTTACAAGTCCTGGATATGAAAGTTGAAAGAACCACATTTACATCCAGGGTGTGTTGCTCATTAGCTAGAAAATCTTGATCAGGCGGCTTAATCTCTCTACATTGAGTCTCTTTATCCATAAAAGGTAATAATGTCTCTCTCCCTTCACAGGGAGGAGAGTAGAGCACGTCATTCATTGGAAGCCCATAGAGCTGCAGCTTTTATATTGCAGATGATCTCTGCTGTTGGCTGGATCTGAATCCAAGTTAGTTTCCCGTAAGAGTGCAGCTTCTGGAGCCTGAGTTCACAATCCTTACCAGGTTGTAGAATCACCTGAAAGGACTTAAAAAAAATCACTGATTTCCAGGCCCCACCCCAGATTAATAGCTCCTTGGAGAAAAAATTCTAATCATGGGTAATTTTTCAAAATTGTCCAGGTGATTCTAACGTACAACCAAGATTGAGAATAGTATCTCTGAAGTAGTTCTGCCTAAATTCAGATCCCAGCTCCACCACTTATCTTTCATGCAACTTAAGGCAAGTAAATTAATCCCTCTAGGCTTCATTCTCTCAGTCTGTAAAATGGGGTTAACAATGGTACCTTTCTCACCAAGTTGTTATGAGGATTGAAAGAGATAATCCATGGAAGGTGCTTTGAATACCATCAAGGACACAGTTAGAGCTCAACAAATGAAAGCTAAGATTATTAATAAAAATCAGTTTCATATCATTCTCCTCAAGGGCAGGGACTATGCCTTATGTTCATGCCTCATCACAGAAATAAGACTGTATAACTAGTGCACACTCCATTCGTGCTTATGGATCAGTTAGAGCCTTCTTTCAGCTGTGTTACAATGCAAAACCATGCAGAGTAAAATCATAACCTAAACCATTATCCACTCACAGCTTGAAAAAACCAACTGGGCACCACTTACAGCAAAATATACACCTGGGGAAAAAATGGGAACAAGAGTATCACAAAGAAAAATTAGATAACATGCTACTTAAGTTTTGCTTTTAGCTGGTCTTTATAGGGAGCAAATATGAAGAAGAGGAAAGTCTGGGTTTTAACATATTTAAATTATGAAAAAGTGCAACTTGGAGGAATCTCAGTCTTTAAGATGAGAGAAATATCAACTGTGGGGTGGGAAAACCCTGGCAGCTTACCTGTACCTCTTTGACATAAAGATTGAGTATTCTATTACATAAATAAAGTATTAAAAAGACAACATTAAAAATCCAGTGGTCATTTGTGCTTCAATCTTCAGAGCAAAACTTATCAGAAGGATAAGCTGTAAAATGGCTAAATGTTTTCTTTATTATATTGGCACTTTATAAATTCAGAAAGCAGCACTTACCTCACATTATTTATTTTCCTTAGACAGTTCTAAGAAGAAAAATGTCAAATATTTATATTCTTGTTACTCTCTAGAATTTTCATTTGATATTCAATATGAAGAGTAATATGTGAAGATGGAAAATAATTTCTTTACCTATCTGACATAGTTTACTTTTATTACCCAAGCTCTTTATTGGAAATTTAATAATCTGCTTATAGCTTACCTTTTAATCTATGAACTTTGCATTTTGTTAATTCGCACATTAGCTATACAATATAGGGAGAGAGATTTTCAAAAAATGAGTTTGTAGTAACAACAACTAAGCTGACATACAGTGAATTGTTCTATTTTCTGGCATTTTTTTATAGAAAAAAACATGACACTTGCTACATTATAGTAATGATGATGATTATTTCCAACATATTTAATAAAGTGCTTTAGATTTGAGTATTTCTATTAAGTTAACCAGATGGTGATAGCACATAATTTCACCCAGAAATGTACATTAATTATTAACAATAAATGTAGGGCAAAACAACAGACTTCAGTAATATTACTGCACATCTGCAAAGGAGATTGTTGGCGATTTGGAAATGCTAATTCTGTGATTAATCTTCCATTTGGCTACTGAGCAACATAAGTCATGCAAAAAAGAGTGCTAAGATTAATAATAGAGCATGCAGATTTGGATCTCAGACACCAGAAGGACACTTTGGTAGGCAGTAGAAACGTCTCACCAAAAAATATGTGTATCTTTGTCGTAAAACAATTGAGAGAAAGTTGTGTTCTTTTGTCTTTATTTGAGGCATCTGGTCCTGGTAAAATAAAGGATACCTTTTCCTCCTTCTTTTCAAAGATCTCAAAACCATCATCCTACCACCTCTCTCTTTACAGAATTACTACTGTCATATAGCCTGAAATCGCTTTTCCATAACACAAAGAAAATTATCATCTACTGTTCCCAAACCACGGCATTTTGACATCTGGAATACAGCATGCAATTCTGGGCACTCCTCCTCAAGACGGACATAACATGATGGAAAAGTTCCAGATAATCGAGGGGACTGATTAAGGAGCTTCTGTGTGAGGACAGTTTAAAAGAAGAGGACTGAAGTCCATAAACCAAAACAGAAGGGAAATACAAGCAAAGTCTTTAACGCTAAAAATGATAATAGGTGAAATCTGTGTTGAATGAACAAGTCTCAGATGTTAAGGACACAAAGAATCAAAATAGAGTTCATATTGTTAGTCTTTTAAGATGGACATAACATGATCTACAGCTTAAAAACGTGGATTGGGGCAAATTTAAGAAAGTCTACTTTCTAGAACTTACTAAATTTGTAACCTAAGAAATAATATAAATTAAAAGTATAATTTTAGAAGTTTTAGTTTTAATCTCCAAAGAATACATCTATGAGTTATGAGCTGTTTTAGGAAAATGGTTGGCTAATGATAATAAATAATTTACTTTTATAAGGAAATAGGTGAACATGTTAGGCTCTGACAGTCAGTCATAAGGGATATTCCACAAAGTCTCTGTATTTCTTACTAAGGAGAAATCTTGATAATAATTACAATCAACCAAATTGATAAAACTATAGCTAAGCTGACTAATTTAAAGAGATAAAAGACTCAAATTGCTAATATCAGAAATAAAAGAACAGACATTACCACCATTCAGTAAAAAGATTTCAATGCCTATAAAAAGAATGATAAAGTAATATGAAGTACAATTTTATATCAACAGATTGAATGACCTACATAAAATGAATGAATTCATAGAAAGAGGAAAATATTAAAGCTAACTTAGGATGAAATAGAAAATCTGAATAGACCTATAACAAGTCAAGAAATTGAATTAGTCATCAGAAAGCTTCCCACAAAAAAAAAAAAAAAAAAACAAAGCCCACGACTGATGGTTTCACTGGTGAGTTTTACCAAACATTTAAAGAAGAATTAAGTGCAATCCATCACAAACTCTTGCAAAAATAGTATAGGAGGGAAAACATACTAACTCAAATTAAAGCCAGCATTATCCTGATATCTAAACCAAAGATATTGCAAAAAAAGAATACTGTAGATAAATATCCAATACAAATGTAGATGCAAAAATTCTCAACAAAATGCTATCAAACCAAAGCTAGCAATATATAAAAAAGCTTGTACCCTATCACCAAATAGTATTTGTCCCAAAATGCAACATTAGTTCACCGTATTAAAGTTAATCAATGTAATACAATTATATTGTAAAATTAATCAATGTCATCAATTTTATTTTAATATAATTAAAAAAACAAGATAATCTCAATAGACGCAGAAAAAGAAATTGAAAAAAATCCAACATTCTTTCATAACTTAAAAAAATAAAACTCAACAAACAGAAACAGAATAGGAATATCCTCACCTTGATAAATGACATCTACAAAATCCCACAGTCAACATCATACTTAATTGTGAAACACTGTAAACTTGTGATTGAAGATCAGCAACAAAATGGACATAAGAATGTCCATTTTCATCATTCTGTTCAACATTGTACTGAAGCTACTAGCTACTAGCCAGAAAAACAAGGCAAGAAAATTAATAAAGGGAATTGAAAAGAAAGAAGTAAAGTTATCTCTATTTGCAAATGGCATATTCTTATTTATATAGAAAATTCTAAAGAATCCGCAATAGTAATAACACTTTTATATTAAAAAAACAAGTCCAACAAGGTTGCAGGATACAAGATCATATACAAAAATCAATTGTACTTCTATACATTGTCAATGAATAACCTAAAAGATAATTAAGAAAACAATTCAGTTTATAATAGTATCAAAAAATAAAATATTAGTAATAAATTTAACCAAAGAAGTTCAATACTTGCACATTAAAAACTATAAAACATTGATAAAAAGCATTAAAGTCCTAAGTGAATAGAACGACACCCATGTTCATGAATTGAAAGTCATAACAGTGTTAAGATGGCAAGCCTCCTCAAATTGATTTAGGGATTCATTGCAATCTCCATTACAATTGCAGCTTAATTTCTTGCAGAAATTGACAAGCTGATTATATAATTTATACAGGCCTTCAGGGATCCCAGAGAGCCAAAATAATTTTGGTAAAGAACAAAGTTGGAGGACACACATTTCCATATTTCAAAACCTTCTACAAAACCATGGTAACTCATAGAATTTTATACCACCATAAAGATAGGCATCTAGATCAATGAAAAATAATTTAGAAATTACCCTGAAATAAACCCTGACATTTATGGTCAATGATTTTCAACAAGGGTGACAACACAATTCAATGGGGGAAAGAATAGTCTTTTCAAGAAAACAAAATGAACGACAACAACAAAAAGAAGTTAGACATATACATAATATAGAAAAATTAACTCAAACTGGATCACAAATCTAAATGCAAGAGTTAAACTATAAAATAGTCAAAGAAAATGTAGGAGTAAATTTTTTGACCTTGAATTAGGCAATGACTTCTTTTATACGACACCAAGAGCATGAGAAACAAAACAAAACATACATAACTTGGACCTCATCAAAATGAAAAACTTTTGTGTGTGCTTCAAGGGACACCATGAAGAAAGTGCCACTATAACACAATGAATCACAGAAAGTATTTGCTAATCATATATCTGATAATGGTCTAATATACAGTTTCTACATAATGAATTAATATTTGGCAATCAAAAGGGATTAAGTATTGACACATGCTATATCATAAATTAACATTGAAAGCATTATACTAAGTTTATAAAAAGCAAAGACTAAAGTCTAAATAAAGTATAGTACCATTCATATGAAATATTCACAGTAAGCAAATCCATAGGGACAGGTGGTGGATTAGTAGTCACCAGTGCTGTGGGGATGGGACAATGAGGAGTGACTGTGAATAAATACAGGGTTTCTTTTTGGGATGATGTAAATGTTCTATAATTACATAGTGGTCATAGTTGTATAACACTGTGAATATACTAAAAACCACTGAACTGTACCCTGTAAAGTGGTGAATTTTATGGTATTTGAATTATATCTCAACTTTTAAAAATAATCTCATATTACTTATGCTGTTTTCTAAGTTCACTATTTCATGAGTACGAATAGAACTGGAATTCCTTTCAGACCATCTATTACTACCACCACTTCCTCTTTAGGCAACTGGGAAAAAAGAGGCTTGTCCAAAGTCCAGCTCTCTGAAGTGGCCTGTCTCTAAAGGTGTCTGCTGCAATTGCTATAACCAATAAGAGTGACAATAATCACACCTAATTACAACTTTTTACATTAGGGACATTGAATAATAGAATTCCTGTATCATTGGTTACAAAACAGAAAATATTTTAAAGTGACATGATTTAAGACATAAAGACTTTAGAATATCTTCTGCCTGTATTCACTTTTCTTCTTATAAATTTTAGGTATTCTAAGGGGAATGAAATGGCCCATATTGTGTTGTTTTGTGTTGTCATAGTATGGGTCATCAAATCTATTGGCTCATATAGCAAAACAGTTTCTTTGGCTTGCTTTTAAAATTTTTCCTAGGGCTCCTGACAAGTGGCTATTAATACACAGTTCTTGAATAGAAAGGGTAATAGAAGGGAGGCAAAAGCTACAGTTATCCCAAAACACCTGTTAAAACAAAACTGTAGGCAATGTTATGTTATCTGAGCCTGGTTAAGACACAGAAGTTACTTCTGTCACCTCTCACCCTTGCATCTGGCCCCCTCTCCCTGTTGTTCAGGGTTTAGTAAGGAAGTTCTGCTTATTGCTGGAGTGCTTGTACTAGAGACAGAAGAGTCAAGCCATGTATTACTTAAAAGACACTAAATTATGCTGCAATATTGGACAACCTTAAAATGTCAGTAGCTTAAAACAACAGTTTATGTCTTGTACATGCTACATGTCCATCACAGATGAGCAGAAGACTCCAATCATTATAATAACTCAGAATTACAGGCTGATAAAGATACTGTCTCAACTCATGGTTTCATGATCACAGGAACAAGATTTTAAAAAAAAAGAAAAGTGATCAAGCTTCCATTGACACCTAAAATTTGTTCTGAAGTCAGTTCTGCTCACATTCTACTGGTCAAATCAACTTTTGTGGGCAAAAAGAGTGAAATAATGTTCTTTGCAGCAACATGGATGCAGCTGGAGGCCATTACACTAAGCAAATTAACACAGAAACAGAAAACCAAATACTGCATTTTCTCACTTATAAGTGGAAGCTGAACATTGGGTCTGCACAGAAACACAGATGAGAAACAATAAACAGGAATTCCAAAAAATGGGAGGAGGGGGACAAAGGTTTAAAAACTACCTATCAAGTACTATATTCATACTTGGGTGACAGGATCATTAGAAGCCAAACCTCAGCATCACACAATATATCCATGTAACAAGCCCGCATGTGTATCCCTTAATCTCAAATAAGATAATTTTTAAAAGAATATCAAAGATGTCTTTCTACTTTTGAGTGAAGCAAGCAGATTATAGACCAGTATATATGGTATGATCACATTAATATAGAGAAAACAACAAGAATAGTATGTTGTAGTAAAAGCTTAGATGAAAAAAAGGACTAAAATAAACAATTTTTTTAAAGTTTCAATGTCAAGAAGAGGAACAGATATTAATGAAGAATAACACTGGCTACCATGCCACTAAGAAGCCTACACAATATTTTTCTTAAGTCCTGCTCTGTCCAGTGGCCTAGACAGAAGTTCTAGCACTAACTTCCTTCCTCAAGGTCAGAAAATTAGTTGGTGATGATGCAAATGGGGATTGAGGTGACCACTTAATAAATGCTAAGCAAAAGTAAGAAACTACTGCCTTTTTAGTCATTTATTCAAAAAATGTATGTATGTGTACTATACTTCAGATACTCTCCACGTATCTTTAGCTGCACTAAAGATATTAGATAGTCAAATATCCCAAATGTGGTGTAGTAATGGTTGATTTTTTAAAAAATTCTCTAGTCAAGATAATCATGAGTTTTCTACATTGCTAGTCTTCCGGAGTTGAAGATAGAGGACTGTCTTCCTTAATTGCTAGAAAACCCCCATGATGTTTTATAATGCACATTGTCTTTGGACAAGAAACATCAGGAACAATGCAGGAAAAAGAGTAAGATAAGGACAAGGGGAAATTAATTAATATAAATGTTGATCTCTCTGAGGATAGTCAGCAGTTCAGTGAGTTGTGTTCTAAAAAGGAGGTAGGTTTTGTACTGGTTTGGCTGGAGAGACTTCTATTTTTTCCATCTATCCATCCAGTCAACTAACTAGTCATTCAAAATCTCACTGTGATATAGGCACTAAACTAGAAAAGGGACATTCAGTAGCTAAAGAAATAAGAAAGATATAAAAGTAGACATTGTAGGAGGAATCTAGCTAATTATTAAGCTAGGCATACGTAGATCTAAATAATAAATGCCTTACTGCATGACCACGTCAATAATTGGCAGCCAAAAAATGTCAAGCACTGTGCTTGCTGCCTTTTATACATTAACCCATTTAACCCTTACAGAATGTGAAATGGACATTATATTTTACAAATAATGAAACATGATTATTATGTAAGTTAAGTAACTTGAGATAGTGATTCAACTTGTAAGAGACAGAATATGGATTCTGATTCCAAAGACCATTATTTTTCTATCATTCCATGCTAGGCACAAAATTCCCCCATGCTGCAGGGCAGGCAAACCTAGCCAATCTGGAGTTCAATACAGAGCCATAATATTAGAAGGAAGAAGGAATGCTATGTAGTAAAAATGAGTCCATCATCCTATAGATTACCTAACATAGAAGCACACCAGAAATCAGGTGCCACCAACCGGTCAGCCACCTAAAGGCACTGACACAAGCCTCTGCTTGTCCAGATCATCTCAGGAACTAAGTAGAGGTGATCTTGATGAAATAGGGGCATCATTAACTCCAGCTGAGGAATGTTGACACAGTGGTACTACAATTCCAGCTGAGAAACAGAGCTTGAGATATAAGTTATTCAGGGTCCATATAGCATGTTTTTATATTCTCAGGAGAAGCTGAATTTTTTTAACTGAAATGTCTTCCAATATTAAAAGGACCATCTACCTTTCTGTTCCCAACATAGAAACAATGCCTCTTCAAGCTGGCAGCCAATGAGTAAATACAAACCTATTTTATCTCGTTTCCTGGGTACAATAAACATTATTTAATTTGAAAACTTCTAATGAGGACAGCACACATCAGTGATACAGACAAACCATTGGATTGAGAACAGAAATACCAACATAGGCACAATCTCCTAATTTTCCCGTCTTTGGTGTACATTAGTTGGTTAATGGACTCAAGCCAGGATATCTACACAGACAAAACAAAGTGGATAATTGCACAATTATCTGATGAATTGAAACACCAAAGGAAGTGACTTTAGATAATTAAGATTTTGTTCTAAACTGCTGGAGCAGCTTTCTTTGGAGAAAAGTTGTGGAGACAGGAGTAGAAGTATGTTTGTGGATTTGCCTTTCACATTTGCACTGCATTTTAGAGCTGTGTAGAGAGACTTAGCAGAGCTAGGAGAGGGACCCAGTCTTTGAGCTATTTGCTGTAAGCTGCATGACTAGGAATGCCCTCTCTGCTGCCATTATTAGAGGCTGGTACATAAATAGAAATAAAACATGACCAAATCTTAGCCCTAGCACTTTCCTGTGAGCTTAGCGTTCATGATTTGAGAGAAAACCAGAACCCACCCTTTCGCAATCTGGGGTCCAAGCTTTGTGATTGCACTGACGCGATGTGCTAATACAGTGATAGGGTTCATCAGACAAGAATCCTTTGTTGGAGAAACACAGCCCCTTTCATGGTAAGATGGATGGAGGTAGGGAGAGCCGTTGTTGGGACCTAAGCCTTGTTATATGGCACTGGTCCATAACTAGTTTCCATGAGGCTTCGAAGGCAGCCAACTTCTTTGTAAGGGATCAGGCTTGGGTAGGTTAGCACTTATCTACAAGTATTATTACCCATGTTTGATAGATGAGAAAACTGAGACATAGAGAGAATGAATAGCTAGCTCAAAGACATATATTTAAAAAACAGGTAGATCCAGGGCCAAATCTGAAGTCTGTTTGACACCAAAATTGCTGTATTCTAATGACCTGGTATACCCTTAAAAATCTTATTTCCACAGAAATGAAAAGGAACTGTGTCTTTTAATTTATTACGTCCCTAAGGAATGTTTTCATGGGATAAGACAATAAGCTTAGTATGCTAAAATAGCATCCCTCTAATCCCATCATAGAGTATCTTGTCATGACTGGCTCATTGAACCACAATGATTCAAAATATTAAAAAGTGTAGCAGAGATTGTCCCTCAGAACTCAAGATAAGAATTAAGAATTGAAACCAGATAGAGATTATGGGATATGCTAACATTCTTATAGAAGGCAATTACTTGAATTATTTAAGTATACACAATCATATGTATATATTAGTTAAATATTCAAAATATATGAAAATATATATCTAACCATATTTTCATGGGTCAAAACAGATTGAACATTGATAATTCTATGTAATGAAACTGTATGCTTAAAGGGAAAATTTAAGTATCTCATTCTCAAGGCAGTTTACAGGCAAGTTCAGCTCTGTGGATGCGGCCTTCACCAACACAGCCAAGATTCCTCAAAGTTTGCATACCCCTCCAAAACAAACAACGAAAGCCTAAACAAAAAAGATAACACATGACATTGTATTTATGCAACCCTTTAATAAAGACTTTTTGTATCTTCAATAACTAATAAGAAATCATATAACAAAAGTAGTGAAGGTAGTAGTTAGAGCTCAATATTAATTCTGAGAAAAAAGTTTTCTACCTTCTATGACTTCCTAGGGAGTAAAAGTAGCTCCAAATGGCACAAGTATATGTCTAGCACCAAGTATAATAAATATCAAAGTGCAAATACTTTATTTAAAATTGAGAAATGAAGGGTTTTGAGTGATTATAATAACATAGGTCTTTTCATATAAAGGAGTCATGTTATAGAACTTCTACATTAAAATCTGCTTTCTAATAGCTCAGTAGTGCTCTCTTTGGTAAAATATGGGCAATGATTTCAGCAAAAATTAAAACATTCCTACTTGAAAAGCAAAGCAAGAAATGAATCACACATAAATTTCAAGAATGAGACGAAATTATGTGTCATATGTAATATCAAGTGGCAATACCAGGACACTAGACTGGGCAAGAATTACTATGAAAAATTGCCTGGTTTAAATAGCAATTAAGGATTTAATGGGTGAAAGTAATCAGGAATATGGGTGATCTAGCCAGTAAAGGAGCATTAAGTGGGTAATACAGTACTCAAAATATGCCCTGTGAATATTCATGAGTTGATCTTATTGTGACTTATCTACGTGGTGACATTTTCCAGTAGGAAAACATTTGACTATAAGAAAATAGCTCCTGAGCTTCTGAACAGTATAAAATTCATATTGTAAAGGAAGCAAAATGCAGTGCTATGCGTAAAGCTATGAGTAAATGACAGACAGTTAGATAAAATGCTGGAGAATAAGGACTTTGAGATCTGAAATGATGATTTACCAATTCAGGAAAATCCATGCAGTTTTTATGTTCTTTCCAATAAATAGAAAATACCTGAAAAGTGATTGGTTTAACAAGATAGAAATATCTTCCTGGCTTAGTTCTCAGCATTTTTGAGTATGCTTATTCACTTGAGATAATTGCTTTCATTAAAACATTTTTAAAAACTACAAAGAAGTTTCAGAATAGAAAAAAAGTTTAGGTCCAAAATAAGAAAAGTCAGCTCTTTGTTCTTGTGAAGCTACCTGGAAGGAAACAAACAAATAACAATAACAGCAACAGGAACAGCAACAAAAATCCATTCAGGGAATAAAGGATCAACTTAGTTAAATGATAATTTCAGAACCCCCAGTAGATATGGAAATCAGAAGAACTAAAATATGTGTGTGCAAGTGAAATGTTAGCTGCACTTAACTCATACAAAAGAACCTGCTGAGAAAATGCATTGAGTTTGACCTGAATTAGCCAGATGGGCTGTCTAAGGCTGTTTCTGCACATCACCAAATAGTAAGAGAAGATTAAATAAATACATATGTATTTTGTTGCCATAGAATTTCTCATGAACAGACTGTCAACACTGTTTTGTTTTTTTTTTTAATATATATATATATTGGCCCGCAACATAACCATCAGCCAAACTGAATGGATTTCCCATACACAGTTTTTTGTCTTTAGGTGGTAGCTGAGCATGGTTTCAGAATCTGCAGGAGGGTAATCCCCCTGCTTTGGTCTGTTCACAAACCCAATACCTGTTTCTGAAACTTCACCTTACAGAGATGATAATGGCTACTTTCCCTTTCTGGCATCACAAACACGAATACATTCAGCATCCAAGATTTAAACAAAGAAACACTTCTCCAGCTTCTTAATAGGAAGAAAAATATTGATTCTATCCTAATAAATTTTGCTCCTTTCAGCCACCAAAGTCCAAATTTTACCCATTCAGATTAACCAAACTTTGGGTTCACCCCAAGTTCTGTGCAGTTCCATGAGAAAAAGGAAGTGCACATTTTCCACCTCTGCTCTTTCTATCTGTACGTTTGAGATATGCAGATCTCTAAAGTTAATGTGAAGATGAATTTAACTTAAATGTATTGAAACTTAACAAGAACTCCAAACATTCTTCATTTCCATCAAAAGTGAAATTTTTGGTCAGCTTGCTTCCTGGGGAAAAGAAAAGGACGTGATCACTAGGGAGATGGATACTTATAATTAATACACCCTGTGAATGTCAGCTTCAGCATAACTTTTCCCTCCACACTTGTCATGGTGTCGCGTTCATCCTTGAGGGATCCATCAATTTACACGGAAGCATCAGGAGACCAGAGGAAAGTTTGTCTTCATTTCTACCTTCCTTCCAAGGTTAACTACCGTCGGATCACATTCAGACTAAAATAAGAAACACAAATTTTTTTTCCTAGGGTTTTAGTTCTTTAATGTAAAAAAGAAAAGAAAGAAAAATTAAGCCTAAAATGAGTGTGATGCATATTCATAAAGGTCAAAGCAATACTCAAGCTATTGCAGTGTTGGTGACCTTGAGCTATATCAACTTACTAACCTTGATCTGTAAAGGATCTGAAGAAATGTACAACAAAGATAGTGAATACTTGCAAATATAAAGATATATCTATACACCTCTACTTATTAAAAAAAAAAAGTCTGTGTAGGCATACAATTATACAGGTATTGAACACAACAAAACAAGGACGGGGCTATGTCACTATACTGAAGATCACAGTCTAAGGAGTGAGTCTAAGAATGAATCTGATAGTCAAAAAATGTGAAAGGCAAACAGAAGCTGAGCAAAAGTCGATCTTCACTTGCTATCTTCTACCTTTTTATTTTTGTCCTCGAGCCTTACATCAGCTCTTTTCTTACTCTTGATTTGTATACAGCATTAAAAATCCTGTATACTATTTTTTTAAATATTACTTTTTTCAGCCTCAGTTTAGCCTGGGATTTATGTATCCTGGGATTTTTAAAAATAATTGTGTGGCTTTCTGTTGCATTTGTTCTTAGTCGTGTGTGTGTGTGTGTGTGTGTGTGTGTGTGTGTGTGTGTTTTCTTCTATTTTTTATGTTTGGGCTTCATCTGATTTTAAAACCAGCACAGTTACATTTTCTCTAAAAGAATCTTCATGCTCATAATGTATAATCTTAATTTTATTTTTAAGACTTTTCCATCTCCTCTTTACCCACACAACTTTCTCAGTGATGTTTGTTTAGTCAGTATCAAGATACACTTTTAGTTCCTTCTCTGCTTTATTATTTTTTCATCTTTTTTCTCTAATTGTGCTTTCTCCTGTTCTTGATATTCCAACACCAGCAGCAATGGCTACAGCTGCTCTTCCTGGATCTATCTTTGTCCTTGATGTGCTCTCTACCTTGGCAATATTGTCCAGTTCCGTTTCTGCCTAGATACCCACCAGCAACTTAAAATTCTTATGTCCAAAACCTAGTTTACCAACCCTCTACCCAAATTATCTCCCCTTGTAGATGATCAAATATCTTTTGCAACTGGCATAAATAGCTCCAAAAAAATCAGGTTACAAATATGTTCAAATAGGGAGGATCGTAAAGAGCTCCAACATGTTTGCATAAAGAGAAATTCAGCATTTCTGTTTTAAGGTTCCCTTTTCCTACTGAATAGTTGAAAAATGCCCAAGGGTATTTAATGTCCAAAAACTGTATCATTCCAACTTGCACTCCCATTGGAATCTAATAAAACCTAATGCTGACATTATTTCTCTTGTTTATTTTGTTTGTACAGAAAACTAAAGTTAGGTATCTCCAAGCAAGTGTTTGTTGTAGCTTCGATCAGTAAGACAGAGAGATCTGGCATTGTGGAATCTCTAAGAGAGAATGAACTCACCTTCAGGTCTTTCTTTTGCCCTTTGACACCCCACACATTCAGATACATTATCAGTTAAGCATGAGAAATGTATGTGTGGTCTACTATGCCCTCTGAGTGATTCTATTTTTACTTTCACTTTGACCCGCCACATTTGGCACTTTCAGTTTTTCTTGCCTCTTTATTAGAAATTCCAGGATGCCATGATCCCTTTGTCCCAAGGTTTTTGTTACTCTTCTTAAAATCAAAAATAGCCCAGAATATCAGTTTCCTTTAACATCTCATAAAAATTAAATGATTACTACGTTATATTAAGTATGTAGTTTCTACTTTTAGCAAAATAAGTTATTCCACATATATGTATATCCAATATAGACATTCTATGATCTGTAATTGAAAATCATTTCCTACTTAATTATCTGCATGAGTTTTGCAGCATACTACTCCTACACCACTGATTCTTTGTTTTATTCCTCTTACTTTAGTTCAAATGCTCCCCATCATTTCTATCACTGCATTTTTATTGATTTTTTCAGTTATAGACATTTTGAAGCTATAAAACTTTTTCTCTTCTCTAAACATTAAACTATCTTAAGAACAAATTATGTCCTTTCTTTCATAAATCTGGCCCTGCTAAGTCTCAACAGAAGCTTTGGCAATTATATTTTGTGTATGTGTGTTTAAATATAATCCTGGTTCTCTTCCCTGTGCCGCAAATAATTTATTTACTTTGAATTATCTACATTGTCTCAGATTAATCTTATCTCTGGTTTCCCTCATCAGTAACTTTTTAAAATTTAACTTAATGATACTTCATTCTCTCAACCATACTGGAATGCAGATAGTCTCCAAGTCCTTTTAATATTTTCTCTAGCAGAGGGTACAATTTCACTTGTAGCAGATTAAACTAGTATAAAACTTGGGGTAAAACAGACATCTTAAATATATGCTTTGCACATTCCTACAGCAGTCCTCTAGTTTCCAGTATTTACTGGAGTGTCAGATGAATTATATGTCTTCATTAACACCCTGTAAACATCACCTACAAATTTCTATGAAGATTTTCCTATTTCCAAGGCTTTGGGATGCAGATCCTAGGAAAATAGAAGGAGGGAGTTGTTCAATATATGCAATTTCTGGTTCCCTCTCCCCTTTTTAGGTTGCGATAACATAGTTTACCAGGCACTCAGGGCAGGATGTTTAGTCAAGTATTTACTTCAAGTTGTCAAAGGCAAGAGGCTAAGGAACAGATTAAATTTGTTGCACAAAGGAATGTTTTTACATAATCTAACTAGAAATTCCTTGAAAACAGACACATACTGTTAAAAACAATAACAACCACACAAACACACACAAAAATACTTGAACAGAAGACATTGGCTTCTTCTTCTACAACTTACCCCAGCATTTTCTCAAAGTGAATAGAACCATGGGCAAGTTTGCAACTAGGCATCTAAGATACGTTATCATGAGCAAGTTAAAGTCTGCAAGTCAAAATTCAAGTCTTCAAAGGTCGGAAGCAATCACCATGCCTATGGTTAAAGAAAATGTATATCTTGATTCTTGGAGATTAGATAAGCGAGACACTAACTCCAGTCACCACGCAGAAGAAGTGAGTGTTATTAACCCCAGGGTAAGGCTGACTTCCTCTTTGACATCTGATCTGTCATATATGCTCTCTGCCTACTTGTAGATGTCTCAAGGCCTGAAAAACATACACCTAGGTAGGCCAGGGTACTGTTGCCCAGGCACTTTCTGTCTATGGATAAGGTGGGCATAGAAATTTTATATCCCCAGAAATTTTGTATACAATTACTCCTTGTCATCAAGGGGATTTATGTCACTATTTGGTGAAATAAACAGCACACATAAAACAGAATTGCTACTGAAGTACTAGTTTTGAATAGGTTCAAAGAAAATGATGAAGGTGGTCTGACATAAACACAACAACAATAACAATAACATTTACTGAACACATTCTATATGCCAGACTTCATACTAAGTGTCTTATATCATTTATTTCTCACATTATACCTGTGAGTCAGATACTATCACTTCTTTTACTTACAGATCAGGAGAGCACATTAGATTAGATTACATGAAGTTAGGCAGGTAGTAAGAATTGGCACAAGTCCTGTAACCCAGAACAGTTGGACTCACAACTTGAACCCTCATGGACATCCTCAGCAGGATCCTAAAGGTAGACAGGTAGAGAGAATAGTAAAGCCTGTATTTTAAAAAAGCAGTGTCTATTAAAGGTCTATTACAATGTCTATTACAGGTCTCTATGTTGAAGCCTTCTTGATAGAAGGGTAAAATAGACATCTTAAATACATGCTTTATACATTCCTACAACAGTCCTTGTAATTTCCAGTATTTATTGGAGTGTCAGATGAATTGTAGATCCAGGCTTCTTGATAGAAGGCTTCAACATAGACCTGTAAATGCAGAACTTCATAAATTCTTGTCTTCCCCACAGATTCAGCATAAGGAATTGATAGAATTATTTCCCTCACAAGTCCAGCGGGTACTCCTTATCAGACAAACCTGAATTTAATCCTGGTCTTCATATTTCAGGATAAGACCTTTGAGAGGCCATTAAACTATTCTAAGCCTCAGTGTCCACATCTGCCAAATGGGCATAATAATAGCAAATAGGTCATAGGACTATCATGAGGATTAAATATTTCCTACAGCACATTTAGCTCTGTGTCTAACATACAGCAATCACTCAATAAATACTAGTTATTTACACTGTGCAAGGCACTGTTTTAAGAATTAAAAAACACAAAGTAAGATACGAACCCTTACATTGTTTAAGTTGAGAAGGAGAATCGAGATGTGAATGGATACAGATAGAATGACATAGGAGAGTTGGTTCACCTTTTCCATGAAGGCTTCTAGTAATTTCAATCGAGCGAAGATTCTGTCCCTTCTTGGAATCTCATAGCATTCAGTAGGTATGACAATATGTTTATTTGTTATACCTGCAAAATGAAATATGTTCTGTGAAAACTGGGCCCGCCTCTCCTCTGAGCAGGTTACTGAGGAAAGCAGAAAACAGCATATCAAAAAGAAAAGCAGGTTTGATGCTAGAGAAGGTGCTACCCAGGGAGTGGAGGGAGATGAGAGAAGTTTAATGTTGCATCTACCAAGTTGGCAATGTTCCCCTGGGAATAGTCTCCAACGGGGAAAGGACAGAGTTAAACTAATTTAATTACATCAATTAGATTGGGGTATCCCAAATGCCTATAGTCCTCCTCCAAAATGAGAAATTTCAGAAGTTGGTTTGGAGTGACCTCTCTTCTATTTCCACACACGTCTCCCTCCTTCTAGTGAACTCACCACTATATTTTTCCAGACACTCAATACCCTCACAGTCCTTTGTATAGAGAATACTTTTCAGTTTGCTTTCTTAGAGAGTTACTTGCCCAAAACAACTTTTTGCTTTCTTACTAATTTCCTCTCACCCAACTGATTGTTTTCCAGATGCATTGAGCTATAATTGACAAATAAAAATGGTACATATTCAAGGTGTACAATGTGATGATTTGATATACATATATATTGTGTATTGATTATCACGATCAAATTAATCAACACATCCATTACCACACATAGTTACTACTGTGTGTGTATATATGATGAGGACACTTAGATGGAGGGTCAAAGGATACAAGATTGTCTCACACGATTAACTGCATTTTTCAGTGTAGCGAGTGTCTGCTGTACATCAGAAGTGAAAGGATGTAATTAAACACATTTTTCTAAGGTGTGAATGAGTGATGCCTTCTTGGTCTTACCAGTATTACACATACTTTAAAAAAGGTATGCTTAAAATATGTATGTTGAATCCTAGGGTATGTTTAGAATCTAAATTAAGCTGTAGTTTGTAGAAATCAAGCTCTTTTGTATGTTGAAGGGAAAATGAGGTTTTAGGCAACATGAGAGATTATAGAGTTTTTATGGCAATGTGGACAAGTATCCATTCTTGTGGCATGCCTGACCAAGAGCTTCTCTGTTTTATTGGGAAAGACCATCTTATAGAACACTGTTAAGTAATGCATGCATTTACAACTATAAGGAATTCTAGTTTGAAAATATTTGCCAATGGTTTTGAGTTTCCTTCTGGGAAGATGGTGACAATTCCAGAAAAAATTCAGCAACAAGAAGGCACAAGAACCAACGCTATTTGAATTGGTTTGACATAAAGAAAACCAGGTGGATGGAAAAATTCTGACTTTTCATCTCAGCTAGGGACTTACAGGCCCCCTGATGAAAAGGACTCAAGCCACAGCATTGAGGACTGCTCAATAAAGATGTTTTCCCAGTATGTGGCAGCAGTTAAAAAGCAAATAGGTTTCCGGGATATAACAAAAAGGGTTGGAAGATACAGTGGCAAAATGAACAATGAAGGCTTTCTCTTCAGAAAGACTGGACGCCTGCCATCTTAGCACCTGAAAGCTATGAGGCAGGTTGAAAGAATCCTGAGCAATGCGTCGGAGACAGCTTGAAGTGAGGATGATCTATTTTGAATGTCTGGGAAGGCGAATTACTGGCAGTCAGATGGAAGGATTCACAATTATGAAAGCCATGGCAAAAGCTGATCAGATTCTGCTTTCTACTAGGCTTCATGCTTCAAAACAACCAGAACTTCATTTTATTAAAATGCTCATCGCTGTCAGTTAAGGAGACAGGAGTCTGTTTGACAGCATTGCCTAAAAGGCATTGTTAGGGATGCTGGCAGGACTCTCAGGCCACCTGACCTAGACAGGGCTCTTACTTATGCATCCTCATAGCACAGCCCTGGAAGCTAAACTACATTTCCAAGACAAGTCAGGCTGATTTCTAGATTAAATTCCCCTGTCCACTGCTGTGTGCTTCACCGAATGTGGTAAGCTGAGCGTGAACTTGAGCAAAGGGCTGTTGAGCAAATAAAGGCAGATAAAGAATGTTAAAAGGACTAAAAAAAATTATAAATTGCAAACTGTCAGATCATCCATAGCCTCAGCCAAGTCCAAATGGCTTCATTTCTCTTTTCTACCCTGGCCCTTCCGCTTGAGTCTCTCCCGCTGGTGTTTTTGGGATACAGTCCAGGCCATTATGAACAGATCCAGCAATGTGCAATGATCTTGAAGCTTGCAGAAAAGTTCGAGACTACTTAAATTACACCCCATTTATCTTTACCAGGGGATCTTGTAGTTCTGTCAAAAGTGTCTTTAGGCCCTGGTGAGCTAACTTGCCATAGTTCTACCATTTGGGAAAGATTTAGAGGTACAGCTCATAACAAATGCTGAGGATTTAGTATTTCTTTTTAGTTGAATCTTCTGTCTACTCCCATTTCAATGACTGGAACCTATTTCCTTCCATAAATTATGCCTATTTTCCCTTTGGTGTCTTTTCAGCTAGATAT
The DNA here is from genome assembly GCF_049350105.2 of Macaca mulatta. Lineage (NCBI taxonomy): Eukaryota > Metazoa > Chordata > Mammalia > Primates > Cercopithecidae > Macaca > Macaca mulatta. The sequence continues at coordinate 50,759,938 of NC_133423.1, read as the reverse complement.
GAAAACATACCCCTTTGACAACCTTGACCTTCACCCAAACTTAAGAAGACTCCATACTCAACCAAGTCATTTATTAAATGTTTAATTGCCTGGGGTATAGGTGGTTCAGTTCCCCAAGTTTCTTCATATGATGTCTTTCCCTCTCCTATTAGCATTTAATAAAACAATGCTTTAGGGAAACTACTGGAGTTTCCAAGAAATCAAGTAAAAGAGTGTGTGGTGGTACGACAAGAACCCTGGATCTAGAGTCAGCGGAGTTGAACTGGACACCAAGCTCCACCCTTAGAAACTATATTTTTTTAGAAAATCTGTTTGGCTCAGCCTTGGTGTCTTCATCTGTGAAATGAGGATAATGTCCGCCCCCATGATGTTTGCTAACTACCTGATGTGATACACATCAGAGCTATTTCATCCAATGCCTTGTGTTGAGTAATTGATTTTTCCTGTTTCTCTTCCTTTGCTTCACTTTTTAACTTACTGCCTCTCCACTCTCATGCTCTACCTGTGTCATTCCCTCTCTTCCTTTCTTCCTTTCTTCCTTCCCTTTTCTGTAACCCACTATATCTGCCATGTTTCCCACCTGCCCCTTCTGCTCTTACCAGGGAGGTAATTAACATAGTCTACACATGCAGTGCACTTTCCTGTAGATTTTTTGCTTGCTTGTCCCTAGATCATGTCTACAATCACCTCTCCATTTTGGTGCTCCAAACATGTTCCAAATACCAAATGCTGTCTGTCCTTCAAAAGATTCTACCTCAGTTTTTCCTTCACCAGGACCTTGTCTGTTAATTCTACCCAATGTTACTGTGTTTTTGTTGTTGTTTTTGTTGTTTGGTTGGTTGGTTTGTTTTTTTTTTTTTAATTTTACTCTACTTACTGTATTTTCCTTTAATATTTTATTCAGGTTCTGTCTATTTAGTTACATTCTAAGCATTCTAAGCTCTCAAATGGTGAGTTTGTATATCTTTTGCATTTCCTAAAGTACCTATTATATTTGTGGATATAGTTTAAGTTTTATATAAAATATGTTAAATGAATGGGGACTATTAGTCCAATTCTCTTAACTTTGGTTCTATTTATTTTAATAGCTCCCCTTACATTCCCAGGTGAAAAGAGTCTCTCATTCTCCTATAAGGGCTTCACTTCATAGGTCTATCATTGTCATGTCTCTGTTTCATAAGCATATATTTTACTGAAATGATTTTTGGAGAATAATTTTAAAAGGAAGTCAGGTGTGGTAGCTCACTCCTCTGAAATCTTAGCACTTTGGGAGGCCAAAGCTGGTAGATCGCTTGAGGTCAGGAGTTTGAGACCAGCCAACATGGCAAAACACTGTTTCTACTAAAAATAGAAAAATTAGCCAGTAGTGGTGGCAGTCGCCTGTTATCCCAGCTACTCAGGAGGCTGAGGCAGGAAAATCACTTGAACCTGGGAGGCGGAGGTTGCAGTGAGCCGAGATTGCGCCACTGCACTCCAGCCCTGGTCCAGTCTGGGCCACAGAGAGAGACTCTGAGTCAAAAAAAAAAAAAAAGGAAAAGAAAAAAAAAACCACCTTCTGTATAAAATGACTGTTATTGTCTGTGGTTTTAATGTTAGGACACTATAATGTCCAGTGATATCTGGTAAATGTTTAATAGCCATCTTTCTGTAGAAAACAAAACAAAACAAAAAATTTCAAAACCTGATTTGTAATGTTTGCCAGTTCCCATGGTGTAAATTTTTCCATCATGGCTGATTTCAAGCTTCCAAAGTGATAACATAAAGCACAAAGAGAAGAGATGTGCACACTTAACCCCTTAATCCAGTGTGTGGCAACTCCAGCTCACTACTGAATATACTTCTATCTTTACTATGGGTGATTTTTTTCTGTTTTGGGATATTGTACAATCTTGTCTCTCCCAGGAGCCCTAAAATAGATTTATTCTGTAAATACCATTCAAATTGACAAATATAAACCAAAAACCATCAGGGACAAATTTGAACTTTCCACTTTAGGAAATTCGTCTTTGGAATTCCTTCCTAGGTTTCTTCAAGAGAGATGGACATGTTCCTTCTTCAGCGAACTTCAAGAGAACTTTTTTCCTAAAAAGGAGGCTGGCCAACTTTAGCTCATGGACCATAGTATACCAATTTCTGCATAACATGAATATAGCCAAATTTAGTTATGATGAAGAATAGGAACTATCTCTCTTCATCTCCAGATCAAAGCTCATCTCTACAATCATAACATTGCTCTATTAGGTCCCTAATAGATGGTGCCATTTTTATAAGCATCTGTTAAAGGAGTAGAATTCACTAAGTGTTTCTTCTATGTTGAATAGGTGTTTGGCATATAGTTTTAACCTGGCACATTTGCACAAGCAAACACTGCATTTTTCATTCCATGTATTAGTCCTTGTTACTGAAAGTTCCTCCATCATGGCCAATTTCAAGCTTCCAACATGGTATCAACCAGCTAACAAAAATTCTGAAAATATGTGAGCTGATTCTCATGAGCTGAGACTCTAAGGCAAAAACAAGCCAGTTTCACCACATTACTGACCTAAGCGCACCTATAGTGGTACACATGGCAAAGTAAGTAAAGCATTGCTTCATTTCTCATATTCCATTCAGGCCATACTTTTGATCATTGGCCAAACTTTAAGGAACATTTGGATTGCATTCAAGGGTGCAAAATTCCAGTCTTCAAGATCTCCCATGGTTAGTTATAGGACTTTATGTCCATCCCTTAACCTTCTTTGTTAACAGCTTCTTCTTCTGAGGAAAAATAACTATAGCATATTTGAGGTGCTTTTCCGGCTCCAAGGTCCATTTTTCTAGTAGTCTAAGGATAGAGAAATGAGCTGTGCAATAGCAAGCAAGTAACTGCCTTTGGCATTTGTGTCAAGTCTTGCCATCTATAATATCTTCAAAGGCTATTTGAAACTCACCGAAAGACTCAATTGAAGTACAAATTGTCAATATATATTGGTTCATCAATTTGTTCTGTAGAAAATATTTCTAACTGGCATTCCACTCTCTTTCTGCTCACTTCTGCTGTCATTTCTATGACTCATTCCCAGTCAGGGCTGTTGTTTTGTTTCTCCCACTTAGACTCTCAGTGATAAAGAAAGACCTGGGAAATGGGTTTAATCAATTGCAGGAATCCATGTTACCAGCCCCCATTCCATCAGACGACTCACATGGATCTCAAAACATTTGGATCATTGCCTCTATCCTAAGTTTATATTTCTTACATACCTGGGTCTCCTTTGTCAGATAATTCTATTATTTAATATAATATGTACTAAGAGGGGTTTTTTTACACAATAAAATGTTTAAAATACTGGCTGTCTCTAGCAAATATAGAGAAATTAGTTGTTTTTAGCAGAGTTGGCATCACTTTATATGACCTCTTTACTTGCCATATAGCAAACAACAACTTTGGACTAATGCAAATCAAGAACTCAACTCAGGCAACTACCCTCATACTGTTCACATCTCAAATGTGAGCACAAGCAGCAGGAAACTGGCCTGCTCTTTCTAATTACAATCATGATAAGAGTTTAGAACAAGTCTACTTAAAATCGTAAAACCTTTTGGTGCAAGATTGGTGTTTTATTTCATTGTGTATTCATATGATTAGGTTTATTTGACTGCTCAGATTTTAAAAATGCCTCTCATTGTCCAACATCTTCTTGTTTAGGATGCTATGAGAAGTAACCCATGTGCAATCACACAATGTCTAGTCCTCATGCAAATGACACAAGCATGAAAAACAAGATGATGGGAAAGGCTTATTTTCCTCCTCTCTAAAATTAATCTCTTCATTCCAGGGGGACAGCAAATCTCAGGTTCATATAAAAGTCCTTTAATTGGGTAGAATTTCTATGCAAAAACTAATGCTATTTGGACTAGCAGGCAAGTGCAATCCTCCATCTCACCAGGGAACCGCATTTTCCTGACCAAGCTGGGTCCCATTGGCAGAGGCAAAAAGTGTTCCAATTAGTGAGGCTGATTTTTTTTCCCTATCACTCTTCTCTCATGTGCCACTGTGGGGTAAGTGAGGGTAGGCATGGGAAATTGCTTCAAGTCATTGATGGAAGAACCAACTGATTGACTGATATTGGGCTGAAACAATCTTTCTGTTCATCCATTGGTTTGCTACTCATCAGGAAGCCAGGAGCACTGAAAGTGAGCCAAGCCTGTCAGATGTGCCACTGAGAACACTATTCTTTGCAGAATATTTTTGGATGCCAGATGCCAATCACTCATGGGACTTTGCTGCTCAATAAGAATTTCAGATGTGGACTTTAATTATAGTCAAGCAGAAAAAAGATGATGGAGGGAGCAGAAGCAGTTTTATTTTTAGCAAACCCAGCTCTTAGCCACCACAAACCCTGTGAATCTATTTTAGGGGCTTGTCATTGTTGTTCGGTGGTTTTCATCAATGTTGTTAAAAACTATCAGGTTTACAAATTTAAGGAGTTGATGGTCCTCACTCTAGGGAAACTCAGAGACATAATGGTCATATTTGGGAGGATCCCTGATGCCCTAGCACTGACCTTACTGAGCCACTTCTAGGAGATACAGAGAAGTTGGAATTTCAAGAATCATCTGTTTGCTTTAAGGTCAGCCTCAAAATGCTTTTGGGAGAGAGAGAGAATTAGTCAAGTAGTCTACAACTGCATGAGAGACCTAAGTAGAAATTAAAGGACAGAAGAGTTCCGATTGTATTAACACTTTAATTTCTGTATGGACTCTTTCATGGACCAGTGATTTCTGCTGAAACAGACATTTGAGGATGAGGGAGTCAGAAAGGTATTAATACTGTTTGAACACAAACCTCACCCTAGGTAAGAAGAGGAAAGAGACTATTGTGAATGGCTCTTTCCTCAGGGATTTCACATATGAAATTTAAGAGCAACTTGTCAATAGGTAGAGATGTATAACATACATACTTCCACTACATCTTCAAGATATAATAGAAGTTTCACAGAAATGTTAACTGAGTTCAGCGAAATAGCAACCAATTAGATAGTGATATTTAAGAAGTTAGTTTTAAAAATATGGCTATGAGATGTCCCACCCCCACCCTGTACACACACACAAACTCCTTTGCTAGGAGCTAAAGCCTTCTTTTCAGACAATGAAGCAGCCATCAAAAGATAAAGATGCTTTGTTCTTGTTGTTGTTGTTTTGTTTATATGGATAATTTTGTATTATCCATAGAAGACCTAAAGAGTATGTTAAGGGGTTAGAAGAACAATCAAATTCTATTATTTAAAAAAAATCCATTTGATACTGGACAAGGGCCACTCATAATACATGGAAAGGATCTCCTATAAAATCTCTTTCATGGAGTTTATTTAATTTTAGCTTTATAAAAAAATGTTTAATTGACCAAGATTTAAAATGTCCAATGCGATGATTTGATATGTGTGTACATATATAATATAATAATGATCAAAATCAAAATAATTAAACATCCATCACCACCTATTTTGTTCATTAAATCCCCAGAACATGCTCATATTATAACTGAAAATGTGGACACTTTGACCAATATCTCTCCATTTTCCCCACTTCCAAAAAAGTTGAACTCATAGAAGCCAAAGTTAGAACTATGGTTGTCAGAAGGTAATGACTCGATACTTACGAATTTTCAACCAACCAGCAAGAGATCCCCTCAGCCCATTACCATTTCCTGTGCACTGCAGCTCACTTTTTTTTTTTTTTTAGCTTAATGTGTTATTTCTGTATTTATTAGATTCAATGTGCTGTCTCTAGATAGTCCCTCACCTTAAAAACCATGGTCTTCATAGGCCATGGATATTTACTAAACCAATAATTCTTTGAGGTTATTGCTTTGGAATTATGAAAAAATATATTACGAACAGAGGGAGAGCCTTGAAAAGCTTGTCATCAAGTGAGGGGGGCAATTAATTTAGTGCAGGCTTCAAAACAAATGTAAAGACTCCCACAGCTTAATCCATGTTTACTATTTATTTTAATTCAAAAATGAAACATTGAACACTTACTGCATTTAATCCGTGCTGAATGATTCTGGGGATATAAAATAGACACAAGATACAGTACTTGCCATCTACTGTAATGTACGAGATTATAATATACTACAAATACAATTACATATAACTAAATGTCAAAATCAGTGGTTCAAGTAATATGTATTACATGAGATCAAATGATAGTGATACCAGTATGGGCTGAAGTATTAATAAAGATTTCAGAAACTTTATGGAGATAAGACAGTAATCTAGCTAATAGTATAAGAATAGGTAAGTTGGAAAACTTACCCTAAATAATAAACTTTTTGGACTGAATTATCTACTTTACCATGGTGATTTGATCACAAAAATGAGATATTTGCCAATAGATTTCAGATAGTAGCAAAAACCACTATTAATGAGATGGGTTTAAGTTTGAAGACATTTCATCATATTATAATGGTAATAGGCCAAGACGGCCTTTGCTAGAATGCCTTCTCAGTGCTACCTAAATAAGAGATACAGTTCCCTTTCGTGAATGGGTCACTGTCATCTGAGGTGACCATAATGCGGAGTCCAAGTTCCATGGCTTACCTTTTAGCCATGCCTGGGATAGTTTCTGTTCTCATCTATGTCCACATGAAGTGAGCAAAACCACTACCATCTGTTCAAAACAGTTACAGTCAGCTCACAGCAGTGAGTCCTAATGACATGTCTCGATCAATCCATCACAAGTATTCACCTTGGGATGTATAAGACAATCTTTATAAGTGGTGTGGAATGCAAAGAAGATTTAGACAAGACCTCTACCCTCAGGAGCTTACAATAGAATAGGAAATTAAGATATGTATACCTGAAAGCTAGCTAATTATATACAATGTGTTACTCGTGGACAGTGTCTAGGTTCTTGGCGAATTAAACAAAAAATGCACAAAGCAAGGAAAGAAAGAAGCAACAAAAGAAGAGATTTATTGAAGTTGAAAGTACACTCCGCAGTGTGGGAGCCGCCTGAGGGGCTTAAGCCGCCACAGGGGCTTAAGGGAACCTTTACAGAATTGTCTGGGATTTAAATGCCCTTTAGAGGTTTCCCATTGGTTACTTGGTGTACACCCTATGTAGATAAAGTAGTGGGTGCAATCAGTCTGATTGGTTGCAGAAGGCAACCAATCAGAGACTGAAGCGAAGTTACAAAATTACAATCCTATGCTAACGTCTGATTGGCTATAGAAAGCAACCAGTCAGGGATACTTTCAATTCTCCATCTGCCACGCAGAAAAAAAGGTGGGGAGGGGGAGTGGGGACTTTGTAAAGGGAGTAGCCTCTGGTGCTTTTGTTACTTAGGTGTGGAAAGTTAGCATTTTTCTTTTGATTTAGTTCCAGGAAGTCAGCGTGAATTGCCCTTAGGTTCCCTGCCTTCAGACCGTATTCTCCTGCCTCAAATGTAGTAAATAATAAAGGCTACGTGAATAATACCAAATATACTAAAGTGAAGAAAGGGGCCAGTTTGGAAGAAATAGCTCTCCTTTTTCTAGCCCTTTAAAATTGCCAGCACATCTTGGCCCTTTCCTGCACAACAGTCAAAGGCCAGCTATAGATAGAAATTCATTTACTGATTATTGCCCAGGTTTGCTCTCAGATTGCTTTCCTCTTTAGCCTGATAAGCTGCCTATCAATATTTATTTCTACCTCCATAGTTGGGCAACTTGTTCAAATTCTCCTCTCTGCTTTAGTGAAATTGTTGCCTTCTTGACTTTCTATTCTTCACTCCCCCCTGAGTTCCATATCTTTTATATCTTCAGATAAGATACTATCATTTTCCAGACTAAGGGAGTCTAAAAGCAAGGTCAGCTCCTGACCACTCCTGACAGACAAAAGGAATGGAAGAATGAAAATAAAAGAGCAATTAATATGTGCACAATGTGTTAAGGCACAGGATGGCCAAATTAAAGTCAATATCAAGCTGTCAAATTTTGGATTTAGAAATGGACAGGATGATTTTTCCCCAACTTGATAATTTCCAAAAACAGTCAATGAGAAGAAGCTCTAAGTCACTGCCACAAAATTCCTTTTAAAGTCATTTAATGCTGGTCAATGAGTATTTGTTGAGTTAGTTCCCAGGGCTTTGTGGCTCATCCACCTACCCCTGCTTCATTTAATCTATGTCTAATTAGCTCATGCCTTAGTTAATGGACACAGTGTCTATGGTCTTCAGCCTGCTGCATTCTCTGCCTTCATGGTTTTAACTCAGATTATTTATTGGTTCCCATTAAAGACAGAATGAAGTGGCTCCTAGAGCACAGCAGAGTTCTTAGGCACTGCAGATATTCATGTCTTCTCAATAAGTTGTAGCTTCTAATGAAAGTAACTGTGCCTTTGGTTCTAAGTCTTGAGAAGAGGAGAAAAGTGAAATGAGAACATTTAATCTTATACCTTCGGTTACCTTTCTTTTATAACCAAATGTTGTTATTCTTAATCCTCGAGGACTTTAGAAAATTGCTATGGGCATGCTCACAAGGAGTAGGAGGGCAAGGAAGGAAAAACCAGTGGGTTCATTGAAGTTGTTTTTAGGAGAATGGAATAAACACATCCCTAACTGTACTTCTCAAGTAATCAGTTATGGGTGATGACTGAAGGACTTGCTCTGTGACTGTCTGATGACCACTCAGAATGTAACTCAGGTGATCAAAGACCAAGAAGACAGATGCTGTAAGATATTCTAATTGTCTGGGAATATCTCTGGGGTCAGGTGCTCAGCATGGTTGATATGCTGACATAGTGCCTTAGAGTAACACCAACAGCCCCTGTCTCCTAAAAGCAAAGCCTCTACAACAAATTATTCAGTTATTTTGCTACAGTATATAGAGTCACATGGAAAAATAAAATATGTGATCCAGTTTTACTTCATATTATTACTATTTTGATGACTTCTTATATGTCCTCTGTACACTTAAAAGTATATATTTTGGAGCCAGATACTTACATTTAAATATATGTGTGATAATCTCTTTGCATCTTTATTTCCTCATCTGTAAAATGAGGATAATAATACCTATTTCACAATTTTTAAGGATTAAATGAGATAATATGAGTAAAATGCTCAAAGCAGAGCCCGGAATATGATAATTCTAGTAAGTGGTAGCTATGAATATTATTGTTATTATTACATCCTGCTGGTTGCTTCCAGATAAATCCTCACAAAACACTCTGCTCAGAAACTTTAAACAACCTTTCCATTTAAAAAAACTCCTAGTCCTTAGATGAAAATTGTATTCAAGCCAACAAACATTACTGAAGATCTCGTTTGTTCAAGAAAGAGGAATTGAAAGAAATGAACACAAACGGTTCTAAGCTGCTGCAGTCAAGGAAGTTTCCAGTAGAGTTTTTATAGGAGAGAGGATGCTGTCCATACTTGAAATCTTAGCAGTGCAAAACTCAATTTTTGAGTTATTCTTTTTATAGGAAGACACAATATAAGCACCCTTGCCTTTCATTTGCACATATGGACAAAATAGATGGGCATCTGCCTAGAAATGTAGCGTACCTGCAATAGAGGGATCAACAGTGAACCACAGCACCTACAAACAAACAAACAAAAAAAGATGCATTATCCTGTCAGGCATTTGTAGAACATGTTACAAAGAAGCCAAACCCCCTGAAGCCTTGCTTTACCTGCAAACAACTTTGGGCATTTTTACTTATGCTGCAATTGATTTTTCCTGCCTATGGGAAAAGGACCCCAATATCAATAAATTATACCCAATATAAAGTGCCATGGGACAAGGGCACAGAAAGGATTAGCAGAATTTGAACATTGAAAATTTCAGACTGGATCTAAACAGAAAACAAAATGTCTTAATTATAATAGGCTAAAACTTCTCAATTTTTTTCTTGGAGAGGTAATCAGAAATGAGTATCAGAGCTGTGCTATATCCTATGTATAGATTACAGCATTCTCTCTGCTTAACTTAAATGAGCAATAAATTAAGAGAGTTCAAATATTATGTTGTAAATTTTCTTAATCTCAGATTAACTTATGTGTGTTCTTAGGAAGTTCCAAATTATAGAACCTTCTTAAGGGGTGTTAAAGGAGCCATCTGAAACAATAGGATGCTTCCTTAAGACTGGAGCCAAGATCTTGATATTTAAAATGGATAAAACTATGTAAAAAGCATTGGCTACAAAATGTTCCCTTAACACTGTGGGAGCACTAACAAGGGACTTCCACAGAGGCCTTTATTTTCTTTCTGCAGTATTATCTGCCATTTTTCCTCTACTTCCCTCGTAAATTCTATAAAAATAAACTTAGTTCCCCTCTGTGGCTTAGGTCAAAATTTCTCAGGCCTGGAATATCCTCCCATGGTCTTTATCACTTACTGAAATATTCTCTCTCCATTGGTACCCAACTCCTACCTTTGCATAACATCTTTCTGGATCATCCCAATCTAAAGTTTCTCGTATCCTCTAACAATTGTGAGCCAGTTAAGAGAAGTCACCGTATTGGTTTATCTTTGCCCTTTCCCCACCAAACCTTGCATAATGATGTTTGTTAAATAAATTTTATCACTTAAGATAAATAAAGTTATCTTAAGTGATAACTTAATCTTTAAAATTAAAAATTGAAAATTTGCCTAGAGAGAATTTATAAACTAAAATAGGTCCTGTGTGAAGTTGTGAGCCAGCTGAAGTTATACAAATGCTACTACATTGTGATTTTTTTTTTTTTGCACGTATGTATATCTCATTTTGCCAGAAATATGTAAGATCTTTGAGAACAAGAACCATTACTTAAGATTTTTGCAACAGTTCAGTCTTTGGTTCAGTTGGGTTTTCGTTAGGTTACTTTGTTGATAGCCCTCAGAAATGCTTAGGCCAAAATGTAGCAGTGAAAGACAAGCCATCTCATGACAAAGGTGAAGTTTAATAAATCTTGCATGTTCATATAAGAAACATTTCCTGGGGCCAAAATCTTGAAGGGCAAGGTCAAGGATGAGGTGTAAGATGAGCAGGCTGTTGTACTTTCTGTACCTATAGCCCTGCCTAAGGAGAAATTCAACCCCAGCTCCTTGGAATAAATCGCCTGAAGCTGGCACATCTCCTGTTGATTCATTACTGCTTCTCAACCCCTGAAGTTACAGACAATTGGCTGCCCTGGGGTAGGGACTGGACCACAGAGCAGCCAGTTCATGAACTTACCAGTAACCAGTGGAAAAATTCCTGAGCTGGGGTTCAGATTCTCTTTCTCAGGAGTCTTTGAGAGAGAATCAGGCAGTTAATAGGAATAAATAAAACTGAAAGTTTACCTAGAGAGAATTTGTTAAGTAAAATAGGGCCCATGTGAAGTTGTGAGCCAGCTGAAGTTATACAGAAGCATAAAGTGGGAAAGTAGGTGTTATGAAGAAAAGCTCAGTCGATAGCAACAGGAGACCAGAGGGAACACAGTGAGGTGCCACATCCCATTAATGGCAGAGTTGTAACTTAGCAATTTGAAAACTCTTGCTACCTAATTCCTATAACTATCTGCAAGCTCCAAACTCAGAGAGGTGCTGCCCTGAATGCATCTTCTTGGATGTCTATGAAACAACATATCCCTTGGAGCTCCCGAAGACTCTTTGAAGTGGCAAACTTCCCTGATCCCTTCTTCTTCAAGGAAGGCATCAATTGTTGCCAAAAAGCTTAGCTAAAATTTCTGGAAAAAACACAAGGCTGTTAGAAATTGTCTGTGGTGTCCCCGATGTCTGCCTCTTTGCCTTTGTCCTAATACAGACGTATCCTCTGTCTTCCATGGCTATTGTTTCCTACTCGTTATAGCCAAGAAATTTCCCATAGAAAAAAATCTTAAATTCATTCACACAAAAATATAAATGACTTAGGGCCAGGCACGGTGGCTCATGCCTGTAATCCCAGCACTTTTGGGAGGCTGAGGCTAGAGGATCACTTGAGGTCAGGAGTTTGAGACGAGCCTAGACAACATGGTGAAATCCCGTCTGTACTAAAAATACAAAAACATTAGCTGGGCGTGGTGGCTGGTGCCTGTAATCCCAGCTACTCAGGAGGCTGAGGCAGAGAATCACCTGAACACAGGAGGCGGAGGCTGCAGTGAGTCCAAAAAGCACCATTGCATTCCAGCCTGTGCAACAAGAGTTAAACTCTGTCTCAAAAAAGAAAAAAGAAAAAAGTATAAATGGCATAAAAACAGCACCAAGTATTGGCTTAAAAATAACACCAAGTATTGGCATTTAAAAACAGAGCAGAGGTCTTGCATTAAAAGAGTGAAGTGCTTATGGTGGAATGCCAGATTCTCCCGAAGGTGTGTGCTGCACTGACTCTGAGACAGACATTAGTGTGCCTGGGGTTTACGAGGCAGTGCTCCTGGGAACAGCATGTATGAAAGAGATGGTAAGGAAGCAGGTTTGGGCAGAGGGAGAAGTTGAGCCTTGATGAGGTCTCAACACAAACCTCAGACTGTCTATTAAGGAGTTATGAAGATATGATGCTCTTCCAGAGGTTGCTATGAGTTGGTGTGAAAAGACCAAGCTTTATATCACTTATTGATCAGTCATTGACACCCCAGTAAGCAGAGGTTGAGACAATCTCCAGCGGGGCTGACAAGTGAATATTGTCTTTCAACAGTGCTCTTACCAGCTGGAATAAACAATCCTTTATTCTGGAAGGGCCTCTGGACACCATGACTTCCATCACATCCAAAAAAAGTCATCAAATATCTTGGGGTTGGAAAAAGGAGGCAGGCAGAAGGATCTTTATGCAGTAGCACTAGAAGATTGCCCCATTTACATTGCCTGTCAATATACGTGTAATAAAACTGTTTCCTGACTGTATTAATGGTCCAAATGAGTAAGATATAAAGAGAAGAAATGTAAAGGGCTTTAGGACCATTGTGATACCCAAAGAAGTTTTCACTTTTAAGCCACATGCACTGAAAATTGTGTACCTTTGACTTCATCCACTTTATCAGCAGTGTGATTTTTCTTTCTGTTTGTTGTTGTTGTTGTTAATGGCATCATCTTTAATTAATAAATGAGTCACAAAACTAATATTTTATCAATAAAACCAAAAGAAGAACTACTTTATGTTAGGTATAAAATTTTCTTTCATTTCTCCTTTGATGTCTCTATTTAGTTTGCCTTTTCTAAATGTGTTGGGCAAATTCTACCACTATGAAGTTGAGGTTATGAGACAGAGGGCCTGGCCTTCTTCAAGTAGCCTTTGCTCACCCCAAAAAACTTATCTGGTGGTTCCAAGGAACAAATGGCTTTTGCTGGGCTCTTCAATAATATGATTTGCATGCTTGAAATGAGATCGCCAAAGTAATTGTAGAATATTGCTTGCCATTACCATCATTAAAAACAGGCAGATGTAGGAGCACTCCCAGGGAAAATCTTCCTGCTGGGTTTTCATGGAGATAAGTGCACAAAATCCACTTTTGAAAAGATGTTGAATGGAATGAATTTGCCATTCACTGGCTGTCTGATGATGATTTGCTTGTTAATTGGAAGTTTAGGCTTTAGAGAAGCCTTAACAAATTTGATTGCTAAATTCAGGAGGTTTACTCCCTCCTTGCAAGTCATATTCAGAGGCATAAATCCTGCTTTTTGCATGTGTGTCTATGTACTCATTTAGAATCTCTGTGAAAAGAAACCAATCCCTAACCCTTTTGTCAGCGGCACTTTCCAGAATGACTTTACCAACAAACAAGGACAAAGCATTTTGTCCCTTTGTAAGCATCTCTAAGGCCCAAATATTTCCAGGGAGGGGAGAGGACAGACCTATGAGCTAAGCTGAGATAAAGGTTATCTGCACACATATGTCTGACAGTTGTCTCACACTATAATGCTAACAATGGTTAGGGTGGACCCCACTTGTGGACACAACTTCATTTTTATTCTAAATCAGCTCTACCGCAGTTAATAAATTCAAGTAAAACTTAAAAAAAAAAAAAAGCATGCTTGGAATTCCTGCTGTTTTCCTTCTCTGTTCAGACACAATGCTAAGTGTCCTCTGATCTAAACAATGCCAAGTAGCTGGCAAGGTTAGCAGCCCCCTAAGAAGGGTCTTACTTTATTTTTGATGGCCATCGTTGCTCATCTACAAAGTGACTTTATTCATCCCTGTCATCACCTATCCAGATTAGTTTCCTCTATGTAATGACAAGTTTATTGCCAGCTAAGGAGAATGACAATTGCCATGTGGAACTACATGAGCAGTTATGTAAACAGTATATATAAGAGCACTCACGTGGTGTCATATAGCATTTCCCAGATCTTACAGTTCAAGAAGAGTAGCTACACAGCCCTTTCTTCTTATCATCCTCAGGAATTTCAGTGTGTGCACTGCCTAATAAACCTGTGCCAAATGTTATTTATATAGCCAATGATACTGGCATGGAATTATACATACCATAAATATAGGATGAATTCCAGGCAGAGCCCTACAAATAGTAACCGTGTTTTAAATATTTAGTAAATTAAAAGCCTCTCCATGATCCTTGGTCCTCTGAATCTCTGTGTCATCTCAAACAGCACATGTAGGCACTTCTAGGCTGTAACAGCCAGGAGGAGGTAAAACCTGCCCCTCTGAGAATTTAAAACTCTAGTCTAAGACTCTTCTTCAGCATATGAGACAGAGACCATTGCAGTTTCATTCATTTATTTAAAAGTATTTGTTAAGTGTCCTCTATGTACCCATGTTTTTGTAAATGCTGGGAATATAATGGTGAGGATGGGCTCCGCTTTCATGGAACCAGCAGGGATGAAACGCAACTTAACAGCTGTAGCAGTAAAGCTTAACAGGGACCGACTGTAGCAGAAGAAAATCCAATCTATTCAAAGAGGTCTAGGTTAAGCCTTCCTGGAGAAAGTGTCCATTCAGTGGGCACCTAAAGAATGACTACATGTGAGTTGAAAGGAGAGGAGGGGCAAAAGACAATTTTGGCAGAGAAACATCACGTACAGAGGCTCAGATACAAGAAAGCATGTGACCCATTCAAGAACTGGATGACGTTGGTAGAGCTGAAACATAGCATGGGCATGGGGAAATGGTGGTGCTGGTGAGGGGGATGAAATGGGGGGTGAGGAGGTAACAGGTTGGTGCATGAAGAGTATTGGGTTGCATCACTGGCTCTTCACGGAGTGATTGTTCAATAAATATACGTCAAATGAATGCGCGCATGTGGTTGAATGAAATATCAGGACATACATGAGATTCTAGGAATAATAATGACCAGGAAGAAATGCTTACTGTGCTCAGGGTTTAGGGAGATAACCAGCTCCCGTACATACCATTCCCATAACTCTAAAAAGGGACCAAAACTAATCCTATGAGGCAAAGCATGTATTTACATCAGAGATCTCAGTGGAGGTCAGTCATCAAACTGCACTATGAAGCTTTGCTGAGACCGTGGAGACAATGCCTTAATGAAAATGGGACTCAAAGTCTTTGCCTCTGACTTGCCCTTAGCACATCCCAGAGTGCAGCTTCTCCCTGTAAGGACCCAGCTACTTACTCACAGAGTGTCCAAATGCATCATTTCTGATTATCACGTGGGAAGTTAAAACAGATAAGATAAACACTATTTCTAATTGTTTCTAATTATATAGGGAAATTGAAGATAATTTTAAAACCTTTTAAATTTTATAACTTAAAAAAGGGAAGAGCATTTTCCCAGAAGACTTGAAAAAAAGAATAAAAAACCCCACAAGGGTAGAGAATCACAGAAGAGAAAAAGAAAAGAATTTCTCACTTCTGCAGGCTACCCCTCTATGTATCTCTAATAGACCGTTTCTTACACCACAGCTCTCTGAATGACGCTAGTCCTAAAACAAGGAATTTAATCACCTCTGAAGTCTCAGCCACACCCCAGAGGCACAGGGACGCATCCTATCACAGATACACACTGCTGCTTGCCTCGGATATGAAACAACCGATCACTGATGTGGTTTGATACGAAAATAATGCTAACGAGACCCTTGGCTGCAAAGCAGTGACTCCAGGGAAGCAGGGTTTGGAGACAGGGTCTCGTGCCATTTGAAAGCAAAGCAGCTCTCTGTCCCCTCACAGTAATTGAGTTTAGCTTCTTTTGAATTTCAAATTATAGGAAAGTAGTGCATAAGATTTTTATATTTATCAAAGAGAGGCGGAGTCTTATAAAGGCTGAGAAACCACACACAAATCGTGCAACAAGCCTGGTATCCTTCTGGGTTTCTTTCCATGGAAGATTTTTAAATAGACATCAATGGCTCCCCAATACAACACATACACATACACACACACACACACACACACGCACACACCCTGTACAATAATGCCATTTTTAAGGCATCGTTTGCTCCATATAATGCTAGAGCAAATTAGTTCATTCCCTTTAATTCTATAGGAGGTAGCTGCTCTCCTGTAGCCTATGGATTTAAGATAAAACAGAGAGTTTATTCACCAGCCTTGAGGGGTTTTTAATACAGCGAGCAGAGCTAGCAAAGAGTTACAAAGTTTTATCCAAGGTCAGCTTCGCCTGTTAGTAGTAGAGCTGGAAATAAAAGCCAGGACTCCCCTTCTTTTTCCTGTCTTGTGTCCATTGGACCAAACTGCTTTCAATCAATAGGCAGCCAGTTATGACGGATTCACATTCTACCCGGTGTCAATAAAAACAAAAATCAAGTTTTAATCAAAACACATAACCAAGATCTACATTTCTCTTGGCCTCAATAAATCTTCCCCAAAGGAAGCAGGCTAAAATTCTTTACATTTAAAAAATGAGCTCCGCTGGGACTCCAAATTCCAGTTCGATTTTTGAGCCAAGGCATTTTTTTTCTTTATCATGCACTTGGCGCTGTAGTGTGATAAGAGCCCCATGCAGACCATAAAACTAATTTATCATCTGTAAGGTGTACAAAGAAAATGGTAGCTGCCTACTTGTCTGCTTGACATATGAGGTCATTTTTGCCGCTAGCTTTCTAATACTGAGCAATTTTATCAGCTATTTATATACATTAATTGTGGGTACCCATATGCTCAATGTTGTATTTAATAATGCATTGCATTGAATATGCATTCCTTAAGTTTTAGCATGCAGTGAACATCTTGCATTTAACTATTTGATTTGCCTATTAAAGCCCATTATTCAGCTATGCCATGTTACCTTCTCTCTCAACTGAATTTATGTTTCTTTAAATCTGGCTCACCCTGCTGAAACCCATTGAAATGGACAAGGCCACCTCACATGTCCCAAGGGCTCCAAGCAAAAACAAGCAGCGGAAGTGCCATGGTCCACTTAATAATACTCAAGCAAAAGGATTATTTGATGAATCCCTTTCCCCAAAGGACCGCAGCATATTCACGCTTCGCAGTGTAAATATAAATACAGTTCTCAGGCAACAGAGACACAGAATGCTAGATAAAGTGTGAAAAATACCGCGGCAAACAGCTATGCCAGAGTGATTTCTTAACTAGCAAGGGGGAATCAGTTCAAACATCCAAAGCAATCCCAACTCCCTCCCCTCCCAGCCCTCCCCAGTTTCATCCCCCAGGAAAGAAAGCGAAGTCCAGTTCAGCTGGATCCTTGGCCAACTGATTACCCTAGCCATCCCTTCTTACCGTGAATACTCACTTCCTGATAGGAGAAAAGAAGCCCAAATCATCATCCATCTCAAGAGATATCACACACACAAGCTCCCCGTCACAGGTGTTAGCATTTGCATCATAAAATTAACTGTTTTAGAACAAGACCTTAAATGGCCCTGATCAAAGACAATTTTTATGGGTATACTAATCTATAAAGTAGCGTCCCTTGAATGCTTTGGCTCAGAATAAATTTTCAGAGAGGATTTTGTTACCCAGCAATACGAAGGAAAAATATAGTTTTTATCCCAAAAGAAAAAAAAAAGTCAAGGAAGCCAGGCTCCAGTGAAATGCAGCAAAAGGTCTGGAAAGGGAGTGCCAATATAGGCAAAACCAGCTCAAGAGCCCAGATGGTGAGGTGGGCAGCTGACCAAACAGTAAAGAAGTCCTGGAGCTTGTGGCCTGGGCAGGCAGACAGTCATATTCCTCCTCTTGTATAAATCTGTGCTGTATAAGGTATGTATCACATAATCTGACAATAAAGTATGTTTGGAGGTCCTGCTAAAACTGGGTAATTTGAAACTACACACAAAATAACATGGTTCCTTCCAAATCCTTCACTCTAGGTCAATGTATGTGTCCTGATTCTGTATCTGCTGCTGCCACCTATATGTACAGAAGACTGTCTATAAATTCTGAAATGTCCTCATTTTGTCTACACCTATAGCTTTCATGTAGGATAAGTAAGATATAAAGAGCAAACTGTGATGAACACCCATATGTATTCTAATTATGAAGCCACCAAGCAGGACTATCTCACTTTGCTCAGCCTTACCAGATATTCTAGTGCTAAATCTTTTTATTTGACTGGATAATGAGTTAAATCCCCCTTGGCTAGTTCCTGTGATACTGTTTTTATCAGCATGATTCATAACAGCCAAAAAGGGAAAGCAACCCAAGTGTCCATCCACAGACGAATGGATCCACAGTGGAATATTATTCAGTCTTAAAAAGGAGTTAAATTCTGACACATGCCACACATGGATGAACCTTGAAGACATTATGCTAGGCGAAATAAGCTAGACACAAAAGGAGAATTATTGTATGATTCCACTTATATGCAGTACTAGGGTCATCAAATTCAGAGAGACCGAAAGTATAATGGTGGTTTCCAGAGGTTGGGGGAAATAGAAAATGGGGAGGTAGTGTTCAAGAAAATGGGGAGGTAGCGTTCAATGAGAACAGAGTTTCACTTTGTGAAGATGAAAATTTTCTGATATAGATGGTGGTGATGGCTGTACAACAATGCAAATGTGCTTAATACTACAGAGCCATATGTGTAAAAATTATTAAGTGGTAAATATCACATTATGTATATTTTACCACAATTTTTTTAAAATTGAGGGGAATTAGGGCACAGACTCACAGGCCTAAGCTATGAGTCAATTCCTGTATTTTGATAGGAAGCCTGAAGATAAAAACTATAATCATTTATCATGGGAACATTGTGTCACTTCCTTGTGATTGGCGGACATTGTAAATCCCATTTTTCAGATAACAATACTGAACCACAGGAAGGCTAAATAACTTGCTAAGGTCTAATGTAATTTGTGATTCCTTTCCAGTATCCTTACTGGGAAAGCAACAGAAGCCCTGCCAAACGTATTGTGCACAAACACTGGTCTATGTCTATGTCGTACCATGACACCCTCCACAGTAGCATGATCTCCTCCCTAGTCTAACTGCCCATTCCTTCCTCCCTTCCTACCCATTCAATGAGTAGATCCATTCAGATGTGTAATCTTTTGTCTAATCAGTTTGCCTTTTCTCACGTCTCCCTTCAGACTTAAGTCAAAACTGTACCTTCAGGGCCATTTTATGTGATTGTGGTATCTGAGAGCTAAAGAGAGTTCTTGCTCAATGACTGCTCATGATGCAGTTGACTTTGATCCATGATGCCCTTAGCCAATCACTTCCCAGAAAGGATGGAGAAATAGACGTGCACTTGCCTCAGAAATGATACCCCGTTCTCCAGTTTGTCACTGCAATCCATCCAGTGCCATAGGAGCCATACTGGACCCTGAAGTAAAAGGAAAAATCAGTCATATTGATCCTGTCTTACTTTAAATTTTTGATATTTTATTCATGTTGGATTTTGGCATTGATTTTTGTTAAAATATTGCATTAAAACATTATTTTTGATTATTAGGGTTTGGATGCTCCCTTAAATGTATTTGAGACAAGTGTCCCTCATTCATCTCACTCTAGACCCAGCCCTAAATCCATTTTTCTTCATGACCAAAAAAGAAATAAAGGACAGAAGGAAGGAAAGAAGAAAAAAACAGAAAACATCCTTCCCTGAATCAGCTACTAAAGTGAAGTCAGGTGCCAGTCAAGTGTTCTGCAGATAAAAGATGAGAAAAGGATCAGCTATAACCCTAAGTAGAAAAGAGCCCAGCATAAATGTCTTTCATGTACATTTTTGACAAGATCGTTTCAACCTAAAATCAAAAGCTTATATTTAAACACCACAAATTGCATAGCTATGAAAAATGAAGTCCCTACAGGCTAACTTTCTGCATTTTTGTTCTCTTTAAAGAAGGTATTAGAGCAATTTGGGTCGTCTTCTTAAAAGATTTTTATTGTTTTGTGATAGGGAACAGGAAGCTATCAACTGAGTATGTAGCCAACAGGTCAGAAAGAAAGCAATGTGGCTTGACTGCTAAGTATGTCTGTTCTGCCTTCAACTGACCAGAGTCTGTGTGAGTGTGTATGTGTGTTTTGCATCTCTCACCCCAGGCCTTGTTTATCAGCTCACAGCCAAGCAACCTGAAATAGCTTTGTTTTCTAAGCACTACAGAGCTTTTCTCTTTGACTAGGAAATCTGTCAGGAGACCTGGCAGAACATTCCCCCACTCAATGACAGTGGGGATGAGCAAGTCTGCTATCCCCTTTCCAGGGAATGAATTTGGAATCAGCTTGAGAACGCTCTGGTCAGATCTCAACGTGCAGGATTGTTGAGAGAGAAAAAACTGTCTCTTCATTCCTCAGGCAAGGCAAATGCCATCACATTGCAGACTCAGTGGGAGAGTGGAGATAATGAGGTATTTTGAAACAGCGGACATTGTCAGAAAGACAGAAATTGGGAAAAGGGCTGAGGTGGTGAGTGATTATTTCTCAAAGGAGCAATGGAACACAAAATGGGTCTCAGTTTGGGTTAAGCAAGGGAGATGAGAAAGGGAAGTGTGTTATGAATTATTTACCACTGGATATAGTTTAGCTTTGATCCTAGTCCTAATTGTGGAGTTGTCTTGGTGTGTAGGAACTGAAATAAAAAGAAGTTGCCAACTTTTCTGGCTGTATATTCCCATGGACACACACACACCCCGGTGTTCCTGAAAGGTTATCCATAAGCCAAGTTTAGATTCATTTATGAAGTGTATAATTCAACAGGCACTGCTAATGTGATCTACCTATAAATATTTTCTATATCCTGGAATAAAGTATCTAAAATTCTATCACTAGAGATGTGTCAATTTGGGTGAATCATTGTCTTCTCATTTGGTCTTTTTATTTGTGAGTTAAAAGGGCTCAAATCTAGAGGTAGCTCTTGTTAAATGTACACTGAAGTGTCTCTAAAAGACTATATATTTAATCTTTAAAATTTAGGATGACCATACACCCTGCCTTGCCCCAGACACTCTCTGTTTGTCTATTGTCCTGTAATAATTACTAGGAATTCATTTCATTTGTGAAAGTTATATTAAATTATGAATTATATACTCACCCTATGAAAACCATATTTTTAATAAAATCCATATTTTCAATCAGTCTGTTGGTTTGTTATTCTCAGTAACAGTAGATACTCTAGAGAAACACAACGACAACGGGTCCTTGGCTACTATGAATTTCTGGAAAGGGAGGACTAAGAGCACTGAAGATAAATGTATTCTATAATTTTGCTTTAGCCCTGTTCTAATCTGGAACAGTTAGGCTGTCCATATCTGGTTTCCAGCTTTCCTTCTTCCCATGTGGAATGTAATGCAGCATCTCTCATGCTTCAGTAAAATCACTCAAACAATCAATTACAATGAACTGAGAGAAGCACACAACAATTAAACAACACAGGTGTGCAGGAGGCAGTACCCATCATCCATGAAGCAGAAACTCCTGAAGAGTTTACGAAAGGTCAGAATGGCCACCATTGCTGCTAACAGAAAAAGAATTAGGAGAAGCAAATGGGAAAAACCTGGAAAGTTTTCCCACAAGGAATGGAAGCTTGCTATTGACATTCATTCAGTGGCATTAATTGATGAGGTCTCATAGCAAACTTGATTTCCTTCAGATAGGAGGAACTTTGACCCTTAGACTACGTCAGGTGCTTCTGTGGGATTCTTCCATAATACTTACTCCATACTATCTTTCTCATAACCTTTGTCACACTTTCATGTTGTTATTTTTAAATTATCGATCCTTTGGCTAGAATTTACAGACCCCATGGTCATAAAATAATTGTCATATAGTCATAAAATCATTAATATGTAATAGGTCAGACAGGGATCAAAGCACTTTGCATGAATTCAATAAATTCTCCCCACCAATAATTTCTCAATGTTTTCTCCGCTCTCTTCTGATTTTAAAAAATTGGGGCTCAAGTAATTTTCTCAAGATTACACAGATTCTAAGTGGTAGAACTAGTATTCAAATTCACATTGTTTTGAACAATATGCTAGGTTGTCTGCCTTGGATAGGAGCAATCAGGCTGTCCTGTTCTTTACCGATGTTCCCCCAGAGCCTAGCATAGTGCTAATAAGGCTCAAAAATATTTACAAAATAAATGAATGTATGAGTACCTTTTACATGCTGGCTACTATGAAGGTACTATTCTCAAAGAGATAAATAAGTCATAGCTTCTGCTATTTGATAAACTCCCACTCCATCAAGTCCCAATGAAACAGGTAAAGCCTCATCAATAAAATAAAGATATTGAGTGGATGTTTTAAACTACTACCTCACACCACGTATTTTAAATTCAACAGCATTGTTGCTAGCTTTAAAATATTAGTATGATTGAGCTGAAATTTAGTGTGGTGTTTTGCAAAATTATCATGTTAGAGGGAAATACAGGAGAATTACAAGAAATGTACTAGGCTCAAAAGTTACTGATATTGCAACACAAATGCTGAAAAAATTAATAATTTTGCTGTTTGTTATTCCTCTTGAAGGTGCCAGTTTGTCTCTCAGGAGCAAGTAAGTAAGCAGAGGGAGTTTTGGACAAGAATCGTTGGGACAACTCAGGGTAGGAAGTGGAACAAGCCTAGATAGCTGGAAACAAATGATATACCTTGATATGATAGCTGTGATACTTCAACACTTTAAAAATATGGTACATTTTAAGTTTTTTTAATCTTAAGTTTAATAAATAACTAGAAATTAGGTATAAGAACATTTATAAATGGAAGAAACAATACATGAAGACAAGATAGCTATGTCTTTCAAGAACTTTGAAAAGGGCTGACTATATTCAATAGTAAAGAGTTGTGAGGGAGAAAATGAAATGATGGGAGTAATACTTGGCTTAAATGAATGAAAAATGAGAAGCCTCCAATTAGAGCTTGTCTGTGGGAAGGGGCTCAGTATTATGGCAGATGAGTATTCTTTTATGATTAACGTAAGAACTTTCCCAGTCATAAACATGCTGAGAATTATGTACTATGTCTTAAATCGTCTCTTGCTTGCCAATACTCTATAAGATGAATTCTCAACATTTAAGGAGACCTTTCACTTCCTCCAATCTCCAGCTGCATGTCAACTCCATCTCCACCACACTGACACCATGATGACTGACGTTGGTTTTGATTTGACATTTTAGCCGTTGAAATACACAGACACACTCACACTCACACGCACAGAGCCTTCAACTTGAGATTTGATTGGCATCAGTCATTTCATAACCTGTCTCTTGGGGATCGGACCAATGGACCTTTTTAAAGCTTGCCTTATTGAACTGACCCTTCTGATCTTGACGCATGATTCATACTTGCTAATCTTCTTGGGAGCCTTCCTTCCTCTTAACAAGCCTGCCATTTCTTTCTCTTGAAAATATTTTTCTCAAGGTGCCAGATGATTTAAAATGTTATTTTTATTCCTGTTCATGACTTTTGGGAGGAAAAAAAATCATATAAATGTATCAAAGAAGTAGCTATTCAATCTGATTCGTGAATTTTCCCAAAGGAATATAGACATCACCATATTTGTAGATTATATCCTAAAGGGACATGAGGATCCGATTCAACTCAACAAATTTGATACCATTAAAAAATGCATTTGGAAAGGCCTTCAGAGTTTAGTACAACTTTCCACCCAGTAAAAAAAACTCTATGTCCTCTGTCAGAGAGTTAGCCTCTATGTGAATACTTTTTATTAATATAAGTTCATTTGAAAGCCAACCTTATTCAGCGTACTTCTACCTCTTGAAATTTCTTCCTTCGTTAATTTTGAAATCAACTTCCTTTAACTTCTTCCTCCCAAATGCTAGGTTTTTTTGTTTTTGTTTTTTTTGTTTGTTTGTTTTGTTTTTTCATCTGGAACCACAGAAAGTTAAGTCCCATCTCTCCTCTACATGATACCTCAGGGCTGACCTAAGCTGGATGTCCACAGTTTCAAAGATGTATGTTTTTCTCTTCCTAAACCCAGAACAATTTTCTTCCTGCCCTCATTCTTTTTTTATTATATACTTAAATTTAATTCTTTCTAACTGAATTTTCTTTTTTTATTATTATACTTTAAGTTCTAGGGTACATGTGCACAACGTGCAGGTTTGTTACATAAGTATACATATGCCATGTTGGTTTGCTGCACCCATTAACTTGTCAATTACATTAGGTATTTCTCCTAATGCTATCCCTCTCCCTGCCCCCCACCCCATGACAGGCCCCCGGGCTGTGATGATCCCCACCCTGTGTCCAAGTGTTCTCATTGTTCATTTCCACATATGAGTGAGAACCCGCCCTCATTCTTTACCACCTCTCACGTTCTCCATGGAGGCTCAAAGACCCACCTTGTGAGAGGCTCTGTGACCATACTTATAGGTTCTTTTAGTACCCTCAAACATGGTTCATCTCTTGCTGTCTTGTCATCTTTATTATACTCTAACATCCTCTTAGTCGCAATGTGGTCTTCTTTAAATTCAGTTGGAAGATCTCTTTTTAATGTGGAAGCAAAATATTGCCTGAATAGAAAAGATAATTGTCATTTATTGAGAAAATGTTTCAGAAACTGTACAAAATTCAAGGATGGTAAAGATACAAAGATGGGAGAAATACTATATCCACAAAAAATTTATACTATATTGGGGGAACAGAAACACCCTTAATATATAAGTAAATACAGGGCAAAATGATGCCATTCTCTCAAATGACTCAAGCTATGTACAATCATTTAGGAAGACAATGTGGTTTCTCTTCAATGGAGGAGAGGGAGGAGGAAAATATCCTCTGCCATGTGGAGTCAAATAGCAAACATAAAAAGCCACAACATGTGGAATTATCAATTACCTTTTATGTAATAGTTAGACCATATATGCAATTTTGATATACTAATGGCCTCCCCCTCTATGATTCTAAATACCACCCCAGGCTATAATTTATCCCATAAAACTCTCTTACGATATTTCTTGCATGTAATGCACCCCAAATCAAAACCTATCAATGTGCCCTAATTTCTTAGGGGGGTACAATACAATAATATACATTTTCAAACTATCTTCATTCTTAACTGACTTTATTTTCCTACTTACGACTCTCAATATAGTACACTGAAAAAGATTTCAATTTCAAGGGGTTCCAGTTTTGTCTTTCATCCTTTTAATCCCTGCGTGCTAAAATTTCCAAATTATTGCCTCTCCCACCTCCTAAGAAGTTGCCTCCTCCTGAGAACCTGGAAAGGGCAGCTCATAACTCTAGCCCAGGGGATGAATATCCAGATCATGCTGGCAATGCAACTGTATCTCGTCAGAATTTAGACAAAAGTCAGTTGGAAGGTAACTGGCTCTTACACTGGGAAATTGCGTTGTTAGGAAACAGTAAGCAATGAGGTAAATGGAAGGCAAGCACAAAAGGAAGTTAAGGGGAGTAGGCAGACCATTGGTGCTGTAAGCCAGCTGAAACAAGTAACAGAATGGTTTAGGCATGCAAAGGACCTAATAGAAGCAGAGACCATGTGGCTCCACCAGTAGCTGAGCGAACACATTCTACTCATATCTTGTCTATTCCGATCCTTGTGTGTCCAGAATTGGTGGGTTCTTGGTCTCGCTGACTTCAAGAATGAAGCCATGGACCCTCGCGGTGAGTGTTACAGTTCTTAAAGATGGTGTGTCTGGAGTTTGTTCTTTCAGATGTTTAGGTGTGTCCGCAGTTTCTTCCTTCTGGTGGGTTCGTGGTCTCCCTGACAGGAGTGAAGCTGCAGACCTTCATGGTGAGTGTTACAGCTCACAAAGGCAGTGTGGACCCAAAGAGAGAGTGGCAGCATGATTTATTGCAAAGACTAAAAGAACAAAGCTTCCACGGTGCAGAAGGGGACTTGTGCAGGTTACCCCTGGCTGGCTCAGGCAGCCTGCTTTCATTCCCTTATCTGACCCCCCCTCCCCCCCACACACACACATCCTGCTGATTAGTCCATTTTACAGAGAGCTGATTGGTCTATTTTACAGAGAGCTGATTGGTCCATTGGTCCAGCTGATTGGTGTGTTTTCAATCCTTTAGCTGGAGGCAGAGTGCTAGACTGAAAAATTCTCCAAGTCCCCACTAGGTTAGCTGGATACAGAGTACTGATTGGTGTATTTACAAACCTTGAGATAGACACAGGGTGCTGATTGGTGCATTTACAAACTTAGAGCTAAACACAGAGTGCTGATTGGTACCTCCACAATCCTTTAGCTAGACACTGAGTGGTAGACAGAAAAGTTCTCCAAGTCCCCCCTAGGTTAACTAGATACAGAGTACTGATTGGTGTATTTACAAACCTTGAGCTAGACACAGAATGCTGATTGGTGTGTTTACAATCCCTTAGCTAGACATAAAGGTTCTCCAAGTCCCCACTAGACTCAGGAGCTCAGCTGTCTTCACTCAGTGTATCCTGCACCCCGGCTGCAGGCCAAGCTGTCCACCAGTCCCCAGGAGTGCCTGCACTCCTCAGCCCTTGGGCAGTCCATGGGACTGGGCCCCACAGAGCAGGGGGTGGTGCCCATCGGGGAGGCTCCACTGTGCGGGAGCCCACCGCAGAGGGAGGAGCTTGGCCACGGAGGGCTGCAGGTCCGAGACCTGCATGGTGGGGAGGCAGCTGTGGCTCCTCAAGAATTCCAGCGGGGTGTATGCGGGCGGCAGTGCTGGGGGACCCGGCACAACCTCTGCAGCTGCAGGCCTGGGTGCTAAGCCCCTCACTGCCCTGGGCCAGCAGCGCTGGCCGGCTGCTCTGTGTGTGGGCCCACTGCCCCCACACCCGCTGGAACTCGCGCTGCCCTGGTTCCCGCCCAGGCCTCTCCCTCCACACCTCTCCACAAACAGAGGGAGGTGGCTCTGGCTTCGGCCAGCCCAGAGAGAGGCTCCCACAGTGCCCCTGCGGGCTGAAGTGCTCCTCAAGCTCCTCCAGAGTGGATGCCGAGGCTGAGGAGTCCCCGAGAGTGAGGGCTGCTAGCACATTGTGACCTCTCACTTTCATGGATGCCTGAGCAAGACTTAATTTTATGAACTTTGCTAGCTGCAACAATGCCTATTATGGCCTTCCATTAAACTTCTTTTCTATTTGAGCCAGTTTTGGTGGGTTTCTGTTCCTTGTAGCAGTCTTCCTTGAGGAAGAAACAGCTGTAGGTTCTCATCACATTTCTCTTTGAGTCCAGCTTGCTGTTAAAACCACACTATACCAGCACAGCTTTGAAAACTTTGTACAAACCAAAAATTATGGGTAAGTTTCTACAAATAGTAATATTTTGGTTTTAAATTTTTTTATTCACTGCTTAAGGTTAAGTAATAAGGGAAGGAGAGTTGCGTGTTATTTCTTTTGCATAACAAAGAAATGGAAGTGCTTAAATCTAGAGACTGATGAAAAAAAGAAAAAAATGAAGTTGAGAGATCTGTAAATGTTATCCCTCAAAGAAATAAAGTAAGTAGGATGTTATTTGAGTGTTTAGATATAGCGTAAGATAAAGTCAGGTGAGTCCTGAGCTACATAAAGAAGTCTTGTGCTCTGCACGTACCTGAAGTGATAACTAATCCAAGTGGGCAAAAATAAAGTCTTAAACCAGTGGATTTTCTTTTTTTCTTTTCTTGTTGGCTATGCTGTTTACTTACTGCAAGCGTCCCATTAGAGAGTCATCATAAGCCAAAAGAGAAGGCACAAGTGAAACAAATAGGAGGAAAAAGGATTTTTTTCACCAGAAGATACAAGCTTATTACGGTTCCCTCATAAATTATTCCATACTTCTATCTTTCCAAGCAAGAAGTCAGTATACTCACAAACACACATGATGGAGAAAATTCGTTCTAGTAAAAAGTAGAAAGCAATAAGTAAAAGTCAGAGTCCAGGGTCATACTCTCATTCCTCATCTGTAAAAAAAAAAAAAAGAAAAAAAAAAGAAAAAGAAAGAAAGAAAGGAAAGAAAAAGAAGAAAATGAGAAAAATGCCTGCATTGCCTCTACCCATGGGTTGAAACCTACAGGTTAAATTAGACTCAGATATGAATGTGAAATAATTCTCTAAAATTAAAATATGCTTTAAGAATGTAAGGTACTGTTAAATGTTAAATATGTGCATGTGTGTGTTTGTTATATATATAGAGAGAGAGAGCAAACCAGGAAACAGTAGGTAATAAAATACTGTAATATGCTTCTTTTATCCTCACCCTTTCCCACTTCCTTTAAAAGTTTGAGAAGTAGTTATTAAAACTTCAGATGAATTCAAAGTTTGCTCATCCATAATGTCTTCATTGTCTCCTGGCTCTTTGAATGTCAATGAGTATATACCTCAAAATTACTCCTGTCAATTATGAAGGTCCTTATCTTAGCATTGATTTTTACATGCTCAAATCAATAGCAGGATATGGCCCAATAATTAATATTGGGAAACTAAATTGTTTTTTCCCAGGCATTTAGCTTTAGCCACAGAAATATTCCTCTTTTACTAACACTATGTCTTTATATTTATCTCCTTTTCTTTATGTTCTTAAGCCAAATGCTCCCAAATGACAATATTAAATATTTTTAACTCGTCAAATGGTACCTACTGCATTTTTGTAAACAAGGCTGACACCTGAGTACTTATGAACACAGTATCATGTATAAAAATATTTTAAATGTATATTAAATTCTTTAGTTAAGACTGTCAAATTCTCTAGTTTTCCCTATTCATTCTCTAATTAACACAAAAGTGATATTGCTTAAAGAATTTTTTCAATAAATATTACTATATGCCCACCGTTGTTGGAGGTGGTAGGGAAACAAAAATGAACAAGACATTGTTCTTTCCTTTAATATCTTCATAACCCCTTATGTTGGAAAGAGACAGGCATAATGAACACATTGTGATCTATACAGTGAAAGATGTAAGCACAGCATGCAGTGCAGGTAGTTAGGGGTGCAGCTGGCTCGTACTGACTTGAGAGAGCTAACTGCATTTCTCTTTCCAGTTGTGTTCAGTGACAATGGGATCTTGAAATTGGCTATGGTGACAATATTTACACTACAAGAATAGGCAAATGCTACAAATCAGCACTTTTATTTCCTCCGGAGAAAACCAGTTGTTAAACATTTAACCACAAACTGTCCTTACCCGTTCCCGGGGTATTAAGGAAGGGTAGGGGCTGAACAGGGAGACTGACCTTAAAATCCCTTTTTTATGGTGGGTACTATGATGTGATTGAACAAAGCCTTTTATAAATTAAACTTTTGTTTATCTGTAGCAATTTAACAATTGTGGGACAAGGTCAATTGTTTGGAAGAACAGAACTGTGTTAACTTTAATTCTTTGAACAGATGACCACACTGGCCAAGAGGCAGTGTTAACTGACCATTTAAGTGTACAAATAAATATAATAAGTACATGTTCAACAGATAAGTTTTATCATTGAGTTAATTGCTATTACAGCATTGTCAAAAAAAATGACAATAATATTTTCTAGTGCTTTTAAGGCTTTACGTTATGAAAGTTTGAAACGTGTAGAGAATTACTGCAAAACAAACTTTAGTGATATTTTGTCTTTGAAGAGGCACAATCAGGTAGTTAAATAACAGACTGATTGTTCAAATTCAAATGAACTCCCATTAGGATAGAAAATCAAATACAGGTCAATAGATGATAAACCTCTGAGTTTGCTGTAAGTCAAAAGTCATGAGTTTCATGTGCACCCTAAGAGTAAGCCAGAATAAAAACTTCACCATGGTGATCCAATTTCCTCTCCCTAGGGAGCCACAGCCAGTGATCTTGTCCGTGCCACCAAGTTTTTATTATTTTTTGTATTATTACAAAATATAGAGTCAGTTCCAAAAACCTGAAGAAGATCGTTCAGAAGAAATAAACAAAATAGGAGTATAAACCTGTCATCCATACATTTTCTATAACATTATAATGTACTTTCATTCACGCCTATATTTATTTCTATGCTTATGTGTGATTATGTTTCTGTAGATGTAGACAACACAGTAGAGTTAAATTTGAAACAGCGTTTGTATATTGTACATATCTTTCTGTATTATTATACATTATAAGTTAAACAAGTTTTTATGACTCACAAATTTTTGAGTGTATCAGTCACTTGAAATTCTTTTTTTTTTTTTTTGGTGCCGCTTTCTGTTTTTAAAACATTTTTAATTTTTATTTCCATAGACTTTTGGGGAACAGATGGTATTTGGTTACATGAATAAGTTATTTAGTGGTGATTCCTGATATTTTGGTGCACCCATCACCTGAGCAGTGTACACTGTACCCAATTTGTCCTCACCCCATTCCCACCCATTTTATCCCTCATCCCACTCCCACCCATTCCCCCGAGTCCCCAAAGTCCATTGTATCATTCTTATGCCTTTGCATCTTCATAGCTTAGCTCCCACTGCTGAGTGAGAATATACGATGTTTGGTTTTCCATTCCTGAGTTACTTCACTTAGAGTAATGGCCGCCAATTCTATCCAGGTCACTGTAAACGCCATTATTTCATTCCTTCTTATGGATGAGTAGTATTCCATGGCGCATATGTATGTGTGTGTGTATGTGTGTGTATACATACACATACATATATGTGTACATATGTATATACATACACATACATACATGTATATACATGCACGTACATACACATGCATACATGTATATATGTGTACATATGTATACATATGTGTGTATATATATACATATGTGTATATATATACTCTGTATAATACATATATACATACGTATATACAATTGTGATATATACATACAAATACATGTATATATATATGTATATGCGTATGTATATATGTGTGTATATATATCATAATTTCTGTATTTCTTTACTCGTTGATCGATGGACATTTGACTGGTTCCATATTTTTGCAGTTGCGAATTATGCTTCCATAAACATGCGTGTGCAAATATCTTTTTTGTGTAACGACTTTCTTTCTTCTGGGTAGACACCCAGTAGAGTCACGTGAAATTCTTTGTGAATTTTCTAATCATGTTCTTTGTTCAATTTTTTTTGAGAGGGATAAGACCTTCTTATCTAGTAGGTGTGCAAATTATTTTGTTTATATGTTACAAATATTTCCTTAATGTGACATCCTAATAAATTTTAGGGTCAATCCTG
Organism: Macaca mulatta; assembly: GCF_049350105.2. Classification (NCBI taxonomy): domain Eukaryota; kingdom Metazoa; phylum Chordata; class Mammalia; order Primates; family Cercopithecidae; genus Macaca; species Macaca mulatta. Next base: position 50,728,551 of record NC_133423.1, on the reverse strand, counting down.
CTACAATGTTATTTTCCTTCAGACACTTCCCTATTGTAAAACAAATTCATTTGTTCTCTCTTACAGAAAAAAATCACCTCCTCAACTTATGAATTTTATTAGTAATAATGACAACAGGGATGCTTATTATGTTAACTTGTGTTTCTACAATGCATTGAGCTTATAGTACATTTATAAAGTACCAGTGAGCACTTAGCAGTGTTATGTTCCCCATGTAAGTTGACATATATTATAGGAGTATCATAAACTAAATACACTTTATTATACTTAAAAATAATTTAAAATTATCTCTCAAAGTTAATGTCTATTATAGATGAGGCAGTTGAGACACAGAAAAGCTACATGACTTGCTCAAATCCACAGAAAGTTATTGAAAATAATCTCTACTAACTCCAGACTCATTATAGTGTTATTATTTTTACCCTACCACAAGATGGTCCCCCAACTGGACCCAATCTGTATTTCTGGCATTATTTCTAATTTCTCCCAATGAACAAGTCTGATTTCTCATCAGCATGACCAGCACTTTAACACCATTTTTGTTTCCAGCAACCTGAACTTGCTCAGGCTGAAACTATTCCTCTAGCCATGCCTTCTCACAACCTCTCCACATACCTGTACCATTCATTTTTACAGATGATCTCAAGTTCAACTGTTTCCATAAGATCTTCCCTTATTTCTTAGATCTGAAATAACCTAGGACTTATTTTTATTCATTTTACATACAGTTAGGTGAGGAAATTGAAGCACATTACATATCATAGGACTATTTTAGGCTCTGTATATGGATTGGTATAAACCTTACAGAAACATATTTTGGCTTATTTATGTTTCTCTCAGCAACAAGCACAGTATTGCACATACCCCAGACATCTTATAAATGCTTGTTGAGCAAAGATTCTCTATGCTCATTGATACCAGATTATTATTTAGCTTCTCTATCACCTGCATAAACATATTCATTATGTGAACCAGTTAATGATTGTACTATGGCAAAGATAATAAACAATAGTTTAAAATCCTTTAGTTTGTTAACTACCATTATCTTATTACCCAAGAATAGATTTATCTATGTTTAATATTGGGATAATTTAGTTATATGATTAGCATAAATTTTCTCCATCTCTGCCCTTGCTAGAACTACCCTATGAAAATTGATCACTATAAGCAATTGCTTGTTCACATTTGTTTTTGTGAGTCATGGGCAAAGTATTTCCCTTAGCTGATGAGAACACATCATAACTGCCCCAGATATGTTGTTCAAAAGAAGTTATATCAGTTTAAGTTTCCACAGAGAATGCACTAATCATATAAATAAATTATACATAGGTACAGGAAATTGCATTATAGCAAATTGGACAAATTGAGTTTAAGAGAAGAAAACATAATTGTGTAATTTTAGAAAGAAATAAATATTGACCAAAATGAACATTTTTACAAGTAATGTTATCTCTGATCAGCAACAAACATGTTTCTGGATCAATATTTGTAGTTTGATTCATTTCCTGCCATATAGAACTTGATGGGCTTGTCAATATATCCAAAGGTTTAAAAAAATAAAAAGAAGGTTGTTTTTAAAATAAGCTTTTCTAAAAGTTTTCTTTTTTCTTCCTTTAATAAGTTTTCTAAATATCTACAGAATAATGAGTGCAGTGGGAGGTGGAATCTGCTGAAAGAGAGGAATTTTCTTAAGACACGGTTAGGGACAGGAACAGTGGCATTCTTCTCTGGGTGAGCAAGACAGCAAACTACAGATTTTCTTCAAATGTCAAACCAGCTGAGAGATGGGTAGACTATCAGCAGAGAAAGAGGGCCAATTAGAAACAGTTTGTTATTGAGTAGAAGGTGAAGAAATTTTAAATATCTTGGATTTGCACATTGCTTTCTATTTTTCAAGGTGTTCTCTTGCCCATTCAATTCAAAACTCATTTGGTATTCTGCATCAGCAATGTGATAGATGCAATTGGGGTGGAACCTGAGAGAAGGCACAAAAATGGCAATGTATGTTTCTGTCTGCAAAAACCTCATAACCTAACTAAGAAAACAGACATGTATGTATCTTATGATGTTATAGGCATGGTTGCCAAAGCACTAGGAAGAATGCAAAAGCAAAATGCAGTAGGGAAACAGAACAGAGAGACAGTCATTCTGAATGGTGAGTTCTATAAAGGCTTCCTGGAGAGCAAAAAAATTTCTGAGATTTTGGACAAGAAAGGCTTCCAAGATTTTGAATCTTGGTGAAGGATATTTTGGACTAAGATAATAACATGGGACTGAGACTGAAAATATACGATCTCATTATAAAATTGTGAGGAGTCTGGTGAATGACGTATCCAGAGAGTATAAGAAAAAAGATGGATGGGAAGTTTTTGAAATTTTTAAATGCACTGCATTGATGATAAGACCTTATTTTTTATGAAATAAAAAGCCAGAGAAAAAATAACTAGCACAGAACCATCAACATCACCACAGCCCCAGGAAGTATGTAGATTTCTTTTTGTCTGCAAATATACAGTATAGGGAGGTAATAGACCCAAGGACAGCAAAAGAATAAAAATTATATAGAAACTTCCGGGCATCTGGCTTAGTACCTCTTCCAAACGACTATAATTCCCATTGATTTTTCCAGAATCCAGAGTTTCAGTGTTGAGAAATAATTTGATGACAAAATGCAAACCTAATTAAAAACGAATGACTTTTAGAAGTTGTCTTCAAGCATTGAACCAGGTATCCACTAAGGTCCTATCATATCTATCTGTGAACCAAGACCCATGATTAAAATTCCTTTGTTAGCAGAGATTCTTTGATCGATACAATATTTCTTTAAGAATGGGGCTCAGGTCCAACTCATTGGGATTCAAGGGAGAGGCTGATCACTATCACCATCAACATGCATGTGGTGACCTGTGGACCCCACAAGCAGAGGAATTTCGGCTCAGAACAAGGGGCAAGAATGGAAACTTACCTACAAGTCAAGCTGTAAAAAATCATATTGATTCCTGTAGGGATATAAAACTTAACATCAGCAGATACCATACAATAAAGAATATAGAATTATATAGGAATTTTAAAAAATAGTCCCAACATATGAAGCTCATATGGGGTGATCTCTGAGCATAGTTAGCAAACCCTAGCATCAGAGGCAGTTCAGCATGTGAGCAGAGGGTAGAAGACAGACAAAGCCCTGGCAGAGAATCCCACAACATCTGTCCTCATTAAATTGAGTATAAACCTAAACCTGACTTGAGCAGCTGAAAATCTGCTTGCTGGACACTATTTTTTGTGATAATCTGTCTCTAATTTTAAGACTACTGAAAGTATCAAACCTGTTGGAGCCCAATAGTTTAGATGTGAGATTTAAATTTTTTTTTTTTTTTTTTTTTTTTTTTTTTTTTGAGACAGTGTCTCACTCTGTCATCCAGGCTGGAGTGCAGTGGTACAGTCATGGCTCACTTGACCTCCTGGGCTCAGGTGATTCCCCTACCTCAGCCTCTTATGTAGCTGAGACTACAGGTGCATGCCACCAAAGCCAGCTAACTTTTTAAAGTATTTTTTGTAGAGACAGGGTTTCATCTTTTGACCCAGGCTGGTCTGGAACTCCTGGGCTCAAGCAATTCACCTGCCCCTGGCCTCCCAAAGTGCTGGGATTACAGGCACAAGCTACTGTATGCACCCTGCAGAGCAATTCAGTAGAGAGAGCTCCTTCTTTACTTGAATCTTCTTTGTACATTTGAAAATGTTCATTTTCGAAATGAATGTTCTTTGTATTGAGATGTGTTGGCTTCTTTATTGTAAAAGTAGTTACGCTCTATAAAAAATTTGCAAGACACCGAAAAAAGTAAGGATGGAATTTAGAAAATAACCTCTGATTTGATCACCTAGAGATAATTGTGGTAAATACTTTGAGATGTTTTCTTCCATTTCTTAAACTTTACAAATACCTACAATTTCTAGCAGATTTGGAACCTTGCTGTTGTGCCTTCGTTTTGTTCACTTAACAGTGCAATGTGATTTTCCTCTATCATTAATCAATCTTCAATAAAGGTGAAAATCAAAATATAGTTACAGAAATTTTGGGCAAACAACCAAATGAGGTTGAGCCTGCTTTAGTGCAGCATGACTGATCTACCCGGGATGTCATTTCACCCTTAAGTTAGTCTGGTAAACTCCTGTCTCACCTCTAATACTCAACTAACCCTTCAATTCTGAGAGACTAGCTGACAGACTTCCCGACAGCCTCTCTCACCTCACTTGGCCAAGCAGAGCCAGTCATCTATCCTTTGTGCTACATCTGTACCTTGCACTTTCCTTAATTAGAGTGTTCCCTTCATGAGTTAGGCACTGTGTTATGAGCTTTCCTAACATCTGCTATCTCATTTCTCTCTCATCCCAATCTTAGTGTTGTGTTGCATTCACTTCCAAATTTTATAGATGAAGATAGTGAAAATCAGTATGTTCAACCTGACAAAGTCTCACACCTCTTAACTGGCAGAGCCATTATCCAAACTCCTATCTAACTGTTGCTAAGGTTCTATCATTCATAGCTGCTATACAGTCATGTGCATATGAAACTGCATTACTTACCTAAAAATTTAGAATTTCTGTTTTTTAAAGGCTATCATATACTCTGGTTATCTACTGCTGCATTATAAAAGTATTCTGAAATGTAATGACTTAAAAAGACATTTTATTGTAGTTCATGATTTTGTAGGTCAGGCATGCAGGAAGGGCTCAGCTGGATAATTCTTCTATTTCACATTAATTGGATGAATTTATTTGGTCGTACTCAGCATATAGGCTGGCCAAGAGAACTTCTCTAAATTGTCTGGTGCCTGAATAGAGATTGCTGGTAGACTTGGCTCAGATAGTACTGGTAACCAGAGCACCTGCATGTGACCTCTCCAGTTCTGTTGTTTGGGAGTAGTCAGACATAAAGACCCAGGGCTCCCAAAGAGATTGCTCCAAGAGACAGAAAGTAGAAGCTGCCAGTTGAGTATATCTTTCACCAAAGAAACTTACATAATGTCACTTCTACCCTATTCTATTGGTAAAAAGAGTCCCAGATCCAAGGCAAAGGGATATACACTATACTTATTATGAGGATTGTCAAAGAATGGACAACCATCTTTAATCTGCCACATCACAGAATCACTTGATAGACTTGGAGAAAATATTAATCACGTCTAAAACAAACAAGAAACTAATATCTCTAGAAGAGCACTGTCCAAAACAACTTTGTATGGTAATGGAAATATTCTGCACTATCCAATATGGTAGCCATGTAGTAAACATATGTGGCTTTTGAGAATTTGAAATGTAGCTAATGTGAGTAAGGTACTGAATTTTAATCTTATTCAACTTTTACTTAATTTAAATTTAAATAGTCACAAATGGCTAGTTGCTACTACAATGGACAATATAGTTGAATATATGAATGATATTCCTGAAAATCAACAATAAAAAGACAGGAAAGTTAAATGAAAGTGGCCAAAAAATGTACAGATAATTTACAGAAGTGAGTTCTAACTGATTATCAAATATATGAAAGGATATTCACGTTCAAAAATAATCAAATAAATATAAATCATAATGATGAGATACTGTAAACTTATCTGCATAACAAAAACTAGAATGTTTGACAATACCAAGAGTTACTGGGACTATAGAGAAAGAAGTACCCTCTCGCACTGTGAATGTGGAGAGATGTTAAATTAAGTAAACCTATAGTCTATGATTCAGCATAATGTCTACAACACCTATAAGGATATTCATTGTAGCAGAGAAAAGGAGACAACTTAGGTTTTCATAGCTAGAGGAAGAAAAAAGTAAAATGTGGTTAATGAACATTATGGAATATTACGGTGCCATTGGAAGCAATGACAACAAAAGTACATGTAAGCAAAATAGATGCATCTTTTAACACATGTTGAGTTTAAGAACTGAGAAACATTATCAATTCCATAGCACAACATTCTTGAAAAGTAAAATTGCATATGCAAATCAACAATGTGTATTCTACAAAGATGCAAATTTAAGGATATTTAATAAATACTTTTTCATGGTTGCCTAGGCAAGGGAATAATGTGAAAATGAGGACAGTTGGAAGGCAGGAGGGAAGGAGGGAAGGAAGAGGAAGAAAAGAAATTTGTGGCAATGAATTATGACAGTTAATAATACACTAAATAATGTGTTTATTGCAGTCTTCTGAATTTGAGGTCCCTAAACTTTATGTTTGTATTCCAGTGCTTACACAATACTGTATGTTCATACTTGACACAGAGTGAGTGCTTCACGAGTGACTTCTGGTGGGTGGGTGGGTGGGTGGATGGATGGATGGATGGATGGATGGATGGATGGCTGGCTGGCTGACGGATAGATTAGTGAATGATAAATACTATTTGGAAGCCCAGATGAAGAGGATTAGAAGAAATTAGATTAAAACTATTGGCAAAAGAAGGCTCATAAACAGCTATTATTACTTTATTCTTTTTCTTTCATTTTACCTTGAGAGATTGAATTCGTTTCCATAGCTGCTGTCACAAATTACCACAAAAAAAAAATGCATTGGGTTACAGAAATAAATTTGGGGGACCTCAAGTTCAGGCGACTGCAATAATCATAGTATTTAGAGTACCACTAACTGTCACAATTCATTGGTACAAATTTATTTCCTTCCCCTTCCCTTCCTACTTTCTTTCCTCCTTCCCCTTCTTCCTCTATCCCTCCTTTTCTTCCTCTCTCCCTCCTTCTCTCCCTCCCTTCCTTACTTCCCTCCTTCCTTTCATCCAACACACATTCTACTCTCTCCCCTAGTAGGTATGACGATCCCTACTATCCCAACATCCAGTACTTTCCAGCAGCTCCGTTCCTATCACTTAGGCAAAATTGGAGGAAGAAAATGGTTCAGGTGAGTTTCACAGTCTGAGAAGGCATCTGCTTAACAGATGGGGAAATTCTGAGCTAAATGATCAAATACATTAGCCTTATATGGCATAGCAGCAGGAAGAACTCATAGACCTCTGTGGTAGACTACATAATGGCCCAAAAAATATTAGATCCTAATCCCTGGGGTCAATTAATATTACTATATATGGCAGAGTCTTCCTTTATGTGATTAAATTATCTTGTGGTACAGAAGATTATCCTGGACTATTCACATGGGACCTAATGGCAATCACATGTATCCTTACAAGAATAGGCAGAAGGAGGCCGGGCGCGGTGGCTCACACCTGTAATCCCAGCACTTTGGGAGGCCGAGGCGGGCAGATCACGAGGTCAGGAGATCGAGACCATCCTGGCGAACACGGTGAAACCCCGTCTCTACTAAAAAAAAATACAAAAAGCTAGCCGGGCGAGGTGGTGGGAGCCTGTAGTCCCAGCTACTCGGGAGGCTGAGGCAGGAGAATGGCGTGAACCCGGGAGGCAGTGCTTGCAGTGAGCTGAGATCGCGCCACTGCACTCCAGACTGGGCGACAGAGTGAGACTCCATCTCAAAAACAAACAAACAAACAAAAAAGAATAGGCAGGAGAAGTGACATACACCCAGAGAAGAAAGCAATGTGAAGACTGAGTACAAAGAGATTTGAAAATGCTGGCCTAGAAGATTGAAGTGATGGGGTCATAAACCAAGGAATGCCAGTAGCCACAAGAAACTGGAAGAAGCAAGGAACAGATTCTTCTCTAAAGCCACTGGAAGGAGCATGGTCTTGCCAACACCTTTATTTCTGTCCAGTGATACTTACTTTAGACTCTAGCTTCCAGAATTGTAAGAAAACAAATTAAATGTTTCTAAGAAAACAAATTGTGACCAGCCATAGGAAATTAATAAAATCTCCCAAGATAAAACAAAGGATATCTTGAGAAATTAAGGGATTTTCTGAAGTTCAAATGCACCTACCCCAGACTGGTCTAAGACATGAGCTTATTAATCAGGGCGGCATTTCCTGGTGAGAATTACCCAATGATCATATTAGACATTTCAGAGGTACAATGGTATAGAATCCAGAACATTTCAGGTATTTTCACCCTTCTCACTCTAAACAAAGAGATCTGAGTCCCCTCTCTCACTCATCTAGGACTCTCTTTCCAATACTCAGTTCTTAACTCTAGTCTAAAAAATAACTATTTCCCTAAGCCACTAGCACAATAATTACATTGCCTTCTAATAAGCCTGCATTCTCTGCAAACTCTCCCTTCATCTCTTAGAGAAGTTCAAAAGTATCACATTAAAGCACAAAACAATTATACTACAGGCATATCTAATCTTACTGTGCTTTACTTTATTATACTTCACAGATACTGCGTTTTTTTACAAATTGAAGGTTTGTGGCAACCCTGTGTAAAGCACCTCTACTAGAATTATTTTTCTCTTTTTTTTTTTTTTTTTTTGAGACGGAGTCTCGCTGTGTCTCCCAGGCTGGAGTGCAGTGGTGTGACCTCGGCTCACTGCAAGCTCCGCCTCCCGGGTTCACGCCATTCTCCCGCCTCAGCCTCCCAAGTAGCTGAGACTACAGGCGCCCGCCACCACGCCCGGCTAGTTTTTTGTATTTTTAGTAGAGACGGGGTTTCACCATGTTAGCCAGGATATAGAGTTATTTTTCTTAACAGCATGGGCTCACTTTATGTCTCTGTGTCACATTTTGGCAAATTTTATTATCATTATTATTATTATTATTATTATATCTGTTATGGTAATCTGTGATCAGTGATCTCTGAAGTTACTATTGCAATTGTTTTGGGGCACCACGAACTGTGCCCATTCAAGAAAATAAACTTAATCAATCAGTAAATGTGTGTGTATTCTGACTGTTTGACCAACCAGCCATTCCCCCATCTCACTCCCTCTCCCCTGAGACACAATAATATTGAAAATAGGCCAATTAATAACCCTACAATGTCTTCTAAGTATTCAAGTGAAAGAAAGAGTTGCAAGTCTCTCACTTAAAATCAGAAGCTAGAAATGATTAAGCTTGGTGAAGAAGACATGTCAAACTAATATAGGTTGAAAGTTGTACCTTTCACACCAAACAGCCGAGTTCTGAATGAAAAAGAAAAGTTCTTGAAAGATATTAAAAGTGCTATGCCAGTGAATACACAAATGATAAGAAAGAGAAATAACCAATATGGAGAATGTATTAGTGGTCTAGATAGAAGACCAAACCAGCCACAATATTTCCAAAAACTGAAGCCTAATCCAGAGCAAGGCCGTACCTCTCTTCAATTCTGTGAAAGCTATGAGAGGTGAGGAAGCTGCAGAAAAAATGTCTGAAACTAGCGGAGGTTGGTTCATGAGGTTTAAGGAAAGAAGCCGTCTCCATAACATAAAAGCACAAGATGAAGCAGTAAGTGCTGATGTAGAAGCTGCAGCAAGTTATCCAGAAGATCTAGCTAAACTGATAAAGGTGGCTACACCAAACAACGTATTTTCAATGTAGACAAAACAGCATTCTGTGGGAAGAAGACTCTGTCTAGGATTTTCATGGTTATAAAGAAAAAGTTGGCCAGGCACAGTGGCTCACGCCTGTAATCCTAGCACTTTGGGAGGTTGAGGAGGGTGGATCATGAGGTCAGTAGTTCAAGACCAGCCTGGCCAAGATGGTGATACCCCATCCCTACTAAAAATACAAAAAAAAAAAAAAAAAAAAAAAAATTATCTGGGAGTGGTGGCAGGCACCTATAATCTCAGCTACTCGGGAAGCTGAGACAGAGAATTGCTTCAACCTAGGAGGCGGAGGTTGCAGTGAGCCAGGATCGCACCATTGTACTCCAGCATGGACGATGGAGCAAGAGACAAAAAAAGGAAAAAAGAAAAAAAGAAAGACGGAAGGAAGGAAGGAAGGAAGGAAGGAAGGAAGGAAGGAGAGAGAAAGAGAGAGAGAGAGAGAACGAAAGAAAGAAAGAAAGAAAGAAAGAAAGAAGAAAAGAAAAGAAAAAAGAAAAGAAAATAAAAAAGAAAAGAAAAAAAGAAAAGAAAAGAAAAGAAAAAAGAAAAAGAAAAGAAAAAGGAAAAGACAATGACTGGCTCCAAAGTTTCAAAGAGCAAGCTGACTCTAGTAGTAGCAGCTAATGTAGCTGCTAACTTAAGTTGAAGCCAATGCATTTTTACCATTGCAAAAATCCCAGGGCCCTTAAGAATTATGCTAAATCTACCCACCTCATGTTCTGTAAATGGAACAAAGCCTTAATGACAGCTCCTCTGTTTATGCCATGGTTTCCTGAATATTTTAAGCCTTCTGTTGAAATCTACAGCTTAAAATAAAAGATCCCTTTCAAAATATTACTATTCATTCACAGGGTACCTTGTCATTCAAGAACTCAGAAGGATATGTACAAGGGATTAATGTTGTTTTCATGCCTGTTAACATGTTTATTCTGTACCCCATGGATCAAGAAGACTTTCAAGTCTTATTATTTAAGAAATACATTTTATAAGGCTATAGCTGCCATGGATAATGGTTCTTCTGATGGATATAGGCAAAGCAAATTGAAAACCTTCTGAAAAAAAATTCACCATTCTAGATGCCATTAAGAACCTTCATGAATTATGAGAGAAGGTCAAAATGTTATTAACAGGAGTTTGGAAGAAGTTGCTTCCAACCCCCATGGATGATGCTGAGGGTTCAAAACTTCAGCAGAGGAAGCAACTGCAGATGTGAGGGAAATAGCAAGAAAACTAGAATTAAAAGTGGATCTTGAAGATATGACTAAATTGCTAAACTCTCTTGATAAATCTTGAGCAGAGAGCATTACTTCTCATGAATGAGCAAAAAAAAAGTAGTTTCTTGAGATGGAATCTACTCTTGGTGAAGATACTATGAACATTGTGGAAATGACAGCAAAGAATTTAGAATATGACTTGAACTTAGTTGATAAGCTGGCAATAGGGAGATAATTATTAGCATTTTTTAGCAATTATTTTTAATTGAGGTATGTACATTGTTTCTTTAGGTATAATGCTATTGCCCACTTTGTAGACTTCAGTGTAGTGTAAACATAACATTTTTTTTTTAGATGTAGTTTTGTTTTTGACGCCCAGGTTGGAGTGAAATGACACGACCTCGGCTCACTGCAAACTCCGCCTCCCAAGTTCAAGCGATTCTCCTGCCTCAGCATCCCAAGTAGGTGGGATTACAGGCATGTGCCACCATACCTGGCTAATATTTTTTTGTAATTTTAGTAGAGGCAGGGTTTCAACATGTTGGTCAGGCTGGTGTTGAACTTCTAACCTCCAGTGATCCACCCACCTCGGCCTCCCAATGTGCTGGGGTTACAGGTGTGAGCCACTGCGCCTGGCCAAACATAACTTTTATATGCACTGAAAAACGAAAAATTGTGTGACTCACTTTATTATGGTGGTCTAGAACCAAACCTGCAATATCTCCATCTCACATGCTGTTACAGGAGAGATGCTCTCTTCTAAACTGTTTTTCTCTCTAGTCCATCCTTCTCAACCTTGACTGCACAGCAGAATCACCCAGAGTATTTTACAGTTTACTGATGTGTGAGTCCCACCCTCAGAGATTCTAATTCAATTGGGGTGGGGCAGAGCCAGAGAACAGGGAGTACATATATATATATATATATATATATATATGAACTTTTGGGTATATTATTTTATTGGTATATGTCTTAGAATACTATGGTCCGCCAATTACACTTCTAGATATATATCCAAGGAAGACCAATGCATGTGACCATCAAAAACATGTACAATAATGTTTACAGCAGTTTCATTAACAATAACTAAAAGCTAGAAACAACCTAAATGTCCACCAGCAGGAGAATGGATGAATAAATGGGATAATATACAGACAGCAGCAACAATAATAAAATCCCTACTGATATGGATACACATGGAAAAATCTCACAACCATTATGTTGAGCAAAAGAAACTTCATATAAAGATACGCATACTTTGTCATTCTATTTATATAAAGTTCAAGAACAGGCAAAATTAATCTTGTGGGTCATCTGACATCCTTCCCAGATCAGATGGCACCTAACGTCTCAAGAGATAGCCATTATGACTTTTTTTTTTTTCCTTCCTGAGATGGTGTCTCACTCTGCCACCCAGGCTAAAGCGATCCTCCCACCCCAGCCTCCCAAGTACCTGGGACTACAGATACATGCCACCGCGCTCAGCTAATTTCATTTTTTTTTTTTTTTGTACTTTTAATAGAGACAAGGTGCTGCTTATGTTGCCCAGGCTGGTTTCAAACTCCTGAGCTCAAGTGATCTGCCTGCCTTGTCCGCTCAGATTGTTGGGATTATAGGCATGAGCCACCACACCTGGCCCTGATTTTTATTACAAGCTTAGGGAGTTTTGTTTTGTTTTGTTTTATTTTCTTTGAGACAGAGTCTCGCTGTGTAGCCCAGACTGGAGTGCAGTGGTGCGATCTCGGCTCACTGCAAGCTCTGCCTCCTGGGTTCACACCATTCCCCTGCCTCGGCCTCCCAAGTAGCTGGTATTACAAACGCCCGCCACCACGCCCGGCTAATTTTTTGTATTTTTAGTAGAGATGGGGTTTCACCGTGTTAGCCAGGATGGTCTCGATCTCCCGGCCTCGTGATCCGCCCGCTTCGGCCTCCCAAAGCACTGGGATTACAGGAGTGAGCCACCGCGCCCAGCCTAGGCACAGGGAGTTTTAAACATTCCCTAGGTGATGCTCACTTGGAGACAAGACTGAGGATCACTGTTCTAGCTTCTCTTTCCCTTCTAAACTAGTCTTGAAGAGATATGCTCTCAATTCAGTACACTTAAAAGTGGAAAGAATTCACCACATTTTTTTTTCCAAAAATGTTCATGATTTCAACCTAACTTTCATTTGTGAGTTGAACAGCTTTGAAACCCATTAAAAGATGCACAAACCCTCAGTAGATACAGAAAGACAGGGGTCATCTTGGAGCCTTCTGGTCATGCCATAACTAAGAGGAAGCCCAGCTTCACGGACAGCTGCTTTACCTGAAAGCGTGTCAATGATGCTGAAAACCCAAAATCACACTGTCTGATCCAGCTAAGGTTATTTACTCAATAGGAAATCCACCTCCCTTTCTCTCCCCAGCCTATTGTAGCCATAGCCATGCAGCATGAAATTTTCAAAAGGAAAACAGCTTGCTACCTGGTTTGCAGCACCAATGACTTAACTACATTTACAAAGGGTTGTGGAACTTAACATCTACATTTTCCCTCCTATGTTCTGATTTCCTGTTTCTCCACACTGTTTATGTTCACCTATTACCCAATTAGCACCCCAGTAAGCTGAACTCCCATAGTTGTTTTACCCTAACAATTAACCCTCTCCAGCAACCCCCTCTGAAAAGAACTCCTGATTAAAATTAACTGCTCAATTATTCTCCTAACAACAGGAAGCGAGCCACAGTAGACCAGAAGGAAAACGATTTATTTTTTCTTAGATCTCTAAATGTGTCCAGTATTGGCTTAGAAGAAAGATTTCCCTGGAATAGTCTAGAGGACTTGGTTGAGGTTTATGGTAAGGGCACAAATTTATAAAATGTCAGCACCTATCTACCAGTTTCCAAACTATCAGCATCTCTAGTTTAAAGAAAATGCTAAGACGAGAAAGGAAATTCACTGGTTCTCCTTTTTTATTTGATAAACTGCTGACATAAATTTCTCATTAAGAACCACAGTGGCGAATAGGAAAGACATAAAGAGAAAAGTAAGGACAAAGGGAAGTTAAAGAATGGAAAATAAAAGAGATGGGAGGATATTAAATATCGAGTCACCCAACATCTTTAAAGAATAGGATGTTCTGTGTAAGCAGTATTTCTTTACAAATGAAAATAATGTGCATACTATGTATAGCTTTCCTATTATTAGAAATATAAGATATTTAACAAAGAAACTCCAATTAATGTAACTTTGTCAGAAATGTTTGAAAGAACTTCAAATCTCAAGTGCCTGAGATATATTAATGACTATAAGAAACAATTTTGCAAAGCAATAAAGGGAAGAATAATATTGAGTTGATATTATTAGTAAAATGTAAAACTTGTGGTGGATCAGAGATGTGAAGACAACATGATTTTCCAGAAAACACCTTTATGTAAAATATCGAAGTGGGTCATAACCATATTTGCACATGATGTAGAACTGCATATAATTGCCTACGCATTTCATATGTAGGTTTTAACGGGGAAGATCGTTTTTAAATCTAGATTGCAATTTATTGGGGAGCTTTTTTGTTTTATTTTTTCTACCCGTACATTATTCCCAAGGCAAGAATCCTCCAACCAAAAGAGAAGATGGCACATTCAACCACAAAAGCCTGCGGGTGTAATTAGACTGAGGAACAATCAAGAATGTAACTTTACTTTTATCTGAAAAGAAAATACATTAAAAGCTACAATTTTTGGTACAGGATTGCCTGCCAGGCAACTGAGGCAGAAGATGCTGTAAAGAATCTCATTCTGAAAATGTAGTCAAACGGTCCTCGGCTTGCACTGATTTCCTGAAATCTTTCCACTGCAGAAAACTACAGAATCCAGGCATCTTGGAAGACTGCTAGAATCTCAGTTTTCTCTGCCACGAATGGAGTCACCATTTTTCAGAAGCCTTCATTAACTGAAATTCTAATCCTGCTTAAAACTTGAATAAGGAAAACAAACAAACAAACAAATGAAAGACCTTCCTGCATACGGAGTGTGTGAATCCTGGAAAACGTTTACAGACAAGGAGTAGTCAGCCAGCGCATAGCTGTGACTTTTCTGTTCCGAGAGAAAGCAGCTTGCGAGCTGCAGTGTCCAGGAGCAGAGAAAAGCACAGTCACTGCTCCCTATGAAATTTTAACAATTCATTAACGGAAAAGGGCCGCATAAAGGGATGCAGGATCAGAGGCACTTCAACAGCATCAAATTCTGAGAGAATGAAGACTGAGAAAGGGGAGATGTGGAAATTCAGACCGAGGAGAAAAGGGAAAAGAAAGAGGAGGGAGATTTGACAGAAATAGGAACAAAGACAGGAGAGGCAGGAAGGCAAAAGAGTAGGAGAGATTAGAGAACAAGGGAGAGGAAAGGGGAGAAAGGATTTGAATAAAATTCAAGTCTCTAATCTGGTTTTACTTTTAATCTTCCTTCTGAGGGAGGGTATGAATGTAAAATGCTTATTGTTCCACTTTTCTTTTTGTGAGTTTCCCTAACTGACCAAACCGTGTGTTAAAAACAGTTTCCCTCCTGAAAGGGATTATGCCCTTTGACTTTTAAAAAACATCCCTCCCCTTCCCAGCCTCAATAAGGCTGGGTGGTGGTGTGTGTCCTGGTGTGGAGCCAGTGGGGTGTGCGGAAGGACCCGATCTCAAAGAAGTCAGCCAGGTTGGCAGAGGGAAAGCATTGTTTCATAAACACCGTTATCTCGGACAGTGTAGGCATATTTGTTTGTAAATATACGTGTTACGTATGTGCTCATGTAAATAAATAAGTTTAAATATAATTTCCAAATGAACAACACGAGAAAAATTGTCGATTTTTGAGTGTGTCAAATAATGACTGCAAACAAGGTGTTTCGCAGCCGCCAGCAGTGGGTCCATCCCTGAAGCCACCCTGCCATCTAGTGGGGTGCTGCCCAAATGAACGCCTCTTCCAGCCACAGTTGGCCTCATTTACCCTCACAGCTGGAGACAGGGAAGTGGATTCTCCTAAATGTGTTAACTTAGCAGTGCTATATGCTAGAAACAAATTAATATATAATTCTTCTGTGTCTTAAGGTCATTACTGTCAAAGCATAAATTAATAGAGCTATTCCAGTTAATTCATTTTGGCGTTTCCTTCTGCATGTCTGAGCACATATGTGAAAATAGGCCTCCCCTCCATGCCAAGGGGGAAGAAGGAAGGAGGCCTAAAAGTAGCTTAGCCAAACAAGCAGACTATCTGACCTAAAAGCGAGTCAAGAGCAAGGCCTTTCAAATGCTGCTGCTTTGCCCTTCTCACTTGTTGGAGCCCAGACTAACAAATCCTCAGAACAGCCAAGCTCAAAGAGGAGTGCGTGGTGGCTGGACTCTTGGGAGTCTAGGAGGAGGTCAGGGGGCACTGTTATCAGAAGGCAGTGTTTGGAAAAACACCTGGTTCTGCTTTCTAGGGCGAAGGGGATCCTGTTACAGGAAAATAAGGGCTCCTCTTTCTGACCAGGAGGTGGCATGTCCATGCTCACCTGACCAGCCTGGTTGCAGAAGAGACTGTGAGAATGGTCCCCTGCCCTTACTCCAAAGATGGCTGCATCTTTATCACCACTCCCTAAATCAATGGGAGATCATATACAGAGGAACACAACAATGCTCTCCTACTATGAGAAGGAACAAAACAACCCACAGCAATAGAAAGGGAAGACCAAGGCGTGCCGGGGAAGATGACATTTTCCCCCACCCGATCTCAATTCTTTTGAGAATCCATAAGGGTAGAAGGCTTGAAGAATGGGCTACACCCACTGCTGTTTACCTCCTTTCAGTCTATTCTGAGATTCTGATAAGAATCTGAAATGCCACCTTTTTCTGAAGTAAATCTCAAACAACCAGGGTTAAATGTAGATTCGAAGATCAGATCATCCTAGATTTTAATTTTCATCAGGAGTTATTGTCATGCATATAAATTCTGTATTCTCAAACAAAAATATCTAAAAATGCCTTCAGGCTTCTGCTGCTAATAAAACAATGTTCTCTTGATGTGTGTGTGTGTGTGTGTGTGTGTGTGTGTGTGTACGCATGCACTTGTGTGTGTCCTGAGAGAGCTGGGGGAAAAGGGAAGTCCTTGCATGTCTGTCCTGATAAGAACTGCTTGATAACCACCCTAGAGAAGCACTTCTGGGGTCAGAACCATATCTTCTCCCAACATCTCTGCAAAATGTATTAACCGAAGCAATGTACTATACTATTGATAATGCAAATGCTGTGAGAGAAAATTCTCCACCATCACTGCAGTGCCTCCTAATCTAGTTACAAAAAAGAGATTGACTCACATAAAACAAAAATAGGCATTGATGCAGAACATATCAAAACAAAATTTCTGAACCTTAACTATGCCTCTGAATCACCTGCAAGACTTCATACAAGTGCAGATCAGGCCACCCAAAATCACAGTCTTTGGGTGCAGCTTCTCTATTTTTGCAAAGTTCCACATCTAATTCTGATGTGGAGTGAAGTTGAAAGCCAATGACTCAAAATTTAAAAATAAAAATAAAAAATAAAAAGATTCTTGCATGGGTGATTCTTTTGAGCAGTCAGAAATGAGAACAAGCATATAAAATGCAATTGCAGATGGTGCAGCAGGACCTTAGCCACTGTGGGTGGTTGAGAAGAGAAACCAACGAGAGAGGGGGTTAGCACAGACACAGAAAGGTGTCCTGGAGAGGGCAGACCTTCAAGAATGGGTGGGACATACCTACAGCAAGAACATAGGAGAAGATATTCCAGGTGAGGATATCAGCACTTCTGCTGGAAAACATGCTGCAAGTTTTAAGGATCACAGAGACCTGCCTGGTAAAACTGAATGAGTATCTTGGAGAACAGTGAGTGCAGCTCACATCTGAGCCAGAAAATAGCCAAAGAAATAGCTATCGAAATAAAACGAAGTAAGTACCAAGCAGTCTCAAACATGGTCCATGTTCTGTCCCAACAAATGTCCACATTTCCCTTTTGTCCAAGGCCTCCCTGATTGCCCCACTTCTGCATATGTTGAATCTCTAAGAAGTACATGGTTGGTTTTTCCCGTTGTGCTCCTATCCGAGAGTTAAAGATTTCCACTTATGAGTAAGATAATGCACTCAGCTGCATTAAGCAATTAATTTATCCCCTTGGCTGCCTACTACCCATCCTTAATGTACTTTAAAAAGGAAATAATGCTTACCTTGCTTTAACTTGCACAGTGTCTGGAAGGAAAAAGGCATGCAGGAGATAAGACTAAAATCACTGCACTAAGAATCACCCTGATCATCATTGGATCATCATGTCAAATAGAACTTCATAATATTGTTACAGAGACATCAGAGCAGATGGGTAAGAAAGAATGTCATGTGAGAAAGTGGAGTGTTATTACTTCATTTCATCTTCCTGTACTGCAATTATAAAATGTGCTGAAATTCAGCAGAGTGACCAGTATCTCAACCTCTGACAAATGCCAGGCTTTCAAGTGTCTGAGGTAATCAAAGATACCCCATAAATGTGTCCAAGATAAACATGGCTAGGCCCTGATTCTTGAAAATTTGATCTGTTCAAGTGGGATTGCAAGGAGTCCACATCTTAATTGAAAGAACATAGTAATCTACTTGGCTAGGGAGTTAGAATGTTCCAGAAGAAATGCTATCTATCCTGGTTGGTATAATACTTTTTTATATGAGGACATAGGCTAGAAGGTGATGGTCTCACAAGACTCCTATTAGCTCTTCAATACATAATCCTGAATCATTTAACTTTATTTTACTCAAATAAACTTTTTTTTAAATTATTTTTTATTATTATACTTTAAGTTCTAGGGTACATGTGCATAACGTGCAGGTTTGTTACATATGTATACTTGTGCCATGTTGCTGTGCTGCACCCATCAACTCGTCAGCACCCATCAACTCGTCATTTACATCAGGTATAACTCCCAATGCAATCCCTCCCCCCTCCCCCCTCCCCATGATAGGCCCCAGTGTGTGATGTTCCCCTTCCCGAGTCCAAGTGATCTCATTGTTCAGTTCCCACCTATGAGTGAGAACATGCGGTGTTTGGTTTTCTGTTCTTGTGATAGTTTGCTAAGAATGATGGTTTCCAGCTGCATCCATGTCCCTACAAAGGACACAAACTCATCCTTTTCTATGGCTGCATAGTATTCCATGGTGTATATGTGCCACATTTTCTTAATCCAGTCTGTCACTGATGGACATTTGGGTTGATTCCAAGTCTTTGCTATTGTGAATAGTGCCGCAATAAACATACGTGTGCATGTGTCTTTATAGCAGCATGATTTATAATCCTTTGGGTATATACCCAGTAATGGGATGGTTGGGTCATATGGTACATCTAGTTCTAGATCCTTGAGGAATCGCCATACTGTTTTCCATAATGGTTGAACTAGGTTACAATCCCACCAACAGTGTAAAAGTGTTCCTATTTCTCCACATCCTCTCCAGCACCTGTTGTTTCCTGACTTTTTAATGATTGCCATTCTAACTGGTGTGAGATGGTATCTCATTGTGGTTTTGATTTGCATTTCTCTGATGGCCAGTGATGATGAGCATTTTTTCATGTGTCTGCTGGCTGTATGAATGTCTTCTTTTGAAAGCTGAAACTGGATCCTTTCCTTACTCCTTATACGAAAATTAATTCAAGATGGATTAGAGACTTAAATGTTAGACCTAATACCATAAAAACCCTAGAGGAAAACCTAGGTAGTACCATTCAGGACATAGGCATGGGCAAAGACTTCATGTCTAAAACACCAAAAGCAACGGCAGCAAAAGCCAAAATTGACAAATGGGATCTCGTTAAACTAAAGAGCTTCTGCACAGCAAAAGAAATTAGAGTGAACAGGCAACCTACAGAATGGGAGAAAATTTTTGCAATCTACTCATCTGACAAAGGGCTAATATCCAGAACCTACAAAGAACTCAAACAAATTTACAAGAAAAAAACAAACAACCCCATCAAAAAGTGGGCAAAGGATATGAACAGACATTTCTCAAATAAACTTTTAATGGACTCCTATAATCTGCATGGTATAAACTTCTTAACAAGAGATTCAAAGCCCTTAATCATCTAGCTCAAATCTAGTCAGGCAAACTTTTTTCCACTGTCCTCCCATGTAAATTCTGTTGCATTCACGTTGATCTGCATAAGGCCCTCTGAACACACATTTCTGAAACTTGCCCCCATCCATTGCACGAGATTGGCCATCCACTACAACATTTTACCATAAAAAAATGTAACAACAAAAAATAACAACATTTTACTCATCAGACAAAATCTTCCCCAACATCCAAGTTGGTCCCTTCCTCTCCCATGGAGTCTTCCTTGAAAGTCTAATTATGAAATATCTTCCTCTGAGGATTGGCAGTGCTTGATATCTCCACTGCTATGTCACACGCTACATTATCTGGCTAATTATCTGTTTCTATGAATAGGCCTTTCTCCCTTTCTAAATGACAATTTCATAAGATCAACACCTGTGTTTTAAAACTTTCACATTTTTACAGAATCTGGTACTGTACCTGCCCTAGACTTGATGCTCAGCAGGGTCAAGAATCAGGTCACGTGTTTGCTACTATATTCCTAGACCTTGGTGTAGAATCCAGGGAGCTGTGAAAAGGAGAGCAGCACTTTTCCTTTTGGATTCCTCAAATACAAAGAACATCTGCTCCTCTCGACTCTGTACAAGTGCAGACCACGTTAGATAAATGTCAGGAGAATGGAAGTATCTACAAGTTATTTTAAGTATGTTAAAAAAGAAAACCCCATTCATCCTTTAAAGAGTAAAACAAATATTATAAATACGGTGAATTTCTATTTGGCTAACAGTCTCCAATTAAATATAGAGATAAAAATCAAAAATAATACAGAAACATAAAAATAGTTCAAGTTGTGAGATTTATTCAATAATTGCATTTGATTTTAGGGTGTTTTTGTTTTGTTTCGCTTCATTTTGTTTTGTTTTGTTTTTCTTGAGATGGAGTTTCACTCTTGTTCCCCCTGCCAGAGTGCAATGGCACAATCTCAACTCACCACAACCTCCGCCTCCCAGGTTCAAGCAATTCTCCTGCCTCAGCCTCCCGAGTAGCTAGGATTATAGGCATGCACTACCATGCTCAGCTAATTTTGAATTTTTAGTAGAGAAGGGGTTTCTCCATGTCAGTCAGGCTGGTCTCGAACTCCCGACCTCAGGTGATCTGCCTGCCTCGGCCTCCCAAAGTGCTGAGATTACAGGTGTGAATCACTGTGCCTGGCCAGGTGTTTTTTTTTTTTTTTTTTTAAGTGAAATAGTAGTTCATAACCCACTAAAAATTACTCTTTCAACTAATCACTGTTTATGGGACCTATCCTATACTGGGGACTGAATATCAAATTCATATTCTTTGTAACGTACTGAGAACAGCCTCAGCGCAAAAAAAGGGGATGAGGACAAGAATTTTTTTTATGAAAAAGTTGAAGGAAATACTCTGAAACTGAGCTCAACTTTGTACCAGTCACCAACCGCAATGGCTTTCAACATATTTCTTACAAAGTGTATCGGCATGGATTTTGTTGCATCTTTGGTAACTATGTAAATGAGAAATTTTATGTAACCCACAATAAAGACAAAGCCATGATATAGTAATGTGCTTTCTTTTCAATCTAGCCATACCTCTTTCACTGCCAGAAATGAATTTCTGAAAGAAAGTATACCCGTGATCAGTGGGTCTGCAAACCAAGACCTTGGTTATGAAGGTTGCAATGCATTACAGGAGCCAACAATGCTAAAATCTGAAATTGAGATGTTCTCATCACATTTTAGATCTTCAAAACAAAACAGAACACCTGATTCTTATGCCTTTTCTCCTCTCCCACTCTCTCCCAACCTCCGCGCACTGGATAAAGAATTTGTAATGTTGCCAACCTTTCCACTTAATGATCTGGATGCATCTACATAATAGCCTCCTGATACTGGCCATTATAAATGAGATTCACGTTATTTATAAATTAGCTCTCTTGTTCTGCATATTCCTGAGTTTATCATCATTAAGGAGCAGAAATGTTTCTCAACAAAAGGCCCAGGTACTATGGTGATAGACACAATAGTAACGCTTAGATACACAGATAGGCATGTTGCCGTTTTGGTCTTTTGTATCCATCTTCACTTGTCCCAGATATGCCATTTTCTGATTCTCAGGGTGTAGAATGTTTTGAAATACATTTGCGTATTCATGGATTGTTGGCTGTATTCACATTTTTATATTCAGCTAATATTTAAATGTATTTAGGAAACAGGCCTCAATTTAGATTTGCAATGTGGTATGAAATATCATAAAGGGAAATCACTTTCAGGCTGTTAGATCTGGTGCAGCTGGGGAGATAGAGAGGTTCAAAACATCTGTCAGCCCACAACATTTTCACAAACCCTTTCCATACTCAACAATACTGAGCAATACGCCTGCTAACCCAGAAAACATAAAGACCTGTAGAAACACTAGAGTGAGGGAAGAAATATGATTTTCAACCAATTTATTTAAATTCTTGTTGGTTCACAGGCTGAGTTCTTTTGGGCAGACTAATAATGTACAGGTGTGGGCCTGTGTCTGTGCCAGTTTTAAGACTGGTTTAGTCTGTGGCTGAAAAAGACAGAGAAGGGCTTCCTATAAGGAGGAAATACATGAAGAAAGGTTTCAAGGGAGCGAGCTGTTTTGAGAAGATATCCAGTGCCTTCATCAGCACCTAATACATAAACTGTCAGTTCCTTATTTGCCTCTAGGCAATTAGCCCAGTGGATTCATGTACAGAGCGAACAAGATCTAACCCATATAAAAGTATAGGTCCCAACTTTACATGTGTTATATCCTGTGGCCTCGGGCTAAGCTCCTTATCCCAGTTAATCATCTTGCAAAGTTAGCTGGACAGGAGCGCAACCCACTTCTACTGCTGTCAGAATAGTCTATTGACATAGAGATGGCATCTCCTGTCCATAAAAGATTCTAAATGTCTCATTTTATAGAGAACAAAGTGTCCTAACATAAACACTACTTATAGGTAGTACTTAGTAAAGTTTTGATAATGATGTTGATAATGATAATAGTGATGATGGTATTGATGGAAACAAAGATGAAGATTTTTTTTCAAGGTTCCCACCAGCAAAAGGCAAGCAATTTATTTGTGGTCCTGCCCAAAAATAAAATAAAACAAGCAAAACACAAAAAACAAAACCAGAAAGCTTCTTTTCTGCTGTCTGTATCGTCAACGCGTTTGTGTATGTGCGTGCACACATATACGTGTGCCTACTGATAAGGAACTAAACAAAATTAACAGCTGATATTGGTCAAAGCATCCAAATTCCAGCTGTGGCCTGAGATAGATGGGACATTGTGGTAGTGTTCCACTTTCATGATATAGTCAAACGATGAAGTCACTGCCCGTCTCTGGCAAAATTTACATTGATTAGAGAAGCAATCACTCAACAAACATCCCTGGCCAACTCACATGATTCTGGAGACACACAATCTGTATTCATAAAGCATTTTGGGATAATTAAATATCGGGTTCTAGGACAGTATAAGATACAATTAATTACTGAGAAAAACAAAGAATCTCCATTCAGCTAGATGTACGGCACAGGTGAGGAGAGAGGGGGACTTAGGAGATTTTAAATCCACTTCACAAATCCACTCAGGGTCGTGGGTTTGAAGCACTCTAATTTACTATATATTGCCCCTTTTAGAAGCAACAACTTAGAAGTCAGCTAATAGATTACAAACTGAGAACAAAGAGACAATCTCGTAACAAGCCATTTCAGCATAGAAGATTCAAGATTTCACTCAATAGAAACCAAAATAAGGATTAACAGTGCCACTATTTATATCAATTATAAAATAACTCAATAGTTCATTATCTTTCTTTGAATATGGCATTTGTTTCCTTAACCCGAATGTAGGATCTTTAAATCAGGGATTATGTGATATGTTTCTTTTGTACCAAACCAGCATTTAGCACAGTGCCTTGCAATGAGTAGATACTCAATAAATTTCTGTTCATTGATAGCTTCACTAGTATTCTCAACACAGGGCTCTGATTATTATAACATTACCATACACACACACACACACACACACACACACACACACACACACACACACACAAATTGTCACTGACTCCCTATTAGCTGTAAATTACAGTCTAAGCCTTTGAACTCATTCCACACCTTGTAACTGAGCCCAAACTGACCTTTCCAACTTTAGTTTCCTGCTATGTCCCCATACAGCTCACAGTTTTCTATTTATGTGCCTCACTTCCTTGCATTGCTTGGTTCAGTTTGTTTTCTTCACATGAAATATTCCTTTTCTCATCTTTTCATATTTTCCCTTGCCAAATGTTACTTCCTTCCTGTGCCCTTCCCTATTTCTCCCTGAGACCTCCAAATTGAAGCAATCACCGCCTTCCTTAAACTTCCGTAGAATATTAGACATGTCTCTCATATGGATTCGCACATTCTGTAGAGTCATGCTTGTGCTTGTCATATTTACTCTGCCATTCCGTAAATTCTCTGAGAATAAGATCTCCAAAAGTTTGATTCATCTTTGAAAATTCCTAGGCTTTTAGCATCCTTGAAACCCCTACGGCACTTAACACAGAGAGGTTCCCAGTAGATATTTGCTGAATTAATTTGCTGTTGATTAATTTATTTATAGAAGAAGTAAAAATCCGGGTAGAAATTCTGATGAAGTAAATAAAAGTGATCTCTTCCCTTTGATACAAATTATTACAATCACATTCTGAGTTGTTCTGAATGGTGATTTAGCTCAGGAGGTATTTACTCAATACTGTGTTTAGTAACTTTAAAGAGTCATCCTAGCCACAGCAGACATATTTATATCCTAACCCACACTCATCTCATTTTGTGCACACCCTACCTCACCTGGTATTTCATAGTTTTTCCTTCTTCATGCCATTCACCCAACTTCCTTCCTGTCTGGCCTCACACATATTCTAACCTTTTGCTTTTTGGTTAACCATGTAATTAAGTAGCTCATAACCTGGTTAGCTTTTTGACAACAGTTTTGTCTCCTCAGTTTTACCCAACCCAGTGGCTGCTTGACTTCCAAAGAAAATTTTTAAATCATAAGTTCACTCCCAAGATGCATAAGTTATCAGTCTTCTGCTTCCTGGCAGAGAAAGGAAAACAAAGGCAAAAAACACAAAAAGCACTTCCAACATAGGTAGTCATTTTTACATCCAGTGACAAGAAATCAATCCCTTCAAAACAACACACTTACTCTGCTTAGACGATGCCTTATAGTTTCCCAAATTTCTAGACTTCTGGAGGATATATGACTATTTTTTTTCCAGGAAGACTTTCCAGAAAGTGGTAGACTGACATCTCCATGAGGATGACTATATATTATTTACCACATCCTGTGTGTCTAGTGCAATTCCTATAATACCATGGGTCCTCTGTAAATATCTGATGAATGGGTTTATATATAAATGAATGCACAACTTTCCTCTGTAGTCCCTCACATAAATGAAGCTGGTCCAAGTGGTCCCAACATTTCCTTCTCCTGATGAGCTCTCTAAGAGGTCTATGAGAGCTCTACAATCTGTTTGTGACTCACTCTTCACAGACAGATGTAGCTCTACATGAAATGGGAAAATGTTGAACATAGAAGAGAGTACAGGAGGAGAGGGCTTAGAGAAAAGACAAGGAACAACAAAAAAAATTTAAAAGCCATAAAATGTCTCTATTTACACAGCAATTTGCTACATTGTGCAATGATCTTTCATATGCATTTTCTCGACTGAGCTTCTTGATACTTCAGCAAGGCAGCCAGAGTAGGTATCATCCCCACCTCACCACTGTAGCTCCATGCACACAGTACATGTTATATTACAGAAGAGAAACCTAATGTCTACGGAGAGGATCCAGCTGGTGGGTCACAAATCTCCTAATTCCAGCATCCAAATCAATATTTGAAGTAAGCTTATTTTTCAGCTGTAAATCTGACTACAATTCATTGCGCTAAACAGATATACCATGTGGAACCTTCTCAGCTCATCTCTTCCCAGTTCCTCTTTTTTCCTCTTAGTCTAGATAGATGAGGGTTTCAAAACAAACACCACACATCCTTCCCTGAAATACTCTTATTTTTCCTTACAGCCAAGAATCTTTTCAGTTGTCTTGCCTGTCAATTCTGAGGCAATGACCCCCCATGTCTACCCCATGTACTCCCAGTCACTCAGCTCATTTGTTGGGAATGAATAATTGAGTCCAATTACTACACTCTTGGCTAGGCAAGTTCTGAGCAATCCCAGTGAAGCGCTTATAGCCTAGCAGTCAAGCGCTGTCTTTAGCACAGTGTGGTCAAAAAGGGTTTGGCTGAATCAGGCAGAGAAAATGCCTGCTTTCCACAAGAGTACTATGTTCTCTAAATGAAATTTCTGAGAAAGTCTCTTCAAACAGTTTTGAAAGAAGAGCATAGGTTCTTTGCCTTGCATCCATTTTGCAATTATTCTGGGATGCCTAGTGGGCAGTAGCAGATGGAAGAAACACTTAAGGGTAGACTCAGAGTCCAGGATCTTGGTTCCTGGTCTTGAGCCTCGCTCTTACTAATTAGGAGACCCTGGTTGTTCAAAATGGGCCTGGATAGGGAAGCCCATATGACCCGTTTGCCAAGACAAAGACCCTCTCATTCCAGGGCTGTAGCCCACCTTAGGGAGCCAGAGTGGCTGGCATTCAGTCCCTGCTTAGCCGCTGCCAGGCACCTTTGCTCAGGATACACACACCACCACCATAGGAAGTAGCCTTGCCTGGTTGTCCTTCACCAAGCTCTCCTTTTTATTTTTATTTTATTTTATTTTATTTTTGAGACAGAATCTTGCTCTGTTGCCCAGGCTGGAGTGCAGTGGCACGATCTTGGGTCACTGCAACGTCTGCCTCCAGATTCAAGAAATTCTCCTGCCTCAGCTTCCTGAGTAGTTGGGGCTACAGGCATGAACCACCACATCCGACTAATTTTTGTATTTTTAGTAGAGATGGGGTTTCACCATGCTGGCCAGGCTGGTCTTGAACTCCCGACCTCGTGATCCCCCTGTCTTGGCCTCCCAAAGTGCCCGGCACAAGCTACCCTTTTACAACTTCAAGTATACCCAGGTGGCTCTAGGAGCCTCTGGTATTATAATGATAATTGAGAAAATTCTTCCTGATCTCTCCTTTTCACTCCTCCTCCCCTCTTTGCTGGGCTGCATGTTGCAGACCCCTCAGCTTTGCCCCGACTCATCTGGCCCCATTGAAACTTGGCACCAAAAAGATGCTATTCCAGACTGCCAATTTTTACCCCCAATTTTCAGGCTCTGGAAATCACTGCTAATTTTTATTCCCAGTTTCCAGGCTCTTCAGTATATAGCACTTCTCTCCTTTCAAACAGCTGAGAATCTCTTCATCCAATGCTTAGGCCAATGACCAAAACTAAAAAAAGGGGAATGTGCTGTGTAAAGGAGTTATCATGAAGACAAATATCAAATTGTAGCTATGAAATTATTGTGGCAAATATATAAAGGTGTGCTATAGCAATGCAATGCATGGAATTCCAGGCAGATCAGATCTCTGGAAAGTACCCTAGGTGAACAAGTGTCCAAATGCACTTGCATACTTCTACACCACAGCCCTGGAGAGGCAGGGAGCACCCAGATGGCTGCTGGCCTTCCCGCATCCCTCCATTTCCTCACCCACGTAGTAAAACAGCAAAGTTTGTATTCTTTCCATTTGTGTCTGTAAAATTCCCAAGGAAAGTACTTGGCAAAGGAAGAAAGACAGCTAAAATCAAACATCAATTTTTTTTCCTCCTTCCTTTCAGATCTCCTGATTTATTCACTCCAGAAGACAAGTGGCATTTGGAATTTAAACCTTCAAGCCCAGAGGAATAAAGACTAGGAAGATGAGAAGATAAGTCAACCAAAATAGAGTAAGCTAGAAGAGGTAAAAGAGGGGGAAGTCAGGTGGAGAAAAAAGAAAGAAATGAATGAAATAAGAGAAGGAGGGGTGGAGCTATGGAAAGAAAGAGAAAGAGAGTTGGAGGGAAAGATGTGGGAGAGAGATCAAATGCAGGAGAGAGGGAAGGGATAAAGGAATGAAAGGAGAAGTAGAGGAGTGAAAGCAGAACAAGTAGAGGAGGAGGAGAAAGCTAAAGGAAACAAGGAGAAGGAGGGGGAAAAGAGGGGGAAATATGATGGGTGAATGATGCTTAATTTGATACAAAGGTAAGCTGTCATTGAAAGCACCAGATGTCTTCATTTGCCACAGCTAAGATTTAAAAGACAGAAATTCAATTTAGTTGTTCGTTTCTCTAATAAAAAAAAATATGTTTTATCCCAATGGGAAAACATGTTTCTTTCTGCCAATAAGTGTCAGCACCTAATCTGAAGCCTTCAATAAAACAATGCCATTAAATAATTTAACATGGAAAAAAGCCACGGATGTCTGTGAAATAATGTATAGATTTCAGATGGATGAAACTGTAAAATGGAAAAACAAAGTGTAAGAAATGAGCTTTGGGAAACAAAGGGGCATCTGCCACCAAACAAAAAGGAAATGCATCAGGCCTAGAGCATTGGAAGTAGCCACAGCAAGCATCTACACTAGCACAGCGTTGTGTTAAAGCACACAGCAGCCTTCTTTCAATGCTCTGAGAAATATGTGCAGAACAGAGAGCATGCAGAATGAAATTCGGGCACCAAGTCAAATTGATTATTCTTCCCCCAGAATGCAAACATTCAGTGAGATCTCTCAGAAATGTCCATAGAGGGTGGTCACCACGGGGACGTCTTCCAGGATTTCCAGAATAACAGAGAAAGAACCTCGATTAGATCTTAGCAGTCTGAAGTTCTAATTCAAGCTTGCCACTAACTAAAACATAGTCTTTTTAAGGTATTTATTCCCAAAGGATCTTCGTTTTTTTTTTCCATTGGTAAATTTTGATGATGCTACTTTAAAAACCATAAAAGTGTCATGGAAACACACAGTGAAGTTACTCTCCGCACAAAACTTCCCTCTAGTTACTCATTTGCTTATCCTTTCGCTCATTGGTGTCTCATCAACAGCAATGCAATTATCTCTACTAATTCTGAAGAGACCTATTTCCTTCAACACCCCCATAAAATGGTCTATAGACCAAAAGGTTTGAGGACCACTCACTCTGGAGCTCTCTTTTTCCTTCCCTCCATTAGTACCCCTATTAATCATCTAGGCCAGTGGTTTTCTACTCAAGCGCAGCATTAAAATCATCCAGGGACCAAAAATAAATAAATAAACAAAATGCAGCAAAACAACGACAACAACAACAACAACAAGGAATACCTTGATGCCTGAGTCGCACTCCGCACCAATTAAATCAGAATCTCCGTGGATTGGCATAGGCTTTCCTAGTTTTTCGGGCTTTCAAGGTGATTCGAATGTGTAATCAGTGTTGAGCACCACTGTTTCAGCTATACCATGGCAGTTTACTGATAGAAACACGTTTGACCAGTCCTTTCAAAACAAGAGGCAAATCAAAGGTGGACATGGAGAATCTTGTCATGAATAAAAACTGTACCTTTAGGACAAAGCAGCTAGGAAAAGAGGATAGGGAGAAAAGTTAAAGTTATTGAAACTCTGTCATCATCTGCCTAATGATTGAGGAAAGACTCATCTAGCATAGCTTCAATTTTTGCAATCTTTGGAGTTGGCCCTTTATAGTCATTACCCAAATTGAGGTAGTGGATGAATGATACCTGAATTCATGGTTATAGTTTTCCCAAACAGGGTCTGGGAAGTAGATAAATACAAACTTCCTTAAATGGCACAGGAAAATCAGCACAGTCCTCTGAAAACAAAGCAAAACAAAACAGGCTTTGGAATGGACAAAAGTAGCTTTGAATTTATTCTGCCACCTTCCAGCTAAGTGGCCTTGTACAAGTCATTTCACTTTTATCTGAGTCTTAGCTTCCTTATTTGTAAAAAGGGGATAACAATAACTTCTTTGAAGTATTGTAAAAATGAGAGACAGATATAGAGACCCCATGTGTCAACAGCACAATTACATGTTGACAATTAGAAAGATGATGATAATCACCATCCTGACTGAAAACAGAAAATTGCTGGGAAGGCAGTGTACAGGAAAACTGGTCATCTTCTTGGAAGAAATCTTATGTTTGCATTACAGTGCTTCACCAAAAAGGAGATACACAAGGGAAAATGTGAATATTTATAAAGTTATTTGAAATTATAAACCTTGGATGAACCAACCTCAGTTGGTCGCTACGTAAAACTAACATGTGGACATTTGGGAGCTACCATAGGCTTTGTTTGTACAGGTGCTTTCACATTTAAAAGATACAACAAAGCTTTTAATCACTAGATAAATACCCAGATGATCATAGCAAGTATTTTTGGCAACAAAAAAATCTATTTCCATCTTTTTTCTCCATTTCCATTCCATACCTCACTGAATTGGCAGGAAGCCAGATGCCACCTTTCCCAGCTTTCTCTTTGACTAAGGAAGAAGCAAGACTTCTTGTCCCAATCTTGGCATTCTCCTTTCTCTTTTCTTTCTGACTTGATTGCAGATATAATGGCTAATGCCAGCTTGAAACAATAATGGAAAAGCCAAGAGAATCACAGAGAATGCAATCCTGACATCACTAAACCACTGACCCCGTACCCGCTTAACTCTAGATATTTTGTTATGTGAGAAAAATTTAATTCTATTTGCATAATAAGCATCCATAATCAAGTTGTGTATTACTTGCAGCTGAATACAGTCCTCACTGATAGAGTATAATTGACTAAATCTAAAAAATTCACAACTTATAGAGTCTGAGTAGCTGTCACCCACAGATCTCAAAATCGGTAGAGTTGAACACATAATGTTAATCTATACTCAAAGAAAGGACCTTTTCTACAACATAGCAGAAATGAATTGGAAACTGTTTGTGAAATGCAAAGCAAACTCTACTAAGAGAGAAAATGCGTGCTCTCCAGCTTTGAATACTCCAGCTTAGTACAGCAAAGTAAACTATACTAAGAAGAGCCATGCTCTCCAGCTTTGGATCCAGCATCAACTCACAGGCTGCTTTTAGCCTGTGTGCTCAGGATGCCAGTCTTTCATCCTGCTATGTAAAGCCTTTCCTTAACTGAGACTTTTTACTCAATTTTGATATAATTAGGGTTTCCCAACTGTCATCTGTGCATACCATGACTTTTCATGCCTTCGAGCTCATTCCTACCTTTCTCATCTGGAGGAATGTCCCACCTCATGTCTCTCCATCTGTTTAAACTGTCCATATTCTTCTAATGTTATGCCTCCTCCCTGAAGATATCCCTGATTTCTCAAATGCATAATGCTCTCTTCTTTTAGTTTTTAATTAAAAACACATTTATGAGTGCTCATGCATATTCACACACACATGCATACACAAAGTCTTCTACCTTTGTCATACATCTAAATTTGCTTCCCCCAGGTTGTGACTTTGCAAAAAAGCAGGGCCCATCATATACTCAGCATCTCCAATCTTACTGCCCATATTTATTGTTGGATCTGCACTAAAGTTACTAAAGTTAATGAAAAACTTTGAGAACTCTCAGGCAAGTGATCAGAATTTTTATGGAATCTTCAGAAGATACCACCCCTGAATTTATCTAATACCTCTGTTCAGAACATCAGACATTCAGGGCAGTCCCCAGGGAGACATTTTAGAAAGGTAGAATTGACCTGGCAACTCTCACTCTTGCGTAGCCTTAAAGAAGCCAATTAATTGAAGCACCAGAAGAATCAGTGTTATCTGGTCATATGTGGCACACTGGCCAAGCTGTCACTCTGTGACAAAGAGAGTTCCCACCATCCCGGGGAACTCCAAAAGTTTCCACTGCAGAAAGTCTTGCTTCTCATTCTTATCTGTTCCTCTTCTACACATACTCACCCACTTGTTTTCTTTCTCCTTTTTTTTCCTCCTTTCTTTCTCAATGCATCTCATCTCTTCTGTTTGCTTTCCCATTTCCCTAACATTTCTGGTTCTGCATTGCCTTTGCTTTTCTCTGTAAACTTTCACTCATTGATCATTGCTTTGAATATAATTGTGGGTTTTTTTCCATTCTATGTGTTCTCATTTGTTCAAAATTCTCAAGTTTGATTTAGCAGTCTCTTTTTTACCTGTTAGATTGGGAAGGACAAACTAGGTTTTTTTATGATGATGAAAACTAAGGCCCTGGCAGGAGAGGCATTTGCTCAAGGTCACAGTAAGTTCTTATCAATGAGGACAACCACACCCCAAGAAGTTCATGGCACCAACTGTACTACCTCAGGTGTAAAAATCAATTATCTGACAGAGAGCGACCAGACGTCACAAACTTCCGAATAGTGATGGAAGACCTGATTAATTCTTCTCACAAAGAAATGACAATAAAAAGAGAAGAGAGTTAAGAAACTTAGAAAGAATGAAGAAATGAAGAACAAATGCCTCTTTTCCCAAAAACAGTGTTAGCAGGATGTTAGATTTAGTAGTGAACGTTAACATCCATTTCTACACCTGCCCTACCATGCCTTTCTGTTAGCTGGGGATTTATTTCAAGGCCTTACCAATCATATGCTAAAGCTGGAACATCACTAAAACATCTTCTGGGAGGACAGGGAGAAATCCAATCTAGGATTGAAAGCTGCAACTGTCATAGATAAAAAATGCCCTCTGAAGACTGCTATTGAGTCAGACAGGTGGAAGAATTACTACAAAGTTGTCTGAGCTTCACGTAAGTTACTGGCTAGTACTCAGCCCAATGCCAGGGGTATCCATTTCTAGGGACCCTCAAGAAGAATGTAATTTTGGGCTCTTCGTATAATCACTTTCCAATGATTCAACAGTGCTCTTAGCAGGGACCCCAGAAGGAATTGGCTGAAAAGACCAGAGTTGTAAAGAGTTAGACCTTTTTACTCTGAATTGTGCATTAACAAAACTCCCAGCACTGTTCAGAAACGTTCCAGCCAGAGAAGAAATACCTTTTGAATAAACTATACTTCCACGTATTAAATTCATGATACCATTGTCATCAATAAACTGTTACATGAGCCCATGGTTCAGTAAGCATGCATTTGTACATTTATGTCCTGTTGACAAGAAACTCCCAATTTTTAATCATATAATCTCAATTTTCCTCATTAGAATCCCATATGCCAACTGACAGCCCCAGTTAGGGCCGTATTCCCTAGAATCCTCAGCCTTATAATCTCAGTATCTCACACACAGACTCACAAATACTCGCACACACAAGCACACTCATACCTCACACACATATACAGAAATGCTTACTAGTTATATATTCTGTATCAAATTATCCAGGTCCAGCTGTTGCCTATGATCATGGATACTTCAATATGTAAATCCTTAATTCACGTAGAACAGCCTTACCTTTATTCAGTAAAAATTATAATTTTATGACTTTAACAGGAGACTAAATGATTCTTTACTTCCTCTGGTAGCTGAGTGGTAAATCAGAATGCTCACTCAGGGACATAGCCTCTGGACAAAATTACCTAATATGCAATTACAAAATCTCTCGTTGCGGAATTTTATTGTAAAAGGGCAACTCACTCACTGGGAATGCAGACTCTTCAGAATGCTTTCTTTCATAGTCAGGGTCATGGCTTTTATTGTTCAAGAAAAGCAGAGTGGCTTACCTCTTCAAGTAAAGAGTAGCTTAACCAATTATTAAAAAGAAAGAAATGTTTTTGTGTATCTTTGAAAGAGATTTTTTGGTATCTTTAAAACCTGAAAGAATATGTGGTGGGCTGCATTTAAGTCTTTAAACTGACAGCTCCAACTTGAAACTTCAGTATTCTTAATATAATGTCCTATGCCCTCAAGATGTTAAACACAAAAGGACCTTCATGTACTTTCAGCTGCGAGGTCTCTCTCAACATACCTATATACCTTCACTTCCTCCCTCTTTTTACTAACCTACAAATGCCACAACCTTTCCTTTTCCTGTACAAAAGGATATCAAACAAATTGCACTTCTTGATATATGTTGGTCCCTTCACTCAGGAAAAACGACATGGTTATTTTATTAGACAGGAGGTCTCAAGAGCTCCTGAACCCCACAGACAGTCTCATAAATTACCAAGAGCCACACCACTAGAACAACAATAAACTTGAAATGGGTTAAGTGGTTTTGTTCCTGGCTTGTCCCTCCCCCTCCTGCCATCTCTCTGTGGAAAGTCCTGTAACCATATAGCTCCGTGGATGTGTAATCATTGATACCTGGACACCTAATACCCGGATGCAAGAATAACATCACCCCGACCTTGATCTACAATCAGCAAATTGATTGCATCTTTGGATAATATTCCCTAAAAAGAATTGATAGCAACTATCCATGGATTTACATGTCCCTGTAAATACATTTCACTCCTTGAAGTTATTCATATGTTCTACCTCGACAATGATGGCATTGTGTCTAAAAATATGTAACCTTTTCAACTTTTATGTGTAATAATGTTTTCTTTTATTTGACTTCAATGTATACCTTTAAGAAATGACCTCTGGTATGAGTATTCTGTATTGATCTAGTTGAGATCGATCAAGAAGACAGCTGGAATCAGATCAGCAATGTTGCAGTCAGTGTGCCTGCTGGGTACAACTGCAACACCAACTTAAAGAGCAAGCACAGGATTTGCAGAAGAAAAGCTCACCTGTGAATGCTGAGGACTTCCACTTCCTCTCTTTGGCTTACCCCTGAATATGAGAGATGTGTCTGCATTCAGACCTTAACTACACATGCAGCAAAAGACAGCCCTTTGAAATAGGCAGTGATCATAAGACCTCTAAATCGTAATTTTGTTTTCAAATTTGTGGCTCTTGCCCACTGCATTCATTTCCAGCCACAACAGTGTAACACACAGAATTCATTTGGAAAAGGATGACCATTTGGTTTGCTAGCAAATAAATGAACCATACCGTAGGACATGTGCTAACCTTTCAGATGCTTCTTTTTCACTCTTCACTTTCCCAAAGCTCAAAACTTACAGCAAAAAGTCACTTTATGCAGGGACATTCTCCTTTTCCTCTATGTCCTGAAAAGGATAATTTGGTATGATGGGATTTATTGAAAATGAGTGATGCAAATGGAAAAAAAAAATTGAAAATAATAAGCTTTGAAAAGAATTGGGTCGGAATGTGAATACCACTTCTACCTTGGTGCTGCTGAGCAAGTACATCTATCTCTCTGAGCTTCTGATTCCTCATTTGAAAAACTGGAGAGACTAATAATACCTACAGTGGTGGGCGGTTGTGAGAATGGAATGGATAATGCATGCAAAGTGCTTCCTCACCCTATGCAAGCACACGGTAGATCCTCACAAGTGTCTTCCCAATTTTGTTTCACCCACTTCTTCCCCTAGCAGAAGTAGTAACTCAGACCAGGCAAATTACTAACAGGCTGAATTTATATTTCAATCTGTGTATTATGTAGCAGAAGGTGGGTTATTACACCAAACTTTTGTAAAATAGTAAGACTTTTCCTTAGCAGATGAAACAGGGGCTCCACGGAGCTTTCCCACACAGCATTTTTGCAACTTATTCATCCATCATTTATTGAATAGTTATTATGTCTAAGTAGATCACTAAAAATAAAAAGATGAATAAGACACAAGTTCTCACTCACCAAAAGGTTTACATACACCCTCTTATTTCAGATTTGCCAACGAACTTCATGGCCTGTTTGTTGCATCGGGGCTAGATTAAAAAAACTGGGGAAAAATGCATATGCCCAGTTTTATCTGAAATCTCAAGCACAGTACATTTTGTGAGCTATTTAAACCAAACTTTACCAAAATCAACCTGATCCTCAGTCTTGACTCTTACAGGAAGAAATATTGAATTCCAGCCCATGTCAAACTAATGAATCCATTACTGTGTTCCTAATTTTGGATCTCGTAAGCCTGAGCTTTGGGAAAATTAAATGATTATATCTGTATTCAAGTTTGGAGTTAAGAAAACAGACAAAAGAACAAGGAGAGAGCTTTGAGGCAGCTGGGGAAATAATGAGGAGCAAATGCCAAGTAACAGTCACAAAATTAAAAGAAAATGTTCTTTCATGAATCTGACAATGGGATCATTTAGGTTTGCAATATCTTTTTATTTTAAATGCAATAATTTGGTGAAGATGAAGTCACAGGGCTTTGAGGGGAGCATGGTGGCCTGCAGGAAAGCACAGATGGCTGGAACCAAGCTCAGCAAAGGCCCAGCCCCACGCAGCCACTTCTCTGAAAGGCCGCAATCACCTCGCACCAAGGCCAGTCAGACTTGTCAGGCAGATGAGCGGGAAGCAGCTGGAGGAGCTGAGATTAATGAGGAAGCACAAAATGAAAAAGAGCAACAACTGGAAACCCTTGTGGTGACATCAGGAACAGAGCCAGAGAAGACAACCTTGTTATCACATCTGCTCCGTCATTATAATTAAATGGTAATGCGCCTCTCTTGTTGGGTTACCAGGGTGGAATTCCAAGTGAGGGAGCCCCTCACCACTCACCCGGACTCCCAGCCACTGCCCTTCTCATTGAAGCTGAGGAATCATTCTGGGGCGCTAATAGGCTGGGTGTCTGGAGCAAGTGTTAATTTTGGATTACATCTGAATGGAAATAAGATGAAGGTCTGGGGAATGCTTTGCCTTCACTCGGATGTTTCATTTCCATTTACTAGCATTGCAGGATACCCAGGGAGATGTTTCTACTCCAATTTAGAAGATTTCATAAGCCTTCAAACTTTTAGGTATCGATCCGAGCTCTTGAGCTTTGGAAGTGCGCACGCACGCTCTGTGGAGGAAGAGGGTAGGTGTCCCAAAGCCCACCTGAGAAGAGCTGCCCACTCTCAGGTGGGCACACCTCCCTGCCCATGCTGAAATTCGCCCTGCCTGACCCGGAGGCCCATCAGAGGCACTCAGAACCATTAGCTCTGACTGGCTCTGTGCTGAGTAAATACTCTCGTGTCCTAGTAGAAACTAGGGCAGCTGCCTGGGCTTTTTTTTTTTTTTTTTTTTTCCCTTCCTTCCTTTCTTTCAAAATCAGCAAAGCATGGTTCTTAACCCCAAACGACTCAAATGTGCCTCTTCATAAGTATACTGGTTTCTGTACTCTGCTAGTAGGGGTTAGCCTTAATTTGGCTACACTCTCAGTTCTTTTTAATTTGGTTTTGAATATCTCCAGTTTTTATTTGATTTTGGACAGACTCATTTGCAGGGAGGATGCCAATAATCAGATTTTCACCATTAGAAGGTAAACTATCTGTACCTGCAGGAAAAGGCCACTGTCGATCATCTTTGGAATCTGTGAGCTAAATAGCTGTTGTTTGTGAAGCCTCCCACAGGAGGTTTTGAAAAACAAAGCACTTCACTCAATGAGAGCAGGGAGGTTATGGAATGACGCTGTGCTCATGCATTATTCAGCTCAGCCTCCACCAGTGAGTATCCGGTTATCACAATGCCCCAGTACCTGGGCATTACATGCTATATCCTCAGGGCAAGAAACAGATATAACTGAACCTAAAAGGGATTTAATTAAGAAATAATATTTGTGTTTTCCTTTACATTTAGGGTTAATAGTTTAGTGAATTAGACAATAGAAAATCGATTGAAGAAGTTTTCCTTTTGATGAAAAATTATCCCGACACCTTGGTGAGATTTAATTACTGTCACAAAACAATGACACACCAAGTGGCACAACCATGGGGTACCTTACCTGTTTAGTTTCTAGCTAGCATTTAGGCCTGCTGTACTAGAAAAGGTGTGTTAAAATTAAACACCTAGACAAGAGTTGGGAACACACTGAGCGCTCAAAAAATGCTGATCGTATTGAAATTCGGGGGGACCCAATGTAGGTTCTTTGATTCCCTCTACACTTATTCCCCTACTTTTATACCAATGTCCTCTTCAGAAACAACTGGGGGCAGCTGGGGACAGTGGTTCATGACTGTAATCCCAGCACTTTGGGAGGCCAAAGTGGGCAGACCATTTGAGGTAAGGAGTTCGAGACCAGCCTGGCCAACATGGTGAAACCCCATCTCTACTAAAATACAAAAATTAGCTGGGCATGGTGGTGCATGCCTGTAATCCCAGCTACTTGGGAGGCTGAGGCAGGAGAAGCACTTGAGCCCACGAGCAGAGGTTGTAGTGAGCAGAGATTGTGCCACTGCACTCCAGCCTGGGAGACGGAGCAAGACTCCATCTCAGAACAAAACAACAACAAAAAGAAATGACTTGGGACAAAATTACTCTTACCATAAGTGAAATAAACAGATCACTGGCAGAAACCATTCTAGATGCTCACCCGTCCCATTGCCTTTTACTGGACATACTGTTAAATTATATTTCCCAGTCCCCTTGTGTCTCAGTGAAGCAGAGGTATGTACGGAGAAGTGATGGGTCACTTCCAGCTGAGGTAGCCGAGAGCAGGTGGTCCTTCTCTCCTCCTTCAGTGGAGAGCTGAGAGATCACAGGTTGAAGATGACAATGTCAAAAGATGGTAGAGTCCTGAGTTCCTGACTGACCACGTAGAGCAGAGCCTTGTACCTCACCTCCCCATGCTAATCAAGAATAAGGAATAAACTTTTAACGTTAAGCCACTGAGAACCAGGAGATTTCATTACAACCACTGGCATGGATTACCCTGTATGGAGTAATCCATTGAAATGGAGTGCTGTTATAACAAAACCAAAAATGTGCACGTCCAGGTAGCAGATAACAGTGAAGCTGCTACCAGAGGCTGGAAAGGTGACAATTCATGTTATACAGCATCAACAGATGCCATAACCTGGAAGAAAGATCTTATTCTACCTCCTGAGCCTGTGGCTCTAAGGGAAATGGTTGGAAAGAGAGTAGGGTATTGGAATATGTTTGCAGTTATTGCTAAATTTGGCTAGTATTATAATAAATGGATGAGTTCAAGAGAAAACTGACCAGCTTATGAAAACAAAGAAAAAGTAATAGAGTCCAGCAATATGGGGTTTTGAAATCTTACAAAAATTAACATCATCTTCTACACCCCAAGAGGCAGGATTTAAAAAAAAAAAAAAAAAAAAAACTAAGCCTTTGAACAATAGAATCTCACTAAAATTCAGCTTTGTGGGATGAGATTAAAAGTAGAAAAGAAAGAAATCCTGCAATATGCAACAACATGGATGAACCAGGAGGACATTATGCTCAGTGAAATAAGTCAGTCACTGAACAATAAATACGGCATGATTCCACTTATAGGAAGAATCTAAAATAGGCCCACTCAAAGAAGCAAAGAATAGATTTGTGGTTATCGGGGATGGAGTGGAGAGGAGAAAATGAGATTGCTAATCCACAAGTATAAAATTTCAGTTGTGCAAGATAAATAAGTTGTAGAGATCTGCAGTACAACATTGAACCTATAGATAACAATATTGTATGCTTAAAAATTTGTTAAGAGAGTAGATCTCATATTACATGTTCTTACCACAGTAAAATTAAAAATAAATAAATAAATAAGTAAATAAATAAAACCAAATAACTTCAAGGTGGCTGTCATTAAACCAAAAGTGGGAGACATGACTGGAAAAAAATAGAAAATAAATAAATAAAAGCACATTTGGGCTATATCTAGGAAAGAACCTTGGGCACCACAGTTACCGGCCTGTGGAACAACTGACTTTAGGCAAATAGATCAGAAGCCTACTAGGTTTTCAAGGAAATTGTGTTGCGACAGAAACTATAAACCAGTCAATCCCATGACTATTAAGGATTTAAAGCAATCCTTATGAGCCCAACCTTCTAAATTGGCTTGAAAGTTCCACGGCCCTAAAAAGGATATATTTCCCAATGTCTATTTCAAATGTGGAGGGGAGAATAATAAACAGCAAGAGGCGCTGTCTCCAGGGAGTGGTGACAGGAGCCATGAAGATACATTAATAGAGAAAACACTCTCAGAGGGCAGGATCGTAGAGTCTTATGAAGGGACTTCGCCACTGCCAGAGCAGACAGTTCCAAACACTAGGCCTAGAGAATTTTAGTTTACTATGAGCCAGTGATATCTGCGTGTTTTCTATTTCATTCTTTCTCCAAAAAGGAGTTTTAATTAACGCAATTCTGTTCTTATTCCATCACTGTGTATCGATCTGATGTAGGTGGGGTGCAGATACTGTTTCTTTTCATATACAGACAAAGAAAAGCCCTATCAATACTGAGGGGGCTTAACTAGGCAACCAGTTATGGTTGCAATAATTGTATGGGGCTTGGAATTGCCTTCCTTAAGAAAAGGTATCATAAAACAAGGGCACATGACCAACCACACCCTACAAGTAATTGTGCCCTGAAATTGGCAAAAACTCCTAGAGACAGAGGCAGTATGAGTGGTAGGTACTGTAGCCTCTTCATTCTAGGACAATGCACAGAAATTTAGCAGGACCATAAATCAGACACTGGGAAACACCAGATTCTTTCCAGTACGATCAGGAGACAGCAAACAATTGCAGTATGATATGGTAGATACTTGCCACAGCCGTTTCCGGCCAGCTTGACATTCATGGTTGAAAACCATTGGCTCCTTTCTTGGGGTGATTTGGGTCCTGGGTTTCTAGCCTTGGAGTTTTAACAAGATTAATTCCCCTAAATCTTCAGAGGTTTTTGAGAGGCCAACCTTTTTTTGTGGAGGGAGACAGTGTTGTGGGTTGAACTGTATCCCCCAAAAGATATGTTCAAGTTGTTAAGAGGGTAGATCTAGTATCTGTAAATGTAGTCTTATTTGGTAATAGTCTTCACAGTTGCAATCAAACTATGATAAGATCATAGTGGATTAGGGTGAGTCCTAATACAATGACTGGTATTCTTAGAAGAAGAAGAAAATCTGGACACAGAGACAGGGGAGAAGGCCAAATATAGATGAAAGCAGAGTTTACAGTGATACTTTTGTAAGCTAAGTAATGCCAAGGATTGTCAGTGATCATCAGAAGCTATAAGAGGCAAAGGATTCCTTCCTAGAGCTTTCAGAGGAAGCATAGTCCTGCCAGCACCTTGATTTCAGACTTCTAGCCTCCAGAACTGTGAAAGACTATATTTACACCATTGTAAGCCACCCAATTTGTGATTTTTTTTTATGGCAGTCACAGAAAACTAATACAGTCAGCCAGCAAGCGACTTGTCTTAGACAGATTACCCCTCCCCCTTAAGACAGAATATGTTTTAGTATAGGACCAGGTGAGACAGCTGGGCAGATAGGTTACCAGAGGTCAGTCTCTGTCAGGGACAATGCTATATTTCTGTTTACTGCCGAGAAAACAGCTAGACTACGCTTCCCAATCTCCCCTACAATTATGTGGTCATATAATTAATTCATGGTCAAAGGAAAATGGGAGGAAATAGTGTTGCCACCTCCAGGCTTGATAGGCCAAAGGGGCCATAATCTCCCATGATCTCTCTTGTCCTCAGCCTTACGGCAGGATGTTAACACCCTATATTACCTAAGGAGCAACACACCGAAAACAGAGCTTCTGTCAACCTGGATCTTTGAACGGTTGCAAGCATCAGAGCCCCATTCTGCATCACACTCACCACATTCAACTGAGACATGAATGAGAAATAAATTTTATCATTTGGCCCAGTGGTGTGTGGGAAATAGTCTTACCAGCTCAGAAAAGACAATTGTTAGCCTCTCTTCCCAACTCCGCATTCAGTGACATGACATTGTTAACTTAAATCTTAAAATCAGCCATAGGGGAAGTATTTACACCACAAAAATCAGCAAATGTTACAAGTCAAGTGTTTTTCCTCCCATTCGTTAGGATAGTTAGTTGTTAAATACTTACCACCACACAACTGGTTAAGCCTTGGGAAAATAAAGGTGTCTGTTGCAACAGCTAGCATCAATCACACGAATTAATGAAACTCTAATTATTTTAACTCTGGCAAGATGGCTTTTGCATCATTGTGGCATCCTTCCATTTGGTCTGACCAACATTCACATGTCCTAAACTTCTGTCATCTAAACAATCTCTACTGAGTATTTACTATGAAAAAGAAACTGTCCTCAGTGCTAGGAAATCAGCAGTGAAGGAGCTGGTCATTATCTGCAGATTACTTTATCTTGGACAAGGCAGGAAAGTGGAAACAAGAAACTAAACAAATACTTATTAAATTTTGATTATGAAGAAACAAATCAGAGTGGTATGAGAAACATACCAGATGAGGACTTGACTTAAGAACCTATCCCATTGAACAACAGCATAGATGTTCATGAGATGTTCTTAAAGAAATTCTTGTTTTTAACAGTGAAAGAAATTGCAAGCAACTTAAATGGTCATCAGTGGTGAGTAGGTTAGTTAATTTGTGATGCACCCATATTTAGTCTGTTATTTCAACAATTGAATGCCTACTGTGTGCCAGTAATTGTGCTAGTCATGTGGAATGCCAGAAACATATGGTCCTTGCCCATATGGAACCTAAATTCTACTGAAGCAGGGAGAAAACAATTATCAGATGAATAAATAAATGCCAAATATAATCAATTTTATGAAGAAAATGAGAGAATAATCACAGTGTGATTTGATATACTTAGATCAAGTGGTAAAGATACCTTTCAGAAACAATGGGTAATACAAAAGCAGAGAAAGAAACTAGCAATGAATTAAGTCTCAGAAGATAACATGTGGAAAGCCAAGAGGAAAGCAAGAACTTCTCAGACTTTGGGAAATTATAAGGCCAGAGTGGCTTGGGCAGAGTGAAAAAATGGGAGTATGATAAGAGCTGAAGTCTGAAAGACAGACAGGGCTGGGTCATCCATGAGCAGGGACCCTTTAACAAGGATTTTGGATTTTACCCTAGGTGAAATGAGGAGCTCCTCACAGGTCTTCAGCCGGGAAATTACATAATTAGATTTAAATTTAAATTTAAAAGAAGGATTCTGACCACTGGTGGAGAACACATTGGAGAGGACCAAGGTATAAGTGAGAGACTGGTTAAGAGGTTATGGTAGAAGCTGAGGTGAAAGGTGCTGATTACCCAACCTTGGATAAGGCACCAGAGAAGGAGAGAAGGAAACAGGTCTGAGATGCATTTTGAAGTCAGAATCAGCACTCATCACACTTGATTCTCTTACTTGCTTACAATTCTACATTCACTGCTGGAGGTAACTTTTAGGGATGCAAGAACCAAAAGTAGCTAGTAGAACTATGAGCTACTAGAACCATGAGCTAG
This sequence comes from Macaca mulatta, assembly GCF_049350105.2. NCBI lineage: Eukaryota > Metazoa > Chordata > Mammalia > Primates > Cercopithecidae > Macaca > Macaca mulatta. The sequence goes on along the minus strand of NC_133423.1, from coordinate 50,685,657 downwards.
TGGGGCTTAACAGGTATCTTTGGTGGGTGGCATGAAAGCTACTCTGATGAGCAATCAAAATTAAACCCTACCAAGTGACTGATACTGTTTTATTGCCTGCTATGTTTCAGGGATTTTAAATATGTTAGTTCTAACTAATGAACAGACCCAAAGATAGGTATTAACATTCCCATATTGAAGATGAGAAAACTGAGACTCAGTAAACCTAATTTGTTCAAAGTCACACAACTACTAAGATTCAGCCAAGGGTCATCTAACCCCACGTATTTTTATATTATAGTATCACCCTCTTTACAAAGAGTTTTCATTTCAATCAAGACTAGAAGGGCACAAATCAACCTAAGCAAGAAAGTTTACAAGAGAGAGATATATCAACAAGTGGCAAAACAATGAGAGGAATATTGTTAACCCAAGTGTACAAATGCACCTTTTAAAATGTTATGAAATTTCCTTTTCTTTTTACAATAAATGTGATTATACATAAAAGCATTCTATATATGTTGACTATTATTCCAATTTTAACAATAATGAGATTAGAGAACACTATCAACATTAACTATTCAGACTAGTTAGCAATTAACAAAATACTTCTCTTTCTTTTTTTTCCACTCCATTCAAAACACATAGCACATCATCAAAAAAAAAAAAAAAAAAAAAAATGTAACTGTCTGGGTTGTCTGCTAGGGCAGGTCCAGATTCATTAGCAAACGCACATGTACCCAGTAGCCTCTCACCCTAAAGTAATGAGCCATGTATCATCTAGATGTGAATGTAAACACATCTGTGACTATCTAACCTGGGAACTACCCAGTGCAGTTCTAACTCCATTTCTTTACGCTTTCCTTCTCCTAGTAGACAGAGGATGTAGCAGTGGTAGCAGCTGGGCACTAGATTTAAAAGCTTGGATTCCTCAAACTTTGCAGATTTTCTTTTCTTCTCCAGGGTTCTGAGAGCTACAGACCACCTCCTGAGTGTTCACACCTAAGGTGTTTGAAATGTACACATAGTTTGGCAAAGTAGAATCAGCCTGAGCTTCAGAGAACTGATGCCAGATAATTTTTTGAGTGTTCACAAGATGCTAGGCACTCTTCTAAATGTGTTACTTGGGTTGTTTTATTTAATTATCACAACAACTCAATGCAGTGAGTGCTATTAGTAACTTTATTCTACAAAGAAAGAAATAAAGGTTAGACAGATGGGCCACTTTTCTAAGCTTCACGACTAATGTCAGGAGCTACCCAAGGTGATCTCCAGATGTACCATGTAACCCAGTAGTCCTCCTCCTTATCTTGGCTCTAGAAACTCCACGTATTCCATCTCCTGCTTCTCTCCCCCTCCTCTCTTGACAATGCCTTTCCTTCCCCAGTGCCTAAAATTTTCTATACCTCTAGAAAGCTAAAATTAGGTCTATAAAGTTTTATTAAGTATCATCTTTAGATTGCTTTATGAAAGTGGGCTTTATTAGCCCTTCTCTGCAAAGTTATTATAGATTTTTTTCCTGAGACTATTTCTTAGAAGGACAGCAATAGCATCCACAGCCCACTATGTTAACAATAAACACATAGTTAGTATCAATCAGTCTTAGTGTCAATCAGCCAGTATTTACCATAACCCATGGCAAACACTACTCATAGACACAGGAGAAATCCACCAGGAAAATAAAGAATGGGTCACACATAAAAACACAAAGTAAATAACAATGGAAAGAAATACACAATCAAGTACATTTTTAGGAGAATACTTTGAGAGATTAGCATTTTATGCAAATGGTTTTGGAAAAATTTATAACCAATCAGCATTGTATTAATACTATAACTTTAACAGGCTGGGGCTTAAGGGTGGTGAAGGAAAGGTTGTAAGGAATATTCAGTCAGTCAGGGGAGATTTCCAGATCTTCTTCAAGTCACTCTGTAAACATGATATGTCTTTCTTTCCAAATGTACAGCAGTCTTCACTCTGTATGGTGTTGGAGGAGATAATTGGATACAGTTTCAAGCTCCCCTAAAATTTATTATTTATTTTAATCCCAGGTGCCTTTGAAGAACATATTGGTAAAGAAAAAGTATTTTCTGTATAGTTGCTCACAAAACACCTTTGATGATTCCTTCCAAATGCAAGACACTTTGTGAAACATCTTTCAAACCCAAACCTGTCCCAGTTTCCCAAATTACTCAGGAATGATTCTTTTGTTGGCTCTTTCTTGATCATGTACATTAAACACAAAAAGATAAAGCAATGCTCTCAAGCCTTGCATAGTGGATAATTCTATTTCTAAGGCGCTTCAGTTACATTATTTTAACATCTGTGTAATTAAACCAAAGTGCGATTCTCCATTAACAGGTTTTCCTTTAGTCTCTTGGATGTAATATCTTCATGAACAGGAAAGTGTTTCCCCTCTTTGAGCAGCTATATTTATGCCCATTAATCCAGGGTAACTGCTGTGTGGTCTTTAATGAAGAAGTCCATCCATGAGGCGGTGAAGCCGAGGGGAAGCATCGAGGTTGCCCATCAACCCCTATTGAGCACTGCAAAGTAATAACGCTTTCTGGGGAGAGACTGACAGCAAATAGCAAAGGTGTGAAATGAGAGATGAGATTTTCTTTGGAGCTTGTCCAGATTTTGATACTCTTCTAACCCGCCTCTCTCCCCTACCAGTTTTTCCCCATCTGTAGACACTGACCTGGCCAGCCGTCAATGTTATTCCCCAAGAGCATGCCTGATGATTAAACACCTGTGGTGTATGGAACCTCCAGACTTTCTGCCACATTTGTCTGAAATTTCCTTTCAGCCATGGCAGAAAATTAAAGTCTAAATTTTGATATTAACCAAATGATCCACCATGATTATAGGAAGCATAATATTATATTTTGATAAGCCTGCATCCACTCCTTCTGATACCTGCAGTTTTTATTGGAAAATTACTGCATTAAAGGTACACTTCTTCACTAATTAATGACTTTGAGGCAGCTGAATAGAGATATGACTTCTGAGAAATGGTAGAGCATACAGTTCAGAGAGTTATTGTCCCCAATCTTATCAATAACTAATCTAGTTATTAAGCAAGGGAGGGATTTGATTGCAAAGATCTTGCATACACCTACAGTGCATTTTCTTGTTTTGGTGAAAGAGAAGTAGTGTTCAACTTTTTTGTCCCTTGAGATGAATAATGCTGTGTAAATTCTGGAATGGAAAAAACATTATCTATTCCATGCCAGACCATTTTCAAGATTGAGGCTTGTAGCCTTCACTCTGTGAATAAGCTCTGGGAAATGGCTTATTACAAATTTTCCCAAAGAATTCTGCATAGAATGCTAATCTCTCAAAACAGTCTGTTTAAAAAAAAAAAAAAAAAAAAAAGTCTATGGGAAAATAACTTTGAGAAATGCAAGGATTTGCACAGAAATTTTCTATGTGAAACACAGAAAATTAAGAAGTTCAATGTGTTTAAGCTGCCTTTTCAAACTTATTTGAGCCCCAGGGGAATATATATGTAAATTATTGTCTAAGTAATACTTTTGTAAAATCTTGCCTCAGAATCTATCAGACTTGGTACTAGAATTTGATTTCTGATGAAGCTAAATATTTGTGAAAGGTAAAACCATCTGCATTCAATTATTAACACCACCATAGCAACTATATCTTCAGGTTGTCTCCAACAGGACAGCCAAGTCTATGTAAAGTGGGAAGGTGGGTGTGGAAGAAGATGAGCAGTCAACCTTCTGAACCCCAGACAGAAGGGATTAGAGCCAGGGCTTGGCTGGGGTACTGAGCAGGAGTCAAAAATGTATTCCCTTCTCTTTCCTACTCTTCAGGTCCCATGCAGGAGCGTGTCTCTAAAAAGAAGAGTCAGAACCAAAGCGTGTTCTCCATTGGGCCTTTCTGCTCCCTTCCATCTGGCCTACCTTTCTGACATTGCTATCTTGTTACGCGTCTTTATTTATTCAAAAACTAAATAGGAAACACCTGCCGTATTCTAGACAATGTGCGTTACTTAGAATACAAAAGCGAATTAAGACAAGATCTCTTCTGTTCAGTCAAGAGAGAAAAATGATTAAAATCCATAACTAAACCCTAGTCCATGCTTTCCAGGGTCCTCTCCATGTCCAGGAAATAAAATACCTTTTTGGGGACGTTAATAAACAACATTTCTTGCCTCTGCTTCTGTTCCTGGCCCTGCTAGTTATTATATTTCAGAAACTCTAATTTTTTTCTTTTAAATTATTCATTCCTCAAAATAAAAGCATTTGGAAATGGTTTCTTTTGAGATGTGAGCATAAACCCATTGAATTAGGGACTCAGATTAAAAGGATACTAAGCATCATCTTTATAATTTCAGGCGATATAAAGGTGCCTGAGTGAATTGATCTAGGATGCTGGATTTGTTTATTAATTCACTAGTACATTCATTTATTAAAAAGAGACTTAGGAAGTCCCACTTTGTGTAAGCATGGGTTCTCTGTGGTCTCACAAAGATGACTTCACTATTACCCCTTAAAAGAAGAGGCTTACAGCTAGGTGCAGTGGCTCACGCCTGTAATCCTAGCACTGTGGGAGGCCGAAGTGAGCAGATCGCTTGAGATCAAGAGTTCGAGACCAGCCTGGCCAACATGGTGAAACCCTGTCTCTACTAAAAATACAAAAAACTGCTGAGTGTGGTGGCGCACGCCAGTAATCCCAGCTACTTGGGAGGCTGAGGCAGGAGAATCACCTGAACCTGGGAGGCGGAGGTTGTAGTGAGCCGAGATTGCGCCACTGCACTCCTACCTGGGCAACAAAGTGACACTCCATCTCAAAAAAAAAAAAAAAAAAAAAAAGGCTTACAGTGGAAAATCACAGGCAGATGGGCCAAGTTTGCTTAGTCATTAACCAGTGTTCTTTTCCATGCAACCAAGTTTTCTTGATCTGAATAGTTGGCTCAAGTTCATCTGGATTACTAACACAATGACTTTGAAACCATTTGGAAACTTAAAGTGGATAGAATTCCCTAATAGGTAAATGGGCAGGAGAAGCAGTTCAAAGAAAATAAATAGACATGATGTGGATTTGGAGTTCACCTTTAGCAAAAATTAGCAGACAGACTATTACTATTTCAAATACCTTTTCCCTGCAACATGCTGTGCCAGAATCATGAGAGGCCCCAAGTATAACTTGGAATTCACAAAATTAAATTTTAGTTTGAGATATTAAAAATAAACACAGATAAAGAGACAAGCCAACAAACAACTGCTCTAGTTCTGCACTCAAGCTGCAGACCGGGAGTTAGGTTAAGCAGAACCAGACACACTTAAAAGAGGAAAACAGTTCTCAGGCTGGAGAGATCAGAGGCAGTAGTGGTGGGGTGTAAGCTGGAACTTCAGAAATGAAGCCTATTTAGAGAAGAGATAGTGGCATTTGATTCAGAATAGCTGACCAGTCATAACAAAATTGCCGTGTTCAAAGTGATTTGCATTCGTGGACTGTAAATCACTGTGGGGTTTCCAAGGAAGGTTAAAAAAGCCTTGAGACCTTCCTCGCACTCCTTGGAAATCACAGCCACTGTTTCAGAGATAGACAAGTGAATTCCCAGGAAATAAAGAAATCCTCTTTTTTTTTTTTTTTTTTTGAGACGGAGTCTCGCTCTGTCGCCCAGGCTGGAGTGCAGTGGCCGGATCTCAGCTCACTGCAAGCTCCGCCTCCCGGGTTTACGCCATTCTCCTGCCTCAGCCTCCCGAGTAGCTGGAACTACAGGCGCCCGCCGCCTCTCCCGGCTAGTTTTTTTTGTATTTTTTAGTAGAGACGGGGTTTCACCGTGTTAGCCAGGATGGTCTCGATCTCCTGACCTCGTGATCCGCCCGTCTCGGCCTCCCAAAGTGCTGGGATTACAGGCTTGAGCCACCGCACCCAGCCAAGAAATCCTCTTTATTCATTAGGACTGATTATACTGGGAATAAAAGCAGAGTGACTTCATCCCTGGCTTTCTTAGAGTCACCACTGAACTGATTGACCAGGTGTCCCAGCAAATAGCAAAAGGTGGAGAATGAAACTACAAGAGAATGAGTTCAGTCTCTCTTTCTCTCTCTCTGTTTCTCTACTTCTCTTTTGTTCAGTGTCAGCACTTTTTTTCTTTCTCTCTGAAGAAACTTTATTTCCCTTTAAGAGTGGCCTCAAAATTACTGTTAATTTTCTACAAGGAAACTGTTATTTGAAATACATCATATACCATTTTCTTTTCTTTTTATTCCTCCGTCTCTTTGTGATGATGGCAATGCGTTGGCTGTGAACGTGTAAGTATAGTTGCTTTTGAATGCTGCAAGGTAAATGCAGAAAATGACAGCTTAAATGGAATCATTTAAGTAGATGTAGGTAATATCTGAATGCTACCAAGCCTTCTTTGCAAGGCAATTTTTTTTCAGTTTTGGTGCCTTGCACCTTTTCAGGGAAGCTGACAACCTATCATTTCTTACTTTTTTCCCCCATTTCCAGCATGAACTCAGGGGCCTCATTTCTATCTTAAGTTACAACTTGTTGATTGGTGGAAAAAGCAAGAAATGTATACTGTTCCACCCTAAACGGTTATTTCCCGGCAGTACAGCAGTGAGCTCTGTCAGCTCATTCAAAGACATTAAGTGTGAGAAAGTCACAACAAAATTGCTACCTGTTCATGTGCTGGGTGAACCACAAAGTACAAGTTTCAGAGTGGTTTAGGACGGTTCCAAGGAACCGCATCCCAGATTTGAAGAGGCCCAGACGTACTACAAGGGAATTATAGTAAAATTTTGCATTTCTTTAAATTTGTACCATCTAATACAGTTTTTATTGTACTTTCCTAGCCTTCTCATTAAGAAGGCAGTGTGGATGTTTTTATCTCCAATAAGGATCAGGAAATGGCAAATTATTAAAATATTATTTTTCAAAAATACATTAAAAATAATTTGTTGCAATGTTAGGTATTCAGAACATGGCATTGGTTTTTCTGTTGTTGTTGTTGCTGTTGTTGTTTTAATCAAAGACCTATATAGCACTATGCACCAAGCATTTTCAAAGTTCTTTCCAATATCAGCTCATGTAATTCTTGTAGTAACTCCCTAAGGTCAGTACTATTATTATCCCTCACTTTATAAATGAGGGAACTGAGGCCCAGTATCATAGAGGTGGACGTGTTATGGAATGAGGACTCAAATCCACACTGTCTTATCTCTAGAGTTCATTCTCTCAACATCTTCCCTATGCGCCTTTCAACATACTAGAAGGTATGCTACAAAAGAAGGAGAAATAAATCCAGCTGTTGCTCTTTGATTCTGGGACTGCTAACTCTTTCATTCAACAAACTTTATAGAGAAATTATTACCAGCAAAGGACTGTGTTCAGTGTCTGGAGCATCCAAAGTAATATGACAAATGGTCTAGCCTCATTATTCACAAATTCTACATTTGCAAATTTACTTGCTGTTTAATTGTATTTGTAACCCCGAAATCAGTACTTGTGGAATTTTGCTGTCACTAATGGACATGTGCGGACAGGCCTGGAGCAGCAAAGAATTTGAGTTGAGGATCCACTTTTCCCAGCTGAGTTCAAATAAAACGATGCTCTGCTCTCCTATCCTGTTTCAACTTTCATACAGAAATGACCAGAGGATGAAAATGGTAGGGAACAGTGCAGAGTATAAGAAGTGTGGGAAAGAAAAGGTGGGTCATGATATTGATAATTCAGAGTACTCCCTAAATCACTTTGACCACAATGACATAAATATTTCAAGCAAGAAATACACAAACACACACACACACAGACACAGACACGAGAAAGAGAGAGAGAGGAGAGAGAAAAAGAGAGAGAATGTGCATGTAGGTGCATGCACAGCAAGTGTGAATGCAGGTCATGTAACTAATTGTTTTAATTATTTAATCAATTTGTTAACATAGATCTTCTTTCGGTATGCTGCTATTAAGTACATAAAATAAAGTATGGGCACAGAGGTACGGTCCTGGCAGAGTAGTCATAATAGAAAATGAGGTGATCTACTGATAAAACAACATTGTGCCCGAAACAACAAATCAGAATCACAGTGCAATTACTGTTTTCAAACCATGTACAGCAAACCGGTTCCCCAGCAGCCAACAGACAGCGCCACATCATTATCTCCTCTGCTCACTTGGCTACCGAGTATTAGCATCATGTCTTACAACCCTGGAGACTAAACCAATTAAGGTACAGTTTAAACAAGGCACTCATAAATATTGTACCAGGGTGGTATTGACACATCTAAATATTTTAAAAAATAGAATAAGGCTTCCAAAAATAGGCAATCCATCTTAGGAGAAGAGGTCCCACGGAGCGACTTCTGCATTATGAATAAATATGCATAATCAAAACAGTAGCCCAGCTCAAATCTCTCTCCAGCTCATTTGATATACCTCTCCATGTCAGATCTATTTTCATATAAACAACACAATAATATAACATCTGCATTGCTAAACAACACTACTATGTTCTAATTTCTTTAGGATGGCATGAATCAAATCTTTCTACTCCTGTTTATTAGAATTTATTGTTGACAATCCCTTGCAAAGTAGCAGAAGGTGTAATTAATTCCGGTACAACCCTAAGTTGGATATAGAAACTCAGCAGGGTTTCCTTTTGACTTCAAATGATCCATCACTTGATAATGTGGAGAGGAGGCAGCAGGAGGAGGGTGTGAGCCTCCATAACTTCACTCTAAACTGCTGCCATGGTGCCCCACGCAGTTAATGTTATATACACACACTATTAGTTCCATAATACAATTGTAGTTTTCTTTATTCTGTGTAGATCTTTGGATACAATGTTCCACAGGGAGAAAAAAAACAAAACAATCTTTCAAGATTTGGGCAGAAATTGTACTAAAGCAAGTATTTAGAAATCTCCCTAACTCAGCAGGAGGCTCCTCCTACCACTTGCTCCTACTATAATACATTCAATTCTCTTCTTTCTGGACATCTCCTAAATTGGGGAAAGGATAATTTCACAGTTATGCTAAATTAAAATTAATGCATCATTTCAGGAATTCTCTCACATAGGCTATTAATATATGCACACTTCTCATCAATAGAAGAATTGATCTAATTATGTTAAATGTACAGTTACTGATGCACTTTTAGCTCATTATGTGGTTGCTCAGAGGAGGAGAAAGCAAAGAGGGAAGTTGTTATTATGGGCTTGATTCTGACCAATGAAAATAATAAACTAATAATTCAAAAAGAAGCCAAAACAGAAGAGAAAGTGATTGTATCAGCCTGGAATTCATGACATGAAAGAGAAGAGCACTTGGATATGAATTATTGGGAGGGGAAAATTTAATATCAGGAAAATAGAGATATGGTACCCTGGTGAGTGGCTTTTTAAGGGAATAAGACTTGCAAGAGGTGGAAATGTCCTTAAATTGCAATTTATTATGTCTTTGAGAATTATCTCAGTTTTAAAGGTGAGCAAGCGGTACAATCCAAAGAAAAAGGTGTAGCAGTAATGATGACTCTGATAAGGGCAGATTACAAACATGAAAAGAGAGACACATTTCAACTCTCTAAAAACTATGCTATCAAAGCATGAAATGGGCTGTCTCGGAAAGTGTAGGAGGAAGAATATGAAAGTGGTCTATAGAATTTGTAAGGTTTCTTTCACTTGGAAGATTCTGTTATTCTGAGTTGTGTGGAAATCGATTTTCATTCAACATTTAAAAAGTGTTTTTAGGCAGTGATGTTAAATAATAATAACTTACATATTGAGGTAGTGCCTCATAATTTATGAAGTGCTTTGACAAGCATGATCAATTCTCACCACAGCCCAGAGAGATCATGATCTTCATCTTATAAATGAGCAGACTGAGTCCTGCGGAGGTTAATTTGCTATCCCAGGGTTACATATTTGCAGATTTCAGGGCAAGAGTACAATTGGAGGAGCGCATACTTTATGTCTTAATATCTAAAATTTATAAACCAAGTAACAAACAGTTAAATATGTCCAGCCTCCTACCTCAGATAATATAACTTCAAAGAACATTTTCAAACAATATGCTTTTTTATGACTAAAAGTTGGCAAAATATAAAAGATGACTAAATTTAATTATTTTAAATAATACTATTGTAGGGCTGGATGTTCTATTGATGGGACTGTGGTGTTTAAAAATACATTTATAATTTATAATTTAGAAGTTATATAAATATTCCCCAAATTTATTTTCTTTATTTAATAAAATCACAAATTATGCTGTTCCCATATTTTACATAACTTGGGTTTTATTAAATGTATGATCTATAATTTTAAAATAAAATATAATTGTATTCAAATTATATAAACTTTGTATGCGTTTTGATAAAATGTAAATAGATGTAATATAAAAAGCAAAGACAAATTATTTTCATATATTTTTAAAGTTTATTTTCACCTACAATATGAAAAAGTAAGAGATTAAGTATAGATTATAATTAATGAATTAAACATTTGGAACTTTTTTCTATAAGCTCAATTGTGTAACAATTTGAAAATATAAGATATTATTAAACATTTTTCTTAAAAAAAATTCACTGTACTAGTTTTCAACGTCCATTTAATTGTCAGCGTAAAGAATCAGTAGTACCCTTCATGTGTTTTACACCTAGCTAAAACCATATATATACAAATTTGAAAATAAGAAAAATTGTTTAATGTTACAAAATTCCTTGGCCACCATGGCAATTTGTGAATACCTCCAGAACCGTGAAGTGGAACATGAAGAACAAGAAGAAATGGACCCAACCTTATTGCAGGAATTGTTTGTCCCTATGCCCTTTGAGAGAAAAGATTTGAGACATTAATTAATTTGTCTTTCATCTTAGCTACATGCTTTCTATGCTCAAATCCTTCCCACACTCCAAAGCACTGTCTGGCTCGGGCTTCCACAGTGTTCAACCACCAGGTCCTCATGGCACTCAGATACAGGTGTTTGTATTTTGAGTGTTTAGGAAAAGAAATGTGGAAAAGACATTCCCTGGGGGCTGAATGGTGTTAGTCATCAAGTGGATGTTTAGAGTTATAGGTGATAGTGCGTCAGCACTAAGCCCCAGATCCTAAGAAACAAAGGCACTCAAACACTTCTTTTAAATAAATGCGTTATGTTTGCATATATGAGATACATAAATCCCTCTAAAGCACATGGCCTAGGCCAGAGGCCCCTCTTTCCTGAACTAAGAGTGATATTAATTGGTAGAGTCAGGAGTTAATCTAAGTGAACACCCTTTTAATGAAGTCAGCAATCTTCAGGGATACAGAGATCCCTTTAATAAAGATATTAAAGTAGAATTTTTATTTAAGAAACTTATGGAATCAGTAAACTGATTTTTATTACTTATTAAAAGAACTGAATTTATTTTATATGTATATTTTTGTTTCCCCACCATTTCCATGTCTGACCACCACTACTACTATGTCACATCATAGTGTTTTATATATACCGAAAACCAAGCAAAGAGTGGAGTTCCATCTTTAAAAACTAAACAGGCATTTTGAACAACACATTTTTGGCAATGGAACCTGGACAACATTTATCAAACATGGTAGGGAAAGTTCTCACTCTGCGTTATAAAAAGAACAGCCAGATATCAACTGTTACAGAAATGAAATAAGATAGAAAATTTCAACAAGCTGTTTAAACTATTTTCTTAAAGAAACTTTCTTCATTGCCAGAGATCTTGAATAGCCTCCTGCTCAGTCATCAGGAAGGAATTCTTCACATAATTGATTAAGTTGGCTTCCGTTTTGGGAAGAGAACCACCTTTTTCTATACTTGCTGTCATTTTTGCTTTAATGTCTTCTACAGAACTAGGGCCTTTTGGTGTTAAGGTGAATAAGGATGAAAATGGGCACAAGTTGTCTTTATGAATGGTTAGTTTAGAGGCTGGTCCAAAGGATGAATTGCACATGGTTGAAGCAGAGGCAATGAATTATGAAGAAGACAGTCCAATTAAAGTGATTTCTAATTTGGTTTGAAATATATGATGTGTAAAGACCCTGGGATGCTATGATTAAGAAATAGTTTTAAATGTTTTCATCTCATCATCAGAGAATATATGCTTGTATAACTCACATTGAAAGATAATTTGGATTAAAGTTCTGAATTAATTCAGTGGTCACCTACAACCTGGTATAGCAGTCAAAATGAGAACATTCACAATTTTAGTGGACGTGGACCCAGTAGAGCCAATGCACTGAGTTGGGGAATTCATTTTTCAGGTTGGACATCTGAAGTAGATCCTGCTTCATGGAGAGACTCTTCTAATCTATACTTTATCCACTTACATGGAAATTCTTCTGAGCTGAAAGAGGAGTTTCAGAGTGAACTTGTAGACCTGAAGGACCCTTACTTAAACAGATAAAAACACAGTTCACTGAGGATCTGTCTCATTACAGCAGAAGAGTCAACTGAGTCATTTCAGAAAATTTTCAAAAACATTTGTTACAACAAAAAGTTTTATGATTTTCAGTACCCAGAATGCCTAACCAAACAAAATCTTCTCTTTCCCAGATTCTATGAACTAGAGAGTAAAGAGGCAGTATCATGGGGGAAGCTCACGGAATCTGGAGCCAGGCCACCTGAGTTTGAATGCCAGCAGGTATTACCTGCAGCAGTGTGAGGTTGGGCAAGTTACTTAATCCCTCTGATTCTCCATTTCCTCATCTTTAAAATGGAAGTGATAGTAGGGCAAGAATAGTGGCACTGCACAGATCCAGAAATGCTACTCACATTGCCTCTGTGTTAATGGCGGCTTGCAGGGATGCAGTGCATGCCAGGAAACACTATTCTCTGCTGCCCTGAATAGACCCTACCATATAGGGGTGTAGTGCGGATTCCATGAGTTAATCATGTAAAACACTTAGACTGGAGGCTGGCACCCATTAAACACTCAATGAGTTATTGTCAATCCATTTGATAAGAGAATGGTGAGGGGGAGGAAATAGAAAATAGCAAGAAAATCAAAACCAAAAAAGAGTCACTGCTCTAACTGGATACCTAAGAGAAAAAAAATAAACGAAGTTGCTTATCTTTTCTAATCTGTCAAAGGTCAATTCACAATAAGCATAGAAAGGAGTTTGTGCTCCGTCATGAATGATCCACATAAATATATGAGCTGGGTGAAGCTGATTAGCTAAGCCTATATCATACAGTACATGAAAACTCAACAAAGGTTTACTCATTTGAAAAGAAAACATTGAGTCTTGGCCAAGTTAGAAATGAATATTCCATGTGAAAAAAAAGTGTTACATACAGTAATGATGGAAGAAAACCTTGCTATAATTATTGCTCCATATGTTACCACCTTCTAAGGAAAATATACACATATAATCACCCATGTGAATTTCCAGATCCATTTTTTAAAGTGAGCAACCCCAGGTTAAAAGCAAAGGAGCATTATTCAATGATTGTCAGTTGCAAGTCTTGCAGGGGATCATCCTCAACTCCAGAATAAGCCTGGAGAAAACCAGGGAAAGATAATCAGCTCTCTGGGATTCATGGATCACAGAAGGCTGGAGAGCATCATGGTTTTCTCAGGATGGAAGGAGCATTCAGAGATCATTATATCCATTCCCCTTCCTCTAGGCAACTCCATTTGCTCTTTCATGACAAGATAATATTTTACATGCAAGATAGAGCTAGAGGCACAATGAGTATTATAAATAGGTGATGGAAAACAGGAGGAATGTAGAGGTTTCTCCCACTTAGAATTATGAGAAGTCCCAGCTGCATCTGTCTAGTACATTTCTGCCTCCCCAGTAATTACTGTAGCATCTGACATTTCACAAGTACTCAGTAAATATCTGTGACAGGAGTGAAAAAACGTCCTATGCTGCCTGGAATTTCTCTTCACTTTTGTTCTTTGAGATCTCTCAGGAAATTCAGGATTCAACTAACCTCTCTCTGGACTATAGTTTTCAAATTTTTTTATAAATGTTCAAAAATTTCTTCTGTATGATGAGGATTTTGTGTGTATGTCAGATTGCCACATACCCCAAAGGCCACATAAAATTCTTTGTGTCATTCTGACGAAGCATGTTATATTCGTCCATCTGTATTTCATCAATGCATCTATAATAAAACTTTAGAAAATCCATTAGCCATCCAGATGAACCAATGCCACTTGTTACTAAACATCTGAATGACACTGAAGACCTACAGCTCACCTTCAGAGAATCAGGACTGGCTTCTTAGAGACACTGGAAGATGAAGAATCCTGAAGATGAACCACAGGGGAGCCAGGAAGCCCAAGTGAAAGTAGTCAGAGGGTGCAGCATTCTCAGAGACTCAGGAAGGAGACTTGAGAATTTGGCTGGGGTAAGACAAAGTGGAACAAGAGAGGAAAGGAGGATCTATTATGAAAGAACAAAAAATAAAATAGATTAAGCCAATTAGTTCTTTACATTTACAAAGATTATTAAATCAAAGAGTTCTCTATCATTTAGAAATATGAAGACTAAAGAAGAGAAAACTCACATCTGCCATTAAACCATATTTTTGTATGAGATAGAATATAAATTGATAAATAAAATATTGTTGATAGGGAGTTATGACAGATAGTGTAGAAAATTTAATGGAATCTCTAACAGATTTTCCCTCATATTTGTTTGAATACTAGGGAGCAGCTCACCTACTCCATTTCAACTGAGACCATTTTAGTTGATAGACTTTTTTTTTATTTTGAGATTAAAGTGTCTCTTGGGTCATACTGGTCCTGGTTCTGTCTTCAGGGATTATTCAATACAAATTCACAAAGTAGTAATTACTACAGACTTTCTGTAAGAGAGGCTCTCTCCATTTCTCCACCAAAGCATTAAGGAGGTACTTCTAGGGGAAGCAGAACACGGTCATTTTAACCCCATCATTTGACTGCACCCTACAAGGCCTTTGACCAATTAGGGCTTTTTATTCCAAGAAATAAATAAGTACTACAAGAAATAATCAACAGAGATAAATTGAGAAAAGCTAAAACGGCACTCAGCAAAATTAAGAGAAAAATTGAAGAATCCCATCATGTTAATAACTTCCAAAACTGCAAAAATTGACCTGAAAGTTTTAGACTTAGAAGAAATAATCATTGCAAAATGAAAATGGCAATGGCTAAAACTGCATTGTGAAAAAAAAAAAAAATGTGTTATTGACTGAAATTGACACAATTATCTAATCTTCTTGCCCAAATTTCGATCTGTAGAATCTGATCTAGGACAATTGGACCTAGTAGAAATAACTATCCAGAAAGAAAATACAGACTGGTAGAAGCATTCTTGTAACATTTTATATAGATGATTGATGAATCAAATCATGTTTCTACATTTTATCATGAAGAATTGTTTCTGAATGAAATAATTTTAATTACATAAAATAAAATTGGATAAAAAGGAAAAGAGTAAATAGTTTAATTGCACATTAAGAAAGTTGGCCAAGGCATTAAATTGGCTTAACTGAGTTCAATCCTAAAATATTTTTTCAATGAAAACTCATCCATTAAAATCTATTATATCAGCATTTGTATAATTCTAATTTAGCCACTAGGAGTTCAAATGTTATTACTGCCTAAATGTTGAGGTCAACAAAGCACTGGATTGTCTGCAATGTTCTTCAAAGAACACTAAAAACTCATATTCCTATAAACAGGCTTCTAGCAAAGTTTAGACCTATCTATAATAAATCCAACATCTATGTTAAGGGAATATTAGGATCTTTGACATCTAACTCTTGTTCAAAAAGAGAAAGTTATATTAAATAGCACTAATACTGCTCCAGGGTGGCCCCTATAATGTTTCTTATATTTGAATACCACATATTCAATAAACAAATATTTACTGTGTATCTACTTTATGGCATATCCTGGATTAAACACTGATGATATAGTATTGAGTCATGCAGTCTGAGCTTTGCCCTAGGAATTTATGAAGAAGCTTGCTCCACAGAACAACTGCAAGAGATACCCCCAGGAACATATGAACTCAGAGATGTCCTTACCCAAGTCATGCTGTGTGAGTCTCCTCCCACCCACTCTTTAATAAGAATAAATATCTGTGCAAATTAACATCAAGAGCAGGTTCAGTTGAGTCAAGGTTTCTAAAGGAGAGAGTAAGGCTTCACTAGACATGAGCACCCTGAGGACAGAGATAGAGACAGCAGAGCCTGAGAGTGAACCAGAGAGATACTTTCACCAATGGCAAAGTCTGCTATATAGTAAACCTGAAATCTCCCATTGGTGGTAGCTGCTTTGGTATGATGCTGGTGGATAGGCAGTTAGGGACCTGCATATTGTACATTCTGAACTCAATCCCATGGAACCAGAATAAGTGTCAGTTACATAAATATCTCTGTCATGCCAACAGAAAGCTATAGGATCTGCTCACAAAGCATATCAGTAACAAAGGGAGAGAAAGAAATTATTCGCAACTCTTATTTATTTAAAGTCTTATGGGGAAACTGCCAGTGGTTCTTCACAACTGCCAGTGGTTCTTCACAAACTGCCAGTGGTTCTTCATTATCCATTCTCTTCTTCTTCTTACATTATAGTTGATTTTTTCAGCTGGGCAATTGGCCATCTAGCTGGAACTGCATTTCCCAACCACATGGCTAAATTCTGGGCAATGGAACATTAATGCAATAGATATTGGCAACTTCTGGGTCATGCTATTAAAAGAACGTTAAAGCCCATTCCTATGGCAGTAATAAGAATATAGATGACTGGCTTGAAATATGTGGATGAAAGAGATACCTTGTGTACAGGGACAAATATACTTTCTCAATAACATTTCCCAGTTACAGGGACTTGTCCCAATCATTCTAGGCACCTTGCAGATTTGTGAATAGTCTAAACTCCCAGAAGACCTTAGACTTTCATGTGAGAGAGAAGTTGACTTCTATCTTCATTGAACCAAAGAAAGTTTGGCCCCTTGTTAGAATGAAATGTATAGAAGATTCAATAAAGACATATTGTACTTTTTAATGGCAATGATTATATCTGAGGAAGTTTTTGTGTAAGGAAGAGGATATTGCAACGTTTCCATATTTGTTTCATCTTGTTCATATGCCACCTGACAGGAAATCTCAGCACTTCAGAATTTAACAAACTCCTCATTGTTTGCACAGTTTGTTTGGAGTGAACTGTTTCAGTTCATCAGACTTTCTAGTTGACTGAATTATTTTATGCTCTTTAGGAATTAAAAGTCCTCAATAAAAGATGGATAATACCTTTTCACCCAGATATTTCACTGGATATCATTTAATCTTTAAGAAATCATGTAATACTTCACAGACTTGTTATACCACAAGAACATGATTTTAAACAACAATAATTTTTATGTTATAATTAGTAGGATTCTAATTTTTAAAACAGTAGAAGAATGATGAGAACAGAGTTAATCCTACTGTATGCACTTATTAAAGCTGCTAGTTTATCAGATATTTGTTGAGTGTTCAATAGATCCTATGTCTGGTTTTACCACTTAATTCCTGCACAAACATGGGCAGCCTATTCATTCTTTTTGGAACTTCTGATTTTTCTTCAGTGAGATGAGATGGCTGGGTTGATAATTCTGAGCTGAAGTCATTCTAGTTTTGAAAGACTATGATTCTAAGAATGGGGCTAAGGCCACAGAATGATGGCTCCTGTCGCTGTCAGACTCAGCTCTCTTCTTCTGAACTTTTTCCAGAACTCTTTCTGGAGCCAGATGTCCACAGTTGGAGATATTTCCCTGGAAGCAACATCCTATAATGGCTCCTCCACAGCTTCCTCTACAAGTTTAGTTGACAGCAGTAGTGTTGCCTCAGGGCCAAGCCTTTCTCCTGCTGAGGCTATAAATGGGTGTCTAAGCCACCAGCCCTGACTGGACACTATCTCCTTACACACGCATGTGTGCTCTTGGAATGGAGGCATTTTTGAATTCCAAATTCCCTCCCTCTGTTAGAGAAATTGCTCACCAATAATTCTGCTGACCCCCAAACAAGGCCTTTCCAGGGTGCCCAACCTCTTTCCTGCATTTCAACAGGCCGGAGGTGCTTCTCTGCTCTGCCAAGGCTGTGTTCATCTGGTCACAGTGAGAAGACTTGGCAGGTTAATTAGATACTTCAGATGGGGTGGGAATCCTGCTGCTGAAGATGAAGCGGATTTGCGGGTGAGTCAGCCAGACTCCTCTGTTGAGGTTTATTATTAAGATCAGAACTTAATAATGCACGTGTTGACAAACTGGATCCATCCAGGCCAGAACTCTGCCTCCAAGAGTAGCCCTGCATGACGTGTGGAGGGAAGAGTGTGACAGTTGCACAGCACAACAGTGTTGCCTCAAGATCAACATCCCTGTAAAAACAGTTTACAGAGTTATAATTCACCAATTAACCAAAAGTCTTTTAAACACATTTATGTTTCTG
The DNA here is from genome assembly GCF_049350105.2 of Macaca mulatta. NCBI lineage: Eukaryota > Metazoa > Chordata > Mammalia > Primates > Cercopithecidae > Macaca > Macaca mulatta. The sequence continues at coordinate 50,667,272 of NC_133423.1, read as the reverse complement.
GACAATAGCATCTTTGGAATCCCAACCTCGCCACTTACTAACTAGGAAAATTTAGTCTAGCTATTTCATTTATGATTCTTCATCAGAAAGTGAATATTATAACTATCTCATAGAGTTATAAAGATTAACTGAGTTAGTTTATGTAAAAAGCTTAAAATGCAGTCTATGCAGCAGGTATTGCATGTTGGTTTTGTGTTTATTAATGTCAGGTAACAATGGCATAATTCTGAATGCATAAGTATGGAAGGCAGGATGGGAGGTAGTGGGCTTTGGGGTTAGACAAACCTGAATTTGTGTCTTACCTCTGGCACTTTCTAGTTACGTGATTTAGGACACATTCTTAATGAATCTGAGCCTCAACTGTTGAATCTGAAAATTGGGATATTAATGGCTACTTGAGAAAGCTGAACATATGCCTGAAACATCCAGCACGTAGTACTTACTAGGAGATCCGTAGCTATGATTACCACTCAACCATCTGCATTGTCTCTGGAGGAGTCCAAGCTTTACTGTGGAGTGAGTATGGCTTATGAAGGTGACACCAGCTTTCTTAGGATGCAAGAGCAATAACATTCCTCAGGAGATTTTTTTTTAATGACATTCATATTCAACTAAATTGACTTCTTGTTTCCAAAATTGGAAACAATTTTTTAAATCCTGATATTAGAGATTCACTCTTATTAGAGATTCTTTGTGATTCTCTCAGGAGCCTATTGATGTCAATAGAAAAACTGAAAGAATAACTCAGAACAGTAAAATGGGACTATAGAATGGAATTAGGGCATTCTATTTTTAGCACAAAGCAGGTAAAAGATAACTCAGACCTGGAGCATGTGGTTAATGAGCAGAGGTATTCCTGAAGTGCTACTGAGCGTGTTTCTTACTCTGACAACCTTGTCCTCTTCCAGCCAGCTTCTGATAAAGATTCACATATGCTAAATAAGTATGCTAACATCCCTAACCTTTAAAGACATCAGCAAAAGCATTTCCCATTCTAACCACGAGATTTAATTTCTGAGCGGAAAATTAAAAACATGCATTTAGATGACATGAAGCTGGTCAAGGTATGAAGCATTTAAGCATTTAAGAATGTAGAGAGAAAAACGTGGGCCAGCAGGCATGAGCTCGGGGTCTTTTCTGATTATTTAATTTCCCTATTTGTATGTAATATCAATAGATTAAATATTTAAATATTAAAACAAAGCCATAAGTAACATTGGAAGAATATAGAGGAAAATATTTGGGTAGGAAAGATCTTTCTATGAAAGAACAAACCCAGAAGTCATAAAGAACACCACCACCTGTGTCTTTATAATATGACTACGTGAGGCAACTTACAAACTTCTGTAAGACAAAAGACACCATGAGCTAAGTTAAAAGACAAGTAACACACTTGGAGACAAATAGAACATAGATAATAAAGAAAGGATTAATATCTATAATATATTAAGAGCTCTTTCAGCCTATAATAAAAAAGAAAAGGAACTCAATAACGACCAAAGTATATTAGTGAACAATTCACAAAATAAACACAAATGGACAGATTCAAAAGATAAAGCAGATACCATCCATCCAGGAGATTTGTGAGTGATGGATGGGATTCATCCATGCATAGGAAGATCTTTCCTACACAATATTTCATTGAATGGATACAGTCAAGGAAAAAGACTCAATCGCTCCAGAAATCAGGGAAATGCAAATGTTAAAACAACTACCAGAATCTGTTTTGCACATTGGATACGCAAAAATCAAAAATATTTTTGCCTATGAAGACACAGAGAAACAGGCCCTCTATACACTGTGGAAACACAGTTTAGTACAGCTTTTATGGAAGGCAATTTTATACTATCTGATATGTATAGCTTTTGGCCCAGAATTCTATTTCTAGGATACAAGTCTACAGAAATACACAGATGCCCAAAATTACATGAGCAAAGATATATGCTGCAACATTTCTAATACTGACAAAAAGGGGGACCATCTAAATATCCACTAATAGGCAGAAGGTCAAATAAATTATAGCATATGGGTAAGACGGAATACTATAAAACCATTTACAAACACTCTACAGAACTCTGAACTGATATGGAAATACATCTAAGCTATTGTAGCAGATTTGTTTTCTCTAAATGTAGGCAAAAATATCTTCCATTCCACATGCTTCCCTCACAATATAACTGACTTTCCTCCTACGTAGACATGGAGTTTGTGTTCCCTCCCTTTGAATTTGAGTGGATTTGTGACTCTTCTAACCAAGAGTTTATGGTGGGAGTGATGCTATATGACCTCTAAGGTTAGGTTGTGAAAGAAGACATGTCATCCACCTGGCTTTCTCTTTTTGGGGGGTACACTCAACCTGGAGAAGCCACCATTATCCTGTGAGGAAGCCCAAGCTAGCCCACACAGAGAGACTAAATAAAGAAGTCCACATGAAGAATAACTAAATCCCCCAACCCACAGCCATACTAATTCTCCAGACACGTGAGTAAACCAACTTGCAGATGATTCCAGCTTCCAGCTTTCAAGTCCTTCAAACTCCAGACATTGGGAAGTAGACACACACCTTTCACAATGTGGACTTTTCAAATAAGGGCCAAAATGTATTAGTGAACAATTCACAAAATAAACACAAATGGACAAATTCAAAAAATAAAGCAGATACCATCCATCCAGAAGATTTGTGGGTGATGGATGGGATCCACCCATGCACAGGAAGATCTCTTTTGTGGCCTTTTCCAATTACCTGATCCACAGAATTCATGAACATCATAAATAATTGTTTTATGCCACCAAGTTCTGGAATAATTTTCTATGTGACCAAATAACTAGAACAGATACTTTACGCAAAAGATATAAAGTCTTATGGAAATATATGTGGTATAATTCCATGAGAGAGAGAGAGAGAGAGAGACAGAAAGAGAGAGATGTGTTGGGCTATGGTGCTCCCCGTCAAATTCATATGTTAAATCTAACCCCCAAAGTGAGGGTATTAAGAGGTAGAGCCTTTGAAAAGGTGATTCAGTCTTGAGAACAGAGCTCTTATGAATGGGATTAGAATCCTTAAAATAGGCTCAAAGGAATTAATTCATTCCTTCCACCATGAAAGAATGCAAATAGAAGGTGTCGTCTATGAGAAAGCAAACCCTCACTAGACACCAAATCTGCTAGTATCTTGATCTTGGACTTCCCAGTCTAAGATTGTGCATGTATGTGTGTTTGTGTGTGTGTGTGCATGTGTGTGTGTGTGTGTGTGTGTATTTGTCTACATGCACGGACAGTTGTTTGGAAAGGGACACTAAATTGCAAAGTGTGATCCCAAGTGATGGAGGGAAAAAAATGGGGCAAGTAGGTAAAAGATACTTGAAACTCTGACTCTATATATTTCTAGATTGTTTGAATTTTGTGCCAACAGCATATAATTTGAAGGGAAGAGGAAAGGAGGAAGGGAAGAAAGCATAAAAAGAGAAAGAGCAGGCAAATACTTTTGTTCAGGAGCTAAAAAATCTAGTTAAATCCATGAACAAATAAAATATACATAGGATTTAGGGCAAAAGGAGAACATGACTGAACCTTGATAGAGATTTGGGATCCTGACTCTACCACTTATGAGCTGTGGGAACTTGAACAATTTATTCAATCCTTTCTAAACCTCACATTTTCCAACTATAAAATGGGGAATGAACTACTTCATACTTTTAGGGTGGCTTAAAGGATAAAATAAGATGAAGTTTGTAAAGCTCCAAGCACAATGCCTAAAACATATGTTTTCTTTACCTTCTGTTTGAAAGAATGGATAAAAGGGTATTCAACTGAGCAAAAGAGGCAATTCAGGTGACAGGTCCAATGTACAGATCAAAGTAAATGAAATGAAGCTGATTTAAAGTATGTCAGAGGGTTAGAAAGGAAAATTTGAGCTGGCCATACACAGATATGTACATACTATTGTAACCTACCCTTTCTTCCCATGCAGCGCAGCCATGCTCAGCTATAATCGCACCTGTATTAGTCAAGTTGTAATTGTTAGTTGGTGTTGCAGGGTGCTGAGCACATGGCTTTCTTGATTAAGGAAAAATTCAAATTTATTTTTCTCTTACACACAAATCAGTACTTATGGCATTCCTTGGTTTCTGACCCCCTCACAATAATACAGCGAATTTCAAATCTAGGTATTCTGATAGAGAGATAATCCAGGGGGAGCAGGATGTACTTGAAAACCCATTAGAAACACATGCAGAGTGTCCTTTGAAGGCTCAGCTCCATCATCCCCTGTTCTACCCTGCGTATAAGACCTTATTCCAAAAGGTTGAATGAAAAGGGAAGGTAGACTAATGACTGAAAAAAAAAATCAGATACAGCCTTGCCCCGATAGCCCACCCATCATACTTTCAAATAAGCTGATCACTTACAGTAGAGGTTATTTAGAACAAAGTGGAACTCCGGAGTCCATTTATTTGAATGTATTTCCATTTCAATTACCCTGTTTCAGAAGTTGCCTCTCCTTCCCATCACATAAGGTGAACAGATGTGATTTTAAGGACTTACTTCACAAACTCCTGCTCTGAAAAACAAACAAAACAAAACAAAACAAAACCCAGAGCTGTCTGTACAGAAGAAATGTTGCCACTTTTGGGGCATATAATTCAGAAATTTTTAATAGTTCATTTCTAATCCTACTTTTGTGAGGGAATCATATTAGTTATCTTTCAATATCCTTAGTCATAGGTTCTGAGGTGAGTGAGTTTTTTTCCCATTCCGGGCTTAAATAGAATTAAGCTGCCTATTCAAGTGAGAAAGCAGAAATCAAGACAACTTTTTGAAATTTTTCATTTCAGTTATCATAATCATTGGTATACAAAGGAATCCCTCTAACATGCGTTGAAGTTCCTTTTCCAGAAATTAGGAAAGGACAGACAAATCTGAAGAGAACCAAACACGTAATTTCTTGTGCAATATGTACTCTTGTGACAAACAGTACTTTATTTCAAATGATTAGCCAAGATGAGGGCTCTTGTCTGCCTTGAGAGTAAATATGGATACAGTTATCATGCATTTGGACATTTTAGCCATTTGTTCTTTATTTGCAGTGTGTCATAAGAACAGTAAAGACATCAGAAAGCAAGATACAAGAAAAATAACAATGTCCCATAATTGCTCACCTTTTCTACCACTAAGAAAAAGCAATGTCTTTATCAACCAGCATATCATTTTTAAGCGCTGCTTATGCACTAGTATCACCTTGGGCACTCTGCAAGAAGACAGGACTCCTACCCTCACTAGGAGGAAAATAAAACTCACACACACAAAAATGAAAGCTCAAAAAATGCGATGGTGTTCTTATTTTTTTAAACGCGGTGCATATGTGGGAACAAGGGATGTAGGGGAACTATCTGTATCTTCTGTTCAATTTTCTTTTCAACATAAAATTACTCTTTTTAAAGAAAGTCCATTGTAAATAAACAAATAGGAAGATAGAAAGTCTTCTAGAATAAAACTAGGCAGAGGGTCATAGAAGGCTTTCTAGAGGTAATAAACCTAGAGATGGACCTTGATTTCGGGCTTGAGACAGGGTTGAATGAGGATGCACTTAGTGGAATCAGAAAACTACAATGAGCAGAGGCCAGGGGCCCAGAATGTTTGGTCTTCCCAGAACCCACCGTCATTCTACCAAAAGGAGCATGAGGGAAAGTACTTGAAAATAAGTCTGAAGAATGAAATAAGTAGACGATAAGGACCTTGTTTTAAATTATAACAAGAATCATCATGCCTATATGATGATACCCATATATGCTACATATATGCATATATAGCTATATGTTATATGCTATAACATGCCTACTCAATAGATTCAAAACGAAGGACTAAGTAACTCCGAGACTGAAGCTCTTAGAGTCAAAGCACGTGATTTCAGAAAACTTGGAAGTAGCCTTGCACAATACTCACCTTTGACTCTAAGGTGCCCAGGCCAGCCTGCGATATCTCTAGCACAATAAAGTTGAAGATATATAACGATCACGTTTCTGTTCAGCAGTCCCAAGGAAACAAGGTAGTTTTTCAGAAGAAAAAAAAAAGAAAAAGAAATCCTAAATCCTGCAGAACTTTTGCCTGGAGGGAGGGGTTTAAGAGGAGAGGTGTCAGGAGAAACTGAAGCAAACAGAAAAAAATAACCTCGGGTAATGATAATTTGAAGAGTAGGAGGAAAGTTTGTGCATTTAATTATGATAACACCAGTTTGTCAGGAAAGCTAAACTCAACAAGAAAATCCATAATCATTAACACTGTCATCCCCAAAAAAGCACCTTCTCATAACTGCCTGTTTGACAGATTCTGGAGGACAAAGAGAGCCTGCAGACAGGCACCTGTCAATCTTGCTGCACAGAACATCAGAGAATTCCCACGAATAAGGTTAGTGAGCATGAGCATGCACCTATGTGTGTATGTGTGTGTGGTGTGTTGTGTTTGCAGAGTGTATATTCATTTTTCCTTTTGCTTACCTTTTGTCCTTGAAGATTCTTTCCTCTAATTCTGTAAAACAAATTGGCAATACCCCATTGGCTCCATGGCACTTTCTCTTCTCAGTGCCTTCTGCTCACTTTCTTTCCCAGAAGGTTTTAGTCATCCTCACGGTCAGCTTCCAAGGGAGCTATGTTATTGAGAACTATTCTTAAGCCATGGTTTCTTTCCATATGCCCTTCCACACTGTCTTCATCTAACCTCAGAACAGAAGCTTCGAGACAAGGTGCATAGGTTGAGAAGTAGTTAGAGGCCACGTGCCTTGCCCAGATACCTGCAGCCAGGACCCATGCTGGCTAAGAGGTCAGACTCTAATTGGTCTCTTGCTGATTCCTGCCATATCTCCCCTCCTCACCAGCTGGGTAAGATGGCAGGTAGTTCACCAGACACACACAAATCATTCACCTCTGCTGGCTTGCAATTCACTACTCTATATCAACAGCCATTTCTTGTTCCCTTCCCACTTCTGTCAGCTCACAGTCTTAAAAAGTAACCTAGTGATTTGGAATTTGAATTTGGAAAGTTTATACTAATACCAGAGCTCAGGCATCGAGATGGGGTGGCAGTGATGGAGAGGGGAGCATGGGCAAACATTGAAAGATCACGAGTGCCAGAAGAGGTGGGAAATAGCTCTATGTCACCCAGGGAGGTATTAGAACAATGATATGAGATTGAGAAGAAGAAAACATAAGCCCTATGGCAAGAGAAGGGTTCCTAACCAAGAGTCAATTCGACTGTGGAATGGCTTCCATGCGGAAATGGCCAGAATTGCAGTAGCAGTCATTGAAAACCAACCCTACAAAGTGCCCAAAATAAACTAAAAGAAGCATTCTATATGAAGGGCCCAATTTCATCAGCACGTGGTAATGAAAGACATTCCAGTCTGGACATCTGTCATTCTTAGATTTTAACCAGGGGAAAAACTGCTATTCATTTTCTGTACATTTGAGGAAGAATCCCTGATACTTGTGAGAGGAGAAATGTTTCTTGCTGCCATCTTCCAAAAATATATTTCTAAGATAAAGTCTAGTTTATCACAGAATCACAGGTCTTTGCTGGTTCTTTGCTTTATTTGGATTCATAAGACATTTGACAGTTAATCATACCCTGGCTTGTACCATCTTTCCAGTATACAAATATTTTACTTTTATATTGTTGGTTATTTGTATTTCTTAGCTCCTTCACAAGTTAGTAAGTTCTCTGAAGACAGAGGACACTTTATTCCTCAAAACTTTTAGCACTGAAATTTCTGTATAGTAGCCAATCACAAATATGTTTATAAAATCACAATCATCAAATGCTGTTATAAATCAACATCAACACACGTTATTGTCCATGTGCTGTATATCAGATTCTGTGGTAAGAAATTTATGTCATCATTTCATTTAATCTCTGGAACAATGTAATAGGTTTTATTGTCCTCATTTTATTAAAAAAAAAAAAAAGACCAACCTAGAGAAATAAGAAAAAAAGTTACTTAGAATCACCCAGTTAGGCAGTACGTAACTGCCTAGGCAGAGCCAGAATTTCAACCCATCTAATGCCACTGTTTCAACGCCAAAGGTCAGAGAGTAAAAACTTGATAATTTTATAGCACCTACGAATAGCTAACTTTTTTGAATGTTATACAAGAGGCATTGGGCTAAGTGCTTCACATATGCTAGTTAGTACATAATGCAGTCACTATTATTACACAAACTACATCCATGTTACAGATGAAGAAACTGATGCACAGAGACATGAAAGAACAAGGCCATACAGCTGGTGAGGAGCAGAGCAGGGATTTGCGCCTCAGTGTTCTCCTTCTAGTGCCCAGGCTCCTTGCCATGTGGTATACCACCCACCGCTCAGATGAAGGGACTGAAAATTCGAGAGGAAAACCCTCTGCCTTCAGGCATCTAGCCCCATGCCATGTTCACAGCTGCATAATTTATCGATTCAATCTTTGTTTGGAAGTGGCTTTTCCTTGAATCTCGTTTAATGTCTGCCCCTGAGTCCAGAAAAGCCTCATCCAAACTTACCAAAACAAATCAACACTGTTCCTGTACATTTTGAATTCCAAGGTAGAAACACTAAAAGTGGTCTTTGATGAGGACCAGCAATAATGCTACTGTCCAAGCATTCCTTCCAGGAATTGGTGGTGAGCTCCAGCGAGGCCATCCCTGAAGCCCTGCTCAGGTTGCATGAGAGAAGATGGAATGGAGAGTGTGTAAACTGAAAGGTTGTGTTTGAAACTTCCAGTTACAAACTAAATCATTAATTCAAAAAAACACAAAGTCTATTTTCCAACGTTTCTGACCATTTCCTTTGTTGAGTCGTATCATGAACTAATATTGAATCCTAACAGAGCAAACTTTAAAACTAATACGCTATAGAAAGAGCATTCCATTGAGCAACAACCAAGCCACAGTCTCCTTCAGGGCAGGCATCGTGTTCTCTGGCTCTCTTTTGCGCCCATCAGAGTCTTGGCATAGCAATAAACACATAGAAAATGCTTGACCAATGAAGGCTGAATTTAGCTGAATGGGACTCAGTGGAGGCAACAGGACCCGAGACCCAGGATAAAGGAGGACATGCCTCACTTCAGTTCATGCAAGGAGGTCACAAATCTATTGGGTACTAGCATTGACTATAGCCTGAATAAATAATCTATCTTGTATATACATTTTATGATCATTTTTCTTCAAGATAATATAGATGTGGAAATGAACAAAATTCAGATGCATTTGGCAATGTCACTGAATTCACAGTTGCTTTTTGTAATTATGAATTTTTTTTTTTTTTTTTTTGAGACAGAGTCTCACTCTGTTGTCCATGCTGGAGTGCAGTGGTGCAATCTCTGCTCACTGCAGCCTCGACCTCCCAGGCTCAGGTGATTATCCCACCTCAGTCGCCCGAGTAGCTGAGACTACAGGTGCATGCCACCATGCCTGGCTAATTTTTGTATTTTTAGTAGAGACAATTTCACCATGTTGCCAGGCTGGTCTTGAACTTCTGGACTCAAATGATCCTCCCATCTTGGCCTCCCAAAGTGCTGAATTTACAGGCATGAGCCACAGTACCTGGCTGTAATTATGAACTTGTAAACCATTATGAATGCAACTGTTACGTGGGGAATCTGGGACATTTTGTGGCACTTTTACAGAAGCTTCATATTGGAAATATTAGACTAGACAACTCATATTTTTTTTCTATTCTAAACTTCTTTATTTTATGATTCTCTGACTTGAAGTAGGGTGAAATGATTTGACAGTGCCTTCCACCAGTCGGCTTCATTCTTAGAAATTGCCATGCAATGGTGACAATCTCCGCAACTTACCATCAAAACATCAGGAATTTTTCATATTTCCATATCTGGTTCTATAAACATTGTTTCCTGAAAATTTCCTGAATTAGAAAGGTAATTATTGTATTTAATTAGATTTCCTTGTCTTCTTCCAAAAGAGCTAGGTCTTTGAAAGGACACAATGAGATTTTCGACAGTGATGCAAATTTATCAGTCCCATCTGTCATTATAGTCCTCTACACATTATTTGCTCTTATCACACAAAACCATTGTTTTTCTTTTTTCTTGCAATTGCCATTCACCTTCTCACTCCTGCTGATGCATTAGCTGGGGATACAACTTCACCTCTTCTCAGCCCAACCTAGCTACCCTTGGATCTTTTTCCCATTGCATCACTACTATTAGTCACTCTTTCCCACAGCACAGTGGTGTGTGTCTAACCCCGGGCACTCACTCTGCCAGCTGTTTTAGTTCTTCTTTTGTATGGCTCTGCACTATCTGGCCCGAAAGCCACTTCAGTACTAGAACTGCCTCTCATGTGTCTTCTTTCCTCCAGATAACCAAGCTAAGGTGATCTTTAAGTGTTCATTAAATGTCCTGAATGAATGAAATGATAAATGCAGTCACCATGGAAGGCAAATATCTTTGATTATGAAAAAAATTACACTTGAATTCAAAAAGTTCAAATTGGTTTCCAACTTGTACCTGACATGGTTTAAAATAAGTTTAAATTAAAAAAAAACTTAACCCCCTACTCCTAATTACCTGATGTTCTTTACACTTTATCGAACGAAAAGTGAAAGGAAATAAATTCTTTCTGCAGAGTTTCTACAGAAAGAATTAATAAACCAATATTATTCCTGGAATTAAAATGATATAAATTGATGGCTCCAGTACCCAGACCAAGATGTGCTGGTAGGATAAGACTCTGAGAGCATACATTTTTGTTAAAGGGAGAAACTACCTTAATTATATCACCACATATAACAAACCAAAAATTAAAAAAAAAAATAGAAAAGAAAGAAAATTACATTTCCTTTGTTGGGGTGAGCATAGACAAGGGAGAAAAAAATACATTTGTTCTTTTAAGTGGTTTCTAAACCAAGCAGAAGAAATTAAAATATACAAATAAGAATGAAGACATTTGCTAAAACAGAGTATATTGCATTGTTTGTTCTCCTTCTCTAACCTGCAGAGGGATAGTATACCATTCAACAGAGAGTCCAGGACATAGAGTTGATAACTGCTAACATGGACAGATTACTTCATCTTGGTCAGGTACTGTGCAAAGCTCTTTACCTGCTTATAATATTTCATCCTTACAATAGTTCTATGAGCTGTAAATTGAGTACTTGTATTATCTCTATTTTACAGACGAACCTTAATAAGATTAGTTTGCCCAGGACGTCAGAGTTACTAAGCAGTGAAGCCAGGATTCAGACTCAAGTAGTCTGATTTCAAAGTGCTAACCACTTTCTATTTCCAGTATGGCTGGAGAATAGAAAACGGGGAATCTAATCTCCATTTTATATTTGATCTAGATTTTGAATATTAGGCAGAATATTGACAAAACTGGATGAAGGATAAGATTTTCCAGTTTGAGAGACCAATGTCCTCATAGATGTGTGTATTGTGTGTGTGTTTTTTAATTTCCTATGTATTGTAATATATTGACATTTTATGAAACATTTCTGGCTGGGGAAGAGCCTGCTCATCCAAGAGCTAGCCAACTCTTAGAGATAACAAAGTACCAAACAAGGATGGACCACCTCCACAGCCCAAAGCCCACTGAAATTCTTCAAACTGCCAGTCCTATGCTTCTCTTGCCCTGTGTTGCCTTTTTTGGGAACCCCAATGAAGGCTGCAGCCTGAGGGCTCCCTGGGCTTGTTTTCTGCCTCCTGTTTACTCTGATGTCTTTCCCATGTGTCATGCCATGCCTCCTGTCTTGACGACCTGTACATATAATAAACTTTGCTTTCCTGAGCCTCTCCTCTGTCTCCACTTGTGGCAGCACCTAACTGACCATCATGTAAAAAAAAAAAAAAAATCCAAAACAATGTGGCAGTGAGAAAACAAGAGGTATCCCCGGGGTATGGAAGTGGCTCAGTGGGACAAGAGCACAATATCTATGCGGAGCAGAGGCTGGTAAACTGGGCCATGGGCCAGATCTGGCTTAACACCTGTTTTTGTATAGCCTGTGATTAAAGAATGAATTTTATATTTTTAAGTGACTGGGAAAAAAAATTAAAAAAGAAAAGAATGACATTTCATGATGTGAAAATTATATAAAATTTGTAAACTTATATGAAATTTCAGCATTCAATAATCAAGTTTTATGGGAACATAGCCACAATCATTCATTTTCTATTGTTTGTGTCTGATTTCAGAGAATTGAGTAGTTATGACATAAACTGTGGGGGCTGTGAAACCTAAAATGTTTATTACCTGGCCATTTACAGAGTTTACTAACTCCTGATTGAGGGAATTAACAGAGGGATATTCAGAAGGGTGGGTAAATGGCAACCAGTCTTCAAAAACATGCTTGATGATTTATAATTGGAAAGGCACTAGAGAACATTGAAAGACTTTGAGGGATATGTGGCATAATCAGGATACTAGGCTTTTAAAATTGCAAACAAAAGACATTCCCAGATGCCCTATGTAGTAATAACTTATTATAAGGTCACAAAGCGAAGCAGGACAGGTGGAGCCATTCTGAGCCCCAGGACTTCCATGCCTCAAGAAAAGTAGCTCATCCACTGCAGGAGTCATCATGACCTCAGGGGAACCACCAACAGAGACTGTCTGGCTAGACTGATTTGACACCCTGTAATATGGAGCATGCCTTATTGCACAAGGTATGATGGCTGGCCTCCTGTATGCCCAGCCTGTCCATGGTCAAGACAATGGTAGAAGAGCATGTTCTTTCTTTCTCAACACTTGGTACTGGAGCCCCAGCAACTGTACAAGAACTGCTTGAGGGAATTTTCCTTTGAAGGAAGATGTGAGCACAGTAGCTCCTTAGCATTTTAAGGATTCTTTCTCAGTGTTAGAGTAAAAATCCTGCCCCCATGCCCCCATAGGCCCTGGTGCTACCTTGGGGGACACACCTACCTTGGCTGGAGTGGTGGGGGGAGCTGGGAGATGGGGAGATCTTCACATCAGCCTCTTTGCTCTCATTATCCTGCTCTAGGCTTCACAACTACTCCAAGTATCTTGTTGGTTCAAAGGATCCAAAGGTAGGTATATTAGTCAATTTTCATGCTGCTGATAAAGACATAGCCATTTAATGAATTTGCAGTTCCATGTGGCTGGGGAGGGCTCACAATCATGGTGAAAGGTGAAAGGCATGTCTCACATGGCAGCAGACAAGAGAAGAGAGCTTGTGCAGGGAAACTCCTTCTTATAATAGTTATCAGATCTCATGAGTTTTACTTATTATCAGGAGAACAGCATGGGAAAGACCTGCCCCACAATTCAATTACCTCCCACAAGGTCCCTCCCACAACATGTGGAAATTCAAGATTGGATTTAGGTGGAGACACAGCCAAGCCATATCACTCCACCCCTGGCCCCTCCCAAATCACATGTCCTCACATTTCAAAACCAATCACGCCTTTCCGACAGTCCCCCAAAGTCTTAACTCACTTCAGCATTAATGCGAAAGTCCACAGTCCAAAGTCTTATCTGAGACAAGGCAAGTCCCTTCCACCTATGAGCCTATAAAATCAAAAGCAAGTTAGTTACTTCCTAGATACAATGAGCGTGCAAGCATTGGGTAAGTACAGCCATTCCAAATGGCAGAAATTGACCAAAACAAAGGGGAAACAGGCCCTATTCAAGTCCAAAATCCAGTGAGGCAGTCAAATCTTAAAGCTCCAAAATGATCTCCTTTGATTTCATGTCTTACATTCAGGTTACACTGATGCAAGGGGTGAGTTCTCATGGTCTTGGACAACTCTGCCCCTGTGGCTTTTCAGGGTACAGCCTCTCTCTCAGCTGCTGTCACAGGCTGACATTAAGTGCCTGTGGCTTTTCCAGGAGCGCAGTGTAAACTGTCACTGGATCTACCATTCTGGTTTTTGGAGGACAATGGCCTTCTTCTCACAGCTCCAGTAGGCAGTGCCCCAGTAGGGACTCTGTATGGGGGCTCCAACCCCACATTTCCCTTTTGCACTGCCATAGCAGAGGTTCTCCATGAGAGCCCTGCCCCTGCGTAAGACTTCTGCCTGAACATCCAGGCATTTCCATACATCCTCTGAAATCTAGGTGGAAGTTCCCAAACCTCAATTTTTGACTTCCATGCACTTGCAAGCTCAACATCACATGGAAGTTGCCCAGGCTTAGGGCTTGTGCCCTCTGAAGCCATGACCTAAGCTCTATGTTGGCCCTTTTCAGCTATGGCTGGAGTGGCTGGGATGGAGGGCACCAAGTCCCTACACTGAATGCAGCATGGAGACCCTGGGCATGGCCCACTAAACCACATTTTCCTCCTAGGTCAGTGGGCCTGTGATGGGAGGGGCTGCCATGAAGACCTCTGACATGCCCTGGAGACATTTCCCCCATTGTCTTGGGGATTAACATTCAGCTCCTCATTACTTATGCAAATTTCTGCAGCCAGCTTGAATTTCTCCTCAGAAAATGGGATTTTTTTTTTCTATCACATTGTCAGGCTGCACATTTTCTGAACTTTCCTGCTTTCCTTCCCTTTTAAAACTGAATGCTTTTAACAGCACCCAAGTAAGCTCTTGAATGCTTTGCTGCTTAGAAGTTTCTTCTGCCAGATACCCTAAATCATCTCCCTCAAGTTCAAAGTTCCACAAATCTCCAGGGCAGGGGCAAAATGCTGCCAGTCTCTTTGCTAAAACATAACACGAGTCACCTTTGCTCCAGTTCCTAACAAGTTTCTCATGTCTATCTGAGACCACCTCACCTTGGATTTCATTGTGCATATTATTATCAGCATTTTGGTCAAAGTCATTCAACAAGTCTCTAGAGAGTCCCAAACATTCCCACATTTTCCTGTCTTCTTCTGAGCCCCCCAAACTCCAACCTCTGCCTGTTACCCAGTTCCAAAGTTGCTTCCACATTTTGGGGTGTATTTTCAGCAGCACCCCACTCCTGGTACCGATTTATTATATTAGTCCATTTTCATGCTGCTGATAAAGACATACCCATTTAGTGGACTTACAGTTCCATGTTGCTGGGGAGGCTTCACAATCATGGCGGAAGGCAAACGGTACATTTCACATAGCAACAGACAAGAGAAGAGAGCTTGTGCAGAGAAACTCCCCCTTATAATAACCATCAGATCTTGTGAGAGTTACTCATTACCACAAGAACAGCACAGGAAACACTTGCCATCATCATTCAATTACCTCCCACTGAGTCCCTCCCACATCACATGGGAATTCAAGATGATATTTGAGTGGGGACCCAGCCACACCATATCAGTAGGTAAAAGCTTCAGCTCTGAATTCTAATGTTGTGTCATAAAAACATAGTCTGTTTTATCTGTTGCTTTAATGACTACTTTGTCTTGTAGCATTCTGTGTCTTTTAATGCAGGCACTTCTGTTCTTTTTCAAAAAAAGGAACAGGAATGAAGGAGAAAGGAGAGAGGGAGGGAGGGAGGAAGGGAGGAAGGAAGGAGGGAGGGATGAAAGGAGAGAGGGAGGGAGGGGAGGAGGGAAAGATGGAAGGAAGAAGGGAAGGAAGGAAGGAAAGAAGGAAGGAAGGAAGGAAAGTGGGAGGGAGGTAGGGAGGGAGGGAGGGATAGGGGAGGGGAGGGGAGGGGGGGAGAAAGAGAGAGAGAGAGAGATGCCCTTCAGAGAGTATCTCTGCATTGGCAATTAAAAGCTGGCAAGGAGCTGGTCATCTAGCCTCCTCTGAAGATATTTATTTGTATCACAGTTACTTTGAATAAAATAGTAAAAGATTATCTTTTTAACCAGCTTAGCAAGTCCCAACAGTTTTCAAATCTGAGTTTCTGAAAGGTCTTTGTCCTTCTCTTTTCTAAAGCATTTTCATTATTCGAATAGAGTAGCCAGAAACCAGAGTTTTTCAGGAAACTCAAAACCTGAAAAACGAAATTGTTCTTATATAATTGGCAGGGATCCTATACTGAGTGTTGAGAATTATAGAACATGCTCTTCTACCATTTTCGTAGCCATGGACGGGCTGAGCATGCAGGAGGCCAGCCATAATACCTTGTATAATAAGGCATGCACCATGTTAGAGGAAAACAAATCCATCCAACCAGACAGTCTCTGTTGGTGGCTGCCCTAAGGTCATGACTCATCCTACAGTGGATGAGCTACTTTTCTTGAGATATAGAAGTCCTGGAACTCAGAGTGTCTTCACTCCCCTGAGCCAATTGCCTTGCTGTCCCGCTTCCACAGATGGAGAAAATAGTAAAGTGAACGTGGTGAAATAACCAGGGAGAGAACCTGAATTCTTATCCTTACTCCATTACTCAACCTGTGAGATCTTGAGTGAAATCAAAACCCTTCAGGGACTCTAATTGTTCTGATAGGAGATATGAATAATAACACTTCTGTGACATACATCACAGCTGGCATTGGAGGTCAAGTGGAATTATATACCTTCCAGGCTTTAGAAATTGTCAAATATAGGATAAATCAGAATAAAGGATGTAAACATTAGTATGCAAAATGATATGGTTTTGCTGTGTCCCCACCCAGATCTCATCTTGAATTGTAGTTCACATAATCTCCACATGCTGTGGAAGGGACCTGGTGGGAAGTAATCGAATCATGGGGGCAGATTTTGTCCATGCTGTTCTTGTGATAGTGAAAAAGTCTCATGAGGTCTGATGGCTGTATAAAGGGCAGTCACCCTGCACACCCTCTCTTGCCTGCTGCCATGTAAGACATACCTTTGCTCCTCTTTCACCTTTTGCTTTGGTTGTGAGGCCTCCCCAGTTATTGGGAACTGAGAGTCCATTAAACCTCTTTCTTTATAAGTTACCCAGTCTTGTGTATGTTTTTTAGCAGCATGAAAATAACTAATACACAGAATAAATGTGACCGCATTCATATTGCCAGAATAAGTGTTCTTAGCTGCAGGAGAATGAGCCCTCATGCCAGGCCAGATTGATGAGGGGTTACTTTGTGATGATTTGGAGTTTCATGAGGGTCTTGAAGACAAGAGAAAGAGAAAGCATTCTAGGCTACAAGAAAGGTGCGGAAATAAACTTGGACGCAAAATGTTTGATGTATGTTTAAGGAGCAGTAAATAAACTAGATTACTGGCTGGAGCAGACCAAGTGTGTTAGCAAAGTTGTGGGACATGAATGTGGAAAAAGTAAGTTGAAAACACACGATTGGAGGCCTTGAATGGCAAGTTTAGATATTTGGGTTGTTCAGAAGAAAAGGGCCAGTAATTTTAGAGTAATGACTTGGCAATCGTGTGCAACTACATCAGGGAGAGATGGGCAGCAGCCAGACCCTACTAGCAGCCATTGCTTTCATGCATCTAGGGACAGGATAAGGAATTAATCTGAAGCTATCGTTGTGCTGGCTGCTCTGAAGGACCTGGTAGCTGAAGAGGCTGTAGGGAGAATGAAGAACCACTTCCTCTGAGTTTGGCTGGTATAAGGAAATGAGATACTATTATTGGAAATGGGGAACATATAAGAGGGAATTCTCATCCTGGGAGGAAAAATTAACTCACTTTTCAGCCTCAGTGTTTGAGGGGAGGAACATATGGGTCTTGAAAGGATTCTAATTCACCACACAGAAAAGGGCTTTGAGGAAAGAAGGGGCATGAGGGGGCTTGGACCCCCTCCCCCGCTCCCAGTGAAAGACAGGAGGTAACCATTGCCAATCATTGATAGACTGAGAAGGCTCTCCAAGAAAGGCATGACGAAGGCTTAGAGAACTCCAGCAAGGAGGGAGACAGCTTCCAGAGGAACCTGAATAAGGGAGAAAGAAAGGCTGAACTCTCACATTCAAACCCTTCGTGGTCTGAGCCTGACCTTCCCTGTAGGTCTCCCACACAGAGGAAAACTGCAATTCAAGACAAATGTTTCTGAACCAGGCAAATGGGGAGTCAGACACCAAGGAGTGCTAATTTATATTTAAATACAACATTTTTATTACTTTCCTAGAAATTTGACACCAACCCTCATTTTAAACTAGACAAAGCAGCATAACTTTTTTCTTTCAAAATGATTGACACTCAAAAGGTAATACCCTTTAAATTCCTCCAATTAAAGCAAATTTAATTTTAAGTTTAATTAAAGGAAACTTTAATTAGAAAGAAGATTAAATTTTAATTAAATTTCTCTAAAATCTTCATACCGGCCTTTACAGCTAATATTTCTGTCAGAAATCAAATCCCTCCTTAATATTCTAAAATTCTTTTCTAGCATTTTCCTTCGTATTAAAACAGCATCTCACCAGCTGTACCTGCCACTGTGAAAATTATTCCCATCTTAAAATACTGGAAATACAACGGAGAAACCAAAGTCTCCCTGGGCAGAGAAGGAAAAACAACATATTCTATTATTGATGAGATTTTTATTTTCCATCTCCTCCCAGTCCTTTCTGAAGCGATTAGGTGTGATGGGCCTGCTGTGAGCCAGTTGTACTGCATCCACAGCATCAACAAATATTTATGGAACACCTACTGTGTGCATGGCCCTGCACTAAGTTTCCTGTCTAACAGGGAAATGTTAAAATCCTAGCTCAGCCAGAGACACTAGCCGACAGAGCCTAGACGACAAGCTACACCTAGTGGTTTCTTGACGGCTGCTTCGTTCCCAGAGTCAGGAAGAGAAATGCCATCTCCTCCCAGCTGGTCCAGCATCTTCCCCCTGCCCCAAGCTACTTGATGCTAGCGAGAAAGGCCTTGAATGAAGAGACATAAGTCTCAGATTCTAGACTTAAATCGTCATTAGATAACAATATTATCTTTGGGAAAACCCTAAACTTTCCATTTTTCACATTTCTCTTTTGTAAAATGGGGTAATAAAACCCAAGGATGTCATAAGGATCAAATGAATTAACGTAGATAGAAAAAGATTCTGAGAACGGCAAAGTGCCGGTTAGTGTAACTTATGAGGATATTGCTGACTGGCCTTCCCCTTCCCCCCGCAGATTCTGTCTGCTTTAAACACTCTAGCTGGGTCCTCAGCCGTCCCCGGATGTCTTCCGGTTCATTGATTGCTGTTCTCACATTCACCATGATGTCAAGGTGGTTCTGTTAATCTTCCTTCCCACAACTACCTCCTGTTACCACATTGCGTGTCCTCATTCCTTTCCTCTCAAGACCTCTTCTTGCTCTCTGTCAACCCATAACCAAGCTCAACTCCTCCCAGAAGCCAGCACTGAGCAGAGCCCCGGACAGGGAACATTCCCTTGCTCCTGATACTCCTTTAGACACGCACCCTCCCCTAGACTGCTCTACGCTCTGGATACTGACATATAGCAGAGCCCCTGCCTCCAGAAATGTGGAACATACTTCAAGACCCCCCGCAGAAGAGTGAAGTTAAAATAAAGTGAGAATAACGAATTTCATTAAGGCCTCCCCAGGCAGGGATGCCGGGGCTTGGCAGCGGGCTGAGGCAGCTCAGCGCAGCATTGAGTACTCGGGGCTCCACTCGGCTCCCTCTTGGCACCAAGATGCAGAGGAAAGCTGGCGCGATGACGAAGGGTAAAAGCCAGATCCAAGAACCAGAGAGACCACTTCCTCCCTTAGGTCCTGTGGCAGTTGTTTCTGAAGGTTGTGTCACCATAGCCATCCATGCCAAACCTGGCTCCAAACAAAATACTGCAACAGATTTGACAGCAGAGGCGGTACATGTGGCTATCGCCAGCGCCTCCATTGGAGAGGGAGGATGATGCTGAGCTTTACAGCGTATCTGTCCAAGGTTTTAGAACTCAGGAAGAGTGATGTGGTTTTGGATAAGGGTGGTACATCGCATGAAAAGGTAGTGAAGCTTTTGGCCTCCACAAATCTAGAAGGAATCTTGAGGAAATTTACAAAGAAAGCTGAAAACAAAGCAAGAAATGGAAAATACATCCTTGAGAAACTTCTATTGCTAATGATGAAGAGGTCATTACATGCACATTCAAATATATATATGACTCCAAAAAGTAGACATTTGAAAAATAATATATGTTGAACATAGGTTCTAAAATCCCTGACCCTAAACAGCCTGGAACCTGTTACTCTGATTTCATGGCATTATAGAATAACAGAGCTGGAAAGAATATTCAAAGTGACCTGATTTAACACCTTTCATTCTCTGGTGGGGCTTCTGATATCCAGGAGTTGACAGACTTGTTCAAGATCATAACATGCAAGATGGCGACTCAAACCCAACACCCTTGACTCCTTGTTGAATGCAGTTTATCCAGCTTGTAAATTAAAATTACCATATCTCCACGACAGTTCTGGAATTCTGGGGATTGCCTTCTAATCCTGTTTACAAGTAACAGAAAACCTGTTACACTGTTCTGTAGTGTTACCTTATATTTTAAAATGCTTATGTAAATGAAAGAAAATAATTTTTTACATCTTTTAAAGACTATATTGACCATTTTATAAAAAAGTAATGAATAATCATGACTTGTAATTAAATGTGAATTATATGAGAAAAAAAGAATTTCATTAAATGAAAGCTATCATGAATTTACTTGACAGGAAGAAAAATCTCATCTTCACATGTTTCTAGGTTGAGTTTCCCATCGCTGTAAAGAAACCGTGCTAAGCTCTGTGCCCTGTACTCCCTGTACATGTCAATCACACACGCCATTTCCTTCAGTTCTAATACGTGCAAGGGCCTGTGATGCATGCTCTGGAGAGAGGTTCTCTAACTTTATGTCTTATTATCCCCTAACACGCTAGATGCCTCCTCCCCAGGGTGCCTTTCGCCCTGGACCTGGAACACCACTGTCTCGTAAATCCTATCCTCACCCAATCTTCAAGATCTCAACCAAACCCAACCTCCTGGAAGTGTCTGACTCCTCAGCCCTTTCTTCTGAATTCTTGAATTCCTAGGGTTTGGTGACACAGGATGAAGTATTTGATACAGGATTTGGTGTTGTTCTTTGCTATACCCTGTGTGTCCTGTCAGTCTCCTCACCTCGCTACAGCTTTTCCAAGGAAGGATCTGTGTGTTTTGCTCTTTCGGAAGCTCTTGCTGTGCTCAGGCTGCTGCTGCAGGCATACTAGGGAACCAATAAACACTTCTTCCTTAACTGTTTTTTAAAAGGGAATAGAAGCCCTATTCTACTTTGTCTACTGGTGCAGGGTACACCAGAGATGTAGCAATTCTCACAAAGCCGCAGAGACAATGATGACATGAGCCTAGAAGCAAGCAAAAATGAGTGATAGACGGATATAGAAAATGGAAGAACAATGAAGGTTGCTTAAATCAGTGAGTTTAGCACGAGATAGAAGTGAAAATACGGAGGCTGACTTCTTCTAGAAGTGTGTAGGAGTTTGAGAGACCCCCAAAGTGAGATCTATAAGCCAAGGGCAGAGACCACAGAAAAGATTATGTTTCCATGGCCAGCTCTCGGCCCAGAGCTCCATCATTCAACTGCGAAATGGGTACAATGTCATTCTCACACTCCTACTTTAAGGACTTTTGCAAGACCTAATTATTTATTATTCATAAAAGGCTTTGAACTCTTCACATGAAAGACACCACGAGAAGTTCAAAGAATGAGTCAGTATCATTATTAGCTATAGTTCAACTCAAAACGAGAGGAAAAAATATGACCATTTTCAGTGCACCTGTCAGCTTGGTCTTTTTTATCATTTGTAAGATTTTTGTGGCTAAATCAGAATTGCTCTTCATTACTTTTTCACTGGCAATTAAAAAAAGATCAAAATGGGACTTGTAACAAGGAATCTGAATGCTAATTTTTGCTCTCTGTAAAAAGGTAAAACATACGTCTCAGAAATATCTTGGGAATACTTTTCTATTTAGACTATCAAGCATTTCAGGGAATAGGTGACTTTGCTGCCTCGGAAAAACTGGAGCTCAGAGAAATGGAGGAAGAAGGTAAAACTCACCAGTTTTAAATGTTGATTTTTTTTTTCTTTTTTATACCAATTGCCAAACCTCCAAACTGCCAAAATTGTGGAACACTTTTTCTTAAGCTGAAGTTCTGAATAGAACTGTCGTTCTCATTATCATAATACTGCCAACAGTAAGTCCTGACATATATTCTCTCTCCTTCTATCCACTGTCCCCCTGCCCTCGCCAACAGCACAGTCTTTGGGAGGTGAGTTTCTCGAAGTTCCAATGGCACTGGAGTTTGATCATTTTCTTTGCTGTTCCGTATCAAGCTTTCTTTGGGGTTTGTTTTCCATCAGGGGCTCACGTCTGCGGGTCATGTCCTTCTCTTGCTGAGGTCTCTGTTTGCCTCTGGCTTTCTTTATTTCTTGCCTTTTTCTGGACCTGTTTGCTTTCAGGAACACCTTTACTGAGAATCTGCTCACTTCAGTCTTTAACAAAGCGAGAATTAGGACCAACCACAGTCATTGCTCTCACCTCTTTCTAGCATTTCTCCTTTCTCTCTGACATACATTAGTTCATTCACCAAAGTGAACATGTGTGTTGGAGTTGCAGATGGAGATTAGGGATGAGCAAAATGTGTCAGTTACTCAAACACCCTATTTCCTTCTCTGTCTTAGATTAATCCTTCCTGGGAACCTGAATATGAATTTTTAAATAATGTTTAAAGATGACAAGTGGAGAATAAGTTGGCTTGAAAATAAACTGCCAAACTAGAATACTTTCTGCTTTGCCTGCCAAAACTGGGAGTTGAGATGGCTCTGCGCATCATTATCCTTCCACAGTAGCAAATGCTGTCTAAACAACAAAAGGAGGTGAGGTGGCCCACCTGGATGGACTGCTAGGTAACAATCCATATTGTCCCTGACCCAAAAGAGTCGTAGGATCTTGAACTGTGCTGTGGGCTTATTAGTAATTCACCAGAGGCTTTGTATCCATATTCAGGGTATTCACAAGTATTCTTTAAGGGGCTTTTCATCCCATAGCAATAATTGGGTACCACATGACTACTCAATCTAAAATATCTTGAATTTATGTTTAATAATTTCTCTCTTTCTATAAATTATTTCTCCAGAATTTGTTGTTGTTGTTTTGTTCTTGTTGCTAGGGAGATTTATATAATATAAACAACAAAAGGACCCCCATTTCAATAATACTTCCTTAAACATAATAATTTAAAAACAACACTTAATGCTCAGAGAGATACCGGGGATAGTAACAATGAGAAATGGACCTTTTAAAAGACTCCATGATATTCTTTTTTCTTTATTCTCTGGCTCAGAATTCTATTTCTAGGAGAATCTCTATCTAAATGTTCCACTTTAAACACACATACACAGGCAAATACCCTGTCCACTCTCACACCCTATACGCAGATAAACATGGTACTTCTTATTAGCTTCATTTTTAATACAAGTCCTTATTTTCAAATTTCCTCAGACATTATTTTTTCCCTTACAAAACACTATACTCATCTCCGACTTATCATCCATAACCAAACATTTGAAAAAAAATTACTCAACTATTATATCCAGCACTAGACTGGAGATGGGTGACCTATATTCTGATGCCAGCTTTGCAAATAATTAGTTTAGTGACACAGAATAATTTACTCTCACTAAGTCTAATTTCTTCATCAGTAAAATACAGAACTTAACTCTCTTGTCTATTTACAAGGTTGTTGTAAGAAATACTTGAAAACTGAATATAAATTTGAAGTAGAATGCTTATTATTGTCCATATCTATCTTATGGCATCTCTGCTTCTGCCATCCTCTCTGATAGTGTCTCTGTTGATTGCTACTTCTCCCATTTATTATTCACTCGTTCATTTATTCAACACACGTTTATCATATACTAACTCTACGCCAGGCAGTGGGAACTCGCAGGCACATGGAGAAGACTGGTATCTCAGCTGAATATGGCACCCCTGTATGAGAAGTACCCAAAGTTCTGGAAGGCACCTACCCCAGAGGATGAAAACATAAAAGGATTCGAAGCAGTTCATCATTATATATATTACGGAACAGACATGTGCCTTATCGTGCTTTCCATCTCAGTCACTCACCATTCATTCCTCTTTCCTAATAGGATTTTCTTTTGAGGAATTTGCTCTTTCTTCATTGGCCAAGGAGCAGACTCAACCAATGCTAATTGGGTTCTGACCTAACACACAAAATTTGTTCTATGGTGGTAGAGAACCTTCAAATAGTAGTAATTTACTGATTATTGACACGGCCTTTGACCAAGCTTTCTCTGACGTAAGACTGTTGCAATCATTACACATCTTGCTCCTCTAGAACTGGCTCCATTTCTACCCTCTTCCAAGCCTGGTTCTCAGCCTTTTATGTGAATTAGCAACATACTCCACTAAATATGATTTTTCCTTTAGGAGCTGGAGTTGCCTACAACACGACAAAACTATATGTTAAAAAAATACACCTATATGCTAAATGTACTGTGTCTTTGTGAATATATCTGAAATATACAATCCTAAGGGCTCAATCCATATTTATTCATTCAACCAACAAATATTCATTGAGCATAACCTGTGCATCTGGCACTGTACCAGCTCACAGTCAGGACAGGACAAACAGTTAACAGGTAATTAGAAGGATAATGTGTGGGAAGAAAAAGAAGCTCCTATTGAAGATTGTGGTGGCAGACTGGAACTGAGAGAAGGCTTTCCATGAAGAAGTCATGTTTTTCCTCAGACATAGGGGATGAGGAGGAGTCTGCTGGTTAGAGGAAATGGGGATGGAGTTCTAATGCGAGGGAACAATAGCTCCCCCAAGGTAGAAAAGCATGCACACAGCTTGCTCCTCTCCATTTCGTGCATCACCAAGCTGCAAAGCAAAGGGATATCAAGAGGAAGCCAGGAAGTAGAGTGTTATTCCTAGTCCTACAGCTAATTCACTGTGAACTTGAAAAGATAATACTTTTTCAAAAAAATTGCAATAGTTTTGGGATACCAGTGGTTTTCAGTTACTTGAATAAATTCCTTAGTGGTGATTTCTGAGATTTTATTGCACCTGTCACCTGAGTAATGTACGCTGTACCCAATAGGTAGTCTTTTTTCCCTCAACCCCTCCCAAGCTTTACCTGCTGAGTCCCTAAAGTCCATAACACCACTTTTATGCCTTTGCATCCTCATAGCTTAGTTCCCACTCATAAGTGAGAACATAGATATTTGGTTTTCCACTCCTGAGTTACTTCACTTAGAATAATGGCTTCCAGCTCCATCTAAGTTGCTGCAAAAGACATTATTTTGTTCCTTTTTATGGCTGAGTAGTATTCCATGGCATCTATATACCACATTTTCTTTATCCATTCATTGATCAGTGGGTACTTAGGTTGGTTCCATATCTTTGCAATTGCAATGTGCATGTGTCTTTTTCATAATGACTTCTTAAATACCCAGTAGTGGGATTGCTGGATCAAATGATAGTTCCACTTTTAGTTCTTTAAGGAATGTCCATACTGTTTTCCATAGTGGTTGTACTAATTTACATTCCCACCAGCAGTGTAAAAGTGTTCTCTTTTCAGCACATCCAAGCCAACATCTGTTGTCTTCTGACTTTTTAATTATGGTCATTCTTGCAGGAGTAAGGTGGTATTTCATTGTGGTTTAATTTGCATTTCCCTGATGACTAGTAGTGTTGAGCATTTTCTCATGTACTTGTTGCTGTTTGTACGTCTTCTTTTGAAACATGCCTATTCATGTTTTTGCCCAGTTTTTGATGGTATTATTTTGTTTTGTTTGTTTGTTTGTTTTGCTGATCTGTTTGAGTTCCTTGTAAATTCTGGATACTAGTCCTTTGTCAAATGCATAGTTTGTGAATATTTTCTCCCACTCTGTGGGTTGTCTGTTTACTCTGCTGATTATTTATTTTGCTGTGCAGAAGCTTTCTAGTTTAATTTGCCCTCATATATTTATTGCCGTTTTTGTTGCATTTGCTTTTGGGGTCTTAGTCATGAATTCTTTGCCTAAGCCAATGATCAGAAAGGTTTTTCCAATGTTATTTTCTAGAATTTTTATGGTTTCAGGTCTTAGAGTTAAGTCTTTGATCCATCTTGAGTTGATTTTTGTGTAAGGTGAGAGATAGGGATCCAGTTTCATTGTTCTACATGTGGCTTGAAAAGGCAATTACTTTTGTATGCCTGTTCTCTTGTCTGTGAAATTAGGTTGAAGAGAAACATAATTTGGATGGTTTCTACTATTTTATGATTTTGTATATTTCTAATGTCTAGTATTAGATGAATAAAGGATGGGGTGTCAGTCTCCTTTCTGCTGCTCCCTGTGACATAAGAAGGTAATATAGGTACAGAAAATTTGCAGAAGTAAAAAGAGGACACAAAGGTTAAGATGAGTGGAGTGTAAAAGGAAGAAAGGCAAAAAGTTGTCAAAGATGCCTGCACTGGTTTTTGGTTCATCAATAACTAATCCTACATAGTATTTGTTTCTTTCTTGCTTGCTATTCATTTTAAGACAGCACCTCTTTCATGCTGCTTACACAATGCATTATATCTCTGTGTGGTGTGTCTCTGTGTTTGTACTCCTGTGAATTTTTTACCACTAATTTTTAAAATGGAATGCAGTTATAAGTAGGCCCAATGCCTCAAATCATATCCAAAAATTGGCAGAGTTGGTGATTCAGCATAACTGATGTTGATCCCATTGGATGAATTAATTACCAAAAATCCTACCTACCTCTTTAGGGAGAAATTCTCTGGGAAGTAGGGGGCATTCAGCCAAGAAATCTACCTATTGGTCATCAGTGAGGATGTGCATTTTCTCAGTTCATAGTCCTTTATCCCTAACACCATTCTCCTCTGAACGACTAAAGAAATCTGAGCAACGGACAGACCAGAGCTGGAAGATGAGATAAGTACACCCCAGGGAGGACAGCCCTATGACCAGAGAAGAAAGAAAATGGTCTGAAAAGAAACCACCCTAATAAGATCTGAACTTCCTTTGAGTTCCAAGACATAAGAAATCCTTGCAAATCACTTCCCGTGTAAAAAAATGTAAGCACAAGATTGTAAGGAAGTCTGCTTTCCAATAAAATTTACTGAAAGAAAAATGAATATTTAAAAAGCTTTGTTGATAGCTATGTACTATTCCCAGGTGTAAGAAGTAAAATCGAATTCAAACACGAGGTGAGCTCAGTTCCTACAAGGAGTTGATATAACCTCAGTAGTGTTAAGAAACACAACTTCCCAGACTGTGCAGGAAAAATATCTCACCAGAGGTCAGGAAAGCAGTGCCTCTCCAGGCATACTGTGGTGCACTCAAGACTGGGGAGCAGGACCTGTGGGGTCTGAAATGTAGCTTCATTCTCCCTGCTTTCATTCTCAATATTGCTCTTCTCATACACAATACATATCACTACCATTAAATCTTAGCTCACCCCTTTCCTACATATTGGAACTCCCTCTCCTTTTCTTCCCACTTGACTATGTACTACCCACCCCAAAGGTCAAGTTGATGTTTGGTTGGCAACCACTAGGAAGCTTTTCCAATTCAAACTAACCCTGTGTGGCATGTTTGCATCTAAATTCCTATGGCAACCACTGTATAATTCACTTATTTGGCACTTAAAGCTTTCTTATTTTATTATTTTGAATTAAATCAGGTAATTAATATGAAAATTCATTGAAACTTATAAAGTGATAACCCAGCATTTTTCAAACCATATTCCATAATAAAACAAATATTACTTTTTATTGAAAAAAAAAGGGTTGCCTAGTAAGTGTGAGGAATGGGCAAAACTATTTATGGGGATAGAAATCAGATTTGTGACTGCCTATGAGAAGGGAAGTGAGGGGGAAGAGGATTGACTGGCAAGGATTATGAGAAAATTTTAGAGAGTGATAGAAATATTCTATATGTCATTTGGGGTTTTGGCTACAAGAGCATATCCATTGGTCAAACTCACCACACTCTATATTCTTCTGTATGTAATTCTATCTCAGTGAAAAAGTTAAAAAGGTGTCTTTATCACAAAACTTCAAAAAGCTTCTATCAGGTTATTATACATCATAAACCTCCAGAAAGTGGATGCAGCACCTTATTTGTCCAAAGTACCCTTCTTTTCTAAAGTGTTCTTGAGATAGCAGTAATCTATGAAAAGCTCTATTCTATTATATCACATCTATTTTCTATTACTAAACTTGATTCTCCAGGGCAGAGACTGGTTTCACGACCCTCTGTACCCACAATTCCTGGCACAGGATCCCAGGGACATCCAGTAGATGTGCCTTGTTTCTGCTCTGGCTGAAGATGATGATACAGATGATAATGCAAAGTCTTATAATAAAGGTAAGCGTAACTAGCCCCAGGTCACAGCCTCAAGACCACGGTAATCTTAGCCCCAGGGAGCATAAGTTCCCAGCATGAGCTCTCTTGCTACAGCAACAGAATGGCAGGGGGAATATTTTGGTGCGAGGGTTCTAATTGTGGCTCTCAGGTCTTAGGATGTGGCTGCATTCTCTAATCATGTAGAAGGTCACGCTGCCAGTTTCTAAGAACTAATTCACTCATGAGACACCCATCAAACATTCTGGAGCTGGGCACTAGGGATTCCACAGTGAATAAAATGCAGTATTTGCCCTCAAAAAGCTCATGGTCTAGTGGGGCAGTGAGACAAAGAGATGACTTAAAATGCCATCAAGCAGGAGCAAGGGCTATGTGAGCACAGGGCAAGTGTAACTCATTTAGCTCTGGGAGGATTTAAGATACTGATATTTACCAGTTGGAGGTGGTGGTAGAAGTCATTCCAAGCTGAGAGATAAAGATAATAAGGAGATACGTTTGGAAAGTACTTTACATGTCAAATGAGTGTAACTAATATGCTTTATCATCTTACACAGGTTATTTATCTTTAGCTACCTCATGCCAAAATAAACATAACAGTTGTTTGTTTGTGTCTAGTAAAGCTGGAACATACAGTTTCTGGGGCATGAAGGAGATATGGTTGGATGAGCTGGGGCCAGGATAGGAAGCTCTTGTGGATCATGTAAAGAAAACCAAAATTTTCCCCAAGACAACTTAAAGAGAGTGGCATAATCACATACATAGTAGAATGTCACTGAAGTCTGGATCACACAGCTAATTTCATATAGATTTGTGTTCTTCAAGTGTTTCCCCCCCGCCCCCAGAATATTAGTCTCATTTCCTCAAATGTATTGTAAACTACTTGAGGGCAAGATTTTTTTTTCTTTTCTTTATTTATTTTTTTCTTTTCTTGCTCTGTCACCCAGCCTAGAGTGCAGTGGTGCAATCATGGCTCACTGCAGCCTCAACCTCCTGGGCTCAAACAAATCCTCCCACCTCAGCCTCCCTAGTAGCTGGGACCACAGGCACATGCCACCATGCCCAACTGATTTTTTAACTTTTTTGTAGAGATGAGGTCTCACCATGTTACCCAGGCTGGTCTCAAACTCTTGGGCACAAGCAATCCTCCTACCTCGGCCTCCCAAAATGCTGGGATTATAGGCAGGAGCCACCATGCCTGGCAAGAGCAAAACTATTATCTCATGAAGTAAGCAGTGACATTCTGAGGCCACACAAAATGTGCTTGATATGTATGTCTTAATTAATGCTAATACTCTTACCTAGCTTCTTTCTAGATATCTTAATAGCATTTATAAAGTTTAATACTGTCACATTATAAAGCAGAGATCAGAAATCCTAAAGCACAGAATTTTGTATTTTATACACTTTGCAAAGAGACACAGGTTTTATTTTCTGAAAGCCTTTACATTCGCCCTGAGAACATATAGGTGGGTGACTGTTGGAGAAGCCTAGGTAGTGAATGAGAAGGGCTGCTAATCAAAAGGTCAAGGTGGAATTGGGGAAGAGGAACCACTTAAGTGCAAGAGATCCCAAGAAAGTATATTATAAGGCAAGGAGAAACAAGAATGTGGGAGAAACTAAAAGTTGGCAGAGGGAAAAGAATAGGTAGAACTGATTAAGATGATCTTGGTTAAAGATCTATTTACTAGGGAGTACAAATTCTTCTTCTGAGACCAGGAGATTTAGTGTTCAAAGGAAATAACGAATACACAACTAAATTGAGAAAAATCAATGATGACTTTGTAAACTATTTAAGACTTGACCTGAGTGAGTTATTTTGTTTTGTTTTCTTTTGTTAATCGTTGCCTATAAGCAGAAACACATAACACAAACACACTTGGATTCTGATGTACCTTGGCCCCTCTTAGGATTCACAAGCCCTGTATATTGCCCTCTAGGCCACACAATCCTTCTTCTCCCTCACGAAGATAAATTTCATATCAGTCCGGCAGTCAGCCATCATCTATTCTCAGGGGAAGAGTATATAGCATGACCTCCCTTGAAATATTAGCTCTATTTACAAGGGTTTGCGTGGACCACATTACTTATGAGTCACCAAGGGGAAATGGGGCCTCCGGTAGATAAAGTGATCAGCACAAACCTCTGTAAATAAATCGGAGATTTCAATGAAGGTCATGCCAGGCCTGATTTATTCCTCAGCACCCTATGAAATAATGTTGACCAGGTAAGTGGTTTTCATTTTTTTCCTCCATCCACATAAGGGAGAACTTTTTAGCTCTAAGGAGCTTGTCTTTTGTGTTACAATGAGCATCTCGCTAGAGAGATAATACACCCTGAAGGAAATAACCTTTCATTATTATATTAGATACTCAATAGTGAAAGGCCAGATCATCTAGCAAGAATTTTGTTAATTCAATCTGGTGGTACAAGTTCTCATAACAGATTTTTATGGAAGAGCTATTGCTCAACCACAGAAACTGTTTTTTATTCAATAAACAGAAGTGGAGCACCTTCCTTTAGGAAGCATGTAAAGAGTATGAGGTTAGGCAATGTAAGGAAGATGAAGACGGCTACACCACAGTCCCTGAAAGCCTCCCCATGTGTCCATTGGAAACCCCCAACTATTCCGAAACGTCAAGAAAATGTCTCCGGCATGTTGATAAACCAATTTGCTAAATAAATAATCATTCAGTCAACCTACATGTATTGGGCGTTTTCTGATCACAAGACTTTATGTTAAATATTGGGACAAGGAAACAGGAGATGTGAAATGAAAACTGAAGAAATAATTTCTTACATTCAGAATCCTACAAGGCAGTCAAGTTTTATTGTATAAATAATCATTCCAGTGAGAAAAAAATAGCCAATCAAATTAGGTGTTGTTTTTGTTTTTGTTTTTAATTTTGAAGCTGAAAAGCCATGTATCTTTTTTAAACTGAATTTTCTACTTTTCCATCTGTCTTATTACACATTTCCCATACGTAGCAAAGAGACTTCAGGACTCCAGAGAATTGCCTTCTAAGAAGGAAAAAATAAATTCTTGAGAGAATTGTTGAGAAAGGTAAAGAGAAGGCTTGAAAATTCAAAGATAAGAACTGGACATTAATTAGTTCTTCACAGAAGAAGATAAGATGTCAATAATGCTGAAAGTATGCATCAGGAATTCTCATTCTCCGTATGACTCTTCCAGGTTTGGTTGGAATTTGTAGCATTAATGGTAACAGCCCCTGCTTTGATTTATACCCAGAATCATGATAAAAGACATCGCTTCAGTATGTGAGGGTGTCATTAGAAACTATAGCTTAGGAGAAAAGGAAGATGTCCATCCACCCAGTGTTCATAGAAACACCAATCAGACTCATTTTGAGAAAGAATTCTCCAGCTCCCTTTTAAAAACTCATTTATATGCAAACAATTGATAAGTTCCTTGGAAGATGCTTCTATCTGTTCACAAAACCTCCTCATATTAAGGAGCTCATTGTGTACCTAAGAATTAAAAATGTGGATTTTGTTGCACAGGCTAGTTCTTATTTATACAGACTTTCTTATCTTTGACCTCTCTTATAGTTTTCTAACTTTGTGCAGTTTCACTTTTCTTCTAACAAATATCTCTTCTGTTGGGGCACGGCCTCATACCCTGTAGAAAAAAGCACAAAATGTTGGTCTTTCTGTCTGTATCAACTATGATGTCCTGTAGGGTGTGAGCACCTATTCTGGATTATATATATATAGATATATATCCTCTCATATATATATATATATCTTCATATATGTATATGTATAAAATCCAGGCTATATATATATATATTTATATATGAGCTATATATCTCATATATATATGATAATTTTGTTGGATTTTCAGTCCCTGCTTACAAAGGTTTCAGAACATTTTAACCGGTTAGGACATTAGCAGAAACCTGAGGGCTGCTAGTTGTCATGCTGCGGCACTTGCCTGTATCTTCCGCCTTTTTTTCCATTCGATCAGGCTTTATGTGTGCTTTGATCCAGGCAAAACATAACAAAGATATTTTTCAGTTTCAAAACTCCAACTATATATCCACCGAGGGCAAAGCTGAAAACCATCATTAGGCAACAATGACGCTTTGAAATTCTGGCTGTAGAATTTTGTGGAGCATACTCTCCTTCCCCTTTATGTGAATAAAACTCTTTATAATGCTTCAAATTCACGATGCCTCCCGGTTTCCCTGTAATGCAGCCTTGCTTTGTTATTCCCTCCTTGCTGCTAAAGAAACAGAGGACAAGAGTGGCTAAATAACTCGCCCAAAGTTATTCACATGGATTAAAATGAGAGTATTAAAACTATTGTAAAGAATAAAGTGAACGTTCGCTACAGTCACAGATTCTTCCTGTGGCAATGCTAATATCTATTACCTGAAATAAGTATTAGCATCAACTACCACCTGCCAGTTCAAACCTCATGCCTTCTCTAAAACTAGCTCAGGTCCCACTTCCACAAGGTCCACTTCTTCCAAATTGGCCTTTGATGAATCTCTCTAAGACTTACTAATGTCACAACTGAGCTCTTGAGCCTTTACTATGTCTCTTTCTATAAAGTCCATATAGTCGAAGTCTTAAAGTTAGTAATATATCCCCTATTTCTTTCATTGTCTACAATGATACTCATCCTACATTGTGGTAACAGTAGTAGCTCAATAATTATTCCATTGATTAACCAAAAGCAGTAGATTAAAAGTGGGGGGAAAAAAAAAAAACATGTTCTTGAATTGCCATTGATACACTCTTTTGTATAAGTCTAAGTTTCAATTTTCCATTCTATAAAATGAAAATGTTAAATGATACGCTTTCCAATAGTGATCCTAAAAGTAAAATTCTATGATTGTATTGTTTTACTTGCACATACCCTTTGGAAGTGCCCAAAGGAGGGAAGTTTTCTTATGTTTTCCCATTTCTTGCCCTTCTGCATTCCACATATTCCTTCAACCCTAACCCAACTAACTCACCATTTTCAGAAGGGCTTAGAGAGGTGTTACTGAATGACTACTAAATTGACTACTTCTAGTGTATTTAACTTGTCTACATTTTAAAACATATATTTCAAGACATACTGAAGCAAAGCTGAAGACTCTAAACAGGGACTCATCAGTTATATGTTGCTCCCTGTCTCCAGTATATGGAGAAGGAGCAGAGCCAAATACATTGTTCTAGAATCTGGAAATAAAAATAGGGCAAACAGAGATTTTTTAAAAGACATTGAAGTTGCATATAAAAGTCCTCAGTCATTGAATGAGGAAGTTTGTCTCTGACATTGGTTATTTCATGATAGACAATGTGCATTCAATTTGACATCATGAGATCTGACTTTTGGTTCAACTTCTGCTATCTAAACAGATATTTGGCAAATTGAAAATAGTCTTTCATCTCCCTTCCAGCACTGACATTGTAACATTTGAGAGTCTGATGTGGTCTCCTCTATCTCCAATAAATAACTCCAAACCTAAGTTCCCAAGACCCTCTTTTCCTCCTGGGTAGTGTTCTCTTCCTCTAAATCATGCCCTCCTAAAACAGCTTCTAAAGGATGAACCTGTTCTAACAGATTCCATCTATATCAGTGTCACACGCATGTGCCTCGGCTCTTCAAAACACTGATGTAAAATACTTGACACATGAAGTAAGTTCATGCTGTCCATTCACATGCATGTGCAAAAATACAGGATCTCCATGAAATCTGTCTAGCATGGAAAAAAAAAGCGACTGTTGGATCACAGGAAGGAGTCACCCATGTTCCCTCTCTGTTGACCAACTTCCTCAGTTTTCACCATGTATCTGTTTTGCCTTATAATCTGGTATGTTAAAAATACCAAATGGTGTACCAGAATTAAGAAAACCCATCTCACAAAACATTTTGCCAATAATTTTCTATCAGTTAAAATTCTCATCTTCCATAAGAAAATGATGACATAGGACAGGTGCAGTGGTTCACACCTGTAATCCCAACACTTTGGGAGGCCATGGCAAGTGGATTGCTAAAGCTTGGGAGTTTGAGAACAGCCTTCCAATATGGCAAAACTTCATCTCTGCAAAAAATAAAAAAAATTAGATGGGCATGCTGGTAGTCCCAGCTACTCAGGAGGCCGAGACAGGAGGATCGCTTGAGCCCAGGAGGCAGAGGTTGCAGTGAGCCAAGATGGTGCCACTGCACTGCAGCCTGAGTAATACAGTGAGACTGTCTTTAAAAAAGAAAGAAAAAGAAAGAAAAAGAAAGAAAGTGATGATGTAACATAATGCATGGATTCACAAAGACCCAAAACAAGAACTCAGTTTCTTCATCTATACAGTGAAATGGTTGCCATGTCCAAAATTACAGAAATGATTTACTAACTTAAGGTGAATCAAGATAATAGACTATCATGCAGCCATTAAAATAAAAATTACAAAAACCTTGTAATAACATGGGAAAAAAATTTCTAAGTCAATGTTACATAGTGGTAGAAAAATATTTTATTGCATTTTTGCTTCAGTAACCACACAAATAAAAATGCATACACTAGAAAAAAGGTGAGAATAACTATTTTAGAGTAGTTTAATAATGGGTTATTTATATGACTGATAGCAGCTCGAAAAATCAGCCTTTTCAATAAACAATGGAGTGGTTAGAATGATTGCTATAGTCTCATCCAGCTATCGAACTCCATGATCCTTTGATAAACGCATTCATGTTAATGTGTTCAACAAGTATAAATGAGATAAGGAGCTCCTCATCAAGATAAAAGATCCATTTAAAAGATCTGGAGAAACTGCCTTTATGAAAACGCCAAGACTATATAAATTTGTTTATTTCATATAGTTTTAAAATAAGGGAAAGATCATATGTCCTTTCTCCAAAGTTTTTCCTGAATCGAGGAAGGATTAGGCACACATAGTTCCTTCTTTGTATCTTTAGTAGAGACATCACTTAACACATGGCACAGGGACTGTCTGTTTGTATGTCTGACCTTCTTTGGAAACTGTGACCCCCATGAAAGTAAAGATAGGATTTTGTTCAATTTTGACTCTCCAGAACCCAGCACAGTGCTTGGCATACTGATGGGGCCAAATTCAATGTTAGCTTTAAGAAATGAATAAATGAATAAGAGAAAATGAGTATAGGTGGATTAGCATCCTTCCTTTCAGGACAGATATACCACAGGTGCTGAAGGACTTGGGTCCTATCCGAGGGACAGTGGTTTTCTTTCTGTTTGTTTTTGCCTCAAGCCATTTTCATATACATTGGCCACTAGGGTATCTTCTCATTGCCGGAGAAACATGATTTACACTTCACCCCACAGGCTGAAGGTTTTGCAGACCAGACTCATTGAACTTGAGAGTGTTACATGTTCCCCTTCTTTGCTTATTGTTTTAGTCAGCATTGCTAATAAACCACCCTTGCTCCTATTGATTTATTCTCTAGCTGGGCTCATCTGTACAGGGTATACTAGAAGGTCCTCCAACAACCTCTTTCACTCCCATAGAGAGGAGCATGAGTATATTGGGGGCTGTGTTGGTCCTTTGGTTCTCTTCAGAGAGAGAAACTATATTCCCTTAAGCACATGAATATATCATTTCTATCAGTGCCTCTGGGGCACCAAAAGAAGTACTCCTAGACAGGAGTTCAATTGGGTTTCTAGATACAGAAGCATATATAAAAACAATTGGATTTTTAACTTATTAGCGTTTTTATTTCATAATCTTTTTTTATTACTCAGAATACTCCCCCTCCATTCTTTATCTTTAAAAGTTCTACTTGTGCTGGGAACAGTTGCTCATCCCTGTAATTTCAGTGTTTTGGGAGGCTGAGACAGGAGAATTGCTTGAGGCCGGGAGTTCATGACCAGCCTGGAAAACATAATGGGACCCCATTTCTACAAAAATTAATTAATTAATTAATTAACTAATTAATTAATTAAAAAGTCAGGCACAGTGGCACATGCCTGTAGTCCTAGCTACGCGGGAGGCTGAGGTGGGAGGATTGCTTGAGCTGAGGAGAATTTGAGGCTGCTGTGAGACATGATCATACCACTGCACTCCAGCCTGGGTGACAGAGTGAGACCCTGTGTCTAAAATAAATAAATCAAATTAAATTAGAAGTCATAAATAAATAAATAATAAAAGTCCCCCTGCTAATGGCTTTTCTAATCAGCATTAAATATTCCTAAATCTGTTTTTTCTAGATATGTCCTTGTCTCTCTCTTACTTCACAACTCAGCACATTCAAACTGTTGTCCACAATCACTGTCTTCATTTCCTCTCAGCTTTCACCTTCCATTCCCTCTTTAACTCGCTGCTCCACTGAAACTGTTTTCCCAAAGGCCAGTGATGATCTCTGCCAGTAAATCCAGTGACCCTTTTACTCCACAGGTATTATGTGGCTTCTGCATCTATGGACACTGTTCCCACTCCCTCACTGAAACATTTGTGTTCTCTTTCCTTGGCTTCTGGGAAACTCCAGTCATTTGGTTTTTCTTCTACCTCTCTAGTGATTTCTTCAGGGACTTTTCTTTTACCCACACCTTAAATGTCAAAGTCTATCTGAGTTCTGTTTTTCTTTACCTTTGTCTTCCTGGGTAAGTTCATCTATTCCCATGACTTCAGAATTTCCTATGTGCTGAAGATTTCCAGCCTGGTCTTTTTCCTGAGCTCCAGAACCACCATACAATATAGTGAACACCTCCATTTGAACATCCTAGAGGCAACTCAATTTCAACATGTCAAAAACAAACCCATTATTCTACTTCCACAGACATTTACCCCTTTTATATTCTTCTTTATCTCTGTGAATGGTCAGACCATCTACCCCCTTACTTGAACTAGGAACCTAGTAGGCTCTCCAATTCTGTCTTTTCCTGCTCGTTTTTCTTTCCTACATCCAATCGCCAAATCCTGTTACTTCACCTTCTTCAGTAGCTCAAATCCATTCACTTCTCTTTTTCCCACTGCTGAAAACTTAATTCAGGTTACCATCACCTTTCATCTGTACAATTTTGCTTATTTTACCCCTAAGATTAAAATATATAGTATGAGACCCATAATACAATAATTACTTTCTCCTTATAGCCAAATTTTTTCCATCAGCCTAAGTGTACCATAGTTCCGTGTGGTTACTTTGTCTTGATCTTCACATTGGTTACAGTTTTAAAATGTGGTCTTTCCTAGAAAAACATTGCATCCTTAAGTATGCAGTACATGGACTAGATACTCAAGAATGCCACAACAGTGCAATAGTTTTCTCTACTCCCTGCTATCCTTAACTTTGCAATTGGAATTCACTTTCTGCCTCAATCAAAATTTCAGCTCCAACATGGTATTAATCAACCAGGACTCAGAAGTACAGAGTATTCCAAGTGCAGGCTCTAGAACCTATAAGCTTAAGCTACAATATTTACTGCATGACTCAGGGTAAAACATTTAACATCTCTTGGCCTAGTTTACCCATCAGTAATATAAGGATATCAATAGCATCTATCTCAAAAGGTTATTAGGAGGATAAAATTTGTTACAAATGAGCACCATAAAAGTAAAGGAATTAGGTAAATGTCTGGCACACAGCAAAATCTGTTGGCCTTTTCTATATTTTTTTTGATTGGCTTCTCTCTTCCCCTCTAGTTTTCCTGAGCCCACTGCTCATGCCCACAACTAAATTGCCCTCTTTCTATCACTAGGAGCACATATTCTGGCATCCCCTCTTCTCTCCAGGCCAGCCTCACATCTGTACCCAAAAGTAGGTTTTATGATCTTCTTTTAGAAATGAAATCAAAGAGTTGAGGCACAGACGTGATCCTAACAGTGAAAGAGTCAGTAAATGTCAGTGATATGGTTTACGTCTGTGTCCCCGCCCAAATCTCATGTCTAATTTTCAGCCCCAGTGTTGCAGACAGGGCCTGGTGGGAGATAATTGGATCATGGAAGTGGATTTTCCCCTTGGTACTCTTATGGCAACAGTGAGTTCTCATGAGAACTGGGTTGTTTAGAAGTGTGTAGCACCTCTCACCCTCTCTGCTCTGGCCATGGGATGTGCCTGCTCCCCTTTCCCCTAGTGCAATGATGGCAGGTTTCCTGAGGCCTCCCTAGAAGTCAAGCGGATGCATCTTGCTTCCCGTACAGCCTGCAGAACCATAAACCAATTGAACTTCTTTTCTTTATAAATTACCCAGTCTCTGGTATTTCTTTATAGCAGTGTGAGAACAGACTAATACAGTCAGAGACGGGACCAGATCCCAGTAGCTCAGAAATTTGCATTTAGGGCTCTTCTTAGCTCCTGGAGGAGATTTTTCTTTTTTGTTGAAAAGAGAATACTTCCGTGTGCTCTGCATGAAGCATTATTTCTAGATGAGAGAAAAAAGGTGGCTGTCAAATGATGGCTCCATCCTGCCGTGGTGCCTGCAATTCTCATCATTAAAGAAGCTTCCTAAAATATCCTGGAGAAACTTTCTGAAGGGAGGT
Organism: Macaca mulatta; assembly: GCF_049350105.2. Classification (NCBI taxonomy): domain Eukaryota; kingdom Metazoa; phylum Chordata; class Mammalia; order Primates; family Cercopithecidae; genus Macaca; species Macaca mulatta. Next base: position 50,628,645 of record NC_133423.1, on the reverse strand, counting down.
CATTCTTACTATCTTCCTTCCATGCCACTTCTTTTTTTGTTACCTCAGAGTACCTTATCTATATTTCCATGAAAACTTAGCACATTTTATTATAGTGAGTTGTTTCTGTGTCTCTCCCTAAACCCCATCCAATAGATTGTGAACTGAGAAGGGAAACACATCTCACTAATCTTTAAGTTCCTAGAGCCCATCTTGAGGCCTATCCCATGGGATATAATTCAATAAAAGTGTATCTTATGATTTAGTAAATATATTCTTGAACTGAATCAAAACACAAAGTATTCGAAAAATGGCAATATCCCAAGGGAATGTTTTAGATGCTGCTGCACAAACCAGAATACATCAGAACTCTCATGGGATTAAATCTAGACCAGCTGGTTTTGATGGCAGGACATGTTCGGCTGCAAATAACAAAATATACAACAAAAGTGGCACAAATTTTAAGGGTGCTATATATTGCTTATTTAACAAGATGTTCAAAGGCAGATGGTCCCTGGGCATCAGTGAACCAAAGAAGAGATGACAAGGGTACAGAAAGATCAACTTTTTCTTCTCTGAAGCATAATCCAAATTGCCTTGCCAGCTTTTTGTCTCCTCCTTTTAAACTTCCATGGGCTGGGCGTGGTGCCTCCCACCTGTAATCCCAGCACTTTGGGAGGTTGAGGCAGGCAGATCACAAGGTGAGGAGTTCAAGACCATCCTGACAAACACAGTGAAACCCTGTCTCTACTAAAAATACAAAAAATTAGCCACGCATGGTAGCACGCATCTGTAGTCCCAGCTACTCAGGAGGCTGAGGCAGGAGAATTGCTTGAACCTGGGAGGCAGAGGTTACAGTGAGCTGAGATCGTGCCACTGCACTCTAGCCTGGGCAACAAAGCCAGACTCTGTCTCAAAAAACTAAAATTAAATAAATAAATAAATATAAAAAATAAACTTCCGTGAAACTTTCTCCTAATACTACTTCTCCATAACTTGCTTCTGTTTTATGTGCATAGCTCATCTTCCCAAGTGGATGTTCAACTGGCCAACAGGAAGAATAGTGTCTTATATGTATTTGTATCTGCCCCCGTGATATTTATTCTGCCTTGGTTGGCATTTACAGCTTAGTCATCATTTCAGTAATTGATTGATTCAAAGCTTTACTCATGTCCCACACACAAGGGATTTCCACAACAAGTAATGCATGTTTCTTATTATGGAACACAGGCATGAGGTGGTGAGGGGGCAAAGTGTGCAACTGTTCACCCAGCAAACTAACCCAAACCCACTTTCATTTTCTTGATCCTCTGGATGAATCTCTAGTGAGGATGCATTTCTGGTGAGTTCCTCAGAGCATGCCTTTATGCTGCCAACATTGCCACAATTTTATCTGGACTGAGTTGAAGCCTTGTTGATTTAATCCAGAAATTTATTTCTGACAGACAGCTGGGTAGCATTTGTCACTGTGTTTTGAATCCAAAGTCAAAGAGATTGAGAGTCGGTGTCATCACTGTTTGGGTGGTGGTGAACCACAAACATGGTTTATTTCCACCATAAATTGTTATTTGTTGTTTCTTACAATGCGCATAAACCCATAGGCTAAACGACAATAATACTTTGTACATTTTACAAATAAAGACGTGAATGCTCTGGAATGAATACTACTTTGCTATTCGAGTTTGGGTGCTTCATTCAGACTAACTGTTCTCTTTAATCTAAACATTTTCCCCACTTACATCAGTCAATGGTGCAAAAATTAAATATATGTGCCATCAAAACATCTCCCCTCTCTTGGCACATATTTAGTAGAGGACACTGCTCTTGGCCTCACATCTCACAGATTCCCTGACAGCCTCAGCAGGGAAGATATGTGAGACTATCCATAAAAAATGTGAGGTTAGTGTAGACATTCTGTCAATGAACAGAAAAGTAATTCAGAGCTCCTGCCAGAATTCTGCTCTCTATAATATTTACCAACTGAAGTCAATTTGGAAGAAAAGTCCCCACGCAGAGAAGCCAGGAGCCCTAACCACATGAGCACATGATTTTTCAAATAATTAGATGTTTCATAACCCATCACAACAACCACCCATTATTCAGGGTGAAGGCAAACCAAACATGTTTTATCTCACCTTAAAGATTAATGAACTTGTATCTCAAGTTCGATCTCAAGGAGAGAGATTGTAAATTCATAATCTTCCAGTATTCTTAGGAGGTTGATATCCATATGTAGAGTCAAGCAATTGTTGCTGTAAAGGAAATCTAAAAAAAATCAAATTGAGATTAGTTATTTGGGTAATTATTCATTTCTGTACCTGTTTGTCCCTAGAAGGATTTAAAATAGAATTCAAAAGTATATATGGTATAATACAGTGCATTTATCTGGAGTAGAAACACAAATTTGTCTCTATGCTTTCAGAGAACTGCAACAACAAAAAAGAAGCTAGCAATCACATCATTCAGTGTTTGAAAGATAAAAATCAAGTCAGATGCACAGGAGAAATGTGATATTTTGATTCTAAGAGCAGAAGAAAAACAGTCTCATGTAGTGAACAAAATCTTTTTTAAAAATGCATCCAGAGTATGACTGCATTAATGATTTTACTAGGGTTATTTCTTAGAAAGTCTATGTGGCCATTGACATGACAATGAAGTTAAACATAGTAGTAACATTTTCTGCTGTTAATTGTATAGATAAATTAGGCATCTGATTAGGAAATTAGCGAGTGATGACATTTGTTTATCACCTGTCAGGGGAGCCTGCTGTGTAATTTTCATTACAGCTTAGAGGTGGGCATAAAAATCGAAAGCAATTTTTCTTTTTAAAAAAATACTCTAAAATTAAGAGACAGATGGGCTGTTACTGACTGTGCTGTGGCTTTTTGAAAAGCTTCCTAAGATTTCTTGGACCCAGAGGCTGTACCTATCTAAGTATCCTAAAGTAGAGATATAATTATTCAGAAACTTTGGCAGGAGAAAAAAAAGGAACTTTTCACTAAAATGGCAGTTGCATCTAAATTTATATAGTCTGGCTATGTCATCGACCAAATCACTATATAGCTTTCTTAAATTTCTAGCCCCTCTGCCAACGCATTAGCTTCTCCCAGGGTATCAATTACTGCAAGCCATTTTTGGAAGATATTCAGAGACAGCTATCCTAGCAGTTCAGTAAACTGTAACCATCACCCAGTGCAATCTGTTATTTTCATAACCCCTACCTGTGTACTAAATTTCAGTGAAATCTATCAAATATTACAGAAGATATGCGTGTTTGATAAGTTTGCTCAGTTTCCGTTTTGTCTTAAGATGAATAACACTGATAAAAATACATCTTGATATCCATCCCATCATACAGTACTCAATTTCAGCAGAATAGGTCAATGTAGAACAAACTCATGCTAAAACAAAAAGTTTCATGAAATTCAAAGACAGCAATATTTCAGCAGGATGAAAAACCCCATGAATCACCTGCTGATAGAATGTTACACCTTTTAGTAAAACTCCAACGAGATTGTGCACTCAAAGATCTCTGGGCTCAGGTCAACCTTCGATACTGTGGAAGAGCCCATATTGCCCTTTCTGTAACATACACAAACTCCTTATTTTTCCCAAGAAAAAGCCTACGGTAGGGTGTATTTTCCAAGACAGCTGCAGCAATGTCCCCCATCTTTTTGTCCTTTCACAGTTTGATTTTGACCCTCCCCAACAAGAGGCAGGGTCTATTCCTCTACTCTCTAAACCTGGTGGGCTCTATTGTGGCTTTGATTCATAGAATAGGGCAAAGTAATGCTGTGCCCCTTCCTGGTATAACCTTTAACTAGCCAGGCATCTTCCAACTCCTGCCTCTTGGAGCCCTTGTAAGAAGCCTATGACAGATAAGCACTTGGAGGAATACTGAGGCTCCCGACACATGAGTTAAATGTTCACCCTCTCATACATCCTGCTCCACTAAGCTTTCAGGTGATGTAGCCCCAGCTATTCTGAGTACAACTGTGTAAGACACCCCAGCAGAGCCACATCAACTCACAGAACCATGACAGATCATTCTAAATTGTTTTTGAGCCACTAAGTTTGGAGATAATTTGAAACCAGCCAAATTGTCTGGCTCTGTGCTTCTTCTCATGCCGGTTCCAACTGCTTAGAACTATATTCCTCCTTATTTCTGTCTCTTGAAATCTCACCCACTCATCAAAAGTTAACTAACTCAATTCCCCTAGCCAGCAGTAACCTCTCTCTCCTGTCTAGGTCCATAATAGTTTGTTCATATTTCTCTTCTATGGGTTTTCACTGACAGGATATAAAACTCTTTATTCTGGATTCATTCATTTCAAAGTATTTACAGAGTGCCTCCCAAGTGCTAAGCAAAAATGAATACAATACAGTGCATGACATCAAAGAAATTCCTGACTAAGAGGAGTGACACAGATACACAAGATGGAGGTTCAGTGACTGTGGTACATACAGACAGCCTTACATTAAGAAACTTTGAGAAGGGAGGGCAGGAAGAGAAGTAGGGAAATCCTGCAGGGAATAAGTAAGCCCAGCAAGAAGGGGCAGAGCATTCCCTATAAAAAAGAACACATGTGCAAGTGAAATTTCCTAGAGGTAGGGGCAATGCGGTGCTTCTGGAAACTGCAAATATTTCAGCACTACTCAGGTGCAAAACAGGAATCAGAGTGGTCGGAAGAACAGAGAGGAAGGGCATACAATGATAGAGAACTATCCTACACTATGTTAAAGAACTGGGATTTTGTCCCCAAAGAGACACCCTATGGAGACCTTCAAGAGTTGCTAGTGCCATGGTCAGATTAGTTTTATAATTTATTTCTTAGAATGTATATGAAGAGTGAAATTGAAGAGGCCAAGTATGAGAGGAGAGAGTTAAATTAGTCATCCATGGCGATAGGCCATTCCAGAGATGGCACAAGCCTGTTCTAGAACAATGACTATGCTGGTGCATAAGAGAGTTAATCAAACCCAACTCATGCATTGTAAGAGAAAAAACTAAAACTCTGGGAAAATAAGAACATTTCCTCGAGACAAAGTCTCACTCTGCCACCCAGGCTTGAGTGCAGTGGTGCAATCAGGGCTCACTGCAGCCCCAAACTCTTAGACTCAAGCAATCCTCTCACCTCAGCCTCCCGAGTAGCTGGGAGTACAGGCACCCACCACCACAACTCGCTAATTTTTTATAGAGATAGCGTCTTGCCGTGTTACCCAAGCTAGTCTCAAACTCCTGGTTCAAGCTCTCCACCTGCCTCAGCCTCCCCAAGTGCTGGGATTACAGGCATAAGCCACTGTGCCTGGCAGTGAGGCAAAATTTGAAATAAAATTCAGGTTAACTGATTCCTCACTTTTTCTATAATCATATTCTAAATTTAAAAATAATATTTTTGAATGTAATTTAAAAATAAAGTGAATAAATTTTAATTTAAAAACTTAATTTTAACATTACAATTTTAAATTATATATATATTTAATTTTAATTTCAATATCTTTAGTGATACAAGTGGTTTTTGGTTACATGGATGAATTATATAGTGGAAAAATTATATTTCTCACCTCCTAGATTATTTACTGTTTAAGTGACCAAGTACTACTCATCTTTATATTTCTCGTAACATGTGAAATAAACAATGGGTGTTTAAAAGTGTTTATTGAATTTAATTGATGTTTACTTTACATTCCAGTGATAACAACTGAATGACATATACTATCACATAGTATAATTATGTGTACTATAATAATATTCTTCCCTAAAGCAAAAAAACTATGAATGCATATCAATTTCAAAAGACATGATTCTGATGTGAAGAGTAAAATTTTTGGTGACAAAACTGTGTCGTGGTGTTTTCTAATTAATTTATTTATTTAAAAAATAAAAATGTGTAACATGATGTTTTGAAATATCTATACCTTATAAAATGATCAAATCAAGCTAATCACTATGTACATTGCCTCACATACTTATTTTTTGTGGTGAGAACACATGCAAACTATTCTCTTAGTGATTTTCAAAAATAAAATACGTTGTTACTAACTATGGTCACCATGTTACAAAATAGATCTCTTAGACATATTCCTCTTATCTAATTGAAAATTGAGGTTTTGGCCAACACCTCTCCAGTTGTGTTCCTCCACCCATGCCCACTGCTAGCCCCTGATATCCACCATTGTATTCTGCTTCTGTGAACTTAACTTTTTTTTCATTTTTGAGACAGAGTCTTACTCTGTTGCACAAGCTGGAGTGGGGTGATGCAAACTTCGTCACTGCAACATTTGCCTCATGGGTTCAAGTGATTCTCGTGCCTCAGCTTCCTAAGAAGCTGGGATTACAGGTGTGCGCCTTTAAGCCTGGCTAATTTTTGTATTTTTAATAGAGATGGAGTTTCACCATGTTAGCCAGCTGGTCTCGAACTCCTGACCTCAAGTGATCCGCCTGTCTTGGCCTATCAAAGTTGCTGGGATTACAGGCGTGAGCCACTGTGCCCAGCCTATGACTTTTGATTATTGCAGCATTATTGTAATTTACAATAATGTAAATAATGTAATGTAAATTACGTTATTGTAATTTAAATAATGTAAATTGCAATATTGTAATTTACAATAATGCTGCAATGAACATGGGAGAGAAGACATCTCTTCGACACACGGATTTGATTTCCGTTATTTACCCGGTAATGAGATTGCTGGATCACGTGGTAGTTCAATTTTGAAATTTTTGAGGGACTTCTATACTGTTTTCCACAATGGCTACACTAATTTACATTCCCATCAGCAGTAAACAGGATTCTCTTTTCTCCCCATCTTTGTCCACACTTGTTATTCTTGTTATTTATTTTGATAGGTGTTAGTTGACATTTCATTGTGGTTTTCCCTGATGATTAGTGATGTTAAGCATCTTTTCATATACTCGTTGGCCTTTTTTGTGTCTGCTTTTGAAAAATGCTGATTCCGGTCCTTTCCCATTTTTAATTGGATTATTTGTTTGCTTGCTATTGAGTCATAAGAGTTTCATAGATACATTGGATATTAACCCCTTATCAAGTGTATGATTTGCAAATATTTCCTTCCATCTTGTCGTTTGTCTCTTTACTATGCTAATTGTTTCCTTTGCGATATATGAACATTTTAGTTTGATGTAATACTATTTTGTCACAGCATTTTAAAGGAAAGTGTTTATTAATGCATATTTTCTCTATCAATAAATACAAATCTGCCAAGGACCAGCTCAGCACCAACTTTACCACCCAAGTTCAGAGCCACCTTTCACTTCCTGAGTTCCTATAATACCAAATATCTTGGGTACTTTATTACTTTATTCATTCTTTCTCGCATTTTTCTATGATGGTTTCATGTATGTTGATCTTATTTCCTCAATGAAATTGTAAGTTTTTTGTGAGTAATAAGGATAGCAAGCATTTTTTTGTACTCCTTTCTCTTGCACACAGTGAGATCACAAAACATAGTTAGAAATACTTGACCAGGCGGTTTGCAAAACAGTCGTGACCTTATCCTTTCTTTTGAGGTATTTGTAAACAAAGACACGTGAAACAAATACAGAGTGTCATTTAAATGAAAAAGATGGCCAGGTATGGTGGCTCATGCTAATAATCCCAGAATTTTGGGAGGCTGAGTTGGGAGGATCCCTTGAGACGACAAGTTCATGATCAGTCTGTGCAGCATAGCAAAACCCTGTCTCTATAAGAAATTTAAAAATTAAAAATAAAGGAAAAAGGTATAATGTCACAATGGGAGGGGAATAGTGAATAAATTAATATGATTTATTGTATTTATACTCTAAACAATAGCAAAGTCTATGCAATATTAATGTTTATAAGGTGTCGTATAGTATACAAAGCCATCTCATAAACATTACCTTATTTACCTTAGAAAAAGATATACTAAGGAACATAGAGTAAAAAATTGTTGGAGCTGTATATCAAGCAATGAGTTACCAACTTTATGTTAATTAGTCAAGGAAGGCTTCAGAAGTAATTGTGTGCCAAAATGAAGTTTTGTAGAGTTAAAGTGATATCATTTTATGTTTTTGTCTATGAGATCTATAAAGGATTATATCTTCTCTGAGAGAAGAAGCTGGATCTTGAAGATTTCAGAAAATTATTGCAAACCTGGCATGGAATCCTGAAAGGCAACAAAAGGCAAAATGAAGACACAAAAGGTTTTCTTCAGTACCACTGCCCTGAATCTAGAAGAAAATTATTGTATATACTTTTCCACAAATAATTAAATCTGATTTCTTAGAAAGAGAATATTATGGAACTTGTAAGACTCAATTCCATTGTTTTTCTCTTTCTCCTCACACTTTCTTGATGACTAATGAAATGAGCAAATAATTATTTTTCTTCTCTTAGGACCTTCTCTGCATGGAATTTGAGAGCTCATGTAGCTAACCACTGGGGATGGCCAAAGAAAACGAATCAGGTAGAGGAAGCGGAGAACTGGATGGATCACAAAAATACATCACAGGGCTTTTATTATGACAATATTTTAAAATAATAGATCGTGTTCTAGTTCCTTAGTCCCCTCTCTACCACAAAAACAAGGATTGCCTCTTGTGCACAGTCTAATAAAAATCAGGTAGTAGATTTCCAGTATATGAAATATACTCTACTACATTTTTCCATGTTTTTTAATTCCATTTTTATGAGTTTCTGTGGCTGAGGGAAATACGGCTAAAAGAACAGAGAGTTCTGTATGTTTTAACTGCAGGCTGATATATGCTCATAGAATTACAGAGATGGAATGGACCTTGGGAATCAACTTACCCAATCCTCTTGTTTCATTGGAAACTGAGATCTAAAGCAGTACTCCCCAACCATGTTCATGTCATGACAACATAGAAAGTACCATATTTTAATGACACACTGGGACAATCTATAAAGGTATGGCCACCAAGGAGGTTATTGGGGATCAATATCTTGGCACAAACACCTATTCCCAATACTTCAGCATATCAAGGACACATCAAGGGAAACCTCTAGTCTAGAGTGCCCACATTAGAATAGCAGATTTACAAAAGAAGCAGGAGTAACATCTAAATTTTGAACTCTCCACAAAGTCCTTGTATTATCTTGGCCAAGTGGTCAGGGGCAGTGGTTACAAGTAGGATGGTCCAGAATAGAGGAGGGTTTGTGGGATGCTTAATGTCACCATTTTTCAGATCCTTCTAAGATCTTGCACCTTAGAAACTGGCAAATTGAAATTCATTGCTCTATCCCACTCTCCCTGAAGCATCCACTAACCTTATTTCTTATACATATAGCAGAGGAAGGTGAACTGGGATATTGTTTTTCTACTGATATCACAGTCTCTGTGATGAGAGCCAGATGTGTTGCCTCAATTTATCATACCTGAATGCAACATAGTCAATTAACTGACATATTCATTACAATGAGCTTTTAGTCTTTGTACTGATGTTTACACAAATAATCTGTTTTAGGAATTTCCAACTGAAGTACAAAATTGTATTAAGGGTAAAGTTCACAACAACAGTTGGCTTCATTCAGTTCTTTTTCATAACTATACAGAATGGTAATTTTTAGAATAGAAATAAATTAACATGAATAACTGATACAAATTCCACACACACAAACACACACACATGCGTACGCAAGTATTCATAAAAGTTCATCTTGAAAAGTTAACATCCTATGACGTTGCAAGCCTCATATTTATTCTAATTTGTAAAAATGTATTTCACTGTACCATTTTCTTGAACACTTATGCAGAGACAAAGTGCTTGCTAAGTCCACAGGTGGTCAGATCTCAGCCTTAGTAACCTTCTCTAAGCCAGTCTCAAAACACCTGACAAGCCCAAATAACCTGAATTATTGGTAAACTTTGTGCCTCACTAGATTAAAACCTATATGAACCATATTTTACTTTTGTATGGTGCTATGGCAGTGGCAAAATTAAAAATTCCAAGGCAACTGGGCACTGGTGTCATTAATATTCTGTTCATTAACCTTCCTTTTCTGCCATAACTGTGTCCACATTGAATTCTTTTCTGAAATTGGAAAAGATGAAAGAGAGAGGCAGAGACAGACACACAGAGAGACTACACCTGCTTCTGGAATGTCTTCCTGTATGTCACATATTTGAGACTGTAACAAAATCCTTACCATGCTGTTAAAAATTGTTAACTAAGTAAATTTCAGGTTGAAAATCAAATGACTATAGAATGATTTTTTTAAGCATTTGGAAACCTTGCATTTTAAATAACTCCACTTCCATTGCACAAAGACTTAACTATTTATTCATTTCATTTGACTACTTTTTAATCTCAGTTTTTATGAAGACACTAATGACCCTCACAGATTGTTACCCTCCAGTGAAATAACAGAGCTTTGGCAGCGGCTGGATTCCAGTTGAAGAGTTCTGAAACTCATTGTAAATCTTCCTGTTTTGTTGTTCTTCAAACTAGGCTTTGCCATCTGCCTTATGAATTGAATTTTTGTTGCGGTATTTCACATGATCTAAAATATGGTTATTGCCATCCATAAACTGAGGTTCCTGGAGAGTATTAATTAAGTCCAAAATATTGCACCAATGTGCACAATGAAATACAACACAAATGTCATGGCGTGACCATTATTATAATCCTGTCTGAATTCCATGATGGCTGTTCCCTCAAAACCCAGAGACAATTTGGTTGTAGCAGCCAACAAAGTTAAATCTGAAGACTTAAAATCAGGTGGATGAGATAAATTGAAACAGATCTTATTGCTCCCAAACACTCTCTTGAAAATAATGGCATCTTGACATTTTATCAGTCACTCAAGCGGTCATTCTCAGCGGTATCAGTCGGAGCTTGAAGGATAGAGCTGTAAAGAAAGGACTGTCAGCCATAAACATTCCTCAAAACCATGAAAACCACAAATGAGAGCTTAAGTAATGGAGGACGCAATACCCTTGATATTTCAACAATTACCTGTAACAACAGGCTTTGTTCAGAACCATGGTCATTTTTTCAAAAGCCTTACTTGTCAAACCTGGACTTGAGGGGGGAAGGAGAGAGATGGAGAAAAAAGAGAAGAGAGGGAAGAAAAAGAGGGAGGAGGGGAAGATCCAATTCTACGCCCTTAGGTTAAAAAGTGAACTTAAGTTGGCCGCATATTTAAGAAAGCTTATGAAAATTTTTCAAGAACAACAACAACAACAACAACAAAACCCACTAAAGATTGATCCAAGGACATTCATATTATTAGGCTCAAAGTGAAGCTTTGAGATCATTAGAAAGGCATTTACACTGCTCAGTTATTTTCTTCGTGGCCATTCCTGATGTCAAATTACACAGGAGAAAAATAGCAGAGAATGCAGTGTAGGGAAGAGAAAGTAGTAATGGATAAGAATGTAAGTGTGGGAAGGCAAAATGAATTTAACTTCATGACACCACAGGAACATATTGCTGTGTTGTGAAATGAGAAAGACTAATTTTAAAAGGACTTGGTGCTATTATCTTGGCAATTGGGACTCAACAAAACTAAATGAAATTGAGTATACACCAAAACCAAGTCACCCAAACTCAAGAGACAGCAAACGTGGAAAGGTTAAATGCCTTAGAAATTGCATTTGTGGAGTTTCTCAACACAAGAGATTAATGGTTACTCAAAGCAATGGATAAATATTAGCTGAAGACCATTAGCCGAGGAAGACACATCAGTGCATCACTGTTCTCGGGCTTATCAGATCAATTTTAAATAGGTTTATCTTGGACTTTTCTAACATTTAACGAGGAACAAATTGTTTTTTTTTCTTCTGTTTCCTCTATCCATGTTGACTTTTTGATATTACCTAGGAGAGAACAATTAAAATAAATGGGTCTATGACAAAGTATTAATTTGGCTGTCTCAGAAGCAATTGCAAAAGGGTCATTTTATTATTGTTTCCTCCTATTACACAGTTTATCGTAAGCATTTAGATTGAATAGTGGATTTCTTAAATGAGAAGAGAGTTTGAATGGTCGTTTGGTTCGTTCCTCAGCCTTCAAGCAGCACCCACCTACACAATTTCAGCTCTCAGTCCATATCAATCAGAATCAGACTGTCAGTCTATTCTATTTATATTTAACAATAACAAATGAAAACAAACACAAAGTATATATTATTGAGTGTCTGTCTAGTGCCAATCATTATGCTGCTCATTATGCTAGCCAATCATTATGCTAGTCATCGTGGGGGATTCAAAAAACAAATAAAGCCCAAGTACTTATCCTCAAGAAGCTTAGCACCTAGTAAACCTAATTCACTCACTTTATATAAGTCCATTTCTTCTATCTCTAGGAAACAATGAGGAGAGAAAGCACAATTATTTTTACCCATAGCTTCTGTATTGCGTATAAGAATACTGAAGTCCAAAGCTTCCCGATTAGGTTTTAACAACAACAACAAAAAAAACCCAGAGAGCAGAAAGTAGTGCCTGAGGACTGTGGAGATCTTATGGCCTTGCATTTGGCCTTAGTCCCTCTTTTTTCTCTAGCTTAACCTCAAATTGTGACTTTGTTCCCCCACCAGTAATGGGGCCTGCTTGACAATTTTTAAAATTACAAAGACTTCTAGAAGTAAATTTGTGTCTTAAAATTTACATATATATACATATTTTTTTCTTTATATATTTTTCTTTCTTTCTTTTTCTATGGTTATCCCCACAAATTCAGCTTATGAATTTGGAATATCTTTCAATAGGCAGCAAATAAAGCAACACAAATGTTCAGTCAAATGGTCCGGTTTTGAAAGTAGCAAGTGACATTTCTGCTTCCTTCAATGAACCATGCATTTTGTCTTCATTAAAAGAATCGTTTCTTTTTATTCTATGTCAGTATCTCATAATAAGGCATCAATAGAGTAGTGCTTATACACTATGGCTTGCCTGACCTGTAAAACAACTTCTCGCGACCTCAATATTTCCCTTTGTGAACAATACAGCATGAAATAGCCAAGTTCCACCCATATGGAAGGCTGCGATGTCACAACAGGCAAAATAGCACAGTAGACGACCATGCTCACTTTTCATATATTGAGAACTCTTCATAGATTTGAATCTGAGTACATCTGTGGTCTGAAAACACAGGTCATGAATAAAGGGACCTTTGAGGAAACTATTTCATGAGAGAACAAAAGACAAGTTCCCTCCAGTGATCAGAAAAGAGAAAAGAAATATGTCCTCTCTTGGCACCAAATAAATGGATATTCTGAATCTTCGAAATAGTGACATTGTTGTTAACAGTAGAAGCTCTGCATAAGAGAATTTGATTGGGGTAGGAGGATACCAAGATAAAGAAGAACTTTTTACTCTATGTATTTCTTTCATTCTTCTCCCATCCTCCCTCCCTCTCACACACAAACAATTTATCTATTTATAGCTGTTTGGTTTTTGTTACAATAAGTATGCATAATTTGGTGTTTTTAAAAATGTTTAAAAGAGGGCAAAAGCCTCATATAGCTTCTAATACATAGTTTGCTTTCAATAAACATTTATAAAATATATTCTCTTCAAAAGGAAGAGTGGCCAGTATATATCCTATCCTGTACCCTTTCAGCTAGGACCTAAATCTTCTTTGTCCTGCTCATAACAATAAACAAAAGCAAACACACAAAAATAATGAAAAACAATAAGTATCCTCAAAATTGCTTGACATCCGTAATATCCACTTTTCCCTCCCAACTAGATCATCTAAGTTGCATTTCCTCATTTGTCTCATTTCAGCATTCTCAGCTCCATAACCTAATTCAAAACTTGCCTCTGATCTGCTTTGGTTCTCTGCCCTCCCAGTCCGGATCTTTGTATTTCTACTATTCCATACTGTTTTTGTTTTTCTCAGAGCTCTTAATTATCCCCAGGCCAGAACCTCCACCTCTAGTCCCCAGTTCTAGGGAACCCTATCACCAAAAGATCTAATTGCTGGAATCTTCCTCTTACCCGTCCAAAGAACATAAATCTAGCAAGCTAGAAAGAATAGTTAAAATAATAACAACAATTGTTATTACTTTTTAAAGAAAATGAGAAGATCAGGTCTCAAGGATAAAGTAGTTACCAGGAATGTCTTCAAAATCCAAAATCTGGTATTATTATGGAAATCAGAGAAAGGGACTAAAATCCATATTTACTGACTAAATGATTTCGTAGAAATAAACAGAGAGAAAACACAGAATGGAAAATCTGGAATTCAAAGGAGGTTGCAACCAGATACTGACCATGATAACATAACTCATTCTTGGAAATGTCAAAAAGTTTGAAAATCTCAGGGAGGGCATTAGATTTTAACACAAGGTATGAAACAGAAGTTTAGGCCAACCTAGATCTTAGGAAGAGACAAGATCAAAGCTTACATCTGGGTTCTCCATGTAACTAACCATATGATGCAATGTATATGTCAACTAAGCAATAAACACCCAAAAATGCTCAAGAGAAAGGACCAATCAGAACAGAGGTTCAAGAAAGGAATTTAGAGAAGGTAGAGTTCAGAGCACAAGCTTCATCTTGATCTCACTAGCTAATAAAAAATATGGCCCTTATGTTGATGCAATGTTATTTGAAAGCTGTGTCCTGGTCTCAAAGGCTTTATAAAGACACCCAAAGCCCATGGACACTGGTTACATGCAACCCCAAACCTAAAACCTGGGGTAAATAAATTTTTTTCAAAGCATCACCCAGGAGAGCTATAGCTTTCTTTGATCTTTTCACCCGCGGTCTAATGTTAGGGTCTTTCCTGTGAATTCTCCACATAGGGAATGAAGAATACAATTTTAGTATTGCCCACTTCTTATCTGGGAAAAGCAGCACTTCTGATATTGACAACTAGTGCAACCCTGAAAAAGTAACTTGACTCTCTGAGCCCCAATATTACCATCTGTAAAGGGGGAATCAGAGCAGCTACTTCATACTGTGGTTATTAAGAATTGCATGAGTCCTCAAAAATAAAGCACTTGACACAGTGACTGACACACAGTTACATGCCCAATAAATTGAGACTCTTTTTCTTGTCATAAGCCACTGTCACATAACATTACTTTCTTTCAAATGTGTGTTCATTCAGTTCTGAAAATATTTTACTTTTGGGTTTTGATTCAGTATATTAAGTCCAAACAATTTCAAAACTTTCCAATAGTGTATGGCTTCTCATTCACTCTTTCTCTTTCTTTTCTTTCTTTCCTTCCTTCCTTCCTTCCTTTCTTTCTCTTTCTTTCTTCCTTCCTTCCTTCTTTCCTTCCTTTCTTCCTTTCTTTCTTCCTTCCTTCCTTCCTTCCTTCCTTCCTTCCTTCCTTCCTTCCTTTCTTCTTTCTCTTTCTTCTTTCTTTCTTTCTTCTTTCAAAAAACCTTGATTGTGTCATTGCTCTGGACTGGTGCTTCACAAACTTTAATATGCACAAAAATCACCAGAGACTTTGTTAAAATGCAGATTCTGATTCAATAGGTCTGGCTAGATAAGGCTGTAATTCTGTCTTTCTAAAGACATCCCAGGCGCTATGTTACTGGCCAATGGAGAACACTTTGAGTAGCAAGGCATTACTTGTTCTCAAAACCCTTTACAGTTCTTTGGTTCTAAGTATTTCCTTAAACACATAGACATAGCCGGGGAGGCAGAGGGTGAAAGACGCAAGAAAAATCGTTGCCTGCTTCAATTTGTTGACCATCTAGTAACAAAGGTTAGCAATTACTGAGAACTTTTTTGACCAGCATTGTTCAATGCGCACTGCATTTTTATTTATTTATTTTTATTATACTTTAAGTTCTAGGGTACATGTGCACAACGTGCAGGTTTGTTACATATATATACATGTGCCATGTTGGTGTGCTGCAGCCATTAATTCGTCCTTTACATTAGGTATACCTTCTAATGCTGTCCCTCCCCACTCCCTGCACTGCATTTTTAAATCTGATTTCATCCTTACAACAACACTGTAAGGTAGGGACTATTCTTCCTCTTTTAAGATAAGGAAACTGAGCCCAGAGACACTAAATAATTTGTTCGAGGCCACATAAACTAATTAATCGATGGCCAAGATGGGAACTGAACAAAAGCAGTGTAGCATAGAGTCTAAATTCTTCCCATTCACTCTATTATGTCTTTTTATACTCTACTTAGATTGCAAACTATAACTACGTTACTTCTAAGGTAATAGATTAATCTCTTGTTTGTGTATTGTCCTTACGGGCTGGAAATGCTGAACAGCTTCCTCCTGTCTACCAGGGAAAAGTGAGATATAGGTGATTTATCAAAGATGCCCCCAACAAGCTGCACTTTATCGCGAAGGATATTTACTAGCTAAATTGTTCATTCTCTAGGTAACTCACTACCACCCACTAGCTATTAGCTATCATCAGCTGATTCCTTTCTTGTTTCTCCTATTTCTGTCCCCTATAATACTTGTTTTGTATTCATTTAGCTCCATGCTCAGTCTCTGAAAGCCAGCTCTGCCCAGTTTTGAGACCTCACCCTCAGACTCATACCCCAAGACTACTCTTCCTCCACCAATCGAGAAGGGAAGCTTGGACATTGAACCAGTCGATGAGCCATGAAAATAAATTCAGGCTTATTAATTTGTAGTCTGGAAAGGCTTTAACAAATAAGGGAGCAGTTTGCTTAGGTGACCCCATCTTCTATTTGTACCCTTAATGGAGAAACTGAAATTGTCAAATCAGTGAAATATGTTGCCTCCTTTTGCACACAAATAATTTATTTTAAGACTTTTCATGGCTTCAGGGTTCTCTTTTCTGGGTCACAAATGATAAAACACACAAAATTTTATTCATTTCTATCATGGTTCTGGGGATGTTAAAAATCACATTTTGCTTTTAATAGCTTCTCTATCAATACAGGTAGTAACCTCTTACTCAGCCTCCCGTTTCTAACTGCTGTTCATCCCAGTCTGTCTTAACTGTGGAAACAGTTCTCTTGCGTGAGCTCTCATTTATTAAGTGCCGACTATGCTAAGTGTTTCATAAAATATATACAGCATTAGCACTTTGTAGGATTCACTGTAGTTTTGTAAATTGATGACAATAATAATGCCTTACATTTATGTAGCTTTTATATTTTTGAAAAGGTTTTTTGTGTTCATTATCTTATTTAATCCAAAACCTTTTTTTTGAAGCTGGGTATGGTGGCTCATACGTATAATCCTAAAACTTTAGGAGGCCAAGGTGGGAAGATCACTTGGGACTAGGAGTTCGAGGCTGCAGTGAGCTATGACAGTGCAACCTCAGTCTAGCCTGGGCAACAGAGTGAGACCAGATTCAAAAAAAAATAAATAAATAAAAATAGAAACTACTTTTTGAGAGTAGAATAAGTATTATTCTGCCAATCTTACAGACTTGAAAAAACTGAGGATCAGAGAGGTTAAGTCACTTGCTTTGAGTTATACAAGTTTTGTCAGTGTGATGTTGGAACTTGGCATCCCCTAATTCATTCTGTTCCTAGTTTTTTTATTTAAATGCAGAAAAGAAAATTAAAACTATGTGCTAACTACCCAAAATTAATAAATGCTATCATTTACAAGGAAAGAAGGAAGGAAGTTAAGAAGGAAGAAAGGAAGAAGGGAAGGGAAGGGAAGAGGTATTTCGGTATTTCTGGCTGGTTCGTTCACAAAGGAGATGAATTTTTTTTTTTTTTTTTGAGATGGAATCTTGCTGTGTGGCCCAGGCTGGAGTGCAGTGGCACTATCTCGGCTAACTGCAAGCTCCACCATTCTCCTGCCCCAGCCTCCCAAGTAGCTGGGACTACAGGCACCCCCCCACCATGCTCGTCTAATTTTTTGTATTTTTGGTAGAGAGGGGGTTTCACCGTGTTAGCCAGGATGGTCTCGATCTCCTGACCTGGTAATCCACTAGCGTTGGCCTCCCAAAGTGCTGGGATTACAGGCATGAGCCACCACACACAGCCAGGAGATGAAATTTTACCTCACTGTAGAAGGACAGCTGAAATGTCAATGACTAGTAGGAGAAGGAATTGGCATGAACAAAACTGTAGGTATATGACTACCTGTGAACATGCAAGTTGAGTTTATGAAGCAATAGGGACAAAAGTTTGACTACAGCAGAAGATGTGAGAAGGAGAATTAGTAAGAAGCAAACTGAGATCAGGTGCTAGAGAGTTTTGAAAACTAAGCTAAGGATAGGGAGTTCAGAGCTATTCATATTGCATAACTGAATACTACACTAGTGTTCACTTAGCTTATTATACTTTTCATCAATGCACTAATCTCAACAATAACTACCAGACTCAGTGCTCAGCAAAGTACAAAGGGTATTGGCAGCGAGATCTTTGCATCTGAGGTTCCATTCCCACCCTTAAACACTTCTTGCCTAACCTTTGATCTGAATCTTTATAATCATACACATACAGTGCAAGTTTAGGGTTACATTTTCAATGCCTGACCATCTTTTGTTAAGAAACGTTTTCAAGAAGTATTAATACTGCTAATAAGTAAAAATCCATTTCACTGGTTCCTTTGATTAATCAGGCTTCTTTTTGTTGCAATCTAAAACTGAATTTAAATATTAGGGAAATACAGAAAAAAAGATAGTAAAACATATTATGGTCATTTTTTTAAACATTGAACTCTACATACTGTGGGATCCATTTACATTTAGCTCAACTCCAGCATCTTCTTGATCCCCATTTCCCATTCTTGGTGATGAGAATTCAAGTTGAGAAAAAAATAGCGCCATTCTGTAGAAATTCCTTGGTAAAAATATATTGAATTATGTTCCCTGGAGCCTAGTGAATTGAAGAAATGCTTATCAACCCCGACATAAGCAGAAGTTTAGGCCTAGCAATTCTTTGTTGTGGGGGGCTCTTCTGTGCAACAGAGGCTTTATAGCAGTATCCATGGCCTCTACCCAGTAGATGCCAGTAGCAAAAATATCTCCAGGCATTGCCAAGTGTCTCCTGGCTGGCAAAATTGCCCCTGATTTAGAACCACTGGGCTGCAGCACAAAAATAACCTCAACTTAGAGAATCCTAACGATTGGTTTGAAACAAAATTAAGAAAAATAAATTAACTAGGCTCCAGTCGGTTTCCCTAAGATTCCCAGCACATCAAACTTTGCTATATAATCTCATTTGCTCAGGTAAAACCTATCCAGACCCATAATAGAAAAATTTAGCAACAAAAACAAAAACAAAACACAGACAACACAAAATAAATCCCAGCTCTGAACTAGTTAACTAATATTCCACAGGAAGTTATAGACAATTTCCCCCAAGAAATTAAATTCCTGTACAAAAGTACCCTGAGGACTTTAACACAAATCACTCTTCTTACTTGAGACTATTTATCATTTTTTAGAGCTTATAAATTATATACACCAAGCAGCAATTTTATACACCAACAACCATAATAATCCAGACACAAAGCAGAGCAGTTGAAGGGTACGCTGTTCCAACAAGGAGAGGAAGAAGTAGAAGGAGAGGGGCATGAAAGGAGCAAATAGTGCTCTCCTCTAGAGCAATCTTCCCAGGGATGTAGCTTTTCTTTTCTGTCCTCACTGTCTTAATAGATTTCATCTTCCTTTAAAAGACAAGTCACAATCTGTCCCTGAAGACAGCGTTATCATTAAAATGCTCCACTGGGGGCAGAGGGGCAACATTACTCAGTGTGCGACAGGGCATTCGAGAAGACGGGTGACACTTTTCCTTCAGGGCCAGCATTTTGGAGAACAGAGGGGCTGAGACAGGACTCTCAGAGGTCAAGTCTTCCTCCTCTTGCCTCTGGTTGAGGCTGCAATCTATGCCATTCAAGAAGAAAAGAAGTCAATTCTTTCCATTTACATTTCCAGAATGAAGTAGGTTTTTTTTCTTTTTCATTTTACGATAATTGCAAGAGTGAGGAGTCTGCTAGAGCAATAATGCTCCTCTCCCAGTTATCATCTATGCTCACCTCAGCTATCCTGATCTGAGCATCACTTATAATGATCAAGAATCAGGTGCCAGATATTCATCTGTGCAGCACACAGAAAATACATCACTCCTGCCCTCCCATGTTGGAGGTGAAAAGAAACAAGATGAAGGACACGCACAGTGGTCAACTTTCATTGTGTTGTTCTTATCTCCCTGTTATTTTCAGTAGTAACCTACATATCATAATTAAGCCCTCACCATCTACAGAGCTGAATAGATAGAAAATAAAGTGATTACATTATTTAAAACTGGAAGGCACCTTGAAAAACCTTTGTATCCAAACTCATTTTATAAAAGGAGAAAACCGTATGAATAAGCTTTGGAGATAAAATGTACAGCATGGTGGCTATGGGTAATAATACTGTGCTGTGTACTTGAAATTTTCTAAAAAAGAATATCCTAAGTTTATTCACCAAAAAGAAAATAAAAAGCTAACTATGTGAGGTAATGGATATGCTAGTTACCTTGATTGCTGTGATTAGTTCATAATGTATCCGTATCAAAACATCAAGTTGTACACTTTAAATCTATAAACTAAAATAAAGGGGAAAGAAGGAAGCTGAAACCAGAGAGGTAAAATGACACTGCTCAAGGTCATTCAGTTTATCCATGACCTGTGACAAAAGAACGTGTCCCCTAATACTGTTTCTCAGGAGCAATGACAAAATATCCAGCTCAAATTATCACCAGAAACAAGAAAGCCAAAAAAAAAAAAAAAAACTTTAAGAGCTTTAATAAACATATCAGAAAGAGTATTTGTTTTTATTTTATTTATTAATTTATTTGAGGCTGCCCGGCAGCCATTTCTCTTCCTAGTAGCATCCCAAATTCCTTTTAAGACACTACCCTACCCTCATTCTCAACTACGTGCTTTGGGTGGATTTGGCTTCACCAAGAGCTCATGCATCTTTCTTTAGGATTCACGAGAAGCTGCATTTAGTTGTAAATGCTTCAAGGTAAATCAATTTATCAGATTGCTTTTGTATTAGTCCAGTCTCATGTTGCTATAAGGACATACCTGAGGCTGCGTAATTTGTAAAGGAAAGATATTTAATTGACTCACAGTTCTGCATGCCTGGGAAAGCCTCAGGAAACTTACAATCATTGGTGGAAGGCAAGAGAGAGAATGCATGCCAGCAGGGGAAATGCCAAACACTTATAAAACCATCAGATCTCATGAGAACTCATTCACTATCATGAGAACAGCATGAGGGAAACCAACCCCATGACTCAGTTACCTCCCACTAGATCCCTCCTATGACAAGTGAGGATTGTGGGAACTACAATTCAAGATGAGATGTGAGTGGGAACACAGCCACATATCAGCTTTTCTCCCAATGAAAAACGTGATTGACAAAACAGTAGGCAAGTTGAAGGCGTGATTGGAATTGGCAACCCCAAATATATACTTATTTGAGGGGAGCTGACCCTAAGCATAGTTTCCATTTTTATATCCCCCATGAGACTTGGAATAGCCCAAGAGTGGGAAGATCAAGACTACTCACCAGGGGTCACCTGACAATAACTGCAGAATAGAGCTCCAATTTACTACTCAGTGTCCTCCTGATTCTACCAGGAATTGACAAAAAAAGGTCTCAGAACTCTAATAAAAAATAGGACATTGTGATTACTTTCCAAACCACTACAAGTAAACCCTCTAAGCTTAAATGAAACCCATATGTGCTAAAGGCCAATGACTCTCTTTGTTAGTGGTTACAGGTTTATGGGGCTCTGGCTGTTAATGAAAAGAAGAATGGGTCTCTTTTTATGTCTTTGTTTTTTTAAAATATTGGCCAAATAATAACAATAATCATTCTTTTTAATTTTTTAATTATAAAGGCCATATTTGACTATCAGTTTTAGCTTTTCAAAACACAATAAATACTGTCCCATTTGATACTCACAAGGCATTGTGTATCCCTATTTTATAGATAAGGAAAACTAAACTCCAGGTTCAAGGGGATTATCCAGGATTACACAGTGAGAGCATGATAAAGCCAGGACACATGGCACAGCATTAAGACATATATATTTTATAAAATGCAAAGTATAAGGGTCCTTTGTTCATTTTCCTTGAAATGGCTCCAAATATATAATTCTTTTCTGTCTTCAGAGTTTTGAAGGTTTATCTCATCTCCATAAAGAAAGAGATAGGTAGATCCTAAAGCAGATCACAAAGGAAATGCTTTTGAAGTAATAAGACATTACGAGGATAGAGGACTCTATATGGTAATGTGTGTGTGTGTGCACATGCACAGGCATACTGACGTGAAATAACAGGAGGGTAATGTGTAATAGATCATGCTATGAAAATGAAAGTCAGATGATCACATTTATTTTTTGTGTGACACTATTAATTTTAGACTGGGATTCATTGTTTATGTATCCACTTAGGTCAACTGAAATTCAAAGTGACTCCTTACCTATGAAATTTACACTAAGATTCTTACTCTCCCCTTCTGCTGAAAACATAAATAAGTAAATAAGCATTGTAGACTATAATAATGATATTGTCACTATGAATCTGGTGATACTTTTTAAAGGCCCATGCTCTGGGAAGCAGCACTAAGTCCGTCAGAGGCATTTAACTCTGTGATCCAGATATTCATTCACATGGATCTTCTTATGTTTGCTTGTAAAACATCTTCATCTAAGATGAAGAAGATCGGCCACTCCATTGAAGTTTCAGAAGATTGAGTGGGAGATTTTGAAAGAATTATTTTCCAATTCATGCTGGAAAGATCAAAAAAGGCAGCAGAGGTGAACAGCAGCTGAGTCCTAGAGTCTGGAAATGGAAGAGCGGTCACAGGCACTGTCATGGCAGGAAGAAGAGATGGGAGCAGAAGAGATAGGAGCAGAAGAGAGGTACGAAGAATACTGGACACCTCCGCTCAACCCATGCCTGCTCTAAACAGGACTGCTCCCCATCTATTTGTATCATACATGGGAATTTTGCTGAAAATTTGATTTGTCAAATTCTGGTTCAACAGACACATCCAAAAATGTTTGAAAAATGTTAGGGCCACTCAGGCAACATCACTTGGCCCTTATCATCCAGTCACTGAGAAACAAGGATTCTGGGTCAAGTCATCTATATCCCAGTACAGGTTCTCTTCACTAATCCATCTCCTCTTGACTTCCTATATCTAACTTCATTTAATCCTCACAGCAACCAGGAAATGTAGGTATTACTAGCTTTATTTTATAAATGCAAAAGCTGAAGCCCAGAACTTTAGAGGACCTTGGCTAGGGTTGGAATGCCGGCACCTCCTGACTACAAACTCCATGTTGTTTGCGCTACATGCATCGTGTCTCAGTGCAAAAGACACTGTATTTTTTTTTTTTTTTAATATGTGAGTCATGCTAACTCTCTTTCCTATTTTAATTGAAATTGCCTTCTTCAGACACCACCTTGTCTCTTCTGAAATGTTCTTTGTCCTTTAGCTTCAAGTCTGTTTCTTCTCTGTGAAACTGATTGTGTCTGTGGTGCCCTTCCAAGATGACCTCTGCCTGGCACAGAAAGACATCCAACAGGCTATTTGTCACACCTCATCTCTTCCCTTTTCTGAAAGGGACACAAGGCTGTCTTTGAGCCCCCTTTGGAAGTGTTTTCATGCTAATCCAAGAATTACTGTTGTGTTTGTTTTCTAGCCGGTGCAGTGTGAAGCCATTCATGGGGCCGCATGGACCTTGTCTAGTCACATTCCAGGCCATTCTTGGAACATTTTGGGGAAACGCATCATCGCTCTGCTGGTGGGAGACAAGTCAGTGTCCCTGCCTGAGGCTGGCAGCCAATGCATCTCTGTCCTTGATTGCACATGAAAACATCTCCTGCCATCTCTGCCAGGCAGCCCACTACACACACAGGGAGTGGGGGAGGGCAGAATTAAATGTTCATCCAAAAAAAGATCGAAATCAGGAAGAAAACAACGACCTCCTAAATAGTTATCTCTGGAAAATACGGAAAGAAAGTGAGCTGAGCACTTTAGTCAAAAAAACTTAGGCTTTTTCTAAATATCTTAAGCAGCTACAGGTAACAGAAATGGATCCAGAATAGGAATCTGGAGACATGAATATTAATTCTGATCCTGCCACTAACTAACTATGAGATTTCAGGCACATGCTTTTATTTTGCCTCATATTAGTCCCTAATATTTCAAACACCATGGGACACCGATAAAAATTAAAGGAAATACTTTTTGTTAATACACTTGGTAAACAACAAAGAATCGTCATTGCTATTGCAGCCGCCTTCTGGACCTCAGTCTCTTCACCTGTAAAACGAAAATACTGAGATAGGTCAATGTCCCCAAAGCCAGTTCAGTATCAGAAACACCTAACGAGCTTCTGAAAAATCTAAATTAAGGGCCTCACTAAAACCTTGAGGGTTAGGACCCACAATTATGTTTTTGTTTTAATTTCTCAAGTTTTTTGTGTATAGCCTGCCCTGAAATGGTTTCTAGGGACTCCTAAACTATCCACTGAAGGTTGCCAGCCCAATGTTTAGTGGTTCTCAAAGACAGAATCCCTGATATAAGCTGAGGTTGCCTGTAATTTTACCATTAAAAATATGGTTCTGAATTATTAAAAGCTCATTTTCAAAAGTTCTCCATTAAAAGAAAACATCCTTAATAGGGGCAACATCCTAATTCATCACAGCTTATTTGCTGATTCTCAGTAACTGTACTAACTGATTAAAAGCATACTTAACACAGTGGAACACAAGAAATGCTTGTGTATGTTGAAGGTAGCATTTTCTACAACCTTCTCTTTATTTTCAAATATGGACATTGGCCCCAGATAAGTTATAAGTATAGTGACCATATAATATTTAACCAAAACAGGATACTTTTGAAAGTGAGAAGAAAATTATTGATAGTTACTTTAGATATAAAGAAGGATTCTCCAGGGCACACAGGAATAAGTCCTTATCCTAGTTAAAAGTGACTTGTCTGCATTGCAAAGAAAGCTAATATTGAAAAGAGGGGGCTGGGGGCTGGCCGGGCAGAGTGGCTCATGCCTGTAATCATAGCACTTTGGGAGGCTGAGGAGGGTGGATCACCTGAGGTCAGGAGTTCAAGACCAGCTTGGTCAACATTGTGAAACCACATCTCTACTGAAAAATACAAAAATTAGCCAGGCATAGTGGTAAGCAGCTACTTGGGAGGCTGAAGCAGGAGAATCGCTTGAACCTGGAAGGCAGAAGTGACAGTGAACTGAGATCGTGCCACTACACTCTAGCCTGGGAGACAGAATGAGACTCTGTCTCAAAGAGAGGAGAGGAGAAGAGAAGAGGAGGGGAGGGGAGGGGAGGGGAGGGGAGGGGAGGGGAGGGGAGGGGAGGGGGGGACCTAAAAATATCAATCATGGGACTAGAAACAAAATCAATGAATAGGACTAGAATTTCAGCCTCCAGGCTTCTTCTTTATTAACCAAAGGTCACAGGCTGTGTGATTCAAATTCATTTCACTTTCGGTCCACGTTCACCCTTATTTCTCAGAATCAACCTAAGAATGTTTATCTTTTTTCTGTACTTCTTTCCTATCACCATATTCTAGATGGCCAACCTTGGGGCTTGGACCCCACCACAGTGGTAATAATCCATTGATTCAGTCACTGACACATCGGGGTTTCTTTCCTTTAAATGGGCAGAGATGGCTGCTATGCAGGTAAAACATAAGCTCATGTGAATATCAGAGACTACACGGGGACCCTTAGAAATCCCCTCAACTGAAGAGGAATGTTCCTGAGGTTATCTAATGACCCTGACAGTCCTGTAGCTAACTGTGAAGAGATGCTGTGCTTTTCCCCTCTGACTTTTATCAGCGGTCCCATAGCTAAACCCAAGCTGCCAATCTGTCAATAACCATCAGACAGCAGGAAAAATGTCTCATCCCAATATTAGATTTTCTAATGTTGCTTGCCTGACGAAAAGTTATTTTGTTTCTGGCTTTATTTTCGAGAGATGATTCCTGGGCTCGTAATGAGCCTTTTCTTAGACCTTTATTCTCAGTCAGCCATATTAAAAGGTACCGAACACCAGACTTGAGATTTAAAAAACAAAAACAAACAAACAAAAAAACCTGGTTTCCAATCCCCTTTCATGCTTGAAAGGAAATTTGTAAATTGTCAACTTGACTTAATTTTTCCTTTGGACTCACACCTATTTGCTGTAATAAGAATTTTCCCCCTGGATTTCACTCATCTGCAGCATGTGGCAGGAAAAAGAGATTCGGATTGTATTTGTCGTCTTTTTGGAGCGGATTTTCTTTGAGCAAGTCTGCTATCAATTCTGTCTGCCAAAATAGCATTTTAATGTGTTACCTGCCAGTCAAGCATGTTCTGTAAAGTTGACTTCTGCCTCTGCTGTGTTTTCTGATGCTGTTTACCATTAATTTTTCCTCTCATTTTTGCTGTGCTTATTATTTTTAATACAAATGTGGATTGTGCTATTTTGATCATGTGTCTAGCTCTACAAAACATTAGTTTAAATGAAAAAAGAGAAGGGTATGGGGAGGGTAGCAAACAGGGATTTCTCTTGCTGGAAAGACTATTTTAATGAGTTTTATTCTATAGTTGGGGAGATGCTCTTAACCTCCTTGGCCCAGTAAGATGTGATTTCTTGACACTGAGCGTATTGCAAATGCATTTTTATCAGAGCTGCGTACGGTGGACGCAGAGGGGATTTCTCCAGTATTTAACAAAGCCATCTATTCGCAACACAAAGTAATGCTTTGTTTACCCTTCCTCTTTGTCCTGGGTATGGTATTATTCCAGAGGCATTGCTTCTCCCTTGCAAACTGTCAATGGCCAAGGATACTTTTCAGCGTGTTTTGGATCATAATTGGCAAAAATGTCTGCCCAGTAGTGGAGAAGAGGTGAAGGTCAGACATGACCCGATGGGGGCCATTCTCCAGTTTGTATGACACAGACACTAAAGTGTCTTGCCCATTCTCCAAAGTTCACACACCCTTCTCCGTATTCCAGGGACACACAGCCTTTCCTCCCTGCCAGATAATTAGCAGCAGTGGCAGGCCTAGCTGACTCGTCATTGGGCACTCAATGGTGCTCCTTTCCTCCAAGCTCATTTCCTTGGAAGGTGAGAGTCATTATCGTAAAGAGGGATATTGTAAAATTCTGTTCCTTCTGCTAAACCATGGCTCTGAACAGAGAAATTTGTGTTTTCTGCCAGGGAGAAGAATAACATTTATTTAATGGATGCTGAGCAAAAGGTATTCACATTTCATGCTTCGGGGCTTAAACCTATCCGAGATCAGAAGGGAACTTTTCCAGTCTCCAAACTGTACAACTGGGTAAGTGCTTAGTGCTAACTACCATTCTGTCCCTATCAGGCATGATCTGAGGTCTCCATCTCAGGAGTGCCCCCTGCATCCCCTCAGCTCTTGAATTTGTCCACAAACCATGTTTTATACCCCTTCTCCCACCAGCTTCTCCCACCAACTTAAGCCTAGCAGTACTTCTTATAGGTGTGGCTCCACTGAATTCCAGTTATGCTTCACCAGCATCCCAGTCCCTTCAAGGGACTTATCTACAGTTTCAGAGTTGTAATACATAAGTGTTTTCTCTCTCAACAACGGGAACAGCAGAATGGAAGAAGCTTGGTATAGTAGAAAGAACACAGCTTTCAAGCTAGAAAGATTGATCCAAGTTCTACTCATTCTTGAACCCTAAATAGATGGTTAATCATGAATTGCCTACTCACTGATATTCAATTTCCTCATCTGTAAAGGATAATAATAATAAAGCTTATCTTGCAGCACTGTTGTGAAGGCCAAGTGAAGTCACATGTCAAGTGTGTGGTCCATAAAGAAGAGAAACTGGATCACACCTTCCTTTTCTTGGGCAGAAATTGAGTCTGGTTGTAACACTAACTAGCTAAGTACCTTCTGGCAAGTCATTCAAACTTTCTGTGAGTTCCTCTACAAAATGAGCGAAAGAAAACCCTCTATCCTGCCTTCTTTTAAAACAGAAATTTTATAATCCAAAAAAAAGTAAAAGTATTGCCAAAAAATATGGTATTATTATCATGCTGATGCTTACTCTTATTATCTTTAAATTCTAGAAATATTATGTTAAAATATTATCCACAATTAAGTAGGCCTATCTAAAAGTATGTCTGTACCTTTCAATCACAGGTAGATAATAGTCATAATGCTCTGATAGTGGAAAAGCTGACACAGTGTTGTGTCTTAAAAATAGATCTGCTCTGGCCAGGCAGGGTGGCTCATGCCTGTAATCCCAGCACTTTGGGAGGTCCAGGCAAGCAGATCATGAGGTCAGGGGATCGAGGCCATCCTGGCTAACACGGTGAAACCCTGTTTCTACTAAAAATACAAAAAATTACCCAAGTGTGGTGGCACACACCTGTAGTCCCAGCTACTCAGGAGGCTGAGGCAGGAGAATCGCTTTAACCTGGGAGGCGGAGTTGGCAGTCAGCCAAGATCGCACCACTGCATTCCAGCCTGGGTGACAGAGCAAGACTCCATCTCAAAAAAAAAAAAAAAAAAAGAGAGAAAGGAAAAATAAATCTGCTCCCAGAGCTGGGACAAAATCATTCTTAGTGGCTTGGTCTATACATAAAATGAATACGTGATTGGAAATATTATTGTATTATAATTAGGCCAAAGCCCTTCGTGTAAACATGCAAAACATGTAACAGATGCTCACTAAATGTCGCAAATCTCTGCACATTTTCTTGATTTGAGATTTCAAGTATCTATGGTGTGCCTGTTAGCCTTGACCTTTCCTGTCACCCTCAGCTGATAGCCTCTTGACCCTTTTCCACTCTCTCCTCCCATATATTCCACCCCTCCTCAGTTCCAGCTTATTTGGACTCGTGAAAGATAATAACCAAGCATTTCCAGCTACACACTCAACCCTTGCTGCTAGACTTCCTTGGGCATAAGTTTCCAGTCTCCTAGTTAAGGTTCTGCTCCATATCTTTGATTCTACTAAGGGGATTTTGCCTATGAACAAGGCACTGCCTTTGTTCAGTAGTCAGTGTATCTGTTGCTTCCATTTCCTGCATTTCTCAGTAGACATTTTTACTGCTACAATGGACTATTTAAAGAGACAAAGTGCTTGGCATAGAAATAGAAGGAAGGCTTCTAGGCTTCTACTCTTTTCTTGTGTCAAAGTCAGCGGTGTTTCAAATACAGGTTTCTTGTGCTTTCTGAGTTACAGAGGTTTAAGGGGAACCACTTTTTCTGTCTTTTATTTGTGGCCCTCGGCAGCTTTGCCACTGGGTCAAAATCATTGTGCCTAGTTCCTTTTTCTCCTCACACAAATTTTCTCCCAAGAGCCCATTTAGCTTTCATGCAAATGTCTTCTGACATGTCCTCAAATCCAGCTGTTGGGTAGGCATGGGCATGTAGGAATCTCATCTTAAACTGGGATCTTGCCACCATCAGACTTAAAGAGAAATAACTGCACTAGTGGTGAAACTAAAGTTTAAGGTTAAATAATGATTTTCCTCACCAATAAGATTATCCAAATTATCGCTCTCTGTCAGTCTTATTGCCTGATCTGGTCAACTTTGTTTTTGGAAGCAGTCTCTGACAAAGAGGAAGTTTTACCCAAACAACTTTTTTTAATACTTCACAATAGATCTGCCAGACATGGGAGTAGTTTGAAACTGGTTATATTTCCAGTTTGGACCCAATAAAAAGCTGGTTCACTGATCCTTTCTAAGGCAAGGGAAGATGGTGTATTAGATGAGACTGGGACAGGGAAAGAGGGAGAGGTTGAAGTTGAAGAGCTGCACTAAAATACTGCAGAATGTTTGTGTCACTGCAGGCTTCGTCCTGAGCTCCTTCTCCCTGAATGCCCTGGAAGAACTGACAACTGCCTGGCCTTTACAAAATGAAATTGACATTTACAGGCTTAGGTTCAACAGAAACTGATAGGGAGGGCTGGGAGGTGCTATAAGCAACGCCTGGGCCCAGTTCCCTGGATCCAGGGCAGCAGGCCCGTAACTCTGCTCTGAGTGATGGGTCAATATCCAATAACTCGAAATCAAAAGCTGAAGTCTTCTTGAGTCAGCAGAGCTGAAGCCTCCTTCAGGGGATAAGAATACAGCACCAGCCCTTCTGACAGAGCTGGAGTTGCCAGTAGCCTTTAATCTAAGGAAACCACAGGCAAAGCAAACTTGGCATATAACTTTTCCTACATTAATTAACACCCTTCAGTTTAAAGGGGGAAAAATAATAACACTCTTGGGAGAGCTGTGAGAGCTCAAACTTCACTCATTCGGATTCTGCACACAAAGACTCTGGGGAGGGGGACGATTGGGTGGAGAACAGAACACAGTCTTGGAGAGGGAAAAGAGATTGTTTTCAGGTCAACTGAACAGTGGCTTTCAGAAGCAGGCCATTGTTTGAATTGTGTTTCATGATATTGATTACGAACCGTCCTCAGCAGTTTTTTGCCTTTTTGGTCAGGTTCTGCCTGTCCTACTGGAAATAGGAGGCAGTGTGTCCTGGAGCTGTGCTGTGTTTTTTTCTTAAATGCAATGAGCCAGCTGGGAGGACAAAGTCTGATACGGTCTGAAAATATATTTTTAATAGGTCATTGTCTAGTTAAGGGGAATTAGCTAACTATGTATATCTCTGCAGACTAGAAATCAAAAGCAAATCAGAGTGAACAAAATGATAGAACAATATGTATTGTGTACTATTTATAGGAATGTTAAAGACTTATAAAACAAATGATTTTTCAAAACTAGCTGAGGATACACACACATCAAACTCACAGATGTGACTCCCTCTGTTGAGGACAAAGGACTAGAATTGAAACTGGTAATCAAAGATGAAAGTAAGTTTTTTCTTATTATTCTAATTTTCCTTTTTAAAAAGATGAATTGAAATCACAAATCACTTATATAATGATTTTTTTAAAAAAGATAGACATCAGTATATCCTTCTGTTTTTCTTTTTCTTTTTTCTTTCCAAAATTACAAAGAGGAGTTGGCAGGATGTACTTATTTTTTCAAGTCACTTCCGATCTGTATATGACATTCAAGAACTGTTCTTCGATAAAACATACAGGCTATTGATTCTAAGATTGTGTCTAAATGCATCCTGTTTCAATGTGGAGACAGGTTTGAGCCTGCCCTCCCTAATTCTGCTAATGAGGCAGCAGGAATCCGGCTCTATTTGGGCAACAATGGCTTTTTCTTCAAGTCCACCCTTGGCCAAGAAGCCCATTGGCCTGTATCCATCCACCAGGGCTCAACTTCCTTTAATTTTTGTGTTTTATATTTACCTTTATTCACCAGCAGCATATTTTAAAACAATAATTTTAAAATATTTTTGAATACTGCAGACATTCAAAAATGAAAACAACTATTTAAAATTATATACTATTCTCCAGTTACAAAGTATGCTTACATCCATTATTTTATTTCATTTCATTATCATCATACACTCTAAAATGTACTAAGGTCAGCATTATTTTACCCATTTTGCAAACAAAAAAAAAATGAGGCCCCAAAACATTCAGTAACTTCTAAATCATATCCACAGTAGTAAGGACAAGAGTTCAAATCTTCCCATTCTAAACTGTCCATCCATTCTATTCATTCGTTCATTTAACAAACATTTATTAAACTCCTTCTCCATAGACTCTTTTCTATAATTCTTGTCAGTGTATCGGGTACTTGTGTTTCCATAAGTCTTTATTCTGTCAATATAAGCTACAGTTATAGGCTATGTGATTCATTGTTGTTTCATTTCCTGTGCCTCATCCTTCAACCCACCTGCTCAGTTATAAAGTCCTTGAGTAATTCTATAGTTTTAAGACATAAACTTTTTTCACATCCCACAAGGCTTAACATAGTTCTGGATAAATGCAGAAAACCACTGTTTCTTGCTTAACCAATTTACGGATTATTGTATAGATACAAAAGCCTAGATGTTAAAAGAAAAACTCACAGAGCTCCATTTATGATAAGGAGATAGAACCCAACACCCTAATATCCCATCTGCTCCAGAGATGTGGGGCAGATACTAGAACCCAAGAGCTGGATAGCAGCTTCAGAAAACATCCTCGGTCCCTATATTACCCTAGGAACTATTCTAAGTTTCTCAGTTTCATTCCTATGTAGAGCTTGTTATATAACATTGAAAACACAATCAGACAAGACCTTTGGATTAGGGAAAAACGTTAAAGAACACATCATTGTTTCTACTAAAAAATACAAAAAACTAGCCGGGCGAGGTGGCGGGCGCCTGTAGTCCCAGCTACTCGGGAGGCTGAGGCAGGAGAATGGCGGGAACCCGGGAGGCGGAGCTTGCAGTGAGCCGAGATCTGGTTACTGCGCTCCAGCCTGGGCGACAGAGCAAGACTCCGTCTCAAAAAAAAAAAAAAAAAAAAAAAAAAAAAAGAACACATCATTGTCATTTATCAACCGGTGTTCAGTGAGCCCTTATTATATGCACAATACATTAGATGATCCCGTGAATAAACAAAGGAAAGTGCATGGACACCTTTCTTCTTCTCAATGTAAATTGCACTTTAGAGTTTATACGTTATCTCATTTCAAACTTTATAGTCCTGCATGGCAGTTATATGCCTGTGTTCTGAATCAGACATTCTAAATTTAATTCCTGGCTTTACCACATTCCAGCTGTGTGACCTCCGGCGATTTGCTTAATCTCACCAAGCCTCAATTTCTTCATTTGTACAACAATGATAATAGGGTTCTAGGGAAGATTGAAAGAGATAATTCATGTAAAGCACTTAACACAGTATCTGGCACAGAGAAAGCCCTCAATAAATGTTAGCTATTTCTATCATCATCTTTACAACTACCCTTCGAGCTAAATAAGGCACACATTATTTGTACATTAAAGAGAAAATCTGGGCTAAGAGAAATTATGTTGGTTGCAAAGGGTAACAGTGCTAGTAAAGGCCATCAACTCCAGGCTTTCTCACTTGCCTGGTGCCAGCCCCATATCACACAGTCCCCTAACAGCATAAGTGAGGAAAAAACACACAAATGTTGGGAAATGGACAAATATTAAAGATGATTGAAGGAAATATGACTGTCCTTCCTAGCTGAGCACTTCTCTGCTGTAATTAACATCTGATCTGCTACTTTACCAACAGATGAACACACACTTGGCATTAGGAAGCTGTCTATTTGAGCTTTTTTTTCATCTATGCCAGTTATCTGTATTTTAATTTCACACAAAGTTTGATTGTTGGCTTTTTGACATCACCTTGTGCCTTCAGATTGAAGTAAATAATACAAACACATATTCAAAGAATAAGTGTTGATTCATTGATGTGCCCAGAAGAATTGTGAAGGAAGGACAATTTATCTCCAGACCCAAGATACCCCCAGACTTAGTCATCAAACTTTACTGAGCATTAGAATCACAAATTCTTGGGCCCATTCCATAGGTTCTGATTCAGTACGTCTAAAGTAGATCCTGATAATTTGCATTTCTAACAGTTTTCCAGATAACCCTGCTGGTCTGGAGAACATGCTTTGAGTACTATCATAGGTCAGTGTCTCCCAATATAGAATATATAGAATACAGAGAATCTATATTCAATCATTTGGGTGATTATCAAAATTTAGCTTTTGATGTCCCACTCCAGACTTGTTGAATATGATTCTTTGGATGGGTCCTAGGAATCTGTATTGTATCTGTATTGTCTGTATTGTCACAAGTATCCCAAGTGAATTTTAAGCCCATAAAAGTTTGAGAATCGTAGGCCGGGCACGGTGGCTCACATCTGTAATCCCAGCACTTTGGGAGGCCTAGGCGGGCAGATCACTTGAGGTCAAGAGTTCAAGACTAGTCTGACCGACATAATGAAACCCCATCTCTACCAAAAATATAAAAAATTAGCTGGGTGTGGTGGCATGTCCCTGTAATCCCAGCTACTTGGGAGGCTGAGGCAGAAGAATTGCTTGAACCCAGGAGGTGGAGGTTGCAGTGAACGTAGATCATACCACTTGCACTCCAGCCTGAGCGACAGAGTGAGACTCTGTCTCAAAAAAAAAAAAAAGTTTGAGAACCCCTAATTTAAATTCTGAGTGTGTTCATGATTTAAATCTTATTGTTGTACGTCCAGAACCTAATAGAGTGTTTGGGCTATAGTAGCTACTCAATACATATTTGTATTTAAATATATCCCTTTTTGCATGTCCTATTCCCTCCCCACTTAAAGGCCTCCCTCCTCCCACTAGGCCCTTCTTTTAAAGTGATACAGGCAGCTCCCTCTCTCAGGAAAAGCTTAGAAACCCACTCAATCAACACACACAATACGTTGTCTTAAAACAGCTTTCTAATCATCATTTTAATTATTTCTCGCATTGTTATTAAACCTTGTACAAAACTGTTTAATTAATGAGATTATAACCTCCCTGAGCAGAGTGACCAGGCTCCTTGCCTCTTCCATTCACAGAACCCCAATCTCCATCAATACATCATCATTTCACCCCAAAATAAAATACTCACTTTGTTTTATATTTTGCTTTATTGCATTGGTAACCTATATTTTTATTTATTCAATAGTTTAATTCATTACCTATGAGGTGCCAGACACTTAGAAAGATATCAGTCTATCAATTAACATAAAAGGAAATCATCAGTGAATGAATGAGTGAATATTTAGCAAACACTAATCCTCTTTCATTTTCTCAGTCTCCCCTATCACAAAACACACACTCTTCTAGGGGGCTGGAAACATTCACTGAGAGCTAAAAGGGGGCAAAGCTCTGATAACATGTGATTTCACAGGAAAGACCAACAAGCTTATCTCAATGAATATCTATGCAATTCTCATACCTACCTCACCCCAGAGAAAGAAGAAAGCCACTCATTTTTGCCCCCTCCAATCTGATGACAGACACTTTCATATCCCCTGTATTCAATCAATGTTTTATCATATCAAACTACATTGTTTTTTCACTGTGTGGCAGGCAAATGCTATAATCAGTTTTACAGGAGACTCTCCCAGAATCAAGTGGCTGTAGGCAAGACTGGCTGGCAGCATGACTTAGACATTTACAGATGCAGATCTAGCTGTGAGGAAGAAAAAAGCAATTTAAAGAGACATTGTCAAATTTGAGAGGCATAGATATTTCATCTTTAGTTTAGTAATTAGTGGCTTGAAAAGTACCCAATTAGAAATATTTTCATAAACAACTTAAGCAAATAGTTCAAGATTTTTTTTTTTTTTTTTTTTTTTTTTGAGACAGAGTCTCGCTCTGTCACCCAGGCTGGAGTGCAGTGGTGCGACCTCGGCTCACTGCAACCTCCGCCTCCTGGGTTCAAGCAATTCTCCTACCTCAACCTCCCGAGTAGCTTGGACTATAGGTGCCCACCACCACGCCTGGCTAATTTTTTTGTATTTTAGTAGAGATGGGGTTTCACCATGTTGCCCAGGCTGGTCTCAAACTCCTGAGCTCAGGCAATCCGCCCTCCTCGGTCTCCCAAAGTGCTAGGATTTCTGTAAAATTATTCCCCAAATTATAAAGCCAAGGAAAGATAATGTGCAATTTAAAACTGCCTTCAAATAAACATGTTTATTGCTGGAAGAGTCCTTAGAGATCAAGCAAGCCACACTCCCTGCAACCCTCACCCCACCCCTCCACCTTGTGTTGAAGCTGAGGTTCCAAGAGGCAAGATTTACCAAAACTCAGGAACCTCACTGACTACCACTTTATGTGTTTCTCCAATTAGCTAAAATTTCAATGCCAGGGACTCTTAGAAACCTTAGCCAGATTATATAGTTTACAGCTGAGACAACTGGAGCAACCAATAATCCTGGATCACACAGCCAGATCCCTTCTCTTTAGCCCTGTCTTTTCCTACGCCCTCTTACTGCCTCCCAGAAGAGACGTTCCACAAGTGTCAAAAAACTTAGGAAAAAAGCAGTCTATGTACACAAAGGATTTAGACTGGATATAAAAACCCCATTTTCCGTGATAAATATAGCTACAAGGAGTCTCTCCTTCTACACCCCTTCCTATTTTTCCTTAAAAGGCTGAAATGGATGCGGTGCCACATTTGTACTTTGGCAGATGCCTGTGATGTACAATTTATGAGAACTAAAAAAGCACCCGTGTGCCTTGAACTCTCCCTATCATTTGCCCATCATGGTGCCTTAAGTTCTCAGCATTAGAAAATTATTCCCAAAACACTAAAATTTAAAGCATTGTATCTTCAGAAAATCCCAGTACAATGGCTACCTCTAGGAAGGTTAACACATGAACCAAACAGCAGTCATTAATACATTCACATAGCAAGACCCTGAGGGATTGAATGCGACATAGAGCCCATAAATGGAAGAGTAGAGTCTGAAGCCATGGGTGCTGACCAGGGAGGGAAAGCATAAAGATTGCTTAAAGGTGGATTCTAATGGAGCCAGATTACAATTTGAGGAGAGCAAGTAGCTGAATTTCTGAGAAAAATAAATAGATATATGAAAGAAAGAAAGAGTGACCTATTTCATAATTTGAGCTATGATTAACTTTGAATGATTCCTAAGAAAAGCACAGGCTAACGTAAGCCTAATGACTCATCCAGCAAGAATGTATTGCACACTGATGTGGTTTGGCTCTGTGTCTTCACCCAAATCTCATCTTGTAGCTCCCATAATTCCCACATACTGTGAGACAGACCAGGTGGGAGATGACTGAATCATGCAGGTGGGTCTTTCCTGTGCTGTTCTCTTCATAGTGAACGGGTCTCATGAGATCTGATGGTTTTAAAAACGGTAGTTTCTCTGCACAAGCTCTCCCTTTGCCTGCTGCCATCCACACAAGATGTGACTTGCTCCTCCTTGCCTTCTGCCATGTCTTGGGTATGTCTTTATCAGCAGCATGAAAACAGACTAATACACACACCTACTCTGTGTTACATTCTGTAAGGGATAGAGAAGATAATTTGATGTGTTTCTTTTCTTAAGAAGATGGCAAAGGAGTAAAGAGATAAAATTAACAGAAACCTAGCAATAGAAGAAATACAATGGCTATGGTTTAGAAGTATGCCCAATCAACATTCACTAAACCCTAATATGATCAATGGTGTGCATTAGGTGTGAAGGAAGTCGTGATGCCCTCACAGCCTGAAAGGGAAAATGGCCTATGTACAGAAATAACCCTACTAGATAGAAAATAAGGTCCATCCTAGAAGTGTAAGCAAACCCTAAGCCATAAGGATATGTGCTTGGGATAAGGAGAGAGTAGGTTATTACTTCTGTTGTAGAAAGTCTTCATTGTGAATGTGTCTCTAAACCTGAACCTGAAGTAGACCTCAATAGTTGAAGATCAGGGATGGTGCATTACAGAAGGACGCAGAGAAGATATATAATATATGTTTCTGGGACTATAAGCATTCCTACAGCCTGGAGTAAAGAAAATGAAAACTCAGGAGGTATTTCTTGTAGAAGGTCTGCCCAAAGGTCTTGGCAATCTTGACCTTTTTCTACTTTTAGACTTCAAGAAATTTCGGAAAATCTTGAAGTGCTCTTAAACCCTTGGCCTATTTCTCTAAAGGGGCAGAGTGAATTAGATACAAATTCAAGGCCTGGCTTCATCATTTAACATGAGAGTAACTTGGAAAAATCATGTAACTTCCCTTAGCTTGTTTTCTCACCCATAAACTGGGAGAATTTTTACTACTGACTTATTAAGGTTATGAGAGCCAAATAAGATAAAGCTAAAAAAAAAAAAAAATCCTACACAAAGCTTCACAAACATTAATTATCATCATTATTATGTAAATGTGGCCAGCATGCCTGGTGGAAGCCATCCAATGTCAGTGCATGACATAGAATTAAATTTGTGTCCTGAAAAGACCTTATATTCTGGGAAAGTAAAGATATTACCTAAAATTGAAAATTAAGACCTAGTATATATGTGACACACATCTGGCTCCTGGCATAGAAACTCTCGCTGTGTATTTATTACCTCTTTTTGTTTGTTTGTTGGTCGGTTGTTTTCTTGAGACGATCGCCCCCACTGGAGTGCAATAGCCTGGTCTCGGCTCACTGCAGCCTCCACCTCCCAGGTTCAAGCGATTCTCCTGCCTCAGCCTCCCGAGTAGCTGAGATTACAGGCATGTGTCACCACACCCGGCTAATTGTTTTTGTATTTTTAGTAGAGATGGGGTTTCACCACATTGGCCAGGCTGGTCTCGAACTCCTGACCTCAGGTGATCTGCCTGTCCCGGCTTCCCAAAGTGCTGGGATTACAGGTGTGAGCCACTGTGCCTGGCATATTACATCGTAAGTAGTGGATAAGTTAGTGCATAGGTTGGGAGCTCACCTTGACCCTTCTAGAAATCAGAATTCAACAATGTTTAGATACACAAAATGCTGTGACTGCTTTCAGAAAACACAACTATGGAATGTTTTTCTATACATCTGATTGGTTAGCATCCCCTCATATGTCATAATA
Organism: Macaca mulatta; assembly: GCF_049350105.2. NCBI lineage: Eukaryota > Metazoa > Chordata > Mammalia > Primates > Cercopithecidae > Macaca > Macaca mulatta. The sequence continues at coordinate 50,590,300 of NC_133423.1, read as the reverse complement.
CTAATAAGATTGCATGTTTTTTTTTGTTTTTGTTTTTTTTTTTTTTTTGAGACGGAGTCTCGCTCTGTCACCCAGGCTGGAGTGCAGTGGCCGGATCTCAGCTCACTGCAAGCTCCGCCTCCCGGGTTCACGCCATTCTCCGGCCTCAGCCTCCCAAGTAGCTGGGACTACAGGCCCCCGCCACCTCGCCAGGCTAGTTTTTTTGTATTTAATAGAGACGGGGTTTCACCGTGTTTGCCAGGATGGTCTCGATCTCCTGACCTCGTGATCCGCCCGTCTCGGCCTCCCAAAGTGCTGGGATTACAGACTTGAGCCACCGCGCCCGGCCTGATTGCATGTTTTTTGATAGAACCAACATATCTTCTAATTACAGCATAAATACAATGTACAATGCATCATATTTTCCTTTACGCATGCCTCAAGGACATTACCTGTGGCTCTGAAATGTCTTAGAAGACCTTACGGTTAGTGAATGACCACTTTGGGTAAGCAAAAAAAAAAAAAAAAAAAAATAGATCGGTAATAACTGAGGCAATTTCAAGCTTATCATAAGGATATCCCATAGGATCAAGCTAACAATGTATTTAGTTTTGATGTAAATTTCTCCTGTTGCCTTAATTAGCCCCATCTCAATCCTTCCTAATGAATACTATTAGCTGTCTGCTTCCCATACATCTTTAGAACCAAGGAGAAACCAGCACCACAGTCAAGACAGTTTTTCTAGGCAACTGCACAGGATCCTCCTCTAAGAAAGACCCTATACTTAGTTTAATGTTCTTCTTCTTATAATGTTATCTTTGAACTTGTGTTTTATAAGTAAGTCTGATGGGATAACGGAATATGTGTGTGAGCAAACAAATTTTAAATAAAGAAAGAAAAAGGCTTTATAGTTTAGTACCTGTCAGCAGTACATTTGGGCCTGCACCTGCCAATGACTGTATTTGCAGAACCCCTCTTAACAGAATACCCGGACAATATGGCTGATACTGCAGGTGCCGTTTTTTTCAACTCCCATTGGATCTTGTTCTTAAGGCTCTAGTGTGCCTCCAGCCTATTCTATTGAAGCAATGACAATTTGTCACACTGTGACCCAACTTTCATCTTCTTTTAACCACAAAGCTATGCTACGATTTTAAAAATATATTAGAACTGGGCACAGTGGCTCACACCTGTAATCCTAGCACTTTGGGAGACTGAGGTGGGCATATCGTTTGAGGTCAGGAATTGGAGACCAGACTTAGCAAATGGCGAAACCCTGTCTCCAGAAAAAAATACAAAAATTAGCTGGGCATGGTGGCATGTGCCTATAGTCCCACCTGCTTGGGAGGCTTAGGTGGAAGGATTGCTTGAGTCTGGGAGGTCAAGGCTGCAGTGAGCCAAGATCATGCCACCGCACTCCACCCTAGGCAACACAGCAAGATCCTATCTCATAAATAAATAAATAAATAAATAAATAAATAATATATCAGAATGCTGATTATGTTAATTTTTATTAGTCTTTTGAGTTGTAGGAATGGTGTTAATTTTCTATTTCAGTCTAGGATGAAGAAATATCCGCTACCAAAATCAATCCAGCCCTGTTTTCTTGAAAATAAAAGCCAAAGAAATAGTAACTTGTTCCGAAATTCAAAGTAAAAATAATAAGAGTTAAGATTAAAATTCCAAAATGTTGAATTGGCTTCTGTTTTGGCTTTTGCATTTCTGACTCTGCATCAGGACTGTATTTGGATTTCTCTTTCATTTTCAGTACTTTAGTACAGTCTGATTTGTTTTACACGGGTGCAGGGACACACATACACATACACACACCTAAATGTCAAGAAACACATTTGTTAAATTCATAGTCTATAGATATTGATGTTCTATTTAGAAGGAAGTCAGACAATATATAAAAGCTTCAGGGAAAAGTTTCTTTGCATAACAAAAGAGCTAATGCATCAAGTTATGGTTTGTTAATGGCATTCAATTAACACATAACTGTTGTTAGTTGATTAAAAATTAACTGTGAATAACTGTTTAACATTTAGCACTTACAAATGTTCCTTGATTTATTAAAATTGTAGAGCAAAGGAGTCTGGGGGGAAGCTAGAAATATTTGGTTAGGTTTTTAATGGAAATTTTAGACACATTGTAAAATAGTTCTTCCTCGTAAACATACATTTGTAAATCAATCTTCATGTTTTAACCACTTGTGAAGAATTTTGCAGACTTCCTGTTTTAAAGGCACTTGAGAAATAAATATCTGCCAGGGAGAGAAATCCCATCAGTTTTCTTGCTGTTCCTATACAGATGGTGGACCATACTGTGAAATTTGCTGTTCTTCGATTGCTCCATTCTGCACACGCCCCAAGGAATCTCAGAATTGTAGAAACTAGAGATGTAATAGACTAAATAGGTCATCTATTCCAATAGAAATTTTACCAGATTTATACAAGACTCTTGAATTTACAATACAACTCACTTCCAAGGGGGTCCAAATGTTGAAGAGAAAATTGGCTTTTATTCCCCAGCCTTCCTAGAGTCATATATTATGTTCTGCTATTAATCATGTTCTTCTCTTGGTGAAGATAATACACCATCAGAATGTGCACGCAGGATTTCTTTTCCAACAAAAGGATTAAATTTGTAGTGATCCATTTCCAGGCTCTCATTAGCACCCTGACCTCTGCCCCCAGACCAGTGGCTTTATTTGTAAGACAGTTGTCTGAGGTCTGAGGAGTAACCCATGGCCCTGAAAGAATGTGCGAGTAGGTGGCCCTTGTGAGGGTAACATTCAACAGATTGGTCTCTTTAAACCATATCCTGACTAGGTGCAGTGGCTCACATATGCAATCCCAACACTCTGAGAAGCCAAGGAGGGAGGATTGCTTGAGGTCGGGAGATTGAGAGTAGCCTAGGCAACATAATGAGATCCTGTCTTTATACTTTTTTTTTTCAGTTGCCCAGTGTGGTGGTGTAAACATGCAATCCTAGCTACTCTAGAGACTGAGGCAGAAGGATCATTTCAACCCAAGAGTTCAAGGTTGCAGTGAGCTATTATTGCACCACTGCGCTCCAGCCTGGAAAACACAGCAAGACTCTGTCTTAAAAAAAAAAAAAAAATCATATCCTAACCAACCAAAATAACCGCATGCAGATACAATACATGATTACTCTGAAATCATTTCAGTATATTTTTGAACACCAACATGTGTAAGGGATAGTCAAAGCAACAAAGGAATTTGAGTCCCAAACCTTAAAGGTCTGCATTCTTGAATAGAGGGAAAACCATTCAATACATCAGAACTTTATACTACTAGGTATCATGAATGTTATTTGTTTTTGCCTACCTTTCTCATTCTTTTGTTCCTGCAGGGAACAGTCTCTGTGATTCAAATGGCACTGACTCCCCAGTAGCTCATACTCCTGGCCACAGTAATTGGTGCAAAAATGATCAATGACTTAAGTTTGGCAAATTAGGGTTCTCCCCAGGACTTCTATGCTAGAGGTCTCTCAGAAGATTCCTCATTCTCATCACAAAGTGCTAAACTAGGAGAATGAGGGCCAGAGGCTGCCAGTGGCAACTTGCCCAACACACAGAGAGAGCCTGTCTCAGAAAGAAACCAGGGTGAGAGAAGTAGAGAAATGACAAACCCCGACAATATCACTGAACAACTAAGTTCGGCTGTCCCTGAGGCTACATCCACATTTTAAATTTCTCTGGTCTAGGACTTCCCTCCCAAAATGTATAGTTTGTGGTGGGTTTCTATCACTTATAACTAAAAGAGAATGAATTAATACGTAGAGACACCTGCCAAGTGAGATATATAGATAATGAAAGGAGAATTCGGGATAGGAGTTCAAGGGAAGACTTTCCAGAAAAGATGGAAATTTGATCTATACTTTTAAGAATTTAGGAAGACAGAAAGGAAAATGAGGGCATTCCAGGTAAGATGATATATAAAAGTACAAGCCAGTTTCAAGGGTCAGAGACGATCAATTTTGGGTGAAGTGGTGGCTACATATAGGATAAGAAGTAGGCAGTTAGGCAGAATAATAAGAACAGTCTTAATAAATGTGGAATGTAATTGATAATCGAAAAGAGACGCAACGTTTGTTAATAAGAGTAAAGCTCTGAACACACATCATTTTCATCACCATTACACACACTCACAAATCAGTTTCACTCACAAAAGCTTCATTATGGACTCTCTGTTCACCTAGAGAGGATCTCGGACTGGACACAAGCACAGGACATAATCCTGTTATGCAGAGGAGTCAGAGGGCACTGGGGTACCAGCATTGCACACGCACCCTGACTCATCTACAGACCTCAGCATCCAGGGCCATCCACCCAGCATTTTTCATGATGACATAATCCTGTTAGGAAGACCAACAGAATCGACTATATATAGAGATTGCATTTTTCTCCTCTCCTGGTCTCTTATCAAGGGGATATTATTGAATTACATATTCTTTTTTCTCCCGTCCTGAGCTTTTGTTTGTCTACTTCTTACATCCCATACCCTAACTTTGTCTTGGCCAAATGTGCTTTTGCATACATGATACAGAAGAGAAGCCCTCACAATGCTTTCTTGAGCTGTATCTGAAAAGTTATTTTGTACTCATGTACAGGATGGAAAACATGTATCAAATGTCAAGGGAATTATCTAAAAACCCTGATTCTGGGGGAGTAGTGGTAAGGAGTTTTCAGTAATTTATGAAGATAAATTTTGTAAGCAATATTATCATGAATATATTTAGATATATTTAAATGTGGATTTGGATAGGGGTATGAATTTAGATGTGTAAATATCTAAGTATAGGTAGAGATAGAGAATGCCGATCATCTGAGATCACCAAGGCCATTTATACTGTTTTGTTCTGATGTCTCCCTTTCCGGTGACTCCTGGTTAAACCATGCTCCTTTTAGTTCTATAAGAACTGCTAAATAACCTGTAGCTTTTATTAAGTGAGACACCTCATGGAAGCAGAGCATTTTCCGTATGTTAGCAACAATTGGTGAAAATATCACAAAAATCGATCATTTGAGCTACCTTCTAAATGCTAGTTAGGGAAGGGCAAAAATTTGACTATGACTGTCTAAGAGAAAGAGGTTAAGTAAAACCCCTTTCTATGTCATTTTCATCTATTTATTTGGAGTTTATACACAAATATATCATAGCCAGAGAGAAATGAGTGTTCAGTGAGGGTAGAGATTAAGATGAGGAAAGGAAGCCAGTCTTATAACTTCTAAATAGTTGAACGCTAATTATTTAATTGACAAACATTGGGTACCTACTATGTTCTAGGCATCAAATTATCTGAATCATAATGACACATGTCTTTGTGTGCCTGAGTTCTAGACTCTGAGCTTGCTGAACAGGGACTGCAGCTTTCCTTTTCTGTATCATAGAATCAAAACCAATGGCAGATATGTGATAGATGCTTAGTATTTGTTCAATGGATTAATGTTATGATGATTAAACTGAATAATGCATGCAAGTCATACAATAAGTATTCCATCAATGTTACTGTGTTTATTACCATGATGTTTAAAAAGCATGTAGATGAAGAAGAACCTGCAAAGACTGAGAAGGAAGAAAAAGTTAAGAATGGAATCTGATATTTGCAATAAGTCTAGTGGTACCACATGAGCCATACCTTCTGCCCATAATACTTTTCCTCTTATGAGTGCCCCCATAACCCCTTTTGACTGATTGATTTCTAGTTGTCAGCTGCAGTTCCAGAAACCATCAGCCTGGATTACATGTTCTTTCTTTTTAGTGGTTCCAGGTTCCACACTCACCACCCCACACTTAATATTCATAGTCTCTGGAAACCACCAGAGTTGAGATGATGAAGCAGGATTCCAATGAGTTGAGCATTACTTAGATTCTCTGCTGACTTCATTTATTTAGTCAGCCAGTATATATCGAACACCTACTATATGACGAACACCAGCATGTAGGGAGTAACTGATATCACATCTCAAAGCCAGCTCAACAAGTAGGCTTTTTAAAAAGTTATAATGAACTAAGCTTACCTTCACACGGAAATATATTTTGCAAGTCACTCCTGTCTATAACTGCCCAAGTTCATTAACATCAGTGCAGCTTTATAAGGACATTGAGAAAATCTGGCCAGTTTTCCTCAGGCATATTCAATAAGGTTAAACACTTCTCAGAGATCATGTAAGATGAGGTCTAAAAAGTATGCTAGATTGAGTTTCGGATGCCCTTCATACTCTCTGCCAGGAGTGTGAAAGTGTAGAGCGGGAATGGAAAGCAGAAGGCAGTGAATTGAAGCCTGAGTGTGTAAGCTCAAGACGTTTGGCTCTTATCCAGAGAGAGAAAGAAAGGATCATTTCTACAGAGAGGTGTGGAGTATAGAGAGGTTGTTTTGAGGATTTTTTTGTTTTATGAGATAGAAGGGGCTTAAACATATTGAGAGAATAAAGAAAAACAACCATTAAAGAGGAGGAAGTCAAAAATGAGGAGAAAGGCTGAAAATGACGAAGTCATAGGGGAGAGGTCAGGGGGGATGGATCGTAAGAGGCTCTGGAGAGATTCTTCATCTGTTACCCAGGAGAGGACAATAGACTGGATAAAGGCATAAATTTCTCAGAAAGTAAAACTTTGGGTCATCTGCTATAAGAGGGTAGATTGGGGGCTGGGGTTTTGTGGACATGAAAGTGGTCCTTCACAGGAGAGCAGAGATTTGTAGAGGTAGAGACTAGGCCTTACCTGAGATCAATGAGAACCACGGAGATAAGTAGGCTAACAAATAAGGTAAAATGATGCTAAACAGCAGCCTGGAATAAAATGAGGGAATCTGGAAGTCCACTCTGCTAGGAAGATAGAATAAGGGTCAAAGGCCACAGAGCCAGTTTAAGATGTTAGCTGATTAAAAGAAACACACACACACAAAAACAGTGTGATCTTGAAATTATGAGCTCGAATTAGAAGAACAAATATTGCTTTAGGTTTTAAGGCTGGTACAGGAAGGTCAACTATATTTTGTCTCATGAAGTGCTGTGTTGACAAGGATTCTAAGAATCCATCTAGGTTTAATGGAAAAGAGTGTCATAGTCAATGAGTGATATCTGCACTGAAGTAGTAAGAGTAGAAACATATGGCGTGTTTTTGCCACTTCTTACTTAGGCTGTCTATGTAAATACTGAGGTCACCTAGGACCTTAGAGAGATTCATACGGGAAGGCAGTAACCATAATCCTAAATAAAAAAGGGCGGTGAGGGGTAGCCACCAGTTGCATGAACCTAAAATAAGAGGGATTTTTTTAATGATAATGGCAGAGTAAGATCTGGAAGCAGCAATGGGGAATTTAAAAAATGATAACAAAATATCAGAAGACAAACCTCTCTGTTAACACAAGGGCAACTTTAGAAGGAAGCCAGGTTTCCATTAAGAACTTTGTTTGATATCCAAAGAAACAGAGTCCCAGTTTAATCATGCAGTTGTTCTCTGTAATATACCCTCTTTGGGCTTACCATGGTGAAAACCTAGTTTAGTTGGGTGCATACATCACTTAGGTATATATCTTAGGTCATTCTTGCATTGTTATGAAGGAATACTTGAGACTGGCTTATAGATAAATAAAAGACATTTAATTGGCTCACAGTTCTGTAGGCTTTACAGGAAGCATGGCACCAGCATCTGCTCAGCTTCTGGGGAGGCCTCAAGTAGCTTTTACTCATGGCAGAAGGTGAATGGGAGCAGGTACATCACATGGTAAGGGTGGGAGCAAGAGAGAGGAATGGAGGATGCCACACACTTTTAAACAACCAGATCTCATGAGAACTCACTCACTTTCTCAAGGACAGCACTAAAGGGAAGGTGCTAAGCCATTCATGAGAGTTCCTCTCCCATAATCCTACCAGGCTCCACCTCCAACATTGGAGACTACATTTCAACATGAGATTTGGTGGGGACAAATATCCAAATCATATCAGTATATCTGAGCATTGAATGGGATCTTACACAGGTAAGTAGATAAAAATAACCTGTGACCCCATTCAGAAAATGGCACTCTCTGATTCCAAACTTCCACTGAAAGGCTATATTCCTTAACTTAGTTTCAACCAAGTTTCTTGTTTACTCCACAACTCCCCTATCTAATTTTCTGTCCTAATCAGGCTGGTATGGTCACCACCAACACCTGTTCCCATCTTTTCAGCCTCGCGCCCCTCTTTCTGCATCATTCCGAAGTCAGATGCCCTCTTTGTTCCTCTCTGGCTATTAAAATCTTTCATGTCCTTCCAAGCTCAGCCCATTATCCACTCATTTCATGAAGTCTTCCTCTGACATGAGAGAATTACAACTTTTTTTTATTCTCCTCTATCACCATTTGTACTTTCAGTTGTGATTATTTTTCTATCACCCACTCTGTTAGAGCCTTGCATGCAAGAACAATTTATACCTCCTACTTCTTTTCAGCCCCCACAGTACCTGACATACACTAGATACTTAGTAACTGATGGATGAACGCGTGAATGAATCAAAGGGAAGTTCATGTATTGCTTTCTTCCTATGTGTTTTTACCTTCTTAAGGGGGTGTGCTGAAGGGCTTTGAATGGGAAATTCTAATGGGAGATTCTAGACCCCAGACAATGACTGCATCATTATTCCAATACAGAGGGGTGGCAGAAATTCCACCTTAATCCAGACACCTGCAGAGAGGTTGGCAGTGGGAAGGTGTTAAAACCACCTGAAGGACAGAGGTGGGGAGCGGTGCACCCTCTCCTCCAAGGCTTGAAGGGTATCTCTGTCGTCACTCACCAGAGAATGTGCAGCAATTCTGGCAAGCTCCCATTATCTCATCATTCTCTCAGATGGTGGGCAGTGGAATCGATATTCCCAAGGCTTTAAAAAGCCCCCAAATGTTGTGCTGCCATTCATTCAACAACAGGGGGAGAAATAAGGGAAGAAAAAAACTGATGTTGGCTTCTTATTTTGCTTATGTTGTTAAAAGCCGCTCTGATGCTGTGGTTCTGGAGTAGGTCCCCTCTTTCTTTGAAAGCATGCTGTGTGATAGACTGTCATTTGTCCCCTGCCTCCAGAAGAGCCAGCTGGCAGCTAAGTGCTAAAGCCAGTGACTTGCATGTGTTTTTCTGACATTTAACAAATGGGAACAGCTTGCAAATCTGCATTAACTCACTCTGTCTCACAAATAATCAGGGCCTACGCAGTGTAGACGCTGGGAACATTAGCTCCGACACAAAAGAGTGAGAGGCTGGGGGGTGGGGGGCGGCAGAAAACAAGTCAGCAAATAACGGATGTTTTAACGAAGGGATGAATGTAACATTCTGGTTCAGAGGAAAGAGTTTTGAAGTCATTTTTGTTTTTCAACAAGCCACTGCTAATGGTGCTAAATCCGTCTGTCAAGGCCCAGCTTTGCAGCTTGAAGTCATCTTGCCTGCACCTCACAAATGCTGATTTGTTGGTTGCTTTCATCCTGCAAATACCATTTCAAATTTCTTATGCTTCAGAGCCAATGTTCTCTCAAAGAGGCAATGTTTGACCACAAGTGGACTTTTGCAAAGCCACACCACACAATCAGATTGCTGTCCCTACACTGATGTTGAAAAGAAAAGATATCATACACACACAGCTGTACATTTACAGGAAAATTGTCATATGTATGTGTGTGTCTGTTGTGAGACTTCCTCACGCTAACATCCTCCCATAAATTAGGGTATAGATCCAGTTAATGTTAGCACTGTGGATTTAAGATAAATTTAGAAGCCTATCTCATTCAGGGTGATTTGGCATTTGGGGATAAGCACTATCAATCTCTAAATGTTTCATTCAGTTTATCCAGAAGATAGTTATGCTTGTGATGTTCCAACTTCTAGCCTCAAATCCCCAAAGAAAATAAGTCCCTAAGCATGAATAAACAGAGAAATAGGTACACTGGGGAGTGTATTTGGCACAAGGCTTGGGAAATCTGTCTTCTAGAAGAGGCAAAATGAACTTGTACTTTTCCTTAAACTTTCAGGATGGAACAGCATAATCACCATCAACCCACTGGGACTCATGAGACACTGCAGCAGGCCCTAAGAGGCATGAGGGGAATTGGGGGCTCATAATTAGGTCCCTGGACCTCAGGACTATGGCATTTTCATGAAAGAGAAGGGATTTTCACAAAAGAGAAGAGAATGCTCTTAACCACAGGCATGGATGCCCAGAAAGGCTGTCATCTAGCCCTAGCCCTCACAAAGCATGGTCCTGCCTGGGGCCTAGGTCAGTCAGAATCATGGAAAGGACACCTCTGCATTACCTGAGGACACAAAAGAGATTCCCTTCCTTCTGAGCAGACTTGATAGAAGGCGCGGTTACCCTTAAGACCAAAATCAACTTTTAAGCATCAAAAGGGCTGGAATTAGAGTACAAATTGAGCACTGCTGGCTGAAAAACTGCCGCACTCAAAGACAAAGTGGCAACTGTCAGTGGACCAGATAGCCATCTGCGGCCCCTGTGAACTGAAGCTGAGATATTTTGGCAACAGCTCAGCCAGGAAGCAGGAAGAGAGCGCCAACTCAGACTGAGGTTCAACAACACGGGGCCAGTCGGGAGTACGGGCTCTGCCACCTTCAGACTCTCTGGCCTTGTCTACAACCTTAACTGAGTTGCTTGTGAGTCTGGAGACAAAAAAAAAAAGACAGACAAGAAGAAAATGTGTCTCATTCCTCTAGCACAGAGCATCACACATGCAGCCACCATGGGATTAGACAGGACCCAGAGTCTTCTCTGTATATCACATGAATCCTGATTTACCCCATAGCAGGGGCCTGGGGAAACCAAGAATTACAGACAATTTTAAACACAAAGGATTAGCAAATTATTTGTGTGAAACGTCAGAGTGCTAAGGAATGAATCCCTGCACCTGAACCAAGAAAAGACCGTTACCAACATAATACTATACTTCAGAAGTAGTATATCCTAAACAAATAATTTTAGGCCCCTATGTTTTTTTTTTTTTTTTAAATTTTCCCTGCCCTTACTCTGGCTCCAAACCTCGTGTTTTTATGGCTTTTCTCTTACATAATATTACTCAATTTCACCCATCTGTTTTCATTTCTACTCACTATAAGCCACAATCATTTTACCTCCTCTACTGCAGCAGCTTCTGAATTTGTCTCCCCCAATTCCATTTTTGCTTCTGTCCAATCCATAGGCCAGTATAGCCTCTGGAAAACAGTACAGCCAGTGTGTGGCTGGGCATGGTGACTCACACCTATAATCCTAGCACTTTGGGAGGCCAAGACGTGTGGATCACTTGGGGTCAGGAGTTCGAGACCAGCCTAGCCAAGTGGTGAAACCCTGTCTCTACTGAAAAATACAAAAATTGACTGGGCATCATGGCACATGCCTGTAATCCCAGCTACTCGGGAGGCTGAGGCAGGAGAATCGCTTGAACCCAGGAGGCAGAGGTTGCAGTGAGCCGAGATTGTGCCACTGCACTCCAGCCTGGCAGACAGAGGGAGACTCCATCTCTAAATAAATAAATTAATTAATAAATAACAAAACCAAAAAAAAAAAAAAACCAGAAAACAAAACACAGTGTGTTCATATGAATCTCCTGCTTCAACTTCAATAACAGTTCTCAAAATGGACACTAAGGTGTCTCAAGTCTCCATTTAGACTCATAGGAGTTCTCTGAAACATTTTTAATTTTTGAGGAAAACAATAATACTCCACATCAGTCAGACACTGCACAGTTTCAACATTAGATTGCACTACATTTCTTTCAATATCATTTTTTTGTGTGAAGCTTCGGCTTTCAGTGACTGCTGTGATAAGACGGGCAATTCCACATAATAATCATTGTGGAACAAGAAATAAAGGTAGAGGTATCCAATCTGATTCCAAGATTTGAGAAACTGTGCAGTGCCTAACAGGCAGACATGTATAATTAGTAAGCAATTGTAGTTATTTAAGAATGAAATAAAAAATACTGTTTTTTATCAATTTACGTATAGTATTTTTTCAAAGAACTTTTAAACTGTTAGATCATAAATATTTAGCTAACTTTTTAATTAATGGGACTTTTAGTATTTCTGTTGGCCTAGGGGTGCTATGAACCAAGAAAGTTTAGGAATGTTTGCCTTGAATAGTTTCTAATTGTTCACAGGATAAAATAAAAAAATCTTGATCATGACTCAGAAATCCCTGTATGGTAGCCATCTCCAGCTTCATCTTATTCTCTTCATAATGTGATCTCTAGCACTCCTAGGACCTCTTTTATGTACCCTAACTTACCTCATTTATTCTTTACTCAAGGCCTTTACACATTGTTCTCTTTGTTCACGAAAATCTTCTCTTCCGGTCCTGTTGCCCCATGCCCCACCCACAAACACCCACTTCCCTACTTAACACCATCTCAGCCCTAAGATCATTTGGTCTGAAACCTATTTTCCCGTGGAAAGCAAGTTTATTGTATGTTCTTCTTTCATGCTATACCCTTTCCTTCAAGTCAAATTTGCACAAGAGGCAGTATAGAAAAATGGTTAACAACACAAACCCTGGATCCAAACTGCGAAGTTCAAATCCCAATTCTGCTGCTGGCCGAGTTACTTAACCACTCTGTACCTCTTTCCTAAAATGGGGTTACTACTTCACAGGGCTGTTAAATGAGTTAACATATATATATGAGATTAAATGAGTTAACATATATATACAGTATTTAGGATAGTACATACTGTAAAGGCTTTTTCCCACATCTTTTCTAGTGGATGATAAGCTCCATGAAAACAGAAATCACTTTTTTTACTAACCATTGTATCACTAACATCACACAGTATCCGACACAGGAGACATGCAATAAATATTTATGAAAACAGAAAAGAAACATAATCTTAACTTTTGGTCTTGGCTTCTGACTCCCTTGACCTCACAATACCTACCCATGATGCACCTGATGTAAAATAATAGCATTCTAGGAGATGGGAAGGAAGAGTACCCAACCTATTTTTTAGCTTACTTTTCCTCATGTTACCCACTCCAGTCCATTTCTGCAGTGGATAAAATGGTACAAGAGTAACTACTAAGATTCATTTTTTTATCCTCAGTTATTATTTTCTTCTATATGTAATATTTTATCAAAATTGAGTAAGGGCCGAGTGCAGTGGCTCGTGCCTATAATCCCAGCACTTTGGGAGGCCAAGGCAAGCTGATCACTTGAAGCCAGGGGTTCTGGACCAGCCTGGGCAACATGGCAAAAATCCATCTCTAATAAAAAATACAAAACATTATCTGGATGTGGTGGTGCACGCCTGTAGACTCAGCTACTGTGAAGGCTTAGGCAGGATGATCTTTTGAGCCCTAGAGTCCAAGGTTGCAGTGAGCTGAGATCATGCTGCTACACTCCAGCCTGGGCAACAGAGTGAAACCTTGACTCAAAAAAAAAAAAAAGAAAAAATTGAGTGTGCAGTTGTTGGAACCGAACTGTCGATTCCTTCCTGGGCAGGGGTCGCCGCAAAGGATCACCGACACGAGATTCACAGCAGAGAGTTATTTATTACTAGCGCGCTAGGGTCCCAAGCTCTAAGTTGGCCCTGGGACCCCGACTGCTTGTTACAGGCTGTTTATATAGGCAAACACAAGTTCAAACACAGCTTAGGGCGCGAAATTCAAACAAAGCTTTAGGCGCGTGGTAATTGGGTCTGTCTATGGCCTGAGCAAGGTGTCTTGTTCTAATTGGTTAGAGCAGGACCTTACGAGGTTTTTTTTCCTGGAGTTGTTGATTCCGGGAACTTCGAGGCAGGGTGGGACCCCCGGAATTGGCAGGGTGGGACCCCATGAGGTTGTTTCCCGGAATTGGCAGGGTGGGACCCTATCGAGGCAGGGTGGGACCCTATCCAGAGCCACCTGGTGTTAATTTTTTTAAGTTCTTTTTTTATGAGGCCTAGTTTCTAAGTTTTATGCGGCCTAGTTTCACAGTAAACAAAACACTGGACTTCAAGACAGGACACCAAGATTATAGCACCTATACTATGGGTCTCCCAGTCAAAGTATCACAGTCTGTGTTACAGTGTCTGGTCTCTGCTCTGGCACATGTAACCACAGCGGATGTGGAGGAGCACAAAAGAACACAACACTGGAAGAGGCCTTGGGTGAGTGGGCAGGGGGAGAGAGGGGCAGGGAAGAAACTAGGGAACTATCTTCAGTTCCTGGACAGAAAGTATTGAAAGACTTGAAAACCCAGCCACCCTGGGGGAAGCCTAAACTAAAAACAATAGGCATTAAAAGCTAATAGGATGTTACCTTTGTAGTTTTGCTAATTGTACTATGGCTATGCAAGATTTAACATTTGGGAAAGCTGTGTGAATGTTATATGAGAATAATTTGTACTATATTTTCAATTCTCTGTAGATCTGAAATTTTTTATTTAAATATCAACAAGAAAATATCAAAATATATTTAAATAAAATATAAGTGCTATTTAAATACTATAAGAGAGTTAAGTATTGTGTTGTGGAAATTCAAGGAAAAGAAAAAAAATCACTGCCTATGGAGAGCTCATGATAATAAGTAGCAACAGGGCTGTGTTTCAGGACAAAGATTATTTGTGTATGTGGAGGTAAGTGGTAAGGAGAGGAATACAGTGGGAATAAAGACATGAAGATGGGGCACGACTGCTGGAAAAATCCCTCAAACAGAGCTCTGTCCCGCTGAGGTAGTTTGAATACTTGTCCCTGCCCAAACCTCATGTTGAATTATAGTCCCCAGTGTTGGAGGTGGGGACTGGTAGGAGGTGTTTGCATCATGGGAAGCAGATTCCTCATGGCTTGGTGCTGTCATTGCAATAGTGAGTGTTTTCTTGCAAAATCTGGTTTTTTATATGTGTAGCACCCTCCAACACTCTCTTGCTTTTGCCATGTGAGACGTCTGCTCCCCTTTTGCCATCTGCCATTATTGGAAGCTTCCTGAGACCTCCCCAGAAGCTGAGCAGATGCCAGTGCCATGGTTCCTGTACAGCCTACAGAACCATGAGCCAATCAAACCTCTTTTCTCTGTAAATTACCCAGTCTTGGGTATTTTTTTTATAGCAATGCAAGAATGGCCTAATACATCTTCTATTTGTATGCTTGTCCTAGCAACCTGGAAAACTCCCATTGATAACAAAGAATATCCCCTCTGTGGGATCCCTATTTCTAGTCCTATTACATTCTAATTCCAAGCCAAGTAATTCTACCAAATCTTTCCTAGTAATCTATGGGCTAATTCAAATCTCAATTTGGGAAACCCTTTACAGGGCATTTCAGTAATCACCATTTCTATGCTCACTCTGAACTAAATTCACAAAGAGGCCTCTAGTGGCTACTTGAGCCAGCTTCTGAGTCTTGTGTGCACTGGGCTTATTTAATAGTCTCTCTCTTACTGTGAGGAGTCAGGACCTGCCACGTGACACAACTCAAGGCTTCTCTGGACATTCTTGCCACCTCACAGGCCTGTCCAATATAGCAATCTTGTTCAACCAACATTAAGTTTGTACCAGGCCAGGTATGTATGTATGTGTGTGTGTGTGTGTGTGTGTGTGTGTGTGGTGTCTATATACCTCTGTGGGTTTTTTTCTTGTGCTTATTTCACTTTTAATCAGTTATCAAGCTAGAAGAATGAGCTTTTGACTTACTTTTGTCACTTCTCTAAGAGTTTGGTTTCTTGTTTCCCTGCCCCTCTGATGCATATGAAATGAGTCATCACTCTTTTCCAGAATATTCATGCATCTTTTCAGCTTGTATATTTATTGAGCTTCTGCTATGTTCCAGCCACTGTGCTGGATTCCAATAAGATTGCCAGCATCCCATGTAAACAAACAGTCAACATAAAGGCCAGAAAATACTGAGTTGAGAAACTTCAATTGGAGGAGCAGCCTGGTATTCTCATCCAGGGGACTGTGTTTCTAAATTTGGATGTGCCTTTAAAGATCTGTCTATATTTTTATTTTTTCATGGAAAAATTAGAGAACAGGGTTGAATGAGTAATGTTCTTTCCAGCCCTTACATTATAAATTTAGAAATCTATTGAAGATTCTTTGAAACTGGGCATGTTCCATCAACATTATATTAAAAAAAAAAAAAAAAAAAAAACCTTTACTTAGAATTTATCTCATCTCATATTTCTTCAAAAGACTTCTCATTTTGGCTACCAATGTCCTCTCCAATGTAATTCTATTCTGTCTTTCTAATAAAATCTCCTATGACTTACTTCTTAAAATATACAACCTAATTCCTAGGCAAATTTGATTCCTAACTATGTCCTAAAATCACCCACAATCTTCCACCCAAATGTCTTTGTATCATTGTTCTCTTGCCCTGAAGTGTCTGTGCCTACACTCTCTACTTATCAAAAGGCTATCTTTTTCTCAGTCATAAAAAGGAACAAAATAATGGCAATCACTGCAACCTGGATGGAGTTGGAAACCATTATTCCAGGTGAACTAACTCAGGAATGGAAAACTAAATACCATATGTTCTCGCTTATAAGTGGGAGCTAAGCTATGAGGATGCGATAGCATAAGAATGATATAATGGACTCTGGGGACTCACCAGGGAAGGATAGAAAGAGGGTGAGGGAAAAAAGGCTACACTGAGTACAGTGTACACTACTCAGGTGATGGGTGCACCAAAACCTCAGAAATTACCACTAAAAACTTTTCTATGCTACCAAACACCACCTGTTTCCCCAAAACTAATGACATAAAAATAAATAAAAAATAAAAACACTGAAAAACACACAAGAAACAGATGAAAGAAAAAAAAAAAGCTACCTTTTTTCTGTATAGCTCAAGGAAAATATTCCCTAATCCATCAACTTTGCCCCACTTATGTCAGTTAACTATGATTGTTTTATACACTGACCTTCCTAGCTCTTTCTACCTTCCTTATTAAACTTTTTCTCACACCTTTTTAAGAGTCACATTTGTTACTGCCTGCTAACATAGGTACATAACCAACTCATCAACATTCCCCACCCTGTCCCCAATCTTTGTGTTCTCCATAGTGTCTTTCTTGGTGAATGATAATCTTAGAGCAGTGATGTGCTGGTAAATGTTTAACAACTGGTTTTCTAGGGGAAAAAATTAATTAAATATTAATCAGTAAGGTGAAAGCGAAACAATGGAAATGCTGGCCTTTGCTCATTGGTCAATAACATGAGGGACTTCTTTGCTCAATTAGATAATAGATTTTAATATTTGAGGACTATTTCCTCAAATTTTGTTATTTTCATAACGTAATGGCTGCAGAGAAAACACATTTTTGGGTTATTCTGCATTATTAGCATTTTTCTATCAATTTTGGAGTCTCGAAAATCAACAAAATAATAAATCAGGGCCTGGTTTGTAGTGTTCATTTATTTCCATGGTATAAATACACCCATGATAGCTCATTTTAAACCACTAATGTGATATCAGTACACATGGAGCTCATCCTTCTGGATTCTACTCTAGTATCATCTACTCTAAAAAGGCTTTTCTGATCCCTTATGCCCATCTCAACTTTCCAAGCTACCTCTGTGTTTCTTTTTTTTTTTTTTTCTGCAACCTCTGCCTCCTGGGTTCAAGTGATTCTCATGCCTCATGCCTCACCCTCCCGAGCAGCTGGGATTATAGGTGCCTGCCGTGACACCTGGCTAATTTTTGTACTTTTAGTAGAGACAGTTTTCACCATGTTGTTCAGGCTGGTCTCCAACTCCTGACCTCAAGTGATTGCCCACCTCAGCCTCCCAAAATGCTGGAATTACAGGCATGAGCCACTGTGCCCAGGCTACCTCAGTGTTTCTACAGCACAGGACTTAGAGTATGTCCCTTAACTTAGGTTTGAATTTCAAAGCTCAAAATAAGGTTTTGCTTTATAAACATAATAAAGGTTTGTTCTCCATCTCACCCTCCAAAAGAAGTTAAACGTTAAAAAGAAAAGAAAAATAGAGTAAGACTTCAAGGAGAAGGGTAGTATAGTTGTGTAAGGCCCTTTCACCAGCTCTTGTCTCCCTTCTGTTTATGAAGAAAGGCATTCTCTCCTTGCTCTGGGTAACAGGAAAGGTCACTGGGCTCTTGAGCATTTAATCAAACAGTAGAAGTGCTCCTCTCAAAATCTGAGGTGGAAGCTGCTCCATCTTCAAGAGGTCTCTTCTAAATGCCCCTCCTTTCAATTGGGTGTATTATAAGAAGTAGTTAGTAGAAAAATGGAATATTGAGTCAAGTTGTATCACCTATCTGAATGTGACAGAGAGTGGGGGCTTTTTCTCCCTATCAGTCTGTGGGAGACTTCTCTAGTCATATTAATAAGGTGACCCTCTGCCTTGATTGATAATTCTTAAGTAGCAATATGGTTGAGTTATCTCTGGGCACTACCTCAGCCCTTAATTTACTCAACATTTTTGGTGATGTCCTCCGCTGTCATCATATTCAGCAGTTTACAGGGAAATTTATACTTTATGATACATTGATATTATAGTCTGAGTAATCTAAATAACTTTTCACTTCATAATTTTCACTCACAATGACTCATTCTCATAAACAATGCTTCTAATACTTTACCAAGACTATTCTATTGGTAGTAATGAAACCACCATTGCAAACTTATGACAGTGGGAGAAATCTGTCATAGCTATCTCCATCTTGCTTCTAATCTCTAAACTGTCCTTGTTAATTCCAGGGCATAGACCAACCTTACTTTGGGAGGAATTTAGTTTGTAGTTTAAACCTTAAAACAAGGATGATAGCCCTTCACAAATGTACCTCCTCCTTGTTCGGAGACTGAAACCACACTTGTAAACTAATGAGAGGCCACAAGATTAGGAGTATGAAAGGGGCCAGAATTCTGCTAAGATGTAGGCGTAATTAAACAACAACCAGGCATTGCTCCAGAAATCACAAAATTTGTAACTTCCTTAAGTTCTACAATAACATCAATATTGTAGAGCCTAAGATTGGTCTTTTGAAATCTTTTTCAGACTTTTGCATTTCTGGTGACCAACTGACTCCACCTGGACCCAGGATTCATGACTCAACCAGTCCTGTGGCCCCTACCCAGGGGCTGACTCAGTGCATAAGGACTGCTTTTCATACTCCTGTGATTTCATCCTCATCCAATCAGCAGCACCTATTCCCTAGTCCCTTGTCCACCAAATTATCCTTAGAAATCCCAGCCTTCAAATTTTCAGGAAGGCTAATTTGAGTAATAAACTCCTTTTCTTCCACACAGCCAGCTTCTCGTTAGTTAAACTCTTTCTTCACAACAATATCGTGGTCTCAGTGAATTGGCCGTCTCTATGCAGGGGGCAAGAAGAACCCATTGGGAGATTACAGTAAAAATATATATACATGATGGTGAGGTGTATCAAGTAAGGACTATAAAAACACTGTTATATGCATAGTTGACCTAAAAAGGAGAAGCTGAGGCAAAATTAATGTAAGCAGAGAATTTATCTGGGCCAAGCTTAAGAACTGACTGAGGGAGCATGGATTCAAATTGCCGTGAGTACACTAATTTTGCCTCAGCTTCTTCCATTTAGGTTGACACCATCATATGATCTAGGTCTGCCTTTCCTGTAAAACAGAGAAGTCAAGTATGTTAAGCCCGAGTTTTCTAGACCTCATAAACCTGAGGAAAATGTATCCATAAAATGTCTAATTTAGAACCCCTGTCAAGTAAAAGATTAAAAAACCATACCTACCTCTCTCATTTTCATATCCTTCCCTCACTCTTCACTAATTATCTCACAGGTGCTACGCACAGTGAGTAGAGCATGCTGCAGGACCAAGATTCTTGAAGAGAGCAAGATACGCAAGTGTCAAATTGTGTAATGTTAAAAATCATCCTTGGGCACCAAACCGATTCATCATTCTGGCCCTGGCAAAGTCAGCACAGCACACCTCATCATCTCCACTCAAGTGAATCCCCAACTCCCCATTATAGGAATGTCCATTTTACCCATTGATTGCTTGAGAATTTCAGCCTGAGAGCTAAGCTGTGAGTTCTACCTTTTCTGGTAGATCCAGTTATCCCCCACACCAAAGTACTCCTGAAGGTCTGGATGGTGACAGGAGTCTACATGGTTCAAGCAGAACCCTCTTTGGAACTCTCCCTAGATTCGTACTCTCATTGCTGCTTAGCGCCATAACATACGTTCAGAAAGGAGAAATGTTTTTTTTGGATGAAAACTGAACTGTATCTCTTAAGAGGCAATTAATGTTGGCTTCCAGCACTGCTTGTGCAGCACTCAATTACCAGTTATAAGGCAACCCAAATGACCTCATCTTTCCTTGCTATACAAATATGACTGCGCAGTATCTAGGAACTTATTCCCCCTTCTCCGAATCTTCTGGAGAAGTGAAAAAGAGAGCATTTCTAAGATAGGAAATGAAAAACTAAGTAGAGCATACCATTCTCTTAGAATACCTACTTCCAAAAGTCTTCGTGTTGTTTGGAAAGATCCAGAAAACATTATTAAGATTTTTAAGAAAATGGTAGTTCCTCTCTCTCTATCTACAAAGATCCAAAGAAAGTGCAAAGATTAACAAGATATGATTGAAATCAATAATATTTTCATTATATCTAATATTAGTTTTACTCATTACAGTTTACCATATAGTTTCATGTATGTCATTACTTTCTCAACCCACACGGAAGACATAATTTATCACTATTTTTCAGAGGTGAAAACAGAATCAGAGTAGTGAGATTCCCATGTTTATCCAGACATATGTTGGTGGAGCCAAAATTAGAGGGCCTTCTTATTCTTAAAACAATGTGTTTCCATCGCACCTCAAATTTTTTTCACAAAAGGTTTGCAGTGGTCTGAGGGGAAGGATGTATGACATTGCAGTATGTCAGAATTGGGAGAGGGAGTGGAAAGACATTTAAAAATTGGAAGAAGCAATTTTAAAATGAATGAAGTTGTTATTAAGGCAGTTTAGCATGGTTATCATACAGACAAATTCTGCAATCAGAATACCTGAATTAAAATCTCAGCTCTAAGGCAATAAACCTTTCAAAAAGCCTCAGTGTGATCATCTGTAAAATGGAGGTTATCAGAGTATCATTCCTTTCAAGGTTGTTCCAGGGATAAAATGAAATAACACATGTGAAGCATGTAGTATAGTAAAATATAATAAATACTTGAATTTCAAGTTGGAATATCAGCTAGAAATTTTAAAGTAGCTCAAAGTGATTGATATGAATGCATAGATAGCAAATCTAAAGCTGTTCTTGAGAAGAGTCAGGGTATTTAGGGAATCCTCTTAACTCCTTGACTCCAAGAAGAAGAGCCAGAGGCTCCCACAACCTCTCCTTTTGTGCCTGGCTAGAATAAATTCTATGTGGATGGAACACATATGTATTTATAGAAAATTTGTGTCTTGGTTAATACATCCTTAAGACTATTGACTTTCAGGGGGCAAGGACTGAGTCTTCTTTAGATCATCTAAAACCTTCCTAAAGACCAATAGACTGCTCTGCACTCAATAAAATAATTTTAATCCCTTATTTATTGATGGAAAAAACATGAGGTATTTGGAGAGATTTGCCAACAGCAATTGATCTTGGAAAACAGCAATTAAACTTCATCAAGCAAAGTCAATGGCAGGCAGGAACCAAGGAAATAAGCACGGAGAATATGGGAAACTGAGGCAGCATATGCCTGGCATAGAAAATATCCAGACATTTATTCTGTAATTTTACATTAAGCATTAATTTTATATTTAGCGTTACAGATGATCCTCTTGACACCTCTGAAATTTAGGGAGGTATTTTAATTTATGATAACTCAGATTCAGATAGATAAAATGGCTGACTTGAAAGCACACAGTTAACGAGTTAACACACAAAGGTAAAGCCAACACCCTGAATTTAAAAGAGAAAGAAAGAAAGAGTAAACAGCGTTTGGGGAAATGATCCTGTTTTAAATTTCTTTGTTTAAAGGCAATTATATTGACAATGATTTTCTGGCACTTTTCTCTCGCTATCAAGATAATAATACTTTTAGACTGTAGGTGAGTTTTGATTTTTAATGGCGCTATTGTTGCTAAGATGTAACACCTGATGATTTTATGACATAAGCCCTAAAAAAACATGAGCCCATAACCTGAAATTTTTTAAATTATATACATATATATAAACATATATACATACATTCTCATCTAATACCAGCTCAGCACAGCATTAACCTGATAGAAATTAGATCAAGTAATAAAAGAATGCTGTGAAAAACCCAGAAGGCCCTCAATAGAGTAACTTGAAGAGCGAGGCGTTCTGGCTTGCCTGGGAGCCTTCCTTTCTTCTTAGGTCCCAAAAACCTCTCCCATCTCTAAGATATGCACCTCTCAGTGCTGCACCATTCAGCACTCAACAGAATCCCCCCAATCAGTGCTGGGTGAGAGGACCTGTGCTGGTCTGAACTGATCTGCCCAATTGTCCTAAAAATCCCTTAAGATCAGGTGCAATTATTTCTTCTTGTGCTTACCCGAGAGCAGGTGCTTGCTAAATATTTACTGATGAATGTATTTGGGCTAGGGAATCATAATGCAATTTAATAACTGTTTGAGGATAAATATGAAAAAAAATCCATAGAAATACACAAAAGGAAAAGTTATTTCTGACTAGAGAAGTCAGACTAGACAACATAACATTTGGAGTAGGGCCATGATGGATGAGTGCATCAGGACAGAATTAGGATAGTTATAGTTAGATAAGCAGAGAGCTGGTTGGAAACTCAGTGGTAAAGTAGTCCAGCAATCCTTTTGGTACAGTAAAATCCTTCTGTAATTTGAAAAGTGCTTTCAAAAATTTAAATCACATAAAATGCCTAGGTGCATCATTGTAAAATTGATAAAATGACAAGTGTGGCATTTCATTTGCTGGTTCAATCTGGATCTATCCAGATCCCAGTTATGGTTTAGTGCCACCTGATGGTGGTTATCTGTTTCAGATTAATATTGATGGGGCCTATCAGGGCTTCAGGGCTGGCTGGGACTTCTAAGATTGCTGTAGCAATTCCAAGAATTGTTTAATTAGGCAGCACCTGCTTCATAGGCCTGGTCAGGAGAGATTGGTCCAGGAGAATACAGACCTGCTTCCCCAGATGAGGCTGCCTACTATTTCTCTACTTAACCTCACTCCCCTGTTCATATTCCAGTGAGCTCCTCCATTCCCGTCACTCCTGAGAATATAATAAATTTAGCCAGCTCCTTTTGAAGAAGGGAATGGATAAAGGAGCCAGTTATCAAGTATGTTATATGAGAATCCCTATTATCAGGGGGCTCATTATCACAGGATTTTACTATATTTGACTCCCTCCAATGGGCTGTAAGAAGTCAGTCCACTGATGCTGTGCACCCTAGTTGCAAAAGCCCATTCCATCCTTGGATACTTTTAATTGGTGGAGAGTCATGGCTCAGACACTACTCTATGTTAACGTGCATACATTAGCACTAGCTCTGTGATCACCCAGAAGGATGATATGCCATTCAAATATTGGAAAATAGAAAGCACATATTTACCAAGTTTTATCTTCTACAGGCTAAATTCCCTGAGTTCCCTTATTTGTCTGCCTTTTTCACTAATTGTGTCTTAGGTGGCAAGGGAAGTACCTGGAGCATGGTGGACACCCAGTAAAGATCGACTGAATGAGAAAGTGAATAAGTGAATGAATGATTCCCAATGTTTTTGTCCCATGGTGAGCATGTCCTCATGCATTTCTGTCCGTCTTTAAGTGTAGCCCCCAAAACAGAATCTAAAACTTCAGGTATTGTCTAAGAAGCACAAAGAACCAGATTGATCACTACTCTCATCCTGGATGCAAAACATCCATGAATGTAACCCAAAACTGATGTCTCTTTTTGAACAATCCTATTACTATGGATTCATATCAAGTTTATAGTCAGTTAAGAACCGCCCCCCCCCCCCCACCGCCTGAGATTTTTCTTCACAGATCTACTATTAAGCTACATCTCCCCAAATTGAGTTTTCAGTCTGAAGTTCAAGACCTCACATTATTCCCTGTAAATTTTGTTTTTATTGGATTTGGGCCATTGCTCCAGCATCTGAAGACCTTTTTGAGCCTTGATTTTGACCTCTGACATATTACATATGCAGCCTAGCTTTGTGCCACTTACAATTGGATTCCACTATCCTCACACGAGTCTTCAATACGTAGTTGGACAAGGTCCTTTACAGAGCCCTGAGACTTGCTTCAAGAGACTTTTCTCCAGATTAATGGTCTTTTATCTTGCAGTTGCATTATTACCTGAGGCCACACGGGAAGTAACAAGAGAGAGAAATAATATTTCATTAGAGCTTAGACAGACCTACTTTGTAACCTGAGCTTATCATTTACTAATTGTGTTCCTTCCAGCAAGGGATGTGTTTTGAACCAGACCGAGGAGTAAGGAGGCTATTCCAACAAATGCAAACAACAATGGTAGCCACACAGAGTTGATAAACTAAGGCAGGCCCATGGTACAGAAAAAGTCAAGATATGGTGTGATGGTGCTTAGAAAAAAAGACAAACTACAAATATACATGTATTTGCTTTTATGTTTTTATAAAGGTTGCCTAGCCCATTTCTTCATCTGCTATCTGGGACTCATTAATGGAAGAAAATAACCATTTTAAGTGCTGGCGTAAAGTAATTTCTCTTAGAACAAGTATTTACATGTAATGTAATTTAACATATCTAAAGAGGACTAGGAATCTGGGTTCCTCAGGAACTTGCTTTGTGACATTGGTTAGGTCATTTAATTAACCTCTTGGGGCTCCTCATCTAGAAAATAAGGGAGTTGGACTAAGGTTCCTGACGTTTCTTCTTTGGCAGGAGAGTGTGGAGGGCAAGAGGAATAGTCTATGGGACCTAAAAGCAATAAGTTACACTCTAGTTTATGCTGATGTTTGTTTTTCCTTCCCCTGATCTCATTGCTGTCAGGCCTAAGCTAGCTTAGAACTCCAAGAAATCTTTCTTTCATTTCACTTTCTGTCCCTGTTAATAGAAAATATAAGAGAAGAATTTTGACCAGAGCAGTGCCCTACCAGTCATTGCAGTATTTAAGAAAAAAGCTATGAGCTGGTAAAAATTCCATTCACTATAATTTCTCCTATTAAAAAATGTGGAACATTGTTGTAAATATTATCTGATTCTGTCCTAAATAAAACCTTTTTCAGGGATAGGTAATACTTGTGCTTCAGATCATAAAAAGATCATGAGTTAGGATAATCAAAATTTGAATTATAGTTATATTTTCTTCCAAAAATTCTACTATCCCTATTAGAATCAGATGGCAAACTAAACTAGAGCTGGAAATGATTTAGTTAATTCCTAGAAGCAACACATGTGCCAAATTAGGAAACTCAGTTGGACTGTTTGGGGAATATACTAGTCAAGATTCTCATGGTTGCCAGTGACAGACACCAGCTCAAAACAGATGAGTTATTTTATTATTTCTTTCTCTGCTCAGCTCACAAATTTGCCTCTTTCTGCATGATGGCCTCATTTTCTATGACTTCAGATAGTCTTTCTCCACGTAGTAAGGAGAGGAAGGAGCAAGGCTACCAAAAGTTCCAGGCTTGAGTCACCCCAGTTTTGCTATTCCAGACAAAAAGACAGCATTTTTCCATACATACAACCCAGGGAAGAACTCTGGCTGGTTTTAGATCATAAATGAATTATATGCCAGATACTATGTTTGATGAGACCTGATAACATGCTTAATCTATAACTCGAAGACCGAGAGGCTATCTTTGGCAGACCCAAAAGAACCACATGGAGTAGAAAAAGGTCAATTCCTTTAAGGAAGGAACATATTCATAGCAGAAGGAAAAAGAGTAATAGCTGGGCAGGGAAAAAAGGCCCAGTATAGGAAGCCACTGGACCTGAAGACGACCATTTCTCATCAATGATCAAAATCCACTTAAATATACTTAGGAATCTTCTGGTCATCTTTGGTTTGCTTCCAGCAATAGTAGCATGGATCAATGCTATGATCTGAATATTTGTGTCCCTAAAAATGCATATGTTAAACCTCATCCCCAATGTGAGGGTAGTCAGAAGTAAGTCCTGAGACATGATTAGGACATAAAGACAAAACCTTTATGGGTGGGATTAGTACCATTATAAAGGAGGTCCAAGAGAGAGCTCTCATCCCTTCTGCCATATGGAAAACACAATGCAAAGAGGCTGACTATAAAACAGGAGGCGAGCTCTTACCACACATCAAATCTTCCAGCACCTTGTTCTTGGACCTTCCACCCTCCAGTATGCTAAAAAGTAAATTTTTGTTCTACCCAGTCTATGGCATTCTGTTATAGCAGCCCCAGTGAACCAAGACAGACAATTGGAACCAATAAGTAAGGGTACTGCTATAACAAATACTTAAAAATGTAGAAGCAGCTTTGGAACTGAGTAGAGGCTGTAGAGTTTTGAGGTGCATGCTAGAAAAAGTCAGTATTGACTTGCAGCAACTGCTAAGAGCAATTCTGAGCTAACGCACACAAAAAAAGAGGAGAGATGTAGAGAAGCTTCAATCTTTTTAGAGAATACCTAAGAATTCTCTAAACAGAGTGTTTAGAGATCCTAAACAGACTGTTAGTAGAAATATAAAGGCCGTTCTGATGAAGTCTCAGATTAAAAATAAGTAGCATGTTTTTAGACAATAGGGGAAAGTTCATCTTTGTGAATTGTGTTTGTGTCCTAGTGTTTTGTGAGAGGTAAAACTTGCAAGGGATGAAACTGGATCTTTGGCTTAGGAAATATCTAAGCAAAGTGTTGAAGGAGTTGTCTGGTTCCTCATCACTATTTATAGTAAAATGAGAGAAGGCAGAAATGATTTAAAGATGGAATTGTTGAAGGAAAGGAAACAGGAATTAAAGATATGGAAAATTCTCAGCTTATCCATATTGAAATGAATGAGAAAGGCTGTTCCAGAGAAAATATGAAGAGTGTAGCCAAAGATCGTCTGATAGGGTGAGCCAGCCACCTAAACAGAAGTCAGCAGCTCTTGTCAAAGACAACAGAAAAAAAGATCCTAAAGGCAACTAAGAAATAATCAGGACTGTCCCTCCCATCACAGACCCAGAGCGCAAAAGCCCCAGCAAGCACAAGACCACCACAGAAATCCCGCCTTGGGGAAACACGCAGAGAAATCACAGAGCAACCTACACTTGATTCCAGACTAGGCCAGCTATGGGCATGTGACATAGGCACGGAGTAACCATGGAGGTGAGACCACTGAAGAGAGCCACCACAAGGGTAGAGCCCAGGTACAGAGCCACCATAGGGGTAGGACACCTGGGTGGAACCCCCACCCCAGTGGGTCAGAAGGCCCGATCCCCTACCCCAGTATACCTAGAGGGAAGACCATCAAGCCAGAGGATTATTCTCAAACCTTAAGGGTCAATGTTGTTTGCTCCATTCGGTTTCAGATTTGCTCAGGATCTGTTACTCTTTTTTCTTTCCTATTTCTTCCCTTGGAAATGGCAATGTCTAATCTATGTTTGTCCCTTCCCTGTATTTTGGAAGCACATACATGTCTGATTTCACAGGTTCACAGCTAAAAAGCAATTTGTCTCAGGATGAATCATACCTTGAGTCTCACACATATCTGATTTAGATGATATTTATATGAAACTTTGGACTTTGGATGTGAGTTGATGCTGGAACAATTTAAGACTTTTTCAGCTCTTTGGATGAAAATAATGTATTTTATATGCAGGAAGGACATGAATTTGGGAGGGTCAAAGTTGGAATGCTATGGTCCAAATGTTCATGTCCCCCAAAATTCTTATGTTAAAATCTAATCCCCAATATAAGGGTATATATTCAAAGAAGGGGGGCCTTTGGGAGGTGATTAGGTCATAAAGACTGAGCTCTCATAAATAAGATTAGCGCCCTTATAAAAGAGGCCCCAGAGAAATCCTTTGCTCCTTCTACCATGTGAAGATATGATGAGAAGAGGCCATCTGTGAAACAGGAGGCAGGCCCTCCCTAGACATCAAATCTACCAGCACATTGATCTTAGACTTCCTAGCCTTCAGAACTACAAGAAATAAATTGCTGTTGTTTATAAGCTATTTAGTCTGTGGTATTCTGTTATGGCAGCACAAACACAGTAAAATATCCAAATCTTCAGATTTCTTTCTGGCATTGGTTAATGCCTCCAAGTTCAGGGCCACTGTATGAGGGAGGACTACTAACAGCAGAGAGCAATTGAACCCTTACTCTTAGGTCAGTACATGGTGTCTGCCGTCTTAGACAGTGCCTGCCATCAGTGGAGCTCTGTCTCACTCTGATCTTGCCAGCTCTGGAAGCAGATTGCCTTTTGGACTTGTGGCTCTTTGCCTTACCCTTCCATGAAGGGTTACCTCTTTCCTTCATAGTGTTTAGGAACCTTTCATGCTCCTTCAATTCAGCCAGACTCTAAGCCACTTTGCTGCTCCTACCTCCAAATGATCCTCTAGCTTCTTATGCACACTTACTGACGTGTTTACTTTTTTCTGTTCTTATGTGTGGCCCTCCCCAAATTCTAACTCCAGCACTTTACCAATAATTTGCCACCATTTATTTCCTCTACAACTTTAACATATTTGGTGCTGTTGAATGCAGGAAGCTAACTAGGTTTCTGGTCATACATTAATTTATGTGGTAAAGATTAATTTTTTAAAAAACACAAACATAGGCTAAACGGTAGCTTCACAAATGAGAGGGAGGTATCACAGACACTGCTTGTCAAAACTTGCATTCTTACCATCAGAATTTGATTCCATTGCTTTATCAAACTCATGCTTTGTTTCCTATGAAATGACCATCTTCAGTTGGAATTAATTTATCAATCCTCTTCCTGAGGTAGGATTTCATAAAAAGATATGGAAGGGAGCATACAGGCTCCAAGTGACCAAAGAGAAGACCAAGAGATGCCATCCTGAGGGCCAGAGGCATCAAAGAGGGCTCCTATGTCTGGTCTTGTACTTCCCCAGCACTTGCCTTTCTGTTTCTGATTTTTCTTTACTCTTATGACCCAATCTGCTGTTTTCTTGTTGCCCTATTGAGATTTCCTGACCCCACCCTAATCTTCTTTAGGACAGATGTCCCTTTTATATCAGATCTAGTGGTACTTCAAAACGTGCGCTTACAGCAGCTTAGGCTAAACAGGAGAAAGCTGAGGCTACTGAAAGGCCAGATTAGATGAGCCCTGAAAGAGATCAGGATCAGCACAGTGGTGACAAGCTAACGGGGTTGACAAAGCTGGACCTGGCAGATTGCCAGCATCTTACCTCCCAGAAAAAGAGTTACCGTTTGCTGGATAGTTCTATATATTGATAATAGTCCTAGGATCAGAGAAATGAGGGGCACAATTAGGCAAGATTGCAGTTCCTCTAGACTTGCACTGGAATGTATTGAATTATGGAATTTTTGTTTGTTTGCCTGCTTGCCTGATTGTTTGCTGTTCTTTTTTCTTAAGATTTTTTCCTACATTATTCTCAACACTACGGTTGTGGATGATGTTCACAGTTGCTATCAACCTTTGCATCATCTGAAAATGTCCAGATGAGTTGGAGGCAGCAATGAACAACCAGGCAACCAACTCTCATAAAGATGAATCAGACTATGGTGATCTGATAAGCAGACTTGTGAGATCCATTTTTTCACCCAAAAGGGTAAGAGTTATTCTATCTTCCAAAATTGTCAGTGTGATAAAGTAACCAATTGGAAGACACAATTCATGCTTCCCCCAAATGCACTAACTGGGTAAATAGAGAACCACGGCTCATGCTAGCAACCATAAATTTAAAGTTAGTATTTCAGGTCTATATCTAAAGAACGACAGAACATCATCTCTCCTGATTCATCCGGCAAGAATGCATCATCCTTTTTCTCGATCTAATCAGAAACACTTCTGCCATCTTCGTTTTTCTTTATAAGTCAAAAAGGCGCAGAAGAGATTTAGGCCTTCTCTCCTACACCCCTCCTGATTTCGCGTGGGGGAGGAAGTGGGCTGCATAACAGCAAAACCTCAGATTCTATTCTGACCACACCACAGGTACTCTTGTTTTCGCCGCAATCAATTTCAAATACTGTACACAAGTGCCATCTAGTGGTTAGCAATAAATTAACATGTCACTTTAAGGAAGAAGAAAAGACTTTAAAGCCCTTTTCATAAATAACCAAACATGTTTTTATCTTTTTTATTAAAACAGGATGATTTTTGTATATTCGCATCTTTCTAAGGAAATTATTTCTTCCATCTGTTTCTCTTTGGTCAAGATAGAAGTATCTTGGCTCATCTTCTGTCAGTGTGCTTCAAACCATAAAATGTAGGCTGGGGTTTATGCACAAGGAAACACATTGAGAAAGAAAGCCTTCTTTATGGATAGTCACTACTCTGTGAAATAAAGTTGAGTTGGTTCTCTTGCTTCTATATTCTATTTTAGCAAGCATTCTAGGGTTGCATGATGGCTGAAATAAAAGAGAAATGTGAACATTGGGGATGGAGCAAACCACAGTCATCAGTTCTAGTGGTCCTCAGTTACTCAGAATGATAACAGAATCTCCCATCCCAAAATCAAAGTCTCTCCAGTCGAACCCAACATCACCCTCTTCTTCTGTGCCCTAGTATAAAATATTATTGGCCAGGCGCGGTGGCTCACGCCTGTAATCCCAGCACATTGGGAGGCCGAGGCAGGCGGATCACGAGGTCAGGCGATCGAGACCATCCTGGCTAACATGGTGAAACTCTGTCTCTACCAAAAATACAAAAAAATTAGCCGGGTGTGATGGCGGGCGCCTGTAGTCCCAGTTACTTGGGAGGCTGAGGCAGGAGAATAGCCTGAACCCGGGAGGTGGAGCTTGTAGTGAGCCCAGATCGCCTACTGCATTCCAGCCTGGGCTACAGAGCGAGACTCCGTCTCAAAAAGTATTATCTACACATTCACCTATTCACTGACTCCTGAATATCAGCCTCTCTTCATTTTCTTATCATTGCCCCTTCTTCCTTCCTCTGATATTCTTCCTTCCCCTCCTCACACATTCAATCTTGTCCATCCTTCAAATTCTATATTACTATAACAGGATGCCAAAATGGAACTATTTTAGTCTTGGTTTTCATTGAGACTTGTATTAATCAGTTTATGCTGCATAATAAATCACCCCAAAACATAGTAGCTTTAAACTACACACTTTTATTATAACCACAAGCCTATACCGTAGCTGGGTAGTTTCAGTCTCCAGTCTTACCTAGGCTTACTCACGCCTTACCTGTGGATCAGATGGGCAGCTCTGCTATTATAGGTCCAGCTCTCCCACATGTATGTTGGTTAAGCTGGTTGTAGAACTGGTCTAAGATAGCCACAGCTGGGACAACTGCACTCTTCTTGTAGTCTCTTGGCCTCCAGTGTACTAGACTGGGATTTTCACATTGGTGGTGCAAGGTTATCCAGAGAAAGCAAAACCATACAAGACTTCTTGAGGACTAAGCTTGGAACTAGCACTCCACTGCAATCAGATGACCAAAGCAAATCACAAGATCAGTTCTGATTATGATGAAATAAACTCCACCTTCAGGGTTGGACGCCGTGGTTCATGCCTGTAATTCCAGCATTTTGGGAGGCCAAGGCGGGTGGATCGCTTGAGCTTAGGAGTTTGAGACCAGCCTGGGCAACTTGGTGAAACCCCGTCTCTACCAAAAATACAAAAAATTAACCAGGCATGGTGATGTTTCCCCGTGGTCCCAGCTACTCGGGAGGCTGAGGCTAGAGGATTGCTTGAGCCTGAGAGGTGGAGGTTGCAGTGAGCTGAAATTACACCACTGCACTCCAGCCTGGGTGACAGTGAAACTCTGTCTCAATAAATAAACAAGTAAATAAATAAAATTAAAAACAAACCATCCACCTTCTGATAGGATGAAGTAAAAGTCTCATTGCACAGCATTTGGATAAAAGGATAAGCTTTAAAAGAAAGTGGGGAAGGCCATTTTTGCAATCTACCTCAAGCCTGAATAAATGCTACATTTCATGGTGAGGTGAGAGTTCGTCCACAGAACTGTAAAGGAGCTGACTGAAACTGGATTTGTAGTTATTAAACCATCACTTTCATCAGGAGCTGGAGATTAGGTGAGGTGCCGTGCTTTGAATATAACTAACACTCCGCCACCAATAAACACACCAAAAAGAGTAAGGCATGCCTTAAACTGAAGTCTAGAAATAGGTAATGCAGTGAAACCTCTTAAAGAGCTTCATATGTAGGCCGGGCACGGTGACTCATGCCTGTAATCCCAGAACTTTGGGAGGCTGAGGCGGGCGGATCACTAAGTCAGGAGATTGAGACCATCCTTGCTAACATGGTGAAACCCCGTCTCTACTAAAGATACAAGAAATTAGCCGGGCGTGGTGGTGGGCGCCTGTAATCCCAGCTACTCAGGAGGCTGAGGCAGGAGAATCGCTTGAACCTGTGAGGCAGAGGTTGCAGTGAACTGAGACTGCACCACTGCACTCTAGCCCAGGTGACAGAGCCAGATTTCATCTCAAAATTCAAACAAACAAACAAACAAACAAACAAAAAACAAAAAAATTAAAAAAACCAAGCTGCATATGTGTTTCCTAAAATCTGAAGGATGCCATGAACTGTTGTCTGACTCACCGTGGATAAAAACAGGTGGATAAAGCACTACAGTTTGTGAAGTCACTGTACTCCCACCAATGACAGGTCACAAATTCAAGGCTGCCTGTGGAGTGGATGAGAACCAAGAGCTTTAGAGAGAGAGTGTGGGTTTGTCTTGGATCCTTATCAAGAGGGCAAGGAAAACCTGAGCAAGAGAAGGACTCAAGCAAAAGGAAGCAAAACGTGTACCATGGGATACCTGGAAGTCAAGTGACCAGCTGAAAAAGAAATAGTTATCCATTTTGAGAGGCCTAATGTTCAGAAATACTTACGCTGGGGGGAAGGGAAGCTGGTGGAGTTCTACAGAACCACAGAAGCACCTCCAGGAGAGAAAGAATCAGCCTTTGGTACAGGAAACTCAGATCACAGTGATACCATCAGTCAAGTAAGAACTTCCTTGCTGCCACTGACTCTCCTTCATCCCCTCCCCAATTTCCAGCTCCACTGTTATAACTCACATTAAGGAAGGTGATCAAAAAGCAGTGGCGCTCACTAGGTGGCGGGGAGGGGAAAGACACACAGCTCTGTTGCAATTTGCAAGGCTTAATCTTGAGGTAGAGAGGTGAGAATGCTGTAATTTCAAGAGAAGTTTTACATTTTCAGTGTTATTCTAGACATACTCATTACTGAGCTGAAACCATGCCTCAGTTTTAACTTAAAGGTGAAGGCAAATATTAGTCCTGCAGCATATGTTTGAATAGGCAGTGACAAAATAAATCACGTTGTTTTCTAATGACACCACATGAGTTTTGCAAGTTCAGGACAATAATTTCCTTAAGTTCCTCCTTAGTGCAGCTGCCGCAGGTGCCTCTCCAGCCACGATTCTGTCTGGATTGATTTGGCCTTTGCTTATAAGAAAGCATGAGGTTAATCTAGAGCTAAAGAATCTAAATTGGAGTTATAATTTTACAGTTCACTATATAATCTCAAGTGTGTCCCCTAACTTTTCTGTTGTTTTCTTTTATGAAAAGTAAAATGTGATATTGCTTACATCCGTAGTTATTGAAATATTAAATTGCATAGTATAAATCAAAAGATTTTTTAAAATATCTACTATATTACAAAATAAAATGAAAGTTTAAAATATTTATTAATTTTAAAAGTAACTTTATTTTTCAAAACAAAATAATTTAGGGAAATGAATGGCATTGTTTGGGGTTTTCTTTCACAATTTTTAAAAAATATCTGCCTGATTAGAAAACAGCAAGATTCACTAATGACTTCAGACAGTTTTCATTTAATACCCAAGATATCAAACCAAGACCCATGTCTAATTCCTGTTTTGATTTTTTTATCTGCTTGCTTGTAATAATTTTTTTCTCATTTTCTATAAACTTCTAATTTTCATTTGACTAAAAAAAAGAAAGAAAATGATTAGATTCTTAAATCTTTTCTGCATTCAATCTATTGCAACATGTGGTTTGAGTACAGAACATGAAGAAACTCTGACCTCAAAGATATGTCATCAAAAGGGACTTAAATTTTAGTAGTAATTTCAGGTAATTGTGGATAGTCTTCTTTGATGCTGCACCAAAACTCAGCAAGTATAAATTTCTTTAAAGTCATTTGAGGGGTGAAATCTGAAACCATATCAATAACTTTTGTAATTCGTTATATAAAAAATCTACTGATTTGTTGTGTACTTTGACTGGATCTCTTATTCATGCATAATTTTAATAATATCAATGCTCATTTGAAATTGCCCATTTGGAAAATAATGGCTCACTATGTTATACAGATCATTCAAATGTTGACACATTTCATTATATAATATCCAAAAAAAAAAAATCACGTTGTTAATATCACTACTGGCCTCATCAGAAAATTCTTTTAAGTACTGGGAAGCTGTCATGGTTATGTGGCAAGTACAAGTGGTCCACACTGCTAATTTTTGTTTAAAAGTGCAAATGTTCTCATGAACAATAAATACTGTTCATTGTCCCCTTGAAGTGACAGACTTACACTGTTAATTTTCAAAATGTCTGCCAAATACTCAAGTCTGAATAATCATAGTTTGTCTTTCAGTATTTGAGTTCAAGCAAAATGGTGTTCATGAAAATAATTGCTAGTTAAACAACTATAAAAGTGCTTTTCCAGTGGGGAAGGGAGTGTCCATGATGTTGGCCACATTGTCTATGTCTCTTGGCCAAGTTGAGAGTAGTAGCTTTTATTCATATACTTCAACAGGAATTTTATTTTGGCCTGAATCATCCAGAAGAGCCATAGAAATAATGTCAAATTTAGTGAAACCTAGTGTGACAATGTTATATACTAAAATATATGTTATTTGGTCTTCATCCTGGGTTCCTGGCACAGAGCTTTGAAAATCTTTTTTATTTTCCTGAATGATAGGGGTGACAGGAACATCTTTTGTTTTACTATCTGGCGCTAGTTCCTAGTTCCTGAGCCAATAGCGTCTAAGACCCTTGGAATGTCTGGAGTCACGAGCATCTTTGTGTATACTAATGAGATGACTGTAGCTGGGGGCCTCTAGATAGCTCCAAGATGGGCCTGATTGCCAAAAAGACCAATGCATGACTAGAGGGTTGGAACTTTCAGTTCTACCCCAACAACATCAATGGAGGGGAAAGAGACTGGAGATTGAGTTAATCATAAATAGCCAATGATTTAGTCGATCATGCCCATGTAATAAAACCTTTATTAATACTCCTAACCTATGGGGAGTATTAGGTTACCTGAGAGCTTCCAGGTTGCTGGGGGTGGTGGGAGGGGTGGGTGGCATGCCCCTTCCTACCTACCTTGCTCTATGTATCTCCTCCATTTGGCTGCTCCTGACTTGGAGCCTTTATAATAAACCAGTAAGAGTAAGAAAACCGTTTGACTAAGTTTTGTGAGCCATTTTAGCTCACAAGGAAATTGTCAAACCCAAGGTGGGAGTCATGGGAGCTCCTGTTATAGCCAACTAGTCAGAAGTACAGGAGGTCCAGGTCTTGCAATTGGCTTCTGAAGTGGAGGCAGTTTTGCGAGACAGAGCCCTTAACCTGTAGGGTCTGACACTAACTCCACTAATGTCATAATTGAATTTAGTCATTGGACATCCAGTTGGTGTCCAGAGAGTTGGAAAATTGATTGTTGGTGCGAAGAAAAAAGCACATATTTGGTGTCAGAAATGTTGGGAGTAAAAACAGTTCCCCTAGAATTAGAAAACATTTTAGACATCATCTAGTCCAATCTAAGAGGAAATTTTCTCTACAGCAGTCTGGACATGAGGTCATTCAGCTTCTGATCAAGCACTTCCAGTGATGTGAATCTCAATAATTCTCTAAGCAGCCCATTCCACCATTCTTGGATAGCTTCAATTATGCAGATCTTCATCATATTAAGCCAAAATATTCCTTCCTTGGTTCTGTGATGCAGAAGAGAATGAATCTACTCTCTCTTCCATACGGCTAACCTTCAAGCATTTAAACTTTAAATTTCTTTGAATTTTAAAGACCACTTTAATCCATACCTTTTCCTACTTCAATTCACACACACGCACACACGCACACACACACACACACACACGCATACCCTTCCATCATCATGATACCTCGTCTCTAGGACGGAACATTGTTTCTACGCTACTTGTCCTCACATGACATAGTTTCTATATCTCTGTTACCCTGTCATCCTAAACCCTTTCTGCTTACTCGTGTGCCTCTTAAAAATAGAACCAGAACACTATTAAAAGATCTCGAATTAAGTCTTTCTAGAACAGAATTCATTTTCTTCCTGTACACTGGTATTGATGCAGCCTATAATTATATTCACTTTTTGTTTGTGTGTTGGTTTGTTTTTCTGGAACCACATTAAACTGTGGGCACATGTTGAATTAGTCTTCAAGCAAAACTTCCACATCTTCCTCCCATATGAACATTGTTAATCTGCCTTTACTGTTCTCTGTATCTGCAAGTAATTTTTTAGCCTAAATGAAAGAATTTATATATCATCCTGATACATTTTATGTTAGTTTAGATCCATTTAGAATGATCTAGACTGTTTAATTTTCATCAATTTTAATTTTATTTCTGTAACAAAGAATGCATGCTGGAGATCAAAATCTACTATTTCCTTCCTGGGCACATGATCAGATTATCTTTCCCACCTCCTTTGTAGTTAAATGCAACTATGAGGCTGATTTTGGCCAATTGAATATAACATAAGTAAACAGGATGTATACTACTTTAGTGGGGAGTCTTAGTCCATTTGTGCTGCTGTAACAACATACTGAAAACTGGGCAATTCATAAACAACAGAATCTATTTCTCACAATTCTGGAGGCTGGGGAGTCTAATACCAAGGTGCTTGTAGGGTTAGTGTCTGGCGAGGGCTGTTGTCTGCTCCCAAGATGGCACCTTGTTGCTGCATCCTCCAGAGGGGACAAACACTGTGTCCTCACATGGTAGAAAAGATAGAATGGAACAAGCCCACTCCCTCAAGCCCTTTCATAAGGGTTCTAATCCCATTTATGAGCGCTCCACCCCCATAACTTAACCACTTTTCAAAGGCCCCACTCCTTAATACCATCACATTGACCACTAAGTTTTAGCATTTGAATTTGGGGGGGACATATTCAAACCAAAGCAGGAAGCTGTAAGGCAGAAGCATGTCTACTTCACCCTCTGCCTCTCCTCCTGATCCCAAACCTGGATATGATGACTCAGTCTTAACTATTTTGTTGACAAGAAACCCTTGGATATATCAGAGTCATAGACAAAAGTAGCCAGGTTCCCTGTGAATCCAGAATCTCTGTGCAGAGAAGAGTTACCTTCTGCCCTGGAAAACCTACTCTGGAATCACATAAGCAAGAAATAAACTGTTCCTTAAGCCAGTAAATTTGGGGTCTATTTTTTACAACAGCTTAGCTTACATTAACTTATGTAATATGTCACATATTTATGGTAGATATAAATATGTAGATATATGTCTTCATCTATAGGTGGATGTGTCTTCATCCACATTGATTATTTTTGTTCTGTGGTTAGAATAGTGATGAGAAATACAATATCTACCGATAAAATTAGGCCTTTCATATTTCTATGATTGATTTCAGCTCAATCAACCTATTTTATTTCCTAGAAGGTACCCCAAGTTTCTGGTTCTGGTCATATTATGCTTTTTTTCACAAGTAACTCCTTCTTTGAAGTCCTCTCCCTCTTCCCCAGGCAAAGCTAAAGGTAACCTCTCTTAACTATGCTCACACTAAAACCATGGCCAAGTGTCATGACTTGTAATTGTCATGACAATTACAATGTCATGTTTGTCTGCTATCTTTTCATCAGAGTATGTGCTCCTGAGGATAAGGACCAGATCTTATTTATCCATGCATTCTCAGTGATGTATCAGTGTCTGACATGTAGTGAATACTCAACAAATGCTTGAGAAAGAATGAATAAATACACAGGTACCTTTAGATTCAGACCTATAAGAAAAAGAAATCAAGAGATAGTGTTGCAACATCACTAAACTTCTATTAGTGATAAATAAAGGCTGAGTCTCTAACTACAAATGGATAGGAACAGAGAAATTGATTATCTGCAGGATCTCTCTGGCATTCTGAATTCGGTGAGTTCTTTTATAATCCTATTTTTGCCTTCATTGTCCAGAACTAGTCATGATGTCATAATCATCGACAACTAGTCCATGTTCCACATTGCAATATAGAAGCCTCTGAAAACCAGAGTATGATTTTTAAACCTTGCTCATTTTTTTAAGCTCAACTAAGATGGAACCTACTGTCTCTTTATATTTCTTACTTTGGGTTCCATTTATTTAAGACTACTCATGACAGCCAGATGGCCCACTCTAGTTTCAGACGATTTATCATAGTGCTCAGCTGTTACATTAAATCTATTCCTCAAAGGAGAAAAAACATTTTTATTATAACAGGAAGAGAGTAGGGGTCCAGACCTCTGGGATAGCCTAGATGTCAGCTCATGGCTCCCTGATCTTAAAAATCTTTATGTAGAACTTATCTAAATAACCCACATTCTATTCTATGTCCTTTGGAAATACACTTCACCAGATTTTCTCCAAATTCTAGGGAATATGACAGTGAGTGGGATATATAATTCTGATGACCTCTTGCTTAGAGGTCTTACTTCTCACCTTCTCAGGTACACACACCCTGCGTTCTATACCACATCAACTCAAGTATAAAACTAAGCCCCTTTCACAGTTCTCTCTAAACGCTTGTCAGATATTCTTGATATTTGGGGGGGAAAAGAAGGGAATCTTACATTACAAAATTGCAAACAAGTTCAAAATGAATGGTAGCGTTTCAAGTAGCCTTTCTCTTAAATCTGTTTCACCCCACTCCACACGGACTCTTTTCCACTGCCCACTTCACCTGTGATACCTTAGCCCTGCATCTTCTTACAGCCTCCCGTCTCCTTTCTTCTCCTATCTCTCCTCTCTTGTCCTAATTCCTGTTTCTTTCTAACTCAGAGTAATACAGCTATCTCACTTGTGACTGATATTTCTATAAATTCAGTAAGATCTCACCTTTCTCTTTG
This sequence comes from Macaca mulatta, assembly GCF_049350105.2. Taxonomy (NCBI): domain Eukaryota; kingdom Metazoa; phylum Chordata; class Mammalia; order Primates; family Cercopithecidae; genus Macaca; species Macaca mulatta. The sequence goes on along the minus strand of NC_133423.1, from coordinate 50,551,137 downwards.
AATCTTACTGAGGTACCTAAATAATCCTATCATTTTTAAGTGGAATTCTAGTGCCAGCTGTAAGACAAAACACTTTAAGCCCCAATACAAACACAGGTCAGAGGTGTGGGATAGGAGAGAAAGATGGCTGATACCTATTAACAGATCTCAGTCATTTTGTATAGAAAATGTTCCAAGGGTCTACAGTACATTAGCTGATTCCCAGTCACCCTGACTCCTAGTCAAGTGTCCGCTTCACCACAGCCATATTACCAGCCTCTATAGTATGGAGTGAGCACATTTCATCCTATTCCCCACACTGAATAAACACCCTCTACCAACCTCCCTTTATTCCACAGTTTGGTAACAGTTCACCTTTCTTATTCCCTGGTCCTGTTTTCTGTCTTCACAATCTGCCATTACCTCTGTGCATCCAAGACTGGGACTCTGATACCCCAATGCATCTAAGATTAGGACTGCAATACCAGCTTTCAGTATTTTACTAGAACAGTATTTTTATAATAATTCCTTGTACTAAATTACCATATTTTGTTCATGTTTTTAAAAATCTCAGATCTGTTTTACATCTTGAGCTAAGCCTTTAAAAAGCATCTTGACCATATCTGCCTTCTGTTTAAAATCTCTACAAGGTATCTTGTTATTTTAATTTACATTTACTGTTACTAGAGAGAAACTAAGTGTTTTCTTATCTTTATCAGTCATTTGAATTCACTCAGAACTAGATAACCTTGATAAAGTTTTAGAAGTTGGGATGGAGACAGCGGGAGTTAAGAAAAACCGAGGTGTATATAGTGTTAAATTAACCATAACAGAGACGAAGTGTTCAATATTCGATATCCAGATAGGGTTGGGCTTTAGATAATCAGCATTCATAGATGTCCTGAGATAGAATTATCAACACTTTGTCACACGATCAACACATAATGTGAACTACACTTAAATGTTCCTCTAAACTACAATCAAGCATACTTTATCTCAGAGTTGGGTACTTCAAGAGGGGTAATAATTGTTTCAACGTGACATCAAAATATCTCCTTAAAAAGTTCATACACACACGCATATACACACATGCACACACGTATACACATTCATTCCAGATGTGCCATCTTCATGTTCCAGGCACCTGGTTGTTTCCAAATAGCTGGGTGTGTGGCCTCCTGCAGGAGGAACATCTGGGTGATTGACTGCATTCTTCCCTATTCATCCAAAAGTTTTGGCAGCTAGTTGCAGACAGATTGAAAATCTTCTCCTGAAACAAGCATGAGTAGTCTTTGTCAGCTGAATATTGACAGGCTCTGTGGTGGGGGTTTTTTCCCATGTCTGGGCTACTATCAAAATGTTATTTTCCAGCTGCTGAGTGCTGGTCTTTTATATCATAACTCAAGATCAATTATATTCAGAATGCAACATAAAAAATACATTTAGTAAGATTTCAGTTCTGGCAGAGGTGTTTAGATTACGATAAAAGTACAGAATGGTACACAGGACAATGTGCTTCTGAATTATCAGACTGTATTTAACATTTGAAATTATCCCTCACGACTAATTTGGGCTTTATGTACCCAGAAAGAATGAAGCTGATTATCTATTGGCAGTTAAATTGACCTTGGTTCAGACCTATGGGTGCCCATTTATTCTAATGAACAGTAGAATATCAAATTAAGGAGCTTTAGAAGTTCCAATAGAATAAACATGTGGTTTAATTTGTTTACAGATTGTCTTGTTATTAGCAACCACAAATGAATTATTTAAAATATGCCCATATAAAAGGTATGTGTACTTATTTTTCCTATATGTGCATGCATTATTCAGTTATGTGGCTTGGTGGGTAAGAAAATCTGTTTGGGCTATTGGGTTGCATATAGATTTTGGTTGCACCACCTACTATCCATATGGACTTGAAAAATTATTTATTGTCTGTGATATTGCAAACTAAATAAAAATATAGCCTAGACCATAAAGTTATTGTATTAGGGTTAAATGAGATGATATAGGTAAGGCATGTAGAAGGTGACTTGAACACAATAAGCTCTCAAAAAACATAACAAAACTGTGTGAGTGCAAATGAGAGTGTGTGAGTATATTCATGTGTGCTTAAAGCATTTGGCACTGATTTTCTGAATTTTATTCTTAAAGAGTTGTCATATGATTCACAGTTTATAAGAATACAGGGGGGAAAAACAAACCAAAAGAACTAATGGAGATTTTGTCCAAAGATAAAACGTAACTGTTAGGTTTCACTACTCTAAAACCTTCAGTAGATTTTGACCAAGTTAGTGTTCAATTACTTACAAATTATTTGACTTTGGTTCATGTACTCTGTCCTCATCTATTAATGAGAATGGGAATTCCTGTGCTACCTGCCTCTTCAAATTGTTGTGTGGGTCACATGGGAAACTAATGGACATCTATTGCTCCTATCTGCCTAACTCCTGCCTTCCTTGGAGGAACTGCCCTCTTTCTCCAGCTGCATGTCTCCAGCAGATTTGTTGGTCGCTGGGATATTGGAAGAGGCCTGATTAATTGTGGTGTTCCATTCCCATGTTCTCAATGATTGGTCCAATGACAGGCATCCAGGAAGAATCAGGAGTAACATATCTATGAATATACATATGAACAGAATCTGGGTGAGAAAGAGCCTCCTCTTCTTGGATCACTACTTGTATGGAAAATATGGGCTGGAGCTTTTGCTACTATCTTCTCCAACCATGTAACAGAAGCTGTCTATGACAGCAGAGAAGTGGATAAAATTTGAGGTAGAAAGAAGTAAATATGAAGAAAAAGAAGAAGACAGAGGAAGCCTATAACAAACACAACATAGCAAAACCACTTTTCCAACCTTGTTATACGTCTGTAAACATTATTTAAATTATTTCTTGCTGTCTTGTATCACGGAGCCTCCAAGTTCACACCCTTACTTGCATTGCTACATTGCCACTCCTCTGCCCACCAATTTCAACTCCTAAATCTCTTTTCCTGCTTCATTTTCAAATCTTGGGTCCTTTAATTTCCAGCTTTCTTTTACCTCCCCATCCCTTACTGATTTCCTTCTCATTTGAAATGTTACCAAATATTACCATGCATCTCATATTTTAGTACTTAATGATATGCTATAATGATACTTTGGGGTGTTTCAATATCAGTCTGGATTTCGGAACCATACCTTCTTCTGTATTCCAACAGTAAATAAGACTTCTCTTACGCTATACTGGAATCAAGGCTGTTTGCTTGCCAGCTGCTTCCTAGCTTCTAAATATCCAGTGAATTTTCAGTGCAACGTGAACAGATCTTTAAAAGAGAATGCTAAGTACAAAAGTAATAATAATAATAGTAAACCAAAATGTTATGTTCACACCATTTATAGACATTAAAAATACAGACAAACACATCTAATAAAAACATATGCAAACAAAAAGGTATATCTTAGATAGAATAAAGTGGCTGTGGAAGAAAAACAGGATTATAGGAGTGGGGTACAGAGATAAAAGGGGTCTTGCTTGAAGTATTGATGCCAATATTCTATAAACAGGACAATTTTTCAAAAGTCAGTGCTGCATCTGAGTTTCTAAATAAATATGTAAATATATGCTCGTATACTGGGTCACAAATGTTACAAGATTCCTCAACAGTTTTGAGAATTGAAATCAGAACTGTGCTAAAGCACAGGTTTTGTTACATATAAGCTGTTTGTATGATGAGGCAAAAGGATTACACATTGAATGGGTATCAAACTTTAAGAAAATCCAATATAAGAAAATATGAATAAAAAAATTCTAAAACATATTTTTAAAAGGTTGGAAAGCAATTATTTCCATTGTTTAAAAAAATGTATTCTATTTAACAGATAACTTGCTGCAAGGTTAATTTAAAATTGAGCAGTCAAGGTTCATGTAAAAGCATGTTTCAATTAAAACTTTCTTTTATTTACAAAAATTTAACTCACACCAATATTGCATAAAGAGGAGCAGCTCCATTTTTGTATATGTCATTGAATGTCTGCTTTTTCCAACCTTGATTTGCACGTTACATGTCTTAATAATGAATGGAATATGCAGTATAAAATACATAATAGAAGTCTGAGAGCATTTGTTTAAGAGTAAATTAATCAATTTAAAAGTATATTTTCCAAGTATTTGTTGAAAAGATCTTTTTGTGCTTTGTTTTAATACTGACAACAGCAATGTAAGGACCTCAGGTGACCAAATTCATAGTGACCATTTTTGTAATTCCCAGATTTTCAGGGTCTGATGATGGCAGTGATCAAGCTAATGATGTTAATGACAGTCATAATGTTGATAGCAGAGGTATTCAAGACTGGCAAAATGAAAAATCTTACTTTTGAAATGAGCCCTTTTAAACTGTCATTTCATCCTTTTTCCCCCTTTCTCCATTGGCAATAATAGGTAGAGAATCACAAATAATTTCAAACTACATTATGTTCCTTGACACAGGAGACTATATCCTAAATCACCAGTCCTGAACCAAGGTGTCATGACATACTCATTTGTTCATAACAGCTGTGAAGTACTTTAAGATCAGTCTTAGTGTGGGATGCAATTAGATATTAATAGAGAAAGTACTTTAAAATGTGGTTTTTTTAATAAACCAGTATTATTTGAGGTTCTACCATGAATTATATTATTTTCACCCATTTGCTTTCGAATTATGCTCTCTCACAAGGGGAAAAATCAAGATGTGACTAGTATGCTAAAAATTGCACATAAAACCCTTCTATTTTGCTCATGCCACAGTCCCATGGTGATAACCTTCATGTATCCTCACTTCCAGTGTTCTGTCTTCTCATAAACAAGGAAAGAGCCCGACATTTCAAGTCTGGGATCTATTCTAAATCTAATCTAAATCTAACAATATGCTTCTTAAAGGCAGAATTGGCACAAAAATCTTTTGTCGAATTCTGGATCCTGAATTTTTGTTTGAAAAATATAGTCATCATAGAAATCTGCTAAAAAAGTGTTTTTTAATTGTCAAATAAAAGAGAAACAGAACCAGAGAACCATCATCCAGATATTTACTTAGGTATAACTCAGCTACAAACCAGTAATATGAAAACCCAGATAAATAAAAATCATGTTTCATCACAGCAATTCATTTAACTGATGATTTTAACACTTTTCCTCTCCGAACTCTTTTTCACTGTGTCTATTAACAAAAGGAAAAAGAAAAAAAAACAAGGAGAAACTGCAAAGGGCATCCAAGCTTCTAAGAATTTATAAGACCAAAAAGGGAGACATTTGGTTATATTCATACCTGCAATAGATTGCCAGTCATTTGCAGTGCACTGAATAAAAAATTGTCATTTTCAATTCACACTGGGGAAAGAGAATGGGAACATTCTATAGGTAAAAAGGAAAATGTCACATTCACACAAAATACTAAAAATACAAAGTTGAGTGAGGAAAAAGAAAAGTGATTAGGAAGAAAAGGAGAAAAGGGAAGAGTGTGGGGGTTTGGGCAGGACTGATAGAGCGGTGAGACTGAACTGAGTTTTTAATTTTAAGAGGCATAGGAATTAAATTCTCCACCAGAAAAATAAATCAAGGGAACTTTTATAGGGTGACTAATACATTAATAACCTACAGAAAGAGCTGAGCTCTCAGGTGAAGCCGGTTCAAGGACAAAAGGGCAAACTCCCACTCTCCGAACACTGTCAAGGGATCTTTAATGAATTCACGGAGCTGAGACACAGAATCCAGAATTCTTAGAGATGCTCGTCCACATTCAGAAAGTCTCTTGTGTACATCTCTGAAAGGCCTTATTATTGACTAATGAGCTTGTCTAAAACACCTATTTGCTTTATTATTTGCAAGCAAACACACAATTATGCCTGAGCTAATTTGAGATTCTAACTTTTCATTTTTAATGCTGCTTAGTTAATACATAAAACCTTTCACAGTGTTCATGACAAAGAGGTTACTCTTTCTTCTTTTGTGCCAGTCAGTTTTTCAAAGCTAGTTCCACCAGATGTCATTTTCTCTAGAAACTTTTTTCCCTTTTTCCATTAGTGGAACAGTCTAATTACTGCATAATCAAAAAGAGAAGCACACACGGCCGCCTGGCTTCACCACATCCACACAATGGTGAAGAATGCATCTTAACAGTCCAGTGAACTATCAGCGGCAAAAGTAATTGGAAATTGGGGGCTATTTCTTCATGTGCTAGTAGTGGGAGTTGTTCTTGAGCTTTGTTAATAGGCAAATCACTCTCGGGAGGTTGGGAGCCTATAGCTAGTTTGTAAAGACACTTTATAATGTTAAAAAAATTAAGACGTTGCAATACTCCCTCCAAATTTTTTTTTTCAATTACACATTAAATGACTTGGCATTTGAGGTAATGTTATCTAGTGTTAATTCACCTGTTAGGAAATTGTCTTTTTCTAGAACCTGGGGTTAATAGAGTGCAAAAGACCATTCTTATCAAGGGGTGGGAGAAAGGCGATTAATTTACACTATAAATTAAAACATAGAGAATGGAAAGAAAACAGATTCTGAGTTTAGGCCTAACTCCTGAAAAAGCTATTATGTTTTGTTGTTTTTTTTCTGTTTTAACTTGTTATTTTTATCCACTTTTGCAGGCCTCTAATCATTCCAGGCAGAACACACAGCATGGATGAAACTATACATGAAAGAATATGCTTCAGGAAGCAAAATTAATTGACATTGCAGGAAACATATTCAGAGAGTATAGAGTTACAGCTGTGTGGCTTCTATTCACATCACAGTAGAATCATTTGTCTGGTTAATATTTGCAAAAGCACATTTGAAAAGGAAAACTATGAAGTGCTAAGTAGGCTTGTTGACAAGCATTAATCTTCTTTGTCATATTTCACATTAAATAAAAATAGTGATGCTGGTAATGATAAAATCCATTTGTACTATATTCAGAATCCATTGCAAAGCAATGTAGGTCAGCTTCTAAACAAGTAAGCCTGAAAGTAATTGTTTATGGACCACTACACAGTTCTTTGTGAAGATCAGTTATTATAAACAAAATCACTCGTGAATTAATAGTATAAATTAATAAATAAATAAAGTCATTCATTTTCATTTCAGGAGCCAGGGCTTTGTTCTCTACTTTACCTACCTACAGCATCAAAAGGTAAGAGCAGCCTTGTCACATGTAAAATTTTAAGTAAACTTACCTTTCTCATCCCCAGCTTCCAAGTTCCAGCATCCTCAGGATGCTGGGATAACTACTTTCCCAGGAGCCCACACTTAGATGCCTCAAGTTAGACCTAAACATTTTCCTTCTTCTTCCCCATTGGTACTTATTTTATCCTCTTCCTTTCTTTCAAGACTCTAACATAGGTAATCAAACACAATAATTTTGCCTAACAACTGCTTGCTATAAAAATCAACTAAGTAATGTGTGTGACTGATGAAGTGTCCAGTGCTTATAAGTTCTGTAACCTTGGCATTATTGCCCAGTTTCATAAACATCAGCTTCCTCATTTGTAGAAATGAGCTGATAACCCTATAAAGGGTCTGGAGAAGATGCATGTGAAGTTCCTATCCCAGTGCTTAGCACATAGTAGACACTCAATTAGTATGAGATATTGGATTATTATTCCCAGAGCCAAGCACGGTACATATTACACAATTGGGACTAAATCTATGCTTGTTGAATAGGGTTAATTCACAAAGACAGGTTAGGCCAGATTGCCATCAGTACCTGAAATAACAGAAGAAGTCACTAATAAAGTAGCAATTATTTTGTGCATAAAATACTGTGCAAGCATCAATATGGTTTACATAAGAACATCGCATTTTATACTGGTTTAGCTTCCTCCTATGCTAAAGCATAGATTACACAAAGGAGAAATATTACATGCTTTTAATAAAGTGTTAGGAGTTATCACAAATGTTAACACTCAAGAAAACAAGCCATTGTCTCCATCACTGCTACTTAGAATGATCTGAATTAGAGTTATTTAAAAATGACTCACTCCTCACTTGACATTTTAAATGGTGGCTCAAATGGCTCATCGTTGCTATCCATTTAATCAATCTATTTGTATAAAAACAATGACCAATTTAAAAAAAAACTCAATACTGCAATTAAGAAATGTCAATATATCACAAAGTAATTATTATTTTAGAAAAGTAGCTTTAAAAAGTACAAAATCAATGGAAACAATGCAATATATTTAGAGACAATAACTAAGGAGAAAAACTGGATAGAAAAAAATAGGGAGACAGGGAGAAAAAGTGCTTTTAGAAAAATGAATTTAAAGTTGAATAAAACTCTTCTACTTTCTAGTTGTATAACTTTACATAAATCACTTAGTCCCTCTCAAACTCAGTTTTCTTATCTTTAAAATGGAAATTATAATATAACTCTGCATGTCTCTTATGAGAATTAGAGTAATAAATATTTCCCTCACAGAAGAACCATTCAGAAAATAAGCAGTAAAGGAGCCATCAGTGGCGGCAGCAGGAGAACAACAGTGGCAGTAGGAATAGACTAGTCTTTGGGAAATCATATTTAACTACAGGCTAAATAAAAAGCAATAATTTCATGCTGTAGAAAAAAAGAAACTCATACTATTCCAAAATACATTTTTAAGTATGTAACAGAAGGGGGAAATACTCAATAAACATACAGAAAAACAATTCAATTTTGCTAGTGATCAGGGGAATGCGAATTAAATAAGATGCCATTACACACTTATCAGATTGGCAAAAAATTTAGTGTGACAATATCAACTACAAATGAGGATGTGAAAAGCAGGAGCTATGATAACCACTTTGGAGAGCAATTTGCAACATCCAGTAAAAAAGAAAAAAGCAAGTCCTCTGCTGCTCTACAGTGGTATTTCTCCACTGGAGATGTGGTCACATCTGAACACAAGGACACACGTACAAGCATTGCTTACAATGGAAAAAAAATGAAAAAACCTAAATGTCTCTCAACAAGAGAATGGATATATAAAAGTTATACATTCATTAAATGACATATGATAGAACATTTAAAATAAATGAATCAAAGCTATAGGTATCAACATAAATATTTAAAACAATGTTGAAATGAGAAAACATGTTGCTGAATGATTTTTAAAAATTATGCTATTTTGTGTTGGCTCTGGAAAAGTATAAAAACATGAAATTATACATATTAGATTCAGAATGGTAGTTTTTCCAGGGATTGGAATGAGAAGAAGAGAATCAGGCAGCAGTACACAGTCTATAATATTTGATGTCTTTCAAAATATTTGAAGCAAATAGGACAAACGGATAAGATTTCTTAAACTTGGTACTATGTATGCAGAAAGGCCCATATAATCACATCATGTAGACAAATCTCTGGGGCTTAGAGTCACCATCTGTAAAATTAAGTGACTGGACCAGCTCATCAGCAAGCTCCCTTCCAGCTGAGAGATTCCATAATTCTGTGATAAGAAGGACTTATAATGATGAGGCAGGCTAGTCAAGTTGTTCTCTCTGTCATAGAAAGAAGAAATCAATTTAAATTTAAGTAGCAATACTACAAAGCTCCCACAATCAAGACAGTGTGGTACTGGCATAAGGCTACACATATAGATCAATGTAGTAGAATTGAGAGTTCAGAAATAAATCTTTATATTCATGGTCAATTGATTTTCAACAAGGTTGCCAAGACTGTTCAGTGGGGAAAGAATCATTTTCAACAAATGATACTGGGATAACTGGATATCCATATGCAAAAGGATGAAGTTGGACTGATACCTCAGTTACACCCAAAAATCAACTCAAAGTAGATCATAGACTAAATGTCAGTGCTAAAACTATAAAATGCTCAGAAAAAAAAAATAGAAGTAAATATTTGTGATCTTGATAAGGCAATGTTTTCTTAGATATGAGACAAAATAAAAAAGCAAAAGAGATAAAATAAAAATGGATTATTAAAATTAAAACTTTGAATTTTATGCATAGCATCAAGAAAGTGAAAATATAATCTCTGGAATGGGAGAAAATATTTGCAAATCAAATGTCTAATGACTTGGATCAAAAATACATAAATAATTTTTACAATTCAATAATAAAAAGACAAATACCCAATTTTAAAAATGGAGAAAGAATTTGAGTGGACATGCCTTCATAAGCAAATATACAAATGAGCATTAAAAAATGCTCAACATCATTAGTCATTAGGGAAATTCAAATTAAAACCACAATGAGATACCATTAACATGTCTATAATTTAAAAATAAAGACAATAACAAGCATTGCCAAGGATGTGGAGAAATTTAAAACCTCGCACATTGCTAATCGTATTGTAAATTGGTACACCCACTATAAAAAACAGTTTGGCAGCTCCTCAAAAAGTTAACCATAGCATTACCATATGACCCAGCAATTTCACTTCCAGGTGTATACTTAAAAGAATTGAAAACATGTCTCCATAAAAACACTTGTACACAAATGTTCATAGCAGTATTATTCATAATAGCCAGATAGCAGGAACAACCCATATGTCAATCAACTTTTGAATGGATGTGTAAATGCATTTCATCCATATAGTGAAGTATTATCCAGTCACAAAGAGAAATAAAGTACTGATACATGAATAAACATGAATAAAACTTGGAAACATAATGTTGAATGAAAGAAAGCTGGTTAGGCACGGTGGCTCAAGCCTGCAATCCCAGTACTTTGTGAGGTCGAGGCGGGGGGATCATTTGAGGTCAGGAGTTCAAGACCAGCCTCACCAACATGGTGAAACCCTGCCTCTACTAAAAATACAAAAATTACCCAGGCATGGTGGTGCACACCTGTAGCCCCAGCTACTTGGGAGGCTGATGTGGGAGAATCACTTGAACCCAGGAGGTGGAGGTTACAGTGAGCTGAGATTGTGCCATTGCATTCCAGCCTGGGCAACAGAGCAAGACTTTGTCAAAAAAAGAGAGGAGAGGAGAGGAGAGGGGAGGGGAGGGGAGGGGAGCCAAACACAAAAGGCAACCACTATGGTCTGAACGTTTATGTTCCCCAAAACTACCAAGGTGATGGTATTAGAAGGTGTGAATCTCTGTGAGGTGATTAGGTCAAGAGTACACAGCCCTAATAAACGGAATTAGTGTCCTTATAGAAGAGGCCCAAAATAGTCCCCTTGCCTCATCCACCATGCCAGGACACAGCTAGAAGTTGCCATTGATTAACCAGAAATCAGGCCCTCACCAGACACCTTATCTACTATTGCCTGGATCTTGGACTTTCCAGCATCACAACTGTTAGAAATAAATTTCTGTTGTTTATAAGCCACCCAGGTTATGGTATTTTATTATAGCAGCCCAAATGGCTTAAGACAGTCACATATGGTACGATTCCATTTATATGAAATGTTCAGAATAGGCAAAACCATTGAAAAAAGAAAGTAGTGATTTTTGGGAAATAGGAGAAGGAGAGAATAGAAAGTGACTGCTGATGGGGATGGGGTTTCTTTTTCAGCTAATAGAAATGTACGAAAATTAAATAGTGGTGATGGTTGCACAACTCTGAATATTAAAATGCACTGAATTATATGCTTTAAAAAGAGTAAATGTTATGCTATGTGATTTATATCTCAATGAACTGTTATTTAAAATTTTAATGGGGAAAGTCTGGAGCTAGGTTTTTAAAGAATAATTTGATTATTACAATCATTAGAATTTCCTTGGAAAGCTCCAAGAAGATACATGAGATCATTATTGTAGGAGGGTTCCAGGAGAAAGTGTGTTAAAACCTGTCATAATGTCTTTAGACTTTTTTTAAAATCTGAAGTCATGCGGTTGGTTTACACAATTTTCTGAGATTTTTCCTAGTTTGTTCAACAGTGAATCTAAGACTTTTGTTACTAAATATTGATTTTTCTTCTGTTTCCCTCTTAGACTTTATTTCTAAATACAAAATATATTCTGCCTCTCATCAGATTTGTGGAAACCCCTTTGTAGTAATTAAAACTCAGTGTTGTTATGTTCACCTGTCCTTAAGGAAGGAGTTGCTGCACATAGGTAGACATTACAAAATAACTGCAGCCAAGCCCCACATTGTAGTCTTCTTAATCCTACTTGATGAGAAATGCCTAAAAAATGCTATATTTCTGGAGGGTGCCATGACTGACACCTGTTATCCCAGTACTTTGGGAGGCTGAGGTGGGTGGATCACCTGAGGTCAGGAGTTCGAGACCAGCCTGATCAACATGGGGAAACCCCATGTGTACTAAAAATACAAAAATTATCCAGGCATGGTGGCAGGTGCCTGTAATCCCAGCTACTCAGGAGGCTGAGGCAGGATAATTGCTTGAACCTGGGAGGCGGAGGTTGCAGTGAGCTGAGATTGCACCATTGCACTCTAGCCTGGGAGCCAAGAGTGAAACTACGTCTAAAAAAAAAAAAAAAGCTGTATTTCTCTGACTTCTGAGGCGGAGAACAGTGAAAATACTCACCTTTTCTTCATGAAACAGGGTCAGCATTATAACTAACCATTCCTTGTAACACACAACTATGCTCTGCATTGGTTTTGGGTGTCATCTCTTCCTGGTCTGTCAATAGTCGCTTCTGCTGTTATTACAAAATGACATCTGTGAAGGCTTTTCATAGATTTACAGAAAGATCAGGGACAGATAGATCAACAGACAGACACAAGTGAACATGTGTCCTAGTAAAATTAATTACCATTAAGTAAGCAAAGGTAAATATGAAGAAAAATTCAGGGCCGGGCGTGGTGGCCCATGCCTATAATCCCAGCACTTTGGGAGGCCGAGGCAGGTGGATCACGAGGTCAGGAGATCGAGACCAACCTGGCCAACATGGTGAAACCTCATCTGTACTAAAAATACAAAAATTAGCCGGTCAAGGTGGCATGCACCTGTAGTCTCAGCTACTCAGAAGGCTGAGGCAGGAGAATCACTTGAACCCAGGAGGCAGAGGCTACAATGAGCCGAGATTGCGCCACTGCACTCTAGCCTGGAAACAGAGTGAGACTCTGTCTCAAAAAAAAAAAAAAAAAAAAAAAAGAAAGAAAAGATAAATTCAGTTAAATCATATCAACACTAATGATTGTTTCTTGTTTGGTATTATAGGACCTGAAAATTGTTTGGTGTATCTATTTCTTATTCAGGTTAAGGCATATGGCACATGAAGAAAGAATATTTTGTAATGGAGCTGATCAAGTCAGTTCCTCAAATTTTAAAGATAAATACACATAGACCTCATAACATTAGTAAATGAAACATTGATGCCTTCTATATGGTCAATAATGGGAATTTCCCCTATCTTTAAACATTTAAGCTACAAGAGTTTGCTGTTTAACTTTTCAAGCTATGAATAATACATTTTCTCATATTTTTTTCATTCAGAATTTATATCCACTTTGAATTCAATCCTTCAAGGAATGATAGTTTGATGAGGCAGAGAGGCCCCCAGCCTGATGGTGAGAAGACTGCTGTGAAATAGTAATTCCACCTCTCTTGGTTTTGAGTCCTTGAGCGAAGGACTTAGCCTGTCTGAACCTTTGTTTCCTCATACAGATATTGATTTTAAAAATATTTAACAAACAGGCTTTCGAGCAACACCAAAAGGTATCACTTGGTTCACGCTGGAGCCCTGAGGCAGAGGGTTGGCAGAAGTGTGTCTCCCCAGCTCTTATGCCATTCTGTGGAACAATGTACTTAGTTGAGTGGCACTGGTTCCACCATGAAACTAGGTTCCAAGAGAAGGATTCTGGCCTCTGTGGTGATGTTCCCTCTGGAGCTCCCTCTGTGGTGCTCCACATTGAGGATGTCACATAATCTAAATGTGGACACCAACGAGTTTGAACTTGGGTGCAGTCATTCTGAGGTTGCTGAATGCCATCAGCCCTGCAGAAAGCCATCTTAAAGGAAGCTGGTCTGTTCATGAAGCCAATCCTTAATTATTTACCAATCTGAATAATCTTTCTATTCCGGAGTAATGTCTGTCACTACCCATCAGCAAATAGAAACGTTTCCACACATGAACTATTTTGCTTTGCTACTATCACCTAATAATAGGTTTAGCACCATTATTTTCAAATAAATATATGTTCTCCCATAAGAACCAAACCAAATGATGACTCCATTTGGCACAATGTCTACTGACATCTCTTACCACATGGTCATATCAATGCTAGTCTCCCTACTGAACTCTGAAATCCTAGAGTGAAGGTACTTTATCTTTTTCCCTTCTGTGTCACATGAACCTCCTGTGGTGCCTAAAACAGAATATAGTAGACGTTCAGTCAATGCTTATTGGTGAAGAAAACACAAAATGCTTTCTTGTAAATTCAAAAGAAAGAAAAAAAGGGAAGAAGGGAAGCAAATATTTGAAAAATAAGCATGCAAATAGGTAGCTCGGAAATGGCTTTCCACCTGGCCAAGGGTGTTTTTTAATGAAAAGAACAATAGCAATACAATGTACCCTTTCTCTCTAGCCCAGATGCTTTTACCCTTTTTAGCTAGTACCTGTAATCAGAGTGGGTGTGTGAACTTATTTAGGGTTCACTCAACTCTAATCTTTCACAAAAACATTTATGTCTTTCAGAAAATTCAGGAACATTTCAGTCATTTCTTTGAAAATTTTTCAGTCCCATTCTCTCCTCTCTTTTAGAGACTAAGGATACAAATGTTAGCTCACATCCCTGACACTTTACTTTTTTCAGCCTATTTTCTCTCTGTTGTTTGGGACGGATAAGCTTTATTGATCTGTCCTCAGGTTCACTGATTCTCTTCTCTGTCATCTCTACTCTACTTCTAAGTGCATCCAGCAAGCTTTTCATTTCAGTTACTACATTTTTCAGTTCTACTAATCTTCGTTCAGTTTTTTAAAAAATAATTTTATTTATTTGCCGAGATTTTCTATTGTTTCACTTGCTTCAAGAGAATTCACAATTGTTTGTTGAAACATTTGATGATGGCTGCTTTAAAATCTTTGTCAGATAATTCCAACATAGCATTCATCTTAGTTGGCATCTGGAGATTGTCATTTCTCATTTGGGTTGTGATTTTCCTAGTTCTTGGTAGGACAAGTGATGTCTGAGTGCATCCTGGATACTTGAGATATTATATTGTGAGTCTTGATTTTACTTGATCTTCCTTTTTACAAGCAGTCCAACTGTTGAAGTGTAATGACAGTGCCAGGTGGGTGTGCATATTCTGCTTTGCTGGGCCCCACCTCTCATGTCCTCATCCCCAATACCACTACTGCAAAAGTGGAGTGCTAACTCCAGCTGCCTCTGCAGGTTGGCAGAGTGAAGTTCATCTCCCACCTTGGTCAGGCTGACATCTTCCTGCAAAAGTGGGACAACACTGGCACCACAGCATTGCCTCCAGTGAAAGTGTAAACCTGGCCCCACACTGGGCCTCCTCCTGACACCAGGAGAGGGGAGGACGGGGGGTGAAGCGTCAACTACTCCTGCTTTCTATTAACTCATTCAGCCTTGTTAGATGCAAGATTTGGGGATGCAGGGGGCGACAAGTGCAGGCTCACCCTGCTTTGCACTGCCTCATTCAGGCTCATTTGGCCCCAGTGACAACTATCGGGCTAGGGAGGAGCCAAGCATGGTGGTGACTGTATCCCCTCCCCTGCTATCTTGTATATACCCTGAGAGTTGTTGCTGCCCAGTGGAGGTGGAGGCTCAGCCTCTTATGGGACCCTGCTGCAGTAACAGGAGCACTGACTGCTTTGCTGGAGGGTTGGGGTTGGGGATGGGACATCAGTTTCCCACTCAGTCCTGTAGAAGAATGAGAGCACTACTACTTGTTTCCATAAGGTGAGCTACAGGAGAGAGATGGGGCTGGGGTGAAAGTTCAGCTCCCTGCTAAGCCCCACCGAAACCATGATTTACATGCGACCTATGGCTGTTCTCAAACAAATTTTGTATTTGACAATGTTTTTCCTACAAACTATTAAAGAATGCACACGGTATATATTTTCTCATGATACCATAAAGAACTAAAACAATAAAAAAACAACAATCATGTGTTTAGGTATATTTTAAAGATGTTGTTGGCTATTTCAGAGTAAAATGTCAACAGTTTACTCAATAACTGGTTTTTCTGTTCTGTTAAGCCACCCTTTCTCAGTGCTTTGTCTAGTGTAAACAGGCTTTTCTTGGAGCCTTTTTTTGTTTGTATCTGTTGGTGATTCCAGATTGAGGGCTTCTGCAAAGCCCCATCCAGGATATATGAGAGGCAATAAGGAAATCCAAGTCTTGAGGTCCTTACACAATCCATCTCCTTCTTTCCACCATTCAGAGTATTCATATATTTGCTTGTTCTGTTATGTATGGGCTTTTTCTAAATTGACCTCTATTTGGCCCAGAAGTTTAGGATGTGTTTCTTTCATTCAGACAAGTGAGACACTCCCCAGATTCACAGGTAGGAGCCAGCCCAACCAGTAATCTTCCTAGGCAAAAATGTTTTGGAGAAATGAATGAGTTAAAAAAAAAAAAGTGGTCATTGCCACTTGATTTAAAGAGAATTTTCCTCTCACTGTCATCCATTTCCATTTGATTTAAATATAACCACACTTTATTTTCATTTGAACACAAAAAAAGACATTTTATTAAAACAACTAGACAGATCAACATAAAACATTCTGTATTTAATTATGATATGCGAATTTCAAGATTTTAAAGAATGAATACTTATTCATTAATATAGTGCTAGGCTTGTCCTCAAATCTGACTTTAAAAATCTTTTTTTCTTAACTTTTAAAGAGCCAATTTTAATTTTTATTAGAGAAGTGATACATGCTTATCAAGGACAACTTTAAAATATGGGAAATTTAAAGAAGAAAATAAAAATATCTTTGATCTTATTACTGTCAATATTTTGGAATATCTTTTTTTTTTTTTGGTCTACCTAGATGTGTTAATCATATAATGTGTACAGTTTTAAATCTTGCTTTTGTCATCTAACACTGTCCTGACCATTTTCTTATGAGATTAAACTTATTAGGAAAATAAATTTTATTGGCGGCAGATTAAAGACAAATCTTAATTCATTTGGACAATCTCTTGTTATTAAACATATTTTTTACTACTATAAATAGTGCTGCAAAAAGTAGAGTTTTTTGAACAAATGTTTATATAATTGTGATTATTTTCTTAGAATAGTTTTCTTGCCTTCCAACTTTATTTCTAAGGAAAACCTATCTCATAAAGTTAATGCCAGTAATTTGGTCTGTTCAGTAAACTTGGAGAAACAGCCAACTTTCTAGTTTTAAACTTTGCAATACACTACAAAAACATATGAATATGTACTCAGTTATATTGAAAGAGCTCTGTGTTTCCAGAGCATATTTATATCTTTATTATTAGATGTTCCAATTGAGCTTGTGATTTTTTTCACTAGGCTCAATAATTACTCTGAATTAGTGATAAATGATTCTTACCTGACATATCTAATTTTCCCACTGTAATATGAAGATTGCATTTTACTCTGAAATAACCAACAACATATTTAAAATATACCTAAACACATGATTGCTGTTTTTTTTATTGTTTTTACAGTTTAAAATCTTTATAGTATTATGAGAAAATACATGCCATGTGAATTCTTTAATAGTCTATAGGAAAAACATTGTCAATTACAAAATTTGTTTGAGAACAGCCATAGGTAACATGTAAATCAGTGGAATCTTTAAACATCCTTGACTTATAAGAACCAGAGAGCTTAAAAAATAAGTGAACCTGTTTATCATTGTAAAGAATAATAATTAAGCTTCAACAGAAAGTGGTACACGAAATATCACAAAAGATGAAAAACAAATTGTTTGAATTCAGATGATTTGAAGATAAAAAGAAACTGATTGTAGGTAAAGTTTTCTAGTTCCTAAAATGTTCAATAGTAGACAAATTATTCGTATAAAAGAGTTTAAAGATTAAATTGCCTTAAATTGCCTTTTCTTCCTTTAGAAAATAGACACAATATGGCCCTTTGTAGCAACACATCTCTTCAGTAATTGAAATGATAAATAAATAGAGCTGGGCAAAACCGGAGGTGGTTTGGAGTTTGAGCTGTGAGTATTGCATTTACACTTTCCAAGTTTCCTTTCTTAACTTGTGACTCTGAGGCTGAAATAATAATCTCTTTTTTTCTCCTTTAAAATTAATCTTTCCCTGCTTCTAACTACCAGGGGAATATTATGAAAACATATAGAACTAACATTGCAGAACTAACACAGCTAAAAACGGTGCATCAGCGTTGTGAAAAGGCCTATAATCCCAGTGAGAGAAAAACTCCAAACATTATGAGCAGCACAGGGCTCTTTTACCGAGAAAACAGTAAGTTTGGGGTTCTTGTTGCTCATTTAACAAAAATAAACTTACAAAAAACAGGAAGGAAAGGAGGGAAGGAAGGAAGGAAGGAAGGAAGGGAGGGAGGAAGGGAGGAAGGGAGGAAGGGAGGAAGGGAGGGAGGGAGGGAGGAAGGGAGGGAGGGAGGGAGGGAGGGAAGGAAGGAAGACATACACAGAAAACCCACATAGGAAACAATTCCTTGTGGGTCTGTTCACCTCAATATCTCGTGGTCAAGTAATCTGTCACACTCTCACAGAAGGAGAATTCACATTGGGAGGAACGGACAGGGGAGGGTGGATACCATGAGAAACAGAGTACGAACTTGCAGTTTCTGAGGTGTCACCTCCTCCTCTGTGCAGCTTTGTTCATCTAGAGTGGACTACGGAAGGCAGACACCAGTTTTGTTTTTGGGGTTTTTTTTTTTTTTTTTTTTTTGAGATGGAGTCTTGCACTGTCGCCCGGACTGTAATACAGTGGCGCAATCTCAGCTCACTGCAATTTCTGCCTCCCAGGTTCAAGCGATTCTCCTGCCTCAGCCTCCCAAGTAGCTAGGATTATAGGTGTCTGCCATCACGCCCAGCTAATCTTTTGTATTTTTAGTAGAGACAGGGTTTCACCATCTTGGCCAGGCTGGTCTCAAATTCCTGACCTTGTGATCTGCCTGCCGTGGCCTCCCAAAGGACTGGGATGACAGGCGTGAGCCTCCACGCCCGGCCCCAGGCACCAGTTTTATTCCACTTGCCTTCCCAGTCAGTGTGGGACTGGGCAGGGAATCACAGCTGAAGTTAAAAAAGCAGATGTCCTTAGAACAATTATGGCTGTCCCCACACACATACACAAAGGTAAATGAAATGCCACCATGTCATCAAGAGGTAGGCTCCTTTTGCTATTTAAACTGTAGTTTAAAAAGGCCACTGTGCATATCTGTATCCCAGTGTGTACAACTGTTTTTGGAGGGGCTGGTGGTGGTGGTAATTCTTTGTTTCACTGTCTCACCACTTGGTTATGAGCTCCTCGAGAGTTTCCTCCAATCCCTAAGACCTTGCAGAGTACCTGGCATGTGACAAGTATTCAACAATAATTATAATTGCTATACTTATCGAGCAACTGACTCTCAAAATTTATGTTAAATAATTTTACATGGATAATAAACAGAATTTAAAATAACTAAGTAACTTGCCCAGGATCACTAGCTATTTGGGGCACATCTAGCCCTAGGAGCCAGGCTCCTGACAATCAATAATGTCTCCCATATTTGTTGACTAAATATGGGAAAGTCTCTTGATTCTTTCCCCATTGTGATAACAAGTTGTGACTACAGATAACTGATATTTTTAATAGAGGAGGCTAAAATAATCTTTCCTTTTACTATTATCAGAACAAGTTCGGACTTAGATTCTGAAAAGTTGCCTTAGATCTTGTTCCTGCCCTCTAAGGAAGCTAAAATCCAGGGCACTTACATTACGGAGGCACAAATACATAAAGGACACACTGCCTGAAGAATGGAAGCATTACTCTAATATATTAATGAACCATAGACTAATATTCAGAGAGTCTTACTTTTCAAGTTGCACTGAAAACTAATACACCCACATACATACAGGCATCCACATATATACATGTATGTAAATGTATATGTGTGTGTATACACATTGGGCGAGAAAGAGGGGCATTGTTGATGAGTGTCCTTAGGGAGGAATCCACCTCTTATTTCTCTGGTTTTAAATCTGTAATGCAGGTTGTTGTGAGAATTAAATAAGATAAAGAATAAAATTGTTTTGATACATTCTGTACCCTGTTAGTCATTACATAGATCATCACGGCAGGAGGTAACAATTCCTCTGAGGCTAAATTTAGCATTTCAGGAAACTGAATTCTCAGAGTAGAGCTTTCAGGTACTGTCCGCCTACTTCTAAATCATGCCCATGACTAAGCCAAGCACACCAAACCTCACATTCATGTTTGCCCTGATGGGATTCAGGACACATTATGCCAAAATATGGCACCTTGATATTTGAGAAAACAGCAGGAACAGGAAGTTCTCCCTCATCTTTCCCTGCTTCTCTCCCTTAAAGCAGGTCATAAAAATCTAGGAAGTGGCTGGGTGTGGTGGTTCACGCCTGTAACCCCAGCACTTTGGGAGGTCAAGGCAGGCAGATTGCTTGAGCCCAGGCGTTTGAGACCAACCTAGGCAACATGGCAAAACTCTGTCTCTACAGTTTTGTTTTCTTTTTTCTTAATTAGCTGGGCATGGTGGTGCATGCCTGTAGTTGCAACTACTCAGGAGGCTGAGGTAAGAGGATCACCTGAGCCTGAGAGGCAGAGATTGCAGTGAGCCATGAGCACACCACTGCACTCCAGCCTGGGTGGTGACAGAGCAAGGCCTTGTCTCAGGAAAAAAAAAAAAAAAAAAAAAAAAAAAAAAAAAATATATATATATATATATATATATATATATATATATATATAGAGAGAGAGAGAGAGAGAGAGAGAGAGAGAGAGAGAGAGAGGATCTTCTGGCTTCCCATTGAAGGTCATAAGACCCTTACATGAAAGGTACCCTCCTTATGCCTATAAGAAAGGAGAATCCTTATCTCTGAAGACAAAAGGTCACAGAAAAGAATCTGAACCATTTATTTGGGTCTTTCTTTCTTTATGAAGGTTCCCATCTCATGTAGAATTTACATTAAATAAAGTCGTATGCTTGTCTCTTCTTAATATGTCTTGTTATAGAGACCTCAGATACAAAGCTAAGATGGATAGAGAAGAAGATATTTTTCCTCCCCTACACCTTTTACTACCAGAAATCCAGGTCATCCATCATTACCTAAATTGTCATTCCCGTTTGTCCATACAGCCGCTAATCTGATTCAATGTCCTCCCTGACTCACTCCCGTTCCTTTCACTGAGCCTTCTGCATTCTGAGATCAGCATGGTAATCTCAGCCTCATTTCTGAATAATTCCTTACCTGTGTGTGCCTTATAAATATCCATGCCCTGATGATCACATTCTCCCTTCCAAATGGAAGCTGTTGCTTTTTTCCCCTTATATACTACCTACTTCAGGACCATGCACTAGATTAGACATACATGTGACTCCCACTCCTGTTTCTAACCATTTCTCCTTCATCCCCCTTCAAATGAGGGCCAATTTATCCACTGGGCATGGAAGACACAGAGCCCAAGGCCCATGATACTTTCAGGAGAGCAGCAAAGTACTTTTTTTCTTTTAAAATCAGAAGAAAGAAAATATGGGATCTAACCTGAATTATATTATGTTTATAATGTGGTTATAAAATACACTTTTTAGTATTTTTTCTATAAAGGAAGGGGTTAATATGATTAGGACCCAGGAGTCATAATGTGTCCCTGCTTCAAACCCTTAGCTCTTTCTTTCTTGTAGAAGTAAACCAGAAAAGAAAGAAAGAAAGAAAGAAACAAACAAACAAACAAACAAACAAACAAACCAGCTTTTTCCAAGCTCCTGACGTCGGAGTCCAATACCTCTAACTTCCCTACTCACCCACCTAAGAACCAGGATTTGCCCTTATTTATTAAGGAATGGACTCCAGGCCACTGTTTTTCTCTCCATCCAGATATGATATCTGGAGTCAGCCAAATTGTATACTGAAGCATGAATGCAAGAGACCACTAGATCAGTGTGGTTTCTCCACTGGATTGGAGAAGGTGTATGTATGTGGGTTTGGGTGGGTGCAGGAGTGAGGAGTGTGAAAAGGGTCATTGCTAGGGCTGCAACATTGAATTTCCTGTTCATTCTGGATTAACTCAGATATTGGGGAGTAATTGAATCTCCAAGCAGAATGCCTTGGCAGGCCTGAGGAAAGGGTTAGGGAAAGCAGAGAGAGGCATAGCAACTGAGGCTAGGACAACACAATCATTTGAGTTTTTCAGCATTTATTCTCTCCCTCTCTGTAGCCTTGGTCAATCTCATTTACCTAGCAGGGCTGGATGAAGGAAGAGGACAGGATGCAGATCAGTGTGCTGTGGCTCAATATTGCTAAGAATCTCCTTGCATTCCACCTTTGGCCTAGCAGACCACATGACTTCTGCCTGAGTGTGCCATTCCCTGAAAGAAGCTTGCGAGTTTTCAAAGTATTTCAGCACATCCTGCAGGGAAAGCAAATGCTCATCAAAATGGATGTAGAAAAAAATCCTGAATCCTTATTTCCCCTGAAGCTTCCTACATTCTTGAAGTGCAAAGTAGAGAGAAGAGCTCAATGTGTGTGCAGAGGGTTCTTGATGCTGTAAAAGCCAGCTCGAGAGAGTGGCAGGCAGCACTCATTAGACAGGCATAGGAGAAAGCCTTTTCTTCATAAGGCAGGAGACAAGTTAGCAGCTGATGGGGCAGACATGTTTGTTTAGCTGGTGCTTGGTCCTGGGACTGCTCTCAGTGAAGGATGATTGCCTGGGATCAGAGAATGACCCTGCCCCAGGCATCTATCTCCCCTTCCAGTCCTCTCTCTCTTTCTCTCTCTCTGTGAAAATAATGATTTACATCAGGAAGCAGCCCAGCTTCATAATGATGTAGACTGCCTCTGTGCAGATATAATCTCTGATTGATGGGGTGTAGGGAAGGAAGGAGAAAGACAAAAAAAGTTTACGAATTCACTCTGAGATTCAAATCACATCAATGACCCTGCCAGCCTTCTTAAGCATAAAATTGGGCATCACAGAGATCAACATTACATGTGTTGATATTTCTCTTTTTCCACATTTACTTTGAATCTCTGTCTAATATCCTAACAACCTACTGGACTTACAAAATCAAGCTTCATCACCACCTGTCCATGCCCAACCTTCTTACATAAGGTAAAACAGAAATGGAGATTCTTGCTTATTTTTTTCTCCCAAATCATTACTCTCCTGGGACACTAGAAAAATATAACTTATTGGCTGACACTTGAATGAATTTTTATCCAAGTTGCTTCTATGGGATGACCCAAGGTCATTTATTTAACTATTTGTCTCGGTATTTAAAAGGTTAGCATATTAATAAAACAGAAATTTGCAAACATTATCACCCACCTGAAGCAATTAATCAAAAGATAAACAATTTAGCATCAATACATTTGCTTTTAGTATCAATATCTGTCAGGCACTGTTCTGGAAACTTCAGTAAATATATAAAAACATAAATCATATTCCATGCGGATCAATGTGGGCTGGAAAAGCAAATACATGTGTGAAAGGAAAAAAAAAAGGCAGCATACTAAATAAAAAAGTACCAATGGTTTTGTAGCTCTGGTCATCTCCATCTCTCCCATATAACATGCAAGTCCCAGGTTCAAATGATACAAAACACGGTGAAGGCCTTTTCCTTTTGATCTAAGATCATTTGTGAGGCTGAAAAAAATAATCAACAAATCAAAGACAGGATTATTGAAATCAGTATTACAAAAACCAGCATTTTAGAATGGCATCTTCTATAGAAAAGGGAAATCTGTCCAGGTGCAATGACCCACACCTGCAACCCCAGTTCTTTGGGAGGCCAAGGTGGGAGGATCGCTTGAGCAAAGGAGTTTGAGACCAGCCTGAGCAACATATGCAGACCACTGTCTCTACAAAAAAATTAAAGGGTTAGCTGGGCATAGTGGCACTTTCCTGTAGCCTGTGTTCCTAGCTACTTGGGAGCCTGAGGTGGGAGGATCGCTTGAGTCTGGGAGGTCAAAACTAAATGAGCCATGACTGTGCCACTCACTGCACCCCAGCCTAGGTGACAGAGGGAGACCCTATCTCAAAAAAAGGAAAGGAAAGGAAGGAAGAAGGAAAGGAAGAAAAAAGGAAAGATGAAAGAAAGAAAGAAAGAAAGAAAGAAAGAAAGAAAGAAAGAAAGAAAGAAAGAAAGAAAAAGAGAGAGAAAGAAAGAAAGAAAAAGAAAGAAAAAGAGAGAGAAAGAAAGAAAAGGGGGTATTCACAGCTTCTGTGCATTGCACTGAAAAATACTTCCAATACAGTGATACTAAAGTTGGCTGGGGTTGTAAATACTAAAGTGCAATCAACATGTATTCATACCACACTAAATAACTATGCATCAAGAACCATTAAAGACAAAAATAGCATGCTGTATAATTTTACCTTCAAAATATTTCTCTTTCTTCATATAGTTTTAAATTATTTTAGTTTAACTTATAAATAGTTAAATCCACTAAGACAATTTTTTATTTTTATCAGAGGGTTATAGTGCAGACAGAAGTCAATCCCTTTGCAGAGGGCCCAAATGATAATATGTTTAATCAATAGATGTAAAAACTCCAGAATGAAACTACAACTAGCCAAAAGGAAAAGGGAAAGCAAATAGACTACGTTGAAACTGAAACAAATGTTGAAGAGGAAATAATTTCACTGTATCCACAAATTGTCAACTGCATCCTAGACTTCTCTTCAGATCTGTTTGAAGAAACTTGGAATATGGGACCCAAACAACTAAGAAAATTGATCTTTTCCAAAAACTTTATTTATTTATTTTTTAGCTACATTTTGTTGTCAACTGGATTTTTTTTTTAAGTGCACCTGGAACTGTTACTTATTTGTTTATTTACTTATTCATTCATTCTTGAGATGGGGTCTCACTATATTGCCCAGACTGCTCTTGAACTCCTGTTCTCCAAGGATTCCCTTGCCCTATAACTGAGATCACACGCACACACCACTTTGCAGGGCCAGAAAACTGATTTTATTTAGGCTACTGCAATAGGGAGAACACCCAGAGTCTGAAGACCAGAGTTTCTTGGTAGAATGGTTTCACCTTGGACTCACATAGGGAGGATTAAACAGGTTATAGATGGGGTGATTTTACAGTTGTAATTATTTTATAATCAGGAAGAGTCTCAGTCAGCATAGAGAGAAAATATTTATCTCTGTGTCTCGCTAATTTGGGGAAGACAAACAGTTTAATCATTTATGAGACAAACAATGGGAATGTGAAGGGTCTGTGTCTGGTCTTGTGACAGTTAAAAAGAGGTTCATTAGCAAGTTTTATGTAAGCCATGGGGGAAGGGTTGTTAATGGCGGCCATTTTCCCAGATCACAAAGAGTGGAAGTCTTCTTAACCATCCCTGTTTTCCAGGAACACATGGCTCAGATACAGTTCAGAATCATCATTCTTAGTTTGGTTGTTAACTAAACTGTCTTGTCTCTTGAGAGTTCACCTACTATGCAACCTGACTTATTTATGCAGTTGTTCATTATATTGATATATCACTCATTGAAGACTTCATGTTGCTACAAAAGATAATTCTCACAAAAAGATAAAATGACTACTTTCATACATATATAAACATGCATATGTATTAACAATTTTATTCTACTCATTAATCAATAAGGGAACTGGAACCAGGCAGATGTCATAAAAGTCCAAAAGAAAATTCAAAGATTATTCTTGATATTTTTAGATCAGGAATATTAAAATGATATACAAATTAAGGCAAAACTGGTTTTTCCAAAGGTAATGGAAACATCAATTGGAATTATCTATAGGAATTATTTTGTGTTGTTATTAGTTGTCTACAATTTTACAAAGTGACAAAATAGCTCAAAGACTATGAAAGACTAGAATCATACAAGCTAAAAGATCACTAGGCAATGTATAGTTCCCTGCCGAAGCACATTTTTATTTACATTACCTTTAGGGCTATAACCTAACACAGGTCTGGTTACTGGCTGCTTGCAGGGTCCAATTAACAAGTGTGAGGTCTGGTAGAAAGAAGGTGACTTTAATTCCAGAGCTAGCCAACAAGAAGTAGTATAGGCTCCTGCTTTGAGGGTACCACTTCAACTTCTGGGGCAGAAAGCAGGGGCTTTTAAAGGGGGGCTTGGTGTGAATGGCATGCAGGGGAGGGGTGAGGAGGTGCAGGGTCTATGTGACTTGCTTAGGATGCCTTATCTATGGAGTGATCTGTCTTGCCCTATCATAGGCAGAGCTAGGTTATAAACTGAGACAATCTCCTGGTGAGAGAGAGTTCCAGGGGCACCTGGTTCTTCTCAAGGCTTGGTCTTTGGAACTCCTAAGTAAACACGTACACAAACTTGACATGGAGGGAGTGCCAGGTGGAGAGAACGTAAAGGTTATAATTGCATTCCTAAAGAGCTAAGTAGGAGGTGGGAAAAAAGGAATAAAGTAAAAAAATAATAATTCTGAAAAAGCCAAAGAAAAACAAATAAATAAATAAATAAATAAACAAACAATTTTTTTTCCCTTTTAAAATGGGTTACTCAGTTACAGGGTGAAATCCAAAATTTTTAGAGTTATTTCCTAACCCCTCACTCCTCTTAACTTTCCACCCTCTTTTGTGGTTTCCTCCCTCTTTGAATTATGTCCCCTTTCGAATTTTTTATAGTGAAGTCCTAATCTCAGTTACCTCATAATGTGACCTTATTTAGAAATAGGATCACTGCAGATGTAATTAGTTAGGATAAGGTCATACTGAAGTTGGGTGGATGCCTAATCCAATGTGGCTGGTTTCCTTATAAAGAGGGAAAATTTGGACCCAAGGACACACAGAGAGAACACCATGTGCAGATGAAGGCAGAGATCGGGATGATGCATTTATAAACCTGGGAACACATAAGATTGCCAGCAAACCACCAGAAGCTAAGGGAGGGACATGAAACAGATTCCTCTTCATAGTCTCCAGAAGGAATTGACCATGATAATACCTTGATCTTAGACTTCTAGCCTCCAGAGCAATGTGGCAATACATGTCTGTTGCTTATGGCACTCAGTTTATGGTACTTTGTTGTGGCAGTCCTAGCTAACTAATACATTCTCTTTCCACTGTGTTGTATTTCTTTTGAGTCATCCTCTGTTGGTGTATCCAGGCTATTTATTCTGCCTTGAATGCTTTTCTTTCTTCCTCCCCATTTATGTTTCTCCCCAGTCATCCAGTTAACTTCTACTAATCTTAAGATCACTGCTTCATCCCTTCTTTATTTGTAAAACCTTCCTTGTTGCACCTGCCCCCAACAAAAGTAAAGTACCACTCTGATGTGCTCCCATGGAATATTGTATCACCTTCCACACTTATCATAACTAATTATAGATGGCTCTGGTTATTTGTGGTAGTTATGTTCTGAAAAGTAGTTGTGAATACTGAATTAGTGAATACTGAACCATTGCTCCGAGGAGAAATACACAATCAAATTCCTGCAAGACTCTGGTCACAACATTTTCATTAAACAATGAATATGTGACCTCATTTCATGTGTGTTTCTGTTTACATGCACCTTACTTAATATATATTTTGGATTTATTAACATCAAGCTCATGGCCAACAGTAATATAACTCATGCCTGAATGAAGGTTATCAAACACAAGTATTTACTTTGTAAGGCACATCACAGCCTTCTTACCCTTAGGTACACCAGACAGCATTTAAGTAGTACATTTGAAGGTTATTTTAAACAGTGAAGTCACCAACACAAAGTACAAAAATGCAAAGAAAAAAAGTGGCACTAAATTGACTGCTGAAAGTAGACCTAAAGTGAAAGGACGCTTAGAGTATGAGGGCTGAAACAAGAAGCTAGAGCATCGCCCTGTTTGACCTCAGCTAAGAATATGCATGTTGGACTAAAACTTTTTGCTGCTCTGCACATATTTGTGAATGACCCTGAAAGCACTGTGAGTATTAGTTTTGGGATTACAGATAAACTTTAGCGAGCAGGCAAATTCACAAATACAGAAATCATGAATAATAAAGATAGACTATACTTATTTAGCTTTCTGTCTTCCCTATGAAGCTGTAATTCAGAAATAGCAGAGGCTATTTTTACATGTGTCTATTAAATATTTTCTTTCCAGTTCTATGCCTGGCCCTTGGCAGATTTGAACAAATAAATGTTTGTTGAAAGAGTTAATGAATGCAGGTACAATAATACATGTGCATGTTACTATGCTGTGGAAAACACAAAGACAAATTAATTTTGTCTCCAGGCTACTTATACAAGACAACAAATGTACATACATATCCATGCCAATAAATGTAGGATTTTTAAAGATATCTAGTAGTTTTGAAAATTTGTGACGAAGATCCAGGAGAGCTGAATGGAATGAGACTGATTCTTGATGTAAGTGGCACTAAGAGGAAAAGAAGATTTTTTATTTTAGGGAGACTATAGAACATAAGCAACAGATATGTGGTGAAATATGAGTTGCACAGCTAACTGCAGTGGGTTAGAACACAAGCAGAGAGCCCAGGCTGAGAAGCTGCAGAAAACAATACCCCAAATGGGGGCTAAAGAAAGAATGTGGAAGATGAAGAGGTCCCAGCAAGGAGACTTAATTTCTATTCCATCACGTGTGATTAGCCATTGAAGGGCTTTGAACAGGAGAGGGTCAAACTCATTGGTCTTATGTAGTAGAATGCAGGCATTATGGAAAGAATGGAATGAACTCTTATCTGAGATTATTAGAAATCCTATCAGAAAACTGCTGCTTTTATGATTTTTTCTTTGCCACATCGAGTTGTTGAAAAGAACTCTGTTTCTTTTAAAGAAGTCTTAAGACCCGCCATATCTTAGAGGTAGCCTTCAAGAAACTCAAAGAGATTTGGAAAAGGAATGGAGAAAGAAAAAGCAGAGAACAGCCAAAGCAGGTCACAGCTTCCTAAGATGCCCTAACCATTAATTTAACTTGGTGCCTGTTAGCATCACAGAGGTCCATCTCCTCTATGAAGTCTTCTGGAAAACTGTAGTCAAGTTTCAACTCTATTGTTATCAGCATGACCCCCGACAATTTACTTTAATCTCTACAGGATTCAATTTCTGGGTCTCTAAATGAAAAGGAATGGGAAATAGAGATTAGCAGTACTCAAGGCAGTTTTCGTCTCACTCATTAGAAACAAACTCTCAGGTCTCCTGAATAAGCCCACACCTACTGAATCAGAATCTTCATTTCAGTCAGATTCCCTAGTGAATCATAAGCACACTGGTCTAGAGAGCTCTTCGTTTCTCTCTAAGAATAAATATAGTCGATTCTCAGTATTCACAGATTCCATAACTGTGAATTCAACTGTTCACTAAAATCTATTTGTGACCCCAAAATCAATACTTGCGGCCATTTGTGGACATGTGCACAGAGGCAGAGCGAAAAATTTAAGTCTGATGTGCATGTTCCCAGCTGAGGTCAAACAAGGTGAGATTCTGCCTTCTTGTTTCAGCTCTCATACTATAAATAAGTATATTTCAGGAGGTTTATTCAATGCTATATATTTGCATTTCTTTTTTTCTTTTTTTTTTTTTTTATTTTTTTGAGACGGAGTCTTACTCTGCCACCCAGGCTGGAGTGCAGTTGTGTAATCTCAGCTCACTGCAAGCTCTGCCTCCAGGGTTCACGCCATTCTCCTGCCTTAACCTCCCGAGTAGCTGGGACTACAGGCGCCCTCCACCACGTCCGGCTAATTTTTTGTATTTTTAGTAGAGACGGGGTTTCATGTTGTTAGCCAGGATCGTCTCGATCTCCTGACCTCATGATCTGCCTGCCTCGGCCTCCCAAAGTGTTGTGATTACAGGTGTGAGCCACTGTGCCCAGCCATATATATTGCATTTCTATGCTTTTCGTGGGTGATTTCGTTTAAAATATCCTCTAAATGCAGTGATAGAAGTGCTCTCTGGTGTTCCTAAGTGCAAGGAAGCTGTGATGTGCCTTATGGAGAAAAACTGTGTTATACAGGCTTATTCATGCATGAGTTATGGTGCTGTTGGGCATGAGTTCAATGTTAATAAATCACCAATATATATTAAATAAAATGCCTTTAGATGAAGACAAAGAAAACAAGTTTATGTATTTATTATTTAATGAAAATGTTATTAGCAGAGACTGACAGGAACATAATCCTATATCCCCCTAGCGGCAGTTCAGTATTTGCTAATTTAGTGTTTACTGTGACTTTACAGAATATACCTACCACAAGGAATAAGAATCAACTATACCACCATAGGTGAATATAGAGACACAATCTGAATATAGCATAAGAGAGAGGATATTATTCAGATTAAACTAAGTCTAGAGAGCTTGAACAATGCCACATGAGCCAGAACATGAAAAGCCTTTTAACATCGTATTAGGAATTATATGCTTTCAGCTGTATGTAACAGAAAGATTTTTTAAAAATGAAAGTGGCTTAATTTGTAAACATAATTATTGCTTACACAATAAGAAACTCAGATTATTAGTCCATTTCCACACTGTTATAAAGAAATGCCCAAGACTGGGGAGCTTCGTTGTTATATAACAGAGGTATTACAAAGGAACACATATGCAAATACAATTTTATTATTTTTCAGAATAACTTATGCTGTTATTCTTTCCCTTTTGCAGCTATATGAATTACCTTTATGAATGGACCCCCCGCCTAGGACTTGGGGGTTCCTGCATTAGGATCATTCATGGATATTCATTAAGCCCGTCTTTTTTCACATTGTCAGCTGAGACATGGCCAAGACTTTTGAATTATGAGTTAGGATTTTTCAAGTGCCTTAGCACTCTTGTCTGTTCTATCACGTGATTGAGTTCTAAAACACAGTTATTAGAAAACTTACAAAGGCGTTTTTTAATTAGAAAAAAAGGAATTATGAGATATATTTAATCTCACAGTATCATACTAATTTATTCTTGATGGGAGCTCAGTAACAGACGATTGCTTTGTAAAGCTGTAAGTGCATTAAAAAAAATTCCAAGCAAAGAGAATAAATTGGGTCATAGAAACTGGCAAAAATAAACCTGATTATCATTATGTCAGTCCTGGGCAACTGAAGAAATGGAAGTTGGGCATGGTGGCTCACGTCTGTAACACTAAAAACTTTGGGAAGTTGAGGAGGCAGGAATGCTTGGGCCCAGGAATTCGAGATCAGCTGGGGCAACATAGTTAGACCCTATCTCTACAAAAAAATTAAAAAAGTAGCCAGGCACGGTGGTGCATACCTGTAATCCCAGCTGTTCAGGAGGTTAAGGTGGGAGGATTGCTTGAGCCCAGGAGGTTGAGGTTGTAGTAAGCTGTGATTGCACCACTGCACTCCAGCCTGGGCAACAGAGCAAAACTTTGATTCAAGAGAAAGAAAGAAAGAAAAAAAAGAAAAGAAAGAAAGAAAGAGAAAGAAAAAGAAAGAGAGAAAGAAGGACAAAATTTAACAAATGGAGCGCAATCAACACATTTCTAAGCCATCATTAAAACTGGTTACTATAATAATTAAAATAGAAATTGAAACAAGATGGCAAAAGAAGCACAAAGCCAAAACTGCAACTCCAAAGGAAAATTAAATATGGGATCACATAATAATCATTGGAATAGCCTACCACACCAGGAAAACACCTATTTCTGTAAGTTATTTTTCTGGAGACAGGCCTCCGTGGACTCTTGCAATGCAAATTGTATCCCATAATTATGAGTGTTATGTTATATTTACGATTTGTGAAAATCACATGGGAAGGAAAAAAATCATTCCTCTCCTTTCAAAATAAGCTGCCTAAGGCTTCCTTTTCTCTTATACAGATGGCCTTGTTAATTGAATTCTGGTACTCACATCTACCAACCAACACTTCTCTGACTTATGGTACAAAAGGCATTGACAGTTTTGGTTTCTATAATAACTCTTTCCATGCTTCCATGAATTACCAAAATCTTGTTCCTTATTGGCATATTAGTTTTCCCTGATGTATTAACATATTTAATACAATTACAGTCAAGTTTTCTGAGATCCCTCCATAATACATTTTTAATGTTATTTTTTTCTCTTGATAATCTTTAAAAAGTTAAATCTGTCTTGGGTTCTGTGAATGAGTATCTTGTAAATAAGTACTGACATTCGATTTTCGTGCTTTTATCTGTGTTGTGTTTGCAACCGTTTTGGAAACAATCAGTATTACTTTGTTATGAGACAATGAGAAAAGGACAAAGTCAGGCTTAAAAAGATGTGTTGTAGCCCAGATAAAGCCAGAATACATCATGGTGGTTATGCAAAAGAAGAGTTCATAGTTATTTGAATAGAAAAAAGGGGCTAGAAAAATGAATTATCATGTGGAATACAGCAGTATAGATGTGCTGAATTTCAAAGAATCAGTCCTGTAAGAGTAGTCAACACTATATTCCATAATCATTTTATAAGCAATAAAGTTTCTGTAAAAAGCCCACTATCTATTATGTTAAGATTGCTAATTTGAAGTTTTTATATTTGTAAACTTGTTTGGTTGCATATGTATATAATATTATCTTAGGTTTATACATTAAATATCATTATATAGTGAAAGTAATTTATTCACCACTGGGATCAGATAATTTTGTCCTTTACACATAGTCAATATTTTATTCAAGATTGAGGTTTCACATCAAATCTCACACTCATTGCTGGAGTTATGCCCTAAACAGAGCACTTGTGACAACAGTGTTACTGTTGAATGGCTCTGATAATTAGAAAGTTCAATTTGTATTGTTTGTTGAAATTATGTTTCCTGTAAGTTCCAACCATTGGTGGCAGTTATTCTTAGGAACAAATCAAAGGTGCTCTCTTTTTGTTTAAACTTTAAGTTACAGGAGGATGACTATCATGTTTTTCTTTATTCTACTCAAATCCTTTTCTTGCTTCCATAAATATTTTTGAGAACTTATTTTGTGTAAAACATTGTGCATTAGGTATTTTTTTCCCCTTTCCAGGTTAAACAGCTCCACACCTTTCACCCTTTCTTTGAAATATTTTTTTTTCTAATCTTTCAACATTCTAATTACGCTAATTTGCACATACTCTAGTGATGTCCGTCTTAAAATGCAGCACTTAGAAATAAAGACATAGACAGTAATTTGGGAGGTCGAGGCAGGCAGATCATCGGAGATCAGGAGTTTGAGACTAGACTGGCCAACAAGGTGAAAACTCGTTTCTACTAAAAATACAAAAATTAGCCGGACTGGCTGGCGGGTGCCTGTAATCCCAGCTACTTGGAAGGCTGATGCAGGAGAATCACTTGAACCTGGGAGGTGGAGGTTGCAGTTTGCCGAAATCGAGCCAGCCTGGGCGACAATAGCAAAACTCCATCTCAAAAAGAAAAAAAAAAAAAAAGGAAAGAAAGAAAGAAAAAAGAAATAAAGGCATAGAAAATGGAGACTTTCATTCAATATCATCAGTAATAACCAATAAGTAGGAAGTATTAAACTCAGCAATGTATTAGACAGTGAGGGGGGCAAGACACAGAAGTAAATGGCACACTAGTCTTACCTTCCAAGAGTTTTCAATCTAATTGGAAGTGAATATTACAATTTTAGATTATAATAATTATAAAAATAAACATTATAGGAGCTCACAGGGTTTAGAGATCTGTGTTCTAGAGTTATTACAGGAAGCCTCTAGGTTCTGACTTGGGTTAGGGCTTGAAACTACATTGAATTTGAATATTCCCAGTTTAAACATGCACGCAAGTATTACGTCCAAAGTAGCATTAATATTGACAACACCAAACATGAAACTCAGATTTATTTGTTCTCTATTTAGTCCTTTCCCTATTGTTTAGAGCAGAAAGAGAAAATCCTTGCTTGCGATAGCAAATTAGTGCTACAATTTCGGGGAAGGCCACTGGAATTTAAACTTGGCAAAATTCCAATTTTTGTGCTTGTAACCTGTTTAGACGGCAGCCAGTGAAAGCTGTTGTAATTCTTTTTGAATTGAATTTTCTTTTGTATTGTTTTAGGAACAGCTCAAGCTCAAATGATAGCGTCTCTTTTTCTTTAAAAAAAAAGTGCTGTCAAGACAGGAAAACTGGAATGTAATCGGATAAGCCGTTTCCCGTATACATTTACCCTTAAGCAAGATGGTGGGCGCCTGTGCACATGCGCAGAAGAGTTGTTTCGGCCGGGAGTTCCGCCGCGTCGGAACTCGCTCCAGGCTGGGATTGGAGGCGTGCTGGCGAGGGCGGAACCGGAAGTTCCTCTGTTGTGGGACTCAGCTGGTTCATTTCTGTTGTCGTTCCTGTAATTTTTCCGCTATAGGTCGTACCCTCGCCGACGTTGCGATGGGGGAAGCAGAGAAGTTTCACTACATCTACAGTTGTGACCTAGATATCAACGTCCAGCTTAAGATGTAAGAGAATCCTCGGGACAGGGAGTGGGATTGCTGGGGCGTAGGGGCGTAGGGGTAGGGGCTTTTTGGGAGTGAGAGGCAGAAAGTATGTGACTCGTCTCAAGGCGCGGACCGGGGGCGGCTGGGAGGGCTGTAGCCAGGGAGGCGCCAGAGAGTGGATCGTGGAGAGGGGCTCTGTTGGAAAAGGATTTAATACGTGGTCTCTATGAGAAGCACAGCGGTAGGAATAGCCCTTAAGTTCCACTGTATTTTACAGTCTTTAAAGTTTTTACTATTTTATTGTAAATTAAGAAATCGAGCCTCTTCGTAAGTAAGAGGACGATCTTTATTTTGGAACGGGGCTTGTAGGGTGGAATGAAGGCTTCAGAAATTATGGAGAGGTAGGCACAATCAGATGCGATAGTCGAGAATAAGATGAGCACATGGTGTATTAGCAGCACGGGAGGTGATAGAGGCCTAGGGTGAATCTTTGGGTAGTATGGCAGTGTTTAGTCAGGGAAGTTGGGAATAAGTCAAAGATGAGGGTGCCAGTTGCAAGGGTACCAAGAAGATAGGAGGAAAGAGTCGTTGCAGGAAAACTTTGGGGCACCACGGCTGAAGTAAAGGTCAGGAGCGTGGTATCTTGAGATGAGGATAATGGAACTGGTATAATGACGAGGGACGGACAAAACAGAGTTGGAAATTATATCTCTTTTAAGGTGGTCATATAGAAGTGTTGTCAAAGCTATCACAAATTATTGACCACAGCATCATCCATAATTAATAAACATTTCTTGTGTATGTTCAGTTAATATTCAACAAATATGTGTTGGTCAAAGGCCTGCAGTAAGTGATAAATAAATTTTCTCAGTTGTCAGATGTACCTTTGAATGATCGTTTCATTTTATTTTCAGAAGTCCCTTATTCGCTGACAAAATCCTTTACTTTTTAGTTTGTGGTGATGGTGGTAAAAGTAGTATGTCAACAACCACGTTGTACCTTTGTATGATACTTTATACAGCCATTTAAAGTATTTTCCATAGCATACACCACTAGTAGTTTATACAGGATCAGTATTGATAAAGGGATTTCCTTCAGCTTGATGTTCAGTATTTCTTGAATATACGAATGCATTTTTTGAAATGTTTGAACATTAAAAATAAAGAAAAACCGAAAAGCGGATCCTTTTTTTTTTTTTGAGGCAGGGTATCGCTCTGTTGCCTTTCCCTTTGAGATGACGTTCTGCATCTTTTGCTCCAACTCTTATGCATTGTTCAGGATCATTTCAGACATCTATCTGGGGTCCTAAGTCCCTTCCCCACGCCAGCCTAAGTACTCTTGAGACTCTGATTTATCTTGCTGTAATGGGAAGAATATTGGCTTTGGCCTCCCTGCCCTAGTGTTTATTCTCAGCTCTGTTACTTTGTGACTTTGGATAATGAGTTTAGTTTATAAGTCTCTGTTTCCTCATTTATAAAATGAGAATATGGTGAAAATTATGTAAGAAAGAACATATAAAATTCTGGCACAGTATCTGATGTAATCTTGATGTCTAAAAAATGTTCCTCCCATCACGAGGTCAGGAGATCGAGACCATCCTGGCTAACACAGTGAAACCCCGTCTCTACTAAAAAAAAAAATACAAAAAAACTAGCCGGGCGAGGTGGCGGGCGCCTGTAGTCCCAGCTACTCGGGAGGCTGAGGCAGGAGAATGGCCTGAACCCGGGAGGCGGAGCTTGCAGTGAGCTGAGATCCGGCCACTGCACTCCAGCAAGGGGGACAGAGTGAGACTCCGTCTCAAAAAAAAAAAAAAAAAAAAAAATGTTCCTCCCTCTGATAGTATCCTGTCCGTATCTTTTATGACTTACACCACTATTTTTTACAGAAATGATCAGACAGTGCATATGCATAGTAAAAAAAAAAAAAAAAAAAAAAAAAAAATGGAAAGAGTAGAATAAAAACATGCAGTTAAAAGTAAATTTTTCTCCCCAGAAGCAATGACTTAATATTTTATTGTAATACTGTATTGTTTATCTTTTCTTTCTTCTGGACTTCTATGCCCACGATAGTAAATGTTTCCTGAAAGAACAGATGAATATGTGGTCAACTTGAGATGAAGAAAATGAAACCAAGGTCTAGAAAGCTGGTGACTTCTGGAGGGTAGATCAAGGGTTGGTGGCAGGGTTTAAAATTCAGAAGTATAAAATAGAGAAATGTGTTGATGAAGATAGGACTGATATTAGGTATGTTAGGATTTTAAGAAACCCTTACCATATATAAAAATGACATTAATTGCATATACAGGAAAATGTTGTTTAAGTAGCATACCTTAACACAAAGGTAAACTCTTTTTATACTTATGCATATGTATACATGCTTAAAGCATATATGTACATGCTTAGTTCTTATGCATATATGTACATGTTTAAAAAATTCAGGTCTAAAACATTGTTGCTCTTGTGCTTTCAGAGGAAGCTTGGAAGGGAAGAGAGAACAAAAGAGTTATAAAGCTGTCCTAGAAGACCCAATGTTGAAGTTTTCAGGACTATACCAAGAGACATGCTCGGATCTTTATGTTACTTGTCAGGTTTTTGCAGAAGGGAAGCCTTTGGCCTTGCCAGTGAGAACATCCTACAAAGCATTTAGTACAAGATGGAAGTAAGTTTTTTTCTGGCTTATGGTATGTTCCAGACTGTTCTTACCTTTCTTTATGGATGCTGCCAGTATAATTTAGT
The DNA here is from genome assembly GCF_049350105.2 of Macaca mulatta. Lineage (NCBI taxonomy): Eukaryota > Metazoa > Chordata > Mammalia > Primates > Cercopithecidae > Macaca > Macaca mulatta. Next base: position 50,514,056 of record NC_133423.1, on the reverse strand, counting down.
AGAATTATAGGAGAATTTCTTAATGCCTATAGGCATTGATCAAATCATTTGAAGTAGAAACATACTCAGATAAAGTACTATGCATATCAGTATTATAACTGCAGTTGAAATGGAAATGGATTTATGTTTGTATTTAGCATATCGACATTTTGATAAGCACTTGATTGATTTACATGACCAAACACATCTGTGGCATTTTACCATCTTCTGCTCTTGAACGCATAAATACTTCTGGATAGTCTGAAATATTGTCCAACCTGATGTTTGGAGCTCAGATCTTTAGAGATAGCTCTGTTGCCATCTGTTCAGTTAAAATTGTTATTATTATTTTACATATGAAACTAATTTATTTAGATTCATGGTTTATTCAGCATGGTACATTAGCAAAACATTGTCAAGATGCAGGGTAAATATGATGAACATGAAGTTCCTGTTTTTTCAAAAGAGTATTGTGGATCTTTAATATGACTTCTTGACACTTCTTATTTGATAGACTATATAGTGCAGTTCTGATGTTTAATGAGTGAGTGTTATTCAGCACTCTGGTAGGCTCACTGCAGGATACACAGGCTGTATGCTTTTAAGGAAAGCGTATTCCTTGGGAGACAGGATGTGACCACATGGACAGCCAGACTGTGCCATAGAGGGTTCAACCCTGTGTGTCCCAGGCGTCACCAAGTGTGGCTGGAAAGGGTTTTCAGAGAGCGGAAGCCTGAACTCTGGTGATCTGGCTATGTCAAAACCAAATATATTAATGGTGTAGTTTCTTCAGTAGTCTTTTGTGGAGAGAGATCTGTCTGCCTGTCTATCTAGTCTATCTGTATTTCTATATATATCTGATATATCTGTGTGTATATATATATATATAGAGAGAGAGAGAGAGAGAGAGATGTGTGTATGTAGATATACACACACACGTAAAAAATATGTCTCTATATACTTAATACTTCTTATTCTGGGAAATTTTAAACCTATGAACATGGAATAATACAGTGAACGCCTACGTTTCTGTTATATACCTACCGTTAACTCATGGCCGATCTTGTATTCTCACCATTTTGAAACAAATCTCAAACGTTATAACAACTTAACTGTAAGTATTTCTGTATATCTGTTTTTAAAGCATAACTATAGTATCATCACCATCACATTTAAAACAATGGAGCCGAATTCCTTAATTGTATCAGAGATTCTTAAACTGGAATCAGGAAGTCTTCAAACCCCTGAAGGTGTATGCAGAATTTTGTGTCTTCTGTATTTTTTCAAGGACAGAGCTCAAAGCTTTAATTAGATTTTTGAGGTCACCTATTACTCACAAAAGAGTTAAAACAAATTTAGGTCTAGAAAGTCAAAAACATTTTGGTGAGGAAAAATGTATGGTGGGTTTTGTTGCATAACTTGACAAAAAAGGAGATTACAGCAAAAGCAAATTCTCAATTAAAAGGTTAAAGGTTTTCTCCTCGTCCTCCCATTTGCCAACTCTTCTCTGCATTAATTTTTATATTATATATTTGCAAGAATGTGAAAACTCCCATGTTTGATCTCTAAAAGTTTGAATTTTAAAAATTTGTAATTTTTAAATTGTGAAAGTACTTAATAAGGAAAGTACTTAAAATTATTTAAAACTACTTTGAAATTAAAATGTCTAAGCTATGTAGACAATAGATTTAGAAAAACACCTTATTTTTGATAAAATACCATGAGAATAGACTTTTAAAAAAAATACTGTCTGGGTGGATCACCTGAGGTCAGGTGTTCAAGACCAGCCTGGCCAACATGGTAAAACCCCCTCTCTACTAAAAATACAAAAATTAGCTGGGCATGGTGGTAGGCACCTGTAATCCCGGCTACTTGGGAGGCTGAGGCAGGAGAATCGCTGGAACCCAGGAGGCAGAGGTTGCAGTGAGCCGAGATTGAGCAACTACACTCCAGCCTGGGCAACAGAGCGAGGCTCTGTCTCAAAAATAAAAATAAAATAAAATAACGTAAAAAAAAAATAGTCTTTAGAAGACTAAGAGAAAACATTTGCACATTTTATACATCCGGCTCTTTAGCGTTCAAAAGTTGAATTTATTGGTAGTTCATCAAAACAAAAATTGCCATCCTAAAATGAATGGAGGTAAAAACTTTAAATAGTCCTTATTCTTTGTTAAGTATTTGCTTATAAAAGATACTGTATAAACCTTGGAAAGAATAAATTAGGTCATAAAGGGATCTCTTGCTGTCCAAATTTTTGCATTCCTTAGTTCAGATTGTGTTTTAGGGCCAGTATGAGATTTAAATCTGTTTGATTTCTGACTTTCTGATAGTGGGTTGTGAGAGTTCTAATAATGAGGAACTCATTCAAAATTTATTCAAGTCTATCATAGCATGTCCTGTTTTGTCCTACACTAACAGATCCCATGAGGGACACTTGTACTTTCTTTAATTACACTTAAGGTAAATTCTCATCTTTAGGTGTATGTACTGCAAATTTCTAAGTTTTTCTTATGTGAATATTATTCTTCAGGGAAGTAGTTTACATTTTTAAGAACACTTATATTTCACATTGTCTCATAAAGGTTTTGAAAATGGCTGTAGAGAGACATATTAATACCATCTAATTCAAAAATTACAAAGTTAGGATACAGAAGTATTTTAATCAGATTCGAGTGCTAGCACAGTGGTATGCGGTGATGGGGGTACTTGGTGGGGATTGGACCATCCAGATTTAGGCTCTGCAATCTTGTGATGTTTTGATTGTTGCCAGGTGAGTGTATTCTTTTTTTGTTTTTTTTTTTTTTTGAGACGGAGTCTCGCTCTGTCGCCCCGGCTGGAGTGCAGTGGCCGGATCTCAGCTCACTGCAAGCTCCGCCTCCGGGGTTTACGCCATTCTCCTGCCTCAGCCTCCCAAGTAACTGGGATTACAGGCGCCCGCCATCTCGCCCGGCTATTTTTTTTTTTTGTATTTTTTAGTAGAGACGGGGTTTCACCGTGTTCGCCAGGATGGTCTCGATCTCCTGACCTCGTGATCCACCCGTCTCGGCCTCCCAAAGTGCTGGGATTACAGGCTTGAGCCACCGCGCCCGGCGAGTGTATTCTTAAGGTTAATGAGGGTTAGCAGATGGGATAGGGATGATGCATGAAGAGGAAGAAAACAAAGTGGTGTCCAAAATATATACCTTTTTGGTGTCTGACTAGATTTTTCTATAACTTCTAGAATATCTGGAGCAGTTTTCAAAGTTTTTAGCTGAAGGATTTTTTTTTTTTTTGACATGGAGTCTCACTCTGTCGCCAGGCTGGAGTGCAGTGGCATGATCTTGGCTCACTGCAATCTCTGCCCCCTGGGTTCAAGCGATTCTCCTGCCTCAGGCTCCCAAGTAGCTGGGACTGCAGGCGCGCCAACACGCCTGGCTAATTTTTTTTTGTATTTTTAGTAGAGACGGGGGTTTTACCATGTTGGCCAAGCTGGTCTCGAACTCCTGACTTCAAGTGATCTGCCCACCTTGGCCTTCCAAAATAGCATCATTTTTTTTTTTTTTTCAAAAGAATTCTTCTGCAGAAGGCTAGTATATAAAACAGATTAAGTGCAGTTGCTTTGATTGAAAGAGGTGTTGTTGCCTGGTGTTGAATAGCAAAAGGTTTGAGACTAATGATTAGTTGGTCATTGGTATTGTCTCGTTGTCATTAAAGGACAGAATAAGAAATATCACAATATTTTCCAAAAAGAAATTGCTTATTGTTGTCTTTAGCTGGTGTGTGGTTTATTCATTGGCAAAAGATGGCACTGCTTAGTGTTTTTCTTTTTAGCCTGCCCTACCGTGTGGCTAGTAATTAAATAATTTCATTTAGTTGTTTGAGCCTATGTATAGTAGATACTGGCTTTCTTAAGCACGTGATTTTTTTAAAAAAGTATTTCGTAGAAGAAAAGGATTTAATAACTCTTTTTCTTGAAATTGATAGCCATCCCTAATTTCTATGGCATATATAAATGATTTGTTGTTTAAGTTTTTGGAAATTTTGTTAAATATTTTATCAATACAGATGTATTTAACATAGACTAGGATATGTCCCTTAGATAATAACTTTGAATGAACAGAATAATTTTGAGTAAACAGAAATAGAATTCTATGTGTCTGCTAGGGAATAGTTTGTATAATGTTGGCACAGTATTCTTTTGGAGTTTAAAAGCCAGCTTCTCTTGAAGAGGGTTGAAATTATCGAATACAGTATGAGGTTTAAATGTATAAGAAAATTTACATAAATATATAGAGGGTTTATCTATATACATATACACACACACGTTTATTCATCTACGTACATATATACACACACATATATACACACACATGCATATATATATTTCTGATTTATGTTAACTTTATTTCCATAGCTGGAACGAATGGCTGAAACTACCAGTAAAATACCCTGACCTGCCCAGGAATGCCCAAGTGGCGCTCACCATATGGGATGTGTATGGACCTGGAAAAGCAGTGCCTGTAGGAGGAACAACGGTTTCGCTCTTTGGAAAATACGGGTAAGCAATCTGTTGGTCTCATCTGTAGGAGTGTAGCTGCTTTCTGACCCTTTTCTTTTTCAGAATGAGGGAAGGCTTTAATAGTTTATGCCCGGGCTCCAGTGTAAACCAGTTAGGTACATATGATTTGATCATTCCTTATACTGAATTTAGCATGTATTTCCTATAGGATATACAGATAGATAAAGAAATCAATTTATATTGCTCTACTGTTGGTGATTGGTAGTGTGATTTCTGCTAGAAAATAGAAGTCATTGGGAAATAGAACCTTGCTTTTAGGGAAAAGTGACTTTGACGTATACTATAACTGCTTTGTTATAGGGTTTATCTGCTTTTTTATAATATTGATAGAAAGGATGAAAAACAGGATTAAAAAGCATTCATTTGCTAATGATGGTAATGATTGTGGTAGAAAAGATAATTCAGTTTTTGAAACATGTACAAATACTAAATGTTTATTGTAAAAAAAAAAAAAAAAAAACAACCACAGTTCCAAAGGATATTTTCGCTATATCCTTTTTCTCCAGGGACAGAGGACTCAGTCTATCTTTAGAGGATTTGTGACTTTCTATTATTATTCTGCATTTACTAATTGGAATTTTTCACTAAAGAACTTGGTCCTTCATCAAGTATTTAGTTAGTTCATATAGGAAAGACAGATAAATGTTTAATTTTCTTTCCCTTTATCAATTTCAAGACTAATGAGTTTGTGCCCTAGTAACTTGTAAAGGTGATGATTGATGGCTTTTGTACATTCTGTTTTTTATATGTTTCAGTCCATTGCTGTCTTTACTCTTTATAATGCTCAAAAAATCCCATTTTTGGTCAGTAGGAGCTCCTTCAAGTAGACCCCATGTCCTTTGGACAGTACACTAGTAGTGATTGGTAGCTTCTTTGCTTTGTGGTAGACAAGTTTTTCCAGGATCATTTGATAATTTTTTGCTCCAGACCTGAAATCTCTGAAAGAAGTTCTGGTTCCTTTCAGTGTGAAATGGTATAGATCTTAATCTGTCTGGATATTACAAATGTCTTAATTTTTGTCTACTTTAAAGTTAAAAAATGTTATTTAATTTTTACGTCATTAAGGATGAGGAAGATCATATTTTGGAGTGTTTATTGACTATTTGTGTTTATGTTTCCATGAATTGCTTTTCGAGGTACTTTGTCCTTTTTAGAAATTGAGATATAATTCACATACCATAAAATTCTTTGCTTTTTTTTTTTTTTTGAGTTGTCGTTTTCTTATTGATATATAAGGAGTCTTTGTAGATGAATGAAATTAGCCCGTTGTGGGTTATGTTACAAATACTGCTTTTCTGGTTTGGCTTGTTCTTTTGACTTAGTATGTATTTGTTTGCTCTTCATGTATTTTAAATTGTTATCTTGAAGCTATCAGTTTTTAGTTTTTGGATTGTGAATTTAATGTTTTAGAAAGTTCCCATTTAAGGTTCTTTAAAATGCTTTCTTCTGTTATGCTTTTATTCCTTTACATTAAAATCTTTGATTTATCTAAAATTACTATTGTGAAAGGAAGGATATAGTGAGAATAGCTTTTTAGAGAAAACCAAAACAAATGGTTTGAATATTTGTCCCTACACTGCTTATTAAATAAGCCATCTTATCCAGCTATTTTAAAATAGCATCCTTATATACTCAATTCATCTTGTGTTGAAGTCTAAGAGAGGCATTTTAGTGTATAGTGCTATAGTGGTTAGGAAAGCAAGTTGTAGATTATCTGGCTTCAAATCTTGGCTTCTTTGCTTAGTATCTATGTATCCTTGGGCAAATTACTTAATCTTATGCCTCAATGTCTTCATATGTTAAATGAAAGAACAATAGTATCTCCCTCATTAAGTAGTTTATGATTATTACATTACTAAATACATTTAATGGTCCTGATAAATATTATATCATATATTTATGTATTGAATACATATTAAAATGATCTCAATAAATATTAGGTATCATTCCTGGGCTATTCTGTCAGTTAGGATAGTATTATAAAATGTTTAAATATTAGATAGGGGTAATTCTTATTAGTCTTTCTTTTTTTTTTTTTTTTTTTTTTTTTTTTGAGACGGAGTCTCGCTCTGATGCCCAGGCTGGAGTGCAGTGGCGCGATCTCGGCTCACTGCAAGCTCCGCCTCCCGGGTTCACGCCATTCTCCTGCCTCAGCCTCCCGAGTAGCTGGGACTACAGGCGCCCACAACCGCGCCCGGCTAATTTTTTGTATTTTTAGTAGAGACGGGGTTTCACCGTGGTCTCGATCTCCTGACCTTGTGATCCGCCCGCCTCGGCGTCCCAAAGTGCTGGGATTACAGGCGTGAGCCACCGCGCCCGGCCTAGTCTTTCTTTTAAAATATTTCCAGGTTTGTTTTGGCAGATAAATTTTAATATTATTTTCTCAATTAAACTCACTGTTATTTTGTTAGAAAATCTTACTGAATTATATATGTTAATTAAAGAGAGAATTGATGCCTTTATAATATTAAACTTTTGTATCCAGAAATAGAGTGTGTCGGAAAGGCTTCTGAGGTCATCCATGAAATCTAGATGTAATCCCATTTGGAATAGCTTGGTTGCTTACTAATACCTAGGTATTTTAGTTTAATGTGGCTATTAAAGAGATATTTGTTATTAAAATCCACACAGGAAAAATAATTTCAATATAGTCTGAAACATTGTAACTTTCAGTTTTAAAATATACTTCTTGATAAAATAGCATGTTACAGCAGAATGGACATATTACTAAATCAGTATTATTTCTTTTACAGAGTATTTACCCCTTATTTTTTGTTACTAGGGAGGGGCTTGTTTGCAACAGAGAATAAAAAGAAAAATGTACAGCTCTTTTTAGTGGCTAAATGTTTTTGAGAAATAACTAGATGTTCCTCTTAGTTTTTCCTCCCAGATTCATCACAAGTGGTTTACCTTCTGGAATATCAATAGGAAGTTCTCTCATAAAAACACCTGTTAGTACTCGTGCATTTTAGAGGACTTTAGGATCTAGTTTCATGGGATTTTCTGAGTAGGATATAATTGTGGGACAATTGAAATGTCCACAGATGCAGTGAAATGACCTGCCTACATCTAAACAAACTCTCAGATTGATTTTTGGTACTGTTTTGTTTGGCTTCTGGCACTTTTTTTTAAGGTACTACACTAAATCAGTAGTAATCAACCTGTGTTTAAGAATCATCTGGGAAGCCTATGAGAAAAGCATCTTCCTGGGTTCTCACTAACTCATTGTGTCTGTGGTAGGGCCCAAGAATCAGCGTTTTAAACAATCTTCCTGAGTGATTCTGTGAAAGGGAGCCTATGGACCACATTTTGAGAAGCACTGAACTGACCTTTGTGATAGTAGTTTATTAATGTGACTTATACATACATTCATGTGTTCCTCTTCTTTACTCCTTCCCTTGGAGCCCACTTTATTTGTAATTCTGTGTATATCCCAGTGAAAGGAAAATTCCTTTACCTCCCATCCAAACCAAGCTGCCAGCGTGCTTAAAAGATAAATCAGTAGCACTTGTTCTACTTTAAAAAAGTCATTAAACCCCAAGGATTTCTATAAAGGGAGCAGTAGCAATAAGTGAGTGGTTACTTAAATTTGTTTTCTGCCATTAACTAAAATAAGACTTTGAATCTTGGAAAGTCATCTGTTTTCTCTTAACTCTAACTGGAAAATAGGTCATCCTACTCCTTCATGTCGCGAACACATCAGATGCCTGATATGAATGAAACCTGTTAGAGAGAAGCACTGATTGCGTGAAATTATCTCACTTAAAGCTTGATTTCTCCAACTTGAGTCATTTACTTATCACTTTTAGAATTCCATTCATATCTCTTTACTAAGTATATTATCCTTTTTTTTTTGAGATGGATTCTCACTCTGTTGCCCTGCTGTGGTACGATCTCAGCTCACTGCAATCTCCGCCTCCTGGGTTCAAGCGATTCTCCTTCTTCAGCCTCCTGAGTAGCTGGGATTACAGGCACCTGCCACCACGCCCAGCTCATTTTTGTATTTTTGGTAGAGGTAGGGTTACACCATGTTGGCCAGGCTGGTCTTAAACTCCTGACCTCAGGTGATCCGCCTGCCTCGCCCTCCCAAAGTGCTGGAATTACAAGCGTGAGCCACCGCACCTGGCCTATTGTTCTTGACTTGATATTTTTATTTAACCCAACTTACTTTTTTTAAACTTCCACTTATTTTAAAAGAAAAACACGATATCCCTGTTGTACATGGAAAACAGGTATTATTTAACATCAGTGGGTAATAGTAAGACTAAATATAATGACAATAACTGTGCTATTAAATTTTAGAAATTGAAGCAAAAGAATCCCTAGTGAATACACATGATATGGAATTCATTTGATTTGCAAAATATGCCTACAGTATCTGCAAAAAAGGTCCTTTAATTAGAATGGTTCTGTTTTCCATAGTCAGATATGCACGGGATATTCAGCTCACTCTCAGCTTAAGGTGAAGATCAGGCTTTACATCATTTTCATTTTTAATCAGTTCAACTCCTATATAGTTGTAGGCAGTTATCCAAACATAACTAACATAACGTAAGATTTTTATACAGGTCTAAGATATTTTGAGGGGGTGGAGTGAAAAAAGACTAAATCACCAACTTGTATTCCCCCTGTGCTGGCACTTGTACTGACCTTCACCTCAGAAGAAGGAATTCTAAGAAACTCTATGAAATTAAAACAACTTTTTGTTTTTTTTCCTCTCTGTCCTGCAGCCTTGCCCTGTGGGTGAGCTGCCTCGCATTGAAGAAAAGCCAGGCATTCCCTAGTCCTCAGCAGGTACAGGTCTTCTCGTGCAGCTTTGATTTGTGAAAGATGATGTTCAGGATGTTCCTGGTGCTACGGCAGAGTGCAGACATCTTGTGCTGCTGGCTCACAGCTACTTCCCTGCATGGTGCTGCCATCCAGGGAGACAGGGCAATATGAATATTCTGGGTGGTCTCAGCAGGAAGCACGTGCAGATTTTCTTCCACTTGTCCTCAAAAACCATGCCATGTGCCACTACCATTCTCGTAACTTAGGGAAATACTGCCTTAAACCATCGTTTCCTCAGATGTTTCTTATGCAGTGAAATAACTCCAGCTGTCCCTCGCCTTGTCCCCTAAAGGCGTCTCATGTGTACTTAATACTGTTAAATTGCTCCTCAAGACATCTAGTATTGTAGTATTGGTAATCTTGTGACTATCAGCTCTTGCTGTTGGCTAATATCTGTTTTGTTTACGTGAGTCAGTGTGAGGCAGAACTTCTTGGAGAATAGTCTAATAAATAATTGAAAGACTGATTTGTTAGGGATAAGGCTAGAATAATGTATCATCCTTAATTTGAAAGCCTAGCTTGTGAAAGTTCAAAGTAGCTAAAGAATGGATTGATTGTTAGGTTGAACTGGCAAAGAACCACATGCAAGCTGCGGATTTCTCTTGCAGTTGTTTTTTCTAAATGTGAATCTTGGAAGTCAAGGCAGTTGGTGCTGTAGTGGCTTGGCACTGCAAGCTGGAATATCAACAGCAGCTGTTGCTGGGGCCTCTGCTGGAGTCAGAAGGAGATCCTGCTGTGCTGTTTCTTCTGTCTTGCCTGTTTGGCTTAATTTCCCAAGTGGAGACGATGCTCTGAGCATCTTCTGCCTTGCCACCTGGAGGCTGTGTAACTCTGCAAAGTTCCATTAGTGTCAAAAGAAAGTAATACGTTCACTTGCTCATTTGAGTCACTTGGCATCACCCATACCCTCCACGTCCCCTATCCTTAAATATCTTCTCTAGCTCCATCCCAAGGCACCTAAATCATTTAGTAAACTGACTTCTTGCCAAATGTGCTTATTTTTGATTCAGTTAAGTTCAGCCAGCCAAAGTATTCACTGGGGGTTGGGAAGGTAGAGAGAAGGAAGGGAAGCCTTCTGCTATTTCTGAAGGTACATTTAAGGATATTTATTTAAAGTGATATTATCTCACTGTACATAGTTCCTTAGAGACTGCTCTAAGCAGGACTGCTTAATGTTGAATCTGTATCTCAGTTGAAAGAGAAAGAAAATTAACTTTATAAGAGGCGTGTGTATGTGTGTTTTTTGTACTGTAACTTTCTTTTGATGTTTAACATGATAAATAAATATTGAGAATTTTGATTCATCACAGCCAGCTGATGCATTTTGTATGGGCCCATAAGGTAAGCTTTTGCAAATACAGTTACTAGAATTACCTGGTTTATTGCCAACTTTAGGACCTTTTAACAGATACGGTCTTTGATCTTATTGTGCTCATGAGTTTGTAACTGTCTTTTATAGTTCCCAATCTAAATGTTTATGGCATCATTACTTATACACATTATATAATGTTTAGTGAAAATCTTTATTACCTTAGGAAAATCTATGAAGGAATTTTTTATTAGCCAGAACATTATAATAATGATTTGAAAAAATTTATGTAAACCACTAGCAGTTAAGGAGACAGTTTATTTTATTTTATTTTTTAATTTGGAGATGGAGTGTCACTTTCTCACCCAGGCAGGGGTATAGTGGTGCAAACATGGTTCACTATAGCCTCGTCCTCCCAGGCTCAAGCAATTCTCCTGCCTCAGCCCCCCAGAAACTACAGGCATGTACCACTGCACCCAGCTAATTTTAATTTTTTTTTTTTTTTTTTTAGAGAGACGGGGTTTCGCCATGTTGCCCAGGCTGGTCTCAAACTCTTGAGCTCAAGTGGTCTGCCTGCCTCAGCCTCTTAAAGTGCTGAAATTACAGGTGTGAGCCACTGTGCCCAGCCTGTACCTTGTTTTTTTAAAAAAGTATTAAATGTGAAAGTGTATGAAATGCTTTAGATGTGCCTGTTCATCTACACACACTTAGAGTTTTTTTCTTTCTGTTGCAATTTCTATAGTCTTTTTATTTCTAAGAGTAAGAAATAACTTATTGAGCTTTGAGTAGATGCTGTTTGAGTAGACTTTATGTTTGAAAATTCTTGTTCAAAAATATTTTTTTTAAAAAGAAAACACATTAACAGAAGAACATCTTTAACCTCCCCATCAGAAAGAAACATGGAAACTTGGCAGCAGCATAATTAAAACGCATAGTTGTCTAAAACTCTTATGAGTTTGTTTCATCTTTATATCTCCTTGGTAGCTTTTTGACAAAAACAGGACAAAGGTTATATATTCTTTCACTTTGAAGCGGGATAACCAAGCTTAGGCTGAATTCTGGCTATATGCTAAATATTGATTTATAGACATGGGAAATGTTTTTGTGTGAGTCTACTATTGTATTCACTTTTAGAACATGCCTTTTATGGAAAAGAAAGGAGAAAAATCAATTTGTACAGCAAAAAGACTAGTAATAGCTAACATTTATTGAATACTTACCGTAGGCCAGTCACTGTTCTAATGACTTTTTACTTGTACTGATTTATTTAATTTTTCCAGTAACCTTGTGGGATACAAGTCCTTTTATCCTATTTTATAAAAGAGGAAACTGAGGTACAGGGAGGTTTAAGTAGTTTACCCTAGGGTTATGTGGGTAATAGCACAGCTGTGATTCAAAGCAGTTTGACTATATAGTCTACTGTAATGTCATTTAAAGAAAAGTTATGTAATTATTTAAATTTTGATTTTAGTCATTGTAAATGTGACATTCTTCAATTGGTTAGAAGTTTAATCTCTGTTATTCCTTAGATCTTCACCAAAGTGATGAAATGTGTGTGCTCATTTCTCATCCTTCTCCTTCCACTCTATGTGTAGAATTCTCTGTCATAGTTCTGACTGCTTGGAGGAAAAAAGAATGGCATGTACAAAGCAGTGTGACATGGATTTTAGTTGCTTGGTTAATTGCTTTACATTCCACTGGGGGCTTAAAGCTTGGCAGTGGAGATATACATTTCCATGTGTAGAATTCTGTTTATTTTTAGGAATCTAAAATTTCCTGTAATGAACTGTATTAATTTACTTCTACCTTGAACATTGTCTTTTTCCCTAGCATGTTTCGCCAAGGGATGCATGACTTGAAAGTCTGGCCTAATGTAGAAGCAGATGGATCAGAACCCACAAAAACTCCTGGCAGAACAAGTAGCACTCTCTCAGAAGATCAGATGAGCCGCCTTGCCAAGGTAAAAAAAGTCATTTGGAACAGGTGCAAAGCTCTGACTGATGTCTATTGTAGTATATATACCTTGACATTATGAATTCTGTCAGATTTTTAAAAAATCTAAATCTAACGTTTAAATAATTGTTTTATTGAAATATAATTCACATACCATAAAATTCACCCTTGGAAAGCATACAGTCTGATGGTTTAGTAAATTTACAGACTTGTGTAATCATCACCACTATATAATTTTAGTATATTTTCATCACCCCTGAAAGAAACCGTGCACCATTAACAGTCACTCCCATTTCCTCCTCCCTGCAGTTAGTTCCAGGCAACTACTAATCTACTTACTATCTCTATGGGTTTGCCTGTTATGGAAATTTCATGTAAATGGAATCATATAATACGTGATCTTGTGTCCGGAAATCTGTCAGGTTTGAAAATGTGGAGCGTTGGTGACATTTTCAAGATGACCACCCACTTTTTCTGGTGACATAGCCTTAAAGTTGTAAGTGTAACATGCTAGAGAAGCTTATGCCATCTGGAAGTGAAGATGACTTATACAATTAACTGGTATAAAGTTTCTTTGTACGCAGATGAAGTTACTACCTTTTTCTTTCAAAGTTGTTTTAATCAAGTGTTTTCACTTAGAAATATAAAAACTAAACTCTATTCTGTGCATAAATTGCAACACTGTCATTTATTTTGTGAACCTCCTTTCACAAAGCAGTGTGTTAGATACTGTTTAAGGATCCTTTTGCAGTTATCTGGTTAGGACACTTTCTTGTAATTATAACATATACTTTTCTTTTGCAGTCTTATTAGTAGGAGTGCCTCTTTAATGTCTGGAGGAAGTTTTGATGCTAAGCTTTTAACAGCTTGTTGCCTTTACTCACATATAGAAAAAATCTTCAAGAATAAGTACTTGAGTTGGCTAGGCTTTGTGCTTCAACATAGAATTTTTGTCAAGTTCAATTTGTCTTTTTGTATTGCTCTTTTAAGGAAGAATGATGTCGTAGCAACCTGATAACTGTATTGACCAATATACTGTTGTCTACTTCTCCCATCCATAATTAAATAAAATTTAATATTCGTTTCTTCTACTCATTCTGAGATTTTGTATGCATTCTAACATGGGATGTAGGAAAGGTCTCAAGCTTTTCATATGTCTGCCTTTAAGACTTTATCTTAGTGATGATCTTTCATTTGAGCTACTCTCTGTCCCTTTTACAAACCTGGAATAGTTAATGTAAATTTTATTAGAATCAATTCATTTATAGCCTGTGGATCACTATAATATGAAAAAGGTTGAATTAAAAAAGAATAAAAAATAATATTTTAAAAAAGCTCTCAAATTGTCTTTTAAGAGTAGCCATTATGATTCATATTGTAGGTGAAATTCTAAGTCTGAGGGGGAATGGCCAGAGTCAAGAAATATAAAGCTTTATAGTTGCACAATGTAACTACATTGTTTCTCTGTTAAACACATTATTTAGGCTTCTGTTCACAGGTTTCTAATTTTTTTCCCTAATTATTTTTGATGGAAGGTTTAAAAAATAATTTTTGTAACAACTGACATTTTTCAGGCTTCATGTATGGAGTATAATCATTGGAATTCGTCCCAGTTGGACTTCTGGTTTTTTAATGTAGCACAACGTTAATAGTATAGATTTCTCATTTTAATCTTTTGAATTTTATAGAAAAAAGATGTGACTTAATAATGATCACCTTTTTAATGATTGAAACAGTAACCCTTAATACTTGTTCGTATTTTTCTTTTAGTTATTTGTGCACATTAGCAACTCTAAAAATGATGACTAAGCATGTGCAGAGCTCAGTGAGGTGTAGGAAAGAAGTCTTCTTAATGTGTTTGTTAATTGGTAACAATCATCACCAGTCTAAATTCTTTATATTAGAGTATTCCAAGTGGATTCTGCTTTTTCAAGAGGTAGTTATTAAAATTTATGTGCTGTTTGTATTGTTCAGAATGGTTAGCAGTTTTCAGGTAAGTTTTTATTGGTTTGTAAAATGGGAATAAAAATTAATGAGAGTGAGCAGCTTACAGTCCTCCTGATAATAATTGGAGCCTAGCTCTTTCCACATCCTTTCATCCCTAATAGAACTGTACTTTTAACTTCTGAATGGAGTAGAGACATCTGAGCTTGCTGTGCTGTGACAGCTTGCATTAGTATTAACTTGTGTTCCCCAAAGACTAAACAGAAACCATCAAAATGAGTAATTACTTTTTTAAAGGGGAAAAAGGTGTCCTGTTTGTAGCATTGTTAAAGAATTGCTCCCTCTTTGAAGGAAGCTCTTTTTATTTCTTGATGTATTGGGTTAACTCGATAGTCCCTTCTTCTTGATATAGCAGTTGCTTGTGGTTTTTGAAGTTTCAGAACTGTTATCTATCCCAGCTACTATTGAAGAGAAATGTGTTTTTAAAATGATGTCTTAAGATTTGACAAAATTGGAAGGTTGGGCACTTGGAAACACATTATAGTGGGAAGAGCAGTGTACTGTGAGTCAGAGTTTTGGCCATTCTACTAACTTGGGGAAAATAATTTTTAAGTTTGCAAAATCAGATGTTTAGAATGGACGAATGACTTTTATGGTCTCATGTAGCTCTTTATATTTAATTGATTCTAAAAGTACTGATATAGGAAATAATTGAGATTATCTACCTGGGTTTCATAGTGATTATCTTAGTAGAGAATAAAATCGTGGTTATTAATTTGCAACTTTGAATGTATTATTTTCAGGTCATTCCTTTTTTTCTGCAATATGTATGCCTAGGGTAAAGTGTTACATAGGGCTTGCCTAATGTGAATAATGGGGCTTTGCTCTTAATTTTGTTGTTTGATTAGTACTTGCTTCTTACATTTTTATTTTTTTTTATTTTTATTTTTTATTTTATTTTTTTTTTTTTTGAGACGGAGTCTCGCTCTGCCGCCCAGGCTGGAGTGCAGTGGCCGGATCTCAGCTCACTGCACGCTCCGCCTCCCGGGTTCACGCCATTCTCCTGCCTCAGTCTCCCGAGTAGTTGGGACTACAGGCGCCCGCCACCGCGCCCGGCTAGTTTTTTGTATTTTTTAGTAGAGACGGGGTTTCACCGTGTTAGCCAGGATGGTCTCGATCTCCTGACCTCGTGATCCGCCCGTCTCGGCCTCCCAAAGTGCTGGGATTACAGGCTTGAGCCACCGCGCCCGGCCGCTTCTTACATTTTTAGACAGAGTTTCTGAAAAACAACTCTTCCTCACCTAAAACATGGTCTTGCCTTATACTTGAGAAAATATATTTTGATACTTCTATGGTCTTAATTTACTCTCTTACTAGGGAGTAAGAGAGTAAGTAAAGTAAATTAATTTAGTTAATTTACTAACTTACCAGAGGGAGTATACTTTGGTACTTACATTCTTAAAATTATATCCTTAACTTAGAATTATTTTGACTAAATTTATTATTATTATACTTACATTCTTAAAATTATGCTTAGATGCTTAAATTGTTCTTAGAGTTGTGCCACAGTAGTGCCTGCTGTCTTTCACTCTCTCTTTTTCTGATTACACATTGTAAAAAATTGTTCGGTTAGATTGTCACTCTCTTTCTCAAAACATTTTGAAATTGTGTTAGGTATAATAAACTTTTAAACATGGGAAAGTATTTGTATGCTCCCTGTTTCCATTTTCGTACAGAAGGAACAGAGATGGTAGATGTAATGTCTGTATTTCTCACGCTACCATTTTAAGAAAAGAAACTAGTATTCAAATTTATGAATGTTAAGTATGGTTTATTTCTTGTTGCACTTTTATTTTCCATCCAGTGAATTCACCATGATTGTTCCTAATTTTTTAGAAGACAGTTGACTTAAGACCAAAAAGATATACATAAATCTTAATAATAGCAAAACATTTTTACTATGCATGGTATCCATGAGCCTAAATAAGTAGCATAGTAACAGTCTTCAAACTGCAGTATAAGAAAGTTTAGTCACTTATAGAACTACTGCAGTCCTGGTTATCTAGGGATAATGGACAACAGGACTGTGAAATGAAGATTAACTATTTAATGGCCTGTGAAAAGACAGTGTTAGATAATTATTGAGCAAAGAACTTCCACTGCAAGCCGGACTTAACCCTCTTCTGATTTATTGCTCACCTATTACAGTTGAATTCCGACTACAGTATGAATAGCTGAAGTTTCAAAACCTGCTTTTCAAGTTTGACAATTTTTAAAAGTCCAGTCCTTTCAGAATGAGTTTAGCGGAATTAACCTTTTCTCATGATTTTACATGATTTTGTGAACATGCCTAATTTTGCTTTAAGGAAAAATGAGTATGAAAAAAGGAAGCAAAACCACTTTCCTTAATTTAATTCTTATTTTTTGTAACTTGAATTTTTTAGACTTCTAGTAGGGAACAGAAAGAAATGAATATATTTAAATAAACTATCACCCTCCCACCCCCTGCCCCATTTTCTTCTTTTTCCCATTTCTGAGTTTCCCTAATTAATTTTTAGTAATACGGTGTCTTTCCGTTTGAATTCATTTGTGAAAATAATAAAAAACCAGACTTCTGGAGCATTTATTAAACTTTCATTGTCCATGACCCAGGCTTTTAGTGGTTGTGGGCCTTACTTGAACAAATTTACCCATTGTTCCCATCTGCTCTGTTTTTTAGCCTGTCATATTGTCAGAGTTTTATGACTAGAATGCATATCCACCTGGGATTTTGGATGTGACTACCAAGCTTTAGTGTTTGATTTATATTTGAATCCATGTCTTTAGACATGAAAGGTTAGTGCAAAAACATGCTTCTCCACTGTCTGCTTTTCATTTTAGCAGCTCTGCTTGATGCCTTTGGAATGTGCTTCAGTTTCTGTCAATTTGATTAAGGGGAGGCAAAGAGAAAGGAACGATTAGATGAAAAATGCTTTGGGTCTGTGTGGCACAGATAGGTATGGGAATGTTGTTGAGTAGAATATAGAGGTGAACACTGTTGCAGGGAAGATGTGGTAAGATGTGGTGGTGTTTCAGGCTGAACCACAGAGTGCCTGTGTGGAGTCACTGTGGGTCCAGGGTCCAGACCTCAGGTTTAAATAGGAGCTGGATTTTTTAAGTTCATTTAGAAATTGTTGCTTGAGAATAGGTTCATGCCAACCACTTCTAAGAGTCATTTATAATCTGGAGTTGCAGTGTCTAATATGACAGCCACAAGTCTCATGTAGCAATTTAGATTTGGGTTAATTAAAATTAAATAACATTAAAAATTCAGTTGTTCTGTACTTTAACCACATTTCAAATGCTCAGATGCCCCTTGTGGCTAGAAGACATCTGTGGGACAGTGCACATGTAGAACGTTTCCATTATTGACAAAAGTTCTGCTGACAGCACTGATCTAGAGTGCCAATTTACAAATTTGTAGTGGGTGAGTACGTCTTTCTGGTAACCATATTACTTGTGCCTGCTATCTAGGACACCACATTTCAAGGTACTTTGGAAATTTAAGTAGTCTTCATGATATTGTTGATTTCTTAGTTAACCGTGAAGGAGCTGGAAAGGTTTCTGAGATATTTTTCTCAGTTTTGGGAAGTCTAAAAAAGACTTTTTTTTTTTTTTTTTTTTGAGATGGAGTCTTGCTCTGTCACCCAGGCTGGAGTGCAGTGGCGCGATCTTGGCTCACTGCAACCTCCGCCTCCCAAGTTCACTCCATTCTCCTGCCTCAGCCTCCCAAGTAGCTGGAACTACAGGTGCCCACCACCATGTCCGGCTAATTTTTTTGTATTTTATTTTATTTATGTATTTATTTTTATTATCATACTTTAAGTTCTAGGGTACATGTGCGCAACGTGCAGGTTTGTTGCATATGTATACATGTGCCATGTTGGTATGCTGTACCCATTAACTCATCATTTACGTTAGGTATATCTCCTAATGCTATCCCTCCCTCCTCCTCCCACCCCACAACAGGCCCTGGTGTGTGATGTTCCCCTTCTGATGTCCAAGTGTTCTCATTGCTCAGTTCCCACCTATGAGTGAGAACATGTGGTGTTTGGTTTTCTGTCCTTGCAGTAGTTTGCTGAGAATGATGGTTTTCAGCTTCATCCATGTCCCTACAAAGGACATGAACTCATCCTTTTTTATGGCTGCATAGTATTCCGTGGTGTATATGTGCCACATTTTCTTAATCCAGTCTATCATTGATGGGCATTTAGGTTGGTTCCAAGTCTTTGCTATTGTGGATAGTGCCACAATAAACATACGTGTGCATGTGTCTTTATAGCAGCATGATTTATAATGCTTTGGGTATATACCCAGTAATGGGATGGCACCCATCTCCCACCCTCTGATCTTTGACAAACCTGACAAAAATGAGAAGTGGGGAAAGGATTCCCTATTTAATAAATGGTGCTGGGAAAATTGGCTAGCCATATGTAGAAAGCTGAAACTGGATCCCTTCCTTACACCTTATACAAAAATTAATTCAAGATGGATTAAAGACTTAAATGTTAGACCTAAAACCATAAAAACTCTAGAAGAAAACCTAAGCAATACCATTGAGGACATAGGCATGGGCAAGGACTTCATGTCTAAAACACCAAAAGCAATGGCAACAAAAGCAAAAATTGACAAATGGGATCTAATTAAACTAAAGAGCTTCTGCATATCAAAAGAAACTACCATCAGAGTGAACAGGCAACCTACAAAATAGGAGAAAATTTTTACAATCTACCCATCTGACAAAGGGCTAATATCCAGAATCTACAAAGAACTTAAATAAGTTTACAAGAAAAACTCAAACAACCCCATCAAAAAGTGGGCGAAGGATATGAACAGACAGTTCTCAAAAGAAGACATTTATGCAGCCAACAGACACATGAAAAAATGCTCACCATCACTGACGATCAGAGAAATGCAAATCAAAACCACAATGAGATACCATCTCACACCAGTTAGAATGGTGATCATTAAAAAGTCAGGAAACAACAGGTGCTGGAGAGGATGTGGAGAAATAGGAACGCTTTTGCACTGTTGATGGGACTGTAAACTAGTTCAACCATTGTGGAAGACAGTGTGGTGATTCCTCAAGGATCTAGATTTTTTTGTATTTTTAGTAGAGACGGCGCTTCACCGTGTTAGCCAGAATGGTCTCTATCTCCTGACCTCGTGATCCGCCTGCCTTGGCCTCCCAAAGTGCTGGGATTACAGGCATGAGCCACACCCCCCGGCCAAAAGGACTTTCTTTATAGTATCCTTTTAATTTACATTTACTTGAATATGCTGGTTGTACTGCATCTTTTGAATAAACATTGACAAATTATCACAATCACAAAATAATCCATGAAAATCAAGATTAAGATAGCAAGGAATTTTCTGGTCACATAATTAATTTTCTAAAGTGGGATTAAAGTAGTTTGACCTACTATAATATTTACCCTTGAAAGAAAGTATTTTGCATTAATCCATTGCATCAGATGGGTACTTGTCCTAAAGCACTGGTTAGAGGAGCCCTGAGTTTTTTGTACGCCTTTAGTTTTTTGTACGCGTACAAGTCTTTTATCTTCACCGTTGTCAAAGGCACACTTCTAAATGTTGAAGACCAAAAAAAAAAAAAAAAACTGTGTTACTAAGTTCCCGATGTCGTTGTTGTTAGTGTTATTGTGACTAATAATAGTAACTACATTTATAATCACTTTGCATATGTAAAGTGCTTTAATATCAACAAAACCTCTTAGCATAGATTGTAAACTAAAATAGAGAAGGGATTAAGATCGTGGCTTTAGAGACCATTTTTTTCTTCAAATCCCAGCTGTGATCTTGAACTAGCTATTTAACCTTTACCAAGTCATGAAATCCTCTTCTGTAAAGTAGGAATAGTAGTTGTATCTGTTTTTGGAGATTATTGTGAAGACTAAGTGTAAATGATAAAATATTTAAAGGATTTAGCATACTGCTCAGCAAATACCGAGCACTAATAAATGTTAGCTGTTGTTATTACTTTTTTACTTGCTTTTATTTGATTCTGATAAGTGTAGGATTAGGACTTATACACTACATTGTTTTTAAATTCATGAAAAGATGAAAGCATAGAGAAGTTAAGCTGTTTATTTGTGGTTACATATTTGGTAACTTGCAGAACCAGCACCTAAAACCACGTCTTTAAATTCTTTATGGAAATCTCTTTCCAAAATAAGTATCAGTGACATATGCTTAAGATTTAAGGATTGAGAAGAATGTGTTTGCATGAAGAGTATATTGTTCTTATTTAGAAGATTAAAATTGAAAACAGGAGAAAAGGTAACTAGAATATGAAGCAGTGTCTACAGTGCAGGTCCTCAAGTATGGCATAAAAGATGATGCCCATTAAGTCACTAAACAGTGACCTGCCTATGGTAAGCACCCATTACATATTTGTGCTATGAAAGAATTGGAGTTATGAATGGTATATGGCTCTAGTTGTTACCAATACATACTTTAAAAGCAATGAAAAAAAACAATAGATCTGCCTCAGCCTCCTGAGTAGCTGGGATTACAGGTGTATGCCGCCACGCCTGTCTAATTTTTGTAATTTTAAGAGAGACAGGGTTTCACCATGTTGGCCAGACAGGTCTCGAACTCCTGACCTCAAGTGATCCACCCGCCTTGGCCTCCCAAAGCATTGGAATTACAGGTGTGGGCCACCATGCCTGGGCTGGAAATGGCTATTTTCTTTGTGTGATCACAAAAAATGATGCAGCTAGAAAGTTAGTAATGATGGTAATGAAGTCTCATTCATTCAGCTCAGGCTTTTGTCAGATTATTGACTTGATCACAGGATTATTTTTCAGAAGTTTGAGAAAAAAAGGACACTGCTTCTCTAGGCCAATTTTTTGTTTGTTTTTGTTTTTGTTTGTTTGTTTGTTTGGAGACAGGGTCTCGGCCTTTTGCCCAGGCTGGAGTGCAGTGGTGCATTCACAGCTCACTGTAGCCTCAGTCTCCTGGACTCAAGTGATCCTCCCACATCCTCTGGAGGAGCTGGGACTACAGGTGTGCACCACCATGTTCGAATAGTTTCTTTTATATAGAGATGGTGTCTCACTAGGTTGCCCAGGCTGGTCTCAAACTCCTAGGCTCAAGCAGTCCTCCTGCCTCAGCCTCCCAAACTGCTGGGATTATAGGCATGAGCCACCATGCTGGACCTCTAGGCAAATTTACACCACTATAAAAGAAGTGATTAATGAAAAGGGAGTAACGGGAATTTTGGAAAGAACTAAAGATGTTACATTATACTTTGGGATTGCAATTATAATCAAGGAGTACAATAATGGACCAAGTTAGGGATATGTCAGTTCTCAGAAAGTTTGAGAAAGGCAAGATGTTCCCTTGATTTGAGAACCTAAAAAGGAAGATAACCCAAAAGGACCAAGGGATTCCTTGGTTCCCTTGGTCCCATTCTCAAGGGGACAGTTTGGTATGGACTTAAGAAGGTCTTGGATTGAAATTCTAAAGGAAAAATCCCTAAAGATAACAGTATTTTTAAATATTTTTTCTTTCTTTTGAATGCATTAAAAGCACATTGAAGAAGTAGGTCTGTGTTAGACACCGAATTGGTTTAGTTTATTTAGTTGAATCATAATCTTCATCAAAGTGCCCTTCAGCCTAGAAGAGTTAACCAAATAATTTAGCTAAGTAGTAATTGAAAACCAAGATTGTTGAGAAGGGGTAGCATAAAGGCACTCATTG
This sequence comes from Macaca mulatta, assembly GCF_049350105.2. Classification (NCBI taxonomy): domain Eukaryota; kingdom Metazoa; phylum Chordata; class Mammalia; order Primates; family Cercopithecidae; genus Macaca; species Macaca mulatta. The sequence continues at coordinate 50,491,722 of NC_133423.1, read as the reverse complement.
ATTTATTCAGTTTTCCTAGTCCCGGGGAGTTAACTGTCGGGGTTTTAACATTATGTATTTAAAATTTATATTTTTATCATAGAACAATTCAAATAGAAAAATACACAGAAGCATGTAATAGATGTCCGTGTATTCACTATCCGGATTGAATATATGTTAACATTTTGCCTTGTTTCACATTTGGAAAAAAAAAAAGATTTAAGAATCACATAAGAAGTTCCCTCTTTTGTTTAGTTTGTAATTTACTATTTTAAGAAAAAAGTTAATTTTTTCTATATTTATCCTTGTTAATCTGTATGACTCATGTGCTTCCATTTAAACTGCTATATATTTTTCCAATGTATGAGTAAATCAGTTTGTTTATTCTCTCAACTTCAACTTTTTGCTGTTTTTAGTGGGTACAATGTTTAATAGAAACTGTTGATTCTGGAACAGTGTTTAATAGAAACAGTAGTAGAGTCATCCTTGTTTTGTTCCTGAGTTTAATGAGAGTGCTTCTTACATTTAATTCTTTGGTAAGATGTTGGCTCTTCTTGGTAAATTTCTTCTTTCAGGTTAAAAAAAAGTCTTCTGTGGCCAGGTGCGGAGGCTCTTGCCTGTAATCCCAGTACTTTTGAGAGGCTGAGGCTGGAGGATCGCTTGAGCCCAGGGGTTTGAGACCAACTTGTGCAACATGGCACGACCCTATCTCTACAAAAAATGACAATAAAAAAAATAAGCTGGGAAAGGTGGCACATGCCTATAGTCCTCCGTACTCTGGAGGCTGAAGTGGGAGGATCGCTTGAACCCAGGAGTATGAAACTGCAGTGATCCTGGGCCAGGGAGTGAGACCCCATATTAAAAAAAAAGTCTTCTGTTATTTTTTGAAAGTTTACATGATGAATGAATATTGCAACTTACCCCCAAAAAGAAAAAGTTGAGATTCTTTTGATCTTACCTTTTTTCCCTTTTAATTTGACATGTGGAAGAGTTAATAGCTAGGCATGTTGGTGTGCACCTATAGTTTCAGCCACTCAGCTACATGGAAGGCTGAGGCAGGAAGATTGCTTGAGTCCCGGAGTTTGAGACCAGGCTGAGTAACATAAGAGACCCCGTCTCTTAAAAAAAAAAAAAAAAAAATTCACACGGCAGGCCTAAGGCTGCTGTCCTTAGAAGGGCCTCCTTGCAAGGTTGGCCCTCGGCTGATGTCTGAGAACTGATTTTCTGAAACAGTTCCTAACTGATAACAGATGTTTCATTATGTCTAGACTATTTCCACATGTGATTTACGATGAACACTTACTTTCTTTCTGGAAGTCTAAAATTTTGATAGTTGTAAGGCAGAGATTGCCGTTGTGACCAACTCCCAATAAAATCCCTAAACTCTCATTCTGAAATGGGCTTTTTAGAGCTGCATGTTTCCTGCCAGAGATGTGAATATACTTGCGTGTTACCTCTGAAAGACTAAGATCAGTAAAGGTTTTGAGTTTAGAGATATGATTTAAGAAGTAATTTTTATTATATACTGGACATCAGTTCTTATTACAGATTCTAGAATGGGTTAGCAACTTGATGATTTCTAAATCTGTACCCATGTAATGATATTTTGTAGTTGGATTTTAGAGAAATGAGAAACATGAAACTATCCAGGGAGGAGGTGTTTTGAAAAATGAAGGCATTATGTTTTATTTTACACTTTTAAGATTAGTAGAACTATCAAAACTGATGAAAGATTTAAATAATAATGGGATACATTATAACTGGGGATGAAGACTGGCATCAAGATTCCTGAGTTACAGCTCTCACTGTAAGTTACAGCTTATTGAATAACTAGCTATTTCTGTATTTCTGGGTATTTTTCATTGTTAAAATATGGTCAGATCTCCATTATCTCTGCTGATTATAGGAATCATGCCATTATTATTATTATTATTTTTAGCTATTCTGAAAAGGAAAATTAACCTCAGAGACTATTTTGTTTATAAATTATAGCAAGTTGATTACCCGTACTTCTCCTGGATTCTGAATACACTTCCGCCTTGAATAAATTATGTGAAGTAATGTTCATGAATAAACTGACATTCTGGATCAAATTAATTTAACAGAATAAATTGTTTAGAAGGACCTATTAGTGATCTTTTCCCCTTATTATTGTTACATAATTTATTGTTTTCAGAATTTAACACTTAAGTTCCTAAAATTGCTTTCAATTGATTGTATATGTTAGTACTTTTCTTGGGAAGTTGGTATTCTTTGTAAGAAATATCTATACTTGGTTAAGTCTTCACTTGGTTAGGTATATCACATAAAGAAAGTGTCCTTTCTCCATAGCTGAATCACTTAATGATTTAGGTTATAGCTAAAGTAGCTTGATAATCTTCAGTTTTCTGTTTTCTAATCAACTGCCCTTAGTTATGATGTCAACAGTACATGCAGTGCAATATTAGACTAGGTATAGTAATTTAGGAGGGTGAATCTATCATCCCTAATGATGTAACCATTACCCCATGTAGGTAAATGAATATACAAAATATATACAGTGTTCTGTTAATATGTATGTATATTATATTTACTTGTTATCCACAATATAAACAATTCACTTTGGGAGGCTGATGGGGGAGGATAACTTGTGCTCAGGAGTTTGAAGCCAGCCTGGGCAACATGATGAAACCTTGTCTCTATAAATAAAAAAACAAACAAAAAACAATTGAGACTTGACCATTTGTAATAATGACTATAATAAAAATAATTTCATTTTCTCAAAAACAGTAAGAATACCCTTATTTATTTATTATATCTGAAATAATGTACTTTTATCACTAGGAACAAAATAAAACTTCCGTCTTTTAAATGTATGTGTTTTAGAGGAAGAAAAATGGTGTCCTAAAGAGTTGGAGAATACATTTGTTACTTTACAAATGAAAATATAGGATCCTAGATATAACATTTGGGTTGGGCAGAAGTGTCTTACGTTTTTTTCTTCCTCAAATGTTTTATAAATGACAAGAATAAACAACAGAATTATGATAAATGCTGAAATTATTCAAGGCTATCAAATTTATTCAGTGATGTCATTGATATCACCAAGTATACCTCTTAGATACAGGTTTTTGTATAAATATCTGGTATAGCTTTTATAAACATAGCTTATTGCTTTGATTCTGTGTCGCCATTGAATTGTGTTATAACAAGGTTTTGGGAATATCTCGTAAATTTATTTTTAATGCTACAGGGGTAGCATCTTTTTTATTAATCACTTTGGTTTGCTTACTGCTAAGACTGTCAAAACTTTTGGATTTGTCTGGAAACCAATGATAGCAAGTAGACTAAATTAGTTTTTGCCAGTGTAAAATTGAGCCCTAAAACAGTATTGATTTATGTTCTGTAAATCTATTTTCTGTCTTTACAGTTATAGTTTCTGCCAGAAAAATAGTAAGACACTTTTAAGGCTAGATTTATCTTCAAGAAGTTTAACTAAATGAAACTTTTATGAAGCAAATACTACTCTTCCTGAATAATAAGATTTACATGTACAGTTTGAAAGTAAAGTTGAAGATTTGTGACCAAGACTTCATTAATCAGAAAGATAGAAGAAACTAGAAGAAACTTCTTTGCTTGCCAAGAATTAAATACATAAACATATGCAAACTCTCTAACACGCACACGTACACGATTCTTTTTCTAATCTCAGTAGTTCAAATAAGTTATGTTATACAACTGCATTTGGTCTGAAGTTATAAATTACTGCATAGCTTGGCTGGGCCTGGTGGCTCACACCTGTAATCCCAGTACTTTTGGAGGCCGAGAAGGGTGGATCATTTGAGGTCAGGAGTTTGAGACTAGCCTGCCCAACATGTTGAAACCCCTTCTCTACTAGACATACAAAAAAAACTTAGCCAGGCATGGTGGTGCACACCTGTAATCCCAGCTACTCAGGAGGCTGAGGTAGGAAAATAGGAAAATCTCTTGAGCCTGGGAGGCGGAGGTTGCGGTGAGCCGAGATCACGCCACTGTACTCCAGTCTGGGCAACAGAGTGAGACCCTGTCTCAAAAAAAAAAAAAAAAAAAAAAAAGGTACTGCATAGTTTATATTTGATTTGAGATGCTTATTGTCTTGTTTTTTTTTAAAGAATTACACTTTTTTAGTAATAGAATTCTAGTGCACCATGCGACTATATTAGCAGACAAATAATGCTACTCTGTTCAAGTATTCATTAATTTAGCTCAGTTCTATTTTAGACTCAAGAGAGGCATTAGAGTCAAATGAGATAAGCTATGACCTTTAACTTGAGGGAGTTTAGAGGAAGGAGATGGGAGGTAATTGACAAAATGCAACCCTGTGTAATCATATAAAGGGTTACTGGAAAAACAGTCTCTTGTATATAGTAGTACCAGACATTATTAAACACCTATTGAAAAATAGTAACATCTTCTAATTTGTATGGTTTTGTAGTTGTATCTAGGTGAAAGGCCCTTTGAAGAAAGTGAGAGAGCAATCATATTTATTTTATTTCAGGTGGTTAAGTTAATGAGATAGGGCTTTATTCTTTGAGCTTTTATTATGAAGTAAAATTGCTTTATTTAGCATTATCTTTATAAAGGCTAATCTTTAGTGGTTTTCCCAACAGAGCTTTCTCCACAATTAATTGTTTCTTAAATTACTTTAGCTTTTAAATGACTGATTTTTTCTTACTACAAAGATAATATACATCTTCTACAGTGGTAGAATATTGTTACAGCACAAGGAAGACTATGAAAGTCACCCCAATCTACCTACCACTCAAAGATAATCACTGACACTTTAGTTTATATGCTTTCAGTAAATTAATAAATGTATGTGTGTTATAGATGAATATGTGTACATTATTTTAAAATTAGAATCATACCATATCTGTGTGTTTAATTGAACCTTGCTTTTACATTTAATGGTGTCTCAAAATTGTTCCAGGTTATTTAAGATACTTCTACCACATAATTTGTAAAGGCTGGAGGGTTTTGCATAGTGTGGATAAGTCATAATTGATTTCAGCAGTCTTCTATGGTTGGATATTAAAAATGTTTGAAATTCTTGGTTCATTTTCTGTTGATTTGAAAAGTGAGGATTATATTTTTAAGTTGTTTTTAGACAACTTACTTGATTTGCTCATATCTTGTATTTCCAAGTTATCAGTCATAAGGTACTACTTTCATATCACTGTTCCAATTTATAGTTACACTTTTAAGTGCTTACTATATTGAATAACTCACTTATTTCCACCTTGATGTTCTGTTAGGGCAGAGAACTTGCTGCTTTTGTTCAACATTCTATACTCATCTCAAGGACAGAGGACATGATGGAAGTTCGTTACTTAATAGCCAGAAAGTTACATATATTTGTATTGAGAGTATATAAGGATTAGGGAAGAGTGACCAAGGGCAGGAATCTTTCTTTTTTCTCTCTCTCTCCAGCTGCCACCTCTTCCCCTGAAGCCCCAAAGCTCTTTGGGTAGAATATCAGAGTATACTTACATTTGTTTTTCATTATGTTTATCATCCTTTCACATAGAAAGTCTTTCAATAAGTATAAATTGGCATTGAATGAATAAATGCTAGCTTCTAGTGACCATTCATAGCTCTTGCACTCAGGAACCTTTTTTGTCTAGTAAAGCAGAGAAGAATATGGAGCAATGAACTGTGAGTTCTAATGATCATGGAAGTCTGTCTATTTCCAAGGATCACTGTCTGCTCCGAAATTTGTTTCCCTGCTGGTCTTATTCTTACACAGTGCAGCAAGTTGGCCTGCTTTTGGCTCTGTCGTTTATACTTTTATTAGACACGTACTAATCTGAGACATCTTCCTCAAGCACATCTTTTTGTTCTTCTATTAAATCTGACAATACAGAATTAGTACTCCAAGAAGTTTCCCAGGCGTGTTGTTATTTGGATCTCGTGGATTCTTTTATTTAAATACCTTTTAAAACTCCTTGCTCTTTCATTCTTGGAGAAGTTAGGGCTAAATTATGCCATTTGTGTGTGTGTGTGTGTGTGTGTGTGTGACAGTGGACTTTTCTTCCAAACTCTTTGTGACTTCCTGTGAATTCTGTAAGAAACTTGTGTTCCTTTAAAAAGAGAGAATGAATTTTTTTTTTTCTTTTCCTATTTGTTGACTTGTCCCCATCCTAGAATGGGCATCCTAGTGAGGATTATTTCTTCACGGGTAATTGAAACAGATTGCCCTACTTTTACCCTGCTGCTTAACAGAATACAGGTTTTCTCTTTGGAAAGATCCAAATCACTGACATTTCAGATCCAAAATGAAATATAAATTGTTATGCCACCTGTGTTTATTGTTCATTTTTGGTCTTTAGTATCTGTAGAAGTTCCTGGATTGGGGATAACTAGAAGTTGCTTTGGACTGATGAAAACCTCTCGAGTATATCTACATTGTTATCAGCACCCATAAGAGATGAAGTGACATAGGTTATGGAGTAATTAGAATAGCTGTTACAGCTTACATAGTGCTTTATAGTTTTATAAAATTAATAAAAATTAATGCAATTATTAATAACTATTTCACCTGCATTAAGCAGTAAAGGTAAACGGCTTTATGGTTTGAAGAAACAGAAGAGACTGTGTTAGCTGGAGTTTGGTGAATGTATTGGAGAGTTGAAGGAGATTATTCTGAAGAGGAAGGCAGCGATGGATCATTTAGCAATTGTGATAGCTAGTTCTAGACTTTTTCTGCTGCCTAAAGTCCAGCCAAGAGCTGACTTTGCCATCTCTAAACTGTACACACCTGCTCCATTGCAGTGGAACAATTAATTGTACTATGTGCTTAGACTCTCTGATAAGTCAGCACTGTGGTAGCTAGTCTCTTAGGAGACTAACTCAATGAAATGAAATATGAAACGAATGTGCCTTCTGATAGTCAATAAAATATGCTTCTGATAGTCACACTCTTCCACATTATATCTATATTACCCTGTGACTCATTTTAACTGATGAAATGCAGCAGAAGTGACGCTGCATCTGTTCTAGGCAAGACAGTGTGACAGCTTTGGTTTCTTCACATGTTGGGAACATTAAGCCATCATGTAAGAAGTCCAGCTATTCTGTTGGAGTGACCAAGTTGAAAAACCACTTGAAGAGGGAACAGCACTGAGAATACGTGGGGAACGAGAGGCCCTACCACCCTGGTATCCCAGCTAAGCCGACCCTTTATCACCAAGGTGTTAGAAATGTGAGTCAAGCCAGCTTGGATGTTCCAGCTCCAACCATCCAATGAATACAATATTGTGACTACCAATGAGTGAGACTACAAGAAAAAATTACTTAAATGTCTCTCAAGAAGATGATTTTGCCAAAAAAGTAAAGAGAAACAATAAAATGAATGTTGTTTTAAGCCACTAAGTTTTAGGGTGGTTTGTTATGGAGTAATCGGTAAATAGGACAGGCAGCTAGGAGACATTTTGAGTGATAACTGTTCGAATCTGTGAAAATCATAAAATTAACTCAGATACACAGAATTTTTGCCATCAATCTCAAAGTCAGGTACAGGAGATAGACATGCAAACAACTTCCATAGCATAAATGGTACCTTTAATTTCACAATCAGTTTTGCAGTCAACAATATCTTTCCTATTAAGGCATACAGATTTTTCCCATTCTTTCTGATTATAGTATTTCATAGTGTGTGTGTAGTTTACTTAACAGTTCCTACTATTGATGGACATTTTCATTCTTTTGTGTCTAATTTTTCTGTACTGCAAATCATGGTGCACAAATGTGAATTTCTCTAGTATAATTTAAACTTATTTTCATAGTGACTGTACCAATTTGAGTACTGGCATGCTGTCCATACATTCTTTAGTGGCTCTTGTGCAATCGGTCATATTTGGTATTCAAATTAGAAAGCTAATCATATGCTATATGGGAGATAATATATATTAGCAGAAAACATAAATTCGCGAGCTAGTGAAAATGGCTTTAGAACATTTCTAATTTGTCTGAATAGTTTTAGTAAAGGAGGAAAATGTTCCCACCACATTCTCCCTCATCTAAACTTAATTTACCACTGCCAATTCTTTGCTCATAGGAAATTAGTAGTGGATCAACTATTGCATCATAAATACAAAACTAATATTCAAGAAATAACAGAAATGAGTTTCACTTAAAATTCATTGTACATCAGTAGAGAGGATAGCAGAGACTGGTGGTAGGAGTATAGGCTTTAGAATCATATAGACCAGGATTTAAACCCTAGCTTGGCCGCTTCATAGTAGTAGTTGATAGTCATCTACAAACGGGGGTCAAAATTGTCTATGAAATAGTGTGGCTATAAAAAGGGCCTATAATTTGGCATGTAAATAAATGTTATTTTTTACTCCATTCCTCTAGGAAATATACAAACTCTTATTACTAATTGTTATTTCATTCGTACAAGCAAAGGATGTAAAATGACCTTTTATATTTTCATTTATTTGGAAAACCAATTTGCAGCATATTGCGAAGTGAGTGAGAATAGAAGCTTCCAATGACTGCATGAAATAATACCACCTGTTATATTTTGCATCTGTTATTTTATTTGAGTTTTGGGAGTAAGAATAGACGTTAATACTTTTATTTTATTTATGTGGGTTCAGAAAGGACATAGTTTGAAAATGGAGTATTAAGGTTGGAACTCTGGTCTTCCGGCTTCTACTCTATCACTCTTTTTCTGTAGGTCACATTGCCTGATCTTTTGGTTTCCTTGTGACTATTTCTAGGTCTCTTTCCATGTTGCTAGCATATTTGTCTATTATTTCACCAGAGCCAACACAATATTTAGTTGCTGCTTTTTGTAATCATGCTAAACTTATTAATAACTTTTCATACATTTTCATATAGAAATTACCTCACATGAGAGGGAATTATTGGAAGAAAGCTAAATTGATATTACTTTTTTTTTAATTAAAATGAACTTCAGGCTTTTTGTGTGACGTTAGTATTTTTATTTCTGAAATAGTGTGACCACATAGTTGTGATGAGTTGAGGAAGAGAAAAAAGATTGATAGTGAAGATTTTTAGGTCTACAAGAGAGAGAAAATTGATGGCAGTGTTTGCTGTTCTTGTAGGAATGCTGTCATGATATGGACAATGAAGTGGAAGAAACTGATATAGATAAGCTACTATGTAAAACTTTCATGTCCAGTTTTGCTTTATACTGTCAATTTGTTTAGAAGGAATGAGAGGGGTGTTGATTTTTAGTATTACACATTCTAATTCAAAACCTGGTTCTAATTTGAGGACCTTGGAACTTACCTGGAATTCTCTATGGATTTGAAGGAGTCGAAGAATTATTATTTAATTTATAAAACTAAGGTTAGATTGGTACATAAGACCTCACAGGACTCTACCAACTGCTATTCTAGAAAACTGAAGTCTTTTATCACCGTTCCCTAAAATTAAAGCATACATGCGTATGTGTAAGCTTAAACCTTAGAATATTAATGTATAAACCCAGAAAAATGCCTTATTACCTGTAACTGTCATTTATTCATGTTGGTTAGATACATTGAAAGCTGGGAAGAAAAAACTGGTTTATTTCCCATTCATGAAACTATATAATTCCATCTTTTTGTAATAGTCAAAATATGAGAAATATAGAACATGGAGATAATTTCAGGAACAACTTCATTATTCTTTATCATGTCAAAATATGGCAAAATGTGGACCTTTTTAAAAAAATGTATTTGTTTTTCTTTAAAAAAATCATGATTTGTCTCTTGCCAACTTTCTTATCCTGCTAGTTGCATATGGTTTCTCTTGTGTATAGGTAAGTATCATATGTGAAACAGACATTGCCATTCTGACATTCTTGGTCCTTCTTTCTACTAGATCTATTTTAAAATTCTCATCATTGTATTTATTCTGCAGCTCACCAAAGCTCATCGACAAGGACACATGGTGAAAGTAGATTGGCTGGATAGATTGACATTTAGAGAAATAGAAATGATAAATGAGGTGGGTTATATCCCTCTTTTATTTTAAAATATTTTCTGTAAATTTTTAAATTAACCATTTTTTGATAAGAATTGTTTATTATTAGGTATCTTACAAATGTAGGATTATTAGGGTTAACCCCTGTAGCTGGGAATTCTATACTAATAACTGGAAAATTTGAGGTATCAGCCTTCCCTATATTTTAACATAATGTCAAACCATGAAGTAGGTAGTGGATATCGTAAGATGTTCTAAATATCATATGAGTGAAACCTGTGCAGGCTTAATGCCTCAGTGGTGGGTTCTCTGTCATATCAGCTCATGTTCAAGTCAGTGTTGGATAAATCTTCCATCAGCACAGTGCCAGCTTTTCACTTCAGTTACCATAAATCATTTCAGCAAGTTCTCTCTTCAATTAATTTATCGCTTGTCTATAGAGGGTGCATATAGGACTGCACCCTCTGTAAGGTTGCATGATTTAAGTGATTTTTTTTTTCTTGACCTTGTATATGAGCCAGTGTATATGTTTAAATAAAGATGGCTTCAATGAGAGTCCTGCCAGAAGTTGTAACAAGAATAGTTTCCTTTTTTGTATATTTGCTCTAAAATACCAGATGTTAGGCCTAATGTTCCACACCTAGAGAACATAAATAATAATCATATTTTTAATCAGATTAGGAGACAAGGACATCAATTTGTGATTTGTCTAATTTATAATGACCATCAGCCACAACTTACTTAATTTATATTCTCCAAATAATTTTCAGCAGGTAGAAAGAGAGAAGTTTTTAATTTTACAGTGAACCATTGTAAAAGTTAGATTTTAGCATTCTTTTATTTTAAAATAAAGGTAGTGATGTTGAACAACATTTACATTCAATTCTCGTATTTGGTCCCTTTTCTAAATTTCTTCATAATACGTTCTTATATACTTAAACTGGAAGAAAGGCTTACTTTTTGAATTTTATAATAGTCAGATTTCAAAAAGTTTACTCATAATGCTAACTTACGTTTTTCTCTTCTTAAACTTAGATATCACTGGGTATGGAAAATGTAATGTTAGAGTGTGCTTTGCCCAGCCTTTTTCATATTTTCGCATTTTAATTTCTTTAAAAGAAATTACCATTACCACCCTATTACCATTACCAAAATAGACTATAATATGTTTCATAAAGCTGAATAATGTAAGTAACCTCTTCAGACCTTTATTATTTATTATCATTTCTTTTTTTTCTCTTTTGAGACAAGGTCTTGCTCTGTCACCCAGACTGGATTACCCTGGTATGCCCAGTGCAGCCTCAAACTTCTGGACTCAGGCAGTCCTCCTGCCTCAGCTTCCCAAGTTGCTAGGACTACAGGCCTGGCTAATATTTTTAAAGTTTTTTGTAGAGTCTAGTTCTATTGCCCAGGATAGTCTCAAACTGGCTCTATTGCCCAGGATAGTCTCAGAGTTTTTTGTAGAGTCTGGCTCTGTTGCCCAGGATAGTCTCAAACTCCTGGCTTCAAGCAGTCCTTCCACCTCTGCCTCCCAAAGTGCTAGGATTACGGGTGTGAGCTACCATGCCTGGTGATTTTACATATTAGAGCTCAAACCATTTATACAGGTGTTTTGGGTCAAGGCTAATTACCCCTTTAGACTTCATTGTATTTTCACTTCATCATCACCCTAATACAGTTATTTGCCTCATCACATCATTTCGTTCAACCACAGATCACATGTACAGTGGTGGTTCCATAAGATTATAGTACTTTATTTTTACTGTACCTTTTCTCTTTTAGGTATGTTTAGATATACAGGTGCTTAACTCTTGTGTTACAGGTGCCCACAGTATTCAGTACAGTAACTTGAATTAACCTGAAGTAACAAGTTTGTAGCCTAGGGGTAATAGGCTATACCATATAACCTAGGTGTGCAGTAGGCTATACCATCTAGATTTGTGTGTTTACACTTCATGATGTTCACATGACTAAACTGGCTAATGATGCATTTCTCAGAATGTGTACCTGTTGTTAAGTGACATGTGACCATGTTTGCTTTTTTATTTTAAAGGGGACACAATTATATAAATAATTTTTTTTATGTTGGAACAAGAAGTAATTATTCCACAGTTTAAAGTGGAATAATTTAAAGTGTGGATAAAAATTTACAAGTGACAAATCATTTTAAGACCATTTATAAATTGTGAGAAACTTGTAAAGGCTCTACTTGGTAAACTCAAATGGCCTCTTTTCTTAGGTTGCACACTTTTTTTATTTTTTATTTTTGTTACACATATTTCTATAGTTTAGTCATATAGGTTAAGGGTGAGCTTAGCTTACAGTTGTTAGAAGGACAAACCATTCTTTTTATTTTTGAAATAGAATAGTTGTCATGAACATGTGTGCAAAATACCTTCAAGATTATAAACCCAAAGTACTGAAGACACCAAAAATGTTCAATTTGAGAAAGCAGTTATAAGTGCATGGTAGACTCCACTGAATAAACAGTAGTGCTGTCTGTAATGAAATAATAGTGCTGTGTAAAACACACTACATGTATATAATAAAATAAAAATGTGTTATGTTTTGACTTGTATTTGATAGATACGTGTGTTACTGAATTGGGAAAAATGATGCATACTGATCCTTTAAGAGAATGTTGAAAATAATCATTTTTCATGAAAATCATTTTTTTTCTTTTTCAGAGTGAAAAACGAAGTTCTAATTTCATGTACCTGATGGTTGAGTTTCGATGTGTCAAGTGTGATGATAAGGAATATGGTATTGTTTATTATGAAAAGGTATTTGCCTTGGAACTGTTTTTGGTCTCTAGAGGGGAGAGGAAACATTAAAAAGTATTACTGTTGTTCCTGCTGGGATGAATTACTTGGTTGCAGGGTAGCATCAGACAGCTGTCAGCAGCAGCTGTTTATGTATACACAAATCAAATCATATAACTACAACAAGATTACAAAAGCCGATCACTCATGTAATGCAGTTCTGGGTTACAGAATTCAGTAAGTATGCAAGTGATTAAAAACTTTGTGATTAATTGTTCTGCAAATTGGCAAGTAGGACACTAAGTAATGACTTTATTTACTAATATTATTTATTGAGAAAATGAAAGGGGGAAATTATATTTCTAAGTGGTAGGCTATTTATTGAAAGTTAAGAGTCTGTTTGTTATTTGAGGGTATGTGTAATGTCTGTATGTGGCCCTCACTAACGTATACTTATGAAATACTTCAGAAATGTTCATTTATTTGTACAGCAGATGCAAAATTAAGGCAACAATTTTACCATCAAGCTGGGTAATAACAAATATGCAATTATAGATGTGCTTTGTTCTGCCCATTATGCTACAGAAAGTAGTTCTGTGTTTAGTATGTACCTACTTGAAAGTATCTTCCTTATATTTTTGTAGAAGGTGCTTCATTTGAGTACTACAGAAATAATTATATATTTAAGTACTACAGAAAATAATTGTATGCAGGCCAGGTATGGTGGCTCATGCCTATAATCCCAGCACTGTGGTTGACTGTGCGGGAAGATTACTAGAGCCCAGGAGTTTGAGACCCGCCTGGGCAACATGGCGAGACTTCATCTTTATTTAAAATAAATATAAAAAAATTTTTAAAGTATACATAGTTTGAAACCACATAAAATGTCTTCTGTTATTGTGTTAATAGTCGACAAATGTTAAATCAGCGTAAATGATGACAGACTTTTGATACATGGCATAGTAGTAGATTAATAGATTAATATTTCTTCTAGCGTATGACCAAGCTGATATGCAGTGTATTTGTTCATTAGAAGCAGTCCTTTTAAATTAAATTTACATTTTATTGTTTATTAAAGCTGTCACAAGTGTTTTTTAAAAATATATATACTTTTATAAATTACTGTTGGAAAGGTTTTCATAATGAAGTTTTGAGTTTTTACCGTTTATTTATGATCTTTTTTCTTTTCTTTTTTTTTTTTTGTTCATTAGTATTTTATTTTTTATTTGGTTAATTTTAATTTCTCTTTTGTAGATTTTTACAATATACATACATATCAGTATGGCAGTATAAGTAGTATAAGTATATAAACTATAAGCAAATCGTACATATATTTGGAGTATGTGCTCACAAATTTTAGAAATACAGGTCCATGAGTAAAATGGTTTGGCAATGAAAGGCTCATAATCTACATATGATATTCACATAAATCTCAAGCCATTAATGGAATTTGTTCAAGCAATTGATTAATTTGATAAATATTTAAAATCCATTACACAGACCAGTACCATGCAGAAAAATAAAATGATTGAATTATTGCCCAAAGACCCACATTACAAAGGGAAATTTGGAGAATGTTTAGCTAGTTTTTCTTACAACATTAGGTAAAATTAGACTAATTTATCATCTTGCATAAATATGAAAATAAAGCCCTCAAATATGATGTGAAGAACCAAATAACAAAAATAAAAACAATGTTTTCAGGTAGCAGTTAAATCATATTTATAAATAAATGAACTGATACTGATTTTCAACTCTAAAAGGTTATTTTTATATAATAGTTAAATTGGTAATTTAACATAAAAACAGTACATAATTTGTACTATACATTTTTATTTTTATTTTTATTTTTTTAATTTATTTATTATTATTATACTTTAAGTTGTAGGGTACATGTGCATAACGTGCAGGTTTGTTACATATGTATACTTGCGCCATGTTGGTGTGCTGCACCCAATTTATGATCTTTTTTCAAGTTACTGTTCATATTTTTGTCTTTAACTTATATCCCTTCCATGTTAGTAAAAGACTAGGAAGTGTTAACTTGTTTCTGCCTTTTATTTTACAAATGGTACTCCTTGGATAGATTATTTAATACTGCTTATTAATTTATTAGAAAAAATAGATCAAAAAAGGGAAATGTGAGTGAAACTGTTCTGTCACCAGTGCATTTTAATAAAATCGTATTTTGTATTTTATACTATATATCATTTCATTAAAAGCAGTATTTTCTGCCCACATAGAGTTTGTATTGCAGAAACATGCTAATGGAGAAGGTACTTTGAAACGTTGTAGATGTGAAGGATCCTTTGAAAGACAGCTTTGATAGCAGATGAAATAATAACAGAATAGAAATTAGAAGAATTTCAAGTATTTTTGAAAAGGTTCTTGACCCCTTTCTACCACTTCCTGAAAATTGCTCATAAATTAAT
Source organism: Macaca mulatta (assembly GCF_049350105.2). NCBI lineage: Eukaryota > Metazoa > Chordata > Mammalia > Primates > Cercopithecidae > Macaca > Macaca mulatta. The sequence goes on along the minus strand of NC_133423.1, from coordinate 50,476,592 downwards.
GCCCGTCTACTCACCCTGTCATATTTCCACTTAGTGTAAAGATTGCTGGGCCAGTGTATTGAATCTAATGGAAATAGACTTTCTTGTCACCTGTCTTTTGTGACAGATAGCCTTAGTGAAGATTACTTGTCACAGTTGGGCTGATAAATGTGTTTTCTGGTGTTGTGACTGAGAACAAGCCTGTTAAACAACGGCTGTGGGAATTTGTGGTTTTCTGTAAGACTCAATTACTGAACTGAAGTAAAGTCACAGTGCTTCCCTGCTTTCAGTCTCTCCTGAGTTTGTTGCCCGTATTTAAAACTGAAAACATACTAGCATTTGGAAATTGACAGAAAAGCTTGATGCTAGATATACAATCATGAGAAAGTGAATTTTGACCTTAATTAGTTTAGCCTTTTTCCAGTATATTTGGCAGTGACATTTTTATGTTGAATTACCTTTCTCGCATTGGATAAAAATAAAAGCCAACATTCTTCAAAGGTGATAATACCAACAAAATAGGATGGCTTTATTTCTGAAAAAATGATTGATTGATTTTATTATTCAAGTTTAGATTATGTTGAGCAGGTGTACCTTTGAGAAACAATGTTGGTAATTCTCTGGCTGTGTATAAATTTGAGTAATATTAACCCCACACTTAAAATTCTGCTCCTTTGAATGGATCTCAATTGTGATACCTTGAAAAATTACCACTTAGTTTTTGCAAGTGGTGCAACACATCCATTGTGCCATATTTTACATATAGTCTGTGGTTTTTTGTTCTGAGTTTGAAAATTAGCACGTTTTTAAAAATCCACTGTTATTATATGAACGAAGTTTAAAAGAAAAGGAACAACTCAAAACAATCTAATTTCCAGACCTCATATATCTAAAACTTTAGTCACAGTTTTGTTAGAGTTTTTCTCAAAATAATTTCATAATCAACCAAAGAGAGGTACAAAGTAGATATGTATTTTATAATATTGTTAGAAGAAGATAAGGATTTCTTTAGAGGTAAGAATGATGTTCATCAAATAGAATTAAAATACATTGGTGTGTACATCATATACTGTTTCCTATTGGATTAAATTTCTTTATTAAAAAAATTATTGCTCTGTAATCTAGGACGGTGATGAATCATCTCCAATTTTAACAAGTTTTGAATTAGTGAAAGTTCCTGACCCCCAGATGTCTATGGTAAGTTATTGTGCAAATTTTTTTATGAAAATACTTTTCTTCAGAGTAATTGTGAGTTAGCCACATCATGTACTTTCTTTAAATAAAGTCATATGTAACTGCCTCTGTTACCTAAAAGTGATTCATAAATTCACTTTAGCATCTAGACTCTGTTTCTGATGGAATTTTATGAAGAATATCGACATCCTAAAACTAAGGTAAGGGTAGACTAGGGTTGGGCATCCATTTTATTTGATTTGCTGAAAGAGCTAGGCAGTATAGTCCTTTTTTTTTTTCTTTCTTCGGGTTGGGGGGATGTAATCTTGAAGTGAAGACTTGACAGAACTGGTATTTGAAAGATTGTCATCATACGGAAGGAGAATTTGCATGTTACAGGAGGATTCTATAACTAGAATGAATGCATCAAAATTTTAGGGAGACCCATTTGTTGGAAAGTAGGGAAGATTGCTGTATCCCTAGAACTATTCAATTTGGAACATGATAACTTGGATGACGGTGGGATACCTTCTTATTAACGAATTTTTGAGATGATAGCTTTCTCTCAGGGATATGAGGATAAGAATTCATACAATGCAAAAGAGGTTTAATTAGATGACTTTAGAATTACAAACTTGTAGGCACAAACTCCTTTTAGCAGCACAGTAGATACCATGATTTTCGCAGTTACAGTTCATTTACATCATTCAAACTCTTTTGGTTCTAATTTTATTCATTTCCAATTAGATTAGTTTACCTTCCTCATCAGACCAAAGTGGATTAAAATTGGGACATTGGATGATGAAAACATGATGATTGAGATAAGTACAGGTCATGAAAGCAGGAATGGCTAGCTGATGGCCTAATATCAAAGGAAGAGATGGGCAGTGGGGAAAGTAGAGTATAAAAAGTTAAAAAGGAAAGGCCATTTGAGGATCTAGTAGGAACATTCTAAAGACCTCAACAGTTCCTATGTATAGTATAGTAGAATCCAGTTAATATATCTCAAATTGGCACTGAATTTTCAGTATAAAATCACATTATATTTTACATTTTTGATATTCAGAGCACACACTAAGTATGAAGAAATTCAGTTCAGCCTGTAGTCATAGTTATTTGTTAAACGGAGAAACACATTTTAAATGTAAACATTGGGTAGGACTGAGATGATATACAGCTGTATCTGACAATAAAACAGACTATAATTACAATAATGTGGTACTGACACATATATGTACACCAATATACTGGTTGAACAGAATTAAAAGCCCAGAAATACATCCAAGTATGTATGGAAATCTAGTATATGATAAAGGTGGCATTTCTTCACTAAGTCTTAAGGCTGAGGAATGGAATTAATTTGGAAAAAAAACCTAAAATTATATCCATACCTCATACCATACATAGGAATAAACTCCAAATGGATCTGTAATGTAAATGTTAGGAAATGAAACTAGGCCAAGCATGGTGGCTCATGCTTGTAATCTTAACACTTTTGAGAGGCCGAGGCAGGAGGATCGCTTGAGCCCATGAATTCTAGACCAGTTGGGGCAACTTAAGGAGACCCCATCTCTACAAAAAATAAAATAGCCAGGTAGTGGCACGTACCTGTAGTCCTAGCTACTTGGGAGGTTGAGATAGGAGGATTGCATGAACTCAGGAGGTCAAGGCTGCAGTGAGCTATAATCATGCCAGTGTACTCCAGTTTGGTCAACAGAGCAAGGTCCTGTCTCAAAAAAAGAAACCATACTAGTATTTTACTGTCAGGGTAGGGAAAGACTTTTTTACTGTGACTCAGAATCCAGAGACAATAAAATAAATGATTGATAAATTTAACTAAATTTTAAAAATTACATGGCTGAAGAGACCTACAAAGCCAGAGGACAGTTAACAAACTGGGAGAAAATACTTAACTACATACATTACAGATATATTAAGGCTGGTGTATAAAGAACTCTTAAAAATGAAGGACAAAGGACCATAAAGCCAATAAAAAAATCAGGAATATGACGTAAACAGACAATTCACACATGCAATAAGAAATAAATAATATAAATTTATATCTTGTTTTAGGCAATGACAGTATGGTTAAAACTAATAATTTTGTCCATGGGTAAAATAGCACCAGATGTGTATATTCAAGCGTTGTGATTATTGTCCTTGCCCTCAGTGACTGATAGCTTAAATAACTGCTACAGTGATAATACAGTGACATCACAGGGTCATTAGTAGCTGATAGGAGGAAGAAATGCTTTAGTCTGTGTTATCAGGGAAGATTTTACAGTGATGGTGATATTTGACTGGTTAGAGGATATGGAAACCCTGAATATGTGGAGAGTGAAGGGAAGATGTTTTAAGAAGCTTTAATGACATGTGTATATTATGGGACTAGTGGAGTTTAAGGCATACTTAGTTTCCCAGTCTTGAGAAGGATACATATTTTTAAGATACATAGAAGACTGCTAAAGTTGGATCAGAATAAAACATTAAATATTATTAAATGCTTCTAAGTACCTTTTCTGTTTATGAATAGCTGTTGAAATTTCCTTTTGGTGAAGTTTACATTGTCAATATTTTAAAATAATTTATAGGAGAATTTAGTGGAGAGCAAACACCACAAGCTTGCCCGGAGTTTAAGAAGTGGACCTTCTGACCATGATCTCAAACCCAATGCTGCCACGAGAGATCAGTTAAATGTAAGAGAATTATGCAATGTTAATTTAAAAATAGTTAAATGGATGTTTTAGTTGAAGCTGATAGCTATCACCTCAGTTAAAAATTATTTAGATGCACATTTTCTCCAGGTTGATGAATCCTGCATCATGTTCATAATTTCACAGATCAGCAGTTCTGTTATCATTTGGGGCTTTCCATAAATTTATTATCTCTGGAGACAGAACTGCAAATACTATATTCTTTCATGTCAATAGATAGTATTCTTAGAAGCTGGCCCTAAGACATTGCCTGAGAGAGGACTTAGTGTGTACACATGCCTTGTTGTATGCATTGACTTTAAAAGAATTTATTGTGTGCACATTTTTCCTTTTTCTGGTAGGGGACATTGTTATTTTGCTATGTTTTGTTTCTGGTTCAATTAAATGAACTCTCCAGTTAAATATTTACCTATGGAATATGACCTTCTGTTCTTCTCCTTTAAACTGCATTTTGGACACATAATTATAGCAAATTTAAGGCCTACTTGACTGTGTTTACATTTTCCTTGTTTGTATAATAATTGTAGTATAGAATTATTTAAATAAGTGAAAAATATTAAGTGAAATGGAAATATATAGGACATGTATGGTTGACAAAATTATTTCTTTTTCTTTTTCTGTTTTAGATTATTGTGAGTTATCCACCAACCAAACAACTTACATATGAAGAACAAGATCTTGTTTGGAAGTTTAGATATTATCTTACAAATCAAGAAAAAGTGAGTGTCTTAAATACTTTCATATATCAAATTTATCTACCAACTTTGTTATTAATGATCAAGATGAGGAGAATGCCATGGAAATCATTATTGTCACTTTAAAGTTACAGAGCAGTGTATATGATACTCCATTTAAAAAAAAAAATTATAAAAGTCTGCATACAAAGACACATGTACCTGTTTGTTGACTCATAGGCAATGTCTGAATGGGTTTTGAAGTCAGAGAGACTTGGGTTCATTTTCCAGGAGTACATCTTAACACTTGTTTGGTAGGATGAGGCAACTTACTTTGGCAGCTTAGTGTCCTTATTATTCTAGTGGAGACAGTTCTTTCTCACAAGTAAGATAATACAGGTAAGTAACCTGGTAGAGTATCTGATGCATAGTAGGTGCAGAGTAAATGCTGGTTCTCTTCTTCTTACCTCTTTGAACCTGGGTGACTAGGAAAATATGTATGCTATTATAATAATGAAACTCCAGAATTCTAGATGAGATGTGGCTAGAGAGAGAGTATGAGAAATATAATTTGAGTTGTGGGAATTCAGTTGGTGGAGTAGCATAGAGGTAGGCATACAGGATAATGGGTAGGTCAAAGCTAGACATTTGCTTCCTGTAATAAAACCATGGAGTGGATAAGGTTTCTGGAGAGATAATTGTGGTGAAGTAGTCATCACTAACCTGAAGTCTTTGGACACTTAGTTTTGAGTTTTACTATTGCCCCTAAGAAGCTTTTTGACTACAGGCAAATTACTTTGCCTGAATAAGCTTTAGTTTCCTCATATTTAATGTAAGACGATCATGTGATTGTGAACTTTGTCTCCTAGTTTTTAGAATAGTCTGTAAAATCTTAAAACAGAGAGCCAAGGGGTACCTCTTAAGGTATCATAATAATAGCCAGCATTTTTTAAGCAGATACTATGTACCAGGAATTCTTTAAATCCCGTAACAACCCCACAATGTATGTATTACTGTAACTGTTCTACAGATGAGGAAACTTGAGCCTGAGAAAGATTAGGGGGCCTATGCAGACTCACAAAGCTTATACATGCAGCCTCTTAATATGCTTGCATCTATGAATTAGAAGAAAAGAAAGTCAGTGAAGACATAGAAAAGAGAATTATAGAGAAAACATTTTCAACATCATGCACATGCCTTAGCAGGAACCCTGAAATACATTAGGGGAAGAGCAGAGAAGCATTAGGGAAATTAATATCTGTTCAGGAAGCTGTTATGTATTTATATGAGAATGAATGAATGAATTGGTATGTTTTATAATCTTGTGATATGGTCTTTAACTACTATTTTAAGTTGTTTTTCGGAACCAAATGTCCTTTCTTTAGTTTCTAAAGTAAAGATAAAAATGCAGTTGCAGCTCATCTTAACTCTTCAGCTTTTCTGCTTTGTCATTTATTGATGCCTTCAGAAGTTCTTTGTAAATGAATCATATTTGTTCTTCTTTATATCCATAATAAGAACGAGAGAATAATTTTTAATTTACTGTGGCTTTGAGTATGATTCTCTTAATCGCTGAACAAAAGGAAATACCAACAGAAATACAGGTTTGTGATTTGTGTTTTATTAAAAGATTGAGTTATTGTCATGATACTGTGTTAAATGAAGAATAACCTTGGTCACAGAAATTGCATCTTGAATGCAGCTCAGTGTCGTCTAAAATACACAGCTAGATATTGAATTGAACCTGTTAGAATGTATAGGTTTAAGACGCATAAAGGAGTAGATTTACAGAGCAGAACTTTTTTAGATAGAAAGGTTTGCAAGAAAAATTATTTGTTTAAACAAGTAGTCACTTCCCACCGAAATTCAATTACTTCTATATATGTGCAAAAGAAATAAAATGTTCAAGTGATATAAAGTGTGTGACAAGTTTCATCTAACTAGTTGATTTCAAGTTTTCGAAAGGTGAGTGATGAAACTTCAATTCTCAGGACATATTATAGGATTCTTATGACCACTAGAGTAGAGTGAACAATATGTTTTAGTGTTCAGAAGTCACTTTGGAGTAAACCAAATATATATAGGCCTTGAAGTGACCAAAGGAATTATTCACACAGCCACATTTGTAACCTTGTAATAATTTCAAATGGATTTTGTGAAAAACGGATACTCTCATACTCCATCCATTAATTTATTTACAGAAAGAAATTCTTTTAGCATCAGAATCTCAGAAATTGTGATTTCGGTTACTTGACATTTGGGCCCTGGGGCTGAGAAGCTTTCCTAGAGAGAAGGCAGTGCTCAGAAAACACATTGGTGGAAATTGGTTCTTACAAAGTTATACTTTTTATTTTTTAATTAAATTTTGTCTTTCTGCCCTTTTTTTTTTTTCTTAATGACCTGTCTTAAGTATTTCAGATGAAAACCTTCTAGTCAGGACTTGATGTTGTACCCAGAAAGTTCATAGTAATAACTTTGTTCAATTAAATTTGTTACCATTTAAATTTATGAAGTATTTTCCAATTCGTAGTTTATAGCATATAGGAAGTGACTCATTTCTGTGGAACCTGAAATGTGAATATTGTAATTTTTCAAAACTATTTGACAAAAACTGCAGTTACTTTTGCACCAACCTAATAGCTTTTACAATGGACTTTCTTCTTATAAAAATACTAATTTAAATTAATTCCATGCCTTTTGATTATGCTTGAGGGAAAAAAAGCAGTTGAAAGAGTCACATATAGTGAAGGTAATAGTGATGCACTGAGTGTTCTTATAAGGCTGTTTCTGAGACAGTGACATGAGGACAGTCATCATATTTGTGTCTCCTGACAAGAATTTGATGGTGACTCATGGGATAAATGAATTCAGTTCAGCAAGTATTTATTATCACCTCTTGACCTAGCATTATATAAGACTATGAGGTTTCAGGTATCATGTCCTTGTATTCAAATAAATTAAAACTGTTTTGGGGTAAGAATATTTACACGTAATTAAAATTAGGAAGTATAACATAGTAATTGATTAAGGGTCACTGTCTTAATAAATATATAGGTTATTAATATAATAGAAATGTGGAGGATGACAAGATCAGTGTGCTATGATATGAGGAAGGTTTCACAGAACAAAGATTGCCCTTAAAGTGTGAGCAGACTTTGATAGCATTTTTTACTTGGTGATCATTTTTTTATGGGGAAGGAAAACATGAGTAAGGTAGGCTGTTAGGTTCAGGAGACAGAGTTTTGTGTGAATGGTTATGAAATAGAAAAGATGGCATCAGATTGTGATGAGCCTCAAATTATACCCTTAGGAATTCAATTTTACTGGCAACAGGAAGCTACTAAAGCAGGAAAATGTGTATTAACAAGTGATAGTTTATTTCTCTCTTTTTTTTTCTTTGGAGACAGAGTTTCACTCTTGTTGTCCAGGCTGGAGTGCAATGATGCGATTTCAGCTCACTGCAACCTCCCGCTCCCAGGTTCAGGTGATTCTCTTGCCTCAGCCTCCCAAGTAGCTGGGATTACAGGCATGTACCACCACACCGGCTAATTTTGTCTTTTTAGTAGAGATGGGGTTTCACCATGTTGGTCAGACTGGTCTTGACCTCAGGTGATCAACCTGCCTCGGCCTCCCAAAGTGCTAGGATTACAGATGTGAGTCAGCACACTAGCCTAACAAGTGATATTTTAAGGAGTACAAACTAGGGTAGATTGGAGCAGAGCAGAAAATGAAAAAAGTGACATAATTAGGAGGCTCATATACTGACTGAGAGAACAGTTTTGGAGGGCAAGGGATGGAGAAGGAGCTATACAAGTTAGTTGACTTGTAGAAAATGATCAGGGGTTAGGCCTGAACCTGATGGATTTGTATCGTTGTGCGTTCATACCCCACTTCTGGTACCAATTTACTGTATTAGTCCGTTTTCACACTGCTTATAAAGAGATACCTGAGCCTGGGAAGAAAAAGAGTTTTAATGGACTTACAATTTCATGTGACTGGGGAGGCCTCACAATCGTGATGGAAGGCAAAGAGGAGCAAGTCATGTCTTATGTGGATGGCAGCAAGCAAAGAGAGCTTGTGGAAGGAAACTCCCCCTTATATAGCCATCAGATCTCGTGAGACTTACTCACTATCATGAGAACAGCATGAGAAAGACCTGCCCCTATGATTCAATTACCTCCCTTCAGGTCTCTCTCACAACACGTGGGAACTGAAGATGAGATTTGGGTGGGGACACAGCCACACCATATCAATAAGGATATATGGCAGGTGGGAAGAAAAGAATGAGGTGTTTTCATGTTTGAGTATTTGGAATCAAAAGCATTGGAAAAGCAGCAAAATAGAAATTTCTAAGAATTTAATTGGTAGAAGTTTAAATTAGAAATATATATACGAGATATAGTATTTTCAGTTCTGAGGTGATTGTGATTCTAAGAATAGGAGATAACAGGTGATTTTCAGATCAAAGGGAATAAAACATAGTAATACGTATAGTAAAGCTAAAATTTGATGTCAACATCAGAAATAGAATAAAAATAATGAATGATAATAAACTATTTACTATGTATATAGGATACTGTCACAAACATTTTATATTCATTAACTTAATCTTCACCGCAATCCTATGAGAAAGGTCTCTTGAAAGTTAAATAGTGTGCTTCAGTTTAATCAGGTAATAATTGATGGAGCCAGGAATTATCATTGGAACCCAAACACCCTGGCTCTACAGTCTGTGCTCTGCAGTAATCTATGGAAGTTCCAGAGAGAGAGAATTGCTCTTTAATCCTGCATGGATCAGTAAAGCATCTTTAAAAGACCTACGGTTATTTAAAAAGGCCATTATTATTGCTGTCTTCAAATTCTTATTTTTTGTCTTTCTTATTCTTTGACCCCTTGTTTTCTTCTTCATTCTATTGGCTCCCTGTTTACATTTGTAACGTTTAACATTAAAAAGTTGTGAAATTCTTTGTACGGTGCCTTATGTTCTTTGGCAGCAGCATACTCCATAAATCTTGCTAATAAGTCTATAAATCGGAGAATCTAGGTTTTAGATTGTTTCAGTTATTGAATTGAGTACATCGGCATGCTACAAGATTTGCTTATAATAAGTACTTACCCGCACATTTCTATTAAGACTGCTGATGTACTGTTAAATGGAAAAGCTTTCACTGTCATTATTTAAGAAGTATTGCTTTGTTTCCACATTCAACCTAGAAATACATTTTAGAAGTGGAAAATAAATTCATGGAATAAGTTAGTAGGGCAATCTGTGTTCTATACGGAAAGGGAGCATTATACTAAATGGTGTGCAGGAAGTGTAGAGGAAATGGACAGCTGTCCTTGGGGGAATACAGCCTCCAGCTATAGAGATAAAAATGCCCACAAAAACTTTGGCAGTTAGAAGGACATCATTTAAATGACAGTAGTAAAATTGAGCCAGCTTCTAAAGGAATAGCTGAAAGTTGCTGAAAACTTCCTGTAAAACTTGAGTTTTCGACAAGACGGCTGTAGAGTAGATGATACCTTATTTTGATGAAGAGTTACAGGGGTTAGAGAGACATTGTTCATATAAGTTAACTGGGCTGAAGCATGGAAGGGCAATGAGAGTTTAATGAAACAGGTTTGCATTGTGGTAAGTGGTAGCAATGAAATGTTTTGAGAAAGAAGCCAAGGTTATTTATTTGTTTATTTACAAACTAGAGTGTCCTATCATCTAGTCAAAACCACTTTGTAACAATATTGTTAACTTTTCAAATATTGGAAAGGTTGTCCACATCATATGGAGCTAAATTTACTCTCATTCTCTCCAAAGAATGAAACTAACAAATTGGAAAAAGCAATATGAAGACATTTTTGTCTTTTCGTTCATTATAGTTAAAATCAAAACAAAACAAAACTGGCTTAGCTTTCTATGAATATAATGGCTATTTTGGAAATTAGTTCCTTGAGTCGCTTAAGTAAATATTGGGTCTCTTTTTGGCATTCGTGTTGTGGGGTATTTCTGCTAACAATAGGAAATTTGTGCTAAGATCACTTCCAACTTGAGCTTCTCTAAGAGTATGTATGAAATGATTAGAAGAGAAACCGGTATTTAGGTTCTTAGCTAGAAGGCTGTGTCCAACTCCACATGTGTGATATAATGAGAAATCAGGCTGAGGACAGATATAGGAGATATTGCTAGGAAATAATTGAAAGGGACTGGAATAGATTCAGGAGATTAGTGTTGGCAGAGTAATGGCTCCAAGGGGAATGGGGCTAACTAGGGGATGGAGCGCCTTAATGGTAACAAAGCACCATCTGGTGGAAGAAGTGTGGGGCTGAGAATTGGTGGACCTGGGTTCTACGTCTAGCTCATGCACCATTGTGAGGTGATGGGCAAGCCATTTATCTTTGCTGAGGTTATATACGATTTAAACATTGAACTAGACAATCTCCATAGGCCTTTTTTCTTAATTTAGTAAAATCAAGAATAAGTTAGGGGATGGCTATGAAGTTTCATTTAGTGTCATACTAATAGACATTGTGTTTTGTTGTCCAGGTAGACATTTTCTTGAGGAATTGATTAGTTTACTAATAAAAAGATTTTGATTGGGCAGAGCAGGAGTCTTACATTTTCAAGTTACCTATTTTTCAACAAATAGCAACAGAGGAAGACAAAGAAGAAGAAAACATCTTGGGTTCAGCCAGGAAAGTGTTGCCTTTGAGACCCAGCAATAAACGTTGCTTTTCATGGAAAGCAAGTGTATGCTTTTCTTTATTTTCATTTATTTTTGTAGAGATGGGGTCTTGCTATGTTGCCCAGGCTGGTCTTGAATTCTTGGCCTCAAGCAATTCTCCTGCCTGGGTATCTCAAAGTGCTGGGATTACAGGCATGAGCCACCACACCTGGCCAAGAAGTGTGTACCTTTCTTAAAAGAGCACTTACTATGCAATGAGTGATATACTCCAAGACTATTGGCTTAACTGACAGTCTTGTGAAAACTTCCATGTGCTGCCTATTCAAAGGAGTGAGGTTCCAGAAAGATGTACAACCAGATGAATCATAGACTGTTTGCTGCTGTTTCTGGTTTCTGTACTTACCCATTTTTATACTTGTGCTTTGAGGTTTTGTTGGATTGCCTATCTTTTAAAGTAGTTACTTCACAGAGATACCTACATACTCCACATTGTTTGAGTCTTCATGTTTAAGTATCTGTGAAAGCCAGTGGTCATACTCTAGGGAGGTGGTCGAGAGTGAAGCTAGTGGTGGGAATTTCTGCCCTAGAATGGTTTCTGGCCCTTTCATTCAGTGGTTGCAGTATTTTCTATTGTAAAATGTAGGTTTTCTCTAAGGCATCTTAGAGTTTGTGAGACATGCCTCAGCTATTTCCATGTCTTGAGACCTGCAGTATTTTAAAATAACAAAATGAAGAAAAACCAAAACAAATTTAAAAATTCATAGTGCTCGCAAATAATTTGGCCTGGAAAATATAAAGATACAGTGAGCATGCTTTTTTTCTGTCCTGCGGTGCTTCTGTAAGATCGTATGTATAACTTCATTTAGTGTTTACACAAGGAGTCTATCACTGACTCCGTGGCTCTGTCATTAGGACCAAGTGGAACTCTGCCTAGTCACCTTCTCTATCCCAGGAAATAGGCTATTTCTAATTTTTAAATATTTTCTGATTTTAGGCCTTGACAAAATTCTTGAAATGTGTTAATTGGGATCTACCTCAAGAGGCCAAACAGGCCTTGGAACTTCTGGGAAAATGGAAGCCGATGGATGTAGAGGACTCCTTGGAGCTGTTATCCTCTCATTACACCAACCCAACAGTGAGGCGTTATGCTGTTGCCCGGTTGCGACAGGCCGATGATGAGGTGCATTATTTATTATTCCACTTCAATGGGTCATTTTAAACTAGAGCCTAATTATAGACCATGTGTGTATGTGTGAGTGAGAGAGAGAGTGCGCACGCGCAAGAGAGATTTTTAGAAGCGAACAGGATATACTAGGTGTGTTTTCAGAAGGAAAATTAAAATATGCCTCAAAGGACTCCTCTGTGAAATGAAAATTTACTTCCTGATCTGTTACGTGATAGAACAGTCTCTCCCAGGACATTTACCTGGCAGCAGAGCTTGTATTGCTCTGTCTGGAAGAAGGAATTCTAGTGAAAAATGGTTTAATGCAGCACCAGCTAGGGAATAATTCAGATCTCCTCTATCAGTCAGTATACAACAAGCCACATTTTAATTGTAGCCTTGAAAAGCCCTTGGGGCCTTGAAAGCATAGAGATGCGTGGTCATCTTCCTCTCCTTCAAACTCGCCTTTTAAATTTTCAGCTGATGACAATGATATGTATATGTAGATTTTCTGAAGGTGGTTTTGAATCCTTGGAAAGCAAAGATTGCCAACTATATGCTGGCTATTTATATATACAGTTATACATCAGTTAATGACAGGGTAGTGTTCTGAGAAATGTGTCCTCAGGGGATTTCATCTTTGTGCAGACATCATAGAGTATACTTACCCAAACCTAGATGGTAAAGCCTACTACACACTGAGGCTATGTGCTCCTAGGTTACAAACCTGTACAGCATGTTGTCATACTAAATAGCTTAGGCAGTTGTAACGCAATGCTAAGTATTTGTGTATCTAAACATAGAAAAGGTACAGTAAAAACACAGTATTATAATCTTACGGGATTACTATCATATATGTGGTCCTCTCTTGGCTGAAGCATTGTGATGTGGCACATGGCTGTACTTGTAAGGCCATCAGGGAAGGAGGAACACTTTTTTTTGACAAAAGCATTGCTGGATTTTGGGCTTTAATAATTCTTTATGAGATAGACTAATCCAGCATTTTTTTTCTTAATTTTTATAGGGTGAATATGTTCTTAAACGTAACCTAACGTTTATGCTAGCCAGCAGTACTTTATGGGATGTGGAGTAACTTCTCAAGCATATATATATATATAGCAATGTTGACTGCATAGAACAACTATTATGAAATGCCTTTTTAAGAGGGAGGGGACAGTGAGATCATTTTGAATTACTGGCATCTGAATTTCAAGAAGCAAATGAAATACTAAAGTTGATAATTGTATGCATGTATTTAATTATGGTGAAATTTAAACACTAAAGTAAATAGTATAATGAATCCTGACATACAATTCATCTATCTTCAGCAGTTGCCAACTTATAACCAATCTTGTTTCATCTGTAACACTGCTTACTCTCTCCACCCCAACTCCCTAACCTCTACTAGATTACATCCTTCTGACTTCTGGCCTACTGGCTTTAGCAAATGAGGGGGCTCCCACAACTGTCTCCTTGGGTGTGATAATTGGCCAGAATGACTCACAAAAGTCAGGGAAACATTACTAGTATTGATTTATTATGAAGGGTATCTTAAAGGATACAGATGAACAGCTAGTTGAAATGACACATAGGATGAGGTCCTGAGTACAGGAGCTTCTGTCCCCATGGAGTTTGCAGTATAGCACCCTTCTTGCACGTGGGTGCATTCTTCTTCACCAACCCAAAAGCTCTCAGAATGCTGTGCTTTTGAGTTTTTGTGAAAGCTTCATTACATTGGCACGATTGATTAAATCATTGGCTGTTGGTGATTAAGTCGGTCTTCAGTTCTCTGTTCCCCAGAGGTTGAGGGGGTGGAGCTTAAAGTCCCACCCTCTAATCACATGGCTGGCTTTTCTCTCAGCCAGCCGCCATCTTTAGGGGATTTCCAGAAGTTACCTCATTAACATAAACACAGGTGTGGTTGAAAGGGGCTTGTTAGGAATAGCAAAATATAAATGCCAGCGTGCTATATTTTGTCCTTTTTATTTTAGCATGTTCTGAACTCTGTCACTGTAGATCTGCCTTATTCTTTCTAAATAACAGCATGATATTTTACCATGAATTTTTGTGTTAATTTCCTTAACCATTGGGCCTCTTTTATAGTCTGTTGTTCCCATTCTTTTCCTGTCACTATAGTTTAGTGAACAGGTGTGTGAGGGAGGGTAGCTGGGTATGTTTTAAAAGTCATATTCTTTTGGGTTTTTTTTGTTTGTTTGTTTGTTTGAGACAGAGTCTTCACTGTGTCTCCCAGGCTGGGGTGCAGTGGCGTGATCTGGCTCACTGAAAGCTCCGCCTCCCAGGTTCACGCCATTCTACGGCCTCAGCCTCCCAAGTAGCTGGGACTACAGGCGCCCGCTGCCATGCCCGGCTACGTTTTTGTATTTTCTTTTTAGTAGAGACGGGTTTTCACTGTGTTAGCCAGGATTGTATCAATCTCCTGACCTCGTGATCCAGCCACCTCGACCTCCCAAAGTGCTGGGATTACAGGCATGAGCCACCGCGCCAGGCCTTAAAAATCATATTCTTGAATAAATTGCTTGCATTAGAATTATTGAGCCAAAAGATACCTGCTTTTTACATTTTGCAGACAATCCCCATAAGTCTTCTCTTTTTGCCCTTGTGTTATGCTTTTAAAAAATGAGTTCCTTTATAATACTTTAAATACATGACTAGACAAATCTTTTCCTCCTTCCTTTTTAAACAATTTTATTTATAATTTTTTTACATTTGTTCTTTCCATGAATTTTAGAATAATTTTATCATTTTCTTAAAACTGCACCAGAATCTTAAGTAGAACTACATTATGCTTGCATATTATAAAAAATTGATACCTTTATGACATTATATCTTCCATCACAGTGGCATATGATTTTTTATTCACGCACATCAGTTTTATTACAATCATATACATTCTTACAATTTTGATTTATTCCCTGGCAATTATATTATTGTTACTATTATAAACTACCCCACCCCATTTATCTTTTATTTACATTTCTTAGTTAAAAAGAAACTGTTTCTGTTACAATATTTGTTTTATCTCGTCACTTTATTGATTTTTCTTATTCTAATAGATGTAGATGTTCGGGTGCTTCTTATATTTTCTAGGCATAGCATTATGCTAGCTGAAAAGCAGTGTATTTTTTCATTGCATTAGCTGAAAGCTGCAAGTAATAATGGTGAATAAAAGTAGTTCAATATTCATCTTTGTCTTGTTACTCATTATGGGCATGCTTTTAGTATTTCACTCTAATGTGTGTTACTTACTGGTTTCAGTCAAATGCTCTCATTTATGTTTAAAGTTTCTCCCTGTCTCTGTTTGTTCTTTTCTTTTTCTGTGTGTTTAAATCAAGAATGGCTTCTATATATTATCAAACACTCTTGACGCTTGTTCATATCATATAGTCTTTCATTTTTATCAATCTACTGTAAGTATGCTGATACATTTCTTAATGTTATATCAGCCATACACTTGTAAAATAAATCTCAATACCTGTCTGATTTGTTAATATCTTATTTAGGATTTTTTTAATGACTATTCTTTATCTTGCATTATTTTGAAATTTTTAAATCATGTTTCTTACTGCTGTGTAGTTCAAAAGGAGAGAGATTCCATATTAGAATGTAATGAAGAAGTGGCATTTGAGTTGAAGGAAATGTAGAATTTTTACGTTTGGAGTTTATATTCCAGGTAGAGAAAGCAATGCGAGCAAGAGCAAGGGAATTGAAAGTACAGGAAGAATGGAAAGTATGTCACTTCCACAGGAGTGTAGGATATATGTAGCAATTGAGAGGCAAAATCAGAACCCATGTCTCTAACTGAAAATGCCTCTATGGAGAGTTATTCTTAATTCAGTAAGAAATGGGAAGTCACTGAGTGATTTTGATATGGGACTTCACATTTGCACTTTGAAGCATTAGAATTAACTTACTCTGGAGAAAAATGGTGATCACTATCTAGAAAAAATTTCATAGCTCTTGGGAAATATTTACAGAATTGCCTGAGATGGAAGCCTGATTTTTTTTTTTTTTTTTGTTTTACTCCAATGCTTATGTCCTTCATGCTTGGAGGACTTTTATTATATTTTTCAAGATGTGACTATATAATGAGAAAACAGACTCTACTTACTATTGAAGTTAATTCATTTTCATACAAATGAAGGAAAGTATAGTTTGAATATAGAATATGAAATGACCAAGAAATCAGATGATGATAAGTGACTTAGAAAAGTTTTCTACTGAATTTCCCCTTCCTGGGGAATTTAATACTGCAGCCTTTTTTATTTTATATGGTTAACTCCTTTCTGCAATTAGGAAGGCACACAGGCAATGGATCCAGCAGCATTCGGAATGAAGACTGGCAGTGAAACTGAATTACTGGTACCTCCAAAGAAGGATACCTGTCATTAAATATATTGTTTAATTTTGTTACATAATGCTTTTTTCCTTAGGAAGCAACATGTAATTCTATGTATAGTTATTAGATGCCATGAATCTCAACTATGATAATAGAAAATCAGATGTTTATTGCTCCAATTAAAAAGTGGGTTTTAGAAACAACACTGTAGAGAGACTTGATTTCCCTGACTCCTGACGTTAACATATTTGAATAAGAATTAATAAGCCACATAATCTTTCATTTAATTTATATTGATGATGAAGTCGTATGTATTACTCTTTGTTAGTGTTTGCCTAATGACCTTTTTAAAAATTATTTGGTGTGAGATACAAATTCTGAACAAAAGAGAAACATACAGTCATACCTCAGAGATATTGCAGGTTTGGTCCAGACCTCTGCAGTAAAGCAAATATCACAATAAAGTGAGTCTCATGAACTTTTTGGTTTCCTAGTACATGTAAAATTTAGACATATAACTTTGCTGTATGTTTATATAGTAAATTATATTATACTATAGTCTAAGTATGTAATAGCATTATGTCTAGAAAAACAATGTACATATCTTATTTTAAAATGTTGCTAAAAAATTTTAACAATCATCTGAGCCTTTAGCAAGTTGTAGTCTTTTTGGTAGTCAAGGGTTTTGCCTTGATGTTTATGACCACTGAATGATCAGGGTGATGGTTGCAAAAGGTTGGGGTAGCTGTGGCAGTTTCCTAAAATAAAACAAACGTAAACTTTGCCACACCCATTGACTCTTTTTTTTTCCACAAATTTGTCTGCAGCGTGCAGTGCTGCTTGCTATTATTTTGTCCACAGTAGAACTTCTTTCAAAATTGAAGTCAGTCCTCTCAAATACTGCCACTGCTTTAACAACTACGTTTATGGAGTATTTTGAATCTTTTGTTGTCATTTCAACAATGTTCACTGCATCTTCACCAAGCATAGATCGCATCTCAAGAAACTACTCTTTGCTGCTCATCCATAAGAAGCAACTCTTCATCTGTTCAAGTTTTAGCATGAGATTGCAGCAATTCAGTCACATGTTCAGGCTGCACCTCTAATTCTAGTTTTTTTTTTTTTTTTTTTTGCTGTTTCTGTTACTTCTGCATTTACTTCCTCCACTGAAGTCTTTTTTGTTGTTGTTGAGACGGAGTCTTCCCTCTGTCACCCAGCCTGGAGTGCAGTGGCATGATCTTGGCTTACTGCAACCTCTGCCTCCAGGGTTCAAGCGATTCTCCTGCCTCAGCCTCCCGAGTAGCTGAGATTACAGGTGTGTGCCGCTGCAACCGCCTAATTCTTAGTAAGAGACAAGGTTTCGCCATGTTAGCTAGGCTGGCCTTGAACTCCTGACTTCAGGTGATCTACCCACCTCGGCCTTCCAAAGTGCTGGGATTACAGGCACTGAAGTCTTCAGCCCCTCAAAGTTATCCATGAAAGTTAGAATCACCGTCTTCCAAACTCCTGTTAATGTTGCTATTTTGACCTTCCCCATAAAGCTCAAATGTTCTTAATGACATCTAGAGTGGCGAATCCTTTCCAGATTTTCAGTTTATTTTGCCCAGATCCATGAGAGGAATCACTGTCTATGGAAGATATGACCTTACAAAATGTGTTTCTTAAGTAATATGACTTGAAAGTCAAAGTGACTCCTTGATTTTATGGGCAGTAGAATGGATGTTGCGATAGCAGGATTCTAAACAACATTCAACTTCTTCTGCATCTTCATCGGAGCTCTTAGGTGACCAGGTACCTTGTCTATGAGCAGTAATATTTTGAAAGGAATCTTCTTTTCTGAACAATGGGTCTTAACAGTGGGCTTAAATATTCATAAACCATGCTCTAAACAGATGTGATGTCATCCAGGCTTTGTTCTTCCGTTTATAGAGCACAGGCAATGGAAATGTCGCTTAATTCTTAAGGGCCCTAGGACTTCTGAAATGGTTAATGAGCAGTGACTTCAACTTAAAGTCACAATCTACATTAGACCCTTACCAAGAGACTCAGCCTGTGGCTGTGAGAATCTTAGATGGCATCTTATTCTAAAACAAGGCTGTTTCATCTGCGTTGAAACTTTGTTGTTTAGTATAGTCACCTGCATCAATAACTTGTTGCAGTTTCTCCATCAGTACTTGCTGCTTCGCTTTGTACTTTCATGTTATGGAAATGACTTCTGTCCTTAAATCTCATGAACAAACCTCTTCTAACTTCAGATTTTTCTTTTGCAGCTTCTTCTCCTTTCTCAGCTTTTATAGAAATGGAGAGAGTTAGGGCCTTGCTCTGGATTGGGATTTCGTTCATGGGAATGTCGTGGCTAGTCTCATCTACCCAGGCCACTAAAACTTCTCTATCAGCAATAAGGCTGTTTTGCTTTCTTTTCATTTGTGGTTCCCTGGAATAGCATTTTCAGTATACTTCAAGAACTTTTCCTTTGCATTCATACCTTGGCTGTTCGGTACAAGAGACTTAGCTTGCAACCTATCTTGGCTTTTCTTGTGCCTTCTTCACTAAGCTTAATCATTTCTAGCTTTTGATTTAAAGTAAGAGACATGCATCTTTTCCTTTTACTTGAACACTTAGAGTGCGTTGTAGGTTTATTAATTGACCTCATTGCAGTATTACTGTGTCTCGGAACAGGCAAGCTAGGAGAGGGAGAGAGACAGGGAAACAGCTGGTTGGTGGATTAGGCAGAACACATTCAAGATTAATTAACTGTGCCATCCTATTTGGGTATGGTGTGTGGCACCCCTGATTACAATGGTAACATCAAAGATCACTGATCACAGATCACCATAACAGATAAAATAATGATGAAAAAGTTTGAAATATTATGTGAATAACTAGAATGTGACACAAAGACATGGAGTGAAAGTGTGCTGTTGGAAAAATGATGCCAATAGACTTGCTTGGGTGCAGGGTTGCCACAAAACTCATTCTGTGGAAAAAAAAAAGCAATATGTGCAAGGTACAATAAAATGAGTTATGCCGGTAGTATTAAATAAGGAAATATGGGTTGCTGGCAGGTGGTCTCTGTCCTCCTGGTTTATAAAATAGTGGAAAACCAAGAGTAAGTTATTACAAGTGCTATAGGTGTTACAAATAGGAAAAAGTGGACCATGAAATATTTGCAGGAGACTTAACCTGTTTTGTGAGCTTAAAGAGGAGACTGAAGTTGAGTTGGTAGTCCCAAAGTCAAAATTTTCTAATTATGAGTTTCAAGTGTCTAACAGGATGAATGACAATTGGAATTGGAAGATAATAGATACATTTAAAAATTTTTTGAGTTTTGTGGTTTTCTTCACTTTTTAGTTATTTTTAAAAGTAAAAATTTAAAAAGTACGTACTTGTGAAGAGGACAAGTATGTAAAGAGGACAAGCTTTATAGAGAAATACTGGAAGCATTTCCATCCTAAACATTAAAGAGTTTTATTATTATTAAGGGAAAACTCAGTAAAGTAAAAGCTACTTTGTTGACTGACACCTTTTTAGTCCAGGTTATCTCATTGGTTGTCACTTACGGAGAATTTAGGCTTAGCAATTTGTTTTGTTCAAATCTCTTGGGAGTTGGCAGGAATAGAAAGCGTGTCTCTTAATCAAATGTCTGTTTTACAGCATCTTTCATTTAAGAAGCAATCCAGATTCTCTAAAACCTGATCTTTCAGGAAAAAAGAAAACACATGAGTTTTAAAGATTCTAACCAGAAAAAGACATTAAACAGAAGTTCTTTGAAAACTTGAAAATTTGGAATTTCTTGTGTAATATTAAACATAGAATGCACTCTTGTGATCTATTACTGAAAAAAGGATCCTTCTATAATTTTTTTTTTTTCTTTTTCCTTTTTTTTGAGACAGAGTCTTGCTCTGTTGCCCAGGCTGGAGTGCAGTGGCGCAATCTTGGCTCACTGCCAGCTCCGCCTACTGGGTTCACGCCATTCTCCTGCCTCAGCCTCCCTAGTAGCTGGGACTACAGGCGCCCGCCACCACGCCTGGCTAATTTTTTGTATTTTTAGTAGAGACGGGGTTTCACTGTGTTAGCCAGGATGGTCTCAATCTCCTGACTTCGTGATCCGCCCGCCTCGGCCTCCCAAAGTGCTGGGATTACAGGCGTGAGCCACTGCGACCGACTATAATTTCTTAGTTTTACGCAAAGCATCTTGAATCCTTCCCACTTTTTTTTTTTTTTTTTTTTTTAAGCTACTACCTGAATCACATCATTTATTGGCCACTTAGCCTGTGCTGGACACTATTCTGTGACTTTCTTTTATTAACTAATTTTAAACCCTCATGCTCTTCTCTACAGTTTATATTATGATGTCAATTTTAAAGATGAAGGGGCTGTGGGGTACAGGGAAGTTAAGTAACTTGGTGACATGTCAAAAGTAATACAGCTGAAAAGTAATAGATAAAAGTGAAATGTTTAGTTGATATTTAGGAATAAATAATGTCTGTAATCATTTTGCATTCTTTTCCTAATATTACTTTACTTTTTGTTTCTTTTCCAGGATTTGTTGATGTATCTATTACAGTTGGTCCAGGCTCTCAAATATGAAAATTTTGATGATATAAAGAATGGATTGGAACCTACCAAGAAGGATAGTCAGAGTTCAGTGTCAGAAAATCTGTCAAATTCTGGAATAAATTCTGCAGAAATAGATAGGTATGGATATCCAGGGAGGACATATTTTCCAATTTGTTAATTTTTCCCTTTTCAAATTGTTTTCTGTTTTCCTTTCCTTAGATGTACCAAACCCTAGTATTACTAATTTTGAAGTTTTACTAGTGAATATTGCATGTGTACTCACAGCACACAAGTTACTGTATTAGGAAACAGTGTTTTGCAGGCTATCAAGTCTGAATACCTGACTTAAAATCTTGACTCTGCCACTTCCTAGCTGTGTAAACTTGTATAAATTACATATTCTCTATGTGTCTCCAGTTTCTTAAGAGTGGTGATAACAGTAGTAACTCATCTTTAAGGGTTGTTTAATCATTAAGTGAATTAACACTCAGAGGAAACTATCTAATACATAGTGCTCAGTGTTAGCTACTATTACTTATTTATGTTAAAATGAAATGACAGGGGCAGGTGCGGTGGCTTATGCCAGTAATCCTAGCACTTTGGGAGGCTTGAGGTGGGTGGATCACTTGAGGTTAGAAGTTCAAAAACAGCCTGGCCAACATGGTGAAACCTGGGAGGTGGAGGGTACAGCAAGCCGAGATTGTGCCATTGCACTCCAGCCTGAGTGACAGAGCAAGATTCCGTCTCAAAAAAAAAAAAAAAAAAAAAAAGGATGACATGGCAGGACGGAGCATGCTAGTGAGCCCAAATAGTTTAATAAAAAGTTGTATTTTTTATTAGCTGTTTACACCTCTTTAGTAGTTATACTGAAAATAATAGCATATTATTTGACTTAAAAGTTAGCTATTAACAATATAAAAATGAGGAGTTCCCAGTCTGTACCAGGTGGTCCACACACATTATCTTGTTACAGCTGTCTTCTCAGGTACGTATTCATGTCCCTAATTTAGAGATGAAGGACTTGAAGTAAATTGCTCAAAGTCTTATGTATCTGGCAAATGGTAGAGTTGACTCCAAATCCCATGTTTTTTTCTACTTTTTACTTTTCAGAAAATCTTAAAATTTGAAAAAAGTAGTAACTGTTGGGTGAAAAATCTTAGGCTTAGTGATGGAAAATGGTTTTGCGAAGATCATGAGGTTTGTTATTGACAAAACCAGGTCTAGATTTTAGACTTCCTGAGTAAGTCCAGTCATTTCAATTATTACATGAGCTCAAGATTGGATTTTTGAATTTTTCTTTATGATTATGGTTATGCTATGCTTTATGTTGTGTGTTTTATTTGGAGAAGAACCAAAAAAGACGACAAATAATTTTTCTTTCCCTGACTACTTTGTAGTTTTGTGTTAATATAAAGATGCTCTTTATATTATCTCTCACTCTATGTTGGAGGTCTTCAGTCTTAAGTCATGCTCATTTACTTTCTTCCTTATGCCCTGTAGAATGTTTTATAAGTAAAAGTCTATTCAGAGTTTTATGATGGGGTGAAAACTGTAACCTAGTCTTTTCCAACTTATGGTGTACTAGTCACTAATTTTGTGTGTGTGTGTGTGTGTGTGTGTATGTTTTTAGTTCTTTTTTTAAGCTTTATTTTGTTTTAAAAAAGATAAAAAAGGAGATCTTGGCCAGATATGTTTGGGAAATGCTGGTTTAAAGCCAGATGAGCTTAAACAAACAAACAGCACTTACCCAAACCTTTAATATGCAGATTTGCACATAAGTCTCCCAAGAGGCATTAGCCATCATCTTTGACCATGCGCTTTTTCCAGAGTACAGTGTGACTCTAGTGTTGCACAGAACACACATGAGGAAGTGTTGCATTAACCAGACACAATTGAAGTGAACTGTGCTTAAAAAAAAAAAAAAAAGAAAAAAAAAGTGTGTCTTGTCTTATGGACAGAGTATTTTACATCTCGGTGATCTCTTTTATTTTTCAGCTCCCAAATTATAACCAGCCCCCTTCCTCCAGTCTCTTCACCACCTCCTGCATCAAAAACAAAAGAAGTTCCAGATGGCGAAAATCTGGAAGTGAGTACAAAGCTTTTCCAGCTTCCTGTAGGAAAGATCCTACCGTGTAAACATTTTATGCTTGTCTTTAAATCTCAGTTTTGGTTAAATAACTAAATATTACAACTTTATTAAATAACTTACTTTATGATGCATGTTTATGACTTTTCCCCTCAGCATAAAGTGCCAGATAGTCCTCAATTCAAGTCATTTTATTGGTGCTTTGGGCATATAAATGGATTCATATGCAATATGAAAATAAACTAGGTTTAAATATTTTATTAGGGAAACTCAGAATATTTACCGTCAATGTATTTATGAACCTCACTGTAATTGTTGTCAGTGCTTGTGATTACATTGTAGAAATGTATGACTTTGATATTAGAGATAATACACTAAGCAACTTTTTAACTATACATATAAGTAGACACATTTTTGAGATAAAACAGGCCTGTTAGACTAGTGCTAATCTGAAAAGTGCTAATCTGCAGTGCACTTTGGAAAGTGCATTGTAGAAGCTGATGTAGTACATATTTTTGAATTTGTCTGTAAGACTTCTTTTTTTTTTTTTTTTTTTTGAGACGGAGTCTCGCTCTGTAGCCCAGGCTGGAGTGCAGTGGCCGGATTTCAGCTCACTGCAAGCTCCGCCTCCCGGGTTCACGCCATTCTCCGGCCTCAGCCTCCAGAGTAGCTGGGACTACAGGCACCCGCCACCTGGCCCGGCTAGTTTTTTGTATTTCTTTAGTAGAGACGGGGTTTCACCGTGTTCGCCAGGATGGTCTCGATCTCCTGACCTCGTGATCCGCCCGTCTCGGCCTCCCAAAGTGCTGGGATTACAGGCTTGAAGGACTTCTAATTTAAAAGAAATCATTAATACCTCTGATGTTGAAAACAAGTAACACATGTTTTATTATTAGAAAAGTTCATGTGATTTTTCAGTGTGTATATATATATTGCTTTTAGTTAGATTTTAGGAGGTAATGTTGATGACTGAATGAATATTTTAACTATTAGCTATTGATTAAAATTTGTATGTTTGCATATCTCTCGGTATAACAAAATATTCAATTGAAAGAAAGAATTTTTAAATCACAGAATCATAGAATCCTTAGACAAGCCCTTTAAGAAGCCAGTCTGCTGCAGTTAAGTTTTCCCTTTCAAAGCTAAGATATTGATTCATTGATTCAGTCATTCATTCATTCATTCACATATGTTTTTTGAGCTCTTAACATATAGGGAACTGTTTTGCATGCTGGGGTTGATGCAGCAGAAAACAAGGCAGTTAAATGTTTGCCTTCGTAGAGCTTATGTTCTAGAAAGCTCTTATAAGTTACTTGTTACTAAAAAGGTAACATCCCACTAAAAGTGAAGCAGGTGAGGAAACGACCATATGGCTGTCTGGGGAAGCGCATTTCAGAATGGGAGTAGCAAGTATGGAGGTCCTAAGACCAGAGTTTAAGTGTGTATGTTTGAGGAACACCAGAAACTAGTGTGCCTGGTTTATCGGGGAGTGAGCAAAAGAGAACTTGGCAGAAGATTGGATTCAAGAGATAACTGGCCATCAGTTGTGTAGGGCTTGTAGGCCATTAGTCTGAATGAGTTTTCCATGTTGGTATCTTGAACAAAGGATAATTTACATTCTAGATGCAGTGAAGCGATTAGATTCTGAAAACTATGTTCAGAATATTGATTTATACTCACCCATCGTTCAAAAATTTTAGGCTAAAAATAATGATAGTTTTTATATATTTCTGATATTTCTCTTGTGACTGATGAACCTATCTGTTGTTAGTCAATGATTAAGCCATTTAACTTTTTGTCAGCTGAATTGTTTTTTAAAGGATTCAGGTATCCGAAAAAGAGTGACAATCATTCTGAGTGATATTTCTATCTTCCCCTATCACTTCCCCTATTCCCATAGAGGGGATTGTACAAGCCATGGTCACCTTTAGGTTAATACACAACCAAGCCGAATTACCTCTCTTATCACAACTTGAGATACCAACATTCCTGTCTCCTTTTTGATACCTGAGCAGTGTCTTATGTCCTTCCTCGTTTTATTCTTGGAGTTTCAGGAGAACATTGTACATGTCTGGCCACATGTTTGAAAGGAGACAGAAACTCAATTATTCCCCAAATCTGCTCATATTTTATGAATTCCATGGGTTCTTGAAAAGAAGGTGTATTTCCCAGCTGTTGGGTATAGCATTGTACATAAGTTACTAGAGCAAGCTTATGAATTGTGTTACTGAAATCTGTACTCTGTCCTAACATTTCTTTCTGCTTTATCTGTGAAAGAATTAGGGCAAAATTCCCCTGTATGATGGTAGAATTATTAATTTCTTCTCGTATTTCTGTTAGTGTTTGCTTTAAATATTGTGAAGCTCTCCAATTAAATACATAAATTGCATCTTTTATCACTGTTTGGTAACCCTCTTGATACCTAATAAAGCTTTTCATCTTAAAGCCTGTTTTGTCTGATGTTAATAGAGCTTTATCTTGATTAGTGTTCATGTTGATCTTTTCTTCTCAATATTTTTGTTGTCTTTGTTTAGCTTTTCCTTTGAATTTTTTTGTAGCCTTATGTTTTAGGTTTATTATATTTAGGTCCCTTGTAAATGTCACGTAGCTAAATTTTGTTTTTTAATCTAGTTTAACACTCTGTTTTGTAACTGGAACTTTTGCCCCATTTGTTTGTATTGTGGTTGTAGCTGTATTTGGACTGATTTCACTATCTTATGTAGTACTTTCTATACTTTCTTATGTATATATAAATTATATATTCTTGCTTGTCATTGGCTAAATCCTTCTCCCTCCACTCCACCCCGTCTTGTTATTTAACTCCCTTCAGATTTGATAATATTATTGTTATTATTGTATACACTCAGTAAATACTTAGAGATACTTTTCTTAAAGGATACCTGCACCTTCCTCACCATTTCCTCTTATGTCTGTGACCTACAACATGTGATCTTTTTTTATAAAGCACTTTTTTCTTTAAACTGTTTTAAAATCTTAAAGTCTTACTTACTCAAATTGAGTTTTAACATTTACAATACATACTTTCTGCTTCACAGTTTTTAAAATTCAACTTTTCTTTATGTTCTGTAAGTAATTTTTTTATCAAAAGGGCATAGTATGAAATGAAATGTGTTTGCTATTAAAATATATACATCACTGTACAAAAGTATAATGTTCTTGCCAGATAGTCAAAAGAGAACTTTAGGTCTATAGTCTGCCTATTAAACTCATGGACTCAGCTTTGTATAATGGCTTCCAGATTAAGGAGTTTTTTAAATTGGATTTTTGATGCATATTTAAAATATATACCTAAGCTTTAAAACTGGAGATAAAATTCTTACTGAAAGCATTGGCACACCTATTTTGTAATAACAACCTCTTATTATTCGGAATTACAAAAGGACCCCTACTGCATTAAAAGTTCTAATCTGTTGATCCCTATCCTTTTCATTATTTATCACCTCCCTTCAATGTTTGCTTTTCTCTGAACATAGCTTTTATCCCATGGCTGTCATTTTAGTTATTCTTTTAATAGTACCTGCAGTTCCCCTGGCAAACATCTCAGCTCTTGATAAGCCTCATTAATTACCTACTTTCGCCATGCCTGAATATTGCTGAGGAAAAACACATAGCATAGCATGTTGGTGTCACTATAAATTCACGATCACAAACCTCACATGAGCACTCACTGCTCTCTGCCATCTTCCATGTCCCTAGACGTGTTGATCTTCCTGCCCTGCAGTGATTTTTCATACCATTTCCACTCTGTTCTCATGCCCCGCCTCCCAATCTCCAGATGACAATTCTGCCTTATACTTAATGGAAACAATAGAAACCTCTAGGTAGGAATGGTCTCTTTCCCATCAGTGGTTTTATAGACATGAATTTCTCCCCCATACTTTCCTTCTGTTTGCTTACACAGAAGAAACATAACTCTCTTCAAAGATGTGTTATTTTCTTTTCCTGATAGAAATACTCAAGTATGTGTTAGAATTTTCCATGTTAAAAGTTCAGAAAAACAAAACTCTCCCTTGAAACCACATCTCTTGAAACAGCACCTTGTTTTCTTACTTCTCTTCTCAAAGGAGTTGTTAATACATACTCTTTTCTTCCTTCTTTCCAGTCTTTACTCCATATCATTCTGGCTCTTGCTTAAAACTTAATTTGCTAAGTTACAAAATAACCCTAATGTTTTTGGTTGTACATTCTTTTCAGCTTCTTCAGAGTATTCAACAAAGTAAATAATTTTCTTCTTGAAAAACTAACTCTTCTCATGGTTTAGGTGATACTGTGTATCTCTTGTTTTTCTCTTCATCTCTCTGCCTGACATCTTAATGTTCCTCAGGCTCCTCTTCTAGTCTCACTCAATACTCTTGCCCTAGGTTGTATTAATAAACTCAAATTTATATTTCTAGCTCAGATCTTTCACCTGAGTTTCAGATTCCTGTATTCAAACATGTATTTGATTTCCATTGTGTATCTGACAGGCATTTTGAACTTAATATTTCAAAATACAACTCTTTCCTCTCACTCTGTAGATAGGTAGCTTTTTGTCTGAAATTTCCATTTGTGCCATAACAAATCAATCCAGCAATTTGGGAGTTACTATTAATTCCTTTCTTTCCATCCTAATTCCTCTCCACCAGCAGGTCCTGTTAATTATACTTCCAAGATATTTCTTTTATTTGTCTGCTTTTCACCATCTACACTCTCATTATTTACTCTTCTAGTCTACTGTAGTAGCATCTTAACTGATCTCAGGTCTGTACTTCACAGGACAACCAGTCATTTTCCTAAAATGTAAATCACATCATCTCACTCTCCTCTTAAGATCCTTTGTTGGGTATCCATTGCTTTTAAAATAAAATTCATACTCAATAATAACGTGACCTTAGAGGTCTCACATACTTTGACCTTTGCCTATCTTTTCAGTCTCTTCAGTGTTCACTGTATTTTATTTACATTACTTAAAATTCCTTGAACAAGCCAAACTTAGAGTCTTCCAGTGTCATTCTGGTCTTGCCTGAATGTCATACCTTCATTGCTGCCTTTTCTAACCTCCCAACCTAAATTATTTCCATGACCATTTCTTTTAATGTCTCTCTCCTCTACCAGTATGAAGCTCCAGGAGGACAAGGAGTTCTCTGAACTGCAGTATTCTAACCACTTGCATATTGTCTGATTTAAAGTATTTTTGTATGTGTGTATGTAAGGGTAGGTAAATGGCAGAAAATCTGATCTGTTACATAAGATATACAGATGAAAACTGATAGGCAAATGTAGACTTACTTATTTTCTCCCCTTAATAGTAGATGGTGATGTATAATACATTTATGTTAATTCTTTCAGCAAGATCTCTGTACCTTCTTGATATCGAGAGCCTGCAAAAACTCAACACTGGCTAATTATTTATACTGGTATGTGAAAATAATTTTCTGTTTATGTTCTTATTACCCTTAAGAATTATTTTTCTCATGCTGTAAACACAAAGACGATTTAAAATAAGATATGAGCAATCATCAAATGTCTAGATACAGTATCTTTGTATCTAGCTGTATTCCATGACAGTTGGGTTCGTGGAAACGCTTCTTGGCACCGCCGTTTCTCTCCCTTTCACTAAGGATATAACTTTCCAAGAGCTGAGATATACCTGGGGAGGGTAATGGGTACTTTCAGTTTGGTATCTGTTTGGCATGTAAAGTAGTTGAGTATGATATTTCACAGTTCTTCAGGAGTATGTATTTTCACATTATTTACTAAAACATTGGAATCATTTAAAAAGAGAAAGTTGCAATTAAAAGTTATGGCATTTTAAACATGAGAAAACCAAGGCAGAGGCTTGCTGTAGCTGAACTTGGTAGACCTTGATCTAGGATTAAATCATTTCTCTACTGCTTTGTCATTTTCAGGGTACTTTCAGTGACCTTTTCTCATTTGTTTCTATGAAGTTAAATGGGCATGTGTAAATGTCTGTAGTTCACATTAAAACGATGTCCTGAGTCACTTGAAGGAAAGAGAGAAACTAAGGCACAGAGTGACTAACTGACTTCTTGAGGCACAGTTAATATGAAGCATGGTTTCCTTTATTTTCCACAGAATCCTGAAGAGAAAAAACAAGTAGCTTAAGCCACAATCAGAAATATTTTGCTTCAATAAAAAAAAAAGTACTGAGATTAAACACTAGATAAGAGGGCTTCATCTAGCTTTACAGAGCTAACAAAGGGCAGAGCCAGGGGGGTAAGACCTGCCTAAAGCCTTCTTTACCTTTGGGAGAATCCTTAAAACTGCTTACATCACTTTTTAAACTTCTTGGCATGAGACTTTTTATTGTATAAATGATTACTAATCTAATCTTACTGCTCAGTTTATAGCCTTAAACAAATTACAAATTAGTAGAGGTCCATCGTAAAAGCTCACTAGAGGATGAGCATACCAAATCCAGAAATCTGAAATGCTCCAAAATCCAACACTATAAGCATTGACATGAAGTGCAAAAGAGATGCTCTTCGGAGCATCTCAGATTTTGAATTTTTGGATTTAAGGTGCTAAGTATAATGCAAATATTCAAAAATCCAAAAAGAACTAGAAATCCAAAACATTTCTGATTCCAAGCATTTTGACTAAGAGATGGCTGAACCGGTACTTTTGAATAATGATGAAGTATTTTGCTTTTTGTGAGAAAATTATACAAAATACTATTTTGTTTTAAGACTGGATTTGGGAAGCTGTCCTTGTGGGTCAAGTCCAGCCTTAACTTCATTCTCCCGCTCTCCAGCAGTAACACTCTGCCGGATACTGCCCCTGTACCTAAGAAGTAGGTAACTAAATTGGAGCACTCTTTTTCTTTTTTTCTTTTTTATTATGCTTTAAGTTCTAGGGTACATGTGCACAACGTGCAGGTTTGTTACATACGTATACATGTGCCATGTTGGTGTGCTGCACCATCAACTCGTCATGAACATTAGGTATTTCTCCCAGTGCTATCCCTCCCCCCTTCCCCCCACTCCGTCACATCAGTGTGTGATGTTCCCCGCCCTTAGTCCAAGTTCTCACTGTTCAATTCCCACCTATGAGTGAGAACATACAGTGTTTGGTTTTCTGTCCTTGTGACAGTTTGCTCAGAGTGATGGTTTCCAGCTTCATCCTTGTCCCTACAAAGGACATGAACTCATCGTTTTTTATGGAGCACTCTTTTAACACACACAGTTTTCAATTTACATAAACAAGAAATATTTGTTTAGTTTAAGCCTTTATGGTTCTCTTTACAATGAAGAAAAACCACTGTCAACAATCTTAAGTAAATCAGTGATTTTCTCCCCTTTGGAACCTGTGTTTATTTTTTTTTGGTGGTTGTTTGTTTTTTTTTCTGTTGGCCTCTGTAGTGGGAAGAAAAATAGTTTCCTACTTTTACTTTAGCAGTTTAATGTAATATTCATAAAACAACATTTTCCTCACGTTAAATTTCATTATGTCCTTGAAAATATAGGAGGTTTTGACTAATTGTTAATCACTATTTTTTCTTTGAAAGGTTTACTTAGAAATTCTCATATTGCTAAATTGCTACTACTGTTTCCTTTAAATGTCACCTTTTACCTCTAATGTTCTCTATGTTCCAATCTGAATACTTA
Source organism: Macaca mulatta (assembly GCF_049350105.2). NCBI lineage: Eukaryota > Metazoa > Chordata > Mammalia > Primates > Cercopithecidae > Macaca > Macaca mulatta. The sequence continues at coordinate 50,445,582 of NC_133423.1, read as the reverse complement.
AGGGTATGTCTATTCACTGGTCTTATGGAAAAATATTTCCTCATGAAAATCTAAATATTTAAAAGGAAGTAAAGAGAAAAAAATATTTGTGGGGTATGTTTCTTGAGTTTTTGAGTAAATATTTCGAAACTTTTAGGTATTTTTAAATTAAAATTTTATATATTTTTTAAATCATTTGCTAAGAATTCATTTACAGGTATTTTTGTTTCCTTGCAATATTCACAGAAACTTTTCTCTGGCTCAGAAATTATAGTCTAGAGTATTCACTATGGTAAGAGCTATATGTATATGTACTGATTATGTAGTGCTTTCAAGTTACATATTCTTTATGTTTGATTGTAGACCAGATTTCATTATTAAATTTGAAATGAGTTTTGATAGAATCTTTGATCTCTTATTTCAAGTAGGAAGAATTTTCTGAAAGCAGCCAAACAGTAGGAAGTCTATTAGATGAAGTTTCCAGCATAGCAGCTGTTTCTGTTGTTCATAAGGAGCACACTTTTTTTTCCTATAAACAAAGTACAGCCCTAGTTCCCAGTCTTATAAACATTCAATCAAACTTAGATTTGATTTGTGTTTTCCCACTATATCTCTGATTCATTGAATCAATAGCATATGCTGTGTCTCTTCATTCCCTAAGGAGTAATTGTTTTTCCCATATTTACAGTCTGCCTATTACATATTCAGAAATACTCATGGGGAGAAAAGCTATTGATGTGTGGACTCTTGCCTTTAATAGACACTGCTTTTGTGAATGTAAGGTAACAATAAGGGAAATAATTTCAAGTTTAAAATGATCATTCTTCTCTTCCTTTGAACATATAAAAATAACAAAATGTGAGAATATAAATGCTTCTGCAAGCCTACTGTATTATAACAAATGTATTAAAATAGAAATTTTAATTGATTGTGCTGTTTCCTTTGAACATTTGAATTTCCTTTTTTCATTTGTTCCCTTTCTGGTGATTTAGACAGGATTCTTGCTGTAGCTAAATCCTTAGGGGCCTATAGGTGTGCAGACAATCCTTTTAAAATGAGTAGTGTCAACCTTTTAAGCCACAGAGGGGAGTTACAGTCTCCAGTCTGTAAAATGTTGGGCATCAGAATCTATAAATCGTTGCAGTTTTTTATTTTTATAGCCATTCTAGGATGTTGAAGTTGAAAGTAAACTTTGGATGCTTTGACATGTTTTCTATAACTTTTAAGACCTTTCAAAGTAATAAAGGTTATTTACTCCACAAAATAAAATTGCCAGGAAACAGGTAGCCCACTGATGTCATCTTACAATGGGTACCTGGACAATTTTGTTTGCATTCCTACTCTAAGATGACAGCTTTCAAAGAAATACCTTAGAGTGTTTTATAGAATCTAGTTTATTGATGTGAACAGAAACCTCAGAAATGATTCAAATCTAGGTCTTCTAGTCTTGATAGCTAACCTTATCTCTCATATTTGGAGATGACAGTGTCTTTTTTTTTTTTTTTTTTTTTTGAGATAAAGTTTCGTTCTTGTTGCCCAGGCTGGAGTGCAAGGGTGCGATCTTGGCTCACTGCAACCCCTGCCTCCCAGATTGAATCAGTTCTCCTGCCTCGGCCTCCCAAAGTGTTGGGATTACAGGCATGAACCACCGCACCTGGCCGGCTTGAATGATTTTTGAGAGGTGTTTGATACTTGATGCTTATTATAAGCATCAACATATATTTTCAGTAACAGAAAATAGCTGCAGCCATAGTGTTTACTTGGTGATCAGAAAGAGCAGGACACAGCAGTGGGCCCCTACATTGTGGTCAGCTATATGTTCATTTGGAAATAAGTTTACTGCATAAACACAGGAAAAGATTCTGAATACCCTAAGGTGACGGAGACAATCAAGGACTTCAACTATAAAGGGTAGAAGGCGATGGATTGGAGTTGAATAATACCATATTGACAGTTTCACTGTTTAGAACTGCTGTTTTTTGTTTTAAAGTACAGTGTTAGATTCATGGACCACAAATTGAACAGAGGGCCAAGGAAAGTTTTAGGTAGTGCTGTGTTCTCTGGTTTGGCTATAGCCCTACCTCTCTCTCTTTCCTTCTATTTAAGTGAGTCAAACATTTGTTTCCTGCCTGCTTTTTGAGAAAAATTGAGTTTGTGAACCCTCCTACATGAGAATTCCTAGCCCAAATACCTGGGATATTGTTAGTACCTTCAATAGAGATAGAAAAAGATGCATTTAATGTGATAAGTTTGGTTTTACACATGTTCAGTTAGAAATGACAAACAGTGTCTTGAAAAGGGGATCTGGTCCTTGAAAATTAGGGTGCATGAATGTGAAAACAGGTCATGTAATGGAATTCAAAATTAGACCTTAGATGTAAAAAAGGAATATGTATTTATATTTGAAAATTATCAATAATGAGATAGTGGCCTAAATCCACAATAGTGGAATTATTCATTCAACAGTAATATGTTAATAATATGTTGAGCATCTGTTACGAGCCAGACATACTGAAAGTATAGAGGAGAACAAGACAGGTAAGCCCTCTGCTCTCATGAAGTCGACCATCTGAATGGCTGAATACAGAGTATACTCTCCCAGAAATAGTAGAAAGGATAATAATAAGCATCCGTGACTTGAGATTTGGGAAACATTGACAGTTAAGAAGATTGAAAAGTTTCATATGTGTTTTAAGGATAAAACAGTGTGAAAGTCAACTTAGTAAAATCAAAAAAGTCTGACCTGGGAGCCCAAAGTCCTGGGTTTCTATCTCAGTTTTATAATCAATCATACCACCATAGACAAGACACAGCCCCTCTAAGTTTCACTGTTGATAAAGCAAGCAAGTTGATTGAGATTGATGGTTTTCAAACTACACATCATCATGATTCACTGAAAGCAATTTAAAGTTTCAGTCTAGCATTTGTTATTTAAAGAAAAATAAACAGAATAGCAAATATTAACATATTGTTCACAGGATGTTGCTTTGTGAAACTTTTCAGTTTTATGCATCTATGTGCATATGTGGCTGTGTGTATCAAGCTGTGATACCTTTTTTTTTCTTTTTAAGAGGTACCATCTCCGTTTGTTGCCCAAGCTAGAGTGTAATGGTACAATAGCTTACTGCAGCTTCACATGGGCTCAAGCTGTCTTCTCACCTCAACCTCCTTAGCTGGAACTGTAGGCGGTGTCACCACACCTGGCTTATATTTAATTTTTTTTTTTAAATGTAGAGGCTGGTCTCAAATTCCTGACCTCAAGTGATCCTTCTTCCTGGGCCTCCCCAGAAACGCTGGGATTATAGGCGTGAGCCACCATGCCCAACCTGTTATTTGCTTTGGTTTGTTCCCACTGGAACATTTAGAAACACTGGATTAGAAGACCTATAAAATCTTACTCAGATCATTGCTTATATGATTTTTATAATTGTATAAGCAGATTAGGTTTAAGAAAACATTTAAAATGTCTTTTACTCTCTAAAACCATAGTTTTTTAATTGGGAAGTTAAAGGTTATGTATGAATCTTTGAAAAACGGGAAACTAGATGGGAAAGAAAAAATTACTTAAAATTTTATTCATCTTTCAAAAATATAAGTGACAGGAGTAGCTTCAGAGAGGTTTTCAGAATCAGAGAGCCTTAGGTAATACCAAAGTATTATGCAGATTATGAAAATAATAGTTTTTGTTCTCGAGTTACTCAGTAAATATGTGAGCTTAGATGATTTCTGAGGATGTTAATACTCTACCTCATAAATAGGAGAAAATGCTTGTTTTGGTGGCAAAAGTTTTAGAAAATGTGGGATATTACACAAATGAAGGCATTATCACTCTTAATTTACCTTTTATTGATGGTTGTATGTGTTCCTCTGTAACTTTTCACTTTTAAAAGAGATGATAAAATGTGTTTTATTACTCCAATTTGATTATTTTTGCATGTGTCAATTAACCTGTTTTAGTGAAATGATAATGAGTATTTGCAAACTGAATCTAAATTTCGTTTCACATCACACGAATGGCTCAAACATATTTTTAAGGTATGTGATCGTGGAATGTGAAGATCAAGATACCCAGCAGAGGGATCCAAAGACCCATGAGATGTACTTGAATGTAATGAGAAGATTTAGCCAAGCGTTGTTGAAGGTAACCATTAAATATGGGGGTTGGCAAACTGCAGTGCATGGGCCAAATTCAGCCTGTTGCCTGTTTTGGAACATCCCATGAGCTAAAAGTGGTTTTATATATTTTTTTTATTTTTATTTTTTTGAGACGGAATCTTGCTCTCTTACCCAGGCTGGAGTACAGTGATGCCATCTCGGCTCACTGCAGCCGCCACCTCCCGGGTTCAAGAGATTCTCCTGCCTCAGCCTCCTGAGGAGCTGGGATTAAAGGCGCCCACTACCATGTCCAGCTAATTTTTGTATTTTTAGTAGAGACAGGGTTTCGCCATGTTGGGCCAGGCTATTCTGGAACTCCTGACCTCAGGTGATCCACTTGCCTCGGCCTCCCAAAGTACCAGCATTACAGATGTGAGCCACTGCACCCGACCTGGTTTTTATATTTTTAAATGATTGAAAACCAATCAAAAGAAGAAAAATAATTTGTGATACATGAAAATTATGTGAATTCAAGTTTTAGTGTTCATAAATAAATTATTGGAATAGAGTCATGAACTCATTTGATTTTATATTGTCTGTGGCTACTTTTATACTCAATAGGAGTTTAATAGTTGGAATGAAAACTGCGTGGCCAAGAAGACCTAAAATGTGTTATCTTTGACCCTTTACAGAAGTTTTCTTGATCCCTAATTTAATGAAATAAACCTGTACATGGAGTTAAAAAAGAAACAGCTTTGCTTTTTTATTTTCCTTTCTGCTGTGTATCTTTATCAAAGCTGTGTATATTTCCAGAAATCTGGCAATGGTCATATTGCAGATACTTTTTATATAACGTATTTTTGCCTTTTCAACAGCTTTTAAGAGAGATTTATTTTTCCTGTGTTCTTTTGATTCTTAAAGCAGTGTCACAGTTCGGCCAGCAGAGGGTGCAAGGGCAGTGAAAAGAAAGCTGCCACCCATTAATCTGGGACTTGCCACAGAAATAGTCTATTTCATGGCATCTTTCATCTGTTGCATGTTTCATGCTTTTAAAAATGTAAATCACATCTTATTCAACACTTTGAGACTAAGCTTTTGTATTCATTCCCAGAGCTTCTGAACATCAAACTGATTGGCAAATAAGCCCTTGGTCCTCTCTTCTAATCTCGTTTCTGTTACAGCCTTTGTCACCCTGTGAAGACACTTCAGTTTCTTCAAGTTTAAATTTCCTCATCTTCGAAGTGAGGATGATAACATTTACCCAGCTTCCCTTGCCAGGGTAATTGGGAAGATTAAATTAGAAATGTCTTTTATAATATTTTATGAACTAGGAATCACTACATAAGACCGTATAGCATTTAGTTTTTATGACTTATATTTTAAGCACATATTGTGGTGCTATTTGAAATTTTATTTTTTTTTAAAGTTGATTTTTGGTTCCTTGAAGACCTATATCTTTGTTTCTGCCATATTTATGTATATATGTCCAGCACATTTCTGCATCAGAAGCCATTGGATATTTATTGAATCAAATAATGAGTGAATGTATTTTAGGATGAATGAATTCCATCTTGTCACATGGTTTATGTGGGAAAAAAAATGCTGTTGTAGATAGACCAGTATTTGCTGAAGACTCAGATAATTTTCAGTTGTGGATGGATTAGTGTTGTCAGTAACTAAGATACAGGGTTTCTCGTTTTTGAATCAAGATAATGTTTTTCAATTTTGCTTTCTATTTAAGTTTACAGTTATGAGAAATATAAATAAGGATTATCCATGCTGTTAAAGAAACCCTGATCATTACGCTACATAGAACTAATTTTTTCTCACTTTGAACCCTTCAGGGTGATAAGTCTGTCAGAGTTATGCGTTCTTTGCTGGCCGCACAACAGACATTTGTAGATCGGTTGGTGCATCTAATGAAGGCAGTACAACGTGAAAGTGGAAATCGTAAGAAAAAGGTAAGCCTATGGGGTATGCTTTTGTTCATAATTTAATAGCGTCTTAGCATCAGAAAATACTGAATTTTCACGTTGTCTTTTTGGGTTGATATATTCTGTGAATTATTATTATTATTATTATTATTTTTAAGACAATGTCTCACTCTGTTGCCCAGGCTGGAGTGCAGTGGCACGATCTTGGCTCACTGCAACCCCTGTCTGCTGGGTTCAAGCAATTCTCGTGCCCTAGCCTCCCGAGTAGCCAGGATTGCAGGCACCCGCCACCATGCCCAGCTAATTTTTCTATTTTTAGTGGAGGTGAGGTTTCACCATGTTAGTCAGGCAGGTCTCGAACTCCTGACCTCAGGTGATCCACCCGCCTCAGCCTCCCAAAGTGCTGGGATTGCAGGCGTGAGCTGCTGCGCCCGGCATATTATGTGAACTTCTTATCATGAAATTACAGTAATAAGAATGGTATATGAGTTTATATATATTGATATATTTAGTCTTCGTAACAACCCTATAAGTTAGGACCTATTATTATCCCAATTGTGAGGAGAAGAAAGTAAAGAGAGGTCAATTAATTTGTTTAATGTCATACAGCTAGTAAATATTGGAGTGGGGATTTGTACTCAGACATTCTTAGTCCATATTGTTATCCACAGTGCTTTACCACCTCTCATTTTAGCAAATTAGAATATACAATATATTTGATATGGAAAGAATCTGTAGAGATCATTTAGACTAGAACTCTTCTGAGAAAACAAAAGTCCAGAGTAACTTGCCCAGGGGTTCAGAACTGGTTGTTAGTAACAACACTAGCTTTGTATCTCTTCTCTCCTGGCTAGTACATCAGGCTTTCTCTCAACTCTGAGGTTTCCACTTGATGGGTAGAAGTAGATGAGTTCTTCACCTGTCATTTTTTCTGATCAGTAGCCTAAATGATACGAAGGATTCACTTGGTATGTGTTCCTAATTCCATTAGATAATTGGCAGGCCTTTCTTGGTGACCTTTGTAAAACAACACATTTTACTGTTCTTTAGACTTTTAAAGGAAAGCAGAGAGAGGAGGAAAAGATGAAGATTTGAGTCAGTGGTTCAAAGGCAAAGAATCAGGTCTAAAGAGAAATGCTAGCAGAGCCTAGAAATGCTAGTAGAAGAAGTAATGAGTAATGCTCAGCAGGTTAGAGAGGGGAAAACAGGCTGAGAGGAAACACAGTTCTGTTGAGTTGACATTTTCTTTGTTGTTGAGAAGAATCACAAACCTTGATCAAATAAATACATTTCTACTACTGTTCCCGCCGTAGCACCTCTCCCCAGAGGTGCCTGTGTGGGAAACAGTGTGATTCCCAAATGCCCGCCAGCAGAGGGAGTGTCTGCTGCTCTGACCTGCAGTTTGGAGCTTATATTTGAAACCAGTTTGTTTTAGTGCCAGGAGCTCTTCAATTTAGCAGACACAGGAACCTTGGCAACACCTCAGTTTTAGCTCTTCTGGATGCTGACCACCTATTTGAGACATCACCCAGAGTCTCCCCAAATAAATTTTGTGTTTCTCACATAGCATATATTTTAAGCCAGACCATCCCAAATATAGTTTCCATATTGGCTGAAAATCTTTATAGGCATTTTATCATGATACGGTAAAAAACAAACTTAATTTTATTTACATATATTTACTAGAAACAAGCCCTGGCACCGTGAAGAAATGCAGAGAGAGCTCTCTACTACCATTATTGGCGTTAATACTAGTAATATTGAAATAGCCACTAATCATATAAAATCATATGTAGCACTTTTTCATCCCTCATAATTTATTTGCGAGAGCTATATCACAGTGGGTATAGCAGTGTTAGATCTGTGGCAGAGTAATCCCTGAGTTAAGTGTCAGATGAGTGAAGAAAATGATAATATTGTTGTTGTCTTCTTTCCTTCGTTGATCTCTAGTTTAGGAAAAATTATGTTAGAAGAGGTCTGAGTCTACATATTTGAATTCTAATAAAATGCCTTTTTCATCTACTTTTTTTTTTTGAGACGGAGTCTTGCTCTGTCGCCCAGACTGCAGTACCGTGGTACTGTGGCATGATCTCGGCTCACTGCAGCCTCTGCCTCCCATTTTCAAGCAATTAACCTGCCTCAGCCTCCCAGGTAGCTGGGACTACGGGTGTGTACCACCACGCCTGGCTAAGTTTTAGTAAAGATGGGGTTTCACCATGTTGGCCAGGCTGATCTCGAACTGACCTCAAGTGATCTGCCAGCCTCGGCCTTCCAAAGTGCTGAGATTACAGGCATGAGCCACTGCGCCTGGCCATCTTTTCCATCTACGTTTAAAATATATTAACACTTTCACTGTTAATATTACAAGTAGTCTCTCTTCACTTTATGATTTTTTAGGGGATATTACTCATTTATGTGTTCTACCAATATGAAATATGTATTGCATGCCTACTCTGAGCAGAGCACTTTTCTAGGTTCTTGGGATACAGTAGTGAATATAAAAATCTCTTCACTTATGGGGATCATATTCTCACTGAAGAGAGTAAATGCAATAAATAAGTAAAATGTGTGTAGTGTACTAGATCGTGTTATGTGTTATCTAGAAAAATAAAACAGAAAGGGGGAATAGGCAGTACTTGTGTCCAGTAGTAAGGCAGTGTATCACTTCTTAACAGAGTGGCCAGGTTAAGGCCTCCCTGAGAAATTGACATTTGAACAAAGACACCTGAAGCATGTAAGAAAGCAAGCTGGTCTTCTGGAGAAGATTGTTCCAGCCAGGGGAATAGCAGTGCACAGCCCCAGAGGTGGGAGCATGTGTGGCAGTTGTGAGAAATAGGAAGAAACCCAGTGTATTTGGAGCAGAGGGAATGGGTACAGTAATAGGAGATGAGGTTAGAGATAATTGGGAAATGGATGAAATTTATCCTTGTAAATCATTATAGTCAATATTATTTTGACTGGAACACTGAGTAAGAGTAGAAGCTGTTGGAGGTTTTGAATAGATGGGTAACATGAACTGGCTTTCATTTTAGCAGCTGCACTCTGGTTACTTTTGATAAGAAACTAGGAGGGTGAAAAGTTTGAAGAGGAGGAGCAATCAGAAAGGGGGCTATTGCAGTAATCAAGATGAGAAATCATGGTGGCTGGGTTCTTAGGGCTTATAGTGGTAGAGGTGGTAAGAAGTGGCTAGATTTCTCACCCTGTTCTTATTTTACTTTCTGATTATTTATTTATTTTAATCAGCACATCAACTAGAAATTTGTTAAGCTAGGATAACTTTACTCTCAAATTAGTTGATATCACTTCACATTAGTAGATCTGACCATCCATTTAGTTAAGGAGTAGATTTAGTGATTTTTGTAACACTTATGTAGAAATTCATACCAGTTGATTTTCAGTTGATTTTAACTTGAACTTTTCATCATTCAAGAGGAGATGGGATTATTACTGAAGGGAAATAATTTAATTTTACATCTTCTTTGTCCTTGAAACATATTATTTTTTCTGAACTTCTTTCACTGATTCCGGAGTTCTCTCCTTTGAGGCATACCCAGCAGCACAAAGCACTTCAGCTTCCCAGTAGCATCATAGTTGAAGTGTTTTATGCTGCTGGGATTGTCATGTCGAGTTTTCCCTCTTGAAGAACAAACTCACCTATTTAGGTGAGCAAGCCCTGCTCCTCAAGATTATAAGACTTTCCCAGCTTTTAAAGGAAATTGATTGTTCTTTTGAAATTGAATAGAAGGGGTTCTTCTAAATAGTATAGATGTTGCTTAATGATAAAGCTGTTTCATCATGACTTGAATTTCTTAGTTTCTGAAATATTAGCTTAATGCATTATGTATATGAGCTGAAGAAAATGTATGATGATATCCTAGGAAAAGTTTGACTGTACAGACTCAGTGAAAGTTAGAAAGTAGGGTTATAGTTCCTCCAAGTGAATTAAGTTTCCTTTTTAAACTCAAAAAATGCACTGGGGCAGCCTAATGAAATTTTTGCTTAATATTTGGTCATGCAAGATTAAACTTTGAATGAAATTTCAGTTTCTCTCTGTGGCTTCACAAGTCCTTGGAAACAGAAATTGAATCTTTAGGTCCAACTTGAATAAATTCCTGATTCTTTGTCAGCTTTAGCAAGTGAAATATATTCTGTGTCCTTCTTGTGAAAGTCCAGCCTTTCACAGTTAGGGATTGTTTGGTTTAAAGCATGCTACTGCTGTGGTTAGGGATTATTTATACGTGCTTTTCTCTCACATACAACACTATGTCCTTTATATTACTTTGGTGCTCTGCAAATATTTTTAAGTTAATAGAATCAATTTTTATGTCTTTACTGTATGTTTTATAAAATACTCTTCTATTTTAACCTAATTAATCCTTTCTGATTTGTTCTAGAATGAGAGACTACAGGCGTTGCTTGGAGATAATGAAAAGATGAATTTGTCAGATGTGGAACTTATCCCGTTGCCTTTAGAACCCCAAGTGAAAATTAGAGGAATAATTCCGGAAACAGCTACACTGTTTAAAGTAATTGTGGTGGATATTTAATGTGTATGGTTGGAACCTAAATCTTAAACTAGATCAGAGATACTACCTTGGAAAATTACTACATTGCAGAGATCATCTCTGTAATTCTAGTTGATTTAGTAAATGCTAGATCAAAGGGTACCTTTCATTTATCAGTGTGTTTCGATTTAAGATCTTCTTTTGTTACAGTACATGGGCATTTTTATATGATATGTGAAATACTTTTATATCTCTGGGTTGTTTTTTAATATTTAATTTTTTTATTGTTTTATTTTTGTAGAGATGGGTCCTCACTTTGTTATCCAGGCTGGTCTCATACTCCTAACTCAAGCAGTCTTCCTACCTCAGCCTCCCAAAGTGTTGGGATTACAGGCATGCGCCACTATACCCAACATAATATTTAATTTTTTGAGCTAATTGTTAATCAGATCCATAACTACTTTTCTTTATGTAAACTTTTTTTTTTTTTAACAGGGCAAATTGCAGACATATCATGCGTTCATTCAGTTCATGAGTTCAGATGGTTAGATACGAGTCCCAGTTGACCTTTTTTAACATTTCTCAGTCTGACATCTGTTCCTCTTATAGAACCTTAAGTTTTTTCTTATATTTTCACGTGGCAATTCTCTTTAGTCCTTAATAGCATACCGGGCTTGGTGTTTTTTCTATTGACTGGCCACCAGTTCAGGTAGAAACAGCTGATGCAGCTGCCTTCTCTAATCAGGCTCAAAGGGCCAAAGGCCAGAGCATTATTATCTGTCAACATCATACTGAAAGATCTTTGTGAGACATGGTGTTTTATGTTTTGTGGTTCTAGTGGTAGAAAGGCGTAGTTGCATTGAATATTAACTTCACATGAGTTCAGAAAGGGCTCATAGAACAACAACTAATGTATATACACAGGGGTGTAATTATAGTAGCAAATAGTTCACATTTTTTAAAAAGGTATGTTTCAAGGCAGCCTCGTATTTGGTCATGGGTTGCAGCCCAGCTCATAACAACCAAAACATAAGTTTCATAAGCAATGCCTAACCTTAACTGGGTGTTATGGACGGATAGTTTCTATTATTTTAAATGTTATTCTGTTGCTTTAATTTTAAATGTTGCTTATAACTTATTGGTTTTAAAACTCTCTAACAGATTACAACCTGCAAGTTAAAAATACTGGTATTACTATATGCAATTTGAAAATACTGGTATAGGAGATACCATGCAAATTTTTTTAGTCTGTGCTTGCAGTCTACTGGAGACTGAAATGTAAAAAGCTATACACAAGGTAATATACATATAACAACTGGCATTCCTTTGAGCTAGAAATCCCAAAGAAGACCAGCTTCTAATATTCTTGAACACTAAGGACTCATCAAGAGCAGTGAATCAAAAAAGTAATTTTACCATTTTTTTCCAACCATGGTAGAAAAGAGTATCTAAGACATATAGCAGGGGTTTTAAGAGTGGAGTATAAGAAGATGTATCTCCCTCTATTGGTAGGTGGATTCTAGACTCATACTCTTTTTAATTATAACATATTATAATTATGTCTTATGACATAAAATATGGGAAATCTTTTTGACCTGAATATTCAGTCTTGATTATTTTTCTTTCAACTCTTAAGTATATGGGCATTCTTAAAAATTTTGAGTTGGAGTTCAGGAATAATGGTTCTGAGGCAGTTGCTATATAATATTAGTTATGTAGAGAGAGTTGCTACTTTGGCTCATGGATGCCTTTGAGAATCTAATGAAAGTGGTGGATTATGCACTTTAGAAAATTGCCCATATGCTTACAAATACACTGAAATTTCTGCATACACTTGCAGAGGATCTCTGGACTCCTGTTGTCCTTGTGTGAGCTCCTTAGAGCTGAAAAGGCTAAGGACCCTTATTTCTAGTAGTTTTAAAAGTAATTTTGTACACCTTAATGTAACAGCCAAAGCTGGATATTCATGAGGAGTGGACCCCTTACGGCACTGGGATAAGTGCTAGTTATCCTGTGGTTGTCTTCTTGCTTTAAATTTCAGACGAAATCTAAATTAGGTGAAATCTAATTGAATCTGAAAAAAGAAATCACAACAAAGATTCTCCTACCTGTCATTTATCTTTAGGAAGATTTCCAATTACTAGGGCTCAAGGTAATTTATAAAATAACATTTTCACCAGGAGTGATAAAAGGATATTCCAAATTTAAAGTAATTTAAAGTTCAGAATTCCAACTAGAGTTTGTAAGTTTTAAACATACATTCTCTGAACCATTTTCCATGGTTTTTTTTCCCCAGCATTTTATAGGAAAGTTTTCAAGCATACAGCAAAGTTGAAGGAATTTTACAGTAGACAACTGTGTATCTACCACTTTAATTCTGTCGTTAACATTTTGCCATTTGTTTTGTCACATCTCTTCATCCTTCTGCATGATGTTTTTTGCGCCATTATTTCTCTTGGTTATTACCATTTTTTTTTTGTTGTTGTTGTTTTTAAATTTCTTTGACTCATTTTTTTTTCTCTGGATTAATATGTTTCTCCAAATTTTTGTCTTATATAATTTCTTCTCGATGACCAAACTCAATAGGGTCTCTCTCTCTCAGAACAATTTCCTAACCATTTATATCCAGACTATCCATCTTAGCATGCCACTTCATGTGAGGTTTTGTATGGGTCTCCCTTTCTAAAGAGAATTTAATTTCTTTATTTTTTTGTTGTTGTTATTGATTTAAACATATACCTAAACTAATTTAGACCTACATATAATTAAGGGAAGGACTCTGGGGAAAACGTAAAATTATTCCAGAATAAAACATACAAGTATTTGAGACCTCTTCTCATTTTATAAATGAGGAATTTGAGTCTTAAAGCTGCACAACTAGTACAGATTGAGCATCTCTAATCCAAAAATCCAAAATCTAAAATTCTCCAAAATCTGAAACTTTTTGAGTGCTGACATGATGCCACAAGTGGAGAATCCTCCAGCTGACTTTATGTCATACATTACAGTCAAAACACGGTCAGAACTTTGTTTCAAGCACAAAATTACTAAAAATATTGTGTAAAATTACTTTCAGTCTATGTGTTCAGGGTGTATGTGAAACGTAATTGAATTTCAAATTTAAACTTGGGTCACATCCGTAAAATATTTTATTTATGTATATGCAAATATTCCAAAATCCAGGGAAGTCCAAAATCCCAAACTTTTGCAAGCATTTCTGTTATGGAATACTCAACCTGTGGTATACTTGCCATTAAAAACCAGGGCTCTTGACTTTACATCTGGTACGTTGTTATGCTATACTGTTTCACCTTATTTATTTCAGTATACCTCTAAAAATAGAAAATGGTGATAGGTATATATAGAATGTCATCTCTGTATTAGGCATGATGCCAGACCTGTACAGTTTCTGATTGCCTTAGCAACTCTGCAGACGAGATGGTATCTTTATTTTACAAATGAGGAAACAAAGAATATGCACAGGACTGTTCAGCGAGTATGTGGCAGAGCTTGCAGTGTTCTAACCACATGACTGATTGCAGAGCTTGTGCGCCTTCTATCATGTAGTCTTCTGACAATTAGCTAGTTCACTGTTCTTTCCAAGATACCCTAATGTATCTCATTGAAAACCCAACTTGTTTTTTAGGTCTTGTTTACCTGTGTATTTATCTTATATATCAACATTTTCTTGTATGTATAATACACCTATATGCATTAATTCATGGCCAAATTTGAAATCAATATTTTTATTTTCCAGAGTGCCCTTATGCCTGCACAGTTGTTTTTTAAGACAGAAGATGGAGGCAAATATCCAGTTATATTTAAGCATGGAGATGATTTACGTCAAGATCAACTTATTCTTCAAATCATTTCACTCATGGACAAGGTGAACATGACCTTATGTTGGTGGGGAACATTTTCTTCATTTTGGAAGACTGTGGCTTAGTACATTTGCTGTTTATGAAACAGAAGTATTTGTAACGTTCAGGTACGATCCTAGAAAGCTCAACAGTCTCTCCTGACCTTGAAAAAATTTAGTTGCTTTTATACACTTCAGAATGGCTTTTGTGTTGAGTGTAAAGTGGAACTGCATATGTTCCATTAATTTTTTTTTCCAAATTAAGTTCTCTAAATATGGGATTTAGTAGTTTCCTTCCTCTTAGTCTATTAAATCTTTTTTTTTTTTTAATCTTTTTAATCCCTGGCATTAAAAAGTACGTGTTTGCCCTGTTTCCCTTTTACTGAGCTCTGAAGTACTCTGTGGCCAGAAAGGACTGCAGGAAGTGATAGGAACAACCCTATTGTTCATTGAAAACTGCTAACAGAGATTTAGAGTAGATGAAAAATTTGGCATACCATCATCTGAGTCCTTAATAAATTTAATTTTGATGATCAAAGTTAAATTAACTAATTTTTTTTTTTTTTTTTTGAGATGGAGTTTCGCTTTTTGCCCAGGCTAGAATGAAGTGGTGTGATCTTGGCTCACTGCAACCTCCGCCCCCTGGGTTCAAGCAATTCTCCTGCCTCAGCCTCCTCAGTAGCTAGGACTACAGGCATACGCTACCACACC
The DNA here is from genome assembly GCF_049350105.2 of Macaca mulatta. NCBI lineage: Eukaryota > Metazoa > Chordata > Mammalia > Primates > Cercopithecidae > Macaca > Macaca mulatta. Next base: position 50,430,499 of record NC_133423.1, on the reverse strand, counting down.
CAGCTATTTTTTTTGTATTTTTTAGTAGAGACGGAGTTTCACCATGTTGACCAGGCTGGTCTTGAACTCCTGACCTCAGGTGATCCACCTGCCTTAGCCTCCCAAAGTGCTGGGATTACAGGCGTGAGCTACTGTGCCGGGCCTAAATTAACTAATTTAAACTTAATTTAGGTTAATTTCCTAAATCTGTATTATATAAAACTGCTATACTATTTGCCCACAAAAGTGTCTTTTAACAGTCTGTACATTTGGTTAATATATTTTACCTTTTGATTAAAAGCTGTTACGGAAAGAAAATCTGGACTTGAAATTGACACCTTATAAGGTGTTAGCCACCAGTACAAAACATGGTAAGTTTATTTTACATCATTGTTTTACTTTAGTGTACATTGTGTGTACTTTTTCAAATTGAAAATTTTTAAGTATGTTAGAGATACAAATAATTTCCACTTGTAACACTGAAGACAAGTTGGACCTTCCTGCCTGCCTCCCTTCTGTCTTTCCTTCTTTCCTGTTTCTCAGTAACTACTGGTTAATTTAACTACTGGTTAATTTAACTACTGGTTAATTTAACTACTGGTTAATGTAGTTACTGAGAAACAGGAAATTTCAGACATCCCTGACAATCCTGTAGACACACACACACACACACACACACACACACATCCACATGCACAAACCATCTGAGTCTTTTGGAGATGAATAATCTTGGGAAGTTTGGTAGAAGATTCCCTAGGAATGCTTGCCTAATGCTTACTGTAAATTCCATAGTCTTGCTACCCTTCCTACTTTATACTAGTAGTTACTGAGAAACAAAATACATGCTTTAGGTTTCCTATCCTTCCGCTGGCCACTCCCAAATCTTTTTGATGCCTTAATTACTCTTCTCAGTTTCTTCTCAGAATGATCTTTTAAAAAGTGCAAATGTGCATCTTTACGATCCTGCAAAAAATCATTTATTAGCTTTCATTTTCTCTTGGGACAAAGACCCCAAAAACCTTTACCTAGCTTCTAAGTGCTTGCATAGTGTGACACACCCTGTATCTATCTTTCAAGCCTCTTCTTTTTACCACCCTTCCCCTGCATCCTGGGCGTTAGCCATACTGGCTACCTTCTGTTTTATCTAATGCATTGTGCTCTAAGGCCTTCACATACACTGTGATCATTGTCTCGAACATTCTTGTCTCCATGGCCTACTAACTTTATTATCCTTGAAAACATGGCTCAAATGTCAGATGTCCTTCGATCCCTACTGTAAGTTAGGTGTCCTTACACTACTTCCTTTCATAGTACCCTTTATTCATAGTATTTACCCCAGTGAAGCTTGTAAGCTTTAAGATCCATGTAGGCAGTGTCAAGCATCTATTTTTCCTTACTTGGCAAATTTCTTCCGACATGGTCAAGAAACAATAAATACCTGTTAAGTGAATTAGTGCCAACTATTCTGTATTTATGATGCAAGAATAAATGAGATATTTCTTACTCTACAGGGGTATAGACTCTCCTAATTTGCATGCAAATTATTGTCCTGTAGGCTTACCAGAACCAGATCATGATAGTTTATGATCCTGAAATATTGTTTTCTTTATCCAGCTTTTATTTTTTAAATATATCCATTGTTTTATGCTTCTTTTGTCTTCAGATTTATCAGACTGACTTTTTCTCCTTCTCCCACATACTGTCTGTCCCCTTTCCCTTTTGGTTTTTTTTGGTAGTTTAAGGGATTTACACATCTGTCATTACCAGGAAATGACAGAAGATGGAATATTAGACAAAAGGAGCCATTACATACAGTTTTACATGCAGCTTTTAGAATTAGGTGATTGTAATCCACAATTCTAGATTTCTTATGGTGATTTTAAATTTGGAATATTTTAATTGGTATATGTTGTAAATCTATAGAAAGAAGAAATTTTTGATGCTAGATTTAAGAAGCTTACTATTAGTTTTCATTCCTCATGTTTTATAATAGAAATCAGCCTAGAGAACCATACAGACTAAATCAGCTTAATTTTTTTTTAATGTTTTCTTATAGGTCATATGACATAAATGCCAGTACAAACTTAATATAGTGTACATAGATCTTTTTAAGTTGTTCAGATATGGAATGCATTTATTCACAGATGAAGATTATTCTTAGCAGAACCTTTATTTTTCTTTCTTAACCAGTAGCTATGCTTAATGCATTGCATACGTTTCTGTGTAGGCTTCATGCAGTTTATCCAGTCAGTTCCTGTGGCTGAAGTTCTTGATACAGAGGGAAGCATTCAGGTATGGTATCAATAAAGATTATGCAATTCGTGAATATATTCTTGTCATAAAAAATTCAGTCTTTATAACATAGAGTTAAAAATGAAAGTCTCCTTTTATCATTTTTCTTTCTTCAAGTTTTTTTCTTCCTTTATTCAGAAGTAAGCATGTTTGCAGTTGAAGATTCTTCCATTTGTTACCTGCAGATACTGAATTCCTTGAACAATGCATGTGTGTCAAGGGATCAGGCATTAATTGGTGAACACAGCCTGACCAACATGGTGAAAGCCCGTCTCTACTAAACTCACAAAAATCAGCTGGGCACAGTGGCACACACCTGTAGTCCCAGCTACTTGGGAGGCTGAGCCAGGAGAATTGCTTGAACCGGGGAGGTGGAGGCTGCAGTGAGCTGAGATCACATCATTGCACTCCAGCTTGGGTGATAGAGTGAGACTCTGTGTCAAAAAAAAAAACAAAAAAAAAACCAGAGTTAATTGGTGAACAAATTAAAATTTGTTAACGTTTGTACTTGCATTATATTCCAAAGACTGGAAACATTGTAATTTATTTGATATTAATTGATGAGCACTTTATTTCCAGTTTTTGTTACTCAGAACACTATCACAATGATATTGTTGCTCATCTGTCCTTTGTACAATTATTTAAGACCCCTGTCCTCTCCCTGCAACCTGTTGCTCCCCTTTAAATATGAGAAAAGGTCAGTGGTTCCTGTGACAAAGTAATGAATATGTTTGGATTTTTTTTTTTTTTACCCTTTAAATACATGGATTAGTTCTTGTAACGTCTTAATGGTTTATTTTTGTTTTTTTTTTAAATATAATTTTCCTGCTTCCCTATGTAAAAAAAAAGGCGTGTAATTAAAACAAAAATTGATACACCCAAGATGAAAGAAACAACATAGAAGGGCTTGCTAGAAGATGTTTGATACAGCGTGTTTTTGCCTTTCCCTATTTAATTATTCCGTTTATTCAGTATGGGAGTCAGATTTGTAGAAAAGTATTACTCTGATTCTTTTGCAAAGCAAGTGCTTATTCTGTTCTTTGATTTGGGGTACAGTCATGTGCAGTGGTTAAAAGCTCAGGCTTATGACATCAAACTGCCTGGGACTGAATTCCACCCATGTTACTTTCCAGCTCTGTAACCTTGAGTGAACTGGTTCACTCTCTCTGCAGAGAAGAGTTAACATGGTAGCCCTAAGGTTGCTATCTTTAGAAAGGCCTGCTTGCCAGGAGATTGGTCACTGGCTTTCAGCATGTTCCCTTTGCTTCCTAATCGATAAGGGTGGTTCACTGTGCCTAGATTGTTCAAATAATATGCTTTATACTAAACAACCCTGGAACTTTATAGTTGCTTGACAGAGGTTGCCTGGGTGACCAGTTCCCGTTAAAACCTTGGGTTCTAAGTCTAATGGGCTTCCCTTATCAGAAACATTGCACTAATGTTACTGCTTTTTAATTTTTCTTTTTGGCTATTGGAAAAGAAGCTCGCTGTGTCTCTTCACAGGACAGAGAGGGCTAGGATGCCTGTGTATGAATTTCTCCAGATTTTTTCTGTGTGTGTTTTCCATGTTGATTCTACTGTGTATCCTTTCTCTGTAACAAATCTTAGTCATGATACAGCTACATGTTTAGTCTGTAAGACCTTCTAGCAAGTCAAACCTGTCAGTGGTCCTGGGGACCCCTTTAACATACCCCTCAAGACACAGTTTTTGCATCTGTAACATTTCCGTAATAACCCATATTACTCTAGGATTGTTCTGAAGAGGACATGAAGTGTACTTAAAGTTTTTAGCATGGGTCCTAATTGCCAACGTTGTTTCATAAAGTTTTTGATTACTTATGTTGTTTTGTGTAATTATGATTTTATAAAATGAAAACGGTGACAGTTTGTATACTGACTCTTGGCTGCACATCTGATCTGTGTAAGTCATTTACCTGGATCATAGATCACATTCGGCTTTACTTGATAATTAGAAGTTGTTTTTCAGTAATTAAAAGTTGTTTTCTGAAACTGTAACACTTCTTGTTTCTCCTTGCTACACATCTTCACGAAAATCGTAGTGTTGCCAAACTTCAAATTCTTCGTATCTCATTTTGGTTTGTTTGCATTTTCCTGATTATGTGTAAGGTTGAACATATGAAAATTTATGTATAGGCCATTTGTTTCTTCTGTGAAGTGCATGTTCGCATCTTCCTATGGCCCATGTTCCTGTTGTGTTGTTTATATTTTTTGTATAGGTTTATAGGAATTTTTAAAATATATTCCAGATGCAAATCCTTTGTCAGAATACAGGGTATTCAAAATAGGTGAAAACATGGGATAAACTTTTTTTTTTTTTTTGAGTCTCGCTCTGTTTCCTTACTGGAGTGCAGTGGCACGATCTCGGCTCACTGCAACCTGTACCTCCTGGGTTCAAGCAGTTCTCCTGCCTCAGCCTCTCGAGTAGCTTAGACTACAGGTGCCCGCCACCACGCTGATTTTTTTATTATTAGTAGAGACTGGGTTTCACCCTGTTGGCCAGGATGGTCTCAATCTCTCGACCTTGTGATCTGCCCGCCTTGGCCTCCCAAAGTGCTGGGATTACAGGCGTGAGCCACCGCCTCTGGCCAGGATAAACTCATTTTCTAATAGTATGTTAATTGTATTTTCAGATAATATGGTCTGTGGTGTTTTTTTGTTTGTTTGTTTGTTTTTTGCCTCTAAATGTAAAAGAATAGGTGCAATTGGTAATCTGGGGTTGAGCGGGGGAGGGGTGCATTTTACACAGTTTCCCCTAGTGGAAACTCTAGTGTATTTATTGTACTCTTACAATTCTTTTGTTCAGTCAGCGTTTCTCATACTGTATTTTGATTAAGTTTTATACTAGACACTTGTTGGTCATTGTTTATAGTTTCAAAACACCTAATTTGTTTGTTTGTCTTTTCAGAACTTTTTTAGAAAATATGCACCAAGTGAGAATGGGCCAAATGGGATTAGTGCTGAGGTCATGGACACTTACGTTAAAAGCTGTGGTAAGTGTTTCAGGCTGTTACTTTCCATTGATCAAATAAAGAAGAGCAGGCCATCCTGATACTGCCATAATCATAAACATTTAGAACATGTTAATATTTAAATGCTCTGTAGGAAGAGTAAAAGATAAATGTTGATTAAGGTAGTCATTAATGCTTTGACATAATAGTAGTAACAAGATGTAAATTGTATTTAGTCTTCAGGGATATATCTTTGCAATCACTGAACTATTTTATAATTGCAATTTATCTCTTCCTGGAAGCTGTTAATTTTCCATTAGATTTTCTCCATTTTTGAATAACAGAAACTAAGTAGACCATGGGAAAAGTCTCAATCAGAAATAATTGTGCTTTAGATAAAGTTTAAGAGCTAAGATAATGGTGCTTCATTAAGAGGGTACCCTCATGGTATTTTAGAGTCAGTTCTTACGGTCCATTCCTAGAAATAAGTAAGCAGTAGTAGTATTTCCTAGAAATATATAGTAAGTGACATAGGGATTAATTTTTATTCTTCAGGCGTTTATGCCTAACTTCATGAAGCTTATATTCTAGAGGAGTTTTTTTTTTTTTTCATTTTCTTTTGTTTTTTCTTTTCTTTTCTTTTTCTTTCTTTCTTTTGCTTTTTTTCCTGGATACAAGGTCACATTCTTGTCACCCAGGCTGGCTAAAGTGCAGTGGTGCAATCACAGCTCACAGCAGCCTGGACCTCCCAGGCTCAGGTGATTCTTCCACCTCAGCCTGCCGAGTACCTGGGACTGTAGGAGGTGTGCACCACCACACCTGGCTGATTTTTTTTGCATTTTTCTAGAGACAGGGTTTTGGCATGTTGCCCAGACTGGTCTCAAACTCCTGGGCTCAAACGATCACCTGTTTTGGCCTCCCAAAGTACAGAGATTGCAGGCGTGAGCCACTATCCCCAGTGTGTTTATTTTTTTATTTAGATGTTTTTTATAATTAGATTGTTTAAGGGAGGATTGATAAAGGAATTGGCACTAGAGTTGAGCCGTGAATGGCATAGGGTATATGATATGTTATAACTTATATAAGTGCTATATTTATGCTTATGTCCATATTTTTGCCTATACTTAAGCTGGGAGAGCAAGAAGAGGGCTTTCTAGTTAATTGTTAAGACTGTATTTAAACTTGCATGTTGTTTTCTAGTTTAAAAGTTGCTTTCCTATACATAGTATTTTTGTGTTTTTCACAACACCCCTGTGAAGTCACCTTCCAAATTATTTTGGAGCTTATTCTGAAATTTATTGTTGATGATACATTTTTGTCTGAAAAACAGAAAGAAAATGAAGTTTGAGAATATGGAAATAAAATTGTGTTTGTATATGTTACAATCCTTTATAGTTTTAATTCTTGTATTTACTGTAGGAATATAAATGTGTATTGCATGTAACTGAATTTGCTCATAAACATGATTACATGCAGTATTTAAAGACTTAAAATCACTGAAGGTTTTGAGAGAAAATGTTTCTCCTTGTCCTCTTACTCTGTATTTCTCTCTCTCTTCCCTCCCTCCTTTCTTGTTTTCCTTCTTTCTTTTGAATGCCCCTTTTCTGTTTTGTTTTTCTCAGAGTTTCAAGTCTATGTTTTCTGTGATCTAAAAAATTACATATCATCTAAAGGCTCAACTAGGCTGAACATCCAAGATGGATCACTCACACGATTGGCAGATTATACTGTCTTAGCTAGGCTTATAGTGAATCACCTACACAGGACCTGTCCCTGGCTTGGGCCTCTCAGAGCTGGGTTCCAAGAGCAAATATTCAGACAGACAGGAAATGGAAAATACTGGTTTCTGAAGGCTGGGGCTGGGAAGTTGGTACTATATCACTTGTGTTATATTCTGTTGTTCAGAGCAGTCCTAGAGCCTTCCTGGATGTGAGGGGACAGAATATATATAGATCCAAGCTCTGGATGAAAAGGATGTCACAGAATTTGTGGCCATTTCCCTTAGTACCTTTTTACATGAGGTGTTTTACATACCCCCAAATAATTATCTTTTACGTTTTTACTTGTAGCATAGTTATTGTAAACCTTTTAAAGTCATAAATCTGTTTAATAAAGAAATACTTTTTCCACACAAAGTACATGCACATACACTTGCCCTGTCAATATTGACTAAAATTTGAAAATTCTGCTCATTTAGTAAAATTATCAGAATGGTATGTTACAGGTACGTGCTTAATGTCATACCATTGTGTCTTTTGTGTAATGGTCCATTCTTTCCCCAAGAGCTAATGAAAATATGACTGACTTTTTCATGGGGAAAGAATAGCAATTTAAATTATCTTACCTATTGGACAGTTAAATTCACATTACATCTTATTTCTCCCTTTTTTCCCAACATTTCACCTGTGTTCATCCCTCAATAACTGATTTGATGGCAGCTCTTCTGTTCATCTAGAATAGCCTTCTGTTTCCTATATGGCTTCCTGTATGACAAAATAATCTGTGTGTAACTTCCATTTTAGAAAATAATGTTTTAAGGTTTTTGCAGGGTGTAAGAAAAAACAATTGATAATAGTTTTGGTGATATCTTTTCCAGATTAAAGTCTGTATCATGCAGCTAAATGTGGGAATACTGTTTATTCTCACATACACACATATCTTTACTAAGTAAAGGGAAATAGGATCGGTGGTTTATTTGTCTTTATAATTTTCTTTAAGTCAAAGTTTTTTTTATAAAAACAATTTCAAGATGTTTTGCATCTCACATGGAGTAAAAAAACTAACAATATTGTTTTAACAAGATTTTCTTGGACAGAAATAGTGTTTCCATTATTGTATAAAGAATAATTTTCCCTAAAAATTTTCTAGCAAATTTATTTCAGGTCATCTTAAATCATTCTGAGTATTTTCTTTTTTTTTTTTTGAGATGGAGTCTCGCTCTCTCGCCCAGGCTGAAGTGTAGTGGCGCGATCTCGGCTCACTCCACCTCCTGGGTTCATGCCATTCTCCTGCCACAGCCTCCCAAGTAGCTGGGACTACAGGTGCCCACCACCATGCCTGGCTAATTTTTTGTATTTTTTTTTTTAGTAGAGACGGGGTTTTACCCTGTTAGCCAGGATGGTCTCCATCTGACTTTGTGATCCGCCCTCCTCGGCCTCCCAAAGTGCTGGGATTACAGGCGTGAGCCACCGCGCCCAGCCCAAATCATTCTGAGTATTAATTATCTCTTCAACATTTCTGAGGATTGTCCCATTCTTACCTCAAATGTTTTGTTGTTGTTTTTCAGGATGTAGCCTTGTTTGAAGTGCTCTGCTGAGTATTGACACTTTAAACTATTGAAGCACTCTAAATTTTCATCTTTACTATTAAATATGACCCTATGTCGATACATATATTTCACTTGACTAAACATATTTATCAGAATGACCATCCAACATATTTATGACCATAACCCAATGAGGCAGGGCAAAAGACCCTTATTCATTTTCCATTTCCATGTAACAATGAAATATCACTCTCAAACAAATTTGATGATGAGTCGTTTGTATAAATATTTTGCTTTATAATTAGAATTAAGCATAATTCATGTATATCTAGTTACATGAAAATTTTAGGTCAGAATTAACTGTTGCAACACGGGTGAATCAGTATTCTGTAGAGATAGCTAAACAACTTAATTAGTGACAAAAACCAATTGTACTTTATAATTTAAAAAAAAATGAGAATAGTGAGTAGGTCTGGATTGAACAACTCAGCTGCACTGATGTACAGTGATGTTATTTTTGAAAATTGCAGGAGTTTCTCTTGTCTTCATATGCACGTTACCAGTAGTTCAGTACCCTTGAGTAGCAGCTAGATTTCTAAGAATCACATATTAGAGAACCTAAGTGTACTAAGTTCTCGTGTGTTCTCAGGGTACTCTACTGAGTTTCTCTTTAGGGATATCTAATTTAATATCCCTCAGTAAGTCACTTAGTTATTTTTCAATGGGGAGTCTTTAGTCAGTTTTGAAGTTGTATGTATTGTGGCAGTTTTAGAGCAGTGCTACTTAAAGTGTGATATGTGGACCCACAGTATTGGGTTTATCTGGGAACTTGTTTGTATTACAGAATCTTGGGCCTTGCCCTGATTCTGTGATCAGAATCTGCGTTCTAACAGGATTTTCAGGTGATCCTTACGTTCATTAATACACTCGAGTTTAGAGAAGACTTCTCAACCTTTGGTGTGCATAGTAATTTTTGAAAGCTTGTTACAATGGAATTGTGGCTGCTGCCACTAGAAATTCTGATTCAGTAGGACTGAGGTAAGGTTGAAGAGTTTACATATTTAATAAGCTTTCGGGTGATAGTGATACTGCCAGTCTGTGGGATCACATTTCGTGTAGCAATGCTCTAGATCAAGGGTCATTAAGACTTTTCCCCAAAGCTTTGCAGGTAGTATTTTAGGCTTTTCTGTTTTTTTTTTTTTTTTTTTTTTTTTGAGATGGAGTCTCGCTCTGTCGCCCAGGCTGGAGTGCAGTGGCCGGATCTCAGCTCACTGCAAGCTCCGCCTCCCGGGTTTACGCCATTCTCCGGCCTCAGCCTCCCGAGTAGCTGGGACTACAGGCGCCCACCACCTCGCCCGGCTAGTTTTTTGTATTTTTTAGTAGAGACGGGGTTTCACTGGGTTAGCCAGGATGGTCTCGATCTCCTGACCTCGTGATCCGCCCGTCTCGGCCTCCCAAAGTGCTGGGATTACAGGCTTGAGCCACCGCGCCCTTAGGCTTTTCAAGTCAGATGATCTGTGTGACTGTTCAACCCTGCCATTGTAATGCTCAAGCCAGTGTGTAAATGAATGAGTAAGACTATGTTCAAATAAACTTTACAAAAACTGAAGGGAGCCAGATTTGGTCAACAAGCTGTAGTTTTTTCTCCCTTCATCTAGATACCCTTTAAGTCCTCCTCAGTGGACCACTAAATGTTATCATTGCATTCCGCTGCAGTTAACATAATGTACATATAGTGACTTAATCATAAGAGTTTATTTTCTCTTTTGTGACAAACTAGTTGTAAGAGGTTGCTGTTGTTCCAACTATTTAAGGTGGTTAGGGCAAGGTGAAGGCTCTGTGATTCTCTTGCCCTTTTCCTTACGGTCTCAAATAACTGCTGCAACTACAGTCATGATGTTGCAATCTAGACAGGAAGGAGGAAAGGCCTGAAGGGCTAACCTCCTAGCTGAGTCAGCCCTTTGCTTAAAACTGCTCTCCATGCATCTACATTTGCTTACATTTCATTGGACACAAATTCCAGCCCAGTGACTTTGGACAATACCATTAATTCTTGGAGCCTGAAGTTTTTCATTTGAAGGATGGTTATCATACTTAACTGGCATCATTAAAAGGGTTAGAAATGATGAATATGATATGCCTAGCTAAGAGCCTAGCCTTCAGTACATTGTAACTGTGATTGTTATTAATACTATTTTTCCAATGATGATACATTGCTTAAGTTGCTTTTGGACTTCTGGAATGGCCTTCAGAACCTGAGTCAAACGAACCGTATTATTTACTGAATTTGAGCAAGGTTGTAAGTTCATTAACAGGTCATCCCATCTTGTTTTTACACATGGGCTGAAATAAACAGGTTTTGGTAAATATTGCTATAATTTTATATGTGTACAAGTTGTATTTATTGTCAGGTTATTAATGGTAGAAATAAACATAGTTAAAAAAAAAAAAAACCTCCAAAAAGGTGCTATTTGCTAAATTCTGTGTAAGTAGTTTCAATAAATGCTAAATTTTCAGACTTTTTTTTAGAAGAAAAAGAAAACAGAATACAGCTAGAGCCAATGCCTCTGCCTTTAGTCTTGATCATATAATTTTTCTTAATGCTTTAGAAGATTATTGCATGAACTTCATAAATGTCTTTACCACTCAAATGAATGCATTTGGTTTTCCATCTGCTTCCATGTCAAGATTATTTTTCCAGACTTAAAAAAAATTTAACCCTGCATTTACTTATGTTATCTTATAGATAACATGGTTATGAGTTATGAGATAATTGACAGTTGACTTTATTATATGTATTTCTGTAGATACTTCTTTTTTGATGTCATCTTTAACTGTGTCCAATTTGATATTAGAATTGCTAGGCCCATGTTATAATTAAGGTCTCCTTAACCTAACTTAAGTTTTGATGCAAGTGACTTTTGTAATTTCACAGAATTCTGCAAGATTTTCTGTTTTAAATAGTACTTTGAGTTTCAAGTGACAGACATAGAGTTAAAGATTGCATATTTGAGAATTTAGGTGAGAAACCAGAGACATTAGAAAACAATTGATAATAAAGTTGCACAAACTGCTTTTATATTCAGTAGAATGTATAACCTGGTTTGCATTTGTTTTCACATTTTTTTAACTGTTATTGCAGCTGGATATTGCGTGATCACGTATATACTTGGAGTTGGAGACAGGCACTTGGATAACCTTTTGCTAACAAAAACAGGTAACAATTAATGGCTACCAGTAGACATACATTGTATTTGCCCATGGTTTTTACCCCTGAATCTATTTACTAACAAGATAAATTGTGCCTGGGCGCAGTGGCTTACGCCTGTAATCCCAGCACTTAGTGAGGCCAAGGTGGGCAGATCACCTGAGGTTGGGAGTTTGAGACCAGCCTGACCAACATTGAGAAACCCCGTCTCTACTAAACATATAAAATTATCCGGGCATGCTGCACATGCCTGTAATCCCAGCTACTCTGGAGGCTAGGACAGGAGAATTGCTTGAACCTGGAAGGCGGAGGTTGCAGTGAGCTGAGGTCGTACCATTGCACTCCAGCCTGGGCAACAAGAGCAAAACTCCATCTGGAAAAAAAAAAAAAAAGATACATAAGTGAAGATAAATCAGAGAGTCTTAAAAATTCCTTTAAATGTTACCTTGGAAGAGGGATAGTCCTTTCCCTTGTAAGAATTGCTTTAGTAATAATCCTACAGATGGTCGTTTTGCACACACTGCTGTACTGGAAATGCCTCTTTTTATGGAAAGCCCATAATGGATACAAGCAGCTCAGTCTCTTACTGTATAGCTCTAGTTAGATTGTTAAAATGTCCTTTCTCTTACAAAGTGTGCTTAATTCACTTTAATATCTACCTTTAATTATTTGCTTTTCCCCTTGGGGTTCTGTGCGATAATCATTCTCAGCGCCCTTTGTCCTGACAACTCTTTAGCCCTATGTGTTTATCTTTATGCAGACAGCTTCCAAACTTACAGCTTTTTACCTCAGTCCGTTTCATTACCTTCAAATTGAAATATCGAACTGCTTACTTGAAATTGTCATTATATATGGCCAGTTGTAAAAGTTTATCCTTTCCTCTACTACCTACCTAAAACCTGCTTCTCACCTCATTTTCCCGTTTCAATAGATAGCAACATCACCTACACAGTTGTTCAAGCTCTAGACCTCAAAGTCATTCTTAATATGTCTTTTGGCCTCATCTCATATACTGAACCTATTAACAAATCTTATCTACTCCTCAACTCCAAAATACATCATGAAGTTACCTACTGTCTCTTCATTTTTACTACTTTCACCCCACTTGAAGCAACCAATACATGTTGCCTAAACAATTTGAATGAAATCTGAACTCTTTACTGGGGCCTTGTGGCTTGTCCAGGCAGGCTTTTGTCTGAATGTCAAACCACTCCTGCCTCAGACAAGAGCCTTTGTTATTTTCTCTTTCTGGAAAGTTCTTTATTCAGATCTTTGCTGGGCTGACTTAAGTTGAAATTCTAATGGCATAACTTTAGAGAAGCCCTTTCTAACTCTTTGATCTGTAATAACATATCTGCCTCTTCCTCCAGTGCTCTCTACTTATTACTGTTTTGTTTATAGCACTTATCACTAACTGAAGTTACCTTTTTTGTTTAATTCAACAACTATTTATTGAACACCTAGTAGATGCTGGGAATACCAAAGTTAACAGAACAAACAGAAATCCTTGCTCTCCTAGAGCTTGTTGAGTTCTTATCATTGTCTTCTCCCATTCAGGATGCAAGTTCCATGAGAGCAGGAACCTTTGTCCGTTGGGGTTACCCCATGCCTCCGGACCTTGAACAACACCTAGCTAAGGTGTTCAATAAGTCAGTGTTGAATTAATGATGAATAAATACTTGTGTTCTTCCATGATCCTTTTTATTTTCTGGCCTAAATAATTCAAGTTTCTTCAGCCTTCTGCAGAAAACAGATGTTTACGTTACTCTTTAAATTGGTCTCTCAAAACATTTTCTGTTTTGTTTGTATTTCTCCAAATTGTGATAATAATTTAACATAATACATCAAGAATAGTCTAATTATTAATATAATGACCCTATTAATTTATGTAATTTGGAATGTCATATATTCAGTTTTTAATTATTACATATGGAAAATCATCTGATCGAACTTGCATGTGTCATGTCGTGTCTGTGTCAAAGCCAGTCAGTCTCGTTAATAAACAAGACCAAAAGAATATAATCTGATTTTCATGGAGATTCTTGGCTGATTTGCTAATTTAGCAGAGGATATTTATAAATAAACATCATGGTGTGTTTGGAGAGAGCTGTAATTTGAAAGTTTCATGTGTTATTTTCACTAGCTCTTTTTATTGGTGGAATCTTTTAACCACAAGAGTTAAGCAACAAAAATGATTCCATTTGTTTCTAGATTGTAATCATTTACAACTACAATGAAATTCTTTAATATAAAAAGTAATATTACATCTGTAATATTATATTCAAAAATTCTTTTTTTTTTTTTTGGAAATTGATAAACAGTGTAAAACTTTTTCTCTTGGACTTTGAAAAGTGCCCTCATGTATGTGTATTTGTGTGTGTGCGTGTGCGTGTTTTAATGGGGGTATTTAAGAGTAAAACCAGAAGGAAGAGTCTACGTAATATACTTTTTTGGCCCAGGTCTCAGTCTTGTTTAATGGAAATTGAATTAAATCTTAGAAACAGAAGCTTTAAGCTTTTGTTAACAGTTTTCCACTAGAGGGTGCTCCAAATTTGCTTTTTTTTTTTTTTTTTTTTTTTTTTTGAGACTGAGTCTGGCTCTGTCGCCCAGGCTGGAGTGCAGTGGCCGGATCTCAGCTCACTGCAAGGCAAAACTTTAGCCTCAAATGTGCATAAATAAGATGCACCTTTTGTTCCTGTTAAAACAGCAGTTCGTTTTTTCTTAACTGCTCTGTAATTCTTTCATCCCGTTACGTTGTGCAGTTAGCATTTTAAATCTTTGTTACTAAGATACATGTTTTCAAATTTTTAGTTTTGGTTTGGATGAAATTAGATTCTATAAGGAGAGACTGAGTATGTCAAGACAAATAGAAGTATAATGCATTCCTCAACTTCTCACAATTTAAAATATTTTTAAAAAATTTTGTGTCTCTAGTCATTTTTACTGAGAGTCTGTATTTCAAAGCGGTTTTAAGTTACATTTCATACATGTTGTAAATAGACTTTGTATAGTTCAAAGTTAATTTTGAATGTGCCTCATTGCAGGAAATATATTCCAATGTTGTTAGTTTAAAAATGGCTCAACTATCATGAAGATTTGTCCATTATATATTTTGAGTTTATTATGCCTTCAAATTGAAAACTTTGGGTTCTCTTATGTAACTGTCCAATCTTTCAATGGCTGATGGAGCATTTTTTGATAATCAAGTCACATTTCTGTTTTTCTGCAAAACATAATACCTTTGTTTTCTGTTCTCATTTGCCAGCACGAGCAGGTTTAGAGTCTAAGATTCCGCTTTAGATTAAAGTGGTTTTGAATTGTAATCAGACTTCCACTGTATCATCTGTGTCTAGTTTTTTGATATGGGGGATGGAGCAGAAGAAGGAGACATGCAGATTTCATTTCACTGATACTTTTGGAGGACTTACCCCAGACAAACTATTCCACCCTGTAAATATAGATTAAATAGAAAATGATCCAGCTAAGAACTCTGGGCGTGTGAAAGAAAATGATTCACTGCATATAGAAAATGTCAAAATCTATACAAGAGTAATGTTCTGAAATGCAAAATATTCATCGCAATTATGGATTTCCCAGACTTTTTTTTTTTGGCCCATGCTTTGTTTTTGAATACTTTGAACTTGGTTGATGTTTACTCAGCTTGTGCAGCAGAGGGCGCTGTGTATCCACCATAAATGTAAAAGTGTAGAGTCAGTGTATTGTCATGTGATTAATAATAACGCTGTTTTCTTGAAACAAATATGGGGTGAGTGATATTTTATTAGTGCGTTACTATCGAATTCTTATTACTATAGAATTCTTTGGACAAGAAATTACAAAGCTAGACTGTGATGTGGGGTTGAAAAATAATAGATTCCCCCCCCCCCCCCGAGTTATTGTCCTTAGGAGAAGCTTTAAAAACCTTACTTAGGGCAATCAGTTGTGGCAGGATTCAAATGAAACGTAGTTTGAGTTTATCCCAGCTCTTTGGAGAAAGGTTAATTGTTTTGTTTTTGTTTTTGAGAGTTTGAGGAAAGAGGGAGAGGCAGTATAACTTAAAAATATGTTCATTGCTTATGGTATACTTTTTAATACAATCAGTATTTGAAATTCATTTGTAAATGACTGAAAAACCTTCACAAACATAAACAGGGAACTGCTATCTGTACTAAATGAAAAGATCATTGTGAGTCCTAAGGATGGCCCTCCTGATCTTGAGTTGCCATTTGTGAGAGAAGTAGTAGTTTTTTTGTCTGCCTTGCCACTTTAAAGTAATACACTTTGAACCTTTTGTCAGAGAGCTCAAAGTAAAGAAAAATGGTTATTCTTATTGTTATCTTAATTGGACATTTTCTTTCAGTATAGCTCCTGTAATACAGCGTTCTCTAGAGGGACAGAACTAATGGAATGTGTGTGTGTGTGTGTGTGTGTGTGTATAAAGGGGAATTTCTTAAGTATTAACTCACACATTCACAAGGTCCCACTATAGGCCATCTGCAGGCTGAGGAGCAAGGAGAGCCAGTCTGAGTCCCAAAACTGCAGAACTTGGAGCCTGATGTTCGAGGGCAGGAAGCATACAGCATGAGAGAAAGATGTAGGCTGGGAGGCTAGGCCAGTCTCTCTTTTCACATTTTTCTGTCTGCTTATATCCTAGCTGTGCTGGCAGCTGATTAGTTTGTGCCCGTCTAGAGTAAAGGTCTACCTTCCCCAGCCCACTGACTCAAATATTAATCTCCGTTGGCAACACCCTCACAGACACACCCAGGATCAATACTTTGTATCCTTCAATCCAGTCAAGTTGAAACTCAGTATTAACCATCACAACTTCTATCCTGATTTTCTGTATTATTCTTTAGTTTTATGTGAAATTGATTATTTTTTAGACCAAGAAACAGTCTTTCATAGTGGGTAATTTGTTCGGCTCTAAAGGCAAATTTTGCATTTATTTTGCCCCTCACACATTGGGTGATTTTGGGTAAGTTACGTAATATACCAGTAACTCAGTCTCTTCTTCTGAATCTGTAAATAATAACAGAACTGCTCTCCTAGTGGTGCTGTGAGTTTTGAAAGAGATAAGTAGACTTTTGCTTGGTATTGAGCACATACTACTCATTCCTTAAGGGCTATTAGGTTTTGTTTGCTTGTTTCTTTTACCACCGTGAGATGAATAATGCCTTCTTTTTTTTTTAACTTATGTGGTTGTTATTTGGACTCATGCTATTAGAAGAAAATAGTTACTATATTTCAAAAATTTCTTTTTCCCACTTTCTGTAATTTGGGTATTTGACTCCTCCAAATCTCATGTTCAAACTTCATCCCCAGTGTTGGAGATGGGATCAAATGGGAAGTGTTTGGGTCACGGGGGTGGATTCTTCATGAATGGCCTGGCACTGTGCTGGAGGTAATGAGTGAGCTCTTCTGTTACTTCCATTGAGAGCTGGTTGTTAAAAAAGAGCTTGGCACCTCCCCTCTCATGCTACTATGTAATCTCAGCTCATGCCAGCTCCTCTTTGCCTTTATAGATTATTGATCTTTGATACTAAAAACTATTATTGAAAAATATTGCATCATTGTGCTTTTAACTGAGTGAAAACTGCTAGTATATTGTAAGGGTTTAAGTAATAAGTATTGGGAACAGTGAGTGGGAGTATAGATATCGGGAACCTTTTTAATTCTGAAAATACAGGTTTTGCTATAAGAATAAATTGCTGTTTGTTACCTTCTTTTATTTCTAGGTGTAGCAGTAGGGCAGTAGGAAAGATACAACATTCACATAAGACAAAAGGCATTTTAATGGAAAAAAATGGTAAATAAATGTCAGGTTATATAAAAAAATTGAAGAGTAGGAAATTCACTGGAGTAGTGTGTCAGGGAAGATTTTTTGAAGTTGGGAATTATGTGGAATCTTTAAAAAATAGAGTTTGGATTATAAGGAACAGCAGAAGAAAGTCAAGTATAAGGGGGAAGAGTACGAAGAGGTATGAAAAACAGAATGAATACAGTTTTGACATTGGACACGTTTAATTATTAAAATAGAAATTTAAAATAAACTTTACCATTAAATACTGTCAAAGAGAATAGTTTATATTCTCTTTAATCCAAGAATTACAAATGCCTTGAACTACGATTTTAGAAATAAGTTCATGTTATTTATGCAAATAACAGGAAAATTTAATTAGCACCTCTTACTCCCTGTGTTTTGCAAGCTGGAGACAAAAGGAGGTTAACCAGTTTATTTTATGTATACTTTATTTCTTGACTGTTTAAAGTGGTAGATTTGAATAAGATCATACTCTCTGAACTTCTTAAACATTTTTTTAAATTTAATTATGTGTGTTTTTTGAACCTTTACAAATTTCATTTTCAGATATTAACTTTAAAAAAAAAACATTCCCTTCAGTATTTATGAAGATGAGTTTTCTTAAAACATTACATTAATAGGCTTTTTTTGAAAATACATGGCTATTTAACTTGCAAAGCATAATCATGGTTTCATTGTTAGATACTGAATCTTCTACGCCTTTTAATTAAGTAGTAATCCTGTTCTTTGAGAGTGTTCTGACAAGAAGGATAGAAATACACTCTTCATTTGTAACCAGTGATACATAGCCAATATTGGAATTCCAATACTTCCTGTAATGAAATGAAGAAAACTGGGATAGGTTTCCTATTAAAAGCATGGAGCCCTTTAAATAAACCATGTGTGATGGCAGTTTTGTATCAAACATTGACCAGATTGGTCATCTGTTCAAGTGTACTGGTAACAGAGTATTATTTAAATAATTAAATAAAACTAAGGAACATTTATCTACATCTGTAATATTGTGAGCTTCTTATTTCTTTACCTCTTATGGGGCAGAATAGTGTGTATCCAACAAGGTAAAAGATAAATGAAAACTTCAAAATGAGAATAAAGTACCAAAAGAATTGCTTAGCTTAGTTGAGCAGAGGACACATACTTAGTTGAAGGTGTTAAAATGGTTAACAGAAATTGATCCTGGACTTTTCATCAGATGTGGAAAACTGAAATCATAAGATACTCCCCTTGAACCTTAAGAGACTATAGGGATGTTGCTTTTCCAGTGGGTACTGAAGTTATCAAATTCACTTTTGTGAAACTGGTTCCTCATATTTGTTGAATTATGGACTTTACTTGGGAATCTGGTGAAGTGTATTGATCTCCCCGCAAAATCAGTTTCATTGTACTTAGAGACCATCGAAGCCCGTTTTGGGATTCCGAAAGAGTGGTTTTTCAGTCATAAATCATTCAGTGATTTCTTTTAATGGAAATGAAACCCCCCGGTGTTGACATTTTATGATCTTAAATATGTACAACATGAAACCTCATAATTGTGCTTACTCTTATATACTGTACAATGAAAACAGATTTATAAATCTATGTTACAGATTAGTAAAATTTACCAACATTAAAATGATAGGTGATATATTATTACAACTGAATTGCTATTTATGCTAAGAATATGGTTTTTTAAATTTTTCCTTTCTAAAATTTTTTTTTGAGTAATGATAAATTAGCAGAAGGATTCATCTCAGGAATAAAGAAATGATTTTCCGTTATATGAAGGACACTGTGCTTAAACTTTAGCACAAAAAATGTGCTACAAGATTCCAATTTCTGCTGATACCTTAAAATATTATCCAGGCTCTAACCGTCTTTGATTCTGAAGACTTATAAATAGGATTTAACATAGGTTACCATTACTTTGACACGATTTTAGGCATCATTTTGTCTGAATGAATGAGTTAAAATGAGTTAATTATGTTTCGAAGGCCACTCTCAAACCTGCAGTTAGAAATATCGAAGAATTTAATAGGCTTCATCTTGAACTAATATTCTTTATGAAGAGACAATTGTGTGACATATTCCCTACCAATTTCTTTAAGATAATTCTGGTAACAAATGAGTTTCTTGTCAACATCCAGGCAAACTCTTCCACATAGACTTTGGATATATTTTGGGTCGGGATCCGAAGCCTCTTCCTCCACCAATGAAGCTGAATAAAGAAATGGTAGAAGGAATGGGGGGCACACAGAGTGAGCAGTACCAAGAGTTCCGTAAACAGTGTTACACGGCTTTCCTCCACCTGCGAAGGTAAGTTGATTTGCTTGGCACAGAGAATTTGGGTAAATTTATTGTATTTTATAGAACAAGAGAAGGAGTTGTTTAAATGTATGCATTCTTTAGCATTGATCACTTTATCAAAATGACAAAGGCAACAGTATTTCCTGTCTTATATTTAATACCAATTTTGACAGATTATCAAATATCAAAGGAAAAAGACATAAACTTTCTCGCTTTCCCACTATCTCATTACTGTATCCCACCAGGCAGGAAGCTGGCATCACATAAGATGAAGCAAACATGGAGGCTTCCAACTCAGTGGGTTGATGTCACTTTAATAAAATGTACTTTGACAGTACTGAGATAGAGAAAAGGTTAAGAAACTTCATACCATTCAGATCTGCCTGAAGACAGTCCCGCAGTAGTACAGTCACCTACTGGGTTCTCTTCCTTCTCCCTAGCTGACTTCCTATTTCTTTATCAAAGAATGTAGGATATAACTTCTTTAGAGTGATATTAGTTCAATCATTTTTATTCTTTAGCTTCCTTAGTTTTGGGTACTTTTCAGGAATATTGAAAAGTTTGCTCAATGATTGAAGTAAATGTTAAATATGATTTTTATCTCTTTTTAACACATCAGTCATTCTGCTACAAAAAAAATGTTTTTTCTCCATCCTTTTTTCTTCAGCGCCACTATATCTGTGCTTCCTTCTTCCTAATTTACTTAGGACTGACTATCATATGTCATCAGGAAGGTAAATAAAAGTCATGTTTGATAAACTTTTTCTTAGTCCAGCAGAAAATCCCAGTCCGGGAAACATATATACATGCTCTTCCAGGTGAAAATATAACCAATAGATAGCAAGTTGCCAGTGCATGTGGGTTCTGTCTCCTTTGTCTTCATAACCTTTGTAACCTCGATTACTCATACAGTGTTTAGTACAGAGGCACTCATTATATGTTTATTCATTGAGAACTCTTCATATTTGTATGAGAACCCTCAGAATTCCTGCTTCCGGTCTAGTGTGAGGCCATGTTCCCGGTTGATGTTGATGTGCTGGTCCTAAAAGACTGTTTTTTTTTATAGTAATCGGGTTTCATTTATGCAATGACTAGGTCTTTGTTGTAAACTCAGTCTTTTCCACGTATCACAAACCCTGTAACAGGCGTTTTACAAATGGCCGTGTTATTTATCCTTTGGGTGGCAGAATGGCTCAGTTTTACCCTCCAGAGATGCTAAAAGAATAATGAGAAAATCAGTGCTCTTTAGATTTGTTTGGTGATGCAGAAGCACTTTCAGAGAGATGAGAGTGCCATTTCATATCTGGGATTTTTAATTTAAAATAGTCAAAGCCCGTAGAAAACTAAGTCGAACCATGGATATCTCAGGGAGGTGGCAGACAAGATGGTAAGGAATGATAACTAGAGAAGTGTCAAAGATGCTCTATCTTATTGAAAGCAGAAGGAAAACAATGTGCTTTATAAACTGTCATTGGTAGAGGATTAGTAGCAATTCAATAGAATGAGAAAACAGGCAGGTTATTAATGGAGAGCCAAGGTTGACTTCCTCGCTACAAAGAAAAGCCACAGAGAGATTAAATAATTTTATGCAAAGTTTTAATGAAAACTGTGTAACTTTTAAAAATTTCCCTGTACTTCACTTTATATTATCTGGACCCAAATTGTTTGATCAACTTTTTGTTTGTTTGTTTTTTTGAGACAGGTTGTCACTCTCTCAGCCAGGTTGGAGTGCAGTGGCATGACCATGGTTCACTGCAGTCTTGACTTCCTGGGCTCAGATGATCCTTCCACCTCAGCCTTGCAGGTAGCTGGAGCTACAGGTGTATGCCACCATGCCCAGCTCATTTTTTGTGGTTTTTTTGTAGAGACGGGGTGGGGTCTTGCTATGTTGCCCAGACTGGTCTTGAACTCCTGGATTCAAGCTATCTGCCCGCTTTGGCCACTCAAAGTGCTGGGATTATAGGAATAAACCCACTGCACCCAGCCAACATTTATTTTTTAGTGTTGTATTTTAGAGTATGTTTTAGTTGGTTTTAAAAAATGCCTTCAAGGATGTAAGAATTAACCTGATAGTTGTTCAGAGCTAAGGTTATTGGTACTTTTATTAGGCTTTATAGGTATGACCAGCCCTGTTAGTTTATAGTTTTTCTGGATAATGGATCAGTTTCTTCACAAAGAAACCACTGAATAACATCGTACCACATAAGCAGAGTAGGCCATTTTGAACTTAGTTATAAATGGTTATAAAATACATTATCATCTCTTATTAATCAGTACATATTGTCTTTCTCCCAACCCACACTTATGCCAAACACCATTTTTAGACACTGATGTTACAAAGATGTTCTTTCTACATTTTTTGGTAAAGATTTTCAACAGTGAAATAAGGAATGCATTTAACCCACTGGGCATGGTGACTCACTCCTATAATCCAAGCACTTAGGGAGGCTGAGGTGGGTGGATCACTTGAGGCCAGGAGTTCGAGACCAGCCTGGCCAACATGGTGAAACCCTGTCTCTACTAAAAAAGAAAATACAGAAATTCACCGGGCGTAGTGGTGCATGCCTGTAATCCCAGCTAGTAGGGAGGCTGAGGTATGAGAGTCGCTTAAACCCAAGAGACAGAGGTTGCAGTGAGCCAAAATCACACCACTGAACTCCAGCCTGGACAATAGAACAAGACTGTGTCTCGGGGGGGAAAAAAAAAGAAACGCATTTAACTGTATCAAGTAAAGTTCTCATATTGTCTAAGAGATGTTTGCCTAGTCACGAAACATCAGTGACTTTATTAGTCACAAACATCATTAACGACATTGCTTCCCCTCTTTAAAGTAGTACACTTATTAAATAACATTTTCACAGGAACTCTGATTTTTGTGTCATGGAAAATAGAATGTAGAGGAAATTGACCTTTGAAATACTATAAGAACCTCTGTATAGTCAATGGATTTCTGTTTTCAGTAATTAAGGTTTTTCCTGAAAAATTTAAATTATCTTTGTATGACTAGAGTGTAGCATGATAGTTGACATGAACGTGGGTAAGAGAAAGAGTTCAGTTTCCTTGAATGTTACGTGCAACTTGCTTCTTTCTAAAAACCCTAATTATGTCACATTCCATCTTGCAATCTTTGCTAGAATAGATTTTGCACACTTTCCCGCCCTATTATTATTATTTTTTAATCTTAGGTTGTCTAATACTTGTTTGTTGGCCAGGCGGCGTGGCTCATGCCTGTAATCCCAGCACTTTGTGAGGCCGAGGCAGGCAGATCACTTGAGGTCAGGAGTTCGAGACCAGCCTGGCCAACATGGTGAAACCCTGTCTCTACTAAAAATACAAAACTTAGCCTGGCATAGTGGAATGTGCCTGTAGTCCCAGTTACTTGGGAGGTTGAGGCAAGAGACTCGCTTGAACCTGGGAGGCGGAGGTTGCAGTGACCTGAGATCGTGCCACCGTACTCTAGTCTGGGTGACAGAACAAGACTCCATCTCAAAAAAAAAAAATCAAGTGGCCTTTAAATTTGTGTTTCTGGATAGGACATTAAATGACTGCCCTGTTAAGTAAACACTTGCTATTTTGGTTCACTTGTGTGTTAAATGGAAAATGCAGGTTAATGACAACAGATGTAAAAGATTAATATCAAAGGTAGTGACAAATTATTCACGAAGTATGTGGATGTCTAACCTTTATGTTTATTTCTGTTTCCCTTTGCTATAACAATAGAAGCATGGATAGTTAAATTTAAATCAGGAGATAATCCAGAAAGCATTAATATTTACCTTTTTTAAAAGGAACATCACATTCGGCATCCATAAAGGCAGATTTTTAACATTGATCCTGGCTGCCCATTGGAATCACCTGGGGAGCTTGTAGATGAGGTGGCAAGGGGAAAGGTCTGGGCTCCCTCATATTTAATTGGTCTGAGATTGAGCTCAGGCATTGATACATTTGAAAAGCTACCCAACTGAATCTAATGGGCAGCCAAGTTGGAGAACTTCTAATATATCTCTTCCAAAATTGACTTTGTATTCTTCTCCTTATGTTACCTTCTGGCAGATTTCCCCATGCCAAGATGGGAAAAAATTATGTACCTGTATAATCAACAAAGCGGAGTACGAATGATGGATAGGTAGTTGAAAGGGCACTTTTTTTTTTTTTTTATAATATGTAACAGCTGATTTGCATGCTGCTGGCATCGCATTCCTTGCACCCTTCTCAAGTGGATCATCTGTATTTCCATAGAGAATCTAACCCGTGGCCCCCAGGCCACATGCGGCCCAGGAAAGCTTTGAATACAGCCCAACACAAATTCATAAACTTTCTTAAAACATTATGAGATTTTTTTTTTTAAGCTCATCAGCTATCATTAGTGTTAGTGTATTTCATCTATAGCCCAAGACAGTTCTTCTCCCATTGTGACCCAGGGAAACCAAAAGATGGGACACCTCTTATGTAGAAGCTTCGTTATCATTATAAAGGGTTTCATTCTGGACCTTTATTTTTGCCCCACCCTTACCATTTTCATCCAATCCTGTGACTTTACATATGATCCCATTACTGATGACTTTAATATCACTAGCTTTCATATCTCCTCTGAGATATATCTGACATCTCTACTAAAAATCTAGTAGGCACCTCAAACTCTACATGTCTAAAATGAAATTCTTGAGTCCCTGTCTAAAATCCTGTTCCTCTTCCATTTAGCCTTTCCTGTCTTGGTGAATAACACTAGTGTCCCATTACGCTAAATCCTTTGTGTCTTTCAGTTTCTCTATCCTGTCACCCTGACCTCCATTGAAACCATCAGCAAGGATCATCTATTTCATCTCCAAAATATAGTCTGATAGCCCCCAGGTAGTTTCTTGTCCACCTGGAAGTCTGTGATATAGTTTCTCTACTTCGATTATTATTCCCTTCAAGATGGCCAGTGTGAACTGTTAAAAATACGTATCAACGTGTGTCACTCCACTCCTTAAACTCAGTTGCTTCTCAGTGCATTTCAAATAAAACCTTACTGCCTTAAGATGCCTCTTTCTCTCTGACCCATTTTCCTGTTGTTGTTTTTTCTCTTTTAAATCTTTTATTCAAGCAGACATAACATTATCATGTTTATCAGTTTATTATATTAGTTTCCACCCTCCTCCAGAATGTAAACTTCATGAGTGTGGGGACCTTGTTTGTTCAGTTCACCACTGTCTGTATCCCTAGTGCCCACAACAGTGGATATAGTGAGTACTAAGTAAATATTTGTTGATTGAATGCATAAAAGGATTATATGAGTAGGAATGGAATAACATCTGTGGTATGCATTTATCAATTCCCACAAATAAATTAGTAACTTAAAGCTAGGTTAAAGCTGTTTAGCTATTATCATAACTTTTTTTTCCTAAGAGTTTAAGTGGGTTAGGGCCTGATTTGATTAGACTACATCAAGGTAGAAGTTTTTCATTATAGTTCCTCTTGATTTTTATGAGGAATAGAAAATTCAGAAATGAAGATAAAATAGATAACTTGAAACTCATATGGATAGTCATTTTTCTATACAAGTTCCATTATCATTACAGTATAAGTATTAAACAGTTTTTAACAGTTTGTATTTTATTATTATTATTATCATTATAGATAGGCACGTAGCTGGGATAAAGATCCTGCATCATCCAAATTCTGCCCCCATCCCCTAGAGAAGACAATGCAAGGCACTTGGTTGACATTTTTACTGAAACAGCTAAAAACCTTCATTGCTGAAAACCAACGCTTTCCTTACATCCATCCTGAAGATCAAACCTGAATCTCTTTTTATCAGTGCTAAGGAGGGGCCACCAAGAGCCAAAGTGGAGAGATCCCAGTGGAGATTTATTTACACCTTCCCCCACAAGGCCCCGCCTCTGGAAATGACCATTCAGAATAGTAACATTGTTCTCTTTGGAGGAAGAGGAAGAGTTTGAGGATTGGTGAAGAGAAACTGTTAGTTGCTGTTGGAGACCAGCATGCTCTGATGATATTTATTTAGATATCTTGCCCATTTTTAATGCAGCAGAGTACTAGCAATTTTTTCTTCTAGAATTATTTTTATCCAGGTCAGTCACTGTAGTTCCTGAAATGATGATTGGTATATCTGGAAGATACAAGTGATTTATGGGATGATATTATTTCCCTTTCATTCATTTAGCCATGACACACCGAGGTCATCTTAAAGTAGCAGATTGTTACCTTCATCTAGCAAAAGCAGATAGATCTTAATTGTTACAAAATGCGAATTAGACATAAAGTAGATCTTCCTCAGATCCCTTCTAAAAATATATATACTTACTAAAAAATGAAAAGAATGTCATTATTGGATGATTACCCCAAAGGTCTGCCCCATGGTATAGGATTTAGAAATGGTGTTATATGAAGACCCCAAAATAAAATATTTGTCAAGGCTTGCATTTCATTGATACCAACTGATGAATTTCCTGCTGGAATAATAGTAATCACTGTAAAAATCCAAGTACCACTACTTCTAGAAATTTCTTAATATGAGAAAGAAATGCAGAATTCTTAATTATTGCTATTTTTTTTCCTTTTCTGCTCTTCTTTAGGTATTCTAATCTGATTTTGAACTTGTTTTCCTTGATGGTTGATGCAAACATTCCAGATATTGCACTTGAACCAGATAAAACTGTGAAAAAGGTAATTTTTAAGTAACATAAATGAAGAGCTCTTCTGTATAATTTTTCCATATTCCAGAATACAACAAATTCTCAAGTCTCTGCAGCCAGTTTTATCCCCTTATTTGTTCATGCCCACAGTTACATGAGTAGGTTCCCATATCTGGAGAGACAGCTTGCTGCTCCAGCTCTGCAGTCACAGGGAGGCGGAAGCAGCAGCCCAAAGCTTAAAGAACTGAGCAGAGTTTTCAGCTATTGTCCATCATAGGGAGGATTTATTTTAAAACTGAATTTACTCAAGTTAATTCCCAGCTACAATGAATCTTCACAAGAACACAATGGAATTTATAGTCTCTCTAATGTATCATTTGGAATGTCTATTATCTCTTTTTTTTTTTTTTAAAATATAACTAGATGTGTGAATTAACAGAAAATGTGATACTAAGCCAATGAAAAAATAAAACAATCCGTAGAAACACCCTGAGATGACCCATGACCACAGAAAAGGACTTTAAAACGGCTGTTATAAATATCCATGCACCTAAGGGAAAATAAATGCATAATTACGGAACAGATAGGACTATCAATAGAGACATTAAAACTAGGAAGAAAGAACAAAATGAAAATTATGGAACTGAAAGTACACTCGCTAAAATGAAATATTAATTGGGTAGGCTTAATAGCAAATTGGATTATGGCATTAGAAGTCAGTGAACTTGAAGATAAATCGATAGAAATTATTTAATTTACTTCCACACCTTTAAAGTAATGATGTGTGGAACAGAAATGTGGAGGAACAGGAATGATGTCAATCACTGGCAAAATAAACTAAACTAGATCTTCTCATATATCTCCATTCCTATAGAATTTCCCTGTATCCTTGCAAAGGACTACCTGAATAGGTCTGTAGTTTCCAAAGATGGGGAATTTTTTTTTAGTTTATAAAGTTGTGGTTGATTTACAATAGCCTTAAATATTACAATTAATTAGTATATGTGTTAAGAATCTTAAGAACCTAGAGGACAGCCTAACATAAGTCAGTAAATCTGATACCAAATAACTATTTATATACAGTTAACCTTTTGGTATAAAAGAGAATATTTTCATATTTGGTAAATAACATTATATTTTTATGCCAGGTGTATACCTTCTCTTTGTAATGCAGGCACTTATGTAAGTATTAAGCTTTGATAAATTGGGCTAAAATTTATTTTGATTCTCCTATTCTGTAGATTTTTTATGTCCTTAAAAATAGTTCCAAAATTGTCAGATATTCTCTCTGTAAGTAGAAGTTAAGGAAATCAAAAGATCAAACTCAAGGACTATGTTTGTTATTATCTGGGATCCAGGAAATGAGAGAGCTAGTTCATTGAAGATACAGCCTTAGATGTTCCTTTACCAAGTTGTTCTTGTCTTCACTTTTTACATTTACCTCTCTTTTACCTCCCCCTATCTTGAGGCTCAAGCACTCTCAGATCACCTGGTATACCTCCAGTACCATGAAGAGACAAGGGCACTGAGTTGGGGCTATGGGTTGTTACACTGTCCTTTCTTCTTTGTAGCTTTCTAGTAGTGAAACCTTATACTTGAAACCCCAAATGTGGGCCACACTTTGTCCACTTGGAAACCTCACTTTCTCCTAGCCTGTCTTTGAGAAGTATATGTGGGTTATTTACAAGAGAAAGGAGTAGTGTGTAATGGTTGTGTGGTGGCGTGGGATTGTCTGGAAGCATGTACCAGTTAAGGGTCCCTGAGCCAGCTTCATGAATTCTCTGTGCCTCAATTTCTGCATCTTATTGATGAGATACTATCTACTGTATGTTTATCATCAGTCAGATAAAATGTTGCATGTATGATACTTGGCATGGCGTTTTGCACAAAGTAGTTCTTCAGTAACATTGACTTTTATGTATATATAAAATATACACATGTAAATATAGATACTAATTTTTCTAATACTTAATGCTACTGAAAACTGTAGCTTTAAATAGGAGTAAAAAATTTCTTTTATCTTTGGAAATTATAGACCTATTGACACAGTTTTGTGCTGGGATATAGGGAAATTCAATAGGAAAGGAAACCTTAGAAAATCACATTTAGTTTATTTTGTCAGTGATTGATATTGTTCCTGTTCTTATGTAGACACTGAAGGTATGGGAGAATATTAATATAATCTCACCTTGCTTCATCCATTTCGCAAGGAATAACAGGGATAAAGTGGATTATTAATAAATATGCCACAAGTTAAATCATATATAGTCACTCTAGATTTTAGATTAAAAAAAAATAAGGCACACCTTTAATTAAAAGAGCAGTTTATCTGTTTTTAAAATGTAGGACCCTAAGAAAAATTTCTTCTTTTCTTTTTTCTTTTCTTAAAAGCTGTTTACAGCCAACAAGAACGAGGTGATATGCAGAGCATATAACAAAAACAGCAAACTTGTACACTCCAAAGAATTGCATTCAGCATTCTGATAAGTTACAGGTCATTTATTTGCCATAGGAATAGCTTATGTTACTTTTTAATGTCTATATCAGTTTGATTCTGTCTGTTCAAAATGTGCCCTATTTTTCTTCATTGTAAAGATGAAAAGTGTTATCTTATAGGTTCAGGATAAATTCCGTTTAGACCTGTCGGATGAAGAGGCTGTGCATTACATGCAGAGTCTGATCGATGAGAGTGTCCATGCTCTTTTTGCTGCAGTGGTGGAACAGATTCACAAGTTTGCCCAGGTAAGTTCTCTGAGTGCAGTGCATTTTTCTCGCCTTCCGTGTACTGCCCCAGAGTCCTTGGAGAGCCATACATTTCTCCTGCCAGTTGACATCTTTTCTGTTCTTCTGTCAAGCCTTTTTGACATTTCACCAGCCAGCTGAAGTGAATCGTGTTTCACATGGTACTAATTCTAAAACGTCTGCTTTTCTTAGTAATGACTAACTTTTGGAGCACCAGGATAGGTATTTTTTTCTTTGTAGTCAGTGGTGATTATACGTCCTCTTGAGAATGATTTTGGATCCAGCAGAGGCCTTGGCAATTGAAACTTGGACACTTGTTGGGTTTTGGTGAATGATGAAGTGCTGGGAAAGTTTAGAAGCTAAGAAAAGCAATCCACGTCACACACCAGAAGGATCTATCCATAGACTTACTATTAGCAGTATCCACAGATAAATGAGGGATTACCCCTTCATGGTAAACTTCAGATTTAAAACCCATTTTAATTATGAGTTACATAATAAGAATGACTATGAAAATGGTTAGCAAATGGAAAAATGAGGCTGCTTTTTTCTTCTGTGCCCTCACCTTCTCTCCTGTGAACTCCTTCCTGGTGTTACACATTCACTTAATGATTTGCCTAATCTTGCAAGCTCAGAGCTTATCTGCTTTGAATTTTTCCTCAGCCATTGACCAGTATCTCACCAAGCCGTGTTTGTTTCTTTAACCTTTTTAACCCATTTCTTTTAAACTTTGTCATACCTAGGTATTTGCAGTTTCCTCACTGCCTAACAACAAAGTCCAATATCTGGCAACTTGAGGCTTTCCAGAATGTTGTGTTCTGTTCTGCTTTCCAAGCTGTTGTCTAATACTCTCTTTCTCTAAATATTTTCTTCTGTTTCATCATAGTGACAACTTTGCTGTTGTCATTTCTTCAGCCCAGAAATCACCCTTCTTAATAATGTATCTTCTGTAAACTTCTACATGCCAAAATCCAATCTGTCCTCCAAGAGCTCTTAATGCTGTTTGATTCATCTCTCTCTAAATTTCCATATATTTTCTACCTTTATTATGACTTGCACTTATGTTTTGCTTTCTTTTTTTCCTTCCTGCCACCCCTCGCTTTTCCCAGGTTAGCTGATATTTTGCTTTTTATTATAGATATTTAGATTCCTAGGGCTGGGCAGGGTGGCTCACGCCTGTAATCCCAGCACTTTGGGAGGCTGAGGAGGGCGGTTCACGAGATCAGGAGATCGAGACCATCCTGGCTAACACGGTGAAACCCCGTCTCTACTAAAAACAAAAAATTAGCCAGGTGTGGTGGCGGGCGCCTGTAGTCTGAGCTGCTTGGGAGGCTTGAGGCAGGAGAATGGCGTGAACCCAGGAGGCAGAGGTTGCAGTGAGCCGAGATTTTGCCACTGCACTCCAGCCTGGGCAACAGAACGAGACTTCGTCTCAAAAAAAAAAAAAAAAAAAGAAATTTAGATTCCCTTATAACTCCTCAGTTACAGACTTCCTGAAGGCTGGGCTTTGTCTGTCACTCACCTTGTAGTACAATGCCTTATATACTTAAAAAATATTTAATGATCATAAAGGAATTCTTGCCTCTAGATGTTAGCTTGTACTCTTTTTCTAGCTCAATAAAAAGATGTTTTTCTCTGAACACCAGTCTTGATCATATTTTTATTACAAGGGCCACCTCAGGGTCTGCTTCATGGGTCATTAATTGTAACCAATCATTTGTTGAGAATAAATTGTGATTCAAATAGTATGTGACTTGCCAAAGTCAACCAGCTTAGCTGACGGTGGATCTTACTCTACATAGAGCAGAGCAGAATATTTTAGAGCTATAGGGGAAAAAAAGGCCAGAGAGATATCATGGCTACTTGACAAGGGAGAAAACCAAGACTTAAACCCAAATCTTTTGACTCCCATATTTAGTATTTTTTAAACCAGATCTTTTCAATGTCTTGCTCATCACTATACTACGTTAGTGTCAATGAAACTTTTCCTGGCCACGGCCCATCTCTCTGTGTGTACACCTTATTTTTTTTCTTTTTTTAAGCTCAACTGGTTACAACATGCTTGCAGAAACTCTTAACTTCTGTGTCTTTGCATTTCTATAGCAGGGAATTTACCCATCATAGTTGGTCATTTATATTTTATCTTACTCTGTCTCTATCTACAAGTGTAGAAATATCTCTCCTTCATGTGTTTTCCTTATTCCGTACTTACAGATTCTGGTTTTTCTCCTTTATTTTCCTGGGGAAATATATAATGGAGCTAAAACTCCAAACTTTAAATTAGTGCTGCTGGCTAACACTCATTTCAGCAATCTGTAGCTACACAAGCAACTCCAGACTTAGCAGCTGAAAAAGCAATAATGGTTTGTTATTTCTTACCTAGGATGCTTCAGTCGGGAACTTAGCTAGAGCCCAGCTATGAGGTTTCTTTGCTTCCTGTAACGTTAACTGGCTTCACTCCTTCAGTTGTATTCGACTGGTAGTTGGGTTTGTCTTGGAGGTCCACTCGCTTCACTCAACAGGTCTGGCCATTAGGTGTTCTCTACATGGACTATCTGTCTCCACTTCCTCTCTCATCATTTCAGACTCCAGCCCAAACTGCTGCTCTACAGCGTGACTGATTTCCCCAAGAGGATATGAAGGCAGAAGTGGCAGGCCTCTTAAAATAAGTCCCAAGGGCAGCCCAGATTCACGCAGAGAAAAGATACAGTCTGCCTGTTAACGGGAACAAAGGGTTGCATATGCAGAAAAGAGAGGAATTAAGTGTAGCATCTTTGAAGATTTAACTGCCACTCTGCTAATGTGCTCCAGCTTAAAGTTGAGCCTTCAAGTTCTGTAAAATGAATTAGTGGCATGCTTTATTTTAGTGGTCTAGTTTTGAAATTCTAATGTTAATTTGCATAAGATGCCCATTTTGCTAGCTGGATCCAAAAATAGAAGGACTGTTTTTCTTAATTATCTTTATGAAAGATGGAGGAGAAAAAGAGGTTGATAATAAAGTAGTAGTTTTTAGGGGACCATAGTATTATTTAGGGGAGCTGCTAATAGAAGGACTTTGGTTTTCCAAAGGCTCTGGGCCTCAGTTTTCACACCTATAAAATGATTGACATTGAGGTTAAAACATCCATTTTTGATATAAATTTAATGTAATGTCAAAGGTTAATTGCTTTACAAAGCTAATGTTGACTACTGCAAGGTTTAGTAAATGAAATCTGCCTCTCCCCTCTCCCCATCTTAAGGATGGTTACATTGTGAAAGTTGCTGAGAACTCTGAGTTCTTGGCATGTACCTATTCTTCTATTTGTAGAGAAAATATAATATGAACGGCAAAACGAATTGGTAAAATTGCAATGGGCATGCTCTTAAATTAGACATTGGAGGGATCATTTTATACACATTAACAGATTATTATAATTCTTGAGAAGAAACATTAAGTCTGTTTCCTAGGTTCCTGTTTTCTAGTTCTTCATTGAAATAATAGATACGATATAGAAATCCTGTAATTAACATGACTTTAGCCTTGGTTGTTACAGGCTCTTTTGGACTAGGATAGATTATCAATAACCTTGATAATCAAGGTTATTGCCACATGAAAATAAGAGTTAAGAACAAATATTCGAATTATTCTAACAGTCTAAGGATTACCATCTTCTTAGATTTGTAAAAGTGGAGGTTTATTGCAGCATGAATATCTATGTAGATGAACTTTTTAAAGATCATTTCTTAGCTCTCCACTTCATAATGATTGACATAGTGTTTGGGACAATAACAGCTCCACCGTTTATTGGAATGTATTTCATCCAATGCTTCCCCATTTTTAATTAAATAACCACTGCTGTGATAATACAAGTATGTTTTAGTGTTATCCCTGTTTTGTAGATGGGAAAACTGAGCCACATAAAAGTTGTTTTCAGCCGGGCTCAGTGGCTCACGCCTGTAATCCCAGCACTTTGCAAGGCCGAGGCAGGCGAATCACATGAGATCAGGAGTTTGACAGCAGCCTCACCAACATGGTGAAACCCTGTCTCTACTAAAAATACAAAAATTAGCCAGATGTGGTGGTGGGCACCTGTAATCCCAGCTACTCAGAAGGCTGAGGCAGGAGAATCACTTGAACCCGGGAGGCACAGGTTGCAGTGAGCCAAGATCACTCCACTGCCCCCCAGCCTGGGCAACAGAGTGAGACTCCGTCTCAAAAAAACAAAAATTAAAATAAATAAATAAATAACTAAAATTTTTTAAAAAAGTTGTTAGTTGTTCTAACTTATCAGATTCAGTTCTTTTTTACCAGAACTTGAAAATGTTCGTGATATTTCTTAGATTTCCTTAAATATATAATGTGTGCTCCAAAATAAGAGTTACCTATGGATGTTTAATTTTACTGGAACTTGTTTAGGCACTGAAGCATACATGGGATACTAAATAAGGTCTTAGCTTCATACAAATCTTTTCAAATAACAATTATAAAAGCATAGTTGTTTCTTAATCTCTGGAGTTTATTTTCTCTTTGAAACTCACATGTCTACATATATTGTCTAAGTATTGATACTAATAAATCATATAGGCATTCAAATTCAGATGACTAGCATCTATTTTTTTGTCACTTGTAGCCATCTATTATAGTGATGCAATATTGTTAATCGATTTATGGTAATTTTAGTACATTCCCATTAATCATTATGGATAGTAGAACCAACTTTTTAAAAAATGGGAGTAGATTGATACGTACTTACAAGAATTACAGGTATTTCAGCATAAAAGAAACAACATTCAAAAAGAAGACTAAGAATTACTAGACACAACTCTTGTATCTAAACGCTACAAAAGCTTGTTTTTTTTCATCATGCAATTCCTTAGGAAGGGTGGAGATTAAACACTGCAATATTTGTTGCCTAGCAACACCCACACATTAGTGATAAAATTTTTCCACCGGAAATCACTTTTATTTTGGTCATTGTCTTTGAAATTGCGTCATTGTAACCCATCTTTATGCCAAAATGATCTTTTTTGGCATCTTGCTCTGTTGCCCTCCCCCCATTGGAGTGCTGTGGTGCAGTCATGGTTCACTGCAGCCTTGACCTCCTGGACTTGAGTGATGCTCCTGCGTCAGCCTCACCAGTAGCTAGGAGTACAGGCATGCTTCACCGTACCCAGCTAATTTTTAATGTACTTTTTGTGGAGATGAGGTTCCACTATGTTGCCCAAGCTGGTCTCGAACTCCTGGCCTCAAGCAATCCAATCCTCCTGTCTTGGCCTTTTGAGTGCTGGGATTACACATGCGAGCCACCACGTCTGGCCTTGATCTTTACAGTGCTTTCGAGTCTTGTTATACACGGGAAAGATAGAGGTCATATAGTTTGGGTCATGTACAGTTGCACAAGTAGGCCTTTCAATGGTTATCTCTCACACTGCAGTCCATTTCCTATTTCTGCTTTTCCCTGTCATCCTTCCTTTTCATTTATTGATAGTAAAAATCTTGGGGAAGGGGTGTGGTTTCCAGTAATGTTAATACATACTATATCTAATTAATTAGATCTTGGCAGATTAACTAGAGACAGAGGTTTTTGTTTTTGTTTTTCATGATGACAGAAAAAAATAATAATAATAACGAATAGATTGGGTTCAGAAGGTTCAAAAGTTGCTGCTCAAGATACTAGGAACATAGCACTGCTGTCCATTTAAAGGGAATCCTTACTTAGCACCTGTGGTGTTCAAGGAGGAAAAGCACAGATCTAGGCAGAGAGACACCTGATTCTATAGTCTCTTATTCTTAAGTTACACACCAGTTGCCTTTAGCTCGAGGGAATTCAACTGTATATATTAGGGGGTATTTCAAAACAAAACAAAACAAAAAAGAAAATGGAAGGAGGAAAATGGTTTGGTTATTCTGCTTGAATTTCCCCTAAAGAATACATGTCCTCTAAGGAATGTGACAGTGTCTCTCTCAAAAATGTTTCAGATATCAAGTGCCTCTCATGCATAACATGGCGTCTTACTATGCTGAATGTGATCCCAAAATTGAAAATTCTGAGTGCTTGGTATCTATATCATAGTTTCTAAGTGCAAACCATTTGCTGCTTAACCAACGAAATAGGGTTTTCTTGTGTCATTGATGAGGGAAAAGCTTCCGATTTTGGACTTTTAAGAGATACAGGTCTCTAATGTGCTGCCTCCTGGAGGGCTTTTCTTGAGTAATTTTTTTTTTTTTTTTTTTTAATTTGTATTCCTGTTTTTCCTTTCTGTGTTGACTTTAGCACCTAAACTCAGTGTAGAGTGATTTCACTTTATCTGCTGTCCTCTTTCATCTTTAATAAGGCAACTTTCTAGGTCAGTGAGTGACTCTCTTGGTTTTCAGAATTGGGAACTAAGACCATTCAAGATCATTTCTCCTTTTATTTCTCTAGGTAAAGTACAAGCATTTTGTGTTCAGAGTATGTATAAAAACATTTACCTGAGGTTTATGTGTATATTCACAGCACCTGTGACAGTTAAGAAACTGGTGTTAACTCTTCCATTTTTTAGTTACTTGAAGGTCACTATTTCGTAGGTCAGTGGAATTTTGTTTTTGTTTTCATTTTTAAGCCATTGAATAGTAAATGGAACAATAATAAATGTTTAGATGTACTTACAACCCTAGTCTGTTAGTCTTAAATATACCATAATGTATTTTCATTTGATGAACTTTGTTTGAAATTTGATCTTACATGATACATTAGCAAAGGTAGTTCTGTTTTAGGACCATACATAGCTAATACTCTTTTTGGAAAAGGAGAACTATCACACACAGGAATTTTTGTTTATGTTTTTTTCTTTAATTTATTTAAATTCCTGACTCCCAGACTTGTAGTATAATTTTGGGTCTTGATTTCAGGTGAACAGATAAGTAGAAAATAAACTATACCTTAATTCTTTAATGAGAATATAGTGCCCTTTAACAAACATATAGTTGCCTTTAATAATAAAAATATTGATAAAACCCTAATTCATGAATTTATTCCTGCCGTAGATATTAAGTGGCATTTAATATTTAGCTGTGACATCGATACATAAGTATGTAGATACAAAATAAGACTAAACTATTGCAGATTTAAAGCATTACTAGCACTCATATGTTATAAGTACAGATCTTTTTATATGTGTGTTTTGTTTTTATAGCATTACTTTATTCATACTAACTTTCCATTTTTTTTTCTTTTGGTGACCCACTTTTGCCTCATATTCTCTTTGTACTTTTTGAACTTCCCTTTTTATGTAAATTGACCACTAACACTGAATTCCTTTTTGCAAATTAATGCTCTTTCCCCTTTCATGTTCCCTCTTACATGCCAGATTAGAGAACATGAATGCTCTCTAGTTTTAAACTGTGTTTTACTTAAGTACCTACCCATACTTCCCATGAAGGCGAAAGCCATGTAGCCTTGAGTACTCAAATAACCATGTGCAAAGGTAAAAAGTTCATGTCACACAGTATATGTAATTCATATAGTCTCCTTTTATATTTAGTTCTTCTTCTTTTACCGCTTTAAACAAGTGTGACTCATTTTATAATAACTAAAATTTGTTTGAAACACCAGGTTTTATCCTACTTTATAGATGCAAAATTATGACTTAAAAAGAAAAGAAAAATAATCATTTCTGAGTTTCCATTTATAGGGACCTCATTTTATAATTAGGAATGAAGAATAGCAGTGTTATATATTTCAGTAGACAAAACAAAAAGTATTGATTTTGGGGTCAAATAGAAATTCTTTTAATCTAAAACAGATTATTTTTAATTTAGTAATTAATTTTCTGCAGAATGATTCCCTTACCAGTGGCTTAAATAAATAATGTAACACCAATATATCACACACAGCTTCTTTTTATTTTGTGTCCCAGATCTAATTTATTTGAATTTTTCTTGGCAGAAGTAACAACTGGAAAAAAAAAATCATTAATAGCAAAGTATAGAACATTTAAATGTGCCAGGAATTATGTAAAGTTCTTTCTCTGCATCAACTCTTAGTTCTCACACTTGTGAAGTAAGTGCACCACAAGGTGTGTTTTACAGATGAGAAAACTAAGGTTAATAGATGACAAAACCCAGATTCAAACTCAAAATAAAATATTTTGAGTCCCAGATCTAGTCCTATATTTATAAGTAATTATATGTAAATACATAACATGCATTTGTATATATATGTATTTTTATATAAATGTTTATATATAAAATATTTAGTAACTAGTGTCTATTTCCAGTCACCAGCTGCATTAGCCCTTACCAAGAAAGTCAGCCTGTCTTTTGAAGCCAGACTTTGACTTCTCTGTCCTCTGTGTCAACTTATTCCATCAGAAGTCTGTTTCATCTGCATTGAAAATCTGTTCTCTAGTGTAGTCACCTTCATCAGTAATCTTAGCTAGATTGTAG
Organism: Macaca mulatta; assembly: GCF_049350105.2. Taxonomy (NCBI): domain Eukaryota; kingdom Metazoa; phylum Chordata; class Mammalia; order Primates; family Cercopithecidae; genus Macaca; species Macaca mulatta. Next base: position 50,392,895 of record NC_133423.1, on the reverse strand, counting down.
ATAACCTATGTGCAGTTTCTCCATCAGCACTGGCTGCTTTATCTTGCATACACACACACACACACACACACACACACACACACACACACACACACACATCTTAAAGCCTTAATTTATAGACATGAATAGCTTTTGTTATGAGTAGTGAGTTTTTAAATTTTTAATCTTTTAACTTTTCTTAATCTTTCACCTACCCGTCAAAGAAAAAGTCAGCTGTGCAAACAGACAAGTAAGTGTGATATATAAAGGAGTCACCAGGAGCTGTTAATCCAAGATAAATAGGATAAATGTGGGATAACATTTATTTTGCACATTGGCCAAAACTAGTCTTGAATTTCATTGACCCACCTGTGCTCTCTTGTTCCACTGCAGTCAGCATTGCTGCATAACTACCCATTAAAACCCATGATATTTAAAAAACAAAGAATACAGGCACTTGCTCTATGACAAATGTTTGCAAGTTGTAAGATTAATTATTGTAATAGCAGGAGTCAGCAGAATGCCCCATAATTTTCAGCCCAAATACCTTCAGTTGATTTCTCATTCATACAAATTTAATTTTCTTATCTTCTCCAAAGGAGATTTTTAAACACTTGAATGTCATCCTTGATAGGGTGAATCCTTGATTCACCTTGATGTTTGCTTCATTAACTGCTTTTAGTAAGGTTAGTTTTATACTGTTGTTTTCTTTCCCTCTCTGTTCTGTCAAACCCTTTTATAAAAATTCTTCAAATGTAGAGTAGTTGAATATTTTGGGACTGTCTCTGCTATATGTTTTTTATTTTTATTTTTTCCCCCTAAAGACACAGACATTTCAAAGTATTTGGGGAAAAAAAGGCGTACCTTAAAGATTTTTTGAGCTCAAGTCCAGACCACTGCAATGAATGACTTCTTTGTTTTCCCAGTGCATATAAAATTTATGTTTACATGATACTATGCAGTAGCATTATGTCTGTAAAAACTATGTGCCTATCTTAAAAATTATTGCTAAAAAATGCTTAACAGTCATCTGAGCTTTCAGTGAGTTGTAATCTTTTTGCTGGTGGAGGGTCTTGCCTTGATGTTGCTAGCTATTGACTGATCAGGGTGGTGGTTGCTAAAGGTTGAGTAGTTGTAAATCTGTGAAGTTTGCCACATCAGTTGATTCTTCCTTTCACAAAAGATCTCTCCGTAGCATGTGATGCTGTTTGAAAGCATTTTGCCCGGAGTAGAACTTTTTTCAGAATTGGAGTCAACCCTTTCAAAACTTGCTGTTGCTTTATCAACTAATTTATGGAATATTCTAAATCCTTTGCTGTCATTTCAACAATGTTCAAAGCATCTTCACCACGAACTGTTTCCATCTCAAGAAACCACTTTGCTTATCCAGAAGAAGCAACTCCTCATCTGCTCAAGTTTTATCATGAGACTGCAGCAATTCAGTCACATATTCAGGCTCCACTTCTAATTCTTGTTCTCTTGTAGTTTCCACCACATCTGCAATTACTTCCTCTACTGAACTCTTGAACCCCTCAAAGTCATCCATGAAGACTGAAATCAACTTCTTCCAAACTCCTATTGATGTTGATATTTTCACCTGCTCCTATGAATCTCAAATGTTGTCAATGGCATCTAGAATGGTGAATCCTTTCCAGTAGGTTTTCAATTTGTTTTGCTGAGATCCATCAGAGGAATTACTATCTCTGGCAACTATAGCCTTACAAAACGTATTTCTTAAGTAATAGGACTTGCAAATAGAGTGACTCCATGATCCATGGACTGTAGAATGGATGTTGAATTAGCAGGCATTAAAGCAACATTAATCTTTTTATATATTCCATCAGAGCTCTTGGATGACTGGGTACATTGTCAATGAACAATATTTTGAAAGGAATCTTTTTTTTCTGAGCAGTAGGCTTCAACAGTGAGCTTAAAATTTTCAGCAAACCGTATTATGAACAAATATGATGTCATCCAAGCTTCTGTTTCATTTGTAGATCACAGGCAGAGTAGATTTAGCATAATTCTTAGGGGAGCTAGGATTTTCAGAGTGGTAAATGAACATTGACATCAACTAAGTCACCAGCTGCATTAGCCCATACCAAGAAAGTCAACCTGTCCTTTGAAGCTTTGAAGCCAGACACTAACTTCCTTTAGCATGAAAGTCCTATGTGGCATCTTATTCATTAGAAGCCTGTTTCATCTGCATTGAAAGCCTGTTAGTCACCTTCATCAATGATCTTAGCTAAATGGTAGATAACTTGTGTGCAGTTTCTTTATCAGCACTGGCTGCTTTACCTTGCACTTTTATGTTACGGAGATAGCTTCTTTCTTTAAACCTCATCAACCAACCTCTGCTAGCTTCAGACTTCTCTTCTGCAGGTTCCTCATCTTTCTCAGCCTTTATAGAATTGAAGACAGTTAAGGCCTTGCTCTGCATTAGGCTCTGGCTTATGGGGATGTTGTAGCTGGTTTGGGCTTCTATCCAGACCACAAAATCTTTCTCCATATCAGCAATAAAGCTGTTTTGCTCTCTTATTCGTATATTCACTGGAGTAGCATTTTAATTTCCTTTAAGAACATTACTTTGCATTTAAAACTTAGCTTTTTGATGCAAGAGTCTTAACTTTTGGCCTATCCGAGCTTTTGATAATCTTTTCTCACTAGGCTTACTCATTTCTAGCTTTTAATATAAAGCCAGAGATTTGCAACTCTTCCCTTTCACTTGATCACCTAGAGGCTATGATAGGGTTCTTAACTGGTATAATTTCCATACTGTTGTGTCTTAGGGATTAGGGAGGCTTAAAGAGAAGAAGAGAGATGGGGGAATGGCCAGTTGGTGGAGTAGTCAGAACACATGTAATATTTATCAATGAAGTTCGCCGTCTTATGCAGACACTGTTCTTGGTGCTCCAAAACATTTACAAGAGTGATAATGAAGATTGCTGATCACAGAGCACCATAGCAGGTGGAATAGGAACAAAAAATTTTGAAATATTATGAGAATTACCAAACTATGACACAGAGACACAAAGTGAACACAAGCTGTTGGAAAAAATGGCTGTGATAGACTTGTCCAAGCAGAGTTGCCACAGGCTTTCAATTTGTTTAAAAAAAAGGATCTGTGAAGTGCGGTAAAGCTAAGCACAATAAAACAAAGTATGCTGGTATATTAGAAACCTTTGGTTCTATAGCAACATTTTTGTCATACATAGATGCATACATGTGTACATATGCGGTTTTTCATTGCTTCCAAATTACTTCCAAGTTATTTAGACTCCCTCGTATGTCAGTGTAGACCCTTTGCAGTTTGGCTTTTACCTGCACTTTCAACCCTTATCATCTTCAGAAACCTTCAAAAATAACCTTCTTTGTAGCTCTGATGATTCACCCCCGCTACCTCCAGGCAATACACCTCTTCTCTTTGCATGGAATGAGTTCCCTCCTATTTGCTCAACTTTTGAGTGTGTGTGTGTGTGTGTGTGTGTGTATATATGATTCTGTCTATATTAATTTGGTCCTCGGGCATTTTGTCTTAATTTGAGATTCCCACAGTATCTGAGACACTTCCTGGCACATAGTAGGCACCAAATAAACGTGGTTTTATATGAGTGCCAAGTACCATTTCTTTAGGAAGTTGATTTTCTCTGATAATTGCCTTTAGTAAAAATATTTAAATTGCTTCTTAAATTCTAAATTACATTGTTTTTATTCACACGAAAAATAAATCTTGCCGTATTTTTTCTAGAGTGCCACTTTAAAATGTATCAGATTAAAAACCATCAGCATCTCAGCATTTTTCACATTTGTACATGTATACATGCATGTGCAGACACACACAGACACACTTATCAGCAAGGTTGTTTGCCTTCACTTTTTCTCTGAGTAATAATGAAGTGAAGGTCTTAGAAACAGAATTTTATGACATGTAAACAGCATTCATAATTCCTCCAAGAGAATGCCAGTATATTTGTATCAAACAAAAAGAGCAGGAGTTATGGATGACTCAGTGTATATTCAGCCAAACAAAGAAATCTTCGTTGATTTTATTCCTACTGGAGATATCTCAGTATTGAACACCATTAATACTGTTGGCCTCAAAACAGCTCTTCACTAGGCCTCTCTTCTTCTTTCAGGACTACTTCCTTTGATTTGATTTCCAGACCATTTCTGGAATGAAGTAGTTGCACTCTGGAATAAGCTATAGGTTTTCACAGCCTCTCTCAAAATGTGGCACCAAGAACCAAGCACACTATTCACAATATTACTCATCTAAATCACTTTAGAATTCAGTGGAATTTTTGCCTTCCTAGTGCTGGGTGAGATGACTTTTGCTTGTCTCATGTTAATTGCATTCATCTTGAGCTTACAGTCAGCAAACACCCTCTACCTGAATTATTTTCTCATATAAACTGATTTTTAAGTGAAGCCTCAGGAATCCTATATGGTATAGTTAATTGCAGTCCTCTTGGTAGCATTTAACAAACTAATTTACACACTTTTTATTTTATTAGTAGTCTGTTTTAAAACTAGACTATTGTTTATCTTTGTGAATACTTAAGTAAATTATTTTCTGTTTGTTTATTTCTTTTTAATTTTTGTAGTACTGGAGAAAATGAAACTGGGAGTGACGCATCAAGATGCTTGGCTCAATAAGAAAACCACGTTAGGGGCAACCTATGTATATTGGAGACTTCAGAGTAACCAGCAAGGAACAGAAAACTTAATCGTCAAGTTATCATATTTTCCAGATATTACATGGTACCTGAATTCTACTTCCTTGGATGTCATTGCTTAGATATAGTCCTGAAGGGTTTGTTGTGAAATATTGTATATATTTTTTCAGATGTATACCTTGTTAATAAATTAAGAAATGAGAAATATTCTTATTTATTTACATGTTATGAGAGTTCTGGAGGAAGTAATATGTTGAAATAGCAAAACAGTTTAGTTTTTGAGTTTAAAATGTTATGTTTTCCTCTTATATCTTCATATCAGGACAGCAGTAACCTGAATTTAGATTGTCACAGTTTACAAGTTTTTGTTTGTTCCTTCCTTCCTCTCTCTTCTCCCACTCACTTTTGTTTGTTGTTTTTTCCTAATTTACATGTTTAAAGTTCTACTTAAAAGTTTTCTTCAAGTTTTACATGTTATGGCTCATTCTTTTGCAGTTCAAGAATTGCTTATATTTTTAAAAGATATTCATTTTCTCTTATACATAATTGATTTTTTGTAAACTACAGTTCATAGTTCTTTTAGCTTGTAAGTATGAATATAGTAGAATATGAAAATGTGGCTATTTAGATAACTAGCCAAAAGGTCGTCTGACCACCAGTTTTAGTATTGAGCGTAAGATATTTTTATAGATTCATGTAAGGCAATGTAAATTGTCTTTCTACAATAAAATTTTTTGATGCAAATTTAGATTTCAGAAACTTTTTGATGGTATAAAGGAACTGAGGAACAAAAGGCTTTTTGAAATAGCTCACCTAGACCTGTTAATGTAATATATTCTTTCTGAGTTAACCAAATTAATTTTTTGTTTTTTAAGACTAGATCTAATCCCTCTAGCTTTTTTGCTGGAACTTTGGGGAAAAAGAACAAATACAAATATACAAATGATATGAACAATATAGTAATAATCTTTTGCAACTTAATATGTTACATAGTCATATGACTTGGTCTTGGAAGACAAAGAATTGTTTTGGTGCTGAATAAATATTAAAAATCAAGTGACAGAGAAAATGAAGGTAAAATTGTGGCACAGTTTCAGAGAGGGCCATTAATGATAATGTGTATTTGTCTCAAATTCTTAGCCCTGAGCTTGCCTCTTTAGAGTGGTGTTACCAGCGAGAGGGCAAGCATGTAATTAAGAGACACTCTAGAGGCATATGGAATGTGATTTGTATAAAACATACCTGCTGATTAGAAAAATGGTAAGAATGAAAATACCTTTATACATCATCTTAAGAGAGCGTATATCTAAACTAAATGGGCAGGCCTCATCCTCTACCTTTCTTTTTCTTTTCTTCGCGTGTTTATGTCTTTTTTGTTGTTCAGACATTTTTATCCCTCTGCGTGCTCATTCTTGTAGTTCCATTTCTATTGGCACTTCCTCCAAAATTTTTCTCTGAATTACCTTTGTTGAAAGTGACCTTTCTTCCTTGTGAACTCCTACACTTGCATCTCCTATTTCAGGGTTTGGCATATTTTTTCTTTAATGGGCTAAGAAAGTAAGTATCTTCAGCTTTGGGGGACATATGGTCTCAATAGCATCAACTTAACTCTGCTAACTGGAAGGCAAAAGTGTATCATCTTACTCATCCATAAACTCCACAGCACTCTGCATAGATAGGAGCCTGTTTATAACGAACTCAATAAATAATTCTGACACAGACATAAAATTCTCTAAGGGCAGATAGACACTGACAACTAGTAAGAAAGGTTGATCATGAGTAACTTTGTATTCAGTGCCACCTTAGCAAGAATTGTAAAGAGGATAAACCTTTCTAAGAAGGGTGACGCGTGCTGGGTGAGGAAGGAGCGTCTCTCAGGAGGGTGAACAGTAGCTGTGGATTTGCTGAGAGATTTTGGCTGTGAGTGACAAGCCTATATCAAAAAGAAAAGTGACTTATCAATCTCAGTTTTTATTGCTCAAAGCAATTCTTCACTCCTAATTTTTCCAAATTCCATTGTTTTTACTCTTTAGAGCTCTATCCTGAGTGTAGTCTGCATGTTTCTTTATTGTCATTGCCATGTGACTTCTTTGGTGACAAGTTCAGTAATATTTCAAGCATGATGTTTGTTTTGAGTTTGAGAAATGTGTTTGTGAGGACACATCACTTTAATTAAAAAGTGTGAATACTATGGTCATTGAGTTATTCAGAGTGGGATTTCTGAGTGGGGGAGAGAGAATGTAGATGGCAGTTATTGAGAGTGGGGCTATAGGAAAGAAAGAAGAAAAGTATGGTTAACATTCCCAAATAAAGGGTGATACAGTCTTGCTTTTTGCTGGGGTTAGCAAAAATCATTCTCCATATGCTAGTTTTAGATGTTCCCCAGTTCATTTGTATTATTGAGTTTTCAACTGGGTATATATTGTTATAATAGCAGTCAACATGATGTAGGGGCTCGGTATTACATGTCAGGACTATATTAATTGCTTCATGTGCCTTATCTCATTATTCTATGAGATAGAATTGTCTCCTCATTTTTTAGTTGCAGTAACTGAAGTTGAAAGCAATTGAATCATCTGCCCAAGAATAAGCTGCTGGTGAGAGCACAGTTGGGATTTAAGTCGAGTTAGGCCCCAGTGATCACAGTCTTGACTGTTAAATTCTTCCAGCCTTCATTTTTCACTGAGATAATGGTAATGATAGTACTGACCTCTAATGTGTGCGTTTGTGGGTGTGTGGTCCATTCAGCTTTAATCCCCAGAAGACAAGACTTATTCCTTTTCTTATTTTTGGTCATGTTTTATTTTTCCATTGCTTTTAACAGGATTACCAAAGGCACACTCAGTAGTCAGTAAACACATTTCTAAGAAAGGTGTTGTGTCATCATGCCACATATTCATACTTGCCTTGGGTTGGAAAATATATCATTCAGTAAAAACATACAGGTAAAATAAATCTTGCCAATGCAATTGTTAACCTACAATCCTAATATACCTTAAGTATATCCTTGCACATAAATATAACATTGCCATTTAAAACGATAAACCAAGTTGAGATTCTTAGGAGCATGTTGTAAGTAATTACTAATGTTTGCTTTATTTTAGATAGATCACACAACTTCAAATAAAAACTGATATAGATTGAACACCCTGAGAATAAACCTTAGTGCCAAATGGAAAATAATTTTTTACAAGTAAATTTGAAGAACAATGTGGACTTTCTATAATTATATACAGAAAATATACTGATTTACCAAATGAGTAATTTTGATATATTAATATTTCACGTATAAGAATGCATACCACCTGATCCAGGATGGGAGCAAGGAACAGAAAAAGAACATTAGGTAAAAATGAAAGAAATCTGAATATAGTATGGAGTAGCTAAAAACAAACCCCCCAAAAAAGGAAAAACAGGATAAGCCTTAGAAGATAGTGAGCATCCCACTTGGGTGACCACTTACAGAAGCTGAGGTGGGACCCCTGCATCTGATAAGAGGTTGCACTAGACCACAGGAACCACATTCCACTATAAGAACTAGGGTGGGACTGGACATGTCAAAACCTCCTGGGACCTCTATTAAATGTGCACATTCCCAATCCCCACTCCTGAGCAGCTAAATCAATCTGCAGGTGGGCCTTATGAGTTTTCCCAGGGGATTCCGATGCCTGCTAGATTTAAACAGTAGATTAGATGTTAAGTTTTCCTGTAGTCCAGAGATTCCATAGGCCAGTGTCAGGGAACACGGGTCAGGGCTGGGAAGGCATTAGAACAGAAGATATATTGGAGGCTCTGTTACGCTGGTCATCCAGCCCAACCAGATATCTCTTGTTATATGCTAACCTCATTTTTTCTTTATTGTCTATAGTGGCATAAAATAAATTTTATGTAGCCAAAAAACCTAACAAAAAGCACTTTTCTGTATAATGAGTAGTTTATTTTAAGAATGGGTACTACGTAAATACTGGCAAGTGAAAGTTCATTTTGTTCAGTGCTATGGGCTGGTGCGTTGCATTTCAACACTAGCTTCTTACTTTTATCTACCCTGAGGGTAGATAACCCATATTCTAAAATGCAGTATCATTTTCATTTACTGTTAGTAACATTTTAAGAAATATGTAGTTTCTAAAACTTCATATACTTTATGTGGAATATGAACAACTTTAATATAAATAGTCTAGAAAAAAACTGTTTTTTTTAGGAAAAATTGCCACGAAATCATGAGCTAAGTCAATGGTTATTTTAAGCCACTTAATTCTGAGACTAGTATTTCATACAGAAAAAGCTAATACTGATATCACATGCTAATTGCGTATAAAACACTAGGAATGTCAAAATAGAACATAAGAAAATGAATCTAGTGGACCCACTGCATAGTGTAACTTTGGGATGAATTTAAAATAATATTTAAGTCACAGTCAATTTTCTGTTGGTCTGATTTTACCAAATAACCCCCTAAATAAGAAGTCTGATTTATCTAAAATAGAAGTTAACGTAGCATCCCAGTATTGCCATTCTAAAACCCTGGCGTGTAAATGGGAGAAATAGAAATAAGCTCAAACTCGGTAGAGTAACCATTTCTTCATGAACCATAGCATTTAACTAGAATTTGGCCAGCTCATGCCTGTAATCCCAGCATTTTGGGAGGCCAAGGCAGCCAAATCACTTGAGCCCGGGAGTTCAAGACCAGCCTGGACAACATGGTGAAACTCCATCTCTTCAAAAATACATATATTTTTGTGTGTGTATGTGTGTGCACAAAAATTACCTAAGCATGGTGGTGCACGCCTGTAATCACAGCTACCTGGGAGGCAGAGGTTGCAGTGAGCTGAGATCGCATCATTGCACCCCACCCTGGGTAACAGAGCGAGACGACTCTATCTCAAAAAAAAGAATTTCACTAGAATTTATATCTTCAATGTTTGCATTAGATCGTCACCAGCACTTTCTGCCTTGTGACTGTCAGGACTAATCCTTACATTGTTTATCGTATGTCCTTTACCTCAGTTTATGTCCATCACCACAAGAAACCCAGACCTCCCTAATCATACCTTATGCCCTGGTCTTACCCGCATATGGCTCTATACAGCTGCATCTCCCCAAACCTCAGAACTCCTTGGGCCATCATTGTCAGAGACATTTGAACCAGAGCAACTCCATCTTGAATAGGGGCTGGGTATAATGAAGCTGAGAGCCACTGGGCTGCGTTCCCAGGAAGTTAGGCATTCTTAGTCACAGGATGAGATAAGAGATTGGCTCAAGGTAAGGTCACAAAGACCTTCCTGGTAAAACAGCATGTGGTAAAGAAGCCAGCCAAAACCCACCAAAACCAAGATGGGAATGAAAGTACCTCTGGTCGTCCTCACTGCTCATTATACACTAGTTATAATGCATTGGCATGCTAACAGACACTCCCACCAGCACCATGACAGTTTACAAATGCCATGGCAACATCAGGAAGTTATCCTATATGGTCTAAAAAGGGGAGGAACCCTCAGTTCTGAGAACCACCCTTTTCCTCGAAAACTCATGAATAATCCACCCCTTGTTTAGCGTATGATCAAGAAATAACCATAAAAATAGCCAACCAGCAGCTCATGCTGCTGCTCTGCCTATGGAGTAGCCATTCTTTCTTCATAAACCTGCTTTCACTTTATGGACTCCCCCGAATTCTTCTGCAGGAGATCCAAGAACCCTCTCTTGGAGTCTTAATCGGGACCCCTTTCCAGTAACCTCAGCAGGATCTGTGAGTGCCAGTTTCCTTCTGTGGGGAAAAACTAAGTGCTAAGTACACTTTTTTCCCCCTTTTCTCTGTTTTTAAGAGAACTTTCTGCCCTTTTGAAGTGGCTACATTGTCTGGGGTACATACCATGGAGTTCATTGTCACAGGAGAATTTAGGACAGACACACGAGGAGTTTAGGAAGGGGAGGTTTAATAGGTAGAAGAGAAGGGAAAGAGAAACAGCTTCCTCTATAGATATCTGCACTCACACCGTGCATACCTCCAGGCTTTAAGGCATGGCCCATAATGTGTCTCCGAGTGGAAAAAACTGATGGTCTCCAAGTGGAAAAGACCAGTTGGTGGTGAATGTGCCAGATTTTCTAGTCCGGTTTGAGAAGGTGGTTTCTGATTGGTTCGATCAGGTATGACATTTGGATAGTGCATGTGGAAGGCTGGTCGCCCCTCTCTGATCTTGTGCAAATAGGCTTTCCAGTTGATTGGGCCCATCTTGTCTAACACGTGGCTGGCAGAGAAGGGAAGATGAAGCCACCATCTTGAAAATGTCTAGTCGTTAGTTTCTGCTGGCATTCACCCATGCAAGCTCCCAGCTTGTTTGTCTATGTCTGCAGCTCAGCTTTACAGACTGCTCTTTGTTAGAAAATGATTTGGAGCTGCTTTTCGTTAAAGAGAAAAGCCTTACCGGGGACTCCCATACCCTTACTATCTGCTTAAGTGTTTTCTTCTTAACTCCTATATCACTTTTACACAGCACAAAATGATGTGTCCATAAATGAGCCTTTGCAAGATTACCATTTATCAAACAAAACCAGTGATGTTTAGTTAACTGTTTGTAATAGTAAATGGTTAGTAGAATGTCTAATTCAATAAATGTTTCATAAATGAGTAAATGAATGGTTTAATTTCAGTAAGCTCGATTCTTGATCAAACGTTCCCTTTTAAATCTAATTTTAAAAATCTGAGTTTGATATTTTTTAAAAAGGTTAATATAAATGTAGCATACAATACAGGAATTTCACTCCAGGTTATCTGCCAAGAGAAATGAAAATATGTCCACATGAAGACTTGCACACAAATGTTCTAAGCGTGATTCATAATAGCCAAAAAAAAGAAAAAGAAAAAAAAACAACTCACGTGTCCATCAATTGGTGAATGGCTAAAAATGATGTGATATAGTCACACAATGGGATACTGTTCAGCATAAAAAGGGAACTCCACCTCCTCCCACTGCAACTGGAACAGCTGGTTCTGTGGCAGCGTCCACTTGGCTGCAGCTTCCTCCTCACCTCCTCTTGGTCTTCACCTCAGATCCCCCTCATCCACCTTCACCCATGCTGCGGTCACCAGCCCTGTGGCAACCTCCAAGCCTGGACATTCGCCTTCCCCTCTGGCACTGCTTACCAGAGTCAGTTTTCCTCACATCTCTGCACTGACACCATGCATACCTCCAGGCTTTAAGGCGTGGCCCATGATGACCATAAGGAGCAGTAGAGCCCAGGCTGCTGCCTGGGAACACAAGTAGCCCAAGAAGCAGTGGACTAGCCTGAGGCCCCGGGTGCTTGCTGGGCTGCAGACACCCATAGACACTTGAGTTCATCAACAGTTGGCCTGACTGCACCAGAACAAATCAAGTTTGCTAAAAAGAATCGTGATTTTGAAAGAAACTAGGGTGCCTTATTTAAGCCTCTGCAATGATTTGAGATGAAAATGACCAATTCAGAAAACTGTTGTGAGAGTCTTATCGAGCAAAGGGGGCTTGCTGCCTGATGCATTAAAAGCCTATACTGTGACATCAGGTTTTTGTGAAAAGGAAAGCTTTATTTGAAAGTCAGCACCCAAGGACACAGGAATCAAGCTCAAATCTGTCTCCCTGTGCTGGCTTTAAGGTAGTAATTGTATTACAAAAGGTTTAGAGGATGAATACTGGCATTAGCAGGTGATTGGTGGTAGGAAAGAGGAGGCCTGCAAAGTCCCGGGGCATATGCAGTTATCTCTTCATGTCTCCTCATGGGTCCTATGTGCAAATTTGGGAAGAGTTAGTATAAACCGTGTGGTGGAAATTTAGGCTGTGACATTAGCATGCTTGTTCTGCACAAACTTTAGTTGGCCATCCTGGTTCCAGCTGATTGCAACCAGTTTTTTCATCGCTTAAGCAAGGAGATTTCTGTGTTTCAGCAAGTGGTTTCTTTTTCTATCTGGCATTCTACAAACTCGAAAATTTCTGTTAGTCGTTGGTCTCTTTAACTCTTTGTGGTATTGTTTCAATTTTCAAATAAAGCATGAGGCAAACATCAAACAAGCAAAGCTTAAAGAAGAAAAAGGCTGGAGTAAAGGAAGATTCCAAAGAAATAACTGGGGCAAAGCTGAAGAAAAAGAGTTTAAAGGAATTTCTGATGAGGCTAAAGAAAATTTCTGGATTTTAGTTCACTGTTTTAAAGAATATTGTTTCGATTCTGTGATTAAGAAGCATTAATGAATTTGTTGTAAAAAATTTGAAAGATGTTGAACTAAAACTCAGTTCCTGGCAAGCCCCTAAAAGTTACACATTTGAATTTCACTTTGAGCCTGGTGAGTATTTTAAAAACAAAGCGCTAACAAAGACATATAAAGTCTTGACCAGAATTTATATCAAATCCTTACCTTTGTCAGGGAGTTGAAATTCAAAGCTGCATAAGATGTCAAGTAGATTGGAAGAAAGGAAAAATCTATCACCATGAAAACCATTCAGATGGCTGGGCGTGGTGGCTGACACCTGTAATCCCAGCACTTGGGGAGGCTGAGGCGGGCAGATCATGAGGTCAGGAGATCAAGACCATCCTGGCTAATACAGTGAAACCCCATCTCTACTAAAAATACAAAAAAGTTAGCCGGACATGGTGGCAGGCTCCTTTAGTCCCAGCTCAGGAGGCTGAGGCAGGAGAATGACGTGAACCCGGGAGGCGGAGCTTGCAGTGAGCAGAGATCGTGCCACTGCACTCCAGCCTGGATGACAGAACAAGAATCCATCTCAAAAAAATAAAAAATAAATAAATAAAACCATTTAGAAGAAGAAAAGCAGTATGAATGGGAAAAAACAAAGTTACTTAAGTAGTTTCAGTGATTCATTCTTTTTTAGTCTTCCTATAGTTCCTGAACAAGAATACCTGGATGAAAAAGAAGCAGTTATGCTTGCTTAGGACTTTAAAATAAATCAGATTATACATGATGATGAAATCGCCAAATCAGTATCTTACCTTACAGGAAGTGTTTCTCATGTTTCTGAAGAGGATCCTGATAATAAATATGACAGGACACTTGATGAGGATGAGGAGGATACATTTGCAAAAATTACTAAAAATATAAGAATATCTGACTAGAATTGTGTGAACTGTAAGCTATAATGTGTAACCTTAGTTATTATAACAAAGCCAACAGCATTTATAGTCTTACTATACATAATTTTCTTGGTGGAGATAGTTTTAGAGAATATGCCAAGGAAGTTTTGAAGTATTAATTAATTATCCTTAGCTTGTATTAGTATCAGTTTCTGCAAGATGTGGAGAATGAAGTAAATTCCATAAAGCAGATTAATTTGTTCTGACATATTTACTTTGTGTGAACTCCTTTTGACAAGTACTTCTTGAACTGCAACTCCAAATGTTATTTGAACTGTTAGCAGATATATATTTACATATATATTTTGTTTTGGCTCAGTTGAAAGTTTATTCTGCTAGAGCTAGAGGTATTTTCTTTATTCTGCTGAAGCAATGCAGTGACTTATTAAATTATAAGGTAGTTTGCTTTTTAAATGTTTTAAATCAATTACTAGTCCACATTTAAGAATTTCTATTATAGTGACAATGTTAATTACTGCTTTATTATGGTTTTCTTAATGACAGTAATCTATAATTAAACTGTCACAGTGAGGTATTTACCATTATAGTATTAATATAATGTTCTTAAATGTTTGCATAATGGTATGTAAGATGAATAAGCACATTTTCTTTGGGGCAGAGCCCATGTTATATTTCATTGAAATGTTCAAAAGTACTATTCAGCAAGCTTTGTTCACATTCTTTTGTTACTTGAAAGTGTCAAAAATAAAAAACGAACAGAAGAAATAATATTTCTGTGAGAGAAGATACATTATAGTAGTTAAATAGAGAACTTTTAGCTTGGCAAACTAGGGATTTTTTAATAGCATGTGTAATTAAAATTTGAGAGATTTTTTTTTTTTACACTGCTGTTCCACAAACATTTTGCTTGAGTAGATATAACATTTTGCTTTCTTTTGGAAACCCAAATAAGAGGGATATGATCAAAAAATAAGAAAGTGGTAAGAACACACAAACTGAATAAACAGCTGAACATACTAATAAGAGAAAATGTGTTTGTTGACTTCAGAAAGGAATTAATATGAAATAAGAGAAAGTTAACATAGTCTGTCTCTTTATCATCATTTAGAGACTGTGCTTTCTGACAGGAAGTTGCTGCTAGGACAATATTAGAGATTATCATTGTTTTCATAAAGACAATTCAAAGATGAATTAGTAATATGTCAATAATAAATGAGTAATTTATTAGTAACCAATTTTGTTATGAATGAGAGTGGGGAACTATTAGATTAAAGCCAGAAAACTGTATGATTGAATTCAGAATGGATAGAGAAGTTTGCATAAAGGCCTGAGATCCAATAATATTTGAATCCTACATTGTTTTCAGGAACAATATACAAAGGGGACATTAGCATAATGGAAATGAAAGTATCAATAGTGCCCTATATGCCAATGTTTAGCTCTGTTTTAAAAAGGGTGAAAAAGCTAAATTGAAAACACTGGTTTGAGGACTAAAAGCATCTTCCTCTTAGTTCTAAACTACTGCATCTTGCCCCTCTTGCTAGATATATGGAGGAAAGAACCGGAAGGGAGTTTGCTTGGAGTGGGTGGGGAAAGAAACACGAAGGTAGAATCTGTATCAGCCCTTGATTAGTTTGTCCGCCCATTTCATCCTTGGAGATGATGGAGTGGGAAAGTGTTGTCTGTACATTAGGTTCCTATGACTGCTGTAAAAATTTACCCCCAATTTAGTGATAAATTTACCACCAACTTATCTTACAGTTTGGAGGTCAGAAGTGCAAAATGGATCTCACTAGACTAAAATCAAGAGGTCAACAAGGCTGCATTCCTTTCCTTTCTTTTTTTGTAAAATATTTAAAGAGGTTTATTTTGAGCCAACTATGAGTGATCAAGGCCTGAGGTACAGTCACAAGAGGCCCTGAGAACATGTTCTCAAAGTGGTTAGGTTACAGTTTGATATACATTTTAGGGGGACAGAAGTTACAGGCAGACATTAATCAAAAATGTTAGGTGTATATTGGTTTAGTCCAGAAAGGTGGGACAACTCGAAGGCGAGATGCTTCCAGACCGTAGGTGGACTCAAAGAGTTTGTGATTGGAAATCAGTTGAAAGAGTTACTATCTTAAGACCTGGAATCGATAGAAAGGAGTGTCTCAGTTAAGTGTTTGTGGAGACCAAGCTTCTTTTTCTTTTTTTTTCCAATAGCTCTTGGGGCACAAGTGTTTTTTGGTTACGTGGATAAATTGTATAGTGGTGAAGTATAAGATTTGAGGCTGTAGGGAAAAATCTGTGTTTTTTTGCTTTTTTTTTCAGCTTTTAGAGGCTGCAGATACTACTTCCATCTTCAAAGCCAGCAATGGCTAGTCATGTCCTGATTCTTCTGCCTCTCTCTTTCCCCTTGAAGGACCCTTGTGTTTACATTGTGACTACCTGGATAATACAGGTAATCTATTTAAGATTAGCTGATTAGCAACCTCAACTCCCTCTTGGCTTGTAACCTAGCAAGTTCAGGGGACAAGGATGTGGACATCTTGTTGGTTAGTGTGGGCGGGGAGCGCCATTCTCCCTTCATACAGTGTAAGACTCTTTAATGCAAGTGATTCTACCAAATAAGCTGACTGAACAGAGTTGCAACTTCTACCTAGGGTTGGAAACTAGGAAGGCCATGGAAAGAGGTACCAGCTTTCTGGCACTGGGAGAGAACAGAAATGTGTTTGCCCTTAAATATTTATTTATGTTCTCTATTTTAACCCATGGACTCTGAAAAGGGCCTAAATAGTATACTTTAAAATAAACTTCAAGAATGTAATATTTTAGCCCACGTATTCATGCCCCTCATATTTTTCATTTATCAATACTCCAAGTACCTTATCCAGAAAAAAATCCTGAGAACTGTGCAATAAGCACATGAAAACATAATAGAAAGCCAAATGTATTAGGTAAGTGAGAGCCGCTATCATTAAAATGTAACATGTCTGTTTTCCAAATAGCTGCTTCAACTGTGTGGAAATATTCCATTCTTACTGGGTAGCAGACAATTTCATTTCATGACTTTTTGGAACTTTCTAGACTGATTTTGGCTTTAAAGACCAAAACTTGCTCTTTTGTCTGTTTGTTTTATTGCTCTCCTGTTTAACTTAAAGTCTTTTCTCAACCCTAAATGCAACCTCATCTTGAAGCAAAAGATGTATGTGTAAGATACCTCCAGTAGATGATTCCTTTTTCCTCTGCTCATCCTTCCAGGTCATCATTCCCAAATGCTCTTTTCTTTTCCTGTCACCATACCGAATATATAAGCAGACACCTCCAAAGTTTTAAGTAGTTCTCCTGGGGCCTTTCTCTGTTGGCTTGAGAAAGTTCCACCTTGTTCACCATGAGGAGGGAAAGAAGGTCCTCTCTGTGAACCTTGCACTCTCCTCAAAAAGGTGACCCTGTCTCTTTCAGTGCTTTCATATGCTAGGTGCGGGTAGTAATAGTGCCAGTTCTGAAAACTTTTTGCTTCTTAAATTATGAGGGGGGAAATCCAAATTGGTATTCTGAGATGCTGTAACTCTATTTCTTGGTTCTATATGAGGAATCAGTCTATTATCTTAAGATATACTCTAGGAATGTGCAGGGGTTCTAGTCCATTTCATAGAGCTGTTGTAGCAGCTACCATCAGCAGGCAGGTGGAGGTTTTTGCTTATCTTTCCTTAGGAAAAAAAATTCACATACGTGTGCTACCACAGAACCAGCATCATTTCCCAGCCCTCAAACATCTGGTTGGCATGTGTACAGATATACAACTCATGTGTACAGATATACAACTCAAATCTCAGCTCCCATGAACTTCCCTCTGAATCCAAAATCGGCCCAGAACTTGTTTTTAACTGTTGTCACGCTTTCCTATGAGAGATTAATATTCTATTCTACTACAACTAAATGACCTACCTCTATCATACCTACCCGTAGTCCCGGCAGTTATCCCAGAATCTATTTCAATAGTGAGCCTCTTCGACAAACCAGTGCCATCCTACGTAGTCTGTTACAAAATGAGAGCCCCAGAAAATGCAATTAATAACATCATGGCCAGATGCCCATTGAACGTCCCAAATCTGAAAATCCAAAATCTGAAGTGCTCAGAATTCGAAATGTTTTGAGTGCCGACATGATGTTCACAGGAAAAACTTACTGGAGTATTTTGCACTTCGGATTTTGGGATTTGGGATTCTCAACCAGTAATTATAATGCAAATATTTCAAAATCCGAAGAAGAAAAGAAAAACTCAGAACTCTAAAACATTTCTGGTCCCAACCATTTCAGATAAGGGATACTCAACCTGAATTTCTTCATATCATGCCCTCTTACCTTCATGGCTGCTCTTTCTCAGTCTCCTTTTTGAACTCTTTCTACTGTTCAGCCTCTAAGTTTTAGACCACCAGAGTTCTTGTTGCTGGGACTCTTTGTTTTCTCTATCTGTACTCTCACAGTGATCTCATCCAATCCTGTGGCATTAGATGCCATTCACACATTAATAACCAGGAGTAGCTTCATGGGCATGCTACCTGTGAAGTTGCACAAGACCTCACATTCTGAAGGGCCCTGTGTTTAGTTTAATGCAATGATGTTGCTATCTTAAAAGCTTTAATAATTCATTTGATCTTTGAATCTATATTGTGTAAGTGAAGACTGATGGGAAATGGAGCGCGTGCACAGCAGGGAATATGCCGCCATGTATGTGTCTACCACCACTCTTTTGACAATCCATTTGCCTCATGAACACAGAATTCTGGTGGGCCTACAATACATGTGGTTCAGTGAGACTCAAAGAGAGAAAAAGGTACCATTTACATATACAGTGGAATAAGTGGGGATGCTGACGTTCTCAAGAGGCCACATTTTCCATTTGAACAAGAATTTGTTTGGACATAGAACACAAAAAGCCAAGAAACCCTATCCACACCCTGAGCTCAGTGTGTTTATGTGTGAGCTGTGGGGGCAGAGGTGATAGTATGAAGGTTAAGGTCCATCCAGTGCATAGCAATGGCCATGATGAGGCTACCATCTGGCCACACTTTTAATTTCATATACCCCTGGGCTTAGTCATTTTCTCCTAAGACCAGCACCTACACCTGAAAGAGGTGACAACTTCAACTACCTACCTGATATTGACTCTAGATTACCAGCCTAGACTTCTGATTCACTCAACAATATTTTATTTGGGGATCCTTGATGTCTTCCACATCACTGGGCTTTTGAGAGAGGCACCTACTGCTATACCATAAGACTCCTTTATCTCTGAATCTTAGAAAGAGTTGCAATAAATGGCTTTATAAAAAAACAAAAAGTTCTCTGGTATCCTCATGCAACTTGCTCCATCCTCCCTCCCAAGATCTGCATGCAGAGACAGGGCCTAGAAGAGAATGCCAACTTCCCTAAGTCAGATCAAAAGTCCCCACCCTCCTTTTCTATGGGAATCATGACTTTCTGGTATATATCAGTGTAGCCTAGTGGTCATGCACATAGGCATCAAACCCAGAGCACCTCAGTTCTAAACCTATGTTTTCTCATATCTTACCTGGGTAACACTGAGGAAGTTGCTTATCTTCCCCGTACCTCAATTTCTTCATACACAAAAAAGCATATAATAATAGAATTGACCTTATGAAGTTGTTGTATCTTTTAAATAAATAACTCAGTTTACAGGGCTTGTAACAGTGTCTGGCCTACACAGTATTATGTAATTGTTCTGCATTTTTAATTTTTTTAATACTTTTAAGTTCTAGGGTACATGTGCACAACATGCAGGTTTGTTATATATGTATACATGTGCCATGTTGGTGTGCTGCACCCATTAACTCGTCATTTACATTAGGTATATCACCTAATGTAATCCCTCCCCCTTACCCCCTCCGCACAATAGGACCCGGTGTGTGATGTTCCCCTTCCTGTGTCCAAGTGATCTCATTGTTCAATTCCCACCTATGAGTGAGAACATGTAGTATTTGGTTTTCTGTTCTTGCGATAGTTTGCTGAAAATGATGGTTTCCAGCTGCATCCATGTCCCTACAAAGGACACAAACTTATCCTTTTTGTGGCTGCGTAGTATTCCATGGTGTATATGTGCCACAATCCAGTCTGTCACTGATGGATATTTGGGTTGATTCCAAGTCTTTGCTATTGTGAATAGTGCTGCAATAAACATACATGTGCATGTGTCTTTATAGCAGCATGACTTATACTCCTTTGGGTATATCCCTAGTAATGGGATGGCTGGGTCAAATGGTATTTCTAGTTCTAGATCCTTGAGGAATCACCACACTGTTTTCCACAATGGTTGAACTAGTTTACAGTCCCACCAACAGTGTAAAAGTGTTCCTATTTCTCCACATCCTCTCCAGCACCTGTTGTTTCCTGATTTTTTAATGATTGCCATTCTAACTGGTGTGAGATGGTATCTCATTGTGGTTTTGATTTGCATTTCTCTGATGGCCAGTGATGATGAGCATTTTTTCATGTGTCTGTTGGGTGTATGAATGTCTTCTTTTGAGAAGCGTCTGTTCATACCCTTTGCCCACTTTTTGATGGGGTTGTTTGTTTTTTTCTTGTAAATTTGATTGAGTTCTTTATAGGTTCTGGATATTAGCCCTTTGTCAGATGAGTAGATTGCAAAAATTTTCTCCCATTCTGTAGGTTGCCTGTTCACTCTGATGGTAGTTTCTTTTGCTGTGCAGAAGCTCTTTAGTTTAATGAGATCCATTTGTCAATTTTGGCTTTTGTTGCCGTTGCTTTTGGTGTTTTAGACATGAAGTCCTTGTCCATGCCTATGTCCTGAATGGTATTACCTAGGTTTTCTTCAAGGGTTTTTATGGTTTTAGGTCTAACATTTAAGTCTCTAATCCATCTTGAATTAATTTTTGTATAAAGAGTAAGGAAAGGATCCAGTTTCAGGTTTCCACTTATGGCTAGCCAATTTTCCCAGCATCATTTATTAAATAAGGAATCCTTTCCCCATTTCTTGTTTTTGTCAGGTTTGTCAAAGATCAGATGACTGTAGATGTGTGGCATTATTTCTGAGGGCTCTGTTCTGTTCTATTGGTCTATATCTCTGTTTTGGTACCAGTACCATGCTGTTTTGGTTACTCTAGCCTTGCAGTATAGTTTGAAGTCAGGTAGAGTGATGCCTCCAGCTTTGTTCTTTTGGCTTAGCATTGTCTTGGCAATGCGGGCTCTTTTTTGGTTCCATATAAACTTTAAAGCAGTTTTTTCCAATTCTGTGAAGAAAGTCATTGGTAGCTTAATGGGGATGGCATTGAATCTGTAAATTAACTTGGGCAGTACGGCCATTTTCACAATATTGATTCTTCCTATCCATGAGCATGGTATGTTCTTCCATTTGTTTATGTCCTCTTTTATTTCACTGAGCAGTGGTTCGTAGTTCTCCTTGAAGAGGTCCTTTACATCCCTTGTAAGTTGGGTTCCTAGGTATTTTATTCTCTTTGAAGCTATTGTGAATGGGAGTTCATTCATTATTTGGCTCTTTGTTTGTCTGTTACTGGTGTATAAGAATGCTTGTGATTTTTGCACATTGATTTTGTATCCTGAGACTTCGTTGAAGTTGCTTATCAACTTAAGGAGATTTTGGGCTGAGATGATGGAGTCTTCTAAATATACAATCATGTCATCTGCAAACAGGGACAATTGGACTTCTTCTTTTCCTAACTGAATACCCTTTATTTCTTTCTCTTGCCTGATTGCCCTAGGCATAACTTCCAACACTATGTTGAATAGGAGTGGTGAGAGAGGGCATCCCTGTCTTGTGCCGGTTTTCAAAGGGAATGCTTCCAGGTTTTGCCCATTCAGTATGATATTGGCTGTGGGTTTGTCATAAATAGCCTTATTATTTTGAGATATGTTCCATCAATACCAAATTTATTGAGAGTTTTTAGCATGAAGGGCTGTTGAATTTTGTCAAAGGCCTTTTCTGCATCTATTGAGATAATCACGTGATTTTTGTCTTCGGTTCTGTTAATATGCTGGATTAAGTTTATTGATTTGCATATGTTGAACCAGCCTTGTATCCCAGGCATGAAGCCCACTTGATCATGGTGGATAAGCTTTTTGATGTGCCGCTGATTTCGGTTTGCCAGTATTTTATTGAGGATTATTGCATCAATGTTCATCAGGGATATTGGTCTAAAATTATCTTTTTTTGTTGTATCTCTGCCAGACTTTGGTATCAGGATGATGTTGGCCTCATAAAATGAGTTAGGGAGGATTCCCTCTTTTTCTATTGATTGGAATAGTTTCAGAAGGAATGGTACCAACTCCTCCTTGTATCTTTGATAGAATTCGTCTGTGAATCTGTCTGGTCCTGGACTTTTTTTTGATTCATAGGCTATTAATTATTGCCTCAATTTCAGAGCCTGCTATTGGTCTATTCAGGGATTCAACTTCTTCTTGGTTTAGTCTTGGGAGAGTGTAAGTGTCCAGGAAATTATCCATTTCTTCTATGTTTTCTAGTTTATTTGCGTAGAGGTGTTTATAGTATTCTCTGATGGTAGTTTGTATTTCTGAGGGGTTGGTGGTGATATCCCCTTTATCATTTTTTATTGCGTCTATTTGATTCTTCTCTCTTTTCTTCTTCATTAGTCTTGCTAGTGGTCTATCAATTTTGTTATTCTTTTCAAAAAAGTAGCTCCTGGATTCATTGATTTTTTGGAGGATTTTTTGTGTCTCTATCTCCTTCAGTTCTGCTCTGATCTTATTTATTTCTTGCCTTCTGCTAGCTTTTGAATATGTTTGCTCTTGCTTCTCTAGTTCTTTTAATTGTGATGTTAGGGTGTCAATTTTAGATCTTTCATGCTTTCTCTTGTGGGCATTTAGTGCTATAAATTTCCTTTTACACACTGCTTTAAATGTGTCCCAGAGATTCTAGTATGTTGTATCTTTGTTCTCATTGGTTTCAAAGAACATCTTTATTTCTGCCTTCATTTCGTTATGTACCCAGTAGTCATTCAGGAGCAGGTTGTTCAGTTTCCACGTAGTTGAGCGGTTTTGATTGAGTTTCTTAATCCTGAGTTCTAGTTTGATTGCACTGAGGTCTGAGAGACAGTTTGTTATAATTTCTGTTCTTTTACATTTGCTGAGGAGTGCTTTACTTCCAACTATGTGGTCAGTTTTGGAATAAGTGTGATGTGGTGCTGAGAAGAATGTATATTCTGTTGATTTGGGGTGGAGAGTTCTGTAGATGTCTATTAGGTCCAACTAGTGCAGAGTTGAGTTCAATTCCTGGATATCCTTGTTAACTTTCTGTCTGTTGATCTGTCTAATGTTGACAGTGGGGTGTTAACATCCCGTTATTATTGTATGGGAGTATAAGTCTCTTTGTAAGTCTCTAAGGACTTGCTTTATGAATCTGAGTGCTCCTGTATTGGGTGCATATATATTTAGTATAGTTAGCTCTTCTTGATGAATTGATCCCTTTACCATTATGTAATGGCCTTTTTTGTCTCTTTTGATCTTTGATGGTTTAAAGTATGTTTTATCAGAGACTAGGATTGCAACCCCTGCTTTTTTTTTGTTTTCCATTTGCTTGGTAGATCTTCTTCCATCCCTTTATTTTGAACCTATATGTGTCTCTGCATGTGAGCTGGGTCTCCTGAATACAGCAAACTGATGGGTCTTGACTCTTTATCCAATTTAACCATCTCTGTCTTTTAATTGGACTATTTAGTCCATTTGCATTTAAAGTTAATATTGTTATGCGTGAACTTCATCATTTCCATTATGATATTATGACATTAGCTGGTTATTTTGCTTGCTAGTTGATGTGGTTTCTTCCTAGCATCAATGAACTTTACATTTTGGCATGTTTTTGCAATGGCTGGTACCGGTTGTTCCTTTCCATGTTTAGTGCTTCCTTCAGGATCTCTTATAGGGCAGGCCTGGTGGTGATAGAATCTCTCAGCATTTGCTTGTCTGTAAAGGATTTTATTTATCTTGCACTAATGAAACTTAGTTTGGCTGCATATGAAATTCTGGGTTGAAAATTCTTTTCTTTAAGAATGTTGAATATCGGCCCCCACTCTCTTCTGGCTTATAGAGTTTCTGCCGAGAGATCTGCTGTTAGTCTGATGGGCTTCCCTTTGTGTGTAACCCACCTTTCTCTCTGGCTGCCCTTAACATTTTTTCCTTCATTTCAACTTCGGTGAATCTGACAATTATGTGTCTTGGAGTTGCTCTTCTCGAGGCGTATCTTTGTGGTGTTCTCTGCGTTTCCTGAATTTGAATGTCGGCCTGCCTTACTAGGTTGGGGAAGTTCTCCTGGATGATATCCTGCAGAGTGTTTTCCAACTTGGTTCCATTTTCCCTGTCACTTTCAGGCATACCAATCAGACGTAGATTTGGTCTTTTCACATAATCCCATATTTCTTGGAAGCTTTGTTCATTTCTTTTTCCTCTTTTTTCTCTAGACTTCTCTTCTCGCTTCATTTCATTCATTTGATCTTCAGTCATTTGTACTCTTTCTTCCAGTTGATCGAGTCAGTTGCTGAAGCTTGTGCATTTGTCACGTAGTTCTCGTGTTATGGTTTTCATCTCTATCAGTTCTTTTAAGGACTTCTCTACATTGGTTATTCTAGTTAGCCATTCATCAAATCTTTTTTCAAGGTTTTTAGTTTCTTTGCGCTGGTTATGTAGTTCCTCCTTTAGCTCTGAGAAGTTTGATTGACTGAAGCCTTCTTTTCTCAACTCGTCAAAGTCTTTCTCCGTCCAGCTTTGTTGCATTGCTGGCGATGAGCTGCGTTCCTTTGGAGGGGGAGATGCGCTCTGATGTTTCGAATTTCCAGCTTTTCTGCACTGCTTTTTCCCCATCTTTGTGGTTTTATCTGCCTCTGGTCTTTGATGATGGTGACGTACTGATGGGGTTTTGATGTAGGTGTCCTTTCTGTTTGTTAGTTTTCCTTCTAACAGTCAGGACCCTCTGTTGTACGTCTGTTGGAGTTTGCTTGAGGTCCACTCCAGACCCTGTTTGCCTGAGTATCAGCAGTGGAGGCTGCAGAAGATAGAATATTGCTGCACAGCAAGTGTTTCTGATTCTTGCTCTGGAAGCTTCGTCTCAGGGGTGTACCCCGCCGTGTGAGGTGTGAGGTGTCGGTCTGCCCCTAGTAGGGGATGTCTCCCAGGGCTACAGGCTACTCAGGGATTAGGGACCCACTTGAGCAGGCAGTCTGTCCATTCTCAGATCTCAGCCTCCGTGCTGGGAGATCCAGTGCTCTCTTCAAAGCTGTCAGACAGGGGCATTTACCTCTGCTGAGGTTTCTGCTGCTTTTTGTTTAGCTATGCCCTGTCCCCAAAGGAGGAGTCTACAGAGGCAGGCTGGCCTCCTTGAGCTGTCGTGGGCTCCTCCCAATTCGAGCTTCCTGGCGGCTTTGTTTACCTCCTTAAGCCTGAGCAATGGCGGGTGCCCCTCCCCCAGCCTCGCTGCCGCCTTGCAGTTAGATCTCAGACTGCTGTGCTAGCAATGAGGGAGGCTCCGTGGGCGTGGGACCCCCTGGGCCAAGCGTGGGATATAATCTCCTGGTGTGCCATTCGCTAGGGCCGTGATAAAGCATAGTATTACGGTGGGAGTGACCCAATTTTCCAGGCGTTGTGTGTCTCAATTTCCTTTGGCTAGGAAAAGGAATTTCCTTCCCATTTGCACTTCCCAGGTGAGGCGATGCCTCGCCCTGCTTCAGCTCTCGCTGGTCAGGCTGCACCCACGGACCAGCGCCAACTGTCCGACATGCACCAGTGAGATGAACCCAGTACCTCAGTTGAAAATGCAGAAGTCACCAGTCTTCTGTGTCGCTCACGCTGGGAGCCGGAGGCTGGAGCTGTTCCTATTCGGCCATCTTGGGTGCACCCCCTGGCATTATTAATTTTTTGAAGATGGGTAAAAAAGAGTTATTTATTCAAGTAATAGTTTATTGAATCTTCACTGTATGCTTAGTGTTGGGGGTACGGTAGTGAAAGGAACAGACATGGTTCCCACCTGCATGGATTTTACAACCTAGTATGGCAACAGTTGGAGAGACAGACAGGAAGCAATCATACAAGCAATTTAAGTAACAGTTATAAAATGTAGTAGGTGCTTTGAAAGAAGCAAAACTGTGTGGTCAAAGAAGTTACAAGAGGAAAATCTAGCTTAGATATAATCACCAAAAAAAGTAATCTGAGGGGATAATACTTAAAGCCAAGAACAGATGATGAGAGGAACCATGCATGAAAGGCTGAGGGGTAAAGGCAGCAGGAGGGGCATTTTAATTAGAGGGAGCAGCATGTACAAAGGCCTTAAGCCATGAAAAAGCTTGTTTTGTGCAACAACCTGAAAGAAAGCTAATATGTCTGGAACCTGGTAATCAAGGTGAAAGATTAGAAAAGGAGCGTCAAGAGGTCGGTGGAATCAAATCATACATGGGCTTATAAACCATGGAAAAAGTTGGCATTTTATTTTAAGTGCAAAGGAAATCAGTGAACCAAATGATTAGTTTTAACTTATTAAATTATCACTTTGTTTATTTTATAGAAAATGGACCTTTAGGGAAATATCAGGAAGACTAATTAGTAATTTAGGAGAAAATTCTGGTGGTTTGGATTAGGGCGGTGAAAGTAGATATAGGGAGAAAGAAAATGAATTTTAAGCATGATTTGGAGAAAAACTGGATAGGACTTACTGATGGATTGACTGTGGGAGTGAAGAAAAGGGAGGAATGACAATTGACTCCCAGGGTCCCGGCGTGCGCAATAGAGTGAATTGTGGGGGCACTTACAGTGATTAAGAAGATAGAGGAAAGATGGAATATTATAGGGGGAGATAGAGAGATGAATTTTCAGTTAGCTTATACAATTTGAGATAGCTCTGAGATATTTAGCCTGGGCTTCCAATTAAAAACATAGCTTCAATAAGAGTCACAACTTCAGAAAAGAAATTTGAGAGATATAATTTTGAGAGTTATCTGTTAGTAGGTGGTATTCAGAACACAAAAATTGACAGATGCAAGTGATGAAGAATACCCAAAAGAATATTGAAAGAAAAAATTAGAGAATTCAAACTCCCTGATAAACTTACTACAAAGCTACAGTAGACAAGACAATGTGGCACTGGCTTAAGGATAGACACACAGATTAATAGAATAAATTTGAGAATCTACAAATAAACCATTAACTTATGGTCAATTGACTTTTGACACTTTTGACAAGGGTACTAAAACAATTCAAGGAAGGAAACAGTAGTCTTTTCAACAAATGGTACTGGAACAACTGGATAGTCACATGTAAACCAATGAAGTTGGAATTGTACTTCAAGAAAAAATTAAAATGGGTTTAAAAATTGATGCAAAATGCATCATAGAAATTATTGTGAGGTGTAAACCTACTTAAAACATTTAGAGAAAAATATAGGCAAAATCTTTGTGACCTTGGATTTTTAGGTATGTTTTTTATATATAACAACAAATGTGCAAGCAGCAGCAGCAGCAACAAAAATACACAAGTTCAACTCTGTCAAAGTTAAAAACATTTATGCTTGAAAAGACACCCTCAAGGAGGTGACATACAACCCATGGAATAGGAGAAAATATTTGCAAGTAATACGTTTGCTGTTGGTGATGGACTTGTTCCTAGAATACATAATAGAAAACTTACCACTCAACAATTTAAAAAATCCGATTGAAAAAATGGGTAGAAAATCTAAATAGACATTTATCTAAGAGGATATACAAATACCCAATAAGTACATGAAACGTTGCTGAACGTCATTAATCATTAAAAAGATGCAAATTAAGGCTACTATGAGATACCACTTCATACACATTAGGATAGCAGCCATCAAAAAAACAGCATGTTGGTGAGGATGTAGAAAAATCAGAACCCTTATACACTGGTTCTGGGATTGAAAAATGGTTCTGCTTCTTTGAAAAACAGGTTAACAGTTTCTCAAAATGTTAAACCTAGAGTTATCATATGGTCTAGCAATTCCACTCCTAGATATATCCAAGAGAAATGAAAACATGTCCACACAAACACGTGAACCCAAATATTTGTAGCAGCATTATTCATGATAACCAAAAAGTAGAAACAACCCAAATGTTTACCAACTGATGAATGGGTAAAGAATTGTCGTATATAATACAATGAAAATTATTTGTTAATAAAAGAGAATGAAGTTTTACTACATGCTAGAAATGGGAACCTTGAAAACATGCTAAGTGAAAGAAGCTACCCGCAAAAGGCCATATGTTCTATGATACCATTTGTATGAGATGTCTGAGATAACCAAATCTATAGATAAAGAGAATAGATAAGGGATGGGGCAATAGGGAATGGAGAATGGGTGCTAGTGTGTATGAGATTTTTGGGGGAGGGTGATGAAAATATTTTAGAATTAAGTAGTAGTGTAAGTAGTAGTGTAAGTAGTAGTGATGGTTTCACAACTTTGTATTATATGTAAATAATATTTCAATAAAATTGTTATAAAAATTTGTAAGGTCCTCTAGAGAGAAAGTTTAAAAAGGTAACAGACAAACCATTAGATTTGGTGACGTAGCATTATCTTTATCTCCAATATATTAAACTGTAAGTTCCTTGAAGGCAGGTTGATAAGAGCATTAATTTATGTGGAATGGAGCAGAGACAGAGCAGAGTGGGTGGGGGGCACTCATCAATCATCCTGAAGGATTGGAGACAATAATAATTGTGGACCACAGTTTTCTGCCTGTTGAAGAAACAGTTAAGTGATGGGATAGCTACTAGAGGACATTGGATAAAGGGAGCAGCTTTTTTAAACATAGAAGATACTAGAACCATAGATGATGATGATGATGATTCAGTAAATGCAAAGGGGGCTGTATGTAAAGAAGTGAAATCCCCAAGAAAGTGAAAAGGCATGTCATCCCAGAGACTAGTGGAGAAATGTACTTTAGATAGGAAGAGAGTGTATCTTCCATTGTAATAGGAGGGGCATGGAGCAAGATTCCAAACTCTCCTCCTGGGATGTACAAGTGGCTTAGAAAAAGGAGATACAGGTTTTTTCAGCTTGGTATGCAGGACCATGTGAAAGCTGCCTTTAATGATAAAAAGAATTTTCTTTCCTTTTTTTTGGCAACAGTTTTAAATCTTACTTCAGATCCCCCAGGTTCAAATGTTCAACCAGAGTGGCTGGCCCTCTTTAGTATTTCAGCCAGTCAGATTGCAGCTCTGCTCAAGGTCCCAGCCAATCCAGTTTCTTGGCCCATATGTAATTGAGCTCAGCAATGAAATGACATGTTCTTCATTCCACTTCTCTAACGACCTCATTTTGCAACCCTACTCGTGCCCATTCTGGTAAAGAGGAAAGAAGTTGTAAATGGGTTCACACACACATTATTCTTGTTCCTATATACCAATTTTCCTTTGTACTTCAAAAAGATATGTTCCAATTATGCTTTATGAGAGCTTTTATGATGGAAAGGACAACCGTCTACACCCTCCTCTTTCTTTCATTATTTTCCTAAAGTTAACATCACTGATTTCACACTACTACATATTTCTGCTTAGTTGAAAATACTCATGATTAAACATGAGTGTTGCCATTGAAATGTATCATGTTACTAAAGTGTTTTTTACAAATTACATAAAACTTATTTTCTCTTCATCAGTAGGATTTAAAATATTTTTAAAATCACGAACAGCTGGGATCTTGAAAATAATGTTTCAAAATGAAGTTCCCATCATTTTCCATGGAATGCAGGTGGCATGTCTGTTGTTAGGGAAAATATTTTAAAGATGCTATTTTCTTTTCATAAGATTTTATAAAAGGACAGTGGTTTGAACAAACGAATCTTTATGATCCATAATTGCAATACTTGAAATCATGAAATGATTAGAAATTATGGACTCTAAACACTTTATTTTATGGAAGAAACTGAAACCCAGAAAGGTCGCATGAATGCTCTGTGTCACGGGATTTTTGTGGGGCTGAGACCGTTTGCTGACTTCTCAGCTCCTACAATGCCTCCTCGTGACGAGGAAACAGCAAGACCTTCCTTATTATGCTAATTGGTTCACTGAAGTTGGATGTGATTCCACTTTCTCATCTATAAAATAAAATGATTGAATTATAAGTCTAAGGTTCTGCCTGGCTAGAAAACAAAATCATTGTAGTCTCTGAATTTGGACAAAAAGAAATGCAAGTTGCTGGAAAAGAATGTGCTAAATGCAGATACTCATCAGGATCTCAAATTGTAGTCATCTTTTTTTTTCTTCAAAATAACAATACAAAAATTCCTTGCACTTTTGTATCATTCCGTACAGTTCTAGGGGTCCTTGCAGTTCTGGTCCATAGCATCCTCAGCAACAGTATATGTATATATACAGCAACTATATAACTCACACTTGCCCTAATCATGGTACCCAGGCACGTTATATACATATGGAATTTTGTGTGCAAAATTCCCATCTGACAGTGACTACTGGGAGAGAAACTTAAAAATTCTTTGCTTTGAGGTTACTAGCTGGGATGACATAAGCCTGGAACTATCTGTAGTCTCATCCCTCCATGCCTGCACCGCAGCCTCTAACCTCCTCAACAAGGAGGAAAATGAGCAGAGGAGGAGGTAGAGTGGGTGGGAGGTGTGGGGCTGAGAAGACAGGAAAATGAGAAAGAGAAAGACAGAGAATCACCAGATTCTTGATTTATCTATGTCTGAAGTGTCTTCCTGGACTTCCAATTATGTGAGGCAATAAATTACTCCTTTTCTGCTTAAGCTAATTTGAATTGGTTTTCTATCACCTTTATCTGCAAGACTCTTGACTAACGCAATTACCTTTTACTCAACAGGGAAATTGAAAGCAGTTTTCAAAATAAAAGGCCTCAAAATCAATCCCAAGGATAGTAGGTAATATTCCCCCAATTATTAGACATGATCCTGAGTTATTTTCATTTATTCATTCATTTACTGAGCACTTTACATATGCAATGTACCCTATCTTAATCCATTCTGGCTTCTACAGCAAAATACCATATAGACTGGAGTGACTTATAAACAACAGAAATTTATTTCTAACACTTCTGGTGACTGGGAATCCAAGATGAAGGCACTAGCAGATTCAGTGTCTGGTGAGGGCGCATTCTCCGGCTCATAGATAGTGTCATTCACTGTGTCTTCTCTTGCTCACGTAGACTCCTTGGACTTGGACTTTGAATATGTTGATGAGGGGTTAGCATGCTGTGGTGGGGAAAGATAGAATGACTCTGTCTAGTCCACAGGAAAAGGTCATAAGCTGAGATGGATGTTATCTCTTGGGTGGAGACCACTGACTTTGTCATCTTGTTCTTGACTT
The DNA here is from genome assembly GCF_049350105.2 of Macaca mulatta. Classification (NCBI taxonomy): domain Eukaryota; kingdom Metazoa; phylum Chordata; class Mammalia; order Primates; family Cercopithecidae; genus Macaca; species Macaca mulatta. The sequence goes on along the minus strand of NC_133423.1, from coordinate 50,361,825 downwards.
TGAGAAAAATACAAAACACACTGACAGTCTGAAACAAATCATCTAGAATGAGAGAGTGTGAAAAACAGAAGCAACATTGAAAGGGGAGGAGGAACTGCCAAGGACTCATTAGGACAACAGATACCAATTGCCACGTCTCCAGGTACTTGAAAAATTAGTTGAACTGCTGGTGAGGGAGCGTTTCTTTTTGAATATGACTGATGAAAAGGATCAAAAAGCAAGAGTTAGCAGAGGTTTGTGAATCTAAATAAGCTGCTTAATGTTGCTGAATAGAAAAAAAATCTAGATAAATGTTTTAAGCTTGCTTCTTAGAAGGTTCAAATACAGAAAAAAGACAAATGAGTAGTGACAACTTTCTGTGGACTGAATCCAAACAAGGCAACTCATCAGAAGAATTGAAGTCCTAGCAATAAAGTTTTCTATGAAACATTTTTTAAAAATGAAAACTAAAAGCTTAAATGTTGGATCTGCCTTTCAATTAATGTCCTTTGGAAATGGTAAGTATGTAAACCTTGTAAAAATCCATAATTATCAATCCATGGCAAAGTCTCATAAAGAGTTTACTTTTGGGTTGCTGATCATGTGTTAGGAAGAACAAGGAGAGCTTAGTTGTAGGGAAAACAGAATGTGAAGGCTGGGTGCAGTGGCAGATACCTGTTATCCCAGCACTTTGGGAGGCTGAGGCAGGCAGATCACGAGGTCAGGAGTTCGAGACCTGCCTGGCCAACATGGTGAAACCCCGTCTCTACTAAAAATACAGAAGTAAGTGGGGCATGGTGGCGGGCGCCTGTAATCCCAGCTATTTGGGAGGCTGAGGCAGGAGAATCACTTGAACCCAGGCGGAAGAGGTTGCAGTGAGCTGAGATCGTGCCACTACACTCCAGCCTAGGCAACAGAGCAAGACTCCGTCTCAAAAAAATATTTAAGGTAAGAGTCTATGATATCATAATAGTAGTTGGAAAAATATTGTAATGTTTGTTAGCAGTACATAATATAGTCAGGATGAAGCCTTGATAAGTTAGTGAATGAATAGAGCTGGGGTCTACGTAACTCTGATGGGACAGACCCCAGACCTCCCTTCCTTCAGCTGCTGCTCCAGCCCCTCATTTTCTGTGATGTAGTAATAAGTTCAGGCCCTTGCACTTGTGTACATGGTTGGGAGCCAATTCATGTGCCCTCTTCAGTTGTACACCCAATTCATGTGCCCTCTTCAGTTGTTTTCATCAAAAAATGTCTGTAGTCCAGCCCCATTCAAAACAGTCCAGGAGGTAAAACTCTCGACTGTCTTCCCAGGGACTCTGGCTTCTGAATTTTATTCCATCCTATGCCAAAGACCTCCATGTTTCTGGCAAGAAAGCTCTTGCTCAAGTGTGCATTGTCACAGTGCTTAAAAAGGTGGATGGCATTCACATCACATGCAGTAAATAAGATCCTGTGAGAGCTTTCTGAGTAATCCATGGTTGGTGACATGTTTCCAGTTTCCTAAGCACAGTTGGACATCATCCTGCTAGGGAAAGGAAGGTGACTCAGAATCAGCCTAGAAGACCACCACGAGTGGCCTCTGGAGTGGCTCTGCCACCTCATTGTATTTAACTAAGGGCCCTTCTTTTTGGGGCTTAAGTTTCCTCATCTTTGAAATGAGGGAGTAGTATGAATGGTGTACAGTTGTCCGTCTTGTTCTAAATGTCATTGAATCAACAAAAACAGACTCTCCCAACTTTTCATTTTCTTAAATGAATAAAGGTTCAGCACTTGTTTTAATACCAGAAAAAGTGAAGTTGTTCTTGTGTTAGTAAAGATATAACCAGAAAAACAGAACAGGTAGGAAATATATTCAATTTATTGCAGGAAATTGGCTTATACCATTGTGGAATCTGGCGAGGCAAGAACAAAATCTGTAAGAGAGGCCATCAAGAAGGGCAGACTGGAAGCCAGGCACAGTGGTTTACACCTGTAATCCCAGCACTTTGGGAGGCTGAGGTGGGAGGATCACAAGGTCAGGAATTCGAGACCAGCCAGATCAACATAGTGAAATGCTGCCTCTACTAAAAATACAAAAAATTATCTGGGCATGGTGGTGGGTGCCTATAATCCCAGTTACTCAGGAGGCTGAGGCAGGAGAATCACTTGTACCCGGGAGGCAGAGGTTGCACTGAGCCAAAATCATGCCATTGGACTCCAGCCTGGGCAACAGAGCAAGACTCCATCTCAAAAAAAAAGAAAAAAGAAAGAAAATAAAAAAAGAAAGGCAGACTGGAACTCTTGGACATGGGTTGATTCTGTAGTTTATAGGCAGAATTTCTTCTAGAAATCTCAGTTCTGCTTTTAAATCTTTTCAACTGGATGAATTTGGACTGTCTGATTATCTAGGATAAACTCCTTTACTTAAAGTAAACTTATTATGAACATTAATCACACCTACAAAATGCCTTCTTGGCAATGTCTAGAGAGTATTTGATGGAATAACTGGGGACTAGAGCCTAGACAGGCTCACATAAGGTTGACCTCACAGTATGCATCGCAGTAACAGCCCCCATGGGACATTTATTTCTGAGGGCAGAATTTCCCTGGTATGGAGTGTGGCTTCTTTTGTCCTCACCTTAGTGAGCTTCACAGCAGCATTCAAGACTGTTGGCTGATGTCTGTTTTTCCCACCCAGTCTCCTATTTTGATTTCCTTGGCATTGCTCCTGCCTGATTTTCCTCTTACATCTCTAACAGCTTCTCAGATCCTCCTCCTCCACTTAGCCTTTACTTCCTTCTGTACATTCCATCTTTGCATAACTTCATCTCTTCTGCTGCTATTGAATACCATTCTTTGCTGGTGACTTTCCCAATCGCATCTCCAGCTCAGAACTTCCCTTTGAACTTCAAATGCATAACCAACTGCTTATGTTCCTTATCACCACTCCCAGGAATCTCAGAGTTAAAACCTTCCAAGTATAACACACTGTCTGTCTCCCACCACCAAACCTACTCCTGCATTGTCTTTCCCATCATGGCCAATGGCACCATCACCCACCATTTTTCATGTCAGAAATCATCATTCTAGGTTTGATTTCTCCTTTTCCTTCACTCGTTACATCTAAACCAAGCCACAGTCTCATTTTTCACATCCGCCTGCTCTCTCCACACAATTGTTCCTGCCACTCTAGCAAAACTTTCTCACTTCTTGTCAGAACAATTACAGTTGCCTTCTAACTCATCTGCCTTCTTTACTTCTTGTCTTCCTCCAATTCATTCTCCAGAGAACACTTTTAGTGGTTTTAAAAGATGTACATCAGATCGATCACTGTGCTTGGAAGCACTTCCTGCTCTCACACACACACACAGAGCACAGTGCTTCTTGTCAGGCCGTTTGTTCTCTGGGTCTTGATCCGTCTCAGTGCTGTTTCTTTTCTTGTCTTTCTTTAGAGACAGGGTCTCGCTCTGTTGCCCAGGCTGGGCTCAAACTCTGGGCTGAAGCAGTCCGCCCACCTCAGACTCCTAAGTAGCTGGAATACAGGCAAGAGCCGCACACCTGGCCTCAGTGTCATTTCTACATACTGTATCTTCTGGAATGCCCTTCCAGAATGCCCGTCTGGAATGCCCTTCCCTGGCTTTTTGCATAGCTGTATTCTCATCTTTCATGTATCTGGTTCAATGTCACCCCCTCAGAGACACCTCTTCTGGCAAACCTGTAATAATAGGTCTTCTTTATTATCCTAGACCTCAGCTCTCCTTGGTCTTGTCTCACAGCACTTGTCAGTTTGGTACATACGTGTGTGTCCGTCAGTTTTACTTGTTTGTCTGTATTGTTGTGCCTTCTCTTGCATTCAATTACCTTGCAGTGCTACTGCAGAAAATTAGAAATTCAACTCTAAAAATAGAGGATAAACACATATTACCAGTTAAGATATACATATGAAATAGTATCAGCATGAATTCTAGGAATTACAGCTTTCAGTAAATGCTGAGTTGATTTAATTCCTTCTCTAAGCGATGATTATATTCTATAAACTTCTCTTCATCTAGTTTTTTGCAGAAAAATGGAATCAATTTTTCGTGCTTTCTTTAGTTCACTGCATGAAGTTGGTCTGAATATTTCATAGGCACCTCCAGGTGGTTAGCTGTCTGGTCCCCTGCTTTGCTTGCTCTCAACCACAAAAATGAAAAACATGGAACTAGAGAAGAGTTTTAGTCTTAATTCTGCTTCTTTGCTGTGTAATTAGGAGCCTGTCAGCTCATTGTCTAAGTGACAGGCATTGAACAAGCTGCACGCGTGGGGTGACATCGTAAAAGCAACTTTATTTGCCTCCCTCAATCCCTTTACACTTGCTCTGTTGGGAAACTCCTCTGCTGTCCTTGATGAAAATTTAACAGATCCTTTGGGCTTTCATGTTTAGGTAATAAAATTTCCTACAATCCCTTTAAATCACAGAACATGATTGCAGTTTAATACTTAGTCCCAGGTAACAGCCAAAGCTTCCAACTTTACTCAGAGTTATAGCTGTTCCCCTTCCTTCAGTGGGGTCTCATGCAGGCAACAACCTTATAGCCAGGGAAGGGGATGGGAGGAGAGGTCATTATCCATCTTCTCTCCCCACCTCTTCTATCCCATCTTGCTAAGGTAGGTTTTTGACCCTTCAAAGGTAAGAAGGTAGAGGAGAGAGATGGGATCTGGAAATTCATTACTTAAATGATACTGTTCTGAGATCGCTTTGCTATTTGGGGGTCCAATAGGCATTTAAGATGGCCTCTTTCTCTTGTCCATGCCTCAGTGGTCTTTCAGAGGCTTCCATGAGGGACTGCCCTATCAATGACCTCCTCTAATTTGCTGCCTTGCCCTTAGGCCTGCTTCTTGGCAATTTACTTCCCAGGCCCTCTCTTTCTGGCAGTTTTCTTGCATGGGATTTAACATGGCCCCAGGACAGCTCTCTCCCATGTGGCCTGCATCTGGTCCTACATTAGAAACTTGTATGTATTCTCTGCTCTAACAGAGCAGTGGTTCTTCTTCACTGTGTCTCCAAAGCCACACACGAGCGTTCTCTTTTGTTCTCTGGGTTTCCTGGATTTGAGTCTCTCCTCAAGCACTCTCCTTACTGCATAGAGTTTTTTACTTGTGGGCTCTTCTCTTTTTTAAAAAATAAATTTTACTGTGTGTACTTAAAGTATGCAAGATGATGAAGCTCCTTCTTTTTAACACTTGGTTACAGGGTTGGACCTAGAAGAAGCTGGACCATAAGAGAAGCTAAATGAGAAGCAGAAGCCGGGGTCAGAATCTCTTCTTCCTTTCAATCTTGAGAAAATATCTTTGAACTAAGTGTCTCTTCTCTTCCTCTTTTCCTTATATAGTTCCCTAAGGAGGCCACTCTGGAGACCTTCTAGACATGTAAAAAGAGGATAATTATAGTTCCTACCTTATAAGGTTGTGTGAAGGTTAAATGAGTTAATGTGAGTAAAGCACTTACAACAGATCTTAGCACACAGTAACTGTCATGTAAGTATCAGCTATTATCATAATTGCAGTGCTATGCTGATGAACCCTCTAGTTCATCCTTATAGTTGCATGGACTTTAGGCAGAGAGGTGGCCATGGAGATGGGAGAAGCAAAGAGAATTAGCCTTGAACAGGGGACTTGGGACTGTAAGTGGGGAACTTAAGTATTTGAGGTTTATTAACTTGACAGGAAGTAGCTAATTTAAAACAGTATTATTGAAATTTCTTTGAGCTATGCTTCATGAAAAAGAAATGTTGAGCAGACTGACAGTGAAATATTAAAATTATGCATTTGGCTGAAAGGAAAAAAAAAACAATTGATGGGACATACTACCTCATTAAGTAAACGCAGCAATTAGTTCTTTACTCAGTAAACTAGATAAACTTTAAAAATCCCTATTTATATTTCAGACAGTGTCTAAATGATTTAGCTGATATTTCAAAGGGACACTGAAGCTCAATAGGAAGTAAGATGCCAAATCATTAGTGCAGGAGCAGTCAATACCTCTGTCAGCAATTGGGTTCTTGTTCATTTTAGGCATTGAGTTGCTATTGTGTTCTGTGTTCTTAGGCTAACAAAAGGCTCAGAGTATGCATACCCAACACAGGTAGTGCCTGGTAGTGAGTGCTCAGTAAGCATGCATTGGATATAGAACATTCACCTCCCTGACTGCATTCGCCCATTCCACAAAAGTCCCACCGTGTTTTAGGAGTCCTATGTTCTCCAGATTTTATAAAATTAGTACATTGTTTACAATCAGAAAATAAGTCCCCTGGAACTTGGACGAGTGAGCACTGTAATCAGCGTTCACCTGCGTTGGTTTTTCCTTCTACGTGTTTGTGTGCCTGGGTTCTTATGAGCTCCTGCTGGCCTCCCTGTCTGCCAGTTCCAGGAGGCTTGCTGACCAGCTTAGCCTGTCACGCTCTCTCAGATCCTGCTGGCCGTGTCTCCTCTCTCCCAAGGGTTACGTGTAAAACATGGTATGTTCTGCACGCTTTAATTTAGCCACATTGATTCCATTGATGTCTTGTCAGATACCCTGAAGCCTGAGGCCTCATCAGCCACACAGGACAGATCAGAGATGGGCCCTTTGACTTTTTGACCCTGATTATTCTTTCTTTTTATTCTGGTTTTCTCTTGGCGTTACAGAATGATGTGGAAAAAGAGATCTGGGGAAGGGGAAAGGAAGGGAACAAGAAGGAGGGAGTAGGAGGTCAGAGCTCACACATACACAAGAACAAAAGGACTGCAAATTGGGATCTCTCTCCACAGCCACCTTCCCTTCTTCCCTTTGAAAAGTCGATGCTGAACCATCTGTCATCTCTCAGGGACTCCAGCTCTAGGCTGGCTTGTACCAAGTGAGAGCTGCCTAGCCAGTCACTCATCAGTCCCTCCTAGGGCTGCCTCTGTGCATTCATCCTGCCTTCCCCAGGTGGGACATTCCACTGCCTTTAGGGCCTTCACTCCCCAATTATTTATTAAGGAGACAGAAAAGAATTGTTGATAAAGGCTGTGGCTGGACAGCAGGAATAACCATGGGCTGCTGCAGGGGGGGCCCCTGCTTAGCAAATGTTAGACCAGGTTTGTCTTGCTGCTGTTTTTATTTTGTTTGGATGCTTTTGACTGTTGTTATTTCACACATCCAAAGATGATATGTTCCCTAATTGCATTTCCTAGCACCTTTGACAATTCTGAGAATCTATTAGTTTTTTACATTCAAGCCTTGGCATTAGAGGTTCCTACAATATTTGAGTCTGGTTTGTATGCGAAGGTGGGTTGGGGTTGGGGAGTCTGTGAATAATATATGCAATTTATAACTATCTGTGAAACTGAAAATAAAATAGATTGTATGTGCATGTCTGTGTGTGTGTGTGTGTGTGTGTGTGTGTATGAGAGAGAGAGAGAGAGAGAGAGAGTGAGTATGTCGGGGAGAAAGAGAGACTCTGTTTACATCCTCTATTTGGAATTTAGAGTTTTAAGGGAAAGTTGGTCCCTTTATCTAACCTGTCAACATTATAGATGATGCTGTGTATTTATAAAGATATTTGCATATCTTTTATCAGATGGATGCTCTTAGTTGATTTAGTATTCTAGCTTCTATCTGGAAGATAAATTAATATGGAAAATGAACATGAAAAGCTCAGGGAATTTGACTCACTGCCAGTGCCAGGGGTCCTCTTGCACTGGCATGTGTGACCTTCTGGGGTTAATGCTGGATGTAGTCAAATTAGTGAAATAGGGGCCTTCTCCATTCTTTTTCTCTTTTGTACCACCCACCTTCAGGCTTATCCTGTATCCAAATCCTCAAAGGTTTGTTCTGGTCTCTACTGTCTGCCAATCATCATTTAAGATGAAACCTTCCTTCTCTTGTGTTTTAAACAGACATTCTTAAAGACCTAAAGTATACAAAATTAAAAAGAGTAGTGTCTTTAAGAATTTCCACAAAAAAAAGCAAAACTGGTTGACAAAGTGCTTTTCAAAAATTGATACATGTTAATTCTACATATTTTGGGGGTACATGTGATATTTTGATACATGCATACCATGCTTAATGATCAGATCAGGGAAATTGGGATGGCTATCATTTCAAACACATATCTTTTCTTTATGTTGAGAACATTCCAATTTTTCTCTTCTAGGTCTTTTGAGCTGTACTTTGCATTATTATTCATTATAGTCACTCTACTATACTATTGAAAACTATCTGAATTTACTTTTTTTTTTTTTTTTGAGACAGAGTCTCACTCTGTCGCCCAGGCTGGAGTGCAGTGGCATGATCTTGGCTCACTACAACCTCCGCCTCCTGGGTTCAAGTCATTCTCCTCCCTCAGCCTCCTGATTAGCTGGGATTACAGGCACCTGCCACCACGCCCAGATAATTTTTTTGTATTTTCAGTAGAGATGAGGTTTCACTATGTTGGCCTGGCTTGTCTCGAACTCCTGATCTTGTGATCCTCCTGCCTTGGCCTCCCAAAGTGCTGGGATTTACAGGCGTGAGCCACCGCGCTCGGCCCTGACTGTAATTTTGTGCAGATTAACCAACCTCTCTTTATCCCCCTCATCCTTCCTAGCCTTTGGTAACCATGAATCAGCTCTCTACCTCCAGGAGTTCCACTTTCTTAGCTCCCACGTATGAGTGAAACCATGCAGTTTTGGTCTTTTTGTGCTTCACTTACTTAACATAGTGACCTCTAGTTTCATCTATGTTGCTGTAAATGACAGAATTTCATTCTTTTTATGGCTGAATAGTATTCCATTGTGCATATATTCCACATTTTCTATATACTTAAGTGTATGAAAACTTAGGTTGATTCCATATCTTCGCTATCATGAATAGTGCTGCAATAAACATGGGTGTGCAGATATTTCTTTGGTATGTGGATTTTCTTTCTTTTGAATATATACCCGGCACTGGAATTTCTGGATCATATGGTAGTTCTATGTTTAGTTTTTTGAGGAAACTCCATACTGTTTTATGGTGGCTGTACTAATTTACACTTCTTCCAACAGTGTATGAGCGTTCTGTTCCCCCTTCTCAGTACCCTAACAAAGTGCTTTTGCATAAATTATCTCATTCTGATTTTTCTTTCTAAATTGCAGAAGTCCCATTCAACAGGAAGAGTAGATTTTATTGTGCATATTTTAAAGATCATAAAGCTGATATTCAGAGAAATTATTTAAAGCCACCGTGAGCTCCAGTTCTAACATATGAAGGTTTATTTTAACTCCCTCGAAGCGCTTTCTCCCCCTGTGATATTGCAGTATCTATCTTCTACTATGATGGAGTGTCAGGCAATAGAATGGAAAAGGAATTGAGACTTTTGGCTAGAAAAGTTTAGCCATAGTCTTGAGAATGGGCTTTTGCGCTACCTGTCTTAAAGATGAACATGGTAGACTAGACCCTACTTGGAGTCAGACAGAATTTGGTTCTTAATCCAGCTCTGCAACTTGCTAGTTGTGTGATCTTTGCAAGTTACTTAATGCCTCTGATTCCTAGTTTTACCTTCTATAAAATGGAAAAATTTTGAAGAATTGTGACAAATTGAGATGTGCATATAATTTTCTTGGTTTATGGTGGATAACCAAGACATGGTAATTCTGATTATTAACACCTCACACTCGCGCTCTCCATTTTGGGGACAAGGAAAGCTCAAATAAGAAGATAATTCAGGCTATACATACAAGTGTTTACACACAGTTTGGCTTGGGGTTAAAAAAAACTGGTGTAATTCTGATAAGCAATAATTTTTCTGTTAACAGCTTATTGATACAGTCAAATTTGGGTTTTCCAAACAGGGGTTTATATGAAGATAAAGTCTCATTTCATTGAGTTCTCACACCTGAGTGTCTAATACACTCATCTGGAAGGTTCATCTGAGGGACTGGAAAACAAACGAAGCAAGAAGTGTGATGTCAAGAAGTGTGAAAGGTCTCATCAGAGTTTTACCCTAATTGCAAGGTGGCAAATTATTCTACCACAATTTCATGGGCACTGACAGAACACATGAGTCTCCTGAGTCAGAGACAAAGGATTTTATTGCTCACAGCAAAGCTAGCAGCATGAGCTTCATGTTCATGTCAGTTTCTCTTGGCCCTCAAGTTCAGAGGCAACATGGAATAGCCTAGGTAGATTCTGCACACATAGTGAGTGTCACAGATGAGAAACCTTGAATTTAGGAAACCCCAATAGTTTATTAATAGACTACAAGCAAACTTGCTCTTCCTTTTTGCAGGGAGAATCATTATCTTTATTTTACCAAACTACAAACAAACTTGCCTTTGGCTCTGGAGGGAGTGATCTTCCAATGCTGTTGACTATACAAACATATTTAGGAGGATAGTCAAGAACAAAGGGAGTTGGGCCTCTATTTCTAAGATATGCAGAAGCAAGAAAGACCCATAGAGAATTGTCTCACTGCAAATGTCATACACATTCTTTGCTGATGAAATAATATCCACTAAAAGCCTGCTGTATATTAAGCGCTGTTCGTTTTACAACGGCTCAGTGACAAAAGTCAATACATTGCTGTATTAGTCCATTGTCGTATTGCCATGAAGAAATACCCGAGACTGGGCAATTTATAAAGAAAAAGGTATTTAATGGGCTCACAGTTCCACATGGCTGGGGAGGCCTCACAATCATGGCAGAAGGCCAAGGAGAAGCACAGGCATGTCTTATATAGTGGCAGGCAAGAGCACGTGTGCAGGGGAGCTGCCTTTTATAAAACCATCGGATTTCATGAGACTTATTCACTATCAGGAGAACAGCATGGGAGAAACCCGCCCCCATGATTCAGTTACCTCCCACCGGCTTCCTCCGACGACATGTGGGGTTATGGGAGCTACAGTTCAAGATGAGATTTAGGTGGAGACACAGCCAAACCACATCAATTGCCTAGAATCAAAAGTTATTTAGTAACATCCTCCAGAATTTCTCTCCTTTGAGAATACTGATTAACTTTTCTAGATTGAGCTCACTTTCTTTTCCTGGGAAACTTGCCAGACTTAATGTTTTTAAGGTTTCTCCCTCCCCAACTTTTAAAAATATTTGCCATTGAGCACTTACTATGTGCTAGGCACAGCTGAAGCTTTTCATGACTTAGTGCCTGCCTATCTCTGTTTTACAGATAAAGAAAATTCTGCTCAAGTGTTAAGGCAGCTTAACCAGGGCTACCTGGGTGTAGACTGTTTTCAGTCTCAACTACAAAAAAAAAAAAAAAAAGTGTGTCTTTGATGCAATTTTGCCTTCTTGAAATATATTTGCCTTCTTGAAATACTTGCAGAGGGGAGGAATGAGTACAAGTGGAATGGGGAAGTGAGAAGCAGGAACAGAAAAACTGAGAAAAAAAATTCTCTTCACGTTTTACAGTCACCATTTAAGCTGCTCTACATACAGAGTGTGCTTGGGGAAAGCTGTAAAATAATTAATAGTGCATAGGAGGAACATTTGTATTTCAATTGTCTACATTTAAGAAACACTTTGCATATCTGTTCAAGGCTTCCAATCGTGGCCTTGAATATGAATGAAGGAGGAGGAGACAAAGGAGCCCCAGAGGCTAGAGAAAGCCTCAGGCAGGGCACATCAATCGCCATAGAATCCCAGACCTGACCTTGCTGCCAAGCCTGGAAGTCCAAGTCTGGTTATCTGTGTTTTCTCACTGAGAAATGAAGTTCTGTTTGTGGCCTCTTGTGTGATTTACCCATGATTGCACAGAACGGTGCCCATAATTTTCCTTTATAATTGGCTTGTGTGGGCCACATGCAATAAAGGTTATTGGACTCTAACCAGTCACTTCATAAACTTTCAGATGTACTAACTAGGTTTATATGTGCCACAATCCTAGAAGGAGAGAAAACCAATAACTTTCAGCCAAACTTATCTAAATTCTCAGGGCCTAGAGAATTCTGCTTTGTTAGAGTAAAAATTAGCTTTCATCTTTCAAGTGCAGCTATGAACTAATAATACAGACCCTGAGGGTTTTCAGTACTTCATATTTTTCACCCCTGTAGCTAAGAAAGTAGACAGAATAGGCACTATTATCTCCAATGTTATGCACAAGGCCACTGATGGCAGTTTAAGTGACTTCCCAGAAGCCATTCAGCTAATTGCCGGTAAAACTGAAACTAGGAACAAAGTCCTTCCACTAGATGGCGGTGCTCACTAAGCTAGAGGCTTGGGTGGTCCGGCCAACTGTCTAGGCCTTGATTCTCAGCACAGAAGCCTGAAACGTTTTTTATTTTTTTTCCCCCTTAAATAACTAAAAGAAGAAAGCTACATTATATGTTCTAAGATTTTCCATAACTTCTCTCCATTCCGCTATAATTTAATGTGGTTAGTATCATAGTGCATATCTGAACAGGGTGTTTCTGGAATAAGCTGCTCTTTTTATAGAGGATGGTGTTTTGGAGTCAGTATTTATAAAATAAATTTCTGAAGATTGGATTGTATTTTATACTTTAATTTACATGATTAAAATGGATATGGGCATCAAGAAAAGAAATCCTACGTCTCATACAAAATATGGACTTACAGAAACAAAGATGAGAACTTAAAATAATACTGTTGAAAGAAAATCATACCATTTGGATACAGTCTAGATAACAAGAATCACTCAGAATAAATTCCAAGGAAAAATATTGTCTTGAAACTTCATTCCCCCTGATTTGCAGTTGTACAAAGAACAATGTAATAATATGTAAAATTCTAGTTTCTCTGTGTTCAGTTAATATGCTCATTCTATTCTAAATATTCTTTAAAAGCAACCCTGTTAAGTTCATCATATAAAAAATATCAGCCATGTGCTGGGTTTAATATGTGTTACTTTGCTGCTACCTCTTTGTTGACAGTGTGCATAATAAGTATTTCTGTCCTGGTACTGTTGAGACTTGCTTTTCAAAATAACCTTGTGTTTTCTATTTAATAGACTTATTTTTTAGAGTAGTTTTAGGTTTACAAAAAAAAAAAAAAAAAAATTACACAGAAAGAGAGCTTTTTATCCTTTTCCTCCAAGTTTCTTCATTGTTACCATCTTACATTTATGTTATACATTTTTATTAGTCGGTTCTCACGTTGCTAATAAAGACATACCCTAGACTGGGTAATTTATAAAGAAAAAGGGGTTTAATGGACTCACAGTTCCACATGACTGGGGAGACCTCATAAACATCGCAGAAGGCAAAAGAGAAGCAAAGACACATCTTACATGGCGGCAGCAAGAGAATGTGTGTGGGGGAACTGACCTTTATAAAACCATCAGGTCTTGTGAGACTTACTCACTATCACAAGAACAGCACAGAAAAAACTGCCCCCAGGATTCAGTTACATCCCACTGGTTCCCTCCCACAACATGTGGGGATTATGGGAGCTACAATTCAAGATGAGATTTGGGTGGGGACACGGCCAAACCATATCAATATTTGTTAAAACTGATGAAGCCATATTGATGCACATTGTTGTTAGCTAAAGTTGATAGTTTAATTAGGGTTTACTCTTTGTGTTATACAGTTCTGTATTTTTGAAAATGTATAGTGTCATATATCCACCATTATAGCATCATACAGAATAGTTTCACTGTCCTAGAGGTTCCCAGTGCTCTATCAATAGAACACATTCCACCTTCTCACAGCCCCCAGCCCTTGGAAATCACTGACCTTTTCACTCGCGCTATAGTTTTACCTTTTCCTGAATGTTGTATAATTGTGATCACAGAGTAGTTATCTTTTTCAGACTGGTTTCTTTCTTTATCTTTTTTTCTTTTTTTTTTTTTTTATTTTTATTATACTTTAAGTTCCAGGGTACATGTGCACAACGTGCAGGTTTGTTACATATGTATACATGTGCCATGTTGGTGTGCTGCACCCATTAACTCGTCATTTACATTAGGTATATCTCCTAATACTATCCCTCCCCCCTACCCCCTCCCCACAATAGGACCCGGTGTGTGATGCTCCCCTTCCTGTGTCCAAGTGATCTCATTGTTCAATTCCCACCTAAGAGTGAGAACATGCGGTATTTGGTTTTCTGTTCTTGCGATAGTTTGCTGAGAATGATGGTTTCCAGCTGTATCCATGTCCCTACAAAGGACATGAACTCATCCTTTTTTATGACTGCATAGTATTCCATGGTGCATATGTGCCACATTTTCTTAATCCAGTCTGTCACTGATGGATATTTGGGTTGATTCCAAGTCTTTGCTATTGTGAATAGTGCCGCAATAAACATATGTGTGCATGTGTCAGACTGGTTTCTTTCATTCAGAATATGTGTAAGATTCTTTCATGTCTTTTCATGTCGGCTAGCTCTTATTTAAAAATTGCTGAAAAATGCTCCATTGCATGAATGTACCGTAGTTCATCAATTCATTTAGTGAATTGCTATAAAGGTTGCTTCTAATTTTTGGCACCTATGAAGAAGGCTGCTATAACAATTATATGGACATAAGTTTTCGGCTCACTTTGATAAATATTTAGGAGCATGATTGCTGAATAGTATGGTAAGAGAATGTTTAGTTTGATAAGAAACTGCCAAACTGTCAAAGTGACTGATTTTTGCATTCCTAACAGCAATGAATGAGAGTTCCTGTTGTTCCATATCCTTACTAGCATTTGGTATTGAGAGTGTTCTGGATTTTAGTCATTCTAATAGGTACGCAGAGGTATCTCATAGTTTTAATTTGTAATTCCCTAATGACATAAGATGTTGACTATCTTTGCAAATGCTCATTTGCTATCTGCATGTCTTCTTTGGTGAGGTGACTGTACAGATCTTCTGCCTTTTTTTTTTTGAAATGGAGTCTTTGGTGAGGTGTCTGTACAGATCTTCTGCCTTTTTTTTTTTGAAACGGAGTCTAGCTCTGTCTCCCAGGTTGGAGTGCAGTGGCCTGATCTCGGCTCACTGCAAGCTCCACCTCCCAGGTTCATGCCATTCTCCTGCCTCAGCCTCCTGAGTAGCTGGGACTACAGGCACCTGCCACCACGCCCGGCTCATTTTTTTGTATTTTTAGTAGAGACGAGGTTTCACCCTGTTAGCCAGGATGATCTCGATATCCTAGCCTCGTGATCCGCCCGCCTTGACCTCCCAAAGCGCTGGGATTACAGGCTTGAGCCACTGCACCTGGCTCTGCCCATTTTTTAACTGGGTTATTTGTTTTCTTATCGTTGAGTTTTAAGAGTTCTTTGTATATTTGGGGTACATGTCCTTTAATAGATACATCTTTGCAAATATTTTCTCCCAGTCTATGTCCTGTGTTTTAATTATCTTTAAAGGACTTGTTTCTTAAGACCTATTTGAAAGCTAATGGGAACATTTGACTCATTTGACATAGGAAGAGATCTTTTCCTATGACCTCTTCATTTGTAAGAAACCTCTGGATTTCAAGTCAGGCTCTGCTTCAAGATAAAGGAAGACAGTTTCCTTTCTCAGCATCAATTTTCTTATATATAAATACAATAACTTGAGTTGGGTTATTTCTAAGATTGCCTGCAGCTTGAATATTGTATGATTCTATTTGATGACTACAGATTATGAGCAGACAAGGATTTTTTTACAGCTGATATTCTCTACAAGAACGTTATTATTGGGGATCTTTCTAATTCTCCACATATATTGATGTCAGAAATGGAGATTTCATTCTTCCTTGGACTGGATGCTATTTAATCCTATGTTAAAATGTTTATAATTTTGTGCAAAGGACTTATGCTGTCCTACAAAGCAAAATTTACAGATACACCAACAATGAAATAGAACCTGATTTAGTAAGGCTGGAGAAAGCAGAGTTAAGGGCAATTAGAAACTCTGGAGTATTCAAGAAGTCTGTTCTAGGAAGTGTGGTGGAAGTCAGCCTTGAAGATGATACTTAACATTTAGTTTTGGAAGGAAAAAAAATGAGGCATTTTTTCTGCCCTTCACATCAAGATATTTGGGGTTAGGCTAACACTTACAATTACACATGGAATAAACAGAGACTTCGGACTTGGAAATCTGAAAATGAGAGACCAAGTCATGGAGAGAAGAACGATCCATCAGTGTATTCAGAGTATTATTATTATTATTATTTTTGAGATGTCTCGCACTGTCGTCTGGGCTGGAGTGCAGTGGCACGATCTTGGCTCACTGCAACCTCTGCCTCCTGAGATTGAGAACCTCAAGAGATTCTCCTGTCCCAGCCTCCCGAGGAGCTGGGATTACAGGCGCCTGCCACCACACCCAGCTAATTTTTTGTATTTTTAGTAGAGACGGGGTTTCACCATATTGGCCAGGCTGGTCTCAAACTCCTGACCTCGTGATTCGCCCACCTCGGCCTCCCAAAGTGCTGGGATTACAGGCATGAGCCACCATGCCCAGCCTCAAAGTGCTTTTTCTTATTTTTAGTTGGCTTTGAGGATCCTCTAGGGTTTGGAGTTATCTTGACTTTGGAGTTTACTTCCCATTTTTCCCTTTGCCTGAAAGTATCCCATCCCTAATCCTGTATCATCACCTGATCCCAGTGCCATCTCCTCCACCAAACCTTCCTAATACCATCTCTGTAAAAATAGTTATTATTTCCCTGAGATCCTAATCTATTTTGTCTGTCCTTGCCTGTTTCTTTGAAATTCCCACACATTCCTCCCTGTACGAGGCTCTTGTCCACAATCAAGCTCATCCTTTTCTTAGGGCTTTTTCAGTAGCTCTTACAGACTTACAGAACTCTGCCTACAAAGTTCCTCAGGCCTGGCAATTTTTTGTCATTAAAATCTCAACCGGCTGGGCATGGTGTCTCATGCCTGTAATCCCAGCACTTTGGGAGGCTGAGATGGGTGAATTACCTGAGGTCAGGGGTTTGAAACCAGCCTGGCTAACAAGGTGAAACCCTGTCTCTACTAAAAATACAAAAAACTGGGTGTGGAGGCACGTTGTTGTAATCCCAGCTACTCAGGAGGCTGAGGCAGGAGAATCACTTGAACCCAGGAGGCAGAGGTTGCAGTGAGCCAAAATCACGCCATTGCATTCCAGCCTGGGTGACAAGAGCAAAACTATGTCTGAAAAAAACAAAAAACAAAACTCCTCAACCAAAATCTGTTCCTTCAATGAAGCTTTCTCTGACTCTGAAAACTAATGTAGACTCTGTTACTCATTTTTGCTCCTACCATCCCACCCCATCTCCTTTTCCGACTTCTGTTAGAGTGACTGAGACTCTACAATTCCCTTTTTACTTCTACTGGTTTGAAAGTGATCCACATGATTTTCATTCTTCTGGTGGTTGCTGTTACATTTTAAATATGTATACTTAGTCTAAGAAAGGTTAAAATTTATTAATGTCTTTCTCCTCTGAAACACCCTCCGAAGTTTATTTATCATCATCTTTTTATTCTAAATCCTCAATACATATTTACACTTCTCAATGTACTTACTATCTTTGCTTATTGCTTCCTGCAATCTTCCTCTTGGGCTTAATTTCCTTCTTGTGGAAGCATATCTCTTATATAGTTATTTTATTAAGGATTTGTAAGTTGTTAACATTTCCAGTTTTTATATTTCTAAAAACGTTTTTATTTTGCGCTTTGGTTTTGAATTCAGTTTGAAATTAGTTGCCTGTTGAAATCTCTTCCAACAGTTATTTCCATGCTACTTTGAATGTGTTAGTCCTTTGTCTTCTGATATATATTATTGCTTGTAAAAATATATATCGTTGATCTAATTATCATTTGTTTAGGAAATTTCTTTCTGGTAGCAGTTGGAATTTCTCTCTTTTCTATTACATTCTGAAGCTTCACTGGGAAATAGCTATGATGGATTCATTTTTATTTGTCTTTCTTCAGATTCATTGTGCTTAAATATCAGAATTTATGTTTTTTACTGATTTTGGCATCAATCTTTATTATTTCTCTTCTTCTGCTTACATTGTGGTTCATTTATATTCTTATTCTAGTGTCTTAAAATGGAAGTTATAATCATTAATTTGAGAGCTTTTGGTGCTATAAATTTTTTTCTAAGTACTATTCTAGTTACATCCCACAACATTTGATATGTTGCTTTCTCATTTTTATTTAATTCAAAATACTTTCTAATTTCCCTTGATTTCTCCTTTAATCCATGGGTTATTAAGAAGTGTTTTACTTAGTTTGAAAATATTTGTTGGGGGCAGGGGTCTGGACATCTTTTTCTTATTCGTTTCTAATTTATTTCCATTACAGTTAGGGCAAATATTTTTATTTTTGTTACTGGTTTTTGAGAAATGTGATTGTTATGTGCCTTGAGTTAATTTGCCTCATGTTCTTGTGCTTTGGATTTGTTGAGCTGCTTCGATCTGTGAGTGTATAGTTTTTCATCAAGTTTGAAAAAGTTTCAGTCGTTATTCCTTCAACTCTTTTTGTGCCCCTCTCCCCAAAGACTCCAGTAATAGATGCATTAGGTCCCTTGGAATTGTTCTAGAGGTTACTGATGCTCTTATTATCATTTAAACATTTTTTAAATCTGTTTTTCCTTTCGGATAGTTTCTATCTGTATGTCTTCAAGTTCACTAATCTTTTCAACTGCTATGTCTATTCTGCCACTAGATACATTCTATGTATTTTTTCTTCTCAGTCATTGTAATTTTCAACTTTAGAAGTTTTGGAGGTCTTTTTTTCATATCATCCCTATGTGTAACTAAGTTTTCATGGATATCTGGAATATGGGTTTCTATTTAATGTTAGTGCTTAAGTCTTCTATTTTATTACTTGTTTTCTATTTGTTCATTCTGTTTTTTGTTCTTCACAGTATCTTTTTCTTGATTTCTTTTGAGTTACTTGAACTTCATTTTAGAATTCTGTTTTCATTTATACCTAATGTTTTACATATATTGTTAGATTTATTAATTTTTTTAGAGACAAGTTCTTGCTCTGTTAACCAGACCAGAGTGCAGTTGCATTATCATAGCTCACTGCAAGCTCGAACTCTTGGGCTCAAGCAATCCTCCTGCCTCAGTCTCCTGAGTAGGTGGGAGTACAGGCACACATCACCATGCCTGGCTAGTTTTTTAACTCTTTTTTTCTTTTGTAGAGACAGGGCCTCATTATGTTGCCCAGGCTGGTCTCTAACTCTTGGTCTCAAGTGATCCTCCTGCTTTGGCTTCTCAAACTGCTGGGATTATAGGCATGAGCCACTGTGCCCACACTGTTTTTTTTAATATACTATTGTGTAGGATTTTTTTTAGTGGTTGCTCTAGGTATTAAAATATACATATGAAACATATTTCAGTCTACCTGTATCCTGTGTGCATTTTACTACTTTGAGTGATATGTAAAAACCTTTATTTTAAAACATAAATGTTTTTATTATCTTTTGTATGCACATTGAGCACAACATTAGATGATGTTATAATTTTTGCTTCATTCATCAAATGTAATCTAAAAAACCTCACTAGGAAAAGGATAGTCTCTTTACCCATATTTTTACCATTCCATTGTTCTTTTATCCTTAAGTTTGAGACTCTATTACCATTTTCTATCTGTCTAAAGACCATTCTTTAATAACCATTTATGGGTAGGTTGTATGCAAAAAATTCTGTTAGTTTTTTTTTTTTTCTCTTCTGCATATGACTTTATTTCCCCCTTCATTGCTGAGGGCTATTTTCAGTAGCTATAGCTCAGTGTTCACAGTTCTTTTCTTTCAGCACTTAAAAAATGTTGTGGCACGTTTTTGTGCCACTTCCTTCTGGATTCCATGGTTTCAAGATGAGAAATCTGCTGTCATTCGAATAGTTTTTTGTCCTCTGTAGGTTACACTATCTTCTTTTAAAAAAAAAAAAAAAAAGTCTTTAGTTTTCGGAAGTATGCCTTTGTGTATATTTCTTTAGCATTATTTTGGTTGTGGTTCTCTCATCTTCTGAAATTAGGTTTATCCTTTCACCATATTTGGGGGGTTTTTCAGCCATTATTTCTTTGAATATTTTTTCAGCTCTCTCTGTTTCCTCTTCTTTTGTAACTCAAATGTTAGATGTTTTGTTACTTTCCTACTGGCCTCTCAGGCTGCCTTCATTTTTTGTTTTGTTTTGTTTTTCAGTCTCTTTTCTCTCTGTTGTTTATGTTGGGTAATTTTTATTGATTCTGTCTTTGAGTTCACTGATTTTTTCCTCTGTTGCCTCCAATCTACTTTTTAGCCTGTCCAGTGAGTTTTAAATTTTGGTTATTATATTTTTCATTTCTATATTTTTTATTTGCTTCTTAAAATATCTACTCTTTCTTTTTTAAGAATTTTACTTTCCATTTGTATCAAGAGTGTTCATAATTGCTATTAATAATTGAAGAATTTTTGTGATGGATGCTTTAAACCCTTGTCAGATAATTCCCATATGAGAGTCATCTCAGTATTGGCATCTATTGACTGTCTTTTCTAATGAAATTTGATAGTCCTAGTTCTTGGCATGAATGACTTTCAATTCTGTCCTGGGCATTTTTGGTATATTGTTATGAGACCCTGGATTTCTTTACTCTTTTTTTTTTTTTCTTTTTTGTCAGGAAGTCACCCTATTTAGATATAGTACATAGGTTCGGTTGGGAAGAGAATGTTTAGTTCTCTCCTAGGCCATGTTGACATTACTCTAGCAAAAGGGAAATGCTTACTCACTTGCCTCATTGCAAATAAGTGGGTGGAAGTTAAGTTTCTCATTAG
The DNA here is from genome assembly GCF_049350105.2 of Macaca mulatta. Classification (NCBI taxonomy): domain Eukaryota; kingdom Metazoa; phylum Chordata; class Mammalia; order Primates; family Cercopithecidae; genus Macaca; species Macaca mulatta. Next base: position 50,341,217 of record NC_133423.1, on the reverse strand, counting down.
GCCCTACTGATAACTCCCTAGAGAAGGCAAATTAACAACTTGTACCTCCTTGTTACTGCTTCATGAAAATATAAGCCCAGTTCCCTACTCATCCGTGCCAACACTACCCTGGTGGGAGAACTGCAGTGGCACCACCTTATTCCACTGGGTGGGATTTGGATGATCAACTACCTGCTAGGTAGGCCCTACTGAAGCCACAGTGGGGAGGAAATAAGAGTGTTTTTTCCACTGGTGTTTGACTGAAGTAGGGTGAGTATTATAAAAAAGTTTTTTTCTGTTTTCTTAGGCTAACTTTTTTCTAGGCTTCTCTAGCACCCTCTCTGAAATATATGGAGGACAAAAAAGAAAATCCAGGGAACTCACTACCATGTTCTTTCTCAATTTCCTATATCCTTTCTACCTTTCAGAATCTTCATATCATTGCTTTTTGTACTGTATCAGGGTTTTATATTTGCTGTAATGACTATACTAATGTTTTTGTTTACTAAGTGTATTAACTGTGTTGATGAGTTATTTTCAATTGTTTTTTTTCTCCTCATTAGGGGTTATATTTTCTGGATTCTATGATTGGATGCCAGACATTGTGGATTTTATTTTTTGAGTGCTGAGGATTTTTGTATTCTTTTTTTTCTTTTTAGAAAGACAATAACTACCTTTTAAAAAGTTATTATTTTTACTTCTTGGGTACATGTGCAGGATGTTTAGGTTTGTTATGTAGATAAATGTGTGCCATGGTGGTTTGCTGCACAGATCATCCCATCACCTAGGTATTAAGCCCAGCATGCATTAGCTATTTTTCCTAATGCTCTCCCTCCCCCTACTCCACCCCTCAACAGGCCCCAGTGTGTGTTCTTCCCCTCCCTGTGTCCATGTGTTCTCATTATTCAGCTCCTACATGGTGTTTGGTTTTCTATTCCTGTATTAGTTTGCTGAGGATAATGTCTTCCAGCTTCATCCCTGTGCCTGCAAAGGACTTGATATCATTCCTTTAATGGCTGCATAATATTCCATGGTGTATATGTACCACATTTTCTTTATCCAGTCTAACATTGATGGGCATTTGGGTTGACCCCATGTCTCTGCTGTTGTGAATAGTGCTGCAATAAACATATGTGTGCATGTATTTTGCAATAGAAGGAATTTTATTCTTTTGGGTATATACCCAGTAATGGGATTGCTGGGTCGAATGGTTTTCTTCATTCTAGTAATTCATCACATAAAAAGATCTAAAGATAAAACTACATGATTGTCTCAATAGATGCAGAAAAGGCCTTTGATAAAATTCAACATCTTTTTATGTTAAAACTCTCAATAAACTAGGTGTTGAAGGAACATGCTTCAAAATAATAAAAGATATTTCTGACACACCCACAGCTGATATCATACTGAATGGGCAAAAGCTGGAAGCATTCCCTTTGAAAACTGTAACAAGACAAGGATGCCCTCTCTCACCACTCCTATTCAACATAGTATTGGAAGTTCTGGCCAGGGAAATCAGGCAAGAGAAAGAAATAAAGGGTCTCCAAATAGGAAGGGGAAAAGTAAAATGGTCTTTGTTTGCAGACGATATGATCCTATATCTATAAAACCCCATCATCTCAGACCAAAAGCTTCTTAAACTGATAAGCAACTTTGGAAAAGTTTTGGGATACAAAATCAATGTGCAGAAGTCACAAGCATTCCTATACACCAACTACAGGCAAGCAAAGAGCCAAATCATGAATGAACTCCCACTCACAACGACTACAATGAGAATAAATTACCTAGGAATACAGCTAACAAGGGAAGCGAATGACCTCTTCAAGGAGAACTACAAACGACTGCTCAAGGAAACCAGAGAGGACACAAACAAATGGAAAAATATTCCATGCTCATGAATAGGAAGAATTAATTATCATGAAAATGGCCACACTGCACAAAGCAATTTATAGATTCAATGCTGTTCCCATTAAACTACCATTTACATTCTTCACAGAATTAGAAAAAACTATTTTAAAATTCATATGGAACCAAAAAAGAGCCCATATAGCCAAGACAATCCTAAGCAAAAAGAACAAAGCTGGTGGCATCACACTACCCAACTTCAAACTATACTATAAGGCAACAGTAACCCAAACAGCATGGCACTGATACAAAAACACATAGACCAATGGAACAGAATAGAGAACTTAAAAATAAGATCACACATCTACAACCATCTGATCATTGATGAACCTGACAAAACAAGCAATGGAGAAAGGATTCCCTATTTAATAAATGGTGCTGGGAGAACTGGCTATCCATTTGCAGAAAATTGAAACTGGACCCCTTCCTCACGCCTTATACAAAAATTAACTCAAGATGGATAACACTTAAATGTAAAACCCCAAACTATAAAAACCCTAGAAGAAAATCTAGGCAATACCATTCAGGACACAGGCACAGGCAAATTTTCATGATGAAATTGCCAAAATCAATTGTAACAAAAGCAAAAATTAACAAATAGGATTTAATTAAACTAAAGAGCTTCTGCACAGCAAAAGAAACTATTATCAGAGTGAACAGGCAACCTACAGAGTGGGAGAAAAATTTTGCAATTTATCCATCTGACAAAGGTCTAATATCCAGAATCTACAAGGAACTCAAATTTACAAGATAAAAGCAAACAAACCCATTAAAAAGTGGGCAAAGGACATTAACAAACACTTCTCAAAAGAAGACATTCATGCAGCCAACAAACATGAGAAAAATCTCAACATCACTGATCATTAGAGAAATGCAAATCAAAACCACAATGAGATACCATCTTACGCCAGTCAGAATGACCATTATTAAAAAGTCAAGAAACAACAGATGCTGGCAAAGTTGCAGAGAAATAGGAATGCTTTTACACTGTTGGTGGGAATGTACATTAGGGCAACCACTGTGGAAGATGGTGTGGCAATTCCTCAAAGATCTAGAACCAGAAATACCATTTGACTGAAAGATCTAGAATCAGGATTTTTGTATCCTTATACCTATTTTTGAACTCTGTTTTAGTTAGAAGTTACCTGGAAACTGATCCTTTTGGTAAAGGTTTTTAAGATTTGTTAGATGGGGCCAGAACTGCTTCTTGTACAGAGCTAACTATTCCCCATGAATGGAGAAGACTCTTATGAGTAGTCTCCACATCATCTTGTGAATTATAAGGTTTTCCAGTCTGGCAGATGAGAACAGGTACTATTCCCAGCCCTATAAGACTCCTGGGCACTATTTCCTCTAATCTCAGATTGCTCTCTCTCTAGCCTCAGCTAATTTCCTCACATTCATTCTCACATGATTAATACTCAAAGGAATCTCTCTACAGGTATTCATAATTTTCTTTCTGTGCAGCTTTGTCGTCTTTGTTACTCTGTCTTGTGGACTCTAGCTGCCTTAGTTTTTCCCAGATCCTCAGCTTCATCTCTTCAATGCAAGGAGTCCACCGGGTTCCACCCAGGCTCCACTTCCCTGTGCTGCTACCTGAACAGTCTCATGTAGCAAGCTGAGACAGTCCCATTTTTAAACTCTCAGATACCACTCTCCTTTGGTGTTGGATGCCCAAACTCTTGAAAACTGCTATTTTATATATTTCATACTTATTGCCCTTCTAAAAATTGTTCCATGGGGAGAATAAATCTGGTTCCTGTTACTCCATCTTGGCCAGAGCAGAAATCCCATGGATATTCTTAAAAGGGGGAAAAAAAGAATAAGAAAATTCAACTTTGGGTAGAGGTGTAAGGAAATGAGAAAAGCCTATGTTCAGGTGAAGTTGGAGAAGTTCATGATAATCTGCAAAAATACTTATCACAAAACAACCACACTATTTTTCTTCCATACTTGGCTTCACCCCAAAATTATTATTTAATGCCAATAGTGAGAGGGCCCTAAAATAAGCAGCTAAGACAACTGTACAATGTCTGTTTTTAGCTTTCTTCATGGGGCAATGGGAAGAAACTAACTCTTTTCACTAATTTCCACCAAATCTTACCTTTGTTCGAGGACAAAGTCAATTCCTTCAGGATTCTTTCTGAAGCTAAACTTCCTTCCACCTTCATACAAAGTTCCATTCAGCCAAATCTCAGAATGATTAATTTTACTTTCACAGACCTAGACAATGTTATAATTGGAAGGAATTTTAAAGATCAGAAATCTCTCATTTTACATATGGAAACAGGAAACTGAGGCATGGAGAGAATTGATCCATGTAGGCCTTCGTGTTAGATACAATACAATGAAATCACCAGAGAAGATACTGTTTTTCATGTGTCGTAGATCTGGATACAGGCTGTAGACATCAGACTTGCAGACATCAAATAATTTACTCCATGTTACATGAAGAAATAGAGCTGGGGTCATTTGGTTGTAAAATGTGTGCATGTGGAATTGCATACATCTAGTCCTTTCTCAAAAAAGGAGCTCCTATTTTCTGGTCCTAGAGCTAGAACTGCCTTTGCAGTAGCCCTGGAAAAATGTATAGAAAGTCAAAAAACTCTTGATTCAGAGGATTCTGAGAAAAGTTAATGTCATAATATTATGATGTAGAAGCCAGAGTGTGGGCATCTCCATCCTAGCTCTGAAACAGAAATTATGAACAAGGTTAATATAAGAAAGAGGAAAACCCGGCCGGGCGCGGTGGCTCAAGCCTGTAATCCCAGCACTTTGGGAGGCCGAGACGGGCGGATCACGAGGTCAGGAGATCGAGACCATCCTGGTTAACACGGTGAAACCCCGTCTCTACTAAAAAATACAAAAAACTAGCCGGCCGAGGTGGCGGACGCCTGTAGTCCCAGCTACTCGGGAGGCGGAGGCAGGAGAATGGCGTGAACCTGGGAGGCGGAGCTTGTAGTGAGCTGAGATCCGGCCACTGCACTCCAGCCTGGGTGACAGCGCGAGACTCCGTCTCAAAAAAAAAAAAAAAAAAAAAGAAAGAGGAAAACCCCTTCTCCCAGTGCAACGTTTCAAAATTCCCTTCCCGTTTCAACCACTCAGTGTGCTATATTATGAGAACTTAACTCAGGGGTAGTTGCACCGGGGAGTTCTTCATAAACAGTGGGAGAGTGGGGCTTTTCTAGACTTTTTGGCACAATTATAGGCACTTCAGGTTTCACTCTCATGTCCAACATCTATAGTCTTGGCAGATATCAAAATGCATCACAGATTTATAATATATCAACTGTGTTGGAGGGGGGCATAAATGAAAGCAAAACATTCCAAAAGAAGGGAAAATTGCAGGTTATAAGTAGGTGTCTCTGTTTAATAGATTAAAAAAAAAAACACTGGCAGAATGTGACAGAAACTACTAATTAAACTGACTTTGATTCCAGATCCCTGATGTTTGAGCAGGGACCTCAGAACTCTCCTAAATCCCACTGCAGCCACTTCATTTAACATTTTACACTGTTCAGGTAATCCCATTAGAGCAAATGGTTTGGAAAAAAACAAAAACAACAACAAGAAGAAACCCAGAAAACAGCAAAGATAATTTTTGAATAATGAAACGATCTCTAAGTGTCAATTCCATTGGTTCATGGATTCATAGGTTCAATATTAATTAATTAATTAAGTTATTTGAGATATTATCAAAAAACTAAATTGTTGAGATAGCTTCTTAGAGTTCTTACGACTAGACTTATATTGGCCAGGAGATTTAATCATTGACTCCCTGTACGCCTGATTCCGTGTTATTCACATACTAGGAGTTTGGGCCATTTTGTGGTTGATACAAATGTCATGCGATAAAGGGTTCTTACTGTCACATAAGAAGACTGTTCCAAACAACCGATGTCATCTTTTTGGGGTGGTGGTATTTGAGCTGTGATGCCTATGCAGAGTGCAAAGTGACACGCAGAGCTTTCACAAGTCTGACATATGTTTGCTCTGACAACTCTGACATAAACCAGCAATACGTCCTTGGAGTGCCTGAGGTTTATGTACCCGTTAAGAGAGGAATACTAGCTTCTTTCTTTTTTAAAAAAATATTTATTTATTTCACCATAGTGATATATGCAACTATTTTAAGAAGTAAAATAGTTTCAAAATCTGCCCCCAATTTCTCTCACCAGAAGCAAACATGACTCTTAGACTCTCTTTTCGTGCTTTAATATTTTCTTTCTGAATAATAAGTGTGGAAAACTATATTTTTCAATAAGATCTCCATCTCATGTGCTCTTTTGCAATGTAACACTGATGCTCCTCCCACTGAGGTGTGGTGTCTGTGTTTCTTCTCCCTGAATCAAGGTGGGCCTGTGATTATGGTGAAGTGACACTTGGTGACTTCAGTAACTAGGAACCATAAAAAATGGTTCAGCTTCCACATGAGCCTCCTGGGGCAATTGCCTTCAGAGTCCTGAGCTATCATGTAAGAGGTCTGAAGCTGCTATACTATACAGTAATTCACGCAGTGTAGAGAAGTCACTTGTAGGTGCTTCAGCCAACCATCCCAGTTGAGGTCCTGGCTAATTGGCAGAACCACTTCCATACAGGTGAGATAATAATAAAATGATGACTATTGTACTAAACTGCTGAATTTTGGAGTAATTTTTATATTAATAAATAACTGAACACATTCATGTACATGGCAATCTTCTATTTCATTAATTTAGATATACTCTATTACGTATTTTTTAATAGTACTTGATCATAAAACTCTCTTATACCATTAACTCTTTTGCTTCCTCTCCCTATACTTCTGATATAGTATTATATTATACATTTTTGTTAATCATTGCATTTGCATCCTTATGTCTATAGTGCACTTTGGTTGTTCCTTTTCATATTCTTGTATACCTTAAGTGATTAATTAGTAACTTCCTTGATTTTTAATCTGGTTAGTTTTCTTTGTATTAAATTTTTTTTTCTCTCATTTCAATAGTCTTCAGTACAACTTTTCATTAAGTTAACTATAGAAGGTAATCTAACAATTTTTTTTTTTTTTTTCTGCAGTCATCCTACCTGGAAACTTCCATTTTTCTTTTATTTTGGCTTGTTGTTTTCTAGGAAATTATTTCCAGCCCTCATCCTGAGACTTTCTGCTATCATTTGGAAACTTCTTTGATGTTTAGCAAGTTTAGAGTCCCTATTTCTCAGATATCATGCTTTCCTCTTACTTGGTTTAATTTTTTATTTTGGTGAAATACATCTTTCATGTTAAAATATATATATATATATATATATACACACACACACACACACCCCACAGCAGAAGACCTGACAATAATAGCCCTGAATAAGCCTGTCTCTGCAGTCCAGGTTGGAATAGGTATATAAAAATTTTGGGGCCCAGCGCAGTGGCTCATGCCTGTAATCCCAGCACTTTGGGAGGCTGAGGCAGGTGGATCAAGAGATCAGGAGATCTAGACCATCCTAGCTAACACGGTGAAACCCAGACTCTATTAAAAACACAAAAAATTAGCCAGGCGTGGTGGCGGGCGCCTGTAGTCCCAGCTACTCAGGAGGCTGAGGCAGGAGAATGGCGTGAATCCAGGAGGCTGAGCTTGCAGTGAGCCGAGATCGTGCCACTGCGCTCCAGCCTGGGCAACGTAGCAAGACTCCATCTCAAACAAAAACAAAAAAACAAAACAAAAATTGGAGGGAGCTTTCATACCTGAAAATATCTTTTTAGAACTTGGCACTTGAAAAATTAATGTTTCTTCACAACAACTTTGCCTAAGTTTGAATGGTAATTTTCAGCTTTTGGGCAATTCTGTGAACTGCTTGCTGTAAGTAGGCACATGCATTTCTGGGAACAAGCTTGACTCGTATAAGGGAAGTCAAAAAAAAAAAAAAAGTGACAGGCACCTAATACGGAGCCTGCAAAAAGTACAACTACTTTCTAGACTAGGGACAGGGAAAGTAGATAAATATATTTGTAGGAATTATAAGTGAAATAAAATTGCAGAAATTGAAGAAATTCAAACCCTTGTACATTACTGGTGGGAAAGCAAAATGATTCAGCCACTGTGAAAAACAGTTTGGCAGTTTCTGAAAAAGTAAAGCATAAAAACACCAGGTGACTCAGGAATTTCACCCATGGGTATATTGAAAAGAATTGCAAGCAGATATTCTAATAAATATTATACAGAAATATTTATGTCTGCACTACTCACAATACAACCCATGTTCATCAATAAACAAATGGATAAATAACATGTGGTATATCCATATAATGGAATATTATTTAACTATAAAAGAGAATGAAACACTGACCTGCTACAAAGTGAATGAACCTTGAAAACGATTATCTAAGTAAAAGAAACCAGACACAAAAGGTTACATGTGGTATGATTCTATTTATGTGAAATATACAGACTACATAAATTGATAGGAGCAGAAAGCAAATTGGTGGTTGCCAGAGGTGGGGAAAGTGGGAAATGGGGTATGACTACTTAATGCGTATGGAGTTTTAGGGTGATGAAAACGTCCTGAAACTAGATGGTGGTGGTTGCAGAACATTGTGAATGCACGAAGTTCTACTGAATTATTCACTTTAAAATGGTTTATACTATATAAATTTCACAAGCTTAACTCAAACAAGTGAAGTAGAAAGAGGAGTTACTGGACTGGCTGTAATAATGAGCCTATAAGAAGTATCACTACTTTCTTTTTGTGTGTGTGAGACGGAGTCTCGCTCAGTAGCCAGGCTGGAGCACAGTGGCGTGATCGCGGCTCACTGCAACCTCCGCCTCCCAGGTTCAAGCGATTCTCCTGCCTCAGCCTCCCGAGTAGCTGGGACTACAGGCGCGTCCCTCCATGCCCAGCTAATTTTTGTACTTTTTTTTGTTTGTTTGTTTTTGAGACTGAGTCTCGCTCTGTCACCCAGGCTGGAGTACAATGGCTCGATCTGAGCTCACTGCAAGCTCCGCCTCCCGGGTTCAAGGGATTCTCCTGCCTCAGTCTCCCGAGTAGCTGGGATTACAGGAGCCCGCCACTGCGCCCGGCTAATTATTTGTATTTTTTAGTAGAGACAGGGTTTCACCATGTTAGCCAGGATGGTCTCGATCTGCCGACCTCATGATCTGCCCGCCTGGGCCTCCCAAAGTGCTGGGATTACAGGCGTGAGCCACTGTGCCCAGCCATTTTTTGTATTTTTTAGTAGAAATGGGGTTTCACCATGTAGGCCAGATGGTCTTGATCTCTTGACCTCGTGATCTGCCTGCCTCGGCCTCCCAAAGTGCTGGGATTACAGGCGTGAGCTGCTGTGCCGGGCCAAGAAGTATTACTACTTTCTAGGCTGGCTGGGAAAGCAAAAAATATATATATTTGTAAGAATTGTGTGTGAAAGAGAAAAAGTGAGCAATGGCATGTATATAAATGAAATGTCTATTTTGACTTTCTAGAAAATTGCCTTCCTTATGTAATGCTTTTTAGATAATACAATGTTTTGGATATGAGAACATTCTAGAGAGATGAATTCTGGCTAGATAAATTGTTCCTGAGCCACACACATTTGTTTTGTGATAATAATCTAAAAATTTGTGATCAAATGAGAATACAGAGAAGACAGATATTTAAAAATACTAAGTACAAGGCAATGTTCAAGAATTTCTACCTCTAAAGTTATGTTTGCCAAATAATTTCCTTAAAAAAACTATAATTAAAAAAATTAAAAAGAGATAAACAAATGACAAAGTGAGTACAAACCTCATCTTAGAGGGCCTCCCTTTGACCAGCCTGATGCATCTCCACCTCATGGAGTGCATTTATGTGCACAAGAGTGAGTGCTGCTCTTCTAGAAACATGCTCTGAGTAAGCGCTTGCGGAGAAACCCAGCCCAGCCAGCAACAGAGCTGTTATTAAGCTGTAGCCCTAGAGCCTCCCAGTTTTATTTTATTGTTTCTGGGATGCAAGTGCTGTGGAGTTCTTAGGCAACTCTCTTTCCAAGCAATTAAGTCCCCCATCTCAGAAGCCACAGAAAGGAAGTAAATACGAAGGGGGAGGAGGCAGCTTGGTGGGGGCTTTCAGGTTATTTATTACTTTAATAAATCTGGGCTCCTCCCAGCCCGCCTCAGATTCTTGTTTCTGTCAAGCTCCTGAGGACAAACGATTGCTTAATCGTAGGGTTTGTGGGCCGAGGTGGGCGCCAAGCACAGTTTATTGTGCAGGAAAAACTGTTAAGTAAGACGATGTGATAGTGCCCTGGCCAATAAGTCATTAAACAGAAATTAAAAGCAGAAAACTTCCCAGTACCTTCTCTGTCACTTGTATTAACCTCTTAAAGGCAGAGTCAATTGTGTTTGGAGCTGAGGATAAAAGGTAGGCCCAGGGAGAATGTTCTATCAGTGAAGAAGGCGAGTAGAAGAGGCTGACTGGCTTTAGAATCATCCAGTGTCCTGCATTCACAAGGGCGTAGCCCCTAACCAGTTCAATCTGACAACAGCTGCTATGCCTGAGAATGGGAGGTTGCCAAACTCCTGGCTACAGGTTTTCATCTGTTATTTTACTTGAACTTTATTATTTTTTCATTATTATTATTATTATTTTTTAAGTTCTGAAGTACATGTGTTGGATGTGCAGGTTTGTTACATAGGTAAACATATGCTTTATTACATCCTTGAGATGTATGGGGTACATTACTAACCACCACATGAGAAGGCAGCTGGAGCCGTGACACTTCGTTAGGTTCCCGTCAGGTGAAAGCTGGGCTAGCCTGGAATATGGGCCACGCTGATCCCAGCTGCTGTGTTTCACGGGGAGCAGAAAACTGTGACCTCAGGGAATCGGTCTCAAACTTGAGCTTGAGTTTGTTCAGGCAGTGTGATATTCTCTGCTGGACCAGATTACTGTTTCTCCCCTCCAGGTTGAAGGAATAAAGTAATCGAACAACTTTGAATAAAGGCCAGTCACCTGGTCATTACTTCTAACTGTGACAAAGAAATCCAGAACAAGTGAACAATAAAGGAATGGAAATTTCAACTTGCCTTAACTTTCAGTTCTACCCAATTATTCTATCTTTGCCTAATCCTTCCTAGTACCCACTCTTTTAACCTCATCTTCCTCTTCTTCACTCTCTCTCTCCCCTCCACTTAATAAACTTTAACTTTTAGAGAAGTTTCAGGTTCACAGCAAAATTGAGCAGCAGGTATGCAGATTTTCTATATGCCCTTATCCCACAACTGCACATCAACATCCTTCACCAGAGTGGTACGTTGTTACGATTGATGAACCTACACTGACATATCATTATCACTAAAGTCCATTGTTTACATAAGGGTTCACTCCTGGTGTGGTACATTCTATCGCTTTGAAGTGTAGAGAGGCAATAGTTTACCTCCACTCTCTTAGGGTCTTTGGCTGGGTATGAAAATGAAATAGACATCATATATTAATAGGAGAAAAGCATACAGATGTGTACACATACATGGGAACCCCCAAAGAAAAATGAAGCCCTAAAGACGTGGCAAAACTGCAATGCAACAGTGACTGAAATATATGGGGAGGCCAAAGGAAGAAAAGAGTTATTTTAATAAAGTCTATTTGTACAGATTATTTTTTTCAGTCTTGACTTCCCGTCTCTGGAGACAGGCATGCTGCTGCTGCTTTTTATTATTTATTTTTTTTGCTACAAGAAGGGCATCCTTCACATAAGAATTTGCTCCTATCTCTAGTGATAAGTATGTTTTTTCTCTTGATACAGGGAGGGCAGAGTGAACTTTCTGTGTCTACTGTTATTCAGGTGTCTTTAGTTTAAAATAACTCTTATGCCAAAGTGGCATATTTTAAGACGATATATCCTGCCACCCTTCAAGACAAATATAGGATGACTCCATATCCACCACTATAGTATTACACAAAATAGTTTCAATACTCTAAAAAGCCTCTGTGGTCCACCTGTTCATCTCTGCTACCCCCAAACTCTGGCAGTCACTGATCTTTTTATTCTCTCTATAGTTTCATTTTTTTTTTTCCAGAATGTCATATAGTTGGAATCATATGGTAAGTAGCCTTTTTAGATTGCTGCTTTTACTTAGTAATATGCATTTAACTTTCTTCCTTGTCTTTCCACAGCTTGATAGCCCATTTCTTTTGATTTTATTTAACTTTTACTTTAGTTTCAGGGGTCCATGTGCAGGTTTGTTATGTAGGTAAACTTGTGTTATGGAAGTTTGTTGTAAAATTATTTTTCTCACCCAGGTACTAGTTACTTTTTTTGTGATTCTCTTCCTCTTCCCATCCTCTACCTTCAAGCAGACACCAGTGTGTGTTGGTCCTTCTTTGTGTCCGTGTGTTCTCATCATTTAGTAGCTACTTAAAAGCGAGAACTTCGCTAAAGTTGTTTATCAGCTGAAGGAGCTTTGGGCTGAGACTGTGGGGTTTTTTAGATAAATAATCATGTCATCAGCAAACAGGGACAGTGTGACTTTCTCTCTTCCTATTTGGATGCACTTGATTTCTTCCTGTTCAGGACTTCCGATACTATGTAGAATAAGTGGTGAGAAAGGGCAGACTTGTGTTGTGCCAGTTTTCAAAGGGAATGCTTCCAGCTTGTGCCTATTAAGTATGAAGTTAGCTCATTTCTTTTTAGTGCTAAATAATATTCTACTGTCTGGATGTACCACAGTTTATTCAGTCCCCTACAGAAAGGACGTCTTTGTCACTTCCAAGTTTTGGCAGTTTTGAATAAGGCTGCTATAAATATTCCTGTTCATGTTTTTTTGGTAGACATATGTTTTCAACTCCTTTGGGTAAATATGAAGGAGCACAATTGCAGGATCATATGGTACTATAGACGGAAAGTTTGTCCACAGAACAAAAAATTCAATTCATGTGTTGAAGCACTAATTTGTGTGATGGTTTTTGAAGGTGGGGTTTTGAGGAGGTAATTAGATCATGAGGGAGCATCCTCATGCAGATGGCATACATCAGAAATGATCTCTCTCTCTCTGCCATGTGAGAATACTTTAAAAAAGCAAAGGTCTGCGAATGAGGAGGAGGGCTCCCACCAGGAACCCAACCATGCAGGCACCCTGATCATGTAATTCCAGCCTCCAGAACTTTGAGAAACGAATGTTTGTTGTCCAAGCCACCAGTCTGTGGTATTCTGTTACAGCAGCCCAAAACTGCTTAAAACGTATGGTAAGGTTCATTTCATAAGAAACTGCCACAAAGTGTCCTCCAAAGTGACTGTACCATTTTGCATTTCTACCAACAGTGAATAAGAGTTCCTGTTGCCCCACATTCTCCCCAGCATTTGGTGTTGTCAGTATTCTGGATTTTGGCTATTCTAATAGCTCTGTAGTGGTATCTCATTGTTGGCTTGTCTCTTTTAAAATCTCTACATGTTGCTTCTTCCTTGTCCCTCTTTCTTGATAGTTTGTGATGTTTTCTGATTCCTCCTGTCTCGCCGCTCCTTTTCCTTGTTTCTCCTACTCTTCATTTTTGTTCCTTTGATTCCTGTCTGATAACCTACTCATACTTTTCTTTCCTGTCTTTCATTTCTTTGCCTTTTCCTACATTTCCTCCTTCTTACATTCCAATTGGCATAAGCATGAATATAAGAGTAATATATATTTTCAGTATATATTGGTTGTATTGAATACATTAGTTCTTAATTAAAAATAGCAAGTGCTGTCCATTTTAGATTTTTCTCGGGTAAATAGCACCAAATAAATCAAATTTCTTTTCATATGTAGCTCTTTATTTTTTTCAATGGGTTCAGTAAATCTCAAAAGTGATTTTCTACCACATTGTTAGTCTGCTAGTAACCTACCCACAATAATTTTTAGTAATGAAAACAAATGATTCTCAACATATTTCTGATTGTGTAAAAGATTATATACTCAATACTGTATTTCTCAGATTGAAACTGAATCCTATTTTCTCCATTCAGTCTACAGCTAAGAGTGTTGTTTTTCTCCTAATAATGTACCTAAGTGAAGGACTGAATAATGACCTTTCCATTCTAACTCTTTCTTTTGTTTTATTGATTTTTGTTTTCATGTTTGTTCTCTGCCTATGTTCTACCATTGTCCAGGAAAATTACCCAAAGTTTAAAAAAAAGGGAGAATCATTCTGTATGCCCTTTCAATGTCATCCTAGAGGGTTTTACAACAAATCCACCCAACAAATCTCTTGAGGAAGGTAACTTTGTTTGGCTTATTATTTATTTGATTAGGGCTCACGTTCTGCAAAGTTTGATGCTGGATTATAGAAGATTGATATGTTGCAAATAATTTTTATTGGGTAAAAAAGATACCTCCCAATACTGTGGTTTTATTGCCTGAGAAGACATTGCCAGTTTTCAATCTATGTATGCAATCTTATTTTTTTCCCCACTAACATATATGATTTTCTCACATCCTTCATCACATCTGCTTTGTCATAATGCTGATTCCTTCATTAAAGGACTAAGTACGTCTTTGACTCATCTGTTTACTCACATGACAGTTAATTTTTTTTAAGTCCTGATACATTCAAGTTTAGCTCAAGTGACACCTCATTCAGGGGCCTTCACGTATTACTTCTGCAACGTTTATCTCGCTTTTCATGAGGTTTGTGCAGTTGATTTAAGTGAGTTACTATCTCTATATTTACAAACAGTGTACTATTTTAGAGACAGAACCTATGTTGTGTATTTCCTCTATACTTCATTCTTAGCTATCCATGGAAACAGGGACAGGCTCCTTAAAAGTGTATTGGATTGAATAGAATTGTACTGAATCTGTCTCCATTGTCTTCAGCCTTAGGCTGCTAACAATAACTGCATGGAAAGAAAGCTTTTGCTCTCACAAAATTTTAGTTATTCTAGATCTTTCTTATCATCTCTTGGGAGTATTTATACTGGCTAGTGTTTGTTCTTATCACAGTCCATCTCTGCCCAGTTTTGGAGCCTTTCCAGGAATCTCTTGGTAAGCAGAAGAACATATCTGAATCAGATAGCTCATGCTAGTAAAATAGCATCCAGGTTCCACACTGCAGTATTGGACTAAAGCTTACTGCATCATTCTATCCTCGTCTATGAGTTTTATTCACACTGAGCTTGGTGCTGCTTGAGAATTATGTCTATAAAATATAACATTTATGCCCTTCTTTTTTGTTTTCATATGCTGAAATTAATGTGTCATTGTGAAGATTCTGAACAGATGGGGAAAGGTCAAGGTTTCTTTGTTGCTAAGTGTGTTTCCATGGCTACGGCAATATGTGTGCATTATCACAAAGCATCATTTGTTTGGCTGCCAGTGGCTCATTAGAGGAAGGAGGAGCTCCACCTTGATGGTTCTGGGTAGTTTATTTCTGTTTTACTTTTCTTCCTGTTATGAGAACCATAGTGATAGGTTGGAACACAAATAAACCTGGTGGCTGTAGGTGGAGAATACTCACAACAGGTCCACACTTGCATATAAATGACCCAAACATTTAATTGGAACAGCAGAGTCCAGATTGAATAAGCTTTGAGTAAAATGAAGCAGTGTCTAAACAACCATGTATCTGGGTTCTGCTTTTCTCAGGGGGCTCCACTTTGTGTAGTATCTGCCCATCCTGTTCTACTTCCTGGTACTTTGCAACCAGTATCCAGGGAATCCTTATCTCATTTTACCTGTTGTTTTTGTTCTGTCTCAGGTGATCTTGCTCTAAGGCATTTCTGAGACTGCAGCATAGAGCATGTGAAAGAGAATACTTTGGATCAGGCAGTATTAGGACTGGGAGAATTGACCAAGTTAATCCCTAAATACATGGCCTATAGCACAAATGCTTGGATACAAATATGTGGCAAATTGAGATTTAATTCAAGCAGAATCCAAGATATTCTGATGGGGTAAAATATAGCAGTGAGTGTCTTTGACCAGTAGGGATGCTGGAAGTCAAACCCATGTCAGGTTGTCGGTCTGGTTTTGAGCAGGGCCCTAAGTCAGTAGCTATAGATTTGTGGGAAAGATCAAATTCCTAGAGACAACTTACAAGGTGGAGTTTAAAAGACCTTCTCCAAGGGAGACTGAATTTCAAATCAATGTTTTGACCCCAAGAAGCACATGAGATGGGACAATGCCATGGATAGCATTTCAGACTTAACAGCAAGGGGAATTCCAGATTCCTCTAGCCAGTGGATCCATGCTTGCGGATTTGCTGTTCACTTTAGCAAAGTGTTGATCACCTTGACAAGGACTCATTTTAGACCTATCACAGGCCTGGGATTTATTTGTTCTGTATTTCCAGCATCTAGCACTGGGGCTCTTTTATAGCAGGGTTCAGTGAACATTTGTCAGTGCATGTTTGATCTGAGCAGGGTTCAGTGAATATTTGTCATGGAATGTGTGCCTGATGGATGAAGGATTTGTACTTCTCCCTATGAGAGAGTAGAAGAGCCATAAACTGAGAGCTTCTGTCACTTCTGTCAGGTGCAGATCCTTGCTGTGTATCCTGGTCTCTTTTGAGGATTACTGATAGTTTCTAGAGTATAATTCTGGAGTCACAAGAGGAGTATTAGAGTCACAAGAATGGGGCTATTTTCCTTTATCTACCACTGTCCTCCCCACTTTGTGTTGCTGTAACAAAATATCTGAGACTGGGAAATTTATAAATAACAGAAATGTATTCCTCACAGTTATGGAGACTAAAAAGTCAAAGATCATGTTGCCAGTGGATTCAGTATATGGTGAGGGCTGCTCTTTGCTTCCAGTATGGTGCCTTGTTGTTGTATCCTCACATGGCAGAAAGCAGAAGGGCAAAAGGCTAAAAGGAGCTAGCTAGTTCCCTTGAACCATTTTATAAAGGCACTAATCCATTCACGAGGATAGAGGCCTCATGACCTTCTAAAGGCCCTACCTCTTAATATTATTGACTTGGAGATTAAGTTTCTATCATATGAGTCTTTCGAAGGACATGTCCATTTCAAACCGTAACAACCGCTAATACACTGCATAATGTAGGACAGGTGTCCTCAGTCTTCTCATTGGTTCAATTCAGGGCTAGGCTTAATGGTCAACCTTCCATGCTTAATCACTGTAATGATTATCTTTTCCATGTATGCTGAAGCATAAACAGCAGAAAATTGCTTAATAACAGAATTTCTACATGAAATAAGTTTTTCCCCCAAAATGATGAATTAGAGACTTTTAATATGCCCCAGCCACTTGGAAATAGCAAGACAGTGTGCAAAGATAAACTTTGCGAGATTTGATTAAAGAAGGAAAATGGGAATCCACTGGAATTCTGAAGGATACCCCAGATCCTGGGGAGGAGAATGCAGGCAAACAGCCCCAGTGATGCTATCTGGCTGAGAAAAGTGAGCAAAATCTCAGTATGTGAGAGTTAGAGAGCCTCTTTTATGATTCAGCTTTCCACTGGGGATCTAAGCAACTTAGGTCAAGGGATACCATTATGTTTCTGCCAAGCCCTGAAACTAACTTGGAAACGGCCTTGGAAAAGTTGTAGGAGAAAGACACTGGGAAAAATTACAGGCATGTTCCCAGGTCTGGAAACAAGAGCAGGACAGTGTTTTAAATCTGGGCTCATACGAAGTCAGCCATTCTTTGGTGACCTGGCAGCATGACCATGCATGAATTTTAGTCTTAGGTCAGAGATTGGGGCACCTTCTCTGCAGCTGGGTAGGCACCTCCACAGCCAGAACTGTGGAAAGTATCTCACAGTAGGCAGTGGAATTGTGCCCTCCCCTGTTGCAGGCCTGGAGTGGGAGGAGAGCTGCTACAGCTGCATTTTCTCCTGGATGATGAGACTTGCAGCCAGGACCAGCTTGGCATCATGGAACTGGTCTGTATGTGCCATTGCTGGGTGCCCCAGCCTGCTACCCTAACGTGGTGCAGTGGTCTCCTCTCTGCTCCACAACTAGGCATATCTCCAGGTATCCAGGTTACCCCCTCACCCATATCAGCAGCATGTGCTTCCCCACTCATCCTGTGCATAGATCATGGTACAGTGAAGCTGTCTCCACTTCATGCTGTGACAGATATCTAGGCATTTGTAACAAGCACTCACCTGGATCAGTAGCCTAAACTGCCCCACCCTTCCTTTGCAGAGATTCTGGTGCAAGAGGACCCTCTTTGCTTTATACCCAGGGAGATCCCCAGGCATTCAGACCATCTGCTTGCCTGGTTCAGCAGCCTAAGTCACCCCACCCATACTGTTCAGAGATCTTGCAGCAGGGGGGCCCTTTCCACTCCATGCCCAGGCAGATCTCCAGGCATTTGGAGCACTGGTCGCCTGAAACAGCAGCCTGAGCAGCCCCACATTTTCTTTGCAGTGATGCTGGTGCGGGGTTGGGGGAGGGAGCCCTCTATACTCCATGCACAGCAGATTTTCAAGCACTTAGAGTACCTACTTTCCTAGATCAGGGGTTTAGGCTGACCCCCGTTCCTGTGCAGATAACTTGGGGCAAAGGAGGCCTCCCAGCTTCACATCTAAGCACACCTCTGGGCACTTGGAGGCTACCTGCTGGACTCTCCCTTGGTGCTGGTGCTTGTGCCTGCCATTGGTGGACTGGAAGACAGACCTGTCTGGTCCAGCCCTGACCATCTTGTGCCCTACCCCTCTAGGGCTGAAGAGGGAGCTCTGACCACAGTGCACCTCATGAATCAGCCCATTCCCTGAGATAACAGAGAGCTTCTGCCAGTAAACAAGGATTAAGTAGATACCCAGCTGCTTTGGCAACATTTGACTCTTACCCACAAGCTTCATCTTCTGGCTTGTAGGTCCAACTGCACAGCCCAATATAAAACTGCTGAAAGACATTCATAGGGCTATGGAAGCAAAGCAAAAGACCCACCCAGCATTCTCTAATGCAGCAGTCCCCAACCTTTTTGGCACCAGGGACTGGTGGAAGAAAATTTTTCCAAGGATGGTGGCAAGGGAGGGGAGATGGTTTTGGGGTGAAACTGCTCTACCTCAGATCATCTGGCATTAGTTAGATTCTCATGAGGAGAGCACAACCTAAACCCCTCGCGTGCACAGTTCACAATAGGGTTTGTGCTCCTATGAGAATCTAATGCCACTGCTGATCTGCAGGTGGTGGAGCTCAGGCAGTAATGTCTGCGCCCTAGCAGCTCACTTCCTGCTCTTCCGCCTGGTTCCTAACAGATCATGGCCGGGACCAGTATTTGGGACAGGGGTTGGGGATCCTTGCTCTAAAGTCATATCCTCTGTAGGGAGGGGGGAATGGGAAAAGGAAATAAGAAAAAAATAATATTATAGGGAAAGAAAGAAAAAGAAAAAAATCCTACCTGCACAAAAATAATTACAAAAATCAGAAATGCCAGCATCCCCAGATGAGAAGGAACTAGCACAAAAATTCTGGAACTGTGAAAAATTTTAATGTAGTGACATCACCAAAGGATCACGCTAGTTCTCTAGCAATAATCCATAACCAAAGCAGAAACTCGGACATAACAGATAAAGAATGCAAAGCATGGGTTGGAAAGAAGCTTAATGAGATTAACAACAAGGTTGAAAATCAGCACAAAGAAACTTCTAAAGCAATCCAGGAAATGAAGAGATAAATATCTTCAAAAAACTTAATCAGAGCTTCTGGAACTGAAAAGCTCAAGGAATTTTAAGATAGAATTGAAAGCTTTATTAATAGACTGGACAAAGAAGAAGAAAGAATTTGAGAACTTGAAGACCAGTCTTTTGAACTAACCCAGACAGACAAAAATAAAGGAAAAATAATTTTGAAAAATAAAGTCTTTGAGAAATATAGGATCATGTAAAGTGACCAAACCTACAAATTATTGACATTCCTGAGAGAAATGGAGAAAAGGGAAACAACCTGAAGAACATATTTGAAGGAATAATTCAGAGGTAGATATCCAGATATGAGAAATCCAGACTAAATATGTGAGATAGCATACAAAATGAACTTTGTTGAGGCATATAGTTGTCAGACTGTCCAAGGCTAACATTAAAGAAAAAAATCTTAAAGACAGCTAGAGAAAAAGGTCAGACCACATACAAAGGGAACCTCATCAGGCTAACAGTGGATTTCCCAAAAGAAACCTTAGAAGCCAGGAGAGATTGGGGCCCATTTTCAGAATTCTTAAACTCCAAATAAGAATTTCATAGCCTGCCAAACTAGGATTCATAAGCAAAGGAGAAATAAAAGTTCATGCAGACAAGCAAGTGCTAATGGAATTCGTTACCACTAGAACAACCTTACATGAGATTCTTTAGGGAGTTCTAAAAATAGAAATGAAAGAATGATACCTGCTACCACAAAAACACCCTTAAATGCATAGCCCACAGACCTTGTAAAGCAACCACCCAATAGAAAATAAAAAGCAACCAGCTAACAACTTCACAATAGGATCAAAACCTAATATATCAATATTAACCATGAATGTAAATGGTCTAAATGCCCCACTTAAAAGGCACAGAGTGGCAAGTCAGATTAAAAACAAAGCCCATCCATCTACTGTTTCCAAGAGATCCATCTCACACGTAACAACCATAGGCTCAAAGTAAATGGCTGGAGAAAAATCTGTCACACAAATAGAAAATAGAAAAGAACAGAGGTCACTATACTTACATTAGATAAAACAGACATTAAACCTGTAATAGAGAAGAAAGACAAAGAAGGGTGTTACATAATGATAAAGGTTTCAATTAAACAAGAAGACTAAACTATCCTAAATATATATACACCCAACATTGGAGCATCCAGATTCATAAAACAAGTACTTCAAAACCTATGAAAAGACTTAGACATGTATATTATTAATAATTGTGAGGGACTTCCATACCCCACTGGTAGCATTAGACAGATCATTGAAGCAGAAAACTAACAAATTCTGGACTTATAGAAATCAAAACCAAGAAGATCTCTCAAAACAACAGAATTACATAAAAATTAAAGTACTTGCTCTTGAATGACTCTTGGATAAACAATGAAATTAAGAAAGAAAACAAAAAATTATTTGAAATAAATAAAAACAGAGACACAACATACCAAAACCTCTGGGATGCAGCAAAAAACAGTCTTAAAAGGAAAGTTTATAGCAATAAATGCCTACCTCAAATAGTTAGAAAGATCTCAAATTAGCAATCTAACTTGACACCTAGAGGAACTAGAAAAACAAGACCAAACTAACCCCAAAACACACAGAAGAAAATAAATAACTAAATTAGAGCAGAACTGAATGAAACTGAGAACTCAAAATCCATACAAATAATCAACAAAACCAAAAGTTGGTTTCTTGAAAGGATAAACAAGGTCAGTAGACCACCAACTAGATTAACAGGAAAAAAAAAAAAAAAGAGAGAGAGAAGATCTAAATAAGCACAGTCAGAAATGACAAAGATGACATTACAACCAATCCCACAAAAGTACAAATAATTCTCCAGAGACTACGATGAACACTTTTGTGCACACAAACTAGAAAATCTATAGGAAATGAATAAATTCCTGGAAATACATAATCTCTGAAGATTAAATTAGGAAGAAATTGAAACCCTGAATGGACCAATATTGAGTTGCAAAATTGAATCTGTAATAAGAAACCTACCAAAATAAACAAACAAACAAAAGCCCTGAACCAGATGAATTCACAGCTGAATTCTACCAGACATACAAAGAAGAGCTGGTACCGATTCTAATGAAACTATTCCAAAAAATTGAGGACAAAAGACTCTTCTCTACTTCATTCTATGAAGTCAGCATCACCCTGATACCAAAATCTGGCAAAGACACATGAAAACAGAAAAGAAACCTACAGTTAAACAGACTTGATAAACATAAATGCAAAAATCCTCAACAAAATACTAGCAAAGTGAATCCAGCAGCACATCAAAAAGTTGATTCACCATGATTAAGTAGGCTTAATTATTGAGATGTAAGATTGGTTCAACATATGCAAATCAATAAATGTGATTCATCACATAAACTAAATTAAAAACATAAACAATATGTATTAGTCTGTTGTTGCACTGCTGTAAAGAGCTACCTGAGGCCGGTTGCGCTGTCTCATGCCTGTAATCCTAACACTCTGGGAGGCTGACGTGGGTGGATCACCTGAGGTTAGGAGTTAGAGACCAGCCTGGCCAACATGGTGAAACCCCGTATTTACTAAAAATGCAAAAATTAGCCAGGAATGGTGGTGCATGTCTGTAATCCCAGCTACTCAAGAGGCTGAGGCAGGAGAATCGCTGAAACTCGGGAGGCAGAGGTTGAAGTGAGTCAAGATTGCACCACTGTACCCCAGCCAGGGTAACCGAGCAAGGCTCTGTCAAAGAAAAAAAAAAAAAAAAAAAAAAAAGAACTAGTTGAGACTGGGTAATTTATGAGGAAAAGAGGTTTAATTTGTTCATGATTTTATGGTTTCATAGGGTGTACAGCAAGCATGGCTGGCGAGGCCTCAGGAAACTTTCAATTATGGTGGAAGGTGAAGGGGAAGTAGCCACATATTACATGGCTGGAAGAGGAGAAAGAGAGGCGGAGGGGGTGGGGGGAAGTGCTGTACATTTAAACAACCAGATCTCATGACAACTCTATCATGAGAACAGCACTAAACAAGGAAATCTGCCCTCATGATCTAATCACCTTCCATCCGACCCCACCTTCAACATTGAGGATTACAATTCGACATCAGATTTGGGCAGGAACAAAAATTCAAACTATATCACCCTATGATCATCCCAATTAACACAGAAAAAGCTTTTCATTAAATCCAACATCCCTTCATGATAAAAACCCTGAAGAAACTAGGCATTGGAGGAACATCCCTCAAAATAATAAGAGCCATTTATGACAAACCCACAGCCAATATCATACTGAATGGGCAAAAACTGAAAGCATTCTCTTTGAGAACTGGAACAACACAGGGATGCCCATTCTCACCACTCTTACTCAACATATTACAGGAAGTACTATGACTCACCAGAAGGAGGCAGACTGGAGAAAGAAATGAAAGGATCCAAATAAAAAAAGAAGTCAAACAATCTCTCTTCACTGATGATATGGTTCTGTATCTAGAAAACCCTAAAGAATCCTGCAAAAGCCTCTTGGAAATGATATATGACATCAGTGAAGTTTCAAAATGCAAAATCAATGTACAAAAATCAGTAACATTTCTATACAGCAATAATGCTTAAGCTGAGAGCCAAATCAAGACTGCAATTTTATTTCCAATACCCACAAAATATAAAATATCTAGGAATACGTCTAAGGAGGTGAAAGATCTCCACAAGGAGAACTACAAAACCCTGCTGGAAGAAATCATAGATGACACAGACAAATGGAAAAATATTCCATGATCATGGATCAGAAGAGTCAGTATTGTTAAAATCACCATCTGCCCAAAACAATCAACACATTCAACACTATTCCTATTAAACTACCAATGTCATTTTTCACAGAATTAGAAAAAACTAAAATTCATATGGAAACAAAAAGAGTCTGAATGATCATAGCAATTCTAAGCAAAAAGAACAAAACCAGAGGTATCACATTAACTGCCTTCAAGCTATAGCATAAAACTCGAGTAACTAAAATAGCATGGTACTGGTACAAAACACACATAGACCAAAGGAACAGAATAGAGAACACAGAAATAAAGCTGCACACCTACAGCCATCCGATCTTCGACAAAGTCAACAAAAATAAGCAAAAGGATTCCCTATTTGACGAATGGTGATTGGATAATTAGTTGGCTCTATGCAGTAGAATGAAACTGAACCCCTACATTTCGCCGTATACAAAAATTAACTCAAGATGGATTAAAGATTTAAATGTAATGCCTCAAACTATAAGAATCCTTGAAAAAACACTAGAAAAAAAAACATTCTGGACATCAGCCTAGGGAAAGAATTTATGACTAAATTCCCAGAGACAGTTACAACAAAAACAAACATTGACGAGTAGGACATAATTAAACTAAAGAGCTTCTGCACCTCAAAAGAAACTATCAGTAGAGTAAACAGACCACCTACAGAATGGGAGAAAATATTCACAAACGATACGTCCAACAAATATTTAATTTCCAGATCTATGAGTCACTTAAACCATCAAGCAAGCAAAAGCATTAAAAATGGGCAAAGATATGAACAGATACTTCTCAAAAGAAGCCATACAAATGTCTAACAAACATATGAAAAAATGTCCAACATCACTAATCATTGAATTAATGCAAATCGAAATTAAAACAAAATATCACCTCATACAAGTTAGAATGGCTACACACAACAGGTACTGGAGAGGCTGTGGAGAAAACGGAATGCTTATACACTGTTGGTGGGAATGTAAATTATTTCTCCTACTGTGGAAAGCAGTTTGGAGATTTCTCAAGGAACTTAAAAGAACTACCATTCAACCCAACAATCCCATTACTGGGAATACATCCAAAAGAAAGTACATTGTTATACCAAAAAGACACACGCACTCATATGTTTGTCACAGGACTCTTCATAGCAGCGAAGACATGGAATCAACCTACATGCTCATCAACAGTAGATTGGATAAAGAAAATGTGGTACATATACAACATGAAATACTATGCTTTTATAAAAAGAACAAAGTCATTTCCTTTACAACAGCATGGATGCAGCTGGATACCATTATCCTAAGCAAATTAATGCAGAAACAGAAAACCAATTACTTCATGGTCTCACTTATAAGTGGGAGCTAAACATTGTGTACTCTTCTATGTAAAGATGATAACAATAGACACTGAGGACCATTAGATCAGGAAGGAAGAACGGTAAGGGTTGAAAAATGATGCTTGGTACCTGAGTGATGAGATCCTTCATATCCCAGACCTCAGTTACATGCAATATACCAAGGTAACAAGCCTGCACATGTACCCCCTGTATCTAAAAGTTGAGGTTATAAAAACAAAATGAATGTTTCCAATCACCTACTCAGGTTTTTGTACCATCTGTAAAACTCTTGGTTGCACGTAAAGGCAATTTTGCCTACTTTCTAAATGATTATTTTAAATTTTAATTTATTTTCAACTAATAGTATAACAACTGTTCCAGTTTGCCTGGGAGTGAGGGGATTTCCCAAGACAAGGGACTTTCGGTGCCCAAACTAGAAAATTCTGGGCACACTGAGATTGTGGCCACCCTAGGTAATAATGCCTGCTGTCGCAGAGATGGCTGGTGTCCCCCACACATTGTACCATATTCTTTTCCCAGACTCCCTTGTATCTAAGTGTGACCATGTGGCTGGTTCTTGTCAATGGCTATAATGTGAGCAGTGATGCAGAAGCAAGTTCTTTTCTTCCTTCGTGATCTGGACTTCAACACCCAAGGCAGTCTTGGAAATAGCATGTATTGAAGATGTCAAAGCCTCTGTGGACCCATGTTTGTGAGTAACTGCCTGTGGCCAAGGATCTCATCATCTGCCCTACCACCACCATCATGGGGCTTCGCAAAAACAAGAAACAAGCTTTTATTGGGTTAAACCACTGATATGTCAACAGATGTTTCAACAGTTGGTGCTCTCATAATTAATATATATCCATCCTTTTAATCCATATTTTTACTATTTTGATTTTATATTATTAAAAGACAAGGGAGTTTCAACATAAAAAAAATGAAATGTTTATATTAGTTAATACATTCAAAAGATACTATGGAAGAACTTCACCTCCATCTGACAGATGAGAAAAATATGTCTGTTCACCCCATTTCTCCTGCCTATTTTAGTCTGGGTCATCACCATTTTCGTCCTGGTTTATTTTCACAGCTGAAGTCTTCTCTATCTTGGTACAGCCACCTTACTGCTTCTGGAAGTATTCTTCTGAACACTACCATTTATCTGCTTAGAGTATTTCATTCTATATCCTATCACCCACAGGATAAAGAATAAACTCGTTAATTTCTGTTGAAAGCAATGCACAAGTCATCTGTATTTTTCACTACCACCAATAAAACATATTGGCTGGCTCTTTGCACTCCCCTAAACTGGCCATTTTTCCTCCCTGCAGATTACATGTCCTCATACAAGCTGGTGCTTTGGTCTGAGATGTGATCTACATCTTCATGTCACCTGACTAACATTTTGCGTATTGACTGACTCACCAGCAACACCCTAGGCATGCTTCTCTCATGGGATATACCACATTACATTGACCTTGTTTACCTACAGGGGCAGAACCTATATCATATTCATCTTGGTTACTCAGTTCTGGGCATATATATTTGATTGAACTGAACTTATTATAGTTCATGCTATTTCTCCTTTTGGAATCTTCTTAAGTCTCTCTTCCAGCCATTCCTCTCCCAGTCCTGCTGTATTCTGTGACTGGTGAGCTACTTTTTATCTTTCAAGAACCTGCTTTTACGACACCTCTTTTGTGAAACCTCACTTACCTCTCTTCTCCCAGTTTGCTTCATTGCAAGCAATTGGAGGGAAACAGCCAGGCTATTCAAAATTGTGCCCCATGATCCAAGCCCAGTCTCTCAATGTGTGCTTGTGTGATAAATGTTATTAATTTTTATTATTTCTAGGGCCCTCTAAATTTTATAAAATTCATTTATGTCAAGTATCGCTTTTGATAAAACAAGACCATTATAAAAGTATGGCAGGTAGGCCAGGCGCGGTAACTCACACCTATAATCCTAGCACTTTGAGAGGCCAAGGAGGGTAGATCACCTGAGGTCAGGAGTTTGAGAGCAGCCTGGCCAACATGGTGAAACCTCATCTCTGCTAAAAATACAAAAATTAACCGAGTATGGTGGCAGGCGCCTGTAATCCCAGCTACTCGGGAGGCTGAGGCAGGAGAATTGCTTGAACCTGGGAGGTGGAGGTTGCAGTGAATGGAGATCCTGCCACCGCACTCCAGCCTAGGCGACAGAGCAAGACTCCATCTAAGAAAAAAAAAATTAGCCGGCTGTTGTGGTGAGTGCCTGTAATCCCAGCTACTTGGGAGGCTGAGGCAGGAGAATTGCTTGAACCTGGGAGGCGAAGGTTACAATGAGCTGAGATTGCGCCACTGCACTCCAGCCTGGGCGACAGAGCAAGATTCTGTCTCACACACACAAAAAAAAAGTAGGGCAGGTAATATTAACCTTTTTTCAATGCATAAAGGGATTGAGATTTATAAAAAATAGAGCTAGTCACAATCAAAGTTTAAAAGAAGGGAAAGGGAAAGTGAGATTCAAACCATTATTTTTGACTTAAACGATATTATTATTATTACTTTTTTACTGTTTACGTAGTGAGACAATTGCCAGAGTTCCCTGGTAATGGACTTTAGAAATCCTACCTACCTATGTGAGATCACCTCAAGCCTTCAGTATTATGTTTCCTACCTCCCCAAGCCTATGCCAATCTGCAACTTCTCTGTCAGTTGGCAGGGACAGGTGTTTGATGTGTATGAAAAGAAAGAGCTGGCATTTGTTAAGTTCCTGGGTACTAGAGATTTTCTGCTTGTTATGTAATTCCTACAAAACTCCTTGCTCTACTTATCACCTTTCATTAATTCATGTTGCATGTTTTGTAAGTTCTTCAGTAGAGACTGCACGTCTTCAGTCATTATTTGCATTGAACTGTAAATAAGAGAAAAACTGGACTCAAATTTTTATTTCCGACTCTGGTTTCATAATTGGTATTTTTATCAACCACACTATCTAATATAGGAGAGTTTTATGGCCTCTTGGACGTGAGTTATCACATTCTTGATAATACACATTGGAAAAATTTCTTTTATTCTCTTCACCTTTTAGAAATTCCATTCTTCTCCTAGGGAACTAATAAGTAACCAAGCAAATACAGAAATGAAAGAACATCTGGCCCAATTTGCTCTCCATAAAAGCAGAAAAGCATTACTTCTCTATCACAAAGTGCAATTATTTTTTATTCCTGTGCACACTGCTATGTCAAAAGTAACTTTTTGCAGGAAGAGTACTTTTGGCACAAACACTGTATTCTCAGGTAAAAACCAAGCTCTACCGGGGCAAAATGGTAAGGGGGGAAAAGCATTCTCCTGGAAATACATAATCAATACGTTGTGCTTGAGTGTACCTTCTGTCATGGGCAGTGGTTTGTTTTGGGAAGTTGAGTTATTAGGGAAAAGTAGACTTTCACTAACAACAAGGAAAAAGGCAGAAAATTTGAAATAAAAAAGCAAGGGCATTTCAAAGCTATTCAACATGTGGTAACTAATGGAAGTCAGTAGACAGGATGCAATAGAAGTTATGTGTGCTGTGATCAAAATTACCCCATAAGTGAATATCTTCTGGATCTGGAAGGTCACTTTCACCATCCACATGATGACAAAAGGCCCAACTTCAAACAAAGATTAAGTAGAGGACCACTTGCTTGGAAAATCTTGAGAGATGAGAGGAATTTTAGAGTGATGGAATCATTGAATTAAAAGACTGAAAAAAGCCCTAGAGAGTATCCCCTAGAATTTTTCTTTTCAAACCAATAATCATCATAAGCCTTTAGTTAGTCATGAAATCCATTCAACAACAGCATTAAAACATAGAACAGAGCCAGGTAAAATGTCTTTTCTAAAGTTATAATTTGGGTTAATAATCGAATCAGGGATTCTTGGTCCTGGGTCATTTTAAAATGCTATCTTCTCCACCCTTCAAAAAATTACTGGTATAACTGTCATTGCGTTATTGACTTAAACAATTTTTCCATGATTTGATCATTTCCAGATCCCCCTGGGTCTACTCACCATTGCTGTTCTCCTTTACCTTGGAATAACTGGCTCAGAACTTGATATCTGTCCTCAGACCATTTGTCATCATTCTGTTCATAGTATCCTTCATCTTGCCCCCGTCATGTAGTCCTAAACTTCTAACTCCACAACCTAGACATGCTCATCGTTAACTCATCATTTTTCTATTCATTTTACTCAGTTATGATTGTACCACACTGATCATTTTGCATTCCGCTTTTTTCTACGAGTATTTTGAATGATGGTGTGTTTAATGACAATGAAATGCCTGTGGAAAGAAGACTCAAAAATAGCGTGGCTTTTCAGAACACCAATTTGATAAAAGCAATTGAGTTGTAGGAATCACTATTTTTTTTTTTTTTGTAAGAGCAAAGGAGATAGTTGTTCATATCGGTGTTGAAACCCAGTGGCTGTTATATATCAGAGTAACTTACAGAGAAAGCCAACAATCGTCTTTTCTTAATTGTTGCTGCTCAACATGATGGCTTGGTTCAGTCTGGAATCCCTCTCCACTTCCTCTCAGGGATAAGCAGCTGACAGCTGTAAGGGGGCAGAATGGATTCCCATCAGATAGCAAGGTGGTATAGTTACTTGTGCTGGTGGGGGAATGCAATCTCTGCTTTGTATTTGGTTCTTGTTTCTGGGACTGGTAACTTCTTCCTGTTTTGATAAATATATAAATAACTCTAAGTATCAGGAGAGACAGTAACTTAGGCTTCTTAAAGAACAGAGGGTTTTTCACAAGAATTAAACATTTTTTTTAAAAAAAGAACAAGGGATTTTTACTCAGAGATGAAAGAAATGTTTGTTTCTCAACTGAAATGTCACATGGTAATTTTAATAAAGGGCATCAGATTAGAAGTAAGGGGATTTGAGTTTAACTCCTGGCTCTATCTCCTGTGGATTTGGGACCCATCACTTTCTATGTTTAAACCTCAGCTTTCATATCTGCAAAATGAACATTTGACAAGACCATTGGTTCTGAACCCTGAATAAACATCAGAATCACCTATATAATTTAAAGGAATAAACTGATTCATGTGTTCCACTTAGAGATATTCTGATTTAATTAGATTAGAATGGGGTCCAGCATTTGGTATCAAAACCAAGTTGCTCAAGTTATTGCAATGTGCAGTAAGGGCTAGATGACTTCTAAAGGCCTTTCAAGCCCTAATATACTATGATAATTACAGTGAAAGCACTATTAGGTATTAGGCAGAGAACTTTTTAGTTGTGGCAGAAATACAATGCAAACTAGAATAAGGGGGGAAAATGATATTTAGCAGCTTCTAACTTCAGGACTCCCTTTTCTCCCCAGTTTGAACTTTGTTTTCTTCTGTGGTTTGATCATATTTTCTCCTTGATGTAGTTTGGATTCTGCATGTGCTAAGGAAAGTTGACAGCCCTGGATTCACCTCCTTCAGATTCCCCGGTGGAAAAAGGAGCTGGTTCCTGCTAATGTCTGCATATCAACTCTAGAGAAATGCTTTGATTGGCCTTGCTTGGATAGTTCCCTCTGTTTGTGAATTGGGTTGTATGACTGACAGTCCCATTATACAGCAGTGGTGGAAGTGTACCATTCAGATCTCTCTTTCAGAGAACTTGCTGTAGGGAGCATAGCTGATTGACAGACTTTAGCTGCCACACTAGGGACCCACTGTGTCTTTCACACCAGGCCATGTTTTCATTGGGCTGCTCCCAGCCAATGACTAAGCATGGTGGGGATACTCAAACCCAGTCATTCCAGCCCGATGTGGGATTCCTTAGCAAATTCTCATGAGTCCAAGGACTTTCCCACTGGCCTAGCTGAGACACTCTCATAACTTCACTGTAGTCTAAGGTCCTTCCTATCCAATCCCTCCTCCCCTTTCTGCTTTTATAGATGTCAAACTCATGTTGTAGTCTGAATGAAGGTTCTCCCTGCCTTATTCCTGCTCTCTCTCTTAACCTTCAGAGGTATTTTCTCCAATAAATACCTTGTTTTCCATTGCTGGCTGGATGTTTGCTTCATAGAGGACCTGAGCTGATGCTGACTAAAACCATATGGCATGGGGATGAGACAGTTTATCTAAAGAAGGGATGTTAGGTGTTTAAAAGAAAATACATGTCCACTATAGGCTGCATCTGTGAGTCTCTGTCCAGTATGGATCATTCTGTAGAGAGGATACAGAGCTAGTACCAAGGTATCGAGCAACTAGGCAGGTTTCAAGCCTTCAGATGATTTCTTGGAGATGACTGACACACTTAAGAGTCTGTGAGGCCACTAAGGGTCAAGACAAGATATCAGGTCTTGGTTTGTTGAAGAGTTTATGAAGCAGAATTAATCTAGCTTCACGGCCAGAGTTACTACATGTGTCGCTCTGAGCTTCTACAGCCATCAGCCATAGAGCCACTTGTTTTATTAATATTGTGCTGTCCATTTGATGTTTTCACAGAACATTTTACTTATTTTTTAACTAAAAAATATAGCCTTCTACTCACTATTTGGAATTGATAAAAGCTACTATATATAATCTTAAAAATAAATATATATTATATGATAAAGAAATATATATAATATATACGTATATACATACATAAGTTGTATTTTTTGATTGCTGTTTAAAGATTCTAATTTTTAAAGGAAACTATCAGAATCAAGAAATGAGAGGCTTTTAGTGGAGAATTCTTCTTAATTCTACTTAAGACTTAGCCTCAAAATAGCAACCCTATGATCCCATTGATTGTTTTGGAGGTGATCCATTTGGCATTCATTCATTCTTTTTTTTTCTTTTGGTAAAGTTATTTAAAAGCCTATTGTTAATGTACTAGAATTCATGAGAGGAGTTACTTTTCAGTTTGATTGTCATTTATAAGCTCTTCAGTGCAAGCTACTTATCAGCTCAGACTTCCAGCTGGCAAATTGCTGAGAGGAGGATGAAAAGGGGGTAGTACCAAGTCAGTGAATTTGTGGGTGAGGAACAGAGATGCCTGTGGCACATGGTGATATCTCCACAGGCTAGTCTGGGAGGTCACTAGAGTCAGGCTTGTGGCCCATCAGGGGCCACTGGGCATCTCTGGAAAGTCACTATGAGTTGAGGAAATGGGAATATTGAAGAAAAAATGAGGAAGAATGAAGGCAGAAGTTTTTTTATTTTGTGATTTTTCCAAGGGCCTGGCTTGGACTTTGTCTGCCTGTGTAGGAAAATGTGCAAGAGGTACAATGACATTCTGAGAGAACAGGTGGTCACAACCCCCCACTGCTTCTCTCGAGCCAGAAGGAGGCTAACATCCAGCCCCTGGTGAGGCCCACTCAATTCACTAGGCAGAGCACGATGATCTGAGGATCCGTGCCAACCCTCCTGCCTGGCCAAGCTGTGAGACCAACTGTTCCTTATTTTCTAAGCATTGAGCTGCTTCTGGACTTTGCTTCTTTGTTTAGGAAATGGATCCAAATCCCTCTCCTCTGGACTTGCTTGATCCCCGAGCCTGAAGTCAAGCCAGTATTGGCTACCATCTATTCTTTCAGCCACACATTGAACAACCATAATAAACACACCACACATTTATGGGTTCACACCTTGTTTTCAAGGGGCTTCTACATACTCCACCTGATTTGATACTAGAAAAAAAGCTCTACATTGGACTGGGCAAGTGTCATCACATATTTGACAGGTATTAGGCCTGAAGAAACTGATATAAAGCTAGTGTCAAATCCAGGAGCCCAGCTTCAGCCTCTTCATCTATGGTCCTTCTGTGATGCATTCAAAGGTGCATTAATGCTTGGGGAGAAAAATGCACGTTTCCATCTCCTATTGGGCAAAGCCTAAACTCCTGTATGACTTTTATCTTCAGTCTTCATTCTCAAGTAGCCAAATGAAGGAAAGGGTGCCTCAATAAGGTGGGGCCCAAGACCCCCAGCTTGTTAGGACAAATACAGGAACTTGTAGTGGGAGCAGATGGTCATATTTGTGATTTAATAGGAGGAACACAAGAAATAGGAATAAGAAAACCTGAAGGTTAATCCTGACTTGTTAATTAGCTCTTCAATATTTATTAACCTCACTTAACCTCTCTGAGCTTTGCTCTCCTCTTCCTTTAAGCAGGAAAAATGCTACTGTGCCATGTGTGCCCCATCAAAACAATTAAATGAAAAACTTTAATTGTTAAATTAAAAACAATTTAACAATTGTTAAAACAATTAACTGAAACTATAAAATAAAACTGCCTTTAAAATGATAAAGCACAATTCTAATAGAAAGATTTTTTCAGCATTTTTAATTATTTGCACATAAAGGGGCTAAATAAATATATGATAAAAGATGAATTATTTGGTTTTTTGAATACTATACATCTTCATGACTTCTTACAATCTTTTACCCCCTCCAATCCTTTCTTCTTTCCAGTTTCTCACTGATTGATGGTAGATTGTCTTCTTTACCTTTAACTGAGTGCCAGATGGACAGACACAATCTTCACCCTAGAGGTATGTGTATGTCACCAAACCCTATTCATAGACTCTAATATTAACAATCACAGCCCCCTACCAAGCTCTAAAACATTGAGAGAGTATTTCTGAACCAAGTCCCCTGCTGCCTTCATTCTTCCCTCCACCTAGCAGTTTCTAAGAAATTGTCACCAAGTTTGGTGAATCATTAAACTCTTGGACATCCCGGGGGAGGAGAATTATTGATTCAAAGGACCTTAGAGCTCAAAAGGTCCTGAGAGACCATCAGAACCACCCTCTTTATTTTACAGATACAGCTGCTGAGGATCACGGGGATGAGAAGCGTGAATCGGGCTCACACAGCTAGTAAGTAAAAGAATCGCTGAAATCTAAGGTGCTGGATTTATCAGTGCAGTGTCTTTCCAGTTGATATTTCTGAAAGAAGGCTGTGGAGAAAGAACGCTGAAGAGTCCCCAGGATTGTCTGTACTTGTGGCTTTCCATAGATGGAAGAGTGAATTTCAAAAGGTCTGTCTCT
Organism: Macaca mulatta; assembly: GCF_049350105.2. Classification (NCBI taxonomy): domain Eukaryota; kingdom Metazoa; phylum Chordata; class Mammalia; order Primates; family Cercopithecidae; genus Macaca; species Macaca mulatta. The sequence continues at coordinate 50,307,680 of NC_133423.1, read as the reverse complement.
GGTATCCTGCCTTCCCAGTTATGAAGATATGTCTTTGAAAACTTCCTCATCTTAGCAGTGCCCTCTAGTGCTATATCCTATCGAAGCTAACTATTCCAGGTCTTATTATTTTTCTGATTTAAACTTTAGGGATTCAGGATTTAGTGCTCACCTTTTTTGTTGTTCGCACACTTTTTATGTGCAGTTTCATTAAAAGGTGAATTCAGTTGATGACTTACCTAGCAAGCTTATTGAGGAAAATCCTAGACTGTTGATCCCGACTATGTCGAGTCATGTGGAAACAATGAGGGTTTCTTAGGTTTGATCAACATGGGACAGGCTGGGAGAAAGCTCAGTGGTCATATTTCTAGTTTCTAAGAATTTGAGTTTTTGAGTGTGCACGTTAGCCCAGGGATCATCCTAAATTGTTTTTTGGGGAGATTGGACCTCTAATATCAATTGCACTTGCAAAATGTTTCTAAAAGTACAGGTGCCAAACAGACATTCATTCAGAAGTGGCCAGGTATTGTTAAGGGGTCAAGGGCAGTCCTTTTCTCATTTTCAGGGTGACTTAGTCAAGGTTTTCTATTACTTATTAGGTAACTTTGGTTTCTTTTTTTGCAACATAATTCCTAGCTCATGGCAGTACATAAATTGCACCAAGAAGAATCTTCAGACAGAATAAGTGGTTGCTTTGGAAATAGGGTAAATTTAGGGTTCAAAAGGAGATTCCAAGTCATAATCAAATATTGCCTTAGTCATGGAAAAGTGTAATTTTACTGTAATTCCATGTTGATGGAGTATAATATAAATGACAATATGATTTTATATTTGTACTCTCCCTTAAGCATCCTGTTTTATTAATTTATATGAAAGCTATTCTTGAGTTCCCATTATGTCCCTGACATTGTTGATAAGGATTTTATAGATCCAATGAGGGCTACTTAGCTAAATAGGAAGGTACAAAAGCTTGAACTCATAGATTCAATGATCTTTCTGATCAATCATGTGCCAGGTCTTCTAACTTCTGCTATAGGCTTTGTTCATCCAGAGTTGTACTACTCATAGCATAAAACAATCAAATAGATGCAAAAGGACCAACTTGGGTTTGAATATTTTGGAGTAAGCATGTGGATAATTGCTGATTTCTTCACTTTTTAAGCACTTGTGTCCATGCTAAGTATTGTAAAATCATATTTCAGGCTACTTTGTCTTTTTCCTGAACTGGCGGCTCAGCATTGGGAATGTATTGACCAGAGCTATTCCAGACCCTCCTTAGCTCAGATGTAGTTTATTGATTGACTCCTTTATTTGAGTGTACCCAGTCCCATGCTAGGCTCTGGAGATGGGTCAGAGGGCTGGTGTGAGAAAGCAGTGCACAAACCTCAGTTTTCTTATCTCTAAAACTCTAAAATCTCATTTCTAAATAATAAAGTTTATTTCACAGAGTTCTTCTGTGGATCAATCAATATAAGGCTAGCAGATGCACCTAATAAATGACAACACATGAGAGAAATAAAAGGCAGTATTATGGGTAATTATGGGTATATTACAGGATAATATAAAAGACAGTGCATGTAGCATCCTATAATACATGCACAATGATCTCTAAGCTTCTGTTGTGCAGGAAGTGGGTGTTATTCATTGTTGTATTCTTGGCCTCTTGAACAGGATCTGACACGTGAAATTTAAAAAAAAATTAGTTAAGTGATAAAACCGGGAAGTACATAGATTTTAAAGGAAAAATACAGAATATAAGTTTTATGAAACTGCACAGAAATGAGGAGATTCAGTTACATGGAGAGATGATGCAATACCTTTTGTGTAGTATTAATTTAAGAAAGAACTTTCTGAAACTAGAACTGATAACCATGGAATGAATTACTACAAGATTGTCACAAATAGAAGTAAGTTTTCTACTCTAAGGTATTCAAAAGAGAACTGGTGAATCTTCCTATCAGAAATGTTCTCTACTACATGTAATAAACCTATGTGTGTTCTGCCAGATCTCAGAAAAATAAAAATAAACATGTGGGAACTTGAAATAGTTTGTGGAAAAATGAAATTAAAAGATAAACTTTATTTCTCAAAATAAGTTCCATCAAGGTGAAGATGCGTTTGTAAGCAATAATACTAGTCATTTAGTTCATCCCTAAAGTGAGAGTCCTGGGAATTTAACCAGGCCAATGCAGTCTTTTTCACATTATTAACTGAAGATAAATGGGTGCCTTCTATAGATTTTTTTAAGTTAGGAAACAAATAGAAGTCAGAAGGAGCCAAATCAGGGCAGTAAGGTGGATACCTAACAATTTCCCATCAAAACTCTCCTCAAATTGCCCTTGTTTGATGAGAAGAATGAGCAGGAGCATTGTCCTGGTGGAGAAGGACTCTCTGGGAAATCTTTCCTGGGTTTTTTTCTATTAAAGTTGTGGCTAACTTTTTCAAAACACTCTCATAATAAGTGGATGTTATTGTTTGGCTCTCCAGAAAGTCAACAAGCAAAATGCCTTGAATATTCCAAAAAAAAAATTGTTGCTATGATCTTTGCCCTTGATCAATCCACTTTTATTATGAGTAGACCTCTTCTATCTTTTGGTAGCCATTGCTTTGATTGTCCTTTGTCTTCAGGATTGTATTGGTAATGACATGTTTCATCTTCTGTTATAACTCTTCAAAGAAATGCTTTAGGATCTTGATCCCAATTATTTAAAATTTCTGTAGAAAGTTCTGCTGTTGTCTGCAGCTGATCTGGGTGCAATGATTTTGGCACTCATTGACTGGAAGATTTCTCACCTTTAATTTTTCAGTTACAATGGTATAAGCAGAATCAATTGAGGAGTCTATGGTGTTGGCTATTGTTTCTGCTGTTAAATGTCAGTCAGTTGGGGCAGGGACAAGATTAATCTTTTCCTTGAAAATTGATGTGGGTGGTCTGCTGCTGCAGGTTTCATTTTCAACATTGTCTTCAGCATAGCTTGTAAGTGGCAGAGCCAGGATTTGAAGATACGCCATGAAAGCCGGCATCTGTGTACTCTTAACCATTATACTATGTGATAGAGAAGCAAACTCTGATGCTAATCTGTCCCTTTCCTGAGACATATGTTACTGATGTGAGCAAACCAGAGAGTGTGTGTGCCATCCAAAGAAGGCACCAGACCCTCAATTCCAGGCACTTCTTGCCATGTTGGAATGCATGTCTACTGTTACCAGATCTTCTGAATTTTATATAGCATCACTCAGTTTTAAATATGTCAATTAAGTAGATATGTTCTTTAACATATGTATGTATATGTGTATGTACACAAATATACATGTATACGTATATCAAAGCAAAGCTCACACCAAACAAACATGTAGGCTATGTTTGGTTTACATACTCTACATTTGGGAATTCTAACTTTCTGAAACCTAGGAACAATCTACATTTTCTAACACACACACACACACACACACACACACACACACACACACACAGATTAGATGACTTGTTCAAGGTGATAACAATTGGTTAACTCTGGGCAAAAGAAAGGCATAGCTTTTAATCTTACTACCATATCTATTCTATACAGTGTTTATGTAAAGACCAGGTGAAAAAAGCAGCAGCTAAAGAGGGAGTTGCCAGCCCTTCACATAGAATGCATCTCAACAAACCTGTGGTAGATTAAACTGGTAACAGATTCTTTGCTATTCTTGTCATTGAAAGCGGAGTCTAATTCTGCTTTCTTGGTGATTTGCTTGACCAAAAGAATGTAGCAGAATAAAATTCTAGCATTTCTGAGATTAGTTGTATGAAGTCTTATAGCATCTTGCCCGACCAAGTGTCAGCTCTCCACCTGACAGCCACAGCTGAGCTCCTAGCCGTCAGAAAGACTCAACAGTCAGGCATCCCAGCCCAGGCTTCAGGGAAGTAATTGAAGATACCATATTAGATGTGCATCCTCCTGCTTCAGCTGTCCCAGCCCCTTCAACCACCCAGTTGAACCTTTTCTAAATTCCTGACCCAAACAAGTGTGAGTAAAATCAAAATTAAATTTTAAACCACTACAGTTTGGGGTAGTTTGTTATATAGTAATAGATAACTAGACCAATTTCTTTAAGCAATTTACCCAGGAAAATGCTCCAAAGCCATCCCCTTTACCTTCGTGTTCTCCCTAAGGAATTTCATTTACTGCTGGGACCTCACATAAGTGTGGGTGTGCAGAGAAGTCATTTTTATAAAAGATGACTTGGGAGGTTCCATTTTCATATTGAATGCATTTGTCATTTGGACACAGCTAGCAGGTAGAAACCTTCAGACAAAGGAGGTGAGTGACATATGAGTGTATGTCCTTGCCCATAGGATTTATCACTCCCTCTCTGTGGACCTTTGGAAGACAAGTAGAGTTGGAAGGATGAAAGGAGTCTCTGTAATGACTCTGGGCCCTCTTAGGATTCCACCTGGGTTCACGGTGTTGATTGGAAGTGATGTTTGTGGAAAAAGAGAGCAAAGTGTGGGCCCTGGGTTGCTGTGTCTGATGGCTGAGACTTGTGTATGCTCCAGGTAGTGACATTTCTGGCCTTAGAGACAGCTCTTCATCTTCATCTCATTGCAAGTGGGTGACAGAGGCTGAGGATATTAAAATGAACAAATACGCTCTATTCCTCAAAAAGCTACAGACTATATACTTTTATAAATACAAATGTATAAAATTAATTTATTACTTGGGCTGAGCTTTATAGAGTATAAACAGGAAATGGCTTTATTTTTCTCTCATTATTTCCTTCAATGTGCTTTATCTCTTTTCATTACCTTTCCTTGCAGTTTGATGACATCTTGAGCAGATTCCATAAGTGTTCAATCCTTTTAACCACTTTTTTACAACATAGAGTCCCTTCTGGGTTTAAAAAGCCAAATTCTGACTTTTTTAAAGCTTCAGGCTCATGTTTAATTTGAAGCTTCTTTCCTTCCTTCAGATTGCACCTTGAAGACCAGAGTGGGGTCCAGTATGGTCTCTCCTCGATCTTCCTTCACTTTCTCCCACTCCTGCTTCATATTCCTTTAAGTTCTGCCCTGTGGGGGATGGGAAGGGGTGTGAGGAAACAGATATTAGAAGAATAAAGGAAACAATGACTCACATGGCTAATGGCTTGTAATACAGGCGTCTGTGCTCCTGGCTCCGGCAGGTGTTCAGATACTATGGTAAGCTGTTCATAGGGTTTTACTGCACAGCACCTTACCCTCAACATGGGAATTTCTGCAGTGTAGTTTCCTGACACAGGTGGCACATTTTCTCACTGACCCTTTGGAACCTCCTTCTAGCCCCTGCCCCTCTGAGATCAATCCCAGGCACAGAGCCCTCTTGGGTAGGATCCCATTAAGTTGTCTTAAACTCAGCCATTCTCTACCCATTAAGCCATGCACTGGGTCCAGAGGAAATTCACATCTATTCTTCAAGCCCAACACTGCTCTCCGGCTACTGCTGCTCCTCCCTGCCATCCTGGACTGCTCTGGCAGTCCTATGCTGCCAAAGTCTTGCCAGTGGGAAGCAGGCTCCAATCTCTCTGTCCACATATACCCCCAAACTCAAGCTCTCCCATAATCACTCACTGCTTGCTTCACTGGAATCCTGAGCTGCCATGAGGCCTGTGATTCATGGCACAGTAAACATTCCTCTGGGAACTGAGCCTCCAGCCTCCCTTTCTTGCAGCCACCCCCAGAATCTGCAAAAGACGCTCTTCAAGCTTCTTCCTCAGCTTTTTGGTTGAGAAAAGCCAAGTACTTTCAATTCCTTCCTGAGCCTCCTCTCACATTTCTAGTGTCTTTCACACAGCCTGGAGGATGTAGTGGTCTTCAGCTTCTCTTTCTTTAGAAAGTGTGAAGACTTTGTTGCCCTCAGTTTTGGCCCAGATTCTAGGACAATTTCATTAAATACAAATGATTTTGAACCATGTTGGTAATTGTTGAGATGGAGCCATGCCACTGAACAGATTCAGAAGGAGAAAGATCAGGAATACCTTAGGCAGCCAGGCATGGCGGGGACCGGGCTCTAGGAGAACAAATGGAGGTCCATCAGGAAGGGGAGTGACGGGGAACACTGGGCAGAGACATGAGAACATGCTTGATGACAAAAAAAGGCTTGATGAACTCAAAGCACAGCACAGTGGCTGGTCATCTGCAGGAAGAGGGGAGTCAGGACTGCAGAGGTAGCTTGGAAGCAGAACAAGGAAGTGGGGACTCCCGCTGAAGAGCTTCTCGGAGGGGAAAGGGGTGAAGTCATTTTCTAGTCAGAAGGGGCGAAGGGACACAATCAGGACCAACAATTAGAAGGCACTGGATCCTCCAGGTGATCTCATTTATCTTCAAAATGTTACCCTCTTACATATTCCTTAGGTTATTCAGTTGTCTTGTGTTCCCAAATCTCTTTGCCTTCCATATTCCCTTCTAGAAGATTAACAGCCACTGGTAAATGGATGACAAAGGATTTATTTGGTAGTGGTGGAACAGGGTCATATGGCCACAGTCTATTTTTAGCCACCTCAGTAAGACTGAATGAAGTAAGATGTATGAAAATGTTCTATAACATTCTAACCTTAGAAAACATAGGGAACGCTTATTGTTAAGCAGTTAATGTTTGTGAAAGTCATTTGGCAATTAATTATGAATTACCTGTGACATTTCTTCTCTAGTTTTCTGGAATTGTTATTTAAGTCTATAAATCCACTTGCCTCATCCCTCAGGGCTCTATTTCTCTGTTTCCAAGGTGACAGCTAGCTAGCAGGTGGATTAACCCATGCTAATCTGTTAGTTGCTACCAAAGGAGGCAACACTGAGTGATGGCATGCATTTTAAGCCTTGTAATGTTCAGATTTCTTTTTAAATAAAAAAAAATTATCTCAGATCCAAAATATTGACCTAGATAATAATTGATTATAGTATTAATTATATAGGTATGTAGACCATTTGGGTGTGTCAGATTTGTACCATTACTTTGTATACTTACCTTCATATTGAATAAGATTGAGCCTTCATCCTCTCATCAGGCTCACAGGAATATTAATCTAATTATTTTATGGTTCCCCGAATCTCAACTGACATATCCACTAAAGGTTGTCCAAAGGTCTTGGGAGGGGTGTCTGGGGCAGTGCCAAAGCATGTAGGCCATTGGCCCTTTAATTATCAGCAAGACATCCTTATCCTCGTTTCAGAGCAACTTAAAGTCTGCTGTTCTGATCCCTTTAGGACATGCTTGAGGCCCAGGAATTGCATTCTAAAAATCTCTAGGATCCAGTTTCCTAAGGTGAACTAAGCAGCACTTTATCCATCTCCCAAGCTTGTCCAGAGAGGGAGTAGGACGTGGAGGCACCCTCAGATATTCTTCTCCTTTGAAACCTGAGTAAATCTGCCATCCCTTTCTCTACTTATTCTCTTACTAGCAATAATCATTGCCTTTTTTTCTCTCTTTTTGGTGTACTTAGCATGTCTCCTCCATCAGCAAAGCATTCACAAAAAGCCCTGTGTGATATGTTCCTCCAGTAGTTTTGGTTGTGAACCTGCAAATTCTCCTGATGTGACAGAACATGGGTAACTGACTACCTACTGGAATGAAAGAGGGGAGTGATGCAGATCCCAAACGCAATCTAACATCTCAATCATTTCTCCTTTTCCCATATATAGACATAAAAGTGGATATAACTTTTCAAATGACTCTAAATCTTAACAGAATAAACATAATCATTATTTTTTAAACACAAATATACAACCCAATAACATTTATATTAACAATATTACTCACATGTAATGATGATATTTGTGAAGGAAAATCATTGTTCCTTAAATCAATGTAGCTCTGATTATTATTGCATGGGCCTTTTGAGGTAAGCATGAGTGTACTATTATGAATTGTGTGACGATGACTTGACTTTCCCAGTTTTTCTGCTTCAGCTACTTAGACCTTTTTTTATTTTTATATGATCACCTATGATGCAGTTTAGACTTTACATTGTGCCAAAGTCATTATTTTTGCAAAAAACATACTGTACTCTATTTAAATTATTCTGGGACAATTAAGGTAGTAATAATTGGTATAGGCTCTATCACCAACACAAACATAGGCATGGATATGGAAATTGTGGCTATTGTTTGAATTAAGATAAGACCATATACACTTATCATTTCTGTAGTACCATTGAAATGCAAATGGAAAACTAAGAATTTTGGGGGTTGAATGTTTGGAACCTCAGGCGTGTATTTTTGGAACTCCAGGACCCATGGAAGCCAGTTTGGAAACACTGCTGCAGTTGCTTGAGTATGAGCTCTGGAGTCAGATGGAGCTGAATTTGAACTCCACCTCAGTTTCCACATTTGTAGCATAAATATGGTAATATTACCTTCAGTATTAGTTTCCTAGTGCTTCTATAAGAAATTACTACAAACTGGGTGGCTTAGATCAAGAAACAATTATTACCTCACAGTTCCAGAGGCTAAAAGTCTAAAAATTAGGAGTTGGTAGGGCCATGCTCTCTCTGAAGTCACTGGGAAAGGATCTGCTTAGGTGTCTTCTAGCTTCTGGTAGCCTCAGGCATTCCTTGGCTTGCAGATGCATCACTCTGATCCTCTGTCTTCACCTGGTGGTCTTCCTGTGTCTTCACATTATCTTTGCTCTGTGTGTGTCTGTCTCTGTGTCAAATTTCCCCTTTTAATAAGGACACCAGTTATATTGGATTAGAGCCCTCACTAATGACTTCATTTTAACTTGATTACCTTTATAAAGACTCTTATTTCCTAATAAGGCCAGATTCTGGGATACTAGGGGTTAGGACTTCAAAACATCTTTCTTGAGAGGAGGCACACTTCAATCCATAACACCTTTCTTTGGTGTTCTGAGCAATAGAGATAATGGATCAAAATTGCCAGGCTCATTTTAAATGCTCAATAAGGAGTCATCAGTATGTTCATAACAGGATGGTTCATTGCCCCTTTCAGATACGTATGTCATGGTCACATTTACATTTAGCATTCCAACTGTAGTTCAGAATTTCTGGCATTGCAATGTGTCAATGAGAGAAAGGCTCTTTGCTAGAGAGTAAGTTTCACTAAAATGTTTACGTACGCTCAAGGCTAAGGCTGTCAGATTTCTTTGTTTACTGCGTTAGTTTTCAAAAATCATTTTGGACCAGACTCTGAGTCTTTTGATCACATTTACTGCTTTATCTTCTTTGTCTAACAGCTGCTTAGTGCATACTCAGCCCCTCAGTCCTTCCAAGTTTAGGTTGAGTTTCTTTTGCTTGAAGGAAGCAGGCTGCTATATGTTTTTTCTTTGTCTTTACTTTTTTTTCAGTTGAATTTTGGGGCTGAGCCTGACTCTCCAACAATGAAGAAAATTAATGCCAAGCTAGAGGCAGTGATAATGAGGAACATCTCAGAAAGAGGACTTTGAAGGGAAGGGGATGTGTGTGATATGCTGTCACGGGCATGGCTGACTGCATCAAAAGACCTTAAAAGTCTCTGCATTCCAATACTGAGTTATCATATTCTGTGCAGATTAGATTGCCAAAGAGAATCTGAACAGTGACTTTTGCCTCATGGACATAAAAGAATTTTTTTTTTTTTTTTTTTTTTTAGTCTCATGCCCATTACAGCAAGGAATGGAACCTGGCTCATCAGGCTGGCTGAGGCTTTTTCTGTGGTGGAGGGAGAGCGGGAGACCATCTTTATAGAGTCCTCTATCAGGTAGATACACATTTGACACAAGAATGCTGAGTTTTCAGGTTTTCTCCAAGGGCAGTCATATATCTTGGGAACCCAGAGCCAAATTATATTTGACATTTCATTTAAAGCCTGAGACATCTTGATGTTAAACCAGAGTCTAAGAGTGCTAAAGCAGGAGTCCATTCAATTTGACAGAGCGGATGTTTCTATTCCTATCTCACCTGCATGGGTAATAGACAAGTCCTGATACTTCCTTATTTCATCCAGATGAAAATCACTGAGTTAGCTCCCCGCCGAAATGATACTAGCTCAAAGTTATTTTCTCTTCACATCCCTGTGCAATGTGAAAAGAGTGTATCTGGAGTCATTTGGAAGTTGAATGGTGGCTGGTATTATTTATGCCATGGGTAACAAAGTTATATTTACTTGGTTTACATTCCAGATTGAAGAGGTATGGGAAGCTTGTGTGTGGGTGGAAGATACATAAGCACAACACCCATCAAGTGACATATCCTTCAGATGTAGTGGGTGGGGCTGGGGGCTTGGAAAACTGCCTTTAACTCAGGTTGCTGCAATTTCCATCTCCTCCCTTTTCATGAGAATTTTGTATTTGTCCATGAGGATTTAGGAAGGAGGACCGGGAGGAGAAAAAGAGGCAAAAGGAAGGCTAGTTTAGTCCAGTATTTTCCAGAGAGTGTGCAAATAAATATCATCTAAAAATAAGAAAAAAATTATGTTGTGTTAGCATAATGGTATATATATATAATTCATAAAGAAAGAAACGTACATATGTTGAGAGACAATGCTCAATTTGTATTTATTTTCTTTTTCTATTTAGGAGATTACATGATTTAAAATGTCTGGAGATAACCAGTCAATGGCTTTTACTGGTTAGTATGTTTAATTAGTCCCTTAGGAAGTTACAAAAACAGTGAGTCCACCCTATAGTCAGTAATTATTTTATGAATTCTTAGTATGTAAATAGTTCTGTGCTAAACTTTGCAATAGAAGCAAAGAAGTGTAAATGATGGCCCTTGTCTTCAAAGCACTCCCATAATGGGGAAGAATAAGAAGACTGTTGAATTCCAAGTTAGTTGCTGTGGGCTGGGATCATGCATCCATATTTTCATGCCAAGTTGAGCTGTGTTGAGCTTCACCAAGTAGCTTGGGATACTTAGTGAAGGGATGAAGAACAATCGGTGGAGTAAAGGAATAAAGGACTGAGTGAAAAAAAGCAATGAAAAAGTGCTTTGGCAGACTAAAGCTGAGGGAGGACTCACAATGGATTGTGCTGCAGTGGTCACAGAGGACTCAAAAGAAAGAAGAAAAACCTGCAAACTGTGAGTTCCTACTTTATTTGCAAACTTCTGCAAGTGCAGCCAGTTTCTTTTTAGGGGTCCCAAATAGGTCCTCTGGCCAAAAAAGGCCCCTCCAAGGATAAGACAGATGGATTGATCCCCCAGACACTATCTATTAGCATACCTCCCTGCTCCAAAATATATGTTTTTGCCTGATTGTCATCTCCCTTTTAAAAATATCACCATAATATTACAACCAAATGTTATAGTGTTGGTGGAAGTGCCTTAGAAAATTTTAGAAAAATGAAAAAAAAAAAGCATATTCTCATCATCCAGAAGCCACCACTGTTAGCACCTTGTTGAATATCCACCTTAGCATATTTACAGCGTTTTACATCAAAGTGAGAACATACTATACACACTATTTCATATCCTGCTTCTTTTTCCAGTAATGATGGCTACCTCTCCATTTTATTTTATTGTAAACTCATCAAATATTCTCCCAGATGACATTCACATGACCTGTGCAGTTGGTTTCTGCTGTATCAATCTAGGACCACCCTGAGCCAGGTTGTATTGTCACTTAAGCAGTGACATGTTGCAGCTGACTTGTACCTCGCACAAGACTCAGTTGTTAAGCTTTCAGGGATTTTACAAGTGGGTTGATGTCACATTGGTAGCTTGCAAGTGCCATGGTGGAAGTATTTACAATATGGAAATCAGCAAATATTGCAAATCAAATCCTCCTCATCACTCTAAATTGGCTGTGAAACATTATTAACACACCTTTGCCCCTATATGCCACTAGTCGCTTTTAATCCATAAGAGCAGAAGAGCATCCCCTTGCTTCTTTGCTCGTTTAGTTTTTGTTTTGTTTTGTTCTTGTTTTCGTTTTTGTTTTTGAGATGGAGTCTTGCTCTGTTGCCCAGGCTGGAGTGCAGTGGTACAATCTCGGCTCACTGCAACCTCTGCCTCCCAGGTTCAAGTGATTCTCATGCCTTACCCTCCAGAGTAGCTGGGACTACAAGCATGCAACACCAGGCCCAGCTAAGTTTTTTCTATTTTTAGTAGAGACAGAGTTTTGCCATGTTGGCCAGGCTGGTCTCAAATTCCTGGCAATAAGTGATCCACCTACCTTGGCCTCCCAAACTGCTAGGACTATAGATGTGAGCCACAGTGCCCAGCCTCATTTTTTTCTTTTATGGCACTGACTTGTTAATGAGAATAGGTCAGTTGTCCTATGTAATGTACTATGTTCTGTATCTGTCTGGCTTGTGGTGTGATTTAGCTCATATGTTTCTTACATTTTACATGTGTCCCATAACCTAGAAATTACGTCAAAAGGCTTATTGCATTCAAATGAAACATTTCTGGCTGATTTTCATTGATTTTAGATATATAGGATTGTAGTACACTGGAAGACACATAATATTTCATTGACCCATCGTTAATGACACTAACACTGACCTTGGATTACTGTAATGACAATTCACTCCTCCGTGGTAGCATAACACTTTTCTTTTGGGACCAGACAGTAATCTGTGTAGTATTAATTTGCACTATATCAAAGTATTACTGTGCAAACCACTCACCTAGTGGTTGTGACACCAATTGATAATCCTTGCCTGAAGCAGTTAATTTAATTAGGGTTTCTCAAATGCTTTAAAATCCCACCACTCTTTCTTCATTTATCGGCCAGGATTTCTATGTAGAAAACGTTTCTTCACCAGGTGGGCAATTTTGTTACCCTAAAACCCAGTTACTAGCAGAAAGGCAGAAAAAAGAAAGATCGGTTCTTTCACTTTATTTTCCAGTTTTGAAAGAGTTGTTTTAATACCTACCTCAAATAGTGACAAAGGAGATTTCTATGACTTTCTTTTTGAAATATCATTATGGACTCATTGACTTTTCATTGATTCAATCTGTTTCAATCCACTAAACTCATTATTCTTTTTGAGGTTCAGATTGTCACAACTTTGACCTGTGGACGGCTCCACACTGGCTCCTGGTCTGTTTGTCACAGCCCCACTTGTCTGCAGGCGTCCTTGCTCTCCGGTGCAAGAAGTCCTAAGCTCACACTGCTCTTCTTCTGCCCCAGACTTGAAATCAACCATTTCTCTGAGGAGCCTTGTTTTTTTGGTTGGTTTGGATGGTTGGTTGGTTGGTTTTTGTTTTGTTTTGTTTGTCTGTTTGTTTGTTTCCCCCATGAGGAATGGTAATCTGGCCATACCTGGATATGAAGAATATTAATTGCTATTGAGGTTACATTGCTTCAAGGACCTTTCAGGGTCTTTAAATATATATTTGAAAAATCACGAAGTCATATTTATAATTTAAATAAAATATTAACATTTGAGTGTTTTCACTTTTAAAAATTTTATATTTCTATCATTTTATGCACTGAAAGTTTTGATACCTAATATCATTAAAATAATTATTTGTTTTCATATTTATTATGAAAAATATTTTGAAAATATCAATATTAATTTTACAAAAAGCAGTACAGTTACTGAGGCAGTTTAATTTTTTGTTTATGGTTCTTTTTGCCTTAGAATATCTCATACCACATACTGACAATCAAATTACTGCACTTTTTAGTTATTTGAATGATATAATTTTGCTGTTACCAATTTTGATATACAGTTAGGTTCTTTTAGTTCAATTTGTTTTCAACTTGGGAAGTTATCTTCCTAATATAATTTTCTCAAAAAAGTTAATATATTTGCATAATTAAAAGGTCAAAACAATACAAAATGCATGCACATAAATATTTTGCTTTCATTATTTCCCCCTTGCCAATTTGTGGAATAATTTAATAATTACTTTCTTGTTTATCATTCTAGTCTTTTGTTTATATAAATAGAGTTTTTCATATCCTGTGTATACTATTTTGTGTCTTGCTGTTGGTTATTCTATGATAGTTATTGTGAGTTTGCTATGTCAGTACATAAATATTATTCTCACTTTAAAAATCTTTGCAAATATTCTTTATTGAGGGTGCACCATAACTATTTAACCTGTCTTATCTTGCTGCATACTTAGATTCTTCCCAGTATTCCCTTATTACAGTGAGCAATCATGTATAAATGCCATTTCATCCTTATGCAGCTGTATATGTGGTATAGGGTCCTGGAAGTGGAACTGCAGGGTGAAAAAAAAATCCACTTGTCATTTTGTTAGGTATTGCTAAATTCTCTTCCTCAGAAGTGGTATCATTGTACAACCTCACCAGCGATATAAAACCATGCACTGCAGTATCTATACTCTAAAACTTTACAGAATGTGTTGTGAATTTTTAGGTAAAAAAAATAGTGTCTTGTTAGAGCTTTCATTTGCATTTCTTTTAGTGTATGTGTGATATTGAAAGTCTCCTCCTATTTTTAAAGGAAACTTGTAATTTGTTGTTGTTGTCTGTTGCCTATTCTCTGTTGGATGGTTAGTCTCTCTCCTCTAGATTTCTAGGAACTTTGTGTCATTATCTTAGATCTTTGTCTGCAATGTAGGCTGCATTTTTTTTCTGTCTGTCATTTCTCTTGGCTGTCAGTGATGCTTTTTACCAAACAAAAGTTTTTATTTTTATGTGTTCACATTTGTCATTCTTTTCTCTTGTGGCATCTGGGTTTTCAGTTATAGTTAGAAAAACCTTCTCTTCTCTAAAGTTTTACAGGCATTTGCTTTTTTTCCTGGTATTTACATAATTTCATTTCATTTGCATTTAGATATTTGATTCATTTAGCTTGTTACTTTCCATCTGTTTTCAAAGCCCTTGACACTTCCCTCTCACACCATTGATATTTTTCACTGATTTTTATGGTACCCTAAGTTATGCCTCACTCTCTTATACTTTAGTTCCTCTATACCTCTGCTCACACAGTTCTTCTCCTCTAGTACACCCCTTTTCTCTGTGCCTTTTGAAATCCTACTTTTTCTTGGCTCTAAGCAAGTCATGTCTTCATTGATGATGTCATTGACTGCTATAGCCAATGTTTGCCTCTGTATCCTCTGAAGTTTCTGTAACAGTTACCCACTGGCATCAGTGGCATGATGGAAGATTTACTGCTTTGTATTTTTAATTGATGCCTATATGAGATACCTTACAATTAAATGGTAAGCCACTTGAAATCAGGAATCATATTTTATTTTTCTATGCACCCCCTTCACCTCCTGAAAAGCCACCTGCCTCAGTGTCCTATCCAAGACCTCTGGTCATTTGAAACATCTCATTCCAAAAAAGCAAAGGCATTCTCTCTCAGGCCTTTCTAGTTGGCTGAGAAGCTAACTGTCACTCCTACTTTGTGTAGAGAAAAATTTTATTAAATAAATATTTGGCACCATTTATTAGTGTGAACAGAAAAGGATATAAACATAATACGTGAAAATCACAATCAGTAGTTCTGATTTCCCCATGAAGGCCATTGCTGCTGGACAAACCATGGGACCAAGATCTATCCTCTGAGACAGGAAAACACAAGGCCCAGACCAGATTTTCTGCTGATTGGGCAACTCCAGAATGTACTTCCTCAAAAAAAAATGACACCGTACAAAGGTATTCATTTTTACTCTATTTAGAGCCCATCACCGTCTAGTACCTCGGACAGCAACCCAAGCAGGGAAGCAGTCAGCCGTTTATTGGCTGTGGTTGGTAGACTTGGGTCTATCACAGGTAGAGAGAGAGTAAAAGTAGAAGGGGAGTTGGGAAAGCAAAAACCCACCTTATTACTTGGGAGAAATCACAACAGAGCCAGAGACAAGGAAAAGGGGAAAAGACCAGATTGATGCCAGGTGGTAAGAAGGGCATGTTTGGGGCTGGATAATGTTTCCTCAGCTTACACTAGATAGCTGCCTTCCTTCTTAGAGGCTACAATTTTCTTCAATAACTGACTCTTCCTTACTCAGTATGACAAGGTGCAGACCTGTCTGTGCTGTAGTGAGCCTGCAAATATGAGAAAGGCCAGCCTTCCTTAGACAATTTCAGGGACTTCTCCAAAGGGGTCTGATGACCCAGGAGGGGCTGATGAGTCTAGGCTTTGTATCCTGTATAGAAGGAGGCTGATGATTGCTGTTGCTGAAGTTGTTGCTTATGACTGGGTCCTGAAGTTTTGTTCTTAACTGGTGAAA
Source organism: Macaca mulatta (assembly GCF_049350105.2). Taxonomy (NCBI): domain Eukaryota; kingdom Metazoa; phylum Chordata; class Mammalia; order Primates; family Cercopithecidae; genus Macaca; species Macaca mulatta. The sequence goes on along the minus strand of NC_133423.1, from coordinate 50,291,597 downwards.
ATTTGCTCTTACATGGTGGAAGAATACAAAGTTCATAGCTGTTTTTATTTATAACTTCATTCGTTCATTTATTCAATATACACTATAGACTGTCTACTACTTTCTAGCAACTTAGGCTCTGAATATGTAAAGCAAAAGAAGATAGAATCTTTTTTCAAGGATTGTTTGTATAGAGCAGTGGTCCCCCAGTTGTTATTTTTTTTTAAATCTCAAGCATGAGCACTAAACACTTTCCAATACATATCCTAATTATTCTCAACAAGTTCTTGCTGTTTTCCAGGCTGGTCTTGAACTCCTGGGTTCATGAAATCCTTCCACCTCAAGCTTTCAAGTAGCTGATATTACAAGCACATGCCACTGCATCCAGCTCTTCTTAGTTATTTACAACAACATATTTTACTATCCTAATATTAATGTTATAAAACTTACACAAAAGCAAACATTACAAAGGGGTTATAAAGATACAAATCGAGTTTTAATATCTTTCTCTCTTAGAATGATTTTGTGAAAATTACTAAATACAATACAAATGCAATATGGACTATTAAAACCTGTTGCACATGTAAGCATGAATTAGGCCAGTTAAAACAGAATTTGTCAAGGGTCTCGTTACTTGTTTAACCCTATCTAGGCACCAGAAAATCATGCTTCCAATGTCACCATGGGCTTGTCTAGCTCAACTAAACCAAAGGGACCTTTTCTTTTTGATAATAAGACTTATGAAGACAATAAAGTATTCTTTGGGAGAGAAAGGAGTGATAAATATGCAACATATACCACCTAGTTAAAGGCAAAAAGTCCTGAAACTGGACCCCAGTTCATTCACCATAAAGAACTGGTGCTGACTGAAGTGATGTGGCTAAGGGGCCAGTTTGGATCCAGACTTTATTTTCTTCTGGTTGCTCCACAGTGTTCTTTTCTCTAAAGTTGGATGCTAACACATCTTACTCTTGGGTAATGGCACTATTACTAAGGTATAGTCTATGCTTAAACATTTACTGAAAATAAAGGAGTTATATATGTAACTTCTATTCGCTGTTATTTGTGAAAGTGTTTCTGCCACTCCAGTGATCTCTGAGCATAGCTGCCTCTAGCTATGGAAAACTGCAACATTTTGTGACCTGCATCTTCTTGGTGAAGTAATTTCTATATGAATTGTGGTGTTTGAGGGTTCAGGTGGTGTGATCAACTCCATTTTGTACAAAGACTTACTTCCTTCTTGAAGTCCTCGTTGAAAATGAGTTCCCTCATTGTGCAAAACATAAGCAAAGTGAGATTCCCTGTAAACATTTAAAAAATTCATTAGTTTTTAAATTAAATTGATACATAATAGATGTACATATTTATTTTCAGGGTCCTGTAGAAATTATTAAATATCTCTATGGGAACAGTGAATTAGGACACTACATTCATCACACATGTTCAATATTTTGTAGGTAACAATAAGATAATAGTTACCAGTGCTGAATATGACATGTAAACTATTTTTAACTTCAGGCTTACTACCCTAAGTTCAAAGGAAATTTAAATGAAATATTTTTCAAGCGTTCCATAGGAAACTTGTTTTAGAAGATGCTTGCAAATCATTTACAAATATTTAAAAAATATCTCACTCCAATTCCCAGCATTTTACTTTGCGATATCAATATACTTAGCAAAACTCCCCTCACAGACAACTTAGAAAAAGACTTCAGCCTGAGTCAGAATTATTCAGGTTTCAAATGGTACAGTTCAAATTACTGAAGCCTTAGTTCACTTTAAGACTGGTTTAAGGTTAAGTTAAACCAAGGGGAAGTCATGCTTGGTGGTGAGACCCTTCTGTGGGCAAAAGATAGCCTCTGATGGAGAGTGTTGGCAGGTGCTCTGTTCTCTCTTTATGGGCCTACTTAGCCCCAGCCACATTGTAAACAAAACAATTGATTTCCTTACCTCTGGGGTGGAAAGCCTCAGTTGTCTCCAAGCTACAAAACTACACAGAAGATAAAAGTGCAATTATGTCATTGTTTTAAACAACAGACCAACTGACAGATCCTTAACACAACTTCTGGGATTACTGAAAACGAATTTGGAAACTTAACATTTTATTAGGAAGCATTTGGTCATCCATATGGTATTAAACAGCAGAGAAGCAGTGCCTTCATTGAGATGATCATCATGACTCATTCTTTGCAGCAGTGTCCAAGAATACTTATTGGTTATTAATTGAGTATTGTGTGATGCATATACATGTCCTGAACACTCTGCACCTGCATCTTCCCTTATAGTCCTTTAATATTTGCACCTTATGTTTGAGTGATTATTTTATCAATGTCTATATTCCCTCAGGCTACCCTGAATGAAGAGACTACTTCTGATTTATACCCAGGCTCTGTACAAGGAGTGGCAAGTAGTAGTACTAAATGCATATTTTTAGAAGGAAGGAAGGAAGGAGGGAGGGAGAAGGAAGGAAGGAAGGAAGGAAGGAAGGAAGGAAGGAAGGAAGGAAGGAGAGAGGGAGGGAGGGAGGAAGGAAGATAGATGAGATAGAAATGAGAGACAGAGAGGAGAGAGGGGAGAGAGAGAGACAAAGAGAGAGAGAGAGAGAGAGACAGATGGGATTTGGAAACAGCCTAAATATTCTGATGTTTCATTGTTTATCTGATTATTTTCTCACCATATATAGGTAGTAGTCATCTGGCTTCATACTTCCTTGGGAGGGATAGCAGGGCCAGACCTGCCAAATGTTTAATTGCAGCTCATTGTAAAAAGAATTAACACTCCAGTAAAAATGGACCCACAAGCAAGCTGCTCAGATCATTGTAGATCCTGAATTTCAGACCTGTGAGGAACTTGGATGCTTATCACCTCATTTTGGCCTTGAGGATATTGAAGCTCATAAAGGTAGGTAACTGGCTGAAGATCACACAGTTGGTGGCAGAACAGTGTCACCTCTATTTCATGCTGCTACTTGGGTAGACTGCAGACAAAACATGTACCAAACTTTAATTTCTATTGCTGTCAGTGCTGCGGGGATGCCAGAGTTCTTGCTTCACAACGAGTGTTCAGAAGCAGAATAATTGAGGAACATCACAGCAGGCTCTGGGAGGAATTTGTGGTCAGTCATATGAAATTTGAGTGTCTGGCTGAAACTGACTCTAGTCAATCACTAGCTGTTTCTCTGGCTACTGAGGAGGTAGTGGATTTTTTGGGTATTGCTTTAGTTGCTATTACGGGGTGATAGTTTGAACAAATACACCTTTTTTTTTTTTTAATTTCAAACCTCTATTTCTGGTAAAGTTAAATTCAGCACTTAATTTGTAGTATTCAGCACCAGGGAAAGATTAGTAACTTCTCCCTTCAAACTCAGATGTGGTTCCCAGCCCTGGTATTTAATATACTGCAGGCCATGTAGGCCATTCATCTTGATTATGAAATTATTAAAAAGATTCCGATATTATCTACTTATCAAAGGTCTCTGGAATACATACCACACCCCTCTGATTAAGGGTGATTAGAGAAATACCTGAGATCAAGCTATTTTCACATTTCCTTCTCTATTGATTGTCCAAAAGGTGATTATTGTGGCTGCTCAGCAGGCTGTTCTCATTAGGGCTCCATTGATCGTGAGCTGGTTATGGTTCCAAATGCCAGGCTAAGTGTGTTGCTTTGAACTTGTAGTGTGAGGCACCCAGATAAGAAAAAAGAAAAATTAAGGCCAGCATGTTATTCTCCAAGTTCTGGTTAAATTGTTCCACCTTCATACAGCTTCCCCAGATCCCTGCCCAAAAGAAACAACACTAATTAGTCTTTTCAGCTATGCAGTCTTTGGAAGCAATACTCTTGATCTATTGAAGGCTGCATTATTAAAATTATCTGCTGTGTCTGTCCTTAATAAGGTCAAAGAAGGAATCTATGAAAGCTGATTCATCAGAAAGACCCTAGGGATACACATCATTGAGAAAGCCAATTTTATTTTCCCTACTGCAAGACAAAACTGAATTGCAACTTTCCTTGCTTATCAGGAAGGCAAAGCTCAGAGAATCCACTATTAATTTGGAGAAACACCTAATCAGGACATCTGGCCTTCTTTGTGGAGGATTCCTCATGACCAGGCTGCAGGTGTAGGATGCAGTGGTGAGGGAGGGTTTTAACTGTCTAAGTGAATGATAATTCCTCTCAGGAGATGCTTGTCGGAATAGATTCCCCTCCATGATCTCAGCCTACATTTCTTTAATAGTTATTAATGCCACTGTATCAGCAATCCTCTTCTCCTGCCATGATAAAATCTCCCCAAAGAGAATTGCTATTGTGTACATTTAGCAGGATTTAGGAAGACAAGATGCAAGGGAAGAAAATTGATTTTTCCCTCTTTCAGTAGAAGGCAATGATGGGGACATCAGTGTGTCGTGTATCACACAATCTGTAAATTACTTAGAATTGCACGGGATGTTCTCCATAATACCCTCAAATGTAAAGTCTCCCAGCTTGACCTATTTGGCTTAATTTGTGCTTTCTGCAAAAGAGTTTATTTTTTCTTTCTAGTGAAAAATTGTAGTTCTGGAATTCTGGGGGCAGCCAGCATAAGAAAATAAAATCGTGTTTGGCCTTGTATTGCACAAAACATGTAGTAAGTCACCTGTGAATATTTGCTGAATTGTGGATACGATGACAAGATAAAAAGCTGCAATTTCCCATGAGTTCATTTCAATACAGTTCCCATTTACAAAAAGCAATTAGAGCTTTGTCTTCAACATAATATATTTATTAAATAAATGTAACTGTGTAATCATGGAATCTAAGCACAGGAGGATTTCCAAGCTCCACTTCACATCAAAGGCAGGCATCATACAGCCTCTAGGTCTTGGGTTATGTCAGGGTTTTCTGCTTTCCACTTACAGACTTGCAGTTGTCTTTCTTAGAAGACATGAAACATGTTGGTCCCACCTCTAGCCAAGTAAAAACAGGTATGTGAATGAAATGAGTGTCAAAACAGGTTCTTTTTCAAAGCCTTGGAAATACTGGATTTCTCTTGGCTATGAATGTAGTGGGAGTCTTGATGACTTTGTCATATTAGAGAGCTTTTTATTCTGCATACTAAAAACATGTATCTAGCAATTTCTAGAGGGTTCCAGATCTTTTCTTGGGGTTAAAGGAATGAAGAGGACTAAACAATGGCCTCTATCCAATCAATGCAACTGACTAGATTAGCTAAATGTTACGGGGCATGGTGGTATAAAACATTTCCCAGAAGAGGGAAGATTTTGTTCACCACATAGGCAGTCATGGGGTAGGTGTTCTACAACTAGTTGGATGTGTCAAGGCACAGTATCCTACAAAAACATAGTCTGTTTTGAAAAATTCAGTCTGCCTGAAGATGGGTGGCTGGAGAAAATCTTGAGAAGTTGGGAGGTACCAGGTCACCCAATACCTGGTTAACCAACCAGGAGAGATTGAATGACTACCTGTATAGCCAGCAGGAAAATTTAATGTGGGATACAACATCAGCTTTGCTCTTTAGGAAGTTTGTAGTCATTCATAAATCCAAAGGAAAAAGCAAAAATTCAGACCATGTTATGCCTTACATGTAAAATATCCTGCTATCCAGCCCTGGGCATGGCATTATTCCAGTAAAGCCTAATGTATATTCTTCCTAACTATTTCAATAAAAAATGTGGAGGATACAACCAAGTTGAAAGATCACTTATTTGAATTTTACCTTTTAGTGCCAAGATTGCAGGGAAAAATATCATTTTTGATCCTCTCGGAAGGTTGGCTGATCTGCAGATGGGATAAAATATCCTGCATGTACTCTTCATTTGATTTGTAATTTACATAGTATCTCTTTGTTCAGAAAGGAACACCCTGCACGACTTCCTGACACTGACCTGGATTTTACTTATGGCTGCCCTAAATTGTGTTATCATGCTGTACCAGTTGTTCAGTATTCAGCCTTGCTCCTCTGTAACTTAATATTATGATTTATTTCTGACTTGGCTTTTCTTTATTGAATGCTGACTTTTTCTAAGAGGTTCATGTGGAAATGTGCTACATGAAAAAAAAAAAAAAAGCACAGTTTGGCCTCAGGGCAAATACATGAATACTGACCCAGGGACATGAATACAGGGCAGAAGAGAGAGTGGCACTGGCAACAAAATTAACTCATTCCTTTGCCTTTTGTGTGTTCCTAAGTGTGTAGAATGACTCAAATTTTAGCACAGAAAGTAAAGTTAGAAAGCAACCGCCGTTTGCCAGCAACCCATTCTTTAATTCTTAAGGATCAAAAATTTGCTTGAAAACTGACATTTTCATTTTCTCCTGGCCCAGTGAACAAAGTTTTAAGGTATGTGGTTGCTCTGATACCACCTAAGAAGCAAATATTTCTTGTAGTCTACTTCTAGATGTGAATGAGCTCAAAGTAAATGACTCAGAGATGGAGTAAATGTCCCTTGAAATACACCTAAACTTAATAATTAGGAGAAGAGTGCTTGAATAAACACATTTAGAGTGTTATTGAGCATATACAAGCTTAGACAGTCCATATTTCCAAAAGACAGTGAGTCTATAGCACATACTTCGGAGATGAGAAAATTATGCCATAAATAAAACTGGCAGTGGAGGCATTTGTTTTATCATTCAGTTAAGTAGGAGGAATTCTTTCATACCTAGAGGGACTTAGGTAAAACTAATGAACAGACATACTTAACAACAAGAACAACAAAAAAAACAATAAAGCATTACCATTCAAGAGTGTGAAATCACTTCTCTGAGAGTCTTTTTGGATTGAATACTTTTTTTTAACTGATAATGTCAAACTAAGACTTTACCTAAACACAGATAACTAGGTGGCTCTTAGCATACCTTTCAGGCTTATGGTCTCTAATTATTCCACTCACATCCCCCTATACATTTTCAAATTACCTCTTTCAGTGTCTCCAGTGTTTAAACATGAACTGCATAGAGTGTTGCGTGGTAGTATTAAATAAAATTTAGCCCAAAGCTGTTTCCTTACATATTATAAGTTCTGTCCAAAGATTTCTCCGTGCATAGTGTACATGTAATTGGATGTGTAAACAGACTATAACCTACTCTGATGTCAATCACTGAGTTTTGGCCAATCAAAGGTGGCCAACTGCTCAAACCACATTCAAATATGGCAAATGCTGAGCTGTAACCAATCCCGTTGTTTATGTACCTCATTTCTGTTTTCTCTGTCACTTTTCTTTCTCTTTCCATAAATCTTCTTCAACCACCTGGCAGTGCCAGAGTTTCTCTGAACCTGTTCTGGCTTTGGGGATGCCTGATTCACAAATCATTCTTTGCTCAGTTAAACTCTGTTAAATTTAATTTGTCTAAGGTTTTCCTTTTAACAGTAGAGATAGGAGTACAACACACTTTGAAGTGTACAGGAGTGAGTTCAGATCCTAGCTCTGTTATTGGCTTCATTTCTCATCTTGAGCAAGGTACTTAGTTTCTCTGAGCCTTAGTTTCTACACTTGTAAATGTGGAGAAGTAAAACACCAGACTTGTGAGGCTGCTCTGCTCTCTGAATGAGGTATCTGGAAAATGCTCGGCCAGTGTTGTAACTCAATCTTCTTACCCAACAGTGAGCCCCTTGGGCACCCAGACCCAGACTTGCCCTTCTAGTCTCGCCTCTTGCACTCTCTGGTACATCTCACGTAGGCTCTGTTGCCTGTTGTGTTTTCCAGTCCACAAATACCCTTGGCATGCTCTCATGTGTGTACTTGCTCCATATTATTCTAATGTGAGTATGTGAAACTTCTAATGACAGTGCAGTCTTTCTAGGCAATCTCTGAAGGAGAAATATTACTAGTCCGTGGTGAATATAAAAATAGGCTTATAGGGAAAAAAAGTGTGAAGATGTAATTCTGCATTTCCTTGGGACATACATAAATAGCAATTAGTCATTTTTTACTTAAAAAAAAAGAAATCTACAGAAAGAAAATTTAGCTGTCTTTCTGTTGCTAACCATCCAGGAGGCTGAAGCTCGTTGGTGATAGGTTAGTGCTGCTCATTTTCGTGGCTTTCCCAGAAGCCATTCTGGAAAAGGCAGAAGTCTTCCCCTCCCATTATGCTGAGTCAGACATAGCATCTACATGACTCGTCACCAAGTGGTTCTCCAGAATTCACCTTGCTTGCTTTTCCCCAATCCAGATAAACCCCGGGACTGGTAGCCCACCCAACTCATTCTTGCACACTGCCCTTCCTCTTTGGAGGCACCCACCATGCCTCTCTGATGCTGCCCCTCAGAGTCACGTCGGAGTCTCCTGTACCTACCTTGTCTATGGCTACCCAACTCCATATAATTTCTGAAGCTGTTATAACACCCAGATGGTCTATAATGTAATCTGTGTTTAAATAATCCTCAGGTCAAAACATCTTTCCAAAATTTAAATTGTCACTTCCCTGGGTTATGTTAGTCTTTTCCATGTTCCAATGGCTCTCTGAGCTCCTGGGGAGGGGAAGTCACTCCTGGAGTTTTCTCTCCATCATTCGTAGTGTGAATCTCACCTTGGGCTGGGAGGAATTTGTGATGGGCATACAAGTGAGAAAAAGGGTGCAAAGCGGTGAGATGGTGTGTTAGTCAGGGTTCTCTAGATGGACAGAATTAATAGGATAGATGTATATACAAAGGGCAGTGCATTAAGGAGTATTAACTCACAAGATCACAAGGTAAGGTTGCACAATAGGCCATCTGCAACCTAAGGAGCAAGGAAGCCAGCCAAGTTCCAAAACTGAAGGACCGAGTCCAATGTTTGAGGGCAGGAAGCATCCAGCATGGGGGAAAGATGTAGGTTTGGAGGCTAAGCCAGTCTAATCTTTTTTTTTTTTTTTTTTTTTTTTTTTTTTTGAGATAGAGTCACCCAGGCTGGAGTGCAGTGGCACAATCTTGGCTCACTGCAACCTCTGCCTCCGCCTTACAGGTGCATGCCAACACAGCTAATTCTTGTCATTTTACAGGATTTCACTAGGTTAGCCAGGTAGATACAGGATTTCACTAGGTTAGCCAGGTTGGTCTGGAACAAACTCCTGACCTCAAATGATCCACCCACCTCAGCCTCCCAAAGTTCTGTGATTACAGGTGTGAGCCACTCTGCCCGGCCAAGCCTAATCTTTCTCCCTTCTTCTGCTTGCTTTTATTCTAGTTACAATGGCAGCTGGTTAGATGGTGCCCACCCAGACTGAAGGTAGATCTGCCTTTCCCAGTCCACTGACTCAAATGTTAATCTCCTTTGGCAACACCCTCATAGACATACCCAGGATCAATACTTTGCACCCTTCAATCCAATCAAGTTGACATTCAATATTAACCATCACAGATGGCTAATAAGGGAGATATTCATGAAGGGTCTGAGAAGGAGATTTGGAAGAGACATGGACACAAAGGAAGGAGGAAAGAAAAGGGGAGGTGAGACAGGAACCAAACCAAACACCCTGTATTGCACAATTGAGCCTGGAGTTGGCCTGCTCGCCACAGAGCAGCCACAGGTTTTCAGGATGCTTTAGTGATAGCAGCCATCAGTACCTCTCATTAGGAACAAAAGCCCTGATTGGTAATAGTATATTCTACTTATTTAGAGAATAAAAGTTCCCTGTTAGAACCAGCCTTCTCAGAATGGCATTCAGGTTTTCAGAAAAGCACAGCAGCAGCGTATTTCTTATCTGCCTTGAAGGTTATAATAAATCCCTCCTTCCATTAATTCATAAATCCTTTAGCCACATGCCATTTTGGAGCCATATGCTTTCTTTCCTCCCTCTAACCCTCGGAAAGATCTTTCATATCCAATCTCTGTAGATAATCTGAATGTGAAATCGGCTATGGTTATCTTATCCCTCTAATCAGAAGGTCAGCAGTTACCTGCAGCTTTTCCATCTGTCCTCCAGCTGAATGCTGCCGTTTAGTAAATCAAAAATTGGTTACAAATTAGCAAAGCTGACTGGCTCAATGAGATCTAGCCTGGAGTTCTTGCTGGAAGGGGAGAGGTTTAAATATGGTTTGAAGGGAGATTTGAGGTGAACTCTATTTGTCAAAGCTGTGGAGTAGCAGCATAAAGATGAGAGATGTTCTCCTGGGTAAAAATGTTAAATCACATGGGAAATTGGAATCTTTCACATGGTGATTACTGAATTTTGAGCACCGCTCTGAGTGGATTAAGTATATATATGTGTGTGTGTGTGTGTGTGTGTGTGTATATTTTTGATACAACAAGGTAGCTGGAAATAATTGTTGTCAAATTGATTCAGCCCTGAAATCAATTGAGAAATCTCCCACAGGTGTCCAACACTCTGCAGGTATTAGCATGATACAGGATAAGTCTCAAAGTACAAAGAAACACACATGTGAAACAATTTGCAAACAATGAAGTGCTAACCTGTGTGATGTGAATTACAGATGCATTAGGACACCAGATGAGGAAGACAGTGGCAGCTGAAGACATTTCAGGAATGTTTCATTGATAACCTAAGTCTTGTTCTGGGCCATAAAGAAAAAGGGAGGGTGTGGTTTCTATACCAGAGATAAGAAAGGAGAAAATTGGACGCAGAAGAAACAATAACTAATCAGAGTGAACAAGGAAGAGCGAGTAAATCTTTCCAGCTGGAGTTGAAGGTAAGTGCTGGAAAACGGTGAGAGAGGATGTGTAGGTTAGGGGGACACTTAAAGATGGGCCAAGACATTTGGAGTTGATATTTGATATGGTTTGACTGTGCCCCCACCCAAATCTAATCTTAAATGGTAATCCCGATAATCCCCACGTGTCGAGGGAGGGACACGTTGGGAAGTGATTGGATCATGGGGGCAGTTTTCCCCATGCTATTCTCGTGATAGTGAGTGAGTTCTCACGAGATCTCATGGTTTTACAAGCGTCTGGTATTTCCCCTGCTTGCACTTCTGTCTTCTGCCTCCTGGTGAAAAAGGTGCCTGCTTCTCCTTCTGCCGCGATTATAAGTTTCCTGAGGCTTCCCCAGCCATGCGTAACTGTGAGTCAGTTAAACCTCCTTTGTGTATAAATTATCCTGTCTCAGATAGTATCCTTACAGCAATGTGAGAATGGACTAATATAATATTTTAGATCAAAAGGACTCACTGATGTTTCTCAAAAATATTATAAGAGAAAAATATAGTTGATGGTTTAGTGTCCATCTACCTGGCCCCTGGGGTTGAATCTGGGAAGCAAGGCCAGGAAGGGTTAGCATAAGAATCTAGGCATGATTTAATGGGACTGGCCTGTGATAGTGAGGTGGAAAGAATAGGCAATGTGACGTGAAAAATATAAATGAAAACCAACAGGACTCCATCACAACAGAAAGACGACTTTCCAACCTGCAGGGGAAAAAAAGGTTATGCCTCTGGCCATCAGGAGCATTCACTTGTAATGTCTCCATTTCAGCCAAACTGCTGTGCACACATGTGAAGCCCGGGCCCCCTTTAACAGCAAGGGGTCTCTTGTTCCCCTCCTTGTGCAGGTGGGTTCAGTTAGTCAAATCGAAGTGTTGATGTAGCCTGGGGCTGCCACTCTCTGTGGAGTCGGATGGGCCTGACGGGTAGACAGGTGCTGGTGGTGATACAGGAGCCTCAGTGGTCTGAGATTTAACAGTCCTGACCTCGTGTTTTCGACTCTGGGGCTCCCTGGCCACTTGCACCAGGTTTAAGGCACAAATTTGAATGGTATGTGCTGAGAGCCAGGTGTAAAAGTTCTAGCAGTGATGAGCTTGAGTGTGAACCTAGCTGACCACCTAGCATTTGCATCTCAGAATAGCCAAGGGTTTCCTACCATTTTACTGTACATAGTAACTCTTATTGAAGGTCTGAATGGGGCACTGAATTTTTTTCTTTTAGAATTTTCTGTATTTTATGTCAGAAATGATATGCTAAACTATACTTTATAAATCTAGGTAATAATAAACATCTCTGAACATATTCATGAATATGAAATAAGCAGTAGAATCATATTGGGGCCTGAGCCTGTTCAGTCTTGGGGTTGCCAAGATGTGTGGGAGGGGAGATGTGGGAAGAGGCAGGGCAGGTGGTAGTCAGGGATGCGAGGTCAGGAATTCTAAGCTGGAGAGTGGGAAGGCAGCTTCGGGGAATGCCAAGTCAAGAGGAAGAGAGTTTCTTTGCCTGCAGCTGTAGGTCTAGAGCTACCTTTTATGGCAGCATTCGCTCATTTAGGAAAGAGAAGTGAGGGGCCAGCAAGACCCCCTTTGGAGACAAGATTGGGCCCCTGCCATTGATGAGTTTTCTGAGCTAGTGACAGAGGCAGTTCTTCTTCCTCAATGTGGCCTGGGGTTTCTGAGGCTGTCAGAAAGAAACTGAATTCTTAAATCCCCAGGGCCATCACTGTCTTATTTGGTCCCTGCAGCAGGGGCTGAAGGCTCTGAAATGGGGCATGTAACTAGGACTTCTATTCCCCTTAGCAGTCATTTTCACACTTGCAAAAAATGATGTATTTTCTCAGGCGGGTATGTGGCTGCCTGTAGCAGCCTTCAGCTAAATGAAAGCATTTTCTTAGTCTCTGGGGAACCAGATGCTGACAGATGGACTTCCAGGATTTAAAATTTCCTAGGTTTGTTATTTGAACCTAACAAAAGAGAAAAATCCATCCTAGATACAATTAGAGCATTTTTTTTCTTTGTCTTACCATCCCACCCCCAGTGAAAATAGAGAAAGAAATGTGAAGGACATACTTTTAGTGCTGTTATTGGTCATTTTAAGCTCAGTGAGGGTGAGATGGTATCTGATAACAAATAAGTTTGTGTGTCCTTTCAGCTCTCTGAAAAAGCTACAATGTCATGAGTATACTCTGAGCAAGAGGGAAATTCTCTATGTTCAAATAAAGTAAAGGATAGTTTTACTGTGACACATCATGCAGTAAGGCTTTTGTGCAGGCTAGAAGCTCCCAGAGGAAAGCAGTTTCTGAGCAACTACCATTGACTGGGAAGGGCACTTTGACCCTGAGGGGTACAGCAGAAGGGAGTACACATTTTCATTATACAGCTTCATAAACGGGGTGTCTTTCCTATAGGTATGTGGTAATCAATTGTGAGCTGTGTCCTCCCGGTCTTGTTACTGATAAAAACTGGTATATTTTTGAAATTGTTTTTTGGTAACTGGTATATTTTTGAAATATTTTGTTGACTTATATTTGCCTACGGCAAAATTTACTAATTTTACAAGCGCCAGTCGATGAGTTTTGACAAATGTGTGCAATCTTGTAATCTCTACCCTAACCAAGATTTAGAATATTTCCATCACCCTAAAATGTTCCCCTTTGCCCTTTTATAGTCAATCTCCTCCATTCCCTCTACTCTGTGGCAACCAGTGTTCTGATTTCTATCACCATAGTTTTGTCTTTGTTTCTCCTTCACTGTATTTCTGAACTTACGTTCTAGGTAATTACCACACTGTTTCTATAACTATGCTGATATTATTCCATTTTTGCCAAGTCTTTGACTTTAGAACCATTAAGTCTCTTTAAATTGTAGGTTTCCACTTTGATCCATAACTTGTGATCCATACATTATTGTAGTTTAATTCTCATTTCCTCCCACCTCCCCAGTTTCTTAGTTGGGGGTACCCCTTTGTCACCTTTATTTATACTTCAAAAGTTGTGAAAGGATATCATACATATGCTGGGAGGCAGGGTGGGGTCAAGACGAGGGGCAAACCAGGAAGAGGCTGAGTGGAGAAGTAACTCTGGCCTCACAAGAGGGGCGAGCATCATTGATGGAACAGATCCTGGAGGAAGGAAGATGGAATATGCTATTGGTGGTCTGTTGGCAATTGGTGGGTGGGTAAGGGAGGCGATAAAGACACATCTTCTTCCTAGACAGCAACTTACAATAGATAGATATTGTCTACAGGTTAACCTGAAGGTGAAGAAAATGCCGGCAAGTCGTGTGATGACAATGACTAGAATGGATAGTTAGGGATGCTAAGGAGTGTGCTGAAGGTTTACAGATACTGGAGAAAACGTAGCACAGCAATGGCTTAGTTTAAATAAATAAATTGCTAAGGAGTATAGAAGATCAGTCAGAGTGGTGGAAGAAGCTATAGGGAAAGGAACAGGCCTTCTGAAAGGTCAGAAGGCTCTGCACAGCTTCAGGGGAGAATAAGCTGGAGGCAGCTGCTCTCTGACATTGAGGCAGAGGTTGAGGAATAGGCACAAGGGAGTGTAGTGGAATTTATCTTAAATAGGCTTGTTTACTTACGTTGTCCGGAAACTGACCTTTGATCATCTGCATGCCTGACTGCTCCTTGAAAGGGGGAACAATAATGTTAATTACCCACAGATTGTGTTTGCTCCAGGCTTTCAACATTATGCCTGTACTGAATAAAAGCAAGCAGCTCCAGCTTTTTGGGACTGCTCACTCTTCTGCCACTAGTGCCAGGCACTCCCCTAGCAGCTCTTACACTGCATACCTCTGAGTACTCCTTTCATCCCTCACTTGGCCAGGGTCTGTGGGACAGACCCAGCAAAGGGGCATTCAGGGGCCAGTTGCTCCTTTAGGTACCACTTGGGTACCATTTTCTGTGGGTGCTTCTTTGGTTGGGCGGATCCTTAATCCTGTTCAAATAAATTTTTTATTAAAAATTTTTTCATACTTAAAGTTTCCAGAATATTACACTGTACTCCCATATTCCTTCACTGAAATGCAATGCATTGTTAACGTCTTGCCACATTTGCTTTATCTCTTTCTCTGTTACATAAAACATCCACAATATTTATTCTCATAATTATTATAATCTTGATGATTATATTATTATCATCTTGCTTTACCATTTGAGAGTAATTTGCAGAGGTCACGACTCTTCATCCCTTCAGCATACAATTCATAAGAAAACAAACCTTTCTTTCTTTTCTTTCTTTTTACATAACCACCCAATAAAATTCATCAAATTTAAAATATTTACATTGATATAATGGTACTACCTAACATATAGTTCATATTCAGTTTTGTTCAATTAAAGGGGCTTGCATTTTAAATGATTTTCTTGGAGACCAAAATAGACTAATCACTCAAGAAATCATGCTTTTGTGACCAAGAAACAGGAAAAAATGCTCACATCACCAATCAGAAAAATACAAATCAAAACTAAAGTGAAATATCATCCCACACTAGTCAGAATGCTGTCATTAAACAAGCCCAGATGCAGTGACTCACATCTGTAATCCCAGCACTTTGGGAGGCCCAGGTGGGTGGATCACTTGAGGTCAGAAGTTCTAAACCAGCCTGGCCAACATGGTAAAACCTCATCTCTGCAAAAACTACACAAATTAGCTGGGCGTGGTGGTGCATGCCTGTAATCCCAGGTACTTGGGAGGCTGAGGCAGGAGAAACACTTGAACCTGGGAGGCAGAGGTTGCAGTGAGCCAAGATCATACCATTGCACTCCATTCCAGGCAACAGAGCAAGACTCTATCTCAAAATAAATAAATAAATACAAATAAAATAAATAAAATGGAAAGTCAAAAAACAGATGTTGGCGAGGCTGTGGAGAAATGGGAATGCTTATATGCTGTTGGTGGGAATGAAACTAGTTCAGTCACCATGGAATAGAACTATCATTCCAGGCAGCAATCCCAGTACTGGGTACATACCCAAAGGAAAATAATTCATTCTATGAAAAAGATACATGCATTTGTATGTTCATTGCAGCATTATCCACAATAGCAAAGACATGGAATCAACCTAGGTGCCCACCAACAAGCGATTGGATAAAGAAAATGTGGAACATATTCACCATGGAATATTCTGTAGATTCAAAAAGGAACAAAATCATGTAATATGCAGCAACATGGAAAGAGCTGGAGGTCATTATCCAAAGTAAACTAATACAGAAACAGAAAACCAAATACCATGTGTTTTCACTTATAAGCGGTAGCTAAACACTGAATACACATGAACATAAAGATGGGAACATTAAACACTCGGGACCATTCGAAGTTGGGGGAAGAGACAGAGGCATGGGCTAAAGAACTATCTTTTGGGTTCTGGGCTTACTGCCTGGGTAACTGGATTACTGGGACTCCAAACCTTAGCATCACACAATTTTCCCCATGTAACCTGCGTGTGTACCTGTTAATCTATAATAAAAGTTGAAGTTAACTTAAAGAATAAAAACACAAAAGAAATCAATATATTTGTAACTATTTGTAATAAACAGTTCATTGCTCTATTAAAAATGATGCTTTTGGGGAGTAATAATTGATGCGGGTTGCTATTTGAGAGCAGAGGGGTAGCCATTGCCCACATTTCAACCTAGTCTTGTAGAAAGTGTGCAAAATGTGTTTGTTTAATTGACCTGAAGTATTTGTACATTGGTTAAAAAATCGTTTGCCTATTTTTCATTTTTTAGTTTTAGCTTTAGGGAGCCTGCTGGTACTGAGTGAACAAGCCCAAGCCATTAGCTATTTGGAATACTTCATCTCAGCACCATTTCTCTGGCGACTTGTAACAGGCAGGACTATACAAAAGAAAATCCTTTTTACTACCCCAATTCATATCAATCAAAGACAAGGAAAGGATCCTAATATCTTTTTAAAATGTTTTCATTTATCTTGGAGTTTACTTGTCATAAAAACCGCATGTTTAAAGTGTCCGTTGGGTGTAAATGGTCCCATAAACTCTTGAAACTGAGTGACACGTGATAATGAAAGTAGCTTCACAAAGAACAACAAAATAGATCTTTTTTTATTGTAATCATCAAATAGTGTGCCCCAAGGTATTGATTGAATTATACATAAACCTGATATGGAGCTATAAAAAGGATGATAGCATGCTGCTTCAAAACAAACCACAAACAGATTAGCCTTTGAGAAATAACCTTAATTCCAACAACATTCACAACCTTTGCTGGATGAATCACAAAACAAAAATATTTCTGGAAGAAGATATTTCCTGTATATATGTAAACTAAAAGTGCAGTGTGAGAAATTTTAACAGCCAAAAGGTAGAAATCTGTATCCAAACAAGGAAGAGACATATTTAGGAGGCAAGACTAAATACACAGGAGAATATCTGGTATCTAATAGTCCAGGTGAAATTCACAGTTTCACTTTTTGTGGTTTCTGAAGTCAACCACAGTCTAAAAACATATGGAAAATTCCAGAAATAAACAATACATATGTTTTAAAATGGGTGCCATTCTGAACAGCGTGATGAAATTTCCATTCTTCCCAGCATGTGAATCATCCCTTTATCCAGCATATAGGCTGTAGATGCTCACTGCCCATTAATCACTTAAGAACTGTCTGGGTTATCAGATCAGCTGTCATGGTACTGAAGTTCCTGTATTCAGGTAACCCTTATTTGACCTAGTGATGGCCCCAGGCCACAGTAGTAGTGATGTTGTAATGTTGTTATAATTATCAGTTATTGTTAATCTCTTATTGCGTGTAATTTATAAATTACATTTTATTATAGGTGTGTAGGTATAGTAAAAAAGCAGTATATACAGGATTCCTTACAGTCTATAGTTTTAGGCATCCACTCGGGGTCTTGGAATGTATCCCTCTTGGATAAGAGGAATTACTGTATCTTGATAAGATGCTGTAATTAAGTTGTTAGTGTTCGGAGAAGCTCAAGGTCTGGAAAAAATCTAGGGAAGACTTTGTGGAGAAGGGTGGTTTGACCTGGGTCTCTTGTTTTGTATACTTTCTACCTGAAATGTTAAACTGTTTTAAAGAAATAAATTATTTATTTTCTTTGAATTTTCCATTTTAAATTGATTGATTGAATGGGTATGGTGGACTGGTCAAGATATTAGAATTTGGAATTCTGTTTTTTTTTTTTTGTTTGTTTGTTTTACTGTTTCATTTTCCTTCAGATAAGGTAACTCTTTAAACATCCTTAGCTGCAAAGAATATTCTGGAATGGAAAGCATACTATTACTCACATTTTTCTTCAGTTTACATTTTATTCTTGTGATGTGCTCCATGATTTTTTTTGTCTTCATGCCTCTGCTCATGTATTTTATTCCTGCTAGAATTCACTTTTTCTCCCTTCTACGTGTGCAAATCCTACCCTTCTATCCTCTTCAGTGAGAAGGCTTCCCTGAATACCCTAACTGGGAATTTAAGAAAATTATTTTCTAATTCTTTCACCTTTCTTAATGTCTTTGAATACTTCTAACTGTCCCTCTCTTATTGCCCTTACCTGCTTCTATTTGGTGTGGTGGGTATGAATTAAGTATGCTTCCTATTCCTTCTAGCCTGTGGACCCCTCAAAGACAGAACTTGAACATGCTCTTTGATGAACAAATTTTTGGTGCCAAACTTGTGAAATTATTAATGAGCATTGCAGATTCAGATTCAAAGCATAACAGTCATGTCAACACATCTTTTCAATGAATTATTCTATAATACATTTAAAAAGTTGCTGTCCTGTCTGATATCTTCACAATCTGTTCTGTAATTTTAAAAGTACCTTATAGAGTTTCTCTTTGAAGGCAGATCCACATATATATGGTTAATTTATTTTTTACAGAGGTGCCAAAGAAATTCAATGGGGAAAGGATAATTTTTTCAACAAATAGTGCTGAAATAATTGGATAGCTATCTGTAAAAGAAAAAAAAGGAACCTCAATCCTTGTCTCACACCATATAGAAAAATTAACTTGAAACATATTGTATTCTTAAATATGAGCTAACGGTATAAAACATTAAAAATAAAACACAGGAAAACATCTTAGTGACTTATAGTTTAGTAAATATTTCTTAAACATACAAAGACACAGCCTACAAAAATTGATATATTAGACTTCAAAATTAAAAAAACATTGTCTGTTCAAAATACACTGTTATAAAAAGGAAAATACAAAGGCTAACTTTGGGAAAAACATAGTAAAACATACATTGAACAGAGAACTTGTACTAGAATATATAAAGTGCTCATACAACTAAAGAGGAAGCGAAAACACCCAATTTTAAAAAAATGGGCAAAGAATTTTAGAGATATTTCACCATAGAAGATGTTCAAATGGCAAAGAATCATAATATTAGTCACTAGGAAAATACAAATTAAAAGCCATAGTGAGATACCACCATGCTCTGTTGTAACAACTAAAATAAGAAGACTGACAGTACCAAGTGTTAACAAGAATGTGGAACAACTGGAACTCTCCTATATTGCTAGTGGGAATGTAAAATGGTGTAACTATTTTGAAAAGCAGTGTGACAGTTTTTTAAAAAGTTAAAAATCTACCTCTCATAAGACCTATTATTCTACTCTTAAGTATTTAACCAAGAAAAACAGGGAACATAGATTCATACAAAGACTTACCTATTAATTTTTATGTAGCTTTGTTTTCAGTAACCCTAAATTGTAAACAACCTAAATATCCATCGACAGGTGAATGCATAAACATATTGTGGTACAGTCATACAATGGAATATTCTTTAGCAATGAAAATGAGTAGACTATTGATACATTCAACAACATCAATAAATCTTAAAATAACTATGTTGCATGGAAGATGTCAGATTAAAAAAAATGCGTACATATTGTATGTCTCCATTTGTATGATGTTCTAGGAAATGAGGACTACTGAGAAAAAAAACAGATCAGTGATTGCCTGCAGGTGGGACAAAAAACAGGAGAAAAGAATTTCAAATAATTACAAGGAAACTTTGGAGGTGAAGATTTGGGGTTGCTCATTTTTTGATTGTGATGGTGATTTCACAGGGATGAACATATGTTAAAATTGATCAAATTGTATACTTTACACATAATGCTTTTTTTTTTTTTGAGGGGATGTCCATTTTACTTCAATAAAGATATTAAGAAGATTGCTCCCAAACTGATATTTTTGCAATCTGTTTTGGCGAGTCAAAGTGATCTTTTGATTTCTTTTTAGAAGGCAGATATGATGTAAAGCAAATGGACTGCTGAGTTATGGAGATACGAACTTGTTACATTGGTGTGCATTTTCCAGATGAATTTAGAAAATTAGCTCCTTCTCTTCTAGAATTCTACAGGAAGGCTCCAGAGAAGGAACTGTCTATGCTCAAGCATGCACAGGACTGTCTTAGTTTATATTGAACTTTGAAACTTAGTTCTTTCTCTTCTGGAAAACAAACATGATAATAACTACCACATATGATTGATGAGAAGATTGCACAATGTAGGCAAAACACACAGCACAGTGATACACGGCCCTTCCCTTTCTTTTTCCTTTGTTTTTCTCTCTTGCACAAAGGCAAGCACAGGTTGCCTGTGTAACAAGTGTTCAATACATCTTGAATTATTCACCATTTACTGTTCCAATTCAGCTAGTTAAGGCATATAAAAGAATAAAGAATTTTCCAATCTACTTTTTTAGGTCTTGGAATAAAACAACAAAAATTTTGAGTATAAGCAATTAGAGCACTTGGGACAAATTTGATGCTTGATATAATATTCACTAAGGTAGTTATAGAAATTTGAACCACTGTTTCACACAAAGCAACTAGTCAAGATTTAATGAATTAATTGGCTTTGAAAAACTTACATAATTATTTTGAAAGTCCGGTTACCTGACTTTGTCAAAATTATACAATGCATATTTCTTTTATTTAGAAAACAGGGCAGGCACGGTGGCTCACGCCTGTAATCCCAGCACTTTGGGAAGCTGAGGCGGGTGGATCACCTGAGGTCAGGAGTTCAAAACCAGCCTGGCCAACATAGTGAAAACCTGTCTTTACTAAAAATACAAAAACAAAAATTAGCTGGGCAAAAATTAGCTGTGGCAGGTACCTCTAATCCCAGCTACTCAGGAGGCTGAAACAGGAGAATCACTTGAATCGGGGAGGAGGAGGTTGTGGTGAGCCAAGATTGTGCCACTGCACTCCAGCCTGGATGACAGAGTGAGACTCAGTCTCAAAAAAAAAAAAAAAAAAAAGTTCGACTAATTTAATCAAGCAGACATTCAGGAATGCAAGCAACAAATGCTTTCTTTAGACTTTAAGAGACTCTCTATATGGAATATGCCACACTGATGGAATTTCTTTCAAGCAGTTGCTTATTGCCTCCTCAGTCTGATATGAACGCCCAGGAAGGTACTGGGAAAGAAGAACAAGTATTCTATTTTTAAATATCTTTAATAAGGCCATAGAAAAACTTTCCTGTTAGCCTCAGGCATTCTGAAACTGTGATTGACACTTAAAGGCATGATGATAACTAACACAAATGATTGATGAAAAGATTACACAATGTAGGCAAAGCACACATCACAGTGATAGAGTCCTTCCCTTTCTTTTTTAAAGAAAAAAGAAAAGCCTATAAAATCCTGTTTTCCAGGATTGATCAGATCAGATGGAAAGTCCTTTGTATACCATTAGGTAGCCAAGAATGAGTTACAGAAAGCTGCAATCTGGGCAGAGACAATTTCTAAAAAACTGCATTAGCAGTTGGAAAAATGTAAAACAACTAAATTTCTGTGAGCTACTGTGTAGTGACCATTTAAAAAGTTACTGTCATATAGAAAAGCAACAGACCAACCAACAAAATCCTTTACAAATTCGATATTGGTTAGTTGGTATTTGAGGTGTTCAAATAGTGCTTGGGCCGAAGTTTGCATCTGTTTAGAAAATTCTTTTGTCAAAGATTGCTAATCAGATTGTGTTTTGATTATAATGAAGATCCATAAACTATTCAAGCATATTTAACCTCTTCTAGAATCTATATATAGTTTAAAATTTCTCACTGTTAGGAGGCTTTTAGGCTTATTACAAACCATGCAATACGATTTTATCTCATTAAACGTACGTTTGTGAGATTCAAATCACTTTTTAAAGGAAGCAGGTAATTAATGAATAAATCAATAAGAAATAGGACCCTTTAGCTGACATTGTCAATTCCCTACCCACATCCCCGTGGCAATGATGCTTCACACATCACTTCCAAACTTCAGTCTACCTGCACCTGCAGCTCTGCCTGAGTGTTATCTGACTGTTGAAGCCACTGAGCAAGCCAACATAGACCATATATTCTCCAGTTCCCTTTGGGTGGGTAGTAAATACCCACATTCCTGTCCTCATGAAGTGAGATAGCTTTGAGGCCCATGTTCTAAACTGTTTTTTAGTTCCCAAGATAAATTAAGCTCCAGTTGTCTACAGTGGCAACTTTCTTGAGGACACACCCTT
This sequence comes from Macaca mulatta, assembly GCF_049350105.2. Lineage (NCBI taxonomy): Eukaryota > Metazoa > Chordata > Mammalia > Primates > Cercopithecidae > Macaca > Macaca mulatta. The sequence goes on along the minus strand of NC_133423.1, from coordinate 50,269,476 downwards.
TGTTAGCCCTTTTATTTCTTATTTCACCTGCCTACTCTCCTACCAGTTTTCTACAATTGCCTTTCAAATAAATTCTTACACTTTAATCTTCATCTCTGGATTGTCTTCTGTTGGAATATAAACTAAGAACTGTGCACACTGGAGCTTACACAGTGCCTTCTCTGGAGCATTCTTGTAGAATTCGCATGCTTCTAGGAAGGGGAATTACTCCCTAAAAACTTTATGTGAGTCCATTCTCAAGGAGTAAAGCAATATACTATTAAACAGGGCACTTCTGAAGAAAGAGAAAGTTAAGAAGGAGGGTTATTTTCAAAAGCCATATTTCCCCTTTTCACAACTCTTTGGGTGGGGAAGACTGACTATGGACATTAGGAAACCCCTTCACTAAATGTGGGAAGGGCTTCTGAAAGGGGAACGTCTGCTTTCCGTCTTGGCAAGTGTTGCTTGTAGCATATTTCCTGACATTTCGGTAGAGAATGGGGCTCTGTGTAAATTCAGAAGCAGCCCCAGAACTACCAATTATACAGATAATAATTTGTGCTCAATAATATGTAAAAATGCTACTTAAAGCTAACCCTCAGTTATAGCCTAAAAATGATGACAAATACATTTCTCTGTTGTGGCAGGAATTAAAGGCTTGCTTACTGCTTAAGACATGATTTATTTGATGGGAAAACAAATGAATGACAGTATGTGGTCTTCCTTTAGTAACTATATTTTCTGTGGGGTTAGCATCATAAGAGTGGGGAAGGAGGCAGGGTAAATAAATATGCATATGTTGTATGGTAAAGGCAAGGCAAAAGGTCTATCTGTGGATGAATATGGGGCTGATGAAGCCATGGCCAGGAGGTCAATTTCTACTTGGAGAGGTGAATTTCACGGCAAGAGAAAAGTGGTCCTGGAATACCAGGTAGGAATCAGAATTCCAGCTTGTCATGCCATGCAATGCAAATAACTTCTACCTTCATCTTCTTATAAAAATATGAATTGTTAGAAGGATACTTTAATTTCTAGTAACACCATGGGCTGTTTGCCTGCTTCACCCCCAGCTCCAATTATAGGCTAGAACTCTTGTGTGTGGATGTATTAGTCTGTTCAGGCTGCCATAATAAAATACCATAGTAATGGGTGCTTAAACAACAGAAATTTATTTTCTCTTAGTTCTGGAGCCTAGATGGGCCAACATCAAGGTGTGGTCAGGGTTGGTTTCTGGTGAGGGGTCTGTTGCTGGGTTGCAGATGACCACCTTCTGGCTGTATCCTTACATGGCCTTTCACCTGTGCTTGTGCAGAGAGAGAGCTAGCGAGCCCGATGTTTCCTCCTCTTATAGAGACATCAGTTCTATTGCATTAGAATCCTTGTGATTTCACTTAACCTTTGTTACTTCCTTGTAGGCTCCATCCCCAAATACAGTCACATTGGGGGTTAGGGTTTTCACATATAAATTTTAGGAGAGGACACAGTTCATTCCATAACAGTGGAAATTATTGGCTTAAGGGTCACAGTTCTAAAAATAATTGAATCGTGGGAGTAGTTTACCCCATACCATTTTCATGGTAGTGAATAAGCTTCACAAGATCTGATGGTTTTATAAGGTATTTCCCCTTTATCTTGGTTCTCATTTCCCACTTGCCTGCCACCATGTAAGAGGTGCCTTTTGCCTTCCACCTGATTGTGAGGCCTCCTCAGCCACGTGGAACTGTGAGTACATTAAACCTTTTCTCCTTTATAAATTACCCAGTCTCAAGTATGACTCGAGACATACTTATAAATTACCCAGTCTCAAGTATTTCTCAAGACATACTTATACCCAGACATACTTATAAATTACCCAGTCTCTAGTATGTCTTGAGACATACTTACAAATTACCCACTCTTGAGTATCAGCAGCAAGAGAACAGACTAATACAACCAGTGAGTTTACAAAGGCTTTTGGTTTTGAGAGACAGAACAGTCACCTTAGAGATAGCAAGGTCAGAAGTCTAGTAAATCACATTTTAATTACAGAAAAAGCAAATATTACCTATTCCAATTGTATTAGTATATTAGGTAATTGCATGATTGTTTTTAAAGATTGAAAACTTGAGCTTTAACATGACAATAATTACTCCTCCTAATTTAATACTTTTCCATTTCAAATATTACTCAACTGCTGTGGTGTGATACTTATTATCTTCTTTATTTTTATACTCACATTTCTTTTCTATGAATAGAATGAGATTAGAATCAGTAGACTAAAACTTTAAAATAAAACTGTTTTCTTCTGAAGCATTTTACTTGAAAGACAGTTTTGTTTCTAAGTTTCAAAGGTAATCTTTCTATTGAAGTTTAATATTAATGCAGAAAAGTACACAAATGTGTACATTTCCAGTTTCCACAAAATGAACACACAGATGTAATTAGCAACAGATAAAGAAATCAAAGTTAACTAGTTCCCAACAAAGGTCACCACCATCCTCTAGCACAATGGATTTGTTCTGCCTGTTTGTGAAATTTATGTAATAGGGTAATGCAATATGTACTCTTTGGTGTTTGGTTTCAAAAAGTGTTTTATAAGAAATCTCCATAAGTACTAAGAATGCATTTGACTATTTCTTTTCCCAATAAAGTTCTTTTGCAATTGTATAAGCCATGCATGATGATTACAGTAAACTTAAAAAATATAGAACAGTAGGGCAAAACAACAAAGATTTATAATTCTGTCACTCAAAGACAACCATTTAGGCATATTGCCTTCTAGTATTTTATTTATACATTCATTAACTGATAAGTGTATGCATCAAATATTTATGGAACATCTACAACATGTAGACATTGTTCTAGGCACAAGAAAAACACAGGCAAACATAATTGTTTTTACATAGTTATAAAGAAACTGTTCATAAACTCTTATACCATATCTTTTTCTTAACCTTATATTACCGGTCCCATGCATTTTCATGCTGGCTGTTTAAAACAAAGGCAAGAGGGAGGAGATCTCACAGTTATGGGTTAGTGCTCAGATCTTCAATATGTTATATTTGGATCTCATCATCTTTCAGAAAGAACAGATTTCTTGTGATCCTCCTGATGCAGGGAGTGGAAGGAGATGTGATGGAAGGGAATAAGGGAGAGGTTCCAGTGACAGAGTGACATCTCTTGCACCATGATGGTGGGCAAAAAGAAAGGGGTTTATCTGGTGATTGAGAAATAAGTGAATACAAACTTTGGGGCTTTAAAGTTAGGGGAAATCCAGGGGTTGGGAAATCTGGAAATTAGGGGAACAACTAGGGAGCAGCTAAGGAGTGAAAAACAATGAGTCAAGGAAGGTAGTCAACTATTCTTAGAAGTAGATGCAAGGAGAGTGAGTATTCATAAGGGCGTGAAAAGTAAGAAACAACAGAAGAAAAGTGCTATGGTCTGAATGTGTTCCCTTAAAATTTGTATGTTGAAAACCGATCCCTAATAGGAGGTGATTAGGACATAAGGGCAAAGCCCTCATGAATGGGAGTAGTGCTCTTATTAAAAATACCTAAGGGAGCTTGTTTGCTGCTCCTGCCATGTGAAGACAGCAAGAAGGCAGCACCGGTAAGGGACGTGGCCCTTCTCAGACACTGAATCATCTGGCACCTTGATCGTGGACTTCCCAGCCTCAAGAACTGTGAGAAATATTTTTCTGTTGTTTATAAATTACCCATTCTAAGGTATTTTGTTATAGCAGTCCAAATAGACTTAGTCAGAAAAGTGAGGTGGCCCTGAGTCAGAAGCTTTTGTAACTGGATGTGAAGGTCAGTGGAGCAGCCTGCTGCTTAAAGGATAAGTTATAAGCTTCAGATGTATCAATTCAGCCCACTTCAGGAAAAAAAAGGAGGGCCAATATTACAGGGAGGTTTTTCTGGCCTTATCCCATTAGGTCATAAGGGATGAGGGGGAGAAAAGGAAAGAAACTAGTGATAAACTCACCTGATATTTTTAGGCCTAAAGGAGAGAATTACAGAGCCCATTGCTTTGATGAGAAAATTGTCACATTTATTTACACACACATTATCTTGTGACTCTATCAATCCAGGTAAAAATAGAACTTTTGAAACTAGTTAGCACTTTAAATGATACTTTTAACAATTTAGTTCAAGAAACATTTATAGTAACTATCATTTCTATTGGTTAAAATATATTGAAGACCTTGCAGTATTCCTAATGAACCTTATTCTCATGAATCTTTACAAAGACTGTATGACATATGTAAGTCTATTCCCATTTTAGAGATGAGGAAACAGTTTCAATATGGTTAAGTACTTTGTCCAACAGACTCAGCAAATACATGGCAGAGGGAATCTATATGCCATCTGACCTTTCTACTAAGTATTATGAAAAAAATAGCTTCTTTCTTCAAGGAGATCTCGAGACTCCTCCATAGGCAAGCACCCCTGCTTACATAAGGGGAGGTGGCAGTGGGTAGCAGGAGCTCTCATTTTCTCCCTCCCTCACTCACGGGGTGGCCCATATTCAAAAGGGCTTATGTGTAACTAGGACCCCCAAGCTCAGTGGGAAGCCGCAGAATACTTGTTCCTTTTTTTTCCTCTAAAGGGATAACCAGGGTGGTAGATGCTGCAGATGTGCAGCAAAATTCTAGGAAGGCAAGGATTTTATAGTTGGAATAAAAACAAATGCCTCTTCCCCAGTATAACTGCCAGGTACTTGCATGTGCCTTGCAAGGATCTTCAAAGAGAGGTTTTGTCAGGCTCCAGGCAGTCTGCCTGGCCTGTCAAATTCAAAACCGGATTCCCTATGCTCAGCTGAGTTTACCTTTTAATCTGGTGAGAAGTTACCACTTTAAACATGTCTTCGTGGGAATGATAAATATTTTAAAACATTTAGAAAGGCAGGGGGACTTTAAAGCTCTCTGTTCTTCCTTGGGTAATTTTGCAAGCTCCTGTTGTATCATCTCTTCCAGAAGCCCCAGGAAAAGCGTGAGAATATTTGAATGGCATTCTGGGATATGCTGAGGGGATTTAGGAAATTCTTACAGGGCTTGGCTAAAGCAGTCATTACCTTTTCTTCATATTATATAAGAACACTAAATACAAAAAATGAAAGAAGATGTAAGTATTAAATATTTGCAAAATTTCAGATGAATTTCTATTTATTTTATTATGAAAACTGAGATTTCTTCCATGAATATACCTTTTTAATGCAAAGGTTAATGCTTGAAGGAACTACATACAATTTCTGAAAAGCGTTTTTAATGATGTCTTCAAATTCTTCATTGTCTTTGTAGACAAAGAAATGTTATTCCACAAATGGTTTTACAAAAAACTTAAAAGTTTTTTGTGATCATTCTACAATTTACAACAGTTGACATTACGTTGAAGGATCTAACAGCCCTTCCTTGTCTTTCATGGACTAAAATGTTGACATTTCCTGTGATAATGTGAAAAGATTCCAATCTAATTGAACTTTTTCATATCAAGTGTTGAGAAATAATGATGGAGTTCTAATTTGTAGAATGTGCATGCATTGTTAGAGCTGTCACACTGCAGATAGTTTGGATTCTATTAAAAGGGCACATTGGCTGCAAATTGATAGAAGTTTTGACACCTATGAAGGCAGGGAGTCAGGGTTCTGCCTGGCACTTAGCATACTAGGCACTTGTGCCTGGCCCCCCATATCCTCTCACGCCCCCACCACCACTCCTAACTGGCCACACCTTGGGCTGGATAGTACTCCTTGAGCACTCACAACATGACATTTTCTAGAAGTATTGTTGGCTCTTTCCTCCATTTCCACAGCAAGGCTGTGCTTTGCAGCTGGCTTCTGAGGTGTAATGCCAAGTAGTATGGCACCTTCCTGTCTGCATTTATTTAGCCTTACTGGGCACACAGCAGCAATGACAGACATCACTTTTCTTGTCAGTGGCCTGGAAGTGTGTAGTACCTCAGACCCTACTTCTCCCCAATACGCTCCAAGGAGCCTGGAAGAGGCAGATTGGTGTTGTAGTTGACCTGGCTTTGGCTACCCTAGACCCCATCTGGCTGCTTCAGGGCCAAAGACATCAATATCTCCTGAAACCTGTTGCAGCATTCATGTTTTGGAAAGTGCTCATTTACAAGGACAAATTTCTTGTTTTCCCTGAATCCTTAGGAAATTGAAGGGGATGTGTGTGTGTGTGCGTGCATGCTAGTCCTGTTATTTTGCTTACCATCTTACTCAATGTTCTTGCAAACAGCCGATCTGGCAAGATCAGAGGCAGCAAAGTGTAATTCCTCAGAAGGTAGATTCTGGAGCCAGACTGACAGGTTTCAATTTTAGCTCAGCCAGTTGCTGGCTTCATGCCCTGTGTTCCTCTCCTAATCTATATAAAATAGAGATAATAATAGTGCTGTTTTTCTAGAGTTGTTAATGAATTAAATTAGCTGATACATGTTAATGTCTTGCAGTAATGCCTAGAATAGAGTAAGTGTCCAATAGTAGTCGATGATGTTATCATTACTACTGTTGTCTGTGATAATGTTATTGGTGTTATTAAAAAGTTGACTGTTATTACAGTAGAGAGTTGTTTGTTTTTACCAGACAGTAGTCATTGCTTTGGGTTTCTAATATTTTCCATTAACATTGCACTCTTTGTAACCAGAATGGATATTATCTATTCATTTTAACCACTTGCAATAGGACAACAAAGCAGGAGTAGGGGCAGGGTTTGAGGCATGGAAGAGTATCAAGCTGCTTACCTCTAGGAAGACTGAATCCTACATTCAGTGTCACTGAGTTGGCTAGGGTAACCTGTAAGCTAATGCAAAAACTCATCTTAAACAATGACATAAGTTTTAGAAACTGTATTATGCTCCTTGGTATCCAGAATCATCTTGATTTTTCACGTTCTTTGAACCTTGGACTCTTAAGACTAGCCACAATAATCAGGAGACCACTTACAATTTTAGTCTTAACTGAAGACAGAAGTTGGCTTCACAATTGAAATGGAAAGTCTACAGAGGGAACAGACATTATGTCTTTCCCCTATTACAGGTTTTGTCACAGAAAAGGGAATTAACATAGTAACACTTCATTGTAAATGGACATTAATGAATGCTAAATTACCACCAAATTCCTATGGAACTGCACATAACGACTACTTTTACATTCAAAGAGTTTTTCATGATTAATGTTATTGTAATGAATACCAAAGAAATTGATAACCGTTTGTCACTTTAAGAAGTGTTGCCAATTAATTTTATGCTATTTTTTAATTCTCATTTGTTATAAGAGTGAGGACCTAGAATTTTAATGTCTAATATGTGGTGTGAATTAAAGAAGTGGCCTTGCCATGCTGACCTTTTCAGTATTCTAATTTTTGCTTTGCTGACCTCTCAGACCTCTTCCTGGCAACATTATTAGGCTTTTGGGAGGAGGGAGAGCCAAGCCTGTTGGGTAAGTGAACAGAGTGAGGAAATATTTTAAGACACACTTTCATCATTCACTGACTGTATTGGAAATTCAAATTTTCAGACTATTCATTATCTTGACAAACATTGTAATGTGTGCAGAATATGGCACCACATAAATCCATTCTGGTGACAAAGAGTGTAATGAGAATGGGAAATAGTAGAAACCCAAAAGCAATCACTTTACAATCTGGAAACTGGTTCGAGTTAAACTCCCATCAGGTTTCACAGCAGTTCTTTTTGGCCCTCATAACAATTGCTTTTTACAGAAAGCACAGCATGGCACCACCACAGCCAAGTACTCATAATGGGAGTCTGGACCCATTTATTTGGAAAGCAGTCTTCATCCATGTCGAACATCAACTTAATGAATTTATGTTCTGTACTATCTGTGGGGCAATGATTTGACAACATCATTGATTTATAGTAAAAATGATTCACCTCTACTTTGACAGGACATAAATATTTTCATGTATTAATTTGTTCATTTATTATTTATTTAACTATCCACTAAATATCAAATAACTGCTGTGTGCATACCATTGTGCTAGCTAATATAAGAGGCTTAAAATCCAAAAAGATTGAATATAGATGAATGAATACTAAAATCCAAATAGCTGAGTATAGATCCCCTTGTAATGAGACATTGTGGCTATGTTTTTCTGGAAAATATGAGGGGCAGGACTCTGGCCCTGAGGAACCTTGGAAGTGGTGAGTCAATAAATGTTTACCTGGTTTCTGAAAATATGGGAATGGCCCGTTTGCATGAGAAGGGTGTCTAAAGACATGAGAAGAGCTGAAGAAACATTTGCACTTTTAGCAATCTTATAAACAATTTGGTGCACCAGTATAAGGTTTTACAATTTTTCCCAACAAGTTTTAGCCAGTCAGAATTAGTATAAACATAGCACCAACAAATGTGCCTAGCAACGATTAGAAGACCTCATCCTAGAGAATGTTTAGGGAGGTAGAAGCCAATGAGCTATGGTGTTTGACACTATGTCCCACTCACACGTACCAATATTTTCATGCCTTTGATGATCACACAACCTTATACCTAGAAGAGCAGAAAGAACCCAAAGTGACCAGGCAAAAATCATCATCTTAGACTAGGGTAGGCTTTAAATCCATAAACAAGAATCTTTTTAAGAAAATAGAAGGGAAGAAGATAGATAGTAGAAGGCAATGTAAAGACAGAAGCAGAGATGGGGTAGCAGCGACTTGGAACTAGGCAAGAGGAGTGAAATGTATTCTTCCCGAGGGACATGGAATTGAGTCTAGGAACCCATCTCCAATTTTAGACTTCTGAACATCAGAGCCATGTACAAACAGGTTGTGTAAGCGACCCATTCTGTACCAGTTTGTTATGGCAGTCTTCAAAATCTAATACAGATAATAATGCTAGTGGAGACATTGTGTGTATTAAAGGTAAACTCTGAGTTAGAATATAACAATGTCAGTGAAAATAAAACGTCTCCATTTTCAAGGTAGCTTATCCAGTGTAATGAACTTGTCACCAAGACACTGTTCTACTTTAGGTTTGGTATCATACCGAAGTATCAGCATTGGCCTCTATTGCTGAAAGACTGGATATTTATAGTGACTAGATCAGCCTTAGTGAGATCATACTGTGAGCCATCATGGCCCTTGTATCTGCCACTTTAGCTAATTCATTCTTTTTCTTTTCTTCATTTTTTATTTCCACAGGTTTTTGGTGTACAGATGATGTTTGGTTATATGAATAAGTTATTCAGTGGTGATTTCTGAGATTTTAGTGGACCCATCACCCAAGCAGTATACACTGTACCCAAATTGTAGTTTTTTATCACTCATTCCCCTCCTCCCCTTTCTCCTGAGCCTCGAAAGTCCATTGTATCATTATTATGCCTTTGTATACTCATAGCTTAGCTCCCACTTATGAGTGAGAACATGTGATGTTGGATTTTTCCATTCCTAGTTACTTCACTTAGAATAATGGTCTCCAGTTCCATCATATACTCACACATACATACCACAATTTCTTTATCCACTCATTGATTGGTGCGCATTTGGGCTGATTCTATATTTTTGTAATTGTGAATTCTGCCATAAACATGCATTTGCAGGTATCTTATTTTGCATAATGACTTCTCTTTCTCTGGGTAGATACCCAGTAGTGGGGTTGCTGGATCAAATGGTAGTTCTACTTTTAGTCCTTTAAGAAATCTCCACACTGTTTTCCATAGTGGTTGTACTAGTTTATAGTCCCACTGACAAGCAGTGTACAAGTGTTCCCTTTTAAGGGAACATCCAGGCCAACATCTATTATTTTTTGATATTTTGATTTTGACTATTCTTGCAGGAGTAAGGTGGTATCCATTGCAGTTTTGATTTGCATTTCCCTGATCATTAGTGATGTTGAGCATTTTTTTCATGTTTGTCATTTGTATATCTTCTTTTCAGAATTTTCTATTTATGTCCTTAGCCCCCACTTTTTGATGGGAATTTTTTTTTCCTCATTCGTTTCTTATATATTCTGGATATTTTTCCTATGTGAGACGTATAGATTGCAAATATTTTCTCCCACTCGGTGGGTTGTCTGTTTACTCTGCTGATTTTTTCTTTTGCTGTGCAGAAGCTTTTAAGTCTCATGTATTTATCTTTGTTGTTGTGGCATTTGCTTTTGGGTTCTTGATCGTGAAGTCTTTGCCTAAGCCAATGTTTAGAAGGGTTTTTCCAATGATATCTTCTAGAGTATTTATGGTTTCATGTCTTAGATTTAAGTCATGGATCCATCTTGAGTTGAAATTTGCATAATGTGTGAGATGGGAATACAACTTCATTCTTCTACATGCGGCTTGGCAATTATCCCAGCACCACTTGTTAAATAGGGTATACTTTCCCCACTTTATGGTTTTGTTTACTTTGTCGAAGATCAGTTGGTTGTAAGCATTTGGCTTTATTTCTAGGTTCTCTGTTCTCTTCTATTGGTCTATGTGCCTATTTTATACCAGTACCATGCTGTTTTGGTGACTATGGCCTTACAGTATAGTTCGAAGACAGGTAATGTGATGCCTCCGGGTTTATTCTTTTTGCTTAGTCTTGCTTTGACTGCATGGACTCTTTTTTGGTTCCATATGAATTTTTGGATTTTTTTTCTAGTTCTGTGAAGAATAATGGTGATATTCAGATGGGAATTGCATTGAATTTGCAGATTGCTTTTGGCAGTATGGTCATTTTCACAATATTGAGTCTACCCATCCATGAGGATGGGATGTGTTTCCGTTTGTTTGTGTCGTCTATGATTTCTTTCAGCAATGTTTGGTAGTTTTCCTTGTAGAGGTCTTTCACCTCCTTGGTTAGGTATATCCTAAGTATTTTATTTATTTATTTTGCAGCTATTGTTAAAGGGGTTGAGTTCTTGATTTGACTCTCAGTTTAGTCGCTGTTGGTGTATAGCAGAGCTACTGATTTATGTACATTAATTTTGTATCCTGAAACTTTGCTGAATTCATTTATCAGTTCAAGGAACTTTTTGGAGAAGTCTTTAGGGTTTTCTAGGTATTCAATCATATCATCAGCCAACAGCAACAGTTTGACTTTCTCTTTACTGATCTGAATGCCCTTTATTTCTTTCTCTTGTCTGATTGCTCCGGCTAGGGGTACCAGTACTATATGAATAGATGTAGAGGTGGTAAGAGTGGGAATCCTTGTCGTGTTCCACTTTTCATGGGGAATGCTTTCAACTTTTCCCCATGTCATAGATGGCTTTTATTACATTAAGGTATGTACTTTCTATTGCCAATTTGTTGAGGGTTTTAATCATAAAGAGATGCTGAATTTTGTCAAGTGGTTTTTCCTCCATCTATTGTGATGATCATTTCACTTTGGTTTTTAATTCATGTGGTGTATCACATTTATTGACTTGCATGTGTTAAACCATCTCTGCATCCCTGGTATGAAACCCACTTGATCATGGTGGATTATCTTTTTTATATACTGTTGGATTCAGTTAACTCGTATTTTGTTAAGAATTTTTGCATCTATATGCATCAGGAATATCAGTCTGTAGTTTTCTTTTTTTGTTATGTCTTTTCCTGGTTTGGGCATTAGGGTGATACTGGCTTCATAGAATGATGTAGGGAGGGTTACCTCTTTCTCTATCTTGTGGAATAGTGTAAATAGAATTGGTACCAATTCCTCTTTGAACGTCTGATAGAATTCAGCTGTGAATCCATCTGGTCCTAGACTTTTTTTGCTGGCAATTTTGAAATTACCATTTCAATCTTGCTGCTTGTTATTGGTCTGTTCAGAGTTTTTATTTATTCCTGCTTTAATCTAGGAGCATTGTATATTTCCAGAAATTTATCCATCTCCTCTAGGTTTTCTAGCTTACACGTAAAGGTGTTCATAGATCAAGTAGCCTTGAATGATCTTTTGTCTTTCTGTGATATCGATTGTAATATCTCTCATTTTGTTTCTAATTGAGCTTATATGGATCTTCTCTCTTCTTTTTCTTGGTTAATTTCACTAATGGTCTATCAATTTTATTTATCTTTTCAAAGAAGCAGCTTTTAGTTTCATTTATTTTTTTGTTTGTTTGTTTCAATTTTATTTAGTTCTGCTCTGATCTTTGTTATTTTTTTTCTTCTGCTGGGTTAAATTTGGTTTGTTTTTGTTTCTCTAGTTCCTTGGGGTATGACCTGAGATTGTCTATTTGTGTTTTTTGACTTTTTGATGCAGGCATTTCAGGCTATGAACTTTCCTCTTAGCACCACCTTTGCTGTATCCCAGAGGTTTTGATAGATTGTGTCACTATTATTGTTCAGTTCAAATAATTTTTAAATTTCATCTTGATTTCATTGTTGGCCCAATAATCATTCAGGAGCAGGTTATTTATTTTCCATGTATTTACATGGTTTTGATTGATTCCTTTTGGAGCTGATTTCCAACTTTATTCTACTGTGGTCAAGAAAGTACTTGATATAATTTAAATTAAAAAAAAATATTGAGACTTGTTTTGTGGCCTATCATATGGTCTGTCTTAGAAAATGTTCAATGTGCTGATGAATAGAATGTATATTCTGCAGTTGTTGGGTACAATATTCTGTTAAGTCCATTTGTTCTAGGGTACACTCTAAATCCATTGTTTCTTTATTGACCTTCTGCCTTGATGACCTATTTCTGTCAGTGGAGAATTGAAGTCCCCCACTATTATTGTGTTGTTGTCTATTGTATTTCTTAGGTCTAGTAGTAGTTGTTTAATAAATTTGGGAGCTCCAGTGTTAGGTACATATATATTTAGGATTGTGATATTTTCCTGTTGGACAAGGCCTTTTATCATTACATGATTTTTTTCTTTGTCTTTTTTAACGGCTGTTGCTTTAAAGTTTGTTTTGTGTGGTATAAGAAGAACTATTCCTCCTTGCTTTTGGTGTCCATTTGCATGGAATATCTTTTTCCACCCCTTTACCTTAAGTTTATGTGACTCCTTAATGTGTTAGGTGAGTCTTTTGAAGATAGCAGACACTTAGTTGGTGAATTCTTATCCATTCTGCCATTCTGTATCTTTTAAGTGGAGCATTTAAGCCCTTTACATTCCATGTTAATATTGAGATGTGAGGGACTATTCTATTCATTATGCTATTTGTTGCCTGAATACTTTGTCGTTGATTTTAATTTATTGTTTTTGTTTCATAGGTCCTGTGACATCTATGCTTTCAGGGGGTTCTATTTTGGTGTATTTTGAGGGTTTGCTTCAAGATTTAGAGTTCCTTTTAGGAATTCTTGTAGTGCTGGCTTGGTAGTGGCACATTCTCTCAGCATTTGTTTGAAAAAGACTGTATCTTCCCTTAATTTATGAAGTGTAGTTTCACAGGATACAAAAGTCTTGGCTGATCATTGTTTTGTTTAAGGAGGCTGAAGATAGGGCCCCAATCCTTTCTAGCTTGTACGGTCTCTGCTGAGAAATCTGCTGTTAATCTGATCGTTTTCCTTTATAGGTACCTGGCGCTTTTGCTTCACAGCTCTTAAGATTCTTTCCTTCATCTTGACTTTATATAACCTGATGACTAGCTGCCTAAGTGATGATCCTTTTGCAATAAATTTCCCAGGTGTTCTTTGAGATTCTTGTATTTGGATGTCTAGGTCCCTAGCAAGGCAAGGGATATTATTCTTGATTATTCCCTCAAATAAAGTTTTGTTTATTGCACTAGTTTTGTGCTGATTGGCCTCCTGCCAGAAGCACTTACAAGTTTTCCAGATTTCTAGGTTTCTCTTCTTTCTCAGGAACACCAATTATTCTTAGGTTTGGTCATTTAATAAAATCCCAAACTTCTTGGAGGCTTTGTTCATTTTTTGGATTCTTTATGTCTTTGTTGGATGGGGTTAGTTTGAAAACTTTGTCTTTGAGCTCTGAAGTTCTTTCTTCTGCTTGTACAATTTTATTGCTGAGACTTTCCAGTGCATTTTGCATTTCTCTAAGTGTGTCCTTTATTTCCAGAAGTTGTGATTGTTTTTTATTCATGCTGTTTATGTCACTGAAGATTTTCTCTTCATATCTTGTGTCATTTTTTGATATCATTAAGTTGTACTTCACCTTTCTCTGGTGCCTCCTTGATTAGCTTAATAACCGACTTTCTGAATTCTTTTTCTGGTAATTCAGGGATTTCTTCTTGGTTAGGATCCATTGCTGGTGAGCTAGTATGATTTTTGGGGGGTGTTAAAGAACTTTGTTCTGTTATATTACCAGAATTATTTTTCTGATTCCTTCTCATTTGGGTAGACTATGTCAGAGGGAAGATCCAGGGCTCAAGGGCTGCTGTCAGATTATTTTGTCCCATACTGTGCTCCCTTGATGTAGTGCTCTCCCTTTTTCCCTAGGGATGTGGCTTCCTGAGAGCCACACTTCAGAGATTGTCATTTCTTTTCTGGATGTAGCCACCAAGTAGAGCTATTGGGCTCCAGACTAGTACTGGGAATGTGAACCACCTTCAGGTCTCTCAGCCATGGATAGCAGCAGCACCTCTGGTGGAGGTGGCAGGGGAGTGAAATGAACCCTGTGAGGATCCTTAGTTGTATTAATAGTTTTGTTTATTGTATTAGTTTTGTGCTGATTGTCCTCCCGCCACGAGATGGCACTAACAAGACAGTATCAGTTGTGGTGGTATAAGGAGAATCAAGTGGTAGATGGGTCCTTAGAGCTCCCAAGAGAATATATCCTTTGTCTTCAGCAACCAGGGTGGGTGGAGAAAGACCATCAGGTGGGCGGCAGGGTTAGGCATGACTGAGCTCAGACCCTCTTTGGGTGGAACTTGCTACAGATGCTGTTGGGGATGGTGGTGTCATTCCCAGGCCAATGGAGTTATGTTCTCAGGGGGATTATAGCTGCCTCTTCTCTGTCATGCAGGTCTCCAGGGAAGTGGAGGAAAGCTGGCAGTTACAGTCCTCATCCAGCTCCCATACAACCCCAGAGGCCAGTCTCGCTTCCACCATGTGCCCCCTCAATAGCACCAACTTTGTTTCCAGGCAGCAGGTGAGCAAGGCGAGAACTTGCCCCAGACTGCCAGCCTCCTGGCTGTGAAAATAAGCAGGGCTTTTCAGGTTCAGCACCTCCCCACCTGCCATGGCTTCAGTGCTGTGTCTGCACTCCAGATTCACCTCCTCGCCTAAGTTCTGTATGGGAAACTTCACATGTGGTCAAAATTGTTACAAAGTTCAGCTGGAAGTTTCCTTCTCCCTGTGGTCTTTTCCAGTTTGTCTGGCAGCCTTTCCCAGGGACCTCTGTGAGACAAAGTCAGAAATGGCTTCCCTGGGATCTGACCACATAGCTCATCCTGCTGTTTCTTCTAACCCTGTATTTTGCTCGGATATCCAAAATTGTCTCTGCTCCAAATAAGATCAAATTCTTCTCCTGTGATTTGGACCTTCAGGTTCCTCAGTGACGGTGTGTGTTTGGGATGGACGATCCCTCTTTCCCACTTTCACACTTCAGGTACTCACAGTTTTTGGAATGTCTCCCAGGGCCTGCAGAAGCAATCTGCTTCCTTCAAAGGGTCTGTGGATTTTCTCGGTTTTCCTGGTATGTTCCTGTGATAGTTCTTGGAGAGAAAGTTCACAGTAGGAGTCTCCATATGCTGCTCTGTCCATCCAAGTGGGAGCTGCAAGTTAGTCCTACCTCCTATCTGCCGTTTTCCTAACCTCCTGTTGTTGCTAATTTATTCTTGATTCCATTGCACAAGTCCTTCGATGTCTGAGGAAAGAGGCTAACTGACATATACTAGTAAAGGCATGTTCTCCACTTGGTTGTTTGAACCTCTTTTGCAATTGATGATTTATCTGGGGCATTAAATTCAATATCAAAATGCTCACACTTTGTGTCCACTACCCCAAGTCTAACATTTGCCTCTATCCAAGACATTCTTGTACTAGATTTCCAATATTGTAACTTGAAGGCCTCTAGGCAGGTAGGCAAATCATCTACCACCTCACATAGTACACGTATCGTCTTCCTTTGGGTCACTTCACATTCTACCCAAAGTGAGTGGCAAGTTTCTTTACCCAAATCTCTGCCATTGAGAGGACTTCTAATCTTTTTCTTGCAAAGCCACTCCTGAGTGGGGCTGTCATGAAGCAGCAGTCTATTTTTGGTTTCTACCTGTATTTCAAGCTGATTCATACATGAACCAAGGTTGAACTTCTTTCTCTTCCATCAAATGGTCATAGTGAATGTCTCATAAGACCATAGGTATGAGCCCCATGGATTTGCTCAAACCTAACTTCTGATATAGCATTTCCACTTTTTTATTTATTGTGACTGGACTTGCCCAATCTCATGATTTGATGCATCAAATAGTTTGGAATATACAGTGGGCAGTTTTGATCTTAGGGCTCCTTGATTTTTTTTTCTGTCTTGGAAAGTATCACTAGTCACATTTTTTTTCTCCCCCAGAATACAATACTATTTTAAAGAAATTACTATCTTCATTGAAGGGAGAAATTTCAGATGCTTTCCATTTGACTTTTCCTACATATTAGCTTTTACTTTTCAGGTCAAGGAGCCAATATGAATTTTATTAACTGCAATGTATGTCCCTTCTAGTTTTATGGTTTTTAACTAAGAAATAACTACCAGGTGGGCTTATGGAGTTATCAAACCCATTATGAGATAGCTCTGGGCCAATACTGCATATATTACTGGAGACCTATACTCTATAAGGGTACCATAAGGACTTCTGTGGATATCTGGTTCTCAGCATTAATTTCATATCCTATATACTTGGAAATAATCTAGTTATTCATCTTTCTCCGGAGCAATTCTCCTATCTAAGTAAAAAGCAATAAATCCCATTTCAAAAGGTCTCTGAAGAACACTATTGTGCCTACTTCCTGTGGTGTTACAGAGTCCTTATTTATCAAGACCTGGCCTCTTCTTCAGTTGATGGATTCTGAGTCTGAGAATTGACTTAGGTCTGGAAACTGGCCAAATCCATTAACTGGATTAGCTCAGCTCTGCTCATCCATTGTTTATCTTTTCTCATTATGATTTGTTAAGCAATGGCCTTAATGGTTGTCCATCTTATTCCTGGGCACACTATATTTTCTTACCATTTTCACTGAATAGCCCTGCCCTAGCTGCTATTCCAACCTTGCTGCCTATTATGGTAATTTTTACCACCTTGCTTATGATTATTAAGTGCTGCCAGCCACCTGGCCTCTGCTATTCCCAGCTCTATCATTCTCATCAACATAAGTTCAAGATATTTTCTAATTCTCCTTGTGATTTTTTTCTTTTACTCTTGGGATACCACTTTGGTAAAAAAATCGACTAGCTGCTGATTTGTTTTAAGACTACGTTTTTGGCCAAGCATGGTGGCTCGTGCCTGTAATCCCAGCACTTTGATAGGCTGAGATGGGAGGATCACTTGAGCCCACGAGTTGAAGACCAACCTGGGCAACAAAGTGAGACCCTGTCTCTGAAAAAAAATCAAAAAGTTATCTGGGCATGGTGGTGTGCACCTGTAGTCTCAGCTACAGGACAGGCTGAGGCAGAGGATCACTTGAACCCAGGAGGCTGAGGCCACATTGAGCTGTGTTTGCACTCCAGCATGGGTGACAGAGAAAGACCCTGTCTCAAAACAGAACAAAGCAAAACAAAAAACAAACAAACAAAACATACAAAGTTTTTGGAGTTCTTTTCTTAGTAGTTACTAGAAAATACAGTATACACCTCAATTCATCTCAATCTATTTCAAGTAAGTACTGACCTAATTCCAGAAAAATATAGCAGCTATGTTCTAAAATAGCTCAATTTCTTCCAATCTCCTTGTAAGCTATAAACTCCTAGTGCAGTACTATTCTTATTGCCCTATACAATTTTATTTCTTATTATAAAAATCAGAAAATATATTTATATACTCTTTTTACTTACCTATGTTTTTACCATTTTTGTGACTCTTCATTTCTTCCTGTGAATTTAAATTGCCATCTAGTATTTCCCTTTAGCCTGAAGGACTTCGTTTAGTGTTTCTTTTCATACAGATCTGTTAACAATGATTTCTCTCAATCTTTGTGTATCTGGGTATGTTTTATTTTGCCTGCCTTTTTTAAGAATAGACTTGTTGGTTAGAGAATTCTTTGTTGACAGCACTTTGCATATGTCCTTCCACTGCCTTTTTGCCTCTATTTTTTCTGATCAAAGTTAACTTTAAATAGTACCAGTGATTCCTGGGCACAATGAGTCTTGCTGCTTTCAAGATTTTCTTTTGTCTTTGTTTTACTGCACTTTGCCTATGATGTGTTGAAGTGTTTGTCTCTTTGTTTTTAGTCTATTTGAGTTTCATTATCTTGGATCTGTGGATTAATGTTTTTAATCAAATTAGGAAACTTCGATGATTATTTCTTTAAATGTTCCTGTTCAAATAAAATTTATTTTTAGAACAGTTTTAGATTTACAGAGAATTGTGAAATACAGAGAATTCCTATATACTTGATACCCAATAATTCCTATTATTAACATCTTACATTATTATTTGTTACAATTAATGATCTTATATGGAGACATTATTGACTGAAGTCTGTACATTTTTCAGATTTGCGTATTTTATGCCTAATGTTCTTTTTCTGTTTCATGATTCTTTCCAGAATATCACATTACATTTAATCACCATGACTCCTTAGGCTCTTCCTAGCAATGACAGCTTCTTAGACTTTCTTTGTTTTTGATCTTGATAGTTTTCAGAGTTAATGCACAGGTATTTTGTAGAATGTTCCTGTATTGGGATTTGTCTGAGATTAGACAAAGATTATGACTGAGATTATGTGTTTTTGGAAAAAAGATCATTGAAATAAAGTGCCATTTTATCAAAGTATATCAACCAACATAACTTATCACTGTTGGTGTTGACCTTGATCACATAGCTAACACGTTTGTCAGACTTTAAAGTTATTTTTTTTCCTCTCTTTCTGTATTGTATTATTTAAAAGAAAATCACTAGGTGTATCCTATATTTGAGGAGAGGTAAAGTTATTCTCTACAACCTAAGGGAGGAGTATCAGTAGAAATTACTTGGAATTCTGCATGAAAAATTTGTCTTATTTTACCCCAATTATTTAGGTATTCAATATTTTTTACATCAATATGGACTTATTTTATGCTTTGGGTTATAATTTGATATTATTTTCTTGCTCAAATATTTCCAGTTGTGGCCAGTGGAAGCTCTTTCAGTTGTTCCTGTGGCCCTTTGATAATATTCCACCATTATAGTTTTGTTGCTATTTATTTTCTTGTTGTTGTTGCTCTTATTTGGTAAGAACATTTTCTTATTTTCTGGCATTGCAATTGCTCCAAGTTCATCTTACATATTTCCAGCCCCAGTCCTAGAATCAACCATTTCTCTGAGAAGCTCTGGTTCCCCTTTTTTGGAGAATCCTATCCGAAACAAATGCCTGGACATTAAGAGTGCTAGTTGCTATTTTGATGTCATTGTTTTTAGGCCCTCTCAGCTAACAGAGAAAGGAAACATATATGTGTATACTGTCACATGACTATACATATATATATATATATATCTGGAAATATTTCCATATGTAACCATCTGTATCTTTATTAAAATAAACATGAGTCCATGCTGATGTTTCCAATTCTAATCCATTACCACATGGATCATTCTAGCCTCTTCCATGTGCTGATTTGTAAACTCTGGTGACAATATTAGGAAACCTAGCTCCCACCATCCACAATTCATTTGCTTAGTTGTTCAATTCTAGTATGTATGTATCAGAATCATTAATTCATTCCTCCATTAGGGATGTGTTCTTTTTCAAGTAGAGTATAGTGCTTATGCACAGCCATATTTTTTTAAATTAATACTATTGTGTATATTTAAAAGATACACCATGAGGTTATAGGATACACAGAGATAGAAAAAACATATCTAACTGTAGTATTTAACTATAGTGAAGCAAATTAATAAATTCATCTCATATGTTTACTGTCTTTTTTTTTCATGGCAAGGTAACTAAAATCTATTCATTTGTCATGAATCCCAAATACAGTATGATGTTATCACCTATAGTCCTCATGCTATACATTACTTCTCTACACTTTTTGCCTATTGTTTCACAGACTACTCTAATTTCCAAAGTTGCTCAGGTCAGCATCCTTTCCCCAGCTTTATTCAGTGAGGTTGTATTAAATAGCATACATTTGTAGTTAGATTGTTTCATCACTTTCAACATTCCATCCTGGGATTCCTCTAACATCTGATTTTTTTTTTTACATTGCATCCATTAAGGTTTACTCTTAATGAATAAGGTTACTCAAAAGAGTAAGGTCTATTCCTTTGTGTAAAGTTCAGTTGGTTTTTACAAATGCATAGTGTCATGTGTTCACAGTTACCTATCATATGGAATAGTTCACCACCCTAGAAATTCCCTGTGCTTTACCTGTTCAACCCCTCCTCTCATCTCTGTGGACCCCTGACAAATACTGATCTTTTCATTGTTTCTATAGTCTTTCCTTTCCTAGAATGTCATCTAATTGAAATTATAATCTTTTTAGATTCTTTTCAAATTATTTCACTAAGCAATATGAAATTTGTAATTCATCCATGCCTTTTCATAGCTTGGTAGCTCATTTCTTTTTACCACTGAATAATATATCATTGTGTGAATAAACCACAGTTCTATTATCTACACAACTTTTGGAGGACATCTTAGTCGCTTCTGGTTTTTGTCTATTACAAATACAGTTGCTACAAACATTCACATGCAGGCTTTTGTGTGGATGTGTTCACCTCAAATTATTCTAGTGAATACGTAGGAGTAAAATTGCTGGATTGTAGGATAAGCCTATAGTTAGCCTCATAAGAGCTGTCAAATTGGCTTCCAAAGTGGTTGTACCATTTTGCATTCCCACCAGCAAATGGAAGAATTTGTTTTGTTTTGCATCCTTGCCAGCAACTGGTTTTATCAATTTTTAGATTTTAGCCATTTTATTAAGTGTATAGTAACATTTTATTTTGTTTTGTTATTTTGTTTTGTTTTATTGTTTTAATTTGTATTTCCCTAGTGACAAATAGTGTTGCGCTTCTTTTTCACGTGCTTATTTGTCATTTATGTATGAGATGTCTATTTGAATCTTTAGTTCATTTTCTTAAACTGGGTTGTTTGTTTTGTTATTGCAGAGTTTTAAGAAATCTTTGTATGTTTTGGATACAAATCATTTATTAGATAAGTGTTTTGTGATTATTTTATCCTAGTCTATAACTTGTCTTTTAATTCCTTTTTTCTCTTAACAGTCTCCTTCACAGAACAGAAGTTTTCAATTTTAATTAAATCCAACTTAACAATTTTTTTCATCAATCATATTTTTGATGTTGAATCTGAAAACTCATTGCCAAACCACAGTCACCTAGATTTTCTGTTATGTTTTCTTCTGTAAGGTTTATAGTTTCATGTTTTGCATTTACGTCTATGAATCCCTCGTTCTCATTAATTTTTTTTAAAGATGTAAGGTTTTTGTCTAGATTGTCTAGATGATTTTTTTTCATGTGGATGTCTACTTGTTTCAGGACTATTTGTTGAAAGGCTACCTTTTCTTTATTGAATTGCTTTTGTTCCTTTGTCAAAGATTAATTGATGATATGTGTGGGGGTCTATTTCTGAGCTCTCTATTCTATTTCATCCATGTGTATGTCTATTCTTTTGTGAATAGCATGCTATCTTGATTACTGTAGGTTTATAGTATGCCTTGAAGTTGAGTAGTGTGAGTTCTCTAATTTTCTTCTTTTTTAGTGCTGTGCTGGTGATCCAAGGTCTTGTGCCATTCCCTATGTAATTTAGAATCCGTTTGTTGATATCTAGAAAAAAACTTACTGAGATTTTCCCCCTTTAGGTGAGTCCCAAGGGCTAGACAGGCCTGTAATTAGGGATAGAGTTTTCTCCCAGGTAGGGATAAGGTTCTAGTAGTCTTTCTCCCTTGAAAGCAAAAGCCTGTGTTATTGAGAGCACTTTGGGTGTATTTCACAATGGTTACTTTTACCTTCTTCTTGCCAAAGCTACAAGGGAATTTTTGTTGCTGCTTCACTGTGAAAGTAACATCAGATTCCTAGTGGTTAAAATAAAAAAGTATGTATCCCTAAGACTGCAACCCTTAGGATAGTCTCACTCTCAAGTTAGTTTCCTGGCTCCAGTAATTAATCAAAATTACCATTTAAATATTTGTACTGGTTCATTGCTCCAGTGACTTCTTCTCCAAGGCAGCAGGTATTGGCTGTAACTCTTTGGATGAAGTTGTCTTGCCAGATTCAGTGTAGCAGTTTGCCTTTAGATTTCAGTTCTCTAACAGGTCTGAGAGAAGTCATTATTTTTCAGTATGTTCAGTTTTTTCTTGTTGAAAGGATGGGAGTAATGACTTTTATTATTTTTTGATATCAGAACTGAAAACAGAAGTTGATGTCAAATATACTTGTCTGCCGTTTTCTTTCTTCCGTCTTTCTGGGACTCTCATTACATGTATGTTTTTATTATGGGAAAGGAAAAAATGTTTTCATCTGCCTTGCTAGGTTCTGCAAGTAGGCCTGAGAATTTGGCCTGAAAATTAAATAAGACATAAGACCAATTAACAGGAGAAAAGCATATACATTTTATGTAATTTTTTATGTGTATTTGGCAGCCTTCATAGAAAAAAAAAAAGATGTGAAGAAGCAGTTAGGACTGAGAACTTATAAACCTATTTACCAAAAGAATAATAATTTTGTAAAGAAGTGATAGGACAAAGGAAAAAGGATTTAAGTTTCTGTGGTGGTAAATTGTGGGAAACTGACTATGAAATATATACAAGAAAATAATAGAAAATAAGAATTATTTGAGTAGATTTGTACAGATACATTTTGATGTTGACTCCCAGTGTATAGTGAGTAGAATATTCTTCTCTGTGGTAAAGGAAAGACAACTTTCTAATGGAAAACTTTATGACCTACTTTTAAGTGGAAAGGAGGAGTTCAGAAAACCCCTCCTGCATTTGCTGTTTCTCAAGTACCTTCAGTTCAAAACAATCAATATGCCAAAGTGGAATATTTTGGAGTGGCACATTCTGAATCCCTTCAGTATGTGTATAATTTTCTGACAAGTCTCTGAGTCTCCACTTATTTTTCTGTAACTATTTTCTTTCTACCCTTAAGGTGAATTAATTTCTAATTTTTTCTTCAAAATCATTGATGATTTTTCTGCCATCACAAATTTGGTATTAAACCCATCTAGTAGATTTTTCATTTTTGTTATTACATTTTTCAACTTAAAGATTTCCATTTGGATTTTTTTAGTCTTCTATTTTTCCACTGAGATCCTTTATTTGTTGAGTCATTGTCCTCAAATTTTTTTTTTAATTCTATGCAATATATTCAGAATAGCTATAATGAAATTTTTGCTGCAAAATCCTACTTCTTAGTCTACTTACAGTTAGTTCTATTCAGTGCTTTTTTTTTCTAAATCTGGTCTATACTTTCTCTAAATATGGTTTCACATTTAGTATTTTTTGTGTACTCTAATATTTGGTTGGAAACTGGACATTTGAGTTAATATAGTAATTTTGCATTCTGATTTTACTTTTTCTTTCTTTTTTCTTTTTTATAACTCACTTGAACTTTAACTGTGGAATTGATCTCACCTGTAGCATATGGCCATTTGTATATATGCCAAGATTTTTTATTTTTGTTATTTAGCCTGGTTTCCTAGGGGTCACCCCAGTGTCTGCATAGCTTAGTGGTCATCCAGTGATTTGGAATGGGCTCTACTCAAATTCCATGCACCCATAATTCTTCCTCCCTCTGCTGACTGGTCTTTGGGTGTGGGCACTAAGTTGTCAGTTTTCAAGTCTTCTGTGACTTTCACTTTAAACTCAAACTTTCTTGGTTTTGCTCCACACACGTATAGCTTCCTAGTCAGCCAGCTGTTCACGAAGAGCTTCTCTCATCACTTCTATGCCTCTCTTATTTCTAAGAGCTCTCCACTAAGGTGTGCCTGGTTTACTATTTGCCTCAAATAGTACCAAAAATTTAGGCTACTAGACCTGTCAGTCACCCATTTATTTTCTACTGATAATGCTGCCTGTTGTAGGTTTTTGTCCTGTGCCTGAAATTGAGCCCACCTGGTCTGGCATCAAAGTTATAGGTTTCCTGGCCAGCTGCACACTAGCAATGCTGTCATTGTTATTGACCAAGCTGGGATGGGTGGTGAACATTAGCACTAGACAAGATTACTGAAGGACTAGCAGTTTTTCATAAATATATATTTCTCAAAATGTTCTTCGCATTTAGTCAAGTTTTAGAGTTCCAAGATGGTTGTTTTTGACAACTGTGTCCAGTTTTATCCTTTTTTTGTTGAGGTAAGAAGATTTGTTGATCTCTCCACTCCTCTATAGCTGTAAAGCTCACTCCCTATTTTTCCCTTTTTTGTTTGTTTTAGTAGAAAAGTATGCTTATAGATCATCATCTGGTTTCTAGGGAGAAGTCATTGCTACCGGTTTTGGTACTTTTTAAATGTATATGATAAAATACATCACAAATTCACCTGATAAAAACTTCAGATTTAAATTTAGGATTACAAGTTTTTTTTTAATGTAATCTCTTTGATCTTACATATGTATCTTTTTTTCTTATATGCCAAAAGTCCTGGTTCTTCATTATATCAATGTAATTATTCATTTTGCCTAACAATATACATGCACCAGCCTCAGAATAATAGTGTCAACATTACCACAAATATAGTTACTTAAAATGATTTGATGGTCTTTGCGTGTGTGTGTTTTTTACACTGCACTGTATGTTTTATAATATAATGGTGATGATATCTTTTGCTGCAATATATTTATATATTTTCTACAGGTACCAGATTATGTCTGCTTGTCCTGGGGAAAAAAAAATCTGTACATTCTCTCTTGTCAAATCCATAAACATGCTGTGCTTTATATCCATGATCAATGATACAACACATTTCAATGAAATTCAGAGCTATTTCACTGTCCAGTTCTGCTGCACGTTTTTATTGCACCATAACTCTGCTCACAACCTGATTCATTTTACATTCTGACTTTATGTCAGATGTACTAATGTACTTTTAGAATAAGGAATATTAAAGATTTTCAAAAATAGTTGTAAAATTGAGTATTTTCTGCCATTTCACAGCTCCTTCCCATTTGTGAGAGAGCCACATGCCATCAGCCCATAGGCTGGGGAGAGTGTTCCAGATCTGTCACATTTCTGCAATTCCCAGAGGCCGGTCATGAAAATCTTCCCTCTTCAGTTTATATATAAAAAAGAACTACATTTGCAGTCACAAGGAAAAATAATTTGTTAATATCATCAAATACCTAGCCATTATTCAAATTCTCTTACAAATATTATATTTTTGTAATAATTTGTGTAAATCAAGTCCAAAAATGTTTAATTCTTTCCATTGTTGAAGGAACCAGGTTATTTGTCCTGTAGAGTTTTCTGCTATCTGGATTTTGATAATTGTATCACCAAGGTGTTGCTTAACATCTTCCTATAGTCTCTGCTTTTCCTGTAAATTGAGCATTAGTGCTAGTGGTTTAATCAGATACAGGTGGGTTTATTTGTAGCAATTCTACTTGATAAAAGTTGCTGTGTTTTTCCTTATTAAGCATTTACTGTCTGGTTGCCTCACTTTTAGCAGGTGATGATCAATGACTAGATACATCAGTTCATTAAAGGTTGCGAAAGGAGGCTGTTCTAACTCTATTCTTACTTTATACATCTATTAGATGTATATAGAGGTGTATCTATGGATATATTTCTGAAATAAGTTTACCAATAGAAATTTTATAAACCAAGTAACGCAGTTTGTATAGGAAAGGTGGGATAAATGCAAAATATTACAGTTCACAAATGAGTCATAAGCATAAAAGCATGTGGTACAATGCCATAGGAGAAGGAATTATCTCCAAAAAGTTTCTATCTTCCTCAGATTCTAGAAAGCCCTTTGCAATTTCTCACTCAAAAGTTCTAGTTACATATATTCCTAATATTTAAAAAAAAGTTTATAATTGTTTTCTGTCTAAAAAGTTATGCATGCTTATTTTAGAAAATATAGATCTATCTGAAGAAGAAGGGGAAATCTTCTCTAATTTCATTGTCTGGAGAAAACTACTGTCCAAGTGATTTCAAAGATCACTATTCTATAAGGGTCCCAGAACCTATTAAAGAATCAAGTCAGTAAACAATGATAATACTTGAGCTTCAGAATGAAAACACAAATGATGTTAAAAAGTACTTCAGTGGGATTTTTTCTGGAATTTTATATTGTGGGAAAATACATACAACATAAAATTTGCTATAATAACCATTCTAAACTGTACAATTCAGTAGCATTAAGTACAATTCCCATTTTGTGAAACTATCACCACTATTTAAACCCAGAACATTTATTTTCCCAACTGAAGGTCTTGTGATAGGTCTACAACTCTGTAAATATACTAAAAAAATTGAATTGTATATTTTACGTTGTTGAATTTTATAATACAATTATATCTCAATAAATCTGCTTTTAAAAAAAAAAAAAAGTAAGAGATAGCAGAGACTAAAATAGGAAAAAGTCCCTTGCCCTCAGGGAGTTTGCCTTCTAGAGATAGTCATTACCATTATAATTCTCTGATACCTTTAGCAGAAACACAAAGTGATAGCCATTACCATTATAATTCTCTAATATGTTTAACAAAAACACAATGAATGAAACAGATTGCCTCTAGAAGATAAAGACTGGATATGTTATTCTTATAGACACCCTTGGATTTCCTGAATATAACCTCTAGTTTACTGTATCTGACCCTAGTTCCCATGCACAGATGGCCAACCAAGGCTGTAATGGGGCAATGAATCCTGTATTTTCCTAAGCTCCTACATTAAAATTTGCAAGATACATTATAGAAAGATAAAAACAGCATCTTACAGAGTGATGCTGATGTGGATTTTTAGATCCAGAAGCAGCCTTAGAGATTATTAATTTTAGCCTAATTATTTTATAAATAGGCAACTGATACCCAGGCAGATCAAGGACTTAGCCATAACCAATAAAGCACCATCTGACTCTACAAAGCAGTTATGTCCAAGAGCAGTGCTGTTCTGTTCTGTTTTGTTTTACTTTGTCTGCGTGCTTTTCAGAAGTGTTGTCTGCTTGACAAGGTATTTGTAAAATAGACTTTCCTTTGCTATCCCAGAAAAGATGGAGATTGGGTTAATACAGTGTATCAAATAAGCACTTTTAGTTTAGATTTTTTGATGTCAATTCATAATGGTGAACAGCAAAGCTGCAGAAGAATGAGAGGCAGAATTAGGAATCATACTGAATTTTTACCTATCTCATGCATGACTGTCCTGGGGTATGGCGGGTTCCCACATGAGCTTGAAGAACAAACTTAGTCTGAAAAGTCTTCATTTTGTCCAGTTATCTCAGAAAAATGTGTACATACAGAGAAAGTGATGTCCCTGAGTGGTGAACCTCTTCCTTTTGTTCTTATCTGGTGGCAGAGTCAAAACAGACCTTCAGGCACCCAGTTGTGTACTCTTTGGTTTTGATGCTTTGCAATAGAAATAATTTCCAAATGACTAACACTTACTTATGCCTCAATTAATCTAACCTAGTGAACATGACTGAAGCTTTCCTTGACAATTAAAACCCTTGCCAAACCGCAGCGCCCTGTTTCTGATATTTTTGTTTTTGTTTGTTTTTGTTTTTTGAGGCACAGTCTCGCCCTGTCACCTAGGCTGGAGTGCAGTGATGCGATCTTGGCTCCCTGCAACCTCTGCCTCCCAGGTTCCAGCAATTCTCGTGCCTCAGCCTCCTGAGTAGCTGGGATTACAGGTGTGTGCCACCATGCCCAGCTAATTTTTGGTTTTTTAGTAGAGACAGGGTTTCACCATGTTGGCCAGGCTGGTCTCAAACTTCTGACTTCAGGTGATCTGCCTGCCTCAGCATCCCAAAGTGCTGGGATTACAGGCATGAGCCACCACAGCAGGTCAGGGCTCTGTTTCTGAATGTGAGTACTCATTCACGTTGTGAAGTGTGGATTGTGGATGGAGAGAAAAAAGAATAAGGAAATTAGGCTGAAGCTATCAATTCTTAAAGTGAGACTTTTCAAGCTCCAATGGGACCACTGGCATGACTTTCAAGGAGGTTCCCTATAATTGTGGGTCACAAAGTATGGCTTCCATATTGCTTTGGTGGCAGGACCAGAAGAAGGCAATACTGAGCTTGGCCTTCCCCACAGAGATTGTGGGATCTCTTAATCAATTTTCTGTTGCTTACAACAGAATACCTGAAACTAGGTAATTTATAAAGAAAAGGAATTTCTTTCAGTCCTGGAGGCTGAGAAGTTCCGGGTTGAGGTGATACATCTGGTGAAAGCCTTCTTGCTGGTAGGGGCTCTCTGCAGTCCTAGGGTGCTACAGGGCATCACATAGTGGGTGGCTGAGAGCACTGACATGCTAGCTCAGGTTTCTCTTCCTCTTCTTACAAAGCCACCAGTTACACCCCATGATAATCCATTAATCCATGAATGAATTAATCTGTTCAAGAGGGCAGAGTCTTCATGAATGATCCAATCAACTATTAAAGGGCCCACTTTTCATAATACCACATTGGGGATTAAGTTTTCAACACATGAAATTTGGGAGACACATTCAAACTATAGCATGAGGTAAAAGAAGCATGAGTATTTCCTTGGATTAAATGTGGAGCCCAGGAAAGGGCGGCACTGAGGCCTTTGTTTCTGAAGGGTGAGGAGATCTCAGCAGAAAGAGGCAGATGGACATGGCACAGATTCACAGTCCGTCAATTAGAACAGAAAGGAGTCTGTCAAAACTTTAATGTAGGATCTCAGATTTTAGTCCTCTAACGGGGTGGTGGGATAAAAATGTAAATTAAACTGTATGTTGAAAAACAAAATTGCACTTCGTTTCCATTCACTGTAGAGCTTTTCAACATACAGTTTAATGAGAAATTATGTTGCAAGCCTAGGAATGGGGAGGAAGAGGGAAAGTAGGGGTGGCAGTAAATGAAGGGTCCATAATTGTTGCTGAGAGCATGCTTGCTCTTTTTTTTTTTTTTTTTTTCTTGAGTCGGAGTCTCGCTCTGTCACCCAGGCTGGAGTGCAGTGGTGCCATCTCGGCTCACTGCAAGCTCTACCTCCCGTGTTCACGCCATTCTCCTGCCTCAGCCTCCCAAGTAGCTGGGACTACAGGCACCCACCACCATGCCCGGCTAATTTTTTTTTTGTATTTTTAGTAGAGACAGGGTTTTGCCGTGTTAGCCAGGATGGTCTCGATCTCCTGACCTCGTGATCCGCCCGCTTCGGCCTCCCAAAATGCTGGGATTACAGGCGTGAGCCACCGAGCCCGGCCGCAGGCTTGCTCTTTTAATGGGTGCAGGCTGCGTGGTGTCTGAGTGGCTGGCATGATTTCATAAGATCAATTTGGAGTCATTATACATATATTTTTCTTTTTAAAAAATCATCTGAGCATCATAACAACTATGATAGATAGATTAGGCATATATTACCTTCATTTTAGGTGAGGTGGTCCAAAAACAAGGTGATTAGCTTTTCCAAGGTCATGGATTTGTTTATTCAGGGGTGTGAGTTAGTTGAAGTGGAGCAAGAAGTCAGATCTAAGGGTGAGCCAGGTGGCCTTATACTGATACCCTTTATCATGCTTCCTTTATCATGTCCATGACAGAACCACGTTTCTTCTAAGGACCCTCAGATTGCTAGGGCAGATCCTATATTGAAATATCTTGCTTTTGCCTACTGCCTTTGCATCAGTCTAAGAATTTGCTTGAAGGCATCTATCATGCTGGTGGTTAGAACATAAACATGTTTTGGGGGAAAAGATTTCAGTTGCCTACAATAATTTGTGGTTAATGAATTGTCCTAAGGGTTTTATGTGCCCCTCTCCCACTGCTTTGCATGGTAGTTGTCTCATCCCCATTAAAAGACTTTTCTCATTTGAACTGTTTTTATGAATAGAGGCCTTTTTCATTTTCCACAGCCGATTTCCTTTTATTGTCTTTATTGCATTTTAACAGGGAGACAAATGACACCACAAACAGAGGCAAGGGAGACTGACTCCTCTCGCCTTGCCTTTATGTGTTTTTATTAACCTTTGTTCATCCCTTAGTTCAGGCTGTGGGATGTAGACCTTTAGTGCAGGTCATAAATGAACAGCCAGATTTGAAACTTGATTGAAAAGCTCTCTCATGGGACAGAGGAGTCCCTGAAAAAATTATTTGTTTTTAAAAATTGTGTGTGAAGTTATGATGACAATGATAGAAATATCAATTATAGTAATAAACATTGTAACACTGAGCATTGAGGTATATAGGCAGAAAGAAATATTTAGTATCCTCTATATGCTAGGCATTCTATATGTTTTTCTGCTATACAAATGATATATGAATACATTTATATGATACAAACTTTAAAAGATATGGGGGTACATGTGATAAATGGTCAAAATTATCTTTCTTTTTTCCCTCAAATACCACTAATTTCATATGTATCTATTAACAATTTCATCTACATATACATATACACATTCATATCTTAATGTTTTGTTTTGTCATGCGTGAGTTCAAAACCTCTGCATATTATTCTAATTTGCTTAAAATCTACTCTGCATATTATTCAATGACATTCTAATTTGCTTAATTTTAAAGGCTTACTATTTGCACTTTATGTAAATCTTCCTTACTTTTCGTTTTTTGTTGTTGGCAGCATTTCCTTCTTCAGAGAGATTTAATGTTTTTGGTTGTTAACACAGTGAAAGCTTCAATAAACATCCTTGAACATACATGTCTTCCCATAGGATACATTTCTAGAAATGGAATGCATGTATGGAAGGATTTGTACATCTCATGGTTTGGTAGGTAGTGATCAATTCCCTGTAGCGGCTAGGCCACTTCAGACAGCCACCATATTGTATGAGTGTGACTCCCAGCTCTTTGTGTGTTCTTTTACTCCTCAGAAAACCCTGACAAAGGAAAACTCTAATCCTTATTTTTATCAATAGAGAATAACAAGCTTCAGAAATGTTAAGTAAAATTGCCTGAGGTTACACAGCTATCATGTGGAAGATGAGCTTCATTCCCCACAAAGGCCCATGCTCTTTCTGTATTCAGGACATTTTCAGCATGAAGTTCGTAATAGCTAGCTTTGCTACTAAGTTGGTTTTATGTGTTTGGGAAGTCATATCATCTCTCTGGTTCAATTTTCCTTTTCTATAAAATGAAGTAGTTGGACTAGGTGCCTTAGACTCCTTTGACTTTGAATTGTAAACCTGTTTTGGGGAGTATTTTATAAATGCCAGTGCCAGTATCATTTTTAGCTGGATTTTGAAAGTATTTCTTCTGCTTGGGATTTCACTTTTCAAGGGTGAAAGGACTTGAATTGAGGTTAACATTAGGAATATTAAGAAGGTTAATATTCATCATCATAAGTAAAATTGTTAAGCATGGCCTATGTACTAAATACTATTCACTTTTCCAAGTGCTTTACATGCATTATTTTGTACCATCCTCCCTGTATTCTGGTGAGCCAGGTATGGTTATTGTCTTAATTTTACAGATGAGTGAAAGGGTGAGGGAGGACAAGACTCTCATCTAAGATCACACAGCATGTGGTGAGCATTTGAACTCAAACTTTCAGAGACTGAGCTGAGAAGCAAATGTTTTGTGGTGTGGGAGGGGGAAGCATTTTGTGGAGGAAAAATACAGTAATTCTTCCTTGGACTATGATTAGGAAAGGAAAGGTCAAAAAACAATGAATTTTCTAGACAACTAAAACTTACACTCTTTAGGTTCAAAAGTTAACCTTTAACAACTTGGGATAAAAATCCTTTTATAATGTGTTACATGCTCTTCTGTTTACTTTTAATTTGTTTAATTTAACACTTTCTTTTTGGGACAGTGTCATTGTATAGGTATTTATTAGTTCCTTAATAGATTCCAGCTCTTGGGAACAATTAAACTGAATAAATCATTCTTCCTTTTGTCTGAATGGTTTCGAATTGGCATGCATTTTGAGTATTTCAGGTTCTTTTTTATAGTTACGCTTCTCTTGCCTCAGCGTCAAGGCATCAGCTTTGAAGGCCACTATTGTGTGGAGAAGGTGCGACCAACTGACTGGAGACAGGCTGTGCCCTTTGGATAGGGGACCACATAACTCAACATCCAAACTGGGACCCTGTTATTATTTAAGCAGGACAACAGGAATAAGATGAGACTGCTTATTCAAACTGGGATTTACAGTCACTTTACTTAGGGCCAGGTCCACATTCTGAGTCACTTGCTTGCTTGTTAAGGAATCTTGTCACAAATTATTTAGTTTCTCTGAACCACATTTTCCTCAGTTGTACACTGGGCACAATAATGCCAACTTGTAAGAATTAGAGAGAATGTCCATAGTAGGTGCTTATGATAGAGCTGCCACATGGGTTCTTGAGAGGATTGAAAGTCAAGGGCATAACACAGTAACTACTTAAAAAACAAAAGTGGGCTAAGGATATGAATAGACAATTCTTAAAAAAATATAGAAATGGTAAATAAACATAATGAAAATATGCTTAGCTTCACGAATGGTCAGGGAAATACAATTCAAAACCATAATGTGATACCACCTTACTCCTACAAGAATGGCTGTAATCAAAAAATCAAAATATAGTAGATGTTGGCGTGGCTATAGTGAAAAGAGAACACTTTTACACTGCTGGTTGGTGGGACTGTAAACTAGTACAACCACTACGGAAAACTTAAAGTAGACAAATTGTAGTCTACAATTGATCCAGCAATCCCATTACTGGGTATCTGCCCAGAGGAAAAGAAATCATTATATACAAAAAAGATACCTGCACACATGCATGTTTATAGCAGCACAATTTGCAATTGGAAAAATATAGAACCATAGAACCAGTCCAAATGCCCATCAATCAACAAGTAGATAAAGAAAATGTGGTATATATACACCATGGACTACTCAGCCATAAAAAGAAACAATGGCATTTGGAGCAACCTGGATGGAATTGGATACCATTATTCTATGTGAAGTAACTCAGGAATGGAAAACCAAGCACTGTATATTCTCACACATAAGTGGGAGCTAAGCTATGAGGATGCAAAATCATGAGAATGATACAATGGACTCTGGAGACTCAAGGGAAAGGTTCAGAGTGGGTCGAGGGACAAAAGACTATACGTTGGGTACAGTGTACACTGCCTGGGTGATGGGTGCACCAAAATCTCAGAAATCACCACTAAGGAACTTCTTCATGTAGCCAGACACCACCTGTTCCTCCAAAATACATTGAAATAATTTAAAAAATTATAGTTTTGTTGGCAGGAGATTTGTAGTTATTAAGATAGTTGAGCTCAGTAAGGTTTAATTTCCCACCAGCTTGCAGGGAGGAAGGGACTTCTCCAAAGCAGTGAAATTGGGTATAAAATAACTTTTATAGTATCTGGTAATTTGGGAGGTAAAGTTCCAGGTGTGAAAGTAGGAACAATCTAATTTTTTGCTTCATAGAAAAACAAAACGTAATAATTGTTAAGAAGGAAGTGAACTTAACTGTCCTTTTTATACAAAGGGAAAGAATTACAGGAGTTTATAACATGTTTATAATATGAAAGGCTCATGTAGGATAAATTAAATTCTGCTGTAATTTTCCTCTGTTGTTTAAAAATCAAAATAAGGAATTACTATTTTTTTCTATTTGCTCTACTAAAATAGAAGCAGAGACCATATATGTATTACTACTTTATCCCTAGCGTTCCACACAGACTGTGGTACATAGTAACCTCTCAACATTTAATAATTAAAAAGAATATATCTTAAATGCATATGGACAACATGAAGTCTAGATAATTGCAATCTAGTAAATTAAATGTTACTGTCCTCAACAGCTGTGTAAGAATATATGCAGAATAAAACGACTTTTGCTTCATTCTGCATCTTTTTCAGATAACCTGGTGACCTATTCTTAGTAGTGACTGATTATTTGGGGGATATGGAGATATCACTGCAGTGTATGTAACTAAACAGTAATAGTATTTTTTTCCTGAGCAAGAAAACATCTGTTTAAATAAACTAATGGTCCCACTGTACTTATTTATTTTACACACACTAATTCAGACACTCAAACATTTAGAGTACCTGCTATATGCCAGGCACTGTACTATCTATTAGCCATGGCTGGAAAAAAAGTGGGAGTGGTGAATAAGTCACTTTATAATTATTCGTGATGAGTATGAGTATTTTGGCTCTACTTACAAAAGCTACCCAGTGTGTGTGTGTATAGTTACTGGTCATTTTTTCGTGTGTGTGTGTGTGTGTTTGACAAGATGACAGCCATTGTTTTGTTTCCCTGTGTTTCCCATTTCTAGTTAAATGATTGGGCATCTTTGTTCTGCCCCAAAAGATAAGAGTCTGTTATATGCCTCATCACTGTAAGATGAAGTACACTCTAGACAGCCATGGTGAATGACTAACAGAAATGCTGGATGCTGGGATAGTTAATATTGACTGTCAACTTGATTGGACTGAAGGACACAAAGTATTTTTCTTGGGTGTGTCTGTGAGGGTGTTACCAAAGGAGATTAACATTTGAGTCAATGGACTGGGAGAAGCAGACCCACCCTCAATCTGGGTGGGCACCATCTAATCAGCTGCCAGCACAGCCAGGATAAGAGCAGGCGGAAGAATATGGAAGGAATAGACTTGCTGAGTCTTCCCGCCTCCATCTTCCTCCTGTGCTGGATGCTTCCTGCCCTGGCTCCTCAGTTTGCAGATGTCGTATTGTGGGACTTCACCTTGTGATCCTGTGAGTCAATATTCCTTAATAAACTTCCTTTCATATATCCATCTATCCTATTAGTCCTGTCCCCCTAGGGAACCCTGACTAATACAGATGCCCTCTTCCTTTTTGCCAGTTTTTGTTGTGTTTGGATGGAAATGTTTGCAAATACATCCATGTTCAATTGTTTTCATTAATGGTGGTGAACAGAATGTGGGTGCGCAAACTCAGCAGCAAACGTTTCCAATGTGATTTTTGGGTTTGGCATGTGGTCAGACTCTGCACAGACAACCAGCGTCTCCTCTGCCTTCTCCCTCTACCCAACCTTCCTTTCTCTCCTCCTGCCCCCACCTCAAATTCCCACTCTTTTAAATTGTTGATGATCCTTTTGTTGCTCATGTATTTTACCACCGTTTGCTGAGCCCCAGCTTGTGGTAGCCACTGTGTCAGGGCCAATGGCTCTAAATGTGGTTTCTAAGCTTTAGAAAGCTAACAGTCCAGTGAGGAAGATAGATACAAAAATAGCTAGCCATGTGAATATGTAAACATTTGTGAGAAGAATTATGAAACCCCTGAGGAGGGCTTGATTGTGCTCTCTAGGGAGTAGGAAATGGCTTCATAGAGGCAGTCAAGGGTGGACATCAGGGGCTCTGTCATTTCTAGGACCAGTCTCAGGCCATGTGTTGGGATATTTAGGCTCAATTTCAATTCTTCTAAAGAGCTGTGTGAGTTAAAGAAAATATGTTAACTTCTTGGTGCTTCAGTTTTCTTATCACGGACAGCGGATAAGAATCTTCACTGCTGTGAAGACAGAGTAAAACAATATTTGAGAAAGCTCTGTGATAAGTTATAGGCAATTCCAAATGTTATCTTCATTTCACTGTTGTAAGAAATAGCCTGGGCCATTGATAATGATGGTTCTTCCTACCCAGTTACTCTCTCTACATCTTTCTGGAAGAATCTATGCAAGACCAGGGCCCTTTCCTGAAAGATACAACAAAATGAGACATAAGGGCTTGAATTCCAGCCCTTCAAAAAACTGAAAGTTTTAAAAATGATGGTAATGATGACATTGCCTTATTGTCTTGGAACACTAAGAGCATATCCAAGCACTTACCCAGCCAGGATCCCATATGTCATTTAGGTTAGAACAGGTGTCACCATCTTTGCTTTATAGACGTGTTCACTCACTGTGGGACAAAAAACAAAGAGGATTGATTTGTGCTAACATCAGAGTAGAGTAATTGAGTGTCAACATTCTAAAAGGCAAGAGATCTTAAAAATAGCAGTGTAACCACATATAAAGAAAACAATGTGGGCATAGATGTAATAACCTTTGCAGGGTCACATAATTAATTAGGGAATAGAAGCGGACCTCCAACCCAGGGCTCTTCTGACTGTTGCTGAAACATACTGAACCACGTCTTCATCTTGAATTCATCTTCAGTGGTTGAGCTCTTCAACCTTTGCCTTTAAATTTGATGTTGTATACTCTTCCTTCCTACCTCACAGCTTTCCTATCAATTGACTGATAATCTTAAAAACTAGGACTTAGTTGTATTAAGGGCACTTACTAGATATAGTAATCCAACATTTCGCAGATGAAATAACATTATTTTACCATTGGTAGGTCTTCCTTTGTTTTACCAATTAGACTATTTTGTAAAGTTGAATATTCTGCTCTGGAATTTACCTAAAGCACTCTCGGCATGCCAGGAGTTGCTGCAGTCTCTGTGGACTTCAGACTTAGCCCTTGATTCCATCTTGTGCTCTGAAGGACATAAGGAGGGCAGTACATCTGCAGAGCTTCAAGTGTTAACTCTAGCTGCGCCCCTAAACCAGTCTTGGCAAAATTGACACTAGGCTCTACCCCACCAGTAAATATGCCAGACAAAAATAGATTCAATTAATTTCCTCTCATTTAGATCACTGAACTGACCCTTAAGAAGATACCAGTGTTGCTTTACATGACTTTTCGTCCTGTGTTCATGTTCTGAGATTCTTCGGCATAGATAGTAAATGGCTAGGTCTTGGGTAGTCCTCATTTCTGGGGAAACAGATATTTCCCTTTACTTCCCTCTTTCTGCAACAACTGGTCACAGGAAAGAGGGGACTAAAAACTATTTATTAGATATTGATAAAGGATGTAATGTCAATAAAATAGAATGAAGATCATTAACATGTTAGATAGAATGGCCCTGCAGAAGGGATGAGCTTTATCCTATGAGTTTACTGCAAAGGAAGAGCTTGTATTCCTCTTCCTCAGTTGCAAGCCCCTCTTAATGAAAGTGATGGTATGAAATCTTCCAGTCATTGAGGACCTGCTGCAAGCCTGGCCCTGAATACAATATTAGAGGCTGAAGATTTTAAAGAAAAATGGCATCCAAGTCCCAATGTTACTGGGGGGTGGGGGGTCCTTGTTCTTAGAGCTCCCAAGATGCCAAGATGGTGGCGGGATGCTTCCAAGATGGTGGCAAGCCTCATGTTCTCTGACCTGGGGTTCTTGGCCTCATGGGTTCCAAGGAATGGAATCTTGGGCCATGCAGTGAGTGTTACAGCTCTATGAGAAGCCGTGGGTCACGGAAGAGAACCGTAGAACCCAGTGACTAGTGTTCAGCTTGATTAGTACGAACCTGGGCACTTAGCCTTGCAAGAACAATGGCAAGCCTTTAGCCTGATTGGGAGTGGCAATGGGTGCCTTACTGCATCGGGAGTACAGGGGACACCCTGCGGGATCCGGAGGGATGGAAGTCAGCGGCCAGTCTGTGATGGCAGCAAATAGCAGTGGTGGATGGTGAGCAAAAGCTCAGCTCAAGCCCTAACAAACATGGACCAGAAGAGAGTGCAGTTGCAAGATTTAATAGAGTGAAAACAGAGCTCCCATACAAAGGGAGGGGACCCAAAGAAGGTAGGCCTTGCCGGCTGGCTCCAGTGCCTGGGTTTATATCCGGATCATTGTCCCTCCTGCTGTGCTCTCAGGTGATAGATGATTGGCTATTTCTTTACCTCCTGTTTTTGCCTAATTAGCATTTTAGTGAGCTCTCTTTACTACATGATTGGTTGGATGTGGGCTAAGTTGCAAGCCCCCTGTTTAAAGGTGGATGTGGTCACCTTCCCAGCTAGGCTTAGGGATTCTTAGTCAGCCTGGGAAATCCAGCTGGTCCTGTCTCTCACCAGCAACCAAGATGCCTATAGTGAAATTGGAAGAAAAAAGCAAAAGACAAAGAAAGAGTTGATGAAGTTTCTTGGAGGAGGTGACACTGGAATACAGCCCTGGAAAAGGCAGAAAGAAAGACATGAGGTGGAAGGGAAAACTGATTGTGTTTGAGAAAACATCGATGAGATAGTCAATGATTAAGAACAAATTGTGGGATAAAACTTTCCAGGTAATCTGTGTATTTTAACTAAAACAGTTTTTAGTGTAACTGCCTTCCTCATTATTATTTCTTTTTGGCTGACCAAATATATTTTAATATAAGACTGTGAAAAGTTAATTTATAGAAGAGAATAAATAAATTCTTACATATAAAACATTAATTTACTAGTAATTAAAAATACAAAATAAAAAATGAACTACTTTTTGCCTATCAATTGGCAAAGATTTAAATAGCAATAAAATATACTGCTGGTGAAGATGAAGAAAAGCAAGCAATCCCATACAAGGAAGGGGAGAAATTTAGTAAAATTGTTGGGAAACCATTTGGCAATATGTATCAAAGTCTTAAAAACCCTCCAAGGCACTAATCATGTTTAAAGAAATAGTGTTTTTATAGGAGTAAATAAAAACATATATTCAAGGAAATTCATTGCAATGTTCCTTTTTTAAAAATAAGGAATATTAGGAAAAAAAACCCTACATTTAATAACAGATGGTTAAATATGCTACATACTTAGGATATTATTCTTGCATTAGAATAAGATTTTGGCAATACTATGTAGTAATAGCTACCATGTGTTGAGGATTTACTCTATATCAGGCACTATGCTGGTAACATTGTCTATAAATCTTACTTTTAATCATTAATACAATAGATTGATTTCTCATTAAATTTTATTTATTTAGTATTTTTATAAATTTATGGGGTACAAGTGTAATTTTATTACATGCATAGATTTTACAATGGTGAAGTCAGGACTTTTAGGGTATCCATCACTCAGATAATGTGCATTGTACCCATTAAGCAATCTTTCATCATTGTCATCCTCCCACCCCTTCACCCTTCCAAGTCTCCATTGTCTACCATTCTATATTCTACATCTAAGTGTACATATTCTTTAGCTCCCACTTATAATATTTGTCTTTCTGTGTCTGACTTGTTTCACTCAAGATAATGACACCTAGTTTCATCTAGTTTTCATTTTTTTATGGCTGAATAGTATTCCAGTCATCTGTTGGTAGACATTTAGTTTGATTCCATATCTTTGTTATTGTAAATGTTGTTGTGATAAACATACAGATGCAGGTGTCTTTTTGATATAGAAAGTATTTTCCTTCCTCATTGAGTTTTATTATTGTTATAGAGGAAATGTTCAATGAGAGTTGAGCATTAAGATGTTTCCAAAACTGGCCCTGACCTACCTTGCCAAGCTTCAGATTTTCTTACTTTAGAGATGAGAAACATGAGGCCTAGAAAATTATTTAAGGTCAAAGAACAAGTCAGAGACAAAGTCAAGAGTGAAGCCTCCAGGTCTCGATGCCATGTCAACGAGTATGCTCTTCTGGAATAATTACATCTCACCTTACAAACATTTATGGAAAATGTATCATATGCCAGGCACTAGTCTAGGAATTAAACACACAATAAACATAAATCCTGTGCTCTCAGTTTACAACCCATGGGGAAGACAGTCTCACTAAAATAAATAAAATAATAAATAAACTAGCTGGGTACAATGGCTCATGCCTGTAATCCCAGCACTTTGGGAGGCTGAGGAAGGCAGATCATGAGGTTAAGAGATTGAGACCATCCTGGTCAACATGGTAAAACCCCCATCTTTACTAAAAATACAAAAATTAGCTGGGTGTGGTGGCACGCACCTGTAGTCCCAGCTCCTCGGGAGGCTGGAGCAGGAGAATTGCTTGAACTGGAGAGCAGGAGGTTGCAGTGAGCCATGATCACACCACTGCATTCCAGCCTGGTGACAGAGCAAGATTCCATCTCAATAAATAAATAAATAGATAAATAAGCTAGCAACTGAACCACAAATCAAGTCCTTTTTGGATGAAAACAGGGTATCAACTGACAAAACGCTGTCCAGTGTGACAGAAGTGATAACAAATGGACATATTGAGCCCAGTGGTGGCAGAGAGGAGGGGCTTATTGACCTACCACAAGTGGGTTAGCAGAGACACCTCGGACTGATGACTAACATTTGTTCAGAACTTATCAAATCCCATGCACTCTTCCACGTGCCCTATGTAGGTTAACTTAGATAACCCTCGCAGCAATCCTGTGAGGGTGATACTATGATTAGTATTATTTCCCACTTTGCAGAGGATTAAATCAAGGCAATGAGAGGCTGAGTGACTTGCCCAGCGAGTCAATCAACAGGAGCCAGAGTTTGAGCTCCAGTCTCTATTGCCTGCTTGTCTCTCTCTACCGAGTATGATGCTTGGATTGGCAATCGAAGGATGTAGAGAAGAAACTAATTCTAGGAAGAGAGAATGAGGTGTTGGCTGGAGGGTGCTGAATTTGTTTAGAAAACTTTAGGAAATTTGCTTTTGGAGGTGGAGGTGATCTTTGCACAGTGGGGGTGAGGTGTGCTCGGCCATGAGGCATGAGCCTTGACAGACCTTACTGAGGAGCTTGGCTCTGCTCTGTTAGGCAACTGGAAGCCATTGAAAGCTTAAGCAGGGAAGAAACACGATCCAGCCTGCCTCTTTGAACAACTTCTCATTCATCAGTCCACAAAATGACTGACATGGGTTCAGTCAGCTTCTAGATCCCTGACCCTGTAACCAGGGTTCAG
The DNA here is from genome assembly GCF_049350105.2 of Macaca mulatta. Lineage (NCBI taxonomy): Eukaryota > Metazoa > Chordata > Mammalia > Primates > Cercopithecidae > Macaca > Macaca mulatta. Next base: position 50,228,753 of record NC_133423.1, on the reverse strand, counting down.
TTGCACTCTTCTTCCAGTAAAAAAGGAATGGCCTCAAATGGAAACCATTGCTACAGGGGGTTAATAAAATCTGCCAGAGCCAAGAAAGCTAAACCACTGTTTAAAAACCTTCCTGCACAGCTGGCGGCTGCAGTGCATAGCTTGCAGGGGTGGGTGATCTGTGTCGTCTTCCTTGACAGTATATTGCTTTGCATACTCCTTGTAAACCTTTCTGTTTGTTTTGTGGGAGGGTAAACTGCCTAACAGAACTTATCCAGGAGGAAAAGAAAGAAACAGCGCACCTTAAATCTTCATCAAGTTTCAGAAACCTTCAACACAAGAAACTCTCAGATTTGGGACTCGGAAAACTGGGGACTCTACCTGCCTCCCGCCTCCCTCCCATTCCTCGTTCCTGATTGCATGACACCCTTTCCCTTTCTCAAGTCTTGTCTCTGAATTCCACCTCCTAACAGACCAATGTTCTTATCGTGCCAAAACCTCATGCTGCAGTTCCCCAGGGCAAGCCTGCCCTTTCCAGAACTGCCCACCTTTCAAAATTACTTCCTTACATTTCTAGTTATAGCTATTAAACTCCTCCTGGGGCTGAGCTCAATCAAATATGTGTTAGGAAGAGACCAATTTAATTAAATTGCATCCCACTAAGGTGTAAATAATGTATAGCCCCAAACCCATCCCTACAATCATCCCAGGTATGTGGAGGTCGTATTTCAGGATCCCTTAAAACACACCTCCTTTCTAGACGCCTTTGCCAGAAGCTGAGGCAGACTTGCTCCTTGTGTACTCTAGCCTCTATCCTGCAGTTTTTGAAACATTTGTCTTTACCTCCTAGTTAAGACCAGCTGCTGTCCCTTCCCCCGAACTTGGGGTCCCCTGGCCTGTTCTGTACAAACCTGTGAGTGTTTGTCTTTGCTGTGTGGATCACATTCAGTCTCAGAACTCAGAAACAGGAAGGGTAGACAAATGATTAGGAGACAGGGGCCAGGCACAGTGGCTCACGCCTGTAATCCCAGCACTTTGAAAGGCTGAAGCAAGTGGATCACCGAAGGTCGGGAGTTCGATACCAGCCTGGTCAACATGGTGAAATCCTGTCTCTACTAAAAATACAAAAAAATCAGGCAGATGTGGTGCCGGATGCCTATAATCCCAGCTACTTGGGAAGCTGAAGCAGGAGAATCGCTTGAACCCAGGAGGTAAAGGTTGCAGTGAGCTGAGATTGTGCCACTGCACCCAAACCTGGGCAACAAGAGCAAGAGTCTGTCCAGAAAAAAAAAAGAAAAGGAGAGGGAGGTGTCACTGAGAATGAATTATGTACATCTAAAAGAGAAATGCAGTTTTCTTGAAAAAACAATTTTATCAGATGTGATTAGAAGAGTTTGCAGTGACAATCAAATGACGTGACGAAATACCCAGCAAGTTTATGTTTGGGTGTGAGTTAGGACTAGGAGATGGAGGACTCTCTAATTCCAATTTTGTTTAAGTTACCTACCATCCTTGGGTCTAAATGTCATTATCTGTAAAATGAGTAGGTTGGGCCAGATAGCTTCAGCTCCTTTTAGATCTAATTGTAATTATCAAGTATTGGATATCACATGAAGACTTTGGACATGTGTGCTATAACACTGACCTCCTGTTGTGTGGACCACTAATTTCTCTGCTGTAGTGCAGATGAAAGGCCACACTCACAGAAAGACATGGTAGAAAGGACACTGAACTTAAAACCAAAAGGCTGGGTTCTAGTTTGGGTTGGCCTAGTAATGTAAACAAGTGGCGTTTCAGTTTCTTTGTCTATAAACTAGGGTTAGCAAGTCCTCTCCTGTTTTTTCTTTTTCCATATTGGAAACCACACAGCTACATACCTATTGACTCTTTTTATTATTTTCAGAAATGGCTCTGAACTGTGTGTGGTGGCTGACATGTGTAATTCCAGTTCTTTGGAAGGCCAAGGTCAGGAGATCAAATGAGCTTAGGAGTTTGAGGGCAGCGTAGGCGACATACAGAGACCGCGTCGGAAGGATTGCCTGAGCCCAGGAGTTTGAGGCTGCAGTGAGCTATGATCATGCCACTGCACACCAGCTTGGGTGATAGGGGAAGACCCTATCTCTAAACATAATGAAAACAAATTAAAAATTGAAAAAAATTAAAAATTATAAAGAAGCCACAGATATGTATTTAAAAAAGAAATCATGGCTTTGGTTCTGAAAGTCATGTGTAACCAGAATTTGTGTTACTTGGTGGCTGCTGCAGGCAGGGACAGGTGCAGGGATGAAGATAGAGTTTCTTGACTTGGGTTTAATAGACCTTTGTGCCCCAATTACATGTAACTGGATTTCTCTTTTGTAAGCCACAAAATGGAAAATCATTGATTACATGCCTGAAAATAAAGAACACTAATAATTAAATAACATGATTGCATAGAATAATGACATTTCAGTTTTATGAGAGAAACAATTTAAATGTTTTCTTGCCTTAAATCTCTAAGTAAAATGCTGAGGAAAAACAAGAAGACAAAAGATCTCCCAAGCAAAAAGGAACACTTTCAAAAGCAAGCTCAGGTCCTGGACTATCAACTGTGTCAACAGGAAGACAATAGAGGTGAGGTTAATGGCATTTTTCTTAATTCCATCTGTTTCAGGCATGGATGATCTTTGACCTTTCTGGGTTTTATCTATCACTGAAAAGATTCTCTTGGACTACATGGGTTTAGTGTCTTCCCTGATTGGAACACATGATTGACAAGCATATATTTCCCATCATAGCTAAAGGTGCTGGTTACAGGCAAGAATGAAAGGAGCTTCGACCTCAGCCTCCTTCAAGGGCAGGACCCCCAGGGAGGTCATGTTTGCTTTGCATGGTTGGGAATTGCTTACCAGAGCTTCTGCTTCCTTTGTGCTTCACATTACACAGTTTGAACGTCATCTTGATGTTATAAAAGTCACTCGGGTTAGGACTGTCTCTGCCCTTATTCACACTGTGTGCCCTCCCCCTGTTTACTCATCTTGGCAGAAAATCATTTGTGATCTCATATTGCCATCTTTTTGTGTGGCTATGCCAAATATACTGAAAGAAATTATAAGCTCTTTTGGATGTGGAGCTCTATTTTGTACCTCTTTATCCCTTAACTATTGAATTGCTGAGTCAGAACATACACCCCTCCCTGGTTTAAATTTCTTTTTTCATCTTTGTACCTTCAGTACAGTTCAGTTGGATACAGAGTAGGCACTTTAGAAATTCTTGTTGTGAAACTTAATAGATTTTTTTTAAATTTAATGAAAGCCCTCTATCGGTAAGAATATGACTCAATGATAATTCAGTCAGCAACAAATAGGGAATCTCTTTGATTTGAGAAGTGCAAAGAGATTGAGGATATCTTCAGAAGCTATACCTCTCTAAAGTTAGCCTCTTATTAACATAAGACTATATTTCTACATCTCTTGCAAGAACCCAGGAAGGACAGAGGAGGGAAGAAACCAAAAAGTCAGTTTGGTGGTACTGAAGATATTAGCTTGTGGTCAACCACTCATTTACTGCAGGGAACATTAAACTACAACAATCTCAGATCCCTGCAATTGGTGCTTGGCAGATTTTCAGAAATGATCTAATTCAATTTTCTTATTTTACAAATAAGGACATTGAGGCCAAAGGACTTAGGAGATGACTAATTTAGAAAAAATTGCTTTGGGAATAATTATATTTAAAAAAATAATTCCACAGCTTGACAAAAGTTGTTTCTGTGTTCATGTTCAGTGTTTGTGTGAAACACTTGAAATTAACTTATAACAGCAGAAACACAACAATGTATTTCTATGGCAGAGACCTCTATCCTCCAAAGATTCCTTGTTTCCTTCCATGTCACATGCTTGTTTCTAGGAAGTAGATTCTCAGCTAGGGACATTTTTTCTAGCTGTCTTCACGTTTACTTTGGACCTAGGATCTAGCCTGGACCATGAGATGTAGGTAAAATTCTTATATTTCACCTGCAGAATTCACCTCCAGAAAGTCACACCATCCGCCACAATCTCTTCCCTCCATGGTCTTACTTCATCAGGAGTTACCATCATTGATAAACTGGGAGTTAAGATAATTAAGGAATAAGGATCTAAGCTCAGCTGAAATTTGCCTGTCAGATTAAGTTCCTATAGGACAGTATCACCTTGGCTGAATCCACATTAGCTCATGGAACCTTTTTTTTCCCCATCTGTCAGATTATCAAACTCAAAGTTTGAAATGTTCTTTGCTGGTGAAACTGTGGTGAAATAGGCTCTTTGATGTATTGCTGATGAGAGCGTGAACAGATACAGCCCTTGTGGAGAGCAGGAAATATGTATCAAAATTAATTATGGGGCCAGGCATGGTGGCTTATGCCTATAATCCTAGCACTTTGGGAGGCCTAGCAGGAGAATCACCTGAGGTAAGGAGTTCGAGACCAGCCTGGCCAACATGGTGAAACCCTGTCTCTACTAAAAATACAAAAAATATCTGGGCATGGTGGCAGATACCTGTAATCACTGCTACTAGAGAGGCTGAGGCGGGAGAATTGCTTGAACCCGGGAGGCAGAGGTTGCAGTGAGCTGAGATCACACCATTGCACTCCAGCCTGGGAGACAAGAATGAAACTCCATCTCAAAAACAAAAAAAATTATACACTAATTTAACCTTTGACTTAGTAAACTCGTATCTGGAATTTATTCTTTACACATACCTGTACATATTTTAAATGACATATGGGAAGAGTTATCCATTTTAGCATTATTTGTAATAATAACCTGTGAGAAACAGTCCAAGTATCCATCATTAGAGGGCTGGTTACATAAACCGTGTGTATTAGTCTGTTTTCTCATTGCTGATAAAGACATATCCCAGATTGGGCAATTTACAAAAGAAAGAGGTTTCATGGACATACAGTTCCACATGGCTGGGGAAACCTTGCACACCTTCCACATGGCTGGGGAAACCTTGCAATCATGGTGGAAAGCAAGGAGGAGCAAGTCACGTCTTATATGGATAGCAGCAGACAAAGAGAGAGCTTGTGCGGGGAAACTCTGCTTTTTAAAACCATCAGATCTCATGAAACCCACTCGCTATCATGAGAACAGTATGGGAGAAACTGCCCTCATGATTCAGTTATCTCCAACCAGGTCCTTCTCACAATATGTGGGAATTATGGAAGCTACAATATAAGATTTTGGTGGGGACACAGAGCCAAATCATATCACCATGGCACATCTGCACAATGCAATACAGCACAGCTGGATGAAAGAACAAGGAAGATTGCTATTTATGGGTATGGAAAAGTCCCCAGGATATTCTGGGAAGTATAAAAAGCAAAGTTCAGAACAGTGTATGTACTTTGCTACCATTTGTTTAATAAAGGAGAAGGGATAAGATATATTTTCACATGTACTCACAACTGCATAAAGAAATTCTGTGTTTGAGGAGAGCTAAAAAAGGAGAAGATAGGCACAGGAGTGAGAGGAGGGTTTCTTAACCTATACCTTATTATATCATTACTTTAACCTGTTAATTAATTGCTTATTAAAATACAATTAAATCAAAAATAAAATGGGGAAAAAAAAAAAAACTACAGAGCCTGTCCCCGTTGGGTTTTACATAAAATGGCAGAGAAGCAGGAATTACTAGCTAAATCAATGTTAAAAAACGATTTGTTATTAAAGAAAAGACAAACTTCTCTTTGGAGTGATTGCTATAGAATTACAGCTATGCTTCTGTCTGTTCCAACTGGGTCAGTATATTGCATTCATTGACTTTTGTTTTCAACTCTAATCATTTACTTGATTGATGCTTTCCTGCCTTCCTTATATCATTGATGCCTTTCAATAAATAATACATTTTGCTCCCGTGACCTTATTTGTTTAAACTTTGTAGTTCTTAGGAACTACAAAGTCTCCCACATGTCAGGTGCTATGTTTGGAACTGGAGATACAAAGACAATAAGACATGGCCCTAAGAGATCATAGTTAGAGGGAGTGGGAGATAAATATCTTGTTATGGGCAAAACTGTGTTCCTCCAAAATTCATATGTTGAAATCCTAACTCCTAGTAAACCAGAATGTGACTATAATTGGAGAGAGCATCTTTAAAAAGATAATTCAGGTTAAATGAGGTCATTAGGGTAGGCCCAATCCAATAGGACTGATGTCTTTATAAGAAGAGAAGCTTAAGACACAGACATGCAGGGAGGAAAGACCATGTGAAGAAAAAGGGAGAAGACTATCTTTGAACAAGCTGAGGACAGGTGCCTCAGGACGAAACCAATTCTGCTAACACCTGGATCTTGGATTTCCTGCTTCCAGAACTGTGAGGAAACAAATTACTAATGTTAAAATCACTCAGCTTGTGGTACTTAGCAAACTAATTACATCTATAATCCATTTCAGTTAGAGGTGTGATGAGGGATAAAGAAGCACAGCATAGAGACCCCTACTTTAACAGTTCGGACAAGGCAGAAAGATGGTACTTGAACAGAATATATGAGGCAACCCTGTTGCTCTCCTACTTTACAGGTGAGGAAACTGAAGTGCAGAACTGTTATGTAAGTTGCCCAAGATTACAAGACTAAGAATAGGGCCTTCATTCACATTAAGGCAAATTTCTCTGAATTGGTGCTATTATGGGTATACTATGCTGTGTCTGATAAAATAAGTTATCAGGAAAAGTGATGGAGGAGGGAGAGCACATAGAGTGTTCAGGGAACTACATGTATGTGGCTTGAATATAAAGCAAAAGGTTAAATGGCAGCACATATGTTGGGGTGGGTCCTATGGACCTTACATGTGATACTAATTTTGCATTTTTAAAAATCCCCAATGCATTAAATCTAGAAATCAGTGAAGCCCCATTTTTGTATTGCAAAGTAGGAATTTAAGCCCCTGTGCCCAAACCATAAATATTCAACTTAGTGAATTTTCAGAAACTGATACACCCATGTAACTGGCACCTGGATCAAAAACCAAAACATTATAAGCCCCTCCAAAGTTTTCTCCTGTTCCTTTCATTTACCTTCTCCAATTATAACTACTATACTGACTTCCATGTGCATAGATTCATTCTCCCTCATTTTGATCTTTTATATAAATGAAATCATACAGAAGGTACTCTTTTGTATCTGGCTTCCTTTGTTTACTCTTATATTATGAGATTCATTCTATTGCATATAGTTATAATGATTTCATTCTCTTTGCTATATAGTATTCCAGGGTATACTTGCCTCAGTTTACTTATCCATTCTGTTGTTGGTTGACATTTAAGTGGTTTCCAGCTTGAGGCTCTTTGAATAATGTTGCTATAATCATTCTTATAAATATAGTGAACATATGCACCTAGGGGTGGAATCACTTGTTGATAGGATATGCATATGTTCAGCTCTGCTAGATACTGCCAAATAACACATGTACCTAATTGTGAAATACTGAAAGGTTGCCATGTTGACTTTCTATTGACTGGTGACACATAGGAAACAAAATTTTTTAATGACACAATTATCCATAGCTTCATAAAGCATCAATTAATAATTGGTTGATTAAAAGATATACATTATTTTCATACTGAAAAATAAAAAACATCATTAAGAAGAATCTATAGAAGAATATTTCATATTCCTGAGATAGAGGAGTCAATTCTATAAAGAGGTTTATTTTAACTTCCATAAACTTCCATTTCTGTAAACTCAGACCATGCAGGCTCTACATGAATGAACACACTTTCTTTTCTTTTATGGAATGCTTGTGATGACAGCAATCACCAAATAACTTGATAGAATTTTTAAAAATTGACAAGAACAAATTTAGTTCAGTCACCTGAATTCTGTGCAGTGGTGCATTTTGAAAGGACTAGGAAGATGCCATATTGGAAGCAGGTACACCATTTCTTGATAAATCCAGTGCTGCTTATCTTTTTCTTCCAGCTTTGAAGCATACAGTTATTTCTTTAGTTAAGTATTAGATAAAGTGGTCAGCTTGCACTTAGTGCGTATTGTAAAAGCTGTGTCTGTTCTCATTAAGTTTTTCACTTAAGGGAACTAGGACCAGACTGAGAAACAGCAGATTGATAACTCCCACCTCAAGTGCACTCTGAGGCATATGCTCAATGGAGGAGAATAGCTGGTTGGGTCGCCCACACTCTTTAAATTGTTGGTTCATTTTCTCACCCTTTTTTTGATTTGTTTGCCAAACATATGTGGGTAAATTGCAGACGTTAAATGCCTATGTGCTGAGATTGCCCTATATCTGATTACATATTCTTTCTTTAACCCTTCCTACTTTGTTATGATTGCTAGCACCTCAACATTCCCTGGCTACAGGGGTTTATGATTCATTTTGGTTTACAATTGTCATGGGTAGGTGTCCCATTTTTTGGATAACAATACAGTTATTTCTTCAAAATGGAAGAAAACAAGATGCTGGTAAGAAAAGGAAGTAACTCACTATTTCTTTTCGTGAAAATAACAGCTTGTTTCCTTGTTAAACACTTTTAGTAATTTATCAACAAAATTACAGTATTTCCCCCCCTCATCTAACAGGTTTTTACATGCTACAGTTATGCCCGGCCAACAATGAGGCTTCTAGATTCCTCATCTTCTTGGTTGCCTTGCATGTCTGAGCAGGACAAAAAAGTTAATGAGGAGTCGGGCACGGTGGCTCACGCCTGTAATCCCAGCACTTTGGGAGGCCGAGGCGGGCAGATCACGAGGTCAGGAGATTGAGACCATCCTGGCCAACACGGTGAAACCCTGTCTCTACTAAAAATACAAAAACTAGCCGGGCGAGGTGGCGGGCGCCTGTAATCCCAGCTACTCAGGAGGCTGAGGCAGGAGAATGGCATAAACCCGGGAGGCGGAGCTTGCAGTGAGCTGAGATCCAGCCACTGCACTCCAGCCTGGGCGACAGAGCGAGACTCTGTCTCAAAAAAAATAAAAAATAAAAAAATAAAAATTAATGAGGAAACAGTTAATGGGGCTGAAAAAACTGAAGGAAGTAAGAAAAATAAAATCTTGTGTTGGAGAAAGAAAAAGTGAGTGAGAAAAAGATTAGATGCAGCTACCTTTCATAGTTTAGGACACAGAGGAATTATAGAACTTAATTACTGTGTGAGAACTTAACCATCATTTACAATAGATAGTTTGACTTTTAACAATTAAAACCAAGTAAGCATCGTAGGGTCCAAGTTTTTGAAATTTCTTGGTGCAGATGCACACAGTTTCTCCCCATGCTTCTGTTTGGTATTTTGTTAATGTTCTATAGCAACAAAAGGACTTAATTCAAAGTACTGAAAATGTAATATCTTGTGATTTACTGTTGCCCAAATTAGGGATGGTTCATTGATTTGGAGAAGCATCTTTGTGATCTTTCTCTACTTAATGCCAAACATTCCTTCAATTATTTAATTCTGAGGAACATGGTTCACCAGATTGGTTACCTGTGTCTTTTTGGAGGCTGGAAAAAGGTGTTTTGTTTTTTATTTTAAATATTTATTTCAAGTTCAGGGGTACATGTGCAGGTTTGTTATATAGGTAAATTTGTGTCATGGAGGTTTGTTGCACAGATTATTTCGTCACCCACGTGTTAAGCCTAGTATCCATTGTTTCCTGATCCTCTCCCTCCTCCTACCCTCCAACATCTAATGGGTCCCAGTTTGTGTTATTCCCCTCTATGTGTCCATGTGTTCTCATCATTTAGCTCCCAATTATAAATGAGAACATGTGATATTTTGTTTTCTGTTCCTGCATTAGTTTGCTAAGGATAATGGCCTCCAGCTCTGTCCATGTTCCTGCAAGGGACATAATCTCATGTTTTTTTTTTTTTTTTTTAAAGACAGAGTCTTGCATTGTCAACCAAGCTGGAGTGTAGTGTAATAATCTCGGCTTGCCACAACCTCTGCCTCCTGAGTTCAAGTGATTCTCTTTTCCCAGCCTCCTAAGTAGCTGGGACTACAGGCATGTGCCACTACACCTGGCTAATTTTTTTTTTTTTTTTTTTTTTTTTTTGTATTTTTGGTAGACACAGAGTTTCACCATATTGGCTAGGCTGGTCTGAAACTCCTGACCTCAAGTAATCTGCCCACCTTGGCCTCCCAAGGAGATGGAATTACAGGCATGTGTCACCACACCCAGCCTCTTTTTTATAGCTGCTTGTATTCCATGGTGTATATATATCACATTTTCTTTGTCTACCATTGATGGGCATTTAGATTGATTTCATGACTTATCTATTGTGAATAGTGCTGCAATAAACATATGTGTACATGTGTCTTTATGATAAAACAGTTATATTCCTTTGGATGCAGATCCAGTAATGGGACTGCTGGATCAAATGGTAGCTCTGTTTTTAGGTCTTTGAGGAGCACAGTGATTGAACTAATTTATACTCTTACTAACAGAGCATACTGTTCCTTTTTCTCTGCAACCTTGCCAGCAGCTGTCATTTTTTACTTTTTAATAGTAGCCATTGTAACTGGTGTGAGATGGTATTTCATTGTGGTTTTGATGTGCATTTCTCTAATGATCACTGATGTTAAGCTTTTGTTCATATGCTTTTTGGCCACATACGTGTCTTCTTTTGAATAGTGTCTGTTCATGTCCTTTGCCCACTTTTTAATGGTGTTACTTGTTTTTTTCTTATAAATTTGTTTAAGTTCTTATAGATGCTGGATATTAGATCTTTGTCAGGTGCATAGTTTGCAAATATTTTCTCTCATTCTGTAGGTTGTTCACTTTGTTGATAGTTTATTTTGTTGTGCAGAAGTTCTTTAGTTTAATTAGATCCCATGTGTTAATTTTGCTTTTGTTGCAGTTGTTTTTGGTGTCTTTGTCATAAAATCTTAGCTTGTTCCTACATCGAGAATGGTATTGCATAGGTTGTCTTCAGGGTTTTTTATAGTTTTGGGTTTCACATTTAAGTCTTTAATCTATCTTGAGTTAAAGGAAGGGATACAGTTTCAGTCTTCTGCATATGGCTCACCAGATATCCCAGGACCATTAATTGAATAGGGAATGTTTTCCCCATTGCTTGTTTTTGTCAGCTTTGTCAAAGATCAGACATTTGAAGGTATGTGGCATTATTTCTTGGTTCTCTATACTATTCCATGGCGTATGTGACTGTTTTTGTACCAGTACCATGCTGTTTTGGTTACTATAGCCCTGCAGTATAGTTTGAAGTCAGATTGTGTGATGCCTCCAACTTTGTTCTTTTTGCTTAGGATGACATTGACTATTCAGGCTCGTTTTTGGTTTCATATGAATTTTAATAAAGCTTTTTCTAGTTATATGAGGAATGTCATTGGTAGTTTAAAAGAAATAACACTGAGTCTATAAATTGCTTTAGGCAGTATGGCCATTTTAACAATGTTGATTCTTTCTATCCAAGAGCATGGAATTTTTTTTTTTTCCATTCCTTTGTATCATCTCTGATTTCCTTGAGCAGTGTTCTGTAGTTCTCCTTGTAGAGATCTTTCACCTCTTTGGTTAGCTGTATTCCTAGCTATTTTATTCTTTTTGTGGCAATTGTGAATGAGATTGTGTTTCTGATTTGGCTCTCGGCTTGACTGTTGTTGGTGTAAAGGAATATTAGTGATTTTTTGCACGTTGATTTTGTATCCTGAGATTTTCCTGAAGTTGTTTAGTAGCTTAAGAAGCTTTCAGGCTGAGACTATGGGGTTTTCTAGATAGAGGATCATGTAATCTGCAAACAGGGATAGTTTGACCTCCTTTCTTTCTATTTGGATGCCTGTTATTTCTTTCTCTTGCCTGATTTCTCAGAGTTCAAATACTATGTTGTTGAATAGGAGTGATAAGAGAGGGCACCCTTGTCTTCTGTCAGTTTTCAAAGGAAATGATTCTAGCTTCTGCCCGGTCAGCATGATATTGGCTTTGGGTTTGTCATAGATCACTCTTATTATTTTGAGTTATATTCATTCAATATATAATTTATTGAGACCTGTTAACATGATGGGGTGTTGAATTTTATTAAAACTCTTTTCTGCAACTATTGAGATAATCCTGTGTTTTTTGAGTTCTGTTTATGTGATGAATCATATGTATTTATTTGGGCATGTTGAACAAATCTTGCATCCCAGAAATAAAGCCTATTGATCATGGTGAATAAGCTTTTTCATGTGCTTCTGGATTCAGTTTATGACTATTTTGTTGAGAATTTTTCATAAATGTTCATCAAGGATATTGACTTGAAGTATTTTGTTGCTATTGTTGTGTCTCTGCAAGATTTTGGTATCAGGATGATGCTGGCCTCATAGAGTGAGTTAAGGAAGAGTCTCTTCTCCCTCAATTTTTTGGAATACTTTTAGCAGAAATGGTACCAGCTCCTCTTTGTACTTCTGGTAGAATTCAGCTGTGAATCTCTCTGGTTTTGGTTCTAGGCTTTTTTCGTTTGCTTTCCTTTTTTTTTTTTTTTTTGTGGGGATGGTGGTGACAGGCTATTTATTACTGCCTCAATTTAAGAACTTGTTATTGGTCTGTTAAGGAATTTAATTTCTTCCTGGCTCAGTCTTGGGAGGGCGTATGTGTCTAGGAATTTATCCATTTTTTCTATATTTTCTAGTTTATGTGTATAGGAGTGTTCATAATATTCTGTGATGGTTATTTGTATTTCTGTGGAGGTCAGTGGTAATATCACCTTTGTTTCTGATTGTGTTTATTTGGATCTTCTCTCTTCTTTATTAGTCTAGCTGGCACTCTATCTTCTTATTATTTTTTTTTTACAAAAACCAGTTCCTGGAATTGTTGATATTTTGAATGGTTTTTCCTGTCCCAGTTTCCCTCAGTTCAGCTCTGATTTTGGTTATTTTTTGTCTTCTACTAGCTTTGAGGTTTGTTTGTTCTTGGTTCTCTAGTTCTTTTAGTTGAGATGTTATGTTGTTAAATTGGGATCTTTGTAACTTTTTGATGTGGGCATTTAGTGCCATAAATTTCTCTCTTAACACTGCCTTAGCTGTGTCCCAGAGATTCTGGTATGTGGTATCTATTTTTCTCATTAGATTCAAACAAGTTGTTGATTTCTGCCTTAATCTCATTATTTACTTAAAAGTGATTCAGAAGCAGGCTATTTAATTTCCACATTATTGTATGATTTTGAGTGAATTTATTAGTCCTGATTTTTAATTTGATTGTGCTCTGACCCAAGAGATTGTTTGTTATGATTTCAATTCTTTTGCATTTGCTGAGTGTTTCATTTCTGACTATGTGATTGGTTTTAGAGTTTGTGCCCTGTGGTGATGAGAAGAATATGTATGTAATAGTCAGGGTTCCCCAGAGGGACAGGAATAATTGTATAGATGTATATATAAAGTAGACTTTATTAAAAAGTATGTACTCATACGATCACAAAGTGAAGTCCCACAATAGGCTGTCTACAAGCTGAAGAGCAAGGAAGCCAGTCCAAATCACAAAACCTCAAAAGTAGAGAAACTGACAGTATAGCCTTCAGTCTGTGGTCAAAGGCCCAAGAGCCCCTGGCAAACTTCTGGTGTAAGCCCAAAAATCCAAAAGCTGAAGAACTTGGAGTTTGATGTTCAAGGGCAAGAAGCATCCAGCACAGGAGAAAGATGAAGGCTGGCAGACTCAGCCAGTCTAGTTCCTTCCATGTTCCTCTGCCTCCTTTTATCCTAGGTGTGCTGGAAGCTGATTAGGTAGTACACACCCAGATTGAGGGTGTCAATCCTCTCTCAGTCCATTGACTCAAATGTTAAATCTCCTTTGGCAATACTCTCACAGACACACCCAGGAGCAATACTTTGCCTCCTTCAGTCCAGTCAAGTTGACACTCAGTATTAACCATCGCAGCATATTCTGTTGTTTTGGGGTGAAGAGTTCTGTGTATATCTGTTAGGCCCATTTGATCCAGTACTCAGTTCAGGTCTTGAATATCTGTGTTAATTTTCTGTCTCCATCATCTGTCAAATATTTTCAATGGGGTGTTAAAGTCTCCCACTATTATTGTGTAGGAGTCTAAGTCTCTTTGAATGTCTCTAAGAACTTGTTTTTTGAATTTGGGTTCTCCTGTGTTGTATGCTTATATATTTAGGATAGTTAAGTTGAATTGAACCCATTATCAATATGTAATGCCCTTCTTTGTCCTTTTTGATCTTTGTTGGTTTAAAGTCTGTTTTGTCTGAAACTGGGATTGCAACCCTCCATTTTTTACCCTGTTTTCCATTTGCTTGGTAGATTTTTCTCCATCCTTTTATTTTGAGACTATGTGTGCTATTGCATGTGAGATGGGTCTCTTGAAAACAGCATACTAGTGGATCTTGGTTCTTTATCCAGCTTGCCACTCTGGGTCTCTTAATTGGGGCAGTTAGCCTATTTATATTCAAGATTAGTATTGATATTTATGGATTTGATGCTGTCACCATGATGTTAGCTGGTTATTTTGCAGACTTGTTTATGTGGTTGCTTCATGGTGTCACTGGTCTCTGTACTACATGTGTTGTTGTAGTGGCTGGTAACAGTCTTTCCTTTACATATTTGGTGCTTCTTTCAGGAGCTCTAGTAAAGCAGATCTGGTGACAACAAATTCCTTCAGCTTTTACTTGTCTGCAAAGGATCTTATTTATCCTTCTCTTATGAAGCTTAGTTTGGCTGGACATGAAATTCTGGGTTAGAATTTCTTTTTTTAAAAATGTTGAATATCGGCCCTCAATCTCTTCTGGATTGTAGAGTTTCTGTGGAAATGTCCACTGTTAGCCTCATGGGCTTCCCTTTGCAAGTAACCTGACCTTTCTCTCTAGTTGCCTTTAACATTTTTTCTTTCATTTCAACCTTGGAGAATCTGATAATTATGTGATTTGGGGATGATTTTGTGAAGCATCTGACTGGGCTTCTCTGCATTTCCTAAGTTTGAATGTTGGCATGTCTAGCTAGGTTGGGGAAATTCTCATGGATGATAATCCTGAAATATGTTTTCCAAGTTGGTTCCACCCTCCCCATCTATTTCAGGGATATGTAGATTTGTTCTCTTTACATAATCCCATATTTTTCAGAGGTTTTTGTTTGTTCCTTTTTATTCTTTATTCTCTCTTTCTTTCTTTTTTTTCTTTTTTTTTCTTTTTTTTTTTTTTGAAGTGAAAAGCAATTTATTTATTTATTTATTTTTTAAATTTATTTATTATTATTATACTTTAAGTTGTAGGGTACATGTGCATAACGTGCAGGTTTGTTACATATGTATACTTGTGCCATGTTGGTGTGCTGCACCCATCAACTCATCATTTACATCAGGTATAACTTCCAATGCAATCCCTCCCCCCTACCCTCTCCCCATGATAGGCCCCTGTGTGTGATGTTCCTCTTCCTGAGTCCAAGTGATCTCATTGTTCAGTTCCCACCTATGAGTGAGAACATGCGGTGTTTGGTTTTCTGTTCTTGTGATAGTTTGCTAAGAATGATGGTTTCCAGCTGCATCCATGTCCCTACAAAGGACGCAAACTCATCCTTTTTGATGGCTGCATAGTATTCCATGGTGTATATGTGCCACATTTTCTTAATCCAGTCTGTCACTGATGGACATTTGGGTTGATTCCAAGTCTTTGCTATTGTGAATAGTGCTGCAATAAACATACGTGTGCATGTGTCTTTATAGCAGCATAATTTATAATCCTTTGGGTATATACCCAGTAATGGGATGGCTGGGTCATATGGTACATCTAGTTCTAGATCCTTGAGGAATCGCCATACTGTTTTCCATAACGGTTGAACTAGTTTACAATCCCACCAACAGTGTAAAAGTGTTCCTATTTCTCCACATCCTCTCCAGCACCTGTTGTTTCCTGACTTTTTAATGATGGCCATTCTAACTGGTGTGAGATGGTATCTCATTGTGGTTTTGATTTGCATTTCTCTGATGGCCAGTGATGATGAGCATTTTTTCATGTGTCTGTTGGCTGTATGAATGTCTTCTTTTGAGAAATGTCTGTTCATATCCTTTGCCCACTTTTTGATGGGGTTGTTTGTTTTTTTCTTGTAAATTTGTTTGAGTTCTTTGTAGGTTCTGGATATTAGCCCTTTGTCAGATGAGTAGATTGCAAAAATTTTCTCCCATTCTGTAGGTTGCCTGTTCACTCTGATGGTAGTTTCTTTTGCTGTGCAGAAGCTCTTTAATTTAATGAGATCCCATTTGTCAATTTTGGCTTTTGCTGCCGTTGCTTTTGGTGTTTTAGACATGAAATCTTTGCCCATGCCTATGTCCTGAATGGTACTACCTAGGTTTTCCTCTAGGATTTTTATGGTATTAGGTCTAACATTTAAGTCTCTAATCCATCTTGAATTAATTTTCGTATAAGGAGTAAGGAAAGGATCCAGTTTCAGCTTTCTACTTATGGCTAGCCAATTTTCCCAGCACCATTTATTAAATAGGGAATCCTTTCCCCATTTCTTGTTACTCTCAGGTTTGTCAAAGATCAGATGGCTGTAGATGTGTGGTATTATTTCTCAGGACTCTGTTCTGTTCCATTGGTCTATATCTCTGTTTTGGTACCAGTACCATGCTGTTTGGGTTACTGTAGCCTTGTAGTATAGTTTCAAGTCAGGTAGCGTGATGCCTCCAGCTTTGTTCTTTTGACTTAGGATTGTCTTGGAGATGCGGGCTCTTTTTTGGTTCCATATGAACTTTAAAGCAGTTTTTTCCAATTCTGTGAAGAAACTCATTGGTAGCTTGATGGGGATGGCATTGAATCTATAAATTACCTTGGGCAGTATGGCCATTTTCACGATATTGATTCTTCCTATCCATGAGCATGGTATGTTCTTCCATTTGTTTGTGTCCTCTTTTATTTCACTGAGCAGTGGTTTGTAGTTCTCCTTGAAGAGGTCCTTTACATCCCTTGTAAGTTGGATTCCTAGGTATTTGATTCTCTTTGAAGCAATTGTGAATGGAAGTTCATTCCTGATTTGCCTCTCTGTTTGTCTGTTACTGGTGTATAAGAATGCTTGTGATTTTTGCACATTAATCCTGTATCCTGAGACTTTGCTGAAGTTGCTTATCAGCTTCAGGAGATTTTGGGCTGAGACAATGGGGTTTTCTAAATATACAATCATGTCATCTGCAAACAGGGACAGTTTGACTTCTTCTTTTCCTAACTGAATACCCTTGATTTCTTTCTCTTGCCTAATTGCCCTAGCCAGAACTTCCAACACTATGTTGAATAGGAGTGGTGAGAGAGGGCATCCCTGTCTTGTGCCAGTTTTCAAAGGGAATTTTTCCAGTTTTTGCCCATTCAGTATGATATTGGCTGTGGGTTTGTCATAAATAGCTCTTATTATTTTGAGGTACGTTCCATCAATACCGAATTTATTGAGCGTTTTTAGCATGAAGGGCTGTTGAATTTTGTCAAAAGCCTTTTCTGCATCAATTGAGATAATCATGTGGTTCTTGTCTTTGGTTCTGTTTATATGCTGGATTATGTTTATTGATTTGCGAATGTTGAACCAGCCTTGCATCCCAGGGATGAAGCCCACTTGATCATGGTGGATAAGCTTTTTGATGTGTTGCTGAATCCGGTTTGCCAGTATTTTATTGAGGATTTTTGCATCGATGTTCATCAGGGATATTGGTCTAAAATTCTCTTTTTTTGTTGTGTCTCTGCCAGGCTTTGGTATCAGGATGATGTTGGCCTCATAAAATGAGTTAGGGAGGATTCCCTCTTTTTCTATTGATTGGAATAGTTTCAGAAGGAATGGTACCAACTCCTCCTTGTACCTCTGGTAGAATTCAGCTGTGAATCCATCTGGTCCTGGACTTTTTTTGGTTGGTAGGCTATTAATTGTTGCCTCAATTTCAGAGCCTGCTATTGGTCTATTCAGGGATTCAACTTCTTCCTGGTTTAGTCTTGGAAGAGTGTAAGTGTCCAGGAAATTATCCATTTCTTCTAGATTTTCCAGTTTATTTGCATAGAGGTGTTTATAGTATTCTCTGATGGTAGTTTGTATTTCTGTGGGGTCGGTGGTGATATCCCCTTTATCATTTTTAATTGCGTCGATTTGATTCTTCTCTCTTTTCTTCTTTATTAGTCTTGCTAGTGGTCTGTCAATTTTGTTGATCTTTTCAAAAAACCAATTCCTGGATTCATTGATTTTTTGGAGAGTTTTTTGTGTCTCTATCTCCTTCAGTTCTGCTCTGATCTTAGTTATTTCTTGCCTTCTGCTAGCTTTCGAATGTGTTTGCTCTTGCTTCTCTAGTTCTTTTAATTGTGATGTTAGAGTGTCAATTTTAGATCTTTCCTGCTTTCTCTTGTGGGCATTTAGTGCTATAAATTTCCCTCTACACACTGCTTTAAATGTGTCCCAGAGATTCTGGTATGTTGTATCTTTGTTCTCATTGGTTTCAAAGAACATCTTTATTTCTGCCTTCATTTCGTTATGTACCCAGTAGTCATTCAGGAGCAGGTTGTTCAGTTTCCATGTAGTTGAGCGGTTTTGATTGAGTTTCTTAGTCCTGAGTTCTAGTTTGATTGCACTGTGGTCTGAGAGACAGTTTGTTATAATTTCTGTTCTTGTACATTTGCTGAGGAGTGCTTTACTTCCAATTACGTGGTCAATTTTGGAGTAAGTACGATGTGGTGCTGAGAAGAATGTATATTCTGTTGATTTGGGGTGCAGAGTTCTATAGATGTCTATTAGGTCTGCTTGCTGCAGAGATGAGTTCAATTCCTGGATATCCTTGTTAACTTTCTGTCTCGTTGATCTGTCTAATGTTGACAGTGGAGTGTTGAAGTCTCCCATTATTATTGTATGGGAGTCTAAGTCTCTTTGTAAGTCTCTAAGGACTTGCTTTATGAATCTGGGTGCTCCTGTATTGGGTGCATATATATTTAGGATAGTTAGCTCTTCCTGTTGAATTGATCCCTTTACCATTATGTAATGGCCTCCTTTGTCTCTTTTGATCTTTGATGGTTTAAAGTCTGTTTTATCAGAGACTAGTATTGCAACCCCCGCTTTCTTTTGTTCTCCATTTGCTTGGTAAATCTTCCTCCATCCCTTTATTTTGAGCCTATGTATGTCTCTGCGTGTGAGATGGGTCTCCTGAATACAGCAGACTGATGGGTCTTGACTCTTTATCCAGTTTGCCTGTCTGTGTCTTTTAATTGGAGCATTTAGTCCATTTACATTTAAGGTTAAGATTGTTATGTGTGAACTTGATCCTGCCATTATGATATTAACTGGTTATTTTGCTCGTTAGTTGATGCAGTTTCTTCCTAGCCTCGATGATCTTTACATTTTGGCATGTTTTTGCAATGGCTGGTACCGGTTGTTCCTTTCCATGTTTAGTGCTTCCTTCAGGGTCTCTTGTAAGGCAGGCCTAGTGGTGACAAAATCTCTAAGCATTTGCTTATCTGTAAAGGATTTTATTTCTCCTTCACTTATGAAACGTAGTTTGGCTGGATATGAAATTCTGGGTTGAAAATTCTTTTCTTTAAGAATGTTGAATATTGGCCCCCACTCTCTTCTGGCTTGGAGAGTTTCTGCCGAGAGATCTGCTATTAGTCTGATGGGCTTCCCTTTGTGGGTAACCCAACCTTTCTCTCTGGCTGCCCTTAAGATTTTTTCCTTCATTTCAACTTTGGTGAATCTGGCAATTACGTGTCTTGGAGTTGCTCTTCTCGAGGAGTATCTTTGTGGCGTTCTCTGTATTTCCTGGATTTGAATGTTGGCCTCCCCTACTAGGTTGGGGAAGTTCTCCTGGATGATATCCTGAAGAGTGTTTTCCAACTTGGTTCCATTTTCCCCCTCACTTTCAGGCACCCCAATCAGACATAGATTTGGTCTTTTTACATAATCCCATACTTCTTGCAGGCTTTGTTCATTTCTTTTACTTCTTTTTTCTTTTGGTTTCTCTTCTCGCTTCATTTCATTCATTTGATCCTCAATCGCAGATACTCTTTCTTCCAGTTGATCGAGTCGGTTACTGAAGCTTGTGCATTTGTCACGTATTTCTCGTGTCATGGTTTTCATCTCTTTCATTTCGTTTATGACCTTCTCTGCATTAATTACTCTAGCCATCAATTCTTCCACTTTTTTTTTCAAGATTTTTAGTTTCTTTGCGCTGGGTACGTAATTCCTCCTCTAGCTCTGAGAAATTTGATGGACTGAAGCCTTCTTCTCTCATCTCGTCAAAGTCATTCTCCGTCCAGCTTTGATCCGTTGCTGGTGATGAGCTGCGCTCCTTTGCTGGGGGAGATGCGCTCTTATTTTTTGAATTTCCAGCTTTTCTGCCCTGCTTTTTCCCCATCTTTGTGGTTTTATCTGCCTCTGGTCTTTGATGATGGGGATGTACTGATGGGGTTTTGGTGTAGGTGTCCTTCCTGTTTGATAGTTTTCCTTCTAACAGTCAGGACCCTCAGCTGTAGGTCTGTTGGAGATTGCTTGAGGTCCACTCCAGACCCTGTTTGCCTGGATATCAGCAGCAGAGGCTGCAGAAGATAGAATATTTCTGAACAGCGAGTGTACCTGTCTGATTCCTGCTTTGGAAGCTTCCTCGCAGGGGTGTACTCCACCCTGTGAGGTGTGGGTTGTCAGACTGCCCCTAGTGGGGGATGTCTCCCAGTTAGGCTACTCAGGGGTCAGGGACCCACTTGAGCAGGGAGTCTGTCCCTTCTCAGATCTCAACCTCCGTGTTGGGAGATCCCCTGCTCTCTTCAAAGCTGTCAGACAGAGTCGTTTGCGTCTGCAGAGGTTTCGGCTGTGTTTGTTATTGCCCTGTCCCCAGAGGTGGAGTCTACAGAGACAGGCAGGTTTCCTTGAGCTGCTGTGAGCTCCACCCAGTTCGAGCTTCCCAGCAGCTTTGTTTACCTACTTAAGCCTCAGCAATGGCGGGCGCCCCTCCCCCAGCCTGGCTGCTGCCTTGCCGGTAGATCACAGACTGCTGTGCTAGCAATGAGGGAGGCTCCGTGGGTGTGGGACCCTCCCGGCCAGGTGTGGGATATGATCTCCTGGTGTGCCTGTTTGCTTAAAGTGCAGTATTGGGATGGGAGTTACCCGATTTTCCAGGTGTTGTGTGTCTCAGTTCCCCTGGCTAGGAAAAGGGATTCCCTTCCCCCTTGCGCTTCCCAGGTGAGGCAATGCCTCGCCCTGCTTCAGCTCTCGCTGGTAGGGCTGCAGCAGCTGACCAGCACCGATCGTCCGGCACTCCCCAGTGAGATGAACCCAGTACGTCAGTTGAAAATGCAGAAATCACTGGTCTTCTGTGTCGCTCGGGCTGTGAGTTGGAGTCTGGAGCTGTTCCTATTCGGCCATCTTGCTCCGCCCCCCCCCCCCTTTTTTTTTTCTTTTTTTGAGACAGAGTCTTGCTCTGTTACCCAGGCTGGAGTGTAATGGCACAATCTCGGCTCTGCCTCCCAAGTTCAAGCAATTCTCCTGCCTCAGCCTCCTGAGTAGCTGGATTTACAGGCAGGCACTGCCATGCCCAACTAATTTTTTTGTACCCAAAGTGCTGGGATTACAGGGGTGAGCCACCATGCCTGGTCTCTTTTTCTCTATACTTGTCTGACTGTCTCATTTCAGAAAGCCAGTCTTCAAGCTCTGAGATTGTGTCCTCCACTTGGTCTACTATGCTATTAATGTTTGTGATGGCATTATTAAATTCTTGCGGTATGTCTTTCAGCTCTATCATGTTGGTTACATTCTTCTCTGTACTGGCTATTTGTCTCTCAGTTCCTGAATTGTTTTATTATGATTCTTAGCTTCCTTGAATTGGATTTCAGTGTATTCCTGTAGCTCAATGATCTTCATTCCTATCCATATTCTAAATTCTATGTCTGTCATTTCAGGCATCTTGGCCCAGTTTAGAGCCCTTGCTGGAGAGGTGATGTGGTCATTTGGAGTAAAGAAGGCATTCTGACTTTTTGAGTTGTCAGGGTTCTTGCACTGGTTCTTTCTCATCTTTGTGGGTCTATGTTCCTTCAGTCTTAGAGGTTGCTGTCCTTTGGATGGTTTTTTTTATATTTTTTAAAATCTTATTTGATGACCTTGAGTGTTTGATTGTGGTATAAGGTGAATTTAACTGAGGGGCTTCATTTCTAGAAGATTTTAAGGGGTCAATGCTCAGTTCCTAGCTCCTGAGCTGTGTCCTCTAACTCTGGGAGACTTGTGTTGGGCCCCAGCTTTGTTCTCTTGCTCCTCAACATTAGAAATCCACTGTGCTGGGGGGACCAATGTGCCCTCAAACCTCTGGTTACTACACTCTGATGGGTGGTATCAGCCAAAGTGTATTGTAGTGTGGTGTGGTGACCACAGGATTCATCCTCATTCACACCTGCCAGCAGCCATGGTAACAGCAGTGCAGTGGGTTGCACATTTGTCAGCTGCAGCAGGGTGCTCATGGGTGCTGGAGTGCCTGCCTCCCTGCAGCTGTTCATCACAGTGACAGAGGCAATGCAGCTTTGCAGGGCGGGGGACTGTGGCAACTGTGTGCATGATCATGCTGGTGGTGATGATGGCTTGGGGGTGGGATGCTGTCTCGTGCAGGTCTCTGTGCCTTCTCTGTTTGCTGCAAGCAGGAGTGATTGCTCGGTGCAGGGGAGGATTCACTGTTCTCTGCACCTAGTTTCACTACCGTGGCAGTGTTAGTGCAAGATTGGGCCACTGGCGGGGGCAGGGCTGGCTGGCTGGCTCTGTGCCCATCAAGTCTCCATCTGCAGTGACATTTGGGGAGGGATGGAGGTGGGCTGCACTTTCACTGCAGCAGTAGTAGAGTGGTGTGCACACATACTTGCACAGTGGTTGGACAAGGAAAGCAAAACCTGCCTGCACAGAGATGTGCAACCAAAGCATTATGGGGAGTTGTCATGAATGCAGGGTGGGGTGAGTGGGAAGCTGCAGTGTGGGGAAGAAGCATGCATGTTGGTGCATGGCTGTGGGGGCTGCACCACTGGCACTTTCCACCTATCAGGCACAGTCTGCCAGTGCAGATGCTATGATACACAACCTCAGGGCACACATGGCTTCCATGCTAGCAGATGTGGTCAGGCTGGGCCCAAGGAGAGACCAGAAGACCAAAGAGCACTCAGGTCAAACCAGTCCTGTCTGATGGGCAAGACCACCCTGCAGAGTTCAGGCCTGACATTTCCCTAGGGCTAAAATCTTCTATGGGAGCAAGTCAAGTCTAGAAGGATGGCCATCCTTGGCCATGTACTGCTGCAAATACTGCACCAAATCCTCTGGGCTCCACATCAGCTGACTTGCTCCCGGTATGACTTCTCTAAATAGCTAATTCTGCCAACTTGAGTGCCTGTGGTGATGGAGGAATCTCCTCCTGCTGGGGTTCCAGAGGCCTGTGGTAAAAGTGGGTTGCTCCTTGCCAGTTTGACTCAATCATTCCCCAAAGCTGTTGGGGGGTCAGGAATAAGTCCAGGCGTGCAATAGCCCTGTGTAGGATTCCCAGCTTTCTCCTGCTTCTGCTCAGCTTCTGTGCCTTCCCTCTGTTTGCTCTTGATACCTTCCCTCTGTAGATCTGTTAGGAGTATGCCAGTCATCTTAGTCCCTCCATGGCAGCTGTTCCACCTGGTTATGTCTAGTTGACCATTTTGCCCTCCCTTGTCTCTGGATAAAGGTTTTTATGGAATTTAACTACTTGGTAATTAACATTGGTGGATATTTTGTACTATCTTTTTTGAAATTGGCACATTTCAAAAAATTTAGAATGCAGCAGAACTGTCCCTGTCACAAAAGTGTTTTCACTCTGAGTAATAAGTCTATGTATCATATTGATTTGTGAAATAGGTCTTCCTAATATATAGTCACACTGAATACAGTGTACATATAAAACAGAACAGAAATTCAAGTTTTCAAAGGGAATTTCATTCAGAAATGTTTAATGGATTTTATGATACAATGGAAGAGAGTGTAATAATATAAATGCATTAAATATTTAAGTCTGCCATTTTAAAACTCAATAGGCATACCTACTTATTCTTCTATTCATTGATCAATTAAGCAAATATTTAATGAGCATCTCCTAAATGCCAGGTATCAAATTAAATGAATAAAAACACTATCAGGAAGCCAATAAGAAAGAACTACATGTAATTATTACTTGATCCCAAAATTTGGGAGGGCCGGAACATGGTTCTTTGAGGTCAAGAACAAAAAAACCTTGATGTCACAGGACTAGGATTGGGGTAGGGACATGTATGAATTTGAATTGGCAGTGGTCTGGGGCAGACAATTGCAGAACCTTGCAGGCCATGTTAAGGATTGTGGCCTTTGCCTAACAGCTTCAGAAAGGTCTTACATGGTTTTATAGGGATGGAGATATAATCTTATGTTCATTTAGCAGAACAAATAAGAGGGATCTAAGAAGACTTTTCTTAGAATCAGTTACTAGTTTATTTTTGTGGCCCAGGTGAGTGATAAGGAAAAGGTATCTTGGACCAGTGTTGTGGTCTTGGAGATGGAGAGGGAAAAAAGAGATGTCCAGGAAGAAAATCAAGAGGACTTGGTAACAGAGTCTTGGGAAGGAGAAAGATGTCCAGGATCACTTGTAGGTTTCTGCCTTAATGATTCCGATTTACACTATCAAGAAGGGTTTGCATGTTCATATGGGGAGACAGATGATCAGCCTCACTTTATCCTGCATAGGTTTTGTGGCTCAGTGAATTATTAGCATAAATTCATAGGTCATTGCTCAATATTAACAAAACCCGCGTCATAAGTTTTACTTGACCCCTAAACAATTTAGTTAACTTTACTGTCTTGCTTGACCACAAAGTCTATTCCTTATTACCACTTTCTTGAAAAGCGTGTTGATCACAAATGACCCCGGGAGGAAGCATGAAGCTGTTTCATTACAAATGTGTCTTTAAAAACAACTGAAAGTGTTTGTTCTACTGATACAGACAATGAGTTCCTTCAGAAAACTCTCAGTGCAGAAGGAATTAGTGCATCCTGACTAGCCTAAGGTGAGAGGGGTGGCAGGTGAATGTATGTTGTAGACTTGTCTCTCTGAGCCTACAAACCCTTAATAAAGTATCTCAGGTGAGAGGTAATATTGGAACTCAGTAATAAAACCAGAAAAGGGGAGGAAAAATCTGGGTCATGAGATGTTCATGGGGATTAGAAAATGGCTTGGTTGACTGTCCTCCAGAGGTAAAACCCATTAGTAGAAAGCAGCCTGTTCTTTGATCCTGTGGAGCCCTTGTAATTACTGAGGAAACCATCATTCTCAGGACTTACATCAGGACTTTAAGCTTAGTGATGGATATGGTTTGGATCTGTGTCCCCATGCACATCTCATGTCAAATTGTAATCCCCAGTGTTGGAGGTGGGGCTGTGTGGGAGGTGACTGGATCATGGGGGCAGAGTTACCGTCAGTGCTGCTCTTGTGATAGTGAGTGAGTGCCTATGAGATCTAGTTGTTGAAAAATGTGTAGCACCTCCACTATCTCTCTCTTTCTCTTGCTCTGGCCATGTAAGATACTATCTGCTTCCCCTTTGTCTTCTGCCTTGATTGTAAGTTTCAGAATCTGTACAGCCTGCAGAACTGTGAGCCAATGAAGCCTCTTTTGTTTATAAATTGTCCAGTTTCAGGTGTTTCTTTATAGCAGTGTGAGAATGGGCTAATACGGTGATGGAAAGAACCAACTTCATCCTGCTCACACTCAAATCCCCAAAGCACAGCCAAGTGCCTGTCTTATGGTTGATGTGTAATAAATATTTTATGAGTGATTGAATGAAAGTGTTCCCAACCACAGTACCCAAGAGAAAGTAGACCTTAGTCATTGATTACTGCCTGTGCTCTTACCTGCTGAGGAGCAGCTACAAATTTAACTAGCAAACCATATTATAGAAGCCAGAGTCAGTTTGGGCAGTCTTTTTCTAAAGCTCTAGGGACCCTACCGGCATCAAGGTATAAAGATAATAGCCTAGACACACAGATAAAGGGCTAGAAAGGACCTAGACTAGCTATCAGGATATAGACTAGGTAGTCAATAGAGGCATGTCTTTCCAAACATAAAAAAAAAATACGACTCTTGGGTTGACTGTTTTCAGAATTTCAAGGCTGGATGTGGTGTCTCATATCTGTAATCCCAGCACTTTGGGAGGCTGAGGTGGATCTAGAAGTTCGAGGCAAGCCTCAGCAACATAGTGAGACCTTGTCTCTGCAAAAAATGAAAAACTAGCCTGGTATGGTGGTACATGCCTCTAGTCACAGCTACTAGGGAGACTGAGGTGAAAGGATGGCTTGAGCCTGGTAGGTCAAGGCTGCAGTGAATCGTGATTGATTGTGCCACTGCACTCAGCCTGGGCAAGAGTGAGACCCTGTCTCAGGAAAACAACAACAACAACAAAATTTCAAAATATGATAGTTTCTTTTTCTAGAAATAAATGTCCAAAGAAAACATACAAATAAGGTTATAAAAGTCATATAAAACCCAACTTCTCAGAGACAATCATTGCAAATATCTTGGCGAATACTCTTCTAGATATCTTTCCATATGTATATGCACAGAGATACCTTCATACAATTTTACTAAAAAAGGAATCACACCAGTATGCTGTTTTTTTCTGAAAGCTGCTTTTGTCAACATCATCAATATTTTAATGGTAATAATTAGAGATAAATATCATGATTTTAAATTACTGCAAAGTTACCCATCTCCTGTATATCGTTATTTATTTACTGATTCCCTAATGATAGATAACTAATTTGTTTCTTAGTATTTGGTTTTATAAACAACATACCAGTGAACATAACAATGGTAATTCATCCATCATTTTACATTTAACAAAAGTTAAAACTTAACTCAGACAAATAAAGACTAAATCCATGTCAAATATTTATTTAACTCAATTATGAAAAAAAATCAGGATAGTAAAGCTGGTTCATTAGGCATTTGCACAACACATATTTACATATTTAGAAAGAAAGGGCATGCTTAAGTTTGCTAAGTTAGAAACACCATTTCAGTGCAACACAACTATAATTTTGAGTGTAATCTTATCTACTAGACAAAAATCATTTGTGCCTCTACCAGACAGGAATCTACAAATTAACATGTAACTTAAGAATGTCTGGATTGTAACAATAATACCTTCTATATCAAAATAGACCCGTTATCTTAGAGAATCAAGTAATCTTGGGTAACACCTATTAGATGTTGCTCTAGTATAAGATTGTAAGGGCTTGACTTTTTTTCCGTGTATTTCCAAGTTTTATATAATATTTCTTAGGACATATGTGTTGTCTAACTTGATTCCATTTTGAAAGATGTGGATTTTGAAATATGAGAAAGATGAGATTAGGCAGACCAAGCAGACAGGGGTGAGAAAGGCTGAGGGTACCTAGAAGGGTGACAGAGATTTCCTCAGGCAATCTGTGAAGAAGGATTTGATTAACTTCACTGTGAATTAATTAATCTTTGATTACCAACTAAATTGTAAGTTTCTCAAGGGTGGGGACTATGTCTTAATTTCTCCTGTATTCTTCAGAGCACTTACATGGGCTCAGTAGAGAGAAGCAAATTCAAAGCTATCTCTGAAAGTGCATTTTAATGGAGATGAGTGAAGAGTTTCCTTCTATACAAATTTATAAAATAAAGTTTAAGTGGCTTTTGGGCATTACTGGAATGGTGGAAGAGGAAAAACTCTTTTTAGAATGTCTTAGTCCTAAAAGACTGATTGTTCTGGCAAGTAAGGGATTAAATGATGGACTCTGACATCACAAGAGGTAAGTCCTACTTTGCTACTGGCTTCATCATCAATTCTTAACCTGGACTTTTCCCCAGTTCCGGGGCTGGAATATGGAGGCCAGTTGTCAGCTTTCAACCTTTGAGTTTCTCCTTCAAATTTTGGCTTAAGTTTGGTTTCCAAAAGAGTCTCTACCCAGACAGTTGGAAGGAATTAAGATGGTTGTTTTGAATTGCCAAGCTCCCTTTACTAGAACAAGAAGAGTTTCTACGTGATGGCAGTTTTTCACTTCCCAGCTTGATCTTATTAACTCTGATCTCTGGTGATGTCTGGTACATCATTGCATGTCTATTGATAGTATTCCTTCTACTGTGTTAAACAGGATGAGTTTTTTCTTAGTGCTTTTGATTTGTCCAATTGGATGAATATTAATAAGGAAGTTTTTTGATTTTAAGAACATTAGTGTTGCTCATTCCAGTGCTTTTCTTTTTGAGTTAAGCCATTTAGAAAATGAATCAGTGAATGCGGCTGGGGACTGAGGTAGAAGATTCCAGCTCAGTTGTCTGCCTCTGTCTCCTGCTGAAGGCTTCAGCAGAGAGTTTACAGAAAGTTTTCAATAGGTACAACAGTATCTTTGCTTAGAGGCAGTGATAGCATCATTGGTTTTCTTTTAACATTAAACATTTTATTGGATAATTTTCACATCCCTTAGGGAGGATGTGTGACTCCTTTTAAAATAAAGTAAGAAAAAAAAATCACATGATGAAATTGACTTGCCTCATAGAGCCATTCTCCCTGAAACCACTTTGAAGAAGAGTAAATGCTTTAAAGTTTATTATAGGGATTTATTAAAAAGGAAAACATGCTTTCTGGGTATGCCTGGATGTCAATATAGACTCAGGCCAATCTGCAATTCTAATTCTAGCCACAGTAGAAAAGCCCATCTAGGCAGGCCACTGTGTGGGAGGATCAATGAGCAAGGGAAATGTCCTGTTTTGGACTGACCAAGACAGGAAACTGTGCTTAGATATTTTAGTACTACAAATAGAGAAGTGATATAATATCAAGGATCAAAGAATGTGGCGGTTTGGGTCAAGCCATATGACTTTGGGAAAATAAAATCTCAGAACCTCAGTGTTCTATAGTAAAAAATAAGAATGAGGATTGTGTGATCTCAGAGGAAAAAAATTGAGTTGCCTTTGTGATGTGATTTAAGAGTCCTAGAAAACTTCCTGGTTCAGAGTCCCTCTCCGCACTACTGTATGGACTTCTAATATTAATAATTCATTTCCTGGAAATCCACTGCCCTCTCTTCCCTCTCTTGTAAATTTGAATACCCTGAAAAGGGTATAGAATGCAGTTGTTTTACCTCAGTCTCAACAGCCTTATCAGTTCATTTATGCAAAAGGGGGAAAAAAACTTCAACAAAGGAAATTTGGGTATCCTGGGGTGGGTTTGGGGTGGGTGTGAAATCTGCAATAATGCAAAAGTGATGGGAGAGGAGCACAGAAGTCAACATTTTTATACTTTACAATTTTGTATGAGTTTAAGAGGCATGCCCTGTCTGAAAGCATGTGTGTCTTTTAAAATATACTTTGGAATTATCCCATTTCCCCTGCTCTTATGTACTCAGATTTTCCCTCCCATTGCTTCTGTTTAGTTTTCTAACAGTATTGTTTAACTTTGTAGAGTACTTAAAATGCTGAATTTTGCTTTCAAAGACACATTATAAAATAAAGCCACAGGATATTGCATTATAAGTGAAAATGATAGGGAACCACTCAGATTGAATCTGTAATGTACTCAAGTTAGAGTCATGGGAGTTTTTGGATGCACTGTGCAAAGTGGAAGATGTGCTATTAAATCTGCCTCCATAAGGTAATATTCCCAGGTAACTTGCAATAAGAATCTCCACTCCTGCTATCAGATCACAGGGCAGAGCCAAGACCTGCTGAAAAATATGCAGTCCTCTGGCTGCTATTATATCGCACACTTGACGGGAGATAGAAAGATGTTTCCAGAGAAATGTTATTAGAAATAAACTCAGGATGAGAAAAATAATGGAAATAGCATTTTTTTCTGGCAAGTACTTTATTAATGTTTAATATTTTCAGTGTTAGCATAACAGCTGTATTCCAATTGGAAAGACAACCAGGGAATTTGTTTAATGAAATGCAGAAAAGTCAAACCACCTCACAAGCTTATTTGTTACTCATAAAAATGATGACAAAATCGTGTGTATGCAAAAGTGTTTGGAACAATGAATAATTATGTCCATGAAGAAATGGAATCACTTATCTCAAAATTTACCAGTAAATGTTAAGACATTAGAGCTAGGCATTTTTTGTTTGCTTCTTTGCTTGCTTGCTTGTGTGTTTTGCTGTTTTTTGCCTTGTATTTTGAAAACTTTAATATTTCTAAATGTTCAGTGGCCAAAGAACATTTGGAACATTGACTTTTGTTTCCTTTGAGGGCAGTCATTTTTGTGAGGGAAGAGGTAAAGAAAAAAAGGAGATAGAGGAGAAAAAGGGAGACAGACAATCTGGAATTATCCTACTTTTACTGATACTAGCAGTTTTCCAAAAACTCACATCTATGCTGACCACCCTGCTCACAATCTTTTGTTTATTCTGGAGATGAGCAAGCCTAATACAGTATTAAAATATCACAGGTATATGCTTATTGGCTTCCCTTCAGTATAGTTCAACTTAGTTTCGTTCATCAGTTGAGTGCTCAATCTTTGCCAGGTATGGGGGAATTAAAAAATGAATAGGAGAAGGTGTCTGTGAAGAGTGGGTGGATCAGACACATACAGAGAACTGCAATGTAAGGTACCAAGTACATGGGGCCAGAGAAAGCAGGCAAGTCAGTTCTGCCTGAAAGGGAGGGAGAAGGCTTTGTGGAGGAGGTCACAGCAGACTTACATTTATTTATTTATGATTTATTATTTACAGATTTATTGGTTTATTTAGAGATGAGGTCTGACTCTGTTGCCCAGGTTGGAGTGCAGTAGCATGATCATAGCTCACTGAAGCCCTGAACTCCGGGGCTCAAGCAATCCTCCCACCTTAGCCTCTTAATAGCTGGCATTACAGATGCATTCCACTACGCCCAGCAAGAGTTATGTTTTGAAAGGTAAGGAGGCATGACATGATGAAACAAATCCAATTATGTAAACACCTAGAGGTGAACAGAACTTGCTAATATTGCAGAAGGGCTGTCCTGGGGTGAGTGACACAGAGCAGGATCCTGACTCCATAGCAGTGCTGAGTGCACAGTTAGACTTGACTCTTGACTGTGACTATAGCATTGGTTCCATCAGCAGCAAATAAGAATTTTTTTCCCCCCAGGAAAAGTGCTTGTGAATAAAGCAGATAAAACTATTCTAATGCAGGTGGACCAAGAGATACAAAAACAAAATGTAACCAATTGACTGAGAGAAGAGGAAAAATATAAACAATGTAGGAACGTGTAGTATTATTGGAATAGAAGTTTACAGGTTTTTTTTAAGTATGTAAGCAATCGTTGAGTACTTACTGCATACCTATATGGTACCTGTGCATGGGTGGGGCACTGTGAGGGCCACAAATGAAAAAGTTCTGTCTCCTGTCCTTCAGGAGTTACCTGGTTAAACTACAAAGTGCCTGGTGGGAGAGGAATACACATTATAAGAGAGGGTCTATCAGTCTGCTTTTAATAGGTTCCACAACTCAACGAAGTTATACTTAGCAATCTTTTCAACTGGCCCTGGCTACAACGAAGTTCTTCCCCACTCTTTTCTTTCTGGGTGTCCTAAGGAACACCTTTCTCAACAGAAGACAAGAGAAAGTATTTTTTAAAAGCTAAATTCCTCATATAAAAACACATGATTTAAAACAAATATGTTTAGTTTCCATACCACACTCTTCTTCCCTGTCCCAACTGGATAGGAAGCTTTGTGGAAGCAGGAATTTTGTCTATACTGTTTGCCACTGGCTACATGAGTTTTAAATTTGTTTGTTTTTCTCAAAGCCCACCAGTTCATATACTAATACTTTACTATCAAAATTTTTATTGTTGCCCATATAATTGATGAAGCATGTCTTGTTGCTTTTTTATTATTTATGCTTCTTAGTGTGAGCACCTTTAATTATAGAGCAATCTTCCTATGTGGCTGTTAAAAATTATCTATATTATTATCCTGTGTGTCTTTATAAAGTCGGCATATAGGGCATTCATTCGTCAGTCAGCTCTGTGCCTGGAGGGGATACCGTTGAATACTATCTCATTGACATGAGATCAATCCAACCATAGATGCTTAGAAGCCATAGAAGCATAGATACTTCTCATCACCCTACAAAATTCTGCTGCTTTAATTTCTCTGTCTCATTTTTGAGTGCTAGGGCTGCTTTCTAGAGACATGTGTCTGCTATTCTGCCAGCTTTTCCATACTGCTGGGCCACTTAACTTCTTTCTTCTTCTCACCTTGGAAGGGGTAAAGGGAGGGAAGTAAAAGGAGGGTCTTAGACTCTTACTTCTGCATTTCCCCTAGTCTAACAGCTTGAGAGACTGTTTAGCCGCCATGAGGAAGCTTTATCCAACAAGGTCTAGCCCTTTAGGGACAGATGAATGCAGGTGATTTCACCGAGATGCAGGACACCTGACCAAGCTGATATATTCCAACACCAGAAAGCTGCCTGTACCTCCGTATCACCCAGACTTCCAATACCGGAGCAATCCTTCCTCACTGACCCTCACACTGCTCAAGCCACTGTCCTCTGAGCTTTGAAGGGCACATGAAGATTACTTGAATGGCTTTAATCATGCTGCTGCTTCTGCTCCATATGCAAGTCTTCTTTAGCAAGATAGGCAGCTCTTCTAGAACTAGAATACAAAATGTCTTCTGAAAACCCTGAGATATTCTAGACTCCTAGTTGTATATTCAGAGAAACAACCATGTAAGAAAGCATAAAACGAGTCCAAGATTGCATGAGCTCATGCTTCTTTTGCAATTAATAATAATAGTGATGATAAAGAATAAGTAACTTGCTGAGATCTAAGTGCTAGCAGGTGTGCCATTGTTATTATAGACACTACTTCCTTTAATGCTTCCAGTGACCTCATGTATTAATATAACTTTTGTAAGGAAAGTAAGACTTAAAATAGAGAACTAGAACCCAAATCCCTCTGAATCTAAAGCAATACATTTTCACCTCAAAAACAAAATAGGTCCAAACATTTCCCCCAACCATCGCCTGGTAAAATTCATCCACTAGAACTTCAGAGGTGCCTTAGTTTCATCTGTCATTTTCATCTCTGAAAAGGACTCACCAAATTATTACCAGAGACAACTTGACCCGCAAACAAAGTGGCATGGACTGGAAGTTAGGGAAGATGTTCTTTAGGAAAAGGGACTTGAGCTGTACCTGGATGTGGAAGAGAGATCAGGATTTGTGTGGAAAATAGGAGACAGGAAAGTGTTTCTAATGGAAGTAGAAGAAAGCATAGATTTAGGGAGATAAGGATGAGTGGGAACAAAGAAGACATGTCATTTTTTAAGATTTTTTTTTTCTCTTGCATCTTGCAGTGATTAAAAAAAAATATTTAGAGCCATCCTGGAATGAGTATAAAGATAAGTGATTCATGTCTCAGTCACTTAAAAACAAAGAAAACAGTTCTAATGGAAACTCAAAAATGAAGCATCAGCAGGAAGAAGAGTTAAAAAAAAGTGCAATTTTCTTCTGTGAAGCCTCTGATCTACTTAAAAAGTAGCTCTTTTAATTATTTCCTTTAGGTAAAAATACCCAATTAGGTAAAATCATGAATTAGTCAATGTTTGAAAATACTTTAAAGAGGAAGAAAACAATAGCTCACCAATGAATGACATTATTATTTCTATTTCCCCATATTTTGTTTTGCAACTAGAAATTCAAGAATTAATTCATGTCACCAGTTGGAAATTTCATCTCCAGTAAAAATTATTTAAGGGGAAACAAAGAATCCATTTGAAGTAGCCTCATCATTTGTGTTCACTTTTTGAATTAGCCTGTGTATATTTACAGTCTCTTTGGATGATTAGTGACTAATATGTAAAAAAATAGCTAAATAATGATGTTTCTTCAGAAAAGAACATTAAGGAGTTTTGTGAGACAAAAAGACACAAATGTCACTGGATGATGACTTATGTCTTAGTGAATACCTGTACTGTAGATAACATCTGATCTGAAGTCTTTCTGTCTCTCTTTAATTCTGGATGAAGTGCGACAGAAAAGGGCACATTTTTGTAGCCATTTATGGAGAGGCATCCAGGAAAAAAGTGTCATCTAGAGGAAAGATGGAATTTTAGCTGTTTAGCCTAGAAAATGTAAGACAGATGAAGACAGACCTCATAGCCATCATCCAACCTTTGACGAATTATTATGTTAGTGAGAGTCAGATGTATGGTTTTGAAAACTGAAGGTTGGAAGTTACTGAAGAATTTCCTGACAATTAGAGCTGTCCAACAGTGGGACTGCTGCTTGATGAAGTAGGAAGTTCCTCTTCGATGAAGTGTTCAGACACAGGCTGGAAGACCATCTGGCAGGCTGTCATTTGCTGGGTCTGTCTCCACCACCAATCACAGTGTGTGGAAGGGCGAGGGCTGCGTGCTTCACTCTAACTGCAAGCTCTCAAATGTTGCATTTGAAATGGGACTTCATCTAGGAGGGGGATGATGAGGTCTTGATACAATGAACTCTCACAGTTTCTTTTCATCACTAAGATTTTTTGCTTTCCGAGGATATTGGGAAAGGATAAAATCAAAGACTTCTAAAAGAAATTTCAAAATCTTTGGAAAATAATTTAGTAGAGAGAAAATAATTATCGCACCTTAATTTTCAAAGACACAATACTTCTAGGAACACAGAAAGCTGGTTAACATTGTCTTTGTTTTTCTCTGAGTTGAGTTTCTCTCTCTCTCTCTCTCCCAGTTTTACCTTTTGTCACACCCATAGATTCCTTCCTAAAGTCCATCCCACCAGGTCTGTTCAATAACCAGATGACTCCAAATTGTACTTTCCTTAATTGTGTCTAAAACTCTAAAGGTAGAACCCCAAGATTTTAATTAATAGTTATTAAATTAAACATGAATCTAGGTACCACTGTGAAGGAACAGTGCCTGTAGTCCTTAAAATTAGTAAATTGTGTTTAACCTTTCAGGATTTTTTTTTTCTTTCTTTCTTAAAAAGAGGACCCAGGCTGGGCTTGGTGGCTCACGCCTGTAATCCCAGCACTTTGGGAGGCCGAGGTGGGCGGATCACAAGGTTAGCAGATTAACCATCCTGGCTAACACAGTGAAACCCCATCTCTACTAAAGAAAAAAAAAAAAAAAAAAAAAAATTAGCGGCCTGTGGTGACATGTGCCTGTAGTCCCAGCTACTTGGGAGGCTGAGGCAGGAGAATCACTTTAACCCCAGAGGCAGAGGTTGCAGTGAGCCGAGATCGTGCCACTGCATTCCAGGTTGGCCAACAGGGCAAGACTCCGTCAACAAACAAACAAACAAAACAAAACAAAACAAAAAAAACCATTAGGCTAGTCTGCCATAAGAAGGAATAAAATGGCTGGGCGCAGTGGCTCAAGCCTGTAATCCCAGCACTTTGGGAGGCCGAGACGGGCGGATCATGAGGTCAGAAGATCGAGACTATCCTGGCTAACCTGGTGAAACCCCGTCTCTACTAAAAAATACGAAAAACTAGCTGGGTGAGGTGGCGGGCGCCTGTAATCCCGGCTACTCGGGAGGCTGAGGCAGGAGAATGGCGTAAACCCGGGAGGCGGAGCTTGCAGTGAGCTGAGATCCGGCCACTGCACTCCAGCCTGGGCGACAGAGCGAGACTCCGTCTCAAAAAAAAAAAAAAAAAAAAAAAAGAAGGAATAAAATAATGTATTTTGCAGCTACTTGGATGGATCTTGGAACTGGAGGCCATTATTCTAAGTGAAGTAACTCAGGAATGAAAATCCAAATATTATATGCTCTCACTTATAACTGGGAGCTATGCTATAAGGATGTGAAGGCATACGAATAATGTAATGGACTTTGGGGACTTGGGGGAAAGGGTGGGAGGGGGATGAGGGATATAAGACTATATACTGGGTACAGTGTACACTACTTGGGTGACGGATACACCAAAATTCCAGAAATCACTACTAAATAACTTATCCATGTAACAAAAAACCACGTGTACCCCCAAAAATACTGAAATATAAAATAAGAAGTAACTTTTTTTTAAAGAGGATCCAGTAGGAAAAAGTATGTTTCTATTGATAGAGGGCACAGGGCTGAAATTTTGAGAGGCGGAAGCTTCCTGGCACTTCTTGCTTACTCAGGTTTCCGTGGATCCCAGGCCACACTGTGGCATCCCTCACAACCTCACACAGCAACCTCACCTCTGCCACATGGGTACATGGGCACACACAAACACAAGCACACATAAAACAAAGCTTCTGGACACCATACTCTCAACGCCTACTGAGCCCCTAGTTTGATAAAGTAAATCGATATATTTGCATAATGGTCCCCTGTGTAAGTCTATGGCCATACCACCTTCCCTATGTAAGTCTATGGCCATACCACCTTCCCTATGTAAGTCTATGGCCATTCCACCTTCCCTTTGTAAGTCTGTGGCCATGCCACTTTCCCTATGTAAGTCTATGGCCATGCCACCTTCAGTGCACTTGATCTCATTTGATTTTTGGAAGCTAAGCAGAATCAGGCCTAGTTAGTACTTGAATGGGAGATTAAAATAGTCAAATAAATACCATGTGGAGACAGCCTCTAATGAACTTGCATTCTTATTTTATAAAAATAAGCCACCATGACTTTTCATTATGTTTCTTCTTTATCCAATTTAAAGATTTGATGTGAAATCTTAATAGAATTTGACAGCTCTAACTTTTTAATCAAAATTGGTAACAAACAAGTGTAGAGTTTTATGTATTGTATTTATTAGGTGAAGGAAGAGGACACTTTTGGGTACAGGCCACAATTCTACTCTCTTAAGATTTTTAGTATACTGATGTAGGTGGTGCTAGATTTCATGGAATATGAAATAATCATACTTTATTAAAATGTTTGTCAAAAATTAATAATTTCCCCCCCCTCCAAAAAAAAAAAAAAAAACCTGGCAGAGTGAACTGTAAATCCTATCAACCTAGTGCCTTATGGTAGTAATACTTCACTGGGTAAATTTCCACTACTCTTGCTCAAGATGAATAGTAAATTCAGCAAGTTTGGTTTTTAACAAGGTTTTTGGAAAAGCAGGCCTTTGCTTGTAAAAAGATAGTCACAATACAAGGCAGGATTAAGTGCCCTTAGGTGTGCAGACAATAAGAACCTGGAAGGACATTGATGGAGTACATTAAAAAGAGTAAGAATAAAGTCCCTTGAGGACTTTATGCCCCAAAAGACATTGGACAGTCAGTAAAGAATCCAAGTCATTCCAGTGGCATAAGGAAAGAGAAGAGACATTGAATGTGTACATGAGTTGGGAGAACATTAGGAGACTAGCCTCGCCAGAGTAATGTTTGCAGATTGGTGGAGCTCTTGTATGGCCTGAACCATTTTCTGTGTTCAAGAGGCTGTGTCCTGTGTGATAGCACTACCCATCTGTCTCTAGACTCCTCTGTCCCATGCTAATCCTGAATATCACTCCTAATCTTGAATATTTATACATAGATGAGATTTGATTAAATAAACTAGGGAAACCTCAAAGGAGCGATACAGTCACAAAAGAGCTATCACATCAGGGGTTATATGAAGGGGAAGAGGGAAAGGGAGTGTTCTTGCTAACCCCTGGCTTGCGGGAGTGTTTCTGATGATGGTGCAGCTATGTTTGAGCCTTGACTCACTGCATATTCAGAGCACTTCACTTAGGATGCAACGTCTGTGTCCTTTTTACCTGAAATACTGCAACGCACCCAACCATAACATTAATAGCTGTGAAATATGGTGACAACATCAGAGTGATTCCTGCATCATACCACAGGCAAGTTGACCTTAAGCATGGGGGGCAAAGATTTCTGCCCACAGAATAGGAATAGTTGAAAGGCCAGATTAAGCCATAAACATTGAACATTTCTGTCACAAGAAACCAGGATGATCTCTTGCAGCTTCCTATTCTACCTGAGGTGCCATGGTTGGTATTAAACAATATGAGATTAGGCTCTTGTCAGGGAAACTAATGAATTTTAGATTGATTTCTGTCTTCTGCAATGCTAGCAACATTTTTGACAGCTGTGATTTATAAGACCTTCCTAGGGTCTATTCATGAAAGGAGTTGTTTATTTTGGTTGATGGGAAAGCTTCTAATGTTCCCAGTGGGACATGCTGAGGGCCAAGACGATGGCCATCTTGAAGGGGCTTTCTGACTATCTGGGGCAGGCCTCTTATAAATTTGTAATCAAGAGCTCAGAGAACTAATGAGGGCAGGTTGGCTTGGAAATTGTTTTGACGACATTTGACCAGTGAAATGCTCCTGGAAAATATATGTCTGCTGTTCAGATACAGAGCCGTAAAGGTAAAAATTCTACTTTGTATGTCATTTTACTTGCTTTTTTCTTTTTTTTGAAATGCCATAGCTGTATTCGCAGCGTGCAGCAGGAATTTTAGTTCCTCAAAGTGGTGGTGGAGAAACAATGTCATTCAAAGATTTAAACTTGGCTCTTTTTTTTTTTTTTGGAAGACTTCTGTAAAGCTCATTGTAGAATATTTTTCTGTCAGCAATAATTTGAAAATTTGCAAGTGTAATGGATATTGTGGTGGACCTCCCAGAATTCCCTTCAGGACCAAGACACTCATTTCTGTAAACAGGTCCTTGGAATGATAAGTCTTGCTAGCTCACAGATAGGTCTCTTTCTCAAAATTGCCCTCTGCTGAAGAGAACTGACTTGGCAAATATTATATTCCCCTCTATGTGAGTTTGCATTCAATGACTGGTCGAGACTAGGTCGAAAGGCTCCTTTTCTCTCTTCAGGATTTTTCTCTTGGATCATTCCAACACCAAGCTCCCTATAGGGTCAGCTGGAGCCTCTATTGCAAGTATATCATGGAGCAACTGCTTTCTCTCCCCAACTTTTTTTTTCTCTCGCTCCTTCATGGATGTTGTTTTTAAGAACACTTGTCGGCCGGGCGCGGTGGCTCAAGCCTGTAATCCCAGCACTTTGGGAGGCTGAGACGGGTGGATCACGAGGTCAGGAGATCGAGACCATCCTGGCTAACACGGTGAAACCCCGTCTCTACTAAAAAAATATAAAAAACTAGCCGGGCGAGGTGGCGGGCGCCTGTAGTCCCAGCTACTCGGGAGGCTGAGGCAGGAGAATGGCGTAAACCCAGGAGGCAGAGCTTGCAATGAGCTGAGATCCGGCCACTGCACTCCAGCCTGGGCGACAGAGCGAGACTCCGTCTCAAAAAAAAAAAAAAAAAAAAAAAAGAACACTTGTCAATCAACTTCCATAATGCAAATCTCAAAGTAGAATCTGTTTCCCAGGGAACCCAGCCTGCAACCAGGAGGTAAAGTTGAGAGGGGTGGCCATGATTAAGGAAAAGTGAGCAGGGAGCTGACTACAAATAGGATTTCAGGGATGAGAAAGGAGAACATTGAGGATGTATCAGAGCTTCCAAAGCTGGAGACCTTGGAGGATGAGAGGAACCCACTTTTGTTGCCTTTTGAGGCTTATAGCTCAAGCAGGTTGCAGGAAAAAACAGTCCCATATCACCTTTCCCAGAGGAGAAATATCATGGAACACCTGACATTTCAGAGGTAGAGTGTGCCTGTGATATAAAATAGAGAAGAGAATGAGGTCACGGTTGATAATAAGGGAAGAAGCAGAATACACACAACCAATCTTATATATCAAATCTTTTGATAATATTTCTGAACAGTGGAGAAAGTTGGAAGATAGAATGTATGATTAGGGTAGGATCACTTAAAAAATACACAGCATCTACCAGGATGTATACATGACAAGAAAAAATATGACATGCTCCGAAGTCACCAAAACCAACCGTGATGGTTAATACTGAGTGTCTACTTGATTGGATTGAAGGATACAAAGTATTGATCCTGGGTTTGTCTGTGAGGGTGTTGTCGAAGGAGAATAACATGTAAGTCAATGGATGGGAAAGGCAGACCCACCCTTAGTCTGGGTGGACACCATCTAATCAGCTGCCAGCACGGCGAGAATATAAGCAGACAGAAAAATGTGAAAGGAGAGACTGGTCCAGCCTCCCAGCCTACATCTTTCTCCCATGCTGGATGCTTCCTGCCCTAGAACATTGGACTCCAAGTTCTTCAGTTTTGGAGCTCGGACTGGCTCTCCTTGCTCTTAAGTCTGCAGATGGCCTATTGTGTAACCTTATGAATGTGTGAATTAGTACTTAATAAACTCCCCTTTACATATATATATATATATACACACACACACACGCGCACACACACACACACACACATTCCATTAGTTCTGTCCCTCTAGAGAACCCTGACTAATACACCAGGAATAAAATTAACAGTTTGACTGCATGCATTTTTGTATGTATTCTGGCAGTGATCACCAACTAGTGCAAGCAATGGAAGATCTCATGAACCAGGAGCCAGCCTTCTTTAAGACCAAAGGGACATTTTTCATGTCTTTTGTATACATTAAAGAAGTGGCAATTTGTATTAGGACACTTCTGCCCTAGGAATTCCTGGAAATTCCACATTTGTTACCTTTTTTCCTCTAAATATGATAGGTCTTGATTTGATTTTTTCTATCTGTCTGAGCTTAGCATAATGTAGCTATTTTATTTCCATTTCTCTTTCTCCCTGTAATATTAAAAAGATCATAATTACAAGATGTCAACAACATTTCAGCAGCAGGAAAAATCTCAGGAGTATAGAACAACAATCTATTGAAGTGCCTTCTCCCAAAGCAAGTAGCCAAAAAAAAAAAAAAAAAAAAAAAAATAGTGGCTATCATTTATTTAATAGTTGGAAAGTAATTTTCTTTATCACAAAGTGTTGGACTTTCATTTGTAAAGGGATAGGGAGTACATATGTTTATCCAGGCTAGGTCTCACAGATAAACCAACTAGGGTAACCGCTGGTGGGTAAGTTGAAGGCCTCTGAAGAGGTTCCTTGTCTGTCAAGTCAGAAGTTAAGCAACCTCCATGAGTTAGAATAATAAGACCCAGACTTCTCTCCTTCTGACGTGTCTGATGGGAATCCACAGTAGGATGAACTTGCTTTTGTCACTAAGTGGCTCCCTGGAACATTCTGGTAAGTAACTTTTTCATTGAGGCAGTCAGGAACAGCAAGGTTTTAATGAGCAACTTGGTCAAGGCTTCTCAAACTGTAATGTACATATGAATCTTGTGAGGGGCTTGTTATAATGTAGGCTCTGATGAGGTCAGCCTAAGCCTGAGAGCCTGTAGTTCTAACAAGTTCCTGGGAGATACCAATGCTGCTGGTCCACAAGCAATACTTTGCTAGGCCACAAGCAAAATAAGTGAGTAAGCAATAAAGGGCTGCTTGTTCTGTGACAGACATCTTAGAAATACTTGGCTCACTTTGTCATATTTCAGTAGGTTGATTTATTAGATTACTCAGCTATAATCTAAGAATGATGTGTAATCATAACCTAAGGATATAATGTGTAATCTCAGGACAATGTGTAATGTAAGGACAAGGGTGGAGAATGGGTAATTTGAAATTCCTTTCTGTGTCTTCCTGATTCACAGGAGCTTTTCTCTAAGATGGGCACCCTGTACAGGCCAGTCTGGGCATAGCAGGAGGCATGATCAATGAATGCATTCAGGTTTCTATACCCCTCTTTAGGGAGGAAGCAGGAAGACAAATGCAGCTTATTTTCTCCAGCTCAGCATCTCTTTGTGTAACATGCAGGAGGGAGAATGTGAAGGATAGAAAATATTAAGTGGGGCAGAATATGCTAAAGTAGGTCAAGGGAGAAAATGAAATAGAGTATTTTTTCTATTCTCAGAAAATGCTGTTAAAATTAGAACTGACACAGATCACAAGATCAGTATTGTAAACATTTTTTTTTTTTCTAGACAAAAGCTCTCAGCTACCAAAACTTTGATTATTAGATAAGGATTTGAACAAAGATGTGTGTCATGTACTGTGCAAGATGTGTGTGGTACTGGTTTGGGAGCAGAGGGTGCCCATATCTTTGGCCAGGCCATGACCTTGGTAAAATATACATTGACTCAAACTGTGTCCAGGAGCTGCACTTTCTGTAACTCCTCTCTTCACACTCTTTCACACATGCCTCTTTCTCTTTGTTTAAATTAATTCACACTAAGACGTTAATGACATGACATATTACCTTTCATAGGAGTGTTTATATTTATCCTACTTTCTAAAATTAGAAAGCAATTTACTTTTGCTGTGGTATTTGTAGTATTCTGAGGTGAGTAATACTTATTCCGAAGTACTAGGGGCAGACTTCTAGATTTGATGGCATGTTGGTTCTGCTGGTCTGAGAATCCTTTCTTCCTAGCACTATGAAATCATCACTTGTGCTCTTCCACATGAAGGGCTTTCTTGCCTTCACACACACACACACACACACACACACACACACACACACACAGACAAACCTTGTTTCTTAATGGATCATAAAAATGATTCTATAAAATTCTGGGCTGACTGACCTACCTTCCTTCCTGCCATCCTGCCTTCCCTTCCTCTCTCTCTCTCTCTGTTCTCTTCTCTCTCACTCTCTCTCTTTCTCTCTGACAGCATCTTTCTCTGTCATCCAGAATGGTGTGCAGTGGCATCATGATCATAGCTTACTGCAGCCTCCAACTTCTGGCCTCATATGATCTTCCCACCTCGGCCTCCCAACCTGCTGGGATTATAAGCATCAGCCAGCACACCCAGCTCTGGAATCCATATTTAAAAGGCAGTTTTATTATGTCAGTTCTAACTGTCCATTTGCTTTCCTTTTATTGTTCTGTGGGTTCCTCCAACCCCTTTCAGGAAGCCTGACAGCTGGACAGGTGGGACATGTGTCATTAGACTCAGAGTTTGCATTTCGATGAGAAGAGGATATAGAAAATTTCAGTATAATACAATACACCAACCACAATAATTCTTGCAAATGAGATGGTCAGGGAGCAGTACATCCACCATCAGGGTTCTCTGTCTAATCTGTTTTTATTTTTAGTCTTTGTCTCATTTCCTTATAAATGAATACAGGTGACATCACCATGATTTTCTCGTACTGAATCTGGAGACTTAAAGCTAGAGTGGGTCTAGATGAACTTTAAATGTTCCTGATGAAGCTTGGGGAGTGATAGCAGGACTGGAAGATCAACTGGGGCTGAGGAATGCTGTTAGGGTTAGAAATTGAGAAAACATAGTTTATGGGACCAGGTTCTGGGTTCCTAGATGAGTGAACAAAAATTAAATCATCAGCAGTAACAACACAAGAGATTTACTGTGGAATCAGATATGTTTTGATGGGCCCTCTATTGCTCAGATGATAGACACACCCCAGTAATTGGATAGCTCAGCTGGAAACATCTTAAGAGAAAAGTTATCATTGTCTCATGAAGTTCTGAGTAGCAGGATGGCCTCGGTAGGAAAATGCATCTCTTGACTACACTTTGCACAGGTGTGAACATTACCCACTGGTGAGTAATGTCAGCTGAAAATGGCTCTGTTGTCAGTGAGCATCCCAGATGGAAGTCTTGAGCCCGTTCACTCTGGCTTTTGAAAAATATTTTTCTTTGAAAGACATTTTATTTTTAATAAATAAAGAGCTGTGAGTCATCTTGTTTTAGAACTGGAAGAGAAAATTTACTTCTGCTATAATTAAAGAATAATTATTATTCTTTCCTCTGAGGGAGAACTCTGGGAGATAAACAACTTCCAGATAAATAAGGCTTAGGGAACATGGGCCAAGGCTTCTGTTGATTCACAATATATTTATCTCTATCTTCCTCCCCAATAAAATATAATGATAGTAATTATTTTTAAAAATGATTCCCTTTTTTAATCATTTAAAATTGCTGTTTTCCACTCCAGTCAAGCAGTAATTGCTTTTATGGCCCTGATGTAACTTGTGGAGAGGATGGGGACAGAATAAGCAGTTGAGAAAATCTACTC
Source organism: Macaca mulatta (assembly GCF_049350105.2). Lineage (NCBI taxonomy): Eukaryota > Metazoa > Chordata > Mammalia > Primates > Cercopithecidae > Macaca > Macaca mulatta. Next base: position 50,184,985 of record NC_133423.1, on the reverse strand, counting down.
CCTAGGCAGCAACTCCAAGGCACCAATTAGTATGAGCTGACCTTGAACTTGGTGTGCAGTAGGAGGCAAGAGGACTTGACCAGGGTATGAAGACTTGGATTTGGCCACTTCTTACCTGTGTATAGATTTGGTGGCAAGTCATTTAATTTCTTGGAGGATGGTTACTCTTTTGACAAATGGTTATAATTCTTAATTTATCTACCTCATTGTGTTTATCTTAAATGACTATTTTTATATATATATATGTAAATTACAGTAAAGCATACAAATTAGGGTCATGGAACTTTGAGATTAAAAGCATTCTACAGGAGGCCAGGCACAGTGGCTCATGCCTGTAATCCCAGCACTTTGGGAGGCTGAGTCAGGTGGATCATGAGGTAAGGAGATCGAGACCATTCTGGCTAACACGGTGAAACCCCGTCTCTACTAAAAACACAAAAAATTAGCCCAGCGTGGTGGCGGGCACCTGTAGTCCCAGCTACTCGGGAGGCTGAGGCAGGAGAATGGCACGAACCTGGGAGGCGGAGCTTGCCCTCCGTCTCAAACAACAACAACAACAACAACAACAACAAAAACATTTTACAAAGAGAATGCTGGCCCTAAATATTTTCACATTTTCCAGTTTCCTTCAGTTGGATGAAAAGCAAACTAACCCTGGAATTCCTTCCTGAAGAAATTTGGAAGTGACATTTGTGGGGATACATAAAGAGAGAAGGAGTCATCTAAAATTAAAAAGGCTTCTTGAAGTTTTTATGACACGTGCAGTGCTGTCAGCTCTTTCTCAAGTGTGGAGACAGAAAGGAGCTACATCACATTTGAGTAAAAATGGACTAAACTGCCAAGGCCTTCATTAGAGCATAAGGTAGTATATTGTAGTTATTAAGCAGGTACCTGGAGGGGTCAGTCAATCCAAAGCTTACTCATTACCTGGGGATGATATTAAAATATCTACCTAATATCCTATGAATAAAATAAGTTCATCCAAGTAAAGTACATAGGAAATTGCCTGGCATATAAAATATACTTAATAAATGGTTTATAGGGATGGCTCTATTAATTTTACAGAGAGTACATTTCTGACTTCATAGTATAATTTGAGGAACATTGAAAAACCTGATGATCCAAGTATTTCCCTTTTCAATATTTCTCAGTGCTTTCCCCTACTTTTTTCCCATTCAAAATCTTCTCATTCCAAGAGAACTGGCTATGATCTGACTTCCTGAGATCAGGTACTGTGCTTCTTTTGCTTACTACTGTGCATCCAAGCCCTTCAAGGTGCACTTGGCAAATGTTCTTGCTGAGTAGATGTATGTTAGTAACTTTATGGAAGCTGTAATCCATGTGTTCCAATCTCTGCGTGATGCCAGAATTAAAGAAGTGTCTAATTCCAAAATAATGGCAAAATAAGAATGTGTTTATTTACATTTCTTCAACAAATGGAAAAGGATACTGCTATGGACTGAATGTTTGTGTCCCCACAAAAATGTATATGTTAAAGCCCTAATGTGATGGTTTGGGGAGATGGGCCCTCTGGGAGGTAGTTAGGTCATGAGAGTGAACCCTCCTGAAGGGATTAGTGTCACTATAAGAAAAGGAAGAGTGCAAACCCCCTTTCCCTACTCTCTGCTTTTTGAGAAACAGAAAGATAGTCATCTGTTTGCAGCAGGCCCTCACCAGACATTGGATCTGCCAGCACATTGATTTTGGAATTTCCAGCCTCCAGCAGTCTGAGAAATTAATGTTTGTTTTATAAGCTACTCAGTCTATGGTATTCTGTAGTAGTAACCTGAATTGGTTAAGACTGATACAAAGTTTACAAATTACTTCTTAAAATGTTACTTTTTTTTCTCAATTAGCTTCCCTCACAAAAGACAGCAACTCTTGTATCTTTCGCGAATTTTTCAAATTAGGTTTTGCTCATTCCTAATCCGATGTATCTTTATCTATGTCTCTTTCTTTCCCATTCTGTACCATAAACCCTGGAAGAGCTTGCCTGATAAGACAGAACCCTCATTATAGGGCAAGAGAGGTTAAAGAAAAGAAAAATCTCAGTGCAAAGCCAAAACTTGCTTTAGTCGGCAGTGAGGGAAAGCTGGAGACATTTGTATGACGATGTATTGTTGTAGATTTTGTTAACTGAACAGTTTTTTAATTAAAAATTAATTTTTAATTGAAAAAAACCCTTAATAAACTCTTATTGTCTTATACCCAGAAGCAATTGACATACGTGAAAAGTACTTGAAAATTAATCATTCACTGCTCTTTGACAGATCTGTTTTTGTCTCTATATGTTACTTAAATCTCTGATTTTACTGAACATTTGTCCATTATGTCTTTTCTGCCCAATTAGTAGATTTTTAAGAAAATTAATTTTATGTATAATACCTAACATGGTATTTTATACATAACAAGTGTTTAGAAATATTTGTGGAGATACTTTGAAAGACTTATCTATAAAACAAATTTTATCTAAAAGGGATTTTATTCTGAGCCATTACTAGCCTTTATACGATAAATTATTTTATTATTCAAATTCAAGGTATTTAAGAAGGGATGCTTGAGGCTGAGGACATGGGGGAATAAAAACAAAATAGGGTGAGGCAAGTTGGGGAGTGTGGCTGCGAGTTGAGAGATCACTGGATTAGAACTTGCCAGAAAGAAGGAAGATAATGCCAGCAAGGAAAAGAGAGGGGCCCATTAGAGTAATATAAAGTCTTTTACATCGTATTATTGTTCCATACAATTTTCTCCTTCCTTCTTCTTGGTGAGCAGATTATAATTTCCCACTCCACTGGCTTTTTCATATGGCTTACTTTGGCCAATGAAATGTGAATAAAAGGGATATGTTTTGCTTCCAGGCAAATCTTCAACAGACATTCAGGGATTTCTCTGTTGGTCTTTTCTCTCTGCTACGAGCCTGGCCTGATGCATATGGGGCCTGCTCCTTCAGGCTTGTCTCAGGAGAAAAGGTAGGGAGAGCTGAAGCTACACAGCAAATACTTAATAATGTTAACATTTTAAAAATAATGTTTTCTAGAGAGAGATTTGTGCCATGGACCACTCCCTTGGTTTAGCCAAATTTGTTTTACAAACATGGAACCATAGATAGGCATAGCATTCTCCAACTTCCAGAGATAATCTGCAATTACCTGTATTAAAAATATGTAAATACGGGAGGCTGAGGCAGGAGAATGGCGTAAACCTGGGAGGCGGAGCTTGCAGTGAGCTGAGATCCGGCCACTGCACTCCAGCCTGGGCGACAGAGCGAGACTCTGTCTCAAAAAAAAAAAAAAAAAAAAAGTAAACAGATATAATGAAAATATTGTGTATCTATAAAGAAAACAATGATTAATTATGAAAATTTCTTTTGAAGATATTCTACTTCAAGTTATAGAGTATATGGAAAGAACTGTAAATCATTAGGATTCTGGCATGTAAAGTATTCAAAGCAGTGAACATTATTTTAGGTAATGATATACTCCCTCTCATTCCTGAACAATTTTGATTTTTAGGAATAATCAAGGAAAACCTGTTGTTGAACCTGTACAGAGTTTCATAGATGTTGAGCATTTTGAGGAAAACATCTTTTGTCTTTTGCAAGCCACCTGCACTTGCAAATCATTCACCAGAAATGAGAACAGTAGCTGAGACTGTTGAACTTCCTCTGATGCAATTAGTGGACAGAAAGTCATTAGTGTAACTCTAGACACAGACAATTGTCCAGACTTCAGACTGTTTTGGAGGCAGCTTCTAGGTCAGTAGAAGGAACAGTATCACTCAAGCTAGCCCACGTAGTCTCTAGCTGTGTCTCTATGAGTGCAGAATTATTTCTTTTTTTCCCCTCTGTAGTAATTATTATTAGATTCTGCCAATAAATGTTGTTTTTCCCTGGTTTATAATAGCTAATATTTATGAAAAATTTTCCACGGGTCAGCATATTAACTATGATTCCTTTGGTTACAAGTGATAGAAATCCCAACCCAAGTTACTCAGGTACAAAGTTCTCTTTTTGTACCTTTCTCAGGTGTACCTTTCTCATGTGATCCAGCTTGCATGTAACAGAGGACTAGCTGGCTTTGAGGATGATTCAGACCAAAGACCAGCACTTTCTTCTCCCACCTCCACCTCTTTCTGTATATTGTCATCATTTTTCTTACTGTGTTCTGGCTTCTTCCGTAGGCTGTTTGGGGCTCATATCTTTCCAACTGCGACCAATAATTCCCAGTTTGCCTGAGACTTTCCTAGTTTCAGTGCTGAAAATCCTGCATTCTGAGAAACCCCTCAGTCCTGGGACAACCTGGACAGGTGGTCTTCAGCGAGGACAGAGGCTTTTTCCTTATTCTGTAGTTCAAAGACGGTCTAATTTTGTCTCGATTGATTCCTCTTTCCACCCTTGAGGACCAGTCACTGTGGCTAGAAAGTGAGGTCCTATGGTTAAATCAGCTTAGATCAGGTGCCTCCTGGAGGCTCTAATCAATCATTTATCCATCTCCAAATTTCTTATTGTTATTGTTATACTTTAAGTTCTAGGGTACATGTGCATAATGTACAGGTTTGTTACATATGTATACTTGTGCCATGTTGGTGTGCTGCACCCATCAACTCGTCAGCACCCATCAACTCATCATTTACATCAGGTATAACTCCCAATGCAACCCCCCCTCCCCCTTCCCCATGATAGGCCCCGGTGTGTGATGTTCCCCTTCCCGAGTCCAAGTGATCTCATTGTTCAGTTCCCACCTATGAGTGAGACCATGCGGTGTTTAGTTTTCTGTTTGCTGAGAATGATGGTTTCCAGCTGCATCCATGTCCCTACAAAGGACATGAACTCATCCTTTTTTTCTCCAAATTTCTCAAGGCTGTTTCAAAGCACTTGCCTCCTGGAATTAAGGGAAGCAGGGTGAGTAACATGATGGCATCTTCCATTCTAACCCTTGTCAAATGACAAGTGCGGGGCAAACCTAACATTCACTGTTGACTAGAGTTCGACGCAAAGCTAAGTGCCGCATCCAATTTAGTCCTTAGCAACCCCGTGCAGCAAGTACTCTCATTATCTCACTTTTACAGATGGGGGAGCTGAGATTTCTTCAAGAGGCAATGAGACAACAAATGAAACCTTAAACACCCTTATAATTCTTTCTGGCTAGCTGGTTCGGTACTAATTCCTAGTTTGCTGTAGTTTATTTTGTTTTGTTTTTAAGATTTTCTCTCACCACTACATCATGCACTCATCTCTTTCTCCCTTGAACTTCCATGGCACTAATTTGGATTTTTAAATTATAGTTTTACTATGCATGTGCCGCTTTGCTTAAAAATAGTGTCTCCTCAAGAAGCTTCTATTCTATTTGAGAGCAGATTCTACATGACCCATCTCTCTGATCATTCTGTTTGTTTGTGAGTGTTCATCTTATGTCCTACATGATAGTTCTGGATTTTTTTTTTTTTTAACCTTGCACCTAGTTTTTTTCCAGTCATGTGTGTGCATTTATTATACTTAGAATCTTGTTGGAATTTAGATACTTGTAAATTTAAAATGACTTTTATTTTTAGCATCTTTTTTTTTTTTATTGCTTGGCCTTAGGATGGTGACCATTAAATGTGCAACCTAAATGTATGCAACAATTGCAGAAAAAGCCTGACATGATAATTATAATAGAATCAGTACCACATACTCTGAAGTTAAATAAATGGGAGGCATAATGTAGACCAGGCAGGGATAAAAAACAGTGCAACTTTAGAAAGATATTTAAAGGCTACTTATAAATGCTTAAGCAAAATGAGAAATCTGGGAAAAGTTTTTATGCTAAATGTTTGCAGAACTTAGAATATTAAAGGAATATTCATTGAAAAGTCACTTGACAAAATGCTGATTTCCAACCTGCTTACATTTTTTAGTGTCCTATAATTTATTTTTAGATGACATGTTTTGTTTTTAAATCTAAAAAGCAAGTGTTTTAAAATAGATGTGTGAAATTTGAAGATGAATAAAAAATAGTAAGGATTGTCAATTATAAGTTGTTACTTGAGGCCAGTTACTTAACTTCTCTGAGGCTCAACTTTGTTCTCTGTAAAGTGGTGGTGATAAAGTTAGGCCCAAACAACCTAGGATTGTATCTTCCCACCCTAACAGTTTTTGGTTTATTTTTTATTTTATTTCTATTGTTGGATTCTTACATTCATTATAACTGGACCAGAACCTTTATAAGAATATTAAGCACTGTTTACTGAAGACAAGACATGATAAAAATAGCTATTATTTTAAGGCCTTAACTAGATGTTCATTAATTTTATCAAACATGAATTTTAGATAGCCATACCTATAATTCAGTTAAAAAGTGATGTTCATATTCTCATATAGATGAAGCCTAAAATAGAGGCAAAAATAACAGAAACAGATTCTATGGGTAAGGATAATCTGATGGACTTTTAGGTTTCATGATTCATATTTCCTGCCTATAATTTAAAATTATGAGAATAATTATTATCTTAAAATATGAAACCAGATGCCTTGTTTTATTCTGTTAAGAGATGTCTACCTATATGCAAGGTGCTAACTTACCTTCTTGGTTTTCTTTTAACCAGGATCTTTCTAAATTTGACATAGATTTAGTTAAATAGGTTAGATAGAGGAATTTCATTGTTTCTGGAAAGGTAACTCATGAAATTCAGTACTTTTCATGAGATATAATTTTAAGCCCTGCATACAACCTAGTGTAGTTCTGGGGTCATGATATATACTTCAACATGGTTAACTCAAAGATAATCCTTTATCCTAATATGTCATACCTGCTCCCAATGTTTGCAGCATCCAGGGAAGAATAAAAATGGAAGCTTACATTCCATATGTCTAAATATTTAAAAGTTATACATCAAGCTAGTGAATTGTTGAATCTAATGCATTCTATTCTCTCCCTCCTTGGCTAATGCATCTTTATAATAATCTGGAATGACAGGTTTGTGTTTAGATACCTGAACACACCCCTCTGGCCTAAGATCACATCTTTTGTCTTCCCACCCATGTTTCTGTTCTGCACTGTGAGGGACCTTACAAGGACATGAGTAAACGCCCCAGATTAAGCTTTACCTATGCCCTTCCCACAGCCTTCCTGGAGCAATCCTTGGGCCCAAGGACATCTACACCAGTCACTCAATCCACCCTGAATCGAACAGTACAGAGAAGAGGTTCCTGAAGAGGATTCTGGGGAATGTGGGCTCCAGGTAGACACATCCTCTTGGGTTTCTGTGGAGGGCATGGCTAGAGAAAAGATGGAGAGGCATCTTTTGCTTGATTCAGACTCTTTCAGTTATGATAGAAACTCAAGGAACCATATTAGATGACTCCACAAGAATAATTTATTTCAAGTTTACCGGGAGGACTGAAGACCTGGAGTGCGTTGGGTGTTGGGAACAAGGACAGAATCTCCCTTTTCTCTTGATACTGTGCCTCTGTGCTTTAGTCTGTCCCCCTGCATGTAGTTTTTCTAGGTCCACATGGCTGGAAATCTGAGTACAGGCTGTTCCTAGCTGTACCTGTTTTAGTCTGAACAACCAAAAATACGCTTTGATTTCTCATTCTAAAATTCTATGGCAATGAGTTTGCTCTTCTTGGTCCAGGTTGCTTATCCTCAACAAATCCACTATGAACAGCTGGGCACGGTGGCTGATGCCTGTAACCCCAGCACTTTGGGAGGCCGAGGCGGGCAGATCACCTGAGGTTAGGAGATTGAGAACATCCTGGCCAACATGGTGAAACCCCGTCTTTACTAAAAATACAAAAATTACCTGGGCACGGTGGTGCCTGCCTGTAATCCCAGCTACTTGGGAGGCTGAGGCAGGAAAATTGCTTGAAGCAGGGAGTCGGAGGTTGCAGTGAGCAGAGATCCTGCCACTGCACTCCAACCTGGTGACAGAATGAGACTCTTTAAAAAAAAAAAAAAAAAAAAATTGCTATGAACAAGGAAATGGAGTACAGTGGTTGGCAGAGAGTTTCATGGCAAATAACACAAAAGAAATTTCATGAGAAAAAACAAACTCTTGAAAAATAAAATTTAAAACGATAAGTTGATTTTATGTTGTAATTGGAATTCTGAGCTAATTCTTGTAAGAAAAATAAAGAATATGCAACAACTTAACCATCCTTTGCTTTACATTTGGCTTTTCTAGCACCTTCATGGAGAAAGTCCTTTCTGTATAAATATTTGAGGGCTTCACCAGATATACTAAAGAGCCCCCTTCATTCTTTGTTATTTAAATCTTTCTTTTCTGAAGCACCTATTCTGTCTTTCGGTTTTTTCTTCATTTTTGTTGTTAACTAGTTTAACTCTACTTTATTCTGATTTTTCAAGGGCTTTTGTGTGTTCTAAGCAGTTTTCTATGATCACTTTCATAGACCTCAGGAAATCTTGAATCTTCTGCAAAATGTGTGATTTCACTTTGCAGTCATTTTACATTCCATAATCATATGTGAATGCAGTGCAAATAAACAAGAGACACCCACCAGAATGGTAGAGCAGGAAGGATGGGTAGGTTGAGGCTAGGTTAAGAACTGTGGGGAAGTAAAAGGATTTACTTGTGTACATAGTTGACTTATTAGTGAATCTTTTCATGTTTTAAAGAATTTTTCCTCCCTAAAATATCATTAGCTGTGGGAATCAGCTAATAAATTTTCAGCAAATGAGGACTCCAGAATAAACATGTGACTAAGAGTAGGATTTTTTTAGTGGGGGAGGAATTTGAACAGTTTGGGGTATGGCTCTGCCAATTATTTGTGGTTTCCTTTCATGCAAGGAGCTTCTCTCCAGTCTGTAGTTTCCTCCTCTATAAAATGGGGTCAAAAGCCTCCTTTTCGTTGTATAGTTGGAAAAATTAAAAGGGAAAATTATCTGGCACTAGTGTTTTCTCAGTAAGTGGAAGCTATTGATTGAGACACATTTCTGGTCCTCGAGGAGCTTACTTTAGAGGGGATAAAAACAAGAACAGTTAATTACAACATATCATGAAAAATGCAATAACAGTGATTTGCAATAGCCATTCAACAAACGTTTAGGAATGAGAAGTCATCCAGGAGAGGGGTGTCAGGGAAGGCTGCCTGCTGGGGTGATACCTGAGCTGATACCTCAGGCACAGAAAGAGTTACCCAGATAAAAGAGGGTGGGGAGGTACTGCTAAGAGAAGGGGTCCAGACCAAGGCCCATTAGGAGCAAAGGCACAGGAGTGACACAGAACCCACATTCAGACAACTGCTCACAGGTCTTTGAGGCTGGAGTCAGATGAAAAGGCAAGATGCAACAAGAATTCTTTGTAATTTTGTGGGGAGAAATGAATTTCAAGTTACAAATATCTATTCACAATCAACCTTGCAACTAACTACCTTATAAGTTATATTACCTTCTCTATGATCATGTGAACATCTTCCCTCCCCAAACACCAAAAAATATAACATAATTCCTAATTTAATACACCCTGGTATTGGTATGGTTAAACAGAAATATTTATATACCTTTATAGAGACCTTTATAATATATATTTTTTTAATGGAGTCTGATTCTGTCACCCAGGCTGGAGTATAGTGCCATGATCTTGGCTCACTGCAACCTTCTCCTCCCGGGTTCAAGCGATTCTCCTGCCTCAGTCTCCTGAGTAGCTGAGACTACAGGCGCCCGCCACCACGCCTGGCTAGTTTTTGTATTTTTGTAGAGATGGGGGTTTTGCTACATTGGTCAGGCTGATCTCAAACTCCCGACCTCAGGTGATCCACCCACCTCAGCCTCCCAAAGTGCTGGGATTACAGGTGTGAGTCACAGTGCCCAGCCAGCCCTTTATAGTTTTTAATATACACTTACATTATCAGATATGAGCCTCACCATAACCTTGTCATGCAGGTGAGTTAACTATTAGTTTCATATTCCAGATTAGAAAACCCAGACTTAGCAATATTAAGTGACCTCCTCAAGGACACATTCAGCATAGTGCTAAGACAGGATCAGGGTCTTCTGAGAACTGGTTGAGTGCCGTTGCTTTTTCCTCTGTAACAATGGTCAACAAACCTTTTCTGTAAAAGGCCAGATTGTACACATTTCAGGCTTTGTGGGCCATATGGTCTGTGTCACAACTATTCACCTCTGCTGTTGTAGCATGAAAGCAACGATACACAATGTAAAAATAAAAGCAAACAGGCATCACTGTGGTCCAATAAGCTTTTTTTCTTTTTCTTTTTTTTTTTTTTTTAAACAAAAAAAGGATGGATGTGGACCAGATTCAGCCCACAGTTTACAGTTTGCCAATCCCTGCCCTGCCCTTTTAAAATTCTACGGACATTTTTTCTATATTAAGTAGTGGAGAATTTTAGGTATGTGGCTCCAATACATTTTTCATGCATATTCATCCCTAGTATCTTCTATCTGGATAGCACTTACTGTGTTAGTATCACAATCTCCCCTTTGTTCTCTCCTCCATAAAGATCACCTACCTCTGGAATAAGCAGGATTTTTTTCCCATTGGTTCCTGGGTCAGTTCCTACAGAAACCAGCTCCTCTTTTCTCACTAGTGTTTTCACAATCTCTTTCAGCTGCCTCTTGGTGCTCTCTACCTTGCTTCTGATCGTTGCCTGGAATTTAATGTTTCCATTCTCCCTATGGCTATTGTTATATGGGCTTCCATGGAAAGGAAATGGAGAGGAGTTTCCGTACACTAGCCTCAGTTTCCCAAAGCGCCATTGCCACAGGCTGTCATGGATAACATATTTTACTGAAGGAGTCTCACCTCCATCCCTTATGACAAACTATCATGTAGAAAAATCCCACTTTTCCGTTAGGAAACCCCCTCAAAGGGGCTGTTCTCACCACTGGGCCTAGCCTCTTCCTGCTTCCAGGACAGGTTGCAGCATACACACTGCAGAGCCTGTGCTATTCAGCCTGGAGTAATACACACCTGGCCACATGCATCCAGGCTCCTCTCCCTCACTCTCAGTGTCTCACCAGCCAGTGAATTCTCTTGCTGTCACTGACTTAATTAGCCCTCATTCTCTCTCATTTGGAATACTGTCTCCTTCTTACCAGCCTCCAGGCAATTTTTCATTATTCTCTCATTGGTCTGGTCTTCCCATCCCCTCACAACCTGAGCCATAGTTCCTAGAAGCAATGCTGATCACATCACATCCCTGCTCAAAATTCTATTCATAGTCCCTTTTACCCACAGCATACAGTGCACATTTCTTAGCTTCACTCAAGGCCTTTCAAAATCTGGCTCTATCTTTACTTACTTTCTTCTCCCACCCCTAACTGAAATAGGTCCTCTCTTCCTACTATATGTCTAATAACTCCCCATTCAGGAGAGGTCTTTCCTCAAACTCATGCCTTTAAAAACCCTTTTCCTAAGCTAGTAACATGGGTAGACAGTCTGCTTTCTTCTCTACTACAACTAAAATACGGTAAATAGCACTGTTTAGCAACAGTAGGCCTGGGATAGGATGGTAAGGTATTGATGCTGTCTGTTCCAAACACCTATCCTAAACACCACACACATACACACACACACACACACACTACATAGACATCAGTTTGGCCTAAAATATGCTAAACACACCACATGGTATTTAGAAGAAGAAATGGCTTACAAATGTGATTTGTACAGATTGACTATTACCTATGATTACCCTCATTAGATAATTCCTCAACTCCATTGTAACTGCCTAATTTGTTTCTAGACAATACTCTGGCTGGGCGTGGTGGCTCATGCCTGTAATCCCAGCACTTTTGGAGGCTGAGGTGGGCAGATCACGAGGTCAGGAGATTGAGACCATTCTGGCTAACACAGTGAAATCCTGTCTCTACGAAAAAATACAAAAAAAAAAAAAAATTAACCGGGCACGGTGGTGGGCGCCTGTAGTCCCAGCTACTGGAGACGCTGGGGCCAGAGAATGGCGCGAACCCGGGAGGCGGAGCTTGTAGTGAGCCGAGATCACACCACTGCACTCTAGCCTGGGCGACAGAGCAAGACTCCGTCTCAAAAAAAAAAAAAAAAAAAAAAATTGTTTAATTTCTGAGTCTATGAAATTCATCACAAAATAAGATTGTGTTGACTTGGTGGTTTTCCCTTCCTCCCCTCATCACTCCTTCCCTTGTTTTCTTACTCCTTTCTTCTCTCTGTCTTCTTTCTTCCCCAATTTCATTAGTTTTGAGTTTCTCCTAGATGCACAGCATTGTTCTTTTGGTTGTGAAAAACTCCAAGAAGTAGATGTTGTCCTGGTTGATGGATGACTATTGAAGCCCTCAGGTACATAACAGTAAGGAAAAGATGATAAAAGAAGCTATGTACTTGATAGAATAAGGTTTAGAGAGGGTCAGAGGAGAGAGAGACTGCTCTGAGAAGCAATCTTGGGACATGTGAGCTTGAAGCAGGAACCTAGAGAATACATAGCATTTCAGTCAACAGAGGGCAGAGAAGTGCAGCTTCACAGGGGAGGGGCACTGCATGTCATGGGGGCAGTAATGTGATGTGTGTTGGGGATATCAGTTTAGTAATGTTTAGGGGGACAGGTAAATTTGAATCAATCCGGAATTTGTATTGTAAAGAGTAGGTATGTGAGGTTCAATTTTTCTATACATAAACATATCAAGAGGGATGTTTGCTTTGCTTTTGAAATTGTACTTGAGCTCATTCCTCAATCCAATAGAGATGAGTAAAAATCTTCCTTTGGTTTTCATTTGTTCATCAAGAGCTATTGATTGAGTGCCCATGTTTATCAAATACTGTGCCTTACTCTGTTCACGTAAGATTGTACATCAGACTTAAGTATGAATTGTATGAGAGATTGTGGATTAAATCTCCAAACCTGTATTGAACGCTATTTTCACATTTCCACATAGTAGTAAATGAGAGCTTTCCAGTCCATCTATTATTGAGGTTACCACTGCCTTGACTAAAGATAGAGAAGAAAAACTCAAAACTTGATTTTATTATATGAGCTTTACTAATTGAATTGATTTGTGAAGTTATCTACTATCTATTTTAACCATGAAGTATAATAGCTGTCACATGCATCAGTGTCACATTTATTTTGTTATGGCAGAGTACAGAAGTAAACTGACTATTTTCCCTAGAGTTTTTGCACAAAAGGGACATGGTTATCTGCTCCTAACTGAACTGCATTAGTGGATCATTCCTTATATGTATCCTAGCAACATTGAAAACAACCTAATAACTACCCAATTCTCCTCATCAGCAGACTGTGCAGTTTTCCCTGTGTTCACAGACACAATCTCAAGGTCATTGCCAAATCTCCAGTTAACTATACTATTTGAAATGATTCAATTACATTTTCCCAATTAAACAAAAGGCAAAAAATGATCAGGAAGTAATCATGTGTCCTAGGAAATAGTGTGTGTGGGAGATTGCGAGGAATATTTGTTTCAGTTATTATCTTGTGCTGAAGAGGTTTGATCCAAGGTTAATCATCTTCTGCTTAGCTTCATCCTTCCACTTGGCTAGGTGCCTGCCTAGTGCCGGGAGAGTGGAGCGACACTGGGGGACAGATGAGGCTGGGAATGATTGAGTATGGGTCTTCTCTTTCTACTTTTTTCCTATTTATTTGTGGAATGGCACCTGGCACTTTAAATAGCATCTTTAGTCAGAGTGACTTAAAGTGCTTTCCAAATAGACGCATTATCCTTATTTTATAAACAGAGGAAGACAGAGGGACAGTTATGTGACTTGCCCAAGGTCATAGAAGTGACAGAAGAGCTGGAAATAGTCCTCAGAGTATTGCCACACAATCTCAAATCACGGGTGTCCTGATGAGATGCAGCGGAGGCCAGGGAGTCACAGGACCGGGTCGCTGCCAGCTAGTTCTGTGTGACGGAGCACAGTACTCATGCTCTCTGGCTTTGGTTTTTCTTATTTTTAGAATTAATAGGGGACAGGTTTTCTCTGAGATTCATGCTAGCAATAAATTTCGACGTCATGGTTTCAGAAACATCTACCTCTTCACTTTCAAGATAACGGTAATTTGGCAGAGCTCAATTGACATTTACCTCTGTGGTTTTTTTTAAAAGAAGAATTTTCAAGTTAATGACAGTTTAAATTAAAGAAAAAAAAAGCCCACTTGTTTGGCGCCCTTGGTATCACTAATTAGAGGCAAGTGAGTTTATTCAGTAGCATTGTCTCAGGGGAGGTCTAGCTGAAGTATATTCTATTGGCCATATATTTTTATTTATTTGGCACAGTTTTTATTGAATACTATATTCAAAGCCTATGTTAGATGCTTCTGGAATGCAGAAATGAGTAAAATATAATCCTTGCTCTCTATGTCCTTACAATGAGTAGGAAAGGGTTATTAAAAAAAACACACACACACACACCCACACCTCAATCATTAGAACCCAAGGAATAATTAAATAACAGTGAAATAAGTTAAAACTAGAGGATTAAGGCAATGCCCTGATAAAAATGGAATTTTGGAGTCAGGAAACTTGGATTTTAATTTCAACTCAACCATTTATTTGGTCAGTATATAGCAGTTCGCATAGATTCTATAAACCTTGGTTTTTATTGTCTGTAAAGTAAAACTAATAATGATGCCTATTTCATGCAATTAAATGACATAATTGATGTGAAAATTTTATACTAGATAAGTTTATGTATAAAAAGGAATTAGGGGCTGGGAATTAGAAAAAAATCTAAAAGAGATGGTATTTGAATGACGACTTGAAATCTCAGATAAATATCAATAACTGAAAAAGGAGCAATGAAAATTAACACATTAAAAAGCCACACAAATGAGCAAAGGCCTGGGGACATTCAAGAATCTGTAGTCGGTAAGGATATTCACTTCAAGAGTTGGTGAGGTTGCATGCTTTTATAAACAATCACTCTTATTTTCAAACATTTCATTATAATTCCTTCTTACTAATTCAGATTGACCTCTAAGAGTAAAGCCTGTGACATTTTATTATATGTTGTATGACGAAAAAGCTATAAAACTAATTGTCATGTGCAGCCTGACACCCCACAGACAACCTTAAAGTCACATATAAACTATTTGTTATTCTTGTGTAGTTATTTACTTTCTGGAGTACCCATTTCAATACTTTCTTACTTTTCTTTTTGTATTACCCTAGACCCATTGGGAAAATCACTTTGAGGGTGTCGGCTGATTATTTCTTTGCCTCCTCTTTGCCCTATGTAAAGTGAAAAATATATTCTTGGAGTGCTTTTTGATGAATAGAACTTTGACAGGGTATTCCAAAAAGTATCTTTCTTAAAATAATTTGATTTTGAGGAATTTAAAATCTATCTAGGAACTCTCATGCATTACTGATGGATATGTAAAGTGGTGCAGCCACTTTGGATAACAGTTTGGGAGTTTCTTAAAGTGTTAAAGGTAAGTTTATCATATGATCCAAAAATTCCAGTCTTAGGTATCTGTGAGAAATAAAAACATATGTCCACACAAGATCTCTACATGACTGTTCATGGCAGCATTGTTCAGAATAGTCAAAAAGTGAAAACGACTCACATGTTTATCTATTGGTAAATGCATAAACAAAATAAGGTATATCCATAAAAAGGAATATTACTCAGCAATCAAAAGGAGTAAGTACCAATACATGCTACAAGGTGGATGAACCTCAAAAACACTGTGGCAAGTGAAATAAACCAAACACAAAAGACCACATTTTTTTTTTTTTTTTTTGAGATGGAGTCTCGCTGTGTCCCCCAGGCTGGAGTACAGTGGTGCGATCTCAGCACACTGCGAGCTTCGCCTCCTGGGTTCACGCCATTCTCCTGCCTCAGCCTCCTGAGTAGCTGGGACTACAGGCACCCACTACCGCGCCTAGCTAATTTTTTTTTTTTAATTTATTTATTATTATTATACTTTAAGTTGTAGGGTACATGTGCATAACGTGCAGGTTTGTTACATATGTATACTTGTGCCATGTTGCTGTGCTGCACCCATCAACTCGTCATTTACATCAGGTATAACTCCCAATGCAATCCCTCCCCCGTCCCCCCTCCCCATGATAGGCCCCGGTGTGTGATGTTCCCCTTCCTGAGTCTGAGTGATCTCATTGTTCAGTTCCCACCTATGAGTGAGAACATGCGGTGTTTGGTTTTCTGTTCTTGTGATAGTTTGCTAAGAATGATGGATTCCAGCTGCATCCAAGTCCCTACAAAGGACTCAAACTCATCCTTTTTTATGGCTGCATAGTATTCCATGGTGTATATGTGCCACATTTTCTTAATCCAATCTGTCACTGATGGACATTTGGGTTGATTCCAAGTCTTTGCTATTGTGAATAGTGCTGCAATAAACATACGTGTGCATGTGTCTTTATAGCAGCATAATTTATAATCCTTTGGGTATATACCCAGTAATGGGATGGCTGGGTCATATGGTACATCTAGTTCTAGATCCTTGAGGAATCGCCATACTGTTTTCCATAATGGTTGAACTAGTTTACAATCCCACCAACAGTGTAAAAGTGTTCCTATTTCTCCACATCCTCTCCAGCACCTGTTGTTTCCTGACTTTTTAATGATCGCCATTCTAACTGGTGTGAGATGGTATCTCATTGTGGTTTTGATTTGCATTTCTCTGATGGCCAGTGATGATGAGCATTTTTTCATGTGTCTGTTGGCTGTATGAATGTCTTCTTTTGAGAAATGTCTGTTCATATCCTTTGCCCACTTTTTGATGGGGTTGTTTGTTTTTT
Source organism: Macaca mulatta (assembly GCF_049350105.2). Classification (NCBI taxonomy): domain Eukaryota; kingdom Metazoa; phylum Chordata; class Mammalia; order Primates; family Cercopithecidae; genus Macaca; species Macaca mulatta. The sequence continues at coordinate 50,168,273 of NC_133423.1, read as the reverse complement.
TCTTGTAAATTTGTTTGAGTTCTTTGTAGGTTCTGGATATTAGCCCTTTGTCAGATGAGTAGATTGCAAAAATTTTCTCCCATTCTGTAGGTTGCCTGTTCACTCTGATGGTAGTGTCTTTTGCTGTGCAGAAGCTCTTTAGTTTAATGAGATCCCATTTGTCAATTTTGGCTTTTGCTGCCGTTGCTTTTGGTGTTTTAGACATGAAATCTTTGCCCATGCCTATGTCCTGAATGGTACTACCTAGGTTTTCCTCTAGGATTTTTATGGTATTAGGTCTAACATTTAAGTCTCTAATCCATCTTGAATTAATTTTCGTATAAGGAGTAAGGAAAGGATCCAGTTTCAGCTTTCTACTTATGGCTAGCCAATTTTCCCAGCACCATTTATTAAATAGGGAATCCTTTCCCCATTTCTTGTTTCTCTCAGGTTTGTCAAAGATCAAATGGCTGTAGATGTGTGGTATTATTTCTGAGGACTCTGTTCTGTTCCATTGGTCTATATCTCTGTTTTGGTACCAGTACCATGCTGTTTTGGTTACTGTAGCCTTGTAGTATAGTTTGAAGTCAGGTAGCGTGATGCCTCCAGCTTTGTTCTTTTGACTTAGGATTGTCTTGGAGATGCGGGCTCTTTTTTGGTTCCATATGAACGTTAAAGCAGTTTTTTCCAATTCTGTGAAGAAAGTCATTGGTAGCTTGATGGGGATGGCATTGAATCTATAAATTACCTTGGGCAGTATGGCCATTTTCACGATATTGATTCTTCCTATCCATGAGCATGGTATGTTCTTCCATTTGTTTGTGTCCTCTTTTATTTCACTGAGCAGTGGTTTGTAGTTCTCCTTGAAGAGGTCCTTTACATCCCTTGTAAGTTGGATTCCTAGGTATTTGATTCTCTTTGAAGCAATTGTGAATGGAAGTTCATTCCTGATTTGGCTTTCTGTTTGTCTGTTACTGGTGTATAAGAATGCTTGTGATTTCTGCACATTAATCCTGTATCCTGAGACTTTGCTGAAGTTGCTTATCAGCTTAAGGAGATTTTGGGCTGAGACAATGGGGTTTTCTAAATATACAATCATGTCATCTGCAAACAGGGACAATTTGACTTCTTCTTTTCCTAACTGAATACCCTTGATTTCTTTCTCTTGCCTGATTGCCCTAGCCAGAACTTCCAACACTATGTTGAATAGGAGTGGTGAGAGAGGGCATCCCTGTCTTGTGCCAGTTTTCAAAGGGAATTTTTCCAGTTTTTGCCCATTCAGTATGATATTGGCTGTGGGTTTCTCATAAATAGCTCCTATTATTTTGAGGTACGTTCCATCAATACCGAATTTATTGAGCGTTTTTAGCATGAAGGGCTGTTGAATTTTGTCAAAAGCCTTTTCTGCATCAATTGAGATAATCATGTGGTTCTTGTCTTTGGTTCTGTTTATATGCTGGATTATGTTTATTGATTTGCAAATGTTGAACCAGCCTTGCATCCCAGGGATGAAGCCCACTTGATCATGGTGGATAAGCTTTTTGATGTGTTGCTGAATCCGGTTTGCCAGTATTTTATTGAGGATTTCTGCATCGATGTTCATCAGGGATATTGGTCTAAAATTCTCTTTTTTTGTTGTGTCTCTGCCAGGCTTTGGTATCAGGATGATGTTGGCCTCATAAAATGAGTTAGGGAGGATTCCCTCTTTTTCTATTGATTGGAATAGTTTCAGAAGGAATGGTACCAACTCCTCCTTGTACCTCTGGTAGAATTCAGCTGTGAATCCATCTGGTCCTGGACTTTTTTTGGTTGGTAGGCTATTAATTGTTGCCTCAATTTCAGAGCCTGCTATTGGTCTATTCAGGGATTCAACTTCTTCCTGGTTTAGTCTTGGAAGAGTGTAAGTGTCCAGGAAATTATCCATTTCTTCTAGATTTTCCAGTTTATTTGCGTAGAGGTGTTTATAGTATTCTCTGATGGTAGTTTGTATTTCTGTGGGGTCGGTGGTGATATCCCCTTTATCATTTTTAATTGCGTCGATTCGATTCTTCTCTCTTTTCTTCTTTATTAGTCTGGCTAGTGGTCTGTCAATTTTGTTGATCTTTTCAAAAAACCAACTCCTGGATTCATTGATTTTTTGGAGGGTTTTTTGTGTCTCTATCTCCTTCAGTTCTGCTCTGATCTTAGTTATTTCTTGCCTTCTGCTAGCTTTCGAATGTGTTTGCTCTTGCTTCTCTAGTTCTTTTAATTGTGATGTTAGAGTGTCAATTTTAGATCTTTCCTGCTTTCTCTTGTGGGCATTTAGTGCTATAAATTTCCCTCTACACACTGCTTTAAATGTGTCCCAGAGATTCTGGTATGTTGTATCTTTGTTCTCATTGGTTTCAAAGAACATCTTTATTTCTGCCTTCATTTTGTTATGTACCCAGTAGTCGTTCAGGAGCAGGTTGTTCAGTTTCCATGTAGTTGAGCGGTTTTGATTGAGTTTCTTAGTCCTGAGTTCTAGTTTGATTGCACTGTGGTCTGAGAGACAGTTTGTTATAATTTCTGTTCTTGTACATTTGCTGAGGAGTGCTTTACTTCCAATTACGTGGTCAATTTTGGAGTAAGTATGATGTGGTGCTGAGAAGAATGTATATTCTGTTGATTTGGGGTGGAGAGTTCTATAGATGTCTATTAGGTCTGCTTGCTGCAGAGATGAGTTCAATTCCTGGATATCCTTGTTAACTTTCTGTCTCGTTGATCTGTCTAATGTTGACAGTGGAGTGTTGAAGTCTCCCATTATTATTGTATGGGAGTCTAAGTCTCTTTGTAAGTCTCTAAGGACTTGCTTTATGAATCCGGGTGCTCCTGTATTGGGTGCATATATATTTAGGATAGTTAGCTCTTCCTGTTGAATTGATCCCTTTACCATTATGTAATGGCCTTCTTCGTCTCTTTTGATCTTTGATGGTTTAAAGTCTGTTTTATCAGAGACTAGTATTGCAACCCCTGCTTTTTTTTGTTCTCCATTTGCTTGGTAAATCTTCCTCCATCCCTTTATTTTGAGCCTATGTATGTCTCTGTGTGTGAGATGGGTCTCCTGAATACAGCAGACTGATGGGTCTTGACTCTTTATCCAGTTTGCCAGTCTGTGTCTTCTAATTGGAGCATTTAGTCCATTTACATTTAAGGTTAATATTGTTATGTGTGAACTTGATCCTGCCATTATGATATTAACTGGTTATTTTGCTCATTAGTTGATGCAGTTTCTTCCTAGCCTCAATGGTCTTTACATTTTGGCATGTTTTTGCAATGGCTGGTACCGGTTGTTCCTTTCCATGTTTAGTGCTTCCTTCAGGGTCTCTTGTAAGGCAGGCCTAGTGGTGACAAAATCTCTAAGCATTTGCTTATCTGTAAAGGATTTTATTTCTCCTTCACTTATGAAACTTAGTTTGGCTGGATATGAAATTCTGGGTTTAAAATTCTTTTCTTTAAGAACGTTGAATATTGGCCCCCACTCTCTTCTGGCTTGGAGAGTTTCTGCCGAGAGATCTGCTGTTAGTCTGATGGGCTTCCCTTTGTGGGTAACCCGACCTTTCTCTCTGGCTGCCCTTAAGATTTTTTCCTTCATTTCAACTTTGGTGAATCTGGCAATTATGTGTCTTGGAGTTGCTCTTCTCGAGGAGTATCTTTGTGACGTTCTCTGTATTTCCTGGATTTGAATGTTGGCCTGCCCTACTAGGTTGGGGAAGTTCTCCTGGATGATATCCTGAAGAGTGTTTTCCAACTTGGTTCCATTTTCCCCCTCACTTTCAGGCACCCCAATCAGACGTAGATTTGGTCTTTTTACATAATCCCATACCTCTTGCAGGCTTTGTTCATTTCTTTTTCTTCTTTTTTCTTTTGGTTTCTCTTCTTGCTTCATTTCATTCATTTGATCCTCAATCGCTGAAACTCTTTCTTCCAGTTGATCGAGTCAGTTACTGAAGCTTGTGCATTTGTCACGTATTTCTCGTGTTATGGTTTTCATCTCTTTCATTTCGTTTAGGACCTTCTCTGCATTAATTACTCTAGCCATCAATTCTTCCACTTTTTTTTCAAGATTTTTAGTTTCTTTGCACTGGGTACGTAATTCCTCCTTTAGCTCTGAGAAATTTGATGGACTGAAGCCTTCTTCTCTCATCTCGTCAAAGTCATTCTCCGTCAAGCTTTGATCCGTTGCTGGCGATGAGCTGCGCTCCTTTGCCGGGGGAGATGCGCTCTTATTTTTTGAATTTCCAGCTTTTCTGCCCTGCTTTTTCCCCATCTTTGTGGTTTTATCTGCCTCTGGTCTTTGATGATGGTGATGTACTGATGGGGTTTTGGTGTAGGTGTCCTTCCTGTTTGATAGTTTTCCTTCTAACAGTCAGGACCCTCAGCTGTAGGTCTGTTGGAGATTGCTTGAGGTCCACTCCAGACCCTGTTTGCCTGGGTATCAGCAGCAGAGGCTGCAGAAGATAGAATATTTCTGAACAGCGAGTGTACCTGTCTGATTCTTGCTTTGGAAGCTTCCTCTCAGGGGTGTACTCCTCCCTGTGAGGTGTGGGGTGTCAGACTGCCCCTAGTGGGGGATGTCTCCCAGTTAGGCTACTCAGGGGTCAGGGACCCACTTGAGCAGGGAGTCTGTCCCTTCTCAGATCTCAACCTCCGTGTTGGGAGATCCCCTGCTCTCTTCAAAGCTGTCAGACAGAGTCATTTGCGTCTGCAGAGGTGTCTGCTGCGTTTGTTTAGTTTACTGTGCCCTGTCCCCAGAGGTGGAGTCTACAGAGACAGGCAGGTTTCCTTGAGCTGCTGTGAGCTCCACCCAGTTCAAGCTTCCCAGCAGCTTTGTTTACCTACTTAAGCCTCAGCAATGGCGGGCGCCCCTCCCCCAGCCTCGCTGCTGCCTTGCCAGTAGATCACAGACTGCTGCGCTAGCAATGAGGGAGGCTCCGTGGGTGTGGGACCCTCCCGGCCAGATGTGGGATATGATCTCCTGGTGTGCCTGTTTGCTTAAAGCGCAGTATTGGGGTGGGAGTTACCCGATTTTCCAGGTGTTGTGTGTCTCAGTTCCCCTGGCTAGGAAAAGGGACTCCCTTCCCCCTTGCGCTTCCCAGGTGAGGCAATGCCTCGCCCTGCTTCAGCTCTCGCTGGTAGGGCTGCAGCAGCTGACCAGCACCAATCGTCCGGCACTCCCCAGTGAGATGAACCCAGTGCCTCAGTTGAAAATGCAGAAATCACCGGTCTTCTGTGTCACTCGCGCTGGGAGTTGGAGACTGGAGCTGCTCCTATTCGGCCATCTTGCTCCGCCCCCTAATTTTTTGTATTTTTAGTAGAGACGGGGTTTCACTGTGGTCTCGATCTCCTGACCTTGTGATCCGCCCGCCTCGGCCTCCCAAAGTGCGGGATTACAGGCGTGAACCACCGCGCCCGGCCAAGACCACATATTTTTTTATTTCATTCATATAAAATTACCAGGGAAGGCAAATTTATAGAGATAGGAAGTAAACATAGAGTTGCTTCCGGATAGGAGTATGAAGGAGGGGTGAGTGCACATGAGCATACTTTCTGTTTTGAAGTGATGAAAACCTTGAATTATGTTATATAAAAGTTGCACAACTCTACCAAAAATTAAAATGGGCAAATTTATGGTATGTAAATTTTACCTCAATAAAACTAATAAATAGCTATTTGGAAAGATAAGATACATTTAAGGCAAAATACAGGGAGCATTAAAATTTACTGACGTGTGTAGTGTGTCTTAATTTTTAAGAGATTAGAAAAGAAAGAAAATCACTTTTGGTTGAGTGTTAGATAATTCTTTATGGAAAAAGTAGCTTTCTGAAGTGACTATAAAAGAGTTTGCATTTGAATTGAGTGTTGAAAGATAAATAGAATTCATTCAAGATCCTTTAATAGTTTGACCCAAAGGAAACTGCTTTAAACTCATATATTTTTTTTTAGGACACTTTAGTTTTGATTAGAATTTCCCACTCACTCTTTGTTAAATACTAGTTGATATGTATCACTCTATCTTAGAGTTTTACTTTGCCTTTTAGAAGTCCCTTTATAAAAAATAATAATAGCTTATTTCTTTGTATTCACCAATAAGGAATCTATCAGAGTACATAGTTTAGTTAGTGCCCAATAAAAATAGCCTTTGGTTGCTTAAGTGACCAACTGATACCATGCCAGGCGGGTAGGTCAAAATGACAGGGGTAGGGGGTGATAAGCCTTGTACTTGGCAGAGAGTTGATAATTCATTGGGGCCCAATTAGGAGGCTCTTGAATGCCAGGTAGAGGAGTTTGGCAATCGGGTAGCAAAAGAGTGGCTAATACAGATGGTATAATGAAAAGCAAACCTGCCAGCAGTGTGAGGGTCAGCTTGTGGGAGGAAGGCTTGGCATCAATTAAGACATGATAATTTTTTTTGTGATCACAAATTTTAAAGCTCAGTTCACCTTATTGAGCATCTGGTGATTGTTTGCCTGACTTTAAATTCTACTTCCTGGAAATCATTTGTTTTTTTTCGGTTCTCCTTTGACAGTAACTTGAGGAGGCTGAGTTTATTTGAAAAGTTCCTCCAGCAGCATTCTTTGGAACAAGGCAACTTTTTTTTTCCCCCATAAATTTTTTTCCTGTTCTGCTATCATTGTTTTGAGAGGCAGCTATAGGAAATAAAATTTCTTTAAAAATATTGACCCAGACTAGATATTGCATTGTATTTTGTTAAATAAGATACATTTGAGTTGAAAACCCCTTTGTGCTACAAAACTTGTTCACTCATGAGACTTTAGTATCATGTCCACAATATTTTATTTCTTGCTGGATAAAGAAGATTCCTTGGCGTCGCAGCAGCCCACAAAGTCCCACTGTTAAGAGCAGCACTGTGATTTAGTTATTTCTAGTCTGACCTGCAACATATCTGATAGACCCAAATGAATGCCCTGAGCTCCGCAGGGCCTGAGGACCAGAAGGACGTGTGATCTTGAAGTCAGTATCAATAACCATAGCACATAAGCTCACATCCAGTTGTACATTTTCCTTCATTCTCCTTATGAAATGGTGAGTTCAATACTCTTCTATTTTGAAGGGAATTGAAGTTCATGGAACAAAAGGGCTATTAATGCTACACAAATCACACTGATGTTGCAGTGGACAGCTCCTATAACTCCAGCTGGAGCTCATAAAACTCTGAAGTCTTGTGCTCCTTAAGACCAAAAGGTGGAAAGATGCACATTAACTTATTTTAAGGTGAAGGGAAGAAATGCATCAAATCAAAAAGCGGACAAAACAGCTTCCATACATGTACTCCCCATATTTCAGTGAGAGCAGAATTTGGGATGGACTTAAATAGCCTCTTGCAGAATTAGACAATTAAAATGCTTAGCAATGACAAAGATACATGAGCAGGCTTTCCAGGAGTGAAAGCACTTTCATTGGCTGGACTTTTGGCAGGTCATTTGAGCTGGCATATTTTTTCAAACAAGTTGATCATCACTTTCTCCTCCCAGTTAAGTTTGGCAGAGCCACAGAAATCAAGGTCGGTTTATTAAACTGAACTGTCCTTATAGAAAGTTTTAGATAGATTAGTTTGACCCACAGTAGAATTGTTCTTGAAACACGCAAATATCACGCACTGAACACCTCAGGATTTAGTCAGAGAAAATTCCAGTGGTTTCGAATCGTGTTGAAACCAGCTGTCACTGTTAAAATATATTATCTAGTTGCAGTGCCAAACTAATATCACATCATGTCTACCGTTTTGCATCAAAAGCAACAATTGTGTGGTGAATTTTTGGTGTGGTAAACCTCAAATATATAAATAGGCTCCAGAGAAATTAGGTCTATGATATACTATGATTCATGTTAAATTTTTCCTCAAGGAACCCCAGCTACCAAGATATCACAGGGATGTTACTGGAAGATTATACAGAGGGAAGGCTCCCCAGGCTTAGCTGAGGAAGGGAAGAAATTGGTAACTATGGAAACAAATGAGGTGTGTGGGGGTGTGAGAGATTTGGTGACCAGGTGCAGGAGTCTGTTGTTCCAGAAAGAGCAGTGCTCCATTCATCAAGCCTTAAGCAGCCAGGGAGATCCATAAGGGAGTGGTCACTCACTAGGAGATCCATATGGAGTGATCACTCACTAGCAAAAATGTAGTAGGAAGGGGGTTAACCCCCAATCTCCAATCGTCTATTTCACTGAGACCTGAAGACAAAAATGTAGTAGGAAGGGGATTAACCCCTAATCTCCAATCGTCTATTTCACTGAGACCTGAAGACCTACCACAAATAATTCCTTTCCTTGTTGTAAGCTTTGCCGTGCAATATATATATATATATCTCACTCTGTTGCCCAGGGTGGAGTGCAGTGGCATGACCTCGGTTCACTGCAACCTCCTCCACCTCCCAGGTTCAAGTGATTCTCCTGCCTTTGCCTCCTGAGTAGCTGGGATTACAGGCACGTGCCACTACACCTAGCTAATTTTTGTGTTTTTAATAGAGACAGAGTTTTGCCATGTTGGCCAGGCTGGTCTCAAACTCCTGACCTCAAGTGATCTGCCCACCTCGGCCTCCCAAAGTGCTGGGATTCCAGGGATGAGCTACCGTGCCTGCCCCTGTAATACTTTTATATAGATAAAAATACTTCTGGGAAGGGTAACACTAGAAGTTAAAACCCCAAGAGACTTTGGATATGATTTAGTGCCATGTTTCACTTTACAAAAGAGGAAGCTGAGGCCCAGAGAGTTCAAGCAAGAGTTATAGCAAGTTCACAGTGAGTCCAGTACTAAAACTCACTTTCAGGCTTTTCTGCTATATTGAATCACCACATATGTGTGTTCATTAACATTAAAGCAATTTGACTTCATATGCCCTTCCTGTGCAGCTGTGGTTCTGATTTAAATATCATTTCTTGAGAGCCACATAGGTTATTGACTCATGTTTCTACCTATTGCCAAAAACAACCACAGTCGTTTGGGGGAAAAAAAAAAAAAAAAAAAAAAAAAAGGTTTGCAGAGATACTTGCTATTCAGTTAATTTGAAAAGCATATCCTGGATGATTTCCCCTTACCTTAGAACTTCTTGTAAAAGATTCAGGAAGTTTCTGGCATTTTCTCCCTTTTTAACTTTTTCTTCTTTTATCCTGGAAAAGAATAGAGAGAAGATTGGTATATAATGAATGTTGAATGATGAGCAAGAATGATTTTCTGCCAAAGTCAGGGTTGGCAGCTGGTCACTCGCTGAGTGATAATAGCAATAAAAACAAGAGCTAACACTGATGGACCGTTTACCATGTGCCGCACATATTGTTCAAAATGCCTTCATTATTTGATTGAACTTATTTTATCCTTATGATTTTGCTACAAAAGGTTGAGCAATTTTCCCAGCTCTTAAGGGCCAGATCCAGGATTCCAACTACAGAATCTTCCTTTCAGAACCTAAGACACTAACCACTCAACCACACATAAATTTTTTTACAGAATGCAGCTGATTTCCCTGAACTTTCTTCTTGGTGATCATTGTTACAGTTGCTCCTGTCCTCCATGCCGAAGGGTACATGTGTAATCTGGATCCTCTAACATTTTATATGATATTAATTGCTTTTCTCTGATGTACAGAAATATTCAGATAAAGGAGGTCCTGGGGTTATGAGACTAAGATAAGGTGATGGAAAAAAGTCCAGGACTTCTCAAGATTGGTGACCCCAATGGCAAAAACTTTCCAATGGCTAGAAGCACCTCTCTATTTTGTGACAAAGGAAAAGTTCATTGTGAGAAATGTTGTCTAAGAGACCAGAGACTACCCTGTACCACTTGTGTGCTATGAGACGCTGGGCAAATTACTTTTCTTCGAGAGATCTGATTGGTCAACTTCATATTCATCTTTGTGTTTTCTTCTTTCTTCAATCATTTAGGAATTTAAACATTGTTTTTCCACATGACTCTTCTTGGAGAGTAGAATAGCTAACGCTACCTGCAGATAAGGGCCAGGGCAGGCTTGAACTCTCACCTCCATGTCCCAAGTGAGCCCTCCTCTTTTTGGCTTTATGGTGGGTCAGTGCTGAATGGCAAAGCAGGCAGAGCTGCCTCCAAGACAGCTCATCACTGGCAGGAAATCATTCTAGTTCCTGGCATTACACCTACACATTCTCTTTCATTGCCCATTTCTCCACTCCCAGTCATAACAGATTGGGGGGGGGGGTCCTTGTCCTATAGTCCGATGCAACTAGGAAGGTCTGGGGAGTGGAGACAGGGATGGGGAAAGAACCGTCAGAATGGTCCTCAGAGCTGCTTTTCAGCTAGTGAGGCTGGATGCAGAGGTGGTCCATGGCCATAGTATTAAAGGAAATATGATCGTCATCAGCTCAGGCACCATCACTCACCCCAGGTCTCACCACCAAATACAAAAACAGCACCCATTTCCATACCTTGCCCTCTTTGTTGACACTTCCTCCTTGCTTTCTTTTCCTGTTAATCTTTTTGTACATGTTAAATAAATTTAAATAAGTTCCACTAGCATAAGCATTAAAGTGAGAGAAATTTCACTATTCAATTTACTTTGGACTGTCAGAGATGTCAGTCAGGATTGTTCAAGTAGATGAACGGTGTAGAGATGGGCTTGGGTGGGTGTCACCTGAGGACCGGAAGAGGAAAGGGCAGAAGGAGAAATCAACACCCAGATCATCAACCAAAACCCCCATCTTTTACGTCACAAGAGTCTCTCTTTCCCATTTTCTAAGAAGGATTCAGCGTGGAAGAGGCCATAAAAGCATGTTTCTTTGGCATTTTTAAGTCTAAATAACGTGGTTGGGCTGAAAACCTGTGTCCAACACAGTCGGTTTCACCGTGAAGATGTTGAGAGTCAAACCCAGCACAGGGGCATACGCCTGCAATTTAGCTGCTTGAGGCTGAGGTGGGAGGATAGCTTGAGGCTGGAGTTTGAGACCACACTATGCAACGAAGGAAGACCACATCGCAAAAAAATAAATAAAAAAAAAGTACAGGAGTCAAAACCACCACAGAGCCTCAGGTGTCCAGTTAATATAGAATGTGAGAATGAGACTTCCTCTCAGTTCCCCAATTCCCCCCTCCTCAGTCTCTGTCGTTTGATTCTTTGGGTATGACAACTTAGCACATAGAGTAAGCTCACTTCATGTTAGTTAAATGGAGTTATGAAATGCACAACATTGAGAATTTTGAGAAAATAGGGGCAACAAAAAGAGTAGGAAGGTACCATGCAAAAAGCCTCCCCACCTTATCCAGCTCATGCATATACATAAAACACAAGAAAGTTAAACAGAATTTCATGATATAGTTTGTAGTTTGTCTTAGTGAAAGAAATTAAATGATTTGCAGTGAATTTCAACCCGTTGGCAGAATTCATGGACCTATTGCTGTGCAGACACTGCTGCTTGAGGGCAATGGAATTGGAAATTTCCATGCACCAGGGCTCCATGGCCAGCAGATGGCGATGTTTCTCAGTTTTACAGGAAGATGCCAGGCCAGAGGCCGTTAGTTATGCAGGGCGTGTTTATCAGATGGCTGTTAAATCGGTCAAAATCTGTAAAGGATGACAGATCAGCTCTTATTTATTTATTTTTACTTAGAGTTGATGAATTCAGTGAAATTTCATGATGGGAGAATGAACGCTGTGCCTTCGTGTTGGGGATGGGAGCAGAGGACGACCCGCATCCAAAATGGTTGGGTAGCTGCGTTTTATCTCCCTCAGTTGCTTTTTAAAATGAGATTCTTCTCGCGCTGCCTTCTGGCAGCCTGGATTTAGTCAATTGGGACCAAAGGGCACACCGGCAGCAGTTTTGTTCATTTTCTTTTCTATTTCTTTATAAGTGGGCTTGTCTTCCCGGATCAACCACTTGGCCCGCAGATCCTGGGGCAGAGGCAAAATCTGGGTGAGGCTGGGTCAGGAGCCAGAGCAGGGCTGCTCAGAGTTGAGGAATGGGAGGGAGGAGAGCTGCTCCTAGGCTCGCTCTCAGCCACGTGGGAGAATTGGAGACGGATCCACTTTCTCCTCCCTGAGCACAGCAGCTATTGCACTGAGAGCCAGCATCCCTCTGGAAAGAGGCCGAACCATTTTAAGCAGAGGGAAAGAAATTTGTGGACTAAATTGGTCTTAAAATACTGCCTCCTCTGTGTGCTGACCCATTAAAGGACATGGCACCACCTGGGATCCAGGGTATTCAGTTTCTTGATTTGGAGGTGTCACTAGCCTACTGTGTGATGTTGAACTTGTTTTTTCGTCTGTAATATGAACACTTTGATGGAAATCTTACAACCATACTTAAAATTGTATTCTTCTGAACTAGCAACTCTTGTGATACAGGAGAATTTTTAGATGCCCAATTAAGTCAGAATATTTAGGGGTGGGACCTCGGCGTGCATCTTTTTTTAATAAGCTGTCCAGGTGATGTGAATGTTCAGTTGGGCTTGAGAACTATTGCTCTAACCAGGGGATCTCAAAGGAAAGTCTCAGGACAGCAGCATCAGCCTCACCTGGAACCTTTATTATTATTATTATTGACACAGAGTCTCTCTCTGTCACCCAGAATGGAATACAGTGGCATGATCTCAGCCCATTGTAACCTCTGCCTCGCAGGTTCAAGCGATTCTCCTTTCTCAGCTTCCCAAGTAGCTGGGATTACAGGCACCTGCCACCATGCCTGGCTAATTTTTGTATTTTCAGTAGAGACAGGATTTCACCTGTTGGCCAGGCTGTTCTGGACCACCTGACCTCAAGTGATCTGCCCCTCTCGGCCCCCCAAAGTGCTGGGATTACAGGTGTAAGTCACCACGTCTGGCCCAAAAACTTTTCAGAAAAGCAAATTATTAGTTGCCCTGATCAGAATCAGAAATTCTGAGGGTGAGACCCCAAAATCTGTTTTAACAAGCACTCAAGGTGATTTTGATGCAAGCTAACGCTTGAAACCTACTGTCGCGTTTGGGAGGATGAAACTTCCCCATATCTTTTGCATAAGTGAGGCCGGGGATTACTTCTGGGAATGGGATGTAAACACAGTGCTGTATGTCATTTCCTGGGCTAAACGTTTAATTGTTCGTGCATGACCTTCCATTTTCTCATCTGGGTAGGTTGTGTGATTTTAAATAGAAACGCAGCATGCTGGAGCTTCTGCTAATTCGGACCCCAGAGTTGCTACATGAACATCTTGTAAATGAAAGACAACAAAACAAAAATTTTTATGTTAAATAACTGAAATGTTGTGGCTGTTTGTTACTGCATTATAGCCTATCCTATCCTGATGAATGCAAGTACTAATGCTGTAGTTCTGACAATTTGGTTTGATTAGTGCTGATAAGAAGAGAAGGGACTCCCCCATCCCTCCTCAGTCACCAAACATCCATTTCACAGTTCTTCTAAGAACATATATTTAGGTTTAACATACTAGGATAATTTAAGACAAGCTTCTATATCTGGTTGTGGGTTGCACATGCCAAAAATGGGAATGGAATTGAAAAAAAAAGACTCAGTCTCATGTCCTGATGTATCCAAATATCTATATCTGGTATTATAGTGTTCAAATATTGGGGTCCGAGTTTGCATCCTTGAAAGTTCTTTCTATAGCTCCGGATTATTATGCTGATACTAAGAATTTGATATTGCTTCTTCCCATTGCAAGAGCTCAATTCTGGGAAGGCATTCTCCTTCTCTTTAGACCTTTCCTAAGTAGACTACTTTGTCTTTCTATGACAGGAACTGCACGTTTTGTGCTCCTTTACTGAGGCGAGCGTCCCTGGGCTTGTCCTCTCCCCACCATTGCTTTTTCCTTTATGTATTTATAACCATCACTCTATTAAGACTGCTTCACAGGTTGGCTACCTTCATTTCCAATTTTATATTCATTAATAGAAACTTTCTCAGACCTCTGTTTTCATCATTTCTACCATTAATCTTTCTTGACTATTATTGTTTTGTCAGACCCCATTACTGTTGTCATCAAAATCATCATCACCACCATCATGAATATTGACAGCATAGTCAACATTTATTGAAATTTTGCTACGTTGTTAGGGTCTGAACTATTGATCATTGATCAAGGCATCATGTCTTTGACCGTCCTTTTGCCACATCAGTTTGCTCTTCTGCTCTGCTTTGTAACTGTCTCTTACCTTTTCATACTTCTGCGACATGAAATTACTGCCCTGATCCAAGATCCTTTATGTATATTTTTCTTATTCCTACCTTAGTTCATTTATTAAAAATTATAATGCTCTCATTTTCTTCATTAAGATATAGCCCTTAGGATCTTGATTTATAAACAGCAAATGACCAATTCTCATTCCTCTAGGGATCTCTTTGTGACTTAGTCCATTTTTAAATTGGGAGTGCTCAACAAAAGCTGCTGTTATATCTGCATGAGTTTTTCCCTCTGGAGTTAGTGTTGACGATCTCCCAAGAGTTTATTTGATTGGGTCATTAAGATGGATGAAATAACCATATTGACTGTTTAGTGAGCTGGTTATTACAGTAATCTTAATGAGAGAATTAGATCGATCCCAAGGTACTCCAAATCCTTATTTGATGATTGACCTACAAGCAATCAATTGCCCATGTTGCTCTATATGAATTCTCTGCTTCCAGAGAATTCAACCAGTCTCACACCCCACACCCCCTGCTAAACATGAACTCTACAATACTCATATACACATGTACATGCATGAGAAAACCCATGGGCAGATGCCTCATTGGAGATCAGGCTGGAACACACAAGTAAAAATGTGCAAGGGGATTTCATTTGTGTTTCCGAATGTTACTAGGACTCAGTCCAGGGAGGGCAAGAAGGGGAACTGGTGGCAGAGTGTAACCTTATCACATGATGCATGTGGTCACTGGAGCAGGGTGCTCAAAGCCTATTTGTGTGGATGTTGAAGCAGGAGGGAAATATGAAGCTTTAAAATTTACAACACACTCTAATGTTTGTGCTGCTATAGCAAAATATCACAGATGGGTAATTTATGAAGAATAGGGATTTATCTTTCACAGTTCTGGAGGCTGGGGAGTCCAAGATCAAGGGGCCTGTGTTGGTGTCTGGTGAGGGCCTGTTCCATCAATGGTACCTTCTCACTGTGGCGACCTCTCTTGGAGGAAGGCAGAAGAGAAACAAGGGGCAAACTCTCTCTGAAGACTTTTTTATGAGGACTTTACGTCTTAATACCACCAGAGTGGGGATTAAGTTTCAATGTTAATTTTGGAGGGGACATTACATTCAAACTCTCCTTCCAACTCTTCTCTTTGGGAAGTTCATCTATAAGCTGGGAATTGTGACCCTAACCCTACCAACTGTACAGGACTTGTGCTTACTAGATAAGACCTAGATGGAAAAAAAACTTTGAAAAGTATAAAGCATTGTAGGAATGAAGATACTCATACTCAAGGCCTAATATCGGCCATCAAAAGGAACTCAAATGTGGGAGATAATTTGTCAGCAATGACTAACTTAAAAAGTAAATGTTTTCTCTAATATTTTAGTAACTTCCTTGACCTCAGTTACCCAGATAATAGCCTCATATCTCACCCAAATGTTTGCTTTGCCTGTGTGCTTGCATTTTGAGTTTCCCTCTAAAGATAAAAAAGAATTTGTGTGTTTGCGTGCACACATATGTGTCTCCGATGGGCAGAATTTGGGAGTGTGTAGAATCTTGGAAGGGCACAGGGGCTTCAACTGAATGATCCAATCTGGCTTTGAAGCCATTTACAGGACTCAAAGCTCTAGACTATCCTGCTGAGACTCTCACACAGAGCAAGAAGGAGGGATGAGAAATGTCCATAAGTATTTTCACTCAAACCATGATGCAGGAAAGAAATGCCACAGACTATCAAAGAAACCACTATTGATGTCTCCTGTTTCTGAAGCGCTACAGAATTTAAAGTACTAAAATGTAAGTTTTGTCTTTTCGCATCATCTTTTATAATTGTCTTGCTTGTAAGGGGGTTTGTCCTGTTTCCCCAACTATGTTTTAATGTCTTTTTTTTTTTTTTTTAACCAAAAATGCCATCCTCTGTTCCCTAGAACCTATCATTTAGGACACACGCCAGGTCTTTTTTTTCCCCTGAAAAACTTGTCCCTAAATAATTCAGTTAGTCTTAATGCATTTGCTTTTACACAACTGAGCTCTACCATGGTTTTGAATTAAACTACCTCATAGTGTAACACTAGACAGATCTCTGAATTAAGATGACAGAACTGAAGGAAACTTTGGGGGTTCTCAGATGTAAAACCTTTATTTCACTCATGAGGAAGCTGCAATCTAGAAATCTGGACTCCTTAAAATTTACACATATTTCTACCTTGACAGAGCTTAGAAAAGAGTCAGGTCCCTTGATCCCAGCCCAGGGCTCCCTCCACTATAGCATTTACTCGCAGCTCTCGTTCTGACATAAACCTGCTGTGTGGCCTCGGGCATTTCATGTGACCTCTCTTTGCTTAGCTTTCTTGTTTTTAAAAAATGAGGCTAATATAAATCTCAGTCCTTCTGTCTCAGATATGCTTTGTGAATCACAGGAGACATGTGAATTCACATTTATGTGACTAGACCTAAAATCACTTTGAAATAACAAATTCTGTCCTAAAGTAATACAGTATATTATTCTATTGAGATAGTCATGGACCAGGCTTGTGTGGAATCGAATACTAGTTGATGCTAATGATACTGATAATGTGCATAGATGTCAGAGTGTATGTGATGCTGGTACTAGCAAAGCGAGGAATACAGCTTTAAACTGGAATGTGAGGGCAAAGGAAAAAACAGAATACAAACCTGAACACCTTGAAATGACTCCCCATGGACCCAAGGAATACGAGAGTTAAGGAGATTTCATTACAAGGAAGTAGAGGGGCTTGTAAAACAATAGCCAATATGTGGTAGATTAAACATCTGCTGCAGACATAAATCGAATCCCACTCGGAAACAGCCGTATCCTCTGTAGAAATAACGCTGTTCATAGGAACATTATATACGGTACAACCATGGTAAGGAGAAGACACATTAACCCACTATCTTAAAGGTTTCAATCTCATTTTTTTATTTGTATTTCAGTTTTTAATCCAGCTATAGTCATTACAAAGTATTTAATGACTGACTTGCTAATTGTGTATGCCAGGATGAAGCTGAGAGAAGTTAACATACAAACTGGTCATTAACTATGTTAATGATCAAGTTCTTTGGGCTTATGACTATTATAAGCCATAATTAACAGTTGTTAACAATTTTTTTTCTTTTTAGTGAAAAACAAAGAAAGAAATATTCTTGAGGCTCAGACAGAAATAATGAATGCTGGCCTCACTGTTGTTTCTTCTATCATAAAGAACAGCTTCTGGGACAAGTTCTTGTTTTCTTAATCATTATTCGAGCTCTTCAAAGTAAATGCTGGTTCTGGTCAACTGAGCAAATAGGCTCTGTCCTGTCCTCACTAGAACATCATGAAGGGCTTATGCCTGGACCATACAGCCTCTCGGCTTCTAGAAATGTTTCCATCAATTCTCACGTGGTTAAAAAAAAAAAAAAAGAATTTAAAATGGTGCTGCAAACTGCAAGCTTGGGGCGCAATTTGCCCCGTGGAAAAACTCCTGGGCCTGATGAAGGCTTGCAAAACTTTAGCTGTGTTTGTGAAATTTATCTTTTCCACACTGTACCCTTTCTTCCCCACATGAAATATCTTATGGCCTCTCATTCTCTCTCTCATCGAAAACATTCTTTCCAGAATGAAACTAATGAACATCAGAAGATAAAAATGACTGATCAATAAAGTTTTAAACCACAGGTGAAGTCAACTAGTAGAAGGACTGGCTTTATCTCCTTGGCCTTGGAGGACAGAGCTCTAAGAAATAAGGGCAGAGTTGGTGGAAGGGCACAATTTCCTTCTGGAGCTCCATCCTCATAGGTTAGGACCCCAACACAAACTTATTAGTCCATTATAGTTCTACTGCCTAGTAATTTCTTTAAGCTTTTCTTAAAACACCTTGGCCTACTATAAAATGAGGGGAATTAAAATATTTATTTTTATTTTAAATGGTTTTTCTTTAATTTTCTTTCATGAATAGAGATGGTGTCTCACTGTGTTGCCCAGGCTGGACTTAACCTCCTGGGCTCAAGCAATCCTTCCATCTTGGCCTCCTAAACACTGGTATTACAAACATGAGTCACTGTGCCTGGAAAAAGTATTTTTTTTTTTTTAGACGGAGTCTCACTCTGTCACCCAGGCTGGAGTGCAGTGGCCGGATCTCAGCTCACTGCAAGCTGCGCCTCCTGGGTTCATGCCATTCTCCTGCCTCAGCCTCCCAAGTAGCTGGGACTACAGGCGCCCGCCACCTCGCCCGGCTAGTTTTTTGTATTTTTTTAGTAGAGACGGGGTTTCACTGTGTTAGCCAGGATGGTCTCGATCTCCTGACCTCGTGATCCACCCGTCTCGGCCTCCCAAAGTGCTGGGATTACAGGCTTGAGCCACCGTGCCCGGCCTGGAAAAAGTATTTTTAAAATGTCATTGAACTTTAAAAATCTTTATTGGGGCTGGGCACAATGGCTCACACCTATAATCCCAGCACGTTGGGAGGCTGAGGTGGTTGGATCAGTTGAGGCCAGGAGTTCGAGACCAGCCTGGTCAAAATGGTAAAACCCTATCTCTACTAAAAATACAAAAATTAGCCGGGTGTGGTGGCGTGTCCTGTAATCCCAGCTACTGGGGAGGCTGAGGCAGGAGAATTGCTTGAACCCAGGAGGTGGAGGTTGCAGTGAGCCGAGATCGCACCATTGCACTCCAGCCTGGGTGAAGAAGTGAGACTCCATGCCCCCCACCAAAAACAAAAGTCTTTATTGGAAAACAAATATTAACATTAATATTAACAACTATTTTGTATTTTTAAGTTACTCTAGAGAAAAATATTTCAGATAAAAAATATATATTTCCAAGATAAAAATTAGATTAGAAACTTTCTATGAGAACAAAAATTAAAAAATAGAGACTACTATGATCAGTGATATATTTTATTTGATGTTCAGCAAACATACACTGCTGTGTTCCCGGTGTAGCTTGATGGTGATGGTTACAACAGGAACTGGACGTTGGCACCTCTTTCGTGGTACAGTGCGAGGGACTACTGTTGACAAGCTATGATGAACGTGGAAGCTTTGGGTCCTGTGGGAGTCTCCGTGGGTAGGGGCGGGTGGAGTCTAGCCTAGTCCAGGGTGCAGGGAAAACTTTCTGGGGAAATGAAGTTTTGTCAAGAGGCAGACCAACTGCCTCTTTTAATGAGAACTCCTGAAATCCTGGAAGAACGCAGGGCTTCTGCTAAGCGCCATGTCAACAGCAGTGTCACAAAAGAAACAGAGGGTCATTGGATGATCAGGTGCTAGAAACAAGCCTAAAAGTGACTGCCTATAATGGAGGAGTGGTGCGAATACCTAAAAAGGAAGCAACGATGTATCTGAGTCACAAAACTTCTGTATTTATATGGTCTGAAAACTGGGGCACAATGTAAATGACGAGTTAATGGGTGCAGCACACCAACATGGCACATGTATACATATGTAACAAACCTGCACGTTGTGCACATGTACCCTAGAACTTAAGTATTATAATAATAAATTTTTTAAAAAAATATTTGAAATCAGAATAAAATGTTTTCATAAAAAATGCTTTCTACTGGAAGAGTGGAGGTTTTTGCTACTAGCCTTCTCTTAGTGACATCAGAGAAGTTGGGTCTGATTAACATTGTGTTGCATCATACATGGAGATGAGCTCATGGTAGGTAATGGAGGCCCTGCTGAACTTCACACATTGTAAGAAAGATAATGGTTCATAGAAAATGGCCAAACCCTTTGTATATGAGTCACGTTATCAGAAGTTATCCTTTCCTGGAATTCACTTCTTTCAATTAATTTTTTAAAAATAATAACTCACAAAAGCTTTTACTAACACATTTATGAAGGATGTCCTACATGCTTCATAAAGCCTTCCAGAAATTTCCTTTTCCTAGTGTTTTTCTCTCATGTACTTAAATAGATATGGCATCTTTTGACAACTAATTATCTGACTTTTGAATATAGCTTTTATTTACTGGGTAGTAAAACAGAGAAAAGTTAAATTATGGCACCCAATTAAGCAAATCTTTTGCTTTGGTCAGCTAAAGGGAATGGAAAATTTATTTATTTTTTCTCTACTATAACTTCTTTTTATCAGTAACTTGACAAATGGTGTCACTAAGATGGTAAGTTTTTTATATTGAAATGATAAGACTGAATTTTAGAAACTGTTAACTTTTAAGAAGTGTACATAATTGGATTCTTTTTATTTTTCTAGTTTTATTCTCATATATTCTGTATTTCATGGCTTTGCTTTTTATTGCCTTCATTCTGAGTTAAATATACAGTCAGCTTTGTGTGGAATTAATATCTAAGATGTTGGGATAATGTAAGCTGCTCCTAACAATGGATCACAATTCATTTTAAATTAGTGAGTTCATTTAAATGAAATAATTGGGTCATTATTTACATATACACAGTTGTTTCCAAATTTTATTGGGAATAAAATAATAAAAGAGTTGGCACTGACAATTTTGACATCTCTATAACTCAGGACAAGAGATGACCTATTTTCTCTCTCCTCGTATTATAGTCCCATAATTTCCCCAATTACTACTGCATAGAAACGTCAAGTTGGTGTTGAGTAGTTGGCAAATAAATGAGAGTGCTTGAATTGTAGCATTGTTCAGCTCAGAGATAACTGCATTTTATCATGCGGAAAGGATCTGTGTTGCTAAAGTGAGGGTAACACAGAAATATCAACCAAACCCACAATAGAAGAGAAATCCACACTTTTAAGAAGACTCGTCCTCTCCCCTGACTTGACATTCATCAGCCTCCTTGATCACTCCAACCTTTGCTCCTTGGCTCTGTATTCATAAGACATTTTCTGTGTTAGTTTTTATTTAGCTGATGCGAGTCGGTCTTTGCTTTTCCCCAAATAAAGTCTTTAAGAATAAGTACCATTTAAAATTATTTTCTTTTATCTCTCCCAGTCAGACTCAGCTAAATGTAGGCAAATGTAACGGCCAAATAATCTAATAACCAGCATGTTATGGAAATACAGGAACTGACTCTGTGTACTTGAAGCCTGCAATGGAACAGGCTCTGGAGGCCCCTGCTGTGCCTAGTACTCACCCTTTAGTTGCTGGATTGTGAGAATATCCAGTAAGTGCCTGAGAAGGGGCTGGAATAGCCAAAGTCAGTGGCTGTTTCCTAATCAGTTTGGAAATATTTCAATATTTTGGGTAGACTAACAACTCTAGCTATGGGAAAGCATTATGGTTGCTAGAACTCAGATGTTTCAGCCTTCAGCAGACTGTGACTAAAACTAAGTTTCCTTTTGACATCCAAATCATCATGTTGCAAGCCTGTGAAAGCTCACACATTTTTTTTTTTTGTTTTTCTTCTCAGATGTCTCTGGACATGTCTAGGATGGCTGATAAGTTGGGTTCCAAAAATCCCTCCAGGTAGTGGTTCCTACTGCTGCTAAGTACCAGCTGCAGGCCATTGTACCATTCTTCAGAAGTGCTACAGGTAAAGCATCTTTTCTCAGGCACCTGTTACTCCCTCTGCACCTCTTTATTTAATGTGTGGGTCAAGCCTTGCCCGTAATTTCACAGAGTGATGGCTAAGGACAGCTTCTAGTGCTTAGACTTTATAAAAAGTTGAAGAAAAAATGGAGAAATCCAAACCTGGAAAGTGATATGACTCTTCTAAAAGTCCATTGGTTGTGGTCCCTCCTTAAGGAAATTTCCAATGGGTCCCTTAGCTCTGGTCTATTGCAGGAACCAACTGCACCTACTAGGTAGCTTTTGATCAAGGCTCTTCTCAAAGCCTAAGACTCACTTTTCTGAAATCCAGAGGGAGAAAAGTCTTTTAAAAAATTCCTATCCAAAGCTGACTCTTCTATCTGCTTTACTTATCTCTTCCCACAACTCTAAGGCCATTCCCAGCTTCTAAAATTTTCTAAGTTAGGGTCACTGCATTAGTCCATTTTCATGCTGCTGATAAGACATACCTGAAACTGGGCAATTTACAAAAGACAGAGGTTTAATGGATTTACAGTTCCACATGGCTGGGGAAGCCTCACAATCATAGCAGAGGGCAAGGAGGAGCAAGACACATCTTGCATGGATGGCAGCAGGCAAAGAGAGCTTGTGCAGGGAAACTCACATTTTTAAAACCATCAGATCTCATGAGACTTATTCACCATCATGAGAATAACATGGGAAAGACCCACCCCCGTGATTCAATTACCTCCCACCAAGTTCCTCCCATGACACACGAGAATTGTGGGAATTACAATTCAAGATGAGATTTGGGTGGGGACACAGCCAAACCATATCAGTCACTTAGTCCTGGATCACTTTAAAAATGGAAGGCTAGAACTCTACTCCAGATTTCCCTAAACCCAACTCTGTTCTACCCTCATATTGTCTTCATTTCACCCTAGAGAAAAGGAGCGAATGTACTGCATATTCTTACTAAGTTCTCTCACAACTTCCTGATTCCAGCTATTGAGCTGCACATGTGCATGCATCTCAAAAAAAACAACTTTCAGTTAAGGGGAGGTTTAAACTCTGATTTAGGGGAAAATGTAATAAGCAGATTTGCATAATTTTGCAAAAGCTAATACCTATTTTCTAGCACCCGAATAAAGAGAGCATGATATCTGAGTTTGAAGTGCCTATGTTCAGATTCCTTCATAACTTTCAATTCTCCCCCCAAATAATGGGAGTAGTAATCGTAGATAGGAATAAATAGGACCATCCATCAGAGTGACCACTCCCAGAAAAAATGCTGTTTCTATTAGCAAAAATGACTTCCTCAGCTTCCAGATCACTCCTCCAACAAAAACAGAAGTTCCATTCTTTACCAGGTATTTTGATGAATTTGATTTATTGTTAAAGAAAGTTAAAATTGTAAAGAGAATTATTAATAGAATTATTGTCTCTCTGAGTACATGTGACTGTGGAATAGTGGGGTCTGTAAGTTACTGATGGCCTCTAAGAGTGAAAATGTCAGAGCCATGGGGCTTTATAATGAAAACAGAGAATGGTGGGGTAGAGAGTTATGAATACGTAAACTTGGATGGAAAGTTGTGAATAGGTAATGTGTGTGTAGAGAGTGTGACAAGCCTGTGTTGTTTTACTGCCTGAGATATATTTTAGCACATACATTAGGATGAAATTTTCAGATATTAACAGGGATTCCTGTTATTGAACTTCTTTAACTCTTTCTCATCTCTTGGGGAACAGTGGGAGCTTTCTGTAGGCACTGCCCCTCAGGGGAAAGGCAGATTTGGTGAGTATGAGGAATCTTTGGTCAGCTTTGAGGTTGTAAAGCCCACAGCAGAAACAACAGTTTAGAAATCTATGCTTTCCATGTGCAAGAAGCAGGATTTTTGAAATTTTTATAATGGTTTCTATACATAGGTTTCAAAGAGTCAGATCTTGGAGGACTAAGTACAGTTTTACTTATTCGGTTTACTAAAAGCTAAAGCAAAGGGCAAAGGCAACTTGATAAACTACGCATTGGCACTCAGTCTGCCCAGCAGTGACCTACAGACACTTCCACTCATATTCCAGTGGCCAAAGTGAGTCATGTGGTCCTGCCAGGTTCAACCACGGAATGGTGTCTAATCCTCTTACAGGTAGGGCACCACAGAAGAGGATGCCAAATATGGGTAACTAGACACACAGTCTGCCACACAGACAAATGTACATTTCAGCAACGCCGTGTGGAGAACAGAGTGGGCACACGTCTGTGGACTGCTCAATCCCTGCATGCTTGACACCGCTGGAGTTCAGACCAGTACTGTGCTTCTGATTAGACCTGGGAGGGCTGAGGAAACCACAGCTTATGTAACTCCTCCTACAGAGAAATTTTCCTCTAGAAATATTTCCAGTGAGCTTCGTTTTTTTCCCACTTCTGTCAAGAAGAAAACAACCTGACAATAACGGCAAGGGGGACAGGGGAGAAGCACAAAGTCAAAATGACAGGCGTGGAATGAAAGAATCAGGCCAGTAGTGATGTATGAAATGTCCTACTTTTGATTTTTCATGTAGGAAACACTTAAAATTGATTTGCATTATCTCCGTCAATATTCTTCGCCCCTGTTGTCTATTTCTTGTGACAGGATGGATATCCTGTCTCCCTCCAGTCTTCTGCCTCCCTATTTTCCGTCCCCACTTTCCCATGTAGTTAACACTAGCCATCCTTATATGTAGTATAAAACATAGCCTATTTACATATTAATCCAGCAACCACAGAGGACATCAGAAAACCTAAGGATGGCTGCATTTAGGGCTCAATGTAACAAGGCCCTTTGAGTCTTAGACTGTGATAAAATGTGAAGTGACATTTCGCAGAAGGAAAAGCTTCTATTTTTACCTTAGTGTTTAGAAATGGCCCCTGGGAGGAATTGTTGCTCCATCTCAGGGCTTCCCAGATGTGTCAGATTAGAGACCCACCCACTGGAAACACTTCAGGAAGTAGTCAGCCACTCCCTGGGGCTTTCCTAATGACTGGCCATCTTGTCTGAGTTGGTTAACTCAGCTGGATGCAGTGTGTGGTGTTAATTCAGTGGGGCTAATTAGACCAAGGTCATGGGTTTGATTTTCTAGTTTTTTTGTTTGTTTGTTTTGTCTTTGTTTTCTCAGAGAAAATCATTTCTAATCTCTTATTGGCTGACTTAAAAATATGTATTATTGTCCTAAGGAAAGCAAATTAACATATAGCTGTACAAACTACAACTCACCCCTCCCTTCTAGAATACAAAGAGTATTTCAGTATGTGTGATGTGCTATGAATAAGCATTAGCTGCAGTTTAGTAGGATAGGCAAAGGTAAAGAGTTTGCAACATGCTTTGGCTCATTTCCGCTGCTACTGTGCAGTGCTAACAGTGGCTATGTTACTAAGCCGTGCACTGCAGTTCAGTAATGATGATCATTGAATGTAACTGGTAATGGTCAATGAGATTTCTCATTGGATGATGCCAGTCAAACCACAAACTCCTCTATATGGCATTGGTTGGGCCATCTGCGTCAGTGTGCCTGGAAACTGTGGTGTGTGGCTTCCCTTATTTCATTAGCAGCAGGTTGTTTCCTATGTGTCTGGCCTTTCTAGCTCTTCCAGGGCATGACCTTGACTCTGCACCAACTTCTAGAGTCTACCTCACTGAAACACTCCTCTGAAAACCTTAGGTCTTGAGAAGTGGCACAATCTATACATTAATATTACCCCCCCACTTTAGTGACTGTAGCATCACATTTCGCCACATTGTTTTGAAATTTTCATCTGTGCCATGAATAATTTGATTGTTAACCTAGAATAGGCACAACTCAAAATAATTAGCCAAATTTCCCCCAACACTTAGTATGAAACCCTTATGACAGGAGATATTTATTGAGTACTAATCTACATTGTCAAGAAGGGCTTTGCCATTTCAAGTTTCTTCTCTCTCATGTTGCATTCCCCTCTGAGAATCATCATCATTGTATTTACGACCTGGACTTGTTGTTAGAGAGACTAACTCCAACAACAAGTCGCCAAGACTTATATCTCATGTAGTGAGTTCATTTCTCCAGAAGCCAAGATTACTTCTGAGAGGTCTTACCAATCTGTTGGCCTTAGAAACCAGGAAAAACCCCTCTGTTTTGTAATCATAAAACATTTGGACACAACCAAGTCACTTAATGATATTTTCGATTAGCCTTTAAGAGAATCAGCCCAGGGAGCACTAATGCCTTGTCCTGTGCAAGGGTGAGCGAAGCTAGTGAGTGGAAGGTTGAAGACAGTAACCTAGGAATCAGGAAGTCTAGGATTTGCTGAATCTGGCACAAATCTCTTTGTGCCTCATTTGGCAAAGTGACTGATGCATGTAGTAGTTAAAAAATTAGATCTTTTCCTTAAAAAGATTCAGAGAATAGTCCATCCTTCTTATCCACAGATTCAGCATCTGTGGATTCAACCAACTGTAGATTAAAAATATTATGAAAAAAGTAATATAAATTACAATACAGTAATTAATAATGCAAATAAAAATGCAGATAGCATTTACATTGTATTAGTTATAAGCAGAGATGATTTAAAGTATATAGGAGGATATATATATATGTATTCTTAACAGTCCTGAAACCAATCTTCTGTGGATACTGAGTGAGACTGCACTGAGTAACCGTAATATTTAATATGCTTTTATTTTGCCTTGTTAGTAGACCCACCACAAAAGCCTATCTGATATTGTTGATGCTTGGCCGTCAGCAAACACTCTTCTGCAAGGGCA
The DNA here is from genome assembly GCF_049350105.2 of Macaca mulatta. Taxonomy (NCBI): domain Eukaryota; kingdom Metazoa; phylum Chordata; class Mammalia; order Primates; family Cercopithecidae; genus Macaca; species Macaca mulatta. Next base: position 50,141,949 of record NC_133423.1, on the reverse strand, counting down.
GTGAATTACCATGCTCCATTGCTGTGTTACTCTGTTTTCACACTGCTGATAAAGATATACCCAAGACTGGGCAATTTACAAAAGAAAGAGGTTTAATGGACTTACAGCTCCACATGGCTAGGGAGGCCTCACAACCATAGTGGAAGGTGAAAGGCACATCTCACATGGCAGCAGACAAAAGAAGAGAGTTAGTAGAGGGAAACTCCCCCTTAAAATAACCATCAGATCTCATGAGACTTATTCACTATCTCAAGAACAGAATGGGAAAGACCTGCTCCCAGGATCCGATTACCTCCCACTGCGTACCTCCCACAACACATGGAAATTCAAGATGAGATTTGGGTAGGGACACAGCCAAACCATATCAGTTTCCCATTTGAGACGACACCTATAGATGCTAGAAACACCAGCCCACCTTTTTCCTTCTGCCATCACTTCACCAAAGGAAACAAGAGTGTCAAAAGAAAGTCTTTTACATATAGCTATTAGGTTATCTGTTTGATCTATTTAGTAATTTATTTGATGTTTAGTTTAACCTAATTTCATGTGCTTGAATAATGTTGTGGAAGAGTTGAAATAAGGTATACAAAAGTATGAAGTTCGAATGTGGAGGTCAAAAGAAAATGAAAGAATAGAAGACCGTAGGTTGCAGCACTGATTTATCAAACCTTCCAAAACTCCTGGAAAGCCCATCACATTTTTCAGTGAATACTGAATCCAGTAACATTTTAATGCTTTGAAAAAGCCAATCAGCTCTACAGGGGACCAGTATCTATAGCCGTGCTGCCCAGCTGAATAGCTGCTAAGCACATGTGACTATTTACGCTTAAATAAAATTAAAAATTTAGTTACTCAGTGGCATTAGCAACATTCAAGTGCTCAATAGACAGATATGTTAAGTGGCTAGAGACTTGGACAGTGCACATATAGGACATTTTCATCATTGTTTGGAAAGTTCTACAGGACAGAATTCTAAAGAATTTGAGAATCAGAAAATTCACTCAGATGATAAGTGCACGTTAGATAAATATGCAACACTTTTTCAGGAAAGGTTTTTTTACTTGTTGGAGTAAGCAACTGCTGCTCAGGTATTTATGATATACTGCATGACATTGAAATGTTTTCTCCTCATATTGACAAGAGATGTTGGAAAGGGAAGATTGTTAATGTTATTGAAATACCTTGTATGTGTGCTAGACATTTTGCTGCGTGTATTGAATATCACCTCACTTATGACATAGCCAACCTTAGTAAAGTTTTACAATTAGCTGGATTTTTACAAATGGGAAGAAGACCCAGGTTCTACAATTAATAAATGGAGAAAAAGCAGTTCGTCTGACACTAAAATTAGTCCCTCTAACCATCTCTCTCTCTCTCTCTCTCACACACACACAGAGAGAGAAAGAGAGCGAGAGAGAGAGAATTACTGTGTTAAAACAAATTTTACCCTCATTAGAATTTGCCAGATCCTAAGCATAAAGTACTAGACTTACTTCTACATGAGTTGTATGGACCTAAGAACTGGATTAAAAAGAATTGCTATCAAAGCATGAATTGAACAAAATTTGCCATGATTAAAACTCATTTTTCCATTTGGAAAATCTTCCCTTCAGGACAAGATGAAAAACATTCAGAATAAAATGCATGTAGATTAATATAATCTTCAGAGACCGAGGCAAGAAAGATGTAAAAGAGAAAACAGAAAACAACAACAAAAAAAATCAGCCATTTGCTCTAATTTTCTGGTGATGAGGAGCTTTCCTGTACTTGTTATGCATAGCTTGAGAAATTCATTTCTCAACTAGACCAGCTGGGATACATGGGGAACAAAGACCAGCACATCTCAGATGTGTATAAAGGCTCACTTAATTTCCAATGACTACATTCCTGACATGCAAAGATCATAAAGAAGCACGTAGCTAGTCAACTGTTGTCTTACAAACAAGGTAATGAAAGATCCTTTCACCATAAGATGTCAGGCATGTGAAGAAATAATATTTATTTCTGCAGTAATGAAGTGTTTTTACAGAGTCCAGATGCAGCCTGTTTGATTGCTGAGAAGCTCTACTATGGCCCTGAAGTCAGACAGACTTGAGTTTGAATCTGGACATGACTCTTTAATTGTGTGGGGTTAGGTAAATGACTCAATTTCTTTAACATTTGGTTCTCCCATTTCTAAGGATGGAGATACTACAGTTTATTCTACACAGAGTTGTGGCAGGAACCAACTGAGAGAATACCTGTAAAGCTTTTTGCACTATAACTGGCTACCTGAAATACTCAGGATAAGCTATTATTATTAGAATTATTAGCAAATCCTTTTTATTAAGACTAAACTGCCTCATTTATCTAAAACCCATTAATCTTATTGGGCCCTCAGGATTCAAAAAGGGCAAACTGACTCTACTGTATGGCAACAAAGTCTAACACACCAATCAGGTCTAGGTCTCTCAACAATTCCTCATACGACAAAATTTTCTAATATGATATTATTCATGGTAGCCTACTCTTCTGTGCATTAATGACTATTGTTCTTCTTTAAAATGTGATTCTGTAAATAAAATTCAGCACCTTAGATATGGTGTGACAATGCCAGAGTACAGTGGAACTATCACTTTGAAGGACTGATATGCAATATGTTTGTTACTGACAAATCAGTTTACTTTAAAAGTTAGCCATAAGAGGCCGGGCGCGGTGGCTCAAGCCTGTAATCCCAGCACTTTGGGAGGCCGAGACGGGTGGATCACGAGGTCAGGAGATCGAGACCATCCTGGCTAACACGGTGAAACCCCGTCTCTACTAAAAAATACAAAAAACTAGCCAGGCGAGGTGGCGGGCGCCTGCAGTCCCAGCTACTCAGGAGGCTGCGGCAGGAGAATGGCGTGAACTCGGGAGGCGGAGCTTGCAGTGAGCTGAGATCCGGCCACTGCACTCCAGCCTGGGCGACAGAGCCAGACTCCGTCTCAAAAAAAAAAAAAAAAAAAAAAAAAAAAAAAAAAAAAAGTTAGCCATAACAGATCTCTTGCATCTGGGAAGATGGAGTAGACATATTTCCAAATTCCTGCCACTAATTGTACTAAGTACAATTAACGACCCCAGACATTATGCATATAAGAAACAAAAATACTGAAAAGTAGAGGGAAGTCAGATCAACTGAGAAATCAGGGAGCCACAGATTTATAAAGTAGTGAGTTCTCTGGGTTTTCTGCAGAAGAAAACTTTTATATATCCCAATGGGTGTGCACCCATTGAGGGATAAAAGTCTACTCTCTCTAGCTAAAGAACCAGGAAAACAACAAGAAAACTCTCCCCCATCTTGCTGAGATAGCATTAGATAAAGCCTAGTGGAGAGTCAAAACTTTTACCATGCCCCAGTAATAATGGGGCTACCTTCCCCTCTGCCCTCTGGTTTTAGCGAAGGCAGAATGGTGACTACAAATGAAGCACTTCCACTCCTCCTAGCCAGAAAGATATCTGTAAAGGTATAGCAGAGAGCTAGAATTATCACTTCTACCTAGTGGTGTTGAGGAGCTTCTCCCCATTTAGGTGTCAACAGAGGTTGAATGGAAACCTGAACTTCTGCCCCTACCTGGCAGTGTTGAGAGTAAGGAGCTGATACCTTGTTCCCTTCCCCTGACAAAGTATTGTCAGGACAAGGCAGTTGAATAAAAAAAAATTAAATAAGATCTACAACCTCATAACATAATATCTAAAATGTCAAGGTTTTGATTGAAAATCACTCATCTTACTAAGACCCATAAAGGAGTCACACTAAATAAAACAAGATAATCAATAGATGTCAACACTGAGATGGCAGAACTGTAAGGATTATCTGAGGGAAAAAAGTAAAGTAGCCATACTAAAAATGCCTCAACAGCAATTACAAACAAACACAGAACAAAAAATAACCTCCGAAAAGATATATGAAGTCTCAACAAGAAACGGAAGATAAAAAGAAGAACCAAATAAAAAAATTAGAACTGGAAAATAACCAAAATAAAAAGCCTAGTAGATAAACTTTACAGCAGAATGAAGGGAGGAAGAGTAGAGAATGTGAAGACAGAACAATAGAAATTACATAATCTGAACATCAAAGGGTAAATAGACTAAATTTATGAAAAGAACAAAGCCTCAGAAACCTGTGGGAAAATAGCAAGAGACATAACATTTCTGTCAGTTAAGTCCCAAAAGGAGGAAAAGAGGACAGAGACAAAAAGTACTCAAAAACCTAATGGCTGAAAACTCAAATTTGGCAAAATATATAAATGCATAGATTGAAGAAGCTGAGTGAACATTAAACAGAATATACCCAATGAAATCCAACCAGGAAAATTTATAATCAACCTTCTAAAAACTAAAATCAAAGAAAAGGTTTTTTAAAAAGTGATAAACAACAGCTTATCTATGGGGGAAAAGCAATGTAGATAACATTGTATTTATCATCAGAAATTGTAGAGGCCAGAAATAAAGAGGCACAATATTTTTCAAATGCTGAGGAAAAAATGGCTTGCAACCCAGAATTTATGCTCAATAAGACATATCCTTCAAGGAAGATGGAAAAATCAAAACATCAAAATATTCTCAGATAAAGGATTACTAAGAGATTTTTTTACCAGCATACCTACCTTAAAAAAACATGACTGAAGGAAGTTCTTTAAACCCAAAGCAAATGATAAAAGAAGTCGTCTCTGGAACATCAATAAAGAAGAAAAAAACAATTAAACAAATGACTAAATACAATAGATTTTTCTTCTTCTATTCAGTTTGCTATACAATGTTTGACAGTTAAAGCAAAATTATAACAATATCTGTGCTTCTAAATGTATATGGAAGAACTTTTATGAAAAATGAGGGGGAAGAGATATAAAGGGAATAAGATTTCTGTTCTTCACTCAAACAGGGATGATGACATCAATAGACTGATAAGTTATGTATGTATAACGTAATACATAGCACAACCACTAAAAAAGTCATCTACCAAAACACACTTAAAACACTATTAATACATAAAAAAAAATTTGAAAAATATTTTGTAACCCACAGGAAGACAGTAAAAGGAAACAAAAACTCAGAACAAAGAGAAAACAAAACAAAAAGGCACACTAAAACTGTAGCATATCAATAATAACACTAAATGTAAATAGTATAAGGGGCATTAATGAAAAGACAGACATACAGATTAAACAAATATGATTCAACTACGTGTTGTCTACAAAAAATTCACTTCAGATACAGAATGCAGGGAGGTTGAAAGTACAAAGATGGGAAAAAATACATCATACAAGCATGAATTAAAATAGAGTAGAATTTACTAAGAAGACATAGCAGTCCTAATTGCCTATACTCCAAAAAACAGAACCTCAAAGTATGTGAAATAAAAACAAAAAGAAGAAATAGGCACATCCACAATTTTAGTAGTTGCATTTCAACACTCTTCTATCAAGAATTGATAGAACTACTAGATAGGAAATCAGCAAATATATAAAAAAAACTAACAGCACCATCAAACAGCAAAATCTCAGCATAACACTCCATCTCCAAAAAGCAGATAAATATTGTTTCAAGTGCTCAAAGAATATATACCAAGGTAGATCACATGCTGGACCATAAAGCATACCTAACACATTTAGAAGCATTGAAATCATACAATGCATTATCTGATCACAATGGAATCAAACTAAAGATCAGTACAGAAAGATAACAGATAAATCTCCAAACCCTTTGGAAATATATAATTTATTTGTAAATAGTTCATGGATCAAGGAGGAAGTCTCCAGGTGAATAACAAAAGGATATTGAACTGAATAAAAATGAATTATCAAAATTTGTAAGATACAGCTAAAGCAGTACGGAGAAAAATATTTTGGACCTTAAATGTTTACATTAGAGAAGAGGGAAAAAAACTCAGATCATTAATTTAAGCACCCACTACAAGTACCTAAAACAAGAGAAACAAAATAAATCTAATGTAAGGAGAAGGAAAAAAATAAAGATAAGAGCAGGAATCAATAAAAACAATACTGAAAATTAGTAAAACAAAGAGCTGGATTTTTTAAAGTCTGAATAAATCAACGAATCTCTAGCAAGACAGGCAAAAAAAAAAAAAAGACAAAAATTACCAATATCAAAATGAAATAGAGGATATTACTACAAACCCTGAGTACATCAAAAGGATAATTCTTAGAGATTGGTATGACCATCTCTACAAACATATATTTGACAACTTAGATGAAATCTATCATTTCCTCAAGATACACAAACTACTTCAACTCACTCAATATAAAATAATTTCCATATCCCTATGACAATTAGAGGAATTAAATTTATACTTAAACAACAACCTCCCTCTGAAAATATATCAGATCCATGTGGTTTTATTGGTAAATTTTATCAAAAATTTAATGCAGCATGTAATGTAAATTTTCCATAAAAATAGAAGAGGAAATAATTCATTTTTTGAGGCTAAAATTAATGTAAAAAAGAAAAAACTACATGTAAATAAAAGAGATCAACATCTCTCATGATGTTAGACACAAAAATTATCAACCAAATGTAGATGATTGAATTCAGTGATTAGGTGGGATTTATTTTGGGTATGCCAGAATCCTTCCTTCACCGGTTCAGATATGCAGTGCCTACATGATTCTCTCACTCCTTTTTTTAAAAAATCCATCCCTCAGCAAAAGGTGACACCAATCATGTACTTTGGAGGCTACTTTTGTTTATGGTCAATTGCCATTTCAGTTTTGTCACATTCTTCTGCCCCCTGCCCCATCAGGACCTTGGAGAATTCTCCTTCTCCTGCTCATCTAGAAGAGAAGACACCCTCCCCAGAATACCATGTCCTCTCTTCCAAATTCGGGGTCAGTCCTGTTTATACTTTAGTATAGTGATGCTCAGTTGCCATTTCAGCCTTGTCTTTAATTCATAAAGAAATGGCTTGGCTACCTTGACAAAGTGAAGTCAGGCATATGTGAACCAGGAGGAAGCTGACTTTTGAGCAAGGGGCCTTCCTCTCCTGAAACTCCGGAATTGGGTATTCTAGGTGATTGGACCTACTTGAATAGTCAACAATATGTAATGTTCATATTGGAATCTAAAAGATTCTGGCAGTCATGCTTTGCATCTTTTAATTGCTGAGCCTATGATACTTACATTTAGTTTTATTGCACTTTGGGATCCATCCCAATTACCCATTTTATTTAGTCAACTCCAGCCTAGGCTTCATAACTTGCTTGCCTTTGGTGCATGGTAGCTTATTAGAATGGCACATATAATGATAGAGACTGAGGGAAATTCTCCCACTTCTTCAATCCGCCTTATCACTTTTGCAGGCAACATCACTTTATGAGCACTTCAGCCTTAAGTCAGTGGCATCTCCTAGATTTAAAAAATCAGACATCACTCAATTGCCTTGCTATGTGAAGAGAAAACAATCACTCCGGTGTAATGCTGTTTCTTTCAAGATGGCTGTTACCTCAGGCTGCCAAGAATCCTCTCATTAAGAAAAAGTGACAGCAGCTGAGTACCTCCATCTAAGTCTTGAAGCACATGCCTCTTCATCTTTCCCAACCACCAAATCCAGCACCTTGTTTCTCACCTCCGATGTACTGCATGGTAAGGTAGCTGGAAATCTGCTGTCATCTCCTATTCCTCTGAGAAGAGAGACAGTTCCTGGACAGAGGCTTCTGATCTTTACTAAGCCTGACGTGAAACTCAGAGGGTTGTGGTGCACTTCTGGCTTATCAGAAGAAAGTTACAGTAAAATCATTGTTTCTCACAAATTTCTATTCTTAAAACGTCTTAAAAATAAGAAGAACACTACAAAATAAGCAAAATAAGACAAACCATAAAAAGGTAGATAAAATCAAACTTCTGTCATGCGTTTGTGCTTAATATGTATAAGTCTCAGGGAATTGGGGCATACCAAAGTATAATCAAGAATGACTCCAAGTTTGGAAGAGAGAGAACATGGTGTTCTGGGGAGGTCTCTTCTCTAGAACAGCGGGAGAAGGAGAATTCTCCAAGGTACTGATGGGGCAGGGGGGGCACCATGAATGTGATGTCACTTAAGGAACTTTCTTTGACCCTAGAATACACCTTTGCCAAAGCAAAACAAAGAAGATGTACCACTCATCACTTTTGAAAACATTTGTGTTAGGATTTCAAAGCACAAGTGAAACTGCCATTGCAAAATTTACAATAGAGACAGTGAAAGAAATCTGACCTAACCAACTCCATCCTGCTTCTAACCTCCAAGCTGTCCTTGTTCATTCCCCAGTGTTGGCTGAACTAACTTTGGGAGAAACTTAGTTTATAGTTCATAGTTTAAAACAGACAATAACAGCCGTTTCCCAAAACAAAACCCCTTCTTGCCTGGGGACTCGACAGCCTTTGGAAGACTAACAAATTAGCAACAGGATTAGAAATTATGGTTTAGGAATCATGCAGCTGGAGACTATGAGATTCTGACCTTCCCCAAATTTCTCCTGGGGATAACATCACTATTGTAAAACCTAAGATCAGTGCTTGAGATATTTTGCAGGCCCTGCCCTTGATGAATCAGCTGGCACCACTCAGATTGATAAACTGGCTCATCTAATTGTGACCCCACCCAGGAACTGACTCATTACAAGAGGACAGCTTTGACTCCATATGATTTCATCTCTGACCCAACCAATCAGCACTCCCGACTCACTGACCTCCCCCCACCCACCAAATTATCCTTAAAATTGCTGACTCCCCAATGCTCACAAGACTGACTTGAGTAGTAATAAAACTTGGGTCTCCCACACAGTGTGAATTATTGTTTCTCTATTGCAATTCTCCTGTCTTAATAACTTGGCTCTGTCTAGACAGAGGGCAAGGTGAACCCATTGGGCAGTAACACTAGTTAAGTTTTTATTTTATTTATATTTTCATGTACAGCTTTCTTAGTATAGACAGTTTTTCCTTGAGAGTACCTAAATACCAAAAGCACAAGGCAGATGGACACTTCTTTAGAAAATGTTTATTTCTGGCATGACATGGTGGCTCATGCCTGTAATTCCAGCACTCTGGAAGGACGAGGAGAGATGACTTCTTGATGCCAGGAGTTCAAGACCAGCCTCAGCAACAGAGCAAGACCCCTTCTCTCTTAAAAAAAAGAAAAAAGCTACAATGGTGGGACATGCCTGTAAATCCCAGCTATTCAGGCAGCTGAGGCAGGAGAATTGCTTGAGCTCAGGAGTTCAAGATGACAGTGAGCTATGATGATACCTCAACACCCACAGCTTGGGCAACAGAGCAACACCCTTCCTCTACAAACAAAAAAATTAGCCTGGTGTGGTGACATGCACCTGCAGTCCTAGCTACTTTGGTGGGATAATTGCTTGAGTTCAGGAGCTTGAGATGACAGTGAGCTGTGATCGCACCACTACATGCCAGCCTGGGCGACAGAGAGACCTTGTCTCCAGGACAAAACAAAACAAACAGACAACAACAACAACAAACAACAGAAAAAAGGAAAATATGTATTTCTGCTCCTTTACCTAGAAAAGAGCAACAGAGGTTAGGGAAGGAGGTAGTGGCAGGTCACATGTTATTCTAATTCTTGAATTGAAAGATGAAGTCTTCCTTGTGGAATCTCTGTTTTTTGATGATGTAACAGGCATATCTGAGCAGGTTCTTTGGTACTGACTCTCAAGGGGAGAAGCTGTCTCTTGTGGAGTCCTATGTAGGAGGCTACTGGAAAATTTTACCCCTTTAGCTGAGTGTTGAATGCTGTAAAAGAGATAACCAGGAACTTGGATGATAACTCCCAGTTGTCAAACCCTGACCAAAGGTATTTCTTTCCTCTATCAATGCAGCTTCTCCCTCCTTATTGGTACTCTGTGTCCTTCGATTTGACAGGTGGTTTATATATTTGATCTCATAGACAATTTTGTTTTTTCGTCTTAGCTTAACATCTTAAACACCTTCCTATGTCATTATCTTGTTAGCTTATAGAGCCAACCTTTATTTCAGACACATACACACCCATACTCATATATAATAAACAGATTCTGTTAATACAAGTTATTTTCCACCTAATAATTTACACACATTATTCCATACTCAAAAGTGTTATTTCTACTGCATACTTCACCAACAATGGTGTCCTTAAAATATGCAATGATTGAAAAAGTGGAAGTCTACACAATTTGAGGATTTTTCTACAAAGTCTCCAAACTGTTGTAAAAATGCATAAAAATAATTGTTTGTTTGTTTATTTTTTGAGACAGAGTGTCACTGTCTCATCCAGGCTGGAGTGCAGTGATGTGATCTTGGCTCACTGCAACCTCTGCTCTCCTGGGCTGAAGTGATCCTCCCAACTTAGCCTCTTGAGTAGCTGGGATCACAGATATGTGCCACCACACCCGGCTAATTTTTTGTATTTATGTAGAGTCGGGGTTTTGCCTTGTTGTCCAGGCTAGTCTCAAGCTCCCGAGCTCAAAGTGATCCACTCACCTCGGCCTCCCAAATTGCTGGGATTACAGGTGTGAGCCACCATGCAGGCCCAAAATAATTTATATTTTGATATGCTCTTTTGTAGTTTACATGCATTACTTATGTGTGTGTTATGTTGACTGTTTTCTCTGAAAAATCAGTGTGAGAGGCAAAAATAAGCAAATCGAGTTTCAGAGAAATTGAATAGCTGGTCTAAGTCCTCAGAATTTGAAATTGACTAGTATCCCCAACTTCTGATTCTCAGTCCAACTATGTATCCTATCAGATCTCCTCTACACTCTTTCAGGTATGTATTGTCAATACGTAATCAAAATCAGTTTGGGGACATAACATAAAGGCCAGGAAAGGAACCATGTGGACCCCTATTCCTGTCTTTTTTCAATATCTGCTTATGTACCAGTGTACTCTTTTATCTTCCTTAAAAAAAAAGTTCAGTATCTTATGTATCTTATGCTTGACACAAACAAAACAACAAATATTTTAATGAATAAATGTATGAATTACAAATTAGACTTCTTAGAAGAGGTGGCAGGTGAATGGAGACATTAGAGTAACTATTAGACCAATAAAAAAGCAGTATTGTCCCCCATGTGTTATCTCTCAATACCTAGTCTATTTGTTGTCAGCCAGATAACATCAAGCTCAAAAAAGCACTGCCAGACCTCCTAAGGGAATGACTCTTATAAACACACTCCTATGTTCAAGTTTATAACACATCTGCCCAAGAAAACTTACGTGCCCTGCAGATCCTAGGAGAACTAAATTGTTTGACATGTGGATCTAAACAAGCCCTTTACAATTTATTCCACCATGAAATGAACAGTAGAAATGAATTCAGAATTTGGACTCTAGCCCAGTTTCTTTGTCAGATTAAAATATTTTAAAATTTACCTGGGCATGGTAGCTCATGCCTGTAATCCCAGAACTTTGGGAGGCCAAGGCAGACAGATCACTTGAGCCCAGGAGTAAAAGACCAGCCTGGACAACATGGAGAAACCCCATTAGCCAGGCATGGTGCTGCGTGAATGTAGTTCCAGTTACTTGAGAGGCTGAAGAGGGAGGATAGCTTGAGCCTGGGAGGCAGAGGTTGCAGTGAGCTGTGATTGCACCACTGCACTCCAGCCTGGGTGACAGAATGAGACCCTGTCTCAAAACAAAAAAATGAACAATTAAATTAATATATAAGTAGATATTCATTGTAAAATGTTTCAAGCTATAGAGAGATACATACAATAAAAAAGTAAAAGGCTTATCCCTGTTTAAAAAATACCTGTATAATATTTTATAGTATAGATGAAATATGACCTACACCATTGTACTTGCCATCATTTTTCTTATATGGCAAACAATGGCATAATAGACATTCTTAATATTTGTCTTTGTGTACATGTATAATTATTTTTATAGGACAGATTTCTAGAAGCAGAAGTTCAGGGTCAAAGAATATGTCTGTGAGTAATTTTGATAAATAATACTAAATTTCCTCCTAAAAAAAAACTGTATCCCTTTAAAATGTCACTCATTTCTCACATACTTTTCAACACTGGAGTTTGTCTTTAAAATCTTTAAAATTTCTATCAATGTAGCATAGTCTTCCACAGTAATGCTTCCCGAGACCTTAAACAATCTTTTTGTTTTGTCTTGTTAGAAGATTCGGTAAAAATGGGTTCATAAATTCTACTTCAGGAGAGCTGTGAAGCTCCAAAAGGGAATCACTGTGTCCTGTCATTGTTGCATATTCTCATGAAAACCAAGGGAAAAATTGCATTTACCAATGCAGCCAAAAGCACTGTTTTTAAACATTAAGAGATAAAATTGTTCTTCATTCAATACTGTTCATGGGGAATCAATTGTATAGTTTGTCAGAAGTACAAAGGTATAAACCAGAAATGAAATTCTAGGGCCACCACCCCAACCAACTGAATGGACTCCTTTTCACAGCTGATGGCATTCCAAAGTTAACCTGAAACAAAAGTTCAGGCCGTGATGGGAATGGGTGGTCAGACATGCCTCATTATGCCCTGCACCTTTTGAATTCAGAAACAACTCACCAGCATTAACGTTAAAACAGACCTTAAAGATTATCCATTCTCTTTGAAGCTTGTTACCTGGAGGCTTCATCCACATAATAAAAACCTTGGTCTCTACAACCCCCTTATCTTAACGCAGGCACTCCTTTCTATAAATTCGAGGTCTTTATATAAACTCTTTCAACCAATTGTTAATCAGATTTTTTTTTTAGACAGAATCTTGCTCTGTCAAGCAGGCTGGAGTTTAGTGGAATGATCTCAGCTTACTGCAACCTTCACCCCTCTGGGTTAAAGCTATTCTTGTGCCTCAGCCTCCCAGAAAACTTTTGCCTCTACCTATGACCTGGAGCCCTCCCACTGACTCCTTGCCTGCCTTCAAGTTGTTCCTTTTTACTGGGTGGAACCGATGTACATATTACATATACTGATTGATGCCATATTTCTCCCTAAAATATATAAAACCAAGCTATCACTTGAACACCTTGGGCACATGAACTCAGGACCTTCTGCGACTGTGACAGGGGTATGTCCTCAACTTCGGCAAAGTGAACTAAATTCATTGAGACCTGTCTTGGATACTTTTGGTTTGCAGACCCCTTACATGACTGTATACATGCAATCATCAAATATGGCATGGCGCATGAGGTGGGGCTATAGAACCCATTCCAATTTACTCAGGTTTCTTGGGTGTCCTGTGAATGGGCTCACATTTTCCCTCTGGAGTTTTTCAAAGCACCAATGCTGTGAGAGTTCTTCATAGGACCATACGCTCCTCTTTGTGGAATGTAAGAGTAGACTAAAAATACTGATGCCCACCCGCCAAACATTTCCATAAATGTTTCCACTTCTTATCTGAAAACATTGGCATTATGTGATCACAGTCAAAAGCAGGGCACCATTACTTGCTCTAAAATTTAATTTAGGAGACTGTAACCACCCAATGGGTTTACCTTGCCCACTGCCTAGACAGAGCTGATTTATCAAGACAGGGAAATTGCAATAGAGAAAGAGTTTCACTCATGCAGAGCTGGCTTTATGGGAGATCAGAGTTATATTATTACTCAAATCAGTCTCCTTGAAAACTCGAGGATTGGGGATTTTCAGGATAATTTGGTAGATAGGGACCGATGAGTCGAGAGTACTGATTGGTCTAGTGGGATATAAAATCATAGGGCATTAAAGCTGTCCTCCTGCACTGAGTCAATTAACCTGAGTCAGGGCATAAGACCAGATGAGCCAGTTTATTGACCTGCGTGGTGCCAACTGATCCATCAAATGCAGTGTCTGCAAAATATCTCAAGCACTGATTTTAGGTTTTATAATAGTGATATTATCCTCAGGAGCAATTTGGGGAAGGTCATAATCTCATAACCTCCAGCTGCATAACTCCTAAACCGTAATTTCTACTGTTGTGGCTAATTTGTTAGTACTACAAAGGCCCAAAGTTAGTTGGGCCTACACCCAGGAATGTGCAAGGACAGCTTGGAGGTGAGAAGCAAGATAGAGTTAGTTAGGTCAGATCTTTCGGTGTCATAATTTTCTCAGTTATAATTTTGCAATGGCAGTTTCAACACTCCAGTGCTACAAAGAATCCTGGCATTCTGCCTCCTCACCGCAAAGGAAGCAGGATAATAGCTGTTGAAGTACATTTTTAGTCTGAATGTGCCAATATTTTAGAGTCTTCACAGAGGAAATTTTCTAGCAGTGATCTTTGATGTGTCACCATGACTCTGACTGTAGCCCATTCTTTGACTGGAATGGACCCAAGTAATACCCTTCTTTATTGCCTATTGAAGAGGCTAAGCAGGAGATGGGTGCTTTTCATGTTAGCTAGTCAAGAGATATTTATAGAGATCTGTTTTGTGACCAATCCTGTGCTACATGGGGTTGCGGGGAATAGTCTCTCTCCCAGAGTTATTTTGCACAAAACATTTGGCAAACAGTTTAACATTTTGCTAGAATGGCTGGTACAGGTAGGTCGGAGTTGTTTTTGGCATCTCTGCCTGACATTCCCATTGCTACCACTCTGGTTTAGGTGTTGTATTTTCTTAAGTCTGTGGACATCATTTGCAGTTTTCTTTTACTTAAAAATATATATTGCTACAATTTTAGTCTTTATGTAACTTCTGTTCAAAAGCCTTCAAAGGCTACCCATTTTCCCAGAGTTTAAATCCAAATTTTTAATACTTTTGATTCAAGGTGTGAAGGGAAAATGTGGGGGCCCCAAAATTACTAAGCTAAAGGGAAAAGTCAAGCTGGGAACTGCTCAGGGCAAACTTGCCTCCCATTCTTTTCAAAGTCATCCCTCTGCTCACTGCAATAGATGCATCTCTGATTGCCTCCTTTGGAAAAGTTTAGCAGAAACTCAAAAGAAGGCAACCATTTGTCTCTCACATACCTGTGACCTGGACGTCCCCTTCTTGCTTTGAGTTGTTCCCATCTTTCTGGATGGAACTAGTGTACTTCTTACATGTATTGATTGTTGTCTCGTTTCTCCCTAAAATGTATAAACCAAGCTGACTCCCGACCACCTTGGGCACATGTCATCAGGACTGCCCGAGGCTGTGTCATGGGTGTGCATCCTCAACCTTGGCAAAATAAACTCTAAATTAGCTGAGACTGTCTCAGATATTCAGGGTTCACAAAGGGTATACATTACCTGATTCTCACCATGCTTTCTAGCCTTCACTACCTTTGTACTCAAGTTTGCTCAGTCTACCTATTTTAGTCTACTCATGGTTCTGCCAACATGCCACCAACTTCCCTCTGTAGCATTACTCATTTTTTCTAAAGAGTCCTCACCTCAAGGCTTGTCAAACTATTGCCACCTCCAGGAAGTCTTTCTTGATTATTTACAACAGCAATTCTACCTCCTATTTCTAAATTCCTATGGCATTTGGTTTGTAAGTCTCACGATACTTAACATCCTTTTCCCTTGGGTAGGTGTTATAGGCTCTGGAACGGGGTAAGAACCTGAAGGGGAAAGATAAAGTGTTCTTCTTTGTATATTCTTTCTAATAGCAGAGATTGGTAAATAAATTTAGTAATGATATAAAAATATAGAAATTCAGAGAAGAGGGCTATCAGTGTAAGCTGAGGTAATTAGTGGAGCAGTAAACATGAACATAAATTTTTCAGGATTCCCCACAGGGTCAGCCACCAGTCTCTGTAGGACTTCTCTGAAGGCAACTGAAGTCTTTCCCAAGTATTTTTGGAGACAAGTATAGCCAAAATCCTATAGCCACCTAAACTCAGCAGTTGATATTATAGGATGCTGCATGAGATCTATTTGCAATTTGTTTGAGGCCACAGCACAGCAGCATAACATTTTATGGTCCCATTTTATACAGTGGGGTTTCTCATTTTCGAATAGACCCATTAAAACTCTTATTAAGCTATTAAGTGTCTACAAGGTGATTTCACGGCTGTCATTACAAATGCTGTCTTCATGGCAGACACTTCGGCAGAAGACCACTTGCTCCCACCTTCACAGAGCACACTTTGCTTTTAGCTTCTTCCCAAATGTAACTGCCTATTTCAATTTTGCCTTTTTCAGGGGGAAAAAATTTCAAAATGTTTACTATTTTTAAAGAAGAAAGTCACCTTGCTCAAAGGAAACTTGGAACTCATATGAACTCTTGAAACATTTCTCTTCTTTAGTGCATCAGTTTCAGAGGGGTGACTGTGGACTTTCTTTATACTCGAAGGCAGGCATTTTCCCAGAATATCACAATGCTACCACAACAGGTTCCTGTCTGTATTGACCCAATAGCAGGAGCAGAAGGCAAGTCAAGGAATATGGCAGCTTCCAGATTAGCCTCTGGATGCTGTCCATTCCAAGGCATGTGGGGGCAGATTGCTAGTACATTTCAAGCCCACTTCTGCCTCAGAGACTTTGTACTTATTCTTTCTACCTAGAGTACTCCACCTAGATATGTGTGTAATATACCTCCTATCTTGTTCTCCTCTCTGAGGTGAAATGACTTTACCAGCAAGGACTTTACTGACTACCCCAAATAAAGAAGGATTCTGCTTCCTATCCCATCGCTACTTCCAGAATTCCATACCAGATTCCTTTTATTCTGCTTAATTTATCTTCACAGTACTTTCTACAATCTAACTTGATACGTATTTACTTATTTTCTTTTGTACTGTCTTTCTCCATCCATTAGAAGTTAAGCTCTTGGAGGGAAGGGTCTTTGTTTTAAATCAAAGTATTCCTAGGGTTTAGAACAATGCCTGACACATGTTAGGCACTAAATAAATGTACCTTGAATTTTTAAAAACTGTTCTTTAAAACTCAAGAAAATAATTTAATTCTAGTGACCAAAAACATCTTAGAAATGATTTAGGGCAACCCTCTCCCTTCACAGAGGGAGAAACTGAAGACCAGATTGATGGAATGACCTGCAGGGTGACTTGGTGATCAGT